>NC_090981.1:52020816-54420816 GCF_040807025.1 Struthio camelus | reverse complement strand
TTTGTCCCTAAAGAAGCAACTTTCTCTTTGAATTAAAAATAAAAAACTCCATAACGACTGTGAATTTTTTTCAGCGTATTATTTAAATATGCTTTTAAGTTTAAAAAGGTACAAAGGATCCCTCAGAAACTAATAACAGAATAAGCTATCTATAATAAAGCCATCTAAATGAATATTTCAAATCCAAATGTTATTTTCCACTAGGTAACTACAATTGTAGAGCTCCTTCTGGTTTTCAGTAACGTATCACTTCCTACCTCTCATGGGGGTGGGGAAAACCCCAAAGAAACAACCAGGAGGTTCTGTTATTAATCAGTAGAAGTTGGGAAACTTCAAGGTGCCTGTCTTATCTAGCTGGCCATATAAATCAAAGACGAGTAAGCCTAGTGAGTTTGCTGAAGCTACAGACATTTGACTTTATAAACTGCAGTGCTGATTGAAGGTGTCACTGACCATTTACTAGAGGTCAACTCGTCAAACTGTTTTCAGGTCAAAATTCAGGTTTGCTTGAATAGCGATGGGTGGTTTGAATGCACATGATTATTTTTGTCCAATATAGATTAGACAGTACTTTATAAGCCCTTTTGCCTTCAAAACTGTGGCTTCAGGTATTAGGTGATGAGCAGTGGACAGGTAGAAAAATTTCTGAATTTATCACAGCTGCAATTCAGAAAAAAGAGAGTACCTCTTCCTAGCCAGAACTGTGAATGCTAATTTCTTACAGCTGAACTTATATGTTATACCACTTGTCAGGTAAGAATAATGTATGTTCAACACAGTCAAGAACATGAACATTAATGTTATTACTAATAAAAAGTAATATGTTATACCACTTGTCAGGTAAGAATAATGTATGTTCAACACAGTCAAGAACATGAACATTAATGTTATTACTAATAAAAAGTAATAGCTAAAACCTGATGAATGAAATGCAGGTTTGAGTAAAATACGCTGCATGTAGCATACATGGTACCATAATTACGGGTGCTGTAGTGACTCAAATACCACTAGTTGTGGTAAACTTTGTGAAAGGAAAGTTAAGGGAAAAAAGGAATTCCATCTCTTAGGCACGTGAATGTCATACAAACTATCTACCTTACAGTATCATTCTTGTAGATAAAGTAACAAATCCTGTTGACTGCTGACCACCATTATCTTAAATAATTTCACTAAAAAATAATTTAACTTCTGTATAAAATCACTGAAGTGTAGGTCAGTAATTTTTATTTTTTTTATTTTTTAAATAGAATACTTACTTCCCTTCTCCTATATACAAAGAAAAAAAAAACACCTTAAAAATCTAGTCGTCTTTCAAGGAAGAAAACCTGAACCTAACATACCTCAGATGTACTAGAATTAATAAGAAACTTACTGTCTACCATGAGTTCTGTCAAGAAAGGTCCATAATAATTTATCTAACTTGTTTCCACATGAATACAAACATTTTGTTAACTCTGACCAAAAAGCAGAACGCTATTTCATCCAAATGTTCATCCATTTCTTAAGAAAGCCAATGTCACCCCAGTCTTCACAAAGGACAAGAAGGAGGACCCAGGGAACTACAGGCCAGTCAGCCTCACCTCCATCCCTGGAAAGGTGATGGAACAGCTCCTCCTGGAGGTCATCACTAAGCATGTGGAAGACAAGAAGGTGATCAGGAGTAGTCAGCATGGATTCACCAAAGGGAAATCATGCTTGACCAACCTGATAGCCTTCTCTGATGGAACGTCTGCCTGGGTAGATGAGGGCAGAGCAGTGGAGGTTGTCTGCCTGGCCTGCAGCAAGGCTTTTGACGCTGTCTCCCATCACATCCTCATAGGCAAGCTCAGGAAGTGCGGGCTGGATGAGTGGACAGTGAGGTGGACTGAGAACTGGCTGGATGGCAGGGTTCAGAGGGTTGTGATCTGTGGTCCAAAGTACAGTTGGAGGCCAGTAACTAGAGGTGTCCCCCAGGGGTCAATACTGGGTCCAATCCTTTCAACTTACTCATCAGTGACCTAGATGATGGGACAGAGTGCACCCTCAGCAAGTTTGCTGATGATACTAAACTGGGAGGAGTGGCTGATACACCAGTCAGCTGTGCTGCCATTCAGAGGGACTTCTGCAGACCAGAGAGTTGGGCAGAGAGGAACCTCCGGAAGTTCAGCAAAGGCAAGTGCAGGGTCCTGCACCTGGGGAAGAATAACACCATGCACCAGTACAGGCTGGGGGTTGACCTGTTGGAAAGTAGCTCTGCTGAGAAGGACCTGGGAGTGCTGGTGGACAACAAGTTAAGCATGAGCCAGCAGTGTGCCCTTGTGGCCAAGAACGCCAATGGTCTCCTGGGGTGCATTAGGCAGAGTGTTGCCAGCAGGTGGAGGGAGGTGATCCTGCCCCTCTACTCAGCCCTGGTGAGGCCTCCCCTGGAGTACTGTGTCCAGTTCTGGGCTCCCCAGTATAAGAAAGATATGGAGCTCTTGGAGCAAGTCCAGTAAAGAGTCACTAAGATGATTTAAGGGATTGGAGCATCTCTCACATGAGGAAAGGCTGGGAGAGCTGGGACTGTTCAGCCTGGAGCAGAGAAGACTGAGAGGGGGATCTCGTCAATGCATATACATATCTGAAGGGAGAGCGTGAAGAAGATGGGGCCAGACTCTTTTCAGTGGTGCCCAGTGAGAGGATAAGAGGCAACAGGCACAAACTGAAACACAGGAGGTTTGACCCGAATCCAAAGAAAAAAAAATTCTTTCCTGTGAGGGTGACTGAGCACTGGAACAGGTTGCCCAGAAAGGTTTTAGAGTGTTTGTCCTTGGAAATATTCAAGAGCCGTATGGACAGGGTCCTGGGCAACGTACTGCAGGTGACCCTGCTTGAGTAGGGGGGTTGGACTAGATGATCTCTAGAGGTCCCTTCCAATCTCAACTGTTCTGTGATTCAAATGTACGAGTTGCCTACTCTTTACAGATAAAAATTGTGAGGTAGGGAGCAACTGCTTTTACTGGTACTGACTTTTCGTATTTTTTTTTTTTTTTTTTAAAGCATAACAACATTCCTAGCAGGAAAGCTAGTTTTATAGGTTTTCTGTACTATGTTAATCAAAAATATGCTATAAATAGGCAGGGAAAGTACCTTTGAAATCTATGGGATAAATACCCTAGATAATCAGTAGCCTTTTACAGGGATCATGAAAGGCAAAAACTTACCGAAAATCAAGTTTGTCACCACCGCTGTAATTCCAAGGCAGGATACAAACATCCTCAGCCTTTAGCATATCCAACATCACAAAATCCCACTGTTTTCCCACACTCTTATTTCACTAAGAAGGAACTGAGATTATGTCAATACATGGTAGAAGAGTGGAATGCAAAAAGGAAATAAAACTATCTCCCCCAAGCTCCAGGCTTTCACTATTAACCACTGGAATTAAAAACACAGAACTGTTGCAACCACAAAGGAGACAAGGCAATACATTTTGCAATCACTATTTTTTCATAACTACATTTAAAATTCAAACAAGAATAGGAACAATTTTCACAATCAAATGCACAAGCTTATATTTCTAAGACCGTATCCCAAGGAGACCAATATAAGAACAAGGGGTAAACATCAAATAGAATAAAATGATTCAATTATACAGGGTTTTGATTCAGGATCAAAACAAGGTTACAAACTAGAGTCTCTGTCTTCTAAAATTACATTCAATTTTACAAGTTTTCCTTCTCACAAACTTGCCATTTCTTGCCAGACTTAAGCTAAATTCATAAAAACCTTCTTAGTGTTTTTGTACATATTCTCCCATTTGAACACTAGGTAATCATAAAGTAATGACGAATTCTTCAGATATTTAATTACGAAATTAGTTTTTCAATATTAACTTTTTAAAGGATGAACCAAAGGTCCTTTTAATTACATTATGCATATTTACTAATTTATCCAATTTACAGCTGTTTAACATCTGATGATTTTTAATACAAAAATCAACGCTGTTTTAAGATCCATAGTTTCAAATATTGGCTCTTCACTAGGAATTGCCTATCTATGAACCTAATTCAGCTCTATAACTTTAAATCAACAGAAGAATCTGAAGACACCTACATTCATAAGTTTCCAGATCAGCACACTGAGGTAATACAACCATGCAACAGCATTCTCTGAAGAGCTTCCTTGAAATAAAATCTGGAATTTCAGTAACTACAGCAGCATTTTGTCAGATAGTGAAGACAACAAGTAAACTTATCCTCTAGTGATTTTTTTCTCAGTATTCACCCTCCTGACAGCTGAATCTCATATACAACCAATGAAGTGTTGCTCAATCTTACAAGGAGCGCTTTCAGCGAGCCAAGGAGCATGCCAACTCCAAAGATTATGACGCACATTTGTCATATCAACTAGGTCCCCAAACCTGTCCTTGAGTATTCATTCTCTTTCACTTAAGATTTTCTAAAAAAAAACTGTCAAGGAGCTTCCTGGTTACCTTACTCAATGTCTTGTTATCAGGTTATCTACAATCATAATAGAAACCTTACTTTCCTTTCATTACCTTCTTTCTTGACTACTGCTGATTACAGGATACATTTTGTTTGTCACTGAAACTTGAGTTTTATCTTCAGATACAAATCCCTATCTGTGGCTCTCCAGCAGAAAGGTGTACAACCAACCAGCTCCTTCTGCATTATCATTTGGAGGTAGTCTTTTCAGTCCATCCATCACTGAAGCTCTAAAGTCTCCTAGCTCATTTACAACAACACATTTTTCCCTTGCCTTGACAAATGGAACACCAGTACAACCACAGTCAGAGTGCTTCAAACACACACCCTTTTCCTAACTGTTCATGCTCTATCAGTCTTCTCTTTGAGCCTCTCCATCCGTTCCTCATTTATCAAAAAATGGTAGCTGCTCTCACTCTGAAGGCCTTTCATGGTTTCTTTCTATAGCCTATCATCTCTCATCCTGCAGTAAGTTATTACTTCTTGCCTCTTGTCAGTTCACAATGTCAGCCCCCAACACATCTGTCATACTTTTAGGCAAATACCCTTCACACCCCCATGATTTGGGAGCTTACACCTGGAAAAAGCACCTCAAAAAATTTGCAACACAGGTCATTTTATAGAAATCTCCCCTTTAGATCTTTTTCGCTATGAAACCTACAGTGGAAGTTGACTTGGGCAATGGAAGTGCCCAAATCACTGCAGGTCATGCTCATCAGTACAATCCCTTCACCGCACTTCATCAGTTTAGATCCAGACAGCCTAGCATTTTAAATCTTTGATTCAATTCCGTGGAGGAAAAAAAATATATATATATATCACTTCGCTCTATTTGTGCAACCTAACCCACGAACTGGAATTTGATTCAAGCTCCTAAGTACTACAGTACTACAAAAGATCAGCCGGTAGGATAGAGAGACATTTCAGCATAACTCTACATTCACATGTTTGCTTACACTTATTTGCTCCTTTCCTCTCTCATTGCATCTAGATTCCATATACTGCTTCACGCTACTAAACTACTTCACGAAGCTCCTGGCCAACACCTGATAGAGTGCAAATGAAATATTTAGCCTATATTAGCGCATGTCCAATGACACTATCTGAGTTCTTACCTTAGTAAAATTATTCAAGTGACCTAGTTTTCTCATATTTGAGACGCCTTGTAATTTGGCCACATTTTGGAGAATCTCTCTCATATTATCACAGGGTTCTGCAAGAGAAAAACAGATTATTAGCAGATACAATTAAAAAACAGAAACCCAAACACACATTCAACATCCATGTTTCCTAAACATAACAGCTATTTTCCTGGTGGAGAATTTTAAAATTAAAATTTAAAAAAAGCTATTTTTAATTAATGATGCAGACCATTTTCCTTCAAGGATTATCAATTTGTTTTATGTTCAAAACCAAAATCAGGTATACCTCTAGAGTAAATGCTAAAGCCCATGAAGGAGAGAGACTCCTATTTTTAAAGCAAATTTTAATCAATATCTTAGGTTTACAGTTGACAACGATACCTATTTAGTGATTGAAACTCTAACCCTAGTATCCCATATCTGAACAGCTTTACCTGCAATCCACCTGCAACTTAAAGACAAAATATTCCTTCCTCAGAAGTAAAAAGATGTTACATGTTACTACCACACTACATAATTATGATTCTTTTTCAGATAAGGGGTCAGTGGGATTTTGGAGAGACAAGACTCTATTCTGCTCTCCATATTAACCTCTGTTCACAGTCAACCTCAACTTACTTAGAGCACGGGGACTTCCTAGCAACATGGGAAGCAAACTACAAGGAGAGCAGGGGAACTGGGAATCCCACCCCCTCTCTTCCTCAGGGTCCATCACGCTAACAAAACACTCCTGTTGATGACCTCACACATTGCTGGGAAACGGAAGAGGACTGCCAAACATTGGGGAAAGAGACAGCATCATCCTGCCTCTGGGAATGAGGCTGCGAGTACAGGTAAAGCAGGACTGAGCAGTACACAGGACTTGGCACAGAGAAACGCACACACAACTACTATAACAGAAACTGTAGTAATTTCTGTGCACGGTCATACTGTGGTAGAACGGCCTTCAAAGCAACCTGCTTGACTGCAGAATTCTTGGGCAATCTCAGATTAGACACTTTATTCTGTGACAGGCCACTCTCCAATACTACCAACAGTACTGCAGTTTTAAAGGTATGAAATACCAAGACTGTGCTGCAGACATGAACTGTTGAGAAGTATTACATTATCCAAAAAATAAAAAAATTGCATTATGTAAAAAAAAAAGTCTTTAGAAGACGACTGGAGTCCAATTACTAGACATCTGGAAAGTGGCAAAAAAAAGGCTTCTGCGTGTGGTGCCCTGTACTAATTTACAGTAAAAGAACCTTGCTTCCTTCTGTAGTATGAATGGCTACAGCTGAAGACGTGGAGGCCTTTTACTTCCCTGCTCATCCTGAAAGAATACTTTGTATATTTTCTTTATGTGAAGGAAACCAGAATTTGCAGAAATGTTAAGAAAGCACCTTCTTGCCACCTCTCTACAAGTCAACCTGAAACTACAAAAGCTGGTAACAAATTAAAAACTTAAAGAGCAAAAATTTGGAAAAATCAGACATAACTAGCGATCTTCTCAGGATATATCCAGAATGAATTTGGAAAAATCAAGAGCCCATGTTTACTCTACCATCAGGTACACAGGGCAGAATGCAGCATTTATTTAGAGATTAAGACATCTACACGTAGGTACCTGGATTGAGGTGTGTCAATCAGTCCTAGATGTCTCAGGTCCCGCTGTAGTCAATGGAGATTTTGTGCATCAGCCATGAAGCTTACAGAGATTACCCTGACTAGCTACAAGGTGACTACAGAAGGGTTTGCTGAATCAACTGCACCGAGTACACCACTTATAATGAGACTTTAGCATAGATACAGAGATTTACAGTGTAGGCTCCTGAACAGGGGCATAAATCTCAGTCATAACCAGCTTGATATAAAATATCCTCTTCCATGAGACTCAGTCCCAGCGATAAGTAGTCAACTGTTAGGTACAAGCACAACTATTGACAGAGCTATCTTGCATTTCAGAATACCATGCACAGTTAATGCAAACATCCAATAAGCTTTATATTTAAACTGGAACATTTGTATGCATCTACTTGGACCCTGCAACAAAAAAAAGGATCACAGAAATTAGAGACAATGAAGATTTTACTACTAGACCACCCCATGTTTAGGGTTCCAGTTTATTTTTTCCAGGGTTTAAACTCAGTTTTAGAGGTTTCCAATGTTTCTCTGTATGGCTTGTGCTACTGAAGACAAGCATGTTCAGACAGTTACGGCACTACAAACAGTTTATATCATAATCCCCAATGTCAAGGGAACTTAATACAAGAGGAAAATAACTTCCTGATAATTTGGTTTCTCTGAAAATAGTTTGGCAGATTCCTACTTTTGAGCTTGTCATGCGGCATGGATGGGATGGCTCACAGAACTTTTGGACTTGTAATATATCCACATTTATGCCACAAGAAAGATTGGGCATTACTAGTCTCTAGCTCTCTAGAATGTTATCCTTCAATTCTCTGAAGAATCAGCAGCAACAATAATTTTCCAAAATGACTAGAAATAAGTTTATAAAGTTTTAATGTTGAAAGTGCAGATGGTTACACATCCAAGATAAACCTCTACTGAAATGAAATTCAGTAATACAGACAGCAAAGACCAGGAGACTACCTGGGCAATCCCTTGTACATCACAGGCAATCAGTATTTCTATCAGTGGTATCGCAGGCAGGAACGTGGAACTGCCTAAAGCACACTGCGCAGAAACGCAACCAACCTGGATTTGAAGAAACCAGGATATGAAGATTCTGTCACTTCCCATGTTAACAATGCTGTGGCAACAGTATATTTTTTTAACGAGGCTGCCTAACTAAAACATGCACTAGAACCATTTTATTCTAAAAGTGTATCAATAACCGCACTTATAACGACCTTTTAACGTTGGCCTTTTTCCGCAGAGAAAAACTTCTAGGGAGACAGAAAAGTTTGAGGAAAAAAAGTCTTTGTGGTGCCTAGCAGAGCAGCAAGGTGTTTCCCAAAAGCTTTACTACCAGAAAAGCAATCTGAAGCAGAATGGGGACTCCAGTATAAGATATAATGAGAAAACTGAAAACAAGGCAGCCATTTCCAATACCAATATATGCTGATAATATGAGCAAAGCAAGTTACGTGGCTCACAAATTTGATAATATCAACAGCATAAGTACTGCAGGAAAAAACAAGATGATAAAGCAGTAAATACCCTCTAATAGCATATTAGTTCAGAAAAAAGTGAACCTATAGAAGGCTTTTATCCTTGTCAGTTCAAGTCTTGTTTCAAACTTGAGAAGACTCTTCAAATCTCTTGCAAAAAATTAACAAAAGAATTGTCACATATTAAGTTCAACAAAAGACTACCCTTATTTTCCTCTTCTAGAGCTGCATCACACATCACAAAAGTAACAAATTTACTCAGTTACTCTATCTGACTCATTTTTATCAAAAATAAAGCCGACAGGAAAGGGAGGCAGGCCTAACAATTTTAGGAGAGAGATGCAGACATAAAAGAACTTTAACAAAATAATGCGACTTCACAAATGGAGATACATTCTCCAGGACTTTGTCCCTTATATTAAAATGGGCTCATAAATAGACTAAATACATTATGAATTCTACGAACTAATATATGGCTTCTCCTTAATCAAAAAATCAGATCCAGTACTGCACATCTTCCTGCCACAATATCTTATATAAGAGTATTGAAGAACAAGGGTTAACCCACAAATGAAAAATACATGCTGCATAATCTGTGAGAATCAATCTCCAAAAAGTAGTAGTATAGTGGTCTTAACTTTTCATTGTCAAGCTAAATATCTCATCCTGGTGTCGACAAGCACAATATATATTTTTTGTATGTCCTCAGTTCAGACTACTGCTGCAGAGATTTCTTATTCTGTACCCCTTCAGTAGTTCTCGCTGTTCTACCTAGGAAAAAGATAAAAGAAAGAAAGAAAGAAAAAAAGAAAGAAAGAAGCTACTCATCATAAACTTAAGACCCCTTAAGAGCCTATTATTTCTTGACTTACCTCATTTATTACCGAGATGCTGACTCACCTGGAATCAACCCATAACAACAACCAAGTATCTTCACATTTTTTCCCAGGGTGCTTCTGAGGGTGCAGTTGTGCCAAATGACTGAGCTGACCTTACAGCTTTCTTCCCCTGAAAGGGCACAACCCCTTCCTGTACTTTTCTTCCTTCTGCTCTATCCCACTATATGATACACCCCATCCTTTATACTACTCTAGCACCCATCAACTTCACATTAAAATCGTGCTGCTTGCTAAGTCAGCAGACAGCTTTTTAATCTTTCTGGCTGTGCTGGTCTTCTGCTGGATTAGTGAGTCAAACTGGACTACTACAGAATCATACAAGAATCAGCACACACGTCTCTGCCAGCGAGCAGGCAGAGTAGTGGAAGCAGGACATGCCCTTTTCATCAGAAGAGAAACATTAAATAAAAGTCAGACTGTCTTATGCACTTCCATTTTTACACTTGGCTAGATGTCCTTATTAATATTTACAAGACTACTTTGACTCAAGTGTCATCTAATGATTTTTTTTTTTTACTGAGGTATACAAAAATTTCAAGCTGGCTCACGTGGGTTCTGTAACAGCCTAAACTCGCTAATCATCAGCGTTTCATTTTCTATACACCTGGCTTTCTCCATTGACAGCAAGCACTTTGAAGCAGCAGTTATCTTTGGTCTGTGCATTCATGTTACACAAAACAGAGTCCCTTGGACTACAACTGTTTGCCTACACTGAGCAACGCCCCACATATCTAATGATAATCTTTAGTGCTGCCAAAGCATTTCTTTTTTCTTATTTTTCTCAGCGGAATGGGTTAAAATTAGTTTCAAGAATTCAGTGATTCTCTTAGCCTAGAAGTAATTCATAGATGTATGCACATTAAAAGTGAAAGTTGTTTTGTTGTCGTTGTCTTAAAAAAAAAAAACACACGAGACACACTTGCACGACTTGTTGGACCTGACACTTTTTTCCACCTCTTCAGGACTGTGATATTGTTCTTCTCCAGTGAGAATCGTTATCCTTTCTGACAGCTCCCATTCTCCAGAGAGGCAGAAATGTCTCCACAGAGCTCCAGCTACACAATACAGCTAGCACTCCCTTTAATGCAGGGATGAACCACGACCAGCAATCACTACAGTAGCATAACTGACTCCTCCTTTCCCCTGACAGACTTAGCACCATTGTTTGACCACGTTCAGTAGGCTAGCAGCATGCCAATTCACTATCCCGTTATGCACATGTTAACAAAAAGCAAACAGAGGAACTGTAGGCTTTAGCACACAAATAATTCAGTAACTCTGAAGTCAGGCATAATGAGTCAAACTGAGGCACATATAGTTTTACAAGCATCACTTCTTAGGTGCTAGGACAGTAGCTGAACAGAGGAACTAACGAGCATACAGCAAGTGAACTCACAAGTGAGGGACGGCACTTGCAGCTGCTGTCACACCTACTGGAATCATAATGTCAAAAAGTGAGATAAGAAACTGAATTTGCCTAAATATTTCTCTTAAAGAAGCGACTCTTACTTCATTACAGTTAAGCATGTAATAATTGACTAAGAACAATGTCACAAGAGACATCTTCCTCTTACTGAAGAATCACAGTATAAATGGATGGTCCTGGTTAGCTTACATTTAACAGAGATTTTTGAAGTCCAAGTGCTGTGCAATTGTGCATTGCAAGGCTACTTTTAGCGGCTTGTTAAATAAACTACATGCTACCAAAAGGAACTGAGTGCAATGAAACAAGTATCAACCAGGAACATTAATGTACTGTTCTCCATAACAATTACGAGTTATCAGTTTTTAAAAGCAATGAAGCATTAGGACTCAGTTACTTAAAAGTGTCTGTGTAAGCCTCGATGACAGGTAATCAGTCTGCTAAAACGCTTTTTTATCAGCGCCTTAAACAATGAAATGAAACACTGATGAAAAGGCATATCCTTCCATTATCAACATACTGAAAAAAAAAAACGTGAAGGACAATTATCTAATCTCTCTAGCAACAAGAAGTACTCTGAATTTCCATCTAACTGAAAATTCAGAAACTGCACAGAAGACCACCAACTAAGTTCTGAGAACAATACAAGAAGAGAAAGTTATATAAAAAAACCTGCAGGAAACAGAAATCACTCACGAATTATTTCTTAATATTGACACGACAAGGACCAAACTCCACTTTGCCAGAGATTGAAAATAAAATCAGTGCAGACACACTTTACACGCAGCCTATGATTTCCAAAAACACAGTAATATACATTTAGACTGAACGTCTGTCTCAATTTAAAGGTAAAAACACTACAGAGAAACAGTTATCTCAATAAACAAATTCACGTAGCTACTATTATTCTGCAAAACGTATAGAATACTAGAATAAATAGACATCCTCTATCACTGTTAAAACTGTTACTACACAGCTGAATCGGTAACGTGCGACATCCTTTGCGCTGCTGTAGCCTGATGCATAAGATTTGCCAAATAAAATAATTTCTGCAAATTTCAGATAAAAAATGCACAATGTATTACAAATTTTAAGCTTTACAATTGAGAACATCCTCTTAAAAAACACAGATGACCAAACCCAGTGATTTCTACAGAATGTAAGCAGAGATCTATTTAGGTTGATTCCTATATCTGTCAAAGGTAAACCATACATAGAGCACTGTATTTTGAACACAGCAACAGAGAAATTCCAGTAACCCAAGTTCATAAAAAGAGGAAGAAAACAAAAGTAAAGAACTGAGGTTATTTTCACTCTTGCTGCTTAAGAAAGCTATGAATAAATGAAAGTGGCTCAGTAATATGGAAAAAGTATGTCTACTCTCTTTCATGGCAGTCAGCAAAAAGTAAAAGCACTCTTCTCTCTACATCAGTCAGGTAGAAATTAACCTTCACATTTACAACAACGTCTACTAACTTGAAAGCAGTACAAGAGACAGCACATCCAAAGCAGGATCCAGGAAATACTAGAAACCTTGGAGTTGAAGAAAAGGTCCTGTAACAGAACTACATTTATACACCTGATCCTTCATATTTAATTTTGTACGTGTAGACTTACATAGTCATCCTTCTGTAAGGAAACATGAAAGTAAAGTTTTAAAGCCCATTGTACCAGTACAGATTTCTCTTTTGCAAATGTGCATATGAGACCGGTTTTTTGTTTTGTTTTGGTTTGGTTTGTTTGTTTTTTTAAGACCCCTAGGTGTAGATAAACATCACATGAAAAATACATTCTGATATCGCAGACACCTTGAAGTGGTCAGAAACAGTTCAAAAATGGACCACTTTCCAAATTCCTTTCTTATAATTTTATTTCTAACCAAGACACTGAAGTTATATGTGTAGAGAAGTCATCCTAAGCTTACAGTCTTACCCTTGGAATTATGTTAATTATCTCTATTGTGTGATCTTGTATGCCAAACTTGTAGACAACCTTGATTTGCAGTTAAAATTCCTGAAAAACAGGACTTATAGTAGAAATGCTACAGTATTACTACGAAACCAGAAGCACAGAACAAAGCTGAAAAATAGCCATGGGATTTTGGATTGCTAGAGACAAGCTTAAAACACCTCTAAACTTTGAGAGCAGCAAGAGAAAACTGAAGAAGGACCATTCCAAAGGATGACCCTATCACAAAGCTGATGGAAATTAATCACTGACTGTGTTTTGGTAAATAAATAACTCCAACGCTTAAATACTGCTTTATAGTAGTATAGCAACTACTGTTCTAGAATGAGTTTCCTCAAATACACATTATGAAAATACATTTTAATGGTAGGATTAAACACGGTACTAAGATACGTTTCAAAAACTACTGCTCTAAGTAACTTGACTGTTCACAGAGAATGAGCGATTGCTTCAATCCACAATTCAGTCTCTGGAACAGATACATACACTTAATACAAATTAAAATTTAAGTTTAGAGTAAACTTAAAATTAGGTCCTCACGTATCAGGAAACGATGATGGTTAATGCCAAAAAATGTTAGCAATCACTGTTGGTATATATAGCCTTTATATATATTCATATTCATTACTTATTTTCTCCATGAACCACATATAATTCCAACTTTCTACAATGCTAGATGCATAGGTATAACTACAGTACACTGATGACTAAAAGTTGAGATTACAATCTCCCAATAAAATTTCTATTGTTACCACATTACTATAAGAGAGAGAAATTATTCCAGAATATAAACTGTATAAGAACTTGCTCTCAAATAAAAAAAGTTTATATGTCACTAAAACAACAACAACCACCACCACCACCACCAACAACAACAAAAAAATAGAAACTGAGCCAGAAATTAGTGGAGACTGAGGAACGCTCCATGACCACGTCTGCCCTGTTGCTCTCCTCTCTCCTGTGCATCAACTACTAGCCGCTGTCAAAGACAGGCTACAAGGCTAAACTGACCCAGTACAACTCTTCTTACCAACAAAAGCAGATAACAAGTTGGAGGATAAGCCTTTCCCACATTCTTAAAAGTTGGCCATGTTAGCACGCAAAATAATATTTTCCAAAATATTAAATATGAATTTAAATGGAGATTTAAGTTTACGAATTTATGATGTTTTAGAAAATGATCTTTGACTCCTCTTCTTCCCTGCCAACAACTCTAAACAGAAAATTCAGGTCAGTCACAATTTTTAGTTGCTGTAGCAAAACAAATACAGTAACTACTTCACAAGCCTCTTTGCAGAACTTCTCAAAAGAAAAAAAAATGCTGATCATTTATTTTTTCAAATTTTATCAGGGAACTGACAAGCATTTTGACACTAACATCAGTGACATTATAAGAAAATATCTGGAAGTGGGAAATATGATATCCAAGAATATTTTCCTGATTTACGTTCTGATTCTTTTCAGTATCATTTTAATTTCTTCATGAACCTAGAGACATAATTACTGTCAAGTTAAGTGGCCCTTACCAATAAACTCCAAGTTGCCAGGAGGTAGCCACTGTCCACAGAAAGTCCTGCTATATAGGGCATCACATAAGAAGTAATAGCCTAGCAATATCAGCAGATGTAGCATCACCCAGTCTGCTGATTAAGATACGAAAGGCAATTTGGCAAGATAGGGAAACAGGAAGGTAATATCCTCAGTCCAAACATAAATAAAGTTGCATGCAACTCCAAACTGCAAGTAATTCACAAAAGGCAGGAAATCCTTAAATTGTGGTGAATGTATGTGTTTGCTACCTCTCCTCAAAATATTATAACCAGAAGCTATCAAAATAGTGCACAGACTGATTATTCCCAGGGCTTTAGCTCCTCCTGCTAGAGAGAGGACAGGTCTCATCTGTCCAGAGCTGGGACACTCCAAGCCCTTCGTTCTTTCCCCTCTAAAAAAATTATTTTCAGAGAAGGGACAGAAAATTCATTCAAAGTTCACAACAAACCTAAATACAATTCTTTAAACACAGAAGACACCTAATTCAGAGGTAAATTTCAACACAGAAAAAGCTACCATACTGAAGTAAATTAACATTTACTAGTAACTAATAAACTATGTTGGAAACATCACATTTATGGAAACAGGAAAATAGCAACATTTTTTCCACTTTTTTTTTTTAATTGCATGAAAAAAATTCCAGCAAGTTTACCTGAGAATCACACAAGATTTGCATAAAAGAAGGAGACAAACAGATTTTAAATTCTCTAGAAAGGAGGCTGCTAATACTAAGTGCTGACATCACTGATGCTTAAAAGGTAATGAAATAAAAAGATAAGTCTTAAGTTTACTCAATTCTTTTTAAAGTAGTAATTTTCAGGCAACAGCTGTTCCTGACACTCCTCACAATTGCTATGAAGTAATTATCAATTTTTCTTTTAAATATATTTTTATTCATAGTCTGTGTACGCTTGAAGCAAGGAAATCAATCTCTATAAGAGATGAAAAACAAACAAAATCCCCAAACTGTTCAGAATACATATTTATATAAAGAGATCAATGAAGTTCCTTTTTTACTCTTTTATAGTAACATTTTTCCATGTGGGCCTTATTGTTTTGTGTTTGTTTTAAATACCTTGCATCTATCACAAATATCTGCTACTAATCATTCGGTAATCTTAAATCAATAGTTGTAGTTCATTTCACAACCAATACATTCTATATAAATTTGAAAGGTATAGAGCTGCACCTCTTTCATTTTAACTGAAGAAGTGTGACTAACACTAGCCATTTCTGACACGGGTAGGTAACCGTCTCACCTAATCTTTAACTTTTTGCCATCCTTTTGGTCACAGACCTACAAGGTTACTCAAAATATGACGGATAAACAGCATGAAGTTCTACGTTATCTATCCATTCTTCCAAATGAAAGAGAATTCAAAATCTTTGTGTTTTTCATTCTGCACTTCAGACAATCAAGTGTTTTTACTTTCTACCAAATAATAATAAAAAAGTAGCTGCAGCCGCATCGTACTCTTGCCGAAGCGTTCCAAAAGCAGATACCTGAATAAATGGCCAGATGTGGCCAAAACAATAATAAGCAGCAGCACTGGAAGAAAAAGGAGAAGCTTTGAGAAGTTCAGATAGTCAACAGCTAAAACAGATCTAAGAACATGAAATTTCACCTTTCAGAAAAATTTTCATAAAGGCTCCATCACTCAGTTTAATTTATTAATGAGCAATGCTGATTCCAAGAATATTGCTTTTCAGCAAGAACGTGAATGAGGAGACTCCTTTGTAATACTTAATCACCCAAATCTATTCCAGCCAGTGCTGAGATGCAGCTTGCTACAGAGACTCCAATGAGTATAATGGGAGCATAAAAATAAGAGTTCTGCAGAGCTCTTAGGTAAGTACTAACACTAAAATTCAGACATATAACTAAGAAAAGAAAATTGTAAGAAATTTTTCCGCATTCTCACCCATACATCTTCAGCATCGCTCTTCCTCTTCACCAGCTGCATGGATCTGGTGAGTATACTCTTCACCAGTCATGCTCCTGAAATTGTGCTAACACCTGCTTTTCATCTGATCATTTCACCCAAATTTTCCATCACCACAACAGATGGTCGGCAAATGAAAAAAGCTGCTTCTGCAGTATACTCGAATATACTAATACTAAAAAGCACATCTGATTTTTCAGCACATTCCCCCAAACTAGTCACCCCTCATTTCAGCATCAGTTCTCAAGCCATCATACAACCAGGTTTTCGTGTAGCCCCCTTGAACACTATCCTCCTTTGCAATGTTAAATTTGTATGCAGGTAAGCCCTTTTTTCAATTTAATTGACCATTTCACTTTTTCCCACTTTTAAGAGAAAAATTTTGTCTGATTGTCTGATGCTGAGCGTCTCTTCTACGCTGTTAGTAAAAAGCTTGCAAGTTTGCTAGACAATTGATAAATGAAGATTATTCGATGGGGCAAAAATTTGATGTATTTCTTTCTGGGAAAGCTGGGAAGACAAAGCTGCCTTATTAACTGTAACTATGATCATGGGCATGTTTCTTTACACATCATCTGCCCTGGATACGCTCTGACAAAAAATTCCCCAAACTAAGCACTGCATTAATCCGGGGCATGCAGTGATAGTGTCGACGATACAAGAAAAAACTTCAGGAGTACTTACGACAATGACTAAAAATGTCATGCGAAGACAAAGGCAGAAAGTAGAAATTTCAGGATTTCAGTAGACCCAAATGACAGGAAAATAAATAAATAAATAAAATTTAAAAAGATTGAAAACCACCCTGTTGTGGAACTACAGTGTTGCTTGAACACTTAAGTACCTTATACTGATCCAAACCCCAGAATAATCCTTTTTGACAAATGTAATAGAAACCACAAGGTATTCGAATAGTCATTTTGTTCTCTGTCCTTCAGAAGAGTGCTGACGTTTGTTAACCAATCTGAACCACAGCAGGAAAAACAAAAAAATACTCACCCACAAAAACAAATTTAGAGATGCTGTACACAAAACTTTAAAACAGAGACTTGAGCACAGATCTTGAAAGGGACTGTAGCATCCAGTGCCTACAGTGTCCTTAAACTACTGCCTCCCTTACTAAGGCTAGGTAGGGAAGTGACTGAGTCTTAAAGTTGTCTCTGGTTAACATTTTTCCCTTATTAAAGATATTGTTCCCGTTTTCAAGAAATGAAAGTGAAAATATTGTAAGCATGCACCATTTTAATGGTACTGAAAAGTCTTAAAATTGTAAAAGCAATAACACCAAGCATAGCCAAAGATATGTAAGCGTTTCTAATTAACTAGACTAGGATGCTATACAATTCCAAACCAGAAAGGAAAAGCTAACTGTGGAAATGCATGCACTGAGCATCTCTTAACTCCCTTATTGTTAAAACCTACCAAAAGGACACGTGTTGCTCAAAGTTGGCAGACTGCTGTCAGCAATCCCTTCCCCTTTAGTCTCTAACTATATAAAAAGCAACGTTCAAGGACAATACATTAGAGTACTTAGTTATTAAGGCAAGTAAGAGCTCTCTCCAATTATTTTTTCAATCTGCCTGTCTCTATCCTATAACAACTGAAACAACTGTTGTTAAATAACTTCCTGCTCCTATTACAGAATTACACATTTGCTTACAGATTCTATTGCTCTGTGTGATTTGCTCTAACACAAGTATCCTGTTACAGTTACCCATCACAATGATGGCATACTGGGAAACAAGAGGTTAAAACGTGTCCTTTTTTTTTTAATTTTTTTTTTTTTTAAGATGCAGTGGAGCTCCACTCCTCTGCATTTTCAAGACTAATCATATAATGCAAAAAACATACAATGAAGAACTTAAAGGCTTCCACAACAGCCTTGCCATTAGTGTGGAAGCCTGCCTTCGAGCCAGCAAAAAAGTACACAACACCTCGCATCTCTGCATTGGTTCCCTATGCAGAGATTTGCTTTGTTCCCTCTTTGCTTTGTTGCAAATACTCCAAGAGATCGTTTTTTGCCACTACTTGAACTCTTAGGACAGGTGCACAGCATTCCTCCTCGCTTCTTCCATATTGATGAAGGAAGTTGGAAATGGTGTGGTCACCGAATCAGAAGCTGAATTTGGAAACAAAATTCATCCATCCTCCTTTGAATCAACCCCTAGAAATGCCCGACATTTTTGTGGGCTATAAACTGCAAATAGCATCCCGAGACATTTGCCTTGCATGCAATGCATTATGATTTGCCATGTGGGCACACGGAATCAAATATAACATGGTTTAAAATGATGTGAGCATAGTAGCAAAAGTAATACAGAACAGATTCTGTGAAGTAAAACAGAATTTTTATATCTTTTTTTACCCACATGATAAAAGATATGATTGTGAAGGTAGAAAGAAAAGGGTATTTTTTCAGCTAACACTAAGCCAATTCTGTGAAACTCTCTTGAGGAGAAAAAAAGCCAGTTGTCTCAGTTACTTTATTCATATTTGTCTCGTGTTATAGCCAGAAGACTCAACATTTATAGAATGGAGAGAATTGGCTATATAAGAAAATCCGATAAATCAAAGTAGTATCGTGTAATGCACTAATTAATGAAAGCGTCAATTCTGGAGCTACTGTGCTTTTAATTATCTGAAAAATACTTATCAAAAAGTAAAGACTGTTACCCTCAGAGAGCAGAAAATTACAACATACAGATATGAACATCACTCTGTCTCATCCAACATCAGCAGTCTTTTTTGCATGCCTGTATCTCTCAAAAGCTTCAGTAGAGAAAAACTCTGAAACATGTCTAATGTGCAGTATATTCAAGTCACTGCAGACTCAGAACTAGAGAACAACCACCCAAAAATATAAGGATCTCTTAAAGAAAGGACCTTTAAAGGATCTGACTACAGACAAGGCAATGTAACAAACAGTTCTCAAATTGGCAAGTTCCAAGCTATTTAGGCCTTCAAAGCTTAAAGCGAACAGCTGAAACTCCAACAAAGTAAGGAGTGTTTGTCATCTAGCAGAGTAATGCAATACTGAAACAGTAACAAAATTTTCAAGTTTAGTTTGCAAGCAGATTTAGTCACAGAAATGAGCAAATAACTTAGCAGTAAACTAACTGTGAATTATACAAGCCATTAATAGTGCCTAGAACTTTAGGAGGTATATAAACTTCTCTAATTCAGCTTGTAATCCCTGTAAAATAGGCAAAACCTAAAATGAGTTATGTAAAAAATTTAATATGTATAACATAGTGGTATACATAACCATGACCGGACTTGAAGCAAGAACTAATACACGAGGTTCCTCCTGAATGTGGTAATTTGGTCGATAATTCCAATTGTCCTTTCTGGCCTTAAGAAGTTATGAGCTTGATTCCAGTAGTCTAATTAAACCAGTCTGCCTCATCCCATTGCTAATTCCTTCCAGATGACTGCAATGGGAGTTGCATTGATGATGAATCTGTCCTCCTTTTCCTTTTCTGTTCTATTCTGAGCAGGTAATGTAATACAGGGCCAAAATCTCAGTACTCTGAATTCCAACTGTTAATCGTAATTTTGCAGCTAACAGAAGACATGATATATGACCTTAAACAGCCACAAGTAACAAGTCTAACGTGTATCTGCACTTATTTTTTTAAATTATACCAACATTACGCCCAACCATGTTTGTGTTGGGGACAATTTTTCCAGAATCAATCACCTTTTCAGCAAATCAATTTTCTAAGAAAAAGTTAGGATAATCATTGTCCCAAAAAAACATTTACCAGAACACTCCTAAAAGATGCGTAGAGCCTGGGATAAATTGCTCAAAAGTTTAAAAAACAAAACAAAACAAAACTCAAAGAAACAGCAGCAACAGACTTTATGTTAATATCTTCAGCTGGTCTAACCTTATACACAGAAAGTTCACACATACACACAATGTGACATATTATAAAATACCTTTTGTGTACATTATTATATCATTCTTTGAAGCTGCAGAGCACTAAAAAGCTCCAGAGAGTGAAATCCTACCATATCAGGTATGGTAAAAATACATAATAAAAAAACAACACGGTGCATTCTGGGAAACGTGGGCAACCATCAAACTACTGTAGCAGAGAAAACGAGCAAAAAGCACACAAAGAAAGGTAGATTAGATCTAGGTCCAGTAAAACGCTGAGAGTCTTACTGCACAAAAAGCCCGGAAGAAGTAGGACCCAAAGCAGTACAGACAAGGCTAGGATCCTCCCTGCATCTATTAATAGTTCTGAAATACCTAACACCAGCACCGGCCTCTTGGCTATGGACTATCCAAGTCCTGAATTATATGGTCAAGTCATTTTGGTCAAGCCATCACTAAAAGAGAACCTGTTTAGAACAAGGCAACATCAACTTCATTTCATATATTTGTAATAAAAAGACTTCTGTGTAACTATGGATATTACTGAGGCAACGTTTAGGATGATTCTTTACTTCTCCCACTCACGTATTTCAGATTAATCAACATAAAGTTGAGTTGTCTAGGGAAACAAAAAGCATTAGAATCTTCTTTTAAGGTACTGAAAACGTGAGTCTGGTGGAGAACTATGCAACTGATTCAACACACAGTGAACCAAAGCAGTATATCATGAGCACAGAATTAAGGTAACTGTTTTAAATATTTAATGTAAACTGCATATGTAACTACTGCAACATCTTGAAAACTAAGCGTTCACTGAGTTCAGTGCGCATAATCAAGTTATCATCAAGCTTAGTTCATGTCTGGCTGAGACTTTTTCAGTTTTTTAAGTTTCATTCTCTCTTTAAAATGAAGTTAATGCCTACTATGGATAGCTATATGATTACTGATCAGTCAGCTGTCGTTTCTCTGACAAAAACAAAACAGTAACATATCTTAGAGAAGGGATACGCAATAAAATTTAGAGTAGTCTCCTTTTCAGCTGCAATCACATGACAATGACTTATTTTTACAGGGGGTAATAACTCTCATAGTGCAAAACATCCTCCCCCCCCCCCAATACAAAAATTTGTATGTAATTCTCATACATTCTCACCAACTTTACTGTCCTAACAGCCAAATAGCTATTTCAGGTAAAATATGATCATAAATTTACTTTGCATCTTCTCTGAGAGTCTCTTTCGCAATGTAATACAAAAAGAAGCAGTTATACTGCTGCTACCACAGGTCTCATGGGATCAGTAGGTGGGTTAAGACACCTCATAGCAAAAATTAGTATTATAATGAGAGTCCCCTGAATTCTGAGTAAAAGATTTCAAACAAACAAAGTACAAAGATTATCACTCCAGCATTTAAATCTTGTGTATAGTTATTTGATATCAAAACAATTCCGTATGCTACACAAAGTGAGAAAGAATTACTAAACATACTCATAAAAATCCTGATCCTGTAAGTTTCATAAACAGGTAACACTACATACGTTAATAATTGCGTCATGTGTTTGAACCACTAAGGCCTTTGTCCCGTATTTTCCTGATAAAAGTTTCACTTGTTTTAATTTTAAGGAGGATACCTCATTAAAACAATCACGTATATTTGGAGACAGAGGGCAGAGATAAGATCCTACTGGTTTAAACTACAGAAATCTTAGACATTTTGACAAAATACTAAAATACATTTCTAAATAAGATATGGATATGGAGAAATAGCTTTCAGCCCAAGGCAAAACTGCTTAAGAATAAAAATCTCAGAACGGATCATAGTGGAAAAAAATTTAGAGATGGATTTGTTGATACAGCCTTATACTAAGCTACAAAATTTACTGATGTTGCTAATATTGGTATTTCCACTACATCTCACAGTCTACCGTTATTTCATTACTTCTGTAATTTCCCTGCCCGCTCCCTCATAAAATGGATCTACTCGGGACAGCAGCAGCCCTGGATCTCTGGGGGCAGAACAGCTATGCTACCAGCACCGACTTTACTCCCTCTCCCAGATCGACATCTTCTGCCTCAGGGAAGACCACTGCTGCTAGTGAGCCAGTTTGTTTTCCGCGTTTCACCTGGCTCTTCAGAAGAGTCTAACCCTTACGTTAGCTGTCAGCGGGACAAGACTAACGACGCATCTGAGCAAGGAATGAGCTCCTTCCTACTCGCCACAGAGGCGACCGGCTAACCTGTAGCAAACATCGTTGTTGTTTCCTTCCTCCGGCCGCACCTGAGAGCGGGAGGCTGCGAACTCCGGCAGCTGAGCCGACAGCAGCGCAACAGCGGGAGCCCGCAGCATGGCCACGCGGGGCGGCGGCCGGCGCTCCCCGGCGGCGGCACTCGGGGCGCCCCGCGCAGCCCCGCCGCCGCCCGCGCGTTGCGAGCCGCCCGGCCGGCGCACCGAGGAGCTGCCCGCCGGCCCCAGCCCGCCGGGGGAAGCCCCCAGCCCGCCAGGCGGTGCCCCCACCGGCGGGCGGCCTCCGCTGGGAGGCGACTCCCACCTCCGGGCAAGTGCGCTCGCCACAGGATGCCTGGCGGCCCGCCCGCACGGGGCAACCGCCGCCGCCGGGCGCGCAGCCCCCGCCCCCCCCGGCCCCTCCGCCGGCTGCCCCAGCTCGGCCCCCTGCGCTCCCCCCCGCCGGGCAGGGCGAGGCCTCGCCGGCGGGCCCCGCGGCGGCAGCCGGCGCCCCCCGCCCGTCCGCCCGCCCGCCCGCCGCGGCGCGGTACCTCGGCTGAGATCGAGGGGCACGTTCTCCTCGCCGCTGTCGTTCCGGCCTGCGGGACGGGGAGAGAAGCGGAGAGCGCGTTAGGCTGCGGGGAGGAAGGAGCCGGGGGAGGAGGGGAGGGGAGGGAGCGAGGAGGCGGCGGGGGAGAGCAGCGGGCGGCCGGGCTCCGCCAAGGGGGGCGAGCCGCCGCGGGAGGGTCAGCGGGCGGCGGCGGGACGGCGCGGAGCCCGCCGCCGCCGCCGGGCCGGGCCCCTTACCTCGGATGCGGAGGTGCCTCAACGAGCGGGCACGGAGACTCACCGCCATGTTTACGGCCCCGCAGTCACAACACCGGAAACCTCGCCCGCTCTCGCGAGGAGAAGCCCGCGGAGCCGCCGCCGCCGCCGCCGCGGCTGGCTCCCTCCGCCCCTCCCGGCCGGGGAGGCGGCGGCGGCGGCGAGCGGGCGGGCGGGGCCGAGCGGCGGTGACTGCCCGCCCGGCCGGCGGCGCCGCTGCCGCCCCGGAGCGGGCTCCTCCGAGGGCGCCGCTGCAGGGAGAGAAGCCGTGGGGAAAGGTGCCCAACGGCAGCTGTGTAACGTAGCGTCTGAGGAAAAGTGCCGATTCCCCCCCCCCCCCCCCGCCCCGGCCTGGCGCTGTTGTGGTGCCGAGCGCAGCGCTAACTGCCCGCTCCGCCAGAAAATGTGGCAAAACGCCTTCTTTTCCTGAAGAGCTTGCCCTGCTGGGAACTGACTTCCTACATAACTGCTCGGTCACCACATCTAAAGATCTTGGTCTGTCAAGTGAAATCACTCTCTTTTTTTTTTTTTGGTTTTGTTTTTATGAGGTTTTCCTGCTTACTTTTCTTTTTTTAAACTGCACTTGCCCTGTGATGAGAAGCTAATTCAAGTGGCTACAGCATGACCATTGGCATTACACACAGGATGTTTTCGGCGCTCTGCTTTTAATATGTGAAGTAATTAAAAACAGGAAAAGGAGAAATATATTTTCAGTGCTGTCTTCATTTAGTTGCAAGGAGTTTGTCTGCAGTCTCATGCGTTGATCTATTTCTTACCGTCCTGTTTTTTAAACCTACTGGATAAAATCCGTGTGTGTATAAAAATTAACATTAACTCATTAGGGAAAAGAAGTCCCATTATAAAAAATAGTCTATTTGCATATACTTGTTCTTGTCCTAATTAGGCAAGAGTTTAAATAAGCAGATATACGTTGCAGCATGTCTTGAAGCACAAGACAGCCACTGACAAGATGAGTTCTATCACCCAAACTTCCCAACCTCTCAGCAACAAAAATAGCAAGTAATAGTCAAACTGAACTACAGCCAGCTATAAAAATAGCTTCACTAGCACAGGTAATTGTTTTCCTGCTTTGTAGACAGTCATCTTCCAGTCTTTGTTTTCCTTCCTTTCTGAGGATAATCTTTCAATTCGAATCCTGCATTACTCCTAAAAATATAATTTTATTAAGTGTTCCTGTGTGTTGTTTCATCTGAAAAATTGCAAATCATTTTTTTCACATTGGTTACACTTCTAAAATGTTAAAATTAATTAGGAGATAAAAATAATTATCTGCAAAGCCAGAGAGGAAAAATAGCAGCAGTACCATTTTTAACACACAAGCTTATGATACACATATAGCAATCTTGTTGTAATAGCCTTGTCTCGTCTTGTTGGTTATGTCAGGTCTATTTAGTTAAAATATAATTTTTAGCAACTTTCCCATTTTAATTTTTACTTCTTAAATATGAAGCTAATGTTGTTGAAGAACCTCAGGTTTTCAAAACTAAAAGGTCTAGATAATGAAATCTCATTTATCCATCAAACAAAAGCAAATTGTATCAAACTTTCTTAACTTGCTTCATCAATATGCCTCAGGTTTGCCCTTTAAAATTCCAAGCCTAAGGAACCTTGACTGTGTGCAAATGCCAAATTAGCTCCTACTTATGTTAGTAATACTGTATCCTTTTACCGGAAATGCTACTGAGACTAATTTATTTCACATAAGCGTTGAAGAAGCGCTAGGATTTGGCCCTTTATTAAGCTTCTGGATTGGATTTGAACCTGTAATCTACATATAAAATGCTTTGGACCCTCATACCAAGCTAGTGCCGTACAGCACCTATTTCTTCCTGTACAGATGCAAAGCCAAAGAGACAGAATGTATTTTAAAAGTACCAGAATATCTTTCCAATGGATAGTAAGAAAAGAGTAATGTGGAAACTCCTGGGTACTTTTTTGTCACTTTGTCCCTGCAGACAGAAGACGCCATTTAATCACCAGAGTCTTTCACTTAATTCTCTGGGCTTCAGTTTTCTCTTTTTCTTCAGAGTTACATTTGAGTTATTCAGACAAAATTGAAGTCGTCTATGATTATGGCACACAAAACAGTGCCGTAGTGTCAGCTGCTAATTGCCCACACAAGCCCACAAGGCTGCATTGAGGACAGATTGGGGTATGATTAATATTTGCTACAATTTAAAAATATATATTTGTTTTTAAGCTTCTGTTATGGTGACCAAAACCAGCAAGTATGCATTAGCTTTAACTGCCACAGAGACACGTTGCAGCTCTCCACAGAAAAACAAAACAAAAAACCCCTGCTACTAAATGAGCCTGGCCCTTAGAATGCCGCCAGCAGGGCTGCTGTGAGGAGCTCTCCCCCGTGACGAACAGGAGAGGACAATTCGGGATCTGTTCTGGGAAATTATCCCCTCCTCTGTCCTGTTGCTCAATGTGGGGGAAGCATCACAGAAATCTAATTAAAAAAAGATAAAGGTTCCTTACCTATCAAATTTCCTACATATTTTCATCAGCAACTTGCTGATCAGGGCTTCTATTGCTCCTAAGTACACAGGAGGGAAGGAATGTGAAAAGAGAAGCTTTTGTTCCTTTGAAGGGGGAAATTACTACCAAAGTGAAAATGAACTTCTTCATTGGCTTGTCTGTGCCAGAAATTACACCATTTTAGAGCTATATGGGTACAGTTATATTGATATAACGCGGCATGACACAGTTAATCCAGCATAAGGCAGCCTCTTTGGCTTGTTGTTTTGGTCTTTTGGTTTCCAGATCACTGTAAATTAAACACAGAAAAGATGCCCACATGGGAAATCAGACTGGTCCAATTTTACATCTTAGTTTATAATTTCATATGAATATAACTTTTGTATATAGACAAGTCTTACAATGCCAGGGACCCAATACTAAAACAGAGTTTCCTGTAAACTGCTTGCTGACTTGCTTTCACAACTGCAGCACAATACTGTAAGAACAATATTGTCATCTGGAGGTTTACACAGACAGGTTCATCTCCAAAGTGTGTTAAAATGTTTCAACACATTCAATGATGGACAAGGACTTCTAACAAGCCATGCTACATGCAAAGGACTCATGAACCAACTACTGTATTCCAGCTTTTTCTATTCAGAAGATTGGCATCCCCCCCCCCCCCCCCCCCCGCCATGAGATTTTGCTAGTGGCAGAAAGCCTTTTTATCCCTAGACTGGGCATTTGCAACATCCTGCACAGGATACTACAATGTGCATTATAAATCTTCCAGATTTAAAATCTAGTATGAAAATCAAAGGGAAGAGCTTTCCACTTGGTTTGTGTGAAGTGAGGAAAATACGAGTGCGAGGAACAAGCTAGGGGCTGAGCCTTAGCTGGCTTAAATTGTTAAAGCTCCATGAGAATGAATATAGATGTGAAATCTACACCAACGGCAGCTTGCCCTTTTATGTCCACACAGAAAGAGAGAAAACATAAACTTGAATCAAACTATGCAGCTAAGAAGTTAATCTATTGAATTCAACTAAGCAACAGTGATTTGTACTTGTTGTACAGTGCATTTATAACAATCTTCCTTAATTTGCAATATCATAAATTTGGCTTTAAATAGACATTGAATCCTGAATGACAGTGGGACAAACAGGAAGAAGAGCAAATCTGGTGAATTAGATCATAATCTTTAAAAAGAACAAGAAATCAATTCTTGTTTTGCTATTGCTTTATTGTTAGCAAGAATACTGTAATCATTCTATTTGATTAATTTCTTTTCATCACATGAATACCATCAAACTGCTTAGGAAGGGATCAGACATGAGCTCTATTTTCAGCTGTCAAGAAACATTAATAAGGAAAGTATAGAGAAACTACCACTGGTTGAAGGAAGTATCTGGAAAGCTGGTCATATATGTGGCCAAATATAACAGACAAACTGGTCTGCGCCAAAGATAAATAGACATTAGTTTGTCCATTTGATATTTCAAATGACCCTATGTTCCTTATGTAAAAAATTCTCAAAATGTAAAAATGTAAGGCTCACCAGCATCTCAGAATTACAAAATTTAGTACATGTAAAAATTCCTTAGGTTTAGAACAGTTGATGACGAAAGGCCTTTGATTTAGAAGTTGTACAGTTTAAGACAATCAAATCCTACTCATGAACACTTTTTCTAATGGCTGGACAAATCTCTAATAAATCAGGTTACTGGCTGTTATGTACTACCGACGGCCACTCTCAAGTAACACACAGGTTTAGAGCAGATCTACACAATCTGCAGCCCATGGGTGGCCACACACCCTTGTGCAGAAAGTGTCAAGGTCCTATGTCCAGGAATGTTCCCTGGCACTGTTTAAATTTTTTAGTATGGATGTAGCTGTAGTGTCTAGACCCCATTTGGTTACAAGTGAGAGGTGAGTGGCCAAACTGCTCAGCATGGAACAGTTCAGGACTTCAAGAATGAGCAAGCCAAGCAGAGCAGTGTAGGGTTTAAAGGCACCACTAGGTTTATGCGGATGCTGACTTCTTTTTAAGTTAAACTTTTAAGTCCTGTGCATAAAGCTCCACAACGTGTTAGTTCTTTAACCAGAGCTGTCACTTTTGGTCTCGTGTTCACCAAGTGGCTTGGAGAAAAAGCAAGTGCAATTTGCAGTTTGCTCCTCAGGGAGGCTATTTCTATTGGATCTCTTTTCAGAAACGATTCTCTTGGCTGATGTGGTGTGCTCTTGACATATTCCTATGTTAGCCTTTTCAAACGGAATCCAATGGGTGGAAAAAAAGGGTTCTACACATTATATTTTAAATATGAGTAATACAGTTTGCCAAACCAAAATAACTTGTCTAAGGAAAAAACAATTCCTAACAACTTTTTCAATTGGTAAACTTTTTTTTGGAAACCTGCTGATTTTGGAAAACACATGATCTAAGTTAATTTGAGAATATAGTAGCCTTAAATTCAGCTAGGAATAAAAAGGATTAATAATACAAATTGACTGTAACTGGGTAAAACGTCAGCATTCCTTCAATATACAACAATGGAAGAAATAATTCAAAAAATGAGCATACAGCGTACAGCAGAAAATTACGCAAGAGCAGCAGTAAGTACCACACTAAAACAACAATAAACTGAAAAATAACAGAATGTCAAGTGATGCAACAAGTATCCCTGATTAACTGGGCAGGTTGTTAACTGCATTGTTAATTACTGCAACCTTACATCTAGGCACCCATTCATGTAAGATTTTGCACAGCATTCTGCACCGCATAATCCTATTGAAGCTGTGAAAAGCAACAGGTGTTGAGTGTACATATGGTTGGCATATTAATTAGACCCTAGAAAAAAA
Source organism: Struthio camelus (assembly GCF_040807025.1). Taxonomy (NCBI): domain Eukaryota; kingdom Metazoa; phylum Chordata; class Aves; order Struthioniformes; family Struthionidae; genus Struthio; species Struthio camelus. Next base: position 54,392,031 of record NC_090981.1, on the reverse strand, counting down.
CTTAAAAAAACCACAGCTGTTAAGTGTTTCAGCCCAGCGAAACTCTAGCTATAGGGCTGAAGCTATATGTATGTATAATTCCAAATTGGTAATGAGCTTGATTCAAAAATCTTCATGGCAGCAGAAACTATTTTTTTTAAGTCTTTGTAGATTTAAATCTTCTTTGAAACTGAAGATGCCCATTTACATTTCCTTTAAGCATTGGCTGACAAAGAATTGCTAACATTTTAATAGCAATATTATTGTACATCATGGAATATTTGAATGTCTGAGCTGCTCGGCAGGCAGTGGATATCATTAGAAGAAGCTACGTTCTCACACACAGTCAGTAGGAGGTGCCTTGCTATGAACATTCCTATTAGAACTAGAAGGAGCAGAAAAAAGGGATAGGATAGAAAAGATAGCCATTTTTTATTTAAGCTGGCAGTAATGAGATTTACTTTGACATAATATCGCACCTTAATTACTGGAAAAAGCTTCCCAAAATACTGATGGTGGAAGGAAGGTATGTTTGCCCTAATTTTAAATACTATGAGATACATGCCATAGAACTCAAAATGCAAGAATTGCAAGTCTTAGCGGTTGTTGAGTCATAAAACCTCTGGTAGTGTCACCCACAGAGTTAGGAATCTCGCACAAGAAGTGGGCATCTAAGCAGAACAGCCCTTTAGAAATGAGATAAAAATGAAAGTACCAGGGGCAGGAATGCAGAAGTAGGGGAATGGCATAAAAAGATGAGAAAGGAACAAGGAAGCAGAAAAGCACAGAACAGAATGCCATGGTCAAAGAATCAGGGAAAAGAGGAATAATTACACAGAACAGGAAGTAATAGAGAAAGTGAATAGACGAGTACAAGACAATGTCTCAGGCAGTGGAAGAAGGCAATGACAATGAAAAACGCTATCTCTTTGAACCAGCATAGAAACAAAAAAACTGCTTACCTGTAGGAGCTGGAAAGTATTTGACAGCATTGTGCAGGGCAGGAGAACATGAAAGAAGCTGAGATGAGGGAGAAGAGAAGGGAGCTTGACAGGGTGTCCCTGCTGTCTGCAAGAAAAGGAGACAGGGCTCCTGGTTTCTGTGTCTGTGTTTTGTGCACATTTCCTACTTGAAATGCACACATATACAAATGAAGGAGCAGGCAGCTTTTCCTGCTAAGATTTTGAAAATCAGGAATCAGGCCAAAAAAAAGAATTAAAAGGGAGCAAAAAAGCCAGTGCTGATTTTCCTTCCTTTGTCTGTCTTATAACGCTTGAGCTGTAGGATTTGGCAACGCTACTGAAGTAACCCAAATAGTAGAGCATTTCTTAAAACCCCTTGGTATATCCACATAATTCACATTTCATTCACCTGTGTGTTGACATTCTGCATACTTCATTTTTGCCTAACAGTGAACATATAAATTTAAGCAGTATTTCTACATGCTGTGAGTTAAGAAAGAAAATAGTTTCCTGTATTCTTTTCAACAAGGCCCACAACATAAAAAACGTTGAGCCTGAAACTCTATACATTTAATAAAAGTTTAATCCTCTCTTATCAAAGAGCTTTAGAGGGAGACAAATAGAGATGGTTTAAAAAAATTCTAGGTATGTTCAGCAGGCAGCTAGCTGGATTTAAACAAAGGGAATAAAGGCCTTGTGAGATTATTATAATTTTGCTCCACCCAGCCAAAGAAGGAGACCTGGGGCTATCAAGCTGCTGCTTTGCACAAGTCTAGGATATGGTTAGATGGCAGTCTGCAGCACTATGGCTAATCTGAGTGACATGGAGCTATCTACCCGCTAGCTTAGATGCTAGACACCGCTTAGGATGACCCTTCAGCTGGATGAACACCTTGCTTCTTAGGAAAGCCAAGTAGCCAAGGTGGAAGGTTATATAACTATTCTAGATGAATGACTTCTGATAAATAAGTTAATTTTTTTCAGAATTAGTTTGAGTGACTGAGCCTGGCATGTTTCCAGACCGTATACATGTAAATGTTTGATCTTGGCTGAAGCCATAGACCTGACTCAAAACCATGTGAACAAATTCATTGTCAACATGTGACTCTGGAGAAAGCAAAGTATATAAATGGAGTGCATAAAGTAGTGTCCCCTGCTTTTATTAAATTTCAGAGTATCATCTAAGCTATTATATACATTAAATTTTCATCAGTACCCCCTATCTACCCCCTTTTTGTTGCTGTAAAGATAGTGCCTTTAAAGTATACATTTTGCTTGCTAATACTTTTTAAACACAAGTTGTTTGCTCTCTCTCCTCTTTATGTATAACCACAAGTAGAGGCAAAGAAGAGAAAGAGAAAATAGCAAAAACTCTAATTTAGGGAAGCACTAAAAATATCATTAGTTTAGCTGTAGCAATTTGGTTGTTATACCTAGAATTAAAGGATATGTTTCACAAGTTGTCCTGTGTGTGTCTTCCTTTCATATATCAAAAATGGGGATAAAATATTTTCCTGTCTCACAAGATAAACACATTACTGTTTGTGGGGATCTGAGACATTAATGTGACAAATGCTGCAGGAAAACCCATGAGAAACTAATAATTCTGGGTGCAGCATAGGAAGATTTGCACTAAACAAAGGAGTAACCACAAACTGAATGAACAGGGCTGAACAACTTCCTTTTCTGTTAACTTTCATCCAGCCCATGCACTAAAGGAGGCAGGGATCCTGTGGAAAAAAAGAACGAGCTGTCATGTAATTACAGACTACGCACACATTTAAAGATGCATCCACACAAGCAGGCAGAATTGAGGCTGTGCAAATACAAACTTGTTTGCATTTTATAACATTTGAGTGCTTGCAGTGAAGCTTCGTTTAAGACCCTTTCCGTGTAGGTTGGTCTGGGGCAGGTATATAAGGCCATAAGGGTACCCTTTTATGGGCCCATCCGTTTCCTCAGGAGTTGTCTTACCACACACATACATGCGCGCACACACACACACGTGCAAACCCGTATTTCTGTCATAAACTAAGGTAGTGCTAGAGGGCTAATCCTTAAGAGAGTGAATCTAGGCTCCCACACTACATTTTCTTCCCTTTATTAAAGCGCTGATCTTCCGAGTTGAGGTGGGTTATGCAACCAGATCACACATAGAGGAGGGTTTTGTTACCACTGTGGGAGGAGTAGCCAAGGCATCTGCAATTATGTGGATCCAAAATATAAACCTCTTACGCAGGAATGCACAGGAGATCAGCTGCATTCCTGCAGTCCAGAGCCTGTGGTAAAAGCAGAGAACAAGCTCTAAAGCTACTGAATTGGAAGAAAGAGTCTTTTTCACCCTCCCAGTTTTTGTGTTGCTAAGCTTGTTTACTGGGACACTGGAGAGGTAGGACACAGATGCAAACCACCTCTGTCCACACTGAAGTCTAATTTTTAGGTCAATATTTTAATGCTTTCACTGCTGAATGTTTTAGCAGACATAGCCTTAAGGATTGTAGACTGAGTTTGGAAAGGGGCGGGGGAAGAGAAAGAGCAGCTTTCCATTTCTTTCCTTATGATTTTTTAAAGACACTAGAACAAACTACATGTGAGAAACCCTTAAAACATAATCTTTAATAATGGTTTAAGTTTAGATTTTCCTGTTTCGAAGTTTTTCTGCTTACGTTTCACATTCTAAAAAGTAATTACTGATAAATAAACGCCACACTGTAGTTGTACTGCCCGCATAGCAGCAATAAAGTCAATTTTCACTCTGTCTGCTGCACAGTGATAATATTCAAAAGTTATTTTTCAGATATTGCTGTTCTACTTTGGCAGAAGGTGGTGTACCCATATTTCTTGTGAGAAAGCATACTTTTATGCAGAAGAAAGAAAAAACTTGTATCCCGTAATAGCTTTGGTAAAATAGTCAAAAGAAAAATATATGATGCCAGTAATTTTCAATGTATAATACCTTACAATACACTTCAACACCCTCTTCCAATCACACTACATTTTGCAGAATGTATAGATTTTTGGCTTGAAGTATCTTATGAAGGTTTCTTAGGATCATTTAGTATATCACAAGGCAAATTCAGAGTCAGTATAATCAATAAGGAAGCACAGTATCTACACCTATCGCATCAAGGTTAAGCAAATGGAAAGGGTATTCAAAATATATAACCAAAATATCCCACAAAGGGTAAAATTCACATCTGTGCAAGGGGACAAGGGTTATGTTCCACTCAAGTCCTTTAATACAAGATAAAGTTTATACAAAAGGAAAGTTTCTGTGTCGGTCCTACTACAACTTGCAAAGTTCTATTATCAGTTACAGCTAAAATAAGATTGGGCAAGTATTTTGGAATTTAATGCATGCGCTTTTTGAGATATTTAAGTGGGGAAACTATGAAGGTATTTATCCTATTATTAACTGACAAATGGTCTTATATTTCTGAATGTCTGAGTTCCCTCTCAGTTCTTTGGCATATCACTAATTTTATGCATGTAGCCTCTTGAATGCCCCTGAAATACAAACAAAACAGCAGCAGCTAAGTAGTCAGCCACATTCACTGTACTTAATGCACGAGGTCATGTTTTAAGTTTGGGTCCTGGTGCTGATATTTACACATATAAAATTGCTAATTGTATGTCTGGATGCTGGTTTGAACAGCAAATACAGAACTGGAAACTCAAGTTTACCTACCGTTTCAACACTAGCTTTAGAGTAGAGTATCAGTGATTTTAAATACCGTATAAAATAGCGTACTGGCTGTTATCTCTAACTTTATGTTTGATATCCTCTTAGCACTATACTTCCCTAGGGATTCACTGTACTTGGAACCATCAATAAAAAAACACTTGTGTAAGATGAAATCTCAGCTTACTGAAGGTAATAGCAAAACTCCCACTGACTTCAGCAGAGCCAATACTTCTGACTTTATGTTTTTAAGCTAAACTTGCTAGCTTGCTACATTGCAGTGGTTTGCACAGTGCATCTCACTTCCCTTGAGGATTATAGGAGACTTGATTACCAAGAGGAGTTATCTGCACTGATCCAGCCACACAGGCTGTGACAGGTTATCGATAGCTAGCACTATAGCCTAAGCATCACAGATTACAAATAAATGTTCCATTTTCTGTACATGCTCTCCCTGTTTGCTGGGAGTTCACTGTAAACTTCTCTTGGTTTCTAGTGGATTCTGACATATGAGTAAGTGCAAAGTGATGTTTATTATTATGGTTTATCGGTTTGTTTTGTTTTATTTTGCTATTGCTCTTTGAAATAACAGCATTGCTAATGATTTTGGGTATGTTAGGAATAAATGTTGTTTCTACAATGTATAAGCATGGAAACGTTTAATTTATATACTCTCATTTAGCGAAGCCCAGTGTAAAACAGTAATACTTAAAAGAAAAACATAGCATCAAAATGGTGTGATAAATATACATACATATATATATATATATATATATCCTTTTTTTTTTTAATTCTAGAAGTTATTTCCAACCAGTTTATCATAACTTTTTGGTCCATTTTAGTGGCCAAATAACTATGGTGACAACAATATATCTTTAAACTAAACAAAAATTAAAACTTAGCCTAAACATTCTGAACATATGCTGACCAACAATATACTATAAATTAAAATCTTCCATGGTATGTATCTCAGTGCTGTATGTAACATATAACTTATGCTCACTGCTGTACTATCAATAGTAGTCAAAAAGAACTCACAAAATAGTTAAGTAAATTCTAGAAAACTATATTCTATTACTAGTGCAACTTAAAACTTCAGCAATAAAGGTGCATGGCTGTACATGTCAGTGTAGCTAACACTATTACAATTGCAATGGCAGGTCAGCAATATAGCGTCTTCTGTGATACCCACTTTTTATTTCCTGTTTTCACAACAGGATGCTATCACCAAAGACAGGCATTTCTTTTCAGGATACTGTCTTCCCCAGAGTGGCAGTCTCTAGTGCTTAACAGAAAAGAGTTGGAGAAAAAACTGTTACCGGGGCTGATTGTCTTCTGTATCCTTCACAGAACTGAATTGACCTCTTTCGGTATAGCTAATTGAGGAACTGTTTTTACATGGACTGTGACAAATGTAGAAAGGAAGCAGAAGACGGTAACTTGAACTTTAGCTCATATTCCCTGGATTTTAATTGCTCTGATAAATAGCAATAAAAATGTCATACAAAGCAACGGATGACAAAACCCTGAAGTTATGAAAAAAAAGCCAACCAAACTTAGTTCATGTAGAGAGGGGTGTAACCAATTAACCTGTAACCAGCCAACTTTGGTGATCTTTGTCTTTGACAACTAGGAAGTTCAAAATAAATTTTGATCCTCAATTAAGCTCTTAAACTCATAGAATTCAGCATTCGTCATTATCATAGATGCAACCTGAAACGGAAATAAAATGCAAACATTTTAGTGTTCCGTAATACTTTGATTCAAGCATGAAGTTATTCGTTATAATTGAACTTAGTATTGTTTGAAATTGCCAACGTACCATCACCAATATCATCATAAATCTCTCCATCACTGTAAAAAAGAAAGAGGGAAAAAATGTATTTAAAAATAATTTAAATTTAATTAATTAATTTTTCTATTTACATGCAGACATAAAATGAGTAGCATGGTTTAGATATGTATCAAGTAGTTTATCTGCAAATTAGGGAAATGCCAGCTTCACCCACAGGTTTTAGCTATATCTTAGCTATATTGTAATTCAGAGGACTGAGTAAGATGGCCAGATCAAAGAAATTTCAGTGAAGGGTAAAGCTGGATACATTTCTTTCTAAACTGATAGGCTTCCTTTGTCAATAGAATTTAAAAATACATGTATCTTTTTTTTCCACTGGCTGTTTTAACCAACTCATAGATACATTTCGGCTAAAAATGAACTTCTTACTGACTTTTTAAATCAAAATCAGAAAAGATGAGTGAAGAAAATCAGTATATCCTTGCAATGCTTTTTCATTCTTATTCTTGGCAATGTGATAATGTGGTTTTGAAAGAACAGCTTTCTAGATAATGAATTTAGGTAATGTCTATAAATGATATAGGCACCGCGAGTACTAGGAATTTTCAAAACGTGTCACTTAGATACATGAATACTCCCATGGAATCCAATAACGCTATTTATGTATGTTAAGCACTTATGTAAATGTTTGCAGGCCTGAATTCTTAAATTGACATCTGATTTAATATTTAAAAGCCTAACCCAAAGCCCATTGAAGGAAACAGAAAGGCTTCGTCTGACGAGGGTTCTGGATTAGATCCTAAACGCTGAACTCCACGCAATTATTCTGAGTAACACCAAATCTGCTCAATTCCAATAACATTGAAATAGAAACAAACCTAAAGAAAAATTGGTTCATTTTAGTTAAACATTTGAAATTGGCCTCAATGCACTTAGTTACATTAATGTGCAGTTTAGTAACAGATTGCAGTCCCAATAATATTCAACTCGGGTCATTTTTCATGGCTGAAACCAGAGTTTATGAGTAAGTAATGAGGAATGGAGCCCTAGATCATTTCTAGTGCACATATATGTGACTAACTCTTGAGAAAGCTGAACTCCATAAAAATATTTGGATTTACAGGACTAGTATCACACACTAAAATAATTAAATTTCACTTTTACGTAACAAACAGGTTTGAACAAAACTGAATATTAAAGCACATTTTTCAAAACTATCACTTAGTACTTACTTCTCAACTAAATTGCTTCTCAGAACATAGCCATCTGTAAAATTGAAATATATACATATTTAAGTTATTTCTTGTGTTGCTAGAGCTAGTGATATACAGATTTTTCTCTTTTAAGCATTTCAGATAGGAAAATATATAGAGGGATAGTAATGCAAATGGAAAATTTTGCTATCATATAGAATCTGAAGAAGTATGTGCAATTTCTTAATGGGACAGAAATTTCATTCCAGATTTATATATCAGTAAATTACCATTAACTGTAATTGCTTAACATTTTTTAATTGTATCATATTGATAAATCTTTTTTACATAAAAATATGGAAATATATTACAATAGCTGCTCACCAGTGAATTAATCTATCATTCTGTTGCATTACTGATGGAGTCAGATAAAACTACACATACTCTTCTGCAACATATTTAATCCCTTGAAAAAATCACTTGCTTTCTTTGGTAAAAACATCTACTGATATACTTGTCGATTGGCATAACATACATAACCAAAGTGAAACGCATAGCAATAATTACATATTTGTAGGTAAACATTAGTATGTTTGTACTGACGAAACAGTACGGTTTTAGAGGGGAAATGTCATCTTTCATTAGATTTGAAATTACCATATGAATTTACTTCTTTTATTGAGTTGCAGGCTTACATAGTCACACTAAAATGCTGCTTTTTCAAAGATTCATGTACTCTACCATGTTCGCAGGCTTTAGAATGAATTAGTCAGCTTTACTTGTAAAATTTCTTTGCTTTCTTTGCATGGAGCTGCTACACATACTTAGAGGAACCATCATACCACTTTTCTGCTAGTATTTCTGGTGGTGATATTTCAGGTCTATTTATATCAACCTCCAGGTCTTACTATTTTACCTAAAGGAATTCCTGCCTTATTTGCTTGAACTTTTATTTTCTGACACACAAGATATGAAAGTATCCTTAAAAAAACCCACACACAATAACGTCTAGCTAAAGAATCTCATATTTCGTATAAAGCCATATTGACAATCCATTGCTAATTTTATTTTAACTGAAATCGCCCTTCATAAGAAGAGCTGTAACTTTATTACTTTCCCTTGCAAATTAGTATCAAACACAATAACCTAGTACTATGTGCCCAAAATTCATTTGCTGAATGTGGCAGATGTTTTGACATATAAAAACACCCCTAGGATTCCTACATGGAATAGTGGAAAAGTTATCTGACAAGACTAATATCCTGAATAATTCTGCAAATAGTAATAAGTAACTATTTCTTATATAGAACTTTTCTCTGTAAAGAAACATTTATATAATTCATTTTAAGTTGGTGTAGTTCCATCTTAAAATATAGGTAGATATCACATATTGCTATAAACCTCAAATATAAATAGTTTTCTCCAGAATATGCTATACTGATTGCCCACCTCATATAACATAGAACAAATTAGTGAATTGCTCTGTGAGGGCCTTAAGACATTAAAATCAATGCATTGTTAAAGAAATGTCTCTCTTGTGTTAGAGCTGAATGTAGCCTGAAAAGCATTAGTTTCGTATAAGAATATTTTATTTGACACTAATCTGCTTTTACTTCAGTTTATGACGTAACAGTTAAATGAATGCAATCAGAGTGAAACATAACCTTCTTAACCCTCTATATAAACCAATGTGTGTTAGGTAAAGTCTCTGTAAGCTCAATAATACTGTTTTAAATTAGTCATAAAACCATAATATCGTCTCTGTAAGAAAGCTAACAATTAAATTACCTGTTTTCTTATTTAGAACGAAAACTTAAAATTGTTACAGGCATCCTTCGGAAAAAAAGATACAAAATCTGGTTGCTAAGAAAATGGAAACACATTTCTATGCATTTAATATTTGATTGCATCTATGTTAGATAAAATAGATGCTTAATTTGCCTGTATTCATGAAGATTTGATACTTAAAAAAATTCTACTACAGTTTTTGCCTATCAAGATTGTTAAACTACAAGTAATCATGAATAGTCCAAAGAACTCAAAGCTGCAGATTTTCAGTCATCTGTGCATGTAGTTTCTCAGGCTAAATGCAAGTCACTACACTTAGGCTCTTGTCTATTCAGCATATTCTTTTCCTAGTTCTCTTTCCTTGGACTTCAACTGGGATAAAAGCATGGAAATGCATTTTTTTTAAAATACATCATCTTTTAAAAATTCTCTTTAAGCGGAGTCCAATAATTTACAGGACTCCTAAAGTCTCAGTGGGAGTCATTTAAAATCACTCGGCCAATCTCATCTGCTCTGTTTTTTCTTTTCATTTTCGCATGTAAATCTACATGAAAGGAAGATTTCTTCAGTTGTAGTCATGGTATACAAACATAATGTGCTTGCAAACGAAACATACACAGTAAACGACAGTTCTTAAAATATTGCAAAGGTTAACCTTGAGGCAGGAGCCTCAAGGCTAGATTCTCCTGTGGGTCCCTAGCCCCTAGATATGTTGCAGAGAGCCTCTGCCTGCTCTGCACTCTTTCAGATTCTTTCCTAATCAGGAAAAAGGCTCCAAGCTTACATGTCCAAAGTTTTATCTAGTTCATTCATATTTGTGTGGCTTCCATAATAGCGGAATATGGGAGCAGGTCAGCAAACTCAAGTCTCGGCTACTTAACATAACTGAAAGCTATGAAGCATCATACCAACAGCTTTCTGGTAGTGTAAAGGAGGCTTGGGGAGGACACAGCTTACATTTTCAGGCACTGACATTCATTCACATCCTCATGTTTAAGCAAAGTCCATGAAAGTGAATTAAAAGATCTTCTGTATCTCGAAAGATATATGGGTCTGACCAAGGCAAAAGGAACAAGGGATTTGAGAGTAAACGAGAATCAGTTCCTTGTGTCATTTTAGTAATTTCAGATCATTTTGTAACTGTAAAAGTAATTCATAGCAGCATATGTTCCTAAGCTCATCAGTCCTTGATCAGCAAGCTAGGAGGACGTTATAACATATTTCTTAATTTTGTTTACCTACCAGTAAGGGCATAAAAGCTATGAAAGTATATCGTAAGTTGAAGGATGAATGGGAGAATTCATGTGCAAGAAAGTAACAAAAATATCTTTAATTGTTGTTTTTCAGTCTATCCGGTCTTCAAAAAGTTAAACTATACCTTTAAGAGATGAGTATACTCCAGCTACAGCAAATAACCAAAACTGTCAGGTACTTAAGTACAGTAGGATTTGAGCCTTACTAATTAATGTGAAACTTGACAGAGATCTATTCAAAGTTTTTCAGGGAGGGTATTTTTATTTATATTGCTCTTTTATGCATAGCAAAGCAGTAGGTTCTGTCACTGTTTGAAAGGCTTTGAAGACTACCGTGAGGAAAACAAACAACATGAACTACTTTCTACTTTGTTGTTAGTAGCTTAATTCAAAAAGCGTGGCATTGAAAGGTGCTCTTTGGGAAGAGGCTGCACTAGGTCCATCTATATTTTGAAAAACCTACGTGTGGTTACGCAAGAAAATCTTCTGCATCCTGCAGGCCTGCCAGGAGGAAGGCTATACTCCTATAGCCTATAACAGATGAGTACACAGGGGAAAATAATAATAGAAAGGTTTCTAAATCCACTTCAGAGGTATATGGCATTGGACTGCCTTCTAGTTAGGTCAGCGGTAAACAATGACGATGAGTTGTTTACTTAGAAAGCTGTTGCTTCGAACTTACTCTATTCCTACACATAGTGAGTTCTTATTGGGAGATTTGGAAAGTATTGTAGCAGAAGCATATTAAGAAATCAAAACCAACAGTAGATGGTGCAGACTTCTCCAAAGAATGCAGCAACTTCTGCCAATGCACACCCTGGCCAAAGCTTCCAAACAAACACTGGAAGGACGTGTAGCTGCAGCTGCTGCCTTGACAGCTCCCAAAGCAGGCAGGCACGCCAGTGAGCATATATGCCTTGGAGCTGCTGGGGGCTGGGGAAGACTCCTTCTCCTCCCGAGCCTGTTGAAAAGATTCAACTCCACTTCTGGCAATCCAAAGTAAGAGCTAATAAGGAAACTGCCACTGATTTTCTCTTGGCTGAAATCAACCAGCAAGTGCTTCCAAGAGGTGCAGCAAGGATTCTGCTGCTTTCCTAGATTGTGTGTGGTATCATAGCTATACCCTGCACGGCAATTAGTGAGAGACAGAACCAGCAAGAAACATCTGCTAATCTTAGCTGATGCAAAGCAAGATTTACATAAATAATTTGTCCTTTCACTCACATTTGGTCTGTCTTGTCTATGTGAGTTGCAAACTTTGTAAGGTAAGGCACTCTAACACACTCTAGGAGCTACTTTAAGTAATAATAATAATAAAATAACAACAATCTAGCTATTGTCAACCGTCAGGCAAGGAAAAAGACATATATCAGGCTCTGAGCATGACAGGGAAGAGGATTTTCTTCTGCCTCAAGTTATGTGCTCAACAATCATTCTCTGACAGCTTAATTTATGGCACATGCATTCTGTACTACAGGTTTTAATAAAACTTACATTTCCCTTCTTCATTCCTGCACAGGACCTTGGTATCATCTGTATTTTCTATAATTTCAAGACATTCCCCTGGTTTAACCTGTAAGTCTTTAGATCCCCATCTTCTCTGGGGCAAATCCTGGACTGTGGTGGTAGAGTAAAGAACTCTAATTTCACCTTCAAACTGTAAAAATAAAATAAAGCATGTTTTGTAACAATATACTCCCTTTTACTGCTAACTTTCTGAAAGTTGGGTAAATAATTGTTTATTCTATCTAGTGTCTGTGCCCGTTCTTGCCATTTGAAGAGCTAAACCCCTTGCAAAGGTATAAATTGCAGGTTCTATTCAACTAAGACAGTTCCAGGTTATTTATCAGATTGTTGATGAATTACAAGTGAAAAAGTGGCATATAGTCAAAGAAGTTGTATGTTGGAAATCTTTTTCGATTCTAAGTGTGAGTATCTCTCACACAAATAGACAAATGCATGGTTGTATATACAACATGCATACTTGAATTCACTGCTCCTTTAGAAAGCCTCAGACTGGCATCTTTCAAGAGCAAAATTCTCCTTCCATCAAATGTAAACTATCCCATACTATTCTCAAAGCATTACAGCTCCAATTTGGATCCAGGATCTAAAGTCGGACTTTCACTCCTTGTCCCTAGTCATTCAATTTTGGCCTCTACGCTGAAAGCATCTGCAAGATAGGAAATTTATTCAATTTTTAGCCAAATTCCAGGAGTAGAACACTTGTATTATGCTTCCAAATTCTCACAAAGGAGATAAATATTATTTGCTGTGAACAACAAGCCATCTTTCCTGTTCCTGCATCACATAGGTTTCACATGGACAAAATGCATGAAACCACTTTTGGCTATTATTCAGATATATGACCTCTTTAAAGGTTTGTGACAACGTTATAAATTATAATTCATTGTGAATTGCACTGTTAATACAAATTCCTAGCCATTGTTTGATCATGAAGGTTTGTTGATGTCAAGCCTGAGGCAAAAATTCTTATGTTTCAAATTCCGCTGGTAAAAATCTGTCGTTTTCAAAGGTAGGATTTTCAAAAGCTCTGGGTGTTAGCTGAATTTCAACAGTAACTTTCCGGAGAAGTAAGTTAGATCAGGGATGAATGCCTTACTTGTTTACCCCATGTAGAACTACATCTATGTTACTGTGCTAGCATTTTTATAAAGCAATTAATTAACTGAAATAGCTAGTACAGTCAGAAGAAAAAATAATTCAAAAAATACAAAGGATTTCATATTAATGCCTTTTAACATTAGCAAAAAGAGTGGCGGATGGATGAAAACCAAATTCTAGATCAAGCCAGTTTCTTCTCTGACCGCAGTTTATAGACCCTGCTAAGTCTTAAGTCCAAGCATTGACATTTTATGTATTACATGAGCTTGAATAAGTCACACTTTTCCGTGTGCTGAGCGTGTGTAATCTCAGGAACAGCTCAGCACCTAGAATCAATCAAAAATAGGATAAGAATATTTTCCTACTGTAGCAGAAATGGGGAGTGTTATGAGAACCAAGTAGTTACTGTGTTTTTCTATCTTTTTAAAGCCATAAGTGCCTAGAATTACTATAGATGTTTGCAGTTAGTTCTTCTGCACAGCTTGAAACTGCTTTTTGGTGACATTCTGTTTAATTTTCAGTCAAATCAGTCAATTTAATGAAGTAGTTTTTTTATACTACAAGCTGAGAATTTTTTCTATGACTGTCATAATGGCAATGAAATCAATGATGTTCTTTTGAAAGTGTTTGCAAGATCTGCATTTAATGGAAAAAATAAGAAAGGGAATTTAAAATCTTTGTTTAGAATAGTGATTTCAGTATATATTCCGCCATTAAATCTGAACATTCATCCTGTAAATACTAATCACCTTTCAGAAATAAAATAACGGATTATTCACAAATTAAAGGAAAAAAATTAGAGAATACTATAAATGCATATTGGTCTTTAGGTAATGTTTGAACAAAACTTACTTTGAACTTTTTTCTGAACTCTTTTTCTTCTCTTTCCATCTTTTTAAACTTTCGTGCACCTTTTTCATCTGGTTTACCTTTTCCAAGGCTCACTGGTTTTGATGAACTAAAACACAGGATTACAGATAGATAAAACAAAATTAGGAACATATATGAGGTATTGACAATCTTTCTGATAATTTCAGTGAAACTGCATTTCCTTTCATGTATATCTCCTTTTCTCCTTACAGAACTAAGATAATTATAATATAATAGAGACTTGATTTCAGAAGTCATAAACAGTTGGGATTTTTTTTCATACTTTCCTCTTTTCATGAGTTCTGATTTTAATATATCTGTTACATAAGTGAATATGGAAAATTATTCAAAGTATCTAGGTACTACAGCAATGAGAACTTTACAACTACCAAAAATGGATTTTATAAACAACACACATCATTTTAGAATTTCTAGGCAAAGGACAATTTTTCTGAAGCCTACATATTTTTGGGCAATAGGCTGAATATAACATGTCCCACTGTGGAGGCAGCTGCATTGTCTTAGCCTTTCATATAATAGCTGCCTTAACTCCTATGTGCATGTATAAGACCTTCCTACTCCAGGGAATCTGCACTGCAGGCACAAAACTAAGGATCCATTTTGAGCTCTACTGTTTTTTCCACGTCCATGCTGATTTGTGCCAATGGGCATGGCAGAGTTTCAATTTCTTAACTGACTTTCCTCATTCTGTACCAGGGAATTTAAGGTCTGACTCTCTGGTTTCCTGATTTGCCTAGGAGTTGCAGATGACAGTTTCACTGACAAAGAATGTATGTGTATGCCTGAAATAACCTAGATTAAGGTGGGCCGTATCCTTTCCATTGGATATACACACTCAAAAAGCTCTCTCTGTTTTGATGCCTCCAGACTAGGATATTATAGTGCACTCTTCGGAGCTCCACCTGAGTGGAGCCATCTCTGCAGTTAGATACTCATTTGCGCTCATAACACAGCTGTGCTGCCGAGGTGGTCGACTTCCTGCTCCGGGGATAAAAGTTTCTGAAGTTTAACTTTACAGTTCCAAATGTGTTTCATACTGATAACATAAGGCACTATCTCCTTTTCTCACTGGATACGGGAGCAGCTGAGACCAAATACAGCACTTATCCTAGCAGTCCTCAAATTTTGATAGGAAGAAGACTGCATGCAGAGCATTTCCAATGAAGGATCTTTAACTCATGCACTCATTTGCACCTCTTATCCATCAGTGGTTGAATTTGTTGAAATTCAAAGCATACCTATTTATTCTGCTGTCTAATACCATTATTGTTTCAATCGAAATGGAAGCACTGAACATTTATCTGTAATTGTCAAAAGTAGGGTTATGAGAACTACAAAACTTGACAACACCAAACAAAGCATACATTAGTAGCAATCTGCCTCTAGTAAATACTTTGAAAATGTGTCACAGTGGATTAAAGATTTGTAATCAGAGGAGTAATTCCCATTTTCACTTACTTGAGTCCAGCTGATGGAGGAGGGAAGTCTGAGGAATCTACATCATCATAAACATCACTGTCTCCACAATCTGAAACAACAATGTTCAAAACAATGGGAAATTATTATGCGATCCTTAAGTAGTGAATACATTGTGTTACAATCTACCATAGTATAGCCAAGTTGACAAGAAATTGCAGCAAGTATTGTAGCATTTATCATCTATAGTAGCTCAGCTTTCCCTTCTGCACAACGTATTGTGCACAACATACCAGTCGCCCTTTTCAGAACAAGATTCTTAATAAGAACAGGTATTCACTGATATTTTAATCTTCTTAAACTGAAGCAAGTTTTAGCACATACTGTAGCCTTTAATCTTTATTTTAATTAGGCTGTTTCCCACTGTGTTGTATCAAAGTATATTTTCAGGGTTTGATTTTAATGTGCACTCAAGCACTTCTGCAGCACTCTTGTCAACGTAAAGGTGCCTAGAAGTGGATATGAATCTCACATATGTTAGCTTTTAGGCCATGTTGGAATGCTAAAGCGGTGAAAAGGATTCTTACCCCAAGAATATACTTTGAATCACATCCAGCATGTTTGCAGAAAGGAAGCAGTTGCTGAACTCATCCAATCCATGGCTAAAAAAGTCGCAGTAGGAGATAAAAAATTAAGAATGCAGTTCAGGCAATGGCCTCAAGAAGTGTAAGAACTTGCTTTTTATTCCATGGCTGGATTGGTATTTATAAGTATTTGTTATGTTACAAAGACACTGCTTTTTTAACACTGAAGTGTTAAAAATAACAATGAGTGTCCCTGTTTATTTTTAAAGTCTTGCATTAAGCGTTTCTTTCCAAGTGAATCTGCTCATAATGAATGTCAAATAAAATGTCTCTCACATACCAAAATCATAACTTCTTAAAAAATACTTTAAAAAATACTTTAAACTGCCTTCTAGAGAGCTTGCACTGTGTTTGTATCTCCCTGTCCGTAGCCAAATTAGCCACAATATTGGAAATTTGTTCACCAGAACAGGATAACCGACGGGAAACCATGTTTTCCTTCCTTGGGTGTAGTGTTTTTGTGAATAGCATGGTACAAAGTAGTACATACAGAAAAAAGAATCAGGAATCAGTATGGAGACAAAACAATGGACTCTTTATTACCTTTTCCAAACTGCTTTGTTGGAGAAGTCACACTGAAAAGAAAATGTTCATTAAATATTTATATCACATTAATAGGCTTTCACATGATCTAAATCATTTAAAAAACTTGCAACACAAGGCCTCTAAGTAATCTCTAGACATTGCGAAGCTCTGCTGACATTAGAAATACTCATGGACTAAACACATTTTTACCACTGAATCAGAGTAAACTAGTTCAGAACTCAATGAGAAAAGATGGTGGTAGAAACACCAGTTGCTGACCTAACATCGAGGCAAGATGGGGAGAAGACAATCTTTGCATTTTTCTCTTTGACACATTATTCCTACAATTTGGATTAGTGGGACTAGATTTACCACTTTATCCCAGCTACATTGTACTGGTGAGCAAAACACGTTTTAACTGAGGATACAGCAAACATATCACCAGGCTGGCACAAAGATGATGGACTTTTTCAGTGCTTTTCACACAAAAGAAATAGTTATATTTTAGTTACTGGGCTCATGCAACAGCTTGTTAACAGGGTCATTATAGTATGAAGATGAAAAGAAAGGAGATCAGTATTTTTGCAGAAAAGTATCACCCTGAGATGCAATTTGATGCATGATTTATTAGGTTGCTGTGAGAATATGTTAGTAGCATGTAATAGATGCTTTATTAGAATTAGTTATAGTGAACTGTGATTTCCTGGAAGACTCTTACAACGAATCTCCATTATCTTCTTCCCCATTGACTTTGGCTTTTTCTCGTACACTTTTCTTTTTATCATCTTTGACCTTTAGCCTCTTGAAAATTCCCCAGGACCAGATATCATTCTTATCTTCATCCTGTGATACAGACCTTTGGAGTATGCATGCAATTATCACAATGTAAAATGTAACATTATTTTTAAAAGGTCCAGTTCCAATTCTCTATTGAAGTACATAATTCTTATTAATGACAACAATATCTATCACAAGGTGAGTACATTTACTGTTTAAAACACTAAACTAGAAATATGTATTTTAGGTCATTTATAGACATGGAGATATATTTATAGGTATAGATATTCATCTAGCATTTTATTTTGTTATTTTCATTTCAGTGCTGACCTGTGCAGTTGGGGATTTGGGGATTTTCATGGTGGCAGCTACTTTTGCTGACATACCAAAATTAATTACAAAACAAAACTTCCCCGGAAAGACCAAGAAAATTTTTTCTTTCTTAGCTTCATGGATCCATCCTGACATATACCCATTTGTTGATCATCCCAATACTAGCTAATTATTATCCCAACTTTCAAAATACTAAAAGCCAAAATGATAACACTGTGATAAAGAAGCAAATGATTTAAATGATATAAAAACTTACCTAATACTAACATCTTCATCATCAATCCCATCATAAATTTCTTGATCAGAAGGAGGAGGCGGGAACATCACTTCAACAGACCAAACAATGAATTAATGCATTCAAATTTAACGCTGTTAGAATAGAGCATTAATTACTGGCCTTATAAGCGTGTCAGATATGCTTGCAATGTTGCTGCAATACCTTTGCAAATGGAGGCTTTCTGTAAACCGACATAGCCTATTTATTAAAAGAGCCATTTTCACTTACCAGCTGGGCACCTAGTCCACATCATTTATGTATCGTAGCGCCAAGGCGAGAATAATGAAAACAAATACATTTACATTGTATTTGAAATGCTAGACAGGGTTTTTTGGCCCGATTACTAAGATGACTGGTGACTTTTTAACTTTTGTGTTACTCTAGCGAAGATAGAAGATGCCAGACCAACATTCTCAGCAAGTGACATCTTGTGTTCATCCAGAGCAGCAACAGCAATGTTAAGCTCCTCATTTTGATCTCAATTTTGACATGTGGGCACTACCTCCTTCAGTGCAGGGTTACCTCACTTTCCATGCCCAGTTCTAGCCACTGGTCAGAATGCTCACTGCAATCTGTACTTAGCTGGCAGCAGCTTCTTTCTGCACTGCCAGGGGATTCTTCTCCCATGACTAGTATCTAAACTCTAAGCTGAGAAGATGAGCTGTGCTCTTATGATCAGCAGAGAATGCTACATAAAAATATGTACTACCAAAGGGGAAACTTGTTTTGAATGTGTATTTTTGACAGTGTGGAACTGCTGCAGTTATATGGGTTAGGACACTGAAGTATCACTGGAACTGGAGTATAATTGGCAATATTGCTGGCTATTTCCGAACTGACTTTCTCTTGCACAGAAACTCTTGGTCATGTTAATATTTTTTCAGTTATATCTATGCTGTTTTAGAGGATAATTTACCTTCTCAAAAAACAATATAAGGATCTGTAGTCTGCTGGCATGCTTCTGATTCACTTTGTCTCAAGATGAAACTTCTTTTTTACCCAAGTTTCAATAGGTGGAAAGAAACTGAATTTGGCCACTATACTTCCTTGTTTCTTGCCTGTTAGCTAACACTTAGCATGCTTATGGGTAATTACTTCATTATTTGGATGCTACAGAGGTCTGAATTTGAAGACAAGCAGTACATAGAAACAACTCCCCCCCAGAAGTATCTGCAGAACTTACTTTCAGTTCCACTTTGACCACCGCTCTGACTGAAAAGCAAAATGAGAGAGCTTTTAGGGAAAAATAGTCATTATTTGGAAAAAACAAAACATCGTGATCACCCATCGCTTTTGTGGTTATTAGTCGCTCTAAACCCTTTCGCTTCAGCACTCATTGTCTACATTGCCAGCTGAGCACTACAAATTCTGCACTGAAAGTTCAGGCACATGCTTGCACGTTGTAAATGGGCAATAACTAAGTAAGTGTGCCATTTCTTTTTTTCTGTCTTCACCATACTCCCACTGGTTTCTTACACTCAAATAATAGTTGCACTCTCAGTAATGCTAAAGAAAATGTATCTTCCAATTCATGAGTGAATTAGCTCTCAGATGAGGAGTCACTAATTTTAAATAGTTTCAAGTAAAGCAAGGAAAAAAATGGGATTTTTCTCATGGAAGCAATTCATTACAAAAGAGAAGAAAAAGTATTATAAAGTATCATCTACTTTAGATGAGGAATAAGAGAGAGCTATCTATAACCTCTTTAGTTAATGCAAAAAGGAAAGGGACACAGTATTTTGTAAGTAAAGCCCTGATGCAAATTCTCTATTTGCATAAATGAATGCAGATACATTGAAGGCAATAGAGCTGCACACTTTCATAAGAACAGAACATCTACTCCTAAATCTTTAAAATGTTGCTACGATTTCCAATGAAAAGCCATTTTCATTTGATTTCAAGGAGAAGCAAACTGATACAGCTATAAGAATTCACTATATTTAGAATATGTTTTTTGATCCTGTTGATATCTTTGGGCTCAAGTACAAAATACATCTTAGGATCATAGGATAATTCAGATTGGAAGGGATCTCAGGAGGTCATAGTCCAACTTTTTGGGAATAAAAATATCATAACCTGACTGAAAACTTGTCCAGTACATCTATCCCTTTCAGATTCATGAGCAGATTTTCACAGGACAAAAGGGTAAACAAATGAACTGAATGCTCAACTAGCTTTTACTGGATGATACTTTAAACTTCTAACTGCATGTTTCTAACATTTCAAGGGTTCCGTATTAGCCCAGTGTTCTAATAGTGATTAAAGAAAGTGATAGGTTCATAGTAACTGCAATTATTTTCAAATCTTAAACTTATTAAATCAAGATTTTTGTTAAACTTTTGTCCCAATAAATCCTGAAATAAAGCAGTTCTAGTCCCTTTTTAATTCTGGAACATTACCAACACTACTGATAATCAGATAATACTATCTGGTCAATAGGCTTTTTTAGTATGGCATTCTTATGCTGGTTTCAGAACATACTGATGTATGTGTCAGACCTTCCAACAATTCACACTGATGAGCTGAACAGAATGCTATTAATCATTAGATAAGACACAAATGTCAAAATACAACTTAAAGGAGATAATGAATTTGATCCATTCATTCATTCAGGTTCCTTATACTGTTACTTTAATATGCAACAGTTTAAGTATTTTTGTTTGCTTGAATTTAAGGAATTTTCTATGTTATTTGCATTGAGGTGGTTAATTATAATACTTGCCATAGTGAAAAAGATTGGCCAAAGACACTTTTGCAATGTAGTACCTGATGTTCAAGTTACCTACACCCTGAAACAGCTAATGTAACTTGTTCAATTCTCTGGCTAAGTTAGGATGATGAGATCAATGTGCGGTGAGGGAAATTGATTTTGTGCAACCTGCAAGAACATCACATGTGAAAACTATACTGGTTGCTTAAAGAATGCCAGCCTGAAGGCAAATCTTTCCAAGCACTGTTCCTGGCACTCATGGAGATGTTCTAGCGGCGAGGACCAGCTGCACCCAGCAGTCAGCCAGCTGTGGTCCCTTTATTCCAGCCAGGCCTCTAAGCAAAGGCACTGGGAAATATCTAAACACTGGTGCAATGGAAGAGTGCTGCAAGAGGGTTGTCTTACACATTCAAATCCTCCACATCCACAGGCAGGTATCTTATTTGAATCCCAGTGCATGTGATTCTGTACATCAGGATGGAGAATGAACACCCTTTTTTTGAATCAGGTGACAGAAGCAGGCTTTTATGTGAGGTCAGGTAACAGAGATACCACTGTCACATTGGCTCGATGTGATAGAATAGCCTCATATTACAAGAGCAGTAGGATATTTAGCTGCAAGAAAGCTTGGCACCCTGCTGGAGAGTGCAATTCCCCAGCTGCAGATCAGTTTGATCTGAAAAATATGGAACATTGAAGTAGAGAGGCTGCAACGTGGCACTGCATTGTAAATGCACGGGAGATTGTGCCACAGAAGAGAAGCTTCTGATACAGTCAAAGTATAGCTCATACCCATCTCATGGGAGTTGACTGGCCTTTTGTCAGAAACAACCACATTAGCCGTGGTCTTTCCCTGAGGGCCATTCTAGTCATGCCTTCAGAATTTCCTTCTCTTCAAACAGAAGAGGTAGTAAGACTCATAGTTCCAGAGCAGTGAGGATAATAGAGAGTTGCCTTGTGCAACGAGGGTTTCTTTTGCTTTTACAGTCTTTTATTCTTGCCTGTTAGAAAAGACACCATGTGACTTCAAGAGACAGAGAACAAGAAGAGAGATGGAGGGCAGAGAACTGCACACAGCTGTAAATCTTGCATGTTTTGCTTTTCATTCTCTTTTGGGTTGCAATACTACAGCTCCACTTCCAATAGTTCCTCCTATGTATAGGAGGAACCAATAGTTCCAATAGCTCCTCCTATATTCATTCCTCCTATGTATGAGCACTTACAGATGCTGGATTCCAGAGTCCATTCTTGTTTCTCTGACTACTTCAGCTTTAACAGATCAGTTATATGCTTCTTATATAAATGACTGCTTTTCTTCTGTGACAAGTTTGGTTGGTAGCTGTAAAACTTTCCCTGTGTAGGCTGAGCGTGGTAAATCATTAGTTCCCTTGAATGGGTTCTTTATACATACCTGCTAATACTGTCCTGCTCTCCAACATCATCATACACTTCTTGGTCACTGTCTGCACGTTTCATGGCAGCTCTGATGGCTGGTTGTTGCTTTCTTTTTAAAGAATCATAATCAATCTCCACCACAGTTGTTTTAACGTATCCATCTAAATGAACAAAACCATGTAATTAAGCAGAGCCGGTTTTAAAGCTCACTGTGAATGGATGAGTGTAACAGAAGGTTCAGAATCAAGATAATTGAATTGTTTCATATCTCTGAAAACTTTTAAAGAAGTATTTTATTCCAAGCAGCCTCACCTACAGTCTTCAACCATCTACATGCATACAGATCTCGGATCTGTCTCCGATCTCCCCCCAAACTCTCCTCAGCTGGTATCAAGTTAACAGCACCTATATTTGCTTCTCAGCTACAGCAGAATTTAGTAGATTTTAATGATTTTCATTGATTTTATGGATCAGTCCTTTAATGTCTGCTATAACTCCATAGCCAGATCATCAGGCCCTTACCATACCCATAACAAACACTGATGTAATTTGTTCCAAGTAGAGAAATATCCTAGTTTTCAAGCCAAAATGAAAGTTAGACCTCAGTGAGAAAATCCTCAGTTGAGGGTTAGAATCTTTGCATAAGAACAGGAACAAGAGATGCTCTTAAAGCAAGACCTTATATTCTCTGGTTCCATGTTAGGTACATCTCTTTTATTTTATTTTCAAAACAAAGATATGAAAAAAGCCAACATCATTACTTGCACAGAGCTAAGTTCTGATGCCAAATCAAAGTCTGAAGGACACTGAATTACCTCCCAATAGGTCCATGAAGATCCCAGCATATTGTTCCTAACTTATTCTAGTGCCTCTAGATGTTACATTGTGTTGAACAATAACTTCCTACGATGAACTGAGCCCCACATGTCAGGTAAGCACAGCCGGGTGAGTTGTAATTATTTGCTGTGGTGGCCAGTGACTCAGCCTTGTTAATGCTACTCCTTGGTATAAAGCGGCATGCGCTTACACATTCGCTGTCATACAGTGAAAACGGTCAGGAGCACAGTGAAGAAGCAGAACTTACAAGATCCTTTTATCCTGCCCAGCCACTTCCCTTCTGGATTGTCTGTGAGGCGAATGATTTCAATCTGATCCCCCTGTTTGACAGTCAGCTCATTCTTTCCTCCCTTGTAGTCAATACAAGCTCGTGCCTGATGAAGGACTTGGATAGGTCCCATTAACTGCACAGAAGGAGCAACAAAATAAATCACAGATGTGGAAAAAAGGAATTCTTTCTCAAACATTCAGGCAAAAGATAAAATAACTGCAATGATGATTATTTGTTTCACTGGCAACACTCTAGGCAAAGAAACAGGCATCATCCCTATCCCCAACTACAAAATTTAAACTAATGAGCAAGGATGAAAAGAGAGGGCTACAGCATAGCAATAAAGCAGCTAAAGGAGTGATCGGCAAAATCACAGAAATATTAACACTAAAACCAACAGGTTAACCTGTGAAGTCTTTCCTCACAAAACACATGTATTTATTCCAGTGGGCAGCTCCATGCAGTTTCAGCAGGATTACTCATATGAATAAGTGTTCATAAACATAAATAATTCTACCACATAATGTTCTGTGTTTATAATTCTGCTCTAGAAATGATCCCATAAGTACCCACAAGAGATGATCACACTGCTCACTAGAATTCAGGAATCTCAGTGAAATCTGTAGTATATGTTACGGAGAAACCCCTTTTGACTTTAAGGTCTGTGGCTTTAAGGTATATGTGGCCTTGTGGATGTGGCTGCGGACAATTATAGACTAGTTCAGGAATATCTATGCCTGTGTAGGTGGCAGCGGGGAAGAAAATGTGCACTTAAGTACATTTACTTGCATTTAAGAATAATATAATATTTTAATGTCCACAAGAGAGCAGTCTGCAGTCTGAAATTATGCAATGTGCTAATGCCTACGCTTCACAGAACCGGTCTTTTCACACCTGGGAGAAGTCTCTAGCAAGGAGACTTGGGGCCAACACCCTGAAAAACGCCACCTAGACCATACCACTATTATTTACTATTAGTTTTTTTTTTTTATTATTTGCTCCTCAACTCATGTCAGTCTCTCCACAGTAGACCAAGGCTATGAAGTAGGAGAATTACTGTATACAGAGCATGATAGACAGGGAGAGAAACAAAGCCACCCACACTACACACAATGAAACTGAAAGGAGCCTAGCAGAGGCTTATGAACAGGCATTGGCTAATAGAAAATAATTGGCGGATTTGCAAACTGTAGGAGCATGCTGCCAATTAACTACATAAAAAATGATACAAAACAGAAAGAACTGGCTTGTTATTTAGCCTCTATACTTTGACAGTGACTATGACTCCCCTACATATGTGCTCTATTCTTTTCCTTCCCCTTTAGCCCCTTTAGGCTGGAGACCAAGGCAGCTAAGCAATGTATTGTTCTTTAATGTTGAGTTCTCTTGAGGGCTGCATCCTGTTGTATTTGGTTCTAGTTAAGCAAAACACACTAAGTACATGAGTTCCAATTCCCACTTTTGATGCTATTCTAGTGATGTAGAAGGGTTTAAATAGAAAATGAAAGGGACGCTTTTTACAACTTCTTTTACACAGAAAGAACATAAGAGCCTTTAACAGAAAACGTAATTTTTAAGCACTGAAATCTTTTTGCAATCAATACAGAGTCTGAAGTCAAGCATACACCAAAGATAAAAAGGATGAGATTAAACCTTTACTAAGAATTTATCCAGGTTCCTGAACTACCTGAAGCTGAAGACTGTATTCTAAATTGGACAAGGATAAATAATACTTCTCACCTATCCTTGCCTGGATTACAAAACAAAGAGCTTACTTTGAACTTCTTCCTGATTTCCTGTTCTTTCTTTTCTTTTTCCTTCAGTTCTTTCTTCTCTTGGTCTATTCTTTTCTTTTCTTCCTTGTCTCGCTTCTTCTCTTTTTCTGTTGATGTAGATCTAAAAACGCATTGCCAGGACTGAATATAGGGGTCAGTAGCAGTGAAACATCTCTCACTAGAGCTTCGTACCAAGGTCAACAAAGAACTATATGTGATGGGAAAAGATTTCTCCCAGTGATATCAAAGATAAGTATTTTATACCCCAATGTGGCCAGTTGGCAACAGAGGAAAGAGCCCCACATCCCCTTCTCTTAGTCTACATACGTAATTTAAATGGGCTATCCTCAAGATGACGGTATGCCAGAGGGTTCTCTGAAAGTAAGAGACTGGCTCTGCAAGTACATGTCCAAACACCTCTGAGCTAATTTTAGCAAACAACCTTGGAAAATGATAGCAGTCTAGGTGTTGCGGCACTGGCTGCAGGTGCTAAATATTTACTGGGGCCATCGGTGGTGACTGATGCAGCCTGAACTGAAGCCTGAGCAGCCACAAATGGACTGCTGTTTTAAACCTAACTGAAAGCTATTCCAGCTATGCTTATACAAGTGGCAGCCACTCTTCTGTACCACATCATTAATGTGCCTAACGTGCCTGCTGTGTCTTAGATACCGGGTGATACTGAGATGCAGGCCCTGGGATGTAATTAGGGCTATAGCTAAGCTATGCAGGTTGCTGCCAACAGTTTCTCTGGAAGAACGATGCTTTACGAACCCTATGGAACCGATCTGAGTATGGCTCCTTCCTCTTCCATTTTTGGTCCTTCTGCTAAACTGATACGCTCAAGTTCAAAAATTATAGTGAATGAGGTTTGCTTGTTTCAGTTGTTTCGTTTCTAAATTATCCATGTTCAGAGGGAATTCAACAATAAATTATTGTTGAAGGTCATTTTACATCAGAAACAAGGTATCATGGTGTAGGAATTTTAGATTATTTGTGCCAAAGGAATGAGTGCTTTGCTTTGTGTCTTGTCATACATGGAATCCCACACATTTAGATTTCAGCAGGTTGAGAGACTGAAAGTGGGGGGCTAAAGGCAAAAGACAGTGAGCAGGGCTCACATTTTGCCTCTGTATACATCCCAGGGGGCTCAGACCATGAGAAACGTAAATCCAGCAACTTTTAGGAGTTCTAAGTACATTTACCCGGAAAACAAGAGGAACAACCACAACTAAATAGTCTGTCTGGGGCTACAGTATCTAGGGGCTGAACTTCTTTTTCCTCACAGGCTGTAATTCCAAATAGTGATTCAGATATGTTCCTAAAATCAGAAGTCAGACTCTTCTGTTACCTAGATCACAGTAATTACATGATTTTATCACAAGAGGTTTTCCACCCCAGGGCATATCACATCTAAGTGGGAAATAACCTGTGAACAACCTGACTTTCTCTAGTTAAAATAGATGAACAAATTAATGCCTGGCAGGGACTTCAGTGGAATCAAACTTCTGTGTTAAATGAAGTGCCTTTGTTAGCAAGCCTTTGGTAATAATGATATAGCAGGCTATACCGTTTAAAATTACTACCTGATGTTATTTATGTCTTCATACATCTCTTCAGCACTTTCTTGGCCCTATAAGAAAAATGCAGTTTTCAATGGCCTAAATGCATTTGGAACGACATGAAGAAAATGGACCTGCTATGTAAACTTCACATAAACTATATAAAAACATTTACAGCAAAATGTAGATACAAATTCATTTAATCTTTCCAAAATCAAGTTTCTGCACTATTTAAACCCACTAAACGTCAGTTCTGACATTGTTTTTATCACACCACAAGTATAAATTTCCAGATTGTTACCATCACACTAGCAAAGTGTTTAATCCAAAGTGGATGTTTTGGCTGCAGTGTTAGTTCTGGAAAGACTGTATCTGCACTGATGATTGTACTGCAACAAAGAGATGACAGGGTTAGCAGTAGGCAAAATGGAATGCTAGGGATCTAAATGGGACTCAGATTTAGGGTCCCAAAGACTGTCTGAGCCCTCGTACAGGCAGGTACTTAAAGATACCAAGACAAACCTGTGCTTACTTGAAACCAGTGAATTATCACTGGAATAAAATAGGACCCTTGTTTCTGGAAAATTCTGGCGAAATAAAAGGTCAGTGGGAATAGAATGGCTTAAAATCAGTTTTTAGTGTCTAGCCAGCTTTAATAGCTAGTTCCAGTTTGCTGTGCTTACCCAGTTTTATTTTTGTCCTTCACAGTAAGTGCTTCTGCAATTTACTGGTAATATACTGGATTCATTCTGCAATGAATTTTCTAAACCATTGAAACGATTTTACTAAATTTGTAAATTTGTAAATTTGTAAATTTGTACTAAAAATGATAAGTTCTTCAATTTATCACTTACCCCTTCTGTATTTCCATGACCTATGACCAAAAGTAAAAACAAGGTATTAATTTTTGCTATAGAGAAAACAATTAATTCTAGTGCTAACTATTTACAAAACGCTAATAACACAGGTGATATTAACTATCGCCTGTAATATATGCCGAGTCCTGCTTTAATGTGTCCATTTATACAAGGAAATAATTGTTAAAACCCTAGTAAATCATAGCAGACCACATAAAATTTGCTTGCATCAGACCCACAGTTGAATAAGGAGGCCAAGGGTGCATCTGCTAAGCCAGGCTCTACCCTGGACTGCAGAAGAGACTCTGTGAAGCTGCTGCTTCCTCCTCGCTCTGCAGGTAGTTGGGCTGGAAAAGAGCTTGGGCTCAGTTTCAGCTCCACAGCCCACGTTGCTGTACAGTGAGGATGGCTAGTACACTAAATGATGTATATTGTGCCTGGCACAGACTGATTCCTCCCTAGGAGAGATCAGAAGGCTGACTGAAATTCTTTGTGTCACAGTCTGCTTCTCTGGCTGCTCCTGGCACAACACAGCTACTCACTGCCTCTTATTCAAGGCAGATCACAAAGCGATGTTAAAAGCACAATCAACAAATTATTTTTTTATCAAGTACAAAAAAATGCCTGTTCCATCAGAGCACAGAACTTTTTAACTCTTAGCAGCATTCATTTTGAATCAGATTTGAAAATCTGGTAATTTAACGCATGCTGGTATATTTCCAACCAAAAGGGGGGGGGGGAATAGAGAAGATACTTAAAGCACTTCCTGAGAGTCTGTCATATTAATTATAGAACAGTTAGTGTTATGAGACAACCTTCTTTACCCATGAGACTGCAGTACCAGCATAATTAGTTACACAAGTCACTTATGAATACAATATGCTTTTGCTTATCTTATAAATATGGTATGCTTACAGCTTTGTGTATCTATTGTTAATTAAAACGTACCCATCTTATTCTGGGAATCAAATTCAACATCATCGTAATTTTCTTCATTGTCTGGACTTCTGTAAATATGAAAAAGGGAACATGTGAAACCTGTGAAGATGGTTTCTATGATAGCGTTTCATTTACCACTGCTTTGGTGCTTTTTTCAGTTATTTTCGACAATGGCTGGGCAGTCTGTTGAGTTCTATATGCTATTTAAGTACTCTTGAGATTCTCTAAATTGTTCTTCCTGACAGTGACTTGATATTTTACACAGGGAAACTTTGATCCTGAGTATCAAAGAAGAAAACAAATAAGCCAAAGGTGCTCAGATACCATGGAGATGAGTGTGGTATGAAAAATACAACAGACAGATGGGCAGACTGAATGGAAAGAATCTGTTGGGCTTTTTAACCATCTTTGCAGGTGCAGGCTTCTTACACAATACATAAGCAGAACACCAGACTTTTGCACAATGTTATATATAACTAGAAGACTTGCTCCTTGACTTACACAGTGTAAAGTCTAAA
Organism: Struthio camelus; assembly: GCF_040807025.1. Taxonomy (NCBI): domain Eukaryota; kingdom Metazoa; phylum Chordata; class Aves; order Struthioniformes; family Struthionidae; genus Struthio; species Struthio camelus. The sequence goes on along the minus strand of NC_090981.1, from coordinate 54,363,027 downwards.
CAAGGGACAACAGAAACAATAGCAGAAGGTTAGGCTGGGTAGAAGGGCTCTGATGTTAGATTTAAAACTTCTTGAACTGAGAGGAGCAAGAAATTGAAAATTTAACTAAACATAAAATTATAGATTTTTAAATTTATAATAATTATAAGAAAACTAGGGCTGAAAGGCATTACCAAGGAAGTATAATCTAAGACAGGACTTGAAAGGGGAAAGCAATCTTTTTAAAAATTAAAAAAGCCCTGAAATAGAAAGGGAGAAAGAAAAGGTGTCAGCATCAAGGCACGCGTTGTCAGCAGAGGGAGAGGCCCAGAGGCCTCTTCTGTTGATGAAGCAACAGCGGAGCAAAACGGCAAGCTAGAGGTAAGTGCTGCACGTTCTTGAAGGCAAAGAGAGAAAGCCTGGGTCTTAAGCGTTTGGCAAGGCGCGTAGCCAGGGGCGCTTCTCCAGGCGCCGCGGGAGCTGCCTTACGTTACCTGCGCTCTGGCCACTAGATGGGGCAGTACCCGCAGTTTCCCGGGAGCCGCCCCCCGAGCTGGGGCGCGTAAGGCGCTTTCAGAGGGGCCGTTTCCTAGAGCTCGGACCACAGCAGCACGTTTAGACTGACGTTGTCACCTCATCAGTACCAAAATACAGTATGTGTGGCCGCACAAAACTCTCTAATGTCTGAAATAGTCTCTCCGCAGTCTATATGCAGTGAGGGCACAGAAAGCTGCTCATTATTAAGGCTCAACTTGTTCCTGGTCACTTTTCACACTTGTCCTCCAGGCTTTTAACTCTTTGTTGCTGGAGAGTTTGCCTTTTGTGCACTGCTTTTTGAAGAAGGATAAAGAAAGGAGACCAACGAGGGCTGTAACAACGGCTTCAAATGTTATGGTAACAGGCCCCGACTCATCTCGGGGTGGTTTCACAACCAATGCCTTCCTTCCTCAGGCTTGCAAAGCTGTTTCCTGCATAGTGGGGTATCCACTGATAGACTTGACTCCCCTGCCGCCTTCTCCCAGAAAAGTGCTGGAAAGGTTCAGTTATTGCTACAACTGATTTTCAACACAGCTAGGAAGTCTTTGTACCCCTCTGGAGTATAAAAGCCAACAGAATCTACCTCCCCCCCTCCAAAATTAGTGCAGAGCAGAAGGACGTGTTCTCTTCCGTACTAGAGGTAAGAAGATTTAGGGCAACTATTAACTAGATGGAGGGTCCAATCTAATAAAAACTGATTCCAAACAGGCTAGGGCTGGTGTAGGATAAGCAAAGTGGTGTAAGAGCTGAACATAAGAAAACACGTCTTTACTGTGAGGATGATTGAACACTGAAAAATTGTCCAGAGAGGTTGTGGAGTCTCTGCCTTGGAGATACTCAAAAGCTGACTGGACACGGCCTTGGGACATGCTCTCGCTCACCCAGTTGAGCAGGGAGTTGGACTAGATGGTTTCCAGAGGTCCCTGCCAACCCCGACAGTTCTGTGATACTGTGATTCTGAGCTCATTCCCCCAGAAACCTGGGACGACAGTCTACCTGCTACTGCATGAGCAAAGAAATAGGCAGAAAAAAGTGAGAAAACAGGCTTGTAGATTTTTATGCTCACTTACGTTGTTTCAGAGCTGGGCTTGCTGTTTCTGGGAGGCAGGCTTGGGGCCGCTGGGGCCTGCAGTGATGGGTGAGAGGCTGGTGGAGGAGGTGGTAACTGCATGGTAGAGTGTGGCTGCGGTACAGGTGGAGAGAGTGCTGCTGAGGAAGGCACTAGCTGTTTAAATCCTTCTTTTCTTGCGCCTGAAAATAACAAAACAGATTAATTTGTCAAGTAAACAGCTCAAGGGCAGAAGATAAAAACTCCCTGTATACATGAACACTCTCCATAGCAAATACATGTTGTCGAATCTATTGCTTAGATATATTTAGTGCCTTAACTTAGCAATGTCAAGAGCCTCTGCCTAGAAGACCTTACTGCTTGTGGCAGGCCTTGAAATTGTCTTTGCCAATACATGAAAAAGACATAAAAACATCAATTTATCCAGTGTATAAGCTCTCGTGGTTTAAAACTAAATTTCCATTTAATTCTGTAAATGTTTATAAAGACCAGCTGGAAAGTGTCACATGAGCACTGATACAGTCTTGCTGGAGTTACCCTTGGTCAGAGACAGAGTTTAAAGGGAAGGAATGAGAGATGAAAAGGTATTTGGCATTGACTTAGAGCTGTACAGGTCTCTGTACATTGTCAAATATTTTTGTCATGTAAGTTGGAAAAGACTGGACTCAATTTTCTAGACTAGCAACCCCATATTAGAGAAGTGGCTGTCTGAGAAGCTACGCTCTCAACAAACAGGTGCAGCCTTAAAAACAAGATGATACAGTGCACCAGACACACAGAAGCCATAATTACATGTGTGGGCTGGTGTGCATGTGTACTTCACTGAATTCGTGCTCAGCGTATAAGCCACAGTGAAAACCATAGCAACGCTTACGTTCTGTTTCTCTGAGAGCTTGCATTCAGAGAAGTTATTCACATACCACTAAGTGAAATCAGTGCTTGGATGCACGGGTGTTAATCCTAGAATTCTGTTTTAAGTATCGCTAGTTGATTTCAAGCTACCTGGAAAGAATTCTCCCTAGCTGTTTGGTGGAAAGTCCAACAAAATCTAAGGGAGAGGAGGGGAGAGGAGTAAATGCACAGTTCAGTTAAACCAATAGTAGTCTGAAAGAACCCTGTTGTCTTCTGTAGATTTTTTTCAACTTCACACCTGCATAATGGAGATTACAATCTTGTCAAGCAAAATTCAACTTTACGCCATTAGAAAAAGTGGCTTAAACACAGAAGAAGAAAAAATATTTGGGAGTCTGAAATTCCATGGTACAAATTCCACTATAGCTTGTACTGTCATAACTTTTCAAAACAATGAAGAAACTTTAATTTGTCCACGATGCATGTACAAAAATGTTAGGAATCTTATCACCTGTCCCTTTTGGGATAATAACCATTGTTTTTATTTTAATGTCTAATGAACAAGAAACACAATGCGGGGCCAGAAGTTTCTCAGGGCCATGTCCAGTCAAGTTCTGAATATTTCCAGTGATGGAGATACTACAGCATCTCTGAGCAACGTGTCCCAGTGTTTGATCACCCTCATGGCACTTACTTTTTCCTTATCTCTAAGAATAGGAGTGTCAAACAACATACTCATACAGTGTATCAATCAGACCTACAAGGCCTAAAAACAGCAGCTGTCTACTGCCATCCAGTTATTGAAAGTTCCCAACATCTATCTTTCATGCGCTCTCTATGCCCCTTACGCCAGTATCGAGGCAGCATAAAAGAGAAGAGGAGAGCAGGCTGGCTGATGTGCAGAAAAATAAAGAAGAAGAAAGCAAATTTTAACAGACATCAGAAAATTTTAACCCCCCAACAGACAGGAAGGGTTCAATGTGGGCATGAAGAAGCTAAAGGAGAAGTGATTTTTTGGGGTAGACAGGAAAGGGGAATCAATAACACGCATGTTTAGCCCAATAGCTAAAGATCAACTAAGGCATAATTTTGACGAAAATTTGTCTTCTAGAAAGATATCCTACTTGTTGAGGAAAAAAAGGAGACTCTACCACTACAGTGTTTGTTTTATTAAGTAAGTTCCCTCACTGTGAAAATCTGCATCTTATTTTTTCCTTAGTCCTTTCTAAGGGTTCAGCTTCTGTTACTTTTATTTCTGACTTTGCTTACTAGAAAAGCCTTTCTATATCCACTGTTTTCTACCTATGAGATATTGATACCACTGAACTTAACTGAACTTAACTGATATCTCAAATTTCTTTTTGATAACTTTAAAAGACCGAACCTTTTAAGTCTCATTTTAAGGCATTTCTTTCCTCTCTCAACAAATCTGTAGCTATTTCTGTGCTCTATTCAGCTTTTCCAACCCTGTATAAAATCTGGCACTGGAATTCTATACAGCATGCACTTGTTTGGCACATGCAGTGATGAAAATTACAAGTTATTCTTCACCTGGCCATACCTCTACTGATTGCATCCAGGGGTTTCAGTATTTTCTCCAGCTGCTATCCTTCCTCCCTTTTTGGAAGTGCTGACAGATGAATATCAAGCTTAAGCTTGATAGCAAGCCATTAGCAAAAGGCTTTTGAAAAAAACTTTTTAACTGTTTCCTTAAGCTTCCTTAAGGATAAAGCTCCAAGAACTTAGAGATACAGGCTGGAAACCATCATGAATTAGATTCTTCCCTCACATCATTGCCCTGACTCAACTGCAGAGTTGTTTATCCAATGCCTGGATTTTTTCCAGAGCCGTTGTACTACCTCATTTTGCAGGTATGTCTTCCATTTCTTGATTTGATGTGAATATTGGCATTTGAGTAAAGACACACTTTGTTTGAAAAGCCAAGTTTACAAATCTCTCTATATCACTGCCTGTCCTCATTTAACTCCTCACAGTCTTTATTTCATCCACAGACTTTATCAGCAGTAATCTCCTATTGTTCCAAGGCCACTGATAACAACGATGAATTGCACTGAAGAACTAAGCATCTATATGTAGCTGAATTCTTTCAATCATCAGACTTATATTCTAAACAAAGAATGAAGCCAGAAACACTCTGTTTTCATAAAAGCAATGTTAATTGGTTTTAATTATACTCTCAATTTTTTATATTTTAATAGTGAATCCTATGTCCGTTTTTCCATTGTCTATAGGAATACAGGGACGTTGTCAGTGTGCAGGGATGCAACGAGGAAGGCTAAGGCCCAGTTGGAATTAAATCTGGCAAGGGATGTCAAGGACAGCAAGAAGGGGTTCTTCAAATACATCAGTAGCAAAAGGAAGACTAGGGAAAACGTGGGCCCGCTGCTGAATGGGGCGGGTGCCCTGGTAACAAAGGAGATAGAGAAGGCAGAGTTATTGAATGCTGCCTTTGCTTCAGTCTTCACTGCTAAGGCCAGTCCTCAGGAATTCCAGACCTTGGAGACAAGAGAGGAAGGCTGGAGAAAGGAAGACTCTCCCTTGGTGGAGGAGGATCAGGTTAGAGATCTTTTGTCCAAACTTGACATCCATAAATCCATGGACCCTGATGGGATGCACCCACGAGTGCTGAGGGAGCTGGCGGATGTTATCGCTAGGCCACTCTCCATCATCTTTGAAAGGTCCTGGAGATGAGGAGAGGTCCCTGAGGACTGGAAGAAAGCCAGTGTCACCCCAGTCTTCAAAAAGGGCAAGAAGGAGGAGCCAGGAAACTCCCGGCCTGTCAGCCTCACCTCCATGCCTGGAAAGGTGATGGAACAGCTCCTCCTGGAGGTCATCACTAAGCATCTGGAGGACAAGCAGGTGATCAGGAGTAGTCAGCATGGATTCCCCAAAGGGAAATCATGCTTGACCAATCTGATAGCCTTCTATGATGGATGACTGGCTGGGTAGATGAGGGGAGAGCAGTGGATGTTGTCTACCTGGACTTCAGCAAGGCTTTGGACACTGTCTCCCATCACATCCTCCTAGGGAAACTCAGGAAGTGTGGGCTAAACGAGTGGACAGTGAGGTGGCTTGAGAACTGGCTGGATGGCCGAGCTCAGAGGGTTGTGGTGAATGGCGCAGAGTCAAGTTGGAGGCCTGTAGCTAGTGGTGTCCCCCAGGGGTCAGTCCTGGGCCCAGTCTTGTTCAATATATTCATCGATGACCTGGAGGAAGGGACAGAGTGCACCCTCAGCAAGTTTGCTGATGATACTAAACTGGGGGGAGAGGCTAACACACCAGAAGACTGTGCTGCCATTCAGAGGGACCTGGACAGGCTGGAGAGCTGGGTGGAGAGGAACCTCATGAAGTACAACAAAGGCAAGTGCAAGGTCCTGCACCTACGCAGGAATAACGCCATGCAGCAGTACAGGCTGGGGGTTGACCTGCTGGAAAGTAGCTCTGCCAAGAAGGACCTGGGAGTGCTGGTAGACAACAAGTTAAACATGAGCCAGCAATGTGCCCCTGTGGCCAAGAAGGCCAATGGGATCCAGGGGTGCGTTAGGCAGAGTGTTGCCAGCAGGTCGAGGGAGGTGATCCTGCCCTTCTATTCAGCCCTGGGGAGGCCTCACCTGGAGTACTGTGTCCAGTTCTGGGCTCCCCAGGACAAGAGAGACATGGCGCTACTGGAGAGAGTCCAGCGGAGGACTACTAAGATGATTAGCGGGCTGGAGCACCTCTCCTATGAAGAAAGACTGCAAGAGCTGGGCCTGTTGAGCCTGGAGAAGAGAAGATTGAGAGGGGATCTCATCAACGTGTACAAGTATCTGAAGGGGGAGTGTCAAGAGGATGAGGCCAGCCTCTTCTCCGTGGTGCCCAGCAACAGGACAAGAGGCAATGGGCACAAACTGAACCACAGGAAGTTCCACCTAAAGCTGAGAAAAAACTTCTTCACTGTGAGGGTGACAGAGCATTGGAACAGGTTGCCCAGAGAGGTGGTGGAGTCTCCTTCGCTGGAGATATTCAAAACCCGTCTGAATGTGATCCTGGGCAATATGCTCTAGGTGACCCTGCTTGAACAGGGAGGTTGGACTAGATGATCTCCAGAGGTCCCATCCAACCTAAACGATTCTGTGATTCTGTGATTTATACGGTCATAAAACACTTGTGTATGTGCACAAAAATTGCATGCATAATTACATACATGTATTATACCATCATATATTATTACTTCATTGTGATTAGTCCACGGGACTGAGGAAAAATTCTGTCCAAGCCCATGTGCTTTGAGTTTCTTTCATCTGATCTCTTTTGAGAGGAGAGCCAGGCAATAGGAAACTAAGCCAGGAAAGGACACCAGATGCATTTTAGATTAAGGGCTTTTTTAAGGGCTGAAAAACCTGTCCCTTTTAACCTGTATACATTGCTAGAATCTGTCAATTACTAAAGGATCATCATATTAATGGAAACATTGTTCATTTGTTTTTTATTTTCTAACTAAAGTACTGTCTATTCCCTGCCTTTAGAGGTGTAATTGCCTACACTTACGCTAACTGAGCCTGTTGTAGCTGTAAAATACTTTAATCCTAATACTGAAAATAATGGGATGAGTCAGATAAGAAGGCAACAGTCAGTATGGAAAAGCTAGTATAATCAGGCTTATAGAGACAAAACTATCACAATATTTCAATACTTTTTGTTTCCTGTTTTCCTGGAGCCTTTCATTTTGACCCCAGTTTTATCTTTTTTTGTCTATGTACTATGACGCTTAGTACTTCCAGTGAGAGCATAGGAAGGTTCTGTGCTGGTACTGGAACTGAAGTCAGCTCAGGACACTCATAATGAGAAGTCGCATTGAAACTACATCCTAGCTTCAAGCGCACCCAAAGCACTCTCACCACAGGAAACAGTGTTAAGGACCATGACTGTGCACTAGCCTTGGCTGCTAACCCCCTGGTTTCCAAATGGCCTCTTCTCCCTTCTTGGGACACCCAGCTTTTTCAGATTCTATGCTGCACTGAAGAAACAGATGCAGAAACTGAAGCTGTCAGCATAGAAAAGAAAGAATGAATGACAAGGAATGAGTTCCTCAAAACCTGTGCAGCTGTACAGGAGCTGAGAGAAACACGCTGCAGAAACTATCCATATAAAGTATCAAATACCACATTACACAGCTACTTGTGGTAACTTCTTTAATGATCCTCAGGGCTTTAGCGCTTGCATTATGAGCTGAGCACAAAACACTGCAAAGGCGGCTTGGGGAGCCTTCTCAAACAACTTCTACACATGCATCGACCAAAAGGCCACCTGTATTCCTGCAGAACAGTCATTCATCAGGAAGTTCAGGACACTGAAATTGTCTTGATATATAAGTTGTGAATTTGATCCTTGCCGTTCCTGGCTTGTGAAGGAGAAGTACCAATGCCTCCTCAGCAGTTAACACAACAAAGAACCCATCTTCCCTTTCTTGCCCAGATATTCTGTGTTCAACAGCCTCTGGAGAAGTCAACCTGAATATAACAGTTCTCAGTAATTCCACACCTCTTTTGTGTGAATTCAAAGATAAACAAGTAAAAAGCCCAAGACAGGCTTAGCTATTTGGAACTCATGTACTGTATGGGGTCCCAAGCAAGTTTCAGGGCAAGATATGGAAAACATCCATTCTCATCGTACTAGAATCTTTGGTCGCTGTCATGAGGTGCTGTACTATGCTGTCCAGAGATGCTCATGCCTGAAATGTATGGCAAGGTCTGAAGGGAAATCCCAACAGTGCTTGGAGTACTTTCTGCAGGAATACATGCAACAAGCAGCACTAAGTTGTGATAGGAATCTGATGGGAAACTGTACTTTGGCCAGGACGGTCCTTTTCAAAATCATAAGATAAATTGAACTCCTGTGCAAGGGTGATAGGAGCTCCAGTCTGACAAACCTGAAATGATACAGCTCTATTTATCCCCTCCCTAAATACAAGGGTGTCTCACTGCGTAGATGAGAAATTGACTCATAGATCGAGAATACTATCTAATTGTGAACCTCTGTAGAACAGCTGCAGTCAGAGAAAAAATATTTTTAAGCACTCATACCTACAGTTCAATGTCCTTTGGTTGAAGATGCAAACCCTGCTGATCAATTCAACCTATATTTCAAGAGTATTGATTCATTGGCACTAAGCTTTTACCTGGCAACAACCACAAATACAATTTCCATTATCTACCGTTAAGTAGGAAACTAACCCATCCCAGCAGATGATGACCTGGCTTTAGTTAGTCATATTTTTGTCACATCTTGGCTGGACTGCAGCAATAATGCATACCTGCTCTCAAAGTTATTAGTGCTTAAGAAATTCCAGGTAGTTCAGAATAACTGTGGCGTATCTCCTCAGCAACATAATCTCTTGCAAATGCATTAACCTACCCTCTATTCTCTACACAGTAGACACTTAGCTGCAGAGACTTAACTCTGTTAAAAAAAAAAACTATGATTAATGAATCGAGCTCTAGCATCTAGGCCATCCATTGCCTCGTCCCAGAAACTTCTGGTCCGAGATCGCATGCTAAACAAAACTGGATCGGAATAGCAATACATACCACACCACCTTCTATTTCAAATTCACTCTGATTGCATCTACTTTATCATGACTGCATAGCAATATACATATTTAAGAAACTCCTTTCCGGAACAGGACAATCTCTTGCACATTTCATGGGAAAGAACCATTTCTTCAATTTATATCTAAGGAGTAGGCCATCTCCCTCTTTCTGTAGTCTAGACCTTTTTTCCCTTTAACCCCTGATCCAGTGAGCTAACGATTAGATATCAACCGCTTCTGCTTTTATTAATGTAAAGAAAAACTGACAATGAACAGTTACTCCAAAGAAACTCTCAACATTCTGCAGGAAAAATGTTCGGAATTTTACATTTCTCAATGCATTAGTTTTTATAAAAAAGCACTTTGGGGGGTTTTTCAAGCAGTTACACTGTTGGTTAAAAGTTTTACAGTTTGAAAGAAACATTCTTTAAAACAAAATGTTTTTGAGCTACTCTATTCTACAGGTGTGAGTGTTGCTTTGCCACAGTGGGTCCTCACTCCTTTACACATCTATTGCTTCTTCTGTGGAAGTCAGTTTTGTAACGTTACATGGGTGAATCACCTGCCTTTCCTCCAGCATACATGCAATTTTTGTAAAATCAAGGAACATCTGGAAGAGACAAAGCAGATCATGAAAAGGCTATACAAATGCTGGTAGAGGATGGTGCCAGCTTCTTGAAGAATCAGAGGGAAAGGAAAATGCAGAGTAGTTACTGGACTAGTCAGGCATTTCCCTTTCTAAGGTAAGAAAAATATCTTGGTCATTTTTGGAAGCAGGAGACTTGATTTTAATTTTGATGATTTAAACCACCTGTTGGCTTCAGACATCCACAAAACTATAAATGTTTAACAGATTTTTATAATATTTTATTGCAACATTGTGCAAATTGCAATATCGTGTTTCAGTTTTACTGCAAAACACTTCACCATTTCTATGTGCAAGATCTGGGAAGTTTTCTGGGTTTTACTGTGAGTTTGCTAAGAAACTGCAGCAAGGTTTGTAGCAGCTGATCACCCACTTCCTATTTTATTTGTAATTTGCAGAGAGCTGTTCTGTGGTCTGCTTCTGTAACCTGCAGGTTCATTTAAACCTAAACCATTATTCTAAGTTTCACAATTACGCTGCTTTGGAGCTGCTCAAAGTAAATAGCTCCACTTGCAACGTTACTGAAGCTCAGTCCTTTTGATTGTGCTATCGTCAGACATCCTGTAACAACAGAGACACAAAGATTATTGGAGACACTGCTTAAGCCACAACAACGGAGATTGCAAAATATTTTGATTATTGTCTTCCTTGTGTCCAGTTGCTACTTTAAGGAATACCTGGGTGCAACCTTTTCGCTAGTTTTTTTCTTGTATTCTGCTCAGCTCTTCTGCTTAGTCCAGTTAGATGGTAAAGCTGTGTTTTTCAGCTCTGTACAAAGGAAGTCACCTCCCACAAAAGGGGAATTCTTCAGCACAGGTCTCCATCCATTTTAAGATCACTTTGCTGATATTTGCTCGTACCTCATAAACAACAGGATCAGAGCAGATGGAGAATTTGTTTGTCCTCCTTTTTTATGCAGAACTTGTCATTGATCTCAGTTGGGAAATCTGGTTTTCAGAGCAGTTACACAGACTACCTCAAGGTTACTAACGATATTATCTGGCACCTATGCGATACCTTATATTCTCAAAATGACATAGGGACACTTATGAAGTCCCAGACCACATACTGACCAGAGGGTTTTTCCCATTTTATGTGAGAACATAGAGGCATACAGATGAAGGATAAGCAACATCAGAAAGTGGGTGTCTAAATCTAGATTTAAGGCTGAAAATTGGAAAGATACTAAGCATGTATATAATACTGCTCCCAAAAGAAAAACCACAAGAAGTGCTATGGTACATAAGAGCTTGCAGGACTGAGTTTTCTGGTGACTAAATATGCGGCTAGATATTCAGTACACTTAGTCTGAGCAATGCTGACTGGCAGGAGGGAACTCATGCTCTGCCTGTGCAGAAACGGGTCCTTAAGGGACAGTACTAAGGGAGAGCACAGAATTAACTCCCCTTTGAACTGACAGATAAAACTTTTCATTGACAGATGAGCAACTGTAACAATTCTTTTTTTAATGAGAAATATTTATAAACATGAGCCAGTTAATTTTATGTTGTACAGCTATCACGTCATATGCAAAAAAAAAAAAAAGTATTCAGAAGTGAAGGACAGGTAAGATAGCAATAGCTTAAAATAAATCAGTATATTTGAAAGAGAAGGCAAAAGAAAATGTGTGCATGGAGGCAAAGGCAAGGAAAAGAAAATGTACTGGAAACAAATGTACTTAAAATGTGACCATATATTTCCTAAAGCAACAAACTGATGGAGGGGTTGGTAATTTCATTAACTTATTGTTCAATCTGAAAAATATTTACATCATTAGCATACGGTTCTAGTTAAAAATTAGTCATTCGAGTATAAACACTGATACTCTATATGAAACTTCAGTTGCGGAAAAAGTCTCACACAACAAAGCTTGACTTAAAAAAACTTAAGGGAATACGATTTTCAGAATCCAAATAAAAAGAATTTGATGACAATCATGTTTTTCAAAAATGTCTTGACTGGACATGAAAGATTTAAGCATGAGAGGTTATTGTCTTTCAAAATAGGAGTTATATAAATCTGTTATGTAAGCTGCATCACTTGAGAAAAAAGGGTCTCATACGAATTTCAGTGGAAGGCTGTGTATAATTATGTTCAGTGCAGATACCCGTCTTCTCTGATAACATATCTGACTAAATCCTACAAGATCTTCTTCTGAAAATCCGAGAAAAATAAATTAAAAAATGTTCACACTGGTATTTCAAGTTAAAGTAGATCCCCCAAAGTATAACCTAAAAAGGTAAAATCTGAGCTTTCTGTTTAGCTTTGAATTGTTTTTACTATCATCTTTTTTTAATGCTCTTTCTTTCTTGTGCCCTTGAGAGGATATTTAATAAAAAGAAAATTATTAACATTGCTTGCTAATAATAATTAACATTCTTGCTTAAAATGTTCTGTGTGTGCCTTCGGAAGCATGAATATGAAATAATAAGAATAAAACTTTATATAAATTGTAGGAAATTTTTAGAAGAAATTATGGAATCAGTGATAATCAGATACTATCCTTTATCTCAGACGTGTGAAACCCCCAGCTAGAGGCTGTGGCTGTTTCTAGATGATATCTGAGGGATATCAGGGGTTATATGTGCCTTTCCTTGACACTGCCCTTCCAAGGCCTGGAAGTCAGCTAAGATGTAAAAGGGAGCAGACATAAAGAGCACACATTGATGTCCTGGAGGATATCATTTGGCAGAACTTGACCAGAGGAGTCTCTTACTCACCTAAAACACAGACAGAGTGACTAATGTGAAAGCAAATGTGCATTAACCACTGCTTGAATCCAGCAACCCTTTTTTGTGACAAAAATGCCAGCTTCTAGCATCAGCACCCAGTGCTCCATGTGACTCGGTTTCGCTTCAGGACAGAATACAGGCTGCAGACAGCACGGACTGCTCTGCTGGAGGACCTCTTCATATTGGAGGGATGCATCATCAGGCTACAGACTAGAGATGTGCCTCTATAGCTCTCCTATTGGACCTATTTATTTTTCATTCCACTGACAAGCAGAGATTCTTGCTGCCCAGATGAACATATATGCCTTGAAGTTGCTCATGTATTTCCTGTCAAAGTGAATCCAGACAGTAATTTTGAACAGTCTATAAAACTGTTAACAGTCGAGTTCCACATGCTGAATTTTCTTCTTGACATTATTCGGTGTTTGCTGAAACCACTTTGAAAGCTGCTTAGAAACATCAGCTGAAGGTCTAGAAGTAGTCAGAAAGAATAAGCCCCACACATGCTTCAGGGAAGAAAACAGTTCCTCTCTCCCACTGACTTTCTAGCTTCAGTTAGCTGAATTCAGATCTCAGCGAAAAAAAACAGGCTAAATGCAAAGCCAGGCAAAAGATTGAAATGATGCTATAAAAACAGGGAATCTATCTATCTCCAGTCCTTCTTAATATATTTATGAATGAAACATCTGCCACTGAAGTAGGTAAGCTCCTCTGCTCATCTTTCTTCCTCCTGTGTCCCCATGATTACTGGATACCTAGTTTACTGCAAGAGCAGAACACTTTAAATTACACCTTCAACTTGAAGCTTGCACCCAAACACGGTTATCATGGACTTTGTCCAGTCTTAGTCACTACTATTTGTAGCTACAAATAAGGCTAAACATTTCTTAAGAAAAACAACAGGCTGCAATCTCTTTACAAAATGCTGCATCCAGTCTCCTCTAGCAACATCATTCATAATGAATGTCCTCATTCCCGGTGAATGCTGAGTCCACTCTGAGATCCTTTCCTGATGTTTATAGAATTGGCTGCTTGAAAGAACAGATTTTTCTTGTCTAACGACTGCGTGTTAGGTTTGGGCTAAGATTTACTTCTTCAGATTGTGATATTAGTAACTCCATCAGTGGGGAACTTTAGGAGTGTGGGAGATAGACAAGATAGAACAAATTATTGTTCAAAAGAATGACTGTAGGCATTATCAACGGTTTTTTTTTTCATTTGCACACACAAAAAGCTACTCAATTCATGTCCCCTATACAGACCAAATCAACCAGAGTTAAATAACATTTCCTAGTTAAACTATTTCCTCCGCATGGGAAAATAAGACAGTGATGTACTATAATTTTTTTTCATATCTAGTGGGATACTGAGACAATTCCAAGGAGTTTAAAACCAGAGGTTAAATAAAGTGAATATCAACTGCCGCTACGTTTTTTCAAAGCATTGCAAATCTTGCTGCAGCAACTCTGACTCACTCATCATGTCTGTTCTCTTTTGTTTTCTCAGCTGACTTCCAATTCTTGAAGTGACAGGGTCATGGAAAGGCAAATGTAACCCACTTTCCCTCTAATTGCTACAATTCAAGTTGCAAAAATAGAGAAATAATAGTAATCAGGCATGTGCAAATTACAGGAGAATAGATATTTCTCTGCAATAGAAGTAGAAAGCACGTATTACTCTTTCAGAAAAGTTGTTAAGGAAAAATTCCAAACGCAGGAGTGCTCAGCCATCTAGAAAGTCAACTGACTTTTTTAAAAAGGTATTTAGCTTAGGCACTTAAGTATGAAAATACTTAGTCCAGTTTTGTACAGCTGTCTCAAATTCAAAAATTAAGCACGCTGGGTAAGTTTTACATTGGCGAATCAGTAAGAAATATTTAGATAATAGAGAGAAATTAAGATTTCCCAGCTGGAAGGGAAACTTAATCACGTATCAGACTTTAAATATATAACTATATGCCAGACATTCATGTAAACAGAACACAAGACATTTATTTGACGCTACCTAAACATATTTACTCTAGGATTCAAGATACACTCTCCAAAAATTGTACCAGCAATATGTCCAGAACTTCATAACCACTATATTTTTATGTATCAGTGAAAAAGTATTTTTTCCAGCTGTACCATACTGTACCATACAGGCACAAAGTGCCTATAAAGTGGTGTGATGTTCTGGATTCACTGCATTGCTACAATCGGTTGCAAAGCAGCTTTTCAGCAAAATATGTAGCAACTTTAAAAAATGGGAAAATTTTAGACAGCTCATAGCATTCTTTCTGAATTTTAACTTAAAATTTTTAATGTTATTTATATTCACATTATTTCCTGAGATGGGACAGACTTCAGAATACTTGTGGCAGTGTTACAGCAGAGCTACTCATGTACTATGACCCAAGTAATGCAACCAGATGATAAAGATTCCTAAGAAGTGTTTCTTCCTATGAACCAAAAATAGGGCTAGAAAATAACAAGATTTCAAAAATTAAAACAAGAAAACATAACTTAAGCAGAGGGCAATTACTCAGTTTTACTAGTTTTACTATTTTTCCTATTAAAATTTCCTTTCTCTGTCAGCTTCCATGATAAAGTCATAGCTGTCTTTTTTTCTTCTCTCCTTAAAAATTCTCCTTATACGTAGTGATCTCAGTACTTTTCCACAGAGTCCTTTTGTATGTGGTATAATCCCCAACACATTCGGTTAATCTCCCCCCAAAACCAGCGCTGACCCTGCTTGAGGCTGGACAGATTCTAATGTAGTGTTACTGTGTCAGGTGTTTCAGCCGGTCCTCTGAAGAAGTCCAGACCTATTCAGCAAATTCATTAGGTATATACTTTGATTCAAACCAAAAGGGGCCTCAAATCAATTTGAATTGCACTGTTGACGTGAATGTATTTAGAATTTCTGATTAGCAATTGTTTACATTTATTCAACAGAATTAATAGGTTCATTTGCATGGTTTATCTTCAAAATCTTAGAATCAGACGTCTCAGCTCAGGCATAATTCTAGCTGACTTCTTGTGCTTTAGTAGTCAACTGCAGGAGTGGCCCTAGAATCCGTACATAGACAATAGCTGTATACATGAGAAAAATAGATTTCTGTGCCTACCATTAATACTATGATATAACCAATCCGTATCTTACTGTTAATTTTACTACAACCAGCTCCTCTGGAAGGCAACAAGAGTGCCATGTAAAGCCTAGCAAACAAAAATGGAGTTTTTTAGGATCTGTGAATGAACTGTCCTTTGGTAGCTTTTTAATAGATACATTTCTTTCCTTTTTAACTGAAAACATATATTACATTATTTTAAAGATATTGCAAACCATTGTATCTAAGGAAATAATCAAGGGAAATGAATTTAAATACAGATTTGCAATGTTTTTAGGAGGTAGTAATTTTTGTGTGCTTCTGCTTCCTAGTACACTAGTGCAGCAGGTTGTACCCAGGTCAGTCTTCTCCAGAGAAAAACTAAAGATTGCTTTCCCTCAAGACTTATTTTATCTATATTTTAGATTAGATTTATCCATTTCCTTAGGCAGATTAATAACTTGTCTTCTTTGTATTTCTGTCTGGCTGGTTATATTAATTTTTAAATTGCAATATTTCCCTTTTTCAGTGCTGCAGGCCATACTATCAGCTTAATTTGTAGTCTCTCCTCATATTTTAGCAGAAGCACAGGGGAAATCCTTGATCTCTTAAAGCCAAGGCTTCCAAAACTTCAGTGGGGCAGGATATTCTCCATAATATTAGTAGTCATCTTTACAGCAAGACTTTTAAAAAATTTAAACAAAACTTTCTCTCATTTAAGCAGACTGAAGGCATGTGTCCGGTCATTGTTTATTGAAAAAAAAAAATCTTAAATGCATATTCTACAATTATGGTGCATTTATTTATAGTCTGGGAATGAAGGTGTGAGTGTAAAGCAAACAGACTGAGGGAAAATTAATTCAGCTGGTTTGAGAACTGACAGATTTACTTAATGAAAGATGACCAAAGAAATAATATCGAAATTATAAAGGAATTCAAACCTCTTTTTTGAAACTAATATTATACCAATCCTATGAGTCAGGCAACTTATTTGGGACCAAACCCACACATGATGTCATTGAACTAGTAGCTAACATGCCTGCTGTACAGGATTTCTTACTCTGCAGTTTGATTTTCATGATAAATGCACAACCTTGACTGTATTTGAGCTGAGCTGAAGATCTTTCTTCAGTTCTAGGAACTTCAAAATTTGATTTTCCTGGTTTTTGGAGATATAAAGTATTTCAGTGCAGAGTTTCTGAAAAAGAATACTTGGAGATCTCTCACGTTCAGAGGAGAGGAACGTCCCTAGAAGAAAGCTGAAGAGCTTCTACTTTAGTTTCCCCTAAAAGTACAACTATTAGTCCAAATTTTTAGTTGCTGTCAGCAGATCCAGTTAAGTTCTTGGCAGACCTACACTGTACTAAATTTGATTTCACATCTGTAGTTTTCGGATAAATCAACGGTGGACCAATAGTAATAGACATCAACATCGTGAAATCTACTAAAAGATTAGGCAAAAATACTTGAACATCTTATACTTCAAATCCCCACAGTCTCACTTAAGTGTATTTTTGGTATAGCTTAGAAGTCAAAGCTTAACCTTTTAGCTATGTATAAGTAACAATCAAAACAGAGGCATTATGTCACACACAATTGCCATGCTATTCCAAAAAAAAAAAAACAACCCAAAATCACTTTAACACTTCCTTCACCTGTACAAGATTTTATGACATGCTGTAGTTCACACGTGCAAACAGCCATCACATCCATTACGCACTGCTGCCACTACCCCACCCTGAACTGTGTTGTTTGGTATTGTCAACTAGTTTTAGTTTTGTCTGTCTTAGAAATAGATGATCTGGCTTAAGCTCCAATTCTTTTTATCGCCGTAGACCTTAGTACTGAGCTACTGTGTAACTTTATCCAATCTAGCACTGAGGTAAAAAAAGAGAACACAATACATAGCACAACAGACTCCCAGCAGAGAGTCCCATAAGCATAACCCAAATTATAAATTGGGACATTTTTTGCTAGGTATTCTTTTCTCACTGATTCAATACAGTTGCCTTTCATTTTTCCAACTACAGTTTAAAATCCTCTGCTTAGCAGAAGCCCCAGTGTTGATCATTCATGAGGCAGACCAAGGTATTTAGAGGTACTTAGAACACTAGGGACTCTGAACCTTCGACTGACTTTGTGTGGCTGGCCATCTGTGTACGCACAGTCCCACTGAAGTCAACCCACCCAGGTGCAGTTCTCTTCTGAAAGCAATAGTATGGCCTCACTTGGAAAGCTGTCAACAAAATGACTTTGCTTCTCTCCTTGTTTCTACAAAGCCCTGTTTGTACCGCTCGGTCTTTGTATCAATTGTCATGTTATACTTTCTATATTTGGAAAATAATATGTATCCCACTAATTCTGAGCTGATGTAAATATGTTCTACTCTCAGGGAAAATGGCTTTAGTGGGATTTAGCAGGGGAAGTTACCCATCCAGGGTCCCATGTATTCACTGAACCAGATGGGATTTTTTTAAAACTTATCTTCCCTGGAAAATACTAATTCGTCAGAAGATGAATCAGAAACTTTTCTCAGCAACACACTCGTATCTACAAAAGTTTTATCAAGAAAAGTTCCTCAGGACCAGATGAAAATTAATTGTCAAAAGCAAGACCAACACCAAAACAGAGTGGTGGACAGTTTGAATCTTTCTCCCACACATGAATAAGACTGCTGCATCTGAGATGAGTACTTCATCCTCTAGGGTACAAAGTTATTCTGTGCTCAGTGAATATTTGATTATAAAATCACAGTAGAGCAGCTTCAGTGGTAAAGGACGACAAACAAAAAAGGGCTGGACTGGTACTTCTGAGAAAGCCTTGGTTAAACTCCTGGTTCAAATTAGGCAGTACAAGGTTTTCTGTATCTCAGATATACGCCCCTAACACAAGTGTAAGTATTACCTTGTGTAAAGCTTTTCTCTTCGCAAGGGACACCACAAAGCCCAACTTTTGTCCTAGCAGAGATTAGGAAAAAAAAGTTCAAATCTCAAAAAGCCGTGCTGAATGAGAAAGCCATTTTCACTGCTTGTTCTTCTTGTTACTCAGCACCTGAATCACAGCAGAAAATAAAGCAACTATGACGAGCTGCTGTTTATGAGGACAAAGTAATGAGCAGAAAGATCTTGTGCTGTGGGGGTGGCATCTTCCTGACATGACTTTGATTCTTGAAATGACAGTTAAAAAAAAAAGAAAAGAAGTAAAGAAAGCAATTCAGTTTAACTGTCTGTTCTTTCCAGAGCAGGTAGGTTTTGTCGTTCAGGTCTAACGTTCCAAGAAATCCAAATGCGATGAATAACACTTTGTCAACTTGAAAACTAGTTTGCTCAGGATTTGTTTTAGAAAACCTAGTTTTGCCACCAAAAATGTTATACATGGAGTTCTGGCCACAGAAATGATCTGCATTAATTGAAGCCAACCACAGAATCAAGGCCACCAGGCAGACTCTACAAGGGAAGGCTGAAAGTTCAGGGCTAATACAAACAGCTTCACATTGATGTGGTTTCCAAATCTTTCAGTCTTGCCCTGACCAGAAGAGAGTGAGGCAGAGAAGACTATGGCTGCCCCATCCGTTCTGCTCAGCCAGGCCTGCAGTCTGCACCACGTGCCGAGAACAGGCTGTGCCACTGCACTGGGCGGCTCTGTCCTTAGGCCCCTGTTCACAGAGCGGCTCATCCAGGCTGTGGCTGCACTCGTGCTGGTTAGTGACCACTTGAGATTCTCCTTCTAGCAATAGTTCTGATATTACTCTTATAGTCCTATTCACATGACAACCTCAGTCTTCATTTTAAATGCCTGCAATATGTATTTCTAAACCTCAGTTTTAAAGAAAACAGGATGAAAAGATGCATTGTGACAGTAACTGGAGGGGAACCAGAAAAAACAAACTCATCCCTCCCTTAATTATTTAAAAAGTAATCCAAGCACCATCATTTTGTAATTAATTACAGTTAGAGGTATTTTTCAGCTTTGACCAAGGCTTCGCAAATTTCTAGCTAGCAAAGGTCTTATTGCTTTTGTTTAATCTCTGCGACTATTTTTCACAGTATCTGGTGTCATTTGCTGAAAATGCTTTCTTTCCATTTTGAGATTGTCCTGGGCACTGGAGTAAAGCCAGTCATGCTGATCAGTTCTCTATGGAGAAGGGACAGCTGCTCAAACTGTTGTAAATCAGCACAACTCTTTTAAAGAGATGCACAAAATTACAACACTGGAGGATTTGGCCCGGGTCATGAATTTGTGAGAACATTTCCATAAATGTAGAGTGACTCAGGAAAACCAGAACGTACCAACTGACAAGAAAGTACATTTTCAGTTACTGATATGCTGTTAATTTTTACATAGGAGATAACAGAATAAAAAGTTGCATGCATACTCTTGAGTTTTTATTGTGGCATTTTGTCTTTAGAGAGACTCAGCTCTGAGCTTTTTTTTCTGTTCATAACTCCTTTTAATGTCTTCTTTCTCCAGAAGGCCATTCATCTGTGCATTGTAAACTGCAGAAACCCAAGCAATGTTATATTCTAAATAAGCAAAGCACAAGGACAAATTTCATATCATTAATGTACCTGAAGCATTGCACATAAATAGCTTGGGGTTATTCAGAGCGTCTGCTTTCAACTCCATCTAACTTATACACGCTGAATCTCTCTCATCCACTGACTGTACTGAAAATTTAAGAGTCCGAGTCTGATCTGTTTAATTACATCTAAGGGAGATTCTTAAAGTAGACCACGGAAGGTAGTGTGAAACATCCCTCATTGTCAGAAATTATTTGTTGCAGAACTTAATGATGGTTAAAATGACTTGAGCTAAAAGAGACTGTGAGGACTGAATATATTCTCTGCTTTAGATGAAGTAGCTCCTCAGCAAAATGCATTACAAAAATAAACAAAAATAAACAAAAAAAATCATAAAAATTTACCACAATAATAAATTTTTTTTGTCCTTGTTTCTCTAAGACCCACTCAGATCAAGAGCAGCTTTCCTCTGGACCTATACAGCTTAGAACTCTGATTTAAAAATGTGATCAAGTTTCTTATGTAATCATTGTTCCCAGGGCCTGAACTATAAGAAAAAAAAGAAAACCTCCTTCTACTACTACAAAGCTTGTAATAGAAGTGTGGCTACTGGCATCACCCATTCCAGTTAGAGGTAAGGGTAGCTGATTTTAGCTTTTTAAAATTGCCAAAGAGTGCTTAAAATACTTTAGGGGGTGGTGAGGGTGAACATTAACCCAAAAGTTTTAAACACAGGTGGTTTACAGGAAAACTAAGGATGTCAAGAACCTTTTAAAAACTCATCTCTCCTTTTAGGAGATGACAAGAAATCTCTGGTTTTAACTTTAGGAAATTACGTTTTTAAATTATAGCCTCAGATTTTCAGTGACATCTTTCTGAATGCCCCAGAAACAATTTATATATGTGCTGCAACTGATCTTATGCGGTGAGAGGCATGTTTTGAAGCAGAACTCTTTGAAGGAGTGGAGCCACAGCAGTTTCTTTTGTTCAGAGAAAAGTGTGTTACCATAAGGAGATTTTGTACAAGGAAATAAGTACTCCCAAATATTTCAAATATAATAAAGAACCTCTCATTTCACACACACATACACACACACACACACACACACAAAATCTCAATTTTTACATAAACCTAGTCACAAGTCTTAACATTTATGCCTGGATTACAACCATCAGAAAGTTCAGAGGCTTGCTTCTTCATAAAAATAGTGAGGTAGAGCCTCAGCTGCTACAAACTGCTGAAATCATGCAAATCTAACAGAAACACTAAGTGCACAAGCTGTTTATAGAATCTGGATTGAGATCTGATTTTAAAATCCAAGCAGCTCCATGTGGAGCCTGCAAAACATTTGATTCTGTAGCTTTGTGTAGTGTTCAACTTTCTAGACATACTTTAAAATGTAGCATTTCATAGGCTTACATTGCGGTTAATCATTGTCAAAAGCAAAAAAAAAAAACAAAACAAAAAAAGGTGTGGTTACTACAGGTTGTAGTATATCATTTAGATAGCCATCAAGCTATGCCCAGGAAGTTACTTTTGAGAATAGGACACAGTATATCAACACCTCATTTATAGGAAGTCAGAACTTAAATGCCTGTCGAGAGAAATACTTTAACTGCTTGATATAAGTTACAGCCACATCTAATTACTTTTCAGTAAAAAATAAACCAAATACAGAAAACATTCCTCCTACACTCTATATTGTTGTGAGAGAGAGAATATGATTTTAATTTCCTTCCTGTGCAGAAGAGACACAAGCATAGGTTATAGCATTAAGGTGGATTTATCTGACATAGATCATGTGTTATTTCTGGATAGAGGAGAGTATTTCAGCTTAAGTGAATACAGCACTAAATGAGTAAAAAAACAAATTCCCAAGAAAACAACAACAGAGAAGACTTACTGTCTCTTGTGCTGTTCTTCCTGAACCTTTCCAGGTCCACATTTGGGGGTCTGCTGGGCTTCTGTGGGGGCTGGCCCAGAGTGAACAATGGGGGCAAAGCCTTCCGCTTAGGAGTTGCCAAGTACTTGTCTCCATCCTCTTTTTCTTGTGACCCACCTGATAACCTGCCTGCGGCAAATGCAGTGTTCGTCTTAAGGAATTTGGAGGGAGATGAACCAAATTGCTCCTGATTGACTTTATTGAGAAAGATATTCTTGGCTGCACTCACTCCCTTTTCTTCAGGCTTTTCCTCCACGTTTTTGGGGGTGACTTGAGATGAGCTGGACCAATTGCCAGTGGGTTTCAGAGCCATATTTGAAAACTGACTGCCTGCAGCTTCTGCAGCACTGTTACTATTTTCATCCGTTTCCTTTGCTGCTATAAATGAGCTTATTTTTGGTCTTGGGCCTGATAGTCCTTTATGCAGAAAAGCATTTCTATTAGAAGTGTCTTCATTACAGGAGACTTCATGGTTTACAGAAGGTTTCTGTGCCAGAAGTGGTTTAGAGAAAGGAGGATTTGGCTCATTTTCTTGTGCTGCAGCAGTGAACTTTTCTTTTACTCCAGCTACTTTTGAAAATACTGTTGGCTCATTCTCTTGTGATGCAAAATTCAAATTTGGTTTGGGTCCCAAAGGCTTTTTTTCTTTCTCTGGAGGAGCAGAGTTAAGGAACTTGTTCCCTAGAGGTTTTGGATACAGAGGCTTTGGCTCTTCTTTTGCCAAGTCGCTGGATTTGGTGGGGATCTTAGGGCATCCAGCTTTTCCATCGTTTTCTCTGTTAGTTGCCTGAAGCTGAACCCCAAACCTTTGTGTCACTGGTTTCAGATATGGGGGCTTAGGATCCTTTTCTGTTTTATCATCAGCTGAAGGCTTGACTCCCAGAGGAGGCTTAGAGTGAACAGGCTTGTGAAAGGTACTCGGTCCTGAAGGAGAAGCTGCATTTCCTTGACTTGCAAATTTCTCAAGTGCCGCTTTCCTTGCCTGTAATCCTGAATGCATAGGTTGTCCTGGGACTTTGAAGGGTCGACCGTTTCCAGAAACATCCTCTGTGGGGCTGTTACCTGTGTTAAATTTTGCCATGAGTGCCTTCACATCTGCCTTGCCATCCTATGATCGTAGAGAAGAAAAAAAAGAAACAGCAGCAATGAGAAAGTCTCAGTTGCAGTGTTCACACATACTGTTCTTTAAAGGGTTTCCTGGTCTGAGGGCTCATAGAACTACTGATTGGCTGCGGAGATATCGTAGCACATCTTCCTGCAGGGGTAAAGAAGTTGAGTATTTTGTTATATCCTTGCTGTGGTTATACAATGTTAAATTTTTCAGTGCAGCTACTGCTTTTAGAGGGTGGTCATTCAGCTCTTTTTGTGCATAGTATAATTTCTGTTTATTTGTGGAATTGGAAACTGGCACCTGTTAAATATATTAAAAATAGCCACTACTTTAAAAATAAGGTATCCTTAAAAACATTTGAGACTCCTGAGGTGAGAAGCATAGACTGGGTTGGAACCAGGATTATGTACCAGACTACCGTTATTTCTGCCAGCTCTCTGGAGAACTGAAAGTTCCTTTGCGAAAAAAAGAGTCATCTAGATGGGGGTGGGGTCACTTTTTCTTTCCCTTCTCAACAATTTTCTTCCCTGCTCCTCCCCACCTCCCCCTCTTTTGTCCTTGTTTCTCTTCTCCATTTTGAACCTGAAAACAGTGCATGGGTAGGTGGCAAATGAAAATATATGGAGTAAAACAGGAAGAAGAGACAATCAATAAACCCAGATACTGTCAAAAATACTTAACTCCTTAGATAAAAAGAAAAAAAAAGGTGAACAAATTCTAAAGGGGTGAAACTCAGCTTCATTTTAAAATGTTTTATTTGGTCAGCTCTATTCAATACCTTTCAAGGTCAGTCTTTAATATGAACAGAGAATAAATGCTCAATACAGTTAATGTTTGGTACAATTACTTCAGAGTGCAATGAAAGATCAGGGCCAAGGGAAGGGAACTGGCCTCACTGCACTGGGCTGGGGCCACCTTTGGGTTCGGAGGTCCCTCAGCAGCAGGACTGCTTTCCTGGCGGCCAGCAGCAGCCAGGGTGCCAGCAAATATGCTGACATACGGAGTTCACAATTTAGGTTAAGTGGGATCTGTTTTGGCTGGGGAGGTTAAATTTAAGTTTGATGGTATAAAGCAGGGATGATATAACTAGGAAGACTTTTGAATCATTTGTTTAGAAGCAAAAGACTATCACTTCAAAGCACAGTAAGTAAAGGGCTGAACAAAAATTTTAGAAGAAAACACTGTGCCTTCACTTGGTAGTGCTGGGCACAAGGTCAGTGACAGCGCACGTTCAGTCATATACCAATTTTAACTTAATTCACAAACACTTATGAATTGGAGTTGTCAACTCTTTTGCCTTTTGTTTGATTGTACCCCGTTTCATGAACAGTCTGTCATGTCTGTCAGACAAACTGTGACTTTTATGTTTTTTTTTTAAATTAACTTTGCCGTTCTTTCGGTATCATCAGCAAATTCTGTCATTCCAAACTCTGTATTGTTACTTGTAATAAAGGCGGCCAACAGAAGTGCTAGATTGACATATGTGAAACCTCTCCCCAAAGCACCAAATTGTTATCTCTTTTGCTCATGTAGGAAAGGGAGGAAGTTCACATTCGCTATAGAGATTATCAGGTTTAAGCTATCTACTGCTGGTCGGTGCACGTACACTCACTCACACACACGTATACTGCAGATAGATACACATATATGTATCATCAATCATTCAAGATTTCCTGCATAACACCTCAAAAGGCGCTTCTTTTACCCACCTAAACAGAAAGCTAAGCTAATTGCAATGCCAGAAAGAATAACAAAGCTTTCTAGCTCTGATCTCTCTTGACTTGTGCTAATGCACTTTTTTTTTTTAAATTCTGTAACAAAATCTAAACCATCAGAAATATTAATACTTTCCCTCAGTGCTTAAAGTTTTCAGCACTTGTAAATGACAATCTGATCAGCTGCTTGGCCAACTCGGACACATTTATTTCATAAATTATAGGAATAAATGGATTCTTTTGTTGCTTGTTCCAGCTGAAATTTAAGAAAATTTACTGCATTAAACTACGGTAATGTGAGCCTTCTGGACAAGAAACAGTCACCAAACAGCGCTAGTGGAAGCTGGAAATATTGCTTTGAAGAAAACTTTTGGTGTTAGAACATTTTTGCGACAGCAACACCAGTTACATCGATACATGATTTCAAATGCATTACACAATTCACTTTCGCCATGCTAAGGCAGTTTACTTTCTCTAAGGCCTACTGAAGTCTATGGATTTCTTTTAATGAATTTTTTTCCCCAGTACTGTGAACAGACCCCAAACCTTTCCCAAGCCATGCAATTGTACAAGTTCTTCCAGGAGTAAAAAGCATAGCTAGTGGGGATGTGCAAGGCTTACAATCTAACAATGTATCCTCTCTCATTTACTCACAGTGAGTAAGTAGTAAGAATAGCAATCCAAGAAGAGAGTGGAAACATCTGTGAAATCTTTCTGTTTCTCTTTGATGTGTGTCATCAATTCCTCTTTTAATAGGCTTGCTTTATATTAGGAACCATGCCGTGGATTCTAATGCCCAACCGGACTGGCCAGGTAGACAGATGGGGAACTGGGAACAAGAGAACCTCGTATTCACGGCTCTGTTCATAGAATAATCCCCACACTTTCTGTTTCCTTTCCCAGAAGGGATAGCAGTTACCTATTCTGTCAGCACATACAACAGGTTGTAATTCATGAAATGGGAACTTGAAAAGATTATGAAATTAGATTAGGTTAACCCCCACCCTTCCCACCTAAAGGCAAAGTGCCCGTTGGACAGAAGAGTCTCATGCAATAACCGGTCAGGTTATTTTCTGAACCGGTCAGGTTATTTGCAATTTATTGGGAAACTCAGAGCAAAATATTTTGGCCTTTCAGCTCCTGTTCTGAACTGGAAGCAGCAAGCAAGGTGCACAATAATATTTGCTTTGAGAGGAGATGGTTGCATTATTCAAATGTGTTTGCTCAAATCTAGAATAATACCCTGGTTTTGGTTTTCAAGCCATAAATTCAGCTAGGAGATTTGTCTACACAGCCCTTTCTCAGCCTCCCACTGCCTTTAACAAGGCCCCACACAGATACCAGGATACAGTTGTACATAATTCTTCCAGGACTAGATCTTAATTAAACTTCAGTGTAAACAATTGCAGTTCTCCTTTATTTTCAGTATGGGTGCACATTTTTGCATAGAAACACATTATCAATAGAACATAAGAAATATAAAAGTACTAATTCTATTTTTCTTGAATTACTGTGAATATTTCAGTCCCTACTAGCAGCCTAATTAGAGGGGGAAAAAAATATATTTTGGCAAAAAGATACTCTCATTATTTACTTTCCAGTCTTGCTGAAGTGAAAAGATCATTTCGCATCAACTTCACACACATTTCACATCCCCTTCAAACAAATAGCAACACTGAATCAATCAAAGGAACAGTAGACGTGTATTTATGCAATTCTCTAAGCGAATATTAAGTGAAAGTTTAAGCAAATGAAAGATATGTAACTGTTGACTGTACAAGAAATGTACAATTGTACAAAATTACGTGCAGATCTGATTTATAAAGGAAAAAGTTCTTTTTGCTTCTCACTCGTAAACTTTTTCCTTTCTGTTCCCAAGTGATGGGCTCTATACAGTCCTTTTAAAAACTCAGAAAATCTTGTAAAGAAAAGAGATCTTGATGAGTTTGCTGGAAACTAATAAAAGATTAAAAAGCTATAATTTTCAGGAGAAAAGTGTGTATGCTCATGAGTTCTGTGACTGCAAAAGGTCCAAGCAGCTGGTAACCACTGAAGGAACTGAGCTCTAAGCCAGGGACAAGATAAATAAGGAACTATAAAGAAAAGTCAAGGAAAACTACAATTGAAAGTTGTAGACAAATACAGATCTGAAAATTATTTTGTAACATAGAGGCCTTATTTAGCTTCTATTGACATTAATGGATTTGAGGGAGTTCAGCTGCTTGCAGAAGATGCTATTACCTTTTTGAATTCATGATAAATTGTTGCTTGATTGTTTCCTTTTTCAGGCAGAGAGACTTCAGAATTATTATTATGCAATGCTTTTTTGTTTCCAGAAGAGATAAATAATGTCCAAGTTGCTTTTATTTCCCTTTAGTCTAGTTATAATCACTGGTTAAAGACAACTCCCTCTAAGTGTGCTTTCAGCATTTGGAAAGTGGAGCTCAGATGTTGCAA
This sequence comes from Struthio camelus, assembly GCF_040807025.1. Classification (NCBI taxonomy): domain Eukaryota; kingdom Metazoa; phylum Chordata; class Aves; order Struthioniformes; family Struthionidae; genus Struthio; species Struthio camelus. Next base: position 54,335,786 of record NC_090981.1, on the reverse strand, counting down.
TACTCTGTATCTGTGAATGGAGGTAGAGGAAGTATGAAAAGAAGACAGAAGGACAGCATCTGCCCAAACAAAAGGACTTGCTAATTCAATGGTTGATATGCAAGGAAAATGAGCCCTCATCAGATATTAAAAAAGGAAGAAATAGGCTATTCCACCCTTTACTCTGTAGGATTTTTTAAAGGTAGACTTCAGGGATGAAGAAGATAGAACTCTAAGGGATTCCCTGAAGAAAGACCAACAGGTTCTACTTTGTCCTGAGAATGTCTTTACAAACATACCTCCAATACCAGTAAGATGAAATGAGCATATCTGTGAGTATATGTGATTGTCAGAATTAGACAAGGGAGTGCTTGGTGCTCCTGTCTGATCACTCTTCAAGTTTTATCTTTTCCTTTTTACTGTCCTTTACACCTTTGTTTTCCCTCTCCTTTCACTGCTATTTTTTGCATCTTTTACCATAAGAGCAAATACATCATGTTGCAGCAACATGATAGGGCGTATATTCATCCTCTCCAGGTCAGACTGAGACCAGGACAGTCAGATGACATCCCAACATATTGTTGTCACAGCCAATACACCCGGGCAAAGCATCTATCCAAGCATGATCATCTCTCCATCTTATGTCCTGATAACTTCAGCACAAATTCTCACTTTCTTTTCCTTCCTTCTTTTTAGCACCTGCCTATGTCAAAACCAGAAAAATTACCTCCTATTGGCAACACATCCTTCAACAACTGAAGCCTGGGAGTTTCTGTTTTCCACCAAGACCTTCTGTCCAGTAGAAACAGGTTAACTAACATCCCTTCTGAAAAAAGATTTTGATAAGTTTTTATTAATTTGGCTTAGCACAAGCACACAGTTTCACAGTATTTAATATTTAGGCTTTTAAAATTATTTTTTCCATATACTAATCAACAGATTTCAGACTACCGTAAACTTCATAGCGAGTCTGCCAAGGAATGAAACAAACAGATGCCTCTTTAATCAGAACCCTATTCATATGTGCAGTATGTACAGTGACTCTTATGAACATCTTTCATTTTTCTACTAAACCTAATGTAACATCTATGAGTTCTGAAGCACGAAAAGCTTGCGCTTCTGCTACTCAAAAGTTCCTACGATTATTTCTAGAAATTCAAGATCCTACATGATTTTAAAGGAAATTTTGTGCAGTTTTTAGCCATTGAGTGCCATTCTGACTAACAGCTGGAAAGAAAAATATCTTCCATGACCCATTACAAACAGAATATATACTGAAACTGATATTTCAATCCAGAGTAAATTAAAAAATACTGCACCTAACAATGAACTAGCCACAAATAATAGAAAAGGAAACACTAGAAGTTGCCTCTGATGACACTATTTCTGTTATTCTTTGAAATGAAATGATTGCTTAAATTAGGACTGCTCTTAGGAAAATTTCGGGGAATAAAACATGCTATTCTGAGAGAGAATAGGCCATTTTGTACACTTAGCATTGCCGTACACCATCATCTTTTTAGCTCTACAACTAATTGCAAGTAAAATCTACCACTAAAATCTCCACATATATGAGGTTATATGTAATACCTCATACCGATTATAGCGTCTCCTGGAATTTTGTATTTTATTTCTAAGACAAACATGTACAAAAATTTACCTGGATTCCTCCAAGCTCTCCAAATTTTGATAAAGGTGGAAAAAAATGAATCCCTCAATGAGACAATCCAGTAGTTTATCACCTTAACAGTCTGATCTGTTTACTAAGAGCTCCATTTCCCAGCAAGGGTTTGCATCAGAATGCCGCTTATGGGTTTCATTACCACGCTCAGTAAAGAAAACTGCTCTACTCAGGATATTAGGCAAGAAGTGGTGGGAGAAAAGGGAACTAAAATGTGTTCAGGCTGCTCGGCTGCTGCCATCAGCAATATTCACCATGTCATATCTGAAAGCAATGTGAGTTCCAGTTACACATTTGCGCCATATCGTAGAGTCTTGTGAAGTTACACTGACGCATACAAGCTTGCATCTTTACAGAATAAGGGCTACTGAAATGGTTGTGGTAATTCCAAGCATAAAGACAAGAGCTGACCTCTTGGGTCATCAAGCCTGGCCCCCTGCTACTGCCAAGAATCACAACATACATACCCACTCATCAACTAAAGATGTCATCTAACGTGTTTGTTTGCTCCTACAATTGCTATTAGCATCACAAAAGATGCTGTTGGCCAATTTTTTTAAGTTTTTGCTTTATGGATTTATTTTTTATTTTTTTGGAAACAATGATTGTACATTTCTTAGACCTTTTTGCCTCTGAGTACGTTATACAAATCAAGGACTTCAAGGCTGATACAGGATAGGGAAATCAACATTGAGAAAATAAGTTGCACAAGGAGCTTTAAACCTGCATTAGAGCTGAAGATAAATTCAAACCACAAAGGTGAAACCCTCTGCTAAACATAGCTTACTGAAGTTGCTGGAGCTCTGCATGGGGATGATGTTGCAGAAGAACCGTTTTGCATCTCTGAGCTTCATCAAAGGTTGTGTGACCCTTCCTTATTGTTTATCACTTCTTCTCCTTTTAAATAGCTTGCTTAGCTTTTTAATGAAGGTTTTTACATGTCAAAAGCATTGAAAATGCTTGATATTTCCAACTTAATTTTCCAAAGCTTCTGCCTTAGTTCGGAAGCTTATTAGAGTGTTGGAAGAAGCTTATTTTAGTCAAAAAACATTTCCACATGCTTTATATTTGCCTCTTACCAATGATAACTACTTGTTTTATTATATAGGGCCATTTCTTTCTCAGTGGGACAAATTCAGTTCTGAGCAGAATTCTTTATGCTATTCATTCTGCTACACACTGTATTTCATTTTTTAAATCGTATTTTTTGTGAAAATAACACAAATCATGAAGCATTTATTATTAGTCTTAAGGAGAAATTAGACTTTGTGACTGTTACTGCTCTAGCTGGCAGTCTCCGTGACTGTTTTACAGCGCTAGCTAAAGCAGTATAATCATTTTGCACTGGTAATCACTGCAGCAAGGCTTTGCACACAGTATCAGCACTAAGCAAATCATGCAATGATCAAAGAAAGAGCTGCTCTTTGCAACTCTGAATGCTAGACCATTCTTGTCTTCTCCTTCATCCAGTGCACAGAAATAAGTATATCTCTAATTGGTGTCACGCTGCCAAGAACATAAACATCAAGAAACACAATGGAAATAGCTATTCATGCCGTGAAACTGCTCTGAAAGCTGCCCATTTGTAATGTCTACCATGTGCTCCATTTTACACTTGCAGGTACAACTTCCCAGATCCGCTCTGTTTTTTCCACTTAGTTCTGTGAAGGATGTTAGTGAGTAAATTGGAAAATTAGCTATTTTTAGCAGAGTAAAGAATCTGAAGGAATTAATATTTTAAGTACAAGACCTGAAAGCATGGCAAGAGCCTATAGCTATTTTGCTTTTTGGCATTCTTCACAGAAGCCTCCTCCCCACAAGATTATGTATTCCAGCAACACAAACTTATCAATAATGGTAATATCTTCTTGTGTGTAATGATGCCATTCCAGACTTGGCATAGATCAAAAAAGGCATCTAGATCCCTACATGACAATGATTTGCTAGTATTCCCATGTGCAACATTTATCACTGCAGCTTTAGGTTTTGGGTTCTTTTTGTATGAGGCCATTTATTCAGCTTTCTATTTTCACATACCTTGGGGAAAACTAACTGCTTCAGAATTAAATCTGTTGAAAATAGAGGAAAGAAAAAAGGTAAAAATGGCTTCACTGACTTACACTGCAATAAGTGCTAGTCCATCTTTTTAAGGGATCTTTCATGAACTAATGTTGTCCTGTGCTCTGAAACAGTTTGAAATGCCAGGTAGTCCCATCTGAACACCTTTGCCTTTGAAATTCAGTCCTAACTGAAGCATATTATAGTTAGGCTCTTGTTACCTCCAGCTATGTTGGTATCACACAATGAGGTGACATAAACTGGAGGAGTGAAATGACACAGATGATAAAAAAAAAAATGTTTTCTTTCCATGTTATATTAAATCTACTTCATTCCACTGACCCTGCTCTACTGAATGATCCCAAAACAGGCAAGACAGCATAACAGCATTAGTGGTGAGTAAGGGTGGGGGAAGAAAAATACAAAAATGATTGGATGAGGCAGATAATATTTAAAACATATAAGAAAAGTACATGGGAGAGCACCATTGGACAGGTGCATTAATCTCATTAAAGCAAGCTTGACAGTCCCTTTTCTAAAACAGAAGAGTGTTGCTGTGTGTGTAATATACAACATATGTAAATATATAGAGTCCTCAAGCAAGAGAAAAATCTATTTTAGCATAGCTTTCTTCTTAAGCTTCTCTTTCTGTCTCCTCTTCTCACTGCCATAGTACTTTTGCCTCCTAGTGGTAGAGTAGGAGCAAAAGCAGAAATGACCTATTTTTCAGTTGATAATCTATTTCTATGTATTTGTACTCAGAGAGCTACAGTCTGTCTGGTCTCATTCCACTCAGGGGTATAACATTTCAGGTATTCCAACCTCTTCAAAGGATAGGACAAAGAGAAAGAGTTAATTTACCTGCTTAGAGTTGCTGTGGCACTCCTTGAAGACAGCAATTCAGGGAAAAGGTGGAAAAAAATGACCTCAGAAAAATGAAAATGAACCCAACTTCTATGACAGGTAGCCACAGTAGCTATCTAGTTACCGAATCATTTTGGAAAATATCTGCTTTCAGTAGAAACTTGATATTCCTGAACAGTGGCATAAGCTTCTGCCTGCAATTACTACAGTACAGTATGAAAACTATCATTTCCTGTAGGGATAGTCTATGTTATCTTTGTGTTTGCAGACAGGGATAGATTTCCTGAAAAATGTGCTGTTGCATTTCCATTGGGTTACCATTTCAAAGTGTTTTTAGTATTTCTGACAAGTTTGATGCAGTCATGAGGGAATTAACGGAGTTCTCTCATGTCCCCATGCACTCTCGTGTACATAGCTACAACTGGGCCATGCCCACCGTCTTATTCTTTTTCTGAAATGCTTTCGCGTTATTATTTGTGGACAGTTAACACACAAGATCTCCTGAAAGCTCCTCAGTTCAATGCTGTTTCTCTTCTAAAGTGTCATAATTCAACCGTTAAAACCTTATAACTGTTGAATATTACTACTATATTTATATTTTTTATAGGGTGCAGAAATGTTTCCACCATGTAGAGTGCTTTCTGCTAGAAGAAGGTAGAATTTGCAAACTCAAGAAGGAAGGCAAAAGGTGGTGAGAGTCTCCCTGCACCAGCTATGCTTTGTAAAAGGGCAGATTTCTGTCACTAAGGAAAGAAAACCCAGTGCACTCCAGAGCGTCACAGCCGTTGTGCACACCATGCGTATGAAGCGTCAAGCTCCTGGGTTTCTGCTTGGATAATCACTCCTTGGAAAGCATAGTCCATACAGCGAACGTCTAGAGCTGATGAAAGGCACCTACGGTACAAAACAGTGTCTTACATGTGAAAAAAACAGAAGTCTGGTTTTTGCGCCTTGAGCACAGTAGTAAACTGCTGTCCCAAATCTTAAGCAATTCTTCTTTGAATGTGAAACTTTCATGCAGATACTAACCTTCATATTCCACCCTCCAGCTCATCCCGAGTACCCCGTACCCCTCCCTGTATACTTCATGCCACCCCAGTGTCCCCCTACTGCCTAACCCTGGCGCGGCCCCTCGGCGCTCGCAGGGCGCCACGGGCTCTTCCCCGCCCCTTTGCCTGCCAAGCTCACTTACGCGGCGGACTCGGACTAAGCAGGTTTTGAATTAGGCCTTTCTTGTACTGTAAGCCTCGCAGTTTTTGCTGATGTCGGTGCTCCTGTCTTTGGCAAGCATGGGGTTTAGCAGCAGAAGTACAGCTGGTATTGAAAGTGGCGAGGCAGCAGAAAAAGCTCGAGACAAGGCAGAGCGGGAAAATTGAGCCTTTGCCAGATTGGCCACAGACGCTAGAAAATCCTCTTCAAAGTGCGGGGTTCACCATGACCTCGACACGCACAGACACAGCTCCCAAAAGTGCAGGCTCGACACCTGGCCTCAACGAGCTTGTCCCACAGTACTGTTGCCCCTTTCCTTCAGCGCCACCTTCGTCAGCCCCAGCACGTACCGTGGGCTGAAAACCCCCACAGCTCGTGTCTTGCAGTTTAACAAGATAAACTGCAGGTGATGGGTGTGTAACTGTGACAGCTGAATTTACAGCAGCCAACCCCTGACCTAAGAGACCGGGATGTGGCGAGGGCCCAGCCACAGTGTTGGCAGCCATCTTGGTGAGGGACGCGGGTCAGGCAGTTGCTGGAAGCTGTGGGTGGGGGGAAGATGGCGGGGACTGGGGTGAGTGGGAGCAAGGAGGAGCCTTGCAGGGCTGAGGGAGCTGGGCAGTGGCAGCTTGTGAGGGGAGATGAGCTCTAGCAGCTGGGGAGGGTGGGCAGGCTTTTGGCCCCCCTCAGTGGCTGGCCTGCCCTGCCAGCAGCTCCCCCTCCGGGAGGCGGCAGGGCTGCTTGGAGCCTGGCAGCATGGGGGTGGCCCTTTTAGGAGCTGCTGTGTCAGCAATGGCATGGTGTCCAAGGCGAAGAGAGGAGAGGAAGCTTGATCGGAGGGGGGGAAGGGGAGATGGTGAGGGAAGTGAGGGAGGAATTGGCTTTCTCAAGGAAATTTTCCGTTTCCTCCCCCACGTACCCTTGTGAAAACGGTCAGGCAGGGGGCTATGCACTGGCCTGGTTTCCCCCTCAGCATCCCCCCAGCAGCTGATACCAGGAGGAAGAAGAAGTAGAAAAGCAAGAGGAACGGACAGCGTTAGCAGAAAAAAACCCCTAACTTCCCTTTCTCCTCAACATGTCCTCCCCCCTCAGCCTGGGAAGAAAGCAAATGTGCAAGAACATGCAAATCCCTCACCAGCAGTTGCACAAACTCTGTGGGAGGGAGGGGGGGGTCCCTGGGCTCCCCATGCTTTCACACCCAAACTTTGCACCCTCCTTTCCCACCCTGTTGCACGTTAAACCCCTGCCAGCTTTTCAAGTCTCAGCTGCTTTTGGTGTTGAGAAGCAAAACAAAACGCCTTATCTCCTAAAAAGCATCCTAGCTCCAGGCAAGATCCTGCTCTCACTCTTTGCCCTTCTGTGCCAGCTCACCTGGGCACTTAGCACTCACAGCTGACGTTTGTGTCTCTGTGGGGTACGGGTAGCAAAGGGCCTCTGCCCTTGAGAAATCTGCTCCTTAAACTTCTGAAGAAAAGATTTCAGGTCTGAACAGTCTAGGCTTTGTTAATGTCATCTTGTGATTTCTTACCAACAGCCGTTCTGCCTTTTCCTTAGCACTGAATTAAAAAGTGAAATATCAACCCTACGTGTGTAAGCTAATGCCCAAGTCATATCAGAAGTGGGCAGGTTGCTTTTTCTTTAAACAGTTTGTTAGAAAAAAGATCACAAAGTCAGATTTTCATGGTAGATTTTGATAAATCAAGCAATCTCAGACAGAGTTAAGACTAAAATATTTTTTAGTCTTTAGTTTTAATGAGATGCAGCTGACATCATTCTGCATTTCAGGTGCTCTCAAGAAAGTACTTGTGACAAAAATTTCCTTTAAAAAAAGCTGAAAAATTGAAAACATCCAGAACAGGGAAAATAGAAGCTCCAGTTAAATCCTGAGTTGCCATCAATCTTTCACCATTCTGCTTCTGCACTCTTTTGTGGTGCTTCTGTTAGTATTATTTAATATAACTGCAGCTATTAATGATTTTAGAGTCTCTTTTCATGGTCTCAGATTTTAACACTTTAATTTCCATATATGCTGTATTATATGTATTTTTACGAACTAAAACATGAAGGGGAAAAGGTAGGTTAAAGAATTCGATACAGTTTAACCTAGATCATGTAATAGAAATTTTGTGTGTTGCAATGATACCTTCTCAATATATTTTGTCAAATCAATTTTCCCAGCCAGCCGCACAGCTGAAGAGTGTTTTTTTTTTTTTTTAAAGTCTGTGTACCAGTAACAGGTTTCAGAAAATATGGTTCCTTTCTCATCTGAGTCCTGTGATGCACTGAAGAGCTGGATAAGAAGGAAAACTCTGTCTTCTCCAGGACAGGACCTCTCCTGGAGCTCATTTTTTTTCTGCTCATATGCTAGGAATAATGCAAGAAGGGTCCAGTAAGAAGCTCCAATGTAGAGCTCACCAAACACCGTGATCACCTCGATGAGACACAATATAATACTAATCTCTGATATGATCCTGTAATGTATCTTTTTTGTCACTAATATAGTACTTTGCTGTGGGGGGTATATGCAAAGGTTTCTATTATATCCTTAATCCTTTAATTGCAAACTTACCAACAGATGAGAACTGCACACAGCAGGAACTAATCTTGCCAGTGTTTTACAACTTCATTTACGGTAAATCTAGCATTAGATATTTTTGTCTATCTATTTTAAAGCTTTTTCAGTTTCTTGTTCTTTGCATTGAGAAGCTTCTGGAAAAATATTGCTGATACTAATAGCTCCAGCTAATTTGTGAAGGCCAGAGATGGAAGGGTGCTGAGCCCTTTCACAGATCTTGTCCTTCAGGAGCCTTTAATGATTTCTCTATAGGTTCTCTGCTCTTGAAATTCATAAATGGTATGAACCCACATGGAGCAGTTTCTGAAAAGTGATGTATACTATTGGCACTATGAGAACTACTTCAAAATGGGACATAGCAGTGACTCCCAGCTTTGCTTGCAGTTTGTTCTGCTTGAACTCTCCTCCCCACTTGAATTGCAGGATAAAGTTCCTCTGCACAGGTAATTAATGTGTTTAGCAAATGGCTGAGGGAGCCTTCATGCAGGCAGTTATCACCAATCAGCTGACCAGCTATAACTTACTAGACTGTGCAGCTAGACTAGCAGCTCCCTCCTTCCCAGCCTGCTCCATGAGTTCATTCACTGCAGAGGCCCTGAGCTTTGGCTGGGAATGCAGGATCAAGGCCAAAGTAGAGTGAAATGGGATGTTATGACAGGATGCAGTTAGGATTCTTGTTTGTAGGGATAAAGGTATGTCGTAAGGAGGTAGGGAACAGACTGGTATCCCAGCTGGTGTATCTGGTATCCTAGCTTGCTCCTGTAAGGTTTGCAGTAGGAGGATGAGGACATAGGATCAGAGTCTGGGTTGTGGAAGGGAGAGCATATGACACGAGAGTGAATAAAAGAGGACAGCAATGCTTCATGCCCTGCCACTGTGCAAATGGAGTTTAGGAATCCTCCAGGTAGGCCTTGCATATTGTCTTTCCTGCTACGGACCCTTTCTACTTACTTACAAATCATCGTTCTTCTGTTTGTTACTCATCCTATGTACAAGTTCTGCAGCTCCTGCTGTAAGTCTACAGTTTACAGTTTAACCACACCAATGGAAAATTCACAGTAGAAAAAAATAAGCCTATGCTGTCTATGGTGTTCAGTTATCTTGACTAGTTGTGCTTTCTGAGAAAGTATCACTTTCTCAGTGTTAATGTGGTGCATAGGACACCACACAATTACACTCTTAAACTGTTTCCCCAAAAGGCTAGAATCCTGTGTAATGGCCTCCGCTATTTTTCACTGTAGTTTGAAAGGCTGCATTTTCAGAACCTGGTTTTCGTGGCAAAGATGGAGTAAGAAGTTCCTTTCCTCACCCAGTTCTGCTGTTGTAAAAGTTGAAGTCTGTTGTATAAATCATGTCACTGAAAAGACACAGATTGAAAACATTCCAGAGGAGGGGAGAGCAGAGGAGAGGGAAAAGAAAAGAAAAAAGGACTGTGGTTTTGGAGGAGAGGTACTTTTCAATCTAGATCATTTTAATGGTTGAAATTACAGGATAGACCAATTGTCAAAAATACAAAAAGACACTGGGTGACAATAACTTCATGAGATGAATTGTTGGGTGTACAGTCCTTAAACCAGTGTTGCAGCAGAGGAGACGGAAGGTAGGAACACACTCGTTGAATATTGCCTCAGGCTCGTTAGCTTAATTGGTTAAAGAAGAACTAGCAAAATAAAATAAGAGAGTAATTTCTGTGCCACACGTGTAGAACCTTCTTGTTCCTTTCTCACCTCCTAGCCAGTACCCTGACTCAAAGTCTCCCATATGATCCTTTTGTACTTTCTGTCACTTCTCTGCCTGGACCATCTGCCAGGCACAGAACTGGTCAAACCTCAGGATTGCTTGCATGTAAATAATCTCACATTTATTGAAATTTCTAGTATGACCGACACACTTCTGAGGATTGACGAACATTAAATCAGTCATCTGGAAAAATGTTTAATCTGGAATGTTAAAGTTTAGTTTAAAAAATTCATATGATTTCTTAGTTTAGTAAAACTCTTGACGTAAGTAACAGTGATAATGATGTGGCCTAAATGACAACAAAAAAGAGCGTGCTCCTACAGTTCAAAACACAAAATAACTTCAAAAATATCCTCATGGAGTTCTAATCAAAGACAATAAGGTTTAAAAATGAAAATTAATTTTAATCCAAATGGCTTTAAAAAGAATACTTTAGGAAAATTTTTCCTAAGGACTTCCGCATAGAATTTACCTAATACTTTACTTCCTTTCTATGATCCAATCCCTTAGGCTTTAAAAAAAATTTATTTTGACTACCCATGGATTCTGACTCCTAAACCTTAGATGAGTGATAGCAGATTGGTCACAAAGCCTACTGGCTTTAAAGTGACTGGTCAACCTGTGATTTAAACCCACAAAACACAAGAAATTTATAGTTAAGTTAAATAAGAACCTCTTAATCTGTGTCTCTACCAAACACAGCAGAAAAGCAGGCTCTGTTGGGTCAGTTCTCCATCTGTTAAAAAAGACTATTTGGCTTAATCAATTTATTTAGAGGGTGCGCATAAACCTCATATTCTGAAGCCAGGTGCTACACCCACAATTCCTTGCAAAAGAATACATCTTCCTTTCTCCCAGAAGCAGTTGCCTTCTGTCTTTTTCCAAGACTTCCCACTCTGCTTACCTCGGTCTGTCCGTTTTTATCCTATGCTCAGCACCTGCTATCTAGGAAACCTGAGAGATGAGTGTGCATTAACTGGCCATGTGTGCCCTCTCCCATTGTGAACCTGCTTTGCAGAAGGATGGATCTCAACTTTCAGCTACCAGAAAACAGGCAACAGTAATTCACACAACTCTGTGTGATTGTGTGCGTGGTTTTTCTTTGCAGTCATTCCTAGGTGCTTGCACAATACTGGCCTCTAGTGGGCAAACTACTCGTTTTAAATATCATAGCCTCACAGAATAATTTAGGTGGGAAGGGAGCTCTGGAAGTAATCTTGTCCAACACTGCTTAGAGCAGGGCTAACTTCCATCAGGTTGCTCGGGGCCTTCTCCAGTTGGGTTTTGACTGTCTGCAAGGATGGAGATGCTGCAGCCTCTCCAGGCAATCTGTCGCAGTATTTGAGTCCACTCACTGTATTTTTTTTATATGTATTTAATTGGAATTTCCCTTTTTGCAACTTGTTTCCGTTGCCTGTCATCCTATCCATGTGTGTCTCTGAGAAGAGTCTGGCTCCATCTTCTCTACACCTTCCTGCTAAATATTTGAAGAGATCAATAATGTCCTTTGCCTTCTCTTTTCCAGGCTGAACAGGCCCACTTCTCTGTCTCTCCTTGTATGTCATGTCCTAGCCCCAAACACTCACTGTGAGCACAGTGCTCTATGTTATCGCTGTTATATCTGCTCACTGTCTGCCTGCTGTCTTGCCTCAAAGACAGAGAGGTTATGGCTGCTTTCTTAAATGTGATCATGCAAATTCAGTAGCTTTTCAAGTCTTCCGATTGCTGGCACCTGAATCTGCACTTGTACAGGATATGTGGGAATGAGAAGGTGTAACCTAGTGCAGCAGGGTCCCTTTTAGTTTTACTGTCTCCTCAAGGTGGCAGCAGGCCATGACAGATAAGAAACCTCCACATATTAGCCTTTCTGATCCATGGGCTAAAGTGTACAAGGAAAATCGTATTTTCCATTTTGCTGTTGGTGGAGGATCTCACAGGCAAGGTTTGTCACAGAGCAGTAGCTAAATTGAAAGGGATGACCAGTCAGTCTGGCATTCATTAAAGGATGAACTATTGTGTAGATCATTAGTTGCAAAGGATACATTTAGTGTGGAGAATAGGGCAGCTGCTAATAGTGGTGGGGAGAAGAAGGAAGGAGAAAAGCACCAGTGGTGGACTAAGGTGGTCCATATATTGACTGTTTGTTCTTGAGGGCAAGTGGATTCTTGCCTTGGCAACTGCTCATGGAAGTTGAGGAAAAGAGATTTCTTTGAAAACATATATTATGTAAGGAAAACACTCAGATCAATCGAAGCCTAGTGGTGGAGTAACAAATGAATTGGAGACTGAGGCCAAAAAAAGGATAGGGTGGGAGAAGTGGTAGACACAGGAGCACTGGGCGATAGACTGCTGGGCCTGTAGACGCCAAAGAGATAAAAAGCATTGTCAAAAGGATTTGGAAAATGCTGAAGAAATTACTAAAAGACGGAACAGGTTGTGGCTAAATTAGTATTTGAGAGGCTTTGTACAAGAGAGGTACATGAGAGCCAGGAGACATGATTTCCAAATATTTTTCTTCTGCTTCCTCCAAGGAGAAGGTCACTCTTCCTATGACTTTCCCATAGAATCAAAATGCTGTAGCCCTCAGAGTTTTACAGAGGGGCCACAATATGGCAGAGGTCATGACACTTCTCCAGAACGTTGTTACACGAGTATCTATTGAGAAGAAGAGCTGTTTGAGGTATGTCAGCAGAAATTAAATGGAATCCAGCCATCGCTACGAATCTGACTTGCACAAGATCCTCTGATCCTCACTTCATTCTGTGAAGATATATGCCCAGAGGAAAGATCCAGGGGTTCAGTAAATAATTGTTAAAAACATATCTTGTCAAATTTTATGGGTTGAATTTGGTAGATTGCTTAGTTGTCCCATTTTTAAGCACGTGCAATCAATTGTTCTCAAGAATTTTTCAGACCTTTCAGTGAATATATTGCAAGTTAGCCATTGTTTACAGCTTCAGTACAAGAACGTGGTAAGGTTTTGTTTTGTACTCTTCTGTGTAATTTTTCTACTCTTAATTTTCTATTTATGTACTCCAACTTTAGATATTTGAAGAGATCAATAACATCCTGCTAGAGGCAGCTGCTATTTTTGTTCATTTCAGATTTGCGCTGTTAGAGTCCATCTGAATTATTTTATTCAATTATTTTTTTTCAGGAAGAGGAAAGTCCATAAAGAGTGAAGATCCCAGTTCAGCAAAGGTATTGTGCTGAAAGTTAAGGGTCTGAACCTGTATCAAGTCTGTGTTTTGTCTGAGTTGCAGAGTGCCGTGGTGAAGAAGGTCAGAGTCCATTTTACCTCCTTTACCTTAAACAGGCCAAACTGTTGCCTCTTTTCAATGAGGATGGGCTGAGCACAGCCGTGGCTGGATATACCTAGTTCTGACTTGTCAGTAGTTTCCTGGGGTAATGTCATGGGGCTCTCAAGTTGGCTGTGGGAGCCAGTAAGTGCAGTAAGGCTTTGTAGGATACCTGGGATGCCAGAGCTTGGGATGTTTTGAGCACAGTGTGAGGCCACTTTGCCAAGCCAGAGGCATCACTGGCCATTATGTACGCACAGAAAGTAGGTCATGGAATGTACTCTGGACAATCCACTGTTATTCTGCTGTTGGACAAGCTTTACCATTAGAATGTTTTCCCTGATGTGTATACAGTGAGCAGAAAAGAATTTTTTGATTGCTTTGAGACAGATATTCATTTATATTTATAATATTTTTGAAAGTAGCCTAAAGACTAGAGAAAAAATATTTTCTCTCTCTCATTATTCTTTTACTTCTTATGCTTTGCTTTGGCTTAATGCACAGAAAATTGATGTTGGCTCACAAAGACCAGAAGCATCCTGAACTTTTTGTTATTACAAGTTGTGTTTTGCATTACCCAGTTTCAAAATCTGCTGTGTTCCCTGTTTCGTTAGACACCTGGACCTGTTTGATTTCTGTGGCTTTCTGAAGTCCAGTGACCTCAGTGGTCTCTGCAGGAAGGTAGAGGTGACTTGATACAGGGTACCTTGCAAGATTGGTCCTTGTAAGTGTGGTTAGACCTTCAGCCTGTCATATAAGTGGCTGTCATGGACTTGTGTTCTTGTTCAGAATTAGTAGGACTCTATTGAGGCACAAAAGTTGGCTGTCACATTTTGCACTGAAAGACATAAAGGAACTTTGTGGTTTTGTTTCTGGTGGAACCAATGATATTAAAATGTACTGGGATGGCCTTATATCCCTCATATATACCAGCTGTTTTTCCCCATGCCAGTGATGAATCAGAGGCATTCCTGCACTTTGAAAAACAGTACTTTCTTTTCAAAGAAAGGACAACTCTTTTCTTCCATTTAGCTGTAGACAATGGTCAGAATACACACCCCAAAGTGGGAAAACCACAGTTACCGTGAGAGTACCCTAACCACCAAGCGAAAGGTAAATAATGGTTGGTAGCGGAACTTTCAGTCTCTTTTGTTGACAGTGATTCACTTAGCATGAAAGAAGTTGGGATTCTTCATTTCAGAGAAAGGGAAAGTGTCTCTGTAGCCTAGCGATGCGGACACTCAAAAGTGGGGAAGACTATAGTTTCCATACACTGCTTTAAACACTGCTTAGGTATTTTATGGCACCACCCAAAGGTATCTGTTTCTCACATCTGCTTTGGTCATTGAACTACTGCATAATGTGATGCAGCAGTCCATTCCAAATGAGCCGGCTAAATCTGATGAGATAGAGAAATATACCTATTTTTTGAAACCAATGAGGATTAGGGACTCCTTAAACAAAGACAAGAACTATCATGGCAAAATCGGAGGTATGTTCAAAGTTAGATAGGCATGGGTTAGGGATCTACATCCTAATATCAAGTGTGGATGTAGACACACAACTCCTTATCTGTCTCTAACCTCAGTCTTTCGTAGCCTTTCTAAACCAGATCACAAAATCTGAAACCATGAATTTTCATGTGATGTATCTTTTATTTACTTTTCCCTCTCCTTGCCTTTATTTCTTCTCTGGAGAGCCTAGACAATGCTTGTGAGGTGTTTACACCCTCTGCAGAACTGTAAACACCTTCTCAGTGAAGGAGTGAAAGTCAAGAGGTTCACAACCTCTGCCTCATTCCCAAAATGGTTAACCAAAAGGTTAGGTCTGCCTAACCTTTTCTTAAAAGCTTCCAATGACAAAGGTGTTACAATCTGACCAAGCAATCTGTTCTTATTCTTCATTATCTTTAAACTTCAGATTTTTTTCTAATATTTAAGCTGTGCAATTAGCATGACAATCTAAGCAGATTTCCTTAGCACTGAAGCTTTCCCATCACCTCTCCTTTCTTCCCCTACTTTGAAAGAGGAACATGAAGAAATAGAGGGAATATTGAATATACCTGAATATGAGCAAACTCGGGCTTTGCTAAAACAAAGACCGAAGCGAACCTCTCAGTGATGCACTTATCATTGAAAGCACCGTGCACTTATATTCTTTCCATAATTAAGCCAAGGGTTCTCAGCTCTTTAGGTTCTTAATCATTAAATTCAAAAGCATACCAAGAAATAAAGTCAGGCCATGGAGCAGTACTCTTCTTTTATTTGAAGGTACAGTTAAAGAGGATCTGTTGATAGAGTACTGCACGAAAATCCTTTAGTGTTTTCCTTTTAAGCAGCATGATGATCAGGAAAAGGAAAAAAAATCATTATTATATCAAACTCCTGTTCAAAACCTCTGAAAAAGAGCATCTTTTATCTTGTGCATCAATGAGGCAATGAATAAAGAGCGATTTTGTAGGACAATTATGTTTAAAACACGTCAGGATATTGCATGTTGTAGATTCTTGACTGGATAGCTGGCCTGTGTAGTTCGTTCAATTTTGCCTCTCAGTAATTACAGAACCACAGAATGGTTGAGTTTGGAAGGGACCTCTGGAGATCATCCAGTCCAACCCCACTGCTCAAGTAGAGTCACCTAGAGCATGTTGCTGAGGATTGTTTCCAGATGGCTTTTGAATATCTCCAGGGAAGGCTAATCCACAGCCTCTTTGGGCAACCTCTTCCAGTGCTCAGTCACCCTCACAGGAAAGAAGTTTTCCCTTATGTTCAGATGGAACTGCCTGTGTTTCAGTTTCTGCCCGTTGCCTCTTGTCCTGTTGCTGGGCACCATGGAGAAGAGACTGGCCCCATTCTCTTGACTCCCTCCCTTCAGATACTTGTACACATTGATAAGATCCCCCCTCAGTCTTCTCTTCTCCAGGCTGAGCAGGCCCAGCTCTCTCAGCCTTCTCTCTCATATGAGAGATGCTCCAGTCCCCTCATCATCTTTGCAGCCCTCTGCTGGACTCTTTCCAGTAGCGCCATGTCTCTCTTGTCCTGGGGAGCCCAGAATTGGACACAGTACTCCAGGTGTGGCCTCCCAAAAGGGCTGAGTAGAAGGGGAGGATCACCTCCCTCGACCTGCTGGCAGCACTCTGCCTAATGCATCCCAGGATGCCATTGGCCTTCTTGGCCACAGGGGCATATTGCTGGCTCATGGTCACCTTGTTGTCCACCAGCACTCCCAGGTCCTTCTCTGCAGAGCTGCTTTGCAGCAGGTCAAACCCCCAGCCTGTACTGGTGCATGGGGTTATTTCTCCCTAGGTGCAGGACCCTGCACTTGCCTTTGTTGAACTTCAGGAGGTTCCTCTCTGCCTGTCTCTGCAGTCTGCAGAAGTCCCTCTGAAGGGCAGCACAGCCTTCTGGTGTGTCAGCCACTCCTCCCAGTTTAGTATCATCAGCAAACTTGCTGAGGGTGCACTCTATCCCTTCATCCAGGTCATCGATGAATAAGTTAAACAAGACTGGACCCAGGACTGACCCCTGGGGGATGCTGCTAGATACAGTGGACTCTGTGCCACTAATCATAACCCTCTGAGCTCTGCCATCCAGCCAGTTCTCAATCCACCTCACTGTCCATTCGTCTAGCCCACACTTCCTGAGCTTGCCTATGAGGATGTGATGGGAGACAGCGTCAAAAGCTTTGCTGCAGGCCAGGGAGACAACCTCCACTGCTCTGCCCTCATCTACCCAGGCAGTCATTCCATCAGAGAAGGCTATCAGATTGGTCAAGCGTGATTTCCCTTTGGTGAATCCATGCTGACTACTCCTGATCACCTTCTTGTCTTCCACATGCTTAGTGACGACCTCCAGGATGAGCTCTTCCATCACCTTCCCAGGGATGGAGGTGAGGCTGACTGACTTGTAGTTCCCTGGGTCAATTATATGCATAACAATAATTAACATTCTCAGAACTGTGTTTTTTCAGTACATGATGTATTGTTGAGATCTATCTTACTTTGTATGTGTATCGGGGGCAGTAATTCATTTTTCAGAAGTTTTTTTTTCCCCCCCAAATAACTGTACAAATGAATGACATAGTGAATGGAATCGGATAATAATGATCCATAATCCATAATAAATCTAATCCCCTTCATAATGAATGGATTGCTACAATTTAAAAATCTAATTAAGATTGTTCCAGAGCATAGGCTGCCCTAGACATTGCATCCTTAAACACACAAACTTTATACTGCTCCATATTGAGAGGTTCCATTTAATGGAATTTTTCCAGTGCCAGCCTTCCCTGCAATTCAGAGGGAAAGATAGAAAGGATATCTTAGAAGCCAGGCAAAATCTTAGGAACTGGGTTACCTAACCTTTGCAAGTAAGACACGAATGAGAAAGATTATAAGAACAGGGAGGCTCAGTTAGCTGAATGTGGATGTAGGGCTCCTCCACACTGAGCTGGATATAGAAACCTCTCTGCCTGTAGAGGAATGTCTCCATTCCTCATGGTTCATGGGGATGCTGGCCCAAGTCCTTGCAAAGGTTATATTTCCATTTTATGGAGATACTGGTCTGATATAACTCATCCGGGACTTCTGAATAGCATTGCATTGTGCTGTGTGGACGTTCCCTTAAGGCACAAAGGGTTAGGCAGTAGCTAAATAACAGCTTTGAAGATTCTGCTTCAATGATGGAGATCTGTGCTGAAAGAGGCACCTTTCACAATCATCTGATTCATTCTCAGTTGACAAGGGAAACTTTCAAAATGCCCAGAGTTAAACGGTACGCAGAAATATCATAATAGACAATCTTAAAAAGCATCTCAAAAAACAAACATCCCTGTCTCTGACCTAATATATTTCTTCCTCATCTATGTCATCTTATGTGTCTAACTCCTGTCTAAGGATAAGAGCCTCATTCCACTTTTGACGGTACATATTTAGGCCCTCTCTTTCAAAAAATAAGCCAAAGGGGCATTTCCTTCATTAAAGAACAGATGGAGAGGGGCATGACTCCCTTCCTAGTGGTTCGGAATGCATACCTGGAAGTGCTGGATTTCAGTCCCAACTCCCAGAATTGCTGTACAATGTACGGTGTTACCACTTTTCATGAATAGGCCATCCATTAAAACAGACCGCTTCTGTAAATGGCTGTATTTTTTGTGTGACAAATATTCCGCCCCACAGGGGTAATATATTTTGGCCATCCTGGGAGCAGACAAAAGCTTTCCCAAGATGAATATGGAACTATAGAACTACAGCACTGACCCATGAATGAGTTATTTCACAGTACCAAGTTATACTGCAATAGGTGTTCTCCTGGAATTGCCTGCAAGAAGACTTTTTGTCTCTGGTCATGTAAGGTGACTGACAGAGTCTGACACAATTTAAATGCTAAATTAATAGTATTGATGAGGCAGTATGAATGTATTCCACATTGAGGTACATGGAAAATGTGGATTTATTACATTTTACATTTATTACAATTATTAGTACATTTATTTGTACTTTGGATCTTGTTCTGAGTTCCTGAAAAGAATCGGGGGTTCCTGTACTGGAGATAAGTGAGCGAACTAGAATGAACTTTTAAAATGACCTTCCCTGCTGCCCCACATCTCATTTTTTTGCTGTTCTAGCTCGCTCTGTATGTTATGAATAGATGGGTCCCAGCAGTCCTCTCTGGTTTTCTGGATTATCTTTAACAAGAATTTTTTTTAGCAAACAGTAGATCCAAATAAATTAACCAGCTGGCCAGATCTACATCAGAAGATTTATCTGTATTCTCATGTCTCAGGAATTCTTTTGCTTCTTACAGTAAATCTAAGAATTATCACTTTCATTGCAAGAATGCAAGGTTATAAAATACTATCTCTCTAGATCAGAAATCAATACAGCCTATCTTGGCTTGAGGTCAAAAGAAAGTGCAAGCTTTTTCTTCTGCATTGATCAACTTCAGTCTCATAGGAAGCTGCCTCTACCACCAGCTGTTAGTGTAGTTCCAATATTTTTTAATCTAGTATTATCTCTTACTTTTTTGGTTTTAACTTGGCTACCTTATGATTGTTGGAAATGAAATATTGAGCTCCTTGTTTTGGTACGCCTTTGGCTCTTGGGATTCTGCAAGAACTAGCTCTGCTCCTTCCGTCTCTTGCTGTATGCAGTAAAAGCAGAGTCATCTTTAACTGGATTATGCCCAGTTTCATGCTCAAAATTATCTTCTCACCCGCTCTGACCTCTGCCTTCTGTAAAACTGCCTGAAAACACACTTTCCTACATTACTCCTCATGCCACCTTCTTCAGTTCTTTTGTTTTGCTGTTATATTTTCTCCCTGACTTCTCATACTGCTATAATATTCATTTCCACTCCTGCAGCATCAAAGAATATGTTTTGCTTCCTTGGTCAGGCTTCTAGGTTGCTTGTGATGCAGAGATGAAAGCACTCTTTCCCACACAACGCTGTAACATTGTCAGGAAAATATATGAGTATGAATTCATAGTTTACATTACTTTGAATTGTCAGCCATATTTGGATTCAGAGAAAACAGCCTGGAGGTTTAAAAAGATTTGAAGAAAAAAGTGGCACTGTTAGTTGTTGCTTATTTTCAAACTGCATTTGGCAACAGCACAAATACTGTGTTCCACCTATTTGCATATTTACATACTTCTTCCAAACAAACCCTTTTGTGAAAGCAGCTAGATATTTGAATCATGGCAGTAGAGTAACTGTGTGTTTGCCTTGCTAATTTTAATGGAAGGTTTTGCAAATACAAAGGCTCCATGTATATCTGGGCTCCTGAATGACCGACTCTAGTTAAAATAAAGAATTTCTGCAACAACAGGAAATCAGCAGGCAACAGCACAATGAAATGCTAATTTGGTAGAGATGTTGTACCACATTCAGGTCTCAGTTATGCATGTATAACTCAAGTAACTTGAACTGAATTATTAGTGTGACCAAGTGTAGTATTTTGCTTTTGAGTACTTGCCACTGCACAGTGGGAGTGTTCTTCATTACAACGGAAGTAAATAAAAGTTGAATAAGAAATATCTGGTTTATATTTTAAATACCCCAAGTGTTATTTATTTAAACATTTTGGAGAGGTCATTTTTCAGATTCAGGGAGAATTTGATCATTAGGTAAAATGGAGACAAATTTAGCCAAACCCTCCAAACTTTCTGATGTACTGTTAAATGTAAACTGTATTCTGCATTCAGTACATTTTCACATTGTCATTTTTCCTGTGCTGTTTATGATGGATAAAGTTAAATCTCTCTCCCCATGAGAACTGTGTATTCTATAGCTTAGGTTCCTCTCTAAGTTTCATGAAATACTTTTCTTCTGTTGAAACAAAACTGGTAGGTTCAAAGAAAGAATACATCTTTTGTAATATTACCTGCAGGAAAAGATTGCTTCTTTTGGGAACATGTACCATGATAAAAGCATACAAGCTGCTCTGGGAGTTCTGAAATATTTCTCAGGATAAAGATTGCCTACAAAGCTATTCAGAGTTCACACTTTTCACCTGTAAAATCACTTGCTTTGAAATTATTGATTTGGTATTAGTAAAATGCTGATTAAAACACCTGCATATATAAAAGTTTGGAATTTAAAGAACTATCTCTTTAAGGAAAGAAATTCTAAAGATTAGTAAAAATACATTTATACTGAAAATTTGCACATAAAAAGCATAAATCTTGATTGTTTCTTTTTAGTTACAAAGTCTGTCTATCAAAATAGGATAGTGCAACAGCTTCCTGGAAATCTAATTAAAGGTCTTGTCTCATTCCCGTTTCTTACTTCCTGTCACATTGACACCTGACTACAGAATTCCTGAAGATACAAAAACTAATTTTTCTGCTTAGCCTTAAAAGAAGCCGTTGTATCTTCCTTAATTTTGAATGATAGAATCAGTAAGGCACACATAAACCGGTTGGGCTGACATGGTGAACAAATTGAAAAGTTTCTTCATACTCTCAAAAGCAGGAAGTCAGTTGCAAGGAACTAAGTTATGTATTATTAGAAATACATTTAAAGTTTCACAGTCACATCCACTGCAGTTTTAGTACTAAATCTTATGCAGCCACAAAGTAAATGAATAGAGCTCTGTACTTACCATAGTTTCATCCGCTCTGTGTCTACAAGTCTGCTAAAGAGTATGTACTGTACTCGAGAGAGTCAAAAATGTTCTTTGTCCTTCACTGTGACTTCCTTTTTTGAAAGTGTATGTGGTCTATCCAGCCTTCACAGGAAAAGATATCAGCAAAATCCTTGTTTTGCATATTATCAGAGGCCTAACAGAATTTTAACAGCATTTGTTTGGGATACGCTGCTGTACTGTGAAGGACAAATGGCAGTGAATGAGCATTCATTCATTTTATGACCTCTAAGATGATAATGAAAAACAGGTCTATGCTGATGAGAAAATTATATAGTTATGTTTTCACTAATCTTTGCCTGAATTGAAAAAGCAAATATATTTTGTTCTTGTCTTTCATACTCCCATTTCTCGAGTGTTCTTGTATTCAGGCTTCACTACCAACGCCATGTACCTTGTCCTTCTTGATCACATTTCTGTGGATGTTTAAAACCTGAAGCCATTTTCTGCATCTAATAACTTGAACTGTATTTCTGCCTATTAACCCTTGACTGTTCAGCCCTTTATAATCAATAGGATCAGAAAGGTAGGGTTGTCCTGATCAAGCAGGATATTAACTTCAATCCTACACTGCCATGCACCTTCTGTGCACAAAAAGCGAAGGGCAAAAGGGTATATGGCCATAAATCTCACTGAGCTGAGTCAAAATTAAGATCGCTAAAACAGAGATTCTTCAGCAAGCTCAATGAGAAGAGATGGAAGAAGGAAAGAGAGGAGCCACACACACAGTAGATGCAGAGGGAGGGGAAATACTGAAGAATTTTGGGTATTGTCCATCTACTAAACAAAAATTCACGTGACTTTTCATTAAGCAAGCTTATCTATATGAAGTAATGTGGGACAAATGCAAATGATTGATAGTAAAATAAAGGAAAATATCACATCTGTGGCACAAGCAAGACATAAACTTCATTCTGTGATGAAATCAGTATTTCCCCATAATCTCAGTACTAGAGCATTGAAAGCATTGCTGCATGACATTACAAGCCCCAAACCATTGGTTTTCGATTCAACTTTGACTATTCAAATAAACTATAGATCAAAAGAGTGATAACAGCAAATACCACTACAGATACCTGTAGTGGTAAATAGCAAACATATTGCCTATTTTCTAAAAAGCATAAAATTGCTGGGGCATCTGCAGGTTTATTTGCTTAAGAACAGTATTATACAACTCTTATAGAATAGATGTGAATGAACGATTTGAAAGCGAGACTATCAGGTATATGTAGCTACATTAGCAGTAGGTTACATTAATGATGGATTATGACTGAATAATTTAATATCCTTTTAAAAATATTTTAACTGGCACTTCAGGCAAAGGTAATGAAATTAATCTATCTAGATTTAAGCAAAGTGTTTTATATAATGTCTTTTTATTACTTTTAAGTGTTGGAACTGGGGAGAGGACAAAGACTGTCAGAATGATTTCAAGGTAGATAAGGTGCTGGCTAAAGTAGTATTAGTTTAAAAGCAGAAGAGGAATTTAACCGGGATTACTAGCAGTGTTCTGCAGGCACAGGTCTTGGGATTAATCCTGTTTGTTACTTGTTTCAGGAATCTTGGTCTAAGAGCTGGACCTGTTCTAGTGTGATAAAACTGAATGGTACTACTAACACTAGGGAGAATCAGGTCATCACACAGAAAGAAGACGACGACTTTGTGTACTGAAATGTAGGAAGCAAGCTGAACTTTAATAATAAAGCCATATACTTAGGGCTAAGAACAAGAATCTTTACTTTGAGCCGGAGAGGCAGTGGAGGAATGTTATCTGAATGCATTCATTGACTGAAAATGAGTATGAGTCACTGACATGACATAGACATGTAAAAAGTTCATGTGATTCTAGGGCCTAGTAGACACATGATTTTCAAGAAGTATTGGAAAAGCATTTGCACAGAGCACTGAAGAGAGCTTATTTAGACTACTGTGTGCAGCTCTAGATGATTATATTGAGTGAGCATGAATTTAAACAGAAACAGGTGCAGGTAAAGTCTCCTAGGATGGGTAGGGAAAGGACTTCCTGGCTTCTTAAAGGATACTAAAGGGACTTGACTTGTCTAGCTTAATAAAGCGCATATGAAAGGGGATATGATGAGGACTTTCATCCTTTATCAAGGAATAATGATTATTTATACTAAAAAATAAAGGGTGTAAAGGGGTGGAGAGTACATTTGAAGTGGGAATTAGAAAAAATTTTGGCTTACTTACGGAAGTGAAGTTCAAGAATGACCTTTCAAAGAGCAGAGAAGAGGCAAGAGACCAATAAGGTTCCAGGATGCTATATGAGCAATTTATGAAAGAGATTTTATGAGAGTGTAGGGAGGATTAGGAACAAAATCTGTCAGATGAGGGATACTAACTGTATTGGAAAGCCACTTGGGAACTTAGTCAGCATGTCTTGGTCACACTGAGGTTTATATCTAGTGCTATGGTAGGTTTCCCTAGGCATTCCTCTCCCACCCCCTGCTTTTTTTTTTTTTTTAATAGGAATATTTGCATGTTCAGCTATTGAGGACTTGCTCTATCCGTTAGGGATTTCCTCATATCTGGTAGCTCTGGTCTTGATAAAGGTTGCTGTTGCTCACACACTGAGGCAGTAGCATCAGATCTTCCACCCAGAACAGCTTTTTTCCAGGTGCCCAGTGTGGTAAAGCACACGTGCATTAAGTCTGGTGCTTTCTGAAATGTCCAGGATGACTGCAGGTGTGCTAGGCACAGAGGTGCTCTGTTCATCTAGGAAATCCCATCTGTACACTTGGGAATGCTAATTAAGCGTTTTTCCCTTTTTGTGGTTGGGAGGGAACAGTTTGTGGCGGCAGGAACCAGACCTTTTCCAGTCTGCCTCTGTAGCACAGGATATGATTCACTTTCTTCAATTATCAGTAGTCTTTCCTTTTTCAAATGGTCTCTTACCAAGGGGCCTTGGGAACTCCTGCTCTCCTGCTTTCTTTTGTGGCATTTAGTGTTTGGCACTAAGAGTTTTCAGATTCATTTGTGATGGGCAGGAGGCAGGGAATGAAGATTCCAGGAGACTCTTCCAGACATGGACTGCATGCATGCAAGGGTCTGATCTCATTGATCTGGTGGCTTCTACCATTCTTGTTTTTTTCAAATTGCTCAGATCTATATACGTCAGTTCCTAACTTTTAAAAATAAATCTGTTTTCTTGTGTCTTGCTTCCATGTGGGTCTTCTGCTGTCTAGGTGAATAGTTCAGTTCACAGTAATGTCTTTTCTTAAATAGGGACACTGATTTCCTTTTGTCTAGTTAACCTAGCTGCCTTTTTTCATGAAAATTCTAGAAACTTTTTATCTTTGAGAATTATCCTCCCTCCCCACCCACAACCAAATTTTCTTGCAGTTGACCAGCAGGTTAAAAAGTTATTGAGGCAGACTGAAAAGCTGGCGCAAAGACAGTACCATTGCCTCAGCCTTGTTTTCATTGGAAATTTTGCTAAAAATACGGCTAGTAATACAACTCCTGTATCCCTTTGTGATGTACCTCTAATTTCAAATAAAAATCTCTAACATATTGATTTATACAAGATACAATATCAAGCTTTTCAGCAAACATTCTAAGGAGGAGGAGGAGTAACAACTCTAGTAAGCCTGAATGTCTTTAAAACTAGCAGTGATTCAGGGTCTGAATTAGACATAAAACATATGGGGATGGAAATAAATCCACAAGCGCATTTTCGTGAAGAGCAGTGACTCTCCCAGATTCTTTACTAATCATATACCATCAGTCAGCTGAAGTTACTATATATTTTTCTGATATTTACACTGGATTTGAATTCTTGAAAATGGGCTTGAAAACACCTACCACACAGAACTATTAGAAAACCTTTGACAAGGGAGCTCCATTATGCTAGTGAATAACAAAGACTGATAATTCATGTTCTAATGACAGCAGCAGGCAAATAAAAGAAGGAACACACCCACTGCATCAGTTCACCTCCATTAAAATGTTTATTAATACATTACTTTGTTTTGATTAGTGATCATTTAAGCTGCAGATGCTTGTAAATCATGGTGTTCCATTGCTCTTGGATAGCTAGCTGGCCAGCAGGAATTTTGATTTGTAAAATTGGCTTGGAATTCATTATTGTTTTCTAAAAAAAAAGAAAGAATAGTGAAGAAGTGATAGCATATAGTTACTGCAACACAATCAAACATTTGCATATATTGTTCAACATTTTAAGTGCTTGCTAGGAACATGATTCCCCTATCTTTTTTGAAGAATAAATTAAAACACATATTATGACTTTCTGAAGCCTTGAGTATACAAGATTTCCACTGGCTTCCGTTGGAAAAGTGAGTGCTCGACATGTCTGATATTTCAGGAGCCAAAGTTAGATTAATTTTTTTTTAAAGAGCTTTTGCTGTGCCATACAGGAGGAAACATATCTGAATACGTATATGTCATGAATAATCATCATGGTATTTACCACTGTGGCCGAATATAAATATGACTGTGATATATTGCAGAAATAAAATTAAGCCGCTCATGAGATTTTTTAAAACAGGGCCAGCTGTACTGTGTCAATCAAAGGCTAACTTGATATCCTGTTACTAATAGCAGGCAGAGGTCTGGGGAAGAATGTACATGAACAGGGAAACACACAGAAATACCTCCCCAGAATATTCCCCCATCCCCCAAAAACTGACACTTCAGAGTCTTCCTGAGCTAGCATCATTATCTGCATGTTTGAGAGCCTTGCATTAATTTGTCCTGAGTTTTCTAAAATGCGTATTTACTTTTGTTATGTACTCTCTATGAAGGACCACTCTTCAGTGTGTTTTGCATATGCCATTTGCTAGTTTTATTTAATGTCCCCTAGTTCTTATAATTGTCTTCCTCATGTCACTCATGAATTTTCAGCTCTGCATCATATTCTTCCAACTCCTGAAATAACTTATGGAAAGAGTAGCTTTGACAACCTGGAGATGAGGTGCTATTGAAAGCAGTGTGTAATTCTCTGATGTAGGGTCAGTTGGTTCCCTGAGTGCTAGCATGTGCTACTGGCCAAGCTTTCTTCAGGATGCTTCACAAGTAGAGGATTGGACATAGTTGAACTTTACTGAAGATGAGACAGAGCTGTCACAGAAGAACTCTTCTGACACATATCTTCGGCCCAGGTGGAGGTCATTTTGCATGGCTTATCATCAGGATGTTTCAATGATGACATGCACAAGATACCTTCGCTATCTTGCCATCTGTTTTCCTGTTGTGACCTTGTGGGGAAAAGGGAACTTATGGTAACCTGTCAAGCCTACAACCCAAACACTTCCTCTGGGCCTGAAAGCTTTTACTCTCACATCCATGGGGCACGCAAGCCTCTTGTGCTCAGCAGATAAAGAAAATTCAGACCACCTTGCCATGTTATGAACTGGAGCGTCAGTCCTTAGAATAATTCTTGTTTTTTGCTTTGCTTTGGAGTGCTGTTTTAAAAACAAAAATCGACAAAACCTTGTTGCTAAACATTTTCTAAAACCCCAATTTTCTTCTGACACAAAAGGTTCAAAACTGCTGTAATAGCAGCCTGGTGGATCTAAGTGTATCTACCAAATATGAAAGTTCAAACTCCCAAACTGTCTGTTATATCATGAGTTGAAAATATGTCTCTTCCCTTTCCCTAAAATATAAATTTTCTGATGAAGAGTCTGACTAGAGGTGTTATCTGGATTTCAAGGGTCAGATTTTCAGTCTGTTTTTATCCAGAACGTCATTTTTCTCCTAAAGTTCTGTGATATAATGTTGCTCATCAAGACGATCAAATACAAATATAGCCATTCACAAATTGGAGCAACAAGGTCGCTGCTTTTAAAAACTATCTCAAGTCACAGGTTTAAATGAAACATGTAACCAGGCTTATCCATGTCACATCTTCACTGTTGTCGCTGGAGTACCCCCAGAACATTGGCTAAACATTTATTGTAAACAGCAATAATGCATTAGTACCTAAGAGAGGCTGCTTACCTGATTTGAGCTGGATAACTATTTTACTTCACCACAGGGCCGTTTTTCAATGCTTTCTCCTTGGCATGGTCTGCCACCAGGTTCTGGGGCAGGGTTGTTACACTGACGAGTTCGAGTGCTTTCTCCACTCATGCAGGTGGACCAGGCACTCCAACAGCTCCAGCCTCCATCCGTGACAACTAATATTAAAACACCATACTAAGATTGGTACACCATCTCTCTGCCTTCTGTGCAGTAACAGAGGTATCATAAATTAGAGGTTTTTTTGAGGGTGGACAAGGTGGACCACAGTTCAGTTCTTGCTTTCTCAGCTATGGTGACCGTACAGACCATTGCATCTTCTAGCTTACATCCCATCTGCACAGACCTGACTTTTGAAAACTCTGTGTCAGCAGCACTGCCTAAGTGCCTGGAGGTTTCAAAATTTTGTCACCCTAGGAAGCTGCTGGAGTATCAAATATTTTGGGCACCTGTACCTCAAAAACTTGGCCACACGGAAAGAATTAACTGCATAATAAATCTTTTATACAGTCAAATGAGAACTGCATTCATCTCCTCTTCCCCTTCGTGGATCAATCTAACAGTAAGCTAGCAGAGTAGTTATGAAACGTGATCATGTGTTAGCAAGCATGGTGCTTTTGCAGGAAACTGTAGATAAAGCACTTTATGGCATTGCGAGTGTGCTTTTGCTTGAACTCAATTTACAGCCCTGGTTCTGTACCATTACTTCACCATGCTTCAGTAATGCTCCTATTTGCTTAAATTGATTGGGGGTGTCATTCCGAGACACAACAATGTATGTGGGACAAAAAACTCTAATGAGTGCCCTCTTCATGGAAAGATCTTGGTAACTTACACTAACTTCCATACTATCTACCCATGGGATTTGACAGAAAGAGATATAAGGGAGTACTATGACATCCTTATGTCTTGTGATGGCTCTTTTTGTCTGGATATTGTTCATATTAATAAGCGTGCTCATTTTAATCTATCTGAAATATTTACTAACCTTTAGTTAGTGTAGATTTGGGAATCTGACAAGCAATTCCCTTAAAGTTGCTAGAGCACATGCATGTACAGGCTCCATCTACCAGCACAACGGTGCCTCCGTTTTTGCAAGGTTCACATTTGCACACGCTGTATTCGGTAATATAGTCCTCAATTGCTCTTTCCAAATTTTGTTTCTTCAGATAGGCATCTCTCATCTTAACTGGAACAAGCGTATGTATTGGAGAAGGCTGTAGAAGAAAATTGGCTGTATATAACAGACTTTTCCATAGTTCTGAGTCCTTTTGATATAAACATCACTAAAGTAAGCTTTTGAAGAAAAAGGCTAAATCTGTCAAGATGAAGAAAATACTTTGAAGTTAATGATAAACTTAGGGACTCACCTCCATCTCACAACAAAAGCTTTGAAACTGCAAGAGACCCAGCTTAGAAGAGACTGTACTTACCCGTTGCTGTATCACTACTGGAGCATCAACCAATGACTTAGCCCACTGTATGTAATCCTCCACATCAACTGTTTTTAATCCTCGCAGTAACATTTCTTTTATTTTAACTGAAAAATCAATCTTCCCTCCATCAACTAAGGAAATGACATCGTCAATGACGGCACTATCTTTATATTGTGCTGTAGAAAGAAGGCAGAGAGGAAGAGAAGGAAGTTTAATATCCATACAACTTGAAGAATAGTTGTCCTTTCAGCACAACTAGTCCAGTTCTTTAAAGTGACAAGAGATAGAAGAACCCTTCACTTAGTGGTCATCTGTCTGTCTGTCTTTGCTTGCAGTTATTATGTGGGAGGAAATCTTCTGTTTTGCAATTAAATCAGAAAATCCTGTACCTGAAGGTTAAAGACTTAGTAGGTCAGAATAAGATAGGTTATGGAGATCTTACCATTTGATAACAAGCCAAAGATAATACAGGTAATACTACTGTATTTTCTGAGCTGGACCGGAAAAGGGCAGGAATTGGAATAGTAGGAGCTTGCACTTCATAATTAAAACATAAGAATAGAGGAGCGCTAGACAAGCTTGACAAAACTGCCTCTCCTGCTCAGCAGCAAACCCTTCACTCCTTTCCTCTTGCGGTTGTTATCTGATAAAAGGCTCATCTCCACACACACAAAGGAGCGCAGAGGAACAATGACAGGCAAGGGAACCTGAGTAACCTCATCAGAGGACTGGAGCCCTTGCACCTCCCAGGGCTGTTTGGGGTGAGCCATCAGCTCCATGGGCTGGGGATGACACCTTGAGTCAACAGGAGAGGCTCTCTGGATTGCGTTGCAGACTGAAGGAGTTTACTGTCTAGGAGGTCTAGGACTAATAGCATTAAGGATAAACAACGTGGGAGCCAAGAAGTATCAACGCGGCCATAAATCTGGGCTGGATACATGTGTTTCTCTATAAATCAGACAACTCGAGGAGTTAGCTACTGGGGTTACTGGGAGTCCAGACCAACCACTGGAGACCCTAAGGTGTGGGGGTCAACTGAGATCTGTTTGCTCCTGTGTGGGTGTGTGTGCGCGCCTGTATCTGTATCTGTCTGTGTGTGTGAGGCAATCCACAACAAGAGGATCCAAGGGCTAGTTACTGGATAGATTGAATGTCTAAGGCCAGCTACTGGAGGAATCCATATTGTCTATATTTAAATATATTTCCTACTAACAGACCTTCATCCTGATCAGCCAGAGAGGGGGACAGGATGAGGCCATAGCTGCTATTTATGTTTCTGTGAGTGCTGTGTTTCTGTCTGTGTTGATCTGTGTGGCTGGCTGTGAGTTTATGTGCGTATGTGTGCCTACTAGAAATACATGTTCAGCCTTGTTACTGGATTGACTGGGTGGGGGCATGCAGTTACAGCAGCTTCACCTCTACTGGATTTGTCCTTTTCTTAACTGCAATCACTATATCTATTATAAACAGGGAATAAAATGCTATCATCTTTGCTTAAACAAAATGTAAGGATATACTTACATTTGTCCTTCACCTTAATCTTTTCACATTTATTATCATTAATATCAAGACTGGCATTCAATCCTTTATATACTACACTGGCATCTAAATGATAGCCAAGACATTTTTTTACGTCTTCTATGGTGATACCTGCAAGTGGAAATAATTAGGTGATTATTACAGGGACAGAATGACCATAAAGAATGTAATTATATTATTCTTCTAGGATAAATTTCAAGGCTATTGGAAATGTTTCCAATGGCTTTCTTTCTCCCATTTCTCTTTTATTTTCTCCTTTTCCATGCAATGAATTTGAGGGTGATTGATTGCCTTTGAAGTGGCTACACTGAGGCAGGTGAGATCTACAGTAATTGGGAAAATGCTAAGAACCCTCCAAAAACTCATTTATGTTTTCCTTCCTTTACTTGAAAGTAGATATTTTGTCTTTCTTTTCTGCTTATCATTTCCTCTTTTTATGTGTTAAATTATTCAATTCTCTCAGCTTCTGTCTCCCAACTTCAGGCAAGTTGTTTTCTCACTCCTTTTACCCATGCACTTAATCAACGCCACTAGTCTCCTGTGTACACTCCTCTGCCTTAAATTCCAGTCCTCCTCTATCCTCTGCTATGTCCAGCACATCTTTTCTGTCTATTGAACTCAAGCATTTGATCTGAAACTTTACCCTTTGTTCAGAGGGAATTTTGCTTAAGTTTGGTCTTAAAAAAAGAGCAGTATAATCTCCAGATGTTGAAAGGAATAATACTACAATCCGTAAGTGACACCTTTGTCCCATGTCCCTCGGAATATTTTGAACATTATATGGCACGACTATTGTTAATGCTTCACGCAACAGGTGTTTATTTTCTGACCTCCAAAATCAGCTTCAGAATGATCACTTAAACCCATCACAAAACCACATGTGCCTGAACTGCACAAGGGAGGATTAAGTTACTGCTTTCCTATCTTAATCAGGGTAAGGAAAATTCCAGTGTGAATGTTAAAGTCTGTAAAAATAGTTTCCACATGGTCAACTCCACCATGTGATTTCTGGGAAATTCTTCAATTTATCCATTATTTTATGCCACTGCCATACTCAGAGTGACTGCAGCACAAGGAGATACCAACTGGCAAAATGAATTTAAGGTTTCGCCAGATTTCCTAGGCATTGCAGATCTCTTGTGAATCAGATCCCACCACTAATTATTGTGAATATTTTGAATAGTTTTATTTAAGATGATTTTTCTTTGTTTTTCGTTTTTTTTTTTTTTTTTTTTTTTTTTATATGACATGCTTAAAATACAGACCTGCAAGAAAAAATCTTGGAAGATACAAAGACAGACCCTTTCACCTCTTGAACTGGTGTAATTCTGTACTGATGCCATTGATGGCACACATGGAACTGTGCTGTCCTCAGTAAAGTTCCATATATACATGAAACTGTCCTCATCCATCTCTTTGTGTGGCTGGAGACTCAGTGATAATCGGCATACCAGAGCTAGGCCAGTAGAATGCATACCTGATTGAGACATATTATAATCATCCAGCACATATACAAGTTCATATTTTCCTCCCACAGCTCCAGAGACTGCATAGTGAGTTCCATAATCTTCCAGGAATTTGAAATATTCCCCCTTATCATATTCAGCAGGCAGAAAGTTTAGATCATCAAGGAAACTGTCTGTGAGACGGACATCACGACTTCGCATTTGGAATCTTCCAAGCTGAATTTTTCCTTTTACATGCAGGAAGGTTTGTTTCTGAATACACCAGTGAGAAGAAAGCAGGAGATGAGAGTGAGATTCTGGAATGCACTACAGCAGGAAAATCTATTCTTTTTACTTTTAAAGAAATTGTAGCACTTTTGAACATTGTATTCAATCTAGCATTTTGGAACAGGGACAAAGTTGTTTAAATGAAATAGTAGGTTCTCTAAAATGTCATCTAGTGTTTTAACTGAGGAAGTAGCAAGAACTTTAGCTAATTTCTGTTTTTCCAGTTTTGCAAAGCTCTCCATTTGCTAATTTCAGTAAACCCTTTGTGATCTATTTGATGACAGGGTCTTCTAAGTACTCTATCTATAGAAAGTGTCTTCCTCACTTAATTTTATAACATAGAAAAATAATTCGATATGGCTTGCCAGATAATAGAAGCTGTTCTGGCACACTGAGTTCAGCTGGAGTTTTGCCTTTGTAATTAGAACAGAACTAAGTTCTCTCTTTTTAGAATCACTTCTCTGTTATTCTCAGACTGCCCGAATGAAGGGCACCGCTCCAATTAAAAAATAAAAAGATGAAACAGCATCATAAAATGAAAATTAGTCAGGAAAAAAACCCTGTGAGGCATGTGACCTATACCTACATTCTAACCTGAGGTTTCATAATCTATATAGTCATAAATTACACTGCTGATGAATTTATATCATAGTCTCAACTAAGACCTGTCTGCTGCATATAATACAGGACGTCTTGTGAAATAGTAACACTTAGAGCGGTAAACAAACACAAGCCTTCCAAACTCCATTTTTATCTACAGTACTTATGTGGGTTCCTTTACAGTCATGCCTAATAGGAAGTAAATAAGAAGGATTTAGCAACTGACCATCACATGAGATGGTGACATTTAAGAGATCTTCAACTCCCCACTTAATTGCTGCCTAGAAATGGCAGAAATCTTCAGGCATCTAAACTTCGGTGAGGAAATTTTTGCAGGTGCAAATATTTCTGCCACTAGCACGTACAAAATCTCTTACTCCTGATGTTCCCAGGCTGCTCCATGCTCTAACTCACCCCTAAGCCCTGTTAGGATTCTCAGGCCAGGGATTCCTGTTACGCTAACTTGCAGCAACATGAGTTTACGATGATCGACCTCTGCTGGTGACAGATTCTGACTCATTTTCTGAAGTGATCTCAGAGCAAGGATTTGAAGCCAGAACTCGCATTGCAGGTCACTAGGCTATAAGTGGCCTAATGTATCTTGAGATACAGGACCAAATCTTTTGAGTCTGTAGAGATGAATGCTTTTATATCTTGGCTTCTGCCTCAAGAAACAACCCATATCAATACACTGACAGTGTATTGCATTATTCTATTTAGTATGTATGTATTCAGCATTATTTTAACTAACCAGTTATAAAATTTATCTTAATTTTCCATTAAATCCACATGATCTCCTTCCTGGTCTCTGAAGGTATCCTGAAAAAAAAGGCTAACAAGAAACTGGAAAGATGGGATTAATTGAGGCAGATATATTCTGCTAAGGCTATTTCTGTACTGGTAAATAAAATGGGATAGGGCCTTTCCTCTGTTTCAAATGGCAACTGGAGAGGCATGGCTTATGTGCACCCCCAAAATCTGCTTACGTTGTCCAGACTGCCTACCGGGAACATTCCCTTGGTTCTGTGGTCCCCTGCAGCCTGCTTGGCATTGAGAGCAGTAGAGCTGGCACAGACCAAATCATGGCAGGCAATGCGTTAATAAAACAAGGCAAATAATCAAATGCCAGTGCTAATGTCCATGCCTTTTAGAGCAGGCTAGTTTATTAGTATAGCCGTACTTAAATAGCAGAGGTCTGACCTTTGGGTTATTATTCTATCTATTTGGCTTGTCCAAGCTTACCTACTTCAGGTCTACTCGCTGGCAATTTTTTACCCCAGGACTTGATCTAATTTGTCCATGCTGCACTAGGTCAGAGCTGCTTTCTAATCAGGATGACATTAGGAAGGGCCAGAGATCTCTCTGAGATGAGATGAGGGTGAACGGTGTTTCTACTGTTAGTCAGCAGAAACAGTAGAAAGAATAAGCTAGATTTAATTACGCTTTTAGCCACCTCTGAAATCTTAATCCTAGTATTGCCAGTATTTCATTTTTGTGAATAAATGCCAGAAAAGTAGTATGCAACTAGAATATTTAGAAAGATTAATATGCTTTATTCTGGCATTATGTAAACTTTAGTGTCTGTAAAACCACTACATTAAACATGTTAGTTTGATTAAACTTACCCTTTCTGTGGTGCTTTGCAGGACCGAACTTAAATTTGAATTCTTGCTATAATGATACTTGAAGTTTCCTTTTACAGTATCTTTGTCACTTCCTTCAGTAGGTGTGTATTTCACAGACAGATCAGCCTTAAATTTTCTTTCTTTTTCTATGTAAACCTCTAGGATCATTTCTGCACGATCATGATAGTACTCAGCTGTGAAGGTTTTGTCTGCTTTTGTCTTAGAAAAGATGATGAAAAGATTGCATGAGTAGTTAAAAAAGGCAGTAACAGAAAATCTATGAAGCACTTTAAAGTTGTATGTTTCATCTATGTTATCAATAAAAAATATATAAAACAGGTGCTAATATGAACACAGCAGATGAGCATGAAGAGTGGAAACCTGAGTCACTTTGTAGGCTAGTTGGGCTGTCTTTGAACAAACAGAATAACACAAAAAGCGGAGTTTTTTTTTTTCTGAATAACAAAGTCATTTCACAGAAGGCATTAATTAATAAAGGCTGCATGGCCTTTTGAGCTGGAAAATTATTTTTCCACCAAAAAAATCCCAACCTTTACTAAACTATTGGTTTATCTCCTTGGAAATGTTCAGTTTTAATTGAAAAAGCAAATGCTTGAAACTCAAAATAATTTGACTCAGCTAGAGAATGTGATTCAGCTAAATCAATAATTTGATTTGTCTTGGTTCTCCCAGAACCCCATGGGGGTTTTTATGTGGTTTCCTTGTGTATTCAGCCTCTCCTGAGATCCAGACTCCCAAGACTGACTGCATCTGTTAAGCTCCATTGTGGCCAGAAACTGTTATGGAAAAAATCCCTCACTATGTGGACAGATGATGCTGTCCAAAAGGAGATGGAATCCAAGCAGGAAGTCTCATCTTCAGAAGTAAACAGGAGCACAATGCCTTAATGGCAGCATATCTATATTTTAAAATGGAGGACCTTCACAAATTAAAAAAGACATGATTTTTTTTCCTGGATGGAAGAAAAGCATCTTCTATTGGTTTTTAATTTTCATTTCTCCACAGATCAAGAAAAAAACACCTCAGACTTCATATTCTGGACACATAATCACACTTGCCAAGTGCTGGGCACAGAGCACAGAACCACATATGCCTTACTTCTCTCTTACGTTCCTTCCCCCTGTTCCATGGGGCTTTCATCTAAGGCATCTGCAGGGCCTCTGCCCTTCTCTGTGGCCAGGCATCACATGCCGCATGATATTAAGATGCAAGAAAGACACTGAGAGCCAGTGGAAGTGCCACACAGAGGTGTCTCCATATGGGGAAAAGATGACTTCTCCAATGAAAACTTTGTCTTGCTGGCCTTTCCTTAGACAAATTGTGTATCCCCTGTGGGGACACACTGTAGTGTGTGTCCCAACATGAGCATTCCCAGGTCACTTGCAGACTGTGCCGTGTTGCTGGTAATGTGGCTTGGTATGACTGGCCTTCCAGTGGGGGACAGCTGGAAGCCATATAATCTGTGTAAGGGACTATGATTTCAAAAGTATCATCACCAGTGGTCTGAGTTTCTACAGTATTTGGGCAGTCAAACATTAAAGTTTTGTTTTGTTTTCCAAAACACCTGAGCAGCCAGCATATAAAACGTGGATTTGTTCAAGGCATCTCATGTTGAATATCCAAAACCACAACTCAGTGGAAAAAATTAGCCAAAAAGCTGGACTCTGAGGAAGCACCTAAATTTAGTTTGACATAAGCAGTAAAGAATCTCCCAAAGATTTATAAAGCTGAAATAATTTGTGACATTTCAGAAAATTACCATACCAATCAGAAATTGCCTTTATGACAGAAATGCGGTTGTTGTGTTCATGTTTTTTTTTTTTTTTTTAAATATCTATTCTTTTCCCTAGAACCACCTTTTACCAAAAACCATAGCTCAACTTGGACTATTCATCGGATGCAACTATGACAATGTGTCCTCCCCCCATTCTATTTTAATTATTTCTGCTTTTGCAAGCTGTGGGGAAAAGCCAGAAATATTCAGTTTTGGGTTTTGGCATGAATCTTTTCTTAGAGCTCTAACAAGTGGAAACAGAAGTAAACAGAAAGAAATAAACAGAAAAAGTAAACAGAAAGCTGTGGTGAAAACGTTTCAGTGAGTGTTAAGTCTCAGCATGTCATACTGTCAGTGTAATTTATTTGTGTCAACAGTTCTCTTATGTTTAAGGAATAATAGTCTCCAGCTTGTTGCTAGAATGCAAACAAGATTTATTAATAGGTCTCAACCTCTGAAATGATTTAGAATTCTAATTTAGCCTACTTACAGCAGACAAAGGCTAATTCATAATGCCTCTTTCAATGTTGTTTTCTTTTGCATATTTTAGCAGAACATAGAGTTTTAGTAACTGAAAAAGATTCTGCATCAAAATCAAATACGAGCAATGATCTCTGGGTCAGATTTGTTCATTTTGTGGACAGTCTAGTTGAAGTTTATCCTTGTAGCAATAGGCAATACATTTGGTAAATATAATACTTAGTTTGCTTTCTCGGACACAGCTGAAACTGAGATTTCTATGATCATCAGCATTTGGGTGCTCAGGGAAAGCCTCAGGGAAATCATCGTATGAATCTCTAAGGGTCTATTAGTTTTCCTCCCTAGGATAGAGAAAGTCATCACAGATCAAGAAACCCAAGCAGGACCAGAGGATGTTATTCCTGCCATTTTATCAGTCTTTTGTGCGCCCTTGAAAATGCAATAAAAGTTTCAAGGTACCTGGTAAAGGAATATGATACCCAACTTTTTTTTTTTTTTTTTTTTCCCCCCCATCTACTGTTTTTCCCTTCCATCCATATTATAAACATTCTAGAAAGACACTTTCATTTACTATGCACAGGTACATCATTGAATGCAATGGAAATTTATTTGGAGCAAGTGAGCTTAATTGCTAATGCAAACGATAACACAACCTGTTGCCCTCTGAACTTTATCAAAAGCTTAATGCTAGAGAGCTTTGACCACCTGAGGTGACTCAAGAGATATGTGGAGTCAGCTTCAGTTAAACACATCCTAGCTTGCGCAGAAGGACTTACATCGTAAATGAGAACACCAACGTTCCATGGCTTGCGGTAGTACGTCCGCGTGTTCCCATCACGCACTCTTTCACAAAGGCCGTTGAAAAAGTCATTGTCAAACGGACTGGCCATTGGCTGCATCCCTAAAACATTGATTCTACAACAAACACAAGCGAGGTTACACTTCAGAAAAGGAGGTGTCAGCACCCATAGCCTCTTGACAGTAGTATTATGACCAGAAAAGTCATATTCTGTAAGAGACAGAACATAGCTGGGGAACTGAATCTTTGGTGATCAGGAGAACCATATTCCACCACAACAAGCTGCTTCAAATGTACATGTTTTCTCATCCATTTAGTGGAGATAATGCATCTTTTGTAAAGCACTTAAAGGACTATGAATGAAAAATTAACAAACAAATAAGATGATAGATAGTTAACAGTAAGCACAGTGAGAACCTTTGGAATTGGAAGGAGGTGGAAACAATTTCTCCTTAAACAATGTATTTGTCAGGAGTCATTCCTTATAGGTTTAAAATGGACATTTAAACAGCTATTTTCATCCTATCTTTTCGTAACTCATATTAGTTTGTTTGCTGACAGGAACTTTAATATCAAAAGTACACTAGACGCATCAAACCTGTAGAAGGAATATACAGCCACTCCTAGCTTTGATCTCTTCTCCCAGGGAGTGACCTGGTGGAGTAATAGAATCTTCTGGGGCAGGTGAGAGGAAATTTGGATCATAATAAATCCAGAAAAGAGGGCACATTGTTTTTGTAGCTCTATATGCTTATGTACCAATGTACAAGAGAAACTTTTAAAAACAGCTTCTCCTTGTGGGATTGCATATTGTTTTTTACCTTTCTGTGTCTGTTTCATACACTGAGAACTTTCCAGGGGCCACAGTATTTATGTATGATACGTGTTCATATACCTAATGGAGTGTAGAAAATGCTTATCAATTCACCAAAGATGTCATCATCACAACTGCACGTCTATACAACATTTTCTCATGAGACAAGTAATAGATTATACTAGAAATAATAAAGTAGCTACTTCTAAAAATGCCTAAGTACCCAGCTCACTTTCATATGCTACAAAGGCAGCATTTTGGCTCTCGTGCAATAGTATCAAAATGAAATGGATGATGTATCCTTCTCATTTAAACACAAGGTGGTGCTGTGATATACTTTTATTTTGGTCTGTTCAAGTTTGGATAGCTTCCTTATTACTCAATTTGTGGATACACTGTGTCCTACTTTTGTTTTAAAGTAAAAAATTCATCAGAGTCTGAGAACAGAAAAATGAATGTTCAATTTAGATTAATGGGGAGAGCTCCTATAAACAAAAAAGGCCCGGGGAAGTGAAGAATTCAGTACTGAATAAAAGTTGCAGGCACAGTGCTGTTGCAGTAATGCAGTGTGTTGTGTAAAATCATCAAGATACGTTTTCTACCTCTTAAATATGCATGTAAGTGACATAACTGAGAATGACTAATTCTTTATGAAAGAGCACTTGAAAAAATGGTTTAAATATAAAGATTATATTTATGTATAAACATTGTATGCATAAACATGTCATTTTTATATATATATATATATATATATATATATATATATGTTATTAACATAACGATTAATAATTTATTTAGTATCCATAGTCTGGAATAATATTTTATCCTCCCAATGTATATAAAAGAAAACCTTAGTTAGGTGTTTTTCCAAAGTCACATAGTGTTTCTAAATACAAATGAGAACATCATTCAGATTTCACTTTTGGGAATGGCAGTCTACTCCAGCTGGCTTTGGAGACAATCCTAGACCCCTCACAAGGCCCTGTATTAACAGTATGTATCTTCATTACGTACCCCTGCCCTGCAGTCCTGCCAATTTCTGACACATCAATATCATGATAACGGCATGGTGATCGTGGGTCTGACTCACAGTTATCTTCATCAGAAAAGTCTCCACAGTCATTATCTACGTTACACACAAGACGTTGCTTTATACATCGACCTAAGCAAAGCATAAAACATTGAATGAATCATTTATTTTCTAAGATGGACTTTAAATACCACCTACGCCCCCGCCCCCAGCTCTTATTTACTGAGATCTTCCTCTTAGACATATACTTTCATTACGATCACAAGGAATTAGAATCCTACTGCACGCATCCTTCAGATGAAAAAAATATGCTATGAAATTGGCTTATTAGCTTACTGGGATAGCTAAGAAAACCAAGTGACAGCAGAACTGCTATCATTTGCAGAAAGTTATTATTTCCTTTGACTGTTTCTGTATGCATCTTTGATTATTAGATTTTTAAAATTGTATTATGAGAATACAGGAAAATAATAAGTCAATATCAACAAATAATTATTTCTGAGTTGCTTAAGTTGTTGCTATTAGGAGGACATGAACTATCGTAAATTGTGTTCTAAAGCAACAGTGAAATATTAATTACTTTGAGGTCAGGTAGGGTTTCACTGCAGGTTTTACAGAGACTCATTTTTTTTTCTATGTGATTTAAAGATTTGGGGGTATATTTAACCCTAGCAAAACAAAAAAAAACTTACTCCCATCAGCTACCTTGTCTGTAGAGCGCCACGCAAGGGCTTTGAACTACTATTTAAGCATATATTCTGTAATTTTTCTTTCTCTACTTAGACTTCAAAGTATTTGAGATGCAGACAATATTGACAATGGCCTGGGACTTGAAATCCACCTAGCATCTTTCCTTTTCTGTATTGATTGGTTTATTACCATGAACATTTCATTTTGATTTGTGATGAGTCCTGAAAGTTACATTAATTCATATGCATGTATGGATCTACAAATTTATACTTTATTTGGGATGTAGAGGCATTCTGATCTCCAGCAGAGGTGTACTGTTCTGTTGTGGTCACTTAAACCTCCATAACCATTTTGTCAGAATTCTTTCAGTTCTAATTTTTCCCAGTGATTTTTCATAAAACATAAGGGTTCTGTTCCAGGTGGAATTAGTATGCTGGAAGGAAGGAAACTCATAGTAAGTCAGCTTTTAGCCATGGAGCAGAAAAAACAGGAAAGGAATTTAAACACAAACACAAATTATTAGGAGAGAAGAGGGGAATGCACC
Organism: Struthio camelus; assembly: GCF_040807025.1. NCBI lineage: Eukaryota > Metazoa > Chordata > Aves > Struthioniformes > Struthionidae > Struthio > Struthio camelus. The sequence continues at coordinate 54,295,148 of NC_090981.1, read as the reverse complement.
CCTTCTCAAGCATTTTTCATGCTCTGATTTCGGCCTCATAGCTTTGCAACCCACCTCCATACACACTAGGGGCTCTATTTAAACCTTAGTGCTACAGCATGGCTTCAGGGAATTATCCCCAACAAGCAAAGCACTGAAGCATGCATCTCTTGTTCTGTTTATGCTAAACGACTTCGATGGACGTTGACTGAGCTTCTTCATAGAACTAAGTTAAAAGTAGTTTGCTGAGTTATTGCATATCTCATTATGATGTGAAAACAAAACCTACCAGAATTGCATTGAAAGTCAGTACCACAGTCTGGTTCTGGTTCTTCAGGACAGACTCGACTAGTTTTACAGCTTTGTGTATCTCTCAAAGCCTCCAGGCATGATTTTCCTCCAAACTGTCCAAATTTTTCAATACTTCTAGAGCGAAACTTGAAAGATAAGTAACAGCATTAACATTGCTTGGAGAGAAGAAATACCAGAACTGAGGGATTTCCAGCTGAACTTTGCACTTTCCAGAACAAAGGATCTTTGGTGGGATTTTTGGTTGAGGAGTAAATACTTGTACAGCAACATTTAATTAATAACAATGTTTTAGCAAGCATATAGCGATGCTTATTTTCCACTCTTTTGTTTACAAGAAAACCAAGGAGGAAATTGCATCATATTTTATATGCTTTGAAGCCTGTACTTAGAAGAAGGTGATTTTAGTCTGATAATTTCACATGGATTTCACAGATTTTCATGAATATAGATCATTTGTAACTCTAGCTCTACAAGTCATTGCGTTTTTATCTGTCACCAGTAGGTATTACCTACTTTTGGGGCACCAGTAATTAGTAGAGTTGTTTGGGGCTTTGAATTCTTGCAACTTCATGAGGCAAAATGATGATATCATCAACAAGGAACTGTTTTGTATTTTTAAACTTTCATAGAAAGAACTCCCTGAGAAAACAAAAAACCTGATTTTGACAAAAATATCACTTTGTATGTAAAATGGAAACACGTATTAAAAATTAAGGTTCTTCATAGAAACATTCCCATGGCCAAAAAAGATTATTTCCATCAATAAAACATTTTGAATGAGAACGCTTGACCAGTTTTGTACACTGGATGCAGTCTTCCCTTATTGCTACAGCTTCAGGTCTCAAATGATTATGAGTTTCATCAAATCATGAACGTACATTTGGCATGTATTAAGGGCTGCAATCTGATATTTTCCCAAATGCAAAAGGCAAGCAGATAAAGTCCCTGTGATTGTCGCTTTGAAACAAAGACTTACAGCTATAGCTTACCCTTTGATATGTGCATGGGTCACAGGGCCCCCATTCACTCCAGCTGCTCAGCTTACAATCTATCGGGGATGGAGCATTCAGTTCTCTTGTCCCCCTCTGGAAAGCTTTCTCGGAAGAGCTGTCAGACAAAACATTCCAATACAGTCCTGGGCAGTACACTAAAAATCACACCTGAGTTGGTTTTAAACCACAGATGAATGTTTTGTGAGCATCTTCAAGCTGTTTCCTGGTTCACTTCTTTAGCAACATGTGGTACTTTGATTTATAAACAGCTGCCTGATGTTAAACTCTTTCATAGTTGTTTAAAATTAAATTTTATTTGGAAAAAGAAAAAAAAAAAAGAGTCAAACACTTAATAAGCCAGTCATTTCCTTTCTTGGATCTTTGTGCATACTCACGTGCTTCTGGTGGATCATTTTATGCCATGAATTGAATAAAATGAAACACTAATACACGGAGAAAGTCCGTAGTTCCTTTATAAGGCAAAAGCTGTGTCCTCCCTACTTAGGGCTAGAGGTAGGTGCTGATCGAGCAACACATCCCTAATTGTTAAAGCACTACAATACATCTTTTTAATTTTTTGACCTTATTAACTTTAATAGGGTGGCCCTTAAAAATAATTAAAAGTTTAAATGCTTTCCTGAATTGAAAGAAGGCTCGTAAATAAAGGCACTATTTATTAATAGGCTAACATATATAGTCGGAAAAAAACAGACAAGTGTTTAGCTAACTAATTACTTTTTCAGCTTTGAGTTCAAAGAGTCACCAGTTAGGTTTCTGTCAAAGGCCTAGATTTTCTAGAGCAACTCCTCATTTTGATACCCAGCCTGAAATACCATGAAACGCCTGTCTCTCAGTAAGTAAAAGGGCATCATTTCATAAAAACACAGCTTCTTGAAAGTACCACAGATAGACATTAAAAACTGATGCACTACAAGATAACTAGTCCATTTTAAAAAGCAAGGCCAGTAGTTTACAGATGACCTTATCTTCACAGGGAAGAACGCTGTAAAACAGAGGAGTAAGGGAGCATTAGGGTCTAACGTGCCTGGTTTACTCTCTAATTTATTCAGTTTTGGCCTTACAAGCTGAATATTTATCCACTGCATGGCAACTATTTCTGCACCTGCAGGTTAATGCTAGGGCCTCTGCTGTACAGTGGGACCTTCTCTGCTGAGCCCAGCATGTTGGTAAATCTGTAGCTCCGCTAGTCTGACGTATGCGCTTTTTCTGCCGGCAGGGCTTTGCGCTGCACTCTTTGACCCCCTTCCCTTGTACAAATACACCAGGTGACCAAATAAACATAACCCGATTCCATGAAATTGAGAAATTTGCAGTTTGGCCAAAGAAGATACACCGGTCAGTTCAGCCTTTCATTACCATTTATTGTATGTTAAGGTTAAATACATAGTAAGCTGTTACTGAGACACTAAGTTGACCTGTCTCTTTCCAGCCATTGAATCTTAAACAGCTTGGTGATCATATGCTTGCTGTGCAACCCCAACTCACCCTGACTCATATGCTTCAGGCTTTTTGCTGTCACACTACCAGTGAACAAGCACAGTAGCTGCTCCTGGAACCACCCATATCATGCACTCGTGCTGCCTGCCTGCTGCTTCTAAACAACTCTCTTCCCAGAATTCTCTTGACTTTAAGCTAGGGATGTTGCCTTCAAAATGTGGGATTCTAATGAGATAAGCAAGGAATGAAAAATTCTCTACGTACAATAGGGATCTTCCAAGCCAGTAGGCCAGTAGGGAAGTGTGAAGCTTTGCTGTATGCAAAACACCAGGTATTGAGGTAGCTGGCTCAGGATCCAGATCTGATCATGTCAGAAGTCCACTTCATCCAGAATTCCCTTTCACTGAATGGGTGCTGGACTCCAAGAACCTAAATCCATAACCTATTGACTGTTAGTAGTGCAATGAAAATTTGCCTTTTTCTTATGAATCTCAGCGAGCATTCTCTAATGGTCACTGTCAGAAGTAGCCTAATGGATCAGCTGGCTCTACTTTGACCATATATGATTGTTATTAGATTCATCAGGGTACTCTTAATCTGAAACTTCTCCTGATTTCATATGCACACTTAGTGGCTACCTTGTTTTCTCCAATGCTGTGAGGTTTACAGATCTCCAAACACTCTGCAAGGTGCATGTATTTCAGAGACTAAGCATACATACAGCAGGATAACAAAGGAGATGCAGCTAGGGAACTGATACAGATTTTTTTGAAGTTCTAAATCCACCTGAAGTTGCACTGGAGATGCACTTACCTTGTGTTATAACAACAACTGGATGGTTGGTGGGGGTGGAGAAAAGGTAGGGGAAAGAGGAAACCACATTTTAGAATCTTTTTGTCCTAGAAGAGAGTTACACAGAAGATGGAGGCAACGTATACAAGTTGCTTCGGGGGATTATGCCATCTGGCTATAAAAAAAAAATTCATCACCATGAGAACAATTAAACATTGGAGTAGGTTACCAAGAGAAGTAGAATCTTCCTCACTGGAAATATTCGGGACAGCTTGACAGGACTCTGGACAACCGAATCTAAGGCCCTACTTTCAACAGAAGTTCATACCAGATGTTCTCCGGAGGGTCCTTCCATCCTAGGCTTTTTCATGATTTTACAATCGTATTAACCTCTAGGAAGTCATAACATATTTGAAGTTTGATGTAGCCCAACTGCTCCCTGGCCTCTTCAAACACAATTCTTTTATCTATAAAAAGTTTATCTTACAAATACTCCCAACAATACTACAATTTACTACAGCATCATAATAGGCAGACAGTACTTTGAAAAGCTGCTGTACAGTATTCCAATACATATTTTTGCAACTCAGCACAAAGGTAACATCAGTAGATTTTTATTTCTTCCTTCTATTGATTTTGCAAATGGGGGGAAATCGGCTTATTACTTCCTGTATCTGCACAGCTTACTGCATATATGATCTCTATTTACTTACTGATTTAAGACTAAACTCTGAAGGGTAACAACACCTACTCTGGTATTTTAGGGAGAAGATGAACCAGTTGTCCTTTAACATAGTAGGAGTGGGAACCCTCAAAGATATTTTTTAGGCACCTAGTAGGATTTCTAAAGGCACTTTATATCTCATTCCTATAAATTTCAATGATTTAGGTGCCTTAAAAAATGCACTTCTGAACCTTTAAACTATTAGCTTAAAAAGGCAACCAAAATCCTCTTGCAAAAGGTAAGAAGGGTAAACAAAGAACAGTGTGTATAAGGAAAACCTAAAGGAGGAATTGGCCCAAAGCTAATACAGCTCCCAAAAATTCTCCGTTATTTTGGGTTTGGAGCAAAAGGCCCAGGAAGGAGAGGCTGAATTGGGTTTATCCAGTGTAAATGAACTGTCTTTCTACAAGCCAAAGATGGTCTTCTGATGCTAACTTTTGTATTCAAGTAAAAACATATGCCACCCAACTGAGCAACACATCCCCTCGATAGCATAAGGTTCCTATGATTTGCTGTAGAGTCAGCTTTGAAATTTCAGATTTTCCTTGAAATTTCAAGGAACACATATAGGAAGAATGTTTTACTGAAAGTCATTTGTAGAGGGGAGGGAGAGAAGGGGAAGATTTGGGAAAATTGGCAAGTTTGTAACCTGTACATTAAACCCAGGCAGAATGGCTTGACTTACTGAAAAGGGAGATGTTAAGGCTAATGATTTAAATAAGAGAAGTCTTGAAAGCAGTTCAGGTACTGAAGAATGTCACTGTCACTGAAAGCAGTAGCTGGGAGACAAGTGTGACCTTCAGAGACAAGTGCGAAAAATCAAAATACCTTCTCTACTAACCCTCACTTGGGAGTTTTGTGGGAGCAGTGTTCTTCAGAAAGGAAAAACCATTTCACAATCAGTGCACTGAATTCCTAGCACCTTGTCTTGGACTGCACAACACTATACACCTTCATGCCAGTCAGCTTCATGAATGATTTATTAGTGATCTATGCCTCAAAATAGACAGCTATTTTGTTCATCTGCCACAAAACAGAACACAAGAAAAGGCTTAGTTTAATGGTTAGCACTGATCAGCAGAGAAGGCATAGCTCTGAGTTGGATATGTGATAGCATCGTGTGAAGGTATATATTTATACCAATTATAATTGCTAGTGCCATAATGCACCAGCATAGACTTTGGTATGATATATAGTCAAGCATTTGGCCCATGTTACCTGCTATAGATTCTGCAATAATTCTCTCTTCTGGCTGGATTATTTCTAATTGAATGTGTCAGACTTGTGCTGTAATAGAATTTAAATGCTCAAGCCATAAGAATTATCAAAATACCAAGATGAAAGGGAAGCATTAAATACTACAGTTCTGAAAGCTCTTCTACCAAGTCCATTCGGGTACTTCAGACAACGTCAATAGTCACCCTCAGGCCTAGACACATGCACATGAGGCAACACTTGCTTGTTCAGACAACATTCACACATCATCATAAAGTGTTATGCCACATTGCAGTTTAAGTCTTTATGCAGAAGGATCCAAGTTTCTTGCATTGCATATGTCTATTATGAGATTCTTGCCTATTCTTAAAGCATTTAGTACTAGCCAGTCTCATAAGTGAGATACAGACTAGGTAGATTTCCAGTTTCAGGCTGTGTAGCTATTCCTATGTTTTCACATGATGTTTTTGTAGGGGCTAAGCCCTTGCTCCTCCTTCTAGAGATACTGCAGTGAAAGAGAGTTATATTCCCAAAGAAACAGAGATAGTCTAGGAGACTTGAGATATTAGTATATGTACTGTCAGCAGAAAATTGCACATCTTCAGAAAGACATCAGGCAGATGGAGATTATACTTTCACCCTCAACATGCAACAGAAGACCACTGTTTGAGCTCCACCTTCCTGCAAGAAGATAACTTAAATGGCTTTCAGCCCCCTTTGTTGTGCCCCATAGACATAAAGTAAGAAAAGTGGATAAACCAGTTCCATTTGACTCCTCTTGAAAGACAGCAAAAGTTCTCCCTTTTAGTTGGGTATACAAATAAGCCTTATGCTCCATGTTTGAAAACACAGACCTACAAAAGACCAAGGACACTTACCTTCTGCTTTCCCCTAGAAGGGAGGCAGCCACTTCTAAAGTGCATAGTACAGGCATAAGCTGCAGAATAACATGCATGCTTCTCATTTTGCAGCTGAGTAGAGAAGAATTGTCATAATTGAATCTGAAACTATTTATTTGTTCTTTTTGTTATTTATTACCAAGAGAACAAACAAAGCAGTGCTTTTTAAAAAAAAAAAAAAAAAGTAGTTTCTGGCAGAACTGACTTACGGTAAGCACTCTAAAGTCCACTTTTTCTGTGTGAAGACCAGGAAATAACACAAAAGAGTTTTAAAGTAAAATATACTAGTAAACAAAAACATTTGTTTTAAGTACAGGCAAAGACATTTTCTACTCAATTAGAGGATAGTTAACCGGCTAGTAAAAGCAGTTACTTCAGTGACTTGCATAAGAAACATAGTCCATAAGTGTTTACAAGAACAAATTCAGCTTCTAACATGTTTGGAATCCTCCTATTGAGGCTTGCAGAAATAAAGTTTTGCTTTTTTTTTTTTTTTTTTTTTTTTTTAAATAAAGCCAATACAAGAGAACAGCATACAGTTTTTGTTTCAAAGAAGCTTAAAACTCTCCTAGCTTTCACTGTTACCAAAAAATCTAAACCACAGGATAGCTTTTTAGAGGGCACTTTTGTTCAGCAGTTTACTGTAATCCAGACTTAAGGCATCACGTGTTGGACACAGTCACAAGACTTAACTCATGAATAAGCTGCTTTTTAGCAGTTAAGAGCTGTTTAAGTATCTAGACTCAAATCTTAAAATGATCATGTAGCATATAGCATAAGGATATTCCACAATGCTATGAGCCGATCCAAAATTTACTTTTAATTCTGTCCCCACCCTTACCTTTAAGGGGAAGGGAGCAGGCAGTGTTTTTCCCTAATGAATTCTTAACGTGAGATAACTTAATTTAGAGGAATGCAAAACTGTTGCTGCCCCAATTCTAATCTATGGAGTTCAGTTGCACTAAGCTATGTTGAAGGAGAGTCCAGAACAGTTAGATACACTTGAAGCAGTTTTACATGAAACACTACAATGTTACAAGTGATGCTATGTACAATTCACAGTTTGTGGTAAAGAGAGGGACTAAGTGAACAGGTATGGAAACTAAGCTAGCAAACCAGCAAGCATCTTTGACCAGCCTTTAAGAGGTCCTTCTAATCCAACTCAGTTCTGCAACAGTTGTTTAAGCTAGACTGTAGATTTTCCCTACAAAGGGATAGTATTGCTGTTAATTTTAGCTTGGCTAGCCAAATACTCATTTAGATGCTTAGCTCAAATGGTTCTGTATTCTAGTCTTAGATGTCAAACTGACAACTAAGAGTCTGTATCCAGTACTAGTGCCTAGATTAAAACAGTAAGTTTAATGGCCAAGAATTAATCCATATTCTTTTAAAAACCTAGGAAATTTGTTCTAAATGAGCTAAATATTCCCCCCTTCTAATTTAGTTCCCCTTGCATCAGTTACCTCTTACATTGAATGGGAGGAATGAAGTTTATGAAGACAAGCACCCAGCTTCCACACCCTTGCAGAATGGGACAAGAGGGCATCTTTAGACTCAGAAGTATTGACAAACTCGAGCTGGCCATGGGCTAATGGGATGAACTTCTAGTAAAAACTTACTGTTCGTAGAGTGAGTCAGCCTAGGAGACCACTCAGAGCTGGGATTGTATATTTTACTGAAGGGCAGCAAGTGCTTAACAGGCCTGACGCAAGAAGTTATAGCATGGTCTTAAGTCTTGCGGTAAGATAGCACAAGACAGAAATAACAATTCTTAGCAGGTTCTGAACTCCTAGCGTCAGCTAGGCCACAGGATTGAATTTTGCAGGACAGAATCAACAGCCACACTTACATTCGTTTGCTATGAAGAGTTGCTTCTTTTTAATGTCATTAAAGTAACATCACTTGAGATACTACAGTTTATAACAGTGTAACATCCATAAGTTTCTGCATTTCCAGTTGGGACAAATAATTCTTAGCTTTTTTGCATTACAGAAAGTGCAAAGAAGGTTTATATACAAGACAAATTGTATGACTGGCTGAATTGGGTACTAAGGCTATCTTCAAGTTGATTTTTATAGCTCTCCAGTTCAGCAGCTGCTTAGGCATTTAACAATACTGTTTCAAGTTTATACTTAGTATGAACAGAAAGACTCACACATCAGCCATCACCACTGGCCAAGAAAGTAGCTGTTACAGTCAGTTATAAAACAACTGATTTAAGGTCTGTTAGTGAAAAGGTTCATTAGAAAAGGCACCGTTTTCAAAGAGATGGAGGACTACCTCACATTAATGGCACAGAGGGGGTTTATCTATTCACAAGGAATCTAGGCATGGAGTGAAGCCATGATTGTTTTCTAACATATTGGAAACATGCCACACTACACTGTGTGACAACTCAAAGTGAGCAACATCAGGGACATTCACTGAAGTACAAGCAAGAAGCCTATCTGCTTGTTCCATTTATCTGCCAAGCCACCTCAAGACAAAAAAAGCAAACCAACCAACAAAAAAAGTATCCAAGTAGATTTCCCTCCCTGAAAAATAATGCCATATTAGCACCAAGACAGTATTTAGTGTCCATGACGACCTGGCTGCTCTGCAGGAAGTGCTTCAGCTTATCTGACTCTATAGCATAGACCTCCAGTACCCTGGGACCCTAGGAGTTCTGTTACAGACCAAGTTTGCTCAGAGTTCCACAGCCCCATGGTTATAGTCCCTTTATTATACACTTACGGTGGAGTGCTAGTTTTACTATTTGGTGAATAGGCAAGTATTGGATTTTTTCCTACCATACATTCTAACCTCCTTGCAGCTCAGAGACCAAGTCATATGTCCAGTCACCAATTAGAAGTGAGTAGTGTCCACCTAACTTTACAACTGGCTGCTGTTGTGGTAACATGCAACTGACCTAGTTGTTTAAGATGTGGAATTTTAGCTACTAATTCAGTTCCCTCATGTGAGGGCAGCATTTCTTCCCCAGGTACATTCAGTTCCTATATTATAGGACAGTAAGTGCTACAGAAATAGGAATTGAGGTGACCAGATTTACAAGACAGCATGACTTAGTGTTGCTAAGCTCTTCCATGGAAGACTGCCAAGACTAAAGTAAAATTACCATTCACCAATTTGAACTGGGATGTCTGGCATGAGTCCAACTTCCCACTTGTTTTGCCCTGAATCACCTTCACAGCATGTTCTTTGAGGGTTCATGTTTCAATTCACCTGGACATGTTTTAGATTACAGACATTGTGGAACAGCAGCAAGAGTGGCAGACAGCAAAATGAAACAAGTAGAAAAGTCATGTTGAGAAGAGGTCCAGTTAATCCATTTGTCCTTTTCTGGTTATGCCTAGTATGATGAAAAAGACTTAAGGTTAGAAGTAATAGTTTTACTACTTAAACAAGCTTAGAGCTTCTAAGAGAAGAAAACTAAGCGATAAAAACCAACACCGAGCTTCTGTTAGAAGCCAGACAGAGTACTTCAGGGGGAAAAAAGCTACTATGGAATAGGACTAGAATTGCTAGTTTGGCAGCTCATGTTCTTCGGTCAAACAAATCAAAAATCTTCAGACTTACATTAGTCTCCAATGACTAAGGCTCTCATAACTACACTTACGTTTTCACTCTCACTTTGCATATAAAATCTGAATATTTAGGAGACAGCTATATGGTGCACTGTGTGATAACACTGCACTAAAGAGATACCTGCAGGAATTTACTCAGACCCTTGGAGTTCTGCAGCACATTTTCTTTCACTGAGGAAAGTTAATCTCTTGTGGCCTTGAAATCTAAGTTCACAGAAGACTTTGATCCTTGTTTCTAAAAAAGTGATGTTGATTAGGTTTAATCTAGGAAGAAGCTGAGTAGAGGTACTCTAGCAGAAGTGTTTTTACACACTGGGTGAGTGCTTGCAGTACTTCCTAAGGGGCATTCAAGCTAAGCCAGCATAGTTGTTTTCTAGGCAGCTCTTTGGCACAGGTTTTCTGAATAAAGTTCAGAAAACAAAGTAAGGTTGTCTTATTAGTGGAAGACTTACCTGATCTATGCAAATGGGTTGCCAAAAGGATCACCAAATGGACCGGAAGGCGGTTTCTGAGATTCCTTCTAAGAGAAAGACCATAGCTTATTAGTAGATTTTCAAGTTTTACCAGTTTTACTCTGCATGGTTTTATCAGCTAGTTCCTGCTCAAAACACTGTCTGGAAAGATGCTCCAGAGTGCTTGCTATGCGAGTACCAAATATACTGCTTTGATAAGAGAAACACAGTCTAAAGCCATGCTGGCAGTTATTTACTAATCTGAGGCAAGGTATCTGTTAGAAAGGCCACGTGTACTTAATGAACACTCATTTGGAGTTGAGCCAGTATAGTCATGATGAGATCCATTTTAGCCAAACACTAAATACCATAAGTCAGCATTCTGGAATTACTCCAGAGTTTCCATTCAGGGCTTCAAATGCCGTGTTCCAGAGTGATGTGGTTAGGCCACTTCTTCCACTGGAGGACACCAAACGTAGGAACCTCCCATTTGTTGAATGAGAGCTCTACACAGTCTGCACGCAGTCTATTCTGCGGAGGTAAACACAATCAAGGTATGCCTTTTGCAGTTATGTTATTTTACAGTCTGTTCTAGAAGCAGCTCACAATACAGGAGCTAAGGACTCCCCAGTAGGGCCTCCCAGCTTGGGAAACTGGCTATGAATCCAAGCCAAATGCAAGAAGGCTAACAAAGCACGATTCCAAGTAATGCCTCACTAGACTACATATTAGCCTCAGATATGCAAAATATTTTGTTCCCTGGCCTCTAAAACCAGAGCGGACTGGCCCTCAGACTTCCCTATCATGAAGGGAACCATGCTTTTTATTACTTACAGAGGAGGTGCTGAAAACGTCCGTTTTAGGTTGACTTTCAAACAGGCCATCAGCTGGCAGAGCACTCTGTCGGGGAACAGGCTTTGGAGGTTCTAGGTAGAAGAAACATACTGCTGCATTACTAAAGGCTTTTAGACAAGTACTCAGCCCTGTCTGTAGAGCAACACCCCAGCTAGTCTAGTAGGTATTGCTTTGAGTGGTCCAAAAATTGTGTCTTACTTTTAGTTCAGCGCATTTATGCTAGACGCTACTTCTAACACTGTGCAGACCTAGTTTACTTGCACGGCCTAGTCAAGTAATTTAGGCACTAGGTGTCAGTGTTTGGCCACTGCTCCAAGTTATGCTTTTTAAAAAAAACTAGGGGAAATAATCCTTGAATCCACCATTTCAGGGACTAAGATGATTTATTAGTTACATCAGACAGGGCTAGTGGTCAGCCATCCTACTCCCTGAGCAGCTATACAAGCAGAAGAGAGACTTTACCGGTCATTTTGGCAGACAGCTTGCTAGCTTCCAAGTCATCATGATCTATACTATCTTGAGGAATGCCTACTTTACTACTGAAATAGCTGCTGAAAGCTCCAGAAGCACCTGAAAGGCTTTGCTGCTCTCCTCTCCTTGCTGGTACTGCAGGTGGCTTTGTCAGCTGGAAGTCTTTGAACATTTCCTTGACATCCTTCATCTCTCTATCACCAAGTGGATCCAGAGCAATAAAGGCATCACTCTCTTTCTTGGATAGCTCCTTCTGAGGTGCAGTTCTAGGTGGTGGCTGAGGCGGGCTAGTAGTTGTTGACATGGAAGGCAGTACAGATGGTGTCTGAGCAGGTAGTGTTGAAGGTGGGAATATGCTACTCTGGAAGGGATTTACAGCACCAGCTGGCTGTGCCCATGAAGTAGATGGAACTTGTGCTGGCTGTGCCCACAGACCAGGGGACTGAGAGGGTGCTGGACCAAAAGATGCTGGCTGGTTCCAGCTTGACACTGCTTGAGTACCAAAGGCAAGTGGTTGAGTAAATCCTGTAGGCTGAGCAGGCATCATAGATCCAGGAAAGACTGATGCAGCCTGAGTGAAGGCAGAGGTCTGTGCACTCCATGGGGATGAAGTTACTGGCAAGCCACCTGGGAGGAAGATTGTTACACAGCGCTCAGCAACCTGAGAACTCTAAGCAGAAGTGCATTGATTCCACTGTGGGTACCAGCATATGCTCTTTGCAAAAATCTGTTGTTTTACACTGAAAATGGAGGCATTTGGCAAGAGGGAGAGGAGAAGTCTACCTTTTACTCAGCTCCATTTCAGTCCTTAATGGACCTGAGGTTGATAGACAAGCAATAAGAGCATACTTAGTCCTAGCAGCATCTACTGTACAATTACTGCCAGGTAAGTCTATAACACTAAGACCTGACACACTTGAATCTTGTGCAACTGAAGTAGCAAGCTATCCTTGAAGTTTAAGCCAGAAAAGCCCAGTTCCAGTTAAGAGAGCAGAATTTAGGGTTCTGTTCACAGACTATGTATAGAGTCCAGAGTAGACAGGGAAAAAAAAAAAAGTCACATGGGTTAGGCACTGTACATGAAGTAAAGGGGAACTAGAACCATTACGTTGATATCAACAGATATCAGACTAGAGCAAGTTTCACTTTGTGAACTAACCTAGACCAGCCAGTGGAGGCGCTGTGGTAGGACTTGTTTTGAAGAGGTCCAGTGGGCTAGTTGGCACAGTTCCTGGCTGTGCCACTGAAGTCAAACCAAGGCTCTCTGTAGTTGGTGCAAACAAGTCTGAACTAAACAAGTCACTTGATGCAGTCTGGAAAGAGAAAAGCTTTTGTGAGAATGCTTGGCCAGGCACTTGCTAGCAAGATCAAGACTCTAGTCTGGAACTACATAAGCTTTTGTGACAGCTACTGCAGGGCAGCAAGCTTCAATTTAGAGCTCAAGCACAGAAGTCTGAAACCTCACCATTTAGTTTGAACATGTATTAATATACATGGTATTTAAGTGGGCATAATCTACTATTGACTTGTAGTGACCGTCAAAGAGCTAGCTTAGTAAGCATCACTCCCATATGAACGTTCCTGCTCAGTCTGCAATATCCCTTGCAGATATAAAGCTGTAATTATTTGAAGTTGCTTCAGTCTATATGGTACATAGCAGTTGTATCATGGCCACTAACCAAGCTTTGCACTGCAAGAGAAATGCAAGAGAAATGCAACTGACCTGGAGCCACTTCTGCCATCTAGTCAGACAAGTCAAGATGGCCTTCAGTAGGCAGATGCTGTGAAACTACAGAGGTATCAGTAAACTAGTACTAGTATTCCATTCTCATGGAACCACAGGTAGACAGGCACACAACTATCATAGCAGGTTCTGGCATTATATCAAGTATCAATATACATCACAGAATACTTACCAGACCTTTACAGAAGTATGGCAGCATTAAGGAAAAAAGTATATATAATTTAGTGATTCTAGCTACTATGAAGCATTCATGAAAGTTAGAAGATACCATGGCTGCAGAGAGGTTAGAAAAAGCATGGTAGGTAGAAGAGTAGTAGTTGTGTTGTGAAGCTGCTTAGCCAGTAATATAGCATTGAGAAATGAAAGCTTCCTTCACCCAGCTTCTCTAAGGGCATGCATTTCACCATTAATTACTTGAAGATTGTTCACCTTGACAGACCTCCTTCCTCTTCCTGGCTTGGTACTTTGTGGTGGTGGGCTAATTGTTATAGACTCATGTGACATGAGCTGGATATTGCTTTCAGAATCCAGCTTTACTCCATTCTGCAGAGATACTCCTTTGGAAGACCCTTCCACAAACAGGTTTGATGGGGCTTTAAGAAAGCCATTCTGTTCTCTCTCTGGTACCCCATTTGGGGTTCTTGCTGCAGGCGGCTTACTCTCAAATGGCCACTGGCTTGTGAGTGCTTCTCGTTTGCCAGTTCTATTAGAAATCTGGTCAAACTGTTTACCAAAGTAGTCAATATCACCATTTGAAGCACCATTACCCACCGGTGTCAAGGTACTCAGACTTTCCTTCTTCTGATCAGCAGATTTTAGAGAATCAAATGAAGGCTGTGCAGATTGGTCTGGTTGTGCGAAAGGATCATCACTGAAAGGGTCTGGATTAGGTGTGGGAAAGAAGCTGAGATTGGCAGAAAAAGAAGTTTCAGGCAAGAAAGGTGGCTGTGGCTTTGGTTGTGGAAGAGAGGTTGTGATGCCATTCAAGAAGAGATCCTCTTTTGTAAAAGTCTGTTTGGTCTCAATTTCAGAGTTTAGATCCACTAACAGAATCTCTTTAGTTTCCTATTTGTTCAGAAAGAAAAATAAAGTTAGTTTTATGTATGGACTTGCTTCATAGTACAGAAGTTCAAAGAAAGATAGCTGTAAGTGGAAAGACCCTGGCACCCAATACTTGACTCTGACAGCAAACACTGGATCAGTATGAAGTTATATGGCTTGTGAAACCAAGCTTAGTGCAAGACAGGCACTGCAAGCCATCATCAAATCAAAGCTGCTCGGCTTCAGAAACTCAGTGTTAAAAGTATCAGTTTTAAGATCTTTCAGTTTGATACAAGACCCTTGTGTTGCAGGGCTTAATGACTACAGTCTCTAGACTAATGATACTTAAGCTTTTGCTGGAGTCAAGCGTTCACAATTGAGTCCTTTGTTCTAGTCCTTTGTTTTAACTAGCTGAAGTCACAATAAGGCAACATGATTTCACAAGTTAACAGTCTTGCCTTCTGAGTAAGATTAGAAAGTATTCACAAGTGGAAAAAGTTAGTATTCTGTCTCTCCACTGAGCAGGCAGTAGAAGGGCACCAAGACTTGAGTCACTTGGTGGAGTGACACCTATTGCAACATTGCAGATTGTATCATTGCTGATTGCAAAGGAGCATTTAGCGCTAGAGTAAACTGGTAGGATTTTTAGTGTCGCATTGAGTTGTGATAAAGCAAATTCATACTTTTGTGGAGTAAGGCCACATCTTGATCTAGGGCCACCATCTAGACTTGCCAGGAGTCCTCTCTAGGGGACTTATGCAAGGATTCACTTATCTTTAAGATGAGCTTTAGCTTTAAGTGTTTTCAGCTGAGTTTCTGTAATAAGCCCCACAGTAGAAGCATATACTGCTAGTACATGTTTCTAAGACACCTCACTAACAATAGAGAAGCGTCTCTGCCAACTAGTCTCAAGTTACTCTGACAGATAAGTTAAGAGTGGCATTAGCTACTCTAGTTAGTAAATAGGTACTATTGTATTAGTGTCCTAAAGCTATATTGATCATAGCTAGGCAAATGTCTCAGACTAGAGAACAGGACTAACAGAGTGAAATAGATCTTAATATTAGGATCATTTTTGCTTTGAGAGGAAGCTTTAAGACAGTTATGCTAGTCTCTACTTACCGTGGGACTGCTCACATCAGGAGGCGTGGACATATCCCCAAACAAGTCCATCTGGTCAACTCCCTTGAAACCAGAAATATTGAAAGAATTTGCATCTGTTCTTGCATGAGCAAGAATTAAGCATTAGGCAGGCCTACTGCAGACACACAAATACTGCATTTCCCACCTAATGTGGGGTGGATGTCTTAATAAGAACTCCTTGATGGTATTAACATGACGCTCTACAGATTCACCTACCAGTTTCAGTTTGTCAGCTTGATCAGCAGGTAGTGCTTCACTACCATTCTGAAATAGATGGATAACAGTGTCAGTGATGAGGAGACTATCAAAACTTGCCTTAAGCAAGGGACTTTCATGCTTAGAGAGTAAGTGACATAGAAAGGACATATGGGAGATCACTATTCAATATTAACTCTATAGATCCCTTTTACTCCTATTTCCAGTGGAACTGGGCCTCTCATGTCACCCCTATACTTATAGCAATATAAAGAAGTCAAAGCTACCTGTATCACAGCAGCATACATTTTCACATGAAGCTGAGCTGAAGTTTGACTTACCTCAGTCTTATTGACTTCTTCACTCTGGAGAAGAAAAGAGTATTTTAGCATCTAGATGTCAGGTAGGACATGCAGAGTCTTTTCCTTTGGGTAGCTTACCAGATACGTGAGGTCTTTAAACTGCCAAGGTTAGAGCTACTAATCACTGGCCTCAAACAATCCCAGCTCTAGACAGGGACTTCAATGTCAAGTCTCACAAGAGCCCACAAGCCAAGTCAGAGCTGCAAGAGGCTTTACTTTTATAGAAGCTAAATTAGCTTGTATAGTTTTACTTGCCTTTTTCTTGTCTTCCTCCTCTTTTTTCTTCATATTATATATTAGCTGGAAGAGGTCCTTAAGATCAACAACTAGAGGCTCAGCCTGGGGCAGAAGGAAAAGAGATCTTAGGCTATGTACTATTCTGAAACTTGTTTCAGTAGAAGTCCAGTGAGCCAAGCACGCCTAATTGGTGCAACAGTAAGGTTCAGAGATATTAAGAAAACCAAGAGTCTAAAGGACCATCTACTCTCTGCATAGAGGAGACCATGCAGTGTCCAGGGATAGTTGAAGCACAAACAGCCCAGAGAAGTTATCAACTCCAAGGAAAGTTACGGTACCTTCTGTTAAGCCTAGTTTAACAAAACACAAAACAAAAAAAAAAACTCCACACCCCACAAACACACACAACACACCACACGCACGATACCACACACCTTCCTAAAAGGATGTAGCATGTGATTTCACATGCACCTGGCAAGCCCTAATCCTGTTTCCTCAGAAGTGCAAAGGACATCCAAGCTCTTTGGTAAGAGTCTCACAAGAAAAATCCCAGTTTGTCATTCCCCTACTCTAACACTGAACCTAGAGAACACTTTTATAACTAGCCCTACATTTAAACACGGTTTGAACGACACAGTGAGGCAGGCATAAGGCAAGACTGCCACAGCCTTAAGTGTGTGGAGCAGACTAGTCTGAAACAATATCTGTATCAGAATGAAAATTTAGAGTGAACAAGAAGGGAATGGCATTCCCTGCCCAGGAAGGCCCTATTCTGAGCCACCTATTAGCAGCTGGCTAGTGTTTTGTGTTGTTGCCGAGATGGTGATAGGTTAACCTATCTTACTCAACTGATTTGGAAACGTTGCTTGAGGCATAAAGCAGCTATATCAGTGTCTAGAGTAGGACAAGTCCTGTCCAGGCACTAGGGGCACCTCTAATTTGATCAAAGGATCTGTTGAACAGGTCTCACTTTGTTTGACTGTGAGCATCATGTTCTTACTCAAGGGTTCTAGACATGCAACTGCATGAAGAGAAATTTCAAGAGTTAACTTCCACAAACAGTATAGCTGCAGCAGTCTAGAGCTGCAGAAGTCCTGCTTAGCCCCCAGCTAGAAAAATGTGGGTGTTAAAGACAACAAGTAAAGAGCCATCCACAGCTTGTCTAAACTTATAGGCTGGCAAGCAGCACCTCATGGTGAGGAGCTCAGGGAGCAGATTCCCCTCTAGAGCACAGAGAAGGCTTTAGTGCTTGAGCTGTGACTCCAGTGAAGCCACTACAATACAAGACTAATCAGCTATTAAAACAAGCTTAGTAACACCTTCCTAAACAGGGAGCCTTGCTGAAGCATGGCACTATCAGCCCTACCTGTAGGGACTCTGAAGCGTCCAACATATCCTCTAAGATCACAGGCAACGATATGTGGATGAGAAAATTCCTGGTTTGGAGTCCTGGCTCTTCAGGTCAGTTGTCGCTAATACACAATAAACGTCTAACTAAAGCTCAGACTATTTAGGAAGCTGTATAATAATCTCAGTAACTTGTTTATAATATTGCTTATGTACAGCTTCAGTTTATAAAGAAGCTTTAAAATTCTGCATACAAGACTTCTGCATTGGAGGGAGCTCATCGCAAGAGTGTCAGTACTCCTCCCAAGAAATAACTGTAGGAGGATGAGACATGCCATCCATTGGTCCTAAAAGCACTATTGCAGTGGAGTAAGCCTTGGTTTTCAGTATTGCCAGAGAGAAAGCATCATGAAAACAGATTAGTGAAGATCTAACTTTCTCCTACTAATTTTGGGTGAATCTGTGGGTGTTCAACTCTGATTTAGTATTCACATTGACATCAGGCCACTGCACAGGAAGTCATGACAATAGCTCCAGTTTATCTCACTAATGACTTCCATGGTGGATGGACAAGTTTAGCAAGATTAACCACAGTAAGCAAGGCTACTTCAGTGTAGTATTCTGGACTATGAAGAAAGCTGAACAGGATGAAAGCCACTGCTGTACAGTAATGCCTATTGCCCTTCTCTAGAGGAAGGATCTTTCTGTGCTGATGTTCCCTTATATCTCATAGGGCTACCAGTAAAATTCTAGACATTTATCAGATGTTAAGTGTGTACACTATAGCAAGCAAAAAGCACCTTAGATCCATACCTGTTGTGCTGTTTTTATGGCAAAAAATTGGTGCTGGCCTTCTCCTCCACAAATATAGCCAAAGGCACGATTGTCTGTTACATCCCGAGCGATAAAGGAGATTTTGTTCACTGGATGCTCATGCTCTATGACCTATAATCAGGAAAAAATTAAGTACCTGTTTGAACTGCAGAAGATACTACAGCTGCCCTTCTCTATAGTCCAGATGAAGGAGATTGATTTGTCAAAACTTGAAAATTTAAGTCTTAAACTGGAGCCTTCTGGCACAGTAGGATAAAGTCTCCTGCCAGAAAGGCAGCCACGTTACAACCTATTCCACTTGCAGAGTCTTAAAGAGGATCCTATTCCCTAATGCCATTAGGCAGTCTAGTTCAGATTTGTCTAACTCCCAAGTTTGACAACCTTTTTCCCAACGTTTGGGAATCACGTTAAGACAATGGAGTCATTTCTTACCCCGGTTTTCTCATCTATTATCTTGATACCAGAGAGGGAGATGTTCACCCAGATCTTCTGTTTGTGCTGACCCTGGGAACGGGCTGCCACTGCCATTCCCTGAAGAGAATCAATATGGAAGTATTGATAAGAGTTCCATCAAGTTTTGTGCTTTAGCTTGCCTCCTTAGCATTTCTCATGAGCCTTTACTGTGCCTGTATTAGTATTATTCTAGTTACCCCTATGCAACTCTGCTGTTAGAATAACATCGTTCTTGCAACATGCCTGACTACGTTAGAAGTGACACCTTAGAAGCAGATTTTAGTTTTCCTTTGTTAGTGTTTAGGAGCTTTAAGGCTTCCTATCTTAGTTCACAAGACTGCTGCTGAAGCAGCATCCTTACCTGGTCAATACTGCTTCCTGACCTCATTGAGGCTATGTGAGGATTCTGCTTTGCAGCAACAAAGATGATTCTACTTTTGGAATTTTTCATTTCTTCTTTGGTTTTATCTATATCTCCAAGCATCACCATTGACATAGAATACCAGCTTGTACTTTGGGTTCTTATATGAACGTGCACAAAGTTTCCCACTCCCCATCCAAAACCCGAGTTTGTTATTTGTGATAAAGTCCATGCTTTGATATCCAGTATGGAAGATAACAAGAGACTCATTATGAAGCATTTCCAAAGCATTAGAGAGGCATGAACTGCATTTAAGGCCACTGTCCTTTGAGCAAGGCATTGCAGATTTGGAAACGGCTTCTGTCTAGGGTAGTGCTGTCATTTCTTGATGTTACTATTAAACCATATTTGTAGTTGTGCCAAAGTGACATTTGATCTGCCTTCTGAAGGCAGATCAGAACACATTCCTCACATTACCAGCTCAAGCCTTTACCTTCAGCTTCATCATTGAATCCTGACTCATTTTGTCTCCTCTTGCTTCTGGGACATCATCAATGCCAATTAGTTTAGCTTTGTATCTTACACCATCACTTTTGAATCTAGCCAGGAGAGATTCATCTGTCTTTTCTGATCCTGGAGATAGAGAAAAGTTAAAAAGGTCTAAGTTGCGGCTTTGAGAGCCTTTTTCCCCCGCCTTTTTTTAAAAAAGGAAGGACACCAGCTATTACTATGCATTTAGAACTGTCTCTTGACCATAACCTACTCTAATCTTAGACCTTCCAGCAGTGTATACACACCAAGATAAATTTTTACTCCTTAAAGCCACAGTGCTCTTACAGAATTCAGCCTCTGTTCAAAGACTGGAGCTCAGTGCTTAGTATTTGGGGACTTCAGGACAAGCATTTGTCACATGACTGACAGAAGACTTAAGTATTTCTAGGGAACAGCCAAGTTAAGTATGATTGCTAGGCAACAACACTATCAAAAGTGGTACTACTTTTGCACTGAATGTTGAATAAGCCTTTCAGATGTTAGTCTCTAGTTGGTCTAGTATGGTCACATCTCCTCTTAGCCTGTAGAAATTTAGCTAATTCCTGTGCTAGAACTTTCCATCAACATTGTTAGCTCTGCAACAAGCCCTGGCACCTCCATCCCAACAATCACTCAGGATTTTTAGCTGCATTTGCTATTCCCTTCTTCCTTCAATTTTTCTGAACTTTGTTCAGAAGTCTTCTGCTTTGTTTTGCTCTCTATATACCCATCCTATTTGGAATGTGTACCTAGATTTTCTGTACTGAGATGTTTACATGACCTAACCTATCAGAAGTCTACCATCTGATCTTCAATCATCCTCATCAACCAAGTTCTCTAGCTTCTCAGAGCATGAAACTGTATTTATGTGCAGCATGTCACACCTCACTTGCTCTTGAGGAGAAAGTCTCTGAACACAGGTTCAGACTGATAGCTACCTGGATGATCCTGGGAGAGGAGTCACCTTGTCCAAAGCCTTTCATTTCCTCAGCCTCAAAGTCTTTCACAAGCCACATTCACTGAGCCTGACTAGTAGAACAAGAATCTAGAGAACTAGAAACCTAGAAAAAGCTTACAAAGGTTAAAGCCTGCCTTCTGGTTATATTTTACTAGCTTAGTCATTCCTTCAGTCAGCTTGAAACCTCAGCGTTACTTTCATTGTATAATGAGACCGATACTAGTTTTAGGCAAGTGCAAGAAGTTTAAGGAGAACTTTACTAGAAGAAGTATTCAAGTTCCTTACCTTTCTTTTTTTCCTTCTTTGAAGGCTGTGTTTTCGGTAGAGCCTGCTGCTCAGGCTGGCTGCTGATAGTAGTGGTTTCAGCTTCAGTAGACATTGTGAGATGGTGGTCAGCTGTGCTTGCTGTGGTTTAAATCCAAATAGCAATCAGTAGGCAGGCATAATATTTTACCTTGAAGAAAAGGTTGTTAGACCTATTGGTCCTTTTTTTGCCCACTTTAGTGAAGCCCACTAAAGCCTGAAAGTTTTAGCAGTATAGATCATATAAAGAGTGTGAATCACTGCCTGTTCTTTTCAGGCCACAAAGAACATGAGGTTATAGCCACTAGGTGATGAACCTTCATTCAATAATACTGAATCAGTACATCAGACTGACCTACATCTACAGGCTGTACTGGCATCATGTTTGAATCTGTCAAGCTTTATTTTTTTTTACCCTTTAAAGCTATTTATAGCACCTCAGGTATTCTGCTACATTCTCCTTAAGCATTGCCAGCAGTGACTCAGTAGGATGGAAGAGAATGCAAGACATTTGCTAGGATCTGTTCCAAACATTCAAGATGGTACCAACATACTCAAAAGAAACCATTAAGTCTTATTCATGCTTCTGTAAGTAATGGAAGTCTGAGATAATAACACTAAATAGGTAAAAGCAAAGAAATTCCTTAGGCTGCAACCCAAAAGTCTGTTCCAGGAAAGGGGGGGGGGGGGGAAACCACACACCACACCCAGCTTTTCTGAACAATATCCAAATTATCTTAGAAGTCACCCCCCCTTCCTCCCCCCCAAAAAACCCACCCAAATACAGCCCACTAAGTTCAAAGGAACAATGGACTACTGTGACTACTTTTCACCTCGTTTATTTAAAAGGAGAGAGGATGGAAAGACAGAGTTATGGCCGAATCAGTAGATATTTACCCACTCCCATCTGGAAGGTTACTTATTTAGAAAAATGGAGACAAATGGACAGGACAAAAGCAGAGCTAAAACATGCTCTCCAGGATTTGGAGCCATGACTTCAGGATGTTCTGTCCAGCTCCATTCTGGAAAGTAGCAGCAACCTGAAGGCATCGTAAGGCCTACCTGTCACTCATCCTACTTCTATGACTTAGCTGGAGAAGTTACTGTGACTATACAACATCACAGAGCTGAGTGCATCTTACTTTTACTTTAGAGTCAAATACAATAACAAATAGATATCCTAGGAAGTGGCAAATATGCACAAGCAAAGACCTCACCTTGGCAACTGTAAAGTGGCAGAACTTCAGGTTGCTATCTTTAAACTCTATTCACTCATGTTTGCCTTGAATCTCTGGAAGCCAGAGAATTTATTTATTTGCTTGCACAAAACTCTGAGGTGGAAGACAGTGAGCAAGGATACACAGAAGTTTCAGCTTCTCCACAGAAAGACAGGGAGCATTTGCAAGGATTCAACTGTTCTCAGTGTTAAGATTTTAATTGGAGAAAACCCAAGAACTTTCTTGTCAGTTTGTTTATAGGACAAACCCCCTACCATCATGCATCTTAGATCTGGCACAGCTCATCTCACCTGATGATATCTGTCAGGCCACAACAGTCATCCATCATACCTTTTGAAGGGCTCAATATTTTTAAGAATCAGTCTAGCAGGTAAGCCCCTTGCTCCAAAGGTGTAAGGATGCAGGGACAGACAAGAGTTATCTTAATACGTGTTAATACTTCAAGTGACTGCTTCCTACCTCTTAACTAAAGGGTCAAGACTAACATAAAATCCCCTCAGACTTTGCTTTAAATTTTCACTAAAATTACATAAATATGTATGTGTGACTTGAGTGAGCAGTAATCTAGTCTGCTTTGGACTACTGGAGCCTCAGCCACAGCCAAATCTGAGTTCTATGCTTTAGACCTAAGTTACAGCTGTGCTAGAGTGCAAGGTCTTTGCTACACTTAACTTCACTTTGGTTACTTGCATATCTGCAGATGCATGTAAACAGCATGTAGACCACACAAGCACTTTTTATTAAGATAAGCCAAGTTTATATTTATAGTTCTTGCTCTTGTTTGGAGGCTTCCTTTTGCAGTACTCAGTCCCTTAATGCTTCCTTATTCCTGCAGCCTGAGTAAGGCAACAAGAGACTAGAACTGTTTTTCAGAAAAGCTCAGAATTCAGGAGTAATAAAGAAAGCCAACCAGCATAGTATGGCAGGGTTAGAGATATGAGTGCTTTAACTCAAGGACAGTGCTGCCTTCAGTTACGCTTGCATAGCCAAGAGCAAAATCTTTCCTACAGCAACTATGTCTGTAAACCGTAAATGATGTATTTGAATCTTCTCCATGTAGATAAGTTCACTGTTATCACCAGAGCAAGCTTAACTACTCATTCCACAATTGTATGGTCCATTTTAATTACTATGCTAAATACACTGTTTCTTAAGTCTTAGACTGCAGATTTCCCCTTGATGTTACTATCCCGGGAGAAAAGTCTGTATCAGTAGATATGCACCATGTTCCGCTCACCCATTTACATTTCATTTTAGTCTAGAAAGGCATTGTTAACAGGCCATTGTTCACCATCTTCCTCCTTTCCTATAGGCACAGTTTTGTGAAGAGTGAGCACTGATCAGTCCTTAAGAAAGTGCCCGTTTCAGGCCTTCTACACAATGAAGATCTTCAGCTATGAAGTTATTATTTCTAGTCAGGTAACCATTCATTCAAGTATTAGTACTGAAGTTTCACACACTTACCCTGGGAATGTCAGTCTTAACACTTTGTTTAGACTCTGCTTTTGATGTTCAAGACTTCAGTAAACTCCCTACAAGGAGGGCTGTTGCCAGTGACAAGACATCCTTGGAATATCAGTTCTTTACCAGAGATTGAAGCACATTCCACACAGTTGACCTGAGCAGTGTTTAATTTCCCTCAGCTGAGGCAAATGCACCAATGTGCTGCCAACCCTTAATGGTTAGATTTAGTTCTGTGTAGTTGCACAATGGATTGAGAGTCTTCATCATGGCTGTAGTTTGTCATGAGATTTAAAAGCTGGGCAATAATCTTCTCTGAACAGAAAGGCTTCTTCCTCATCTACCACAGCAGACAAAGATAATTACCTTAATATTGATGAAAGCTTGTGTGAGACAAGGTTAGAAACACTGAGAAGTCAGAGCCAAAGATAATAAACTAAACATCTGCTCAGCAGTCTAATACTTTGTCCTTTTCACAGCCTGTGCTCCTTCTTTGTCCCTTGATACTGTAAGTACATGTTTCAGCTTAAGGAGTTACGGCATGTAAATATTAACCTCAAATTAGAATCTGAGAGGCCAAGAGAGGACAAGAGTAGCTTTTACTGCCAACGGGATATATTGGATTTGGGAAGCAGTAGTAACTGGAAGCACAGCAATAGCACAAGCATTGAACACACTTCCCCAAGACCATTTCTCTTTTCCCCTTCCTTTGAAGGTTAGGGATATTCTTCTAACCAGAAGCTTGTATCAGGACCTGCAGACTGCATCCTGAGAAATGTCTCTAACCATTAAGTTCTCAACAGAAGAGCTGTCTTCAGGAGGTTGGTAAACAAGCTCTCTACTTCAGTGAGCATGCTTCAGGACTTCAATTTTGCACACAGGAAAAGACTGCACAGGCTGACAGCAATACATAAAACGACTAGCAAGAGTCAAAGCTGTAAGCTAGTTATATTTACCAACAATGGACAATCTTGTCTAGCAGGATTCTGCTTGTTAAAGTAGAACAGTGCATTCATGTGAGCCCTGTATGACAGTCACAGCTATGCACAGAGATTTGCTAGATGTGAATGTATCACATTTTCTGCTTAGTTCCTGCTGTGCAGGTAGTACCCTGAGTAGCCCTATGCATACATTAATGAATCAGAAATATGAGCGTGCTATTCAGACATCTGCCTTTTGAACAAGCTCATTTGTGCGAGGAAGTTGAATAAAATAGGTTTTAAATTTTTTTTTTCATTACTAGAACACCCATTGCTCTAGCATCTGACAGCGTACAGAAGTTCATGAACAGATCCTCCTATAACACGACACAAGGTTACTATGATTTAGAAGGGAAATTATAGTTACTTGCTACCTAATCGAAACAATACCATTAGTTTGCTTCCTCTAGTAAGACAACCAAATTAGTCTGTTAGCTGTAGGCTATGCTAGATCCTGACATACCTGAAAGATATTAGCCTAACCTAGAGGTAGGGTTACATTCAATATTTATTGTTCACATAGACATGTAACAAGTACATGCTAGAAGAAAGTGGTTGAAGAGAGTTCATAGACATCTTGGGTACTATTCCTCTACAGTTTAAGGCAGAGTCTGGAATGTAAAAATGGCATTATTCGCCAGAAAATTAACAAAATACAAGCTCCTGTGCTGCCAAGTCTAACTCAAGTGCTTATGGTTAGTCTTGTAAGAGAACAAACTGCAAAGGACATTAGCCTAGCTTGTCTAATAAGGGAAACTATCAGTGATTCCCTCACCAAGGGAGGTCTAGGCTAGCAGTGCCCCCACACCATTCAGTTTCCCCACACCATTCAGTTTCTTCTGCAGTACTTTGAAAGTAGGGAGGCCAAGCTCAGTGGTTTTAGTCTAAAAATCAAAAACCTGTTCAGCTGCCTGGTTTAGACCACAGGTACTTAAACTTGATTTGTGGTAAAAGAAAGATCATTTGCTTGGCTAGCCCCCAACACCAACAGGACAACTGTCTGGCCTAACCTAGAGTACTTCTAGATTAATAGAACTTTACTTAGGGATCTGCTCAAATATTCTTTTTCCTTCCCCCTACATCCGTTAGGTTTCCTACTTCTTTCATGCAGCTTGCTTTAAGCCCTGTTTAATGTTCTGCCATTTCACTTGGAGGAGAACAGAGCAATACTTTGCAGAGATATTAAGACAGACCTATGTCAAGGGCTCCTTTGCCAACAGTTTCCTTCTGGAATAAACTACAGCTGTAGTTCTACTTACCCACTGCAAAATTAGGCATGCTGTATAAGGTCAAGGCTGCTGGACTATCAGTAATGAGAAACAGGGAGGGGCAATATTCATCCGCTTGGTGGGACAGCGGCGTGGTAATGGACATCTCAGGGAATACCTTCCTCGTGCTGCTCCTTTCCCTCTACCTTACAGAAGGGGTTGGATCTTTAATACTCTAGTTAATCATGTCAGCTAGAGAGATGTTAGCATTTACCACTGTTGGTACAAGATCATGCCTGTGAACCTCTATCCAGAGATCTTACCATGTCACTCAATCTGCCAATTGTTATTTTGATAGCTGAACAGAACAGTCGGTTCTTATGATATCAGTGCATTAGTCTCCTGTGTTGTTTGGTTCCTGGTTTAGGAACAAACCTAAAAAAATTCAAACTTAAAGTTCTTGAAGCCATTTTCTCCATACTTGAATTACTGGAATTAGTGACATAAACACTAAGTTAGCAGCTGGAACTGAGCAACCACTTCAGTTCTAGTGATGCATTCAGACTGGTACTTTTGCCAGCGTTCTAGTGTACCTACAACAGCTGTAGAGGTCTCAGTGGAACTCATGGCCAGTTTAACAAGACATGTTTGGTTAACAACTTGCTATGGTATAACTTGGCAACTACTGTACTCACTTCAAAAAGTGTTTGTCATAAGCTATTGCCATCTGGCCCACAGAAGGCTTCATCTCAAATTGAAGGGAACTAGCACTGTCATAGTCCTTTGGAAAGCCTTGCTCAGCCTCTGGACATCCTTGGACATTGAAGTTTAGACAAAATTTTTTCAGCTATCTCAGCTGATAGCTTGTTCTGGGAACCCTGCAGCATCTTGCAACAAGTCTCATTGTACTCTTTCCAACCCCCATGCTCAACACCTACTATCCCAAACTATGAATTCACTCCACAGATTAAAAATCCCTTCACCCTTAACATCAGCAATGGCATTAACTTAAACTCTTTTTTTAGAGAGACTGACCTTTCTTACAGATTTATTTAGTTGGTAATCCTTACAGAAGGTCACTAGTCTATTTCTGCAGTCCTTACAAGGAAGCTTCCACAAAAAGTTTCCTCATATCAATCTTCCAGAAAGATGGCATGCTTTTCAACATGTAAGCAGTGCTCCTTCATGCCACTCCAAGTTTCCAGTGCTGAAGCCCTGCAAGTCACGGCTACTGAGCCAAGGTTCAGTTGTCTATTCTAACTATTGCTCAGGAAAGCATCACCTGACTACTCACAGGGTGGAGAATCTCAGGCAGGGTGTCTGCAGTGCTTACCGCTTAGTTTTCTATCAGTGCTATTTGTCAAGACTCACTGGATACACCAAGCAACCTGGAAGCAAAGCAGTTTGTCAATGCAGTGAATGCTTTCCTGAGATGCAGAACGTCCAATTAAAAAAAAAAAAAAGACAATAGCACAAACATTTCACTTCCAACTGTACTCCTAATTCTTTCCTGCCTAGGAAGACTGTTTCTGATCTTCTTACTAGTTGGCAAGAGTCCTTTACTGTGCTAATAGCTGTGCTTTTTAACTCCCTTTCCTCAGAGCAGAAACTTGACACATATTGAAGCTGTTATCATAGGTTATTTCAGCTGCATGCTGTCAACTGTCCAGTGCTGGCAGAGTTAGTCTTCTTTGCTGTTTGGGTGTGTGCAAACTGTACTAGGAGAGATTGTACATGTTCTGCATAGTTTATGCTGAATTTTAAGTGCCCTCTCCACCTGTTCACAAGTGTATCTGCATGAGAAACAGGATTTTCTTGTATTCTTCAGTTCACCCAGCTTAAGATCACAGTCATTTCCATAGGGTCAGATACTGCTATCTGTTTATTCAGAAAGTGCTTAACCAGCCTGATGATCCCATGAATAGCCAGAAACCTGGCCTTAAGCATTCATTTCGGTGATATTTGAAAACTTCCACCCAGCCCCCAGCTGCTGCTAACTTTTGGTTACGCGAGCTGTTGTAGCAGTCCTTGGTCACAAGAGAACGAGGATTGACTCATGCAGCAGATGTGAGTTATGTTCCTGGTACAATCACTGGAAGACTGATGAGTCTATTTGTGCTTTATAAAGATAAATTCTACAGCAGATTCAGTCCTCAGTCTGGTAGTATGAAGCACACTGCTTGTTACAAGGGTTACTCTTGCCTTCAAGATTAGTCATTACAAGGGTCTTAGTTCTCTTGTGTATGCAGCAAGACAGGCAATGGATAACTAAGAGGCAAATCTAAGCAGGAGGTACAGAAAGACCTACAGTAGAGGTTAAAAAAAAAAAAAATCTAAACATACAGTTTTCAAAACTACACAGCAGCTTGTTCAGTAGCTGTCCTATTGACCTCAGTCAGATTTCTACTGCAAAAAAATCACTATTTTGCAGTAGGTTTACCTGTAGGTAGTGGTACTTACACATGCCTTTCTGATTTGCACTACAGGAAGCTTACATTATTGCTTCTAAATTCAGACTCTGAATTAATCCTGAAAACGCTTCCCCTAACGTTCCAACTCTTCATCTGAATGAGGATCTTCATGTTAGATTATGAGGTGTCCTAACCCATCAGAAGGGTGCAAGGAGAAGACCAGGTGTCAGCCTTTCATCCTGCTTTAGAGTTCACCTTTCACAGGCCAGGCTACATGTTTGCAGATAGATCTGTCATTCAAAGCGCTAGAAAACTACTTCCTACTTACACAGCAATCTTTGTACCCCCTTTAAAGGGCAAATAGCCCCGTTTATTGGGAGCACAGAAGTTACTCTGCAAGCTAGATCTGTAGCTTGCAATATTAATGTTACATCCTTAGTGTTCCCTACTTATCCTGTCCCTCCCCAGGGAGAAAGCCTCATCTCTATGTGTTTCAGCTACAGGAGAGGTATATTATAGACTTCTTGCAGGAGGAGACTTGCAGTCATGTGATGCATGGGCATTGAGAGTTCAGTATATTCTGCTGGAGGAGCAAGTTGCCAGTTGATATTGTCACAAAGCCTCCTGAAAGCAGGGTAAAGGTCTGGTATCCTGTCTCTCTGACCTAGTGGTTCTCTTCGAGAGATAATCCTCATCAAATATTTCACTTCTTTTCATCTCATTGCTTAAGGATGCAACATGAACTGGCAGAGAGGCAGGAAATTCAGCTCCAAGGCCAACACACTGTCCTTAACTGGCCCCAGAGTGTTGGGAAAGCTTTGTGATTTAAGGTGACATGTACCAGCTACAGTGCTTTATTAGAAGCTTAAGAAAGCCTGGAGGGCATTGCAGCTGAGGAACTTAACCCTCAAGCATGCCATAGCACACGCAAGGCACATCCCTTCAGTAAAGCAGAAACTGGAATGCTCTATGCCCCCCCATCGACCTGGGCTGACAAGAGTTGGACAGGAGAAGATGCTTTGTTCAGCACTCAGCTGGCCAGCTTGTATGAACAAGCTAATCTAGTTTGAACTGGTACATCTTGTTTATTGACCAGACCTGCCACTAGTGAGCTATACTTCAAGGGTCTAAGGGTCATAAAGAAACTGGATGAACTCAGGCACAGCCTCAAAACCAGTTTCCTGAAGTTGGTTTGTTTTACCACTTACTGGAACTTAGACAACATATTCTACCTGATCCCTTTAACAACTCCAAGTCACATTTCTGTAGAGTCCATCATCCCTAAGGCAGAGAGTAGTAGCTTACTGCCCAATTGTGTTGCACAGCAGAAGCTTAAGACCTCTTAGTATTCCTCCCTAGGGAGGGAGGGCCTTGATTCTTTTGCTATTTCCTCATTATTTCTTTTGAGGAAACCTAGAAAGCAGGCAGGATTGCTCTGTTAGTACTGTTCCCAAAACAAGCTGGCTTTCTCTGGATGCTGAATTTAATCCCTTAGTTGTAAGAGCAATTCTATGTTTTTGAAGTGCTTACACAGCTAGCCATGCTGAATATAATTCATAAGTATTCCCAAGAACCAGGTTAACCTAGCAGTTAGGTTACTGGCCACACAGCGGTCCCAGTAGTATGACATCTACCATGTGAGAACAGCACCAATAGGAAAAAACAAAAAAAAGTCTGCAGGCCTGGCAACAGTGCACAATGACTGTGCTATATTATGCACTATTTACTACACATCTCAGGCTGCAGTTTTAATTCTGAACATCCTGGCCAAACACCAACCCATGATTCTCCCCACCCTGAGACCAAGTATCTTTAATTGCTTTTTCCACAAAGACCAAGCCTAAGAGGTTTTTTGCCATCCTCTGCATTTAATATCATACTCATCCATTTAGAATGCTTCTTACCATAATTGACCATGAAGTAAAAGCTTTACGTAAGAAGTATAACCACAGCATCCATTGGTCAATTGGCTCCAATAATTGGGTTATCTAGGTACTTCAAACAAGCACTACTCTTCTAACTGAGAAAGTAGGAAGTGCACTGCAGATGTATAGAGATACTAAAAAGTTCACACAAGGCACCTATTAGAGTGGATAACCATCTCTACCTTCACAGAAGGAAACTGATGCCAGATTTTTGGCATCTGGCCCATCCTTCTAACTGATAGTGTGCTGTGTACAACTGCTGGTGCTCAGCCAACAGCTTTGTTTGAAGTAAGACCACAATAGATGAGAAGTGTTATCATGAGTCACAAGACTAGCAGAGTAGCACTTGTCATTCTGCTGGTCTTACTATCTGGAGTGAGACTACACATAGACACTGTTAGGTCCTCCTTATCAGAGCTAACTTGTCTATTTAAGACTCAGAACACCTGTCATTGGCTCCACTTCACCCTGAGCCTTCCTAATCAAGCCTCTACTCTGAGGAGTCACCTGACGCTCATTTAGCGCTTACATCTTTCTCATCACTTGATTCTCCACCCCCAAAGGCAAACACTAGTGAGTTTATATTGACAGAAATGACAGCTTTAGACTTGACCAAGTTCTCAGGACATTCAGGGAAGTTTAGAAGCCTGACCAGGCATCAAGAACCATTTGATTTGAACATGACCATAGTAACTCTTTAAATAGACATGGTGGAGGACCACTCTAGAAAGTTTCCTTCACAGCTAGGTGAGATTTGTTTTGGCTTCTGCTTTGGCCTTCCAGTCAGTCACGTACTGCCTCACCTTCCTCCTGGGAAGGTCCTATAATCACCTGATGGAAGCTGATCTGAGGACTTATCAGACACAAAGGCATGTTTTCAAGTTACTAGTGCCAGACAAGACTTCACAACCAGCTAGAATACATAATGTCATAATTACCTTGTTTTGCTTGAATCTGTATCTCAGTTTTACCTATCTACACAGGAGTTTCAATCCTTAAGCATACCTATGCTCGTTCCTCAGCCTGTAGCATACAAGTCTTTAGGCTTGCATGCTCTCAGATCCACAAGCAAAGAAAAACAAGGCTGTCCAAAATGGATTGGAAGTTACAGGAGAATTTTGAGTTAAAACACAGCCTTTTAAGGCAAGCTAACTTCATCAGGAGAAGATGAGAAGGATTTCTACCCCTTCTCCCAAGAAGTACTCAAGCTAATCCTACCCTTCCCCCTCCTCAGGAAGGAGTACTCAAGCTAATCCTACCTTATTAGCCAGTTATACGCTTCCATAGTAAAACATGCTAAGATTACTTGAGAACTGAGGAGTAGAGTTCTTATACCAGACCTCTGGAGAAGCTCTGCTCTGGAGAGGTCCAGCTGTAGTGACAACACCTTTATTTTTACTGCTCAGAGCAAAGGCACTGCCTTGGAACAACACCCAGCCTAACTGTCATCACAGGATGAGCATTAGAGGCTTGAAATCAACAGCTGAGAAGCTCTAGAGTTTCTCTGACAAGAGAGAGGACGTGTTCCCATTAGTCCTAGAACTCTTTAGCTAAACCTGTTTACTATGAACACAGCTCATATCTTGAGATTCACCAGTAGGTAAAATGAAATCAATGAAGAATGCTCCATCAAAACGAGAAACATGCTTCACTGCATCCTAACCCTTTCCTCTTCTCCTGCAGGAGAGGTTCTTTCATCTCAATTATTTATGTAAAATTTAGTGTTTATATACATAATTTTCTTGTCTTCAGCCCCTCCTCTTCACACACACAAAAACGCATGTTTATTTTGCTTTGAGCTCAAGCTTCCTCAGGGATCCGGCCCTGTTAGAGCCCAGAGCAGGATGCAGGCAGTTTCCACCCCATCTCAGCCAGGACACGTTGCCCGCTCAGGCACGGAGAACACTACCGATCTCTGCTCTCTCCACCGCACTCCTTCTACCGCGGCCAGCAGAGCCCAGGCTGCTGGGGCAGAGCAGCTCCCAGCGGGA
This sequence comes from Struthio camelus, assembly GCF_040807025.1. NCBI lineage: Eukaryota > Metazoa > Chordata > Aves > Struthioniformes > Struthionidae > Struthio > Struthio camelus. The sequence continues at coordinate 54,262,692 of NC_090981.1, read as the reverse complement.
TCCAAGCGTTTACAGGCTGCTGCCCCCGGCCCAGCATTGCCAAAGCCGCAAATCTTACTGCTTCGAGGGATGAAGCGCAGCCTAACGAGGGCCTTAGGAGCAGGGCTCCCGGGGAGACCGGGCGGCCGAGTTAGACGGAGCTGCAGCTCGGCCGCGGCAGGAGCCCCCGGCGCTGTGAGCCCGCACCGCGGCCCCGGCGGCCAGTGTCACGTCCCCGGGGAAAAGCGCCTCCCCTGCGGCCCCTCTTCCCCTTACCCCGGTGACAGCCCGACCCAGAACCCTCCCCCCGGGGCTTTGCAAGATCCGAGCCCCGCTTGCAAAGCTACTTACGGGCTAGATCCGTGCCGCGGCGTGCATGATCCGACGACTGCAGCCGGTAGCCTGGCTGGGAGCGAGGGCCCGGTTAAATATTCAGTTGTACTCTCGCCTTCAGATTATTTAGCCACTCACAGCGAGAGATATGGTTTTAATCAGATGCTGGCAGCTGAGGACTACCCAGGAATGTGCTATGATGTTTTTGCTGCTTGGTCTTGGCTACTCCCCCTCAACGTGTCGGTGCTCACAACCTTAACCCCTTCCGAGCCGCGGCTCCGGCTCCTCCTGCGGAGGGAGGGGGGCCGGGCTGGGGCAGAGCCCCCTCGGGGCCCCATCTGCGCCCGCACAGCGGCACCTGGGCCCGGGCGAGGCTGCGGGGGGCAGCAGGGGCCGTGCGGGTGCGCGGAGACCTGCCGCGCCCGCAGCTCGCAAGCGCCCAGGTGTTTTTACGCTTCTTAAGGATCCTTGAGAGGGGCCTGAAACGCTCTCTTAAGACCATGGCCCCCCCATGTGTCTGGGTGTACTCGTCTGTATAAACGTGGATGTGGTGATGGTGTTAAAAAATGCAAGCCCAGGCGAAGAGCTGTTTTTTGCAAAAACACCAAAACCAAAACACCACCCCCTCTCCCCCAAATCTGTGGCTGGCTGAACCAAAATATCGGGTGGGTGCAATTCAGGTTCTGGGTCACATCCAGACCTGACCTTTGTACTTCCCACTCATCTTTATTCAAACATCTATCGTGTTTTGTTTCCCAGTGCTGTACAGCTGTTTTCCAACTGGTATGAAAGAGCGTCTGATAAAAAATCACATTTTTGTCCTTGTAGCAGAACTTCTTATTTTTCAAGGCTGTAAACTTAGCCTAACATTTATTTTCTCATAACAGTCCAAAATATTTCTGTTCAAAACTGTGATATTGCCCTCTACAGTGATACCTAATGTAAAAAGAGAGACAGGAGTAACATTTTTTCCTTCAGTTGTAATACCGTTGGCATACATTTTTAAGTATTTAAGTAAGGGAAAAATATTTAATACAAAATGTTTTCACTGTGAGAAAGTTGCGAGTTCAAAACCAGTGGATGCATTTGGTAGTCAGTCACATCCAAACCTACCGAATGACATGATACTTCTCTTCCTGTGGTGTGGTACACGTTTTTTGTGGCAGACTACTGAGGCCTGGAATAGCAAAAGCAGTAGGAGCCTCGCTCGTGAGGGGACTAAAAGCCGATAGTTGCAAAAGCTGATAGTTGTGACTCATTTGCCTGTTCCAGTCTTTCGTTTCAGAAGTGCTAAATTTAACCAAAATGGCTTCACGAGAGACATATTTTTACACATCAGCCTAGTAGACATAAAAGGAAGTACATGCTACATAGGTATAGAGGTATTTGCTGCAACTAACAGATTGCTGGCTAAGCGCATGTCAGTATTTGTAATACTGTTGTATTCGTGATTAACATTTTTGGTTTTGTAGAGCTTGCATTGCACTTTACATTGTTTTGTATACCTTGCACTAAAGACCTTCCTGCAGGACTGGAACTTCTTGGTTCTGAGGCAGAATATATTTTAAAGAATAATACCTGGCTCAGCGTACTTTTTGGAGGTGAGTTAAACAGACTGCCTAAAATAAAGGATGAGATTGTGCCTCGTTAAAGCACGGTGTAGTAACAAAGCAATTTCAAAGCTGTCCAGCCCGTTGCTGGCGTAAGCACGATTAATATTTGTGCTTTGCCTAACACAAAGCCTAGGCACTTTTCTCTGAAGTACTTGACTAGCGGCAGTGATGGTTACATATATGATTTATACTATTTATTTTTTAATTTTAGAAGATTGAACATGCTTTTCACTTGTCAACAGAGAACAGTTTAACAGCCCTGTGGAGGTGCAATGAAAACTACATTTAGTGTAGAAATATCAAGAGGCACTTCACTATCTATGAGCACTTGGGATATCACTAATATTCTGTGGAAAAAAACTATATTACTAACAAATGGTTAATAACTAGCTGGAAAACATTACAGCTTTCTTAGAGGGTAAAAAACTTCTCAAGCCTTAAGGAACTACACTATCTATTTTGTAATTCAACTAAACAGCTCCCCTGATGTCCCCCATTGTTAGGCCAAATGCTAAAATTCAGAAATGTTACATTAAACATATGTAATAGGATTGTTTTTTAAAGGTAGGAGGAATCTAGGCGGAAAGTCCCACAGGAATTCAGTTATTTCTTCTATACTACACTGAAAAAATTAAAGAATTAAAGCGCATACTTTATGCTTTATGAAAAGTAAAAGCATTTTTATTTCACTGCAGTAAAAGCAGAATCAAATTGACAGTGACTGTTATGACTTTAAGCGTGACTATTAAAAGATTACAGCAGAGAGAGTGCTATGTTTTCCAGGATGATGAGTTTTTTTTCTCAAATTTGTTGTGTCTGATCTTACTATTGCTGGCATAGGTTCAGTGCCCTACCCAAGTTTTTTTTTTTTTTTTTACGTTAACTGCTTATTGTGCAGAACAATATCAGTCTCAGCGCTTCACAAACACAAGTCATTTTTCAGCAGGTCTAAAATTATCTCACAGTTGCAGCTGGAAAGCTTCACCTCAGTGAGTTTTTCTATTACTTTTCCGGATGTTAACTCTGCTGAAACCACAGTCTGTCACTAGGATCACTGGGATTCCAGTCTGGGTGGAAACTGGGGTAGCAGAATGAAATAAAAACATTGAAGTGCAGAGACCTTCAGAAGACATCAACTTTAACTTTAGAAACATGAGTCCCTTAAAAGCAGTATCAATAACAGTTTGTGAAAAATCTGCTTGCAGCAAAGCAATGTGGTAGCTAATCCTGCAATGGCTTGCTCAAGAATGCATGGTTTATTATTAAAGTAATCTTTTAAGATTTTATTGGAATGTGCTTCCACAGCGGTGTTGCTGCCTTTGTGGGCTTTACTGTGTATGTGTCATCTTGTCCATAATTAAACTTTTCACTGACAGACCTAGGACTTGTTTTTTTTTTCTTAAACCTCCCACTTTGAATGCTGGAATTTCATTTGAACTTTAAATACTGCCTTGGAATTTGCCATAAGGTAAACTGTCTGCTCCTGGAAGCTTCAATGCTCTGTTACAGATGTTGCAGACACACAATAAGTGACTGAATATTAAAGGACTTGCAAATTTGTGTCTCAGTGTAAAAAAAGGCTGAAAGGAACTAAATAGTTATTCAGATGCTTGGGTTGTCCTTAGAGAATTCACACTTTGAAGTATATGGGAATAGAAATTAATGGAAAACTGGCCTAGAGGGCAGATTTTCAGTGAAGCTTCACTGCTGTCAACTGAGAAAAGGCAAAGTATGTCAAAGGAAACATGAAGGAAGAATTTGTACTTCAGCCTTTGGACTTCTCAGCCAAGTTTCTCATGTGACTTGGACTTGCTGACCACTTCTTTTTATAAATTCAGTTAAAGATAAAGTCCTCTGAATATCTGAAGCAATAAGCATCCTTGCTAATTTAAAATCTTAAATTAAAATCTGTAGTTCATATTAGTATATCTCTAGCCATAAAGCTCTGAGAAATGAAGTCCACAGGTACAGCCTCAGTACCCAAACACTGGGTCATCAATGGACCTCAGACCTGTCTTGAAAATAGTTATGCCTGGAATCAAGAACAGACTTGAATAATTATTTCATCCAAAGCCTGTGTTTTGAGGCCCAGGTTTGGTCCTCTCAGGGTCAGACTGCCACAGGGATTTAAACTGGAAATATGTTCAGCCATTTATAAGCGATTGAGTAAGAGAAAGGTAAGAGCTATTGCCCCTCAGCTGTGGCACAACAGCTCGCTGTGTGTGTGCCCTTAACCGGTTGCAATGCAAGGTAAAACAAGTTATTTTAAATTGCCTTCAGTGGTATATGATAACAATTTAAGCTAACCTTTCCAAATTCGCAAATGACCACTGATAATATCTGGCTGAGAAATGATGACTTCCCATACTGCTTTAACCTCTATCATGTTTCAGGCAGGGATATTTGGGAGGAGATGGGAAATTTTAGCACTGGAAGCTCATGCATTGCCATCATAGTGCAGCAGCTCTCCAGCCCTGAGTTTCTACCCATCTGACATAGCCAGCAGCCCAGTGCAGGCTTCCAGAACAAGGGAGACATTGTGGGGCTGTTCAGCAGTTTTTCATATCTCCCCTCATCTACAGTCCTGTTTTGCCTCAGGACTGACTGTGGATGTATGCCGGCACGGCGGGTAGGCATGTTCTTATGTCACGTAAGCTGGGCAAGGCGTGCAGCTTACACGGCTCCTGTGTTGATAACATGGCTCTGCTGCGCTTTGCTCAGCTCGGTGGCCAACAGATTCTGGCTGAAGCAGCAGTGATGTTTCTATCGCTCTAACTCAGTGCTTGGTCACTGCTATGGTCAACCAATGACTGTGAATTCTGTGTGAAAAAAAAATATGCTGATGGGCAATACCATCTCATCTGAAAGAGTACTATTCCCCTGCCTTGTCAAATAAATACATACTGTATTATGTTTGACTCAGGTTGAAGAAAGGCCCGTATCTAAGCCGACTTCTCTAACTACGAGGCCACTCTGTAAAAGGAGGGCAGCGACCTCTCTCCGTGGCCATTATCTGTGGCCCAGATGACAATGCATGCATGCGTACATTCCTACATACAGGGAAGGATTTTTAGGTGGTGCATTTCTTCTTGGAGAGGTGCTATGCCCAGAAGAGAGGGAGAATTTCAAGTGCATTCCTCGTCAGTGTTTCTTGTTCACTTTCTGTAGCTTCTTCTGTTTGTGTGTGTTATATATTCTGGCTAAGGTTTTTGAGTCCACAGTTGGTGCCTGACTTCTGGACTTCATAATGCTTAGCATCCAAACATGTGAACCTCTTTTTGCGTCTGGAGCCTAACTTGTACTGATTGTCAGCTGGAGTTTGGCGGCTGACCTGCTTAGTTCTGTTTGCAAATCCCACTAGATACACCTGGGTGTTTTAGGTGTCAGAATAGCTTTATAAACATGGTCCTACTGCTTTTTAGTTTATTGAAACCTGTCTTTGGCACGCTTTACGATTCCCTGCATCTATGTATCAGCCTCACAGCTTGTCCTTAACCCTCATGATCTGTAAAGGGGAGTAAGCATAAATTACACATTGTAGACGGTTTAGATCTGAACAAATCTACAATACTGTAGTAAAACTTACAGATGTATCATAATCAAGTGTAGACATCCTTGCTAATGTGGATTCTATTACATTCTGAAACAGTGGCTCTGCAGTTGTTAAATAGATTGAGCAGGAGGAAATCTGAGATAAAGTAAGTTTATCCAAGTACTAAGAATTCAGCCTCACCTTTGAATTTGGCCAGGTAAATGAGTATGCATCTAAGAAGTCTAAACAAGTATAAACTAGTGCCTGAAAGAGGTGTCAGGTACACCTACTTGAGCTCCTTACATCAGATTTGTATTTAGCTCAGAAATAGTCAGAGTCAGGAAACTACACTCTTGAGGACAATCATCCAGGAGAAGAAATAAACACAATTATTTCTTCTACTGTCTGTAAAGAAGACTGCTTTGGTTACAGCCTTTCTGTGTTCGTGTACTTTCACACAGCTTTTACCGCCTAGGTTAAGTCATCCTGTTTCACCTATTACTTCCTAGAGCAGTATTTCATTCTTAAGGGCCAGCCCTGACATTTTTATATAAGAATACTCAAAAGGAAGCATAAATACTTTCCCCAAAAAATTTGAGGGTGGAAATATGCAATGTAGTCCTGTGGAGAATTTTGATTTAAATAGTTTTGTTTATCTGTTCATCATCTCATTTCTCCTATCCTATGTACCTTGTACTTCTGATCTAGTCAAAAACACATAATATAACCTAATGAAGTACATACCGATTACTTTCTGTGAAGTGATACGCTCCAATTCTATCCTAGCATAGAGCATCTAATTTGTATTTTGTGTTCACAGAGCCCTTTATAAGTAAATTGCTTTTATTGCTTGAACTTTACATAGAGAGACTAGGCTTCAGAGGTGTAGTTTATACTACAAAGTAACGTCACATCCAAACTGGGCTTAGACCTCAAGTTTCTTATGCAAACCCTGAAATTAATCTGCTTGAACACTGACTTTCGCGTGTTTGCTAAGAGAGCCCTGGGAAAATCATATTCTTCCACACTCATAATCCCATTAACACCCTTGAGGTAGAAAAGGTGGTAACTAGTAGAAAATTAATATTACTTTCAGGGTATTTAGATGCCAATCAAGTGATATATGATTTAAGGAGAAGAATCAAGTCTCTTTATGTGCTCTCCTCTCAGCTATGCTTTTCTCGTTGTTCCTTAGCATTTCTTATTACTGTTTCTGCTCTTATACCTTAAAACATCTTGTTTTCTTTCCCCTAACTTTCTAGAATTACCTCCCATGCTAAGAATATCTGGTTGTCTTTCATCCAGATTTTCTAGAACTGCTTTTCCTACTAGGAGTTCCGTGAGAAACTTCCCTTTTGGTAGCTTTGATGCCTTTGATGGCAGTTCCTATTTTTCATCTTCTTTGTCCACCTTGTAAGTAGCACACTATAAGGAATGCAGTGAAACTGTTGCCTCTCTCTTTTTGTGTTTCTTTAGTTTGTCAGTCTCTGGCACTGACTCATCACCTGTGAGCATGGTGCCAACTCTCATGAGTGGACACGTAGCCACAAGCTGTGAATTGTAGGTGTGCATTTTGAGAACATCTGCGCTGATCCAGATCTTCCCTTGTATGTGTCATTTTAATTATTCTAAAATTTATAAAATTAGGTTGATAATATTTTGTTCAAATTGACCTGTCCTTACCACCCCCTAGATATTTTTATATTTCACCCAGAGTTAATATCTTTGTTCTTATTTTGCAGAAGAGGACATAAGGGAACATTATGCAAACTTCTATTAGATGTTCCCGATCTGTATTCAGAAAACTGAGGCTCAGCTTTGTAATGCTGCTTGGCCTATAAGGGAAAAATGGTGTTCCTTGTTACTCTTGTAATTCATATCAATTTTGTGAGACCCGCCCCCTACCCAGGGCCCTGAAGACCCAGGCTTGATAGTACTGGGTAAAGAAGATAAGAAACAGAACTAGTTTAATACGATCTTTACTAAATATGGAGCGTTCACAGCTTCATTTCATAGGTCACATCATTCTCATTTTATAACTAGAAAGTCTGAAATAAACAGACATTTTTGGCTTCTCTTCAGGGCACTGAGCTTTAAAGCCTAAAATGATTCCTGTTTCATTTGAGACGTTTTCATCTTGGACACCTGAGCTCTTCTTGAAGTTCTGATATTCACTTACTTTGTGGCTTTGACTATGTCATTTAACTTTACTTTACTCAGACTGGTAGGAAAGTTGGGGCAGAGCCATCCTGTGAGTTCAAACTAAATAAAGCTTGTAGGGTGCTTGTAAGACCAGTCAGAATCAGGATATGACTCTATTTCTCGGACTGTGCTCATTCCTCTAGGCTTCCTGTTTGCTAGAGGTTTTTTTCATGAAAAGCTTCCGCTTGTTGCTTTTCAAAAAGTTTGGTATTTTACAAAGCAAACTACATTTTGTGCTTCCTTTTGTCATAGCTGATGTCAAACACTGTTAAAAGAAAGACATTTGCAACATCATAAAATGCTTGTGATTTGACAAATCTAAAAATGCTCAGAGTTGATCAGCCTTCCCAAGCTGTAGCATTCCAACAGCCTGGAAGATAAGAACACACTGTTGTTATTAGCAGGCAAATGGTTTGTTGAATGGGTTCAGGATTTTCCTAGTAAATGAAAGTTGCCAGACTACTGCTTTGTGAAATAAATCCAGATTTTTGACGAACACTAAGAAATATTAGAGAAACATGGAACAAATTCATCTATATAAATCTAACTATAAAAATATACTAAGTTTAAAACAGCTTGTTTATGCTTGGGAAGATGATTGCCACAGATACTGAGGCTCGTGCTGAGGAAGTTAGGCTATAGAGCATAGACTACTGCTATCAGTGATCTCTCTCAAATGCATGGCACTAAATAGTTAGAAGATACCTTTCTTTTCTACAACTTGGTCTAGAGATAAATACAAAAAGATCATCGTAGACTTATTTTGGGTATTAATAGCCATACAATTCCTCACAAAAAAATTTGCTGGCGAGAAACTTCACTTTCCTTAACCCCCTTCTCATACTTGTTTCAATCTGAGCTGACAGAAGTTATATTTCTCAAAAGGGGCATCTATCCAAGTTCTGTCACATCCCGTCATGCAGCAGTACATAAAACTGATTTGCTAATGTAAAAAGCCCTCTTTTTCTTTACAGTGCCTCTGTTTAAAATATAAATTACTAAAATAGCCCAAGAACAATCCCTATGTTAGGAATGTTTGGTAAAAATGTGTCTTCCTTTCATTTTAGTTTTCTGTTAGGAATGTTCCTTTAAGGGTTACTATAGCAATGCAAGCTGCTATTGAGACTGTAAACATTAATGATGACTTGGAAGTTGACACCCTGCAAAAACATTTCAGTCATTCTAAGTAAGACTTCCAACAGCACTGCCATAATATGCAACTCCTACTGAGAACAGCAGGATTCAGAGTTTTTTAAGAAAACAGTCTATATACTAGACAGCAAAACTGCAATGAAGGGAAAATAATATACTCTAATTTCGCAACAAACCAAAATTCCCATTTCAGCATATTCTGATGCCACATTCTTTATATTTTGGGAGGTCTGTCAGGCCACTTTTAAAGCAACATTTGCCTGCCAAGTCCAAATTGGCTCTATATCTCTCTGGAACCAAACTTTCGTTGTTGTTGTTGCCTTCCTTTTGCAAATGCAATAAAAATACGTGCTAAGGTTATATGCAACCATGGATGTCATTTGTTGTGTAGGAAGCACAGAAGCAAACTAACCACCAAGCCGACCAGATGCTCGTATGGCATTTCAAGAGGGCAAAATGAGCTTCACTCCAAAATTGGGAACTTTAAAATAGAAAAGGAAAATCACAGGTTTGTGTCTCAGACACATTTTCTGATTTGTTTCCACAAATACAGTTTGCAGCATAGGCTGACAAGCGCTATCTTTTTACTATTTACAAGAAAGGACCCTTTAATGTAGTATGAATACCTGTATCAGTGTTTAATGTGCACATATACACAGTTCCTTTGTGGAGCAACAGAGTAGTAAGTAGCAAAGCTGAGACTGTTTTCCTTTTGGAAAATAGTCATAGGGACGCACATTCTTTTCCTAATAAAATACATAATGTTTGGACTTATTTGGGGGCCTGGTTTAGCTATCTAGCACAAGTCAAAATTAATTTAACTGACAATTGACAGATTGAAAAAATACCACCCAAGATAAAAGTCACTAAATTTTCACATCCCAAGAGCCTGGCTTCTGCAGAGGCCAAAGATATTGGTAGTGAGCCAGATCTTTCCTGCCCTCTTCCTGTGGCACACTAGAGCCTTCGTGGCTTTTGGTCTTTTGCACCACAGGTCGTAGGCTTGTTACAGGGTGTTGGGAATTCTTCTGTGGTTTGTGGGAACCCTTCTGGACTAAAGAGTCTTTTACATTGTTGTCTGCGATTGTAGGAGCCGGGGCTTATGGTCCCTTCCAGTACTGTAATTCTGGAAACTTTGTTTTTATTTGCAACAGAGTTGATCTCAAGGGGTGGATTGTGTTCCCCTGCTGAGGCTGCTATACGGTAGCCAACGGCTGCAAATATGGTAGCCATTAATTTTCTGGTTTTCTCTGTTGTTACATTGCCCTTTAACAGGAGTCTGAGTAGAGGCTGTGCTGGGGAAGATCTGTAGTTGTGTCTTGAGAATGCTATAACTCGTGATAGGGACCTCTTCAGCCTCTAAGCATCCCCAAATGTGAAAGGTACAAACAGGGTTGTGAAGCACTATTTAGTCCAGTTTGGGGCTAAAATATCAGACGCTTTCAGATTTTAAGTACTTCACGTTTCTAACTCCTCTTCAGAGACAAAAGAGTAAACTTGAGAAATTCAAATTCCAAAAGTAAAGAAATACAAACATTTTGAAATCGGTGAATAGAAGTCTATCTTCCACTGGAAAGATTTCTAGCAGCTCTGATTTATTATTCTATGCTATCTGACATCAGGCCATCTGCGTTGAGCTGTGTACAAATACCTAGTGAGAGACTGGTGCCCGCCCTGAAGAACTCATACTATAAACAGACTAGTGAACCAGAGTGCAGGAGGTGAACAAGGACACAATGAGTCTGCTGCAGCAGTGTCCAAAGTAGAACTCATATTGTTTTAATGACAGGATGGCCTATGCTGCTCCTCTCTGCGTATTTTTAAGCATGTGTCTCCTCTACAAAGGTGGAATTCCTCCATAAATGAGACAAACCTTGTAATCCATATTTGAAAATCCACAGGAAGGTAACTTGGAATGTAATGATATAGCTCCTGTGTGGTAGGTCATTTAAGTATGCAGGCTGAACATATTAATGATGATGCACATTAATGTTCGTAATGGTTGTTAAAAAGGTCTCAGCAAGAATGGCTCTGCTGCCTGACTGAGGTATGAGCTATGTCTCCAGTTGATCCTACTAGCTGATTCCCATTTTGAACCTCTGTACCTTTGCTGGAGGGAGGTCTTCCCCGAATGCCCGTAAATGCCATGTTGTGTACTGCTCCAATGCAGTCAGCTATTGTATATTATAATCATCATCTCTCCCACATGTCTTCCTCCTCTTTTGAACCTTCTATGAGTATGTCCTTAAATGCTTCATAATACATTCAAACAATTTGTATGCAGGGCAGCACTACCTTTTAGAAGTTATCTAGCTAGTTACAACTTAAGTCACTGGAGACTCCACTGACTACGTAGTCTGCTTGCCCTTAGGACACACCAGTCTTATCTTCCGTGTTCCTTCCATAAGTGTCACAAGCGTTATGTATTATCTGTAATGATAAACACCAGTAGAAAAAGATGTTGTGAAGCTCTAATTTTTCATATTTCTATGCATTTAATTTTTGGTTTTGGTTGAGAACTCTTCTCCCGTTGTTGATTGCAAAATTAAGATAACTTACACAGCAAAAATGTGGCCAGAGAATGGCAAACTAGTAATATAAATTGTGAGGAATGCGTTTATCTACTCCATCTAGGGACAGAGTACTCTCTGAATGATACCTGGCAAAAACTTATCAGGCCTCAGTAGCACAGATGTGTATTGGTGAGCTAGACGTTATTTTTCTGTAGATTTTCAGCATAGTCAGAGATATAGTTTGGAACTCAGTGAGGAAACTACATGGGTATACCCTATGTACCGATTCACATATCTACCTTCTGTGTGCTAGTGATAGGGGATATGCTGGTTATACTGCAATTCCAAATGTCTATGATATCAAATAAATGCAAAACTATTGCAACCCAGCAGGATCTCAGGTTCTAGTCCTGTGTTCCTCTTGGTATCACCAGCATGGCCCAGACTGACGTTGTGGTGCTGCTGACAATGTCCTCCCAGGGCTGCAGAAAGAGGATCTGCCTAGCTCTTCTACTCCAGCACTGGAGTTGCAGAGGGACTGGGTTCAGAGCAGTCTGCCTCTGCCTCTCCTCTAGCAAGGAATGTTCCTCTCTTTCTCCCTTTCAAAGTGCCAGAGGAGACTAGAGCTATGTGAATGCAGACAGTCACAGAAGGGGTCTGCATGAGAGGCTGGATAGTGCTGGAAGAGGACAGCTGTGTGCTGCTGCGGAGAAGGGGAGGGGATCCCCAGTGCTTCCTGGGCCAGACCATGGTGACAGGGCCCCAATTTAGAGCGATCAGGTCAGCTGTGGAGTGTGGGGACCAACAAGGTAAAAGAGAAAGGCCTTAAGTGATGGTCTCCAGAAACTTGCCAGGGACCTGAGTACACCAACAGGCTCAGCAAGCTCTTCCTCCCATCCTAGGAAGCTGTGTTCGAGGTAAGCTCTTATATGGCACAGCTCGGTAACCCTGGATCAGGCTGCTGTGAAAACAGCTAGATTGTCAGGAGTCTTGTCCGGGGCTGCCTTTGGGCTCAGGCCCTTGCCCTCGGTCCTTGCCTGAGTGACGCCGCAGGTGCCCTGCACCTGTCTTGTGCCTTGCTGGTCTTCACCTTCCCTTGCTGGCCTGATTAACTGGCTCAAGCTAGGACCTGCCTCGTCACTACAGACTTGTCCAGCACTCACTGGTTGAGGCTGATGCTTATTGCTGCCAGCGACCCTGCTCTGCTCATCTTGTTTGGGCACTGTGGGAAAGGGCACTAAACCTAAATAATACCAGGCCACACAAAGGGGTCCTTGTCATGCGGTCATGGTCCTGCCTGCCTTGCTGTGTGCTCTTGGCTCCTAGCTCACCTTCTCTTGCAGAACAGCCCCACTCTTGTTTCGTCCTGACAAATCATGGGGATGTTTAAGTGTTATGCTTTTTGGATTTGCATACTTGGGTCATGATTTTTTTTTGATGTTCATTTCACAAAAAATTCAAAATATGGCTTCCATCACTACTCCCTAGCTACCTACTTACCATTTTATTTTGATAAGGACTAGAGAGGCCGGAAGAGGTTGGAGCATCTTGCTGTAGGTATGAGGAAACTCTTCAAAAAACCCTTCCCTGGCAATGTGTTGCCACCTCTCATTAGCAAAGTACCACAGTATCCTCACAACAGATCTTTTACAATATAGCTAAGTGTGACTGACTCTAAGAGTAGGACTCCAGCATCTCAGATTGCAAAACTGAATAATACCAGACCACATAAATATGCAGTATAAATTATGGACAACAGAAGTGGTATATGAATGTTGTTCCGACGTGAAAGAAAACTTTCAGTCACTATAAGGCCAACAGCAGAGGGGAAAAAGAATTAGGAGGCACAGAGAAGGGTAAAATCTTCAATATTTATGATGAGATTTAAAAAGCCATGGAAATATCATGAGACAGAACAATGCAGGACACTGGCTTCCAGAGCAGTTTTTAAGTGGGACAGTAACCTAATTGCACCACTGCAAACTAGAGAGGTGTAAGATGTATTCGTGTTATGCAATACCTACATGAGCTCAAAATGGTCCTGCAGTTGAATTCATCTCTGACCTTCAAATTCAGCAAAAGTTGCAGCTTGCATATTTCCATCTGGGAGTTTTGCAGTGGCCAAAGATACTGGGGCAAATGGAACACTGAATGTTCAGAGTTAGCTGGAGAAAGATCGTTCTTCAAAGCTGCCATTGCTGCCTGTCCGCTGTGTAGTCAGTATGTCAAATACAGTGACTGGTCTCAGTTTAATTCCTAGTCCCAAAATTTCTGTCAAAATTAGCATTAATGAGATGTAGTTTCAGAAGAAACACCACAGGATGAGCATGACTACAGCAGTCTTCTAAGCAGTTCTGCTGGATGAAGGGTGAGGTCCCCTTGCAGGTTGTGCACATTGCTGCTGTCATCTTGGCACTTTCAGAAGCATTAAGTCCAAGCAAAAAAAATGTTTTAAAGAGTATTGGAAGACTTCATTTTGTTTGTTGCATTCTCACATAAGGTGACAGAACTGAAGCCCGTCACCTTCCAACTTTCCAAAGGGAATGTCCAAGTTCAGGGCAGTAAAAATATCTTGGAATCTTGGAATGCAGACGCCAGCCTCTGAAAACGGGAGTTTGTAACTGAAATGGGGAACTGGGAACAGAAGTTGACAGGGGCTCCTCTGTTTTATGTATACAGCACAAAGTCTAGAAATATAAACAGCACGTAAAAGAGGGAAGTGTGTTATTTACCTATTTAGGGATAGGTTGCAATTTTACACAGCAGTACTGCCTCAGGAGCAGCCCACTTCCTGCTCCCCTGCTTACCCTTGGCATTAGTGGCAGAGTGGAAGACCAGAGTCCTTCACTGCATGAGACAGGTGAGCTCTCAACTGCTCTAGCCCATGGTGGAAGTAAAGGAAAAAGAGCAATGGGGAGTAAAGGGCCCTTCCTTTTACTACTCCTGCCTAGTCCTTTCCACTCTACTGACTTGGGAGAAGCATTCTAGCTCCTCTGTGGTCCAAATCTCTAACAGCTGATTCAGCTAAGGGTAGAAGACAAGCTCTGGCCCCCCCATGGCTTCTCTGCATGGAGAAGTGAAAGTCAAGTAAGACTCTGTATGCTATTTTTCTGCTAAATCAGTACACAGTTGTGATGAGTGATACGTTTGAATTCTTTTCAAAGCCAACATAAAAAAGTATTGCAATACCACAAAGTATTGTGAAACCATTCATTCTTTCAAGAAAGGATAGCTGGAATTGGGGGAGGGAAGGCTATGGGTAGAGGCAAGGAGTTTTTATTCCATTATTCCACTTATTCCACATTATTTCCATGTTCCCAACTCATCTGATTTTGTTTTGGGACCAGAATTTGTTCTGCGGGACTTCACTTTCTATTGCTCTGATTTCTGGGACGTCCACCCAGACCCTTTGCCCCAGCATAGCTAACTCCTTTTCCCACCCCTCCTCTGGGGCCCATGGATGGTACCTGCACAGCACTTCTCTCTGCTGGGGAGTTGCAGGACCTCTGCCAGATGTGGCAAGGGAGATCTATTGCCTTCTGCTAGACCTTTCCTACTGCATTGCTACAGTGGAGGGGCTAGTCCAGAAGGGGTTGGTGCTTTTGTAAGGAGGAGGTGGGAGAGCGGGTGGGAAGGAGCCAGGGCAGGCGAGAATGTGGTGGTGCAGAGCTGGAGCATGCACGTTTGTGCTGAGAGGAGTATAAGACTTAGGTGGTGATGATAGCTGCAATCATGATATTGTCTGGTGCGTCACACATTTGATATCACAGTACTATTGCCCAGCATTAGTAGAGAATAGCCAATGCACTGTCAGTCCACACGTTCTATCTTGTTTCATAGGAAGATAGCTCAGTATGCATATTCAGCAACATTTAGCCTTTGTATGGTCCCCTTTGAATATCACCACTGGAGTCTTCCCAAGTGAGGACAGATCTCAGAATCTGGTCCAAGCCAGTGAAATCCCACTCTTACATGTGCAACATTATGAATTTGAATAGCCCTAAGAACTGGGGAAAGACTCACACCATTTCTAGGACTGAGACTAAAGTTGGTTCATGGAGAAGTGAAAGCAGAGTAAGATACTATGACACAGGGATATTTCTACATTAACAATTCAGCATTACAGATGTGGCTATAATGGGGAACTGACTGTTCCCAGTTTCTGAATTGTCAAGCTGGGGAATATTTCTCTTTCCTTTCCAGGACGGTTGACTCAGCCAAAGTTGATTGTAGACTGGGTATTTTCAGTGTGTTGCAACTCCTGTGTACTGCTGCTTTTCTGTATGGCACAAGGTGTATTACTAATAGGATAAAGGGCTTAGATAATGTTATTAGAATCTCCTATTTCTTAAAGTGGTATGATTAAGTGCAAAAATACATGTGTTCACGTGTATGTGGAGAAGTATTTTGTGCCTGCACGGATAATAAAGACAAATCAGTATAGATATAAAAAGAAGATGGTTTTGATAGCTAGTAGGGTTAAAAAGAAGACCAGTGATCTCAGAAGGAAACTTCTCATTTGCATAATAGGAAAACATTGCATATAAGGTACATAATTAGTGAATGAAATTCAATAGCTAATGAGATGAGGTAGATTAATCTTTTTTGGTAATAAACTGAGATAAATTATAATCAGTATGTTTTATTTAATTGCATCATTAGCTTTATTTATGACTTTTAATTTGGTATTTTATACTAATTTGTTAACTGGATTATCCATCTTGTGCATGATCTAGCAGGGTAATCTTTTTGTTGGTATGGTGATGAAGATCTAATCTGCATTCATTTAACCATACATACAGAGAAGTAATTGGCATTCTGCAAGGAAATCCTGCTACAAGCTGATATAATTGAAAAACAGTGCGGAAGTTGCATAAACTGACCTCACAAAAATCAATCAGCATATACTGTAGCACCTAAGGAAAAAAATCTTGAAATTAAAAGTGAAGGGGGTTTGAATGGATGTGTTTATATACTTGTAACTAATCAGCATAGATCTGGCAGTTGTTGGGGTGAAAAAAAGTCTCCACCTCTTTGCCAACATGCTGACGACCCTGACCAATATGTAAGCACAAGTTATGTTTACAGATGAGCCCTGCTTGTCAGCTTCTGTTGTTCAAAGAGCTGGTTTAAGTGTCTCCCTACAAAATCTTTGCAATTATAGGTCAAAGAAAATTTGGCACACATATTGGTAAGAGAAGGGTTAAAGTTATCAGCAGGCTAAGGCTGGGAATAAAATGGGGACCTATTGCATTCTGTGGCAGTTCTGACTCAGCCAACGGGTGTGCCTAAATGAGCTAAATATTCCCTAGAGTAAGGGTGGAACAGTTTACTCATTATTAGAATAGTAAAGCACTATTTTTGCACTACCTACTTACCTATGGCTAGTTCTGATCTCCGTGTGCATGTGGGAGTTGTGGGAGCTGGTGGAATCTTCTTCACAGGTTCTGGAGCTTTGCAACAGATGATATGATAGGAAGGCTGCAAGTTGTTTTTTTTCAAAAGTCGGACATCTGTTGGAGATTTCATCTTTTCTCTCTGTATTGGATAATAAATCCAGTTGCTTAAATTAGACAGTGCAGCAAATCTATGCGTTTTTGCAGATGGAGCCCTGGGGAGTCCTGTCGTGCAACACAACAGCCCTCCATCCTGGGCAGTAGAGCAATTTTAGTTTGCAAAGTTTAGGCTTGATCTCACTGTGGCAGAGAAATCTGTGGCTGGTCTGCATTCATAAGTGTTAGTGTGCATGCAGCAGCCTTTCTGTGGGCAATGATTGGTAGGAAAATGCCTTTTCTTAAAGACAGCCTAGTGGGTACCTGCAGTTGCAGCTGGTTCCAAATGTCTCTGTTGATTTTGGGCATCTCTGAAATACTATCAAAGAATTATCTGCAAGTGCTATGCAGCCAAGGTGTTGCCAGTCACCAGCTGAATGGCGCTCAAAAGTCAGAAAGGGAAAATCTTTGTGAAAGAAGTGCAGAGATAAATCCTGATGAATGTAAGTGAGCGGCTCAGATAAGATTTGAGATTATTCCAACGCTTGCAGTTATGTGTCTCTACAGCTGGATAAGATGTGTCATTTAGGGTGTAATGTACAAATTGAACAGATATTCTGTGCTTGCTATGAATTTGGGTTAATTAGACTACTACATGCAACTCCTCTGCTTAGCTTACTAAAAGACAATATCATAAGACCCAGCTTTGCAACTCTATTTACTAATGTTATAAAGCTTTTTGCCTGGGGAGATCTTGGCAAGCTTAGCTAAATGAGTAGTGTGGAATTCTATTTTCTCCCTGGAGGCTGAAAAAGTCAAATTTATCCCTTCTATAGTGGGGTATAACGCTCCTTGACTTCAACCAGAACACCCTTCACTTGTACCGGGCATGAATTTTGTCCTCAGTCCCATGCTATTTATGAGGCTGTAATGATGTCATAGTTTGAGTATTGTTTTTGTGTACTACATCAAAGGAACCTGCCTGTGCATATGAGAAACTGCTCATTGTGAATTCATGTGGATTGCGAGAGATACCATATTCCATCATGGAAGCGGTTGGTGGTTTTGTTTTCCTTTAATCCCTAAACTCTTAATTGTAAATTAAGTTAATTCAGGCTGCAAGCACAAAACAGAGCTTCTCTTTGCCTGTTAAAAAACTGTAAGTATATTTATCAGCAAGTGAAGCTTTCGAAGCAGATATAGATCCATATAGGCCAACTCTAAATGTGTATGTGGAGTCAAGGAAAGTGAATATAAACATCTTAGAGTCAGAGGGCAAAAGTGATGAACCTCCACAGGTAGCTGAGGAACATTAGACTCAGGGGTAAAATCCTTTTCCAGACGTGTGGGCTGCTCAGCATTTAGAAATTTGCCTATCTTGTTATCATAAAAATACAGGAATGCCTAAGTAATCTAGCGTTCTTTGATGTAGAAAAGAGATGGCTGAGAGGATAAGCTAGCAGTCTATAAAATCAGGAAAGGCATGGAAAGGGTGGAAAGGGATCACTCTTTCATTCAGTGAAAGAACCAGAGAATTTTGAACAAGGTTGATACGAAGCAGACTTGAAAAAAGAAGATAGTTCTTTACACAGCAGAACTTCTTGCTAAAGGGCAGGATGGATAGTAAAAGTTTGCCTGGGCTCAGGTGAGGACCGGACAAGTTCAGAGTAGAAAAATCCGGTGACAGTTACTAAATACGTAGAAACCATATCGAAACCATATCCAGCTCAGGAAGATCTTGAGCTGAAAAATATGGGACGCTAGGAGACTGTTAATAGGCAGTACTATAGGCATGCCTTTTCTTTATACTTCTCCTTAGCCACTCACTCCCGAGTACTGTTGCGAATACTGGGCTAACCAGACCTTTAGGATGATCCAGTACTGCCATTTTTCTTCTCATAACTGCAACGATGGAATAAGTGCTTTTTCATACTGGAGTGTCCAATATAGTGGTCAAAAAAAAAAAAAATCCCAGAAGTCTGACAAGTCATTTACAGCACTGTACAACAGAAATAACTATATATTGAATCATCATTTTTCCTCTACTTGTAAAATGTAGATAACTAAAGAAGATCTATGATTTTTGAAACCACTGGAAGGAAGGAAGAATGGTATTCTGGGGTTTTTTTGTGTTTTTTTTTTTTTGAGAGTGGGAGTCTTAAAGAGTGCATTTTGCATGATTTATGAAGATGGTCTGAAACTTTTGGGTATTTATTTTCATTTTGGAAGTTATTCAAATTTTCTATATGAAAAATGCAACAATATCTCTAGAAGAGGCTGATAGAAGAGTACAGAACTACTGAAACTGTGGTGTCTCTGAAATCAAACAAGTGAAAGAAGAAGAATTTTTAGTTTGATTGTTCAAAAAACCCTTCCAAAAAGAGTGAGAGTTCGCACAAAACTTCAGAGAATCAACTGAAGACAAGATTTCTCATATCAAATATTTCTAAAATTAAACAAGAAACAAGTAAAACAAATGAAGAAACACAGACATTCTTAGGCTATCATTGTGCACAGTAAAAGAGCACAAACTCTGCGAGCCAGACTTCTTAAATTCACTTCACATTATCTCAAATTGTCATTTGAGAAGTAAAGTGACAGGAAATGAAAGGTCTGGACTAAAGACATTCATCTGTTCATTTCAGGTGTAATTGTGTATTTCCTAGAAAACATCAAGTGTTAAATTGCTGTGGTTCAAAGAGAAGGGCTGAAAGGTAGCCAGGGTTTAACCTAGAAAGGTTTTCAAAACCAAGAATGTAACAATGCAAAAACAATATTCAGGGATTAAGGTGACCAGAATGAGATCCCAGCCTCTCAGCTCCATGAGGAAGTGTTCATGTCAAATGCAAATTGCAAATGATGGAGAAATCCAGCTAAAAGGACTATATGTGAAACAGAACAAACCAGCGGAAATCCTTCTGGATTGCAAGGGAGAAATCAGCTACTGCCAGATCATTATAGGGAGACAGATGTGCAGCTCTAGCCGTCTGTGCCCACAAAAAAATTTACTGTCAGTATGTGAACGTCTTACGGGTAGATATGCACCACACACAAAAGACACTAACCCCAGCGGAATTGTTCACCTTTCATGCTAAAAAGGAAGAGATTTGCAAACAAAAAGCTTAGTGACTAATGAAGAAGATAAAGGGAGAAGCAAATTTATTTTGCAAAGTAGAAATACACTGGCAACCATTTTAAGTACTTCAAAATGGCTTTTTCATTATTGGAAACCCCCTCCATCTACTACCCTGTTCTGTAGCATACAAAATAAATAAATAAACCTTGGCTTACATTTTCCTTCTCCACTTTTTACGGTTTCCCATCATCTCTCACTCCTCTACTTCTTCTTTTTATTTACACAGCTCTTCTGTCTCATGTACTTTGTCTCTGGAGGTTGTTCAAGCACTTACTTGGTGAAGTACTCATTTCCTTTCTTGTATATTTAAAGACTGTAATTTTTATTTTTATAGTAGTATTTATATTAAAAGAAATCAAAATAACTCATGGAAAAACACAAAGCTGTACAGTAAAAGTCATCTCTCTGTCTTTCCTAGATGGAAGCTGGAATGTATGTGTTTCGCTTTTAAGTATGCCTGCCTGTTATATTTGTTGTAGAAATATTGTAATAAAAAGCAACAGGGAAATGAAAGCTGAGTACGATAAGCTGAAATGGAAAAATTACCCCTTGGATGAGCATGACCAATACTGGAGCAGTTACTAAACGAAAAGTATTGCACAAATTCTGTGGGTCATAATGGTAAATTCTTCCTGTGAAAAATGTATTAAGCGAATCTCTCCTGTTCACTTTTTGTGCCTCTCCAATCACTGCATCAAAGAAATCTTTTCCAAGTGCATTGACTGGCTTTGCGAACTACACAGGAGCTTTTAGAAGACTCCAAGTCTTCCTTCTTCCTTTGCTGAAGATGTCTTTGCTTAAGACATCTGCTTAAGATAGATCTGTTTGCTTTTTTATTTTCCTCTTTACTATGTATAATCTGTGGCAGTTCTGTCAGACAGGAACATTTGGCAAAGTGAATTGAATGTAGGCAGGATTAAAATGACCTTTATTTGCAGTCTATTCTCTGCGTATCTCATACTCTCATCCAAACAGTGTCGTTACAGTGCTGAAAAATTGTCTTTTATACAATAAGTGCAAATAAATATTAACATGCTGCCACTTGCTGAGTCCTCTAGAGAGCAGCTCTCCCTAAAAAGGGAAAGGAATGGATCTGAAGCGAGAAATGTGTCATTGCCCTAACACAGATGTTTATTGCACATGTGCAGAAATGGAGGGGGCGGGAATGGAAAGGGGAGAAATTGCTGAACTAATCCAAGAATAGCTTGCCCAATATCAGAGGAAGATGATAACATGAGACAGATTTCTCACATTTCCTTATTTGCTATTGTGCAAAAATAACCAAGTGTGATATCTCCTTTGTACTGACCTCACAGAGAAAATACCTTTAAAAAAATTTCCATTCACTCTCCGTTCCACATAGTCCTTGGATAATAGATATTGTTTGGATCTGACATCTTTGGGCTGTGCTCAAAATGCCTTAGGCTTTTACTTAATTAATGTTGTTGTTTTCAAGGAAGTGAGGTTCGTGTGGGTAATTAGGCCACGGAATAGTTATGTGAAAGGTAAAAGCGTTCTGTTGAAAGCCAAATTTAGCTCCATGATGTAAATACTACAAAGCAAATGAGTTTAGCTCAGGGCGACATTTTTTTAATATGCCCATGGGCCAAATTCTTTGCTGAGTCATAGTGCAACATACCATACTTTTGAAATCAAAGCAAGTTACAGACTGGTATGAAAATCTCTGTGGAAACTAAATCTCAGAAAGAGATTTAACTCAGAGATATTACATGAGAAGGAGTCCAGCCAGGCTTACTTCTCTCTCTGTAAAGTAGGCATGATTTGATGCAGATACAGATTCAGTATTTCATGGACCATCTAGTAGTCAGCACTTCCAATAGTACTTCTCTTTTGTTTTGTTTTGAAAGGGTTTTAATCCATTTTCTGTAAATTCCTTTCATTCTTCATCACTTTATTTTTGTTTTGGAACATAAAGTGGCTGTATGAATTGTCTGTACTTGGAATAAAACAGAAGCAAACCAAAAATGGTTTGGGGACCATAGGAGAGGGGTTTATAGCCAGCACTGTGATCTACAAAAACTGGCATAAAGACTCTTTCTTTCTGCCTTCAGTACCATGGGATTTAAAGGAAATTGCTTTAATGGGCAGCTGCAAACAATTACTAAACTTTTTAATGGAACTCTGCAATGTTATGAATTTGACCTGCTTTTTCAAAAGTGCTCATTTTTATTCTTTGGAAATAATCCCTTCACTCTTATTATAAGTAAATCCTGTGTACCCGATGCAGCTCACAGACCAAACTCGCACTGTTTCTTTTCTGTAAGGCTGGAGTTCTTAGAAGCCAGCATTACATTCAGATTTTCTCTTAGCAGCAAAGAAAGAAGGAAAGAAATAAACTGTTTCCCCATATGTTTTCATTTCTGCTCTCCAAAACACATTTCTATTTTTCCCTTTTGCTTCAGTGTTCAGCATGTCAAAGCAGTGGAAACTGGCTGCTGGAGAGGGAGAGTTGTGTACTTTCAGTAGGAAAATTTCTATTCATACAAACAACACGATCCTTTCCACCTGAAAGGAACTGATTGAGAAACACTGTCTTTATGAGGTCTTCTGACCACTGAACTGGGGAATCCATGGTTGGGACTGAGTTCACAGAACCAGTTGCTGAAATCATTTAACCCCTTAGAACAGTTTGCAGAATTCGGGAAACGGATCAGGGAACAACAAATCAAAACAAAATAGTAAGGTCAGCATAAACTGTCAAGAGATAAAAGTGTTTTGTGGGAACATGAACGGTGGAAGTCTGATTCCTAACAGAGCCATTAATGACTTCGTGAAAGAGAAGAGAGGAACTCACTGCATTCCAGACATGTCTGTAAATATTACACTAGTCTATTTATTACTCAGTGGCCTAAAGTCACATTATATAGACTATTGAAGGTCAGCAATTATAAAGACTCCTAGTCACTTGTTAACTATTTGCTCTTCTTTCATTGCTACAGTAAAAGAGTAACTTAGACTACTGATTAAACCATGCTGGGCACAAGGGTCTGATAGACCAGAAATGACCGCACCACTGGGGACAGCAGATTGCAAAATGCAGACAGATGAAGAAATGAGAAATGGAAGAAATCAGGCAGCACCTTAGTGCTTTCTCCTTCCAAACCTCCTCCTCCAACCGAACTAGAAAACATCCTAAGTTCTTTTAGGTGCAGATGTCTTGTAATCTTTTCCTTTCCTACATGTCCCAGAGACATTTTTCAAAGCGTCTGGTTTTTATTGCAGTGCAGAAACAAAAGCCTTCAAACATATAGCAAAACCCCATCTTTTCATGAAGTATAAATCTTTGTGTCATAGTCCTACAACACAAAACCATTGGCCAGCATACTCTATGAATACTGAAGTATGGGACTAGAGTCACCAAACACATGATCACATAGATCACCAAGCAATCATTAGATAGTGATGATTTTGGTCTTCTGCTGATAATGCACTCAGTATTAAATGGTGAAGTACAACAATAGCCTCTGTATCCTTTTACCAGTAAGGTAAGCCAAGTTGGTCATTTCATTGTAACCAGTTTGAAAAATAGGACAAGAGGAGGAAAGTTAATACATGGTTATTGCACTTAGAGTTTCAATTCTGGATTGAGAAAGAGGTAATTCAAATAGTCCTTTCTAAAATGATAGATTCCAGATTGAAGAAAAGATTTAATCAGGTGATTTTATTCATTGGTAACAGAGCCCAAAGAAACTAATGCCAAATTTAACCTCCAAGAGGTTAAGAGAAATGATTCCTGCCATCCCTGAAAAAAAGGCCGTTTGAACAAAATGTTGAAAAACCAAAAACTGAATGAAATTGTTAATAAAAAAGCATTAATCTCCAATTTGGTGAATTGATGAAAATAAGATAAATCAAGTCAGCAGAAACCTAGTATTGAAATGAAAGTTATAAATAAAAATTAATTTAATGCTAAACAAAAATATCTGAAGAAGGTGAGAGGGTGAGGGGCAGGTTACATCACATGCTCATTTGTGGCAAAAGAAGTTGTACAACATGTAAGAACATTTTCATAGATAATCTTCCCACCACGCAGCTTTCTAGGTCTGCCTTATATCACAGGCCCATCATTTTCAGCTGGTAGAAAAAAATAATCCTCCACTAGAGTTGATTGTGATGTCTAGAAGCTCCTCTCTAGCAAAGAGCATGGAATGCTATGTACCTCTCCAGCAGTCTGTGCCATCGGGTCATTATTTAATTGCCTGTATGCGTGGGTAAATGACCAGCTTGTGGTAATTATATATGCAGTGTTAGCTATAGTCCTGGATCCCTGCTGTTCTGAAAATCCATGCCACTACTTTTAGTTCCAGTATCCAATTAAAATTCAAGAAACACTCATAGAAGAGAGTATAACTTAATTATAAAAGCTAAAAAGCTCACTTAGGATAATTGTTTATTTATGGACACCATTGTCGCTTATTGGCTGCAGCACAGCAGTTTCCTTTCAGATAGAGTGTATGGCATAAATCTATCTGTCTGGATGTATTTGTGGTCTCTTTGATTCACAATCACTTTCAGAAATCTCTGGGATGGATCATCCATGTCCAGACTGCAGCAAGGCAAAATTGTGCCTTAAAGGCACAATCTGCCCCCAAGAGCTTGGTGTTACACACTTACTCATTGGGCTGGCCTGTAGCTGGACTAATAATTTTGTTCTTTCTAATAGGACTGCTCATGCATACAAGACTGACTTATACAGAGCTTTAAGTGAATAATAAAATTCTTATTGCATAAAATTCTTATTCTACAGAACCAACTTTGTTAAGAGAAAATAATTAAGCGCTATATAGCATGTATATTATAACATAAAACATAACATATAACAGGATGAAAATCTCCTGTTTTGAAAAAAAAATTGTCAGCTTTACCTTGACATACATTTTCCATAAATGCCTCAGCTTTGCCTAATCCCATTCATGTAACAGAGGGTGTCTGTTATCCCATAAAATCCATAACAAATAATGGTGTATCTCATGGATATTGTCTCTTAATTTGCATTCATAGAGTGCACAGAATGTGGGTATTATTTATAACAAGGTATGTGACAAAGAAAAAAGGAAAGCCAAAATCGTTTTTTTTTACTTTGGCCATGCTCAAGAACTGTTTTGAATTATGGACATTTTTAAAAAATGTGTATATATTCACATTTATTGATTATAAAGAAGAGAAAATAGATTCTGGTCTGAGTTGCTTACAGCAAAGCAGATTTACACCTTATACGTTGAAATTTATATTATGAAAATGAGTAATGGCTCATTTTCAATTTACAGATCCCTTTTCAAGATACAAAGAGCTCTTACATTAAGTCTACACCTAGGTGTTGCATCAGCTTTGATACAATACTTTCTAAATGAATTTATTACATTATGTCAGTTCCTTTGTGTGGAGACGTAACGCTGGGCTGCTAAACTAAAGAACAATTAACCAGTCTGAAATAATTTACTCCTAGGTGTTTGCCCTATAGCACTAATTTTACTAAACTGAAGTCGTTCAAAACATTTAATTTCTCTGTGTATTAGTGTGTATAGCCTATCCCTCAGTCTAGCGATGATGTAGACTCAGAAGGTAGAAGACCAAATGGGATAGATGTACTATTTCCATCAGCAGGTGTAGGGCTGTTTAAAAGCCAGAACCTCTGGGTTGCAGTCCACATTCTGCAAAAGATCTGTTGTCTCAATTGGGCACATCCACCGCCGGTACTGGGTACTGCAGAGACCACAGGGTAACTGCCAGGGGCAGAATGGTGGCCTCAGGAGGCATGAAGACAAGCAAGGCTAATTGATTTGAAAGCCTTAGTGCTTCTGGACTACTTTAGGGATCCTAATGAATTTATCTCCTCAGTGCTCTTCTGTGTAAACGTGCTTCTTTCCTTGGAGATAGCTTGGGTATCTCAAACACAGCTGAACCATGTAGATGTGCTTTTAAAGTAAGTGAATGGGAACTAAAACCCACTAGGCAACTGAATACCACTTTTCTCCAGGGCATAGTTAACTTGTCCTGGGCTACAGCAAAGAGTTTTACATCACTTGGAATTGCTTTGGGATTCCCATTCCTAAAATTAGATACCTAAACTCTTTTTTCAGAGAAGGAGCAGGACTCAGCTTATTTCTTTAAAAGCGCTTCCAGAAGAAGAGGCAGCATCACCCATTTTCCCTGTAGCTAATTAAGGCTTTCACCCACATGCAAAACGTTTGGGTAATAGCCCCTCTGCTTGATAGGGATCAGACTTAACTCTCTTGTTGCAAGAACAAGAGAGTCTTGAATGAAGGACAAGGGATCATTTGGTGGAAAGGAAGGGAAAGATCAGGTTTAATCTCTCCCACTGAAGCTCTTAAACTTTCCACAGGGAAATGAAAGATTCCGGGGAGCACTGAGGGCACTGGAGTCTCTGAGTCTGCAGAAAGGGTACCTATCTGCTGTGGAAAATGTGGATTTGACATTTCTCAGATGCAGAAAAAGAACCTGAGGCCAGATTGCTGCCTGAGTGCTCTAATCCCTGAGCCTTTGGCTAAAAGTGGGTCTCCATCCCACATCTTCTGGCTATATTTTAGGCAGAGCCTGATTTTCTGCTGTGTTCAGGCCATGCCTAGTTTAGGGTAGGTGCATGCAAGCATAACTAGTTTCCAGGTTTAAAGTGAAGATAAGTGCTGAACAAGTCAGACTGGTCAAGACAGATGTTTCTAGGCATGCTAAAGAACGGAACTTCAATTGCCCGGAGCATATCAACTGCCTAGAATGCGAAAAACTGAAGCAATTACAGATTTTAGGTGCTTCTTCCTTTGGCAGTCGCTAACTATGGGTTTGAAGTAATAAATTTTGGAGCTGGGACTTATCTCTGTGGAGAAGATAGGACGAAGCAGATTTCTTGCACACCAGCTAATGAGTACACACTGACTTCGCAGGTAGACATAGCAGGCAAGTAGTAAGCTACCTCAGGCTTACGTAGGAAAGCCACGTTCTCTTGGGCTTTTCTCAAATAGGTTGATGTTCGTGGGCACAGTGGAATATGGACAGTGAGTCCCACACTTTGTGCACACACTTGCAAAGCCACAGAAAGGAAAAGGCAAGCTGGGCTTTTTAGGGTTGTCCAAAGGAGGGAGGTATGACTGATCCCTGCCATGCTTCTGTTATTGCCTCCACTGTCTTGGGAGACAGGGTGCGTGTCAATGATCTGGTGCATACCCAGAAGGTCTGATACCTCCTGGAAGAGGCAGGCTTGCCAAGCATGTGCAGAGCAACTGCTTGTGAGTGAGTGGTAAGTTGGATGTCAGATGTGCTGCTCATTTGTAATTCAGTTGATCTGCACGAGCTTTGTGCATGTGTCCAGTTCTTACATGTCAGACAGCCTGGGCAAATATAAATAATCCTCAGATTCAGCTGGTCAATCCACCAGCTGCAGTGATAATTAAGGCAGTGGAAGTTTACTTTGGAACAAAGGTGCTACAAAGCTTTGAATGTTTGCAATTGTCATGAACTGAGAATCTTGTCTTTGGTGAGGCTTGAGTTCACTTCAGTGCACAGTTCCACGCTGTTTCCCATTCAAGTTATTCCTTGGAGAAATATGCTACTGAGATATTTTAGGACTGGCTGCTAGACTTAAACTGCTAAAAAACCCCGAGAATTAGAACATACTATGATGTAGTTCATTCTTTCCAATTAGGACTGCCACTAGAAGAATATAATTTATGACTTTGGGATCAATTCTGCGGTTTTGGACTGAGCAAGTTCTCCCTGAAAGTAAAAGGACAAATTTTGAACTCAATTTGGAATATTTAATCTCCGTTGTCTGTTAGGAGAAATAAACATTAATTTAAGGTTACATGATTGCATATGCCAAACTGCCTGAATCTCTGTGTACAACACAAACTAGTTCAACTTTCATGATTTACTCTTTCAGTATTGCTTGCAGCTTTAAATGTGTGCTTGTCAGAGAAAATTATTCCTGATTTAGCAAAAATAAATTATTTCTAACAAGTGATCAGACTAGAAAACAACCCTTTTACATCAGACAGCTTATATTTGTAGAAAATGCCTTAAGAGAACGCCTCCAAGAGCAAATGTATTCTGCAAAAAGGAAACAGCAGAAGCATCCTGTATTTCACTGCAGTTCAGCAGTACTCATTGCCAACACCAACATCATATACTTTCAAAGTTATGTTTTTCTTATTCTTATGCTGCGCATTTTGAGGTTACATCGGGCGAGCCGGCTTGGTATCAAAGTCCTCCATACACGTTGGTGACATGAATTTGGATGTTTTTTTTCCTTGTTTGTCCTTGGAAAAGCGGTTGCAAAACCTTTATCTAGTTATCAGTCTTGCATGTAAAGAAAGGGACATAATAAACCCTCTTTTTTGTCTTTTCAGGAATTGGGGAGAACACCATAACATTCAGGTGGTAGAATAAGAGTGTTAGAAATCATTTACTCACAGAAGCGGATAATGGCTGGGAAGTGACAATAAAGTGTTTCTCCCATGTGTGTATTGCTTGTTTTGGTTAGAACATATTTTGAAATATGCTTTAAAAATCCTTCAAGGATGGATTTGTTTTTGATGTTGCAAGACTCCTCCGTGGCTGCCCTTTGCACAAGAACCTGATGTATTATTGATGATGGGAAATTCTTGCTTCTGAGAAAGTCCTGAAAGGACAACTAAAGTGTTTATTTTTTTTTTTTTTTGATGAATGCAAAGTTTAGATCAGATGACCTGTGGAACATCTTTGGCAGAAAAAGAAAGGTTCAGAAAAAAGATGAGATGGCCTCATTTACAACTGCATTTTTCCATTGTTATGCTGGTTTAATTCTGTTGAAAGCATCCATGTTGACGTTCAAGTAACACAACAGCTAATCAGATCAAGTAGTCGTAAAGATCTAGATTTATATTATAAGCAGGTAAAAAATATCTGGTGATGAGACTGGAAAGGTCGTATGGGGAACACTTTAAAACTGGAATTTAACAATATTCTACATGACTTTGGTGAGATTATATTTGAGGGCTGCTAGGCAGATTCAGGGGTTCAAAATTCAATGCAAATTTTCTTTTTTTCAATCTCTCCAGAAACTAGCTATTGATTTCTAAAACTGTGACCATCAGAATTAGTGACCATTCAAATTATTTGTCTATTTACTTCATTTGAGCTAGGAATTAACTTAATTCATTTTGGCTGTCATCTCAGAAATTAACAATAATTATGTTTATTTTTTTCTTGAATTACTTCTTCAGTCACATCACATTGTCGTAGATGTACTTCCACATTGTCTCTTACTGCTTAACAGTAACTAATATAGAGATAAGTTTTTTAAAAGCTTCTCCTCAACTCATTCCTGTTGATATCCGGCCATTGCTTTGAGGAAAAAGAGAAAACATATGAAGCCTAAACCCATTCTTCTTTTCAAACTACTATGGTTCCATTTCAATAGACTTGTTCTGAATTAACACCACTCCAGCCCAGAGGGTATTGACAAGTATAGGGCCTTGACTAACTTAAAGTTTTGTTGATCAGCAAAATTCATTGTCCCTTGAGGCAAATATTAACTTTGGCTTCATCCCACCTCAATATTTACTTTTTAAATCAAAAGACCTTGATGTTTAATCACTCCAGTTAAAGTCAGTATCTGTTTAATATCTCATACTACATATCATTACTGTCAAGAGTAAATTTAAAGTTTCCTCTTTATTGAAATGCTGTGAGGTGAGGTGTCTTTCTGTGATGTTAACAAATATTTAGAAAGTTTATTTACAGTTGCTCTCCAAGTAGGCTCTCTTTACAAGTAGGTTTCCTTAGAAATATTATTATTATTTTGCTGGCTTTATTTTGCTGTAGTTGATGGAACATGACATGTAAATACATATGGAGGACTCTTGCCATGGTTTAAGGATGGCCTGACAGCTCCGGATGGCTGGCTGAGGGGCGTTTGTAAAAGCTGACTTCAGCCTTAATGTCTCCAGCCTCTATAGGCTTTCTCTAACATCTGACATCTGAACAGATGCTCCTTTAAATGGAAAACTGGAGCCTCCCTGAGCAGCTCAGACTCAACCACCTGGGGAGCTTTGCTGCCCTTCCTTGGTGCAGAGGGTACTGTAGTAGGTTGCCGTATTAGGCTATCCACAGCCTTTGCGAACGCTCCCTCCTTGCATGCCCCTCACTCTTCTGCTCTATCATGGATATCAGTTCTGGCACTTCTCCTTCTCCTGCTGGACTAGACACCCTGTAGTGGTACCAGCACCAACTAAACCAGCTTCCAAGCCTGCAAAACATGCATGGACTTTGCATCACTTGTGTAAGCAGTAGTATTCAGCCATCAGCCGGGTTGCCCTTGTATGATGTGCAGTAAAAAGATAAATTGATTAAAAGGGAACTAAGAAGACAGCTTCTATCCCAAGGCAGTCACAATTTAGGTAGGCATAACAGATAAATGCAACAGGAAATGCAGCATTTGTAGGAATGTAAATATGGAAGAATACTAAGTAGGGAGTTGCATAAAAATGGAAACATATTAGCCATTGGAGTCCCTTCTGCTTCAACTCTTTATCTCCTTTGGGATATGTTTAACGTTCTCTCAAGAACAGAACAAAAAGATAAAACACTGCTGTCGCATTCTCATTTTACATAGGGAAACCCCATTTGGTATTTTATGTACAGGAACAGAAAAGCTGTCAACATAAAATGTCTTTTAATGCAATGTATTGTATGCGTAGATATAATGAATATTTGTTTAACCACAGATAAGACTGGAACTGATTTATTTCCTGACAGTACAAATGGAAACTACTGGGGCCACACTTGTACTGAGAATCAGCCCCATTTCATTCAGATATTGATTTCAATCAAATTTGTTGCAAGTCCTGTCCTTTTGAAAATGGTATTTTTATTCATGCTGAAAAGGAGTATTAGTCCCCTTGGAATCAGAGAAAAGGACTTCATCTCACAAATCCTAAATGCCATTTGAAAGGAGACAAATGTAATTATTTCCATTTTACAGATGGGAAAACTGTAACAGAGGGAAATCAGTTACGTTACCCAAAGTCTCAGAGCATATCACGGAGAGAATTTCTTGGCTAACAGAAATAGACCTAAAATCTGGCATATTCACACAGCCTTACTTAATCACTTTGCTTTTTGAGACACCAGCCTTGTTTTTCTCAGGTCTTTGACCAGTTTCCTTTCTATTTTAAAATCATTTCTACTCAGATGGGAATGATTTGTGTCATAAAGGCACTCAAAGACGTCCATTTCACTATCAAGTCAATGAAAAATGCTGCAAAAAGTGAAACAAATATCCTGCTTTTGGGTAATCTGAAAAGCAATCTGGATCTTCTTTTTCTTTCTTCTTTTCCCTTTCCCATTTCCTTCTTTTTAATTTCTTCCTTCCTTCCTTTCTCTTTTTCTTTCTCTTTTCTTTTTCTTCTTTCTTTTTCTTTCTTTCTCTTTCCTTCTTTCTTTCTTCTTTTTTCTCCTTTTCCTTTCTCTTATTCTTTCCTATTTCCTTCTTTCTTTCTTTCTCTCTCTCTCTCTCCACACACACCTTCCCTTTCTCATTCTCTTTTTTTTTTTCCTCTCTCTCTCTCTCTTTCTCTTCAGGCTAGCATAAGTACAGCTGTTAAAGATAATACAAGATTTGTTTTTCTAAATATTTAAACAAGGATTCTTTCCAGTAGACAGGAGGAAGAACGCTGTGTAAAGGGCATGTTATGCCAGCTCTCCTAAGACATTCCTTGTGATTTTTTAGCAGCCAGCATAATAATGTGGTTGAATAATATTAAAAGTAGTAAGATAAATATCATTGCACTGCAGGTCTTTTGCCTGAGTCATCGAATCCTTTTCTTGACAGCAAAAGCATTTTATGAAATTCTTTTTACTCTTAAAATAATAGGGGAAGCAGGTGACTACTTATTCTTACAGTATTTACTTCTTATTCTTATGGTAACAATTTATTAAATTTTAAGGACTCTAAGTAAAAAGTTGGAGAAAGCTATTTGTGCAACCAGATATAAAAGCAGCAAAATAACAACAAGGTGAAAACTGCCATTTTAGGGGGGAATGACTACAGATATTAATGCAAAGAATTTTTATGTTAGAATAAAGTGCTAATGGTGTCATATCTTCCATACTGAAAAATCTGTTTGAGTCTTTCAGTAACTTTATTTCACTACTCTTAAGTTATACCAGTACAGGTGCACAAAATCAAACCCTGGGAATTTTTGAAACCTGGGTTGTCTAACATCAATACACAGTTAAGTAATGATGTTCCCTTGTAGACATATGTGGATTTATTCCTAATTTTAGAGAGTCCAGCCAACATTCCAGATTTAGCTCTTGGTTACCTCTATTGCCTTAGTACTCTATTAAACTGGGACCTCACACTGCTGTGAGGGACATTCCTTGGGGTTTTGCTTGTGTCCTACCGTTATTAGGGAGAAAGAAGAGCAGAGCGCTTGCCTGTGCTCCTGTGCCTTGCAGGGGGCTGCCACAGGCTGCCTTCGCCCTGCACTCTGTGAGCAGGAAACGGAAATACCTTACTCCTCCTGCTCTCAGCATTGAACCATTCAGGTTCTATTCCGGATTGCCAGTAACAGTGAAGTCTCCTTGGTTTCATGAAATCTGCATATTTTTAGACATTTCAGACCTGTTGTAATGAGATTCCACCTGCTGAAACCAATGGAAACCTTCCTACTGACTTAGATAAGAGGAGGTTTGGGTCTGTGGCTTGCTTGCTTGCTTCCTTCCTTTCATTGCTTTGACCAATTGCTTTCGCTCCTGCTGGCATGTATTCCAGGTCACTGTAGTAACATCAAAACTTTGTCAGCACTGGGTGGAATCAGTATCTGCTGTCATTTTAAGTGACAACATCATAATATTTAGTTGTGCCAAGAGTGAAACTCGGTTGCCTCTTCTTTCCTCCCATCTTCCACTGATTGGATCACTGAGGAACCAAGAACCACAACTGTTGCAACACCCTAGTGTTGCTGCCTTATTGCCTGCTTAAATCCACACCATTTGCCAATGGTGAGGAAGGCTGAGAATATTTTGGTGACTCAGAGTCAGGGGGTGGATTGGATAGCAGAAGCGGGGAGGAGTGAGAATGATGGCTGCGGCTCAAGCACCAAGCCTGTGATGGAGCTGAATTTTTATTATGCTGTAATTAGCACCAGTGGGGTGGAATTGGACAACGTTGCCCATCTTAGCAGCAATTACGAGTTCTTTCCATCTCCCCCACAATCCTGTGGAATTTCAATATTGATTTCTGTGGTGTGTTAGCATATGTTAATGACTGTCTCCAAAACTAACAAAAGAAGATTCAGGGCATGGAAATGGAGGAGGCATTGATGGCAGGAAGAAAAGACAAGCAAGAGAACCAGATGAATATTGCTGCCAAGTTTTACTAAAGCTGCATGGCTTGCTCTATCTCATGATAGTCAGATCTCATGGCATTTGCTGGGGAGTTGTCATAGACTGCAGGGGCATAACTATTAGCGCCAAGACACGTGATTGCTGGATGACCAGCTAGGAAATGTAAATTAAATATTAAAAATATATCAGTTAGTATTTTTTTTTTTTACCATGAGATTCTCTGACAGATATGGCATGTGGTGTGGGCTGGAATCAGAACTAGCTGTGGCATGTTCAGTGAAAGAAAGACAAAGAAATAGAAAGGAATCAGAAAGTGATGGTCCTATGATTTGGTGCTCAGTGTCTGGGTTCAGCAGAAATAGCGCAGGAGAAGCGGGGAGGTACTGAATGTCTGCAAACGTATCTGACCTCTGCCTATTTCTGCTGCCACCATCCAGGATAAAGGGTTGGTAGGCCCACGGTGATGGTGGCTGGAAGAAGTGCCAGGCCACTGGCAGGAGTCTGGGAGTGAGCGAGTGCCCAGGGGCTGGAAGGAGCCAAGAGAAAGAGGACCTGAAGAGACTGTGGGCTGCACCCGGGAAGGGGCTGTAAAGGAGGCGGGTGAGGCCAGTGTCTCGCTTGAGCTCTGAAATAAACATCATGGTCCCGTGTTCTCTCAGCACATTCCCCACCTAAGCAAGCAGCAGCTTGCTCCTTTCTCCTCTGTTCTGGACTCCTGCGCGCAAAGCTTTTCTTGGCTGGGTATACTTCTGTGTGGTTAGCGCTCTCTCTCAGGCCACCTGGGCTCTGGGGATAGGTTCCTGGTGTGTAGGCTGTTCTTGGCCTCTGTCACAAGGTAATTATATCTTGACCCTGGTGCCTTGACACATTTCTTGCCTTGGTTTGCAAAGTCCTGACAGAGTTGTGTTTAACAGCTGAAAGACAACATATTCACTTTCGTTTAGGTGGATCTGAGCAGATCTTTTTGAAGAGGTGTAGTACTTTTTCTACTGCTGGCAAATGTTTTCCTCCATATCCTAGTTTAAGTTCATTATCTTAGCATACTTTACCATTTAAAAGCACAAGGATGCAGGCAGAAGGAGGTCCTGGACAGATGCTGGGGAAGGGGCACCAGGTTTTGAAGGCCTCTGCAATAAAACTGATACCTTCCAGGGTCTTTTTTTCTCATCTGAATTCCCCCCACACCACCAATCCCCCCAGGATCATGCTTTCTTGCCAGCAGGATGCATGTTGTTACTGCAGCAAAATTAAACATTGTCACCTCTGGGAAGAATAAAAGTTATAAGCAGTTCAAGATTACCTAAATTTGGGTACTGTGATTGACTGTGACTCTTAAGCAAGGCAAGGAATTGCTACACTTTGCACCTAGAACTCAAACGAAAGCAGTGACCACATCCCAAGGGAATCAGAGAAGACTCCAGGGTAGAATTCGCATGACTGTATGAGGGTGAAGATTTCTAACCTACCTCCTCTGCAGTTGGAACTGCAGCCACCTGCCTGGAGGGCCACAGTTCTCCTTGCTCTGGCCGTACAATGCTCAGGGTCTCTGGGAGGGTATACAGCCAGTCCTGTTATGCGGACGCCGTCAGACGCACGCACCCCACTGAGCCCCTGAAGCAAGGCTAACGAGCACATTCCTCACCTCATCCTGGTTCCCTGCACTTGGAAATGATCTCCTACTTTGAACCATCACGTGGCAGCGTAATGTACTGGTAGCTGCATGAGGTGTATGTAACTCCATGTGCTTTTTTTTCCAAGATCACACCAATGCTAAATAGGCTCAAGAAATAAGCAAATATTATCCTTGATAGGTCCTTGCTGCTGTGCGGTGCTACACATACAGTTTTCTTCTGTGGCCTGATCATTTAATCTTTCTCTCACCCTTTTCCCTATTACTGCTGATCAAGCAAAAACACTCAGCCTGCCAGTGAGAGGAAGTCACCGTTATTTACATTAAATTTTGACCAAGTGAACGCCCTGATAAACCAGGTCACGGAGGACACAGATCCTGCTTGTTTTTTCTTGAGGTTTCTCTTCTTTGTTGTGAAGGACATTTACAAATGTACTGATCTTTCTACGCATAAATGACTCGAAAAACCTCAGACAAGTTTAAATGAACGTCTGCAATTCAGGACCTTCTCTAAGAGAAAGCTTTTGCTACTAGACAGATGAGGTGATGGTGGAGATTTAAGTATTACTTCTTAATAGCCCATTAACTATTAATAACTGCTGTTGCTTATTCCAAATAACTGCAAGCAGCAATAGCACAGGTGACACGGCCTTCCCAGAAAGGCAACAGAATTTGCTAAGAAATAACTGGCAATGTCTTGACAAAGTTAAGCCTGGTAAATTTTGCGGTTAAACGCCATGTCAAGCACTTCTCCACTACACGGACAATTGCTCCATAATTGTCCTGTGCTAAAATTCAAGAATTTCTTAATTAAATTTTTGCAGTATGTGCAAATTTAGTTTTTAAGAAAAGTGAAATATTTCACTGTTGCTCCTTCAAGAACTGTTACTCTCTTAACAGTGCAGATCCACATTTTCACCCCTGTTGAGCAAAACTGAGAGTATGAACCATAGGAAGGCCAGCACCAGCCACATGACTTTAAGTCCCAGACTCAGTAGCAACCTAGAGCAGAGCTGAGGTGGCTATAGTTCTCAATTGGCCATTCACCAACAGACCCTTACCTGACAAAAACTGCAGAATAATAATGTATTTAGCATACATACCCTCTCTCCCGCCTCTTAGAAGGGACTGTCAGAGGGAGCTGATTTAAATGATCAGGCTAAAAAAACCAGAACTGGATTTAGGGAAAATATCTTCTGTGCTGAAGGTTTTGTCACAGAGTGGATGACCCCCTGGTGGGTTGTGACAAAATGCACCATAAATTATGTGATGTGACACTTTCACTGGAGCAGTGATGGGGGCCTCCCTTCTTTTGCGGGCTGGCCTGGGTACTACAAAAAGCTTTGGTTTTGGCCATGATTTTACATGAGGCCACAGAGAAAATCCTAACCCCTGGTAAGAGTTGAGACAGCATGGTATCCTGGGGGGTTTCACCATGATGCAGTCCCTGAATCCTAGGGCTGCCCCAGAGCATCATAAGCTTGGACAGTTTTGTGACCGTTTATGATTTCCCAGTGGTTAGGGAGATCTCTGGTTGCTGAATTTCTTATCAGCCAAAATACAATGAAAAAAACTAACCTCTTCCTTCAACAGGTATGCAAGAATGGTATGCAAGACTTTAAATAGGCAAGTATTTTAAAGTGAAAGGTCAGCTGAAACCACATCCAGAAATCTGAAATACAGAGCTCTGTGTATGCCATCTATGTGCATGAAGGAAAAGTTCTAAGTCTTCTCTGTAATTACATCAGGATAACTTTACTTTGATCGTCTCTCCACAGCAAACTGCATGTTAAAGGATGATCTGAAAAATACCTCCTGCTGTACATGGGTGAGTAGACAGCTGAGCAAAAAACTGTACTTTTAGCTTCCTTTCTTTGTCCCTATCATTACAGTGTCATAAATTCAAACAATTTGGACCACATCACTGTTTGGATTGGTGAAAGGTTTATTGTAGCAGTGCTTGCTAGTGCTATGTGGATTCTTCAAATGTACTATTGAGATTTTCATTTTCTTTTGTAAACAATATTCTAACAAAATACAGAACAGATAAAGCAACAGTTATAAGTTATTGCTTCAACTCTTCTAAACAAAGTAGTTCTGTGGTGGTGATGGCAGGAGGAACAGCAGAACCAATTGCAAGTCAGCGTTCTGTTCGCTCACTCATTGGGATTAATGAATTCAGAGCAATTATGTACCATTGCTTTGTTCCAGAATTTAATTCTCAGATACTCCCTGAAATTATTTTTCTTGATTTTTCAAAACCTGTTCCACAGTGCAGCCCTTGAGGATCAGTGATGCAGAAGTACTACATGCAAAATTCATGCTTCCATTCTTTCTAAACCCTGCATTTCTGCTGCAAAAAGAGCAGTACATGTGTCTTGTCAGGACTTTTCAGATAGCACCACGTGATAGTAAATCTGAGGGCCATTGTAGATGTGTAGAACCTCTATATGTTAGTTTTAGTAGTTCCCAGATTATTCTCAAAGAAGCAGTGCTATTCAGTTTCTTAGGAGAACAAACATCTAATACCCATAGAAAGCAGGCTGTGATTCTGGAAGATGAAGTCTTTTGCAATTATACTAGCATAATTATACCAGTTCATGCATCACCCCTTC
The DNA here is from genome assembly GCF_040807025.1 of Struthio camelus. Lineage (NCBI taxonomy): Eukaryota > Metazoa > Chordata > Aves > Struthioniformes > Struthionidae > Struthio > Struthio camelus. Next base: position 54,225,130 of record NC_090981.1, on the reverse strand, counting down.
AGATGTTCCCGCACAACAATTTGTGCAGCTGCTGATGAATCAGACTGAGGAGCTAATCAGCTTCAAAAAACACAGTTTTGGGGATGTTTCTAAAAATGAGATCTGTTTATGAGCTGGTTCACAGTGCTCCATGGCATTGCTGCACAAACAGCTGTGCCAGCATAACTGAGGAGAGTGGCACAGGGTGGGAACGAGTGATGGGGGGGAAGGATAAGAGTATCTTACACTGGCATTGCTGCCAAAGACTTTGTCTTTTTACAGATAAAACTTTGACTTTGTCCTTTACAGCTACATGGTAAATTGCATAAGGCATTGCAGGTAGTATTCAGAATGTAAAGTAGATCTTTCTTACAAACAAAAGCTAATAGTGAATTTACTGACTTTCCTTATTCTGCCTCCTCCAGTTTGTTTCTGTTGCGTATATTCAAATACACAGTTTCAACACCACATTTATACCTTTGTACTTTAGCACAAATACTTACATCTCCCACTGATCTTTGTCCAGAGCTGATGTCTTATTCTTGACAGCATGTCCCAGACATGTCGTATTTGTCACTATAGACTGCTAAAAGCTTGCGAAGGTCTCAGTTTTTCCAGTCCCCCAGCATCTTGTCAGCAGGCATACCCAGCAGCCTTCCAGCCTCTGGGGTAACAGGTCAGTTCATTTGCTGGTAACAGTACAAATCTGTACCCTGCATTCAAAGTGGAGCAGTTACTGGATGAGCCTGTAAAATATCCCCAGATTCTGTGTAAGCTGTTCAGGCTACAATGTATTCATTATTTTCTCCCTAAGACACAGCCTGGTGGGCCAAGCATTACTTTGATGTAAGCTGTCTCAAATAAGTAAACCTAAAGTTACGACACTAATATAGTGGTGCTTTAGTAGCACAGATTTGGGAATCCAGTTTACCATAGCAAGTACATGTAGTCCTGCATAAAACAGCTGCTTTTGCATGCGCGCACACACATACATGTATGCACACGTCATCCTTTGTCTATTTGCAGTCTTATTGGCCTGGGTTGATGAAATTATGTGTCTATGAGCTGTGCACAATAGTAGCTATCTAAGCGACTTCCACATCAGCTACTGGGTATGTCTAATAACTGCCACTCTCAAATGTAGGTCTTGCCAGGCCCTCCTAGGTCATTCACCCCACCTTGCCTCTCATCATGTGTGCAGAGACAAAGAACATCCTGAAACCCACATATCCTCCTCACTGCTTCTCTCCTCTCTTTGGCTTAATGTTAAATCTTTGATGCATTTGATGGTTTATATATTCAGTATGAGTATGTTAGATCAGGAATTTTCCCCTTTCAAATAACCAAGTACAGCTCTTGTCTTCAACACTTAAAGAAATTAATAAATTGCACCTGCTTTCCAGAATATTTTGACCTATGAGTAGTTCATGAAGATCAAAATGAACAAATTGCTACTAGAAAAAGGGGATGGAAAAATCAATGCTGGAGTTGAAATCTTTAAAAAAAATTAGAACATTTCCTTAACCAAAATAAGTATGTGTGAGCATTTTCTTTCCAATCCTAGATGCACTCATAACGTATACTTAAATTACAGGCATATGGTGTTCACTGCGTTCTCTTAAATATTTCCACTATGCTCTAAATGAAGTGTCAAGTTCTATAATGAATTGGTTTGTTCTTTAGATAGTGTTGGACATGCTCATATTCCTCTGAACTCAATGTGTGTGGGAGGCTCAACTTCTCAGGTGGTGTTTTACTTCTTGCAAGATGGGGGCCCCAGTTTCTGCTTTAGATGAAGTGTGTGAGCTGCTTTTAAAATATATTTTTAGTTTTATGCAAAGCATTCTTTCTTTGAGTCCAGTTAGGTGTCAGCCTAATTCCCACACACCTAAAACACAAATTACCAGGGTAGTAAAGACATGTTCAAATTCCAAATACGCTTTAGTGAAGCACAATGGTTAAGAATTTTCTTTTTTTTTCTCTCTTTTGTTTTTTTTTTTAAACTAGTTAGTGCAGAATTAGGTAGGTCACTCTGGCCACATTCCCAGAATTTAACAGTGGGGGCCTTGTGGAATGCTAAACGATGTGTATAACAGTATTCAGGCTCTCCGTGAGCCAATCCGTCAAAACATTTGCTGCTTTGAAAATGTGTTCTTCAAAAAACGGGGCATATGGAACTTATTAGACTATTTGGTGGAGTTCAGGCAGCAGAGCCCAAGAGAAGCATAAAAACATTTGAGGACACAATTCTACCTTAAGGTAATAGGATCTCTAAACTGTTCTTTTGCAATCAATCAAATGCATACAAAATACAGGCGAGAAACATCCTGAATGGAGACGTTTGACGTTCCAAGCAGTCACAAGATCCTAAGTAGAGAACCTATAATAGTAGTAGAAAAGTAGTGGTTTGACTGTAACAATGGCTGGTACGTTTGGTTCTGTTTCCTCAGCTGAGTGTATTGATTCTTGGCTCTCTACCAGTTTGAGCTGTATCGAGGAGTTCTGACTCATGATTTCAGTGCAGTGGATTTCTGTGTCTCTGGTGCATTGGCAGTGAGGATCAATCAGTCTCCTTGGAGATGAAAAAAGACAGTGCTGCACAAGAGAGAAACAAATAAGCTTCCATTTTCCAGCACCTGCTTGCACCTTCTTCCAAGTGATTCCTTGTCCCTGTTGCATAGGCACAGATTGACCTCACAGTGAACAGATCTTCTTTTTGCAGTGTTAAATGACACGGCAAACTGCACAAATGACTTGCATTAAATTGTGGCTTTGTCAGCCCCAGCAAGAGATAGCACCAAATTTTGCTGTTCCAAGAGTAGACCTAGAGCAGGCTGTTACAGCAAGTAACATTGGGGAGAGGATAAGAGGGAGGTGGAGTAATCTGTGCCAACCTTATACCCTGGGCTTTCCTTCTCTTAACCTGTCACCCCTTTGAGCATGCAACTGTGGCCTGTGCAGGCTCCTCTTTATGCCACGCTGCTAGCCTTGATCACTACCGCAAAGGATTGAAAGGGCACTCTGTTCTTGTGTAAGGCATGTTTGCCATGTGATGTTAATTTAGCCTCTTCCTTATAACTGTCTGTTAGAGTCTAGCATAGTATTTACAGACTTCTGACCATTTTTTCCATCCTTTGAAACACTGAAATCTAAGCTTTGGGACTTTATTTTGTCGATTTATCTGTACAAATCAAGGATAATTCTCGTGCTAGGTGGCTGTTGTGCAAACGAGACAAGATGTGATATTGAGGTGCTTTTCCGGGCAAATAGGCTTAAAACAGGATTGTTACCTTTTAAAGCAAAGTTAGTGCAATTTACTGCTATTATACAGAGGAGTCTTTGTTATCGTAGTGCTTGGACCAAGGACTGAACTGCGTGGCAGGTTTGATGGCTGTTACATAGAATCTCACATTTGCAGGAAAGCAATTACCAGGAAAAGCAATTCTGTAGTCATTGCAGGAGGGACAGAGAATGATTCCATGAAACATAAATGCTGTCAAGTGATGCTGAAGTTATTTGCCACTGATATTGTTGAGGTGTTTGCAATATAATTCATACACCGTCTCACACTCCTTGCCATGGCTTGATCCAGTCTGGGGCTACACTACCTGTCCCCGATGTGGCCCTCTTTCAGCCTCCTGTATTCTTTCCTCCAGAATGGGATGCTGGGGTGTGCACGGCCTTTCCTCTCCAGCAGTAGGGAGAGGGAGGTGGCTCTCTCATATCTGGCGTGCCAGCAGGTGACATGCCTTGCTTTCCCTTGCAGCCAAGCTGAGCGGCTGCCCATGTGGTGTCCACAGCGATCCACAGGCAAGGATCCCCAGCATTGCCAATGCCATTTTGTGTTCAGCCTCTACAACAGGGTAAAGCATCCCAGAAAAGGGGTCTCAGCCCCAAGACATTGTCTAATGGCTGGGAAACAGAGAGTAAGGAGAGAGAGGGGAACATGTCCGCTTTCAATCACAAACCCCTGGAAAACTCACTGACCCTTGTTCAACAGGCTTAACATGATACTTGTCAATATCATGAGAGTTTATTTGTTATCATTATTGCAAGGAATTCAAATGGCAGTGCCCCTATCTACTCTGGAGAAATGCTGTATTGTTTTGTTATGCAAAAGACCTTGAAATAAGCTGCAGCATCCAGCCGAAACCTTCCTTTTTACTTTATTCCCTGTATTTGGAAGAGACTCCTGGGACAGAAAAGTTTCTTGGGAACTGGACACTAGTGTACGAGTGGAAACTTTTGAAAAAGGAAATTGTCTGTAATGGGGTTGTTGCTGCCTCTATTATAGGGCTGCAGTGTATGAGTAAATCAAGTTAAACTGCAGATATATTCCCAGACCCCGTTGTCACTGATTTTTCCTACCTGAGAGAAACCAGTCTGCTGCATTCATGAGCTGAATTTTTACATGGCAGAGGCGTGACACTGGAGTCACAGTGCTGGAGCCAGGGCAATATTTTTGCCCATATTGCAGACAAGAAAGAAAATAGACTCAGAAGTGCCTGGATAGAAAATTCAGAAGTGCTGCACTTTGGCCTTCTGCCACTCCTTTTGAAGTCATTCCCATTGCATTAGATTGTAAGGGAGTCTGAACAACGTTGAATTCCTTTAAAAAATCCCACCCACCATTTTCAGTGCACGCTTTTATCAAGCCAGAGGATTTTGGTGCTGGAAAGCATCGTGAGATTTTCTAACACTCAAAGTTTGACTCTCTGATTTCTTCATGTTAGCCCTATTCCTTCAGTTGGATTCTTCTCCTGACACTGCAAGGCAGTACTGCTGCTGACCCCCGATATTGCCTGCTTCTCATCCCACCGCAGCAAAGTGTCGGAAGAGACACGTGAAAGAAGGGCACTACTGCCTGAGAGCAGCATCACTCCACCAGCCTACTTGGCTGTAGGTCTACTGGAATGGGTGGCAGCGTGTCATGTGAGATAGATAGTCCCTTTTTTCGTGCCTTCTTCCTCTCTTATCTGACATGTAGCACCCAAGTCCCTGGCTGCTCGCAGTCCTATGAATGAGTTTCTTTTGGAGGGCTGCTCGTGTACTACTGACTTCTGTCCTCTCAGCTGGCTTTTTAAGAACCAGGTTGCTGGGTTTGCTCCTCCTTGCAGCGTGGCAGAATACAAGCATCTGGCTTTAGGTCATTGCCTTGTGGCGGTTTTTTTTTTTTTTTGGTTACACTAACTACGGGTTTGTGTTTGAGCAATTCAGCTATCACACCTCTAGTTAAAGTTCCTTTTCTAGTTCTGTGAAGCCTTTAAACTGAATGGGGTATTCTTAAGTCTCACTGGTTTGCTATTCAAAGTTCAGTCCTGGAATAACTAAACAAAGGAAACATTTGATACTGAGATCCCTCTCTATTCAGCTCTCTGTTGTGGTTAATATCTATTGAGCCATTAAGCTTTGTTCTGCACAAGTTATTTTATTTACATAATTGTAATTTATTTTACTTTGGTATTCTACACTCACTTCCTAAGGGATTTGTGCCTGGAAAAATTAGAAGAATGAGCCATGTAAGTCCATGAGAGAGGTTATAAAATAAACATTATACCATGTGTGGGGTAACATTTTTTACTGCAAGTGGCTGCTCTCACTTTCTGGCATTTCTACACAGAGCCATCTGTTTGAAGGCTGTTTGTAGTGGCTGTATTCCAGCATTTATGTAACTCGTCTGTTGAAAGGAAATGACATCATTTAGTTTCCTGAGGAATATTACCAATGCCAGAGCTGAGGAAATAAAATCTACAATAAATAGAAAATGTATTTTTAAAACTTTTTTCCTTTTACAGTAGGCCACCTCTCCATATTGGTCTGACCACGGCTTACAAAGCAATGGCAAACCCAGGAAACCCCATTCATTTCACATGCATTTTCACACATGTTGCTAGCTAGAGTGGACTGCAAGCCACTGTGCCACACGCATTTGCTGAAATGAGATCCAGTGAGACAGAACTGAATTAATACAATGGCAAAACCTGTAGTTGTCAATGAACGTGCCTTCCTTGAAAGATGTAGGCATAAATTAACAAGCACAGCAACTTCATCATTGGATAGGGTGAAGCTTCAGCGCATTCAAGTAACCATGAAAGAGCAGTAGCTATTTGTCATGCCTGGAAAAACACATGCAACTCCATTAATAAGAGCTAAGCAATTTAGTACAAACCCATATCAGGGTTTAAGTAAAAAGAAAGTTTATGTTATTAGAGTCTGCATAAAGGCTGTGTATGTTCTGAAACATTTGTTTGTTCTGAGACTTTTGTTTTAAATCTTTGCCAAGCTATAAAGGATCTCAGCTGGTGATTTCAACTGAGCCATGCGGAGTTACATCACATGAGGGCTTCCTCCTACTGTCTCTGGCCAGGAACTTTTTCAAACTTTCATCTTGGCTGAGAGTTCCTAGTTTTTTGCCTGTCTTGTCAATAGAAGTAAGTTGTCAAGTGAGTGAAGGACTACTGGATCACCCAGCTAGCAACCCAAATAAAGTAGCAAGGGTATCTACTTTTTATGGGGATTTTTGGTTCGAATGTACATTTGATTTTCTTTCTGTGAAAGATAATGCAAAATAGACAACCTATGCTTGCAAAAGGCCAATTTTGATCAGAAGTTTGGTCATACTGCTGAGGGAATCATTTCAAACTATTTTTACAGCTTCAAGATATTTAATATTATGGTGCTCATATGAACTAATGACAAAGAAGTTGTAGATTCTAGAAGTTATTTCCCCTGGATGACTGTCTTTTATAAAAGTGCTTTCTAGATACTGTACAACCTGTCCCATAAATTGCACTGTAAATTGGCTTTAGCCTATGACTGGTTTATTAAACAGATTTAGGCTGCCTATTTTTCATGTCCTTAAATTTTTTTAAGTGTTTTATAACATAGTCGTCATCCTTATCAGAAGGATATTGGAATGAGGAGAAAGGTTGGCTAATGATAACCCTTAATCATTTACGGAATTCATCTGATCTCCTACTTTATGTTTCTGATCAGCTTTGGATCTTCTCTAGAATACGTTAAAATCTGAGGAGCAACCCCCATGCATTTAACAACAGCACAAAACCAACATATTGATAATCTCTTTGCATCTCTAAAAGAAGTAATCTACTGAATATCAAGATGGAGATACCTGCCGACTGGGACATACTTGCTAACAAAGCCATGGTCCTATATGATAATAATAATAGGAAAGCCCAATACAATCATAGAAGTGAGCAATAAAGGAGCTCATTTTCAGCTGATTAATTGTATAGACTTTCCAAACTGAATTAATAAAGACTGCCAATTAAATGCCAGTTTTAATGATGGCTTTTTTTAGTATGAATCGACCGCCAGCAGGAATTGAGGCCTTTGTCTAGGTGAGTGAGTACTTATACCTGTAGTTAATCATGTGACTTCCTGAATGTGGATATTTCTCTAAATTAAAGCCTTACCGAACGTTATTAAACAACTGAATTGCTATGAGACAATATTAAAAGTCACTGATGATTTAAACAACACTTAAATCAGTGGATTGTAAAGGAACAGTTTAAAATCCAGCAGCTGAAACTAATAGGAAAAATATAGTGATTACTGCAGTATATTTGCTGTGACAGATTCTAAGAGTAGGAGTACTGCAGTAAAATTAGCATTCTTTGCAAATGCTAATTGTATTCCTATAAAAAATAGCAGTAAGCCTCTTGAATCACTGAGTCTCCTAAATCGTGCGATTTTGAAGCATGATCATATTATAGTCTTAATGGAATGTCTGAAAGTATGAACTCAGGTTTGACCAAATCCCCACAAATGAATGGTTGGCTAAATATAAATCTGTATTTTCTCCTAGTTATAAATATCTGGGGGGTAGCCTAGTGAGTCTGAAAAAGGCAGACATGAACAATGAAATGAGAAATAAAAAGCCTTTCAAAGGCCCTTGTTCCAAAGCATTATAACCTATATCAGGCAAGTACCCCTTCTCTTTAGTCACTCCTTATTTTCAGACTTTTCAGAAGCTCCATACATGTTCAGTATAGAGGTCAGATATGGAATTTGTTTTTAAAGAGAAAGGAATATGAAGATTTCAGATCCTACCTGTAGCTCCTACAGGTGCATTGGGGGCTCTTATACCAGCTGCATAATATTGTGGTTGCTGTGCAATGCACAGCACCAGTTTTACCCCTGTTTAAGTGGAGACTGGGTCTACCTGTGACAGCCAGGTAAAGAACAACAAGAAAATAACATGGCAAAGGATAACTGTTTACTATTATTTTTTCAAATCAAGCAGTTTCAAACTGTTTGACTCTGGTCAAAATAGAAAATGGATTTTCAAGAAGAAAATGTGTTATTTTCTCATCTACAGGAAGAATAAAAATGTGAGCAGCACAGTGCAGATGGAGCTCTGGTCAAAAACAATATAAATGGTTCTGATACCTACTTATGTTATGCATTTCTGTGACATACTGCCAGAGGTATTTGTTACTGTGTAGGACGCTTCCAACTTCAAAGTTAGCCTTATATGATGCTCTTCTTCCTTAACATATTTTTACTATCAAAGCATCAACAAAGAAGTGCATGTAGAAAAGCAAAGGGTAGTCATTGTAACTGTGCAAACACTGAAGCAACATCGAGCTGGGATTCAGTCAGCTACTATTTGTGCACATGTATAGAACCAGTCCAACTGGTAACTGCTCCTCCTCTGCTCCATATATGTGGCAATAGAAGCTTGCCGGTTATTAGACCTAGTAAATGGGGTTGTTCCCTCTCTTTTATCACTCTAGGTAAGAACTATCTCCAAAGGGTCACAGATATTTGCACACTTGTGTTAAAAATAGTTAGAATCACAGGGAAAATACACTTTTCTTCCTAATGTATAATCACTTTTAGCCAATCTTTTCTTAAAAATTCATGTCCTTTTCTGAAGCAAGTAATTTGTGCTAAACCAAAGGGCATTTCCTATGAGCTTTACAGTCATTAATTCCACAGTTGGTTCTCTGATTTTTCGAGCCCTCTCTTTGACTTTTTTTGGAAACTGATGGCATCTACTGCTTCTTGGCAGGTCCAGATCGGGCACGTAAATATCAAGAAGCTTGTTTCTGATGGCTTTAGTATATTTAATTCATTTTTATTTCTAAAAGGAAAATTGACTGCAGACTTCCTTGAAATCTAAAACAGATAAGCCATGAAGAGGTCAGTTAAATATTGTGTCCTTAGGAAACTATAATAATTGAAAAAGCAGATGTATTCAAGTTCAGAATGGAGCTTAGCAATGGAGTTGTTCTCTTCAGAATGGAAATTTCTGAGTTTAATAATTGCGGAAACATTGAAACATTTTTGTTCTTTGATTTTTCCTAAAGAAAGCTGTCCCTCAGCTCTCCCTCTGCTTTACAGTAAGCTAGAGCTGAAGAAATTGTACAACAGGAAGCAGAAGCTTCTAATATGGCAACGGTTCAATTTTAATTTGGGAATCCCATGGTTTTATAGGTTTCTTGCCGAGGAGAGGAAAGCCCCACACCCTTAGGACCTCCATTTCAAACACAAGGTTATAGAGGTTCTGCAACAAAGCATGGATCCCAAGAGCCCTCAGTAGACCTGTGGTTCCAGCTCCATAACGGGGAACATGGATATTTGGGACCCTTAGCTGTAACGCAGTCTTGATGATAAGATTGCCTCAGAGCCACAGAGCTTCCAGAGTCAGAAGGCAAGCTGGCAGGAAACAATGCATGGTTCCCAAAAACACCTTCTTCTATTTTTGGCAGGAACAGTGGTTCAATGAAAATTGTGCCATTTTTGGAAAAAGTAAGAGCCATTAGTATGTCTCCAACACTTCCATTTGTATTCCTAAATGACTGCTTTGAATTGCAAAAGCACACAATATCCAGGATTTTCTGATGGAGTCACCTCTGCTCTCATTATTATGGCTGTGGTCAGAAGCTGAGCAGGGATATAAATAGGGCTTTATTCACCCTAAATCCTCAGCAGGAATATATTTGAGATATGAAAATCTATCCCACAGGAAGAAGCCTTATTCTGGTGCTTAGCCCTAATAATGTCAGAGGAGTACTAGTAGAATGAATTAATGCTCTATCTAAAAAAGTGGAATAAAACATTGGATAGAAAACATGAAACGAAAATGTGAATGCAAAAGATGAAGTGTGAGTCTATTTCCAAGCAGTCTCAGCTGCTTTTCTGCAGTGGTTATATAATTTAAAGTTTTTTGTAAAGACATTTGTGGTGTGGAGGATTTGGTATTTTGAAATGTGGTTTTCTTCCAGTGTGTGATGAAAACCAGAAATGCTGAAACTCTCAGTGAAAGAGAATGGGCCCTGGATTTCTGTGTCAGTCCCACCTGGTTGTTCCAGTGGAGAGGACACAGGAAGTCTCAGATTGCTTACCTTGGTTATGTGCAAAACAGGCTGCCCAGGTGAAACAGGGATACGGAAGGATCTTTGTGTTTGAAGGCCTCGGTTTCCTGAAAGCATGGCTCCCTGCTCTGCTCGTCTCATTTGGGTGCTGTTGGCCCTTGTTGAGAGGCCGCGGTGCTGCCTGCCTTGCTGTCCCTCTCAGTTCCCAGCTCACCTGCCCTGCAAAGCAGCCTGTCCTTGCTGCTCCCTGAGAGGCAGTGAAGCTTCTTGGGAATTTGGCAGCTCTGAGTTCTTGGCAGGGCGCCTTGCTGGATGTGCGCAGACGGGGCAGGTGAGCTGGAAGGAGTCAGGGCATGTTTGAGCCTCTGCCCCCTTAGAAGGAGCCTTTCAGGTTTCCATTTGGGTTCCCCTGGAACATAACTAGAATTAAACTGTTTTTGTGGCATGTTTCAATATCAGAAAAACAATCATGTTCCAATACCAAAAAAATTCATTAGGTTTTTTCAGACCATCTCTATATTTTTCCTTCGTTCGTGTCTCTTCAGATAAAAGTAGCAAGCGTAAGTGGCAAGTATATATAATGAAAAACAGCAACAAATAAGAAATTCCGGTGAATTTCTCAGTTCAACAGGGTTCTCCAAGAACAACCTCCAGAAAGTATTTTAAAATACTTCTGGAGAACTTTAAGCAATTTTTTAAAGCAGTGTTTCCCTAAAATAGTTTAGGCAGTAACGACACATGCTTACTCGACAGATCAGTTTCTGACTTTACTCAGTATCTGCTCACTTTGACAACACATTTTACACTGTCAGCCTTTCACAGCCAGTAGGACTAGCATGGAGTGAGATGAGTGCTATTCCTTTGTAGTGCACCCTTAAAGAATCATTTCCTAGTTCCCCTTGGAATGGCAAGCTATTGTAAAGCCAGTGAAGGGAAATAAGTTCCCATAGGAAAAAAATATTCTGGTGATGATGGCTGGGATGTAAAGAATCAAGTGTCATTCTCAGATCTCAGGTTGAAATTAAAAATGCATATATATTCCTTTATGAATTCAGTACATTTGAATTTCACAAGGCACAGTCTGCTAGGAGTGGAACCGCACCTTGCAATATTTCCTAGAGGTGTAAAGGAGTATTTCGTAGAGCTTCCTTCTATGTTCTAGTAAAGGAGAATTGAATTTGGTTTACAAACACACGAGGTTGGGAGAGCATAAGTGTGATGCCATAACATATTGTACATTCCTGTTCAACAGTTTGGATACTGCTTACAGATTTGAAATATCCTTTACACTAACTGCAAAGTTTTATAAGTAGCTTTCCATTAAGCTGGTGCTAACTTAGCCCATTGCTGCCCCTTCAAGCCCATGCTCAAGCCCATGCTAGCCCATGCTCGAGCCCACCTTGAGCTACTGGTCTTATGATAGACTGGACTGAAGAACTGATACAGCTGGGAGAAAAATCACCCCAGGCATTAGAGGGGAACACCGAGGTAGGTTGGTTTTCAGCAGGATCCGCTGAAGTAGTTACACAGATGTTTGTGAGCGACAAAGTGTGAGGCAGCGGAGGTGGGAATTAGAAGCTTGTGGCAAAAGGCACAGAGGGTTAGTGACTGCTTACTTTAAGCAGCACTGCCACCAAATTAACCATGGCCCAAGATTTCTGGCAAATTAAACTCCATACAGACTGGCCGTGAAAATTGGCTTCTAATGTGTGTGTAAATTACTCCCTCAATAAGGCACAGTTTTTTTAAGGCAAAAGTAGAGGCCTTAGCTGGGATAACAATCTCATTTACACTTGTTAAATAGCATCTATATACTTCTAGAGTTAGATTCCTTCTCACCCCTGGAAGTGTCAGAGCGTTTGGTTGAGCAATGTGGTTCAGCGTTCTTCTTGCAGTCACAAGCCCCAGAAGTGCTGGGAGCGCACGTACGCTGGGCCCCTTGTCTTTGCTTGCAGCCCTGAAATGTATTCTTATGTAGGCTTCAAAAACAGGAAGTGACATTTCAAGTAATTACAGATTTACTGTGAGTACATGGCTGATCCCTCTTCATTGTCCCTGCTTTCCTGTTTGAGCCTGAAGGAAGTGGCCAGAGTGATGGGGGAAGGGAAACTTCACTGCATTACTTTTCTGACATTACTTTGGGGAAGAGTGATGAAAACATATCCAAACCCCTGCCAAGGGCTCACAAGAAATATTTGACATCTCACCTACATCAACAAGCAGAAGTTAAAGGTTAAATCACACACAACCGAAGCCTTTGGAAAAAGGATGTGTTTATGTCATCAGCTTCTGTTGGGTTCTGGTATAACAGTGTGTAACAGCAGAACAGGTTCTGAGTTATCAGGAAAATACACTGTGGCTTAGTCCAACTATTTGTGAACATGAATAGCATCAATTTGTTCTATGTGTTTATATTTTCATATCCAAATGCCCTTTTCAACTCCACGGCCATTCAAATGTTTACACGGGGAGTGGATGGGGTGGACATCACTTGGTACTTTCTTTGCCTACCTGCATGTAAGATGTGAATTTTTATGCAAACGCTGTGATTTTCCATGTAGTATCACTTCTTATGGGACCTACTACTATGGAATTAAAGAATCAGCAATGTCCATTGCTCTCATGTAATTTATGGAAGTATCAGTTACTTTTAAGTATCCCAACTAGCAATGTGTTTTCCAAGATAATGTGTTGGTGTTCTGCAAACTGAATCAAAGAAATATAATCTTTGTTGCTGAGTGCTAAAACACTGCAGAGGCTAGTTCAGTCTATGTAATTCTATTACCTCAACGGTTATACTTCAGGAAAAGTGATTGTGCTGGCCTTTCCTTCTCTCATCTGTAGAAAATCAGCTGACTTTGAAAGGATCTGCCCCATGAACTCACATATTAAGGTTCTTTCTCATTTAATATCTAGTCAGGCTCAGTGGGAATTTATCTGGACAAACACTAGCCTTCAAAAGTGAAAATCAATCCTCTCCCAAGATAATGAATATAATGTTGTATGTTGTTACAGTATTCTTTTTGTATATATTATCCAGCCATCAGTTGGTTGGGGTCTATCATAGCAATCTAGAATAAGTACTCCAAACCATTTGTTTGTGTTTCCTTTACCAAAACTGCAGAGGCATAGGAGCTGCTAGAAGACAATTTACCTTACATGCCTTTTTAGATGGATAGATCATCATGCCTTGTAAAAGAAACCTATGTAAACAGTTTTTACTAGATTTCTAATTTTTACGTGGCTAATGCTTAGTGAGTTGAATCTCACTGTAAGAACTGGAATTCCTATGTTTTGCACATTTAAAATTAAAAAAAACTTTGGGACAAGAATTAAAGGCCAGCATTAATCTTCTGTGAATGTGTCCCATTCATTAAGAAAAAAATGCACCAGTACATAATCATTCATAGCACTCAGTATTATATGCCGACAAGTTGTAGCATGAATATAAACATTGTGCTGGCAGGGAAAGAGTGACTTTTGGAAATATTCCTCTAAGAATAGGCAAAGCTGCCAACAACACCTGCAAAAAACAAAATAAAGTAGAACAATACATCTAATTAATGTTGTAACATAGGCTTGTACTGTGATCTGCTAATCGTGTTTCTGTGTTCTGTGGGGCTAGAGGTTATCAACGTTTATTTAGTTGTGTGCACTAAACAATATGCGTTGAGATATAGATATTCTGCCCGTAGTCCTCATTTGTAAAATGAAAGAGTCTGGAAGTTATTCTAGGATGCTTGATTATTTTATTTTTAGATAAGTCCTTCCTCATTGGCTGTGTTGGGTTCCTCCATTCAGTGTTAAAAATATTTTGCCTTAATGATTTTCTCTTTCCTGCACTTATTGTGATTCAAGTCACAAAGGTCAGAGGCAAAGACAGAGGTACTACTGAGCAAAAAGACTAGATCCAGATGCTGAAAAGCAGGAATGAAGATGGTTGATCAGAGGTCTATATATCATTCTCTCCTTACATTAATGTCTCCTACTTCTTTATGCCCAGTTACATGTGTTCACATATGTTTAAGTTGCTGCAATGGTGACAACAGAGCCTTCCAGCAGAGCTGAAGAATCTGTCCGAGTTTTTCAGGCTGGTGTTTCCATTTTCTTCTCTCACACCTTTTTTGGGTTTCTCCCTTGCTGCTCCAGTCTCTTATTTCACTGTCCTTCCAACAAGGTATGCTGGGGTAGGCCCTCCACTGCATACCTTACTGTTTAAAATGTAGGACACTCTTCTGACAGGTAAGAGATCAAAATCTTCCTCCAAACTGGATAGAGGAGATGGAAACCTATTGTTCTATGTCCTGGATGCTCCTTTGACCACTGGACTTACGCAATGTGGGAGAGGGAGAAAAAGACACAGGCAGCTGGCAGGAGATTCTGAAAAAAAAAGGATTAGCAATTACGCAAAACAAAACTGAAATTTTCTGGCTGTACCAGCAAATCAGTTGATTCCTTATCAGAAGAGCCCGCTTATGCAGTTTCTTGGTATTACAGTCAAGATCTCCACTTTATTCACTATTCTTTTGGCTAAAACCACAGACTGACCCTTCACCGTCCCTCATTCCAGATGTTAAACGTTGTAGTTGTGTTTTCTTTTTCTCATGTCATCTCTTCGTTAATTCCTTATGCCCACTCAAAGGAAATGGAAACAGGATCAGGGCATATAGCCGAGGACACTGGGGAATGCCCTCAGCAGATATGAGTCTGCAGAGACAGGTAGTTAATGACAATTCAAAAAAAAAAAAAAGCAGCTTAGCAGTGAAATTGTGTATAATGGTTTAAGGCTGAGAGGTGTTGGCAGGCCTTGAACTATTCCTACATGAACCACCTTGCTCCAGTTGTAACCCTAAGTTCCCTTGTGTACTCTGAGGGTCCTTGATGACCATTTTATAGGGTTGAGGAAGGAACTGGAATCAAATACATCAGTTTAGTCTCTAGATTAGGAGGAGTTGGCATCAGGATGGAGTACTAAGAGCAAGCATGAACTGAGCCTCAGTTTTCAAAGGGAGCAATGCTGTGAAAAAATCAGTGCTATGAGACTACAAAAAGAGGCCACACAGCTTCTCTGATGAACAATCTGACATGAAAATGTTGTTTTTCATATCCTTGTGGCCCAACCATTCAGTAACACCTTGTCATTCATTGTGTTATAATTTTAGAATGTCTTGCATGCTCAGTTCAATCATTCAGTTTTGGTGGGATAGTAACTGAATTCTACAGACATTGACTGCTCTTTCCCTTGAACTGTGACCTTAAACAACCAAGCTTTTTCCTTCCCCTTAGGAATCATGTGATTGCACTCTCAGCGGATAATTTTCCCTGGATTCTTTTAGCTGTTTCCTACACAGGAAAACCATCCTGTTATCTCACTTCAAAAGTTTACTAATGAGCATTTGCATGTTTTTTAAAAAATGTATGTGTCTTCTTCCCCTTTATTGCTTATCTGAAAACCCATGCTTTAGAAGAAGTAAGAAAGGAACACAGATGTACTCTTTTCACACAGGGCAGAAAATAAGCAGTGATAAGTATGGCAGCACAGCTGGTAATCAAGAAAATCCACTGCAGTATAAAAAACAAAAATACTGAAACAGGAATACTGAAACAGGAATGTACCATTGACATTTTTCACCAAAAGAGAAATAAACTGCAATTAAAAGTCATCACAAAAAATGTTCTATAGTCTCAGATTGTGAATTCCAACAGGGAACAATTTTCAGGATGAAATGTTCTTTTGTTCACTTGGTCCCTCACAGTGGTATAGGTAATATGCTTTCACAGACTGTCATCTTTATCTGCTGCTCAGCTAAATTAATTATTTATAAGTTAAATATAAATGGACTTATGTAGTATGATTAAAAGTAATGAGAATTTTTGTAGACACAAGTGTGGCACAGAAAAGGCTATTGTATAAAGCATAACTTTTAGGAGACTAGTTTGTCTATCATCATCTAGATGGTTACATTTGAACAACTGATCAACACGTGGATTGATCAGTTAACCATTTATTAATATTTTTACCATTCTTTTACAAACTGTTTTAAAATGTGCCTTTATATATCTTGGTTATGTCAAGATTTCTAATAAAAATGGCTGGAGATCTATTATAATTGCATTGACTTTGCAGATGGCCATGTAACATCTCATTCTAAGTGAAATCAGGTATTCTTTAGATTTCTACTATGCCTTCCAGTTGAGAAACTTATTTTACAGTGATTAATGTACATTAGTCTTGATTAATTACAATGATTAATTTTATTTGTCCGGTACTTTAGCAAAATCCATCTTATACTACTTCTTATTCCTCTGCTTCTTGCAGACGGAAACGCAAAAAAAATACGTTTCTGCAGTTACATTTCCTTAATAAAACACTTCAAGCTGGCTTTCAAAGGTTCATGAGCTACATGAAGTCCTCAGAAGCAGACATATTACACTAAATACTGCCCTCAACTACTTCGATTTTTAACTAGATTAACCATGAATTTTTTTCCATTGTATCTGACACAGGAATTTGACTCTACATTGCTCGCATTTTACCTTCTGCTCCTGTGCTACAGAAAGCTAGCATCGTTATTGCTAAATAAAAATCAGTAGACAGATATTAGTGATATCCATTCAGATTTTGCCTGAAAAATATGGATTTTTTTGGATGCAGAGACTTGGCCTGTTCATCATAAATATTATTACATTAAGATAGCATTGCATTTGCTTATACAGAAGTGCATCTTCCCTGTTTTGAAAAAAATGATCTCTAAGAGTCATATGTTTCTGTATACTAATAACAAGGGGCTCCAATAAACCAAAATTCTAGTTTTAACTAATTTGTAGTTCTAAGAATACGTATTTACCACACTTGCATTGATTGCGAAAGTGATTATCTTATGAGTAGCTGCTGACATATTATACACAAGCAAATTCAAACCCTTCAATTCAGATGTTACTTTCAGGTCCCACGAGTAGGAGATTCATAAAATAAAGCATTTGTTACAAGGTTTTCCTTTGTTCACAAAAGACTGCTTTCTCCTGTTTCCCCCCCCCCAGGGATTATGATTACTTACATTTCCAGGGATCTGACTGCAAGTCCAGGACACTAGGGCTCTTTTATAAGTTCTTAGCTGAGTGACTTCATATTCTTCTTGCCTGCCTATGCAATTCTTTTGCTGTAGTTACTCTCTAGCTCCAGGGAAAATGAAGTTCTTAAGAACTGTAGCAAATTTACTTCACCAAATCTCAGTGAAGTAATGATATAGGTGGCTTGAGATGGTTTTGCTGTTACCAGAAAGGTAACAAGATACACTTGGTAACATAACATTGTGTTTAAGCAAATGTGCTTTTTTCACCTCCTAATGACCTATCCTCATGATCAGAAGATGAGCACTAGTGACTACTTCTCCTTAAGCTCAGGTAATAAAAAGCTTTGTTTTTTAGGAGTGAAGGTTCTGAATGTGGCATTGATGCGTTATTCCAGCCCAGTATAAAATATATTTGTTAGACACCAACTGTCTACTAAAATGCTCCTCCATTTCTCAAGACATGTAGCAAGAAACTTTTCATATGATAAAAGATTGCTGAAATTTCCTGTGTTTTCAAAATTAGGGCAAAAGATAAAAAAAAATTCATTTTTTATCAAAGCGTACCCTTTTTCCCTGTGCTAAAGAGGCACTGTCTATCAGAAAGATCTTCATCTGCTTAATACTTATACAGAGTAGGAAAAATTTGCCTCCTGACTAGTTCTGGCCAAAATTCAAAAAACAATTCAAAAATTCTGTTGTCACAGCTCCAGAGTTCAAGTAATTTTTCTATGCACTGTAAGCCTGGACAGATTACTTCTTTCGTGATATGCCACTCTTTCTCACACAAAAGTCTCTGATCATATTGGGAAGTTTCTGCCCCACATATCTTGCAACATCTTTTGAACAAACAAAATAAATTGAACTTCTTCAATCTTTCACCGTAGTTCCTTGAATCAATCTTGCAGCTCTATCTGAACAATTTCCAGGTTGTCAGCTTTTTTGTTAAAAAGAAAATGTTGATATCAGATCTGGGAAGATTATTTCAATGGGAAGCTCTATAATTTCTGTAACGTAATTACTTCCCTCCTCCCACTTTCAGGTTTCCTGCTAATGCATCTGAAAAGTGCATTTAGCTTCTTGCACAGGCAGCATATGTTCAAATATGCTTTTCAGTGTTGCTGCTTTCCAGGATTCAACCTTCTACCTTAACAGTGTTCCTTTGCATAGCTAGATTAAATTCATGTTACTGAAATGAATATGTCCTAAGAAGTCATTCAGATGGGCCTACACATAGGCTGTATAAAGATAAATTGACGTCTCAATTACATCTCCAGTGAATTATAATGGTAATTGCAGATATTGCTAGGAGTTTATACATTTTCCTCGAATTTTTAATAAAGGTGTTGATTAACAAGCTGAACAGATCCCTTTAGAAACACCCATTTCCCCTTTACAGCTACTTTTTTGTGATATATCATCTACCGAGATCTTCCATAAGACAACATTGTTTGCATTCATTGTTTTAATACTTTTCTGATGGCATCCCAGTCTTTCCATGATTTTGCCTGTGGTGGATGTTAGCTTGACATTTTTTTAACTACTACTGAATGCAATTTACAAAGTGTTTAACATACTCTCTATCTTTTGAGGGAATAGAAATTATTTAATTTTCACTGGAGGATGAACATAGTCCAAATTCAAATTCTTTCCAAATTCAGTACAAAGATGTTATTATATAAATTATTTTGTCTGTGGCCATCACAAATTAACATGCTCAATAGTTTTACCATATTGATTAAATTGATCCCCAGATCTGGAGTTAAGAAGGGATTTCTCCCCATATAAGATTGGCAGAAGGTTTTTTATGTTTTTGAGGCCTTTCACATATAGTGTAGGCGGAGTAGACATGAAGCATGCTTAACTATTTCAAGACCATGGATGCTCTTGGTGACTTTGAAAGACCACACAATGGTAGAAGTAATTTCCGTCAGTTCTTTGTACTTAAATATCTCTTTCTAGTCTATTTTTGGCTTCAGCTTTGAGAAAGTGGATCTTTTAAAGTACCCAGTATGTACAGTAGTCAGAATTGTGTTCTATTTTCACATGGGGAACACGTCAGTTAAATTATATCTAGCTCCTAAACTGATGTTCTGCAGATTAACACATTTTTTCCTGAATGCTTCAGCAACTAAGAGACTGCTCTTTCTATTTCCTCATCCTATTCAATAGCCTATTACCATGTCTTAGCACTATCCCATTTTGTGATTTATAATTTAATGCATATATTAATATACAATCAAGATCTTGTCCCTGAATTGTCTGTAACTCTAAACCATATAATCTCACCGCTGTCTTCTTAAAGAATCTGTAACTCCAGAATCTTACAGAATCTGTAACTCCGGTCATGTGAGTCATACCACTGCAGTTGAGTAATGCCAGCTAGATCAAATTTCTTTCCCTAAATTTATGTTTCTAAGTCTCCTGACTCCTAGAAAGTTTATAGGAACAAAGGTTGTTTTTCTGTCTCCAAGTCTTGATGTTTCAGTCCTTCTATGTTTATTCATGTGTATTTCCAAGTTCTTATGTACAGACTAGAAGTTACCTAGGAGGTACTTTCCATTTTACAAAGGTGGAAGTAGTCCAAAAGCCATCTATTCTACCCTCGTAGGAAAAGTGTCCCACGTATCTGTTTTTCTGGAGCAGTTTCACTGAAATGGACACAGTTCTTCTGGTTTATTTTACAGGTAGAATTGGCCCTGTTGCATGGGCATATCCATCAGAGGATTAAACATAGGTAGGGGGAGCTAAAAGGAGAGAGTAACAAAAATGAGCATCTATCCATATTTTAATTCATGATAGTATTCATCTGGTGCAAAGAACCAGATTCCTTCCTGGATATAGGCAAGTGGTAAGTAAGACTTACAACTTATATCTGGAATATATGAAGTAGTAGTTATAGTAACAAGGAGACAAACATATCTTAAAATAGCCAGACTGATGAGCTGCATTAATAATAGTCTTTTCCCACCTGATTTGAAGAAAAATACAGTTCAAATGTGTCCAGCAGGCCTGCTCATCCATGTATCAGGCCTCATGGCTGTTTAACTGGTATTTTCAAATGTTGTTCTGAATAAGAACTCAGAAATCACTACTTCTGAATAAATCGGGGCAGAAGTTGACTTCGTCATTGGGAGCAGGTAGAGGTTATTGGTCACACGGCTTCTTTGAGTTTGAAAGACCAGCATTGTAAATTTCTAAAAAAGTAGTAACAAAGTCTAGCTGTGCTTTACAGATCTTACTGATTTAATAAAAATGCCATGTTTTACAGCGCTAAATTATTCCTGCACTGAACAAAGGGCATCGCATATGGGAGATGCTAGATACTGAGGAGGTTTAATGCTTTGCTGAAGGGAACTATCTCTCCTCCTACTTGGTGCACTCAGTGAAAGTTCTTTGACTTCTCAGTTTCCTTTGCAGGCTCATGCCATAGGTGCTAGTGTTGAATTTTGAACACATTCTAGAAGCATTATGAAAATAGCTGTGCTGTAACAGAACTTGTATATCTCATGCAAATCTACTGTGCTAATGAAGGAAAACATCTTTGATTTGATGCATGACAATTATGCATATGTTACAATTGAAGATATATGTGAAGGTGACCTTCAGACATCTACATAGCAGGGATTTTGAAGCTGGTGATCAATGGAGGAAAGAGGTGCTCTGATGATATTACTGCATTCACTCTCTGCAGCCCCAGGGAGGCCAAATGGGGTGTGTGTGAGAGGGAACATGTGCATTTTCTTTTATAGAGCACTGTGCAGGAGTTTTCTAAACACTGCAACTGAAGTAGCTAGCAGCAGCAAAACACAAATGCCTTTATGGTCAGCAACACAAACCACAAGTCGTATCGTTAGCTGCTCCTACATAAATGGAAAGGGGAAGGAACTGGGTGTGAAACACTCATTCTGTAGCAAAAAGGAAGAACACCTTGTGCACACGACACAGCATTTAAGGAAGATATTTATACAGTACAAAAGTACAACACCCTTCTCTGTGTTCACATCACCACTGTATAGAAAGATCTATTATCTTTAGGAAGAAGCTCTTTGGGGCAGATATTAGCTACGACAAGAACTGGAGCTCTAATAGGCCACATACCTAGGAAGATATATCATGATAAATGATAAATCATGATTGGAGCTAGTGCAGAGAGTCAAAACGTCATTGTATTTTGTTCCAGGTGGACCCCAGAGATCTACATAGTTGTCAGGAGAGCCAAAGCCTTCATAGATGTAATTTCTATTTTCTGCTGTCAATTATAAAACCTATTACTTGAAGGAAGAGTTCAAGTGAGAGGATTCTGTGGTATTTCCTTGATTTTTGTTGGCTATTCTTGTACAGAAATGTTTTGAAAGTCATTCCTTCTTTGTTCCCTGTGCACTCATGATGTGCCTTTAAAAGCAGGCTTTTCTGCTTTGCTTCCCAAGGTAATAATATCCCTGCTATATAGATGTAATCTCTGCATATGAACCCACTATTCTTCAACAAGGCCGCTTTCTTGCACTTGGAATGTATCATTTTTAGGAAAATGAATTTGGATCTACCCTTTAATTTAGTTGAGTAATAGCTACATTTGACCAGGGCTTAATTAAACTATGATAACTCTATACAACCGATTGCATTGAATAGTCCTTCCCATGTGAATATTATGAAGATCTTGCATGAAACTTCTCTTCCTTTATTTTATGCTTCATAAAAAATGAGCTAACAAGTTACAATAGGTAATGTTCTTCAATCAAGGATCAGGTTCTGCTTATCCTATTCTTGTTGAGTAATATCTTTACACTATACATTTTCTTGCTAATATTGACGAAACATGAGTAGAAGAAGTGGTCCCAGTAAGAAGGGAGATGCGTAGTATTTTATATGGAGAACTTCAGGAATGACAGAACCTAAGCATAGTAAAGAAGTTATTTCCAAGTATGGAGATTCCAAAACATCTCAGGGTAACCTATTCCAGTGTTTAATTACCCTCGTAATTAAATTTGTTCTCCTAATATTTAATCGGAACTTGTATTATCTTGTGTCCCTTGTCTCTCATCCTATCACTGAGAAGAGTTGGGCTTCATCTTCTCTACATCCTCTCATTAGGGAGCTGCAGGCAGTGATAAGAGCCACAATGAGCTCTCTATTGTTAAGGCTGGACAAAACCTGCTCTCAACTTCTCTTTTTATGTCATTGCTTCAGCCCCCAGGCCAGCTTGATGACTGTCTGCCAGACTTGCTCCAGTATGTCAATGGCTTTCTTGTATTGTCTCCAGTGTGGGTCTCTTCAGTACTGCAGGTGTGGCATGAAAGAGGAAGACAGCCACTTCCTCTGCCTACTGACTGCACTCTTGCTCATGCAGCCTAGTATGCAGTTTGCCTTCTTTTCTGCAAGGGCATACCACTGACTCATATTCAGCTCTTTGCCCACCACAACTCTCAAGTCCTGCTCTGAGAAGCTGCTTTCTATCCAGTCTGTCCCCAGACTGTACTATTGTTTGGGCTATTCCATCCCAGATGCAGGACTTCACATGTGCCTTTTCTGAGCTTCAGGAAGCTTCTGTCAGCTCATCTCTCCAACCTGTCAAGGTCCCTCTGAATAGTAACCCTGTCTTCCAGTATAGAAACTAGTCCTCCTACTATCATGTGGAAATTACTGAGAGGGCACTCTGTCCCACCTCCCACTCATTAATAAAAACGCTAAACAGTATGAACCCCGAGGAACTCGGCCCACAACTGGCCACTAGTTTGTACCACTATTCCCAGCCCTTCCAGCCCAGGCAACATAGCCAATTGTTGACTCACCTTATTGTCCACCTATCCAAGCCATACTTCACCAGTTTGTATAGCATTATACAAAGATATGCAACGACAACACATCTCAGATCTCCATGGCATTCTTTTCTTCTTTACATATAGGAGATGTATGGGTCTCATATAAGGATTTTTTCCAACTTGATCAGTCCCTTTGTGGAAGACTGTTTTAAGCCACAGGATTGTGTTAATGCTCTGGCTCTGCAAGATCATTAGGATAAGTATGAGCTAATTGCTTATGCCCAAATTTTCAGTCAATGCCTTTGATCACTGCCTAAGCTCTGGGGTGTCCAGCCTAAGACATAGCAAAAGCTGAGGTCAAATTTTTTTGGTGGTAGATTGAAACATAGTCTCTGTCAGATGACCCAAATAAAAAAGCCAAAATAGTTTAATTCTCACTGATGCTGAATCTATCCTGAAAAGATGGAGCATTGCCAAGGACTCGATTACACAAAGCAATGAACCCCCAGTCTTTGTTTAGGATTGCAAAAATCATCCTCAGGGTTGTCCTTGTGGGTGCTTTACAAGAGCCTTTAGCTACTTGTAGGAACAGTGGGTTTGCTTTAATTTTAAAGGAATTTATGCTTGAAAAGGATGAAGAATTTCTTTATTAGCTGAACTTTGTCCTGTTAGCTCTGGTGTTAAAACAGCAAAGGATTTAACAGTAAATTAATATACAGTGTTGTGTTTAGGTATAACCAATCCAGCTATTAGTTCTTCAGTATCTAATTAAGCTATTTAACTGATAAAATCATGTTTACAAAGACCTTATTCAAGCTGATAAAGATTGCATGGAATTGAGATATATTTTAGAGATAAATACTAAGAAGCACAAGAACTTGGTGAATATTGTATAGTTATACATGAGCTGAAGTAAGGCTACTATGTCCTGTGTGGATGTAGGAGCTGCTTGAGGCCTTTACCAAGAGCTGCATAATACAATAGCATTTACCTAGACAGAGGCAACTGCAGGAACTGGCATCTCCCCAAAATTTTTTAAAGACAGGTGATCTGGTTATATGATCCAAGTAATTGACTATTACATCAGAAATCAGTGCTGAAATTACAAGAGTTCCTTGCTTTGTTCTACTGTTTTATTTTCAGCCAAGTGTGTGGCTTGCTGAGCTTATCCACTTGAAGCTGACCTTTAAAGGCAAGCACATGTAGGTACACACCTTCCTGTCTACAAGCGACCGCTGGCTCCTCTGCGTGTTTAGTAAACACTTTGAAGCACTTCAGTGAATTACAGAAATCCCAGTTTCTTAGCAGCAGGCACTAGTCACCAGAAGGGCAGTTTCAGCTTCATCTCCATTGTGCTAACTATAGGGTAAACCTAAACTGTTTGGATGTTTGTGCTCAGGTTGAGAGTTTAGGCTTAAGCCTACATTACCCCTTGCCATATGCCAGGTATATCTTTCTTTTTGCAGTACGGAGGTGCTGGTCACAGACATGGTTATGGGGGGTAGCAACTGGGACTAGCAATGTTGTAACAACTGGTAGCTGAATAATCCTATAGCTAACTGTGGCAGACAAGTTGCTCTGAGTAGTGTAGGTATGGCCTCCATCTGCATGTTTACCTCTGTATTTCATTCTGTGAGCAGAGAAAAAAAATCTCATCCCAGTAAGCACCGTGTAGCAACCCAGCACTTCTCTTTCTTCCAGCCCAGGCTGAAGCAGCAGGTGGGAGAAGTCCCGCTGGTTACATCTATCAGTCCTTCTCAGCCCGCACAGGAGTGTTTGAAGGCCAGAGATACTTCACAATGCTCTTTCCCAGCTGTGCATTGGGGGAGGCTGAGTTATGCTACCTCCCTACTTACTCCCTCACTTCTGTAACCTTCAAAGTGCCTGTGAGAGTGGAGTGAGGGGGTGGTCAGATCTTTGAAGATTTTTGAAAAATCCAATAGATCTCTGTATGTCTATCTTTAGACAATTAAAATAGCTGTTACGATTTTAAACGGTGCTTCTCTCTCAGTGCCTAAATGCTCTTACAGGTCTGGCCCACTATGACAACTCTGGAATAATTAGTTTATAGATTCCACATGCCTCGGTTAAGGAATTTTTTTTGTTTTCTGTAGCAAAAATGCAAAAGCCATGCTAAGCTTACTGTTCTCCCGCATCTTGAGTCATTTCAAGAGCATGATCTATATGCAGATTGAGAATCTGATTTTTCAAGGATGCGAAACTTTGAGGTCAGTGCCATGGATATCTGACAAATAACTAGACTATGCTGTGCTCAGGGTGGGATGTTGCTATCTCAAGCAGCTGAATTTCTTTTGAATTATTCTGGAAATAGCTTATTTCCATTTCATGTCTGACATTCATTTATTCATACCAAAATGAGAGTCAAAAATGGGGTTGGAGAAGACAAGACTGAAACAAGGGTTTGTTCTAGGTAGATGAATAAATCAATACACACTATTGTATATAATATGCACAGAGACATTAGTATGTTATTAGCATGTTATTATTTTTGCTAAATATTTACAGTCCATATAAAATGCTGCAGTGAATCTGTATGAAAAGCTAAAGGTGGCAAAATTAACCTATGCACTTGGACGATAGACTGCTTTTACTCACTGTCTGCTGCGTAACAATGTGATGTGTTTCCTCCAACCCCGAGTCTTAGTAAATTGAGACCCTGACCAATCTTTCTCCTGTATGCCATGGTACTTCATAGAAACTGTTGCTCTCACAAGGTTAAAAAGGGGAATCCAGATGGTAATCAGCTACTTTCCTGAAGAAGAAAGCAGATAACTCTCTTGTCTTCTTCATGATGGCCATAGCAGCTAAGGGCACTGGACACCACTGGGTATTAATGGCCCATAGCAGCCCCCAGAGGAAGTGTGAAGAAGAGGTAAGGCAAGCATAGAGTGATGCATTCTCAGCAGTCAGTAATTTGTGGTGCTTCCTGAACTGGAGCTGGCATCTTATTCAGGCTGAAAGAATACTCAAACTGGTATACAGATAAACACCTTCCCTCTGGAAGGAGTGCTTTTGTCTGCTGGGGTTTATCACACTGGTGCTGGAGTCCCAGCTGTGCAGGGGTGCCTGCCAGTGGGTGTGCTTATGGAACAGCAGTGTGGTAGGATGAACTGGAAAGTATGGTTGGCCCACTCTTTCCCCAAGCCTGTAAAGCTGTCTGCAGTTTGGAAG
The DNA here is from genome assembly GCF_040807025.1 of Struthio camelus. Classification (NCBI taxonomy): domain Eukaryota; kingdom Metazoa; phylum Chordata; class Aves; order Struthioniformes; family Struthionidae; genus Struthio; species Struthio camelus. Next base: position 54,198,784 of record NC_090981.1, on the reverse strand, counting down.
CTCAGCTTTTCTTCAGTGAATTCAGCAGGCATGGAGAGGACAGTGGTACTGTTTAAGCCATGTGCGGTTCTGCATAGCAGCCAGTGTGAAAGAATTTGCTGCTGTGATGGGGTTGAGGTCTTCAGCTCCTATGAACTTTGTAACACTTGCTGTGAATTAAATCAGTAAATTTTTGACGGAGGATGTGCCCTATACCACTTCATAGCTTCCTGGAGGAAGTAAGGATTATTCTGGCCAAACCACTGCCTCTTCTGGGCAGAGCTGTTGAGCTGAAAGAACTGGCTTTTTCAGGCTATCTGCATTAAGGCACTTTGGAGGAGCAGAAATTGTTTTGGGAGATGCTTGTAACAAGCTACAGAAAGCTTTCCTTCAGAAACTGAGAAAGAGAACTGACAGCCTGTGGTAGGGGCAGGAGGGGTGTGTGACCGAATAGAGTCTGGTATCCTGGAAGAATTTACTAAGAGCCAAAGGGTTGAGAGCAATGAGATTTTGGTAGGATTAGGATCCAATCTCAAAAGCTTTAGCACTTGGCTCATTTGGAAGAGGAGATGCAGAGTGCTCTACAGAAGGAGCTCCATACCTCCACAAAAGGAACGTGAGCAAGTCTGTGTTCATTCCGTTTTGTGTAGGTAACTTTCTTACACCAGCAACATTTCCAGTACAAATATTTGGGGAATAATGAAAAATTAAAAGTCTTCTGACCAGTACTGTTACGTCTGTTTGATCTATCTCAAAGCGAACTTGCAGAATACAAACCGCAGTTAACATTACTACCGCTACTACAGGTAGCTTGGAAGCAGCACTACAATGGGGGCATTGCTAACTTCTGGGTTATCCAAGAGTACCATCTATGGGTATCGTTAGGTACTTGCAAAAAGAGTAACTGAGCAAACACTACATGTGAAAATAAATTACAAAAGGGTACATCATTCCTGCTGTGACAGAACAAATTGTATACATCATATCCCATAGGTTCAAATGGTGTTCCCAAGGAAAGAGCAGGATGCCACATTTTGATCTGTTATGCCTTCAAGAGAATTTGTAGAACTGTGTATTGTAGAGTAGAGCTCTTCTGTTCACAGCTGGCAGTAGTCAGCATGCTACTGTAAAGAGAGCTCTCACTGCTCTGCTAAAAAACAAGTACATTTTGGGCCTGATTTTCTACAGCAGAAGCTGGAAAAAATGGAAGTACCAATCAGTTTAAATATTTATGTTAAAGAGTTGCTCAAGCTGGGTAAAAAAACAATTAACAGAAATTTCTGTAAGAACACACTTTTGATTTTTCTATCACTTCTGCTTTTAGTTCCTATTAGCAATACAATAATAACTCACCTGAACACTTTTTTTCACTGGGGGAGGTAGGGGTATTTTCATAATCAAGAGCAAAAGATATCTGTAAGGAATAGACTAGCCCTAATCTTGTTGCAACATATTTCTTCAACCTATCTCCTGGAATATGCATGAATGTGACGGTACATGCCACAAAAAACCCAGAAAAAGGGCTATCAAAGCACTCCAGAGCACACTACTTGCACAAAGGGAGGATGAAGAAGAAGGAATAGCACAAAAGAAGGAAGTTACATTTCTTGATTCATGAGTTAAAGATGCTAAGACACCATTTAGTTTTTTTTCTCTGTATAGAAGATTAATTATATTTTGTAGAAATGAGTGTTCACCTTAATTCAATAAAATAAAAGGTGTTATAAAGAAAGCTAGTTAGTTCCATCTGATAAAGCTATTTTATAATCAAAAAAACTTGATATATATTCTTTAAAACTCCTAATAAATAAACATTCTTCCAAGAAATACCCATCTAATTATTAGAATAAATTTATGGGTAAATTTTCCAGCTTCAGATAAAAAAAATTAATTTCAATCCCTTTTACTTCAGTGAATTAATGTATACGAAAGAAGAATGTATTCAAACCTGTGTGCCTTTTTTCAAACACTCACTACAAAAACCTATTGTAATGAGAAACGCAAACAATTTGCTTCAATATCTGGGCTGCATAACTGATCTTTCTTTTAATGTTTTTCTTTTTTCTTTTGTATGAGCCTGTCTTGTTAGAGCTACAGAGGTTGTTGAGTTGCTGTGCTTTTCTTTTTAAGCAGCCTTTCATGATAAAAACTGTATAGTATAAGATCACTTCCTTTACTTTCTGGTCACAACATAAAAGAAAAATCTTATTGCCAATATAGACAAGTAAATTGCATAGATTCATGGTGACCTGTAATTTTCATACAATTAATTTCTACTCTGTATGAGCATAATATATAATGTTTCAAATGAGAATGATCAAGTTAGTTTATTAAAGCCCATTTCAGTAGGTAAGTGATTATTCATCTGGAAATTCAGCGCCTGAAGAGATATTACACCGCCTTACTGAAAAACAATTTTAGCAGAGGGGGAGTCAAATGCATTACAAAAATCAGTGGCTACCTGCAAGTCAATAAGCAGAAGCAGGGATTTATATCCTTGTTATAGAACCACTCCGCACATAGTCTCTACAAGTGGAATTACCCTTCCAAGGCCTTGCTTAAAGATGAACTGCAAACTGAGAACGAAAATGAAGAATGTGGAAATATAACACAGAAAGAGAGGGGACCTCCTGGGTCAGCGTTGCCAATTTCAACCAGTCATAGGCAGTTACATTATACGAGCATTTACAGGTCCATTTTAGCGCTTGCTACGTTGTTTCTCCTTCCACTCACACAATAAGGCTGTCCTGAACCTCAGCCTCCTGAGGGTTTGAATCACTGTCTTTCACAGCTCATACTTCACACATGAGTGGTTTATACCCATTTGATTACTTGCCGTCATGGTCCTTAACTCTTAATAGCTTTTCTTCCTCTCAGATTTTTATGTGTCTGACATATTCATAAAGAGCTAGTGTACCCTATAATGCTATTGTAATTTATACTCTTATTTATTTCTACTCCTATCATTCTACTAGCATCTGTTCAAGATTAAATCAGTGTTTTCTTGAACGTAGGGGTCAGAATCGTACATAGCTTTTCAAATGAGGTTCTACCAGTGCCTTGCATTGTTATGAATATTGTCTCTTATTATCTCTGAAAGCAAATTTCTGCACTACAATGGTGGCTTAGTCATCCTTTGACTTAATGTATTTCCATTTACTTTCTCGCTTGGATCATTCTCCTGCTTTTTGCAATTTCTTTTTTTGTTTTGGTAACTCTTAAATGCCACTCTTATTTGAATTCAGCACATTTATAAACTTTGATTTTGGAGATCATGCAAGGGTTCCTTTCTCATATTGCAGTCTTCTTCCACAGTAATGTCTGCAAGTCATCAATTCTGTGAAAACTTGACGTTCTCCATACAATGGTATTATTAGCAAGTTTCTTTAGCATACTCACTCTTTTTGTAAAAATGCTCAATGACTGAACCTAAAAATCATACTTCTCCTTTCAATAGAAATAACTATCTCTTGCTTCTAGATCTGAATCTATTTTATAATTCCTATGTCAATATCTATTTTCTTCAGCAGAAGTATTTTCCTATGTGGTATGTATCACATACTTTACTGAAGACCTGATAGATTAAATCTTTGCATTTGTTTTGTTTCGGAACCCAGTTACCAAATTAATCTGGCACAATCCTCTTCCAACCAAATATTGGGCTGTATTACATTTTCAGATTATCTACAAGTTTCCCTTTCAAAATTTGATATAAAGCTCATAAAACTACCTATGGTGGACTAGCAGAGCAGTTTATCATCTGCTAATATGTTAATATTGTCATTCACCAGCTGTATGTTTGTAGCAGTGTGTTTGAACATCTGAACAAATCTTTTTTTTTTCATCCCCTCTCCCACCCTCAAAACTCCACTGGTACTTAAAACTGCTTTAGTGTAGAAATCATCCTTCTTTCAGGTGCCATCAACTGAGTGCTGCAACATGACTGCTGTCAGAAAACCCAGTGCAATGGAGCTTTACAATACGCCTCGGGCTGTGAACATTCCTTTACTGGATGGGTGAAAATAGCACAGCCCTAAATTAAAACTGTTCCTCCACCCTTTAACCTGTAGATTGCTGTCAGCAGATTGCATAGCTCTTGTTATTCCACTAGATGGTATCATAATCCTTTGATTACAGGAACAGCATTTTTGAGATCACTCATCTCACAATTTTGATGTTATTTTTCCTTTTAGTCCTACAAGGTAAGAGCTTTTGGGAAATAACTGAGGAATTTGTAGACTCAAATACTGTGGAGACTGACAGACATGCTAACATTTGTGTATTAGTAATAAAAACATCAGCCTATTGAACTATTTGAGAGTTTTTGCCTTTATATTCTTACTGCTTAGTTTCGTTCACTTCACTGGAATTTTTGTGAGGATGAAATCTTAAGCCAGTTAAGTCACTCAAACACACAAATCTCTGCAAATTCAGCATTTCTAACACATTTTATTTATAACTTAAATCGTTTTATTTAAGGCAACCCCCTGCTCTCCAACACAAAGCAAGCAAACAGTGAAGATCCAAGCTGTGCAAAATAAAAGCACATAGGCTTGCGCTTACAAGAGAAAGGTACATTTTGTTTCACCAGCCCTTGTTGTCAGGGATACTATTATATCTTGCGTATTGGCTCTTAATTAGAATACTAGATTAGCTGGTTCTGAGTAATTTTATTTTAAAAAGCATGCAAGGAGAGAGATGCTTTGTTGTGCTGAACCACAAAAGGAAAAGTGAAGTGAATATCCCCTACCTGTCCCCACTCAGATTTTTAAAAATCCTTTTTTTCTTATTAAAGAATCATCACAAATTAGAAGCTCACAGTTACTTGAAAAGGTAAGAGGAATTTCAAGAGGAGAAGGAAGGATTCCTCTCAAGGGGAATCAAGGGTTGCATTTAGACTTACTCTAATGTAGGAGTGATGGGTCAACAGAGAATATAAGAAAGCTTTAAAGTATAAAAAATTTATTTGTAGTTGTTCTTTTTCATGATTAGTCTGAAATAGTACACTATTGTGTAGGCTTTAAACATTTCTGAATTTCTCTTTTCCAAACAAGGCTCCAAACAAGGAATACTTGTTTTTACCTTAGTAGGAGCTTAAGTTGTTATGCTCTTATTGTAATTTTGAGAATGCTTTGACTCTGAGGTATAAGAATAGGAATAGAACAAACAGGTATAAAAAAATGTTTGCTCGCATGATTTAAAAATTGCTTATATGACTTTTCATAGCTAGATTAAAAAAAATCAAAAGAGTAAGCAAAAAATAAAAATGTAAGCAACTCCCCATTGTCACTGCACTTAAACAGTGGAAACTTGAGCCCAAAAGTATGTTTTCAGCAAAGTTATGAGAACAACTTAAGTCAGTAATGATCTATTTACATTTTTTCCTCATTTTGTACAATCTGTTCATTCCTCTTGCAGTGTAAATTTCACAGATGTGGCTTTTTAAAATAATGTTTATTGTGCCCTGAATTTTGTAGTACCAACCTGATGAGTAGAATAGTAGTTGTTGATTCCATCTGGACAAGGCAAGTTTTAGAACCTGCAAATTATTGCATGTAAATACTAAGTCCTCTACCCTAGGAATTCAAATATGCAAGTGATTTTATCATTAAGATTTCTCCATTGCCTTGACTGGAAACAGGATCAAGCACTTTTCTGCATAAAGAACTTTTATAAACAACCCCGTAGTCAATACTGGCACCAGCTTTAAGAGTGGTTTTCTTCTCTGGTTATATGTGGAGTGTCAACAATTTGTATTGACCGTAATAAGCAGATGGAAAAATAATACATGTTTCTATGATTATCTTCCCTCTGGGGTCTTGAAATAAAAAGCTGGATGAAGCTGTAGTCCATTATCTTTAGACAGTCCTTATGGCAACAGAGGTCTGATTAGGCTGGGACCTCTGATTATTAGTGGGGCTGGAAAGCTTCTTGAAACAGCAAGGCTATACACAGTTGCACAATAGACTTCCACAGCCGGGAGCCCTGCTGTTTATCCCTCCACAATATAAAAGACCTCATGAGCTAGTTGCTGAATTCAGGAATGGGAACAGCTTTGGGGGATTTAGAGATGTTTGGGTATGTCTGAGCTGCCAGGAACGGGGCGAGTGGGAGTGTGTGTGGGGGTGGTTCTTAGCTCAAACTGACCAGACTTTGCTTACAATAAGCAAGGAAGTTCAACTTCAGCCCAGGTCCCCTCTATTAGCTTGAACCTGAGCCACTAACTGAAATTAAACCTCAAGTTTTCATATCTTCTCTGTTTTTAATCCAGGGACAAAATTACCCCAGATCACTAAAGTGGATCTTAAAAAAAAACAAACCAGAACAGAGAAGCTTTCTTCTTTGCAGTGTAGATATACTCTATATTCATGGGCTATGAATATTGATTTCATGATAACTTCGTTCAGAGTATGCATAGCAACAGCCTTTTTTCTTTTTTTTTTGTATGAATACAGTAATTCTGTTTCTGTACTATGTCATGTAACCACCTAGACATTCACTTAGTTCTTTAATTCACTTAAAAGAAATGATATCCTAGAGGAAATAAAATTAGAAGTATTAATAAATCTGGGTTTGTGCTTGACTTTTAGAAAAACATCTGTCATTCTTACCCAGAGATGACGTAGAACTTGTGGTGCATGAGAAATTACTGACAATAGCTTATATCGATATTTCCTTCAAAAACAGTCTGCTTTCTTTGCCCTGAAATTTTCAGGTTAGCCATATTCTTATCACTGGCAGTGATTATATATCCGTATCAAAATGGTCGTAGTTCTGGGATTACTGACCTCTTCAGATGGATCCTGAATCACTGCCAATGTATGATAAACTGCCTGAAAGTGCTCTCTTCATGTGTAACACTACTCTTCTCCGTGGTGCCCAGCGACAGGACAAGAGGCAACGGACAGAAACTGAAACACAGGAAGTTCCGTCTAAACATGAGGAAAAAATTTCCTGTGAGGGTGACCGAGCACTGGAAGAGGTTGCCCAGAGAGGTTGTGGAGTCTCCTTCCCTGGAGATCTTCAAAACTCGTCTGGACACAATCCTGGGCAACGTGCTCTAGGTGACTCTGCTTGAGCAGGGAGGTTGGACTAGATGATCTCCAGAGCTCCCTTCCAACATTGACCATTCTGTGATTTTTTAATGCTAGCAAAAACATCACTTTTGAAAGCTAACTACACTAATAAATATCTTGTAAAATATGTTCTCTCAACCTGCTCCATTGACATGAACGCAAAATGGGCTCATGCCAAAACCAAGGTTTTGCTTAGATGATCTGGAAAGGCAATAGTGTGAGCAGAAATTTTTCACTACAGAATCTTCTACAAGATGCGATAGCTCTAATCATAGCTACCATAGGCTGTTGCCTAGGGCAGATGACTGCTAGCATTGATAAAACAGCCAAGGACATACTGCCTTCTTTGTCTATACCAGAGCCCTGCTTGGCTAGGCTTGTTGCTGCCACTTCTGATGAGAAGCTTGGAAGATGTGGGGTTTTAGCTGCTTCCAAGGAAGGAAGGAAGCCCCTTCCAGATGTAGTAGTCATTGCCTAAATATATTCTCTTTCCCTGAACAATGCCATGGAGACATCTTTATGCATTTTATCTCCACTTATTCAATTTCCTTACTCTTTTGTCCAACCCAGACAAAAAATGGTAGGGCCACCTGAAGAAGTCAAGGAACCCTGAAGGGCATTTTAAAATTTAGAGGTGGTCCCATGAATACTAGGGACAGCACTGGAAATTATTCTAAGAAGCAGTGGGCACAAGTGTGTTCATGGTGCAGTCCTTGGAATACCCTCACTCATGCTGCCTTCTGTGACAATAGGAAGAGCTTGGTGCACACATACACCAAATGTGCCGGGCTAACCTTGCACTGAGGTTCCTGCTAAGCTTTTTCTCTCACCTTTTTATTTAACCCACCCAGCTTGATGCCCTACCAAGCTATGGGACCTCTTCCTCACCTTGGTCAGCCTAGCCATTCATCCCAGCAGGAAATGGGAACATGATGTGGGGATGCAGGTTCTGACGCATCTGTGGGCAAAGCAGCAGTAGGTGACATTCAGTGGCTCCATGGATGCCTTCAGGAAGTAGTGCATGCTGCTAGAGGTGCTCTGTGCTATCCTTACTGACTCTGTCCACCCTTTCTTTCCCTCTCACTCTTGTGGCAAGGGTAGACCAAACTCTCGTTCTTGGGAGAGAAGAATTCAAATTCATTTTTACCTATAATACTACAAAGTTTTCTTTTGACTTTGAAAGTAAGTCAACAAATCAAACCTGACTGCTGTTCAGATGCTAGTAGGGTAGAGAATAGTCTTTCTCTATGTCATATTTTGGTAGAAAAAATTTATTGTCTCACATTTCCTGTGTATAATTTGTAACCCATAGTTTTTTTAAACCACGCAATTGCCAGGCCTATATCCTCAGACTTGTGCTATCTTCTGCAAGACACAGCTAAGCAGGAAGCCGTGAAGATGCAAATCCTCCAAAGTGGGTGAAAGTCTGGCAGCAGAAAACTGGTTTTCTTCTCAGCTGTGGTATCTACAGACTGTTAGTGCTCCCTAGAGTGAGTGATACTAAGCAGGAAGGAAACACAGTCAGTGCAAGTTAGTGCATTCAGATTCAACCCATCACTGGTAGTTGTCATCTGCAAAAGGAGAGCTGCCCTTTGCAGTGTACTCAGTTTCTTCTCTGAATAAATGTCTGTCCTAGCATACGTCTATGCTTTCCAGAAAAGGGTTCAAAATAAACTGGAACACCTGCAGAAGTGTAGTAGATGTTGTGATATACTAATCTGGCCTGGCAAATTTAGGCTGTCTCTTGGGCTTGCTAATACACTTATACTGATGCTGCCACAGCAGTATGGACAAGCTTTCTGTGTTCTTTGTAGTGGCTGGATTCTAGTCCCATTTTTCCCACCGCAAATCAATTCTTTCTCACAATTAGGTTGCTTAGCTGTCGATCTTTCAGAATTCAGTTTTGAAACTGCTTTGTCTGAAGTATCTGTCTTTGTTCATCAGAACTGGTGATCATTGTGCTTAGGGATCCTTGTGGTGTTAGAGTACTAATTCATTAAAAAAATAAAATTATTCTTCAGCTGTAGAAAAGGAGATAAAGAATAAAACTCTTATCTCAAAATTGCAAAGGAAATACAGAGGAACAGAATTTATTAGCTTATTTGGAACCTGGTCATAAAGTTGGGACAAAATCTCTTATCCTTACACACAAATGACGCTTTTTACTCTGCATCCGTAGCATGTCTGTTTTATAGATAAAAAAGGGTTTTACATCAGCAGTTAGACATGGATGAAGAAATTCAGAATGTTTGTGAAGATCTAAAACTCAGCTTCTTTTTTAGTCTGAAGTAGTTTTTATAGCAATTGTTGGGAGTGTCATTGAAATAAGAACACCAAACTCTCTGTGTCAAATGGCTAATAAGGAGAATCTTCTTTTTATAGGCTTTTTTGTTATGGCAGTTACCTCTTTATTATAAGCTCTTCAGAGAGGCTGACTGTATGTTCATGTAATTAGCAAGGAAAGAGGTGCTTAGCATCAACGGCTCATTCTAAATTTAATCAAAGATGAGGGATTACGGTTCAGAAATTTGGTTTGTTCTAATGTTAGCTAATTTGTCAAAGATAACGTTAACTATCCTCTGCTCACTTCCTTGATTGGTTTAAGTGATGGTGTTGTAATTTACTCTGGTACCTTATGTCAGTTTAACTCTTCTAAATATGTTTGATAATTATGGAGGTCTTCACTATCAGTTAGCTTAAGAGTTTTTTCTCCAGTCGTCCCAAAAGATAAAGCTTGAGAGAAATTCTAATGAGTTCCAATGATTTATTTCTGTATAGTTAGTACTTCTGCTTTCTTAACCTTCAAACAGGCTCTGAGAATAAAATACTTTCCCTACTAGTTCATGTTTTTTCCACTATGAATAAGGAAAAATATTTAAATTTAGTTAATTTTCCTCTTCAAGGTCAAGTCTCTTTTGTCTCATCATTTCCCATCTAGAATTGACTTTATATGATTGTGACAAAGGGAAAATTGTATTAATTTATATGTACGTAATCATGAGATATTGTCAGGTTGCTTGCAGTATATGTTTGTGTATAATACAAACTCTACTACTAATTACTGTTATAGCTAGTAGGAAACCTTTATTTTAGGGCTAGTGCACTCCTTACCATTGCGTTGCCAAAATTTAACTATGTTGACAGAAACTTTCCATGTCCTTCTCTGCTCCAGCTTGGTTTTATTTTGAAAGCTAACGACAAACTCTCCGCTGGCTCATGCCCTGTCCTCTTGTTTTGCCTGAGTGAAATAAGGAGACCCTTTTATTTACCTTTCTTTTCTGTGTCAGTCCATTTCTCTATGAAATTTTTAGCAACAGAATTCTGTCATCTTAGAGATACCAAGAAAACTGGATAGTGCTCTTAATAGCTAGAAGATATCAGGAGGAAGACTTATCGGGCTAGCAGATGGTTACATATGTCTATTATTTTTTTCCAGCATTCTATCTACGGTTGTTCATACCTCAGACACTACTCAAATGAGCAACAGTTTGTCTTACGTGATAGCAGCTTGTTTTGAACCATTAATTCAACCTTAGTTAAGATGCATGTTGGAAAATATTAGTTGCTTATGAAAACATGTATCATTTTCATTACAAATAAAATACATCGAAACATACAAATGTAAAAGATGAGGAACTGGGGAAGCTCAAGCCACTTGGCTTCTGTCTCTTCAATTCTTTAATGACAGAATACATTTTTCATATGAATTGTCTCTTGTTTCATATTAGAAATGGGAGTTTATCAAGGTGCTGCAGTATGTTGAAGTTGAGGGGGTTTGGATACCAGTTGTGGTGCTATTAGATTTGGTTAACAGTGAGGAAAGCAGAAATCAAGAATCCTAGTGCAATGTTGAAGCCACAGGCTGTGAAAATGGACAACTGGATCCTTTCTCCTGTGGATTTTTCAAGAGTTCTCTTCAATGCAGCCTGTTAATTAATCACCTACCTGTTGCACCTTAATTGCACGAAGAAGCGTCTGTCATACGTGGCCTGTTCCTGCTGTTATCCTCTGGGGAGAAGGTTTTATTATTAATTTTTATTACACAATTTTGTTTTGGAACATTGCAATATACATATTGCTTTATCTTAGGGAAGGCAGGTCAAAAATGCTTGTCCTCTACTCTGTGTTGAAGTTGAGCTTTACAGTAATTTTAGTCCTGTGGGAACAACCCTAATTTTTGTTCTGTATCTACCAAGTATCTAACTTTATAACTATCACTTTACACTTCAGGCTCGATGCCATCTGCTCTTAATATAGTAAAGAAACAGGTGAAGTTACAAAGTAAAGCATGGTTCATTGAAGTAGAACTTAGGGTTGAGTTTAGCAGGCAAAACGGCCAAGATACTATGAGCCGCAGAAAAGTGCTATGCTGACCACACTAAATCCACTGGACATTCCCAGCAGTCCAGTGTACCCTGCTCTCCAACTTTTTATTTCAACTAATTCTTTTGCATAATTTGAACCTTCCCTGTTCTTCCTTTTTAAACAGATCTAAATAATGTAGTGAATATTGTCTTTCTGTGAAATCTGATCAAAAAATGAGTTTCAAATTCAATTCTGCCTGAGTGAATCTCAACAGAGAGTGAATTCTTTCCAGTGACCAATTTTAAGGCAAAAAATTTTGTAGGGGAGCAAATTCTGTAATTTAGCTCCTATGAAACTTACTAGCCCCTCTAGGAGGGGAAATAATAGATTGTGTCGTGGTCAACAAGGCAGAGAAACAGCCAGAGCTACTTCAATGGAGGCTTTAAAATACTGAGGCATATGTCCGAGTTTGGACATGGTGTGCAGTGGCAGTTAAAGCATGAAGAAGATGTGCTTACAGCAGCAGAATGAATGATTAAGACAGCATTTTCTTCTGTTCATATCAAAACAGTATTGTCATTTTAATGGTGCAATATTTAATCAGGGCTATATAATAATTGTCCCTGTTTTTTATGTGTATATATGTGTTTATGGTTTATATCTATAGGCATATAATGTTGGTCTTTATTCTCTGTATCTACTAATTTGCTTCTGGGCACAGTTCTATGCAATTTGTCAGGGCTCTGAACAAGGCAGCAGCTCCCTGGGGCTGAGGACTGGTGGCAGTGGGACATCCTGGTGGCAGCAGGGCCAGGCCTCACAGCCAGGGCTGGTCCCACCACCCTGCAAGGAAGCAGAGCAGCTGGGGACAGTAGTGGACAGCCCCAGCCCCAGGCATCAGGCAACTCCACAGGGATGAGGATGGGGCTGGACCAAGGCTGGGCCAGGAAGTTTGCCTGTGGGTTGAGGTTGGCACATCCCTTAGCTGGGCAGGGGTAGGACCATGGTGTGGCTGGAGCCCAGCACAGCTGCAGTTGCATGGCAGGGACTGATGGCTCCAGCCAGGGAGGAAATGGCAGCCCGGGCCAGGGCAGGGTGGGGGGAGTTTCCAGGCGGGCTGGGCAGGGACAGTGAGGGCTGGAGGTGCCTCAGGGCCCTGATACAATTCACAGAAATATCTGCCATTAAAGCTGAAGAGAGAAAGAGAGAGAGGAAGAGATCGGACTTTTCTGCTTTGAATGACCCTGTGACAGGAGAAACCCCAGGAAGCTGGAAGGGGTCTGGGCCCTGAGGTGAGCCCTGTCATTCATGCTTTCTGCTTGCGTAATTCAGATCTTCAGCCTAATCAAAAGAGATTAAAATGGACAATGCTTGATTTTTAGTGGGGAGGAAAGGGAGCTTTAGCTGTATAGTCCACAGCTGTGGAGCAGGACAACAGACAGTCTGAGCTCTATACCATTTCTGTCAATCTAGGGTCTGAATCATGGAACAACTTAGGCTGGAAGGAACCTCTGGAGGTCATCTGCTCCAAACCTCTGCTCAGAGCAGGTCTAATAAGATCATATTGCTCAGGACTGTGTCCAGTTAAGTCTTGACCATCTCTGATGATGAAGGTTGCATTGCCTTTCTGGGCCATGTTCCAGTATTTGACCACCCCATGGCAGAAAACAAATGTCCTTGTATTTAACTGGAATTTCTCATGTTCCAGCTTGAGTCTGCTGTTTCTCCACCTATCACTGTGTACCTCTGAGAAGAGTCCGGCTCCATCTGCTCTGTATCTTCCAATCAGGTAGTTGTAGACAGCAATAAGGTCTCCCCTTAACCTTCACTTCTTCAGACTGATTAGACCCATTTCTATCAGCCTCTCTTCATTGCTTGATGTGCTCTAGCCCTTGACCGTTTTGGTGGTCTTCTGCTGGACTCAGTCCTTTATGCCAATATGTAGGTGAAAGTCCAGAGTAAAATCTCTTTCCTTCCCACTTTCTTCCAGAGCTACCAGATTTCTGTAGATACATGCCCTCATCAACACGCTATTGAATTAATCTTTCTTCAGTGGATACCTGTGAACTGTATTTGATATGGAGAAGCATGAATGGGAGAGGTTGACCTGCATCTGAGCACTTTACAGCCCAGAGTCTAGATCACTCTTCCTCTGTGTGGCAAAACTATGTTCAAATGCCTGTTCTCTTTACAAAGAGGAGGAGAAATTTGAACGTGGGTCTTTCTTGCATAGATGATCCCTGGAGCAACTGTGCTTTTGAGTAAAAGATGGATTGAACCCATTTTCTCGTACTGCTAAATCAGTATGTGTAAGCAACATAGATCAGTATCTTGCTAGATACTCTATAGCTTGGTGACATGAGGATTTGATATCATTACCTGAACCCATATGTTTACATATGGATGTTTCTGTGATACGTGAATAGATGCCTAGGGAATATAGGTTCTTTCCAGACTGGATGTCAACTAAATGGTAACTCTGACGACTGAAATTTTATACATGGGGTCTAAAAATGAGGTTTAGGCCACCATTATGCACATGCCCTAATTTGATGTCTGTTTCACAGCACAAACATTCACTGTTTAGAACAACAGAGCCTGGAGGCCACAGATGAATTGATTGCTAGGGTATGTACCATTATGGCAAACCTCAATATATTTATAATGATATATGAGCTTTTTGCTGGCATGACTACTTGTTATGAAGGTGTCCAGGACACCAAGGTGTAATCGCCAACTGGATGTGGTGTATTTTCCATGTCTCAGCCCTGAAAAACTGGACAAGAAATGACTAGTCCAGAACAGGTGCTGAGATTAACGCATAGTTAAGTGTTCTTATGCCAAAAAGCAGTTGGAGCCATAACATTTTTAATGTCAGGCAAGTTTAAGGAAAGAAAGACGGCAGCATCCACTTCCATAAACAAGCACAGAATTTACTTTGGATTTAGGCATACATGTTTAGAGCTCCGTACCTGGATTGATCAGAATCTTATTTCGCTCTTAAGAAAATGCAGATTTCTAATCATTATGGTTTGGGGTTAAACAAAACAAGCCTCGTGTAAGCAAATGCTACCAGCCTGAGTCTGTAAATAGCTCTGCAGAAGTTCAATGGTCTCTCATCTCAATAGGGTATTAGTATCTAGACCCACAGTACAAAGCGAGTTCTGCCAATGCCCTCCTATAGATGACCCATGTATGCTGGAAACAGAGTGCAGTAGACTTTATATGTTGTAGTACCTTGTATATTATTCTCTTTAAAAGTGAAATAGATTTCTCCTGTCGTTCTCATTGGGAACCCATGCCATTGCTGCTTCATGTGAAGAACAGATAATTCTGCTTTGCGAAGCAGTGCTCTAGATCATGGACTGGCCTTGGCCAGTATTACTTGTACCAAGGCAGGATCAAGTGATAGGGTCTCTTTTTCAAGCTCAGAGCTGACTCGAGACTTTTCGGCAGACAAAATCAATCCTGTGCTGGTGGCACAAATGCCCCAGCAGATCTCTGGGGATTTGAGGATGCTGGGAGAGAAAACAGAACAAGTTTGGGGGTAGAAAAGATCAATAGGAATCACAGAGATTCCATGATGGAGCTTGCCTGGGAGAAGGGACTGTAAATGCAGAGAACTGAAACTTACTGGATTGTTTCAGAGACCCTTGAAAGGATGGATGTGTTATTCTCTCTCTCTCTCTCTCTCTCTTCCTCTCTTCTATGCAAATCTATTTATTCTGCAAGGGCTCCATCCACCTTCTTATTCACCTTGTTTTTGGTGATATTTTCAAGTTAGCTTTTGACTAATTTTAATCAGAGAAACTGCTGGGGTTGTATAGGAGGATTTGTAAAAAAACACTCCATGATATAGTTGAAAAGTTAAAAAGCAGAATTCCAGAGGACTTGGAAAAATTCTTCTTAAATAAGAAGAGGGAACTGAGATGAATAATATTTGTATAAAAGGAGGAAATGCTGTGTGAAGCTAATAGGAACCAGATTAAACATAAATTAATACCTTTGCCAAAATATTAAAGGGATCTAGTTTTTATTGCTAGTACAGAGTAACCTCATTTCTGTAATGCTAACTTTATTTGGAAAGAGAAACCTTCCTTTCTCTCAATATCTTCATGCTTCATGTACTGATTTTGTACCATCTCCATTCTGTGAAAAACAGACCTCCCAATGAGGAAAGCCACACATTCTTTAAGGATTTATCTCTTAATTCCAACCAAAATGGGGATGATTTAGGCAAGAAAGATACTGAAATGCAGAATGTGGTTTATCTGGCTGGATGGCATGTTGAAGGGGACTACAGAGACATTTGCTGGGACAGGCAGGATTTTTGCGAGAATTGTTTATTTATAGAAAAACACAGTTTTACTTCACCAAAAGTATTCACATGCTCGGATTGACCTTGGGTAGTAATTTTGCCCAAATGCCTCCCCCTGCCCAAGCTTCAACATTCCTGAAATATTTTTCTTTTGTGTTTTTAAATTATTGAGACTGGGTTAATAAAGTGGATTTATTGTTGTTGACAAAATTGGCAAAGAGGAGATGGTTCTTCTACCATCCTTGTGAGTTAGAACGCTGTGGTTAAGCAGTGTCCTGAGAGGTCTTTTGCAGACGAGTCATTCAAATCCTCTGAATCAGAGAGGGCTTGAAAATGATATATCCCATTTCTCAGAAAGTGTGGTAACCTCTAGGTTATATGGCATGAACAGGGTACAGCCAGTATGTCCTCCAGGGACCCGCTGGGAAACTGAGCTTTCACATAGAAAGATCCTGAAGTGAGACTACTCATTTCAAATATTTGATTCCATCCAAAATAAACTTTTTCACTTTTTTTTCTCTCACAGTTTTTGGCAATAACTCATTTTAGGCTGAATAAGATCATTTTAATAATTAATTTAATTTCCACCACCAAATGAAAAGCAATAAATTGTTCAAAAGGCTCCAGACACTTATTAATGGAAGTGAGAGATGTAATCAAGTTTGAAGCAGCTTCAGTTCCAACTCTGTCTCTGCTTTTGTTAATCACAAAACATTCCCTTATAGGTGCTTGATATTATACATACACAGAGAATAAATAATATTTTCCATATAAATACAATTTTACAGCAATACATTCACTAAACAAATTGAAAAGTAAACATATGAGAAAGCACTACCTGACCCTAACTATCCTTTGGTTACCACTAATAGATGTGATTTTAGACTTGGTTGCAGAAAATTAATGACGTAAAATAGGAGACAGGTATTGTTCAATCTCTTCAGCAGAAAGCATGTCATTCTCCTGGATAATTTCAAGACCAAGGAAACAGATCATTTAACCGAGTCAGACAGATAAATCATCAGGTCAGTTATCTTATTGGACTATGTCTTGTAAGACCAGAAAGAAAATATACAGTTTATGTCAAATGTAGCTAACGAGCTCAATAAATACGTGTGAAATCTGCTAGAAAATTTAAATTGAGTAAACCAAATTGGTAGGTGAGAAAAAGGTTAATAAGATGGAGGAAACGTAGAATGGTCGGGTAAAAACAATCCCATTTGGAAATACCAGCACATGTGAACATGATTACAGGCTAGTAAGCATTCAGAGAATCTTTTAAAATAGTTATTATTTTTTGAGTCTTATCAGAAGTCAAATTCTGCTTCCTTTTGTAGTATTTGTTGGGTTTAATTAGCAAGAGGAAGAAAAGAATTTAGCCATAGGTTGAGTATTATAAATATAATCCTTCAAGCTTTGAATGTCAGTTTGTAATCTAAGTTACTAAGAGAGATTTGATCAACTCGATATTCTCACATTTATTGTGTCCCACTGAAAGAACAGTGAGTTAAAAGCACCTTTACTTCCTCTAAAAATAGAAGATCTCAGTTATCAAAAATGAACTTCTCAGCCAGATTTTCAGAGATCCTTGTGACCAACTTAGCCTTGTTATATATATTCAGCTGAGGTGTTCTCAGATAACTTAATCACATTCACTGCTTCAATATACAGACTTTGTCCCTTTGAAATAGGTCCTGATCATTTCCTAAATACAATAGTAAATATGTAAAAGGTTACTTCCCTATCTATCAGGAACGGTGGAAAGATGCTTGGCTGAGGAAGGAAGCTTAGACTGATGTTTCACTCTGTTGTCTGAATTACAGTAAAGGAAGTGGGCACATCTGGGTGGGGTTTATTTGGATCAGGGTGGCATTCTGCCTGGTCACAAGATCTGTTTCTATGAAAGATGCTGGGTTCATCTAATTCATTTCAGAGGAGTCTTTCATAATTGTCTGACTCATACACTAACACTATCCAATCCAGATGAGGGTAGGGGAAATGGTGAAATAGCTTGCAGGGCTACAGCTTCCCTCTCTGATTTCTTTATTAACTCTTTAAAGTACTTTATTCATGATGTCTCTAAGAATGAATGAAGAAGCTAATCCTGTTTATCTTTAAATTTCTAGTGCTGTAGTTTGGGAAGGATTATAACTAGTTGCTATTAGTTCATTGGTCTTACAAGAAATGTTTTGCAGCCAAGTAATGAGATGACATCACAGCAGTAGCTATTGGGAGTGTGATTACTTTAGTTTACTAAAAAGTTGTTATGTAAAGTTGTGGGATAAAACATGTTGTGTCCCTGCATTTTATCTTCATTTTTTTACTTTAATCAAACTTCACTGAAACTGAAATTGCACCCTTCAATACGAAATATCTCTTAAAACTCATCCAATTTATCAGAAT
The DNA here is from genome assembly GCF_040807025.1 of Struthio camelus. Classification (NCBI taxonomy): domain Eukaryota; kingdom Metazoa; phylum Chordata; class Aves; order Struthioniformes; family Struthionidae; genus Struthio; species Struthio camelus. The sequence continues at coordinate 54,180,703 of NC_090981.1, read as the reverse complement.
GACCAGTGAGATGTCAGATGAACAACCCGTCTCTCTGGATATCCCCTTCTTCTGCTTCATCTTCCATATGGCGTGGTCCCATTAGTACAAAGACGATCTAGATGCCTCTCACCTGGCATTTCTACCTTCAAAGGCATGGCTCAAACAGAGCGAAATTTGCAAAAATGTCGTGTAAGTTTTGATGGGTTCACTCTGTTCAGTATTAGTAGAAAGAGAAGGTAAGGTCAGGTAGGTCTGTGGACCACAGCTCATTCCCACTCACTGACAGGTCTCCGGGCTGGTTTAGAAAGTCTTGTTCTTCAAAGACAGGAGCAGTGCCTCAATGGAAAATATCTGCATAATCTCTTGTATGAGCAGAGGTAATCTCTTTGAATCACCTGCATTTATCCAGTAGTCCAGGAGTAAGAGTCTCCTGGAAGAAAGAAGAAATGTTTCACACAAAGAGAAATGAGAAACTGTGGTAACTGCTGGGTCTAATAGTTGCAGTCCAAATGACACCTGAATAGAAAAAATATTTTCAGAAGATTCCTGAGATGACAGCCCTGATATCTGCCCTTGAGCATCATTTAGTCCATGTTACCTACTGTACGCATGATACTGCCAGCTGAGAAAAGACTATGCTGCATCTGCTGGTTTAATAGGACATCTGGCTATCCAGAAAGGAAATAGGAGATGAAGAAATCTAAGCAGCTGGAATATAGCTGAGAGAGGAATTGTAGGAAGCAGCAGTGTTTAGGGAAAAAAGAATGAGATAAGTTCTCTAATGTTAGTAATGACATATTTGTAAATAAAACAGTTTGCAGCCTTTAGCAGAAAAGATACTAGCCTGTACTGGACTGAATGGCTACTCCATACTTTCTTGTTGCTGGTTAAAAAAGAGGCTGCGGACTTGAAAAGGTGGAACAAATTGGAATGTTGCCCACTACGGTCTTATTTTCAGCCTTGCAGAATTTTATAAAGGTTTTGTTCCTTGGGCAGTCCAGACCCAGTGGCTTAGGGCGAAGAAAGGGTGTGAGTAACATAGTCATTTCACTTAAAAACAAAAAACAAAAGCTACATCCCACCCATTCCTCTCCCTCCCCCCCCCCCCCCCCCCCAAATCTCAAGGCCTGTGGAAGAAAACTAAAAAATATAGTTCCTAAACGCTCAAATCCAGAAGACAGATACTCAGTCTGGGATCTGATCAACCAGATTAAAAGAAATTATATACATATATATACTCAGTTGAAAGGAAGTAAGGAAAAGGGCAGCTTTAGAGCCTGAAGGTTTGCATTAACTGCTTTTAGTAAGTAATCCTTAATTTTTCCCACGCACAAATTTATCTACCGTTCTATCCAGTTCTACAGCCTATCCTTATCTTCCCCATGTACCCCACGTTCTCTTCTACAAGCTATTTCTAAGGTGAACTATTCTGCTCATTGTGAAGAATTGCAAAGCACCATGTCAGAATTGAGTCAGTTTGATATTTGTCTAGAATAGTCTTCTTTAGGCAACAGCCTGTGAATGACTGTCAAAAGTACATACTTTTCAAGTAAACAGAAGAGCAGGACAGCTGTCAAACAGATGTGGAACTGCCATCTTAAAATAACATTCAAGTGTTTCCATTCTGTGTGTCCTAATCATTTGTATGTTTGGTCCTTTGTCGTCTTAACAGCTAATATTAAAAAAGGCTAATGTTTACAGAATGTCCAAGAACAGAGAACTGTCTAAAATAAGGGACAGTAAATCTCATATAATCAGGCATTGTTTAAAACATTTGCTTCCATTTAGGCTTTGGAGTATCCTACATCTGTTTTACACACAATATTTCTGTAATTGTTTTCCCCACCTAATCTTCAAGTAAAAGTTCTGGTTTGTGCCTAACTGTGCTGCTTAATGGGAAATTCACCTCAGTACTAATGGGAATCTTAAAGTTGCAGAAATCTTGAGCCAGAAGCCTTGTGGTCTTGAAACTTAGCAAATAATATGGTCATAAAATTTACCAAAATTTTATTTTGTATTTGTTTTGCTTCTTCCAAGGTTCTTGAGTCAGGAAAGTGAATTTTAATCACTTTCTCAACCTGCTCTGTCTGATTATCAGCATTAGAACAGGACTGAAAATGAAAGCAGAGTTTTGTACAACCACATGATCCCAGCTCCTGGGTTTTTAAGAAAACCATCAGTTAAAACAATATTTTCACAAAATCTCAGAACCATTTTGGTTGGAAGGGACCTCTGGAGATCACCTAGTCCAACCCCCGTACTCAAAGCAAGGTCAACAAGAGCAGGTTGCTTAGGATTGCTTCTAGTCGAATTTTGAATGACTCCAAGGATGGAGACTCCAAAACCTCACTGCCATGCTCTTCCAGTGTTTGATCACTGTTACCATAAAAAAGTTTTTTCGTTTATGTTCAGATGGAATTCCCTGTATTTCAATTTCTGCCTGTTGTCTCTTGTCCTTTCACTGGGTACCACTGAGAAAAGTCTGGCTTTGTCTTCTTTACTCTCTCTCTCCAAGATCCCCACCAAGCCTTCTCTTCTCCAGACTGAACAGTCCTAGCTCTCTCAGCCTTTCCTCATGTGTTGGATGCTCCAATTCCTTAATCATTTTTGTGGCACTTTACTGGACTCATTTCAGTATGTCCATGTCTTTCTTGCATGCTGGAGCCCAGACTGGACACAGCACTCCAAATTTTAACACACATGTTCTATTCAGGATTCCCTGTTACCCTCAAACCTTGCTTTTATTCTTTACATAGGCTATATTTCTTGACGACTATGTTACCTAGTGTAAGTAAAGTAATAAAGTTTCAGTGTGGGAGCCAATGCTTAGCTCTGTGGCTCTTGCACCAGGTAGTCTTTATTTGGTAGCTAGGCCTGATTCAAGAAAAGCAAGCCAGGACCCAGTATTTTAGCACTGCTAAATTTGTTCAGTTACACCTTTCTGCTAACGTATTTGGGTGATGAGTTCTGTTTCCTCTGATCTGAGCTTTACAGTTCTGGCAGCTTCTTTTGGTTTCTTCATAGCTCTTCACAATCCTGCTGTCCCCGCAATAATACGGAGAACACAACAGGATCACAAAACAAATGTCCTCAAAGAATCAAAGAGCGGGCTAAACGGAATAGACTGAACTCACAAGATACTGTCTAGAATAATGGGGCGTAGTATTTCTGGAGATAGTTGAGTATAGGTCATTAAGATTAGTTTAGGTGTAGCATCATGCATAAATAAATTAGTAAGTTAGTTATGAAAAGGAACCAAGACCATCTGTAGAAGGTTGGGGTTTTTTTCCCCTCAATAAGGACTGAGAAGTTACTCTTTAAAAATCTCAGCATCACTTGCTGTTTTTGAAGACATGGTCAGAGAACTACCTTTCTTTCTGTGTTTGCTGGAAATATACCCCAAAAGTATCAAAAAACTCTCAGCTTTCTGAGGAAAGTTGCAGAAATCAGTAGTCCTATGTCAAGGAATCCTTTCATGGAGCATTTCCTAGAACACTGCAGCACACTCCGTGGCACATGCATGGGGAGGAGTGCTGGTGCCAAATTCAGCTTTTTCTTTTTAGTTTGCAAAAACCCAGTTAGGCTCTGTGCATAGTTTTGCAAATTGAACAGAACACTGAAACACTCCTCAAATTGCTATGAAAATATCCACAATTAGAATACAAAGAGCAGATATCCTAAGAAACTTTTCAACGTTTTACAAGTTTGAGTTGCTTGTAAAAAATAGAACAACAAAAACCTTATGGAGTCTGCCAGGGTTTGGAATTTTGCTAGGCTGTTCCTATTGCACCTACATGATGTTTCGGGGAGCATGTGTGACATTGCAGGATCTGGGAGCATGTGTGACACTGTAGGGTTTTCAAGCATGGGTTGGGTGGGAGTGGTCATTGCCTATGAATTATTTGTGCTTTTTAAGAAGAAATTAGAAAAAGTATTGTTAAAAAGTTTGTTAGAAAGAGAAAGAAGTCAGCATTTACTTTATTATATCTTTCAAATTAGAGGTCTAGTACTCATTTTGCATTCCTAAATGCCCCTCAAACACAGCTGCGTACACTGCAAACACAGTGGAGCAGAAATGGACATATCTGGGCTAATGTTAATCTAGCAGTACTGTGAAACTATGAAGCCTCAATGAGAAAATCTTTACCCGCTTCTGAGCAGGCTTGAAACCCAAGCTCAGTGACTAGTGTTGCTGAAGTTTAGCTGATACTTATTTTCTCTAGCTAGGAAAGGTGCTGTTTCAGTGTGTCTGCATGTATTGCAAAGGTGCCTCCTAGCAGCAGTCTGGAAGTAGCCAAATGCTCTCGTGGCAGGGAACGACTGTACAACTTGCTTCTGTTGTTTAAAATATCCTTTTTTGTAGATGGCGAATATTGTGGATATACTGAGTGCTTGGATACACTCTGCTCACTGGTTTTCGTGTCTAACAGTATTGTGCTTACAGGTTTTGAGTTCCTGATAGGATACATTTGAAATGGCTTCCCAGGGTGACATGTGAAACTTCTGTCTGCTCTCAACTGTCTATAAGCTGAAAACACATTAAAACGTGAGCTAACAAGTGTAATACATTTCAGGGATGTAGTTAATGTCAAAGGAGCTCTATGGCACAGAGAAAATTTTTTGGCAGGGAAGACATCTTCTGGAGGCTGGTGCAGGCATCCTTTCTAACCTGGCACTGGCTAGAGCAATGCCACTGTGATTAGTAAGTCACTGAATGCAGTACTGTTCTGCTATTGATTCAAACTGTTCCCCTGAAGAAGTATTTTCAAGATTTGACCCATAATTATTGTGTCTAATCTTAGTTTATGCTTTCAGTTTTACAGCTAGTTTCCAATATCACATCGAATGCCTTTCAGATATCGTGGAAGAAAGTGTTGTAGAAAGGCTGAGAAACAGCTTGTGGAAATATTGCTTCAGAACGGATGTGCTGTAAAATTCTACTTGTCACAGCCCCTCTTGTGGCAGCAGCAGCAGCAGCAGCCACCAAGCTGCCTCCCCAAGGCATAAGTGCAGTTGTGCAGTAAGGCACTGGTGTGGTGCTGCTGTCAGGAGCTGGCACCTGTAACTGTGTCTTGAGCTGGCACTGCTTTTTGGCTGTGCAGTGTGGGGAGATGGGCAAAAATCGTTTTGCAACCCCACCTCCAAACTACCTTATGTCGAGTTTGTCCATGCAAAGAGCCTGAGAGAATATAAAGAGAAACTGTAACTTGCTGCTATCCTGGTAAATGATGGGTGCAGATGAGATATATACAGAACCTGGGGTCCATTTCATCACAGCACTCAGCAAAGGCAGCTGGCTACACTGTTTCTGGAGTATGCTATATCAAACTAAGGAAATGCACGTTCCCAAGCTGATCTGCTGTGGAGTCACATGTTCTTAGTGGAGCTACTCAAGGAGAAGTGCAGCTGTGCAATAAATATGTGGAAAAATGCATTAGGCACTTTACCTTTATATCACACAGCTTTTATCTTGCAGATATAAGATGCTTTGGAAAATAGATCTGGAGAAGCACTTATCTCCAAATACTGGCCCAAAACCCACTCATTTTTTGAGCAAATATTGCAAGTATACTCCAATTAGATTGTTGTCCCACTCTGTCAAGTCTGTCCTTGATGGGATTTGAATATTCACATGGTTCTATGAGGCTCTTCAGATCTGATTTCTTTATGTGGAAAATGCTACCTGGCATTCTTTCCCTCTCATATAGCAAGATGTGAGATATTCATGGTAAAGTGTATAATCTGTCATACATCCCTCCTTCGAGCCTTATCTGTTTAAAACAGTAACAGACAATACTTACACATCAGCATTACGTATTGCTGAATAAATATCTTGAAGTATATATGAATTACACCTGCCTGCTATATGAATTAGCCTAATGCACACCATTCTATTTCGTAGCTTTTCCTTGCAATTAAAGTAGCCAGAAACATGTGTTTTAAATGATAGCTGAGTTTCTGAGAGGAGGAGGTAACTGGCTGAGTGAGATGCTGGTATGGGATATTGTCAGTGCTAGCCCTGTCTGAACACATTGTGTGGGATGTGGCGTGTTTTATAAGTGTCCACAGTGATGTGGTCTTAGAGAGTTATTGTGGATGCAGAGAGAAGCCTAACAGCTCTCAGGATTTAGTTTTTTGATTAGTTTGCAAATTATTCTGGCAGGTCATTTTTCCTAGTATAAAGTATTTAAAAAGGTGCCCTGCAGTGAGACAGTGTCCAAAATCATATATCATATAATTTCTCTGTGTTTTGAGGAATTGTATTACACTATATAAAGTTTATTAAATTAAATTTATTAATTAAAAAGGTTAGATGTAATGGCCATGACTCCAGTCCAAATATACCAGTAGCGTGGGTGGATAGAATTCTATTGCAGTTAATGAAATTGTATTTGCTTCCAGATTTTGCTTAGTTTCTATGTCAATAATAAATAAGAATACTTAGCTACTAGACAGAAAAAACACAATATGTTTATTACAGAACAGAAAAGCAGTAGCTCATATTGCTCATATTTATCGTGCTGTGCCCCTAATATGAATGTTTTCTAAGAGACGAAAACTGTATTTCTCTAATGATCAAATTTCAGGTTGTTATGGGGCAATTTGTGCTTCAAGATACTGCATGCTCTGTAAGGATATTTATGACTCTGACATGGAACAGTTTGTGTCCGTGTTTTTTATCTATGCTACAAGTGGACTATAGCCAAACTGCATGTTTTGGCATGGTCTCTTACCCCTGCTATCTGCTGAACAGTACCTAGAAATTATACGGAGAAGAGCTAACTGGCACAGGCCAAAACCATGCCACATGTTCAGGAGGTCCAGCTATCCAAGCAGACACACAGTATGGGAACCTCTCCCTCTGGAGCTTCCAGAAGGCAGAGAAGGAGCAGGCATCTAAGTGCAGGCAGCAGTGAGATTTCACATACAGGGCCTGAAATACAGAAGTGGAGCCCATAAATCTTCAGAGAAGCTTGGCACTTGTTGAGAGGGGATCAGGAATGAGTATCTGTCCTGCACAGCAGTGATGGCATATGCTTGAGTGTGCATGACAACTGGGGTAACAATATGGCAGCGTGGGCTTCTGTACAAAGCAATCTCCCTTCTAATTGCCATGTACCCTCAGATGCACACTCACAAAAGGACCTCAGTTTGCTTGGTAAATCAGCTCTGCTTTATTTGCCATTCAAAGAAATCTCATCCAAAGATGATTTACCCATTCATATGGGTAAATTCAGCTAGAATAAAAGGGGATAAGGGTACATCTATATCCTAACAGATAAAGGTGCTCTTTGGTCACCTCTCATATGTGGTGCCAGAGCGTTAAGATAGCTCTGCGAGAACAACGGAATATATAGATCTGTTAACGCAGATAAAGAACTAGCATTTCTAAACTCATTAACAGAGGCAGAAGGATTGAATCAGACTTCTGTTATGTTAAAAGAAAACAAACATGCCAGTTGGTACACATGTGAATAAATATTGTTTTCATTATTCCTATGACTTACAAAAGTAAAAACTGCTGAAAGAGAGAGATTTGAATGAGCTTCAATTTTACTGAAACTCATATTTCAGTAACATTTTAAGTCCCTTGTTGTTCACATCCTCTTTTATAAGCTTCAGAGGTAAATTGCTTTTCCTCAATTGTTTACTTAAATGCTCATTCACAGTTTGGCACTAGTCAATTTGTGTTTGCATTTTTCCAAGTCAGACTTCAAAAAGTCTTTTCATGAAACCAGTCTATAAATTTTAAAGCACTTGAGCAAAACCCTATGAGAGGAGGCCAGGAAACAGTTTGATGATGGCAGTCCTAAACAGCTGGACTATGTTAGTTGTCCTATTGAGTATGTGCTAACGATGCCTGGTTATTGCATATTTTTCATCCTTCTTGTTGTCGGCAAGAGAAAATGAAATTACATCTGTTCAGTATTGCTGTCTGCCCTGCTAGATAGAAAGCACCCCTTGTATATTATTATATATTATTATATTATTACGATTGATGCACAGCACCAACAGTATTGGTTTTCTTTTGCTTGTGTTGCAGAAGAATATACTAAACAGTTACATGGGTGCTATCCCTTAAGAGAGGGAGACAGGTTTTCTCTGCTGCTTGCACATGCCACCTCCCCACCTTAGGTCTGTGTGTTTGGCTGTCCACTGAGCTACACAGAGACTTCAAGCTCTTTGTCTGGCATTCAAGGCTTTATCTCATACAAGCTGTCTTACATCCTGGGTGAGTACATTAGAAAATAAGAACTGTTGTACTTGCATTGACCTTAATGAGATTATACAAATTTTCACTAGCTAAAGAGCTGGTCCTTTATCTTTTTTTGTCTCCCATGCCATCCTATATCACCTATGAACTCAACCACGGACCATGGTGTGCTCACTGACCCTGGCTTTTACTTCCATGCCTTCTTTCATGTGTTTCCTATTGTCTCCTTCAGGATGATGCTGTGGTGAAATGCTATTTGACTGTCTCTCCTATCATGCATTGCTATCCATAACACATCATGCCTCTTCTGTATTTTTCATCCTTGAAAAGAAAGTTTCTGTTCCAAAATGCTGCTGTGGTACTCATGGAAATTGTAGTAGTTACAGTTTTCAATATCTAATTGACACAAAATGCTTGATGCACCACTGTTCTTTGTGCATAAATACTTCAGTAGCTTTGCTCAGTGGGGCAGAAATCACATTCAGCAGAAATACTGGGTGAAACCATTTCCAGTTCTTTTTTATGCCATTCCCTCATTGTCGCTTTTCTCATTTTCCCCTTAATAGGACATAAAAATGCCACTGACACCTTAGTTTTTTGAAGTCATTTCAACAGTAAACATATGTGTGTGGCAAATATCAGAAGTATACTATTCAACACCTACGGATGCAGACTGATCTGTTTTTTTTTACATCCCAAAACCAGGCAGAAGGGATGGGAAATATTTTGGTTCCACTAAGAACAATTTGTCTTTCCCCAAGGGTAAGAAGGAAAGCATTCTTTTCCCTTTAAAATTTTTATTCTAACCGCCAAGCCTTTCAGATGCTACAGTTGTTTTCACAGCACTGGACATCCAGAAAAAAAGTGGTTTACTCAAGACAGTGTTTTTTACCCATCCTGCCAATCCCTGCCTTGAGATTATTGCTGCACAAAGGAAGCACATTTGGCAAAAGAGTAGCCAGTGCTGAAGATATGATATCCCCTCTTCAATAATTCTTGAAAGGATGCAGTATATTAAAGAATAATTGCACAGGAATGAGTAGCATGTGGTGGTATGAAAAGACTGCAGATGTTTGTCCAGAGAGTGGTGCTCTGATCTCAGCTAAAGCAGCAAACCCCTGTTTCACCAACACCGCTGCCTTGGGGCTCTGGCAAATTCCTGTCTTAATCTTCAGCCTCACCTGGAGACACACCTCAGTTTGTGGAGATTTGCAGGCAGGGAGCGGAATTTACTCGTGTGGAAACAACTTGAAATGTCCCTTCTTACGGTGAATGCAGAAAGAGTCCAAAGAGGATGGGATCTGCCTTGTTATCAAAACCAAAAATCAGATGACTGATATTAAGTTGCAGAGATAAGCTTACTGGCTCTATAAGAGCGGGAGTATAGTTATGAATGAGCCTTGAGTCGCTCCTGCTTTTGCTGAATAGTGTAATGAGAGGTTTGGCAAGTGTAAGCTAATATGTATGAAATTGCCTTAATTTAGCCATCTTTCTTGGGAAAACTTTGGGGATAATTTTGAGGTTTGTGTAGTCCACCTCAAAAAATGCAGTGTTTTAAAGGTAAAAATTAAATCAGCAAGTTATTTCACTTTGTCAAGAGTAATATGTGTCTTATTTGAGATTCATAGCCTTTTAATTTTTTCCTTTATGTTGTCCCCTTGTGTGCAGTCCTTTCTCCCCTGCTTATTACTTGTGGTTGTTGTTGCCTCAGATTTTCACTGCAAGCTCTTTACAAAAGGCCTATTTCTTTGTCCTGCTTTTCAAACAGAGTGTGCTGGTAAATTTATGGATATACTAAAATATCCTAAAATATTAGAAATAGCTGTATTAAACTTGATGTGTAACTTGATGGTACAGCAAGAACTGTGATCAGAATCCCATGCAAGCTCTTAAACACAAAGGTCACATTTTCAAAGATGCTGAGCTCTAAAGCTCTTTTCCTGACTTGGAGCACTCCTGTAAATTAGGCCTTGTTCAGGCCTTGCAATACCTGAAAAGAGTCTAATCTGTACTTCAAAATTAGCTGTTGTTAACCCTCAATTATTTTACCTGTTGCAGTCTGCTGGGCACAGGCTACATGTCAGTGATATGGTGTTTTGTACCAGTTTTGCGCTCGGAATCCTCTTATTTCCTCTTTTCCCATTTTTCCAGAGGATTTGTCTGAGTCAACTAATGGAAGCACTCCCTTTGATTTTGGTAGGAACTGCCCTTTTCTTTTTGACCCAATGTCCTGTTTCTGCCTCATAGCTCTGAAACAGGTGTTTTTTCACATGAGAGAGAAGAGTTTAACCAAACTGTGATACTTAGGTGTGTCACAAAGCTGGGTATCACATAGCTCTGGCATTTTTCCTTTTTTGGAACAAATATCCTTGGGAGTTACGTTAGTCTCCTTGTCTAACCATCCTGCCCTATTCCCCAGCTACATCAGTCTGCTGCATTACATGACAATGCTGGAACATGACTTTAGATCTGAAACAATTGGTGATCTGACTCATAACACTAATCATTTTAGGTCTGAAGTCATGTTCCGTTGTGCTATAATGAAGATGAGTCAACACAGTTTCTCCATGGAGAACATTTAAGAGGATAAACTTTTACCCTTAAGAAAGTTTTCTGTACTTCATTCTTATTTCTTAGTGTAAGTTCCATGAAACAAAAGACAAGGAATTTCACTGAGTGTTGCTGTTTGTGGTTTTTTCTTTCTACCCAACTATTTATAAGGCAGAAGGAAAGAAAAGAAAACAAAAAGGCCAATCAAGACACTAGAAATGCTGGTCCTAAGTCCTAGGAGTAACTTGCATTTTCATAGTGGGAAATCATATTAAGCCACTCAGATTGCCAGCGTCCTTAGAGTTCTAATCAGATCTGCAGCAAAATGTTATTATCTCATATAAATACGTAGCCATATCCAACCCTCATCCTGTTACCCCCTCAGTGAATCAGAGATCCTTCTCAACTGCAGGCCTTTCTTTCTCATCTATAAAGGAGGAGATAAGGAAAGCAACTTTAAGTTACAGAGAGGTTTTGTGTGTAATATTTCTTGTATTCACTTTGATTTTTATTGCTGGGAGGTTTTGTCTGTGTCAGTTGATACGTAGTACTCAATTTCCAAGAAGCGCACCAGCTCTCACAAGTCTTGGCTTGCAGAATCCTCTCCAAGGCACAGACTTGCTAACTACGACTTGTGTAAGGTGAGGGGGACCTGGGCAGCTAGCACTGCTCTTCCTAGGACAATAGATTCAGGTTCAGAATACGGGTTGTGCCTAGCCCCTTTGAAATTCGTAGGAGCTGTGCCATTAGCCTCACTGAAATCAACTCTTTGGCCTCCCTTCTGCCTCTTGCTCATTCTGTGCACTGTACTCCCTCCTGGGGGGTTCGAGTTCTCTTACACAGATTGGGACCACTTGTGAATCTTTACATGATAATACAATGATCCTTTAAACCAAACTCTTTATCTAGATGAGAGAAATATTAAAAAAGAATAGACAAAACCAGGTGATAGACCCTAGAGGCTCTGGTTTTCAGAAGTTTCCTTCCACAACTTTTACTGGAAATATTCTTTAATAAAATAATACAGCAAAAGATAGTGTGCTGAGCCCTTGTACCGTTCTCTCCAGGTGCCTCCTAAAAGCGCTTGCAGACACAGAATTTTGTAGGCAGCCATCACTGTAACAAATAAACACGTCAAAAAAAAAGTTTGTAGCAAAAAAACAAGGCTGTGATGGTATAGCCCTGATGCTATGAGATGGAGGAGACTGAAAAGCACAAAAAGTCTGTGGTAATTGCAAACTTAGGTGAGTAAAAAGGAGAAGAGATGGGAGGATACAGACAGCTGTTAGAGCTGCATTCCTAGGGAGCTCCCATGGTTAGTATGGTGTCTGATGTAGACACATCCATGTGACATGGGGTAGCTAGATATTATTGACTGAAGATTGCTGAAGAGCCTTGCAGTGGAAAAGCTATTTCTTAATATCAAATCATTTCCTAGTATTGTGATTTATTTTTCCTAGTTGTCTTGTCTCCCACTGAGGTAAATTCTATGCTTTAAGCACAACATTGCCCACATTATTTCTCAGACAGAGATAGCAGCAGGGATTTGTTATAACACAAAGTATATGTTTTACTTGAACACAATGATTAATATGGGATTGTGGGCAATCCTATTCTGTTTATTTTTCTCTAATGTCAAAACCTCCAGCTCATGCGTCAGCTCTTTTATTCATTTGCTTAGTTTTTATAGCATCGACGCTACACTTCTGGTGTTGCATAACATTTAAAACATGTTCACTACAAAAGTGCAGAACAAGTTTTATTTTGGTTTAGCCTGGTTTCATTTTAAGTGATGCAGTTCCCCACATGGCTCACTTGACGTAGGGTGCCTGCTGCTACATTATAGGCCCATTTCTTTTCACTCTTAATACCTGAACCACAACCCTGGTGAAGTGCAGTTTCTTGCCAATTTTAGAGCATTTTCCTACAAGAAGTAGAATAGTAATAGAGTTATTTCATGGTTACCGAGGAACCCCAAGGCAGCAGCCTGGCTGGCTCGGTTCTCCACAGCAGCAGTGGTGTAATGGCTTACCTGCCTCTAATCTCCATTTTCTGGTGTACACTTCCCTACATCTACATCTTCTAGATCCCAAGAAGCAGATGATTGTGAGCCACATGTGCCCTTTCTTTTCTTCTGGTCCCTTTGCAATAAAATTGTAGTTACTTTCCTAAAGCGGACCCGGAAAAATCCAGGAAGAAGGAACAAACATTGATTTCAGTTCACTGTGGCGGAATCTCCTATCTGTTTTTGACCATGCAAATACTTTTCTTATTATGTCCTTGAGTTTATAGAGTGCTTTGTGCTTTATAAATAGAACAGGTTCCTGCTTCAAGGAACTTATTATCTTAAGTCAGATAGATGTGATATGAGCAATAAAAAAAAAAAAAAAGCAGCACAATATGGAGCCAAAAGGAAGAGCCTTGCAGAGACATGCTTAGCGCAATCTCCTCAGTATTGCTCCACATGCTGAATTTCTGATTGTTTGATGTTCAGACCTGTTCTTCTCTGACAAAAACAACATGAACTGGTGCCAGCTGTGGCTCTGTGATGTGTAGAACTTGCTTTGCACAGGCCATGAAAGAGCCCACAGATGATGAAAAATTTGGGTCACTACCAATCCATTTTTGACATTCATAATATTGCTAATCTCTTGGCCTATCCAGTTCTTCTTTGTTATGTTTTAAAAGTATTTACCACTTGCCCTAGGTAGATTAAAATGCAGATGTAAGAAAGTGTGAAAACACCAAATAGCTGCTCTACCAGAACCATTTGCTTAAAGATAATAGCACTAAATTAACAAAAATGAACGCTATCCACATTCAGCCTTCAAACAGTCTGACTCAGCTGCTTAATTCGATGTCCTCTGCCCTTTGCAGCTTGGAGGAGAGAAACTTTGCAACATACCCACAAGGTTTATGAATTCCATTTCTGGTGGATTGAGGTAAGGAGTGAATTTCAGAAACCAAGATACCGTAAGAGTGATGACACTTGCATCTTTACAAAGTAACATGTCATGTCCAGCAAAAGCTACACTACTCAACTCTGAGACTACAACTATAGAATTTAGAATTTCTGTAAATAATAATAATAATAATAATAATAATAATAATAATGATGATGATGATGATGATGATGATGATGTGCTTAATGATGCATTTAATAATTTAAAACATTTAATATTTGAAAATATTGCAAAGCCTGAATGTGTCAGTAGCATTCTAAATTTAATCCCACCAAAGCAGGTGTTTCAAGACTGCAACATCTAAAATTAGGGGTAAATGTGATGAGTTTCTGCAGCGAATCTAGGACACACCATCCAGCAACTGTGCACCTTTATTTTTGAAGCTATTTATCAAGCTGGTAAGTAATACGTTTAGACTGATGAGATCTGCTCCCCAAAGATGAATAAAAAGATTGTCATAAAGTGCTCTTTAACATTTTGTTGGAGTGCAGAGGGAAAAAATAATAATTATTCCAGCTCTTTCTAATGCTTCATATTTAACGCCAAAGAGGCATAAGCTTATCTGGAACTTTTAGGCGCATTCAATGTTGACCTTTTCCTATAAACCAATAGTCCAGTTCTGCTGCCCTGAAAATATCAGAGCAAAACATGAGAGTTTCTGGCTGCAAGTACTCCAAAAAGTCAAGATAATTCAATTGGCTAAATATATATTTCAATATAGTAAGTCCTACTCTGAAATTATGGGGCAATAACTTTTAAAGCTCAAGAGGGAAGAGGCTCTGAGAATGCTATTGGTATTGTCTGAGTACCAAATGGCAAAGAAACATGATGCAAAATATAATTCTGTGGCAGAAGAGAAAACTGCTGCCTCATTTAAACAGTAAGGCCACAATGACCTAATAAATACTTTATTTCGAGCAAGTTTCTTCTGAAGGATGAGTAGAACTTGACTCAGACTTTTCTAGTTATGGTATTTGTTAATCATCTAAAAGAGTACATTTTTACAGCTGGGATTCACCAGGCACTGCATCCTTATCAAGTGGAAACACTAATCATATAACAGACAGCAAAGAGTCTGCATAATTGCTATCCTAAGGTATAGAGGACCAAGCCTATCAGTGAGATTTATTTTATATAATATCTCACACCTTTTCATGTGACAGCACTGCTGTTTTCTCAGATAAAGTAGAAGAGCAGCCAACTTAGCAGAGGTTTATAATCTGCGGAAAGTAATTGATTTTCTATCTAAACAGACTCAGCAATAGAAATGCCTTGTGAATGTTTTAGTATCTCATTCAAAAAGCCAGTCTGCTAAAGAAAAGATTGATTGAAGACCACACAAAAGAAGAGGAAATAGGACAGTAACTTAGATGTTGCAATATATTTTCACACTATCTTCAGCACTTTATTAAAGAGTTTCCAGAGCACAAGACACCCTGTTGACACAACAATTTAGTTCGGCAGAGAATAGCCGTTTCTTGAAGAACAAATGCACAATATTACCATATGGGCCCTCTACTACATTGGCAAATGGAGTACTAACCCTCTGCTAAATTCATCTTGTTCGTTAAGCTTTTCATAGAGAAAGTCAGGTGTGCTGGTAGATTACAGATTCCTAGCAGTACTGCATCTGAAAAAGTATACTGTAAAATATACTTGTTTCCATATGCCAGAAAGTGCATGATTTTAGTTCTCCATAATGTGTAATTCCAGGCACTTGTAAATTATTTTGTTAGGTTTCACCTGCAAAGATGGAAGATTTCAAAAGTGAGTGAATGTAGCTAATAAATGATCCGGGAATGTGGGAAAGAGGTAACCTCAAGCACCAAGACTGTTAAAAAAGATGATGTATCTTTTCCCTTTGCGATTCCTTAATGGCCAGATCAATTTCTTAGGAATAGGATGACTATTTTACAAAATCAGAGATATAATCGTGATTTAGCTTGCTATTTATGTGTATCCATAGAGTTCTTCAGTAAAACGAAAAAGGGCAATAGCATATCTTTAGTTAACTTTTGCCAACGGACAAATGGAAAGACTTTTATTTAATGGGCAAGACAGAGAACTGAGGTGAAACTTCAAAGATATTCTCACTTAAAATGGCAAAAAATGTTCACCAAGGTAAATCAAGGTCATTTTCATTCACCGAGTCACGCAGAAGCTGTTCTGTGTGCAATAACCTAAACAGCTATTCAATAATCGAACAGTCTTCAATAATTTCTTTATAGATAGTGTTCTAACTGTAAGTGTGGAGTATGTAGGTTGCATAATATCAGATTTTCCATGGTTATATCTATGTTAAATACTTCCTTAATAGTGTTCTGAAGTAAGAAATTGCTGCTTTGAGGTACCATTTGGAAATAACTGATATATGATCAAAGACAGGGAAGGCTGGGAACCAGAGCAGGCCTTGTCTTCACTGAGAGGTATACTCTTATGATAGACCTATCACAGAGTTATGCTGGAAGGCACTAATAGGTTATCTGTTCTTCTACATACCAGATGCTAATATATTCCAGCCAGTTCTAATAATGCGTGTTCACCAAAGCTGATCCACTGGAAGTGTATGCAGTCCTGATTAGGACTCTACCGAAAACGCAGAACAAATGCACCAACAACTGATTGCTTGCAATGGTAAAAAGCTTTGTGGGTTACAATTTCAATATGCCTGGCTACAGCTGCGTTAGCTTTCTCTACCTTTCTCTGTTTGGTTTATATTATTACTACCCAGTAATTGTCACTACTGAAGCTGTTTCTATGCTGTAATCAGGACACTTTTCAGTATTTATTTTGTTAGGTGGAACAGATAATTTTTTTCAATTTCTCATTTTAAGGAAATGTTTTCACTTCAAATAGTTTTTTCTGGCTCTCTTCCAGAGTTTTTTCGTAGCTTCAACATTGTTCCTGAAATATGGACCTGAGGCTGTGTCATATTCCAGCATGAGCCTTTTGGTAGAAACAGAGACATGATTTTCTCTTTACTCTTGTACATTACCTCCTGACATATGTATCTGAGTGTACATATGTGGACTTATTACATGCTAATGAAGTTGTGTGAATATTTGTATACATAGCAGATACATTGAAAATCTCCAACAGTAAGTACTTTTTAGAATTACTATAATAGCCCTATGCTAAAAATATAGCTTCTACAGCTGTTATCTAACTTTTTATAAGCCTTCTTTTCTGATTTCTGTAAAGATCTGAACTTTTAAAGAGTTTTGAGAAGATAGTATGGGAAAATTTAATTATTTTCAAATGTTTTTTACACTGCCTTTCCATGCCAATCTGCAAAATACATATGTGTGTTTGTCTATATCTGCAGATGTGTATTCTGGGAGACTGATTGTTCCACTGAAGTCTTTCTTTTGCTTTCGATTTTATGATGAACAATCACTGACAATTGTGAAACTGAAGTTACTTGATTTTGGACTGAGAATTCCAATACAGTGGAATCCATAAACTTCCCTGGTAAATTCTTCCACTGTTTAATTACTCTGACAATTAGCAGACTGCATTTCATTTCACAGTCAAACTTATCTAACCCCACTGCTGGTCTTCAGGTTTTTATATGTTTTCGTTAGCAAGTCTCCATGTCTAACTAGCCATATAGGTTAATGAATTGTTCATTACAGTTGTTTATTCTGTAACAGTATATGTTTATTAACATATGTATGAATTCAGAAAAGGAACTGTAATATCAAATATCAGTTCCATTTTCTTCTCCCTAGTGTGTTTTGCCTCATCTGCACTACACTAATCACTGTGAGATTTGAGCACAGAGCAAATATTTTAAAAAATCATTTGAAATCAGTCTTTTTTAAGCTCATTTGATCTTTTTCCTCACACATGCATGGAGTAATGTGATTCTTTCCATCAGTGCCTTTCTCCCTCCCTTCTGTAACTTAGTGATCGTTATGAGCACCAGTGTTACATTTTTAGCATCAAGTAATTGTGAGGGAAGGAGCCAGAGAACAGCGGAAGAGGGAAGAAATTACTCTCTTCAGCCTGGAGGCCATTTTCTTGCCAGCAGCAGCGTGGTTTAGTGCTCCATGGTGCAAACCCGTACAATTCATAAAAGAATGTCCTTTATATTTGGGAGGATGAACTCTTTCATTCTGCATGGGTTTTTTACTGGAGTATGTTGACTGTAAACTCCTTGCTCTATCTAGAAGATCTTGTCCAAAATACAACACTGACTTTCCTGCTGACTAGCCCACACACAGTCAGTGACCACAAAACCGCACAGATCCTGTTGTAATGAGCAGTTTGAATCTTACGTTCCAGAACCCATTACTCACACTCTCTAGCATCTTTGCCTATCTTCTTCATGAGGGTTAGAAAAATCTAATACATCGTGAAAAAAAACGGCAAGCAGGAGGTGCAAGCTTGATTCTATAGCTAAGCCTTTGTGATCGAAATGTCACTGGCTATTTATTTCAATGAACTTATATGTTATCATAAGGCAGTGTGATTATGATAAAAGCAGGATGTAACATTGGGAGTTGCATCATGGATATGAGTAATACTAGCATCAGTAGCTGCTTCCTTGCAGAATAAGGCAGAAATATCATATTTATATCTTGCATGAAGACTGATAGCAACAAGGTGCCTAGTGAATTTCTTCCCCATGGTGATCAGAACTTACTCTGCAGCGTGATAGGAATATATATCCTCCCATAATACCGTATGTAGAAATATTCTTGGAAAGTTTGAAAGCTTAATAAAAATGGTACAGGTATAGGAGGAGGGAAAATTGTGTATTTCCTTTTCCTCCCCCTGATATGAATGCTGAATTTTTACTTCAAAATTTGTGATTGTCTCTAGTTAGCAAGTCTTACTATTATAGTGTGATAGGCAGGAGGGGTGAAGCACAGAAAGGGGCTTCCTAGAGCTGTTCTCTCACTTGCTAGAACTTTTCTCTCTCTTTTTAATATTATCCTGCTGTTGAAAGGCAGTTAAATGAATTTTTACACCCGAGTTTCTTCACAGAGAGGAGGCAGAATATACAAAATCTGTGATACTTGAAATTTCGTTGTTATGACTCATTTGAATATTTGCTGATTGAAACCAGCTGTGGTATTTACTTTCTAAAGTAGATTTAAAAGATCTGTAATTTAATGCTATGAGAATCTGCAGAAAAGTGTTGTTAAAGATTGTTGAAGGTTTAGGCCGTTGCATATAAAGGAAACCAATTAGCCACTGAAAAGTTCAGGTAGGCATTTCCTGTCGTGAGGGCATTGATTTACTTTGCCTCTATTTTTCAGTTTTATCCTTTGCTGCCTTTATGTCATTTAAAAGAAACAGACTCCTGAGGCAGCATTTTCACATACAGTTGTCCAGTCCTCCCATAATACCCGTTAGTGGTATTAGCGAAATGGATAAACACTCGGTACTGTAAAATACAATTAATCTAGCTTCAGACTGAGACAGGGAGATTAACTCAAAGGAAATATAAGTTTTTCACCTATTCAAATTACATTTCAGATTGTAAATAACAAGTAAGGTAATAAGACATCCACACACAGACCAAACTGTAGAACACAGAGGCAGGGATCATGGCTTTTTCTGAAATATGTTTGAAAGAACAAAGCTATCGTTCTCATTAGCTCATTTGAGCCTTTGCGTCTTTTAAAAGGGTCTGCAGTTAGAAAGGTTTGTTTTAAGGACAGCTGGCCAAGATGCACACCAAAATCTATTCATAAAACAAAGTCCAAAACCCTTGTTTGTGATGAGGACACATTGCCCCTGGGAGAGGATGTAAACTGGATTGTCACCATGTGGCCCCTGATCAGAAGAGGTGCCTAACAGCAAAGTCTGGAAAAGCATGTGTGCCTTTACTTGTACTGTTGTCTTGGAACATGAAATGTGTCTTGTTTTCTTCCCCCCACCATGTCTTTTCCCCTCTAGACATGAAAGGTACAGTTCCCCATCTCAGGGGGACATCTACCAGAAATGCTAGCAGGGGGCAAAATACTGGGCCCTCAAGGTCTAACACAGCGTAAGTAAGACCTTAAGATCTTCTCAATTCCACAGTAGTTACAGATGCAAATCTTGAAGTCCAGACTGTAGCTCTAAGCAGATGGATAGTTGATGTGTGGTAGCTTGTTACTCTTTGAGAGGATTTGTCTGTGTGTTCAACCTCCGGATTTTCAAAACAGTCTGGGAATTTCAATGGAAATGATACATGAAATTCCTGAGACTGATTTGAAATGGGATAATAGAATTTGGGGTATTTTTCCCAGATGTGAGAGTCTGAAAATGCAAACTTACTTACAGTTCCCCTGCTTCTCCTCTCATAAAAAGTGAAGCTGCAGCAACCAGGACACGTGTCATGACACATCTCCCAGTGGCTGTGGGGAATAGTTGGCAGGGTGACATCCTGGTGTCAGGGCAAACTCTTGGAGCCACAAAATGCAGCCTTCTGACTGATACCCTGTTAATCTCATTTCCGAGACTCCTTATGCTTGTGGTCTCAGTGTGACATAGTGGTTTGCACTTTGGCAAGTAGAGTTAAAACATTACTGGGCTGTAGCTCAACATTATTATTAGTGTACCCATCTTTCAGAGAACATGTGCAGTTCTGCCAACAGCAAGTTTATAGGCAGAAACTTCTATATTTACACCCGGATTATTAATAAAAAGTCTGATTATGGTTGAAGAACCGCAGTTCTTATAGTCAACCCCATTCCATGTTTATTTCTCCATGGCATCTACTTTGATGTCTATCAGTCAGCTTTCTTAAACAGCTTATTTGGCAAGTTAATGATATTGCACAGTGTTATTTTTATCCAGAATGTCATGCAGTACCAAGTCAAACACCTTATCATTAGTCCAGTCATGCTGCCTCTACATTATACCTCAACCAAACCTGTACTCTAATTGGAGAAAGCAGTTTCGTTTGACAAGATCTGTTTTCTATAACACGATGTTAACAAGCAATAATTATATTCCCATCCTTTCATCTTTTATCATTTGAATTTCATATTAGCTCATCTCATGCTTCACGTGGATTAATCAGGTGATATGTATTTAGGTCATTTTGCTACTGTTGTGAATAATGGCAAATTATCCTTCAACCTGTCTTTAGGATGTCCCACGTTTTATAAGATATATTTAAAACTCACATTAGTGAGATATTCTTAGCCAGGATTTTAGTATTACTGAGTACAAGTCCTCCTGATTTTAGCAAATTTATCTCCAAAGATGATGTTGAACATAGCATCCTCCTAAAAAATCTTCAGGGCTGGACAGGACTTTGCTATACTCTGCTGAACTTCTAATATGGGCCTCCTGGAGACCCATACAATCCCAGACCAGTTTGTCCATCATGACTCATGTTCCTTTCCCCAGCATAGAAGTGCTGCTGTTTTTGGAGCAGAGACTCTCTGAATGGAAAAGGAGACCTGGATTATTCCTTCTGTTTTGCTACTTAGATGTAGCCCTCTGGCTCTTGGTAAACTGCCAGTGGTAGATGTTTGGATTGTCTTGCCTTAGCAGGTACTGAGACTTTTTCATGTAGGTGGCGAGATCTTACAGTCCTTCTGTCTGAGTCAGGGCCATGCAGCCAGACATAAACTCAGCAGGAGCCACATGTTCAACAGTGAATATTGTCTCTCCAAGATTTCAGATTTATTCATGGAGACTTTTTAATTCAGCTTCAGCCGAAGCAAAAACAAACGAGCAGAGTCTACCAGTCCCACCTTCCCCTCCAGCAGCTTCCACAGTCCGTAAACAACAAAACAAATCTTTGGACCACAAGCTGTCTTCCTTTCTTTCGGTAGACCTCAAGATCTACTTTCTAGTTAACAAAGTCCTGCCTGTTCCCTGATTCCAAAGCTCTGGCCAGATGAGATAGGCCAAGATATATCACCTGAAGGAAAAAAGAGAGGAACAAAGTCTCCTAAATCTCCTCCAGTCATTACTTTCTCGGGGAGATGTTTCCAAATGTGGCGGTAAAAGCCAGTTCAGATCCCCAGCTGAAACCTGCCATGAAGGCCTGCTTCTGTGTCTGATTTTCCTGTTTCACCTAATCTCTTAGCTTATAGACAGTGCCTAGTAATGGTTTATCCCAAGCATTTGACTGCTGTGAGTTAAAGCCCTCCAGATCCTGAGACCAACCTCAATTCTCTGCAGCGCTTAAAAATAGTAATTTATGTACCTTAGTTTTTTTAACCTGAGGGTATTCTTGAATCATATTTTAAAGCTTTTTTCCTGAAATCAGACAAGCTGGAAATTTATCCTTAGGCAAACAGCAGCTGGGATCACCTAATCATCCACTTAAAAATCCTTCAAAATGCCAGTGACAGGGAATTTTGCTAACTGCTTCCTCCTTAGTCTTGAATGGGAATTAGAATGAGGCTCCTAGGCTTTACAAAAATGTTTTCAGGCAAAACTATGTTATTTCTTTAGAGATACACTAGAAAGTTTCAGTATCAACTATACTTTGACATGTTCACACGCTCCTGACTGACCTAAGAATCATGAAAAATTGCCAGGGATTTCTGCAGCCTTGATTTGTCTTTTCTCCGCTCCTATTTAGCTTCCTCTTGTCATTGTGAGCTCTGTCTACAGTATTAACATCTTGGCCCACGCCAGGGGCACCATCATATTAAAAAGAATTGCATAGACTGAAGATGTGCCTGTTTGTAGCCATAACTACTATTTTTCTGCATCAGCAATAGTAAGCATCAAGGGTCTGACATAGCTCTTAGTGTAGCATGAATTTCTTTATTAAAACCTCTTTCATGCTATCTTAACATTTACTCATAATTTCCATTGCTTTAGAAATTCCTGTGTGTCTTCTTGTGGCTTGTGTCAGAACTCTTACTCTTGCAATTAGACCCAGTCACCCCCTTTTCTTGCAACAATGTGAACAGAAGTTATTTATCCCATTAACCATAAAGAGTTCTTTCTCCGGTGATGTGGATTAGCCTTTCTGTATCTGTCATACCTGGTAAGTGGTGACTTAACGAGATGACCAGAAAGTTCAATCTTGTTTAATTTCTTTGTAGTTTTATTGTATTTTAATTTTAGTGCTTCTATTTTAAGTGAAAATTTACTGTTCTTTTATCATGAGAAATTGGATGAATGAATTCATTTTATATGTACTGTGTGCACATCCTCAGAATATGCATAAAAAGAACACTGAGAATGTCGCTAGCACCAGTAAATGGTTGTGCAGCTTTAACTGCTCTCACTTATGCATTATGATGGCCTTGAATTCCATGATTTCATATTATTTTTCCGGTGATCCTTGCTGGTTTTAGTGCAAATAAGGCATGTGTGCTATTAATCTGCTTTCTTCTCTTATGGATGAGTCCCCAGGTCTCATTTACTTCTCTTCTGGATTACACAAACTCTACTCTGAAGAAAAGTGTTCAGGTTTCTTTTTCTGTTTTCACAAGTATGACTCTCATCACTTTGGAAGTACTGATATTTAATAATAAATCTTTAGATAACCAGAGGCATAGAAAGGCTGCAAGTGGGAATTATTCGGAGAGAGAAAGCTGTTTATGAGAAAACAAAGTAGCAAAGTGCTAAAAGCTCAGAGGTAAACTTCCCCTTTTATCATCCACATGTGTAAAGCCAGCACTAAAGCTGAATTTCATGGCCATGGACAACTCTGGACTACAGGGCTACAATCTGGACAACCCATTTTGGCCAAGCCTGAAATATTGCATATAAATTGCAAATATAAAAACCTATGAAAGTGGTAGACTTACAGCAATTACTCCGTATCTAAGGGATACGTTAGGTTATGCTTTGATTTCTGCAATAAATTCAATTTCATGACATCCTAATCCCTTTAGAACTAACAGCCCTTCCTACTCTTCTGACATAGGCATAAGTGAAAGAAAAAATTATACTGACTTCAAAATTAGTGGTTTAGATATTAAAGAAAACAGAATTTGTCTGCAGATTCTAAAATTAATTGGAGTAGGAATTCTTATGTTTCCTTTCTATTTTAAGGAATTAATTGCTAGTTATCTTTCAAAGTAAAAATTCAGGTTTCTGCTTCTCTGATACTCTAATCAAAAGACAGTATCTTTAATGAATAGCTTCATAAGGAGCCCTCCTCTTCTGCAGACCCACTAGAATTGCTAGAAATGTACTTTCTACTGCTTCTTCTTCCAGAAGTCAATGAGACAGGCACTGCTGGGGCCGCTGAAGATCTATGCTAAGAAGAAAGAGTAGAAAGGAAGCCTGGAGAACTGAAATCTGCCTACACAAATCCTGAAATCAGAACACTTTTGAGAGTAAATTCGGTGTGGCACCAAATCGTTCACTGCACCTGGAATCACCTTTAGCATGGAAACATGCAGAACCGGTGCCTTCTGGTAAGTATTTTCAATATGGGTCATACAAGGAAGGGAAGAGGTTTACAAAGGCAGGAATATGGTCTTGCGCACAGCCTGTCTGAGATGGTCAGCTTTAATCCTGCACTTCTAAATGTCTCATGATTAAAAGAGGGCTTGAAATTCATCTTCTGGAAACACTGTATCCACGGAGACATCCTTGAAATAGTCACATGAACAGTGTGCTAAAACCATGTTGTATATTCTGTTTTAACAATGGCTAAAAATCCCAAGAAAATAAAGTCTCTTGAAAATGACATTCCACATTGGCAAAAATATTTACTATGGCGATATTAAAGAAACCCACAAGAAAATAAACAGAAAAGTATTCAACCAAATAGTTGAATATGGATTTATGTGAGTTTCTGTAGCTTTGCAATTTCCTTATGATCAAAGTGTGCCCATCCCTGTGGGAAATAACACTCCAGAAATGGGTTTAATTGGTAGTTCAAGGTAAAAAAGACTAAAGGGCATGGAAAATACAGTACGCTATTGTCCTAGCAGGTTGAGAGTTGTTTTTTAATCCTAGAACAAAATCTCCTTTCTGCCTTCCCAAGAATATATAACAGTCAAAGACATAAGTCAAATACTGGTGTGTTAAACAGTTTACACTTCTGATCACAAGTACATTTTTTGCAGAGCTGAACAAAACATTCAAATAAACCTTAACTTAGCGGGCTCTAGAAGTGCTGCTTTTCTAGGAAATGCATATGCTGTAAAAGCATTAAATATGTCTAGTATTTTGTTTTTCATCCCTGCTATTTTTCTTCATCTCTCTGTCATTTGGGTTTTTATTTTAGGATAAAAAATTTTCTCTAACAACTTAGTTTTGACTAATTTTGACTACATGAGGAAATAACTGAGAATAGGTATGCTATCCCTATTTGCTCAGAGGACAGGGTTGGAGTTTGAGCTTTTCAACACATGAAAAAGTCGGGGTCTGACTGAAAATGGGGCATCTTTTAGAATGGAATCTCCTCCCTTCTCATCTGCTCATCTTTAAAGCTATACCTTTAATTACTATGGTGTCTGGCTATGTTTGTGCTTCATGAGGGCTTTTATTTAGTCTAGTTTCAAAAGGCAGAAATTCTTAAAATAAATAAATTCTCCATTTAATACCTCCTTATCTTCCAGTTCAGCTTTTATTTAGTAGAAAATATGCTGATGAAGTAAATTTTTTCTGGCCTTCATGAAATCACTTGGATATGTGTACACCTTCCAGAAACCCAGCACCATGAACAAAATTAGACCATCCGGATCAAGAACTCATTATATTGTATACAAGCATATATAAAGCATTCTATACTGTCAGGGTGCACACACTCTTCTTCAGCTTGGCAGGGTAATGTTTGCACCACCTTTCAGTTTGACTTTTCTTGATTACAGACAGCCATAATTATGCTAATGAAATGTACCTGAGGCAATGTGCTATTTCAAACAGAAGACCTAGTTAAGATATCTTTGTAATCTTGTTGTTGTTCTGGGTCAGTGGTTTTTAGAACTTGTCTTATAGCTAGATTATCTGCAGGTTTCAACACATTCCTTAGCTCAAGATCAAGAATGTTAATTGAACTAATAAAGTGCTTATTACATATTTCATACTTTTTTAATGTTTAAAATACAGGATGCTATTAACTCACTTTCAAAATAGACCTAAATCTATTTTTTTCTGCCTAGTAGGGCCTAATTCTGAGCTGCTTGCCACTATAGTCTCTTGCCAGTCTTTTTGTTGTTTTCAGCATGTGCATAATGAAACTACAGCCAGAATTCACAAATATGATCTTGATACGGGAACACTGGATTCAGACTGATTTGACTGGAAAAGATCTAAATCTGCATCCATCTCAAACTGTGCAAAGTGTCTAACCTCAAGGGTACTGTACAGGGGAGTTAATTATTCTCTTCGTCTTGGGAACTCAGCACGATGAATCCCAAGTGGATAGAGGTGCTTTGGTGCAGTCCTGAGTCCATGATACATTTCATATCTGGTATTTCCTAGTGCGGATCTCTAGGCTTCTCCTTGTAAGACAGTAGAATCACTCTACAGAATCACTCTACAAAGCTACCTAGCTCCTTATATAATCAAAGAAATAGTGCCTTTACCCTGCACGCCATAGCAATCTTCATTGTGCAAATGCAGAGCCTAGTATCCTAACTGAAATGCTTTCAATCAGGTCAACCTACATTAGACTTAAATTGTCCAAGATGGGAGCTTAAACCAGGCTCCACTATAATCATAACAGTAGTTTCATTCCATCACCGAATAAGGGCAAATGCCCTTTAAAAATCTTTTAAACTGATGTTCATTCATGGACTTCACATTCTGAATTAGAAGTCTATTTGCTACTAGCACATCAGGGTGCTCATTCACCCAGCAATGCCACTGCTAGGTACATGCAGTTATAGGCATCGCATCAGTACTACTGCAGCCATGTGTTGCTGTGAATGCAGTTTGTCATTTAATGATACAAGAAATGTTTGTATTACTCCAAGAAAAACTCTTAGCATGTTATTTTTCTTCATTACCCCAAAAAAAGGAAATTCAAATACCCTTACTACTGTATTTACACATGGCACATATTCCATACTAGTGCCATCGTTAGCTAGAAAACAGAAAAGTTAATCTCTGGCAGCAGCAATCACTGTAATGCTGTCTGTATCACATTCTCCTTCAGCTTTTAAAAAATGCATAATGAAATAAAAATGGACTGAATGCTGCTTGTTATAAAATAGATTGGTCATATTCTCAGCTGTCATAAATTCACACTAGCACCAATGCCAAAGATTCACTGCACGGGTAGGAAGCCCCTTAGACTGGCTTGGTCAAGACATATACAGCCACGTGCCCGTAACGTGGGCACGTGCCCGTAACGTGGGCACTTCTAATTGCCTGTAAAGGACTGGAATGCATCAGGTCACCTGTAACTCTAATATATAGGTAATAATAGTATATTAGCACTAAGTTTCCATGTAGTGTAAAAATACATTGTTATAAGGAAAGAGGATTTTGCTGTGAAAGTGTTTTCCTGTGCAGTTATTATATCGATCTGTACAGAGTAATCACTTCAGTGTGGATTGCACACCAATTATGCATTTGAATGTAAAGGTAAAATACTCCTTTTGGTATAATACAAATGATTGCCACTAAATCTGATATTTTGAGTCATGTTCTGGCAGTTTTCATAAGCTCTGCTTGTTTCATCTGATGAACACAAGAAAACATTTGAAAAAATTAGAGAAGATGATTTGAGAGAATGAAGGACTTTTGTCTGTAACATTTATATTAAGAGTAGATCTTGATCTCATTTTCAATATTTCAGATACCGAGTAAATTAATCAAAACTAATGGACTAAATGCAGCACCATCAGCTGAAGATCTCCTGGCAGCAAGTTCACTCCAACTTTATACCATTTCAGCTTCTATCTGAATTGGGCCATTTTCCCTTTGTTATGATATTCATGCTAATTTTTATAGCACGGCAAAAATCAGACAAAGAAATCACATACTTGATAGTTCTCCAGTGATATCAGAGCCCAAACCTGGTTAACACATTTTCTCTATTCTGCAGTCTTCCTGCAGCTTCTCCACACACAGGGGTGGGAGCACATAGGCATGGGGAGGAGGGACTGGCTGTGTGCGTAAACTGGTGATGCACACATCATCAGTTTCCTTGCAACCCTCCAGTATCTTCTGGTTCCAATTTCTTTGCATTTTATCTGGTTTATATATAACATACCCCTCCGTTTATTAAAAGAAAATTAGCTCAGCTCCAAGCCCTAAAGACACATTTTTCTATGAACACATTACAGGAATGGGGTATACTTTTTTATTTCATCTGAAATGTGTCCACTAATTTTCAAAATAACATGCCTATTAACGACAAGCTGCCAGTCCTACTGCACAGCCAGATGCAGTGCATCCAAAAGGGACTGGAGGTCAAAACAGTTTATACTTGATGAAAGAAAGGAGGAAGTGCTAAAAATGGTCAGATAGCAGCACTGTCTTGTTTTTGGAAAACCAAGCTCTTGCAGCCCCCAGGAATATTCACAGCATTTGTGGGAATTTGTTCTCAAACAAAATTTTCATCTGCCCTAGTCTTGAGGACTGCAGAAAAACATTTCTTTTTCAAACAGAATTTGAGACAATTTTGATTAGTTCAGGAGCCCATGCCAAGAGACTGGACCCGCTTTTTTGGTTGTTTGTATAAATGAGGACATTTATCTACTTTAAAGATTTGAAAGAGGATTTTTATGCTGACTGATTGATGGAATTACTCAAGCTTGCCTCTGATAAATGTAATATTTGCCTTTATTTCGTTGTGGGGCACCTTTATTCTGCTGCCACTGAGACCTATATGAGTTCTGTGACCATAATGCTGAGGATCTGCTGGTCACTGTTATCAACAACAAGATTTCTGTTGTCTTCCATGTGTTTTGGATCAGATCCAAAGCCATCCTGCTGGACTAAGTAGACACAGTGTAGCCTACTGGACGGATTGCAGGTTTCAAACTGAAGAGATTGAATTTAAGTTTTGATCACAACAGGACTGCTTGGATATCTGGGTCAAATAAATTCAGCATTGTGAGTGTTAACTTCCTCAGCCGCGGAATTATTAGAGGAGATAAAGTTAATTTAGAGTTATTAGAGGAGATAAAGTTAATTTAGAGTTACTAAGGGAGATAAAGTTAATGCAGAGTTTCCCTTCCCTTCCCTACTCTAGCACTGACGACGCTAGAGTTTAAGCATTTTTTCGGATGGTGGATCTTTGGATTTGAACTGTTTTGACGTCTCTTTGGATCACATGGGCAGAAGGAGAATATGCTGTCTTTTTTTTTTTTGTTTGGTTGTTTAGCTACATTTTGTCCTGTTTTCTGAATTGCTTGTCCTAAGCTCAGTGATGTGTTTTGAGAATGTGCTGTTAATAACTAACTCCCATGATTGATTTTTATGCAGTGATTTACCTGGTGTTAAATATGGATTTGACCACTTGTTCTGCAGTGAGGATATGGACTTCTGTTCTTACACAGGGAACCTAGTCTGTTATACACCAACAAACACACCAGGGAAGGACAGTCAGTACATCATAAGAAGACGTACTGGGGGAATCAGACTGATAGATGGTGGGAAATAGGACAGGTCACCAAGACAGACCACAGTCACTTGTGCTAAATAGAAAAGGTGTGTTTCTAGGATGAGTTTGGAAAAGGAGTTCAGGGAATTCAACAGAAAACTAAAAGTAAGATGAAAAGAATGAAGTGTGTTTCTTCTTTGGGAAAAAAACCTGTTTTCTTCCTCGTTTTAGGTGACCATCCTGCCAGAATGTGATGATACTCAATAGTTTTACTTAATATTAGTTCTGTTGCATTCAATAGGATCACTGTAAGAGTGAGCATAGACTAAAAGTGGGTACATGATGTCTATTCAAGTTTGGGCAATACAGAGTATATACACTTTTCAAATGCAGCAACAGGATTGAGCTTATTTCTGACTGCCATTGCAGTGTGAATGTACATGATAACAATGATAATATTATCTTTATTTGACAGCACGTTTAAGACGCTGCTTAATAATAAATAGTAGTACCTATCTCCCATAAAATGTTCTTCCTCATGTGAGTGAAGTTGCTCATGTGTGCAAATAAATCAGGCTCTTAATTGATAGAGAATCGCTTACAAAAACAGAAAGTCCATGTGTACCCTAAAGATAACAGCTTGCAAGTTGTGAATAAACAAGTTCTGCTAATCTGAAGCTGACAACCACTTTCCCAGCTGTCAGTGCTCTTAATAGAGTGTTAAAATAAGGAACTGTCATCTTGTCAGTGGTGATAAAGGCAGAATTTAGAAATGGATGAGAAAATTTTCAAACTTCGTTCTTGGGAAAGTATTCAAGGGAAGTATCACTATGTGTTTATTCTGTTATTGTATGTCCTGTAATTATCTACTTTTGGCCACTGTCAGCATCTTTTGGTTTGACCCACTAGAGTTGTTTATTGCTTTTCATGTATGAAAATGGGAGTGACAATGCATCTGTTTCAGTTTGGAAATACATTGCCAGTTCTTCCAATCTGATGGTGCTAAATGAATGTGAAACATGACTTTCAGTGACTTCCTATAGTAGCTGTGTGTTTGAGAACTGGCCAGGGACTCTCCTATCCTCATTAAGGAGAATCATGGAAACACAAGGCCGTGAGAAAATGATCCTGTATCTGCAAACATTTGGGATAATTTACTGAGTCAAAACTCCCTCAAGTACCCCTTACAGCTGTATTAGCATGCCAGCTGAAGATAAAATATATGGTGCCCATGAGTTCAGTGAGATGTTGCTGAAATGGGTCGTATTGGCAAAGCAGATGAGTCTGTACTTACCACTGTTTGATTTTTTATCATGTTCTCATGCTTGACTCCGAAGTTGCTCTTCATCTGCAATAACAGTCAACAAGATTGAGCCAGAAAAGGGGCGCGGCACAGAGGAGAAGCTGGGTTGTGCCTGAAATATTGGTATCTACAAAGTTCACTTTGGTTCAGACTGTGCTGCTAGTGACTAACCAATCCCTCTTCTCTTTCTCAGCCCCTTTATTTCTGTTGCACAACTATCAGATCTTGTCTCTTATCTTAGCTATTTCCTTTTTGTCTTCTTCCCACTTTCCTGTGATTTCTTTTGTCTTCTCTTTTTAATAGTCTTCCTTACTGGATAGTTTTCACCATTCCCAGAGGAGAATCAAGGGTAAACTATATAGAGCTAGCTAGGCATGTAGGTGAAGTAGGTGACAGCCGCTTAGGTCCTCATATGGTCTGGAATGGTATTGCATAATCAAGGAATTTGACAGTAACTTAAATGGAATGAAAACGTATTACTATTTGATATTAAATGAAACTGAGAATGAATTTACACAGTATCAAACCTACAGAACAACATTTTCTCAGTATTAGATTGGAATGAAATCTTAAAATTAAATTAGACAAAAGTAAAAATAGTCCATCCTTACTGACACATTCAAGGAGATCTCAGGCTTTTTGGGTCTAATACCCAGATAAAGAGTTGGGCCAAAGCTAGTTTAATCAATGACTTGTAATTGGTAAAGCCAGGATTAATTCTGAATCAGGAGGGTCCCAGAATGGCATACCTATGGATTGGAACATATGGATAGATTAGTATTTTGGCACATATTCTGTCATCTCTTTCACTATAAAATTAGCTGTTGATTTATAAAATCAAAATAATATATTATCCAAAATCTAAACCACAAGTTATAGCCTTCTTACAAACTTCCTTCTTACATTCTAATTATTCTGTTACGGTGACTTTTCGCCTTCTATTGTGCTGATGATCTAGTACAGACTTTTCTGATAAGAGGTCTTCTCCAAAGTACTGGAGATGGCTTCAAGTCTCAGTATTTGGAAGCCTAGAACATGAATGTGTTTACGAGATGATATTTTGGCATGATTTTCCTGGTATATTCCCCAGCTAGATTTCCAGACAGTATTAGCATCCCAAACACAATGAGCTTCATGTTCACATTCTTAATTAAAGAATGTAAACAAGCACAGACGTCTCACAGAAGTGGATCGGAGAAGGCTATGTAACGTTGTGAGAAGTTTAGTTATTCCCAGACTTCTACTCAGGCAATACAATGTAGCTCTGAAATGCAATTCCTATAATGCAATGTTTGCATTCTTTTTATTTCTTACAAACAACTCTACAACTTTTATGTTTCATTGTGGTGGACTCTGGATTATTACTTCAGCTCCAAAACTGATGGCTAGCGTCTGTTTTGCTGTCTTTCATTAGTATGAAATTTTGTTAATCATTAGTAAAATTTCGAGTAGTTTTCACATGTGTAGCAGTTACAAAGCTCATGCTCTCAGTGTACAGTCTCTCTCTCTCTCCTGTAGCTGAACTGCTTCGTGCTTTCATCTTTATCAGTATAAATAATTTTCATATGCCTTTAATGCTCTTAAAATGCATATAAAGATCCATAGGTGAACTATCTATCTATCTGTCCTATTTTTCTTATCTACCATTTTCCATCATGTGTATTAGTCAATAAAATCTGTCTTGAACAACGGATTTTGCTTGCAAAACATGAGTGCATCATTACACTCTTTTAATTCTACTGCAGGGGCATGAGTTCTCCTTGGCAAGCCAATTTTTATCCCCATTTTATCCCTGAAATGAAAAATAAAAATGGAAATATTTTTTATATATTATACATGAGAATGTGTGTGTATATATGGATGAACGAATTAGATTTAGAAATATTAGCACATGGAACACAGTGGTAACATAAAACACATATGAAAGAGTATTTGAAGATTACCAAAATTCTATTTCTGGGCAAAGAAAAAAACCCATTCCTTTCTAGATTTATGAGCTGTTGGCCTTCACCTGACGTAGCGCTCCTCTAAAATAATGAAAAGCAAACACTGTAATGGCCATTGAAGTTGAAACATACTTCCCCCCTGTGATTAACTGCCATCATTAAAAATCATGCCCTTTAGTAAATTCATGTTGCCAACAGAAACGTATGATCCAGTCATTTTGTGCTGGGATTTGGCATTGCCTGTTTGTGTCTGCTGATACCAGTGTCTCTAAGAATAGATTGAATCATGTCAAGTTAGGATAAAGAGAGACATCTGGGTAATATATGCACTGAAATAATGAATTTGAGCAATAGACTTATGGAAAGGAATAGCCACTTGTTTTGTTTAGACTCATGCATTCAGTGCAGATGGATTTTGTTTCTGAAACCAAAGAATTCTTGTGGCTTTCAGATTTAGCTTTGTTTTCCTTTCAGTCTAGAAAGACTAAGTAATATGTTTGAGTATAGTAGAGGGATTATATGACATGATTGCCTTCAGTTACAAGGAACTGGACTTGGTATCCCACGATGTCCCTTCTAGGCCTACGTTCCTCATTTAACCAGCCTACTCTCTTCCTAGCCTCTGTACTTCTGATGTGAAGCTGTGCCCTCCACAGCATCCACAACTGAAGTTGGGTAACGAATGGTTAGTACTGACCAACAAGATCCAGAGGAGGGAAGGAATGCAAGAAGAGCTAGAATTGCATTAGCATAGGTGTTAAGCTGTCAAGACTATTTGTGTCCAGTCTAAAAGTCTCACATCCCTTTCAACCAAAATGTTCCTCCATCCTTAACATTGCAGGGAAATCTTAAAGGGTTTAGTAGAAGCATATTACCTAGATTCTTCCTACAGCTTATATCTGGATACATATCTAAACAGCAGAATACTGGAGACCACGTGTGCTGGGATGCTATTCTGGAAGCATAGGAACTACTGGTGTGGGTGAGTAGTTTACCTTACTGGTGGTAGGAAGAGGATTCCACTCACATTTTCTTTACATGTCACCATGTGAACATTTTACTGGGAAAAGGAGGTGAAGATGAACAAGGAGGAACAATCAATCTATGGTAGCGGGAGAAGATATTACTCAGTGAAAACAATTCTGAATAGTGCAGACAAATAAAAGAGACTAACTTCTTTTCTGGAGATCTGGTTTTGTCTGAGAGAAATGGCTGTGCTCAGTGCAGGAATAACTGAATGAAAATCTGCAACCTATTCTAGACAGAAGAGGAAAAGAAACTATCTAGTACCTGTTAAAATCTATCCTGTTAAATGGGAGTGAGTGGAAAAGCAAAGTTCAAAAGGCTTACTGGAAAAATCATCTGATAATGTCAACATCCCCCACTGAATTAGTCACCTTAGGTTTCCTTTATACACAGTGGAGGGAACAACAGCACTTCTGGGGCTTAAGTCTTTTTACACTAAAGTGGATGTCTAGAAATAAGTCAGATGACCCACAAGGGAGCTAAGGACAACTATCTCAGATATCAAAATCTATGCTGTAGACTTCTCAGAGAAGTGAGACAAATCCCAGCCTTAAGGTCTTCATTCCAGGTCAGTGTCTTGCACAAACAGATATCTGCTCAGGCAGTTTCAGTTGTGCATCTGATTTGGCAGGACATGAAACAAGTAGCTTGAGACATAAAATGGCCTACAAAACAGTGCATTGGGAAGCTCTGCCATGTGAACAGACTGTAAATGAATGCACAGTAGCCTTACTTGGACTGCTGAAAGCAAGCTTCAGCATTACTGCTGTTCACAACATGGTAAATTTAGGCTGTCACTGCAAGGGCTAAATAAATTTTTAGAAGTTTATTATTGATGAGAGATGGATTCTTATCAATAAGTTCTGCTGGTCTTTCATTAGCTCCGTGACAGGTCCAGTTATGACTCTGGGACACCTGAGCAGGTTCTCATATGCGTAGCTGGGTCTATCCAGGCAGGCAGTGGCAGCTTCAGGGCTGAGACTGGGTAAGCAACTGGACCAAGGGAGAGTATTGCCAAGTATCTCAGGTGAGCACAGACTTCTTAGAGAAGAAACTTCTGCTTCAACATACCCAAGTCCAAACCATGCAGGGACATGCGGTGACTATACTTTGAAACATATGGAGAACTCTCTGAATATAGGTATAATGTACTTATGCCAACTCACTCTCCTAAAGAAGCTAGAATGGTCTATAGCTGTGCCTGCTTTGCTGAGACAACTCTCAAAGCAGTGTAAAGCAGAAAACCAAATTGATAGTGCTGGACACATTCAGCTATGATAGCAGATTCAGTCCCCGAATTGTTGCTGCCTATTGTGTGACGCACCACTGAAGTGAACTTTTTCATACTAGTATAGAAAGCATTATTATGAGGCAGAGGGCTAGAAGACATCAGACTGTTATGGCTTTTAAAGGCTGAAGTCAGCATAATCCACGTGGAATTAGTCATGTTAAATATGTGACAGTGGGAATGACAAATCTGTTTACCTAAACTAGGAAATAGAAATAGTATGTGGAAGCTCTTTTAGTGGAGTGGCTGAGCAAGCACTGTCTGCTTATGTAAGCACAGATGGTGGGAGTAAGTGAACTGCAGGAAGATGAATATTTGATGAGATGGAAAAGAGTATTTCAGCACACTGTGCTACTAATCCCCAGGCTTGAGCAATACGTGATGAATGTCATACCTGGGAAACTTCTTCCAATAACTTTAGGATTTTAATCAGCATATTCAGTGTGACATGACCAGTAACTGATTCAGCTCTGTTTATTCCCTGATGTGCCCACTCTTTTCTGCTTCACAGAAGTGTCGTAATTGCCCCAGAGGAAAGTGTTTCACATTTTCTGTTCCTTGTTCCTTTTTTAAAACTCATCTGAAGTGTAAGCTTCGGTTCAAGTGGATTATATGGCTTTTAGTTTCATTAAGTAATGTCTGAGTTATAGTGTTTTCCCTTTCTCTAGGTACTTCCTATTATTGTTAAACCCATTTACCATTTACTCATTTACCTAGTATCTTTGAGTTTATATTGTTCTGTCTAGGAGCTAAAGAACAATGCAAACAAAAAAAGACAGCGTCTAATAAGCCTGAGATAGATTGTATTTAATCTCTGTTTAAGGTTTATTTTGATAAATGTTAGTCTAAGTACAATCTGGATGGCTGTTTAATGTTTGCCTTGCAAGTGGAGTGCAAACTGAATGTATTTCCAGCCCATTAGGCACATAACATAATGTTACTTTGGTTAATTTAATCGTCAAACTACTGTTTTGTTGGTGTCAGATGGGATGATTTGTCACTAACTGACAATATAAATCCTCTTGGAATAGGGTTCAGGAAAGAGATTTCAGTTATTTGAGTGGAAACACTGAAACACCCACCAAGAACCATCTAGACCATAGTGCTCAGTGCTTGTATTTTTCCGTACAAGAAAAGCAGCTTGAGCCTGGCCCTGAGCTATTAGAAACAGGTGGCACTTCATTGGTTTAACTGACTGTAAATGGATGATCACCATCAAAGTGGGGTCCTTTATCCTTATTAGCTTAGGCCATAATGATGCTTTATTCAGGTGTATATACACCTATCCTGCCAGGGACTCAGGGTGGAGAGGATTCAGAGGAAATTCCTTCTGGTCACTATGCATAGCCACAACATGGTCTTCCCAACATCCCATTTCGATGGTTTTTTTTTTTTGCTTTTCTAAAGATTTCAAATTCAGAAGAGCCTCACCGAGAGCACGGTACATAGCAGCGAAAGAATTCCATCGTATGGATAGAGACAGTAACTCAGAAGGAGATGAAGTCTTGAAATCGCATGTTTTGGGACGGAAATTTTTGTCAAAAGTTTAATAGTTCTATGTAAATTTCCAGTGGAATCTAAATTATCACTTTAAGCTATCACCTTGTACAATTTTACTGCAAGTCTTACACTACACAGTGCATTTTAAAGCCAAAGCTCTTTTCCTTAATCTTTGCTTTAAGGAGGAGGTCATTTTTTAAAGAAAATTGATTTTGAGCTGTTATGCTTGCAAAATAAGAGTTGGAAAACGTGATCAATCAATTGACACCACAAACACTCTAAAAGGGATGAACCTCCATTTAAAAAAAAAAAAAAACAAAAACATATATCATGATTTTAGAATGTCTGACTTGAGATTTGGGGATAATTGCAATGGATGATATAGGTAGAAAGAAGTATTTTATCCAACACTCAGAAGTTTTCATATAACTAATGCTTAGAATAGAAATATTCTTTGGCTAATGTAATTGTATTACAGATTCTAGTAAAGTTACCAGCAAAGCAAAATAAATACTTTTAGCTGTAAGGAAAGGTCTGAGATCTCCTGTGTAAGGTGACGATTTGCCTTGATAACTTGCATCGTCACTTTATTTTTCTTTTCCACAAATTGCTCTGTTGTCTCATTTACTGTGGTATTCACTAGAATTCAAAGAAATTGTGATTTAGTCTGAGCAGTACTTTCCACTTATTTCTGCGTAATGTCACACTTAGGGGGAGGAAGGATTGTAGTGTTTGTGTGCATGCTCATTTTTCATTCTATAACACTTCCCACAGTCTTGCAATATTATGATAGTTAAAATGAAATTTCTGCTCTGGAGAGCAAATTTATTTTAGAGAGGGCTATTTTTCCTGTCAGATAGATACATAACTGGATGTCTATTTTGAAAGTAAGGATTACTATTTTAATGTATTTCAGTGTCTTTTGGTTCTACCCAGTATAAGAGGGCTGAGTGTTCTTCCTTTGCCTGAACAAATCTTTAGCTGCTCAGTACAAGAGACAGGCATTCTGACTGCAGCATAACTACTTTGAGATTTTTATGATAGGAGTGATGCACAATATACATGCTTATTTACTGCTTTGTTATCAATATTCCTTATCAGCTTTAATTACCGCAGGTCTTGCAGCACTAAGGTATAACTTTGTAATCAATGGGACTACTCCCATTCAGAAAAAAGCAGATTCAAGAGCAGATTATTTGAGTACAAGCCAAAAAACCCCCAATAATATTTTGTAGTGTTCATCACCAGATGTGTTTTAAAACTACCCTAACAATTGAAGACAGTAAATCAACGTGCAAGAGCTGCACAGACAAGAAGCATGGGTATAG
Source organism: Struthio camelus (assembly GCF_040807025.1). NCBI lineage: Eukaryota > Metazoa > Chordata > Aves > Struthioniformes > Struthionidae > Struthio > Struthio camelus. The sequence continues at coordinate 54,143,172 of NC_090981.1, read as the reverse complement.
GTGTGGATGTTTGTATAAAAGCATTTTATAATATGAGAAGAGGAGAGACAAACTGTCCAATGTATTTTTAGCATGTGCTTTCTAAACAGATGGTGAAACAAAGGCGATCTTAATGTTGCTTTTGAGTTAGAAGCAAAACATGACTATGGTAACATACTGCTGTCATTGTAATAATACTAAAATAATCCCTTGTCTTTGAGTACCACTAAGTATCGCTCTGAGTTCTGAACAAGAAAACCATAAATATTTTACAGGAATATTTGGACCAAAGGCCTAATTTCAGTTTTGCCTCTGTTAAGTAGTTACAGAACTAAAAATAAACTGTGACTGTTAAAAGTGTACCAAGAAATAATGCTGTTCTGTTTGTTAACTCTTTGTGTCTTTTCAGAAATGTGACCCACAGCTAAAACAAGATGGGGTATAGAACAACTGGATCACAGCATGGATACTGAAGTGAGTAGACTTGGCAACATTTCCCACAGAATCAAATTAAACAAAATTTGTTCTATCATGGCTATTCCCTCAGTATTTACTTTATTTGGTTTTTTCTGATGTGAGTATATGTAACCACAGTAAGACCACTGACTTCACTTTTATTCATCTTTCACCACTGTTCGACTTTTGTTCACAATATTAGAAAAGTTTTGTTTAAAATGGCTTTGCAAAGTGTGAAATTTGCTTAGAAATGCATAAACAGCTTGAAATACGTAGCTGACATTCACCTTTTATACCCATTTTTCTATTAGTCGGTCTAACACAATTTATAGCATCACGGCCAGCAACACAGTAATAGCAGTGCAGTGGAAAGTTTCCTATTGTCTTTACTGTTGTTCAAGGAAAGATTAAATCCTTATTGCCTTTTCCAGTTACACAAGTGATGTTTATGTATATTATTTCCAATCAAGTTAGTGACTCCTCATTGCTTTGAGAGCTGAAGTTTTGGATAATAAGAATACATTACGTGTTTTGCCCCAACTGTCTGGGAGATGTTTGTTACAAAGTAAAAAAATGCTTTATTCAATAACATTTGCTTAAAAGTGAGAAATATAAACACTCTATTAAAATCTTTTCTCATCGTGATTCCTTTGTAATAATAATGATTATAATGCCCTCTTGTCTAAACCTCTAGGGCCGGGGAAGGAAAATTTCTTATTTGCTTTTCTAAAGACTTGCACAAACCCCTTCCCATATTGTATGGGACAAATCTGAAATTAAGATGAATATCCCTTTGCTCTGTGTTGCATAGTTCTGTAAAATGATGTAATAAAAATAATATTCCAGAATTGCCACAGAAAACACCCTCATTAATTGTTTTTATAAATTGAAATGTAAAACATTGATCTTCCTTTGGCTTCATTAAGAATAGGAATGCTTAAGGGTGGAAAGAACTCAAGGAACTTCCAGGAAAAATATCTTTTCATAGATACATGTGTGATTCTGATTGCCTGTGATATACCTTAGAGTGGACATACAGATGTTATGAAAATAAGCACTGGCAAGTCTGTGCTTCATTTTTTTATTGTATTTCACATTTTTGGATATTGCCTGCTGCAAAAGTTTATCACACAAATAAACAGAAGCAGATTATTTTACAAATATTCCTCACAATTGCTGTTCTGCAAATTACTCTAGAACAACGATGGAAGTCAAATGGGAAGTGGCCATTGAGAAAAAAACAATATGCCTAAACCACTCACCATCACTTTGATATGTATTGCTGATGCAAAGCTGAAATGAAAACTTTAACTAAAAGTAAAACATAACTGTGATCATCTCTTGGAGAGCAATTAAAGCATTTCAGTGCTAGCAAGGACCTTCCTAATCACGTCTGCTTGGGCATCATAAGCATTTGTCTTAGCCTGTCAATTTTTTTACCTCTGCTGAATTCACATTTTTAATCACTACCCTTATCTGTTGCTCTCATTCCTATATTGTAGTCTTACAGATGCTGTATTTGCTAAGTGCAAAGATTACAGAAACTCGAACCCAGGCCAGTCCAGCAGGCAGGATCCCATCAGTCCTGTTCTGAGTTCCTGGAGGTCTCTAAACTGAGCTTCAGGACTCAGCATTGGTTTTCTTCCATATCTCTCTCACCTCTTGGCAGTCTGCTCCTTGTTTTATACCTCTCCACTGGCTTCATTCATCATGGGTTCCAGCTACTCCTTCACTTCTGCTCTCCATTTTTCTGTAATTTGCTTGGCACTTTCTAAATCCCAAGACACATTTTCTTTTTAAATGACACTCAGCAGCTTCTTTGCTCTTCATCTCTTTTGTCTTTACAATGTTTTAATAGTGTTCTATTTGAAGACATTCTCTAGAGAAAGCAGAGAAAACTTCTTGGGTTACATACAAACTTGGAAACTCTTGTTTTTTCTCCCTTTTCCTAATCCAGTTGCTTCACAAGTTTGATTGGGGATGTTTAAGGGTTTTTGGGCCCATTCAATTCCCAGAACACTTTTCAGAAAATTTCAGATCAGCTTTTTATACGCATGGGAAAACAGGAAAATATTTCAACAGAGATTTGTAGCACTTAATTGGTCATACAGTTAACAACTGGCATAGTTTTTGTCAACAATAAATTAAACTTAACAAACATGCCATAACCTTTGTGCAGAGGTCAAGACTGGTAATACTATGTACTTCTGATAGTTATGTCTTAAAAGACTGCCAAAAGCCTGATGTGATTGTTTGTGTTCCCCTCTGCTTACTGAAAGACCAATAGAAGAAAATGGCAAAGACAGGATTTTAAAGGATTCTCTCTTTCTTTATTAAAAGGAAATGAGCCAAAGATAATAACTTTCCTATTGTTGTTTAACGAGGCATGGTGAATTGTAATAGTAATAATGAAAAATTATTGGGGAACGATGAAGAAATAATAGGAAATGCCGGAATTAAGGTTTCCCATGGAACTTTAATTTTTCCTCTTGTGCATGCATTAGGATACAGACTGTAATTGCACGTTGTTATATTGTTTTTTCCATAGCAGACCTCTCCATTCAATGTAAAAAATAGTGTTCACTTAACAGTTGTTAACTAGTTAACTAGTTATTAACTAGCTAGTATTAATTATTTCACTGAATAGTTAGTTATTCAGTGTTTTCTTTCCAGTGGGAGGGCCATACTTTACTGTTTGCATGCAAATCAGTAACCTAAAGATAAAATTACTCCTGTTATCTTATCTTATTTTCTATGGCCACGGCAATCCTGAAGTCGAAAAGTTGATATGAGACTCAACTGAAAAGCAATTAAATGATTGGAATATAGCTGAGATCTCTGAGCTGGTATCAGTGTGGATACCTAACCTAGTCAAAGCAGAGAGCGCTCTGTCTGGCTTGATGAAGATCCTGTCCAATTCAACATTTCAACCAATGAACTAGAAGTAAACATAAAACCACTATTCAAAACTTTTGCAGATAGCATGTAAGCTTAGCAGAATAATATGTAACAGCAAGGATAAAACTGTTACATGAAGCAATCTGGATCAATTGATAATCAAGGTCTATTGAAAAAAACCAACCTTTTTTAATACTACCAAATACAAAATTAGTCATCCCCAATCAAGGATTACATGTCATGCCTTTCTGGGCTTTACCTAAACTGAGCATTTCTTATTCCCTCTGTGACCTGAGTCCATACCGTGATCTCTTTTAAAAAAGAGATCCTGGTAAAAGATCAAGACGATTTCTTTGAACAGTCTAGTTCTCTGGCGTTTCAGCACCCATTTTTCACTGATGCTTCTACCTTTGAATTAGCTTCTTCATCTGCCTTGCCAGAAAAGAGAACTTGGTGTGCACAGAAGAAATCTACTGTTTTCGATATTAGCAATCTGCCCAAAGAAACTGGGAGAAGCTTTATGGGCCTTTTGCCGTGTATTTCTGGCCTTTTGAAGATGGTGAATGCACAGTCTGGTGAGCCTAGAGACTACAAGAGAGCAGGGCACAAGGAGAAATCTTTTAATAACTACTCGATGTATGTGAATTGAGATTCTTCAGAGGGTTATAGTTTGTTCAAATACGGGTGTATTTTCACAGAAGCAACAAAAAGTTTGTCTTGGAAGAAGGCTGACCACTTCCTTAGCAGTCTTCATATGGTCTCTCTAAGTATAAGGGGTAGCAGGGCTTTTTCATAGAACAGTTGCCTATATTTTTAACAATAGCAAAACATTTTTTTCCTTGTCTCATTCAAAGATAAAGGAGCGAAATTCTGCCAAAATATTCATCATAGATATGGGAAATTTCAGCCTCCACCCCCCCCCCCCAGAAAATGTTTGGCAAGTATATAAGGAAGTGAAAACAAGATTTTATTAAGAATAGGAAGTTTCAGGCAGTCTTAATCCTAGAAAAGATTAGCACTATATGAAGAACAGCTGCCTGAAGCTTTATTTGAGCCAGTAAGATGAGGCTGGTAGATAGAAGAAGCTATTTTGAAGCGCTTGCAGCCAACGCGCAGGTTCTTTCCACTGAACATACACCATATATAATACTTCTGAATCACTTGTTCAGCTTAGTCCATCATTTGGGAAAGTTCAGCATGTAGTACCCTCGTATACTGCTTCTTTCTTTCTCCCTCTGAGTGGAAAAAAGTGCTTCAATTTGCCATATCCTGTTTTTGAGCCTTTTCCTTCTCTCATCCCATATGACCTTGACATGTGTAAAGTGTCTGTGTGTGAAACCATTAATTTTTAGGCATCTTCAGCAAACACAGAACATAGTAGCCCTCTCCCCAGCAACACATATTATCATGACCCCATTAGATGTAGCCTTTACTCTCTGAACTGACTCACTGTCAAATCCTGAATGAGGTTCAAGATCCTGGTGTTCACATTCAAGGCTTTCCTAAGCCTGAGCTAAAGAAATCTAGGAGGAATACCATGTCCAGCTGTGCTCTTGTGATATAAAGAAAGAAGCGCTCTCTTACCTGGGGGTCTGAGGAACTCCTGCTATTTCTGAGGACCATTACAATCGTTACACCTTCCACTCTGACTCCACGAAGCATTTCTCTGACATTGTGTTTTCTCTTGTGAACACATGGCAACATGCGCGCTAAACAAACAAACAAACAAATGGAAAACACTCTACCGATACCAGACTCTCCCTTACTTCTTCCCAGGGGAGAGGGAAGAAAACAAACAGTATGTGACAGATGTTAGTCATGTTGCTTAATGCGTGAGTAAAGACACTCGGATGCCATAGAAATGACCATGACAGAAAGACAGAGAACCAAGGAATAACCCAGGTTGCAAGAGATCTTAGGAGTTCTTTAGTCCAACCATCTGGTGAGCACAGTTGTGCTGGCAGCTATACCTATGCAAACAACCGTTCTTACTGTGCAATTTGTTCCTCTTGGGGAACTAATTCGGGTAACTCTTTCCCTGGTGGGGTGGGGGGGGGGGGAGGGGGATGCCAACATCAATCTTCCACCAAAGCCAGGACAACAAACCACCTTCAGTGATGACTCCTGTGAAGGACTTGCTGTCGTTTCTTAAATACTTTATTTTTTTCTTAATTCTTCTAATTGGAAACATTCCATTTTGAGAGACTAGAAGCTTAACTGGTCACTTAATCCCCTCCTCCTCCCACCCTCCTGTCACTGCAGACACCAAAAATCTGACTGTAGCCTGGAGAGGGGTGCATCTGTCTGTGCTACTTAAGTTCAGTTTGAATTGGTTTAATGCACTGCTGTTTGCATGTACTTGCAGCGATGAGTAAACATTTGCAGTTGACTCCTGCTGCTGCATGATCTGCGAAAGGCCTGGCAGCGAGGGGCGGGGGTGGCCGGCTCTGCAGGGGCCCAGCCCCACGGGTCTGCAGTAGGGCGGCAGCTGCCCTCGGCCGATCGGCCAAGCCCCCATCCCCACGAGGGCTGGCTGGGAAGGGGCCGGGGGGGGGGCCAGGATTAGGAAGCGTAGCTGCCTCCCTCTGGCTTCTCCAAAGGAAAATACCTCGGGTGGGGGATACTCCAAGGGTTAGCGCCCCGCGGGAGCAGGGCAAGGGGCAGAAAGCTGAGCCTGGTGGGGCAGAAGCCCCTTTTCGTTTTAATTTTCTTCTGAGAAGCGCCTGTTTCTGTTTATTTCTTAGCGCCCGGATTTAGTGCTGAAGGACGCCGTCGCGCCTGAATGCCTCCCTGGAGGGAAGGTAGGCCGAGGCGGAGGAGCGCAGGGCTGTCCCCGCTCGCCTCGCGGCCAACAGCTGGCGCTGTCCAGGGTGGGGGCAGCCAGGCGGGGTGGGTGGAGAAGGAGGCTCGCAGATCCAAAAAAAGAACTCTTTGTCAGGAAGCGTTTGTTTTGTATCCCTTTTGATCAAGAGGGAGCGGAAGAGTAAATGCAGTGAAGCTTTGTGGCGTGCGGGAGGCCGGTGCAGAGCCTGTGCGGCCGGAGGAGCGGAGCCGGGCTGGGCGCCTGGGGGTCAGGCCGTGCAGCCCTGCTGGGGCAGCTCCTCCACATGGACAGGCGGCCCCAGCCGGCACAAGGAAAGCCAGGTCCCCGGCCATGTCGTGAGTGAGGTTTCACCACCCTCCCTCGGCGTGGTTGGATGGACAGCGCAGGAAAGGCGTGAGCGCTGAGTGTGACTGCAGTGCTTGCTCTGCCTGGGGTCTGTGGTGACGCTGGGTGCCAGCCTGCCTGTGGCACAGCGTTGAGGAAGGCCGGGGCTGGCCGGCCCTCAGCAGTTGTGTGTTTGCACTATAAGAAGGCAGGAGATGTTAGAAATCTCTTCCACACCTTGAGCTTGGGCTGCAAGAAAGAATACTGTGTCCCTTGGGAAGGATGGCAGCGCTGCAGGGCTGGGGACTCCGCCTGTAAGTAGTCTCATCTGCTCTGTAGATCTGGAAAAACAGGGGCCACTAGTTAATTACCTGTAGCCTGCACAAACATTATGGGTGGTGAAATATTAAAAAGGTGGTAAACCTGGTGATATATGGAAAGGGCAGCAACAAGGATGAGATTTTTATCTATTGTATTTCCTACATGGTTTCCATATTTGCATATACTTTCAATCTTAGAACTGCCCAACTTGCAAAGCTCAATTAATTGAATCTCCTGCTTTGACAAATCTAGGGTTTGTGTGGTTTTAAGGTCTCCAGTTTGAAAACTGACCTCTCTTTCTGAGCACCTTCACCTGTTCTATCCAAATAGATACTACACACCCATGCTACACACCTATGCTATCAGAGGCACTGAACCTTTCAGTCCAGTAAAGGCTTTTACCTTCTCTTAAGGAAGCTTAAATTGGCTTCTGAAGCTTGGCTTGTCCTGGGCTAACCCGGAGTAACCCAGGCTGACATCCAAATGTTGCAAACAGCATTTATGTCTTCAATACTTTAGGCTCTTTCCCACTTTGCTCAATGGGAAGGACTATCAGCTGTTCTTCTACTTTTCTCCCAACACAGTTGCTGGGGCAATTTATAAAGATCTAATCACTCAAAAAATATCACTAACCAGTGTGAAGATCCATGCAAAGCATGAAGTCTTTGCCAACTCATGCTTTAACTACAGTAAATTAATCCAAAAAATTGTATCTAATTTTTTGTGAAGTTTTTCATTTTAGTGTTAGAGCACCTAGGCTAAAAAACAGTGTAATTCTTCTTAAAAATCAAAGTCCTAAAACTCTGTTAAATTCTATTTTAGAGCTACCAGTATGAACATACTGTGCAAGGCTGTCTATTTCCCTGTCAGTTCAGAGAATGCCTTGCCAAGTACTGAAGTGTTTAGTTAAGCCCTGATGTTCCAATAATTGTTCTTTACTTCTTGATGCTGAATCCTGTGGTTAGGAATTGCAACATCATAATAGAGAGTAATTTGCTTCCCTTAATTCTTTGTGAATAAATTTCCATGCTAGAAGAGGAAAATAATCTGTCAAGTAGTATGGGCATGAAGGAAAGAGAAAAATAGAAAGGAATGAAAGATATCTGAGATAATTGCTAGTAATAATATCTTTTGGCCTGAATCAATGCTCATTGAAATGACTTCTATTGATACACCTGTGATAGGAAAGAGGACTGTAAGCCTCCTGTCTCTTCTGCAGTGCCTGTGAGGTGAGCACAGCACTACACCATTATCATACGGGACTGTGGGAGTGAAAACTCATTACCTGGCTCTGCCCTCACTCCTGGTGCTGGGGAGGTCAACACTGGATTGTGGTGTCCTGTTTTGAGCCTTCATTTCCAGAGGAAAGGAAAGACTCTGGAAAGAGTCTGGCAGAGAGGTAGTAAGTCGGCCAGTGGTCTAGAGTACTTTCTTGTGAAGACAGTTTGAGGGAACTGGGTTTGCTTAATCTGGTGAGAAGACGAACAGGTGATCTAATAACAACCCTGTCAGGTAGTAGTACAGATAACAGAACTAAACCTGGTAGTGCCAGATGATACAGCAAGGGGCAAGCACTGCAAATTCCAGCTTGGCAGGCTCTGCCGGGATATTAGGAAAAATATTGTCACTAAGAAGGTAGTGCAGTTCTGGAGTAGGTCACTCACCCAGAGAGATTCTGGATCTCCATCCTTGCAGGTCTTCAGGCCATGGCTGATCTGATCCGTTGCTGGTAATGCTTTTTGAGCAGCAGGTTGGACTAGAGAACTCCAGAGGTCCCTCCCAACAACTGTTTCCGTGATTCTTTTTAAGTGTTTTCTAGCTCTCCGTGCAAGCATGTATGTCAGGTATTTGGAGAGACCAAACTGCTGTGCTAGAAGTCCATGGATTTTTAGGCTATTGTAGATAGGAACATGGATGGCTTAGTGAGGCACATCTGTAGTGGTATCTTTCCATTCAGCTCTATAAGCATTCTATCCAGTCTTCATGTTTCACTCCACTTTCCTTCTGTTCCTAATTGTAAGGGATGTACTGGTGAATTATGCTTCTTTACTATGACTTTGGTAAAGAACACTGAAATGAGGGATAGTGGCATAAAGGATTATGCTCAGAGAGTCAAGTGGTGTTGTCAATAGTGAGCAGAATTCAGGGTAATCAAATGAATTTTGGATGAGAAGTGGGTAATATCCTAGAAGAAATAATCCTTATGCTGAGGAAAAGTTTCTCTCTTTTGAAGGAGAACGCTTTCAAATACTATCAGAAATAGCAACTTTCTCTATTCATACTGAGAAAGAAGGGAAATTCTGGTCTGACAAACTTGCTTCTGTCACCTGCTTCAGGTTAGATTCTTCAGCATTTCTAGCTGAACTATACTGAGGGTAAAAAAGGCTGTCCTGCAGGAGTACGGAAGTGCTGCTAGCAGAAGACATCCTTACAGGCCAGTGTAGGCAAGGGTGTGCGTGTGTGACAAATTAACTCCTACTTCTGCTTGGAGAATGGGAAGAAAGCACGGAACATGTGTTGGCTTTCTAACTAACACTGTGAGGTCTGGGGCTATGAGGGTTTGGGAAATGTGGTTTTTGCTTCCTTCTCACTTCCAATCCTAACTTCCAACAAATGCACGTCCCCAGACTAACTCCACAGTTCAGCACATCTGGCAGGATCTACTTAAGCACTGCAAATGGAGAAATTTGGCAGAAATTTTGCCAAAGCCTAGGTAATGAGGGGTTTGCGTGGTTCCAACCTGCTTTGCTGGCTGAAGCTGTTGCTGCAGTAACTGTTCCTACAAAGATTTGACCTCGAAGTTTTTAGCAAAGTGAAGTGAGATCATGCAGTGTTTTCTCAATACAATTTGATGTTATGAGAACCTCAAGAGTTATAGTCCAGAGTGTTACATTGTAATGCTAATGACTACTTTTATTCCTGAGCAGATCAGAAGAAAGAGAGGGTGCCAAATTTGATGGGGTGGGGTAAAAAGGGGCTGATAGACATTTTTGTGGTAACAGGATTGACATGCAGAGCTTTTCATGCAGTAGAAATAATCTGTTTTTCTGGGGAAAAGGAATCGAGTGCAGACAGGTATGATTAACGTGCATCCTGTTCATGTTCATGTGCAGCAGTCTTTGGTTTCTTCATACAGAATGCTTGAGAAATTGGCTCAAAGGCAAACAAGTAGTACATAAAGATGAAAACCAGTTGGAGCCATTGGATATGATTCAGTATGTATCGGTGAGTCAGCTGGCTTGGGAACTGGGAATGATTTGTAGTGTAAAATAGCAGACTTCAAGTCACTGGAGCAAAATACTTTAATATGAATAAACTGTAAGAATTCCTGTAATTTGAAGTTTCTGTGGTTTGCTGTCCAGCAGTATGAAATAACCAAGGGAAAGAATTTCAGCATGGGGCACAGGGAGTACTATTGACAGCTAGAGCATAATCCATGCTTACTTGCATTGTTAGAAAATGACAGGGAAAACTATAGCCTCTTCCAGCAATCTAAGTTGGAAAGGAAATGTTTCACGTGACCTACAAAGGCGTGCATCAGACATGCTTAGTAAATTTCCATTTGAAAAAATACAGTACATTTCACCCAAGATCATACTTGTGATGGTAATCAGATGACTTTAAAATTAAAAACCTTTTATCTCAGGTAAATTAAATTATTTTACATGGCCTTTAAATACTAGGTAAATAATGTAACACACACTTCGTAATCTTAATGTTACCCTTAATTATGGCAAACAATTCTATTTACTATTTGGCCCTTTAATGTTAGTTGATAACTTCTGGACTAGGATGATTCTTAAAGAGAACAAAAGTACCAGAGAACAATGAGTGTTCAAGCACTTCCACCTTCCGGATTGTCTTTTGTGGAAAAGGCAGGCATGATTCTAAAGGCAATTATTGCTGTTTGCTTGGTGTACAGTTGAAACTTGGGTAGTTACTTAATGGTCAGTTCTGTTTAAAAGTGCAAATCTGAGTAACTCTAACATGTTTGGAAGAGTTCCTGAAAGTTCTTGCTACATTGCATGCCTTCAAAGGGCAGTGAAGGATGATGCAAGGTCTTCAACAGATCACACAGCAACAAGGTGATTAAATCAGCAGGGTAGCTTTCACAGATGTTTGAGCTGATGGCAGTGCAAATTGAAATGCTGCATTAATGCTTTTAGTCCATTTACTGGATTCAATGAGAATAAACTAATTGAGTCATATACCACTAAAATATTAGAGCTAGGAGATCCCAAGGATCATTGTCTTCTTCATGCCTATTTTGTCTTTAGGTCACTGTCTAGTTACTATTTAATGACTGAATTACAAATCTAAGTGGACAGCTAACTAACAGCCAAAGAAATAGCACTCAGGTTAATCTTTGGAGTGGCCAAGTATCTGTTGTCTGATAGCTTCTGCTTTCTTGTGTGACTGACTAAGGAGTCCGTGAAGTGAGGGAGCAATTAGATGCACATGCAAGGTTTCACTCAGAAAAGAAAGCAGAGGACCCAATGCACAGGTGAAAGCAGAGGTGAAGGTGCCTAATGGAATCAGTGAATAAGAAGCATGCAACTGTTAAGCAAGTCTGAGCGAGACTGCAGATGCAAGCAGGATGAAGGAAGTCACAGTATACTATAGCGAGGGAAATAGCAAATAATCATTCTTTGAATTTGGTGCTCAGATGAAAAAGCTGAAGAAGCAAGAATCTGCTAAAGTAGATTATTTGTTGGTTAATCCTTTAAAAATTCCTTTGTCTGCTATTCCTTGAAACAAGTGAATTTTGAAACTAGAAGTGCTACTTCAAAAGGAAAGTTTGTAATACATTCTTGTAAACTCCAATGTAGAGATATTTGGCCAGATTTATTTGACTAAATTAACATAGATTATGAGTAACATTCTTTGAGGGCTGACCCTGAACCTAACTCCCTCTTATTAGGGTGAGATTTTAATTTGGTGACTGACAGCGATGTATTTTTTTACAGTAAGTTTGCTGAATTGTGTTGGCCAGTCTCTGGTGACACACCAAGTAGCATAATAGGCACTCATCCAAACCTTACTCTAAGTGCTAGTAAGCTTAAAAATTATGTGTGTATATATATATATATATATATGTATGTGTGTGTGTGTGTGTGTATACATATGTATATATATATTTATTTTAATATAGCTCTTTCTTCATTAGCTTAATAAATAGGATTCTTCATTTAACAGTGGTAGAGAATGGTCCTGCTGGGTGAAATGGCCCTGTTGTGAATGACACATGTGATGTAATTGGTGTAGTTAATCAATCAGATGAATGTGAACTAACTGGGAACAAGGTAGGGAGAGACCAGCAGAGCACCTATTCCCACGGTAAGTGATGTTGTAGCCAGGCACGTAGTACCTCTTCTCTCTTCTCCACTAGAGTTAGGTTTATGTTTGACTCACCTTTCATTGATTCATTGATAAATGACAAAGCCAAATAAGACTGTTGTTGTGCAGTGTGACCTGTAAAACCTTTACGGAGAACTTCCCTTACTGCTTGTTTATGTATAACTTTTTTAAAATAATTTTTAAAAAGTAAACTCAATTTTTGATTTTTGGATAGCTTTATCTTTAAAACTTAATCAATTGTAGAGCATTTTTATGTTTTGTTTTTTTAAGCAGACAAAGTGTATGTATGTTATGTTTGTTAGGACTCCCAAATAGCAGGGACTAACCCTTGTTAGGAAAGCCTGGGAAAGTTGACCTGGCAGTATGCCCTGGTGCTCAAGTAATAACAAGCTCTGTCGGGCTAGTAGGGTGGGGAGCAAATTCCAGTAAGAAACACCAAAAATACCTCTTCTTATGGGGAAATGGGTTGTTTCAATGGCTAAATCCCACTATGCTTATCTGGCTTGTGCTGGCTTCAGACCTCGTGTGCCACATGTCCATGATACTTTCACCTTCAAGTCTCTCTTCTACAAAATACTTAACTTCCTTGGTATTGTCCATGGGTTCTTTCTTTTCTGCTTGCTCATAGCCATTTTTGCAGTCCTGCTATTCTCCTTGTAGCTTCTCTGAGATAATAATTTAAAAAAAGATCTGTCGTAAATCATAGCCATATTAACTACCCAGCTCTGCCTCATGTACTTTGTAACCCAATTAGATATCAAGCCTCATCCCAAAAACTGGGGCTATTCAGGCTTGCAAAAGTTCTCAGATATTGCTCACCTTAGAAATGGCTAAAAAAAAATCCCCGTTTCCTCTGTGAACTGTCTTGGCTTTTAAAGGAAAATCACTATAAAAAGGTACCATTGCTTGTTTTGCCTGCTTTTCCCCGAAGAAACCATCATTGCAGAAACTTTTTTTTTTTTTTTTTAAATCTTTAACGATATTTTGGAAGTTTGACCATCAAGACAGAGTAGGCAAAGGGAATGTGGGAGGAACGTTATCTATAAAAAGCAGAAAAGATCAGTGCTTGGGAACAGAACAGTTGCTTTCCCAGACCAGGATTTTTTACCCATCAAGCCTGCTCTGCTGTTAATAGTGGGCAGTAATGGATGTTTGCAAACATTCCTCTGATGAGCAGCTTTGAATAAACTGCATGGAAAAGCTTCTCCCTAACCACAAAGAAAACTCTTGCTTTTTAGGCACAAATATAGTACCTGTGGCTCAGGCAATCCCTGAGCCACAAGGTGCTGGAGGCTGAGAATACTTTGCAAAAGAATTGGACAAATACGGTGGTTCTTAGCCCTTCCTTAGGCATCACTTGTTGGCCACAGTAAAATGAGCCAAGTGGTACTCCTGGTCTGAGTTAAGGCCATTGTGCGAGTTAACATCCCATATGTTTTTATAAGAGAGTTCTAGCACTTTTCAGACTTGAGGAAGCCTTATAAATGCAATTCAGTAAGAGAAGCATTAGACATCTGCTCTGAATCCGGAGGATTAAAGATAAGCATAAAAAAATAAGGAAACTTAAGATTAGGGGGGGAGGGATGGGGGAAGGTGAGTGCCATTCCCTGAGATACATATTATCCTTAGTTTTGTATGATGCTAGCACTAATTACGTAATTTTCATTCAATGTGAAGTGTGTTTGCAGGGGAATGTAGACAGTCTGAAGGAGAAGTTATTTTGAATTGTCCTGACATATGTCCTTAGCCCCCAAAACAGACTGCAGTCCATGACAAACTTATCAAGTTCTATGTTGAAACCTAATGATTTGATGGCCAAATTTCCCATCTAGTTTCTGACTCAAGTTTATTCATGGTCATTGTAAATTTTCTGTGCTATCTTGTAGCTTTAAAAACTTCTCTGTTTGTTTTATTCTTATTTCCTTTAGCCAAGAAGTATGTCTGAGAGGAGATAGAGCTCTCAAATGCATCAGTTCAATTTGAAGCCACCTCCTCTGAACACAGATGACCAGCCATGTATGTGGCATTCAGTGAACCCCACTAGTTATTTCCTAATTCCTATATTTGCTTCTATCTTTTTCATCATTCTTTACTTCAATACTTATTCTGCAGAGAACGTTTTCTCTAAGGCTGCTACTAAGGTCAGAGTGCTCTGATAACTTTTCCCTCCTACTTTCTTTTTCTCTACATATTGTACTACCTAAGCATATAGGAAGAATTTTTTTAATATGTCCATATTGTAATATGCTTCTACTCTGAGAAGTTGCCTGGCCACCCTGAAGTTAAAAGTTCTGCTTCTCAAATTGGGAACTTCCATAGGCTCTGTTCTGATATACCGTCTCTTTGCTTTTAACTGAACCTCTCCACCCTTGTTAAGAAGAGGAATGAATCATTTTGATTATGCAGTGAGGACATGATAAAAATTTGAGAGAGATCCTACTTCCCCCCGCTTTGTTTCTTTAAAGCTGAAGAACTATTTTCTGTTTAACACTCTGAAAAACTTACTGTAATTTAATTCTTCCCAGTTCTTATACCATCCATTTGTTTCCAAGATGTAGCCTTCTTTGCTGAGAATTTCCTTTTCCCTTTAGTAAGAGGCAACTGAACTTAAATTTAAGATGTTCCCTCCTGTCCCAAGATGTGGAAAGTCAGAGACACATTTTGAAAGAATCTGAGTCTTGTAAAGAAAAGGCAAAAGTAATATTCCAAATCACTGCATATGCTGTTCCTACTGAAGCAGTTAAGAAACAGGAGGAGGAAAGGGGGAGTTACCTATTCATGGTTCCAGTGGACATTTTCTTCAGTGTTCCTAGAATGCTAGATATCAAAGCAGGTGCACATTAAACGCGTTGTGGGCATTTGAGACCTTGACTTTAGAGCTTGAGCAGGTGCTGTCATACCAGGTTTGTACCTTAAAGGTGTTTGCTTTAATCAAAGGGGCTGGAGACTTACTTTTCTAATGAATGACTTGAAAGAAGGGAGAAGGAGCTCTCTTCAGCCTTGTTCTTCTTTGCAATAGTGGCATCACCAGCATCATCTTGCACTTTTCATGGGTATAATTGTTACCCATCTGTCTCCTTCTAGACTCTAAAAAGGTAGGAAGCTGGTGGGCCAAAGGTAAGTTAAGAGGTTCACAGAATGGTTGAGGTTAGAAGGGACCTTGGGAGATCATCTAGTCCAACCCCCCTGCTCAAGTGGGGTTCTCTAGAGCACATTGCACAGGATGGCGTCCAGGCAGGTTTTAAGTATCTCCAAGATGGAGAGTCCACAGCCTCTCTGGGCAGCCATTTCCAGTGCTCAGTCACCCTCACAGGAAAGAAGTTTGGAACATTCCATCATGTTCAGATGGGATTTTCTGTGGTTCAATTTCTGCCCATTGCCTCCCGTCCTATCGCTGGGCACCACGGAGAAGGGACTGGCCTCATCCTCTCAACACCCTCCCTTCAGATACTTGTAGACATTGATGAGATCCCCTCTCAGTCTTCTCTTCTCCAGACTGAACGGGTCCAGCTCTCTCAGCCTTTCCTCATAGGAGAGATGCTCCAGTCCCTTAATCATCCCTTTGCTGGACTCTCTCCAGTAGCGCCATGTCTCTCTTGTCCTGGGGAGCCCAGAACTGGACACATTACTCCAGATGTGGCCTCACCAGGGCTGAGTAGAGGGGGAGGATCATCTCCCTTGACCTGCTAGCAACACTTTTCCTAAGGCAACTAAGGATGCCATTGGCCTTCTTGGCCACAGGGGCACATTGCTGGCTCATGGTCACCTTGTTGTCCACCAGCACTCCCAGGTCCTTCTCTGCAGAGCTGCTTTCCAGCAGGTCAGCCCTCAGCCTGTACTGGTGCATGGGGTTCTTCCTCCCCAGGTGGAGGACCCTGCACTTGCCTTTGTTGAACTTCATGAGATTTCCCTCTGCTCATCTCTCCAGCCTGTCCAGGTCCCTCTGAATGGCAAGAAAGCCCTCTGGTGTATTTTGCCTCTGAAGGAAGTGTTACTGTTTCCACCTTACATAAACTCTAAAGCTTGTGCTGCTGAGGGCCGAGTTGTTTTTCAGTTACATCAATAAATTGAAAAATAGCCATAAAAATAGTTATTGGTTGGATGAATGAACTAATCTGACTCTCTACTCAGTGTGTGAGTGTGAAAATTCACACAGGCAGAAGACAGGGATGCATGGCAGGGGCAGTGTGCAAGTAGGCCTCTCACCGAAACTGCAAAGACAGTGTCTGATGAGTACTAGAAGGCAGAATGACACCCTGTGAATTAATTTTTCTCCCTTTGATGTCAATAGAAGAACTCATTTTGACTTACTGTGTGAAGCCCTAGTGCTAGTGTGTGGTGTTCAGAACCATTCTTTCTTGAAACTTCTGTGTTGCAGCTCAAAGTATCTGCCTGTATTGCACCAGGTGGAGAAATGGGCTTGGAAAAAATAGCCTTCTGCTGCCAGAATTTGCTGCTTACCTGCTATAGAATGACTTTTTCCTTAAAAATGCTGTGTATAAGTGAACATATGTGAGCTGCCTTCAATTTCTCTTCTCAACTCTCTTGGGTACATTTAAGTGACTTTCTTCCCATCTTTGTGGTCACATCCTTTATGTAGTCATAAGCAGCCTTTCCAACTTCTATTCGTTATACCGTCCTTGACATTGCGGACAAGCCTTTCATTGTGGAATAAAGATATATTTCTCCCTAGGCATATCAGTATACAAATCTTCCTCTTTACCTTGTCAAGCATCCTCATTCAGCCTTTTTTTCCTGACGTCTGTAAACAGTAATGTCTCCAATTGACTCTGAAGACTTGACACCACACAAAAATAATCTATACTGTATTCTTTGTTTTGGTGGTGTGTGGGAAGGACATGCTTTGACCTCAGTTACATCAGTGTAAACAAGGACCAGCACTATTTGCAATAAATGGCATTTATGCCAATATGCTTATGATAGCGGAGAGAGAAATGTCAAGGAAGTGGCATTTGACAAGAGATGTGGTTGATGAATGGTGAGCATATGGCTCAGTTCTGTTTAAAAGTTGAGTCAGGCGGAAGACTTGTTTGAATTCTCCGCCACTTGTTAGAGGATGATCGGGACTGAATGTGCTGTAGTCGTAGCTACCCTTTGGCTATCAGTCGATGTGTTGAAGCTGTGGGAGCAGAGGACAATGCCGTTGCCCTTATTAGAGGTGCGGACTGCACGTGGCAGGGTTTTGCTGCTTTAGGCTCCAGGGTAGCAGGCCTCTGAGAAGGCTTCTAGCAATAAGTGTCCAAGTGAAAATACAGTCCAACGAAGGCTATATTGTGTCTGCAGTTTGGAGTCGCAGTATCCTGTCGTGGCTTATGCTAAAGGGCCAGGATGTGTTGCTGGAAGACCCCTCACCACCTCCTGTTGCTCTTGCGCAGGAAGCTGTGCCTGCTCGGGTACACTTCTCTGGCGTAGCTCTTCCTTAACCCCCTCACTTGCTTGCACTGCCCTGATGTCTGTCAGGGTCTAATGAGACGGGAGGTTATGAAGGTGAAAATTTAGGCTTTGAAAACAATTAGTCAAATTAATGATAGGAAGCTACATTTGCACAAAGGTATAGCATGCTCTTGACCATAAATTGCTGGAAACCTCTGTGCTGGTACACAGAGGAAAACAGCACTTGTTCTTTTACTTTTTCTTCAAGCATTTGCTCCTACTAGCCTCTATTTTGCTAGGTGGAAAGCAGATAGCCAAGTCATTTGCATAGTCTCATAATGTGGAAGATCCCCAAAGCATAGTGCTTTAAATAAAAGTAACTTGTGATGAACTGGCAAAGAAATAAACACTGAGAAACAAAAAGGAGAAGCTGTGCACTTTGCCAAGGGAAATTTTTAGCCATACATTCCACAACTGGGAGTTTTCACCTCTAGAGAGTCTATCTTGCAGTGCAAGAGACATTGGTATACAATAGCAATGTGCTAACGTTACTCAGTTTTTGATACTAGAAGTTTATTGTGTGTCAGAGATTTGCATCTGAACAGCTTTATGATTCAGGCCCATATTTTCTACTCTATAGCATGTGTAACTGTTGCTGGATGAGAGGAAGCAAACATCCTTAGTCTGGTAATGGCATTCACTTACGTTAATAGGGAGCACCTCAAAGATGGAGAAAATAAGGGTGTACAGTAAAAATCACATCCTGGTCTTACTGTCCGCTTATTCCAAAAAGAGGAAAATTAGTAGAACAGTAACAAGGATAGAAATAAAGCTTTTAAAGGTATAGTTACTGGGAGTGCTAAACATTTATTATATCACCTAAATTAAAACGGTGTTCTTGTATGTTAATCAGAAAGTCTTTCCCCACTTTTTAGACACTTGAACGTAGACTGGAGAACATCTGTTGATTTTTTTTTTCTTTTTTTTTCTCCACACTCTGATGCATGATCTTGTCTTTTTAATAGCACATCCAGTTGCTGGAAAAATCACTGTTTTGCCTCATACCAGGGATTACTAATGTAGCCTGAGACATCAGAGAGAGATTAGATGAACTCATTAAAGAAAAAGTCTTGTTTTCATCCTGATACCCTCCTTGGTAGAAAATAAGTGAATGAAGGGAAGTTAAAAATAATTTAAAAGCGCATTTATATTAACTGGGAGAGCTTCCTCATATTCTTTTCAGATGTTAGCTGCTCTTTCTGGCTCTGATTCAGAAAAGCATTTCTGTTCAAGGAAGTACTTAAGAATACCCTTATCTCCTCTTGAACTTGACGTTGCTGAAGTCTACAGAGGTTTCTACCCACCCTTAAAATGGAGGGTTGTGCACAGGAATGGAGGAGACATCTCTGAGCTGGCTGAATCTCTGCAAGTTTAGTTGAACATCAAAGTGAAGCTTAGTCCAAGCAGACCCATAAAACATTTAGTACCTGCACTGCTTACTACAGCCTGCCTGTTAGTACATTACTGCATTCTTGAGTGAAGATGCAAAGCTGGAATGATGAAGTTCAAACATTTGTGAAGACTGTATTTGAGGAACATTGTTTCCTCTTTCAAGCAGCATATTCATTTTTAGTGCTAAATCACTTCCAGAATGGAGTAGATGTGACAGTGATTTCCCTTCAAGTACATTTATACTTCATAAAGATCCCTAGTCACATCCCAGTTTGGATCAGGTTCAAGTGTCATCCACGTAATTTGAAAGTGGCAAGCTGGAAGACATTACTCATCATCTGTCCTTCTCCAAGTAATGCTCTCACTCATAGGCTTAAATCAAAATTCCCAGCAATTTAGTTAATAAGTAACTTGTAAACAGCCCTACAACCCCATGGACTTTTCCTTCCATGCAACAGGCCAGTCATACAAATAGTGCTGTGCAAATAATGGATTTCTTTCATGTGGCTGATGAGCTAAAATATAAACTGGAAGGAGTGTGCATTTCTGTTACACTCCTTACTGATACTATTTGTCATATTCGTAGATCTAAACATTTAAACGGTTTGGATAGAACATAATATAACACTTTGTTTTGGGTAACTATCACTGTTTTGGAGAGCTATCACCCTTCATGAAAGGAAAAGACTAGATTTACAAAACCGCTTCTCTGGATTTTGTACTGCTAAGCCAGCTTTTGACAAGGGTTGCTCTATATCTACAGATATCTAAGTGTTTTAGAAGAAATCAACAAGTTCAAAACAAGTGAGATGTTTATTGTAATATACTTCTTCAGAAAAAATATTTCCAAAATGAAAGAGTATAGTTGTGGAATAGTAAGTCTTGTTTTTCTTATTTTTTCTTTATTTCCCTGTTTCTCCTACCTTACCACTTTCCTCACGCCTCCTGTTTAATGTGGTCTACCCTTCTGTCTCATCTGCTCAAAGTGAGTAAGCAGGGCACTTATTTTACCTCCTCTGGAAGGTCTGGTTTGGTATAAAGGAGCATTTCACACAGCATGCTTTATACCTTTCTGAACTCAGTTGAACTTGTTGACCTCATGTGAACAGGAACACAGGATTTTTAGTAAAAAATCTTTGAGTTGGTTGCTTGAAACGGGTAGCATATTGTCATAAACCAAGACAAAAATCAATTTTTAAAAAAATGAATGTTAAGGTTAAGAGCATTCTGGATCCTTGGATAAACCATAGCCAAAGTTTTTCCAAGCTCATATTCATCAGTAAGGTTTGTATTAATGATGGCCATCATATCACAAATGGGTCTGTTGTGATCTTTTCTGAGCGGCAGTGTCCTATACAACGATCAGCTATCATTGCAGGTTTGAAAGCAAACCAATATTAAACTTGGGTAAATAAAGTTATATGTAAATCTGCATATTGAGGAAGAAGAAAGGACACAAGCCAAAGCAGACATGCCTCTGATACCACGTGTGCCTCTAACACTGACATTCTCGGACACGAGGACACTAACACCACCAGGAAAAAAGCAGAAAATTTTTATTTTATAAAAATAAAAGCTAAAGCAGTAGAAAGTAGCAATGTCTTAGTGGAAAATAGGAATGAAAATTATTTTAAGAGTTCAGCTAACCAACCCTGTGTTCTGCTGTGGGAAGGGACAGGGGAAAGAAACTAGTAACACTGAAACAGAACGTCACATTTGTGACTTTACTTCCATTGCAACAGCGTGTTAGTAGGGAAGTTTGTCAGTTGAAGGACTGTTGAGGATAAATAAGGAAATTATTCTACAGCTATGAGAAGCCTGAAATATAAAACTTGCGATTCAAGTTCAGTTTGTTATCATATACAATGTTTTGGCCTTAATAATACTAAGAGTAATGTTTTCAGGTGATTTAGCATCTCCATTATGCAAGTCATTGCAGATTTCCATAAGACACTCTTGAAATCAGTAAAGCTCAATGTCATCTGATAAAGGACTTTGATAGCATATCTTCTCCTTTTCCAATAAGTGTTATAGTAGTATTCAGTCATGAACCGCCTGCTCAAAATCATACATTAAACTGTGCTCAAGAAACTGTGACATATAACTAGAGAGCAGGCAAGGGAGAGAATATGATGCTCAGTGCTGGTCTGCATTCTGATGTCTTCAGAAGTTAGAATCATCAGGAGCAGAGGGGAGAAGGATCTAATTAATATTTCTGTTCTGTGTTTTGAGGAGAAGAGAAGAAAGTATATATGCATTTAATATAGCTGAGGATATCATTTTTATTTAAGAGGATATCATTTTTATTTAAAGCATTGATTATGTGAACTGCTACAGTATAGCTACTGCTGGGATTTCCCCCGCCCCCACTTAAAAACTGGAAGATACAATTAACCTGTTTGCAAGGATTTAAAAAAAGCTAGCCAAAACGGTCTCTCAGCCATTAACTGACTTTCACTGCATCTTAGAACACCATGGAATTTCCAAATAAAAACTTAGTTTTGTGTCAAGTGCTAGAAAAGATAAACAGGGTGGCAGGATTAGGCCAGGATAGAGCCTGGACTGTAACAAGAAGATTAATGAAGCTCCAAGACACAAACGTATAATGTAACTCCATTAGTCAACATAGCTTTGTGAAGAATAGATGCTGCAAAACAGATGTGCTTTCTTCTGTCTCAGTGACAGCTTTGGTCAATAACTGGTATTGTATGATATAACATCGATCTTCTGAAAAACATATGATGTAATATCACACAACATTTAAACTGAGAAACTAGAAAAATGCAAACTTAAATAGGTGGATGAAGAACTGGATTATAGATTGACTTCAACGCTTGGCCATAACTTGCTGGAGATTCACACTCGCGTTTTGTATTTTCTTCCTGGTATGATATTAAAATAGTACCGTATTAAAAACATAAAACTTGCTGATAAAAGTGGCTGATGGCCCAAAGACTGGGGCAGAAGTCTCACTTATGATATATAAGAGGAGGGATGATGTAGCATAGTCTAAACTGATTTATATCTGATTGCAAAGAGATGCCATGTATTTTAATACAATCAAGTTTAAAATCCTACTTTAGAGAACAAAGAACCATATCAGTGAGGATAAAAATCATACTTTTAAAAATGGGGATTCTCTCTTGGGGAAAATGGCAGCCTGAAACAAAGACTTGAGAATCATGGTAGGTAGTCTCACAGCAGGGAGTTCACAGCACAGCTTTGCATCCCAAGTGGTTGCTGCTGTCTTTAGCATACCAACAGAATTGGGGAAGTTTATATTACTTCTGTATGTAGGACTAGCCACAAGTGTGATTGGAATGCTGTGACTAGTCTTGGTGTCAACAGCCTCTTAAGTTGCTGGCAATGTAGAGCAATTTCCTACAAAAGCTGCAGAAACTGGTGAAAACACCTTCTAATGTGCAAAAAAGAGGTAGGGGGAAAGGGTCTTTCCTCAGTTCAGAATGGAGTTGGGGTCTAGCCTTTAACCAGTACCTACAAGCTAGAAAGAAAACAGATAATCATATCAACATCTCACAAATATTTTGATGTATTTAGTGTTTGCTTCAGCTTTTGAGTTTTCATAGTATTGTAACATCCAGGAAATGAGATCTCTCCAGTTATCAATATCTTGCAGTCAGTGTATGTTTTCTTTCCTAGGTAAGTGAAGTTTACTGATCACCTCTCTTGTAAGACCTGAAGAAAAAATGTGAAACTTAGCTTCACTTCCATGACACTCCAAAAAACATGAGTAATTATAGATCACCTAAAAATGTAGTAGAACAATTTATGTCACTGTATTTAATCACCAATAATTCATATGCAATGAACAGTTCCTATCTGGGTTTACTTTAGCCAATGGATGTCACTGTTGTTCCATTACATGTCTGAAACAGAGTTCCGCTGGTACTGAAAAACATATCCCTGCTTAAATGAAACAAAGCTTCAGGTAGGATGTTCCGTTGATGGAGACAATCGGGTAGTTTAACACAATGGCTTAGAACATTCTGCTTCATTAGACAGGAAATTTTGTGCTATTTGCTCTGAAAAGCTCTTTGACTATTATCCAAGGGTATTTGGACTGTTACTCAATTGATGCAATCTGATATAAAGTTGTAAGACTGATCTAGGTGAGAAAGATCAGCAGGGGACCACAGAAGGCCTTGAATCTCAGGAATGTTTGTATTTGCTTTGAAGCCCAGTAAGAAGCAAGAGAGGTAAGAAGGAAGAGAAAAATGACCTCTACGTGGGTTGCAGTTGAATTTACCCCTACCAGATTAGCAGGAAAGAATGATGAGGGTTTTTAATAAGTAACAGTAGTATGGAAAGGACCTGTTGGTGATGGATGGCTGACTGTCTGGAAAGCAGTGCCAGGACACAACCCAGCTGGAAAGAGTTTTTTTTTACTTTTACTTTTCAATGAAAGTGGAAGAAAGTATTGAAGTGGATTACTTTGGATTTGATCCTGTTAGGGAGAAGTTAACTGAAAAATCTGAAAGTGGAAGAAAATTTCAGGTGCAAGAACAGAATGATGGAATTTGGGGAGTCAAGGAAAAGAGAGGGCAGGGCAGCAGAGTGAGGACAAGTCACACTGCTTCATTTCATTAGTTATATCCTTGGCAGTAAATTAAAATGGTCAGGGTTCTCTCCTGGGTATACGATTATGTGTCTATGCAGCTCTGTCTACTCATATCCCACCAAAAAATCCTCAGTGGCCGTGTATGTGCTGCCTATTGGCATGAGACAAGGATTGCTCCTCCCATTCCCTGAAGTGTTGGGGCAAATACTGGCTGGCACAGGCCAAAATTATGTCAGAAGCTGTGTTAACAGCTACGCTGTAGGGATGGTTGCATGTCAGGGCTTAAGTCTTAAACCCTGGCCTAGTTTAATTTATTAGGATAGACTCATCTATTAGGGCACATGAGTAAGGCTTGCCAATCTCTGTAGTTGAGTATATTGAAAAGGAGTCAGGCCAGCCCTGACCAGTATCCATTCTGGTCCAAACAAAGTCCAAGCAACTTCTACTTTAAGAGCCCTACTGGGAATATATCTAAACTACTGGGTCATCCAGATGCACAGAAAGACCCCAGCAAACTTGAGTACCTGGTTAGTCTGATCTTCTGGGAAAAGTTCTAAAGGAAAAGTACAGGGTTTCGGTCCGTCCTGAAGAAGCCTAGATCAAAGACACACTGACAAGTCACTGTGTGCTTGTCTGGAATAGCCTTCTGCTAAGGTTGCTGAAGAGGTCAGCCTTCTCTAGCATATATGAGGGGACATTTTTGGACTGCTTCTCTCCCCTCACTCTTACTGGTGCTGAGTGCTCTGCCAGAGTCAGTGAATTCCTTCTACAGCACCATGACGGCCACCTCCATGGGGACTTGCTGTGTGAGCTGAAGTACCAGGTGGGAGAATAGTAAACACACCTCCTTGTTAACAGGCTCTAGAAATACACTCTCTGCCCATAGCATTGACCCACAGTGCCTTGCCTACTCTGCAGCCGTATGTGCCTAATGGGTTGACAGGTTGCAGCAGTCTCCTGACTGCGTGCATCTAGTTGAGAGAAAAGCAGCGAGGCTGTTACAGCTGACAATGCTGCAGGGGTACAGGGGATGCAGACCTGGCTTCCAAGGTGTGTAAAGAAAGCTTACAGAAAGCTTATTCCCAGTCTGACGCTCAGCATGTGGAATGTGATCAGCCTGCTGTGACCAAGGATCTAGCCCTTCCTTCTCTGATATTGCTTTTCTTGCTTTCTGCTTCCTCTCCCGCATGAGTGAGATAACAACATCATCCCTGTCTGATTAATGTTGCAAAGCTCCTAAGCATGGAATCTGTGGTAGTATTTCCTGTCTCCAGGTACCAGTTGCTCTGGTCTGGGTTTGACAAGGTTTGTTGCAGAACAGTGGTTTGCTGCTGTTCCTTGAGAGGTACTGTCCAGATGGAGAGAGACACATGCTTGCACATATATGCCTATGCTTCAAAAAAAAGTGTTAGAAAGAAAACGCTGCTTGATAGTGGAAGCTTCATTGCTGTTCTTGATGGAAATGTACCATTGTGTTTGAAGGCTGGGGTTGGGGTGGAAGGGAGGGTCATTTTTTTGTTTTTTTTTGTTTTTGTTTTTTTCCCTTTCACGGAAGCTGTAGTTTTTATTTCTCATCTGAGCATCTGCATTAGCACAGCACCCTTTTTGGGCTGTCCTGTGGAAGGATGCCAGTACTAACCCTGAGCGAGGTAGCCACCCAATTACCACCATCTCTTACAGAGGCCCCATTTCCTCTAGAGAGCCATTGCCAAGTGCTGTTTTGGCCAGAACCTGCTGAGCTGAGGTGAACTTTAATGGCTGTACTGTGGTTTGAAGTGGTTATGCGCAATACTGAGAAGTCATAAACAGCTCTTATGTAAATGGTTTATGAGGGAGTGGGGAACCTTTAGCCATGTTAGATTTCTGCAAAACAGATCTGTGCTGATAAATTCATACCACACTGTTCTCACAGATTATTTTCTTTCGTGAAACAACAACAAAAACACAACCCTTCCCCTCCCTTCCCAAAGCTGGGTACAAAGGTGGTATGTTCCTCTTACCTCCAGGTATAAGGATGATAGTCACACACAGCAGAAATTTTGAATTCAGCAGGCTGAACAGGGAGTAATCTGGACAAACACCCAACGTTGCAAAGCAAATCGCTGCAAACTCTGGCTTGTAGATCTTGCATTTGATGTAGATGTGCTAGTGGCTAAAACTGACTCATCGTTTCGGAGAGACTTCAATCAATTATTTGTAGTCTCCAACTGATAGCAAAAGCAGAAAGATGTTCGCTTAAAAAATTATTGCAAATAATGCAAGGTAAACAAGAAAGCAATCGCACTTTTTCTCAAGAGGAAAAGGGAATGAATTCCTCTGAATGAACTGGGAATGCTGCAGTAGCGAGATAGAAGGCTAGTATGGTGTACAGATACTTGAGACTGTCATTCTTCCCTGGAGTTATTTTAGACATCTTAGATCATTTTTGCTTTATGATCCTCATTTCTAACATGTCTTACTTGTATTATAAGCAAAGGAATGTGATTCATACAAGACTGAATTTTCACAGAGACATGGCTGTGGGAACAAAAATAGCTTTTTAAAAGCTAATTTTAGAAAAGTTGAATTGTTTGTGTGTGAAAAGTCTTTTGGCCAAAAGTTTAGGGAGGTAAGAAACTCAGTGACTTTCCACTGGGAGCCACAACTTGGAAAATCTTAAGTTTAGGCTAGTTTCTTTATGGAAATTTGAAAATAATGTTATTCTATTGATATAGTCACAAAAACACATGTTTTGTTAGGAAAGTCAGAGTGATATCACATTGCTAATTTGTCTCTAGATACAGTGATAGTAATGAGTAAAACAACTCAAATGTAATGACTTTGGACGTCCTCCTTTCCTCCTTCCCTCCCTGTTTTTATTCAAAAGCACACGTAAACCTGGTAATTGGTCCAGGCAGAAGAACTCTGTAGGACCTTGAATAGCAAAGAGTTCTTGTTCCACTTCAAAAAGTTATCCCAAGAGCAAGGAACAACTGTAAACGTCTCTGCTGAACCCTGGCACATTGAGGTGACTGAAGGAAACTTAAACTGTAAAGCTAAAAATCCCACTAATGGATAAAGTTAACAATGAAGTCTCAGATAAGTGTTGCTAACAACATGAAAATTGAATGCAATTGGTTAAGTCTCTTGGTTGGTTCACTGAACTTTGTTTTTACTATGCATGTAGCCTCCTTGCCGTGTCTCTATAATTATTTTTGTTTTTCCTCTCTCCTTTTTTCCTAAATCTTTTTATTTTTCAAATTGGATACAGTCTGCTTTCTTTTCTGCCAGATGCTTTCTGTTGTCCCTTCTTTCTCCTGCAGAATTACAGATGACAATTAGTTCTGTTGTTTCATCAGAAAGATCAGGAATCTGATCTGTTCACTTTTTCCTGAAAATGATCTCACTAGAACAGTTAATTTAGTACATTAGCAGATGCGGGCACCTTGGCCCGGTAAACTAGCACAGATGATCCTTGCACTGCCTCTGTTCCAAAAGACTACACATACCAGCTGAGTGCATTTATCCTTTACTAAAAATAAAGCAACCCCCCAAAAAACAACCAAAACCAGAAAAATCCTCGGAGCCCATTAACTGGGCTTGATCACAGCAGCCAAATAAATCTATGGGCTCAGTTTGTTTGCTTCAAAGATCAATTTAGCTAAAAGGATCTGCCATTCTAGAAAATGGTGATCGCCTAGGTTAAAACTGGGGCTCTAGTAAATAAAAATTTTTGAAGTAGCTTCCTATCTGACAAACTCGGAGGCCTGCTTTACTGGTGTGACTGTCTGTTCCACTGGAAACGCTTGGAACTCACTACCGAGCTATTGAAAACCCAGGCAGAAAAGCCATCTTCCAAGTATTTGGAACAATTTCTTCCTAAAACTACTGTTTCTGGATGAACACGTTCAGGGTGTTGGACTTTAGTCCAGAAATGGAAATTCATCTGCCTCCAAGTCAAACCATAAATCACGATGTATTAAGGCTCAGACCCAAGTGCCTACAAGATCATCCTGGCAACTTATTTTGAGTTCCTGATATAGGCAGCTGTGGATTTGTCCAGGGCTTTAACTGCCTGCCTGTCTGTAGCAACAGGCATTGCAATGCACAGTGGGGTGCACTGGCACTTGCAGCGGTGCACTCGTGGCTGTGCAATACTCCTCTCACATTTAGATCAGAGCTGCACCCCCTCCCAAGCCATTTAAAGGTTAATATCCCCATTATATTTACTCCATTCTAATTGCTATGGAGACAGAGCATTTAATAAATGCTTAAGGCTAGTGCAATTTACCAGTTTTCTTGTTCCTGTGGAGTGTGGAAACTTTTCTTCTTTTTTTCCCCCTTGTCTCTCACCCTGTTCTATTAACGTAGATATTTCTTTTTCCATGTCTTTTGTCATGCCAAAATGGCTGCCAAATTCACTGTCAGTTGCCTCTTGGTGGGAGATTTTCTGTTGACCGGCCCAAATGCAGAAATGATTCTCTTTTAGGCTATCATGAGACATGCTATTGTCATTGACGGTTTTATTACTCATGATGAATGAAGTTACCATTGGCAGCTTCTTGTCCTGGCTAGAGACATGGAGAGGACATATAAAAGAAAGACTTAGTTCATCTGTTACATCTCCTGCTACCTGAGGAGCCCACAGGGTGAACTTTCTCGTGTTTGTCTACAGCACAGGGAAAGGGTTTAGCTCTTAAGATCTTCATGTTGAATAGGGAGTTACCTAAATGAGACAGCAGCAAATGCTGAAGTAGCTCAGTACTGGATTTCAGGCTTCAAGGTAACTTGCACCTCTACTTAGGTGTGCGGGAAACATATTAACGCCTTCTCAGCCAGCATCCCCCTTTATTCGATGGCCGAGCAGGTGGAATGCCTCTGTGCCTCATTCTCTCTGGAATGCCTCCTTTCGCCTGAGCATCCCACCAAGGAGTTCTGAGCACTGACTTATTGAATATTTTGGCATTTTCTTAGACCACCTTGTGGAAGCTCTATCATTTTGCACAGAATAATTGTCATCAGTCCAGAGGAATGAGAGAACTTACAGCTACAGCCAGCTGTGTAGGGCACTGCGGAGACCAGGCAGATATTTTCAGGCCCTGCTCCATATCCTATCGTGTAGTATATAGACACTCAGAATACACTTAGACTCTTCAGAATATGAGACAGAGGCTGAGAAGCTATTTAAATTTGAGTCTCCTGAAACCTGGATGAGTTCTATAAACACAGTACTATTAGATTTAAAAATAATAGAGGGTGGGGAGAGAAAGGAAAGCATCAGTACTACCCTCTCCTTAATGAGGCCAGGTTTTATGCAATGTGAATCCAGCAAAGCACCTTTCCTGTGCTTAGCTGAAAATCTGAGAATGAGATAGGGAGTTCCAGAAATGCCTTTTGCATACTGAGGAAAGTTTACTGGTGGCTTCTGGTAGCTCCCTAGTTAGGAATAGCATAAACAAGTAATAGTGTTTTTCACATCAGTTGCGTCACTATTGTTAGCAACAGCACTAGGTATTTAGTATACACTGTAGAGACCAACCTAATGACTGTAGGTTTTAGAAGCCCTTGTATTACTATCCCCAACACGTTACTGTAACATGATATCCATACGTAACTATTGCTATAGCCTTGACAGGCCTGCGTTTTGCAGCTGAGCGAAGAACGGAGATGCAAACAGTTTAAAGGGACTCCCCTCCTCTGCTTACAAATAACTGGGAGGTCTAGGTTAGCTTAAGAAAACTTCCACAAGTGTCTGCTGACTTCAACAGAGGTTGCAAGTGCTCAGCAGGTGTGGAAGCCCTCCTCTACCACTGTCGAGCAGTTATGACAAGAGCCAGACGTAATGTCAAAGGGCATGTAATGCTGCCATAAATATGTCATCTTCTTTTGTTTGGATTAGATTCTGTAGGAGGAAGTGGTGTGCAGCTGAACTTTCAGGATGTTTCCTGAGTAGCCTACACAAAGTTAAACACTTGAGAAAAGTCTTCCTTCTCCTTGTCTTTACCCGTCCCTTTCTATATTCTAATATATACTTTATGTCTCTTTCCTTGATCCTTCTTTGCTTGCTTAATTTTAACTTTTTGTTTCAGTTATTTTCCTTTGAGACAAACAAAAGCAATGGCAGAAGATACAGGCTTTTCTATATTGCTGTGAATAGAGCCTTTCACAGAAAGGCTATATTGATCAGATTTTAGTTTAGTCAAAGTTAGTGTCAGGACTCTGGTCAGAATTAAAAAGAAAAAAGTAAATAATGTAAATAGGAGGTTCAGAAATATTTTACTGTTGTTTCCTCGTTTAGTTGATCTCCTTATGCATTTGATAAGCAAAAGATTTTAAAGAACTAATTTCTACTTTGCTTTTTTTGCTTACCTCAAGTAGTTGCTTTCTTTTCAAAGTAATTGTTAAATATTTCTTCACGTTTAAATTGGATTATCTGTGTCTCGAAAGACACAACCTGGAGCCATCTCCCAAAGCTATCCCCCACTTTTTTTCCCCTAAGAACTAAAGAAATGATAGGGCTTGATTTTTTTTTTTTTTTTTTTTTTGTTCTTTCTTTCCCGCACAAAAAGTCAGGGTCAGATATGGTGTCCTTAAATCAGCAGATCAGTGGCAAGCATAATCACTTTGAGTATGGGACACTTATATTCTAAATTTTCAAGCCTGAGGGTGGAGAGGTAGGATTTTTTAACCTCTCTTACCTCCCAGGAAGTGCTGGTGGAGGCTTCTCACTGTTCCTTGTTGAAATTGTTCCACTTTACTTGAAACAATTACACCTTTGTTTGAGCAGACAAAGTGGGAGTGATTATAGAGACTAGCGATCAGAGATTACCTAGCGTGAGCCCTTTGTTTCATTTTCTATTTCATCAAAATCTAATTTAAGACGAATCATTTAAGGCTTGTCCCCGCCATAAACTCCTAGCCTGGAGTAATCAAGAGGTGAAGCACTTTCCTTGGAGATGCGCGAGTTCAAAACCCCTTATACATGTCAGAGAGACAAACCAGAGTTTCTATAATGTGTATGTGTGAGTCAGCTAACCACCAGGTTATGATATCCGCAAGTTGGGGAATTCCTTTTTATCCAGATGTTTTATGTTGTGCTGCATCAAATAAATCTGCCAGATCAACTCTACCGGAGCAAGATAAGCAGATGAGTGCTTGTTTTCTCTAATTCTAGCAAAATCTGAGTTTGAGCTAGATACCTATCTGCTCAGGACTGCCTGGAACTTCAACAAGTGTGTATGTGTGTGTGCGCCAGGCAGCTGTGTGCCTTTACAGCAACAAAGACAAACTGTGTACTGGACTATGTTAGCAGGAGCATAGCCAGGATGTTGGGGGAAGTGGTTATTCCCTTCTGTTCAGGTGTCCTGAGGCCAGACCTGCAGTACTGTGCCCGGTTTTGGGCCTCTTAGTACAAGAAAGCAGTTGACAAACTGGAGAAGGTTCAGCAGACGGTTACTCTCTCCCCCTTGATTCAGTGAAGGAATAGATCCTGTGGCCAGAAAAGACCTTTAAGTCTAGTAGTCTGGCCTTCTGTATGTATTTCCATCCAGGAACTCTCTCAGACCTTAAGTAAGTTACGAAATTTAAAGCGCAGACTTTAGGGGAAAAAAAAAAAAAAAAAAGATACTCAGATGATGATGGCTGAGACCCTAAACAAAACATTAACTTACCTAGGATTTTCATAAAACAAATTGCAAGGGACTAATGATTAATTCTTGATTTATGATAATACATTAGCTCTATTTAAATTCATGTTAGTATCTTATTCACCATGAGTTGAGGTATGATTGCCTAAGAAGCCCGTACCACTGTAACCCATAAAATTCTCTAGTCCAGGTTTTCACAGTTTAGTATTCCCAAAAAGCTATTTTGTGGTTTTCTCTTTAAAATAAAACACGTGTTTTTCTTTGCTGTAATTTCACTCCAACTTTGCAGAGTTAACAACCTGATGCACCAAAGCTTACATTTGTATGGTGCCTTTTTTGTTTATTTGTTTCTTTTCAAATAGGAACCTATATGATCATAAAGGTATTTAAATATATTACGTGTTGGCCTAGTGCCATATGACCGCTGGCAAATTTTTTTGTGTATTGCTGTTGAATAATCCTCTATAATTATAAAGACAAACACCAGAAACATTTCTGCTATGTTAAGTCATATCTCGTGATTGCTGAATCTGGACTTTTTCTTAATTGAGCTTGATTTAGTGGTTGGTGCATCAGTACTGAAATACCTTTATTTGCTGGAAAAAAGTATCAACTGAGAACTTCATGTGTGTATCTGTATGTATACACAGTAGGGCAGATAGACTGAGCATAATACTGCACAGTGTAAGGACAACAAAGATGCTTAGAACTGACCAGTTTTCTGAGCTGTTTCAAATTTAAGGCTCACTGTCAATTTCCATTACTGCCGAATTTGGTGTTTTGGCTTGGAGCTCCCCAGTGTTATTGCTGATCATTAATTCCCTGGCCTTTATATGAACTGTATTTTGCTGGTGTTGGCAGCATTGCCCATTATTAAGATTACTAAACCTGCTCGTAACAATACCTCCATCTTAACTTAATGCCAGCTTGGCCAAATACTAGGCTTTTAGGTTAAAATTTACCATTAGATGATATTGAGTTAATTTTTTTTTTCTAGAAAATTTCAGCCAAAACAGTTTAGCCATTTCCAAGAAAAGGCTAGAGAAAATGCATTGTGTTGCAATGTTAGAACAACCTGGTAACATTTTCTTTAACTGAGAGTATACTGTCCACACTTCGGAGCAAGCAGTTGAAACTTGGTTAGAGTGCTGTGGCCTTTCTATCAAGAAAGTGATCAGAAATTGTTCCTTCTTGAATCTATGAACATTTTTGACAGGGTCTGGAAAGTCTGAATCTGCAATGTGCAGAAATTATTCTTCGTGTAATTGGCCAGCTAAAATAAGCTTAAATGATAGTCTTTCTCGTAGCTTCTTCTTCTGACTGGTCTGGTCATGCAGCACCTCACAAACTAAGTGAACCTGCACCCCTGCTGTGCATACCTAGAAAATATATGCCCGTATAGCCAGATTTCACCTCTGCTATTTCTTGTATGTGATGGCTGGTACAAAGTGAGAAAAGGTATAGAGATGTACTCAGGAGGAACAAAGCCTGGGAAGACGTTTTGTTGAGGCAGGATGGACAAGACCAAAATGGGAATGGATAAAAAAAGAAAAAACTATGCCCTGAGGCCTAGGAGAGAATGAAAAGGAAGAACACTTCAAAAACTTTCTGATGAAATGCTCTTCTCAGAAATTGCAAGTCTGAGTACAAGAGGGATTCATTTGAAACATCTTCCATTCATGCTTTTGACAACTTTAAGACAGGTTTTCACCTTAACCATCACTTCTGAGTATGTGCACCATTTCTGGGAGGGCCCTAATTCAGTCAGGACTGTATATTTTCACCGCACAGTACAGATCTCTGTGTTATTTGCGGTACGCTGCTCAAAGGTCAGTTCAGTACATGATGAAGTAAACTGAACGTTTTGATAGTTTACAAGACCTTTTACTTCTGCCACTTGAAGTCTTGAGTGCTTGGCTCTGCAACCTTAATTTTCTTTAACCACTATATGAAATTAATTTAGAAAATGCTTAGAAATTGAAGCTGCTGTATATAATTAAAAGTTAAAAGGAAGAAGGATTGATGTATTACTTAATGGATGATTTAGTGTGCTGGGAAGAGAGAAAAGACTTTATACTCTACAGCTCCATATATATAGCAGACTGATGTTAACGTGTTTTGGTGGCTATTGCCTAAAACTTCCTACTACGCTCTTAAGGTCCACTTGGTTTTATGTTTTTAAAGAATCCTTAGGGAAGTGTCTGTTCTGCTCAAATATAGCAATGTCTCATCATTATGGCTATTCTGTAGTGCTGTTATGTGGTGGAA
The DNA here is from genome assembly GCF_040807025.1 of Struthio camelus. Classification (NCBI taxonomy): domain Eukaryota; kingdom Metazoa; phylum Chordata; class Aves; order Struthioniformes; family Struthionidae; genus Struthio; species Struthio camelus. The sequence continues at coordinate 54,109,694 of NC_090981.1, read as the reverse complement.
CTAATAGGATTACTGAAGAACTTTCTCGGGCTCAAGGCAGACTTTTGATGCCCCTCTCCCCTTACCTCTTGCTGACACTGACAACCCCAGTCAGTGGTGAGCATCAGAAACTGATTCAACTTTTAATTTCTCCTGTTTATTCAGGTCTCTTTTACTGTCAAGCTACAGAGAAATCTGGAAAACACGTTTACTTTTTTCTCTAACAAAACCTTCCAAAAGATCAACTGAGGTAAATACCATCTGAATGCTGATGGTGAATATTCAGATGTGAGTTTAATGTGCATGCACAAAGTGTCTGAAAATACAAATAAGAAACGGAATCATCATATTCTTGATTGTAGAAATGGCTCCTTTTTGTAGATTCCAACTGGGATGAGAAACTTTTCCAAAGTTCAAAGGCTTTTGGTAGGTGGCCTAGAGCACCTGACTTACGGGAAGAGTTTGAGGGAACTAGGCTGATTTTTTATTTGGCAAAGAGTAGACTAAGGGGCCGTCTAACAGCAGCCAACAAGTACTTGAAGAGGTGTTATAAAGAAAATGGAGCCAAACTATTCCCAGAAGTGGCAGACAGGACAACAAGGGACAATGGCCACAAATTGCTGGTTGGGAGGCTCTAGTTGGACGTTAGGAAAATCTTGTTCCCCTGGAGGTGGTTGAACATTGGAAGGGGCTGCCAGGAAGGTCGTGGAAATTCTGTTGTTGGGTATGCCGTGGATTTGTCTAGGCACGTATTGAACATCTTCAGTCTAGTTTTGTTCATGGACTAGCTTCAAGAAGCTTGGCCTGGATGGCTTCCAACCAACGTTTCAGTGATTCTGTGTGTATATCTGTGAGCTTCTGCTGTGTCTTCTAGTTTTTTTAGCATGTGCAAGGCCAAAATTCCAGAGTTATTTAGAACCGTAACTTCTGTTGAACGGAGGTGGTAGAGTGTGCTCAAGGAGTGCACAAAATTTTCTCAACCTTTAAAAACAATCAGAAACGTTGGCTTGATTGTGAAGTTTCCCTGTCCCTTAAAATGAAGACCGTTAGTAACCAAAGCCTGTGATATTCAGCAAGATACTGAAATACTGAAAAGCTCAGGCTCTCAAAGTTTACTTGCATTTGTGTGTGTGTGTGTGCGTGTGTGTGCATGCATTTTATTATTTCACAAACACGACTTTCTCTAAATTGATTGGCAAGGTTTTCTTCAGCAAGCCTATTTTAGGGGACTTATCCTGTCAATTTTGAATGGCCTCTGTCTGTTCTAGAGTCAAATGACGTGTCCAGGCTTGAATTTTCGTGGATGTCTTCACTGGAAGAAATACAATGTGTGCAGAATGAGTTATTTAACAAATATTTTAACTTTTTAGATTTTTCATAACTACTTATTCATGGTACAAAAACTCGTTTTTAGTCTTGTTGCTCCTCTATTTCAGCAGGACGTGGGCCCACTGCTGAGATTCTGGGCCAGGGCAGCAAAATTGAAACTGTGATCAAGTCTGTTAACATGACTGTTTACATGTTAACATTCCCTGCTTACAGGGAATGAGTTCTTTCTTATTTTAAATAGTGAGAAAATAGGTTTGTTGTTAAGCAGTGGTAATAAGCTTGCGATTAAAGCATCATAAATGTGGATGGGAACCGCACACAAGTTGAAGTGTATCCCAAGGTCAGATTTATGTTCATGCTGAGGAAAAATACCAGTTGAGATGAAATAAAGAAACTTCAGTAAATGCGTGACTATTATTCATTCCTTGGCAGAAGATACAACTGCCTGTTGCTCAAAAACTCGGGTCAAAACAAGAACCTTGATCCCTAGAGAACAGTTTACTTGTGGTTAGTTCCCAGGATAGTTTTGCCAGGTTTCCCACTCTCAGAAATTGGCACAAAGCATTAGCAACATCCTCAAAGCTACTGAATTAAAAACTAGGTAGATACTTGTGGATAGAATTCAATAGGATTATACGTGATAGCTTATTCGTACGCTCACTCTAAAGTCCAGGGAGAAAAGCTGGTTTTAGTTAAATAATATTTCATAATTAATTATTTTCGTGCTGCTCTTTTCCTAACTCTGCAAGGGTTTTAGAATTTTCATGTGATTAACTTCTGGAAATTGTTTGTTTATTAGCTTAAAGTGGTAAAAATAGCCTTTAGGGTGTTTGATAAATTTGCATTGCATCTCAGCATCCTGTGTGGGAGAGTTCAGAAATTAGTTAATAGAGCTTGATTTTGATTGCCATTCATCACATTTACTGGACTGATGAAATTGCTTTCATAATATTGACAGGAACCAATTCCTACCAGTCTTGTGCTTTACTGATTTGAAGAAACTGAAAAAAAGACTATGATTAAAAGAAAAAAGTAGAAAACTGGCCTGCAACATGCTCTCCGAGGTGACATTTTCCTCAAAGTGGAGGTTATTAAAGCAGATCAAAGTAATATTATGGATCTAATAAATAACTGATTAGATTATAATACCTAAAGAAGAAATTCTGATAAGCCTCAAGGGCAATCTTTAGTTTTGTTAAAAAACAGTCTTATTGCAACTCAAAACTATACCGTTAGGAGCCCTACCTTGGCAAAGTAAATTTAAACTTATGTGAAGAGCTGAGAGGAAATCACTTTGAAAAAGTAGCTTTTTGTGTGTTGGGGGAAGGGGAGTGTTTAAATCAGCCTATTTGCCTGTAAGAAAGGTTAAAAGTTTATACAAGAATGAACTTAACTTCTGTGACCTGGGTATCGTAAACTGAATTGTTGACAAAGACCCTTTTGAAAAATCTGTATGGAAGAGACATGCTGTAAAATGTGTTCACCAGATAGCGTCGCACAAACACGTTGTCCCTAAAATGGGAAGTAGTGCGAGAAAACTGCTAATGATAGGCAATAGGAGTGGGGGGATCTCAGGATCTCATCTAATTATCCCTCTGCCATGAAGCGGGATCAACTGTACTCAAACCATTATCGAGAGATGTCCTTAAAGACCTCTAAAGACGGATTCCGAAAGCTGCCACACAATCTGTTCCGAAGCTTCATTCTCCTTGCCCTAAGAAAGTTTCTCAGACTTTCGTATTTCTTTCTGCAATTTGTTTCACTACTGCTTTTATTTTCACACTGGACATAGGCAATATCAGATTTTTCTCTTCTTCTTTTTCTTTATTTTTAGAGGTAATCATAGTAAATTCAGATCTGCAACTGTGTCATTTTATTTGTGTCAAGATACCAAATGTGTGGTATTGATTCCAGAGGTGGAAAAACTCTACTTCACTGGCTGATATAAAGTAAAGGTTGCAGAATTATCATTTAGTTGTACTGCTTTATAAACTGAGAAAATGCAATCAGCAAGTCAGTGGGAGAGGCTTTTTTTTTTTTTTTTAAATTTAACATCATTTTCCAGCCTCATATTGGAGCTAGTTTTATTCTTGTCTAAGTTGATGAAGTTTTTCCCATGGACTTTCTTCAAACAAGATCTAAGTACACAAGGATTTTCTTATATGCGTTCTGGGAAGACAGTCTGTGTGGCGTATTTGTGTAGCAAGATTAAATTAATGAATGTTGTACAAGCCAGCAATGCAAGCTTTCAGATTTAAGGCTGAATTCAGTTGATAAGATAGTGTATGGCTCTTGGAAGCTGTGTAATTGTTAAACTTGCTAAGAGTGACAGAGCATCAGCTGCAGTGCAGCGTTAGCATGCCTGAACAAAAAAAATCGCCAACAAAACCAACAGATTATTTGACATGTGAGCATGATATATAGCTTTAGAAAGCTTTGCACATACCCTTCCAGGTCAGTTTTCTGATCATTGCAATTTAGTTGAAGGATGTGAAAATTTTTTTGTATTTCCAAGGTGACACAAATGTTTGTGTCATTTCATAATTGTCTTGACTTCTTTGACCTTTGGTTTGTTAATAGAATGATAGACTTTTGTATACTCTTTTAATGTAATTTTGGATTTTCTTACTTTTTTACTACTTAATGTCGGAAGAATGTTACAGTTTGTCCTTGGTCAGGCTACAGGCAGTGTCCAGCACATTAGCTCATCTAAGGTATGATTTACAGAGGTACTTTGCAGAAACTGAACTTTAATTCTGTTGACACCAGTTATAAAATTTTATGAGTAAGTTCACTGTAAGTAATATAAATGACAACCACAGTAAAGTTACTGGCTAGTAAATATATAGGTTATCTAAACAGTGGTGATGAGTGGACATCCAAAGGGATTTTGTGGTCCTTTGGAGACAAACAAGCATCTAAATAATGGACATCTAATCTCTTCCTTCTGCTACAGGGAACTGACTGATTTGGAAAAGTAATACTTATGGTACTTCCTGTTTAGTAGACACGCAAAGTATATCCTATGAATACTATTTTCCTCATTCCCAAAAGTGGACTCAGAAAGAACAAGGTTTGAGGTTCAATTTGTAGTCTGAATAAAAATTTAAATGATTTATCTTCTCAACCAGTTCATTGCTCTCAATACTTAGTTTATTAATTAAGATGCTTTTTAAACATACAATTTAAATAGTATTTAAATAGTAATATCAGAAAAGGTAGTCAGAAACAGAATCAGAAAACAGCAATATCAGAAAACACTATCAAAAATCCTTAGGCAGTACATTTTCGAATGAAGTTTTACCAAGGATAATGACTGTCAGCCAGAGGAAGTGGTTTTACCTCAGAGGAACAAGAGCTCAAAAGATGAAGTAATAAAAATATCACATGATACATAGTGTAAACCGAAACCAAGGCTCCTCAGGTAAATGTAAATAGCCAGCAGGTTGTCTCTTAAAACAAACAACTTTATCAAAACAAGGCTAGTACCTTCCTTTGTATTGTTTTTGCTGTCTTTGTTATTTTTGGGAAAACATGAGTTCAGTTGTAGAAGCTTTAGACTGTCTAAACTTGCTGCAAGTGTAGTTACTGTAAAGAACTGCATTCCAAGTTTTCAGTCATGCAAAAAAAAAAATTTCCAGTAAATGTCTGTTTCGAGGTCAGCTTGCGTTCATCAGAGAGACCAGATAGCGAGAAGCACATAACGCTGAAAGCTTTTAATATGACTAAAAGCCTTGGACAATTAACATGTGAGTCCTGGGGGCCCCGACATCCCAAGTCCATGCCTTCAAAACTACTCTCAGCTTGCATCTAACCCAGGAGTCATCTAGAGTCCTAAGGTCCTTGCATTTTTTTTCCTGTTGAAAGTTCTATCATAGCCTGGAGGTCTGCTTCTGGGCAGGCCCAGAACTGCTTAAATCTTGACAGCACCTAACTCATGTCCAGTCCCACTGCATTTCATAGTGAAGGTACCTCAACTTTGGATAACAGCATAACCCAATGGCTGACCTTAATGCAATACCTGGGTGGCACCTCCAGCAGTACGTCTCTACCAGCAGTTCCTCCTTTTCACACACCAGTTCGTTGGTTGGAGTTTTTGCCAAAAGGCTTGTGGAGTGAACGTGGCTCAGTTGCCTGGATGAAGGAGCTGATAGGGAGGCTGTGAAAGTATACACAGGGTATAACTGGGAATTTGTATCTTGTGTAGATTCCTTTTATTATGGAGAGTGATGATTAGTGGTTTAAAACCATGGCCTGCGACTGCGAAAACTGCATTACAAGTGCTCGTACATGTTGTATTTTGGCTCTTTTGTGAATCCTGATTTGGGAGAAAGTTCTGCTTAGGAACCTGGAGCTGCCTGTGAATATATTTTCTCAGTAGATGTCTAACCCTAAAAAGTACAGAGAATCCTGGAAGAAAACCATTCAGTTATCACTGGTGAACTGGTGTTAGTGGTGAAAGGGCTTGAGGGTAGAAATTGCGTACTCTTCTGTGTGCTACAGTTATCCTCCAAAAAACACACAAGAAAAAGGAAAGTAGAGAAATAGTCATCCTTTCAGCAATGTGATACTATCATGAAGAGCCACTTAATAGCGCTTTTTGAAGTAGCTTCCTAATGGGCAAAGAAAGAGCACGCCTGGGAGAGAAGGCAGAAAAAAACCAAGGAATTCCTGTGGGAGATTCCTGCGTTTTGACCTGTCAGTGCAAATCAAAACCCTGATAAATGGCTCAAATTCTTACTTTATCTGTACGCAGAACTACATTTTCAACCAAATGTCATTACCTCAGGTCATCTTCTACTGATTGCTATTTTGTCTAAGTTCTCAAGTGAACAGTAAGGTTTTCATATGTTCTTTTTTTAAACTATATCTGTCATGTCAAGGTTAAAAAGCTGTGGGTAAATAAACATACTGTTAGGATCGAGGCAGAACAGATAATCTGGAGTAAGGCTGATTTATATGTTCTGAGTTATAAAAAAAAGAAAAAAACTGGAAATTCTCAAGTAGAGATCAAGGCTGAGATAAACACAGTTGGACTTATGTTGCATAAGATTAAAGCTTTTTAAGGTAATGTAAATAGGAATTTTCCTATCGGTCTGTTAATAATCAACATTTCATCAAATCTAAAGAGCCAAGCCCATCCTGAAGATAGTGTACCCATAAACTCTGGAATTGCAGGAGGTATGAGCCTGTCCCAGCACACTTCTAGAACTCTGGCAAACAGTTCACTCTGTTTCAATTTAACTTTAAAGATAAGGGGGAAAGGGAAGTTTTGAAACACTTAGAGCATCGTGTGAAAGTGACTGCAAAATTTAAAGTTAGACTGATCCTTCGGCATTAGTGAAAATTTTTCTTAGGAGTCTAGTTGCAATTTGGATCAAGCTTTTTTACTTTTAAGAAAAATTATAACTTTAATCACATTGTTTTGTAGCAGAGGGAGAAGGCACATACCAATATGCTGGGTAGGAACGCTTCCATTTAAATGATATGTTTGCAGTACTATGTTGCATTGTATTTATTCCTTGTTTCATTATAGCTATTTTTAAATGTAGGCACCCTATACTGTGGTGATGCTTTTATAACCAGTTTCATCATCTTAATATTTTATGTGAAAAATCACGTTTATACACGTGTATAATTGCAGCTCCAAGGACAGAACTTGCATTGTTTTATATCCATCAACAAAACTGAAGAAATTGCTCAGCTGATTCACTTTCTGAATGTAGGATGCTGTGTTTAAAGAAGGAAAAAAATAAATAGATAAAGGAAGCATAATGCTGAAGACAAAAAGGGGCATTTCTCTCATTCTGTGACCACGTTCATCCGGAAAGATATTGGAGCACTTGCAGTCAGTGACACTTGTGCCTGGATCATATGATGAGGATGGATGGCACACAGGTGATCCTAAGTATTAGACGGCTCTTCAAAAGCCCGCTCTCACTTGCAGAGCTCGGCTGTCTAAGTCAGTTGGGCTGAACTGATAGGGCCCTAGTTTTAATTCTTTGTTTTTCTTCTTGATATGTTGGAGGTCCTTCAGTCAACGCCTTCCTCGTGCTCTCTCTGGTCTGCTCAGCCTATTTAGCTATATGTTTGGGTGGAAGCTGTCTCTTAACTCTGATGTGTGTTGGCACAGCGGGTTATCAAGAAGGACTGTGGGCTTTATGTACTGCTTAGCATCATCAGGATTTGAATTCTGATCTGTAAATTGTGCTCAGTGCAATATCCCTATGTAAGGTAATTTCCATTTTCTTTTATGCAAAGTGGCAATTATAAATGTGCAGAGAAAGTTGCAAGAAGAAAAGAGTAATCTCAGTATATCCTTGACAGTCCAGAGTTCTCATTCAGTTTTCTTGTCTGGTAAGAGTACCTCTCCTTTTTGGTGACTGAACACAAAAACTAGCTGTAGCATTCCTCTCCCAGCAACACGGCTTGACTGAAGTTTGATTTGAAAACAATGGTACAAGCGGAGCTGCTAAATTACTAGAACAGAAAGCTATAATAATCTAAAGGTTTTGGGGTGGGATTTTCAGTGTGCTAGGAATTAGGCCTCAGAAAATACAGCTACAGAAAGCAGCTAAGAAAGACTTATTTCATAGCTGGTTTCAAGCTGCTTTCACAGACTGTCTCATACAGTTATCTGGAGTTGCGGCATTCTTTGTCTAGTACTTGTTTAATTGACCCCTTCTTGTAGCTTGTAGTAAATAGGCTTGGATTTACATGTGCACAAATCTGAAGACTGCTAGGTTGTTTCTTTCTCGTGGTATATTTAAACTGGTTGAAGATAAGTTGTTTTTTTTTTTTCCTAGAGGAGAATAAAGCGTAAATGCAATTTAAAAATAATATTTTAAAGCACCCAGAGAACAGACTGAGCAAAGAGAAGCTGTGATCACTGCCCTCACCCCTCGTGCAAGGGACATGAATGTGACAAACGCACAGGTTTGTCCTTTTATTCCTCTAGGAGAGGAAATAGTTTGTTGTCATGTCATACTGACAAATGACATCTGGAGTAGTAATGCTGCCCAGCATGGCATCCAGGGATAAAGTATAGACCATTTACTGGAAGATGTGTTTTTTCATCTAATTTACAAAGAGAGGCTTTATTAAGCTTTTTGTAACTGCTAAATTACAAGTTATTGCAGCTACAGCTATTATGGCTGAATTTCCTTCTCATCTTTTGTTATAATGAGGCATCAGGCCTAAACTGGAGAAAGAAACGTGTAACACAGCCATAATATAGTTACGAGGTTTTTGTCTCAATTGCTGTGTAACAGCCACCCTAGTTCTGTGTTTTGCCCATACTAAGACTCTGTTATTACCGATTTGATATTGTTGATTGCTGTTATTGGTATGTAAAATCCGTGGTATCAATCTCATATCCCCATATCTCTTTAGGTGACTAAATTCTCTAACTAATACCTTGTGAGGACCACAGCTCTAAAAAAAAAAAAAAAAAAAAAAAAAAACAGGCAACGAAACAAAATATTTACTTAGAAGCCATCCCAGCTCTGCTATTTTAAGCTACAGTATGATCTATCAGACTACGCAGCTCCCTCCCCTTACGTGCCAGAGTAACTCAGCTCTGCTGCTTTCTCTGCTAAAACTTCACTTCCCGTTCAACAGTTTTTTTTTTTCCTGTGCAGACCTTTTTCCCACCTGAAATACTGTTTTGATTTGCTCTGCTTGTGCTTAGACAGTGATCAAGAAGCTAAGTTATTTTCATCTCCCTTTTGAACTATAAAGCATGGTTGCCGTTGCTATCGACAGACTGTTTTCTCTGTCTCTGCTCGTCAGAATATTGAACAAATTAGGTATCTGTATTGGGTTGAAGCGCATCTTTGAGGCGTAGAATTAAGATTGTCTGTCAGTCTGTGCTATGTTATTGTAGATGTCTATATGGAAGACGGTCTGTGGTCTTCTATGGCAATGATAGACATGAACCGGCTGTAAATGGAGACACTTGTTGTTCTGAACCCTGCATGTTCTAGCTGAGGATAACCATGCATCTGTGATTAGGTACGTAGAAGGAAGGAGAAACTGCAGAATAAAACTTTGACAAACAAGCGCTCCAACACGTTGGAAACAAATAATCCAAAACTAAAGATAAAACTTACAGGAGATCAGGGGAATTTTGTTAGAGGTATATAGCATGTGACCATGCATTTCAGCTGAAATCAAAATATTTGCTAAAATGGTTCATCATTCTATTGCATGTATGTTGGGGTGAGGAGGTGAAAAAAAAGTTTTCAGAATAGAAGTATTTTTTTCTGTGACCCTTTTGATAGATTTTTAAAATCCTGTGTCATAGTACTGGCCTTCAAAAATCTGCCAGATTGTTTTCTTTACTGGCCTGAATCAATTTTTTATGTTCTTTGAATATTTTTAAATTTAAAATTTTCATTTCAAATAAAAAGTTAGTTAAATATCTAAATCTCAAACATCTACGAAATAATATTTCCTTCATCAAAATAATTCTAAGAGTGTTTTGTTGACCACATTTGTAGCAGGTTCCCTTTTTTATGAGGCATGCTTAGTATTGAAATAGCATGATAGAACGGAAGTTATGTGGTGTTGCATAGAGGTCACAGGCTGTTATTTGCTGTTCTTGTAGTTTATAGAGCCATCTTGCACTAATGTAATTAGGAGTTTGCAGCAGAAGTGCAAAATGCTTTAATATTCCTTGGATTTTTGGTTGCTGTATTTATAGAATATGTTTGTAGTACCCAACCCCAATCAAACAAACAGTTTTTGTGAACCTTATGTGCTTTGACTAAGAAAAAGAAAGATTGCATTGACTCCTGAGGCTGTGGTTTAGAAGATGATTTCTGTCAGTTCCCAAAACTAAACAAACAACCTATTTTTCTGGAACAGACGCACTTTTAACGGGCATCTAAATTGTATGTATTGTGCTTGTCATTGAAATACTTCTGTAGAAAAAAAATACTTGTTTTCAATATGATTTAAGAATGCTTGGTTCCAGAATCATTATTTTTAAATATCCCAGCTTGTGATTTTCTAAAGTACAGAGGAAGATAGGTCTTCTACAAAAGGCCCTTTGGAGTTGAGTCTAAGGTTCATCCAAGGTTCAGATGCATCATTACCATCAGGCAGGAAATGAGCAAGTTAGACTTCGGACTAATATCGTCCTGCAAATAGCAGGAGAATTTGCTGACTAACATCTGATCTCTGATTCATCATTTATAATTAACACTGTTGTTATTCCAGACTTCTGGAAGCATTGTAAACACCAGCAGTAAACATTTAATTTATATATTGGATATCTACGATCAGCTATTGAGGCATGGGCAGAACTAGATAAAGAGAAAAGATGAAGAAAAATGAGCAAAAAGGCTAGAAAGGAGATCTAGAAAATACGTAATAGCTATGCCATTACAATGTTATTCATTATTTAATTAAGATATGGCAGTTCTTTGACATCTGATCAGGATTGTGACATCTTTGTGTTTTGTGCTATAGAAGCGCAAACATTCCCATGATTCTGCTTCAAAGAGCTTGCTCACGTTTTCTGTACCGTATGCGCAGGTACTCTGCTTACAAATAACACTTATTTCCTGAATCTGCATCTTTACTTTTTCTGGGTTCTAACCAAGACGACTTTATAGCCTTTGCTCCTAGAACAACTAACCTCCTCAAAAACAGGAGGTGGAGGCATAAATCTCAAAGGACATGTAGCAAGCAAGATAAGCATAGCAGAAACAAATTCCTGTGAGAACAAAGTAAGTTTGACCAAACTGTTGTTTTCTTCTTTACTCTGTAAAATGATTCATCTGACTTGCGTTCTTACAAAGCTGCTTACACAGTTATGCACAAGAATAATTCTGAATAGTAGAACACTTTGTAAGAACCTAATGAGTTCATAAACAGCAATTGTGGCAATATGAAGTATTACAATTTACCAAATAAGGGGAGCAGAAACTTATTTCTTATTCCTATGGTTTTCCTTGCACAGATACTTTGATAATTAATGCTCACTTGATCAAATTCTGCATTTATCTGAAATTAATTTGATGCAATGTTAAAATGTTTTCCATCTTTCAAGGTACTTTGCTTTTATTCACGTCCTGCAATTAGCTGCTGCTGATTGTTTGGAGTGAACTCACTGTTCAGTATAGCTGCCTAGTGGTGTCTGATTGAATGGAAATCAGTGAGACGGTGTGTGGGTGGAAGGACCACCACTGAGAGACCCACTGGTGTGCAAGCAGGACAGCAGAACTGAAACTCTGGTCAGGTGCTTGTGGTTGTATTCAGGGACTTGCCTGTGTTCACATCCTCCATGAGGAAGAGTTCCGTATTGCAGTCTAGAGGGAGAAAGTGGAATAGACGTATCTATGGAATAATTATTCTCATTTTTATGATCTGGTATAGTGAACTAGAATAATACATGAAATTAATGCTAATAAAAACTGGGGAATCAGTAAGTATTAGTAACTGCTCTGTATCAGTTAACTGCAACCTAGTTTGCTTTGGGCCAGTTTACTACACCTATATGTCTTTAATTCAAATTGCAGAATTATGTTGAAAGGATGTAGGCCATACATAAAAGATAAGGAGTCTTATTTTGGAAATGTGTGATGCACGAAAAGAAGTTTGAGGGTTGTAATGGCTAGTCAGCTGAATGTGAGCGTCCAAAAAAAGCTGTGACCAAATGGGATAACATGATCGAAATGTATGAACAAGTACTTTGAATATGTCATTATATATTCCCTCTGTATTAGACATTAATAACACTCAGTTTTGGAAGACTGTGCCCAACATTAGTATCACAGACTAGGATGGTTATCAAAGCATGGAGAAAAGCCATCCTAATAATGACAGAATTAGAAAACGTTTCTCCTAATAAAAGGCTCAGAAGGCTGTACCCTTTACCTTTTAAAAGGGGTTGAATAATAAAGAACTTAATTGGTATATATTAATAAGTAGTTGCTTCTGGAACAGAAGTTTGATAATAAAAGACTCTTCAGTCTGCTAGAAACAAAACTCAAGAGCTGGAAATTGAAGCTTTACGTTTACAGAGGAAAAGAAATATATATATATATATATCTTTATCTCACAGGATAAATAATGACTGAAAGAACTTGCTAATGGTGGTAGTAGATCTTTGACAATCAAGAGTGGATGCCATCTTGAAATAAGTAAATAAAAAGGTACCCTATAAAATAGGATTAAATTGAAGATTTGCACTATGCAAGAGCTCAGAGTGAGTCAATGGTCTCTTCTAGACTGTATTTCCTAGGAATGTCATATATCATGCAAGAATAATCTATGTAATTACTTTGCTGTGCAGAGCACTAAGTTGGACTCACATTACCTTTCAGTTACAGATTGTATATGCAACTGTAAAGCTATACTACTGTAGACCTGTCTTTCAAAAAATTCATTCCATTCAAAACACCGTTTCCTATATACGTAGCACTGGTGAGCCCTTAAACTCAAGGGAAGCCACAGTGAAGGCAGTAGATTTATCTAGGTATGTCGATTCCTATGATGTAACTTAGAGAAATAAGGTCCAAAGGAAGAAGTAAAACAGATCGTTTCCTGAATTAGTAGAAATACTCTCCTCTAAATGGAAGCTTTTGTGGTCATTTTGAAAACATTGAACATAGCTGCTTTTCTGTAGCTTGCTAAATATTTCCTGTATATATGATTTCCTTGACAGTCAACTAGTGAAGTTTTCTTGTAACTAAGTGAAAAACAGGACATAATAGGAACCTAATTTTTCCAATGCAAACTCTAGAAAATATTTTAATTGCTTGTATTTTTTTTAGTTACTATAAAAGACCACATGAAAGTGAACAATAATGAAAAGAAATGTGCTATTTGTTATTTTAGTACTATACTACTCAGCGTCAGAAATGAATACTTGATGGGAAGTGAGAAGGATCTGAAAAATACTGCCAAAATTCACTCTGCCGTAAGCCTTAGATTTTAGATTTTAGTCAGCTGGGGTCTTATTGTGACTAGCAGTAACACTATCTCTTCTTTCATCAGTCTTACAGCACTCCTGGGAACAGTGCGTGTTCTGGCAATAGTTCAAGGAAAAAAAAAAAAGTTAGGCTACTCAAACCTGATAGAAAAGTTTTCTAACTTCTCTCTGCAGAGAAGTTAGAAAACTTGCCTATTCCCAGGCTGAGCAGAATGCTCAGGAAAAAGTAATTGCACTGAACATAGGAACTTGAAGGGGGAATAGAAGCATCAGCATTGCATCTCAGGCTCTCTAGCATTAAAATTCATATCCTCTCCACTGTTGATTTCAAAACAATGGTTGCAATGCCTTTGTGTCAGCAAATCTTGCCACCATCACCCTGGACATGCAGTCTGTGGCAAGTCTTGAAAGAATGGAAACTGGTCCATGGGCATGTGATTTGTCTAGCTGAAGTTAAAAATCTCTAGTGATACTTTAGAGATCCTCGTATTTTGCAAAGATTCATCTTGATTATCTTGGCCTCTTAGTTTCTGAACATGTGTGGTGTTCACATGTCCTCAGCTGTTGTATTCAGAGACTCTGAAAGCTGTCTGCATCAGTACTTCTATATATGTGCCACATATGCAGTACCCATAGCCTAAGGTCCTTCAGATGGCAAAAAGAGGAGGCAAAAAAAACCCCAGAAACTCATCTTCCACATTTAATAGGTACAAGGTGATGTCATAGATGGTTTATTCACCTAGCAGAGGAATTCTGGTAAAATGATCTTATTATTAATAGTTAAGTTATTAAAGTAGGATAGTCAGGTAAGCAAACATGTGTGTACTTTCTGACAGGCACATCTACTTGTATAAGAGTAAGTCAGAGAAACAACAATAACTATATCATTTTGTGGGATAGACACTGGCAGCCACAAGAGATGCCCCCCTCTTCTACTCAGCCCTGGTTAGGCCACATCTGAAGTACTGTGTCCAGTTCTGGGCTTCCCAATACAAGAGAGATATGGAGCTACTGGAGCGAGACCAGCAAAGGGCTATTAAGATGATTAAGGGACTGGAGCATCTCTCATATGAGGAAAGACTGAGAGAGCTCGGACTCTTCAGCCTGGAGAAGGGGGGACTGATGGGAGATTTTATCAATCTGTATACATATCTGAAGGGAGGGTACCAAGAGGATGGGGCCAGGCTCTCCTCACCAGTGACCAGCAATAGTATGAGAGGCGACAGACACAAACTGAAATGCAGGAAGTTCCATCTGAACATGAGGAAAAACTTCTTTCCTGTGAGGGTGACTGAGCACTGGCACAGGTTGCGCAGAGAGGGTGTGGAGTCTCCTTCCCTGGAGATATTCAAAAGCCGTTTGGATAGGGTCCTGGGTAACGTGGTGTAGGTGACCGTGCTGAGGCTGGACTAGATGATCTACAGAGGTCCCTTCTAACCTCAACCATTCTGTGATTCTGTGATACTTATTTCAACCTTGAGTGTCCCCTGCATTAGAAAACCAGACAGACCTGCTCTCTTGGGCTTATTGGGCTAGGACAGTTTAATTCAAGTTATGAGCCTAAATGGTTGCTTGGATTTCATAAAACAGTCTGTACTGCTACTATACAAAAGTTTGTTTTGTTATAGGTATAATTAAAAAATTTACAGGAAATAAAAACATGGGTGGTGTTATTTCCATCTTATTTAAGGGAGAGGGAAGAGTCTGAACCCTTTTAAGTCAGCGGTTATAGACTATGTGAAAATACTTTTTGCCATCCTGGGGCAGCCATGTTTCAGTCCCGTCAGGCCATCTTATGGCTTTCCCAAGATGTCATTTGTCATGCTCTTTTTCATTCTTTTGAGTGGGTTAGAGCATTTGGCCTTTCCTGATTCCCCTTGCCCTATCTGAACAATAGCCCTGCAATTAATCCTCCTTAAATGCTGTCCCACCTTGGAATTTCCTAAAATATTTTCCCCTGGCATTTTGTAATTTCCTTCCCTGGAGGAGGGGGATGTCTGTATACTGCTTAGAAGGCTTTGTTTCAAATGTTTGAGTTCCTGCAGTTGTCTCCCTCATGCTGTTCAAGTGACACAGAAAAGCTATGCCTTTCCTTGGAAGGTCTATGACGGGGAAGGGGCTTGTTTCCAGGATGTACTCTGCTGTGGAACTCAGGTTCACACAGAGCCGGGTGTGCAGCAGAGCTCTGAATCAGTGCATGCAAATATGAGCAGGCCAGGCTGATGACCACCATATACATGCTTAAACAGTTCAGGAGGGCAAATGAAACAGTATGGGACAGGTTGAAATAGTAAGTAAAAATCAAGATATCTGTTCAGTTTGACAGATATATGTCATTAATGGCTTAATAATAACAGCGTTAAGCCGCAGTCAACATGATAGGGAAAGAGCTAAAAGTTGTAGAAAACATTTTGCAGTACCCAGCACAGAGGGAAACATCAGGTAGCCAAAAGCAGAACTCATGTACGCATTGAACAGCAGAGATTAGTTTTCAGCACCCCTAAAATGGGGAAGTTAAGCTGTAGAGGGAAAAAGTTTCACATGTTACCCAGGTGGAAAACCTTTCATACTTCAAAACTGAAGAGAAAGTGAAATAATTGACATGTGAGTTAAAATAATTGACAAAAGCATTTAACAATATATCCTGCATCATTGAATGACTCTCATGACAGTTCAAGCAGATCAGTAGATTACTTTTCTGAAGTCATTTTGTGCTTTTCTAGCAAATTCCCTTCAAGGAGTTCAGAGGCAACTTTATTGCCCCTGAAGTCTCCCTTTTTTTTGTTTGAAGATTAGTATGAGCAAGAACCAACATCTTAAAAAAAAAAAATAGTTTGATCGTAAGAAGGATGTCTTGATATATGAAACAGAAAGACATGATAAAGCCTTTATTTGGGTAATGAAACAAGAAAGAGTTGTTCCTTACAAAAGTTTGCTCTAATGTAACTGAACTGCCTGAAATATAATTAAAAGACAGGGAGAAACTTGAGAAAATGTACCCATTTGATTTGATGAATCTTGGTTATAGAATGATCTGCTGCTTACAAGCTATCCAAACTAATAACAAATATAATATTCTAGACGTTAACCCATGAAAGGTTTATGTCATGCATACTTTAGTATTAAGCAGAATAGGTATTCAACACTTCATAGCAGATGTCTGCTGGAATTTCTATTCCAAATGTCAGAAAGCTAAGCATTTTAAAGAATGAAATAATTGAAAGAATAATTGAAAGAATGGATAATTTGTATTATTTAGAGGGGTACTGGCCACATAACAGCTCAGGCAAAAAGGCCAAGACAAAAGTCTAACCTCTTCTTTTGGAGTACCACAAACCACGTGTTGAAAAGCAATTTTCCTCACAAAATAACCAACAGGAATGCTCTGCAGCTATGTTTGGATAATAGATGTCCTTGTTTTTCCTATGATTTTGTTACACTTCACAATCCCATCTCCTCCCTGATATCATTAATAACTAGGTTCAGACTTGCCTGCCTTTTCCTGGACTATTTTCAAGAAGTAATTTTGTTTTATATTATTCCTTCCTGACCTATTTCTCCTGCATTATAAACTCTTCGGTGTTTTTAATTAAACTTGCTTGGGGCTAATGATTTTTGTTTTTAAATATGAGTGTGATGAGTCTGTGGTTTTCCTAGGCTGTTGCTGATTTAGTCAAAAAACAAGGCAGTGGGGTTTTCAGGGAGTTTTTATTTGTTTTTAGAAGGTTACAAAAATGAGTCATCTTAGGCACCTGAAATCCAAATGCATACATATATCTAACTCTCCAAAAAGCATTTCTGAAACTCCCTGCCACAAATTATGTTTTAATGAACTAATTAAAAAAAAAAAAAACTATGTTAACCACTTTCCCTAAAGTAGCAAGTTTGAACACCACCAAAATGTTTAATTTAGGAATCTGAAAGTGTTATGAGGTTTATGGCTTTGAAAGATATCAGCATACTGCAGAACAATGGCTGTATCCATAAGGCCAATGCTAGCAAACTTTTCTGGAGCCTGCTAACTTATGTTTTTCTTTAATGATTTAGCAGTGAAGCATGCGATCAAAAGTTAGCTGGGAGACACAGCATGGCAAAGAATCAAGGTGCCACTCATCACAGTATCCATGATACTTTGCCCTTTGCAAACAGGGGCTTGAAACTCCCACTGAATTTGGGAGTTAGGAGCCGTTGTTTCTCCTGGATGCCTCCCTTGGAAAGCTGTTGCTCTCAACCTTGCTTCATGGCACTCAAAATCTGGTGACTTAAAGCGAGTAGTATTGTCCCCACTTTGCCTGTTCTTGGAGCAAGTTTAACTCATCTGTGGTGCAAGCCTCTGGATACTCTTCCTCCTCTCAGTGTTCGTAGAAGAGCACCAGTTGCAGATTTTAGGAAAGGCATGTAAACAAACTTTATGCAGCTGGTCCCAGCTAAAAGTAATTTCAGGAAAAAACATAAACCTTTAAACTTCACACTCCTCTAGCAGTTATAAAATCCAAACTAGCTCAGCAAAGAGGACTTTTTTGCAGAAGAGAAAAGGATTTCATCAATGTTAGCAGAGGGCAGAATTCACCCAGTTGGTTCCATTTGATATTCAGCTAAGCCTGGATAATATGTCATTTTCAGCAGCTTTTTTCTATGGGCTTGTCTACATGCTTGGGACTGACATCAAAGCGGGAATCGTCAGTGTAAGTGCTCTCTGGTAATTGGTATGAAGGAGCATGTCCAAACAGCTCGATTGGCGGCTGTTGCCTTCACACCAGAAGGTATTTCCTCAGCATGGTGAGTGAGCTTCCTCGTACTTCTTTGGGCTGCTCCTGAGCCCTGTGTATTGTGGAAGTGTTTCCATGGTGTGAGACAGAATATCAAGCTGAAGCTATGGAGAAACTAGCCTGGTCCACTGCTGGGAAACCAACTGTGCAAACCCCTGGATTCCTTTTTTCCCATTCCAGGAACTGCTTCCTATAAGGTTGCTGTCTCTGCTTTCAGATTCCTGTCAGGCCACTGAGGATGCTGCTGCTCTTTGTGCTGTGATGCTGGAAACTGGCTAAATGCTATAGCTTGCTTGGATATGTCAAATGCGCCACCACTGAACAGAAGCTCTTTTGCAAGCCAGTAGCCATACTACTGAGCAGCTCTGGCTCCTGTATTTGAATCAGTAGCTACAGATAGGTAGTAAAGTGTACATGACAAAGTTTCTTAGAGGACCCTTTTTAACTCTATTAGAATGCTGTATGGGGGATGTATTCCTCTATATACCCAAAGAAGGGAAGCGTGGCATGTCAACAGATCTTCAGACCTGAAAAAGCTGTATAGGCAATGTGCCTGAAACACAGGGACCAATTGCTTGTGTATTAAGTCGATATGTTTAAGATCAATAGCCAAATTCATGTGCGAATTCACACGCATGAAGTGGAGTAAGTTTCAAAATGTGTTATGGGGAAACAAAGTCAAGTCAGCTTCTAAACTCAGCATACTTGCTCCATCATTCCCCATGTGTCCTAATGCAAATTTTGGACTGCAGCCTGGGACTGATGTAATGAATGGGTATTCCAGTATAGGACAGGCAATGTTACCTAAGTGTCCTAGAGATCAAAGGAAGATCTGTATGCACATGTAAAGTGCTGATAGATTTTTGCTGTATTGTTTCTGGATTTGTAGGTCTAGCAACATTTCTTACTGTTTACTGAAGATGGGTTGTGTGTTCAGCAGTGCTTGCTCATGTTCATCTCAGATAAAAAAAAGAAGAAATGGAAAGATAGCACCAATTTCCCTGTTACACACTGGAGATCATAAACTGTAGCTCAACAGTCGCTATCTCAAGTGCATAACAAAGATTAGTTATATTTCAATCTCCATACCTGCTTTTGTTTAAAGAAAGATTAATGAAATACCTTCTTCAGTATATCCCTCCCTCTTTGGACTGAGTAAAGCATTAGCCACTGAACTGGGACAATAAAAAGAAGTAAAATGCATACAGACTGTAAGATAGAATCAACAGGAACTGGATGACATGTAGTTATTTAGTGTTACAAAGCAATAAAATGTGGGTTCTTTGCCCCATCTTTGTTACTAAGTGGCAATGGTAATAAAAAAAAAAAATAGTGCTATCACATAAATCTGACATTTTGTCACATGCATGTATCATTTCAAAGCCATGAAATACAGTACAGGACATTACCAATAACTTACACTATTATTTACATAACTATAACCTTTAAATTCCTCAGGCTTTTTTTCAATTCTTATCCATTGACAGGTAACAATTAAGGAAGGCCCAGAAGATTTGGCTTACAGTCATGGAATTTTACATTATTTTCTATCATGAGAAAAATACTTCCAACTAATAGCAAAAACATGTCAAACATGGAGATATTATCATTCCAATTAAACTAGACGTTTGGCTAAGTGAAAGATTTTCATTGAGTCAGAAGTACTTGTCTAAAATGAAATATTTGCTAAGGTTTGTCATCTTTTAATGATCTGAGATTAGAACATTGAAATGTGTGTCAAAGGTGAGGATGAATCAGAGAAATAGGTAGAATTACCGACACGTTTCATTGAAGAAAGCTGAATTGCAAATAACTCCCTGGCAAAGCTGAAAACCTCTGCCATAGTTATGTTCATTTGTCCCAATAAATGAAAGAAAAATACTCAGTTCAGTCCTTGTGTCATTGAATTAGTAGTAAAACCTCATTAAAGTTAAGCAGAAGGAGCCTAAAAAATACATAGAAACTCTGTATACTTACTGTTAGTGCGACTGTAGAACAACCTTTGTGTAAACACTGATAGTACTTTCTGGCTTCTGCACAAAAAGTACATGGACCTCAATGAGGTGACATAGCCAACATATTATATTTCCTTTTCTATAGGAAAATCACAGATTGCTTAGGGCTTTTTCCAGTCCTCGTGTCATTTTCAGCAGGGCTGCTACTCAGCCAGTCACTTCCCAGTCTGAACTGATGCCATTTGTACTTCTGCCCCCACTGCAGAACTTTGCACTTATTTAACTTATTTAATTGACTTACCCAATTTTAAGTTTTTGATGCTCTCTCTGTATTGTTGCTTTGCCATATCAAGTCAATTAATTGGGGTTGGGGGAGAAAAACGCTTAAGTGGTTTTTTTGGTCAGCTTGATTTGGGGTGACACATTAACTAAAAAAAAAATCAATGAACGATACAGATGCATGACTCCATTTATTTTTTATGATGATGATATGCCTGTATGAATACTATTCCTCTATGAAACAGCAAAACGTTTTGTTAGCCAAAAAAAATATGCAAGTTGTCTTAATTAACTTCAGTGAATTTAATTAAACAGAGCATGCTTACAAGGAGCAAGCATTTCCAGTAAAGGTCTTATTTGAATTTCTCTGAATACATAAAATCATAGCCATGAAAGTGAGAATTTTCTTTATATATTTAATAAAGTCATACTGTCTTGCTCAGGATTGCACAAATGCCAGACACTTGATATCATAGATAAAAAAAAATCAATATGTCGTACCATTCGATACACTTTAAATAGGTCTGTCTTGACAATCACATCTTTCCAATGGCCCTGTTCTGCCAAAGAGGTGTGTTCTATACAGTGTAAACAACATATGGATTTCCCCGCTGTGAAGTGTTTATTTTGGCAAAAATGAAAGGGTGGAATGATCTTGAAATACCTAATTGCCTTTCAGCTACAAGATGGATTTTGCTGTTAATGAGTTGAGCTGCATATTCATTGTCTCTGGGTACAGGAATTAGATTGTGTTATACGGCAAATATTTAAACAGAGATGCATTTGAAAGCCTGCTATACAACAGCAGAGTTAAAACATTCTGTGCCCTACCTAATCTGTATCTGGCACACCTGGGTTGGGTAAATGTACCTTTGGCATATCTTTGTAACCTCTGGGCTACAAAGATGGGCTAGGAATGATGCCAGTTTCCAATTCAAAATAGATTCTCTCGAATAGCATTCAAACTTCACCGCAGTAACAAAGCTCTAAAGATTTATTCCAGTAGCCAGGAGTAATGGGTTTAAATAAGAGGTTTGTTATTCCCCTAGCCACGCCGCGGTGATTCCTCTTCTCCACATACCCATGCTCCCCACTAATGATCCCCTCCATAATCAGTCACTAGCTGTCGACTCACGGGCTGTCGACTCCTTTTACGTAAGTGCCTGAGCAAGCGCTCTGATTTGTGCAATCAGTAGAGGGACCAAAATATTTGTGTGCTGAGAAAACAGGAAAAAAAAAGAATCACATTCATATAGACGGAAGCTGATTTAGTGGGTCCGCAGAGAGGGTCCGTGACATTTATTATATAAAGGATTTCACTAGAAATGCGGAACGGGTGGGAAATCATCTTTCACCCGTATTGTGAAGATATTCAGAACATGAGCTAAAAATTGAATGTACACTCAGATCCACAGACAGTCTGAAATAACAATAAGGAAAAGAGCAAATAGTTCCTGTTGTGTTAATAAAGTAGTGTTGACACTAAGGTCGAATCGTGGTTGAAATCTCCTTATTTTCATTCTGATCAAAGGAAGAATAGGAATGATCACATCATATAGATCTGCATTGTCCAGTGAAATTGTATTATGACTGTATGGAATTTAAATTGTGGACAAAAACATTTTTCAACTTTGACTGTTGCTGCAGGACTTTTTTCTATTTTTTTTTAGTTAAGTTCAAATCAAGAAACCTTCTGTAGTCTTACAAAGGGAGAAGACATCTAATAATCCAAGTCTTATATGTACCTTTAAAGAAAAGGTACACACCTAATTCCATACCTAAACTAAGCTGGGATTTTTCACAACATTGTAATCTTTTCCCTTCTGTACAGTAGTTTACTATTCAGTTCTGTATCTCCACAGTTGCTTTACTCCAACTGACCAAGATTTCTCCAGGAACTTGTTCTCTAATGCAAAACTCCTGGCATATGGTAGAGATCTAAGGAGTCAAAGAAAAATAGTGCCCAGAAACTAGTCGTCTTGGACTGAGTCCGGGGACACCACATAAGGATAGCTTTGAAAGAAATGGTGGAAGCAAATGGATTGCTTCTGTAATCCTTGCTTATGGCATTACAATACGGGAAGTGAAGTCTGAGTAAAGGAAGAATTGGCATGAGATAGAGGAATACTGAGTAACAGCAGAACGCACAGTAAAGAAAAAGAAGTGCTACTATTGCATGTCTTGGAAAAATGATGCGGTTGGAGAAATATTCCTACAGAATTGGAACAGAAAGTTGGGTGTAAGAATCAAAATGTTTGTTTAATACAAGGAACTTGATTCAACTAGGCAGGACTCTGAAAAGACACCAAAGGTATGACAGCCTAGTGGTAACAGTAATCATAGCTGGAGTGTGAGCATTGAATAGTACTGACCAGGAGAGAAAGAAAGAACAATTGATATGATGGAGTAATATTGGAGAGAAAAAAAATAGAAATTGTGATATTTGTTCCTCAGCAAGGATATTTACAGCTATGTTCTTGTTCTTCTCTGAAGCCTCTGGCAGCCTCATCATTAAAGCAATGTATTTATATTAAATAGTGATAGTTGAATAGTAATAGACTAGAACAGCGACCCATAGAGTCTAGTCTTGGATCATAAGTTGATTCATGGAAAGATAAACAAAAATAGATCTGTAATAAAAGTTCTTAATTTCAAAGGAATCTAATCTGCGCCGATGACACTGAGGACTTCTGTGATGTGAATGTAAAAGAAGCCACTTGACAGCTCTCCTGGTACAATACTTTAACAGGAGAGCACTCTGTAGTGCCAGGGGGACTGCTGTGATTTCCTAAGCAACAACCTTCATTTTACATGGATTTCTGCCTGCTGCTTCTGTGCTGTTCCTATTAATAATACATTTTACTAACTGGACGTGTTGCTCTGTTTAGAGTTTGTTTTGTCTTCTCTGGTAACTGAAGCCTGTGCTTTGGCAAACCTATGCGTAAGAAACTACCCGTCTCACTGGCATGCGATGCCCTTTTTCAAAATATTACAATTTTCTTTTCTTTCCTTTGGTTAATCTTATGCAGTTAAGCCAACAATTTAACAAAAATATAGGAAGTGGTCCAGGAAGGAGTTTCTCTCTTAGTTTTTGAAAAATAAAATTATATGCTTATGTTACAATATATCCAGAGAGGAATTTTGTTGAGTTTTTTAAATTTGCTTTTTAATGATGGAAAAGAGAGTTTGATATGTAACAGCTAGAAGTGCTTGTCAGCAACATTACAAAAAAAAAAAAAAAAAAAAAAAAGAAAAACCAGTCTGGATGGAAAGAGAAACAAATGTATCCCTGATGTTAGCTGACTATAAACAATTCAGGAAGAATTAGACCCTTGGTTGCATATGGGATATTTCCCTGTCTTCTCAGCTTTCTTTTCCCGTTGGAGCAGAACTAGGGGCCTTTCCACAGCTCAGCAAAGATGTCTAAGATGGTGGAAATAGCCTAAACTGGGCAATGGGAGGCAGTTTAGTGGGGTAGTATGGCTCCACTGCTGAGCTAATTTGCCCAGCTGAGAAACAGAGATGAGTGGCTCAGATGCAAGGCTGTTTTTACTCTTTTTGTACTGCTCCTGAGTTGCCACTTCACTGCCATGGCTTTGGGTCATAGGCTGCACCAGCTCAGGTTGTCACAGCTGCAGAGCTTGCTCAGTGTCACTGTGGTTCTGTTTAAACCTGCCTGATACCGTTTGCAGTTCTCAGTGGCACAGTCTCCATTCTTGTGATTTCATAAAAGTTTTTATAAAAGGTATAGAACTTCACATTTTAAAAGCAGGTCCTGATATTAGTGCAAGGCCAGATTGTACCTGCCCGGAAAAAAAAGGCCCCAAGACAGAGACTAAGGAAGGAGAAACCAAGTTACCCTTTTTGCCTTTTTGCAGAGTGTTCCAAGGAGAGCGGATGATTACAGTGTGAAGGATGTGGCATGAACCTTTTCAGATTTGATGGTTTCTATTTGTTCCAAGAGTTTCTTGTAATTTGAAATACAGTAGATGTATTTTTAAACTATCAGTTGTATCAAAATCTTAAGAGAAATCCAGCAGGGAGTATATAGCTTTATCCCTATCTGGGGACAGGAGGTGGTCATCTGTATCTTTTAATATTGGTAATGATTTAGTTGAAGTACAATTATTGTACTTTCCAAGCTGTTCATTGGCTCCAAAAGCAAAAATAAGAAATATACCAATGTTAACATTAATACTGGCTTAATGTATAATGTGAGACAGAAGAAGCTTAAAGACATGCGGGGAGCTGGGAAACCTTATTTTCTCTGCACAACACTATAATAAAATTTTCAAGGCACTTTTCCTCCAGCAATGGCTTTTATGATCTTGTTGCATGTTATGACCTATCCAGGTAAGAAACTCTGAAACGCATCAGTAAGGTTCGCCTTAGTCCCATGTCCTGGCATAAAAGCCTGAGAAGCAGAGATCTAGGGGAGATGTTAGAAGCTGACTCATCGTCTTGTGAATGATTTTGGCATGAACTCAAGTTTTGTTTTGTTTTGTTTTGTTTTTTTGCAGTGGGGGGAGAGGGTCAGAGTAAATTGTAGTAGTATTTAAAGTAGTAATTAAATTATTATGGACCCTAGTTTGGGAATGTTTATTCTAAGACAGCAGATAAACAATTACAAAATGTAGCACAATATGATGGGTTTGGTGGGTGTTCCTTTCTCTCTTTGAGAATTTATGTTGCAAACCCATCCAAGTCCTATCTCTACTTTTCCCCAAGTCAGCTCCTGTGTGAGATCAAAGCAATATGAATGTGCGTGGATGTGGGGAAGGAAGAGGGACAGAGTGGTAGACTGAAGAAGGATCTTTGGTGCTATTAGGAGCATAATTTCCCAGGCTTATCTAAAGGTAAATCTGCTTTAGCTGTATTTTCCATTCTCCTTCTGTTGTGGATTATTGCAGTGAGCTTTCATGAAACCAATGCACAGCTGACCTACCAATATTGAGAGATATAATACAGACGGAGCTCTCAAATGGACAGGGAAATAGATGTACTGATAAAATGAGTGAACATATATTGTTTACAATGAAGAGTAGTGAAAAAAGAAAAGCAAAGCAAATACCCTGAGTGTATTTCCTCATTATAGGGAACTGCCATTGAATAAATAAAGCCCTGTTCAATCAACAGCCTGTTTGAACATCTATACAAAGATATCTAATCTACCAGGAAGAGCATGTACCAGGCAGGTACTGCAGTGATGAGCACAATAGAAGGAGATGTTCTAAACCTGACAAACACATCATCATTTGCAATGCTTAATTAAACGTAACTGAGTCAGATTGCACCTTCTAGTGTGGAGGCATGTTGGAGATGATACTCATTCTACTAGAGAGACCATGTAGATCTTCACATAGAATTGTTTTCTTATTGAAAGTATTTGTCATATTTAAATACTTTTCTTGAGGTGTACTAGTTTTAAATCTAAGCATCAGTAAAGATACTGGCTATGTCTGTGTTTCTCTCTAAGGCCAGTCTTCAAAGAATCCAGAAGCACAGCTGTGCCTATCATCAGTTATCCGACTGTCCAGGGGACAGCCCAAAGGCTACCTGAGGATGGCCTGCCCAGGTGTGGTTGGCAGCATACCAGCCTCCAGAGGGTATATTCTGGCTGCACATAAGTTTGCTCTGCCAGACCCACCCTTTGCATGGCCTGGGTGAGTGATCCTTTTTGAGGATAACCTCTGTGGCTGCCCAACTTTTGCAGTGTAGGCCAGCCTGGTGAGTTGCCTCCTTCCTAGTTGTCCAAGCAGAACAGCTACTGGAAGCAGAACTAGCTAAACTTCTTGAGACGGTTGAAAGCTTTGTAGTAAAATGGCTTGTTTTCGGAAGATGAGAAAGCATTGAAATGGACAAATCTTTACTGCCAGTTCCCACTGAACCTTCTCAGAAAACTCTCTGCTCTAGGGAGGCATTTCTGGTCAAAATTGCAGTGCCCCTTGCCTTGAGCAGACAGACCAGCACTTACAACATTACTTTAGGCTGTGACTAATAGAAGTAAAAGTCTGTCTTTTATCTGGCACAGAAACATCAAATTTCATCTTTCCTGTTGGGAGGTTAATGCACTAAGCTATGAAAATGTGACAGCATTTTTACTTTGCTCTCTGCTGCATTAAGGTAACTAGGCATTTCTTAGAACAGAAATCTTGTTCCCCGATATTGCAGGAAAATTCACATTGACATATCAAATCATTGTTTCTCTGGGTTAGTGAATAGTTAACTGTCCAATGGAAGAGCTCCAGTAGACACAGCTCGTCTATTGTGGCCTATTTGGGGAGTTTCTCCTGAAATTTGACACATGGGATCAGACAAAGCCATGGCCTGAGTTCATTCTCTGCATCTGAGTTGAGGGCACTCATGGCTAGATTATGGTCCAAAAGAACTGTTGCCTCCTTTGGCCTGATGTGCTGCTTCTCTGTCATGTTCACGAAAATCCAAAGATGTCAGTTGCACCGTGCAGAGCAAAAGAAGGGGAAGGCCATACATTATGGAAATTCAAAATGTTTTTCAGGACAGGAAAACTTATTTCCATCCACTCTGAGTAAAAAAGGCTCTGATACTACAGAAGTGCAACATTGTTTTCCAGAAACAGCATCATTTATTTCAAAATAGGCAAGCTTTTTTCAATAAAATGCTAGCTTGCTGCTACATTCTTATGGTATTTACAGTATCTTTTTTTTTTTTTTTTGACATTATATTGGAATTGGTTAATTATAAGCCAGATAAAAAGCTTTGATTCTTGGCTGAAGTAGTGTAAATCCTGTAACAACTGATTTTTGAGTTTTCTATCAAACAATGGCATAGGCTCTGAATAAAAAAATGTTTGAAGAATGATAGGGCTTGTCAGTAGTTAAGTATGCAAACTGTCAATTCATTGCTCATGATAGCTACACTAGACAGTAAGTGTTATAAAGAGAGATCAGGATATATGTCTAGTGTTTAAGTATCCTTTTCATTCGATTCAAAGCCACCCAATAAAAGGTATCTCAATCAAATAAATATATTTTTAAGTTATGGTTTGACAATTTTCGGCAATAGATGTGGTTATTTCCATCATAGCGAACATTGATGGGTAATGGCCACACTGAACAAGCTAGAGGTATGTATGTGATCAGGAGATTGGATAGCAAATAATTTGTTCCATTGCTAGCTTTACCAAGTGGTGAAGGTCTTAATATATATCCTTACATTCTTGAAATTATTATAGAAATTTTATACTGATACAAGCTTATTGTGAAAAATATTGTGGAGAATTGTGCTCTGCACATGATGAGCTCTGTTCTCCCGTTTGAGAATAAAAAAAGGACAGGAAAAAGTAGAAATCATGAAAAAAATAGTAATTCCTTGAGAGTCACTGTGGAAATTAGCTGTTACAAGATGGTAAATATTTAAAAGAAACCTCCTAACTCATTCCTCCGAAAAGTTCCCCCTTACAGAAGTTAGGGGAGGAGGTAGAAACTTTCTGTAGGTGCTATGTGGAACACCAGATTATATGTGCTAATAACAGGCTCTAAGAGCAATGGATCAGAGTGTTTTGAGGTGAGGAGATATGCAAAGCTCCCTGTACAGAACATGAAATATGGCCAGAAGACCTGAAAAAGTCCAAACGAATAGAAACCTTTTAAACCTGACTTTTCCCTGAAGTAGATGAGCAATCACACAATCTTTTTTACTGGCTTGGCTGACGAGTAATAGTTTTTCTCTGACAGGGCAAATATTGTCATATTTGTTTCTGAATACAGCCTTAATGAGGGATTCACTTCTGGTCAGTTTATTCAGCTTGACATTCTCCATTTGTTTATGTTATCATGCATTTTTGCGAGGACATAAGTTTTTGTGCATCCCTGTTATTTTTAATGAAGCGAGGTCTATGAGGCTGAATGAAGTATCTTTGAAAGATATTATTCTATTAGGCCACTTACAGTATTGCACTTTCAGCAAATTTGGATGATGATGATCTATATAAATTGTTCAACAACGTGTGCTTATGCAATTGCTAAGTGAAGGGTATTCACAAAGCACACATGGAAGGAATAAACCCAGCAAGGGTATTCAGCTAGAGCCAACAGGTCATCAAGAGATAATCCAACACAGATGATAGACATTTCCATAGTAAATTCAGTCCTAATGCAAACAGATCCAAATACTACTGAGACTAATAGGAGTTGCATTCATAAAAAGGTGGAATCTGCCCATCTGCTTTTAAGAGAAGAAAAGCAAATAACCAAATCAGTAGCACAATTGCTCAGGCCGACTGTCTTCCTACATCTGTACTGTCCATCAGTCTATGAGTCTCAAGCTCAGCTGACGAAAGATGTGGAGAAAACTTGTAGGAAGGACATGATGAAGCATTGTCACTAGTTGTATTGAAGATGACGGATGTTCTGGAGAAAAAAAAGAACTCATGAATAACTTCATCACTTGAAATAAATTATTGTTAAAGGTTATGCAATATTCAGTTAAGAGCTTATCTACATCACAGCTAAAGGTGCCCAAATACCAAAATCAAATTGCTATTTACCTCCTTTGCAATTCGGCACAAAGCAGATCAACAAGGAAGCTTTCCATTGCTCAGTTCACAGCAATGCTCCCTGGAGCACAGCGGGGACTGTAGGACTAGGACTGGGGAACTGTGCAAGAACAAGAGAAACTTGTTTCATTCTTGTCCGTACCATCTATTGAAAGTGATCCCCTATGAATGCTGTTCTCCATACCTTTCCTGTGTATTTTCTCAATGAGGGCTAGTAGGCATGGCCCCAAAATTTGGCCAACAGCTATGATAACCCAAAGGATGGACCGTAAGGAGTACAGTACTCCAGCTTGTTCCTTGGTCCTCTCTCATTTATCAGTGTTATACCTAGCCTGGTTTTTGGGGAACCCTAAATGAACCTTCCCAGCTACTCAAAAGGAAAGACTAGAAAAACATCTTTCTGCTATTGTCATCTTTTCTCACATGTTTTCTCTTGCACCCTGTGATGTGTAAAAGTGGCCTGGAGCCCACTGTAATCTCCATGAATTTGGATGTCATGGCTCATGTAAAGGATGGAAAAGGGTGCAGCAGAACTGTTAACCCATCAAACTTGGGAGAGCATTGAACATGCCAGTAAAAGAGAGCCTTTAATCTTGCTCTCACTCCAGAATTCAGATTTAAATGGCAAAATTAAATAACCCTAAATAAGCAAGCAGTTAGACCTGCCTCACCAGCAATTTTGAAAAATTTGGACTTGAAAGCTGAGACTAAAGGTGTTTCTAAATGTTAATGAGTGAAATGACCACTGGGTCTGGCTGCAGATCTGTATGACCTGAGACTTTCTATTCTTTCTTAATGGGGACCTGTAGAAAATTCCCATTTTTCCTTATACCTCAGTTTAGCCCCTTCAATAAGGGACGCTAGAGTCCTGAGAAGGGACAGGGAACATTATTTTCTGGTTAACATTTAACATGAGATTTTCTCTTTTTTAAATAGTAGATCACAACTCTTAAATAATTGTAAAGGAAGGAGTCAGTAGGGAGTGACCTTTAAAAGTCACATTCAAAGCCAGAGTAATGTAATTAAAAGAACGGCTCAGAAACATGTGTTTTAAAATCTCATTAACCACATTTATATTTGTCACAGGAAAATTTATCCAGATACCAGTAAGAAACATGCTGAAGTAAGGTCAAAGTCTTTTTACCAGTACATGCAAAAGCATATTGTAATTTTTTTATGTGACACTGGGGAACAAAATGATCTCAGAGTTATTCTAGTTTAGTCTGTATGAACAAAAAATTCTTACCTTTTTGTTTCATATAAAAACGCAGTAGAATGGAGCAATTGTCTTCTATCCCCATTTCACCTCATCACAGTCATGGTATCTATGGGGTATCTATGTCTACAGGGTTAGCTGCAAACACTCCAACTCGTTACACATCTTCCTGGCTGAAGCTGGAGAGTGAGGTACCCAGTGAGGCCTGGAACAGGACTAAGCATTTTTGCTGTGTTTTAAATTATTTTTAATAATCCTGCTTCATGTACCATGCATCTTCCTTAACTAATTCCTTTATAGATTATTAAAAAAAACATGCTACTGTATGGTTCCTGCTTTGTACCTGGTGTATTCAAGTTTACTGAGTTCTCTGTATGTTGATGGACTGTTTCGTCCTGCATCTCAG
This sequence comes from Struthio camelus, assembly GCF_040807025.1. Classification (NCBI taxonomy): domain Eukaryota; kingdom Metazoa; phylum Chordata; class Aves; order Struthioniformes; family Struthionidae; genus Struthio; species Struthio camelus. Next base: position 54,079,284 of record NC_090981.1, on the reverse strand, counting down.
TTAGATTGCAAGTCCACTGTAGCAGGTTTCATGGCCTTTGATTTCTCTAGGATGTGCCAAGTGCATTGCTGACATTTTGCATTCTCTGCAGTTGTTTTCATCAAAGTCTCAGAATATCTTTTCCGTATTACTGTCAGAAAAACTGAAGGAGAAAGAAGTGTATTGTAGCTTGCCAGGAGGAAGCCAGGATGAGAGCTGTGACTTTCCCCAGCAATATTTCTCTGGAGAGTCACTTTAGCTGCGTGGCCCACACACAAAATTTTATTGAAGGTCGGTGTGAATTTTCTTAAAGCTCCATCTCTTTCCAGAGTCATGAGTTTTTTTGTGAGGAACCCCACATTTATTTGTAGTAATGGCAGTCGTTCACCTTTATGATTATCAAGCAAAACTTGAATTCGCATTTGCATGGCACAAACAGATGGCAAATAAAATGTTTCCAGAGTGTACTATTTTTGATATATAGCTTTGAAGCTGACCTTATGATTCTTTGTGATGTCAATTATTATTTTTCAGTGTCTGGCACAGACATACTGGTACAGACATAGGTACCAGAAAGTAACTTTGAAATTTGTTAGAGATGTACTATTTGAAAGTAAAATTCTCAAGCTTTCTAGTGACAGCTCCAATCATTTTTGTTGCGTTCACATGAAGGAGTGCTGTGTACTGCTTAGGGGGTCTCCCTGGAGAATAGCAGAGGGATTAGGGCCAGGTTTCCTGTCCTGGAGCGAGCAGAAGCAGGGCTACAAGCAGCAGTATGTGAAAGGGTTGCCTCACTCGGTCACTGGCACCAAGTAATGCTGGTGAGCTGCTGTCTTTGCTTTATATTGCTTCATATCTGTAACCCTGAGCAGACTTACTGCTACTGTGTATTTATCCCACCAGAATTCTCACCAGCTTGCAGGTATGAGAAAGAGGAAATACCTAATCAGACAAAACAGTTCACATAAGTTAAAAGATAATGGAGTTTAGTTTTTAGGGCAGCTTAAAGTTGACATTTGGAATAGATGTGTATTATAAAGTCATTCTGGAAGGTGGAGTTCCATTGCCCAAATGGCAGTTTCTATAATTAGATGATTTATGACCTTTGAAAAAGGGAAATTCCATTTCTACCTCCTCTTCATTTCCTTAAGTCTACAGAGAGTCTCTGAAAAGCAAGGTCGTCAGTAGAGCTGGACAGACTGAGCAGTGTCAGTACATAAGAAATGCAAAAAAAAATTTTTTTCTTAAATTAGTATGCTTTTTGCTTGCTTTTCACTTACATACCATCATGTAAAGGTCTACAGCCCTGCTTGTCAGCTTGCCTCCTCCTCTCGAAGACATAGTGCGCAGAAAGGAAAGAGAGATGCAGCCCTAGAGCCTCCCTGAAGAGCAAGTGCTGGGAACTGATGGCCCTCTCAATGCCCTTCAGAGCAAGGGAAGGGAAGCAAGGAAATCAAATGCCTATCATGACTTTAAGCCCTGGTTGATTAGCATGTCAGGAACACTTCAAAGAATGGATTTTTCTTCCTCCCCAAGCAGTTAGGCAGTGCAGAAAGAAATCTGATGTTAAAAAAGGGGGTCCTTAACTCAATTCCTGGGGAAAAAGGAAGAACGATAGTCCCCGGAATCTCTATCGTGCCGGCACGTGCAATGCCCTGGGAGTGTATGCCGCAGGGCTGATAAGATCATTTGTGCCTGTGTGTATATGGCAAGGTCAAGAGAGCCAATTAATCACTCTTGGAGTAGGGAGTGATATATTACTTCCAGTTCATTATGATAAACAAATTCTAAATCTTCTCTCTTCCCATCTATTCTGAAACAGAAGACAGTTGTCTTCTGGGAGAAGCTTGGCCTTAATCCAATCAGAGTGAATGCCGGTTCCCTGAGCTGGGTACAGTGCCTTGTCTACACTGCAGAAGCAAACAAATATGCCATGTAAACTAATTAAGGGAGAGGATGCCTACAACCCCCTTTACACTACCCAAATCCTCTCCTGCTCCCGCTGACATTCAAAAGGATTCCAATGACGTTTTCTGTTTCAGACCTCCCTCTATATATGCAGAGTTTAAAATAAACCTAGAAAAGTTTTCATAACTTTATTTTTCTACAAGATAGTTAATTTCCTAGCCTTTAATTTGAAGAGGTTCACCTAATAACTAAGATCAGTGTCATTCAGTCATTCCTAAAATTAGAATTAAAGGCAAATAAAATTCATGACTCATAGGATTCTTACAGCAAAATCTCTTCCTCAGATCCACCACACCAATTCCCCTGCTTGTGTTCCTACCCTGTATCTGCTCTGTCTATTGGTTCTTTAATAGTATATGTTTTCGTTAAGGACTAATTCTGGCCCTTTAAGCTTTTGCCTTTAGTGCTATTGAAATTTGCTTTACCTGCTTGTGTATCTTCACCTCTTATGAAACAGAACTGGGAGAAGAGGTCTAATAAGCAATCTTAAACCGTATGACCTGACTTATGAACTGGCTATGAATAAATGTGGCCAGGAAATAAAAGTGATTTTAAACATCACATCTAGAATAGCCTTCTACTCAAGAAGTGCAGATAAATTATTAACCAATTTTGAAGTGGAGCTTTAGCAACTATAGCAAATCTATGAATTTGAAAAGCATTTTAAAGAGTACACTTTGCATGCAAAATATCATAAAAATACCATGGAACTCAGAACAACCTTCAGTTTCACTAACTGACTTGGTGTCTACACAAAATGTAATCTATAAAATCCAAGTTTATTAAGCTCTTAGCTCTAAAATATGTTTTCTTTTTAATAATTTGCAACACCAAATGCATTGTATTCCACGGTAAAGTTTCTTAACTGCTAGTACCAAAGGTTCATTTAGGGTAAAGTCACTGATAAAACACACTTGAATTGTGCTTGATATCTCACTAATTGAAGAGGAAAGTGTGCTGTGAGAGGCTGCTGCTGCTCTATCTCTTCTCAGACCATCTCTGTCACTGAGCTAATGGAGCAATTCTGCGTTTCAGTCTAGAAGCAGACATTCTTATAATTGTCTGCAGTCTCATACTAAATGCTTCATCCACTAAATAATTTTTCGCTTTAACTCATTTCCTCCATTTCAATACGCTGTGTGTTCAAAGATGTAATTAAAAAGTACCACTGTTGTCTAACATCAGTTGAGCCTAGCAAACAATTGTTCACCATCTGGAGGTTAGGTTATAAAAATGCTAATCTAAAAAGAAAGGCATATTGATTTCCCTAAAATGTATAGTCTTTGTTTTCATTTGTTTGATATAAATCAAGAACAATTCTACTGTATGCTCATCACAGTTATATACTAATATATACTTCTATACTAATGTGACTTGTATGAGGCTAGCTGGAGCAGCAGAGGAGAGGAAAAACGAAAAGCAGGACATAGGAAAAAAAAAAAAACAGCTCATATCCCTGCCCTTATAAGCTGCTTTTTCCAGAAGATTCTGGTCTGGCCAAATGAGAATACAAGGTAGAGCTTTCTTCAGCCCTGTATGACTGGGTAAAGCCAGCACCAAAAAATCATTTAGCTTGCCTCATCTGATGGAAAACAATGTACAGTGGAAAGAGCATTCTCGTAAACTGTGCATCTTATCATAGATCTCATTATATTTAGCTTGATCTTTAAGAAAAAACCACTCAAATCTCTGGTTTCTCAAGGCATGTGAAAATCTTGCCTTTGTTTTGTTTTGTTTTGAGTTTTTATTAGCTCATTTCTGATAGTGGTAGAAAAACAACAACTGGTAGAATGAAAAGCACATTCTCAGAAGGCCAATAAAAGAACTCATGATTTTAAAATCTCCTTATTTTTTAGACTAGATTGTGATTTTAGGTCACGGTAGAGGAAGTGATATATGACTTTTGTATGCTTCAGTTGGCTTTACTGAAATATGCAGGATTGGCCAGGCTGCAATAGGCAACTCCAAATTAAAACCTCTGGGGAGGTGATTAGGTGTTACAGCTGCGGTAATCTCATGGCTCACTGCTGCCAAAAGGCAAAAGTCCTTCCCTGTTTCCCTTTCCCCTCTCTCCTGCTGTGCTGTCCTGTCCCTTTCTTTGCAGTGATTTTGACACTTGCTTGGCTTGCTCACGCTGGAGCAAACTATCCACTCTTTTTGTACTGAACTAGTTTTCTGACGCATTACTGAGCTGAACTGGCTCTGACAAGTGCAAGAGTGGATGCAAGGGTCAGAGTAGGAACATTTGGCTTGAACTGGAGGGACAAAGTAGGAAGGAATGGAGCTTTCCATTTCTGGTGGCGATAAGCCATTAGATTCAGCTGTAACAGCTAACTTCACCTTGAGAAGCACAAGTCGTCTGGCTTGAACAAAGTGGAAAGTTTAATAAACCCTTAAAGCCTTCTGGTAATAAGGGATTTGGTAATTCAGGACTCTGGGAATCTTCTGAATGTTCTCCTTTTTTATGAGTCTTCTGATGCTTTTTCTGTCAGTTCATGTACCTTCGCTCAGTGAATCTTCTTGTAGATCTCCTGACCAATTTCTCTGTGGTGTGGCTTTCTCTTTGGTGTCTTTTCTGTACACAGCTTTCTTAGTAGTCATATAGGTGTAAAACTATTGCAAGAGAAACTTGCTTCTGGTTTTTGATGTTTGTTGCTGCTAAGAGATAGCTCTGCTGGACAAGACAAAAAAAAAAAAGATTTGTGGGTGCTAACTAAGGAAGTCAAAGGACAAGTATTATTATGCCAAGACATCCCTTCGTTTTGAAATAAGATTATTCATACAAAGTAAGAGAAAATTAGCAATAGATTTAACATGCTCACAGGCAAAAATTCTGTCAGATATAAAAACTGTACTTCTCTCTTAGCTCACCGCTTAGTGTTTTCTTTCCTCTTTATATTTGCTTTATAGGGAATCCTCTGAATATAGAGGATAGGTTTGGAGATGGACTTTTCACTTCAAGAAAGAATTAAAACATACTTGCAAACATTTGAGTGACCTTGAAAATGTGTTGATAAAAGGAGAGCCTGGACTAATCACTCCTCTTTGAGGGTTTATTTTCAGCTGCCTCGTCAAGTTGGGAATTGCAGCCGCTAAGGCAGCACAATTTCAGATCTCATTTCAAAGACATTCAAATGAAGAACTGCCAGTTGTGACACATGCCCTTTTATTATCCTAAAAGTGATTGATATCTTGCTAGAGGCAACAGTACCTGTGCAATGTTATGTACCTTTTAAACAACTTCTGCAGTCTCTGCTTTAAATAGTATAGTACTAACAATTAAAGGGGGCCAAAAAAAGACTTGTTTTTCCAATGTCTTTCCTAGCTGTACAGGTACTACAGAGATTTCTTCAGCATATACTGCATATACATATACATTTATAAGGTTGTCTCAAGGAAGCTCTGTAAATGGCGCACACCTTAGAAATGTCCATAAAGAGGTCCAACAAAATCATGGACAGCAGGTCCAAAACAGGTAGTAAACAAGTGGTCTCTTTAACGTTTCTAATCATACTAGCAGAGAAGCATGAGAGAATGTATCACTAGCGGTGTCATACAGTGCATATATGTTCTTCCTATATAGCATCTTCTGTTATCACTGTCAGAGAGAGAACACTGGACTTAAACGGACCATTGATTTGGCACAATAAGCAAAATAAGCAAAAATTGTGATGGCAATTGAACCAAGCCTGCAGCTCGCTGTATGGGATAAGAACTTAAAAATCAGGCTGAGTTGCAATTGTTTTAAAGGAGGCACACATCTTGATTTGATGTCTCAGTTTCCCTCTTTTGGTAAGGCATTCTGAAAATGTTAACCTGTTTCCTTCTTTTAATAAGATATTTTGAAAAGGTTTACCTATAAGGAAAGACTTCCTGTACTGAAAAAGATCAAAAAGGATTTGAAAAATTAATATTCTTATAATTTGGTCTACATGAAATTCTGGGTGCGGGGGGGTCTTCCAGCAAAGTTGGCCATGTTGAGGCTGGGACAAATTTGCAGTATATCCTTGCCCATACAAGAAACTCAGATTTCAGAGATAAAAGTTTTAAAATTATCACCCAAAGATTACTTCAGTTATTATTCTTTTATAAAAATGATTGACCAACATACTATATTGGTTCATGTGGCTCTGCCATCTGTTTTGCTTGGATCCATGTTTATCTGCTGTAGTGGCCGTCCTACTTTTTTGAGTCCTTTTCACCATCACAACAATCTGTCAAATATTCTGGAGATAATTCTAATTCTATAGTCAGAAAGCTACAAAAATTGTGAAACTGGCAGACAACATATCTCCTTTAAAAAATAATTAAGAAAACAACTTTGGTTTTAGAGATAAAACTTCCAATAAGAACGTGAAGAAAGTCAAGAGCTTATTTAATTTTGTCCAGAATTGCTGACACTGGAACTCCCTACCCTGTTCTATCCTCAGTCTAGGCATATAAACCTACATCTCTTTCCCCCCAGGAGAATGGCTTGTAGGAAAAGAGCAGGAAAGTGAGCGAGAAAGCCTATTCTTCTTGTTGAAGCTGTTCCATTTCTCTGGATCAAGAATTATTATACCTCTTATAACACAAACTAGCAAGTCAACAGGACCAAACTGCTACCCTCTCACTGGGTCAAAACTTTTGGTACTTTACACAGAGCAATGGCACAAATGCCATTGGCACAAAGGCTGTGTACAGAGGTACTTACTTCCCCTTTTCTTACCTGGCATCTTGTTGCTTTTCAGTGTGAGAGACTTGCTTTAGTTTCTGCATAATCATTACTCTCTTTTTTTGTTTATTTATTCCTTAGTTCGCTTTACCCACAAAAATACTTCGCAAATTTACAAACAGTTCCAAGATGGTTGAAATCACGTTTTCCCAGGTATATGATTCCTCAGTATTTTTTCATTTATCATGGATAGTATATCCATAAATGTCTCCTTAAAATTAAGTCCTTCAATGAAGTCTGACTATGAATGTATACTTGATTCTGAAACCAAGCTTAATTAGTAAACATAGGATTAGTTCAGTTCTGAGTAATACCATTGCTTTTTTGCCAGAGAATTAATACAAGAAAAATGTTTGGTAGGCTGAACTGTTTAATGGTGTTGGCCTTTAGCATCCCTGCCAAATTAAAGGCCATTTTATAGTCTGTGCTTCTAACCCAGACACACTTGGTGGCCTAAACTGTCTTGAGCCAAGAAAATGCCTTCAGGATGATTTGGTATGATTTTAAGAGCAAAAGTGAATGCTTAATGTTTACCACATGATAATTTCTTAAACAACTGCAAGCAAAACTGATGGGAAGCTGGCCTGGTTTGAGCACCACTCTTTGTTGAAGCATGTTTTATGGAATGGGAAAGTGCCTGGAGATCTTCCACCAGAAAATAGAGGTCTCCTAATGTAGGGCTCTTGAAAGGAGAAAATTACTGTGCTAGAAAGTATCAGTGTCTATCCATTTACCCCAGTGAAAACAATTCTTGCTTTCATTCTGTGTCAGTGCTGAAAATGGAGGTATGAGAAGGACGGACGGACACAGGAAAAAATCATGGTCGTTTGAAAGTTGTTTATATTAAAAAATCTCAGCTAATTGCACCGTATTGTAGTTAAGATGTTCTATAACAGATAATTGTAAACCAAGTAATCTCACTGCAATATGGAGTTCAGTGCTCCAGTGGAATCTGTTGTTGAAATTAGGCTGCTTTTGCTATCTGTGTTATCATTTTTAATGCTGACTTTGATGACTCCATACTATGTTATTGTCAATAGTTAAGATGAACCCTAAGTTTCCAGAGAGAATAATAGTTGAAGAGTTGAGCTGAAAGTTATGTGAGCTTTTATATTACAAGCTGCTCTCTTCGGTTTCTAATGTCATTGTAAAGCTTCACCTACAGGATCAAGATCTTGTAGATTAGGTCTATTCACAAAGGCATTTTCTTTGTTATGAAGCATCTAAGAATCAGTACAAAATAGGCCCCAAATGAACTAGCATCGGAGAGGTAACTTGAGTGACTTCCACTGGGTAAAGAAGAGCAAAAAATTAATTTTTCTGCATGTGAAGACTTAAGGGTAGGGCTAAAGCAATCAATTTTGCTTTTAAAAACTGTCTTTGGTAACTATTTTTAGTTCTAGCCCATAGGCAAAATGGATAGAAGCACATTTAGAATAGGAATAATTCCTGCAGGTATAAAGCAAGTACTAGTCCTGTGAAAACCTGTTCTGAGTTGGCTGGTAAGTTTATATATACTGTGCCTGTGCAATTACTTTTTTACTACATTTTGAAGGATTAGCTGAAAAAGAAACTTCAACAAAAACACATATGGAATTTTCCATTTCTTTTTCTCCATTTTTCTAGTCAAATTTATTGAGAGGTGCTCTCAAAAACTATTCACTTCACTATTCCAGAACAACTGATGCATGAGTATCTGCACCACTTAGGACTAGGATGTGTATGCTAGTAGCTTATATGAGACATTACAGCTGAAGATGGAATCTACTTGCCCAAACAAAGATGAAAATCATCCCTTCTGTCTTGGTGGCCAGATATGTTTTTCGTAGGAATGGAAGCCAGGAAGTATTTCTCTTTGGAGTAGTGAAAAGGCTTAAGAAAGCTATCAGTTTGCTTATGATCCCTACACATAACTATCCTGGAGCCACTGGGAGGCCTGAAGCATGGCAGCAATAACATAAGGATCCCGGGTGTGTGATGCTCACTCTCAAGTTGAAGCTTCTTCTAAGGTAGCCAAACTAACCTTTTTCCATATGAAGGTTTTGGTTAAGGGTTTAAAAATAGAATGGTTAGATACTTTGTCCTGACTAGCTGAACAAAATATAGGCTGAATGTCTGACCAAAATTTTTCCCAGAGCTTCTGGTTTGTGTTCAGCTTTGGAAAGCACAGTCCTAGTTTTAGACCTTTTTCCAGATTCTTTAATGTTAAGATTACAGATTGCCGTTGCCTACACACATGCTTTGAGCTCCATTAAGCTTTTGGCTTCCAACCGATCTCAAGTAATTCTGACTTAGTTAATTTTCAAAACCTCACTTTTGGCATCACTTCAGGTTAAAGATAGTAGTGTGGAATTTTTTGCTTGTGGGCATATTCTGCCTACATATATGTACACACATACATATATATGGGTGTACAGTCCTTCAGGAATTTAGTACTTATTTCCAAATTTGGGGTTAAAGCATATTATCAAAATCCTTCAAGGCTAGATAATCAATAATGGATAAATTAATCAATACATTTAAAGTCTAAGTACACTCTCATAAATAGTCTATGTAGGATACAGTCTGTTCTCTATTGCAAAGTAGCACGGAAATGCCATCATGGATAACAAAATTTATCATTCTCTCAAGGTCCATGTCATAGGTTCACCTGGCTGCCTCTGATACTCTGCAATCTGATTTTCAGGTGATGCCATTGGTGTTCCATTAGTTTTATACCTTCTGATGCATTTCATTTAGAAGAGAAACATTTGATTCGCTATCAGGGAAATAGGAGTCTCCAGCCCTTAATAGGCAGCCAGACAAACACTGTGAGTTGACTGGAGAATGGTGACTGAAATGGTGCTCACAGCCCTCAGATCTGCTCTCTCTTAGAGCTGATCTAGTGCTCTCTCTGTGTCCTCAGTGGCGAGAACAGGGTGGGAAGGAGCTTTCTTCAGGATCTGTGGTTTAAAGTGGAGCATGATGTCTATTCTCATTTTGCTATCCAGCATTGTGTTTAAGACACACTGACACTGGAACTGTTTGGGGAGTGCGGGCAGGTTGCACCAAAGCAGAAGCAGGTGAAATCTCTTGACTGTCTCTGGGCATTTGGATCTGATGCCCATCAACGTATTTTAATGGGAGCCCAAGGTTCAGCTGAACATTGCAAAACCTAAGTAACGTTAGTCAGGCTAATATAAGCTCATTATATTAGCCAGGCTTATATAACTGGCTATGAGACAGCCAGTTAGAGGCTGCCAATATCTGGTGACACAGGGGCTCTGCACAGATGGCCCTATCTGGGAACCCAGGGCATTTCAGGGGAGACCCAGCAGAGGAGAGAAGGTACTACTGCTTTTATTGTACTTCCCAGACTCGTAAGAGTTGTTTTCATAGTATGAAATTAATTTTTTTTTTTGAAATGAGGATTTGATTGGCCTCCAAGAGTTTAGTTTGTCTGCTTTCCAGGCAGCTAGACTTTCCCATGGCCCTGTTTTGCATTCACTGCTATTGAAGTTGTTGTTTTGTTTTGCTTGAAGAAGCCACTGCTCTGCAAGGCCACAGTAATAACGCAGACAAATACTCTTCTGCCTTAGTTTTTGAAAATTCAACGAGGGCCATTTTAGATGGCTGTGCTACTGAAGAGAGAAACCTTTGGGTTTTTTTTTTTTTTTTTTTGGAGGCAGGGAGAAGATTAAAGAACAAAAAGTAGAAGTCTTTTAGGGGTTAGTTCTCCAAGAAATTTATTCTCCCTTTTGACCTCCATAGTGCTTGAACAAATAAACTCTTTACTCTTGGATTCTAGAATGAGATTATTGTGTTCATCAGACTCGAGCCAAGTGGTTTAAGCCTCAGTTTCAGTTTCAGAAAGTTTGCTGTTGCCATAACAAAGGCTTGGGTGTAGGACCATATGTTTGGGATGGACTGCCATGAAGTCAGGGCAGCATATGTGGTGAAAATCATGGGTTCATATCTGCTGTGTGTATTGGAAAAGCTAATAACTCTGCATGACTTTCTAAGCACAGAACAAAGGAGAGAAGCCAGGGAATTCAGTCCCTAACAAAGCATGTTGTAGCTAGATTCTTTGCAGGAGGGAGATAGTTGGTGGCAGATTCACTGTTGGGTGGTAAGAATGGCTGTGCAGAGCAACATTCACCATCTTCTTTGAGTTGGTTTAATAGAATAATCCATAACACTTATGCGAGGAAGTATCTCAGTATCTAAAATTAGAGCTATGGGACACTTAGTGGGGAAAAATCCGCCTGGAAAGAAACTTTTATTTGTTTTGTTTTGTTTTTTTTTTTCTTTAAGAAATTAAAAATCTCTAAGTCTGTCAACTCTTTGATGCTGCAGCACAATAAAGCCCATGGAGAATTCAAATGCTAAAGAAAAGTACCAAAACTAGTGGCTGCAGAGCCAAGCGTTGGATCTCAGTACTTTTTGTTGTCATCGCAGAATGGATCATGTGCAGTACAAGGAATGTGGGTGGGCATTGCAACTCATTACCTACGGCCTTGCTTGCCAATTCACTGTTTTTAAGCACAAATCTGGAACCACCTCAGTAAAGGTCACAGTTTCATGTGATATGAGCCAAGGCTAAGTGAAGAGTATGCAAGAGGGTTTTCTCATTGCTGACTGAATTTTTCAAAGCAGTCATCCACTTCTGCTGAGTTGATGCTGTGTTGAGCACTTTTCCATGACGAGCCTTAATTAAATTACATTGTTCAAACTATTCGAGTCCATTAAACACAGATTCTTTGCCAAATAAGGGTGCTGGTGTTGCATATAAAATCATTTGATAGTTTCAGTATCAGAACCTCAAGCATTTCTGAATTTTTCAGAGTAAGTCCATTCACAGATTTTTCAACGACAGAAATCTAGCTGCAGAAGCCAACATATTTCATAAGGGCAGGTAGCAAACAAAGCCTATTCCATATTTTCTTTTTTTTTAGTGGGGAGAAATGAGAGAGAAGAAACAGAAGTTTTGTTCAAAGTCACAAAACTAACCAAGAATGGGAAGAATCATTACTAGTACATATGTCCTGAATCCCGGGGTCTGAAAAGACTAAGGAGTGAAAAAAAGGGTACTGGAATGGGTCAGATATTTCTCAGAAAGGACCAAGGGAATTTTGAGGTGGACACTTCCAGCAGTTCCAGTTGCAAAACCAGCACAGCTATCCATCTTGAGTGTGTCTAACAGCAACCTATATGGATTTACCTTACCTATGAGCATTTTTCCTTGCAGCTGTCCATACTGGCTTACAGTATCACAGGAATGCAGTTCTTTCGAAATCTCTGTCCTCATATTCAGATCTCTGCATTGACTGAAGCACATATGAAACCATATTTTCCCTTGAAGACAATGATCTCCCACAGTGCAAAACAGGGCAAAGTCAAACTTGTGTGCAGTCAGAGAAAATACAATCTTGGACAATATTTCTGATTACCTCCAAACCAGGCATAGCTAGGAAAATATTCTTAAAGCTCATATTCCAATATGAAACTACAAACCAATGTGGGCTGAGTACTGTGCTCAAATTTAGTTCAGTTTTATAGAGAGATGTTGTAACAACTTCTTCAAAATAAGTATTTTTGAAGTCTTCAGATCCATTTAGATGAATAACAGTTCAGATTTTTATGACTTTGGAAAACACAAAGAATGAAACAGAACCTTAAAAAAAACTTTTAGAAAAACATTTCCACAACTATAATCTCACATATTTCTCGGAGAATTGATGGGTCTTCTTGTCACTTAAATATATTAAAGTCTGGAATAAGGTGGATCACCGTAAGCGAATTGGGTGCTGAATTCTTGTACTTCATTCACAGCACTGGAACAATGCAATTTACTCATTGAATACTGTTGTTTCCCCATTGCTGATTGTTAATAAATGGCTCAGACCCCAGCATGTCATCTGAGAGCCAACATTTATGACAGGTAAGCACTATAGAAAAAACAGAAAATAAGAAGTGGAATTTTAGACCCGTTTATTATATTCATTTGTAATGGTAAATTCTAACATGCTCTAAATCAACTTGGAAATCATTTTGGCAATTTGGCTTTACTCAATTGTTCAATTGATTTTATCTCTCACAATTAAGTGGGATATTATGACATTCACAAGAAGCAGGATGAGTTTGCCAAAGAGCAATCAAACACTAAATTGCAGCCTTTCTTGGGCCATGTTTTGGAAGGGCGTTTCTGCTGGAGGACTAGATTTGGTGTTGTTTTGACAGATCCACAGTAATGTGAAAAATCTGGCTCATGGAATCATGGTGCTTGCTTGCTTAAGGCCTAGTATGACTTCCTAGCAGTAGATTAAAAATAGCAGGACTTGGCTTTATATATGGAAATACAAATTGCCATGATGGAGGGAAATCTTTCTGCGTTGGCGGAGTTATTTTGAATAGATTCTTTTATTAGTCTTTTTTATCGCAGCATGAACTTCACAAAGGTGTTGACCTTTTATTTTATTTTAAGAGGAGGAACCGAAGTGTAAATGGCGATACCATCTAAAACTGCCGCAAACTTTCTGCTAAACTAAAGCCAAAACTGCATGTGCAGGGATCTAAAGTTAGATACATTCATTCTCTCCTCTCTTCTGGCACTTCAGCGTGCACTGAACATTCAAAGTGCTGAGAGCCTCCAGATTGCACAAAGATAATGGAAGCTGCATTTCTGAATACCAGCGCTTGCGTACCAAAGTGTGGCTGTCCTGTTCTGTCTGTCTGTAGACAGACAACTAAGGTAAATGATGTCTTGGCAGTACTTGAAAATAAACTTACTTTGCTGACAGAAGCATTCAGCTGTGCTCAGGTAATCAGTTGCCTGCATCACACATGTCTGAGTCCAGGAGGCCTGGTTTTAAATTCAGATTTTGTCACAGTATTAGAGCCTGAAAAAGAAAAGAAACTTACGCTCTGTTGCTGGAGAGTATATTGCCTTTTAATCTCAGAAAACTCCTAGGGTAGTAAAAAACCCTATATAAATTTTCTAACTTCTAAAAATAACTGACTGCTACTTAATGTGAGAAACACGAAATGATCTAGCGCCCTTATAATAAGATGAACTAGTTAAAAGACATCAGTATCCTCTAAGACAAAGCAGGCATAATGCGGCTATATTTATCATTGAGAAAGTAGTTCAAATGCAATTTTGTCAGATGAGGATGTCAAAGAACTGCAACAGTACCCTGGGGTTTTATGTTTACTATTAAGCTCTGCAGAGTAAACATTCAGATAGTGACAAGAGAAATCAGCTATAGAATCTACCATAGAATGTCCTAGCTTTAAAATAAAAAGGCATTTCCCTAATTTAGCAAGTCATCAGTTTTGTTTCCATGCTTTGGAAAACTCTGGGGAAGAAGTACGCAAATCACCTGATTCCATGTTCAGAAAAGCTTTCAGGCATGGAAAGTGACGCTTTTTGCCATCAGTTGCCTATTTTGTGGTCTCCCACCAGCTAAGTCGCACCCACGTTTTACCTCAATAGTCTGAATAAACATTCTCTGAATACTTAAGAGAGAAGAGACGCCAAGGACGAGAGCATGAGCGTTCATATGTGGGGGTAGAGAAGAGATGCAGACATAACCAGTAAGGGGTAGGTATAGTACCTAATTTAGAGGACCAAGTAAGAGGAGGATCCCTTGGATTCCTGAGTAGGTAGTAAGAGATTCAGGTGGTCTTCAGTAGGTGATTCAAGTACATCTGAGTACATAACTGTCCCAAATTGCCCTCTAGACAATTCAGTCACTTCCCATTGACCCTATATGGAGAAATTGATAGCCACATCCCTTCTCCACTCCACTCAAGGGTTTTGGCGGGACTGCTGAATATTCCCAGTTTTAAATGTCTTCCAGAGACGTTATATACATCCCTTTAGAGCATTTTGATAAAGATGCATAGGGGATGGGATGGGATGGGATGGGAATGGAAATTCATTCATTTGAAACTAAAACCTCCAAGCAAAATATGAATAAAGAAGCAGTTTAGTATGTGTATCCTAGGCAATATTCTTCTTGACTCTATCTGTACAATGCTGCAGACTTAACACAGTTGTAGTTATGTCCAGAAAAAAGACAGGAAAAAGCAAATGATATTTTCATTGGTACTTCTTTTTTACAAATAGCTTTTCCACCATCATCTCACCATCATCAGGTTTCATGCAAATATTATTTAAAAAAATGTTATAATGTGTAAGACTTCATACGAGCTATGTACGTGCTGAGAAAATAGGCATTAAAAGTAACCTTTGACTTTTTCAAAACAGTTCTTTCATTACATCTCAACAACCTAATAAATTACTCTCTATCAGGGAACTGCATTTTGGCTTGGAAACAATGACATTACACTCCATTCTACATGAATTAAGATGGAGAGTAGTTTTCAAATCTAGTCTTCTGCTGTGCCCGATTTATATCTCTGATCAGGAGATAACAATGCAGCCATTTCAGGCAAGCACAAGAAAGTCGTGGAAAATCTCTGCTTGGTTCCAGGCAGTAGTAACAAATTTTACTACTAAACAAGCAGGACATTTGGAGATTGAATGTGTAATGTTGCTCCTGAGGCATATCTGAATCAGGACAGATTCTAAGAGCAGCCGAAGGAGAAGGGCATAAGTAAAGAATATAAGCTATGAAAAAACATAAGAGTTTCTTTGATATATGTGATAGATGATAGCAGTATTGTATGTGTATTGTATGGCATGTTCTGCTTTAAAAGGGTGGCTGGCTGGAAGACTGTAAAGTCTCTAATCTATGAACTCCTTTCACAACTGCTGCAGAGCATATTCCTGTTGTGTCGGTGTGGAGGGAGAACCTGCTAGAGTCCAGAGCATAAGAGACATTATCCACAGGGTCCCTGCAGTTTATAGACGGAATGTAGACTGAAATTGTGAGTTCATTCTACCAAAATATAGGATAAGAACAAATTACACAACAAGAAGATTGTCTTCTGCCATCTCCCCAGAGCAGATTCTTACACCTTTGTTTCATGGAATTCCTGTTCATTTTCATAGCATAATTCCCACATTCCCATACAACCCATTGTACAGGATCCAACCATGCAATTTATTTTCAGGGAATGGTAAAGGGGTGTCCTGGAAGATTTCTTCATTCAGGTGTGCTTTAGTAAAATAACACTCATAGCAGTAAACCTCCTTAGAAATATTCCTATATGCTACAAAAGGTGAAACATAGGCATTCTAAAGATATCTCCAAATTGCTTCCAGAATAGGACCCCAGATGTTAGAAGGTGGACAGTAAATATATCGTCTTCATATCACTTGCTGTGGGCATCTCAGTACTTACGATCAGAAAACACAAATACACATAATATTCTGAAACATTCTGATCTGGGGTAGATTTCTCCATGTGTTGTCTTAGCATCTAATCAACTTATATCAGGTAATATTTCAGCTATGAGACCAATCTTGACATTATGAGAGGGAACATGGAAAACTATCTACTGGCATTAGAGAATGTACAGGAGTGTAGTTCCCTGTTTCCCATTGCCAACCCACACCACTGCCCAGGAAAAGCAAAGCTAATATGCAAAGGTGATATCAGCAGTTGATGACCAGTAGTCTCACACACTGTAGAAAGATCCCATGGGACGAAGCTAGAATATCTTTCCTTTGTCTTTAGAAAGGAGCAACAAGAGCAGCTTTTGTATGTCCAGAAGCACACTTAGATTGAGACTCTAAAAGCTGAAAGCTGGGACTGCTTCGGTTAACTCCTCCCAAGTTCAGGCGAATAAAAGGAAAGTTACAGTTGTTTACATGGCCTTTGGTGTCCAGCATTGTATGGATTTAGGACTTTTTTTTTACAATGTTCTGTCATTTCTGTGGTGTCTTTGGAGCGCATAGTTAGCTAGTTCTGAATGAACGGGAATAGGAAATATATAATTCTTGGATACAGTAGTTTATATGTAGCCTGCTTAGTACTTAAATTCCTTAAATTCATCTATCAAGACAGCACTAAAAGTCTGCTTTGTAGCTTAGAATAATTTTAGTTTTTGGACTGTTATTATATATCAACAAGCTGCTGGATGTCAGCTGTCTTTTTTGTAGAAACAGTTGTCCCCTAAGGGACAATTTAAAGAAGCGGTCTGGAAGAAAACATGAGTGCACTAGTTTGCTCATCTAAAAGCATTCAGAGTTTTCCACTTGGTGGTGATTATGATCAAAGGAAAACCGCAGTACAAGTTACTAGTTGCCGGATCTTGTATAAAGCTGAATTTTGAAGATAATTTCTTGTCTTTGATTGAAATGATTGTTCTGAAAATGAATCCTAAGGCTCTTCTTTTCAACTAACTCAAGGATATACCTGACCAGAAGCAAAAGTTCAAATTCTGTTGTCGTTAAGTAAGCAAAATAATCACTGAAACATGCAAACGT
The DNA here is from genome assembly GCF_040807025.1 of Struthio camelus. NCBI lineage: Eukaryota > Metazoa > Chordata > Aves > Struthioniformes > Struthionidae > Struthio > Struthio camelus. Next base: position 54,062,245 of record NC_090981.1, on the reverse strand, counting down.
GCTAACTGTTTGCAAACAAATCAGTGGCGTTTTTGCTCTGTTAAGGACCGAATTACTTATTATAATCTATTAGGTAACCACTGTAATCAGTGTGTATCTCCTATCAGTGCTGCTGTCTTTATAGCTTTGATAAATCAGTTCACAAATGGAAAGAAGCTGAGTAAACTGAGCCTGAGCAAATTACATAATGTTGATGGGCAGGGAAATTATTAATAAAAATTTGCAGCTACATGGCTATATCCTTTAGTGGAAATACTTGCCCCTATTTGGTCTGTTCAGCCTGGAGTTTACAATTTTTCTGGGATTATTACAAGGACACTGAAACCTTGTGTAGCTTGTGTTAATGAGTATAGCAATCTGGCATCTTTCCTTGATTACATGATGACCCATCTTGGCTTTTTGGCTCTTCCCACGACTGACCCTTCCTCATTTATTCTAGTTCACATTGCATCTTTGCCACATTATGGCAGTTGTGATATACTTCAGGAGCAGCTTAGAGCTTCCGGTAGGAAGCTCCATCTAATCAAGAAAACTTGCAACCTGTCTCCTCAAAAACAGTTACGGACTGTAGGTTCTGTTGTTTGTAGCTGTGTTACTAGAGAAACAGACTTACCTGCTTCTTCCTCAAGGAAAGATATGTTTAATAAAGTCTATTAGCATTGTCTATTCAAATAAAATGAATGTGCTAATGATCAACATAGAACAAATTATTGCTGGAAAATTTTGATAATATTGTCTAAACACTTGCTAGGATTATATGTTGAAAAAAAAAATTGGATTCTACAGTGTGGACATGATCTAAACCCAGTCAGTAGGAAGCTCTCAGTAGGAAGCTCTCATAAAAGTCAGTGTGCCTGGTATTAGGTTCATGGTTTGACCTTTTTGGAATAACAACCAAAAGTCTGGATACTTGTTTGGAATACAGTGACCTTCAAAACTGTACTGTCACACTGAGGACGGGCTTTTCTTTCTGTGGTATGCTGTAACTTCTTGGTTCTAGTTCAAAAAGCAAGTTGAAGGGCCAAGTAGAAAAACTTTAAAAAAGCAAGTTGAAGGGCCAAGTAGAAAAACTTTAAAAACCATGATAAATGTCACCTAAAGTTGTTTTTGGGGTGACAGTGACCTGAAGGATTTCATTCTATGTTCGGAAGTAAGGCTTAAAGACTTTTGCGGGGATTTTTATTTTGTGTGACCTCTCACACCCAATCTTATATTTGCTTTATTGTTACTCCTGTTGTTTGAAAATATTTCCATGAAAGCATATGCTCAGCAACCTCACTATCTATTTCTTACGACATTTTTAAGAGTCTTCTTTATCGCAGTGAAAATGTGACAAAAGTTAAAATGTTACAGTGCTGTGAATTTTGTTTATCTTGCTGGCCAATATAATTCAGTGATTCTTGTGCTCTTCTATTCATTTGTGTTCACCTGTGTGTCTGATGTCGTGTACACAGATTGCAGGTGTCTGGAGTAGGGGCCATTTGTTTTGTACATAAGGTCCCATAACTATAGCTAGCACCCCATGGTTCTAGCAGTTGTGTTTAGGCTAATGATTTCAGCTTGTAGAAGTGCTTTCCAACTGCTAGATTGAGATGCACATTCCAACTACGTTCTTACTTTCTATCAGGACAAAACCCAAGAATAAACTAGCCATCATCACCTCTCCCTAGTGTTCCAGTTTTCACAGAAAGGAAGATCAGAGAATCATAGGGGAACCTCTGGTCCGATCACCTGCTCAAAGCTAGGCCAGCTTCAAAGTTGGATCTGGTTGCTCAGGTCCTTGTCTGCTGAAGTTCTGAATGAGTCCAAAGGTGGAGATCCCACAACCTCTGTGGGCCCCTATTCCAGCATTTAACCACCCTCAATGAAGAATTTGTTTTCAAATATACCCAGTTAGAGTTTCCTAAGTTACAACTTGTGTCCAATGCTTCCTGTCCTTTCAGTGTGCACACGTGAGGAGAGTCTGTCTCAGTGATCTCTATAATTATCGGTTAGGTAGCTAAAGATTGTGATTAGATTAGTTCAGGCAGAACAAACCCAGCTCTCTTAGCCTTTTCTTGTGCATCAAATGAGGGAGCATGGGGTGCATTGTGAAAGTTCCTGTGCACCCCTACCTGTGCAGGTGATGAGGGGACAGACCCTTTGAGCATATGATGTAATACACTGAAATGTCAATCCAGTTGCAGCCATAATTTAATACAAATAATAATGCCATGGTGATAGCAGCTTATAAAACTCCAACTCTTAGTAATCTTTCACACACATAGGATCACTGAGATTGTCTTGCAAGTAAGGATTTTCTGAGGGTAAATACAAGCAAATAATATCAATAGGTGTAGCTAAAGAGGTGAGTGTCTGTGTGTAAATCATCTATAACAGAAAAACTGCCTCTGTGTTTTATAACATCCCTCTCCATGCTGAATCCATAGCAGACGTGAATCTCCTGGAGCTAAGGCTCCATCCAAGCCAGCTGGAACTCTGGAGATTCCCAGCCCAGCTCCTAGGGTGTTGACCATGATGGCAACCATCAACAAGCATGATGGAGACTTTGAGAATAGAAATACTTCACAAAAGAGAATGAGAAGTGAGATTCTTTGCATAGGAATTGAATCTAAGGGTCACTCATATCCAAGAGATAATGAATTAAATTTCTTGCCGTAGGCTGTAAGGAAGTCCTCCTGCGTTAAGCTTGTTTACTTGGATTTTGCACCTTGGAGTGGATTTAGCACTTAGATACTGGGACACTGTGACAGATATTCTTTTGATCCGGTACACTGAGAACTGCCAAAACAAAGAAAAGCTATGGGAAAGTGCTAGTATTGCTTATAATGTACTTTATGTGCTGTAAGTGGTAGGAAAATCAAACAACAATATGTGTAAAACATCCTAGAATTTGGCCCAATATATTTTAAATCATCTCTTCAATGATTAAGAAGCTTTGTACTTTTAGAGAAAAGTAGAACATATTTCTTAATGGAGAAATCTTCAATCTGTCAACCTTTTTTGACATTTTCTTTTACATTCTTGTGAGAGGTGAGACTTTTCTGATATCAGCTATGTTTTGAGAAGCAGCAGGTACTAAATACTAGCTCTAGGTTAAAAGCAATATGTTAGGAAATTGAGATGGGCAACAAAATTTTTATTTGGTTCTCTTTAAAATTGAATAAGTTCCAAATGATCTAAATGCGAATTTAAACTGAACACAACCAACTTTTAAAAAACTCTGTTTTCAAGAAATGCTCCCCCCCAGTCTTCTTCCACCAAACCTGAACAAGTTCTTTACATTTAAGCTAATATGTTGCGTCAGGCTCGGGTTCAATGTTAAACTCAGTCAAATTAGAAGCCTTCAGTAAAGGGCTTAATTACTGAAGTCCCTTCAGTCAGGTATCTGACTGACAGACCTAGGTATCATAGTTAACTCTTAGGTATTATATAACATTAAAAGAAATATCTGGATTCTTCAACAGAAGCTTTGTTTATGCATTTTATATATATTTAGTACAATCTTTTATCACTCCTCACAAACAGTACTTTGGAGGAATATTAGGTAGGATGTTTTATTGGTTTAAATGTGTACACAACTAACATAATTGCTATAAATGTTCCATCATTTCCCCTTTGGGTCTGGGGGAAAGAACCAGTATCTATGTTTTTCTGTTGTGCTATTTAAAAAAGTTGGATAATCACAAACGGATATTGAAATATTTTGCAATATTGCTATGATAGCTTTCGGTATTGTGCCACCTGGAATGCTTAGGCTCCCTGCATTGGCTTTGGTGCAAAGTTTGGTGCTTGAGGACTACAAGGAAGACCTCCTTCATTTTTTCCCGTCCCTAATTTCTTATCATGCAGCAGGCATATTAGATATTAATGCAAGTGCTAGAGATGCTGTCCTGAGGGCTGCTGAGCTCTCTGGATATGTTTCAGCCACATGCTTACAGTTAAGCTGAGGAAAAGGCTCATTTACTTCAGCTTAATTATCCTAGAGCATTAAGCCCACAGAGCTCAGACAACTTGGACAAATAAAATCTTGATTAAAATAGTTATGAAAAAGGACAGGAGTGATCAAGAAAAAAATTCAAGTGGGGGACAAGAATTAAATTGAGGCTTGGCTGATGGAGAGCAGGACTGAATGCAGCTCTGACCTGATAAGGGATAGATGTCAGGGAAGGGACCGGGACATGTATCAGTACAACCATATGATGGAAATTGTCAATGTAAATGTGGAAAGGCTTAGAGCTGAATACATGAAGCCTGTATTTGTGACAAAGTACAAATAACCAGACTAATGGGATAGGAAACGAACTGACAGTTGCTCCTTTAATAGATCAAAAAAACAGATGATATTACAGTTATAGCTCAGTTGCTAGACAGTAACAGTTTGGGAATAAGGAGAGTGGCTGTTGCTTGAGAATCAACACTGATTAAACTAGGCCTCAGTTAGTTTTATTACAACACGCTTGTGGCAAAGCTATGTTGTGCCCCTCTTTAGCAGACAACTCACCTTTTATCTGCATTTTGTTTTGAAAGATTATGCTGAAAAGGAAAGTATACTTATAATTGTATGTCCATACAATAAAATTTAGTGCAGATTTTAACAAGAATAAAACTTGACTTGGCTACCCTACTATTTAGGACACAGTTGATTTCTGGGGTGTTGGTAAGTTGTTTCATTAACGAAGAGGTTATACGCAAGGCTGGATGTGTACGTTAGCTATGGTAAACAGTCACACAAGTATTAGTACCAGCTATATTCTCATGCAACTGCACAGTTAGCTGGTTCAGGTAGTTCAAGCGGCTGAAAAGTAGCCCAACAACAATAAAGAAGGAATCAAATCAACACCTTACCTTGACTTAAGTTGCAACTTCATGAATGCTTTGACTGGCACATGGAGAGGGTGCGACCATATGGCAGCTCAGGCTTAGCTTGGCTTAAACTACTCTGTAGTGGCAGCAACTTCAGTGACAAATATATGGTCTTAAATAACAGATACTCATAGCATCACGATCATCTACAGGGAAAAAAAGTTGGATTTCATTAACGTAGAAATTTATTTAGATTTGCATTGAATTAATAATGCAACAGCAGTTGTAGAAGAATGTATATCATGCCTTGTAATTGGCATGAGACATTCAAGAGACAATGTAAAGATTTTCTAATGAGATGCTTTCTCATGAGAGCTTAGAACTCAAGGTGGTTGGAAACGAGAATTTCCATTTTGTGCATAATTCAGAAAATTAAATTGAAACAAATTTCCAATTTAAATTGGAACAAAAAGTAAAGATTTTCACTGAAGCAAAACTTTTGAACACTAAAATTTATGACTCATGAAGCATTTGATTTGGAGAGTGTCAGATTTCTAAGATGCTGATGCTGATGCTGAACCATGAAGTTTCATCAGAATAAAAATTGCTCATGTTCATTATTCAGATGAGTTAGATTATATGCCATTAATTTTTTACAATATTAAGGCAATATAAATGGTAATCAATAATTCATTTGAGATACTTATGTTGTCAGACTAATATATTTTCCTTTACTGAAACAGCAATGCTGTTGTGATATGATTAGATCAAAAGTATCAATCAGCATTTTCCAGGGAAATGTTTCATTTTCAATGAAACTGCACTTTCCTATGAGAAAAACCATTTCACTGAATTTTTGACCATTTGTACATAGCAAAAAGCAGTTGGACCATTCACTAGCATGTGTTCCAGACAACAAATGCTGCCAGAAGGTGCAATACTCCAAAGCAGGTTAATCAATTGTTTTTTAGCAGATATTTTATTGTTACCTTTTACCACTTGTGTGGGGTACCAACTCTTCTGATTGTATCATATGGTCAAGGTTGTGGATCTCTGTATGAAAGTTAAGGAAACAATAATTGGTGGTCTACCTTTCAAAATTCAAGTAATTATTTTGTTTCAAAACTAGGAATATATAAATGGCCATTCAGAAACACATCAGATCATGAGCCAGAGTACCACTTGAATGGAAAGAAAAAAATGAAGAAAAGACAAAGCCAGTTAGCAAAGCCAGTCTCATGAAGCCCCAGATGCGTGTGTCATCTAGTCCTTCAAAAACATTTTAATTTTTACCTTAAAGCTAGTGAGAATGGGAAACTATTTCAGAGTGCGATGTTTTCATTTGGATTTTGTTCTTCAAAAAACATGTAAATAAGGTGGAGACCCCCAAGGCGATCACCCTTGTTTCGTCTGAGGTATGAAAAACCTGACGTGTGAGGAAAAATTGAAGGAATTGGGACTGTTTAGTCTAGGGGAGAGAAGACTGACAGAAAATATAATTAGTGATCTGAAATACGTAAAAGATCACAGGGGAAAAAAAAGGAAATCAGCTGTTCCATATGGCCCTGGGGACCTGGTTAGATGTGATAGGCCTAAACTGCAGTAAAGGAAATTCAGAATACTCACTGTAAAAGTGAGTAATCTCACAAGTAGAGCAAAGCAGTGTATGGCATTACCTGCGGAGGCTGCAGAGACTCTGTGATCAAAGGTTTATAAGAGCAGGTTAGACGAACATCTCAGCAGACACCATGGAGAGGACTGGATGCTCTCTGCAGGACCCTTCTGTTCCTTATCGCCAATTCTGTGGTTCCAAACAGCCCACATTCCCTCTGCCCATGTTCACTGCCCGTGTGGCAAAGACTGTACATCACAGCTCTTATGTCCCTTGATACACACAGTAGATTTTTATACTAACATCACCTTGTAGCTTAAATGGCTCTTTTTCTTCCCAACTGTTAACCTTTTGTCCTCCTCTTATTTTACGGAGTGCAATTATATTCACCTTCTGAACAAAAATTATGCTAGGTAAGCAAGCTGAGGTCTTTGAGTTCAGATAAGCAGAGCAGAGCAGAGAACTGACATCTGTAATCTGAGACATTTTTTGAAAGGGTGTAAATATGACAATGGCACTGGTTCCTACTACCTAGCTTTCTGAGAAGCAGGGTTTGTTAACTGAAGAACTCTCTAGCACTAGATCTTACTAGTACCTGTGCCTGCTGTTGCAGTGTGAATATACCAGCACAAGCAAGGAATTGCTGCTCGATGCTCCATTGTATGGTGTATATGTGCAATGAGAGGCTTTTTATTCCACTCAAGATCTTATTTGCTTACCTAATGCAACTAGTCCAGGTTTGTTACATCTTTCTTGAATGTAGTGACCGAAACTGCCTGATACTATACATGTGGCCTCATGAGTGTCTTGTCCAAAGCCATGAGCATCTCACTCCCTTCCTGGGCCTCTCCTGACCCCTAATGACATTTGTCTTTTTACCAGTTGCTTTACATAGGGGTGACTTTGCATAATCTTGGGACTGACTATTGCACCAAAGCCTCCTTCTTTCTCCTCCTTTCTCCTTCCCTGCTCTGAATCTAGATCTTCAGTCTCCTAGAAAACAAGATAAGATCCAGTCAGAGACAGAAATTTTGATGCAGAGATTGTTTTTTAAGGGTACATGAAGGAGAAGGTATCTGGACATGAGAAGACTGATGATATGGGAGAGAAGAGTAAATCAAAGCCCAAGGTTGCTAGATGAGAGACTGCACAAAGATAATGTGACCTTGCGCATCTCAGCAGCAGCAGCTAAAGCAGTAGCATCATGACTGAGACGTTTTGAGTGCGGTTGTAGTTAATGCACAAACGCAATGTCCGTGTGTTACTATCCGTGCTCATTCTTTGACTTGGTTTCTGAACAGCTGAGGGGCCGATGGCCATCCCTGATGACAAACCCTCCCCCTCAGGCTTAATCCCCGAGTGTAGCAAGCTCCTGTCCAAATAGCTCATTGTTGGACAAAGGAGAGGGACTGTCCTTACCCATTGATTTTGATATGTCCTACATAACACATGACAAAGCAGGTGCCAGAGCCAGAATTTTCATTAGCTTTAATATATTTTTCCTGATTCTTTTCAGTAGCAAGATTTCTATTTAGGAGATTCCTCATCTATTAAATTTGTATTATGTTGTTACTGCTATCTTGAGTACTTCTCTGTGAGCTGGGTTGTATCTTTGGCTTCAGGAAACTGGAATTTTAGGCAAGCTAACTCACTTCTGTACTTCAGTTTCCCATTTTTCTCTCTCCTATATCCTGGCCATGTAAAACAGAATAAAATAATCTTTGTAAAGTTTTCAAAGATATGTGAAAAAGTAAACCGCAAGCCTTTTTTTTTTTTTTCTGTTATTCAGTATATAGCTTCTTTAGCAAGAATGTGAGATTTTGTGGAGAAGTATAAAATAAGGAGTTCTTTTGTTTCACTTCACAATAATCATCCAACTTCTCTTAGTACTGGGTAATTAGGTAGACAGACTCTAAAGAATATTAGAACCAATCTGGAAATAAAAAGCTGCTTAGATGCTGAAAAAGAATCTCTCTCTTGAAATCTAGGAATTTCACATGTTGGAGAAGGCTGGAATTATTGTATTATAATATCCACAGTCTAATAAAAGGAGCTGGATATCTACTGAGGAAAATTACTGGAGTCAGTCCTTTGTATTCCAGGAAGGTTGGCTATTGATCCAGAAATCACAGTGAAAGTGAGTGTATCTGCCGTGCTTAAGAGCCAAAAAGGCACATGTTTATTGCTTTAAAGCACCTTATCTTTATGCCAATCTTTTGGAAATTACAAAAAGAACTAATTCTGCAGGAAATGGTGCCAAAAGTAATGAGCATATAGAGGCAAACGGCTCTGTAAAATTTGTAGACCGTCAAGTTGTTTGTTCCTGGACATATTTGCCAGGCTGTTGAACAATTGCTTGCCCCTCTCAAGATAAGTAGGTAGATCTTGATCAACGTTCACAGAATGTAAAGGAAAATTAGCTGCAGGCTGAAATTTACATTCTCAAAGAGGGAGGACTGGTGTTCTAGGTATTTATGCTGCCATGCAGTTACCCCTGCAATCAAGTACTTTACAGGCTGCTGTATCAGAGCACAGCTATATGAAAATCTGTTGTGCTTCAGGGAGACGAGGTGGGTCTGAACGACCATCCATTTCGCTACTTTGTGCAGAGGAGCCAAGCCAGTTTCTCTGCATTCCAGGCTTTTCATTGTTTTGAAATGTCTCCATGGAAAATCAGGAAGAATAACTGGATGTAATATTCCTGCACATACGTGAGCTCCTTATTCAGCCAGCTTGATGAACAGAACCATTTGAATAGCAGTTAGAAGTTTAGCCGCAGTTCAGTCTCATCATAGTGGTTTAAATAAACATCACTTTCCTATTTCTCATAATCCAACAGTTAGGAGCAGGTGTTGATTCTCTATAGGGACTCATAACCTCATTCCTTGTTGTTTTCTTTATTTCTATTGGAACAAGTATCTGCTTTAATCCTGAAATAATTCATACAAAGCTGGAGGCTGTTCTTTGAACGTACGGTCTGAAGATTGTCTGCGTTTCGACTGATGCTAATTATTTTCTCAGTTTGTCTTGGCACTTTGCTCTGGATAATGAGTGTTTACCCTGAATTCCCTGCTGGCTATGCTGTGGAAGAAATAGGCACACGGACAAGATATCAGTAGCAGAGGAAATATATCCAATTAACTACATTCCGTCAGTGAATTAATTTCATTAGCATATTAAAATTACTATGACTCAAATAGAAATTGGCTCGAAGAATTTGGATCTGGTTTTTAAAACTCCAGCATTTATGGTTTAACAGGGTGATATTTTGGTTCATGTCCTGCATTGCACGGTAGAGGCTGGAGCTATGCATGAAACCTGGATCATGTTTTGGCTCCAGATACCCATACGCATCGCAAATTTTGCCAGTGCCCAGTTCTTTCATTCTGAACTTTCCACTCACCTTTTTAACTCTGCTTATGTGAAGACAGAACACACAAATTATTCGGTCATGAGAATCTTCTGTTTCTCAGTCCATTATCTTGATGGAATAAGGCTAAATAGGAAAAAGGACATGCATTAATATTCTTGAGAATTCATCATTTTCCTTAGCAAAAATATTATTGCTTCCATCAAAGCCTTCCTTTTGCAAATAAAATTTATGACAGCTATTAATGTTGTTTGTATTTATCTTTAAAATAAAGCATTTCATCTTTTCAAAGAAGGAAATATCTGGCTCATCACAGATATTTTTCCTGTATGCAATCAGTATAGTTACTTCTCCAAATTGCCTTCATTTGTGTAGGACATCACTAATTTATAATTGCAGTTTAAGGGTGGAATTATCACACTGAGATGAAAAATCTCAAAGTAGCGCTTACAAGATATTCTACTTTGTGACTGTGTTATATAGAAAGTAGTATCTAACATGATTTAAATCCTCAGTCAACAGAGATGCTTCTTAGAGCCCAGACTGAATTTGTCTCATGTGTAACGAGACCCTGTTCCTCGGTCTGCTTTTAGAGTGCTGTGGAGAACCATGGAGAAGCAGACACTTTCGAAGTGGAGAGAGAGAATTTTATATTTACTCCACTGTTACAAAAAATGCTTCGTCAGCTGTAAATAATTTACACGAGATGCTTAACGCAATGGCAGAGGAATGAAGTGGCAAAACCAGAACCAGGATCTGAGATTAAAATCCTGGCCCTATCAAAGTCAAATGCAGCTTTAATGAATTTTACCTCTTTCTCCTTCTTTTGTCTTGAGCGGCAAGGCTATAGCGTTTTGGTCGCCAATGTAAATCTTCCAAGCTTGAAAATCCTCAGTCTTGTCCTCTGGAAACTACATTCAAGTAGGATTTTGACGAAGAAGAAGTTCAAGCCCTCCAACCCTAAAGTAATGGTAGACTTGGATCTACTGGGCCATAGTTATCTGTTGACTTACTGCAACAGGGTGATACAGGGCACGAGTTTACCCTGGTACATTTACATGTAGCAATCTTTTGAGGTAATAATCTGAGTGTTTATTCCATATCCTTCTTAAAAAACAGACCATGGAATTGCTCAGAGCCCCAGATGGAGCCAACGGGAGATTCAGATGCTAGTAGCACCTCCTGAGTTCAGCACACCGTTCATATATCTTCCATAATAGACAGTGAAAAACTGAGACTAACAGACGCAGAGACTAGTTTCAACCCCTATTGCAAGGCTGTGCTGATTTGACTTGCTCCTTTCCTTGAACAGAGCACTACGAGATCTAGGTCGTAGTGGTGCTGGCAAAGAAAGATTTTGAGATATAGTTATTGATCCATACATTGATTATGGCTCAGCATTAAAAAAGAAACCACCAAAGAATTTGGCAATAAAAAGGTGGCAGAAAGAATGGATTGGAAGCACTCCTTGTGTTTTCAAATTAGAAAGTGATTCAGATGGAAAAACATCCTCTACAAGGATGAGTGCTTTATGAATACACTTGAGTTCAGAAACCTGCTAAAATAAAAAAAAAAAAGAAAATCTGCTTTGTCTGTTGAATTAAAAGGAATAATACATCTAAATAAAAATATGTTCTTCATAACACTTCATAAATTGATTTTTTCTAATGGTTATATTCACTGAAACAGTCAAACTAGGAGCTAAAGCCATACCACTGCACAACTTTGCGTTGTAATATATCTCACTTGCTAGTTTTCATATCTGAGTCCTTGATTTACCATGCATTTTAAAGTGTATGTTGTCTGTGTAAAATTAAATGCCAAATAATGAATGGCAAAATAATGTCAAAGTAGTTTAAACCAACACCAAGGTCTGTGAGTTAGCTTAGGGCCGAGGGAACAACAGTGGTGTAGTTTTGTCTCCTTCCATCTAAAGTTTGTGACTTTTCAGCTGAACTTTTGAATGTGCTCACTGAGCAGCCATGGCCATTCATTGCAAGCCAGTTCATTAACAGAATGATGCAACCTAACCATAAAAGAAGGTCTTCTGAGTTTCAAGGGAAAACAATAAGGATCATGTTTTTAAAATCATGTCCTTCAATATGTGATATTGAATACCCTCTCTGTGGTATGTTAGACTGCATTTTTCCTGTTTTTCTATTTCTCTGTTGACTAAAATGTTCCATCATAGTGCTCCATTCAATCTGCGCAGTCTTTTCCAGAACTGGTTTTCTGATGTTGAACAGTTTTCATGGTCTGTCTTTTACTGCTGGGCCTGTCTGAAAATTAACAAGAAGCTGTTGGTGAAAGAACAAACCCGTTTTCAGAAACTGCTTCTATTACTGTATTTATGGGATTTGAGCAGTCAACATTTGCAAGTTAGCACTCACTTATGTAGCAGGTAGTCAGATTAGAAAGAGAGAGCTCAAAATCACTGTGCTTCACCTTCAGGCATTACAATGCCTAAAATGGAAGACTTGTCCTAAGTTTTCAATTAGTTACTCAAAAATATCCACTCTGTTTGGTACAATGGAAACACAGCCAGAAAAATTCCTTCTAAACCCAGACGTCACTAAATTCAGTCAAGCGTTGACGTTATTTTAAAAATATTTTCAATATTTGCAGGATTTTAGATTGTAAAACTGTGACTGGCTGTCTCTGGTTTGAAATGTACTGTATAATTAATGCCTAGCGTTATGTCTGATACAAGAAATACCTTAGTATCATTCTTTACTTGCTGAGATAAGTAGCTGAGCTCAGGCAGAGCTGTGACTGGTGAAAAAGCACGGCAAAATATTAATAATGACTGATGTACTGAAGTGGACACACTTTTCAGAAGATATGGAAATAATGATCTAACTGGTGGAATAGTATTGGCAGCTAGTGTTATGATGAAGTAAAGCAGATAAAACTGAATCTGCCAAAACTGCTTTGATAGGTTTGTAAAAGACTTTCTACTGGGATGAACGTCTCTAGAATCAGATATGGAGATGGCTCAAGGTGCTCTTCAGATTCACGGAGGGAAGATAACGATACAAAATTTCACTTTGGGGGTGGGGAGGGTCAAAACTGTTAGGTAAGGAGTGGAGAACTGTTGCAGGGAGCACATATGCTTAGAAGTAATACTGACAGTTTTCTTCCTTTGATAGCCTGTAGAACTACCAAAGAGACTGTTCGCTTGTTCTTGGTTCAGACAGGTAAAGAAAACTGCATGAAATAACTTGTCCTAGGAAATAAGCCTGGGTTCTGTGAACATGAACTAATTTAATTTAAACTAAATAGAGGATAAAAATAGGATGTTAACTATGGATATGTCACCCCTTCAGATAGACTGAGATTTTAGCTGCCCACCCTGTGATGCAATTGCAAACGAGCCCGTTGCAATATCACAAGGTTAGTGGCCCAAAACCCAAGCCAATACGCTGTACTGAGAAGCTGGATAGTGCTGAGCACATGGGAATAAGATAAGAGTTAAATACTCTGAAACTTACGTATGCAAATGGCAATGTCATAGCTGTTCATGAGGGACTCTGGCAGTTACAGTGAATACAGCCCAGTGATTGATTAGGCTGTCTCTCTGATCTCTGCTTTCTTTCTTTCCTTTGTATTTCTTACTTTGTCTTCCCTTATCTCCTTCCCTACAACCTACTTTTTTCCTGTCCCTCCTCTGCTCCCTTTTCTCTGGCTGACTCCCTTTGCAGAATGTAACTCAGTATTATTTGAATTTACAGTTTGCTTATACCTAAAACTTTCTAAATAAAGTCAGAAGTAGGCCAATCCAAAACGAAAATTCATGAGGGAGGACTCCAAGGTGTGCCAGCCTCCACTTTTGAAAACCCTGGATTTACACTGGACACTGGATTTACAACAAGACAGCAGCTTGGTCGTAGGCCTAGGTTACATACAAGATGCCCAGACTACACTGAAAGCTATGACAGAGTAGGAGTAGAGGCAGGACTCCAGCTCTGTAATTCATACTGGGACACCTTCAGCCCTCTCCCAGTATTTCCATAAAGGATGAGACAAAAAAGGATCATTTTCCATCTGGAGGAAGATCAGCAGCCACAAAACAGGGATTTGTTTGCTATTGTCCTGGCTTTTATTGATCCAAAGTCAAGAGGAGCTTTACCTCTGAGGGAAGCATGTTATTTCTTGAGGAAATATGTTATTTCAGAGCAGTAGAGGTGACTGCAGACTGAAATGGCTGTTTTCTCTTCAGCTCTAGAGGTGATAATCCAGTCCTATAGTCCAGGATTTATTACAACTCTCTTCTGGTTTTCTTTCCTTCTGTCCTTCTTTCTTTTGTGATGGGGTGGGGAGATTGGTAGGTGTCTTTTTTTCTGTTTAGCATCGCTCACTGGTGACAAATGAAGGTTAATCTGGATCAACCCTAGATGGTTAATGGTCCACTGGTAGGCGCTGTCTTCCACAAATGCTACTGATGGCCTCCAGGCAGCCATAGGAGAAACATCCCTGTGTGGCACCACAGGGGCGTTATTCCCTGTGGCATTCATGCAAGTAGGCACAGGCTCGCTGGAGCTTTCCTCAGCTTGGGAGAATGCCAAGTGGGTAAAGCTTCTGTTTCACCTCCTCCACAGATGCTCTCTGAATGACTCATCTGGCACCAGAGCTGCAGCTACCATCTTCTACATCTATGTATATTTTCCAGAAACAATAGACATACTGAAAAAGACTTAATGTTTTTTTCTAAAAAATATATAGATAGATAACATGTAATTAAGGATTGATAAAACAGCTGCTATATAGTCTACTTATAACTTTGGAGCTGGTATAGACTAGAACACTGTCTCCTTTTATGCAAAATATAAAGACTGATTGATGATAGTGCATTCTTCTGCATTATATATATCTTTTTAAAGATTCTTCAGTGTCGTAATTTATTTCATTGGAGTTCTATTATCTGCTGGCTGTTATTTCATGAAGTAGAAAACAGTGTCTGGAACACACTGTCTTTAGTGCAAATGTACTGAAGAAATATTTCCTAATTGGAACAGAATAGTTTAGCAGCAGCACAGCTATAAATATTTTTCAACAGTTTTTTAAAAAACTATATTTTCTTTTTAAAAATAGCAAAGCTTAGAAAAGATGATAGGAAAGTAGTGACTTGTTTTTCATGACAACTGATGAGATGTGACATTGCTGAGGAGGACAATCTTTTAACAAGTAGTGATTTTATTAATTCTTTGTGCCTCAATGAGACCTAATTCAAATAGTAAAAGGCAAGTAACTGAGTGTTTTGGAGGACATGTTCAGAGCCGCAAAAAGTGATGTGTGTGTGTCAGTTTTTTGCTCATTTTGAGCAGTGTTGAGTATGGATGAATTACAGTACTTTCTTGTCAGTGACTCTGAGTACATCCATTCTAAATGTTTATGCTGAGTTTTCCATCCCAGCTTCTTGTAGGTGTGCACCTTCTTTACCGCCAATCACAGGAGCAGTCAGTCTGGACAGCTTGCCTCTCTTCCAGAAAATGGGCTTAACTCTGTTAAAATGTGGGTATAAGTCTCTGCAAACAGAGGTGAGATTTGAACCACTGCAGCCCCCCCATGCTAGGGATGAGAACCTCATATCCACTGAATAAATGAGTGAAACAGTGATAGCTTCTCTTTTCCTGGCTGTCATAACCACCTAAGACCTGAAAATTGTATGTTGCAATGCTAATACTAGGATAAAAATACATCAAAAGACCGCAGAAAAACTAATACCAAGGAAGTCAGAAAAAGAGGGGTTAGCAAGGTAAATAAGTGTTGATTCATACATGGAAGTAGGAAAACACAAATAACTACTGAGTTGCTCCTCAGCAAAATGGGAAATATCCTGAACACAGAGAGGAGTCATATTTTCTAGTACTCACTCAGTAGTGCTTATTTAGAAAATAGGGCTAGTATAAAATGTAAAGAATCTGTGGTTTTCTTATCCAGTCGTGTAACTAATGATTCTGCCATCACAGATGGAGAGTTGTGTCAAGTTTCTGAGGGAGCAAGGTGGCAGCTTTCTCTCTCCTGGTAAATAACGCCACGCTAGCCAAGTCATCCCTCTAGCCAAATCCTGTCCCTGCTGCTGTCCATAGCAAAGTTCCCATTGCACAAGGTGTTGTAGAATAAGGTTGTCAGTAACTATTTCTCTAGTTTACATGTTACGCGAACATTAAAAGAAATAGGTCTCTGGTCATCATCCAGTGGAGAGGAATACATGTACAAGGAACAGGGGAGCACAATTTTCATTGGCCTGCATCCTGTATAGTGAAATGAAGAGCACACACAATACTTCCACTCTAAATCAGTAATGGTTTAATTCTACTGTGTATTCATGTCACACTGATGAAATCTGTTTTCAACAAACAGCTCCAAAAAAGATGTTTGATTTTGAACCACAGCACTGGTTCTAGTTCAGGTTATCTCCAGGTAAACTAATCAATTAATATGACTCAACAAGGAAAGAGAATGGAGGAAAAGACAAGACTGTAGATTGTTTCTGCTTCTGAAGGCTTCTCAGTGTGGAATGGTATCTGAAAAAACAAGACAATGGAGAATTGAGCCTCAGATTGTAAAAAAACTAGCATCATACCTCTTTCTACAAGGAATATCCATGAATATTTATTTATAAAAAAACGTGTATGAATAATGATTGTATCTAGACATTGTCTAAATCTATGGCATTATCCATAACATAAGTGATTAATTAATATCATCTGGAGAAACACCATCTATACTTAATCCATTATAAAATAATGAAACCCAAAAATTGATGGATGCTCTGTGATTATGTCAGGCTGAAGATTACATATTTGTAGAACCACAGGAAGATCAGGAAAAATTTTATTCTAAGATACAATGGCATGAAATTGAAGCAATTATTCTGTGAAAAATGTAGGAAAGAACATATAAAAATAGCAATTGCAAAAGAAACGCTGAAAATGATTAGGTGATGGATCATATGGAAATGGCTGTCAGCTCTATGGCCCCAAGTCAAATGGTCTAAGTATATCATCATAATAACAATATTCATAACTGTTAGAGATTGAAAGTTCATATGGTTATTACAACCACTAGTGATATATGGTGCAGTGCTAAAGAGAGACTTTGTATTTCTCTGTCCAAGACAAAGATAATTCCATTTAAGTAATCATAATTTTCTTGCAAACTATCACAAAATGCAGCCCCCATTTTTTTTTCCATAGCCACTTTCCTGTCCTATGTCATTATAGTTTTACATCCCAAGTTTTACAATTGTTTAATGGGTTGTTAATATGACGATTTAAATGCCCTTAGAGTATGTCACGATGGCTGCAAAAATTAAAAGGATACAGACTTTGCTGTATTCTTGCCTTTTCTCTGTTACATTTGGTTAATATGACTTAATTTTCTATGTTCAGAACCTGTATGGTCTATTTTAACTGATAAATTGGTAATGTTTATTTTCTATTGTGCTTTCAGGGAATATGCCAAACTAAAAAAATAAATTTATCATGCAATCCCATACTGAACTCAGTGTGGCATTCCACGGCACAGATTACATTAGTTATTAGCCATTCAAAGTAAAATTTAAAAAGCAAGCAAGTACAAATCAACATATTCCAGATGGTTTTCCAATTGTAAAGTCTCCAGATATTTTATGTGATGACAATGACTGCCGGAGTTAGAACTATAATTTGCTCTGGCAACAACAGTTATGTACATCCCACGCACCCCATCACCGGCAGAGATAACAACTCAGTGAAATATTTTAGCTTAATCAATCTGCACACCCACATCTGCCTGTGGATGGAATAGAAACTACCACCTGGCTTTGGGGAATTTTGAACACACAGGATTTCCTGACTTCTCCCTAGCAGAACACCTGCACTGGCATGTTAAATACACTAGTAAGCTACATGGCAAACTTAGCAGGGTCAGGGCGTAAGCACAGTGATGATGTTATTCTTACCATTAATGTGCTCCCTATAATGGCACTGGCTGGTGCCAGCTAACACTTTCCCTGATAATGTCAGCATATTGTTTGTGGAAGAGCCCATGCCCAGGCCATTCATGGTTGACAGAATGGAAAAGGCCGCTAGCTTTGGGTCAGGAAGAGAGTTTAGCCATATGGACATCACTTGTTCAGTGTAATTTCCCCCCAGAACAGAACAGTGTCTGTTCCCAGTTAGTTTACTGGTAGAGGTGTACTCTAAGTATATGAAGATGTACAGCTCTTCACAACGGGCCCTGCTAAATAAAGGGTGCCCTGACCCTAAGGCAAAGTGGTGCAGCCTGGCTTGTGTTCCCACTATTTAGGGCTAGCACCTTCTGCAGCTGATTAGCAGGATGCATATAACATAACCTTGGATATTTTCTGGGCCCTATATGACACGTTTGCAACCCAAGACATTGTTTATCGTTTGGTTTTCTAGTTCAAATGGCTAACAGAACATAACTATGTTACATGGGCCACCAGAGTGGTGGTGTTACAGCACAAAAAATGAGGGTACGTATTGTGTGCCTGTAGGGTGTAGCATCAGGCGAGATGGGGCTTTGAGGTTTCAAAGCCCACCGAGATAGTGTTGGAGGAGTGTGGATGGTGTGGAGGCAGTCAATCTCTCAGTCTCCATACAGTCTTGGAAGCAGTCTTTAAAGTGAACTATTCTCAGAAGCATTTCCAGGCTTTATGTTACAGAAAACTAAAAGACTTATCAACTAATCATGGTGGACAGGCAAGGCTCAGTGCTTGATATCACTTCTTATTTACCAGCATAGATATATCCAAAGTGACTTGCGTTACCATAGACTAATCATGTGTTTTGGAGAAGGGAAAACTCTTCTGTATACTTCACCATGTAACACTGCTTCAAATGAGATTATATTCTTTTCCCAAGCAATGTTGCCATATGTCTGAGTTTCCCAAGATGTGTCCTTTTTTCTCAGGAAGACTTTGAAGATTTCACTTATTTACTGAAATGCACAGCAGCCATGTCAGAGCAGTAGCTTTTTCCTGGCTGCCCGATATCTGGTATCGTCATATGTATCCACATCATTTCAGCTGCGCAGCTTAGATGAAAGAATAGTGAGTTGGATGCTTCTAGGAAATACTGGCTCTACAGCTGAAGCGCTGAACACATCTGAGTGTGTGCAGTCCACCCGACAGGCCCTGAGTTCCAGCAAGTGTTGGAAATCCCAGACTGAGCCATGGTAACCCTGTTTCCAGTGACATTGAGCGGTGACTGATGAGCATGCCTGATGCCTTAATCTTTCCGTATGTTCACTGTTTTCTGTTTGTCTTGATGTAATTCACTGAACAGTCCCCATATTAGTTCATTTAATGTCATGAGAACTGGTATCTTCCTTTCATATCAGTTGCAGCTGTCCTTTCCTGATTTAACTCCAGTGCGCACGCTGTACTTCTTACAGTGACTCATATGCTGAAAAATGTCGTAACCACATGAAAACTCAGAAGTGACCTAGAGAAAGCATACAGATGCATTCAGATATGTGAGTGGTAAATAATACTTAGTACAGACCAAATAAGCACGGAAAGCCAAAAGGGCTAGCCAAAAAGTGGAAGTGAGTGAGAGCAGCTGAACTATTCATCTTCATATTCGTTAAGAACAGATGACTCAATATGTATGTATAGATCCTTCTGACTGGCAAATGATTTCTAGGAAGGAGTTTAGTTATGTAGCTGATGTTCACAAAGAGTTTGCAGCATGGTTCCTATGAACAAACCTCAGATTTGGAAGTGATTGTAGAGTTTATTTTATCTGTTAGAGGTTTAAAATTTTCCCTCTTAATTATTCGTAGGAAAAAACATACTTCCCAATGGCCCATGCACCATCTAAATCCCAGCAGACCCTTGCGTTCTGCTGACCTCACAGATTATTCAATCTGTCATTCAATTTGCTAACCCCTGTGGTGATGGTCGTGGTGGTGAAGTGAGTCAAAGGTTTTTAAACCAAAGAATACGTTAATAATAGTTCATTCCTCATTTGTTTTGTAGGAAAAACTAAAGCTTATCAAATCCTTTTTTAAAATGTCAGTGGAAAATTTGAAATAAATCAGTACAATTTTGTCATCTTCTTTTTCTTGCCTGAGTGGTTCATTTATATTTTCATATAACAACAAGCCTTCATTTAATAACTCAGGACTGAAAGGTGATGTATTTCTGCCTCAAATGGCAAAATACCGTCTCCACCACCTTTCAAACCTACTTACAAGTTCATATCTTGTGCAACCCGATCTACTCCAGTGTGAACCTTCATTACAGACTATAGAGGGCAGGTGAGGATTATAAACCTGTACAGCCAGTGTTTCAGTGCCTAACACAAGGCCTTTTCTTAAATGGATCTAAGCCAGTTGTTTCTTCCAGCTGATGACTTGCATTGTCTCCTTCAGTTGAGATACCACTTTTTAATTTCCAAATGCATTAAGGAGTTTATTTTTTAAGATAAGAAAGAGGTAACAAGGGTAAAGGTTGCTTCATAGATAGAGACTGACACCGCATATTAACAACGTAAGTTATGTAAAGGACTGTTTCTTCCATTCCTTTGTTTTCCGGCCACCAAAGTTGTCCCTGTGTCAACATTTTTCACAGTATTAATTACTCAGCCATTCACTTCTGGCTGATGTATGGCGCACAGTTTCTCTTGCTCTAGCAGCTGGAACTTGGGTGATACTATGATGCACGGGTCATATTGTTTTCATATTTAAGTGCTGCAAACTGCAGAGCTCTGCAGATAGAAACAATCAGAGTGTTGTGTGAGAAAGAAGCAGTGTATACATTTATTCTGCTCTTCCTAAGAGATATTTTGAAATAATTACAAACATTGCATTGAGGAGAAGAATGAAATCAGACTGATCATGCAGGTATCTTACAGGCATTTGGCAATATGAAGTTGAGTTGAGTAAATAATTTATTCCAATATAAGTTCATAAAAGAAAGCACAGATGTTTATATTTTTTAGATAACACAGAAACACTGATGGTTAAACTAACTAGTGCTGTGGGTGGAATGAATCCTCAAGAGAGAGAGGAAAAAAAGTTTAAAATCTACAAAGGGAATTTTAAACTGATGTCAGAAGGAGGATGGTAATGGTATAAGAATGGAGGTTTATCCCTTTTCCTTCTCCCATTCTGTGATGTCTTTTTAAAAAATACCAAAGGCGGGAAGGCTTTATCCTGCTTTTTGTTAAAAACAGTAGCTCCCTGAAAAATTGGATGAAGCTTACAGTGGACCCTAACCAGGTAGAATGGTAGGGTTTTGGCTACACTTTGGATTTGTTTAAACTAGAAATTAAATTTGGAGAGTAAATCATAAGTACTTATTCTTTAACATCCTTAGAAAAGGGAAAGAGGAGGGGGAACTGTGATGAAATCTTTTATTTACCTGATACTTAACCTATTTTTAAAGATTTTTCAGCTATTGAAGTAGTACAGTAGCGCAGAACTTCAGTCCCGGTAGATGGTGTCATAAGAACTTTTTTAAATTTTTTTGATTACTCCTTAAATCTGTAAACACCAGAAAACAGTCTAGTTTTGTGGTGAAAACACGAAGTGAGTTGCTATTATACAAAGCACAGCTGGATTCATTATCTTCACATACACAGTCTAACCTTGTTTTATCCTAACGGACCTATCTCAGGTTTATCCTTAACGGACAGCATTTTCCTATTAAATGCATGTTCATTTGATGACTATTGGAGACAATGTATCAACACATTATTAGCTTTCTGTCCTAAGCACAAGCCAATGCATTTCCAGCTGTGTACATGCAGCCATGTATTTACCACAGATGGTAAAGTCTCATGAGTGCATTCTCAAAATCAGAAGATGATGTATTTAAAGATGAGAACAAAGCTGGTTTATTTACTGAAGTTTTCCTCTCATTACTGAATCTGAGACACTAAATTCATGGACTTGCCTGTTCCAGCCTCAGTACATATACAGAGAGCCCCAGTGTTTTGAGAAGAGCCGTTTGGCAGCTAGTAATATGTTAATCAATTGAGTATTGGAATAGCTCAGCAGTTCCCTGAAGTGAGTGCATTACTGAGAGTAGCAAGCCAATTGCGAACCTGCTTAATTTGGTTTTGTCAGAATTTCATAACCGATGCTATAAATAATTATCTGCTTTTTCTCTCAAAGAATCGACCAATCCTCCGGGCTGAACACATAGCTTTATTGATAATTCATGGACCAAAGAACTTTGGGCTTTCTATCAAACAAAACTTACTTTACAAGCTAGTGGAAAACAGAGACTGGAAACCTTTTCTCTGCTTAGCCTTTCCCCAAGAATCATAGATAATAACTAGACTAAATTTTTCCGATCGGAGCTTAGATTTTGTATTTGGACTTTATGTGTAATACTAACGTTTATTCCTGAATGCAAACAAAACCATGACCAAAGCAAACTAGATTTATGACCAAAACAAACTACTTCTTGCAGAGACTGCATCTGTAAAATTATCCAAAACTACTATTTCTTACATTTGAAGATAGATTAGAATTTATTTTTCATTTCTGAAGTATTCCAACACAAGTATATCTCACGTGTTTAAACTGCAGGCAGGTTCCCTACATATAGCATTGCCTAAATAGTATTTTTCCAGTTGGAGAAAAGCTGCTTCCTTCTCCAGAGCGTATCCTCTCTTCCTGCAACGAGGAGAGCAAGCAGCTGAAAGCTGAGCACTGCTGTGATCCGCAGGTGTGGTTTGGGAAATTAGCTTCAAACTTGGATTTCTGTGATATTATAGTGAGGGCCTGGAAGATCCAATGTGCCCTGGAGACAGATGGTTTACCTGGCCAGAAAGCAGAGATGAAAGGCAGAAGCAGGGCCTCCACTTTTTGGCAACAGTAGATTGTTGATTTGGTTTATCTCATTCTAGGGAACTCTAATGGTAATGTGACCACTCTGCTGTGTAAACTGGGTTGAAAATCACACGTAAACACTCTTGTTTAACCTTTTTGAATGGCATTCCTGATTGCAATTAAAGGAATATAAGAAGTGAACTTGACAATAATTTTAGCTAATATAGTTATTTTCTTACCTTGAAACCACAGAACTTAATTTTTATGTGAAGAATTAGATTAGTTTTTCCTGCTTTTTATTTTTATGCAGGAAAATTAATTTATCTCTATTAGAGACACAGTTATGACAAGACAGTGGAAGACTGCCCTTCCTTAGCATTTTAGAGTAAAACCCTATGCTACACTCCTTGACCTTGGGATTTCCCTTGGCATACCATCATTTTCTATTTCTTAGTCAGCAAAGCAGTGTTTGTTTTTGAAGCTTTCTGAATCACTTTAAGATTTTAAAGGATCAAAGCAGTGTCCAGTGCTACTGTATGTATGCTTCAATTTGATCCTTCTTAGATGGAAACAAGATTGAATAAGATTGAATTCTTTCAAAATCAATGAAGTTGTCTCTGTATGGAAAATGGAGCAGAATCAACCTTTGAGGTTATCAAGATTGCATGTGGGAGTGGAACAAAAGACTATCATGTTTAGTGTTAGCTTTTAGCTGACTAGCTAAGAGATGAGTCAAAGTAAACTTTCACATACTTAAGACGCTCCCCATGACATATTTGGCTGTTTCATGCTCTTAAGTAGCAAAGTCAAAATTTTCCCTGTTACCCAAACCAATGAAAAGTGCCAGTCTTTATAACAGACAAGAGTTAGCTAGGGGAGCAGGCCAAGGTGGGGGTCAAAATGAGGAGTTATCTTTGAAGGCATACAATTCTTACCTTCTCATGAAGAAAGACTCAAGACCCATGAAGAAATGTATCGGGACTTTTTGATCCTCCATACC
Organism: Struthio camelus; assembly: GCF_040807025.1. Classification (NCBI taxonomy): domain Eukaryota; kingdom Metazoa; phylum Chordata; class Aves; order Struthioniformes; family Struthionidae; genus Struthio; species Struthio camelus. Next base: position 54,038,665 of record NC_090981.1, on the reverse strand, counting down.
TGCATTTTTGGGGAACGGAAGAAAACCACAAAATATCTGGGTAATTATGATAAAGCCAGATTGTTCTGTTCAGTGCCCATAAACAAATGTATCACTGTAGTTGTTTATTGTTGTAAATGATGCTTTGGTACAGAGATCCAACAAAAACTTGATTTGACTTAGCAGTGTTTATCTAACCAGCAATGAAACATGATATTTGCATCTCAGATAAGGAGGGATTGTACTTAAATGGTTGCATTATTTTAATGGACACTGGAGTGGCAAAAGTTTCCAACATAATAAGGCTTTTATAAATGAAATAATGAGGAAATCTCTGTGAGGAAGTGCTTAATTCAATTGAGAAGCAGAAGCTATATCTGATGTAGTAGCCTCACAGCTACAGTTCATGGCAGATTATGTAAGACACACAAAAATAACAAAGAGAGAAAGGCAGCAGGGAAAGCTAGAAATGAACAAACAGAGAACTAAATTGTGTATCTGAAAGATCTTGGGGGCTGAGGATGTCTTTTCCAAAACATGGGAGTGACAAACTAAATTCTCGAGGATCTGCTAGGGAGAAAAGTGCCATCTGATGAGTATCAGCTCTCAGGGCTGGCCAGCCACATCATTGCTAAGTTGCTAATAGTTTTATGCCCAATTGCACAGATCCTGAGGCAAGAAACTTGGTGTGCTGAGAGGAAAAGGTTTTCTGTGCCTCCTCTTTAATTAGAAAGGATCAGATTCTGATCAGACTTTCTTCACACGGATCAGTATCTTACTCCACAAGCCAGTGGGACTTCATGGGAGTAAAGTTTTGAACAATGAATCTTTGTGCTCCCTGACATTAGCTCAGCTGTGCAAAAAGTGATCCCTTTAAATAAAGTAATGATTGTTTAAGGAAGACATGTGTTTCACCCTGTTGCTTGTTAAAGTTGTGTCTATAAGCCTATCCTTCTTGTTTAGCCTTGACAAATCAAGTATGACTTCGTAAGTTTGCAGAAAAAACGTGAACACGTTAAGCTGAAAAATTTTGTTAACACTTTTCTAGTCCAACTGAACTAATATAAAATGGAAAATTATTTTAAAGTGACAGACTGAGTGAGTCCAAATGATGGTGAAAGGCCACATATGACCACCTTCTTTTGTTCAGTCTACCTTTTACTCCCAGTGGGAAGCAAGGATGCAGTGTAATAGTGCTGTCATCATAGACCTTTTCTTCTAAGTTCTTAGAATTACAAGTAGAAATTATATAATGCTTGTCTTGTGAAAAATCTCATTTTGCATTGGTCTGCCTTTATTCTCAGATGTTATCTGGGAGTTAGGTATGCTATATTAGGTCTTCAGAGAAATCACCAAATCTAAGACACTAATGGAATCTTAAAGCTGTTTTGCAGTAGCACTGAGATGCCCTGGATGATACTATGACAAAATGGGGACAGCAGGGAGAGGGACTGTACTGTTCGATGTTGGAAATGAAGAGCGGTCATCGTTCGCCAGATCTTACAAGTGAATATTTCAAACCAAAGTGCAGAGCAGGAGGAGGAGGAGAGAAGTGACACTAAACTGGTGAGTAAAGGCTAGCTGCTGCTACATGACTGGGAATTTTCTCTTTAAGGGAGCTGTTCTCTGGAGAAATGTCCTGGCACGCGTATGTCTTACTCTGTCTCCCTCCCCCCATCAAAAAAACAAAACAAAATAATCCATAAAACTAAAAAATTTCAAAATGTCTAGGGCAAAAACAAACAAACAAAAACCAACCAACCAACCAACCAAAAAGCCTCCAAGCAGTTTTCAATCCCAAAGGGAAAAGTTTCAGAGACTCCAGAAAGGGACTGTTCATTGCAAGTCCAAGGCACTTTTAACTCATAACGTCTCATAAAATACTGAGATACCCAAATTGGGACCTAGGCTATGTCTTCCAAATCCCTTTTCAGAAGCAAATTTTTATGCAGCGTCACATGCTCTTTTATTGTGGACTGCATTGGAACATCTCTGATCCTGAAACATTTTATCCTAATTGATTTATTGATTTATGTTTTTTCAGTGCTCTTTTTAGTAATGCATTCAGGAAGAGTCTCATATATGTGTACCTGATTTATTTATAATTTGAAATCATTCAGGGAAATAAATAAAGTACTTACGTTTGCATCAGTCACGAAACAAAGACAGTTTCTGCCCTGGTAAGACTACAGTCTATTAAGGAAACAGTAAGAAAAGGGAAAAGACTCTGGGAAGGCAGAACATTTTTCTGCTGCAGTGTAACTTTTTTTCTTTTGGACCAAATTACAGCCCTCAGAACACAGTCTAAAAACATACAGAGAGATTAAAAACAAGTTGTCAGGCAACCAAGTCCTACCCAGTCCTGGACATAAACCTGAGTAAATAGGGAGGCCTTGCACTGTAACCTAAGAATCAGTAAGTTCTGGCTCTGTCAAACGTTGGCTCCAGTGAATTCCAGATTAAGGGAAGGCTACTGACAATCGTTTGCTTCCCAGCTGCACATAACCCATTGCACAGGCTGTACGCTCAAGAACCCTAACTAACCGTTGCTGCTGTAGTGCCTAAAAAAGGCAGAAGTAGTTTCTCAAGTAGCTAAGCTACAAATAACATGAAGAGCTACAGATCAAGGTCACAACCTAGTTACTACCAAATGTAATCACGTTTTATGCCCTAACACCAGAGAAGATCTCTATCTTGTTCACTTTCATACGATGACAGTTTTGCACCTGCAGTTATGTTGAAGCTTGAAGGGTATTTGTTCTTATCCCCACTCAGACACCAGCTTCCAGAGTCAAATCTCTCAGCTCCTCATGAAGGAAAAACCAGGCCTGTGTGGAAATCTTGTTCTTTTCTTCTCCTAATAATCACAACACTATTAGCAATTGGTAATGCTTTTTCTTGCTTAATCCCAAGCCAAGCAATGAACGGTTTGGTTTAGAGAAGGGGATGCTGTTTCGGATGAGGGCTGGGGAGGTGGGAGTGATGTGAGGTGCAGTTTTGATTCATTACTGAAGAATTTCTGATACTTCGTTTAGATGATGGAGAGTAGAACTGTGCCTGTGTTCGCACAGTTCTGAAGTAGCGTTTCCACTCTCAAGTTTGTTGATGATCTGGAGTGAGTAGTAGAAAATGTTTTCCTTATTTTGGATAGATTTGCATGAGAATGCGTAGAATAACCCCAAAGACTACTGTAGAACGTTTTAAAGTGTCAGAAAGTGTTGTACTCATGTTTATAGATAAATGATCATTCCACTACAGTCATAATAGAAGGTTGGAGGCCTGATTTATGTCATTCTGGAAATATGAAGTGGATGGACTTTGACCTTTGGCCTAGGATGATCCCTGGTGGCTTAAAGCTGCCTCCTATAGTATTCCACCTATGGCCTTCGACATCCATTATATTGAGACATGTGAGCAGAAGTAATCCAAAAAGACAGCAAACGGAAGTGTCTATTGCCTACTGGTACATAGCCTTTGGATTAGTTAATATGTGCTGTCTGGGGAGGCTTGTGCTCTCTAGGAACTTACTCAGGAGATAAGGAGCTGATTTCAGAGTAGGAGGGAAAGCAAATTCAACGTATACATCAAGGCTTTTTCCGTTCAGCTCTAAAATGGTAAGTTGGCAAGTGTATATCCATATTCTATTTCTGTATAATTATTTCATGCAGCAATCACAAATAGGGTCAGAGTAAAAAATATTATACTAGGGTCAATTGCCTTTGCTGGGTCAAGGGCATCTCAGGATCAGGGTCAGGATGTATCCTAGAGTGCCTTTTCAGTAGTGTTGTCCTATAAAGAGCAGCTAGCTTCAAGGTTACTTCATGGCTGGAAGCTGTGTAGTTTGTGGTGTTTCTGAAAGGCATCCTGCCAGCACTTTATCCTTACTCTTTGGGTATATAACTTCACAGGAAAATTCTGTTAATGTTCTGAGGCTGGGTATATTTGGTCAATTGCGTTGATAATTTGGCAAGCACTTCAATACATGGTAACGCTTGTGCTTTAATTCAGGTTTCATTAGTGAGTAAAAGGTTATCTTGTATATTTTTATTGTTGCATGCATTTCTTTCTGTGTATTTAATGAGAGTGGGTAATTATACTCTTGTCACTATTAGAACTACAAACAAACCAGAAAAAAGCAGTAGATGTTAGATGTGAAAAGTGACTTTTTGGGGGCTGTTCTGGTAGCGAGGTCCACATACCAAAGCGTGGAAAATTAAGTCTGAAAGCAAAGGCAAAAGAATTCCACAGTTCTTGTTTCTTTCTCTTTTCTCTAACCTTCAGAAATTAGAAAGGGTTGCTATATTTTGGACACAGGGAAGTCAAATAGAGGGTTATAATTAGCTCTTTGGATGTAGATTTATATGATTTTCTTATGTTTAGACATTTTTTAGCTGTTATAAAACTTCTCCCTTTTGACCTCCAGTAGGCCCCACTATACAAGGGAGCGAACAGGGAGCAGGAGAATCAGCTAATTTATTTTCATACTTAAACAAAACTATTCTCCTCTAATAACAGCTGGAGAAAAGAAACAGCACTGCTAGGCCAACTACAGTGCATTTTGCAAGAAGTGTTTAGAGTGCAAGTTTGGCAGAGAGATCTACTACATATATATATACACTGTGACAGGATAGTCAGCTTTGATTAATGGAGGCATCTGAGCTTGAGACATATTTTAGTGGGGATTTTCTTAATACACCAGCATCTAGAGTCAGGTGATCATGAGAGAATCTAGGTTTGTTTATCTAAGTATGTTTCCAGCTTTTGCCATTACAGGGATGAGTCTGAGAGCCGGAATCACATGCACTCCAAAGGTTCAAAATGCAGGTTCGTAAGATGACAGCCCTTAAATGTAGTACTAGTTTTTAAATCAAATGATTTTCTGAATATTTGGAGTATATTGGATGAATTTTTTCACAGGTGTGCACATGTATGTCCTCCTGACATATGTAGGCTCTATTCCTTAGAAGACACTATTATATATGATTTATGCTGGAACTGCCATTGAACACAGATGTTCCCATAGGTATATTGGTTTTACCTCCCAAAGCAGGGACCTAAAGTGCTAAGCAGGCAAGAACTCCAGCCTTCCTCTTCCGCCACTGTTGCACATCCCAGTTTGTCCTTGAAGTCCCTATGGCAATGAGTAGTGGTGATGACTGTAAGCTGGCTGTTATCCTCTGTGACATGACTCCACGAGTTCACCAGGAACACAGGCCACCTTCCCCTGAATGTTGTGAAAAGCTAACCCTGTGGGTTTCTGCTTGCCTTGCAGTCCCAATGCAGGGTGAGCTCTGCTTAACATCAGCAGAAACACAGTCTATGAGAGAAGCATAACACTGGGTCCACAGATCGCTCCCTCCCTTGTCGACAGTCAGCACAACATAAAGTCCAGATGAGTTTTTTTTCCATCTGTCTTCTCTAAAAGGAATATTGGCATTTGAAAGTAAGTAGAAGCTACTTTGGTTTTAAATACCAGCAAGATTGCTTAGAAGCAGATGCTTTTATGGAATGCAGCTGCCACAGTGTGTCTTTAACATCCTCTGGGATTGGGTGACAGTGGGAACAAATAAACCTTCTTACCTGTGGTACAACTATGGTAAGGAGTCTTACCTACAGTCTATATAAACTTCTATATACACAGGCTGTGGAGCAACAACAGAGCTGTCCTTTGAACTGTGCTGCTTTGTGCCTTTACCCTTGCACAGCTTTGATTAAGGTTGCAGGTTGCTCTACGCCGCACATCACCAAGTCAGCAAAGATATTGCCTGGGTGCCAAAAGCAATGTCAGCATGCCAGGGCACTGTGTTCCCAGGCTGATACGTCTCATTTCTAAAGAAAGCTAATTTGACTGGACATGGCGCACAATGACGTAGGTCATTGTGATTCCAGCCATAGCTGTTTCAGTCTTGGGGCACCCCACTGCATGGTGTGGTGATAGCAAATCCTTACACCCCTACACAACTTAGGTGCTGCATTTTACACACTTAGACTCCGAGCAGAGAACGCAATACTCAACATAAGGGAGTTTGGGCTCCATATAAAGTGCTCAAGAAGGGTGAGAGGCCTAAGAAAGTCATGTAATACCCCAAAGGAGTCCAGTTACAGTGAGATGGCAGAAAACAGATATAGGACATCTCCCACTTCTCAGAGCTTGTGCCATCCCTCAGAGCCATTGCTGCAATGGAAGTAATGACATCTGTTTTGGGTTCAAGACTTCAACTCACTCCTGAGAGTAGTCTTTACCAGTGCCTTTTGAAAGAATCAGGCTGGGCTCACCCTTTTTCAAAGTCAATAGCAGTGCGACCAACCATTCTAGTATAACAACCAGTGAGTTAAAATGCTTGCCTGGCAAGTGAGAAACCAGGGTCCCACTCTCTCCATAGCTGGAAGGATATACAAGCCCAGCTCTCTACCCTTGGTACTTGGGAGCTGGACTGCAACTTGGGGAGGGAAGAAGGGGGAAATGCACTAAAACACTGGCACTGGAAGGCCTAATTTCCAGAAATGTGTATTGATGATGAGAATAAACACACACATTTCATACATTTCAAGACTGCGCTACTGCATTTGAAATGATTTGTATTTACTTGAAGATACAGTCAGGAGATTCTCATCTGTTGTACCATGCCCTCTGCATAAAGTCTTTGATAAATGTTCCTATCAGACTGGACAATTTAAAATAAGCCTTTATTTATTTCAAATTGTGTCACTGTCTAAGAACTATTTAATGAAGGGATGAAATCTTCCCATGGAGTCACCTGAAGATAATACTTACCAATCAGAGAATTTATTTGAGTCTAGTGTAAGTCTGTTATTGGGTATGTTGTCAGTCATAAGGGACTGTAGTCATTTCAGAATGATGTGAAGATAGATCCCAGGTGGCATAAATGGATGATCTGACTAATGGAACCAAGATTCCTGTTTGCACATATTAACCTTGTGAAATAGATGATGAAATGTAAGACAAGTGAGTTCAAAAGACACATTATTTAAATGACTGGATGAAGTGTAAACATTATGCCACATATTTAGTCTGCGAGCTAGAGAATATGAGGTGAATGGAAGAGACATCTAGCAGACTGATCAGGAAAAAAAGTATCTGGAGGTTATTTTAAGAAAAAAATCAGAAACTTTCATTCCTATACAAGCAGGCAAATATGGGTATAAATTAAAGCAGCTGAGATTTTGGGGTTGTAAATGGTGCTTACTTTTAGTTCACCTGTAATGCTGGGGAACATTCCTGATAAGACTAGGGTGTTCCTGAGTCCAAAAATGTCCCAGGAGATCCTCTCATTCTTATTTAAGTATTTGATGCAAAGACCAAGTATTACCTTGGCCTGACAATCCCTGAAAGAAAGTCTGCCAAGAGACAATCAGAAATGCCAGCTGCTATGAGCTGCTCTGAAAGTGGACCGGAAGAGACATGGATATTTCAGTAACTTCCCCCCTTTTTGACTAGATGCTTTTGTCTAAGTGATCAAAAAAAGGACATGGATTTTGTGATCATCCCCTTATTCCCTCTTCTTACCTGACCCTGAGTCTCCTGGTGTGCTTAGATTGTAAACTGTGCAGGGCAGGAACTGCGTGCTCAGCACATGTCATAGGTGCTCAGCACAGCATATCTCATCTTAACACTCTACAACAACAACAAGATTTAGGGCTTAGGTGCAGTGATTTAGTCTTCTGCTAGACGTTTTAGGAATGAACAACAAAGTTATGCATACTCAGGTAGAGTGTGGGACCTATTTTTATTGGAAAAGAAGTAACCCGGTGGAGAGTTTGAAATTAAACACTTCTGATCCCAGACCTGGTATAAACCTTTTGCTCTTTTAAAAGTTAGCTCATTTGTATTCTTGCTGACCATTGTAACCCTCCCCAAAAATTCTGAAGGTTACTTACTGAACCTGGTTGTAGCTTTCACATAGTTCAATGAGTACGTGAAATAGACAATCTAAAATTACGCACTTCAAAATATAATATAAATTGAGTCCATAAAATATAACAAGAAATAAAATGGAATTCCACATTAATGGAAGCCATGTTAATTTGATACTAGTGAAGTTAGGAAAATGTAAAAAAGAAAGAAAAGGAGAATAAGGTAAACCAGGGAGGGAGAACAAGCAGTGGGAATGATTTGTCTTGGTCCTCCAGTTTCTAATGTTCTTATGTGAAGGTACATTAAAGCACATTTACTTCCTCATGTTGCATTTGGTGTTAATGCTGGTGCTTGTTTACTAAAGACTTGAGCAAGCACCTTGTTATTGGGCAAGTTCTTATTCTTAAACAAATAAAAGGGATCAAAAGTTCCTGAAACAAAGAGGTGATTCATGGAAGGAAAAAAACTGGTAGGGTGGAAGATATGGTCCTCATTGTTATAATTTCAACATAATCTGGCATTATCCCGACAGTCAACGTTTTCAATAGCCAGCTGTACATTTAGGTATGTAACAAGTAAAAAGTCCTGTGAAGTGACAAGCCAGAAATCCAAGTAGAAGACAATCAATTTAAAAGCAATGTACTAATCATCACAACAGTCTGATTTACCATAAACCATTAAAATGATTTTTAGGACTAGGGTTGTTTGTGGGAAAAATCTCTCCTAGCAGGGTAGCCTCTGTGCCCCAGTGGTTGAAATCAGGAAACGGAATGTTTCTGACTTTCACTTTGGGACTGGAAAAAGGAAGGTTATTATCGTTGACACAAAAACTTCTGCTTCTTTAGCACAAGAGGTTCTCAAATGAAACATAAAATTATGTTTAATACGCCTACAGCAGGAAGCTCTTATCATTGCAGTTCCTAATGATTTTATTTTTGTGGTTGGGAGATATGTATTTCAAATGGAAATTCTTTTTGGTTTTTATTTTGGCTTTTACTTCGTCATCTGTAAAATCTGCAGAACTGAAGTTGCTGTTATACTAATGTGTTGTTTTCTTGGTAGCAGTTATTGCCAAGAATTTCTTCAAGTCTACTTTAAGCAGAAACTTCCAGTACCAAATAAAATCACAATGATAGCTAGCGATGAAAAAAAAAAAATCATGATTTCATGGAACAAAACCTTCCATGATGCTTTGGCAGAGCAAAATTCTTTTGTTCCTTTTTGCAGCTCGATCATTTTGTTAACATCCTTGCCATTTAGATAGAAATATAAAATCAATATTAGAAAGCTGTTCTTTTGAGTCTTCTACTGTTTCATTATACCTCACAGCAGAATGTCTATGCACAGTGGCAGCTGGGAAAATTGTCCTATCCAGCTGTTAGAAACCTGCTGTGGAAACAGTTCTTCCACAGTCCTGAGGGAGATCTGAAAATATAGGGGAAGGTTGTATGTGTAACAGCAGAAGTGCCAGATGACATGTTCTTAATTTGTTCAGATTACGGTCATATACTTTCAAAAAATACATTTCAGACTGTCATAGTCTACCCATAGAACTAGATAACAGAAATAGATCAAATCTAGTTCCCATTGAACTAGGTAAAGACACACTGTACGACTTTAAAAAGATCCATTAATAAGTGCTTATAAATCTTTATTTGCTTTATGTAAAATGCAAGTACTTCAGCCTACAATCAAGTACATGAGTGGAATAATTATCTCCTTATTTTAACACGAAATATCCCTCTTTAATTCATATCCTATCTAGAGTGTGAATTAAACCAATCTGTGCATTAACCTCTGTGCAGCGGGGACCAGCTGCTCTGCAAGGGCGGTGAGCTGGGTGATGAGGGGATGGCAGGACAGGCAGTGCTGTGGGCTCTTGACAAAGGCCCCATCCCACAGCACCCAAACGAGACAAAAAGAGCAAGTCCGGGGGCAGCAGCCAGGGTCCATCCAGCAAGCGCCGGACAAGCCTGTAGCCACGAGGCAGGTCCAAGGCCGAGTGGCGAGGGAAGGCGAGGAGCAGCAAGGCCCAGGCCAGGCGCACGGCGCCTGCGGCCTTGCTTGGGGAGGACTGAGGGCAAGGGCCTGAGCCTGCGCGCAGCCCCCGAGCCGAGGGGCAGCCCCGGACGAGGCCTCTCGCGGCCTCTCTCGTGGCCTTGAGCTGTGTCCGCAGCAGCCCAATCCCAGGTTTCCCGCTGCGCCGCGGCAGAGCCCACCCCGAGCACGGCACCCAAACCCCGAGGAGGAGCAGAGGAGATTGCAGAGCCTCTCGCTGCGCTCACAGACCTGGCAGCTGTTTTCCAAGTCGGGCAATTTGCAGCTTAACTACTGCTGGAGAGACCAGAGGAAAAATCAGTTCTGCGTTTAAGGGGGTGAAGTTAGGTTAATTTTGAACCTTTTGAAAATCCCGCCTTGGAGAGCTCTGCATCTGGAGAGACAGATTTTATGTATCTGGGCCAAAGTATACATCAGATAAGACCAAACACATAAGTGTTTTGTCAGGCTTTAATTAGCTGGATGAGACTGGAAAACATGAACAATCTTTACCCCATCCAACAGCCCCTGAACAGCCATACCAGGACTGACAAGGTGCTACCATATATATCAGGAAAAAAAGACATGGAAGTACACATCCAATGGAAGAATGAGTTATTTCGTCATTCCTTTTCCAGAAGCAGTCCCTTAAAAGACATTAGCTTGGATTAAGTAAATTGGCAGTTGATCCAGAAAGCCCAGCAATATCTGCACTGAAATTGAAAGGGTGGCTGCAGTTTATGGGAAGACGGTTGATCAAGCTTGAAACAAACTAATGAAAACAGTGGCTGCAAACGTCTCTCCAGAGTTCTTCATCGTTCTTTCTACGGCTGACATGCACTGAAAACTGTCTGCTGTGGTTGCTGCATCAGCCAGAGTAGAGGTGGTCTGGGAGTGACCGTGTGTGGCTTGATTACACATTTGAGCCCAGTGAAGGTAGAAATAGTGTCTGTGTCAGTTATGATATATATTTTTCTTCCTGTTTATATTATAATATTTAGATATATTTACTAAATACTTTGTATCTTATTTTTTGCACGTTTATCTTGAACTAGTTCCAGAAAAATAAAAAACAAAATCCAGGAAATGTATTCTCATATTTAGAGTTTCTTATAGGCCATTGCAATCAAATCCAGATGGAACGGCACCAGACCAGGGCAAAGCCCATCTAATTGTAGGATTTTACCTATAAGGTTGTAGAAATCTCTTTTTTATTAAAGACATCTTTCAGAAGTTCCATGAATCTCTGAAATATATATCGATGCCGTGCAAAAGTACTCTTATATCAATTCCATACGTTAGGAAATGTTAGCAGTAAAACTTCTATGTTTACTTAACTTCCATCTTTACTTAAAAAAAAAGATTCACAATGTGTTTCATGGTTGTGGTTCGCTCAGAGAGCAGGTGCAGTAAAACTTCTCAGCAATATGAAATCTCTCCCTGGTGAATTTTCCTATGACCTGATCCAGTACTATTTGACCTTAACAGTGATCTCAATTCTAACAATATAATTTATTATTTAAGGGAATGATGTAGGAAACATTGGCTGATTATGTACTGGGAACATGGAAATAATAAGAAAACTCTACTTGAGATCTTGCATGCGTAACAGTTGTGAGACCTCCATCTTTTTTTGGCGCTCGTATGCATCCATGCATGTGCATACACATACATGTACACATCTCCCATCATCGCCATCTTCTAAGACTGCTCAGTTTTGATATTCCTGTTTTTTATATGATGTAAACGCTTCATTGTATATATTAAACTGTGTTATCTTCCACATGTAATACAATACTGAGGCAAGTTAGGCACCTTTACTTTTGGGAAGTGGTCTTTATCGTCTGCTGAGAAGTTGACCTAAAATATTTTGCCTATGAGTACTTGACAAATTCCAAGGGGATTTACTTTTCTGTGTGCAAAAACACAGATAGCTAGTAGTGTGTGATATAGGTTAGTTTTTTAGATCAGCAACTGATGACAGAAGTCTCATTGACTAAAATCCTGTGCAGATAGCTGCATATTGGCTTATCACAATCACAGAGATGCTGGAAAATGTCAGCAGCAAGGCCCTCATAGATAATGTCTTCAATTAATAAATCATTACTTAAATAGAAAACTACATTTCCTCCCTGTTTTATATTAAAGGAGATTTTCCTTTTCACTGTTTGTTCTTTCATTCATTTACCCATAGCATTCTGATTGATATGATGATGCAGAAATAGCCTACTTAGGTGGCCACAAAGCCATTTTCTTTGTGGAGAGCTCAGTAACAAATGGAATTTTAACTCTTGTCTACAGAAAAGCTATACTTAGAGCAGGGACGGAATTGTATTACGAAGTAGTTTACTGATAATTTGTGAAACAAAAAATCTGGGATTTGGTTGTAGAGGAGTATTACTAGGAAGCATAATGAAAGTGTACTGATAGAGCTATAAAAATTGGGCTAGGCTGGAATTTGAAATTATACTGCATTTGAGGAATGTGCTCTAGATGACCCTGCTTGAGCAGGGGGGTTGGACTAAATGCTCTCCAGAGGTCCCTTCCAACCTCAACCATCCTGTGATCCTGTGATCCTGTAGTACATGCTTTCAGGGCAAGGCAAGAAACTACATGACTTAGCAGTGTGTGTTTGACTTCAATGTATATACTCAGTCTGCGCTGAACAACTTTTATTTCTTTTAGTCACATACTTAGCTAAAGTAATACAAGGAGAATACAGAACAAACTTAGGAGCTGGGATAAAGATATGCTAATACTTTTTTATAAAATGTTCTGAGAAATCCAGAAGGCAGAAACTTCAGGAGAGCAAAAATTTTCTATATGTAAGGATAATTTGAGAAGCATTCTCTGCCTGCTTCTGCTTTGATTTTTGTACAATGCGTGTGTGTAAGCAGCCATGCACAAAGTAAACCCATTTGAAAATCTAACCCCAGCACTAAAGAGGAAGTGCTCTTCAGAAAAGTTGTTGCGGTGTTTAATAACATTTTACTTTAAACTCATATAGTTGAAAAAATTTCACATGTTTGCTTCTTAAATTTGCCAGGTGCCTTCTTCAAGCATGGCTGACAAAGATGGAAATGAAGGGGATAAAAAAATCAAGCTCTCTACCTCCCTTTGCTGCAGCTGTGATGAAAAGAGGTGTCCAAGTTACCGGAGTCCAGCTGAAAGGAATCATGATAGCATCCAGAGCATTCTCTTTGGAGGACTGGTGGCTGTTGCTTGCGGTGTGTTATGTATAAATAGGCTTCTTGCATCTTGGAATTACATGTGGAATTTGTCAGAAAGTTTCTTTGTATGAGACAACCATTACCTTAGCCACTGAGGCTGAAGAAACACCTCTAGAGCTCTACTTTGAGAGTTGAAATCTGCTCTTGGATTAACAGTAGACCCAAGACCCACGTAGAACAGCCCAGGGAGAGAGCTGGACTGATAACAAGTGCTGTAGGGCTAGATGAAACCCCAAACAAAAAATCTCATGGTCTTAGTATGGCCTATTAAGACTGGACCCTTCTTTCCCCTCTTTGCTATTCCCAGCAAACCTCCACCTGGCCTCTCATTTGGGAATAGGTCTTCCAGAATGAGTGATCAGGCAGTGGCCAAAAATGCTGTGACTGTATTCTTTATTTAATTTTCTTTATAAGAAAAAGGTGGAAAAATATGTTCATTTCTAAAACCATTAAGAAGATCTCCGAAGTACAGACCCCAGCTATCTGGTAATTCCTTGAATCTACATGGCCTTCTGACCAATATCCTCATTTATCTAAAGTATACACACCCATATTACAAAAGTATGGTAATCCCTACTTACTTATAGGGATAAACCTTCTCTCTGTGATGCCCAAGAAGATTTTCCTTTGACTTCAACAGGATGGGGACTGTAGCCCTAAGAGGAACTGACTGCCTCTGAGTTACTTGTCCTCTCAGCTTTTTCAGCAGCTATGCTCAAGGGGAGCAGAAGGCAAGGGTTATGTAGACTTCCTGTTTGTTTTTGCCCATTTCTCAGGGAAAAACAATGACAGGAACATGACAGAGACATATTTTTCTCTGTCTGCAGGTGGCTTCCTTTGTGGAGAAAGGCCAGGATGGAGCTCCAGCTCCTTCCATTGGTCTCTAACCAGCTGGGATTTAAACTAATTGAAATTCAGAGCTTTTCACTAAAGCCTTGGTAGCAGGAGAGATTTGAAGGCACAAATTTACCAATGATGTCAGCAATAACTGCACTACAACAGAGCAAAACCTGATTTCCACTGTTAAACTGACAGGTTTTATTTCCATGACATTGATTTTTCAAAAAGTCTTACAAACCCAGCTCATTGCCTTCTGCCTTGAAAACTGATAAAGAGAAACAGGATGCACTTCACTTCTCTTGCCTGCAAAATGAGGCCTCTGTGTAGACCACAGCTAGTAGCAATGAATTGCTGACCCAGAGACATACTTGCAGGGCTGATTGATTGATAGTTGTTTTTGCTTTAACAAGTAGTTATTACCAATTATGTCCATTTAAACTATGATAAATTCTATGCGGCATGTAACAATCGTGTTTCCTTAAATTGGCCATGATTCTGTAAGTGTTTGCAACATATGCTTATCTGTATGCACACAAGTGATCTCAGGAAAAGCTATGACACAATGTTAAAGATAACCCTGCAAACAGTTAGGTATTTGATTTTAAATCACAGTTTTAGTAATTCAGCACAGATATGCAGGATATTTTTCTGTTGCAGACAAGCTCCCATTAAGTGGACTCATTAAAGATATAGTCTGCTACCCACTGTGTTTAGTTGTAGAACTTAGGATATTTATTTTTAAAATTACCCTTTTGCCATGTAACAATGTTTGGAGGATAACTTTCTGCGGTGGCAGATAGGTTACTAGGATTCTACTATTTTCTCAGAACAAAAGCCACATTGCTTCCAACAACTGTCTTTCATTTCTTCTTATCAGTGATGAGAACAATACTTTATCTTTCACTTGATGCCACAAAGTCCAGAGGCACTGAGCATAATTATCCCTGTAGAAAAATGGGGTAAAATGACATTCAGAGAAATGAAGGAATTTGTGCATGGTCAAACTGCAGGTCAGCATCAAAGATGATTGCCTCTTTTCTGCTACCTGATTTTCTGCAGTAAAGAGGTCAACTGTATCCTTCACAGAAGCTCACATCCTTGGCTACAGAATATTTAACAGCTGCTCTTAAGTGTAGGGTATACCCAGACTTCTGAGAAGTATTACAAGTGAAGATCCACTATGGAAGTATTGCCACTGAGAAAATATATCCCTGCATTTTAGGGAAGTAAAACCTTTTGCATTTCCTTTTTTTACAAACTGGGGTTTCACACAACTGCTCATGCTACCTTGGTTCCCTCTCAGAATTATCTACTTTACAAATGAAAGTGTCTGTTGAAGACCTTTATCACTACCTGTATGATTCTCATAGAGCAAAAGAAAATAAAGCTGTGAAAGAGGGCTGAAGAGGATTTCAACAGGTCATCCTTCTGTCCTGAGGCAGGATCAGCTGTTTATAAATCATTTCCTGACATACAGTCATAACATATCCCTAATTCTGTTCTTACAATCCTTAACTGAGAGAGATTCAACAGACTCCTAATATAACCTGTTCTAGTACCTGATTACCTTTCTTGTTAGAGAATGTCCCTGTCTCTGACCTAAACATACTAGCCTGCAGTTTAAGCCCGTTATTTTTTCTCTGTCCACAGTAGACATTATTACCTCTCACTTTGCAGCAGCCTTTTACGTATTTGAAGGCTGTTATCATGTCTCCCCACAGTCTTTCTTCCCTCTAAGAATAAACGAATACCATTTTTTTCATGGTTCGTGTTCTCTAGACCTGTGATCTTTTTGTAGCTATCCTCTGCACTCTCTCCATTTGAGCTGCATTTCTTTTGGAGAATGCAGTTCATGAAGCAAAAGGATTATTTCCTGTATCTTATATATGAAACTTTTCTTTGGACATCTCAGTAACTCTGTTTTATTTTTTATTTTTCCTCTCAAGAACATGGCATTGCTTTGTGCACAGTTTATAATTAGTTTTAATTCCCAGTTCCTTGTCAGGAAAACTGCACTCTAACCATTCACTCCTCAGTTATTTCTGCTGAGGCATAGTACTTAATTGTTGAATTTGGATCCTATTTTCTAAAATAATTGCAGGCACTCAAGGCTGCTTCTTTTTACAGATTTAATATGTGAACTTTCCACACTATCTTGCAAGTCATCACTGAAGATACTGGCTAATACTAAATCCCAGATAGACTCTTTTGAAATCCTACCTCGTAACTATGCAGCGTGACAGTAAATTCTTGATAACTGCTCTCTGGACTTTCCAATTAACCCTAGCATTCACCTAACAAAAACTGAATATAGGCTTTTTACTAATCTAGGTGGTGCAGAGTAAAGAAGTCCTCTTCGAGTCTGTGTTTGTGTTGTGTGCTCCTTTTTACAAAGACTGTTATTCTGTTTTAGATACAGATTAGATTTGTTTGATTATTCTTGACAAATCAGTCCTGATTGTTATTTACTGCTGTATTATCTTTGGGGTGTTTATAATAGATTGATTGTTTCTTTTAATATTTTCCAAATAATTTCAGTTAGCCTGATCAGTTATCACTGTTTTGGCTCCTCCCATCCCCTTTTTGACACGTGCTGTCACTCTATCCTTGCTTTGGCTCTGCAATTAGTCCTGTGCATCTGTGCAGGCTCATTCTGAAATCACAGGATCATAGAATAATTCAGGTGGGAAGGGACATCTGGAGGGCTCTAATCCAATGTCCTGTTTAGAGCAGGGCCAACTTCAAAGTCAGATCAGGCTGCTTACAGCCTTGTCCAGCAGAGGTTTGAAAATCTCCAGGGATGGGAATTCTGCAGCTTCTGTGGGCAGTCTTTTCCTGTGCTGAACCACTCTCATTGCGAAACATTTTTCCTTTTATCTAATTGGAATTTCCCTTGCTGCCACTTGTGACCATTGCCTCTTTCCCTTTCTCTGTACAAATGTCAGCAGATAAAAATGTATTCACTCTTCATATATGTTGAGAGCTGTACAAGCTGTAAGGAGATGCAGAGGTAGGCCTGGTCTGTGTAGACCTGTTGATGATCATTTGTTTCAGCTGAGCTCTTGACAAACAAGTACTTCAGATAATATTGTCTTAAGTACTGGTTTTACCAGGAGTTCATCAGAAAGTGTTGGCAGACGCATCTCATTTGTCTATAGATGTACAGTAGAACAATGCCTCTGACAAAACACCTTATCAAAAGCTCTTAAAGGAATGACATTGTAATGCGTAAAAGGGGACTCTTCTTGTGGAATGATAACCACGTAAAATGCAGAATAAACAATCAATTTTTACAAAGGAAGGCAGTTACTAAAAGAGTCCATGTGGGACCTACAGATGAGACTTTTTCTGTCTGACCAATTTATTAATTCAGAAAAAGGTAAATATTGAGGACACAAGAGGTAGTAATACTGCTGACTAGTGCAAATACTGCTCTGAAGGTGCAGGATCAGGAGGAAAAAGTGGCCTTTTGCAACAAAAGCAAAAATGTGCAAATTTCCAGCTGAAGGTTTATCCAAAACTCCAAGCACAGGTAGCAGCAAAGCACACACAAGAAAAATAAAGGGACCTGTAATCAGATAATGCATTATGCCAGTTGGGTAGTTTTTCTGGGTATCTTATTTCCAAAGTTTGGCAAGGAATAGAGTTAACAGAAGGAAGATTCAGAGAGTAAAGATAAAAACTAAGCCCAATGTGCTAGAAAGCAGCATGCTTTATCACCTTTTCCTTCTATGAATTTCTCTCTCATTATTAGGCACCTTTCAAATGTTCCTTTTATTCTCTCTGCACATGTTTGAACACGAAGTACTAATCATAAAGAGTGCTTTTGTTATATTAAAGAGTGTGAACTTTAGAAAGTAGAGCGCACGGCTTTACATTAGAACTAAGGGTAGGTGAAGAGGATAGTCACGTCTTCTGTCAAGTGGTCATATTAAGAGAGGATAGCTATTATACAGCAGAATGAGGGGGGTGAACCTCAGTGACACTTCTGAAACCCACTAGCCTTCTTGTCCATTTGCTGAGGGGTAAAAATGTCCTGCAGTGAAGTGGTTTATGATTTTGAGTCTATTTATGAGATACCATAGAAAACTATCACCTACAAGTGGTGTCATAGAGGCAAATACATGCAATTACTGTCTTTCAGCAAACAGAGCACACACTGGGTAGTTATACAGGCGTATTCATGGGCTTCTTGCCTTTGCCTTTGCTAACTATAATTCTGCTTAACATAAATACCCTTCTAGGGAACAAGAAACATGCTGAGAAAACGTGTGAAGAACATTGACAAGATGTTAAAGGAAGATCTTTCCTCGTTCCGTACCTCCACATAAAATTCAGTCTGTTTTCCTTCCTTCCCTCAGAAAAACTCATGAGATTTATGCTCTTTCCTCCCCTCTTAGTAATAATTTCAAGCATGTTTTCCACAATTTTTTTTTGCATCAGTAACATCTTACTGGCAGAATACCAACCAGTGAGTCTATGGCTTGGCCAGTCTCCTGTTGGCTGAACACTACTCCTAAATTAGCCCTAAATTAGGACATTTCATGTGTCCTTGGGCTCTTCTGTAGCTGCTCAGTCCTATCTCCTGTTAACTTAGACTCTACAACCCTATACGTGGCAGAAAATGCCACATATGTAAGTCTGTACAAATATATATATAGCCAAAATCTATACTGGGGCCACCACTTACGGCTTATGAGCAGATTGAGTGCAATTTCTGTGCTGGATCATCAGGAAGTCCTTGAGCATCAAGAAACTATGCTCTCTTGGGCACTATAATTTAATCCATACTCCTTACTGTGGAAAGAGGTGAGCAAATAAGGGTTGCTGAAATCAAAGTCACAAGGTTGCCCTGGTTCCCATTTAGCCCAACCCTATCTTGGCAGCATGAGACCAGGAAAACTATTATCAACTTTCGTCACTACCAGTGCTTGCCTTTTTGACTCTTCAGGGTGTATGATGTGTGTCTTGTGGCTCTTAGCCATGAGATATTGCTGTGCAACATATATGGTCAGGAATTTTTATTTGGTATAATTCCTTAGTGACTTTTTTGAAGGCCCTATGTATGATGCACTGGGTTTCAAGAAGATAAATACAAGGGTAAAATAACCACGGAACTTGCTTTAAATCATGTCATCCAAGCTGCTATGTATTATAAGCTTTTGAAAGATGGTATTTATGAATATTTATATAGTTTTAGTAGGGTATTGGCTGGTAACAGTCAGATCTTGGAATCTGAAATTCCTTTCTGACTCCAATGAGAGTAAAAAGGCAACGATGTTTCCATGGAATACTTTTTGAAAGATTACTTTATCTGATAACTGTTTCAGTAAGGTCAAAGCACATGATTTTGATTTTGCTGTTGCAATTTCTGATTATTCCAAATGCTCATTCAGGTTACTCCCGTGGAAATTTCAACAAGCAATAAAAACATTTAATTGTATCTTTTTCTGATGAAAAATTGTTCTTTTTGAGAATCTACATTGATTTTAAATGCTAGTGAAGTGCAAGGCAGATATAACCCAATTCAACTGAATTTCATAGTGAAATAACATAAGAACACTTGCAATTGTTTACTTATGCCATGGTCTTGCTTTTATAACTTACCATAAATGCTTAAAAAGAAGAAATAAGTGTCCTGAATTACAGTTGTATTATCTGTGATCCGTCACAGGTAAATAGCTATCTAGAGCAATAATTAATCACAAGTTTTACATTGTACTAGAAACTGTAATGCAGAAATAATGATAGCTTATGCTGCCTCCAATCTAGGGAGCAAATATTTCAGCATACATCTTTTATAAGATAAAGGTATATGTGAGGATTATATAAAACCTATAAGATTTATGATGTTCCAAGACTAAATGTTAGTAGTTAAAGTGTCTGCCTGATATAACAAAAAACAACCCCAGTCTGCCTGGTAATTTTTTGCTAAGCATATTTGATAGGAAGCCAGGCTATCAAAATGCCAACAAATATCTGAGTGCTGGTGCCCAGACTTCTGTTACCCAACTGAAGATAGCCATGTTCAAAGGTGCGTGCGGACATGCATATCTGTATGGACGGATGATTCTTGTGGAAGTGTGGCACTTTGTTTGACTTTCAGCTCAACACAAAGATATCTGCTTCATTTCTATAAACCTGGTTGGTGAGTGAGCCTTTAAACTTACTTTCTGTTTCAAACAACATGTAACACTTTGCTCCTTTCCTGCTGGAAGCGGAAGAGCGCTAGTTAGCCACTCTGGGAAACTGAGTACAGTGTTTACTCATAAGCTGCATTTTCAACATTGGCCATTATTGTACAAACATGCTGAAAATAAGGTTTCAATGTGTAGGTCTGTTCTGTATACTCAGGTGTCATTGAATTACTTCCATTTTCTGTGGGATTCATTTGTTCCTAAGCATTTCAGTTTGTACTGGCCAGGATCAAAATAATTATAATATTCCTACTCCTATTTCTATCTGCATTGCTCCCACTGACTTTCTGAGGAATTCAGATTTCTCTCCACTGATGTAATTCTCAAAGGATGGTGGGGATGGAAGTCACCCCTTGCACTCACAGAATTACTCAGAAATGCAGATTCTTCACATGAAAAACTGGAAACCATTTGCTGTTTTTAGTTAGGAACGTCTCCTTCACACTTGCTTCTCTTCCCATTAACACAGTGATTTACTTGTAAAAGTCTCACTTGGGAGACACTCTGAGGATGAAACAGAACACCAAAAGTAAACGCTAAAACCTTTGGAGAGATTGAGGAGCTGGAATACATCCTGAAAAGAAGAGAGGGAAAAGAGCTAAAGACAGGGAGCAGAAAACCTTTGGCAAAAAACAAGAGAAGACATTGGCTAGAAGAGCAAACTAAACAAAAAGCATGCTGCAAAGTTCAGAAGGGTTAAAAGAAGGTGCAGACTCCTTCAGCAAACAGTAGTTTGTGCAGACAGGAGAATCCCAGAAAAGCTTTGGCCAAAGATAAAGGCAGGAAAGAAGGAAACAAAATGACAAAAACTTGCCAGAATGTTGCTCAACTTCTTGTAAGTTGGGGACTTGACTTGCAAAATGTCAGGTCAGTTGAACAACCGTTTTTTTCCTCTAAGTATTGTAGAAAGGAACCACAGCAAAAAGCAACGAATAGAGCTTAACTCTAGAATTTGGATACAAATCAGGATGTGGTGAGGTCTGTTTATCAGAGTCTCAGATATCTGATATTCTCCTATTACATTAAGGATATACTTAAAGTAGCTTCCATGTAAGGATTGTGCAATGGCTAGTATGAAATGACCTTGATGGTCTCCATCCTGTTCCTGGTAGGCATGTGTCAAAAACTCCCTTTGCCCCATTTGACACCGAGTGGAATTAGATTGGGGTTGCATTTCTCATGTCCTTAGATCAGTCCAGTCTCCTCTAGCGTCAAATGTGGACAATCCTCTTTGCAGAAGGGCATTATCTGGGGCACAGATTGACATATGCTCATTCTGCAGGAATATATTGAAAGAGGTGTAAGGAAGTGGTGGATGACATTCCTGTTGGAGAGTTTCAGAAAGAAGCTTCAGTAGTTCCCTGGAGTCATTTGCTTTTACTGCTTTATCAGAGAAAGTAGCTGTGACATGGTGATGAGGCCAGATATTGATTTTCCTTCTTATTCTAAACCTACTTATAAAGCAGAGAAGATGGTTTAAAAAGCTTTTCAGTGGTTTATCATGTCTGTCATTTTTCGTCAAGATAGAATCCAAATCAGGCACACTAACTGAAAAGAAATGCTGTTTTCAGCAATTCACGGTTTTTGTTGAGAATAGTTCCTTTCCTTTTGAACATCAAGGCTGCTATCTTAGCCTAATTAGCAGGAGTACTATTAACAAAGGAATATTTTTTGTTTTGTACAAAAGGCTTACTGCCTCTTCGATGTAAAATCTAGAGAAAGATCTTCTGAAAGCAAATCCCGAGAAAAGTGGAGAAACTTTTTGACCAACTTAAAAAGAGTGAGAATAAAGGAAAGAAAATAAGTCATCAAAGATTGAACTTTGCTCCTGCTTGATGTAAAAGGCCATTGTTTCTACGGAAGATAGAAAAGACTGTTCTGCCCTTTACTTCATACAAGGTCGGATTTAGGCTGGGAATTTGCCAGCTTCTATTGCAAAGTTTCTATCTAGTTACTTATATTGCTCTTAACACTGTAGTTTCTGAGGGCTTCGTTATGCTAATAAGTTTATTCCCACAAATCCACTTTGACAAGAAGACTTTATTATTATTATTATACCTGTTTTACAAGTACCATAGATTATGTAATCTAGCCAAAAATCACATAGCATATCTAAAAGAGATCAAAAAGCAGGATCTGAGTGTCCTGCTATCAGTCCTGCTAAGTGCCTTTCATATAAATCAATCTTTCTGATCTTCCTCAAATCAAAATCTTTGCTTGGGAAAGTCTGTAATAGCACAAAGCACTTCTTGAAAAATGACTTTAATTTGCCATCAAAAGCATAGAGTAGGCTCTGGAACCCAAGGAAGTGCAAAGTAATGGCACTGTATCTGATATACAATGAGTTTTCTGCGCTGGATGCTGAGCCACATCATATCTACATCTGTCAGCCAGTCTGTCGTTATGTGGGAGCAGACTGCAGCTTTATTAGTTTATAAAATGATAGTTTATTTTTTGAAGCTGTCAGCAATCAGTCATAATAGCAACCAATATGGCCAAGTGTGGTATGGTTAGTAAAAGTTGTTATTTGGATTCTAGCTCTGTCTCAGTGGTTTCCTTCATGCTATTGTTTTATAAAGAACAAAAATGCCATAGTGCATGATTTTACATGAAAAAAATTCCGGAGGAAGGGAGACACAACCTCCTCACGGTGAATCGTTGTAATCTGTGCTGCTGAGTCTATAGCTGACAGTTCATGATTCTTCATTTCTGAGAGAAGCATATATACACACACATACATATATCTGTCTGTATATAAAAGGAACCCTGTGGCCACAAGTGACACCTCTCAAGGTCAAAGGCCAAGCAGTCTCAGTTCTTCCTGTCTCCTATATGAAACTGAAATTGAAACCTAACCTGTGAGGAGCCTGAACGGTCCGAAAGGTTTATTTCATCTCTGGTGATTTAGCAGAAAATGTAATCAAAATCCTGAGTTTAGAACTGCTTTCTGTATTTGAATGACTTTGTCTTGTCTTGCTGTGTCAAATGATGTGGTTCCAGCAACACCTGAGATGCTGTTATTTTTCTCACACTTCAATGTTCATGATGTTCCCACTATTTTTGCCCCTGCATTTTTACCTGTGGAATGGCAGTTTGTGAACCCCAAGGGGATTGGGGTCATGCTCTACACAAGGAGTTTTCTGAGCAGTGTTAAGAGAACTTAAGTCTTCATTTCTCGTGAGAAGCAGCAAATTTGATTACTGAAGGATTAAAGAATAAGAGTCAATTTGATGCCATGAATGTGGTTTCATAGAAAAATAAGTCCTTTTCTGAAGCTCTGACTGCGTTGTCTGAAGAAGTTGTATGTAGAACTGACAGATTTAACTGTATATGGATGCTACATGCTAGAGGTTTTGTAATGTATTATGAGCTACACACTATGCACTATCAGGAACAGTGAATACCAGGTGGTCAAGAATTAGCTGACTGAAAGAGCTCAAGATAATTGTTAAGAAATCAACACTGAGCGGAGAGGTGCTCCAAATGGTAGTATAGAGAGTCACGTGTCAGTCCTAGCATGTTTCCAGACATACACCAATGATATAAAAGTACATACGGAAATCACAGAAAATAGAGCTGGAAGGGATCTTGAAGAGGTCGTGGCTTCCAAACACAAACCAGGGTGCCCAAGCTGCTCCAACAGTCCAACCTGTTCCTAACATGGGTGCCATCTTCCACTCGGCAGATCCTCAGTCTCCCTAGGCAGCCTGTTTTGGTGCTGCAGATCAGGCTCATTAATTTTTCTCCTATCTAAAGTCAATGTGGAAAAATGATTATTCCCCTCCTGCTGCCTTTTTCATATCTGAAGACTGTTACCACTTAGTCCTCCAGTCTTCTTATTTCTCGACTGAATACTGTTGATACTGATGACTTTCTGATGACTATTGATGACTTTTAATTTCTGCGCACAGGTCATGTTTCTAGACATTTTTGTTTTCTAGTCATTTTTTCTTCTTCTCTTCTGCCACAATTCTTTGAAGAGGGAAGGAAGGAGGAGGAAGAAGAAAATTCCCTATATTTCCCCCGTACAGATGTGAAGGTATTTGAGGTGAAGTTTTACCAAAGCCAAGTGAAATCACTTTGTGTGTCTTACAGGCGGTCTTCCTGTTTGTAGAGCCATTGTTTGCCTTTTTCACAAGAGCTTAAAACTGTTGACTCACGTCTGTTTATGATCTTTTGTAAGCCCCAGATCCTTTTCTTCCAGATTGCTACCCAGACCACTATACTCCACCTTGGCCTGGAACAGTTGCATGTTCTTGACAAAGAAAGTTTTCTGTTTGTGTTTAGTTGATTGTATCTGTTTTTATTTTCTCAGGACGTTTTTCTCCAATTTTTCCAGATCGTTTTACATTCTAATACTGACCTCCAGTATACTGGCTGTCCCTGCTGGGCACGTGCACATCCAGTTAGTTTTGAGCCTCATGAGGTGATGATGGGAACAGACAAGATCTGTCTTACAAGACAGATCATAGTGTTATACTCATTGGAGTTTGGTTTTCTTATCTATATGAATAAATTAAATATATCAGGGAGTCCTGCCTAGCATCAAGGCCAAATGCATAGTTTCTGTCCATATTATTAAACTCCATCACAAGGTATCTAAACCCAAACTGTTTATCGAGACTGATTCTGTGATAGATACTGAATGGTGTCCAGAATTCGTTTGTGAGGATAATCTTTGGCCGAACCCAGAACTGTGCCAGGATGTTTTAACAGTCCAGATAATCAGGTTCCTTTGCCTGCGAACCTCTTGGTTTTTCTTTAATTTACTAGTACAGACTTTGCTACAGTGTTAGCAATTAGGCAAATTTAACCAAAGATGTTATCAGAGCATTCAACTGCTGATGGCTAGGGTGCCTGCTATGTACAGAGCTGTAAACATGGACTAGGAGTCTTCTGCTTTGGCAGTGTAAAGGAAATGTCTATCTACCTACTTACTCATTCAAAGCAATAAATTACCTGTTGGTTTAATCTGAACTAATAGCTTTGCTGAGTGAATGGTTTAAAAATAAGCAAAATCTAACAGAAAACTATAAGGAGAAGGACTGCTCCAACTGAATGACTCACCATTCCTGATTGCAGCACAAATAGGATATCAGGGTGCACAAAAAGTGTTTGGGTCACTCAGAAAAGTGTTTATTAAAAGAAAGCTAAACTTCCAGGGCCTATGAAAAAGAATTGTTTACTCTCCAGTAACATACACATACATATATATAATACTCCATGTTGTTGTATATGTTCTTCCTGCTGGCTGTACCACTTATTCTTGAAAGATTAAATTGATGTTTGTCAGCTGAAGGACAGCATACTGTTTCGTCTTTCCCCTGTGACTATTCGTTTATCAATGCAGCAAATGCAGTACAAGATTAAACATGAACCACAGACTCGGCATTTGACATTGACAGGGTAGTTCCATAATCTCTAATGCTATAATATGCTGATTCATTAGAAAGACAGAGGACTATTCTGTTTATCCTGGTTCTTATACTGAAGCCTATCCTGGAACATTTCAGCTTATGCAAATACAAACAGGCAGACTGAACAAGGTATTATTTGATAAACTGGTATTTGCAGGCTATGCAAAAAGCTTTAGCATTTGCCTGCCCCTGTTGTGCCCAACACTAAAGTTTAGATTCTGAGAATACTGTTCAGCACCATGGGACCTTGAAAGTCCACAGAGATTATGTCTTTTGGGAAGCACCAAGAACCATGTCAGGACTGAGACGAATCATGGTTTTTCCCATAGCGTAGCCTAGATCCTCTCTCAGGCATGCAATGCAATATATGTTGCAGACAACATGACTAGGTCAAGCATGGTACACAATAGGGCAGTGACTGCTGTTACCTGCTGTATACCCAGCAGTTGGTATGGAGCAGCTGTCACTGATTTACTTATTTCATGGAGAACAGGACCCTGGAAAGCTTTAACGGAAAAAAATCTAGAGGTCACAGACGATAGCGCCCCATGCTCTCAGGTGAACTGACTGAAACTGCATGTGAGCTGTTCTAGCAGTGGCAGGAAGCACTGACAAATTCTACCTCCAGTACAAATTGTAGCTGAAGGCATTCGTGAACTCACCTCCATTCTTTATGGCTGGGCTATGTGCTGATATCTCTTTAGTTGATGTTTTTTCCCCTTCCATGTGCTCTTTCAATCCTGAGACCTAGACACTGAAGAGCTCTGATCTTGAGGTACCATCCACTTGCAGGAAAGCTAGTGACAGTCCCCCTCTGTGCAACTGAGATCTTATCCTCCACCTCCCAAGAGTGGGCCAGGGTATAGGGTAGCTGACTGCAGATTACTGTTCATCTCTTCTCTTGTCATGGATTAGATTCCAACTGTTTTTTTTTTTCTTTAGATGAATGCTCTTACCACTGTGATATAGTCATTCTTTTTGTTTACAGCTCAGTCCAAAATTATTTTCTGTGTGGAAATGGGAGTAAGTTCAACAGGACAGACTGAAGGAATCCAATTCTACCACTCTTCTGTAGCCTGGAGAATGAAGTATTCATGGGGGTAGCAATGCAGATCCAGGCAGGCAGCGGAAGAATATGGCGCTGCATCTCCTGCATCCTGTGTGAGGTCTCTAACCAGCTGGGCTATTGGTTAGAATTAGACTGTCACCCACTTCCCCCTCCATATAAGGAGGAACAGTTTGCTGTAGATGCTGGGGTGGAAGTTAGCACGTTGAAAGTTACAGAGTGGAAAAGGGAATCCAAACAATACATCGCAGCACAGGGATGCACACGCTACCTAGGCAGCAGGACAACCATGTCTTCAGGGTGCTGTATGTCCATATGCTGCTCCACAATGTGTTGCCTTTTGTGGGCCTGCCAACTTGCTAGGAGCTTGTTTGGATACTCTCAGTCTGTTCTGCTCTGCCGTGTGGACGTGATTGAAATTCCTAAGAGAGAGGGTGGTCAAATCATCCACTTCTTAGCATTTCCTATTGTTTTATTTGGGCAATGGATTGTTTTGATTCCCGTGGGTGTTACTCTGGGATACCTCTTATTACGCATGTGCTGTATTGGCAGTTCTTCTGATATTTCTTCTAATACACGAAATATACTTAATGTTGCATACTGAAGCATCTCATATATATATGTAAAGACTGAGAGCACACTCTTGGAGGGCAGAAACCCTGAGTGGGGTCAAGGGTTGAACATGTCAGGACCTTGTACTGCTTGCTCTTTCCCTGAGCACTGGGGAAATTGGAAGCAGATCTAAAAACTCAAATGAAACCTGTTCATTTCGTTTATTATCAGTTAATGAACTGATTTTCATTTGACACTTTTCAACGTTTCTAGAGAAAGGTTTTAGTTATTTAATAGAGCTGGTCACGTATTTTCTAATGAACTTGTTTTCTGTTGGAAAACGCTGGAGACTCAGAATGTTTGCCTGTCAGTTCAGGGCAACTAAGTAAACGGCCAGTTTCCCCGTCTGATCTTCTGTTGGTTGGTTACTCATAAACACCGTGGACTGTTTGCTGCTCAGGGAATCAAAAGTGTGGGAGCAGGCCAAAAAATTCCTTTTCTATTTTCTCATCATCTTTTCACAACTTTTTTTGGTTGAAATTTCTATTTTTTAATTCTCTCTGGAGACATTTTCTCATCTGTGCTTTGGTTTCTTTTGCAGGGGAAAAATCTGTGTTTTCTGTCCACCTCTGCTATTTACCTGCAAAGTAATCAAGAGGCAGCAGTGTATTGGACCAGGCTCACATCATGAAAATCATGAGTCAAGCTCTAAAAGAAATAAGTAAATATTAAAATAAAATGCATAATGGGGCCGTTTTTTCTTCTATGCTATTAGTTATATGCGATTTTTCATACTTTTGCAGAACCTGGTCTGGAATCTATTTTAAAAATAAAAGTTGTAATTCTTGCAATTGAAGAGGACGGTGGTGAAGGTTGGCTTGACTGCTTAGCACTTCTCATGTTCTGCCACCCTGCAGAGTCCTGCTTGTGCCCAACCTTTTATTTCTATGGCCCTAAGGAAGAAAATGCTTTCCAGAGTGTTTTATATGTCAGATGCAACCAGTTTCGCCAACTACCTTATCTAAAGGGAAAAATCCTCTATGAGGTTCTTTTGCCAGCTCTGTCTCTTCCTATTGCTTCTTCCACTACTTACAGCTGACTACTCATTAGTCCTCTCACCCAGTGTTTCTTTAGAGATAACGTGAATTCTTGTGAAAAAGAATATAATGTTCAAGTTAAGACGAATCTTTTCTAAGCTGTGTCAGGCTGAACTTCATATAGGGTTTCTAAACTGCAATAAATTCATTGTGTTTTTCAGTCTGTGTTAGTGGTGGCTTTTAAGCAGAATCAGTAGTCAGTTGTGCTCATATGAACTCCCTGGCAGCTTCAGTTATGTCCTAGGTGAAGTTTCATTTGTTTATTGTTATTTTCAGAGTAAACTGAAAAAGCATCCAAACATATAGAAGTTTCAGTACGGTCTTGGAGAGAATTGTGCATGATACCTGAGGCGTGCAAAGTTTACTTTAATCTGGAACATTGATTTTGATAGACTAGCTGGATGCTGCTTGCTTTTCTATTTTAACCCCCAGAGGTACTTTGATGCATAATTAGTGTGAGAGAACTCTCGAGACTGTGTTTGTACATAGCACAGCAAGTAAGTTGCAAATGTTCAGGAACACATTTTAATTGTCCTTACCTATAGTAGCTGAGTGTAACTTGATTTGCAAAGCAGAAACAAAGCTAAGACTAACGATTAAGGCTAGGTTAACCTGCAGTGAATGTTTTTGCTTCAGTACTTTAACTAGGTATGGATTGAATGGAAGAAAATGAAGAAAAATTATATGAATTGCTCTCTTAATTTCTGGTTTCATCATGCGTACACCAATAATATGAATATTTGACGGTACAGTTTACCTGTGATGATGCTTGTAAACTATGCCAAAATACATAAGTACCTGCTAATGGAAGATGATAAATCAATGACTTGGCACAAAGAGGTTTTTTTTTTTCAGCTGGTAATACCTAAAACTGTTCCAGTATAGTTTGAAGAGCAGTAAATTCTCACTTCGCATTTCCAGATGCGCATGAGAGGAAAATAGGCAAACAGACAAGCAGAAATCATTCTTCTGGGTTTTGGAAGAATTTCTTCTCTGATATTTCCCTGTAGAGAGGGAGAAAGGGGTAATTCCTCCATCCAGAGGTGCAGGAAGACTGACTGCATCTGGAGGGAGTGTGTAGGACATGTCTGTGTTTTTAATGGTGCTCCTGAGAGACTTGCAAGTCAGGATTGATGTTCTTTGTTTACTGTGATAAGAGTAGTTGTCAGATTTGCCCTTAACTCTTAATTCTTTTCCAGGTCCAAATGACAAGGCTTACTGAATTTAGATTTTATTTCTGTTTGTTTCTGCTTCCTCTATCATATAGAAGATGGTCTGTACCACAAGATTATCAGGGCACGTTTTGTCTGGGCATTCTTCTCCGGTATTGCAGGGGTGCAACATATTGGCAGCATTTCCTCTCCTCTTTTTTTGTGAGCTGATAGAAATATTAAGGCCTTGGGGAAAGGTGGAAATATGCCATATATTTCATATAGAAGTCTTCGGTGGCATGTTGAGGCTTGTTTGCAGGAGTTGGGTGAGGTGGACTTTTGATGACCCTCCTTTGCACAGTTATCCACAATTGCAGGGGTCTAGACTTGACTCAAGTGGTCCCTTCAGTCTTACACTCCAGAGCACAGCGGTAAGCATGGATGTGCATGTCAGGGGGCTCCCATCATATAGGCAAAGACATGGGCCAAAAAGGAGCAGAGCTTTGCATGCTCAGGCCTTCAGTTGGTCAGCAGTGAGATACAGCATTCTTCTGTTAGGCTTCTGATACAGCTTCTGTTAGGCTGGGCAGAAATGTCCTTTTGGACAGAGGCTGTGCCATCTGGCTGGGACACATCCAGACAGCTACAAACTAGTTGCATCCCCTAACCTCCAATTCCCTTCCTCCCTCAGCAGGCTAAAAAGACATAAATTTATTCCCTGACAGGGTTAGCTAAGGAGAACTGAACTGACATTTAACAAATCTATATTTCTTCATAGGCAATTTTGTAGTTGAAGACTTTTTTCCAGCCCCATGATGATATACTCACAAATTTTTTTGGAGCTGGACAAATATGTATCTCTAGACTGCCAGTGCATTTATTTATTCTCTTTATATCCTCCTCATTTCTACATACACGCTGCTCAGGTGGGATATGTGTGTGCTTGCACATGCAGTGGTACAGGACATTTGTACTTCAGTCCCCAAATGTTCTGACTATAAGTCACTCCGTCCACATTCAACACAACAGAGTGCAGCCCTGCAATCTCAGATGGTTTTGTCTGTACTGCAGAGGAGAAAGTAAAACTCTCCTCTCCCTTGGGTTTTGGGAGCAACATTCAGAAAGAAAGGCAACGAATGGGGCAGCTGGCCAGTACATTTTTAGATAAGCCAGTTGCTACTGTATGCTTAGGAAAGGTAATTAATCCCACCCCTGGGATCTGAACTTGTTGCCTTCTGAAGGAACTGGGAAAAGTGTTACCCTTGTCAGCAGACTAAAGTAGGATAAGGGTTTGTTATATAAAGTTATTTTGTTCTTACCTTCTCCAAAACAGGTTGGGAGCTCTAAAGAAGGCAGTAGAAACATGTATTAGAAGAATTAGATTCAAGTTGTCATAAATTATCTCATGTTGGATACCTCATTCTAGTGTGGCTCTGTGGTAAACTGGAAACAGGTGAAGGCATTCCTTTAAAAGGCTGAGGAATGGGATTAGACAACCTTCTTCTATCTCCTCACCAGGAAAAGTGGTAGGTATCTCAGTGTATTTTGTGTGGATAGCTTCTGGAAGCTGGTGCAGTCAAGCCTACATAGAAAGAAATAATATGAATTTGTTTTGTACAGATCTGTAATTATTTGCATGTTAAACCAGAAAGAGAAAACTGTTTTCAATTGTAATTGTGAAAAATTACAGCTTACTAGTTTTTTTAGGTTGAGGTTGTCTAATGCTTTAATAATTCCAAACATTTGATCACTGGAAAGGCTAAAGTATTTAGACTGTTTTCCCATACTCGGTAGAGTCCCTTTGATTTACTTTAATAACCTTCTCCCTGATATTTGGCCTGGGCCAGCCTCACGTGCCAGAGGCCCAGGACACCCCATTTCTGTGTAAGCAGCCTGTCTAATGCAGTGAAATTACTGCTCATGTACTCTATATTTTGAGACTACAGTATGTCTATGCTTATTTGCTGTATTATATATTTTCTCTCTTATTCCTGTTTCTGGAGTGAGGAGCAGGGTTTGGTGTTCAAACTAACTTGATATATCACCATGCTTCATGGCTTTGATCAGAGGATCATATTAAACTGTTGTGAATGTTAGTACCTGGTTAAGTCTATTAATCCGTTGTAACACTACTACATGGCTAATTATTTGTCTCCTAGTTGTTAATTTTGAACTAAAAATCTGTGAGCCAAAAGTTTGTCTTATTAATATAATGATGTTTCCTTGCTACCTTTTTAATCTGCAGTTCTAATGAATGTGCTGAACTTCATTTTTCAAGCCAAATCATCCCCTTTATTTTAAGTCAAGAGAGGAGCTTACCTTTGTTAAAATGTGTTAAACTTATTAAAAATAAATTTTGTAAGATAATGGCAATTTTGTTAGACTGCCCAGATACTAAAAGCATTAGACTAAAAATGCCCGTGAGTGCTTTTCCGTGTATATTCCCTGTAGCACATCATTCCACTGAAACAGGCTTTCCAGTTGCATGTTCCCAGTTGAGGCCAATTGAAGGGAGAGAATACCAGATAAGGCTGAATAAGATAATAATCTCCTCCAATCAAAGTCTGCCAGGTACTGCATAATTCAGAAACAGTGTTTACATTACCAGTTTACCTGAACAAAATCTCTACCCTGAACATCTGAACTGAAACTTAAAATGCATGTTTTGATTCAAATTTGAATGGTCATGGATTTAACTCCTTCCTTTCTTTCGGTGGCTTATGTGCATCTCTATTCCTGTGATTTAGACCTATTTGGTTGGATTACTTTCTAAGGAGATTTCTAATCTATGCGCTGTTGTTCATCAGTTAAAAATGGCTCCAGGACACATTTCCTAAAAGCCTTAAGTGCTGGTTTCCACATGTCTGTAGATCATTCTGAGGATTAGGGTAAACTCATTGTTCTATTCAGAAATTTCTGATATCTATGCGCCTGGTGTTTTAACACCTGAAAGCTGTGGTTTTTCTATCACAGGAGAAGAAATGTGAAGTTTGTCCACTGGAATCTGTACAGCAAAATAAATGCAAGATAATGGGATCGTTTCTTTCCATCATTGATTCCAAAGACCTTTATAATCATCACTTCGGGTCAACAAACATATGAACCATCATTTTCAGTTTCAAAAATAATTGAAATCAGATTGCTTCCTAACACATACTAGGTTCATATTTGATTACCTCTTTTGGAGTGTCAACATGCATCTCAGCCTCAGTAATATAAAGATAGTAGTAAATCTTACGAGAAGTTTACGTTTGAGTGTCTCCAATTTAAAAAAAAAAAAAAGGCCAGGCAATGAAAAATGTAGAATGGTTTTATTATGCATTACTCCCTAAAGATAAATATTGTTCAAGTTCTGTGCCTGCTCCTTTGGCAAGTCAAGTTATTCCAAACAGTAATAAATGCATACCAGTAGCTTTCCACTGTATTTGTGTTGATGACCACTATTAAATATTTTTTCCCAGCTGTTTCTTTCCAAGAATGCTTTGAATATACAGCTTTAACTATATGGGAAATAGTGAATTGATAGCAGACTGACAGAGTCTGCTTCTCTGAGAAGTCTATGACTATACTGCTTGCAAGAAATGGGGCATTTTAGTTGATGGTGTGTCTCAATGTAACTTTGAAGGGATCAGTTCATTGAGAAGACAAGTATCTTAGATTCTGTGAACATCAGTTAACAGCTTTCTGTGTTAGACTTGTAACTTTGCTATAGACTTAAATATGATGCAGAACAGCACTGATGTGAAAACCAGTTAATTTGATTTCTATTTTCATTATAAGAAAACACTTTTACAGGATGCTAGGAGTTAAGATAGAGCCACCATCAACTGACTGAGCACAGGATTATACAGATATATGCAAGTAAAGTAAATGTACAGACAGAAAATATCATGAGGGCAAGTAGATGGAGTGTATCTGAATGAAAAAATGCACAATGTTAAGGGAGAGCATATATTTTTAAGCTATAAAATGGGCTGGATGAAATATGTACATGTTTATAAATAGTTTGGCATCTGGCATATGTTACATGGCTAATTTTGTTTGAAGAAACTCTGCCAGTCCAGTATTAAGCCAAGTCACTGTCTATTAATAAGATCTGTAGGTCATGAAAAGGCAGCCTACCTGCCGCCAGTTCGAGCGCTCTGAGAAATGTCCTCCAAAATGTCAATTGTTCAGATTGCTGTCCTGTGCTAGTGCCACCAGCGCAGGGGAACTATTTTCCCATTTGTCTGGACAGGCGTGTGGAAAGTTGTTAACGTCATGATCTAGTTGTTAGGGATGTCATCACAGAACATGTGCCCTCATCTGCCTTCAGTGAATTTTCCCTTTGGTTTTATGTATATCTGAGAATAGTAATTAAGAGCTGTAACATGAGGTTTCACCTTGGCTGTAAATGGAATCTATACTGCACAATTCAGTTTGGTTTAAAGCAGCATTACACCAAAGCTAAGATTTCTCCCACACGCTTCTATGAACTCGGAACGAAATCCTGAGGTTGGAAGAGGATATAGCCTTTCTTTGCATTATACTGCTGCTAACTTCCTCTCTATTTCTTGGGTCAATGTCCACATTCAAAATCAAGCTCTCTCTCCTACACCTGAATGTGATCATCTGTTGCAAGAATTTTCTTGTACACTAAAGGAATACATTGCCTCCAGTCCTGGTTTCAAACTGCCGTATGCTCTGTTTCATGTGTAAAGAGCAAGTTCTGTAGTAGGATTTTCAGCAGCAAATAAGAGTCTAAGGGGAATTATGAATATTTATAATAGTTCATATTTTCTTGAGAACTTTAGCTGTTGAAAGGAGGAAGGGTCAAGAGGCTACATTTTTATGCATCTACCCCCACAAACTATTAGATACAATGTATAATTTATGATTTATCCAAATATAGACCTAGACTTTTCCTATAACAATCCCTCTATGGGGGAAGTTTAGAACAGCCAAAACAGCTATTTTTATCAACTGCTCCACTCTTTAAATTTCTGCTTTAAAAAGGGCTGCTGATAAAGACCTTCAAAACATGAATATCAGAACTGAAATTGTAAGCAATGATGCACCTCCCAAGCTTGATATGAACATGACAGAACATGAATGAAGAAAAACACCTGGAGAATTAAACTCCTGACATTTCTGATTTCCCTTTAAAAATCTTTATTTTAGCAGCTGAAATAAGACTCCATGTTCTGGAAATGGGCATGAGCAAGTCTGCCAAGATAAAGCACCTCTCCTGAGTTCAGGACAATTCACTGGGTAAAATTAATATGTATAGTCTGAAAATAATCTTTGGCACACTAATATATATGCCTCCACCACTCTCAGTACTGCTAACGTGAACTTTTAAGCATATGGTTAACAATAAGAATCACAGCACTAGCTTTCCTGGGAACTGAATCAAGTCATTTAACATTAGACTGCTATTAAAAGACCATCTGGATAAGAAAGAATCTTAACCTTCCTTATGTGCCTGAAATTGAAGGATAGCTCTTTTGTACAAAAATATGCTTTCCTTTGCTTTTAATCCACCAGAACAACATGGCCATTCATACCTCATGCTGCCAGACATTTGTATACCACTTTTCATGTTCTGTTTTACAAAACAGTTTATATATTTAAATGAAATAACGCCTTAAGGCTTGGAAACACAATCTGGGAGCAGGTCTGAACTAGAAAGGTTGTTTCTCTGTCTCTTCTTTTCATAAGCGTTATATTTACACTGTCCTCATATGCCAGAGAGCAAGGTACTTGTTCAGCTTGCTTGCCTGCCTCAGAGTTGAGGCACTGAAGGTTTTGTTGCTGTTTCCCTCTTTCTGAGTGGATCCCCTAAAACCTCACAGTTTCAGCAGTCCCTAGTTACTAACCATAACAATGTCTCAGTCCCAGTAAGTCACCTGTAAGCCTTTCTCCTCTGACCATCAACTGTTTAAAATAGCTCCACAAATCTTTAAATAAATCACTATTTTCTCTCCTGATGTGACCCATCAAGGAGAGGAAGAGCATAGAAAGAAAGTGTAGTATAGAAGAGTATAGAAAGGTCCATATGTCTAGGTCTTAGCTTAGCATTATAGTTTACTTACAAATTTGGAGTAAATTTCTCTTCTCTATGATTGCTGCCTCTGATCTGGAAGAGAAAGACAACCTCCATACAAGTCTCTCGGCATCTCTCTGCCAGAAACTCATTAGCTTCTGCCTGCTTATTCTCCCTGTCTTCCCAGCTGATTTCTCTTAATAGTGAAGAATCTCCTTTGATCGTGGGTTTGGTCCTGAAAGGAATACATCAATACATCTTCTTAAAGCCAGGTGAGTGGATGTCTCTTGTGATAGCTCTTCCTTGTAGAAACAAGTACAATAAAGCCAACATGTAAAACGTGCTGGGGTATGAATGAACAGCATATCTCTTATTTCACAGTTATTGCTTATGCAATTACCTCATAGGAAATGCAAGATAACTCACATCTCTTTCATGACTCTTAGGCCTTACTGTTGGTGTATGTACACTCGACAGGTAAAATCGGCTCCTCTGCTGATGTTAGTCCACGTAATGCCACTGATTTCTGTGATCCCTGTTATATAGCATCTTTTGATAATCTGATCCAAACCTGCTTAGGTGAGAGCCTATCATCAATCTTTCTATTTTTTCCCCTAGTTTTTTCCTTAGTTATATCACTAATGTGCTTCTATGGAAAAGTTTTCTGTGAATTTAGCATAGCCAACATGCTTTAACCATCTTTTTGCTCTCCCTAACTGCGGCTGTGCTTTACAGGCTTCAAGACAGTCCAGGGTCTCTGTTGCGTTATGTGAATCAGTCCTTCCTCTGGTATACCTTTACCCCGGGATATGCTGCACACATGCTTTGCCCAGCTTGAGAGGACTTCACTGAATGAGTGGCTTTTGGCAGCCTTCCATATGGCTTGCATTGACATATCCTTCTCTCAAGAGGTGGGATTTTTAGGGCTCCTTTTATTGTGCTTGTGGTTTAAAAAGGTTGGGCTGGTGAAAAGGCTGTCATTTTCTATGCTGCATTACTGATGCTGGCTCTAAAAGCAATGTTTAGATGGTGTCATCACAGAGTTGTGTAAGGGGACTGCTATTGCTCTGCATTACCTATTATATGCCACCCAAAGCTGAGAGCCTGGACAACAAAATGGAACAAAGCTATCCCCCCAGGAACTTCCAGGTAAAGTGAGTAGAAGGGATCTTTTAGTTTGCTTAAAACGATACTAGATAATGAGGTGCAAAATGAATATTGAAGGCTATAAGGGCAGTCCTGTTTACTGGTCAGCCTGTGACACAAAGCCATTAGGTCCTGTTGTACGAAAGTTAAACAAATGATTCAAAAAATATTGTGCAATTGGTAGATTGAGAACTGTCTGCACGGCAGAGTTCAGAGGGTTGTGGTCAGTGGCCCTGAGTCTAGTTGGAGGCCTGTAGCTAGCGGTGTCCCCCGGGGTCAGTCCTGGGTCCAGTCTTGTTCAACGTATTCATCGATGACCTGGAGGAAGGGACAGAGTGCACCCTCAGCAAGCTTGCTGATGATACTAAGCTGGGAGGAGTGGCTGACACACCAGAAGGCTGTGCTGCCCTTCAGAGGGACCTGGACAGGCTGGAGAGGCGGGCGGAGAGGAACCTCCTGAAGTTCAACAAAGGCAAGTGCAGGGTCCTCCACCTGGGGAGGAATAGCACCATGCACCAGTACAGGCTGGGGGTTGACCTGCTGGAAAGCAGCTCTGCAGAGAAGGACCTGGGAGTGCTGGTGGACAACAAGGTGACCATGAGCCAGCAATGTGCCCCTGTGGCCAAGAAGGCCAATGGTCTCCTGGGTGCATTAGGCAGAATGTTGCCAGCAGGTGGAGGGAGGTGATCCTGCCCCTCTCCTCAGCCCTGGGGAGACCACATCTGGAGTACTGTGTCCAATTCTGGGCTCCCCAGTACAAGAGAGACATGGCACTCCTGGAGAGAGTGCAGCGGAGGGCTGCAAAGATGATGAGGGGACTGGAGCATCTCTCCTATGAGGAAAGGCTGAGAGAGCTGGGCCTGTTCAGCCTGGAGAAGAGAAGACTGAGAGGCGATCTGATCACTGTGTACAAGTATCTGAAGGGAGGGTGTCAAGAGGATGGGGCCAGACTCTTCTCCGTGGTGCCCAGCGACAGGACGAGAGGCAACGGGCAGAAACTGAACCACAGGAAGTTCCATCTGAACCTGAGGAAAAACTTCTTTCCTGTGAGAGTGACAGAGCACTGGAAGAGGTTGCCCAGAGAGGTGGTGGAGTCTCCTTTGCTGGAGATCAAAACTCGTCTGAATGTGATCCTGGGAAATATGCTCTAGAGGACCCTTCTTGAGCAGGAGGGTTGGACTAGATGATTTCCAGAGGTCCCTTCCAACCTTGGCCATTCTGTGATTCTGTGCCTTTGTTCGGTACTAATGACAGCTCTAGCTGTCTGTCTCCATGCTTTCAGGGATAAAAATTTTCTCATGGGCTATTAAAGATCAGGTGATTGAACATAAGCAACTTCTGGAGCTATCACCTTCTTCTGAAATTCCGCCTTATTGACCACTGCCAAAGGCAGGACAGTTGGTTGGTCCCAGAAGCTGAATCGAAAGGACTTTTAAGCTGCAGTACTTGTGTAATAGACAAATTACAAAGGTATGTATTGCACAGGTCAACACATATTTAAAAGCATTAAGATTAAAGTAATCAGAAGTAGTTTTGGGCTGAAAAGTATGTGAAATACTCCATGTAGATCATAAGGAAATTAATTTTGAAAAATAAGCTTCATTTAATACAAAGCTTTCCAAATCAACACCTGTCATCACCTATTCATAAGGAATTTGGCAGGCATGTACCAATCCAACTGCTGTTGTTTATGAAGTCAAGAAAAACAACCAATAAATTTTGATAGCCTTGTGTCTGAGCAAACAAAAGCTATAGAAGCCCAGGGTTAGATCTTTCTCTTCCTCTCCAGAAAGTCCTACAAAGCTTTGGGATAGTAAACTAGGATGTCAGCAACATTAAAATGCCATTGCCCTAAACTATCATTTTACAGCCAACTCACTCAGCATCTGTAGTGCGTCTGAGTGTGTCCAAGACTGCCCTACACCCTGACAGGGCTGAGGCACTGAGATCATACCTAATCCCAGCTGCATCCTGAACTTGGTGTTCTTCCATCAGAGCTCCTCAAGGGCCCAAACCCAGGCAGCTTTCTCAGGCGGCACCTGGCATGCGCCAACGGCATCGGGCTTCCTACAGAACGTATTGGTGGCTGTCATTTTCTTGTAGAATACCTATTCTAAAAGGGGGCGTTTTGGTGGTGTCCCCTTCCTTTTATTCCTTATTAAGATAATAGCCTAGTAATTAAAGCATTAATGGAGGGGAAAGGCTCTTAGGTTCAACATCTCTGGTTGAAGGTTTAAAAATTCACTTCTCCTAGTATAACGAGGCCATTTTGCTTGACAGTCTTTCTGTAGAAAACAGGCGTCAGCACCAACACTTCTAATAGTATGTTCTAAAGTTCCCAGGGCGCACTAGTGAAAACATTTCTATAGTAATCACCCAGTTGTAGGGAGAACTTTATGTCTCGTGGTGCCAGATGAGATGACTTAAATAGGTCTTTTCTATTGCTAACTGCTCTCATTACTCATAGAACGAATCCCAACAAATATCATCAAAGAAGAGTCAGATTTTTGTGTGTAGGATGGTACCTGGTATCTCTAATATTATTCTTTTTCCTTTGTTTTTACTGAGCGCTGATCTTATTTCCCTTAGTGAGGCAGCCATAGCTGCATGGGAAAGTGTTCCTTCAGAGCTCTGTTATTTTGGAAACGGAAATCTTTGAGTGAAAAACTTTCCCACTGAAACCCAAAAATTTTTATTTGGGAAGGCTGCCAAGCAGCCGGTTGGCCCAAGTAATTTGCGTGTCCTGTGCCACAGTACTTGTATATCTTTCTGTGGGGGGATGAGGTGTACAAGTTAGCACAAGGCACCAGAAAAGGAGAGTGTCTTTCTCTCATCTTCCTCCGTGATCTGACTGAACTCCGCAGAGACGTGCTGGTTTGTCGTGTGACTGGGCAAGCAGACTGCATCAGCCTCCGCCCTCGTGATTCCGCTTGCTGCTCTTAAATGTTCTCTGCACAGCCCACCAAAAATCACAAAAGGCTTCATAAAATATATTCAAATCATGGCTACCTCCTGTTTTAGATCAGAGCTTCTTCTCATCTTTTGAGCATGGTCCAAGAAAGAGAATGAAGCCATGGAAGGAGGTTTGCCCTAGTTTATTGTCAACAAATCATTGAGGTCAGAAGGAAAGAATTTTGTGTCCTAGGCAGGAGGAAGTTTTAAAACCTCAGTGAAAACTATCATAATCATTTTATGCGCTTTCTGTAACGTACGACTCACCTTTATAGTTGGCAGAAGTTACTGCTTAAACTTTTAGCTCTACCAGCAGTTGAAGAGATAAAGAAAACTCAGAGAAGATCTGCTAGTATTGCAGCACAGCAAAAATTTGGACCTGGATTTCCCCAACAGCTTTATCATTTTAATCCTGGAATACAATTGAAATTTTACCATTTATTTTGACAGACCTAGACTCTGGCCTTCAAATGTGTAGTACTTGTCCTACTTGTTCCAGAGAGACTATATATAATTTTGTTCAACGTTTAGAGTTGAAGTTCCCCCCAGAGCCAACAAAATGACATTTACTGAGCCATAACCCATCAAATATTTATGAATCATATCACATTAAATAAAAATAGAGAAGGAAACTGTGAGAGAAAATAATGTTTAGACATATTTCCTTCTGAGCTGTTTCCATCCAAAGTGAGCTCTTCTGAAGATTTGTTTAAATA
Organism: Struthio camelus; assembly: GCF_040807025.1. Classification (NCBI taxonomy): domain Eukaryota; kingdom Metazoa; phylum Chordata; class Aves; order Struthioniformes; family Struthionidae; genus Struthio; species Struthio camelus. The sequence continues at coordinate 53,998,384 of NC_090981.1, read as the reverse complement.
TGATCCATGTTTTTTCTGCACACAAGATAAGCGCATTTCAAAACAGTTATAAGATATTGCAGTGCACAGCATATGGGATATGCAAGGCTAAACTGGTGACTAACTCTGTAGGCATTATTTATTAACTTTAATTCATACCCTCTCATATCGTCCTGTCAGCTCCCTTCTCCACCTCCTCCTCCTTTTTTATTATGGATGAATGAAAACTGATGCTTTTGCATTCTTGTTAAGCCATCAAAATATGTTAATTATTTACAATAAGGCACTACCGCTAATAACGAATATCCTGAAGTTTTCAACTTCCAGTTTCAGATGGTCCAGAACTTTCTTGGCTTAGGTATTCTTTAAAGCAAAAGTCATGAAATGATCACAAGCGAAAGAAAAAAATTGTCTTCAGAATTTCACAGGGCCAAGTTTGAAGAGGTCAGGCATTGTCAGCACTGATACTTGGAGTAATCTTCTGAAACAGTGTAACACTCATGTATTCTAATTTTATGTGTCCAAATGTAATTTCAAAAGCTATCTTTTCACAGGAAATAAATTAAAGGAAATGGAAATGGACTTTCTGTCAATATAGACTCAAAATGCAGCATGGGTTTTAATGTAAACTGTGCATTGAAACAATTGTTGTTGTGAATATCCTTAGCTACAGTAAATAAAGGGCTTAGATTCGAGTAGGTGTTACAGACCTGAAACTTTAGGCTTCTTTTTTCTAAAGTGAAATCCCAATCCCAAACCTAGGGGCTGGGAAGGGTGACCTGATAAGCCATCATATGCTGGCCCTGCAGCAGGTGAACTCATCTGCCTGCTCCGGGCCAGGACAGGCAGCTCTGCTCATCTGCAGCCTAGAATCCCTCCCAGGGCAGTATCTTCTCCCTAAAAATTGAAATGTGCTCATTTAAAAACAAAAAAAGGATTGTTAACATTTTATAGAAGAGTACAGCCTCAGGGCCTTTATCTACAATGGGGAAGATCCAAATCCATTTCCAGTCTCTGTCTCTGGAAGCTGAAACCCACCACTCTCATCTCCAAGGAGGAGTGTTGGAAGCTGGCTGGGCAGCGGGTCTTTGTTACCTCTCACTCCCCTTGAGGTTGCATCCCAGTGAGCAATGAACTGGAGATTCAAAAGGTCAGAGAAAAACAGGAACATGAGGCTGGCTGTGACCCTGCAGCTCCGTCATTTGGGCAGTAAGGATAGGCAGCTAGTGGATTGTGGACTGTCCTTGAAGGACTGCAACAGTATTTTACCCAGTGACTCCTTGAAGCTAAATTTGTTACATGTGGCCAGTGGCACCACTGACACCAATTTGGAAGACATTGGGGTGCCATTGCATTTTCATCTGCATTTTGTGACAGGATCAGCCTTATCAACACATTTAGTTTTACTCTGGAAATGACTGCCCATGGGACAGCAGGCTTATGAATGCTTTGACATTGATACAGCATACTTAACTTTAAGCATGAAAGTGAAGCATTTTTGGTAGCTCTTAATAGCTCAAAAGGAAAGAAAGGCACCTCCAGAGAGTGGTTCAGCTGTTTCACAGGCTGAACTACCCTTTCTTGGATCCTCTTAAGATTATGGGGAATCAGGAGTGGAGCTCTGTCCCTGGTGCAATGCTTTCTAAATTCCAAGCATGTGTTCCTGTGTTGATCACACTGGGTCAGTTCTGGGCACGTGAAGACACCTGAGGACCTTAAAAGTTCAAATTTCAGTAAATTTTCCTGGTGAATGTAGTGCTCCACCAAGTTTAGGCAGCAGGTATGACTTTCAGAGTAAGAGTTTAGAGCACTGAAATTTTTAGATGTGTACCTTAATTCCTCCCAAATCCCATTTAAAGCGAATAAATCCATTATTGGATCTAGTCGTCTATGAATAAGGTTTTCTTCCTTCTCACTATATTTCTCCTATTACTTTGAAACACTATAGAATTCTGCAAGAAGGCCCACATATACTTGTAGGAGCATTTTGGATCTTTGTAATATCGTTATATCCTGGTAGGTTTGTATTGCTGGTAATTAGTGATCATTGCTGTTTAAGCTGATAAATAAAAAATAAGGTGGTTTATTGAAGTCAGTTGCACTGATCTTTTAATGGCTGGGGATCTAGCCCTAAATATATACTATCTGATGAAAAAATGTTAAATCCAACCAGTTTACCAAGGACTTTTCTGGGTTGGTGGTATATTGGTGGAGAGGCAGGGTGAAGGAGACAATAAGTAACTGAAGGAAGAGATATTTTATAAAAAGGTGATGAGTCTAATTCTGTTCTTTCTTACATCGATATGGAATTCCTTTCTATCAATTTTGTTCTGTATTACTACCACATTCAAGGCAGTCACTGGAATTACATTCATAAAATAATCTAAGACTAGGGACAAAAATCAGCTCTCCCTGTGTGTTTTAAAAATAAAGATTAGGAAATAAGTTTGTGTCATGAAGTGGTCAAAAACACAATGAAGGGGCTCTGTTTTAAAAACAACTTTCTGGTGGAGGTTAAAACCCAGCTTAACCTGAAACTACCTAATTTATCTACAGGACTTCATTCAGGGCCAGGTTTAAGGCATGCTAGCTGCTATGCTCAGCAAACAACTTTACATATACTGAGTACATTAGTGATCTCCCCAGGTGCCTACTTCTGCATTATATGGGTACACTTGGTACAGCCTGCCTGGAATGAGCACTTCCGGGTTTTTTGTCTATTCTTTCAGTAATGCTGCTGGGCAACAAGGTGGCCATGGCTTCTTCTATAAAAGGAATCAACATTTCTCACTGTGAGGGCAACTGACATTTACATGTAGCCTAAATTAAGTGAAGTTTTTCAAGGAGGCTTCCAGGATTACCCAGGCCAGCTAGTGATATAACTACTCAGATACAGCCCATGCACTTAATCAGTGATTCCTCTAATGGGAGCACATCGGGTATATGAGATCCACAAGACTAATCCCCTAAGTCCGACCTTCTGTAGATCCCAGTTACTATTTATCAGTTTCTTCAGTTCTAGGGAACAGTCCACATCCTTTTGTTACCACCAAAATAGGCTGAATAACAGTTTCTTGTGTTGTTTCTGATATTTACAGTTAGCCTGAAAGACCTCTCTTAACTCTTTAGACTTCTATTCCTGGATGAATTAGAGCACAAGAAATAGGAGAGGATAGGCTCACACGGCAAGTGGTGAAAGATGTGATTCTTGTCTATATGGTACTGGTGCAACATAGAAATTAGAAGCAGATTTTATAAACCAAGATAAACCAAGATATTAGATGGTGCAGTTTTGAAAACATAATTATGTGCAGATGTAACAAGAGCAATTTAATATAATTCTCCCCCTCAAAAAGCCAAGGGGAAATCTGTGGCTTGAAGAGGATAGAAATGAAGGCTTGAAAAGGTTACTTTGGGATAAAGGGATTTTATGTTGTTGCTTATAATCCCAGGAGAGAACTCCCATCCAAACCACCTACGTTGTGGTTATCATCAAGTGCAGCTCCAGCTGCAGAGTTAAGGGAATTGTAATATCCATCCGATAACTGCTGAATCTGTGAAACAAGAAGAGGCAGAGCCCCAATTCTGAAAGAAATGTTTACATCCTTCCAAACCACTGTACATTCAGAAGAGGTTGGCCCCTCCACAGTACCCTGAGGTGTGAAGTTCCCACACTGCAAAGCTCCCTGACCTGAGGACGATGCCTCCCTCCATGTTGTGCACAGATGGAGGCCGTGGGCCACAGCACACCACAGGAGCCCACAGCGGGGTGATTGGCAGCTTCCGAGCTATCCTTCGGCTGCTATGCAAAATGTGAACCATGTGTCACTGAGCAGCATAAGCCAGTCTTTCCCCAGCCTGAGTTACATTCCTTCAGTTGCAAAGGAACAAGGAAGAATTCAGCTTTGGATAAGACTTTTCCAGAATTTCTGTCCTATCTTTAAAGTGAATATGAACCAAATCTATTTTGAGCTTTGAGGAATGCAGGTGTGAATGCAGAGTGAGGAATACAGAGTGAACTGGGTTCCAAATCAGGAAAATGTCACTTTGTTCCCCTGCATTTGCTAGTTTCAGCAAGAGTTGGCCATAAATATGTTTGGAAACTCTGATGGAAGCTGTCGTGACAATATTTCCAGGCCAGTGAAATGCAGGAAATATCAAAAATCTTTGGGGGATTGGGGATGATGAGATTAGCACATTAATTTTACTTATCAGTAGAATTCAGAGAATTTGGAAAAGATTTTGTTGAGCTTATTGGAAAATTAAATCTTTAAGCCTTTTGGAAATCCCACTTTAGGTTCTCACGAGCTAAACTGCCAGAGCTCTCCGGTAGGAGAGAATAATTTTGCATCTGGGAAGATCTTGTGATAGTTCCCAATTTCCTTCATAACAAAAAAAAAAAAATCTTTCACTTCATTAAATTGTTTCTCTGCAGCACTCAAAGTGGCTCGGGCTACAAGACTTTTTGTTGCCTTACCTTTCTTACAGTGAATTTTGAGTAAATTTTACTGTTAAAAATTTTGAGAAATAGGTTGGAGAAGTCATAATTATTCATTATACAACCTCTTTTTAAGCAGAGTACCCTTGGGAAAATGTAAAGCCTAGAAACTGGAGCAAATGCATATGCCATTATATTGCAAAGTTATTACTTCACTGAATAAACTCAGTTTAAAAAAAAATATTTCTGTGGAGAGTATTCTTACCAGTAGCTACACAGGTACTTATAATTTTTCAGATTTCTGGGATTTCAGCAGGTTAGTAGGCTTTTTAATCTATTTGCTTGTTTCCTTGTTTATGAATAGTGGTTGACACCTAATAGAAAATTACGTAGTGCCTCTTTCATGATTTCATTTGTTCTGAGTTCGCTTTTCTTACCAGGAAGGCTTCCTTAAATTCTTTACCGAAGTGTATAACATAAGTGATGCAGTTCATCTAATCCTGTGATCATTGCACATCATTGGTTGTGTTACATCATATGACCACGTGAATCAGAAGAAAAAAGGGGCATTTTTTTCTGTTTGTCTGCAATGAGTCTTGTCAGGTCTCTGGGCCAAATGCCCCAAAGTTTTAAATTCATATTCTACTGATTATCTAGTAATTCTCGTCACATCAGGAATGTCAGGTGGCCCTTCACACCTATGGATACTTGAGGTCAGATGTAGAGTCCAGAGAGCCATCAAATCACATTCAGTAAACAGTTCAGAAAGTAGGTGAATACGGGCCAGTCAGCAAATAGAGTGCACATGCACTCAGAGCAAAAAAATGCAATGGTCCTAAACATTTCTTAGCTCAGCTGATTTATCTCTTCTACTCAGCTGATTGTGTAAGGTTTCTTTGTATCTGTGAGATGTTAGTGGGACTATTTGTAAGCGCTCACCACAGCAAGGAAATATTGCAAAATCGCTCTCTCTCCTGGGGAAAGGAGAGAGGCGGGTGAGTCTGTGTGTGGGGAGCGGAGGGCAGGGAGGGGAAGGGATGTCACCACTGGCAAAAAAATCTAAAATTTCCTTTTTCTCTTTTTCTCTTTTCCTTTTCTCTTTTACTGTCTCTTTTTATTTAGTATCATTATTCAGTGTCACTACCGGTTTTTGAGTTCCATTAAGCATTCTTCCCTGCCATTTTTCTTGGGAAAAAAAAGACCCTGGGTCAGATTTTGAATTAAAGTAAATCAACATGGCCTCACTGAATGCTTTATACCAGCTAAAGATCTATGTCCCTGCTTGGCACAGATTGTCTTCACTCTTACACTAAAGCAAGTTTTTGTCACTGATAACGTTCCTGATGTGTTCTTAGCTGGAAACCAAAGACTTGTGTGCTTTAGCAGAACCGGGGCATGAGAGGCAGATAGGATATTTCACAAGCTGGAACACATTTCCACAAGTTGCTCTTGCTCCTCATTCTAACTGCACTCACAAGTGACTTCATTCAGCAGCTCTCCCTCTTGAAAGGCTTGGAGATTGTTATCATAAAACTTGTGGAGCAGCAGTCAAAATCATCTGGCATACCTAAAAGTTAACAATTTAGTTACAGGTTTGGGAGCTTTTCAGAAGCATAATGGAAGCGATTATCCTGTTCCTTGGGAAGAAATGGCTTTATAACCTCAGGATTTCCTTTGGAAGAACCTAGGAATGAACTCTGCAAGGCTAGAGGAGTGTGATCAGGAACGAGGGAAGGGTGAGGGTATAAACGAGAAAGAAAGAGGGAACTTCTCAGAAGGGGATAATAGGCTGATGACTGTAAGGATTTCAGTTCTCTGTTTCTAGAAGGGCTGCAAGACAGGGAACTTCTGTGCAAATTTCCCCAGACTACTCCTTAACCTTGGTGAATCAAACAAAAAGAAGGCCAAAGGCCTTCTGGGCTGCATTAGGAAGACCATCGCCAGCAAGTCAAGGGAGATGATCCTTCCCCTCAGCCCTGGTAAGGCCACATCTGGAGTGCTGGGTCCGATTCTGGGCTCCCCAGTACAAGAGAGATGGGGAGGTACTGGAGTGAGTTTAGCGAAGGGCTACTAAGATGATTAAGGGACTGGAGCATCTCTCATATAAGGAAGGGCTTGGAGAGCTGGGACTGTTCAGCCTGGAGAAGAGAAGACTGAAGGGGGATCTTATCAACAGATATCTGAAGGAAGAGTGTAAAGAGGCTGGGGCCGGACTCTTCCTAGTGGTGCCCAGTGATAGGATGAGAGGCAACAGGCACAAACTGAAACACAGGAAGATCCATCTGAACATAAGGAAAAACCTTTTTACTCTGAGGGTAACAGAGCACTGGAACAGGTTGCCCAGAGAGGTTGTGGACTCTCCATCCTTGGAGATATTTAAAAGCTATCTGGACAGAGTCCTGGGCAACGTGCTCTAAGTGACCCTGCTTGAGCAGGGAGGTTGGTCTAGGTGGTCTCCCGGGGTCCCTTTGAACCTCAACCATTCTGTGACTTTTCTTCTTGCAGAAGAGGTGTGACAGTTGATGCTGTTCCTCTCACAGGTATACCCAATCTCTGCATGCGTGGGGCCTCACAGCTAGTTTTTTACAACTACTGATTGGGCAACTGGATACCACTGAGCTAGAGGTGAAGGTCCCTGCATCATTTAAGAGCACTAATTTTCAAATTAATTTGTAAAAAAATATACTCAGATTCACTCCTCAGTTATCACTAGCATATTCAAACTCTGGAAATCTACTTCTTCTTTGCTGGATATCCACATTTTCTTCCTTCATATCACTTATCAACACTTCTACAAAGCCCTCACTGGTTTTGTCAGGACCGTGATGCTATAGACCTATTATAAAGAAACACAAAATATATTTATGCTCTAGGCTATGTATGAGTCTTTGGGTATATTTTGTATTTGTGGACTGTTGCACTTGTCCATTTATAAATGGCTTAAGGGTTAATGTCAGAAACCAATTTAAGACCAAAAAAACCAAAGGGCAGGTATCCACCCTCCCTTAGCTCACTCCCTTTTTCAGTGGAGTTGTTCCTATTTTGTGCTGACGTGAGGTCAAAAGATCTTCCGATTTCCATGGTCAGAGTGGGATTAGAAATCTTTTCTTCAGAACACATACTTAACTGTATAGAGTTGATTTCTCTGTGTGAGTGTCTGCTTAGATTACTGGAAGTTCATGCTAAAAGTAGCTGAAGAAGATAGTGAGAAATCCTGTAGTTGGCAGACTTTTTTCTTTGCTTCACAGAACTTTCTGCATACATGAATGCTCTTGCATCTTCTCCAGATTTCCCAGCACAGTTCCCTAGACAGCGTGTTCTTTGTCACCCTAAAAAGGCAGTGAAAGAGGATTTGATGGCAGGGTCCTGTATCTAGCAGTCTTCTATTTGAAGATACAAGTTCTCACTTTTAGCATAGAAGGGATGACATTTATTAACTCTCTTGCAATTGTTGCTCTTCTTTATGTAAACTCTTCAGATACCATTTGATAGCATGGCAAGCAATCACAAAAATGCTAGTTCATGCAGGGTGATAGGACAGGTGACACTGTGACCTAACCTCCCAGTTAAAATTCGAAATGACAGATTTTAAAATTCCAAGTCAAGATAAAATTGCATTTCAAGTCATTCCTCTTCAGTTTCTGTGATGCTTAATTTGACTCTTATAAATGAAGTACAGCAAACTTCTTCTGAGGCCATTGAGGAATGTTCAGATTTAAAAAATGCAATTTTGAATGACGTATGCACCTATTTACAAAAAATGTTTCATATGCTGGGAGTGCAGTTTGGGAAGGTGACCACAGCCATTCAAACAGAGTCATTTTTATTAATTCATTTCATTTACGGAACTTTCCTAGAACCTGGACAACTTTTTACTGTCAAAGTTTAGGAATGGAAAAATGCCAAAAGGCAGGGAGGTGAAGCTGAATCTTCCACTGTATAATCTTTAATAGATAAGGGTTTGCTGGCAAAACTCAAACCTGAGTCATCCATAGATTGCTGATATTTCAGCGGACCCTTTTTGAACTTTAAATCAACTTGAATATGGAAAGGAAAGTTTGGCTTTATATCAAAATTCTCAGCATCTTTCCCATTTTTTAAGTCTCAAACATAGCAAAACCTGTTTGCATTTGGTTTGATTTGATCACCCAGAGTCGAGGGCCTTAGCTACAATTTTTCTGAACTTTTATATAACCCTGTAACTCTTTGCCAGGATTACCAATTTTGTTGCTACCGTGCTTAGCCTACAAGTAGCCTCTGCTCTGGAGATGTTGCCCTGCCACCAGCTGCTCTTTGCTCCACTGGTAGCTTTAATGAACGATTCCAGCTCTGCTAACAGATTCTGTTATTTTAGCTCTTATAAAGAATGTAACATTGTGAACAAAGACAGTCTATTGCACACAGGATGTGTGCAATAAGTAAATTTTTCGGTACATTTTTATGAGTCTTTTCCCTCATTAGATTCTTAGAAGGACTTTGTATTTCAGATCTTAGAAGTGAAAAATTCTTCTGTCTTTTTTCCTTTTTTTTTCTAAGCTATAACTTTTGCATCCCTGTGCTAGAAGCTATTGCCTTATATTATACTACAGGATGGCCATACTGGTCAAGATTTCTGTGTACTGTTACAACTGGAAACATCTTTCCAGTTTCTGATAGGTCTCTTTTTTAACAGCAACAAAACATAATAAAACAGCATGTAAAATAAACATGTTATAGCCTTGCCTCTTTATTTGTAACATTTATCTCCATTTATATCAGTTGTCAACTGATTGGCAGGATCTTCATCAGGTTCCTCCCTGTTTGATCTCCCTCTGTTCTGAAGTTCTCTAGGGGAGAATGAGCAGCTGCGGATGTTTTTCTTTGCTTTAGGCTACAGATGTCACTCTTAAAAGTCAGTGTTACTGATTTCCACAGGGTTGCAATTGGCACTGAATACTGTCAAGAGTGTCAGGAATAAAAAATGGTGGAACATGGTCAAAAGAACATCTTATTCATGAAAGTATGCAGACTCAGGTAGACAAGAGTTATTAGTGAATTTGTCTCAAATTTGGTAGCAAAAGCCAAAAATAAATAGATATTTTAAGCTTGTTTTCACATTTTCAAAAAGAAATATATTTATTTTATCTTAAAACAAATATGAATAGAATTCCCTGTATTTAATTAAATACGCTTTTTAAATCACCCAAAACTAGCACTCTTCAAGTACATTTCCTGAGGAAGGAGGGGGTACTAGGAGGAAAAAAAGCAAAGATGTTGTTTTCTATTTGATTCTGGATATGTGTGTCTCCGATTTTACATTTTTGTCTACTTTCTTCATTTAATGACAAAACTCTGCTACCAGGATTCAAATCCATTTTAGCTGAAACGAGGAAAGAGGTTTTTCTTAAGGAACGAAGAATGAGTTGTAAAATCTGCCAATGTTATATCCACTAAAGACTTAAATAGCACTGGATGCCTGCGATAATAGCAAATATTTCAGGACGAGTATCTGAGAACGGGGTCCCCAATAGGTGGTAAGGTGACAGACACTGGTAATAGGTCACTGAAAGAAATAACCAAAAGAAGGTATTTCACTCCCCTGAGGTACTCACCTGAGAAGGCAGAGCCCTGGTTCCTGCTCAGAGACTTACATAAGAAGTCGCTAGATACAATGCCTAACAGATACCTAAAATTCACCACCTAATTGTAGCCCAGTATTTAAAAACAAAATCTTTTCTGAGTTAGTTTAAGCACCTGTAGGAGTCATCAGATCCTCGCACAGGAGTGTTTCTTTCTGCACTCCATGCACTGCTTACTCCACAAATACAAGCACAAATACAAGCATGTCTATAGAAAGCCCCCTGGCCAAGCGAAGCTCCGAGACCACTGTTTAGGACGTAGTTTTCAGGCACAGGAGAGGCAGACTTAAGCCTTCAGGTCCTCCGGCAGGATGCATACCCCAGGCAGTCGCCTGTCATAGAAAAGATGGGTACACTTGCTGCTGATGTGCTTTAGCGCTTTCAAAGCATACCTGTAGGCATTTCCTCAGAGGACAATGCCATGGTCTGCATCTCATGGGCAAGAAGATTTTGGACTCTACAGCCAGTTCTGGTACGAGGGCCTAGTGGTGGACGTTGTGGCACAGCCCCGTCTGCAGCTTTCCCTGTTGGCCAGTTCTAGGCAGCTCCCTACTTTATACACATATTTTTATGTTGCTGTCCTGAGGCAACTTGTTCTTGCTGTAAACTCAGGTATTGAATTCTGGGCCTTGGATGCTACACCAAGAATTACACACCTAAAGTAGAGTTACTTGTGCTCCCGTTTGGATTTTGCCTCCAATTCTCCTGTTAATTGCAGGTCAGGGTGTCTAGCTCCCGAAAGATCAGAATCTCGGTGACTAGCTTGCACCTGATCATTCAGGTGGTTATATCGTCACACTGAATATATATGATGTGATATACATACATCATGAATATACATCTTCTTTGTGATGTTTCCTGTAATTTTGTAATTTGCACTGCAATTTATGAAATATTATTTTAGACCTAGAATATTTACATCAGCTAAAGATCAGGTTTTGCAGACAAGCTCTGCCTTCACTAAAATAAGTTGGATAGCTGGGTATTAGCAACTCTTCATTAACTTCCTGTTTAATTAAAGCTAACTGCAACATTTTTGTGCAAAGGAATGAAAATCCTTGTTACCTACTTAGTAGCTTTGAGCTGACACTTCCACAACACTTAGTCAACTAAGCACTTTGATATAGTATACCAATGTAAGACACCATGTAAGCCGTTCATACACTCCTGATTGTGCAGATAATTTCTATTAAAATTACATACCTCGAACTGAAGAAAAAAACATGAAAAAAAATATAATGAGCAATATTATCTTGCATACCAGTGCAACCTGACAGACAACATTGTCCTGTCTTTTCTCATACAGCATTTTAAAGATCTAACTAATAAGTTAAGCCAATAACAACATTTTAACAGATGCAAAGGTGCTGCTGAATTTAGCAGAAAGTTCTGTCCCTGGTGAAACTTGGTATTGCTTTATTTATTTGCATATACAAATAAAAATTTGTCTTTGCTGAGCCAAGTCACTCCAGAAATAAGATTTAAAACAGCTGTTAGGTAGCTGCACACTGAAACCTAAACTAAAACTCTCTTTTGTTCTTCTCCAAACATAGCGTTAGCATACAAAGGCAGCGATCCCTGTGACAACTCTGTGAGTTATAGTCCAGCAAGCTCCTTGTGAGAGATAGAAATGGGATGTGGACATTTGCAAATGGGACACTCACGGTATCATAGGAGTAGGGCGTGTGTCATTCTAGCAAGATATTTTGGAGAACTAGTTCCCGCTCCAGCCTCACAGCACATATCTGCACAAGTCGTGACAGCCAAGAGCTTTCTTTGGCTAAGGGGCAAAGAAAATATTTGGGGCACATATTTCCCTGGTTCAGCAGTTCTACCTGTAATCCATTCCCAGGCATGTTATACCCTCACCTCCTTGCCTCCCTGTCCTTGCTTCCCTTTGTTCCTTGCGTTTCTCCAATATGGGCAATAGCGACCACAGCTGCAAACATTACAGCAGACTGGAGGAAGCTCAAGAGGCTTCAGTAGATCTGCAAGAAGGCAGTGCGAGAGAGGTATTTACCATGGGTACCACTTGGGGATTGAGATATACTCAAGGTTGCATTTATTGCAGTGGTTGCTTAGGGGAAGGCTGAACATCCCACAGTGCCTCCTTTCCCTAGCATGGCTCTGAGGTTCCTGCCACCACATCAGTCCTGCTCTGCCATCTTTGCAGCATCAGAGGCTAGGCTGCCTGGCCATCCACCTATCCTATCTACCTGTTGCTGGCCGAGGCACTCACGACGCAGTGTGCAAGCAGCCTGCTGCCTGATAGCATTAGGCTTCAGGAGAGGACAGGGCAGAGACTGGGATGGGGGGAGATTCCCCCTGAGATTCACAGCTGCTTCCCTTGTCCCCCATCCCAGACACTCAGTAAAGGCTTCTGAAGAAGTCAGTGTGAGCAAAGGCTGCGTACTGGGCCAAATATGAAAATAGGAATAGCTGATTCGTTCAGCCCCCCTAGATAAAAGACAGCATACATGGATAAATGGGTCATTGACATCTGGGAGAGGGTTAGTCAGCAGAGCAGCAATAGCATGTCTGGCCTCATCTGAAAGAGACACCTCGTATCATGGCGATCCCAGTCTTTCGGAAGAAAAACTGTATCCAGGCTCTCCTGTAAGTGTGAGGGAAGGATTTCCTCTTCTCCCCTCGGCACGTTCATTCTGTTCTGGTGGCCATCAATCTGCCCTCCGAGCACATCGCAAGGGACGACAGCGAGCCTCCCAGCCAGAAAGATGATCGGAGCTGTCTAACACAGGCACAATTATAAACTGTCTGAAGTAAGAGTTGCAGCTTCAAGTTGTCTACTCATAGGGTTGCAATTATTTACACAGGCTTTGTCATCATTAACAGAGGTGGGAACTTTTACGCAGTCCTCTTCTAAGCTACTGCCAAAACTGCCTCTGTTATTGAGCAGTGCCGTGGTCCTTCTGCTCACCCCATCATTGCACGCATACGTGTGATAGTTAGGATGACACAAATGATTGACGTAATCTTCATATCTAACACAGACAGAAGGAGCTGCTGAGGCTGCAAATAGCAGCAATCAAAAATCAAGAGTGAGTAGGATGTATGTGTCTGCTGGCTCTGTATTTATCTCTGAAGGATTGTTTGTATCCCATCTGTATTTAGGGGTTTCTTTAAATGTGCAAGCAATAAATTGAAAGCTGAAGCTTAATTAAGATGTTTCCTTCCTATGACAAATGAAGCAAAGGCCTTTTAGATTGTTGCTCCTTTATTGGCAGCTCTAGGAATTTCACAAAAACCTGAAAGCCTCAAGTTTCAGTTGGGAAGTGTTAGGGGAAAAGCAGAATTTGTTCAGTCTTGTTTCTCCTGATTTGTTCAGTAACACAGTTTTTCTGCCTTATTAATTGCCTCAAATCAAGTTGATAATGCCTGTTTAGATACACTTTAGCTTATTTCTTCCTAAATGACAGAAAACTTTGATAATAACAACTTGAATGTTTATGAACACAGATTATAATCTCCCTACTGGTATCTGGGAATGCATTTGACTATATCTTCAGAGCACTTTCTGTTCTGCTAATACTTACCTTTCTGTATATTTTAGTTTTACTGGATGTGTATAATAAAATGCCTGCATGGCATGGCTTTCACCTGGCTAACACAGAACAGGTTTTTCTCCATTGTTGGGACCTCTGGGGAAATAGATCTAATTCCTTTTCCTCCACACCCAATTATCATTACTTATACAGTTCCACACTTAATAAGTAAAGTGTACCAGAAACACGCATCCCTGATTTTATGATTCTCTCTCTGAAGGCAAGTGTATTATTTAAAACATAGTACAGCACTGCAAGCTACAATATAAAGTATGGCTTTTCTCACAAACAGCAGAGCAGCTAGTCTTAAATCCCACTGATTTGTTTTGATGATGAGGGGTGTTCAAGTTAAAAATGCACCATTAAGATTGCTTTTACGATATCAATTCCAGGTCAGATGCATCTGTATCCAAAATAACAGTCATACGGACTGGCAGACCTCTGAAAACACTCGCTGTAGTTTCTGCATCATCAGAGCCAAGAACAGGCCTAACTCCAGTTTCAATTGATCCATCTTCACTTTCATTTTTCTGAAAGAATATCTACATGAGAAGAACCTGTAATGAACAAGAAACCTTCACACCCAGAAAAAATTAAGCAAATAAATGGATTTATAAGAAGTAAGAGACAAATGCAAGATTGTGTTTAGTTCTCGTATTAATTTGTTTTCACTTGAATTAACATAGCTAATGTTGGCTCATAATTCATAATATGATTTATTTAATGCAAGCGCTCACTAAGAGATACAGTGTCAGGAAGAGACTGCAAATGCAATCTAGTAGATTTGGGCTAAGCATGACCTTAATCTAATTGAGACCTTAGCCTCTTCTCCTGTAGCTAAAGAGAAGGCACCATAATATTGCTTTATTTGATTGCAAGCTCTTCAGTATCTTCCTCTCTGTTTGTATGCTGTCTAGTGCCATGGAGACTTTTCCCCAGTTAAGGCCTGTGGGTGCTGCTGCAGTCTAAATAAATGAGAATGAGGGGAGTGAAACGAAAGAAGGGATTGCTATAGTCATTCCATATGTGAAGCTGTTACTCTCCCCCTCCAGCAAAAGCCAGTCAAGGTAGAAGAAGTGTAGACATTTCCATAGAAAGTCTTAGTGCAGAGGAATAATCATCCTTGTGAGTGATCTTGCTGTAGAACTGGAATTAAATTAAGCTTGCTTATAATTGAGAACACTCTAGAAACATATTTATGGCATGAGTTTGTCCTTTTGTCTGAAGAGCAATAAATAATCATCAGGAGAACTGACAAAGTCAAGGAGGGCTTAAAATTTTGAATTTATGAGCAAGTTGTTTCCTCATACCTAGTGCTGAAAACTTCCTCCATTAGACGTCAGTTAGATTTCCTTACTGGAACAATTAGAAATGCTGTCAAATACCGCCTGTCTCACCCTAACCTGTTATCTAGAAGTCTCTTGCAGAGCCAAACATTATATCCTTTGCCTGGAGCTGGGAACACTGGGAAAAGTTGCATTTGCAAATGGTAGTGCAAATGGGGGAACAGAGTACGTCACTCTGCAGGCCTATTTAGTACTTTGAGAAACTACGGAGGAACCAGTCTCTGAGCTCTGTAAGCAAGGTCCAAGGCTTCAAAATGGAAAACTTGGAAATACACTTTTCAGCAAAATTCTCCTGCTCTTCAGCTTCCTGTATAGTGCTTGCTTGTGTCCATCCTCCAACAGCCAGGTTGTTCAGAGAGCTCTTCAGAGTGTAGTGAGCTAGCGCAGCAAAGCCACGTCTCTGACTTTGACGGTCATGCTGAAATCACCCAATGTACTGCCCTGCTAACGGAGGGCCCTGTGGGTATAGAAACACTTGAATGTTTTTTGCTCTAAGTGGCCTTGGAAATGATTTGCAGATATATCACACTATCAACATTATTTAAACATCCCTGACATTCCTAGCACATCTGGAAAGAAAGCCTGAAGGAACTCCCCAAAGAACACAGTGCATGTGTGACAGACCTGACTTTGAAATTAAATCTTCTCTCTCCCTCAGTCCTGAATTTCACCCCATACAAGAGGATCCCTTCCACTTTATTCCATGTAATCTGCTGCTTGGCCTCGGGACGGCTGGAAAGAGGGACCTGAGCAACTTTGATTTCCTGGCTTGCATCTACCCCATAGTAGCAGGGCAACACACGTATGCAGGCAGGGAAAGGTTGCCAACCACTTTGTGCCCCCCAAAATAAACTGCGTTGCTCACAGGACTTCAGTAATTCAGCTATATTTGTTTCAGGGCCCTGTACAGAGCAACAGAAGGACAAATGATTTTCCACTTGCATAGCCCCTCCAAAGTGCAAAGGCTGTTATTCAATAATAGTCCTGTGACGCCTAGTTTACATTTTCATACCACTGTGTAAATAAACTACTCCTCCCTACACCTCGGTGGGATAGGTAGGTAAATGTTTGATTTTCCTTTCACAGCCACAAAAGCTGACACAACTGGTATATAACACTGAGGCACATCTTTGTACTACTTTGGGAGAGCAACAATTCACAGTCATAGAAATATGCGTTGGCAGGGACCTTTGAAGGTCATTTAGTCCAACCTCCTGCTCTAAGCAGGACTATTTCCAACACCAGATCAGGTCTCTCCTGGCTCTATTAGTATTAAATAATGAGATCAGAAGGGATTCTTTAAAATGTTACAAATATCAATAGTCTGTTATTTTGGACTGCTGGATTTTTTCCCCCCAAAATCATTTATCTTTATTTCAAAAATGCAGTGGAAACAACTGATTCTTATTTTGCTGCCACACAGCAGAGAAGCTATCCACACAGCAGAGAAGCTATCAAACCTTGCTCCTTGATAGGTTTAATCCTGTTTCTCTGAAGACTGTATAATTCACTGTTTGAAAGCAAGTCTTATCAGGCAGATTCTGCAGTGCCTGCCAGTAACACATACACATTGTTATTAATAATGTTTCTGCAGCTTCATTTATTTGCCATTTATATGGCAACGCATTGTATTAAATGTGATAAATTCAGCAAGATGTTGCTGCTTTTTGAAATACGCTGTCACTTCAGCCTTCGGGGTCAATAAAGCCAGCAAAGTACATTCTTAGCTCCATTCCAGTGCCAAGTGAAAGATGCTGCAGTTATTAAAAACAAATAACCAAAAGTATTTGATGATAACATTTGTGGTTGTGACTGCCTGGCTGAACGCACTTACAGAGGTGCACAGGAGCACTTTCAGCAACCTCTGGAAATCTGAGCACATCATTTTTTTCTCATACCATGGGCCATGTCAGGTTAAGAGATGGGAGCAGTAAGAATCATCCTAAATGTGAGTCTTCTGTGCAAGGCAACCCATAATTGTATCTATCCATTTTTTCTTCCAATACTGTTTTTGTCAGTTTTAACTAATTTGTGTATTTCCAGACCAAAGGAATCATGAGGGACTCCCATATTGACCGAATAGAGGTAATTCTCTTGTGAAAATCCTTGAACGTTGCATGGAAATGAGTCGGCAAACATAGCACTACAGTAAAGTGATCATCCTCTAGACCTGAAGTGAGCAGTGTTGAGGAAGGTTAGCAGGAAAAGGGCTGAACATTACTAAGCCACAGGTTTACTGCAAGTGAATATAATTTTATGCTGGCAGGGAGATGCCTGGAATTCCTTGGCAACCTTTTGGCATCCTGGTGAATGCTCTCCTTTGCCCTTTCTCATCCCAAGGAGCTCAAAAGCAACAGACCGTTTTACAAGTTGTCTAATGCTCCTTTGAGAAATTGCTAATAACAACGGTTGTGGAGGAGCAGCCAGGGTTATACCAGAGGCTGCAGGGTCAAGAACACTGCTCTGTCTCACTGGACAGCTGACCTCCTTGAACCCCTAACAAGAGAAGGTATTTCCATTAACCACAAAGAAGATAAATTAACTTTGTTTTGTTTGGCAGCGGCACAATGGACAGCCATGTAACTGTCACAGCAGGAGTCAAGGAAGCTGTAGAGCTGCCTGGCTGGTTGAGTGCAGCACAGGCTCAAGTTTGTCAAACATGTGAAATATGTGAATGAGTTTTTTCCTGCTTTAGTGTTTAATTTACAATGGAGAGTGGCCAAACTGACCTAACTATTCTATATAGCCATGTCTAGCCACTTCACATAGCCTCTACCGTGCCAGATTTTACTTCCTCCTGTGAGACAAATCCCTCCACTCACCTGAGAGGTGCTTGCTTTCATTGGTATCTTAGGGAGTTTTGGAGATCCAAACATATTTAAGTGATGATAACACAGACAGATTTTGCTGCACTTGGAATCTCCAGCTTCCTTGATTATTGCTGTTTTTTCAGAAAAGACGGCCTGATGCTCCACATGTGGTATCACATGTGGTCATTAACCTCAGGTAAGTGCAAAAGAGAGACAAATTCTTTATCAAATTTGTTACACACTGAGTTTATACAGTTTTCACCATGCAAATCGATGAAGGTTCCAGCGTCTGCATTTTGCTGTTACTCAGCTGCCAGTGAATTCAGTAGAGTGGCTCCTGCTGTACGCTGGACATATACATTTCTGTAAAAATAAAATATATGTTGTGTGTGTATATATATGAGACACGCATTATGGGAATGGAGGCAAAGTAATGCATTTCTTTTGTTTGGCCAATGTACCATCTCATCCTTTCCACCTTGTAGTAACAAAAGAGCTGAGCTGAAGTACTTTCCATAAATAAGCACTTAAGGCTGAAAACAGTACGGAATTATAATTTCTGTGTTCGCAGTCAACTTGCCTGCCACTTTGTGTAATTTCTAACTGGCCAAGTGATGCTTCTGCATTTGTGAAAATATGCAACTTATTTTCATAAACATGCGCGTGAAAATATACAGGCAATGGCAGCCAATGAACCTATACGGCATGTAGATAATCTTGCAGCCTTCAGTAAACCAGCTAATAAATTATCCAGACAAATGAAAAGCATAAAAAAGCATCATAAAAATAAATGACATCTCTTACTGAAATCATATATGGCAGATCATTGACCATTAATGGCCCCAATATACTTGAGCCAGAAAAAAGTTCAGTAGCAAGAATGAAAACAAGGAACTTCTCAGTCTGTTATCTATAATGTAGGAGCCCGGTCTTTAATAGATGCTATAAAACAAAGGGCTGCATGAGTCTGAATACTACCTTTTGAAAAACCTTTGTCCTTTTGAAAAATGAATGTATTTCCATTCATGAAAAGAGAAGTTTAACCAAATGACATAAAAAAAGAGAAACAGGCATTGCAAGGAAGTTACAGGTGATCTGGTCTTCCAAAGGGAGGCTGTTGATTACGCTAGGTCAGCATATCTCGTGGGCAGCAGCAGGAAAAGGCAGGTCTTATAGAAAGCTGAAATTGTCATTGTGTAGATAATCAGAGCTGAATCACCCTGCAGTGATCCACTGAAAAAACTCAGGCAGCAGGTCCTTCTGGTGCCTGTTCCAGGTAAGTATTTGTCTTCTTTCTGCCCATAATTACTGTCCATCTCTTTCTCCATCCATTCCCTTTTTTCAGGAGGGGAAGAGGGAGAGCGAAAGGAAAGAGGAGAAAAAGCAAAGGAGAAGGAAAGGAAAGTTTAAAACTGAATGCCAAAGAAAATGAAATGTTAAACTTAAATTTTCATTAAAAAGTTTACTGATAAATTGCAGGCCTCCCCCAAACCCCACTTACCAAATTCATTTCCTTTCAAAACCTACAATTAAAATGACTTTGAGGGATTTATTATAAAGTGTTTTCTGTTTGGGTCAACTTCAACTTCCGTGCATAAGCTGAATAGGTGAAAAACAAAACCCATACAGCTACGAACTGTGAGCTACCTCGACCACAGCAGATGATGGGCCTTTCTCATTTAAAGTTGGATTGCAGTTTTACAGTACAGCTTCAACAGGAGATGTGGAGCTGAACCAACAGCAAGATAAGAACAAAGTTTTGGCATAAATACAGTGTTTAAAATTTAGTTCTTGCTTTCTTCTTTTTTTTCAGACAAGGAGAAAAGCTAGGTGCGTAAACAGCTGCTATCACTCTCACCATTTTACTTAGATCTCTGAGTCTTGTGTGACCAGCATTTTTGCACTTTTCTGCTCTGAGCCATTTCTGTGGCAAAGTGCTACAGAGGAACAGTTGTTACTATACTGGGGATCAGTGCAAAACCTAAAAGAATAATTTATCTTAAATTTATGTTTTACTGTTACTGAAAAAAGACATTGCCCCTCTCTGGAAGGTTAAATTTTTTTTTTTTGAAAACAGATAGTATTTTAACCCAGTTTCAATGTGAACTATCTAGCTACCATTTTTGATTCCTTAATTAGTTGATTTTGTCTCTAACTTTAGTAATAATATTGTTTCAACCAAGAAACATTAAATCCTTTTAACTCTTGTTCTCTGTTCAATTATTAGTTGATGAGTTCAACAATTGCAGGTGGGTTCTGCTTTTCAGCCTCTATTTTTTACCCATGTGGGATTTCTCTTTTTTTTTCATATTTCTGCTCACATCCATTGCCAGTTGAGTTGAACCGTGAGTGTTTTGTCCATTTGCTTCTTTTGCTGCCAAGATGTTAAACAATTCCCTGATTTTCCACACAGTTCCACTGGCAATAAATCAATCATTTTCTAAAAGAGAAGCAGAGCAGAGCCCATTCCTAAATTCCTGATTTTTTCAGAATTATCCAGAATAGGGTGGGCCATTCAGGAAATCCTAGGTGCAATTCAAGGAGATGGACAGGCTAGGGACCACTGTCAAAAGGCAGCTTGGATGTGGCACCCTGCTTTGGAGGGTAAAGGCTGGCGATGATCCCCGGCCGAGGGAGACTGCAGCCCAGAGCCTGTCTGGGGCTTCGGGGAGGGAAACCGAGAGCCTCTTGGGAGGAGACAGGGTTTTACAGGTGAGACCTGCTGGAAAGCTTTTGGCAGCTTGCTTTATGATTGCCTTCCTCCTGTTTCAGATCTATATTATTTCTTCTTCCATGCACAAGACAAGTGCCATTCACTTCTGCTTCTCTTCTTGATCAGCCCCAAATTGAACTAAGGCAATATTCATTCAAAGTGTTTCTACCTCCAGGCCACGACTGGGTATATCACGCTGTAATATTAAATAATTCTGTAAGATTTTTTTTCATGTAATTAAGCACAGTAAAAAAGATTACAGATAAAGTATTTCAGACTAATTCATTCACTCCAGTAACTTCACTACTTCAGTTGTCTTCACAGCGTGGTATTCAAACCATTCCCTCAAACTACCTGAAATCCTTCAGAATCACACTAGGTGAACACTAACGGTTTAATCTGGTTAGCTGGTTTGGTGGTGGAGGTGGTGTTGAGCTGGGGGAGTTTCCAATTGACACTTGAGCCAGTAATATAATTATTTGGAGAGCAGAAAGGCTCGTAAAAGACACTGCTCCCAGAACAGCTAGAGATGCAAAGCACTGTTTTTAGTGACTGCCAGGAAAATATCAAGTCCTGAAGTGCGTCCTGCCAGATAAGATGGTTTTCAGTTCACTTTTGGGGGATAACATAAGGAGGTGATATAAAAAAGTTGTTTCTCTGTGTGCCAGCATGATTCCTTACCATCTTAAAAGATCATCTGCAAAAACACGCTTTCAACATTACTGGCGACCTCTTCTCTCTTTCCACCACTGTATTATAGGGGACACAGCGCCTTCGCCCAAGTGTCAAAATTGCAAACGTGCAAAGTGGGGTGGGATTTTCAACATGCTGAGCACTGGCCTAATTCTATTTCTCTGGATGTCAGTGGACTTTTGCAAACTGCAGTGGACCAATTAGGGCAGAACTTTGTGTACTTTAGAAAATCCCACCTGTTTCTCTCTGTGAGGAACTGGCAAAATAGTTTTGGTGTGTAACTCTCAAAATGTATGTTTCCTTCAACACAAAACGGTTTCAACATGCAGCAAGCTCTGATAAGTGTCATCTGAAAATGCTTGCTGTTGTTTACATATAAGCTGAGCAAACAGTCTTCTCTTCTTATTGGTGATCTCAGAAGAAAAATATAATTAAATTTACCATTGTCATTTTGTACAGCTTCATATTATCCACTATAAGTAGCTCTCAAGTACACATAGTACTTTTTTCAGGAACAAATAGGGTAGTTAGTTTTCTGGTTGCTAAAGGAATGTGTCATGGACTGAACAAATTCAAATTTCAGTTCAAAACTCAGACAAAAATTCCAAGTTTCTCTTGGTTTTAGGTTCAATCTGTGTAAAATCATTAAGTTGCACATGCTGTTTGCCCAAAACCATGAATCAGTTTATAAGTCCCAGAAACAATGTTCAATCTGAAGCTTTCCAAGGGCTGGGGTAAATTCAATATATGCAAATAAGTGTTGCAAATCCGAGACCAGCTGGCCTAAATTTCAAGGTTGTAACAAACTTGAAAATTGATGAACTTTGTTTGTTTTTAAAGTTAGTGTTTTAAAAATTTCCATAGCTCCTTTTCTCTGTGCTATCATAGATTCTTTGATTCAGTGCTTTAGTGCATGTTAACATTACGTGTATTGATGTTCACGTAAACTGGGAAGTTTATTGAACAAGCAAAATTTTACACAGGTAAAGGCTGGATTAGTAGCATCTTTAGAGTTTGGCACTTAAAGTTCACATAGGGAGGCAGCAGATGGAAAAATAGGGAATTGTATAATTTGGAAAAGATGGGGAAACACTAACACTAACATTCTTGGATTACCACCTAAGTAGATCCTTGACATACGCAGAATGAGTCACCAGAACAGTCCAGACTCCAGTTCGTCCCTTGGGTATGGTAGTCAGCTGTGTTTAGTTTTTTGTTGACTCAAGCATGTCAGTTCACTGCTTTCTATGTTTTCCAGATTTGCCAAGTCCCCTCTTTTCTGATATCCCTTTCCTCGATGGTCAATTTGGGAATCACTGCCATGTACTGTTCACACACTGAGATACCACTTATCATCTCTGTAATGGCTTTCTTATAGCTGTTGGGATTTAGGTTTTGGGAATATAGTCATTTTGCTCTGCTGTTCAGATAACAGTGTAAAGCACACCATCTTGTTACAGTTTTAGTTTGTTTGATTTAGCCGCTCTCTCTTTTCTAAACATCACCTATCTGCTCCTATTTATACCACACAGGACCGTTCAGGTGCCAATGGGAAACTCCCTCTGATTTGGAATTGTCTGCTATGTACTATATACTTTTTCTAAAAAAAAGCAGTAGCTAACTTGAGCTAATCACAGGTCTTAGGACGGAGGATTGAAGAGGCAAGTTGTGTCATCTAGTCCAGTTCTCTGCAATTCCACAACCACCTAAATATACATATGCCAAATATACACACACGCCAAGAAATCTTGCCAATATTGCTAATAAAATTTAAGACGCAAAGCCACAAAAACTACACGTCATAGGTAAATAGCTGGAAAGACCAAGCGTTCTGCTGTTGTCTTAGGTCCCTGCTACGGAAGGGAACTCATTACATGAGAATACCCTGGCTGGCAAAAAAAAAATGTTAGCTTGGGGAAATGAGATAGAGAAATGATAGCTACATTATCAGTTCCCCATCAATTCAGTGCATGGGCCCCGTGGTGGGCTCTGTCATGAATGGATTTGAGTTTCTGCTGGGATCAGTGTTATCTTGGACAGCCAGATAGATTCAAACAAAGGCCCAACAGCAATCATTTGTTTATGATATGTTTATTTGTTTAATTCTCACATTGGGAAGTGTTATCGGGGTGGGTGGGGACAGAATGAAATTTGTGGTTTTTCATTACAAGATAGAAAAGTCAGCCAGAAAAGAAAAATAAAAACAAATTATTTTGAATGTTCACAAGAACTAATTAAAATAGAACAGCTGGCTGATCTGAGACTACATAACGGGGCTTAATGACTCGTTAACATGCCAGAAGGAGAACATGGGGTGTGATTTATAGAGGCGTCAAATGCCTGAAGCACCTATTTGCTTCAGAGCAGGGTACTGATGCTCAGTTATTTGAAAAATGAATCAGTGATTTTAACGAGGATTAGAAGTCTTATCACTAGTTTGATAGCAGTGTTTATTTAGCTGATTCCCTCTCAGGTCCTTCTTGACTTGGCATTTCCAGCTTTAAATTCTTTATAGTCTGGTCTCCTGGCATTTCTTCAAATAAACAGTCATTTGCAGATGTACAAAACAAAGCATTCAATGAAATACCAGGCCAACATACGTAAATACAACTGCATTGACTGCAGTGGGAGTTCAGCCTGCTTACTCACAGGCTGAACGCGACACAAAGAAAAGTTGTAACTTGCCCAAGATCATAGTGGAGGAGTCAGTGTCAGAGTGCCTAGCACCTGAGTCATGTACGTGGCTGAGTCATCCACACCTCTGCCGGTACATGGCTTCGTACAGGATGCATCAAGCCTTCTTCTTTTCACTCACCCTCGACTTGCTCCTAATTTAAACTGAGTGATCCTAACATTTATCCTCGAGTCAGATATGTGTGTGTGTCCCTCTCAGTCAACATGGTATTCTCCTTTCTCGTTCTCCTTCTCCATCATTCTGCCCCATCCAGTATTCATGTCAACAGCTCAGCCTTTTCTCCCTTTCTCTCAGGAGTGTGGATTTGGAACGCACCATCTCCCCTATCACCCATTCCTCACTCTGGCTTGCACCCTTCCCTTACCCCTCCTAGGAGTTCGAGGACAGTGGGACCAGTCCTGACTTCAGTCCATGGATGATGATGACCATATTTTCATCTGATCACACCAGCCAAAATCTTTCCCATTTTCTGATCATGATAAAGCTTGTTTGGTGTGGTGAGGGAAAAGATATGCTTCACTTGAGTTGCAGCCTGGGGGATTTCTTCATTAATAAATTAGCATAAGGTATAGGTAGCTCTAAGACTGTTGTTTAACCTCGTACCTGTCTGCATGCAAAACCCTACTGCAGTGGACTTGTACATTTTATCCATAAATAGCACAATGTCTGTCTACAGCTAGAGCCAGTCTTGTGATAACATGGGTCAGAAACCAGGGAGTAATGAGAAGTAATGAGAGAAAAAGCATGTTCTTCAAAAAATAATCCCATGATCTGTCAGCAGATCTCGTGATCTGGGAGAGCTGTCACCATAGCTGTACTGTTGCTGAGAGACTGGCAATGCTGACAGATGAAGGGCTCCAGGTGATGCCTAGTTAACCAGAGCTGTGCGAGCAGAAATCAAGGGATCACACTTACTGGAGAGAAGATGGCTGAAAGTTAATTGCAACAAGACAGAGTCAGAGGGAAAAAGATAAAGGGGAGAAATGTGTGTTATATCCAGCTCATGTTCAAAAGACCGGGATGCCTTGACACATCCACACAGGGTTCACACCAGTCAGAGCTCAACGGTACCACACAATGCTACTGAAGTTGCACTATTTAGGGATGGAATGGTCCATATCCAGTGTATTTTACCACCAAATACAAGAAGGAAGGTAATAGTGATGCCAAGCCATTTTGTGACACTTGATAATGCTCCATCTCTCTTTTAGGAATCTTTGAAGTTTTTTGAGTTCTATAGTTTTGTTTTGGGCTAGTAGCAGTTAAAAGTTGCAATGCTTGATTCATTTTTTATAATACAGCAGCACTGCCTATTTGGAAAAATTTTTATAAGTATATTTGGCCAACAGTCTTCTGCTTTGTGTGTTCCAAACAACTTCAAGGGAAACTTGAACTGAGGCATAAAATATTTAATATTTTCAGATTTGAAAATTCATGCAACAAGGAGTGACGACTAATTACAGTAATCATTATTTATCATTTATATCCACTGTCACAATATTAAAAAAAATATCAGGAGGGGTAATGATGTAATATAACTACAACACCTGTTCCTCCACAAGGGAAGTCTTTACTTGTCTTGCCTTGTTTTGACTCACTAGCACTTAAATTAGCATTGTTAACATCTCCGTGTGGACGTGCCTAAAACAGGGGGGCATGTCTTTTAATGGGCAAAGAACAAATATAGTTTAAAAAAATGAAGAAAAGAAAGCTGCCAAACTTCTCAAGTTGCTCAGATTACCTTTAGAAAAATCACAAGAAAGGGTATGCTGGAATAAGTATTATGAAGTCTCCAGCTTAAATAATGTTAGCTGGCTTTCAATCGCCTTGGACAGAAATAAGCTTAATGTACTAAAGTTCATACAAAAGAGTCTTCAACACCACCAGCTGCTGAAGCAGGATTATCCCCACATGTGAAGCTTCCTCACCTCTCTCTCTCTTAATCTATGGTAATTGCAATTTATAATTAAAAGCCATTAACATTCTCACACAAATCATAATTTACTGGCTGGTATAACTTAAGAGTCTTGCAGGTCATAAAGGCTCTGTTCAGTTGGCCAAAAAAAAAAAAAAAAAAGATGTGGCAGCTGTGACCGTAAGGTCAAATCCAGAACCCCTGTGCGCTGCCCACTTCCCATAGGGCATGGACAGACCTGGATGCCCTACAAGAGTAATTCAGAAAACCTGTGTGCTGAGGAATGCTTTGCCAGGACCTGGCAATAGAGAACGCTGAGCACAAGGGTTTATCTAAAATCTCATCCTTCTTCGAGCCTGAACTATTTTGCACAGGCCTTCAGTTTAGCTACACAGAGTCTGCAGCCCAGAACCCCTTTGTGAAGTCTGGTGCCTTTGCATATTTTTCATTCCAAGGCTGAAACAGAATATATGATTTTACTTTCAGAAAGTCAAGGAAATAGGCTCAAGTAGGCTGTTTTGCACAACAGTCGAGTTCTTGCAGCACCTAGGGAAGTGGGAAACCTGAACCAATTTCCTTCCCAAACTAAGGAGATTTAAACCCTGCCCTCTTAGCTTAGGCTGGATGGCCCAGCCACCTCCTTCATGACCATCCATTGGTGCTGGATTCAGTAGCCACAGGATGGTTAGAGGAGCTTTGTCAGGAAGCACCAGATCCAAACCAGCCTGCTGCTGGGTGTCTAAGCTACCAGTCTCAGACTTATGTATTTTTTCCCTTGCTCTGCACAGTGGCACATCTTCAGTGGGACAGATAAAAACTGCCCTTACACTAGCTTTTGAACCCCTACTAAGCTTAGGCACCAGCATGCCCAAAGCAGGAGATCTCTGCACAAGCACAAAGGTAGAACTGAGGGCACCAAGTCATACAGGGAAGTGCTGCATGGAGCCAGGTTCCCCTGCTGTTATGTACCCCCTGAGCAGAGGGGCTTCTTTTTGATTAGATGTTTCAGTTCCACTGAATTCCAGCCTTGAATTTATAAATCCTTAATTTGATCTAGTCCTCAGTTCACAGACCTCCTGCCTATAGAATAAGATGGATAAACCATAGCTTGAGCCCATCAAGAGATAATACATATTTCCAAAACATGTTTGGCAGTATTAATAATTTTAATAAATCTAGCCCCTCCTAAACTGACTTTGTTAGGCCACACTATCAAACGCAGTTTTATAGTGGTATCTAATGGCAAATAGGTTGAATTAAAACACCCCATTCAAATAAAATACAGCACTGTTACTTGTCCTACCAAACTGAATTCTCACCTAATAATAAGAAAGAATAAAAAGAAATGTATTCTCATGTTCCTTAGCAGCAAAGTAACAATATTTTCCAGCTGTCTGTGTGCAGCTTGTGTTTAGACTGCAGTGTTTTTTTTTTCTGACAAGCTACTCTCCTACCTGCCAACTAGTGAAATACAGTAGCACAGCAAAATGCTAAAACAGATTAGTCACTTCTCTTCCAATATTTTCTGACTCTTTTCATCTGCAGATGACATAGCACATTATAGGAAAGATGAAAGGCTGTGAAGTTGTAGGAGGTCAACAGTTAGATCCGTATTATTTCATTCAGCTGTTAACTTCAGCAAATCTTGTAACTTTTACACTTATTAACGCAGCAGTAAAGTATCTTCTGTTTTGTCATGAACTCCACAATACATTGCATTTCTCATTGCAGGTGAGAGGTCTGACAATGGAGTCAAGCACAGGGTGTGCTGCTCTTAAGGTAAGGCTTAGTTGTTGAGGGGGAGAGCAAAATGATCAATAACTGCAAATTACCTATATGAAAAATAAAATTCGTTAGGAATAATCTGTTTTTCTCACGGCAAAAGAGAAGAGCATGCCTAAAATATATGTGCCAGGCAGGTCTAGGCGTGACTTCAATGCCGATTAAGAAACGAATTGCACATCTTCTCTGCTACTGTGTGATGACAGACTATATCCAGTACTTCTAATAAGGCAGGCTTTAGTCCTATTAGCCTTCTTCCCTCTGCCCTGTAAATCTTTTCCTGCTAGCAACAGATTTACTTAGCACATATCTTAGCACATATGGGGTTGATTTGCAGCCAATCTGTATTACTGATACTTATATTGTTCTCTCAGCCTGGCCTGTTTCTGAAGAGCACTTTGCATGGCAACTATCAATATAAAGCTGATCATCCTCAATCTGTTCAAGTCCAGCTGACCATATGAGTTTCACTCGGGAAGATCTTTAAGCTGTTATTGCTAAGTATGAATTGCATGAAATTGAGTAGATAGTTAAATTGATCCTGCCTGGGCTTCTTCATTCATTTTTACTTTTTCAGCATTACATCAAGCAGTGAATGGCCTCATGGGTCAGATTTTCAATTGCCCCTCATCTTACATACTTATTTACATCGTAGCAAAATAAAACCATTCTGGTCAAGAAGTGTGTAGCAGCAGCATCAACCTCTTATCTCCATCTGATAGAGCAGCTGGTATAAGCATCTCAAGCAAGATTTTTTAACACAGAAGGCCTAATTCCTACTTATATGATCCTGGGACAGAGAAATAAGCTAATCAGAGATGAATCTTTAACTGAGACCCTTAAAGGGTCAGCCCACATTGTAGAAGTTAACAATATTAATATAAAGTCAGCTGTCATTGAACTGACAGCTGGGAACACCCAGCATGGATTTACCAAGGACAAATCATGTCTGAACTAACCTGATTGTCTTTAGCCATAAGATGTCTTTGACTCTGTGGACAATGGGAGAGCAGTGGATGTCAATTGCCTGGAGTTTAGCTAGGCTTTTGACATGTTTTTCCATAAAGTCCTTACAGCCAAACTGAGGAGGTATGGACTGGATGGATGGACTACAAGGTGGGTAAAATAACTGGCTGGACCGTCAGGCTCAAAGTCTAGTGATCAATGGTTGAAGTTAAGATTTCACAGTAAGAGTAGTCAAGCAGGCCAACAAGTTGGCCAGAGAGGCCGTGGCATCTCCACCCTTGGAGATATTCAGAGCTTGGCTGGACACGGCCCTGGGCAGCTGGATCTAACTTTGAAGGTAGCTTTGAGTAGGATATAGCTAGCACCAGATGACCTTCAGAGGTTCCTTCCAACCTAAAATAGTCTATGATTCTGGAACTTTAAGTCAAATGAAGTTTTTCTTTTGTCTCACTGGAAAATGAACAAGAGTTGCAAAAAGCTCATTTTAGAAAGAAGCATTTAAAAGACAAGCTCTTAGTGAAACCCAGAACCATTTGGTTTCTTGTGCAACGTCTGAAAAAAGCTGATGCCTAAGATATGCATTCAGAATAGGCAGAGTACTGAATTTTATTCTCAGAGAGCAGCCACCTTGACTGAGCATGTGATGAAAAGTGCTGAGCTCAAAATGCTCCTTATTGTAGGTTCTGGGAAGTGCCCTAATTCACGCAACATTCACAGCCCGGATCCCTTCCCAGTGTAGGCACCAACAATCTTTTTTCTAAAAGCCAAGCAATATTTGTTTTCTGCTGCTATATTCCAGTGCAACCTTCAGCAAATGTCTTATTTGCCTTTGGTTATACTGCAATAAATTGTCTATATTTGGCAATATCACCGCATAGACTGCACAGCTGGTAGAATACTTAAAGCAGGCAGTGGAACTGGACAGACTGAATAGTCACCAGTCAGCCTTAATGTAAGACTGCAGTATTGCAGCTGCTACCAGAGAGGTTTGTGCAGTGGTTCTCCTACCCGGTCTCCCTTAGTGAACATCCTAGTAGTAGATCAAATGTGGGTCTGAAATTCCCAAGGGTTGCCTGAGGTATTTCAGCCCCACAAATCCCACTGCCCAGGAATATGCCCTACCAAAGGCTATAATTATTTTCTGGGGCAGGAGTGAAGGACGCTTTCTGGTGAGACTATGCAAATCTGAAAAAAAGAAATTGTCGTATAGCACCAGTGATTGTAAAAATGTGTGTGTGAGAGACAGAGAGAGAGAAAGAGAGAGAGAGTGTCAGTTTTACTTAACAGAGCCCTCAGTCAAGAGCACGAGGAGAGCTGAATTTCGAAAACAATGAGTTCTTAAAGAAAGTGAC
This sequence comes from Struthio camelus, assembly GCF_040807025.1. Taxonomy (NCBI): domain Eukaryota; kingdom Metazoa; phylum Chordata; class Aves; order Struthioniformes; family Struthionidae; genus Struthio; species Struthio camelus. The sequence continues at coordinate 53,968,514 of NC_090981.1, read as the reverse complement.
AGTGTCAGCTGTATTTGTCAGGTGCCCAGTTCTGCTGCTGTCCAAAAGCCTCCTGCATACATCCCTTAAAGGCTTCAAAGAGGCATGCTTTGCTTTGGGATGCCAGTTCAGCTTGGACATTAATTAAGTTCCAAGTACTTAGTGCTGTGGACACAAGGCAGTCTTAGAAATGAACAGAGCTGCAATTCTAGGCATCTGGAGGATGTTGAGGTCAAAACTAAGGTAACTACAGAATTTTAAATGTTTTACTTTAGGTGGCTATTACATGAAGGGTTTCCAGACCATGATGCTGTATGTAGACACCTAATTCTGCTCCGCCTCAGGACTCAAGGGGCCCGCAGGACAGCTTGCACCCAGGGTAACCCAGCAGCATTTGCATCAGCAGGTCTCAGGGGGTCGTTTGCTGTCACTGCCAAGAGATTTGACTCCTCGGTGACTCCTACGCCAGACCTACCGTGGGTCTTGCGGTGTAATGCTGGCTTTCTGCAGTCAAACTGGTTGCCAGCCCCTCCTGACTCAGAAGCCGTAACCCCTTCTGAGCTAGCATGCACAGTCAGCACACAAAGGCCCCCGCACACCAGGGAGATGCTGATCTGTGCCACCTTCTCTCCCTAAGCTGTGTCATCCTCTACCACTACTGGCTGCTTCTGCACAACTCTCCCTTCCCAAACATACTAAACAGTCACAGGACAAAGATGCTGGGGGAAGATTTGCAATTCTACAGTCTGTGCTTTGGTTTTTAACCTCCTCTTTCCTGACCAGATTTAGGGCCACCATGAAATTAAGTAAAACTTAAACGAGCTATTGTCTGGCTAAAAATGATAAACTGGACTCTTATTGAGCTGTATGTATGTAGGGACATCGTATGTATGTTGAGACTTTTTTTTCACATAAAGAGAAAATGCTAGGCATAATAGCAATTACATAATCATGCAGCATTTGTAGAACAAAGATTTAAAGCCCTGTCACTGAAAATTAAATAGCATGCTTGACTTCTGAATGCATAGTTTTAATTCAAATATTCTACATATTAATACGTTATATCCTATGTACTCCTGAGGATCATTTTCCTCCTATTCCAGGAAACTCCAGTATTCCTGCCTACTATAAAATCCAGGATGAGGCAGAGGAAGGGGCAGATTATGTCTCTTTTCAGGAGGAGCCATGACCTCCATGGTCCTTTCCTAGCACTCATTCAACACTACGCAGTTTCCTTCCCTGCACTGGAATTTCTCAAGGACTACCTTGCTAACCACTCTGCTTTCAAGCCTGGCCTTGGTGAGTACAGTCACTATATATTCCTAATTCATTTAGGATTTATGACAGAGTTGTTAGTGCTTGTCTGTTGCATGCTGTAACAGCAGTAGAAGTTAAAATGTTTTCTTTTACATCCCTACAGTCACTGCTGAGAACAGAGATTCTTGGGCTCTGTGGTGGTGGCTACTACCATCTAAACTCTCTGTCAATTAATATCTTAAACCCCTTTCTTGGGCCTGAGCAGTCTCATTATGTGGTATCTGGTCCCCAGTGATGTGTCTTCTCTTAGCATGGGGTGTACATTTTGTTCAAAATGAGGTAAAAGATACAATTGAGGAGTGTCTAATAGTATTTTTATACGTATAAAGACGTAGTGAGATGACATACAATACAGCTAGCAACATGCTAGCCATGACAAAATTGCTAACTGGTCTTTTCAGTTACAGCTAAGCACAGAAATTAGCCTAAAATCCAGTCTGGTACTGGGATCCCTTAGATCTGTATAAGTCTCCTTGAGATACCAGCCTATTTCTATCAGCCTGGCTTAAAACACATAAGAATATATAAACTTCATGCTGTGCTGCTCAGTGGTTTTCTCTCAGTAAAGAGAGATTCTAGTAGACAATTAACAGATTTGTAGCTCACATGGGCAACAACAATTCCAGCCTCCCTCTGAAACATATTCCTATGGCCAAATGCCACCAGATACATCTTAGTCTTGTGAAGGTTAGCTTCTGATGGACTATGGCTCTCCTCAGCTCTACACAGACTGAGAAGATACCTTCCTCTTCTGTAGGTCAGCCAAAATCAAATGCTTTGTGTGGTTTATATAGGCAAAACACCTTATGCCTGCAACATATGTTGAAAGAGGACTGCTGAGAACCCACTTACACTCTGCATTCTCAGGCCTGGCCCTGGCAAGGTCTGCAGACTCCGTTAAATCCATTAAAGTGTTCGATATATGATGAAGGTCCATTTCAAAGCGTTGTTGGTTTAAAAAATGCGAAGCCTAATCGTTGCTACTAATTACAGAAATGCATACTGAGAAAGCTACCAATTTCAAAGGGAAATACTAATGCTCAAAGTAACCCACAAGAGTATGTGGTTAGGAAGAATAGCTGATGTTTGGTTACCTTAATTTCTTTGAACTAAAGGATAAAAAGGAAACAATTCTTATGGTTCTTGTAAAACACTGTAGAACTGTGGCTGAGGCTGTGAGCTGTAGCTGTGATCACACAAACTTGCACACTTTGTATGTTTTTCTTTGGTACAGTCACTGAGGTCAAAAGGACAACAAGATTCAAAGAATGACCACTGATAAATCATGGTTCACATAGGAGATGTGAACACAACAATTGGAGTTGTTTATTTCAAAAATAAGTCTGAAAAGCTGTTAGACTCCCCCCTACTTTAGAGTATAGGTCCAACTCTGATTAAGAAAGACTAGAAAGAAATCTGTGCTGTGGGCAGGGAGCCTTGCACTTCCAAAGGGGTTGATACCAGTACACTCAGAGGCAGGATAAATTACTTGGACCTCAGAGCAGATCAGGTATGGATATTCTGTGTCCCTGGTTTGAAAACAAGTGAGAGCTTCCCATCAGTAAAGAACGTAACAGGAGTGTTGTGCAGGGCCATTCAAAGACTTGCTTGGCTCACTGCTGTCTCACGTAGAGGCCAACAGTGGCTGCCAAGGGGGAGGTATAAGAAAGGAAGCCTGTAGCCATCTATTTTTGTATGCTAGCCTTTACAGAGGGGGATAGTCATATAGATCAGGTTTCAGCACCTCATTTAGAAGGGAGTCTTCCTAGGTTCCTGGGTCACCAGTTGAGAGAGAGGTCTTCCCACTCATAGGGTACCGAGGTGTGCAGGGAACCAAGGATAATGAGGAGCCCAAATCAGCACCGTGTGAGTTTCAGTACAGAGCCTCCAAGCACCTGCATACGTGACGATGTTCTGGACTGTGGCATGAGACCCCTGAATGCCAACACACTCAGTGAAAGCCTCAGTGCTTTGCCACCACTGACGGGAAGCACCACATAGCGGTTTTAGAGCTGAATCCATGCTCTAAAGAGATTGTAGCAGCTACTGCTCTCCTCACCTTGTTGCCTTCTGGTAGCACAGAATACTCTGCATCTATCACTAAAACAAAAATTGTTTGACACCATTGAAAGCATTCAAGACTTTGGAAGATATTAGTGGAAAGGTTTCTTCTTTAAAGGGAGGTGCTGAACAGGAGTATCATAATGATGAGTGGATTTCGGTGACTAAGTTAGTGTGGTTGATGGTTAGGATTTCTGATCTATTAGAAAGAATAAGCACTTTAGCAGTGCTAAACAAAGTCATAAAATAAGCGTCTTCTCATCACTCTGTCATTATATTTGAGCAGTATCATCCCTATGTGGGAAAAGTTGATGGTAAAAGCATTCAGGTTTTGGCCAAATAATTGAATGGAAATTATGAATTATGTTCATGCTAGTCAGATGGGTCCACCCTTTTCTTAAAGTAGAGAAAGGATTCCAAGCTTGTAATTTTTAGATCATTAATTTAAAGTCCTAACCCAAGATGCTATAATGCTTATGATTGCCAAACCCAAGATGCTATAATGTTTATGACTGCCATTTTATAAGCATAATTATTGAGATTTTGGTGGATACTTTGTCTTAGAAGTCACCAGAAAACTTGATGACATACACTTTTATTTTTTATTATGTTTTTATTGAATTATAAAGTTTTGCCAAGGCCAGCATTTTACAGAGGTGTCACTGGGTCAATATGGTTTTCAACAGCATCTAAGGCTCATTTTCATTGAAACAAAAAAAAGGAATTAAGAAAACAGACCTTTTCGATTTAAAAAGGGGTGTTTCGACACAATTCCATTCCAAAACGCTTGCATGGTTTCTTTTCTCGTTCTAACTCAGAATGAAAACAAATTTTGAAACTTCAACATTTTGTTATGTACTGGAACTGCCGTCCGCTGGCCAACTCCACTTTTTTTATTGAATCCTTGTGTTCCAACTAAGCGCTTTGTACTGTGTGTTCCCAAATCTGAGATGACAGAAAATCTGACTACTCTTTTGAATATATATTTCTTTATAGGCCATTTTGAAACGGGGCTTATAGATGGGAGAAATCCCTCTAGAGGTGGATGGACTCCCAATTTACAGTTTTGGAGCATTCAAAAAAAATCGTAGAATTCAAAAAAATTATTAAAAAATAAAATAGTTGAAAAATAATTATGTTTAATTACAAGTTGTTTCGTGCACTGTTCTTCCTATTTGTGCATGCAGATGTATTGTGATGGTAATATATTTATAAAGCCAAATTAAATCATATGTACAAGCAATGTACATATATAAATTCAAAATGTGTCAGTTTTTAAAAGTTGTTTTAATTGCCTCAGAGCCTCTAAAAGAAGTCTCTTTTAAAACTTAAATTAAATAAGAATTTTTTTAACATGGATGTAAGATGCACATACAAATTCCCAGACTGCATCTTACCTTTTGGTGTTTTGGCTTACAGATCTCCTATTTAGGGACAGTTTAATAAGTAAGCATTGGGAAATCCTAATTATATTTGCATGTCATTTATGAGAACAGTAGATCTACTTGTATAATGTTTGGATTAATCATACAAATTTCATTCTGCCCAAAGTATTACACTCACTTATAACTTCTTCATTTCCTGTTTCTGTATTCAGTGTAGAATTAATGAAGCTCTTGAGACTTTTTACATTGGACTCTTTCTTGTGATTGCTGATGAGTGGATTTGCTTATATAGATTTTTTCTGATCTACATTTACATACAATTATAATTCACTTCCATACTTGAAGTCTAGAGACTACTTCTTGAAGACAGTGCCACATTTAGTGACATGCAATATCTCTGATCCCATTTGAACAGTGGCTTAATTTTCAGCAAGAGAAATGCGAATTTCTTTTATTGTTAACTTTATTAAGGGATTGTGGCAACCATGGCTTTTACAGAATTAAGGATTGTTTCTTCATCCCTATAAGAGGAATAGTAAACAATGAGGATATTAACCAATAGATATTAAACAGAAAGAGAAGATGAGTCTTCTGAGTGTTAGGTATAAGAATCAACAGAAAAGTGACTATTAGAATAATTCATAACACTATCATATGGGTAAACAGTGTAAATAATATTTAATTGAAAAAGTATGGTTTAAGAAAATGTTTTAAAATATAGTAGCTTAATTTCCAACTAAAGTATTAACTATAAGCACTTTGAAGAACTGAAAATGTATTGTTCTAATGCATTGTTAAGCTTCATGAAAAAAAATATTCAGTAACTGCTCAAAGAGCTCAATCAGTGAAATATGTACTTACTTGCCTATTATGTCCCATTTATTTCATTGGCTGTAGTATGTTGCTTAAAATGATATGTCTTGCAGGTAAAAATATAAGCATGTGCTCTAGTGAACCATGGTCAAAAGGCCTGTGCTTTAGAGGTTGCAAAATATCTGTGAACGGAACAATGTAGTCCCGCTGAAATGCCAACTGCTTGTCATGTTCAGTGGGACAACTCAATCCCATACTTCCAAAATAAGATAGCGTGCCTTATTAAATCATATTTCCTAAATGTTTGTCATCCAGGAAACAGAAGGGCTGGACTTATTTGAATAAATGCAGATTTCTCATTTCCCTAATTATTAACTAATATTGTCCTCCCTCCATCATTACAAATTCATTCTTGAAATCATAATTAAATGACTGATAAATATAACTTTTTGTACTCAGTAAAGGAAATAACTAGGCAATTTCCTACATTTGATGCCATTCTGGTCTATAAACATCATATGATCTCATGCTTCCTGATGCTGCCATCAGTGCACTCTTCACAGCAGTATACATGAGCAAAGGCTAAACCCTGTAGATGTTTTGCCTGTGAGAAGTTTGACTAAACTTATAACCAAAAGTTATGCAAAATGCACTATTTTTCCCAATGAAAAAGAGGGAATGTGAAGGAGAGGGAGAGAACTGTAGAGACAAGATCCTTCTAAAGTTGAGGTAACTCCTAAAAAACAGAGTATTTCACCTAAAACTTTACCAACAGTCAAAATTGTTGCTGAAAAGTTTTGTTGCATTTCTAATCAGTTGATGACCACTGGAGAGTGAGATCATAGCTTTTCTTCCTTTTTATATCAGCTGACTTAGAAATTCATACATATAAAAAAGGTTATTATAAATAAACACTAGTCAGGCATCAGTGAGCAGTTATTGCATATGGCTTCTATTCTAATTATAGAGGGGAAATACAATTTTGTGCATAATCTTAAATGCTACTTTTTGGCAATGTTAGTAAATGAAGAATGGAAAGACATGATTATTGTTGATAGATAGATCTCACATTTATTTCCTTTATGGGATTTGAAGGAGAACAAGAAATGCAAAGTCTGTTCCAGGAATCAGGTTCTGAGTTCTTCTTGAACTCTCGTTCAAGTGACATGATAGACTTAGAAAAGATGGAGATTTTTAAGCTGTATTAGGCTCTCTTTCTCATTAAATATTTTACACCTCCAGTCAGTGGCTATATCTGTACATTCAAACTCTGCAGAAAGCATTGTAAGTGCCAGCATTGATAACTGAAAGTCTCAGATGCTGCTGTTCAGCAAGTGACTAACCCACATGTGAAGGTACTATTTTAAGATAAATATTTACTTGTGCATCTGTGTTCACATGGGTAAATTAGAAGTTTTCCTTTTCTGAGCTGACAGTGAGGCCAAGAGAGAGACAGTATAAACCAATTGTAGTAAGATGGAAAATAAGTAATACTCTCATCCAAGCAGGAAAAGAAACTATATCCCATTGCTTAGGCACCATTTATCAACCATGATACTTTGGCCCCTTCTCCATACCAGTACTAAGCAGCCGGGCTGCCACTGCTCTAGCGTGCTCTGCAAGTGCCTTCAATACAGATATGAGGTGGTGCCACACACCCCATCCATATCCCATGTAGGCAGTGCAGGAGGTCTGGCCAGGGGAGAGTTTGGCCTATTTCCCAGCATGTCGTACTAACGCTCCGGGAGCTCTCTATACCCAGGGCAGCAGCAAGAGCTGGAGGGACAGCACAACTCCCAGCGGTTAAATCTACTCCCTGGGTTGTGCGCAGAAAGCAGCCTGCCTTTGCTTGGGCCAGGCATGTCATGAGACAGTGGACTTGAACAATGCAGAGAGCATGTCATTGCAGATAATGCAACCTTTACCCTACAGGACTACCCTTGTCATAAGCCCGGGCAAGAGACCAATAGGACATCTCTGCAACTAACTACTGAGCTCTGAGATTTTATTTTTTCCACACTATTGGCACAAATAAAAAAGGAAATGGATAAGCTCAACAACGATATCAAACAAAAAGCCCAAATCTGCAGGAAGTGTTCCATATAATAGGAAACTACGGCTCATTGAGTGGGTGGCCTTTGGGCATTCATTGCCTGTTACGTATGAAGGAATGAATTCTCCTAACAAGCAAAAAAATACAGACAAACACAAAATATACTTGAGAACAAAAAGTGTAACACAACTATGACAAAAGAAATCTCAGAACTGCCCTCTATTGCCGGAGCTGACACCTTTGAAAAGCTAAGGGTCAGGCCTTACACCTAAGTTCTGTGCAGAGGACTGATGCTCCTGATAAGAAATGTTGTTTCAGGAGAATTAAAGGCTGTTATGCTCTATTCCTTCAAACCTGTCTTTAGAGAAGGGAGAAGTCAGGAAGGGAGCGAGAGGTTACTTAGGTTTATGTCTTCCAGATGAAATGAAGTGCCAGGCAGAAATATCCTGAGCTGCTGCTAGCCTGTGCTAGTAAATGTTCCTGGAGTGGTGCAAAAGACCAGTTCATGTACAACTGCAACAAAGCCAGGTTGTGCAGTTCTATGCTTAACCTAATAAAATTTTATTTGGACATTAATAAGCCTTCTTAGAACAGCCACAGAGTCACAATGTCATAGCTATACTATTTCAAACCAAAGCTGGCTTGCACGGAGACAGCATAGGTTTCTCTGCGTTTGTGATATAGGTACATCCAGAGACGGTGAGAGTAGGTGGGATTAATTTGCAAACATCTGTTGGATTTGAGGGGGAATTGTCTAGACTCCCTCTGTAGTCAACTGAAAAAATAGACGTTTCCAGAGCATGATTCATTTGAGCTATGTCAGATGTCTACGTTAGGATGAGGTGAATTGTTCCCAGGAAGTGCCTGATCTCCCTCTAAGCACAGAATCTAAACGATAACCTTGCAAGTAGATAACTTTGTTGGAGACATTCAGCATAGCAAAATGAACCTACCTTCTGTACTCTTCCAGACTTTGTTGAGGTCTAAAAAGAGCTTTTGAAGAGGCTGACAAAGAGACTTTGATCTCAAAGAGAGATTTGGGTCTCAATGAGACATGCTAGGAAGATGAAAATGGTAAGCTTTAAGGATGACTCTGACAATGGAAAAGAAAGGTTTTATTTTATTTCAACTTTCAGTACCCCATCAAAAGCAGAGTCTTTTGATCTCAGCAGAAACCAAACATCCCTCATGAGTGAAAGGGAATCTGAATCTGCCAAAAAGCCATGCCAGAAATTGGAAGCTAGCAGATGCAAGTTACTGGAAGAGGTTGGTGTAGGACCCAATGAACAAAGATACTATTGAGATTGCCTTATTGCCTCATGTCCAAGTTTAAGCAAGTATTTCATTAGCCTGTATTTTTGTTTAGTTGCAGGCTCATATTTCAGGACTTCTCTGGATGTGTGCACACAGCACAGTGGTCTATTAGCAGGGCCTCCCAGTTCAGGCTGTGCAAATTCAGCTGTATGGTGACCAGCCCCTGAGTAGAGCCACACTGTGCTTGCACTGAGCCTTTGCGCTTACAGCTCCTGTGTCTGCTGGCTGAAAGAGTCACGGCACCACACTGCTTTCCTGCAGGCCTTTTGTGGCCTATTTGGGGAAATCTACTGTGAATTTCAAAGTTGCAATGCAACATAAAACCAAATCAGTTTCATATAGTTTCAGGTTTCTTTGCTAACCTTCCAGGCAACTCCCTGAGTAAGATGCAGACCAGCACTTCATGACCTTAATTTCCCATACAGTTGATTCATTATTCTACCTCCTGCAGTCAACACTTGATTTCTTAATGTAATTTCCTTTCATCTCCTGCTTACAGTTGTCATATTGGTTAGAAAATATTGCTGTTATTAACACTAGAAGTACTGAGGTAATATCATTCCCTTTCTCAAGGTAACTGGGAATTTTTATGAATAATGACTGCATGCATGCATCACATTTTCTTATGTCCACATACATATGCATAAATATATAAATTATAATTAAAATGATGACTGACCATTGTAATTTTATTTTCCCTCTGAGAGACGTCCTCATGCCAGGAAACAGGGCCGTTGTCACTGTAAACCTTTCGCGGTGGGCAGTCATCTTTTTTTATGCTTAATCTGGCATGTGGAAGTCTTTGTTCATGGCTATAGCTCCTAAGGCTATCACTGTACCATGTCTAAATATTGAGGGAAACTGCAACGTGTTTCAAGCCAAGGTAATGCTCCTTGGTAGGAAAGGTGGCTGTGATGGTTGTGGGGGTAGGGCTGAGTTATATGATGTGAGTGACCCCAAAATGGGGATGGGTAATGAAGTACAATCACATCGTTATCTGCTGATGACTACTCTCTGCCTGGGGCTGTGGAAGGAAGTTGGCATCACGCAATGCCTGGGACTGCAGCTCCAGGTGCTTTAGGAGGACAAAGTGAAGTGCAAGGTACAGTGGCCTGGCATCATTTTTGTTAACAGATCATGAGAATGAAAAATAAAATAATTCTATGTAGTTATTTTGTAGGTTTTAATTAGTCTCTTTGAGGGGAATAACACCATTAAAAACATTAAAGGAATATATAAGATATTACCAGTATACAGACTGTGAGCCCAATGATGCGGCGTCATTAGCATTGACTAAAGAGGAGGAAGGGCCTTGAAATTCATCCCTCTACTTCCCTATAACTGATTGATAATGGGAGATATCTAGTTTCCTGAAAAAAGACTCATAACTCAGGTCATCCTCATAACGGTAGAAGCCACATTCCAAAAAAGTAGCTAATAAATGATGTTGTTGTGAAGTAGAGCAATGACGTTACCATACAGGAATAAATGGGACATTTGGCAAAAGAGAACTCATGCTTTTTATACTGGTTATTTGCAGCCATTACTGTAATCATTTTTTTGTTTGGGAAAGATTTGAAGAAGCTCTTTTAAGGATTACACTTCCTTACTTGTGAGTTCTGCACTGCTCAGCTTTGCTCTTGGTGTCTTCCTTGACACCAGAATCAGGGCCGAAATGTATTCCCTTCCAGCCAGAGGACTTCATTCCCTTCTCCTCCCCACCCCCCCATTTTTTCAAAGAATATATAGATTTTAAAATCATTTACTAATGCTTGGCAGCACAGACAAAATTCTCTAAATTTCATTTAGCTGGGAGCATTTACTGGAAGGAAATGCCCACTGGGAAAGCCAATGATAGCCAATAATGGATCATACTATTTTCAATTAGCCAACAGATCTGTTCATTTCTAGCTCTTCCATGCACTGGCTAAATCCACTTAGAACTATTAAACAGTTTATTTTAAACAGTACCAGTCAAAGAAAATAACTCCTATTCTTAACACAGTCAGTATTTTAATGGTGACAAAACCTGCTTATTTGGACAAAATGCTATTTTACTTTTGCAGTATATTTGTGGAAGATTCATTCTAGGCAATACTTCTTTTCAAGAAAAGTTATAGCCCAAGTGCCAATATGCCCAAATATACTTCCTTTGGGCAAATTCTGTATGCTGTAAATGGAATCAGGAAAATAAAATCCCCAAAACACACAGACTGCTGACAGGCAAAAAGTGCAGAAAGAATTAATGCAGGAGAAAAGAGATATTATTCCAGGGTTTTCAGAACGCCAAAGGCATCGACAGCCTGAAGAACCAGTGTTCTTACTAATGGGTTCTCTTCTTTCCTGTTAGGAGCTAATTAAAAGTGACAAGTGGTATAAATGACACGTGTAAATCAGGATGGAAATGCATGATCTGTAATAGAACAAATACTTCTTTTATTGGGGCCTCTAAAAATGTTTTTAGCTCATTCCTTCTCTCTTCAGCAATATCAGCGCTCTTGTGTAAGCCTGACATATGTTCCCTCTCTTCTCACTTTCCTGCTGTTGACACAGGGAAGTGTTTCAAAAGCCGGCGCTAGCCAAATGGTATAAAACAGGCTTGTTAGTGTTTTCATTAAATTGTCACGGTTCTGGGCTTTGCTTGACATACTAGCAAGAATTAAATATTAGCATGAAATGCTGAATTACAGACAAATCCCTACAAAACCAGGGAGGGACTCCCAGGGAAGTCGGACACATTTTCTCCTTGATGGTCTCCTGCGATTGTGCAGCTCAGCCCACAGCTGGAAAGGAGGGTCTGGCATGTTACGAACCAGAATTCTCTCCCAGATAAATGAATTGCTAGTATTTGCTAAATACTGTCATTTTGCAACCAAATGTCATGCAAATATATTCAGACATTTTCATTTCTATGGAGATCCTTGCATTGGTATCACTTTCAACTAACTTAAAAGCTGGGTCAATTGTGATTAAGGTGTCTACAGAGGGATTTCAGTACTCAAACATCTTTTGATTTGTACTTCAACTATGTATACTTCAGTTCACTTCCTGTAAAACCGGGTGACAATTGGATTTGCTGTGTTACAGTGATGTGTGGTTAAATAAAATAGGTGTGAGAGGATTTGAACAATGCAGTGTCAGGTACACGCGTGTGCCTCAAACGCACTGATCTAGATTATATCAGCGGAATGGGAATGACCATTCATTTTAGATAAGTGGGAAGAGTTTATCTCAAGAACAAAATCCCCAAGAAACCTTGAGAAAGGCCTCCAGGATAATGTAGAATATATTCCAGAGAGAAGGTATAGAGAGATTTTTCATGTTAAAAGACATGAGAAGATTAAGAGACAGTATGCCAAAGATGCAAAAAAATCTGAACAATACAGAGCACAACATAAACTTTCGTGCAACACAAAGTCAGCCAGCTGTACTCAAACCTACAATGTCTCTGGAAGCATAGACGTTTTCTGCAGAAGCAAGTAATTTTCATTTTGAAAAATGAGAATGACTGGAGTTGTACTCAGCTGCAAATTCTCATGAGTCAGAATAAAACTGCCTAGAATTAATTCTTTTTTACCTGAAGTATAACTGTCTACTGTGAGACCTTTAAAGTATCATACAATACATACTCCATTACCCAAAAAATGAGATAAGATGAATATTTTCGTGTGTGGCAATTCCTGAATTCCTTTATCTTTTTTTTCCCTCTTGTTAACTGCCGTGCGAACTCAAGAAATCTGATGGCCTAATGGTGAATCATTATTCTTTGATAATCACTTAGTAATTATAGGGAATGACATAAGTACATTGTGGTGCAGACCTGGAAATTACTCAAAGAGGTTTTACCCTTTTTACTTGTTACTTTTATAGCTACACAGATCCATTTTATAACTGTATTAAGGCACTCCAGGGCTTGCATTACTGATCATTGTAACACTTCTCAAGTGTCTGACAGTATGCTGCCTCTAGCTCTCTGTTCTACACAAAAAAAAACATATTCTGTGGATCAAATAAATAAATTATTTCCGGGTTTCTCTCTCTCTGGAAATCCCACACATTTCACAGTGTGCCTTTCAGAGGCAAATAATTTCAGAGATCCAAGATGAGATTACATAATTCACATTCATTGAATTTCACCACTTTTCTCTGGGAATTTTCAATCATTTCATTCATTTATTTCATCCATTCAGCTTCAATACAGAAACAAATTTTCTTTTCTAAAATTGGGTCTAGGAAGGATATTGAAGTGATCTTCTTAGCAAGCAGCTTTTTAACGAAACCTGCAAGTAAACTACTGTCATGCATATGATCATTTCACACAGCTCTGCTGTGTAATACATATGTTTAGGGTGTTTTGTCTATTAGTGAAACTCAGATGAAACTCAGCACTAAATTTTGCTGATGTGGTTCAAATGAGAGGGGCCAGAGTCCTAAATTTAGAGAGACTGAGAAAGCAGGAAGAAAAAACTGAGAGAAGAAAAATAATGATGAAAATCTACATCTAACAGCGTATAATACAGTAAAGTTGGCCAACACGTTTGAAATAGCAATGCAATATTTAGAACAAAGTTCTTGTTAGCATTAAAATAAGTGATGAATCCTTATACTGCTTTTCATTTCATCCTCTTCTGGAAAATTGCTATAGATTCATGCTTGTTTGCATTTTTGAAACTTGAAAATTATCTGAAGATTTTTGCACGCTTTTCAGAGGTTTTATCTTTCCGTAGACTTTTTTTTTTACTTCCAGTATATCAAGTACTAGCCATTCCTAATGTTGGTAAAATTAGAAATACTGCAAGTGCGCAGAAACATGGAAAAGCAAGAGAGAAAACAAAGCCTAGGTAGCAGCAGATATTGATTAATTAAACATCAGAGATGCCCAAAGCTTCAGCTGAGCCACAACTTCTATTGCATGTACGATAATAGCTCCTCTATCCCTATCCACTATAACAAGAAAGAAGCATGTCAAGGAATAATTTAGGGCTCACCTTCCAGAGCAAGGCTGCATAATCTTCTGGATTCGGTAGATATCAGTGGAAAGGTAAAATGTTGGATGCATGTCAAGGGAGGTTTTCTTTTTAAGAAGACATATAACACTAACATTGCTTACATGTTTTGAGTGGATTATATCTATCTAGGTGTGGGTGGCAGAAAAATATAGTGACCTTTGAATTACAATACTAGCTTGTCAGAATCTAAATTAAGAGCTATATTTATTATATGTATGGTGTATTAAGGTGCTAGATGAAATCAAACTCACCTGTGATTGTTTTTTATCACCAGGCAGTAGCTAGGTAACAGCAGGCCAACAACAACCATGAAAAATTCCAAGATTACATAACAAGTCACTTTGTTTTGTTTCATGTTTTATCTGCAACAGATTTGTTATGAGATTAATCAGCTGCTATACTGGCTAACACATTGTGGTACTGTATTTCAGCCTTATAAGCCTTAAGAGGCCTAAAAGCCTTTTAAATATCTTTACGTAAAAGTTGCACTTTTGTTGTACCTGAGGCTCTGAAAACTGGGCTTTTTGTGCCCAGAGCACTAGCTTCCCGTGTTGCCAGGGAATGTGGCAAGCACCAGCCACAGTGCAGCTCACTGGGACGTGCTCAATGGTGGGGCAGACGCCACGTCTTTGTGCCACCAAAGGCTGCAAACATCCCGGGGCAAGGAGTGGGGACTCTCTACATTCATGAGGCCCCAGAAAGTCAGGGGCAGGAGGATGCTCGAGGAGTTTGCCCAAGGATTAAAAGATACATGTACCCCCCCCCCCCAACTCATTTCTAAATAAACGCTGCAGGGAGATCACAAGTATCTTGACACTAACTCAGTCATTCTCTTGTGTGTCGCTGGCCATCGGTTAAGGCTGTGCCTTGAACTCTGTCATGGGTCCATCAAGCTGGGAACAAAACGTTGGCTTGCCAGACATGGGCTGCAGATGTGACTGTTTCAAGCAAAAGTGCCTTTTCTGATACATTAAAATTACACTTAAATGAAATCCTACACAAGAAAAGGAAATCACTGTATATAAGGGCATCCCAAAACCAATGCTGTAGCCTGGTTAAAAAGTATTTTAACATTCAGGTCTGTTCAGGATCCTATGACAAATATTTTCGTCTCTTTTCAGTTGTCAGGTTCAGAATTAAAATCTTAAGAGCGGATCTAAGCTTTCCAAAGTGTCATTTTGATTCAATCATGGCTATGCTTATAAGCGTAGCCATAAACAATCA
The DNA here is from genome assembly GCF_040807025.1 of Struthio camelus. Classification (NCBI taxonomy): domain Eukaryota; kingdom Metazoa; phylum Chordata; class Aves; order Struthioniformes; family Struthionidae; genus Struthio; species Struthio camelus. The sequence goes on along the minus strand of NC_090981.1, from coordinate 53,953,359 downwards.
AATTTCCCTGTTACTATTTAGCAAGTTACCGTTCATTGGCTGAGCTGCAGTAATTGTGCATGTGAATGCTCACTGCCCTAGGCAAATGTGAAGTAATTTCAATTAGCTCAGCCTCCGTGAAAAAATGCCAAGCTAATATAAATTCCTGTGCACTGCCGCAGACAAGGAGTGTGCACGTGGACCCTGCCGTGACTCAGCTGATGTGTGGCTGAGTATGTATGTATACTCATATGTATATGTATGGCTCAGTGCAAGTCCTTCGTTCTACAAACCAAACTGCTGTTAAACAGCATTTACAAAGGAATATACTTTACCAGATCAATCTGATCCTATTTCTATTCCAGTTAGTTGCAAAATGCCCATCACCTTTATGGGAATAGGATCATGTGCCTAAATGTCATTTGATAGGACTTTCGTCTAAGCACTTAACCAATTTCACTGAGATCAATTAAAGCTAAATATTCTGTTCTCAGGACCTTAAAGAGACAGCTTGCTGTCTTTGAGGGATTCAGTAATTCTTGATAATTTAATTATTTGAGAGGGCATTAATAATGAAGATCTTACAGTAAATGCATGGCAGCATGGTGAACTGATTTTTTTTTTCACAGCATCTGGAACTGGTAACATGGGAGAAAATGTTTTTAATTTAAAAATGATACCTTGGTTAAGTAAGGCAGGGGGAAAGGCCAAATGATCATACAACACAAATATGAACAGCTCTTTGATTGTGTGCTTTCATGTAAGCAAATACTGGAAACAAACATTGTTTCAGAGCAAATACAGTTGGAAATGGTTGCCCTTGGGAATACAGTTATACTTTTAACAGCGCTGTTAGCAGATCAGAAATGTTGCTCTCAAACGCAGCCACTGACAAAAAGGGAGGACATCAAACATCTGTATTTCATTATGATTAGTACTAAAAAGGGAATTTTATTCAAGCTCACTAAGCACCCTGTCATAGTGACTGAAGGAGTCTTGAAAGATGACCAGTGTTTTTCACAAAGATGTTTATATGTGAAGTAGAAATAAGGAACGAAAGAAAGGAGAAATTGGCCATCTATGTAAGCACCGTAATGCTTACACGAAAAGGGTTCTCTACCCACCGAGCTAAAATATAATAATATTTCTATCAAATGCAGTCCTCCGAATATACTAAAACAACAATGTAACAGGAAATTTTTAGTCTGTAGGCTGCATCCCTTCCCATTTTCTCACTGGCCACAAAGTACTTTGGAATAGTGAGCCTCTCTCATGAGTCGCGGCCCCATGTACAGAAAGTCTCAGCATTAATTTGCAAATACATTTAAATGACTCATTCTGATTAGTAAGATGAAGACTGTAAATTAGAATAACTCATGTCTCACTAACATGGCATGGTCGGGTACAGTAACAGAAGTCCACAGAGAGAGCTTTTCCATTAATTCAGTGTCCTGTAATTTCCATTAATTCATTACTTTTTAATGTTTTTTACATATAGTCAGGAAAGCAAGAAAGTGGTGAGACAGAGTGGGAGGAAGCATGTATGCCCAACTCCGTATATACCAAGAAAGTGAATGATATTTTGGAAGGAGTAAGTCATTCTTCATTGAGCAGTGTCATCTTTAATATACTTCTCTCAAGTTTTGGAATTTCTGACATTTTATAATTATCCAGTGATTACAAGAACACTTTTATTTTAAGCCCTTTTTAAGCTGCCTTGCCCTTTCCATTTTATTCTCTCCATCTTCAGTAGTTTCCGGCATCACGTGGACTCTTCTGCCAGCCAGGGAATGAGCATGGCTTCGTCCCAAACCCATCATTGAAATTCCTGAGTCACCCAGAGGGGTGGCCGCAGGGCAGGTCAAAGCTGTCCCTCTCTCAGGATGCAGCGAGCGGCCACTGCCTTCTCCCAGACACTGGCAATTCCTTGTTTTCTAAAAGGGGAGTGCGTGTGTCCTGATAGCACTGCAGCATCATTTTTGCATTGGTTCCAAATACGTTAAGATTTTTCAGGCAGCTGGTTCAAAAGCAGTTGCAATTTCCCTTTAACACAATTGCGAAAAAAGCAGGACCCGCCAAGCTCAATGGAGAAAATATGGATTCTCAAGGAATCTGGACTAGTTCCTAAGTTTCTGCTAATTTTGTTCCCAAATACATCTGCTTCTATTTGCGCATTTCTTCAGATACTAAAGATAAAATTAGAATACAGAGATTTTGGTGTTAAAAATCATAAGTGCAGATGTGCTGAAACTGCCACAGCCCTTTTAATGGTCATGCTTCAGAAGGAGAATCTGGGAGTGACTGGTAGAAATCAGTTTCCTGCTGTAAGCATAATTTTGAGGTTTTGAACCTCCAGTGTATCAGAAGACAGTGCCAGCCACTGAATTATGCTGCTAAGTTTCTTAGCAGAGCTCCTAAAATCATCACAGTGATTTTCAAGGCATTTTTCAAATATGCCACTTTGGGAATCCGTTTCTGTGAACCTCTTTCTGGGAAGGTCTTGCATAAATTCCAGGTACAAACATTAACACTGCAGAATGCCCTAAAATGTGCTAAGGCAAGCACTTTACTAGCTTTCCCCCTTCCTACAAAAAACAGCAAGTCAGATCACAAATTATTGCCGATATTGTCTACATTTTCAGGACTTCTTTTGCTCAAACCTCATCTAGGACTATAAAAAAGTTACCTAAGATCACATTTTTAAAGTGGAGGAGCCTCAGTTTACCATTTAAACTGGATATGCTGATTCAGAGCTGCAAGGTACAAGGGATACACCTAAAACTTTGACTGTTCTCTGAAAGTCTGATCTTCTTCAATGAAGCAGGTAAGAAAGAAAATTTGAAACCACTTTTGGAAAAGTGGATTGTAATCTGTGGATCATTATTGACTGGTCTGTAAATCTGCAAAGTAGTAGGAAGTTTTAATCAACTTGGATTTCCAATGTGGAAGGACAGGTCAAACTCCAACAGCAACAGTCTTTCTCAAGATAATGCAAAATATCTCCATTGAATTGTCACTGGGAAATTCCCAGATTTCCAGAAATCATAGTGATATTTCATTTTCATCTTTTTAAAAGGGTCAAAGCTTCTAAAGACTGAGCCAGGTCCACAAGACCGCCGAAATGCTGAGAAGTTGTGAACTTGAGATTGCTTAGCTGTGGGACAATCCACAAGGAGAATTTAGAGGTGCTTAGGAGCCACATGACCACACCAAGACTTCTAAAATACCACAAGAAATAAATCAATTTCAGATGTTTTAATAAACAGAAAGCCTGCCTACTTTCCACCAGCCTTTTCATGAAAATTGACAAGTTCCCACAAAATGCTTCAATTTTGATAAATGTATTCCAATTAAAAATAAAATTTAAAAGCTTTCTGGTGGAGAATTTCCCCAATTTTCAATTTTTCAATAAAGTTTTGCTTCGTCTTCCAAAAATGCAATCTCTTTAGTACGAAACACGATGAACCAGCAGGTGGTAAACCAGCCCTTAGTGATTGTCCTGTAAAAATATCCCAGTTCAACAAAGAAAACTAAGTCACATTTTATCTGCCCATTTATCTCCTCTGAATAAAATTGTGGGGAAGAAGTCTGTCCAAGTGTTCATTATGTAAAATATGTCTTTAAAAAAGAAAATCTTGCTGAACTTTTCTTCTGCCTTCCCGTACAATATATGAACCAGTGACATTGCTCTTAGGTGACACACAGTGCTGAAGGTTTAGGAAGAAAAATATGAAGCTGGACAACTAGCAAACAGCAAAATATGTTAATGTTCCCCTAAATGAGACAACAGCCTACAATCATTTCATCTCTTGAACAAAGGCAAGATTCACAGACCGTCTTCAAGTTTGTGGTATAGCCCATACTAAATATAGTCAAGCTATGTAAAGTAGAGCAGTGAGGTTCTTTGGCATGTTTTCAGGAACTGCACGGAAGACAGGCCAGTTACTTTCAGTTCAGAGCAATACGAGTCATTTATCACCAAAAGATCCATTAAACACAAACAGGACCCTGCAGAAACCTGTAAAGAATGAGAACGTTACTGAAAGCACCAACGTATCCACCCTTTGTGAAAGGCTCCTGAAAAGACACAGGGTAAACAAGATTTCTTCTTGAGTACTAACTCTGGTTTCCAAGTTTGGAGCTTATCTTATGAGGTAAGTGTATAAACGTACTGGTCTCCTGTCGAGCAGTGGTATTGGTTTGCCAGTGAAATAGTGCAAGTGGAGGCAAAGCCTAAGGAGAAGAAATGAGCTGGATTTGGCTTACAGGAATGACGCTTGTAGCAAAGGGAATTTTTTGCATTCTGAATTCATTGCCAAGGAACTCCCTGTGTCCTCTCACAACTGTCGATCCTTCTGCTTGCTGCCAAGCTTCATGGCTTGATCAGCAGTAACTGGACCCTTACCTCTGTCCTGTGCAGAGTAATGACAACAGCCTTTCTTCTGAGCAAAGCTGGCTGGTGGGGGCTCCTCCACAATGTCTTTATGCTGAGCAGCCTAATCAAGGTGCTCCTACACATAGACATTAAGTAGGTTTCTTTTAAAACTTGCTGCCCTAAGGGCCAAGGACAGGAATATTATCCTCAGTTTAAAAAAAAAAAAATCATTACAGAATCACAGAATCACAGAATGGCCAAGGTTGGAAGGGACCTCTGGAGATCATCTAGTCCAACCTCCCTGCTCAAGAAGGGTCCTCTAGAGCATATTTCCCAGGATCACATCCAGACGAGTTTTGATCTCCAGCAAAGGAGACTCCACCACCTCTCTGGGCAACCTCTGCCAGTGCTCTGTCACCCTCACAGGAAAGAAGTTTTTCCTCATGATCAGGCAGAACTTCCTGTGGTTCAGTTTATGCCTGTTGCCTCTCGTCCTGTCGCTGGGCACCACGGAGAAGAGTCTGGCCCCATCCTCTTGACACCCTCCCCCCTTCAGATACTTGTACACAGTGATCAGGTCACCCCTCAGTCTTCTCCAGGCTAAGCCCAGCTCTCTCAGTCTTTCCTCATAGGAGAGATGCTCCAGTCCCCTCATCATCTTTGCAGCCCTCCGCTGCACTCTCTCCAGGAGTGCCGTGTGTCATACTGGGGAGTCCAGAATTGGACACAGGCCTCCAGATGTGGCCTCACCAGGGCTGAGTAGAAGGGGAGGATCACCTCCCTCGACCTGCTGGCAACGCTCTTCCTAAGCAGCCCAGGATACCATTGGCCTTCTTGGCCACAGGGGCACATTGCTGGCTCATGCTTAACTTGTTGTCCACCAGGACTCCCAGGTTCTTTTCTGCAGAGGTGCTTTCCAGCAACAAAAAAGAAACAAAGTTGTTTATTTACATTTACAAACCTCTTGTATACGATGAACCAGTGGAATAGCTGACCCCATTCCTAAGGCAATATTGCTCTTCCCCTGTGTCCACAGAAGACAGAAGTAACCATCGCAGCAGGGCCATAAAAGGCAGTTTTCATCTCCTTGCAAGTGACAACATAAATCAAGCAAGATATGGGTAGCCAGTACTAGAGGGATATCAGAACACCAACTTTTTCTTCAGTTGCATTTATTTGCCCCCTTCACATTCGATAAGTGAGCAAAACAGATGAGCTAAGCTTTCAAAAATGGAACTGAAATGAGCAGCAGTTTAATGACGTGGTGTTCGCTGCTGGTCCGGAATAGCAAGGGGACGTGGTACGGGGATACTGATTGCAGCACTGTAACAGATCCAAGGTCTGTCTGTTTCATTAAGTCTGCCCAGGTCTCAGATTATTGCTCTTCTGTGACAGCTGAATTATGGCATTTCCCTTGAAAAAAATTACAGTAGGTACCAAAAGCAGCTCTCCTGGAGCCAGTCCTGTTTCTGGGGGTGCCTGCCCCTGAGGCAGCCCCAGGCTCTGTCCACAACGCTGTGGTCTATTACAGCAAGAGGCAAGGAGCTCAGGGGAACATTTATTCTACATAACTAGAGAAGTTAATGGCTGCCACTTTCCTTTCTGCTTGCCACACTCCTCTTCCCTTGTCTCCAAGGGGCCGCACGGCTGCATCAGCTGTGTGCAAGCCAATGCCCCTGAAGTCACTGGGAACTGCTCTTACGGCATCTGTCCGTGAGAGCATCATGAGTGGGATGTTGTTTTTATTGTTTACTGCATCTCTATTTTTGATCTCTCCTTCTCCATGTAAAGTGCGTACATGTGTTTATGAACTGCTTGTTGCAAAGATAAGGGAATGTGGGGTGCTGGCCAATCCCTTTTTCCATTACTCCTTTGTTTTTCCTGTTTCCTACTCCTCTTTTACGCTGCTTCTCTCTGTCTCCTATTTTTGCTTTTTTTTTCCATCTCCTTCCTTCTATGGCAATGAGCAGGGTTTGCTCCTCAGCAGCTGCCAGTCAGAATTCACAGGCTTTGCCCCTGCTGCTCTATCAGAAATTCATTTAAAAAAAAAATAGGAGAGAGAGAGAGAGAGAGAAGGAAATATTTATTATCTAAAAGCAGCTCATATTAAGTCACACAAATGCTATGCCCCACGCTGTAATGTTAACTTAACATAAAGCTTAACCTGAGATTGAATCAGAACCGCATATTTGGCGGGTCATTATTCCTTGGCACTTAAAGTAACCATTTCAGACAAGCACTGAAAAGGAGCACATGCTGTACACTCCTGTTGCTTTAAACTTAAAAACATTTCTGTACATTGTAAATGTTGGTTCCAGGACGCTATTAATGGTCAGTGTCTAAATACTGCTTTGCAATTGAAAAAGAAAATGACTGTGCCTATGTGGCTGTTTTTTCAGATACCCACCATTAAACACTCACCAGGCAACTGGCCTGCAACCATTCAACCCTGGATTATGAGGCTCCCAAACTCCTCCAGCCAGAGAGATGACACATCTCTGAAGGAAACCCAGAAGTTCAAGAAGTGATATTAATATTTACAGTGGAGTAGATTACTTCGGTCTGCACTAGCAAAGCACAAATGCTTCAACTTTATTTAAAGCAAGTATAGAAGGCATTACTCGCATGTCAGGTATTTTTGAAACCCTCTTGTTTGAAGGCTGAGTCACTCGTTATGAGTCGACGTAACTGATTTTACGAAAGATCCAGATTAATTCTTCACCTCCCTTTGTGATTAAGTTGAGTAATGTAAATGCATGTGTTTCTGTCATAATAGCATAATTTCTATCCTTTTTCTCCATATACTGCAGTAAAAAAGTTGAGAAACATGAGTACTAATATTTTTGCACAAACTTAAAAGTCACTTCCTAAAAATACAATGATTAAGATTTCCAGTTTTTGCAAAGATATTTGTGCTAACAGGCATTACATGTAGATCTATTCAGAAACTAAAGAGAATCAAGAATATTAATGGAAACTACATAACATATTTGGGTTGTACAAAAGGAAACAAGAAGGAAGAAGCCTTAGATGGTCAAAAGAGTACATTTACTCTTTTTTTTGCAGGGGGAAAGGTGTTTTAGCAGAGGGTTGTTTGGGGGGGGGGGGGGGGGGGTTGAGTTTGTCTCCTGCACTCTGGATATCTTAGGTTACTGAGAAGAAACACTCCAGGAACAATCCTGTTGGGTATCAGAGGAAAGAGCTCCTCAATGGAACAATCAGTATCAGTTGTTGCAGAACTTCCTTTGAGAATGTCTTTGTTTTGCTACAGCTGTTGATGTTGTTTTGTGCTTTGGTTTGTAGTAAAAACAGATTTTAAACATTTTCTTAAATCAGCCTTGATCATTTATAAGCTTGTGCTAAAAGGAGGGTTATCTTGGATTTTTGATAAATACAGCATGTTCAAAGACAACGTGCTTAGTGGGTAAACAGTTGGGTGGGTAAATCCAAGTGTGCTTGGAATTGGATAATGCTACAAAAGACAGCTTAAATGTCAAACAGCTGCAATCAGTCCACACAGTAGGAACATCTGCCAAGATCCTGTGTGGGGCTGGTGGTACTTTTTAAGTATTGAGCTCTTACATCGGATCAGGCCTGTTTCTGCTTGCAAGTAGGGAACGGGAATGTTACTGTCAACTTCATGGAGAGCAGCATCAACTGTCTGCCACTGCACTACCACTGAAACCGTCTGTGAATAATTGTTTTGGGAATAGACAATTTAAATTTGGCCTTTCAAATAAGCTTACTGTGACAGCAGGGAACAGAAGGTTACTTTGATGCCTTTCTAGTTAAGGAAATATTAACAATTAGTGACTCAGCATAAAATTTAGCATAGCTGGGAGGAAGCCAAGAAAATAACTGACTTCATTGTTCCCTTTTTATGCACAACATTGTGAAGAAAAGTTCAGAGCACAGGTTAAAGAATCATCTTCTGAAGTTTCACATGACGATGCCATTTGCTGTGAATTAGGTTTCAGAAGGCTGCATTCAGGCACCTGAAGCCAAGATGTTCTTTGGCTGATACCCTTTGGAAGGAGGAAGCACACGTTTCCATCACCCTCTGTTGGCTGAGGCCTCGAGCCTTGTCTGGCCTCAAGGACAAACTGAAGGTGGTTTTCTCTGAGCCACATCAGCCCTGCCTGCACCCTGGTTAGACACAGCCATGTGCTGAAGCTTTCCTTCAGGGGGAGCTGAAGCTATTTTGAGTCATCCTGCAAGGCACACTACAGAACTAGGCAGAAATACCTGAACTGGCTTTAAATGATAGCGCTTAGATACCAGCAGCAGTGTCAGTATGTTTATGTTTAGATTTATTAGATTGCCCTGGGCTTCTGTTACTTCTTCTGCTTAGTTTCACTGTTGTTTCAGAACCCTTCAACAGATGCCCAAGTTCAGTGCCAGAATGTCTGAAGTCAGCTACTGAAGTGAACATCAGGCTTTAACTACACTGCCCCAACCACCCATCGCTGACTGAGCTTGTCCATATCGAAATCAGCTGAACACAATTTACTTGCAAATGTGGGCAAAACAAACTACATTGAAGTATTGTAGTTAAAACCTTCTGCAGACTAGAAAACATCTAACTTGTCAAGAGGGTTCAGATCCCATTGGAATCCTTAACAAACTCTGAATTTCCACCCACAACATGTAAGATCAATGTGCGCTGTAATCTGGCTCCTCACCTCAATACCTAAGTGGATGGTCTTTTGAAAAATCTGAGTCCCTTCTATCAGTGCTGAGCTTTGTATAAAGCCCTTCAGTTGCACAGCTGTGTTCTTGAGGTTTGCAAATGTACAACGACAGTCCACTGTCTGTGTCTGCATTTTATATATAAACAAAAGCTAACCTACTTCCTCCACACAAACTGGAAACAATGCCTGGAAGATTTTAAAGCATTCAACAAAGCTTAAAATGATTGTTTAGCATGAATAAAATATTTATATAGCAGTGCAACATTCAAGTTCTATTAAAGAAGAAGGTACAACAGCCATCCTTAGCCCAAGAAGCAAAAAAAGAATTCACAGGACATTTACTCTCTGAACAGTAGGAAATCTTTAGCCTATCTACAAAGATATGGAATTAGGGATGGTTTGACATGTGGTGTTTGACTATAGCTTAATAATGGTTTCTAAAACACTCCAAATAAAAAGATTTTTTTCATGGCTCAAAAAATGATGTATCTAGAATCAATTTGCAGTGAATGCCAGAGATGAAAAAAAAACCTATTAATTCTGGGATTTCTTTCCTCTGCTGTGCTAACGTTGGTGACCTTTGGGATATTTTGCAAAGACCATCTTGTTCGAGTGTTTGCTTTTCCTTGATGGAGATTCTTTTTATAACCTTATGCTGGTTACTTTTCTTCTTTTGTCTGTTTGCATATGGAGGTGACAAGGGTGTGCGCCTACCTCTGGGACAGAAAGCTTGCACCAGTCATCATTTCCAAGCAGCACGTCCAAACACGCTTCTGATTTCCTTAAAGAAAGTCAGAAGGTACTTCAGATGAAGGACACACTCTGGATTTTTAGACTCCAGCAAATGGTAACCTACTAAACGGCCACATCTGTGTCTTTCACAGAAACACGCTTTCGGCCAGAAAGCACCCTGTTAAACAAAATTTCATAGCCAGTAAAGGAATCAATGTTTTTGTCTTCCAAAGAGATTCCTTTTAGCAAAATAATTATCTCCAGAGAGATAAATGTAGCATAATTTCAGGACACATGTATTATGATCCAAGTGGAAATTGCTTTTGTTTGATTTTGGCTTGCACAGGATTTAGGTCAGCATTTGCAATTCCATCAATTAGATTTTTTTTTTCTTTTGTCACTGATGGTCAAGTTCACAGAAATATGTTGAATTTCAATTAGGCGTGCGTATATAACAATGCCTAACTCAGACCTGCAAGTGCAACAGCTGAAGAAAAAAGATGGCATCCCATGGGCCCCTCTCATGACAATTAGGAGAGGCCCAGGCTCCTTCTCAGCTCCCAGAGCTGGGAAGCCTTCCCATGGGCATTACTCCTCCTACCAGAAAAGCCAGAGGTGAGCTGCCTATGCCTGACAGCTCACCCTCTGGGAGGCATGACACCCTCTTCTGGCACAGCTTTCCCATCCCATGGGAAGACAAGGCTTTCAGGAGCCAGGAACCAGCCCTTAGCTGCATGGCAGACGGTCTACGTGTTCCTCCACCACTACAATATTCAACATGCTGTTAAACTTTTCTGACAGAGCAAAGGTGGTGTCCTGCACTGAAGGGAGCAGAGACCCTGCGCACTTGCATGACACCCAGCTCTGCTCAGTGACATTTGCATCTAGGGCAGGAAATGCCTTTTCCGTAAAGTGATAGTACTGATCCCACATGCTGGTGCAGTTCACTAGCTGAGGCAAAGGAGCCACACTTTCAGCTACCATGCTAAAGATGAGAGCTCATCTCGCATTCTCCTAGTTCCCATCTGCCAAAAACGGAGTCCTCGGGCTTTTTCTGGAATACAAATGAAAGATGCATTTGTCCCTGTCAGGAGAACTGATATGTGATGGGTCTGTTTAGTGTGACATGCTCTACATTTTAGCATGGGCTGTCTCACTTAGACTTGACATCTATTTTAAGGCACCTCGGTTGCATTTTGGAAGGGGTAAACTGTTGCAGCTGTTCAACTGTGACTTGGAAATTAAATTCAGTTAGCGGCCCAGGTACTGACTGAGTCCCTGCTGTTCTATTTAAAGAATATTCTTTGAGAAAAAAATATTTGTGTTTGGTTTCCTATCAGCTTATACGTGAACATATCACTTGTTTTTTCTTTCCAAAACCTTTTGGATGGACTTTTTAAAGGAATATATGCAGCAGTTCAGGATATAATATATGCATTTTATTTTTTGTCTTTTATCACCTTCAGCAATTCAGGCAATGGAGTCAAGTTCTATATGAACTTCCCCTAGGTTTTCATCAAAATGACAGTTACTCTTTTTCAGAAACAATTTAGGCATCCAAGAACAGATTTACAAATGTATTTACGTGCCCCAAGAGACAGACATATACCCAAGAGATTTTCTGAGATATCTAAAATAAATGAGGCACATAACTGCTTTTTGAAGGCATGAGCAGCCTCAAAAATGATCACCTTCAAAAACAGAAGTTTAGACTCCCAAGCTGGAAAGGAATTTTACCTAAGTAACTATAGATGTTAGTATTTTTTTCCTTTTTAAATATAATGTTATTTAATAATTAACCTAGATTGATTATTCTTGTCTGGGGACATCAAAACTCAGGTTTTTTGGAAACTTTGCCAACTGAGCCACTTTACTGAATAATTTGTAATTATCTGGATGTTTTTGACAGCTTTAATACCAAGATTTCAAAATTGAGATGAAATGATAATAAAGTGACAAAATATGACGCTTGCCATTTCTGAATAGATATTCCTTAGGTGGACACAATACTTCCTCAAATATTCATGCCTTGATTTAATTACATTAAATGCATGCTGGATTTTAAAGATATACTCTCCAGAGCAGCACAAAAGGTGATAGCATGGCAAGGAAAATAAAAAGAGGAAGAATAGGACAAAGTTATTTAAGATAATGGAGGAATTTATCATACTGCATGCGGAAGTCAGTCCTTTCTCTAATAGGTAAAACAATTAAGCATATGACTTATATATATGTTTATTTCACATATTTGGATTATTTGTCTCCTCAGTAACATTTCTGTTTGCAGAGCATTAAACTTTAAGTGGATCCAGAAGGAATATTACTTAAACCAAACTTTCTATTCACCTAGGAAATTAGAAATCTTTGCATTAGCTCTGAGTCACATGTTCTTTAAAAGCTTGTGTTTACAACTTTATATGCTTCTTATTTTGGCACTAGGATGTTATAACTTGACACTGCTGTCTCAGTGGTTCAGAGGCAATACTTGGAATCACATTTTTCTCACTTACAGAAGTAATGATGGAGACATTGACTCTGATAATGAGATACTGACTTTAGTCAATCTATCTGTTCAGACTGCTTTTGCTCTGCTGGTGGTTTCTTTGAACGCTGACTGCATTGAGGAGTCCCGCAAAACTCACATCAGTCAGGACTGATTTGGAGCCATTCTTAAAAAGAATGGAGCTAGTCTTATAAAGGTGATAATGATAATGAAATGTGAAAATAAAGTGAGCTAACCTTAGAAAATATAGAATTAGATTATCAATCACTCACAATGTATATTTAAGACCTCCTTTGAGTTTGTCAGACCAATGTAATGATTGTCAATGTGATGGACCTGTCCTGCTTTTCCAAACTGATGAGGATAAATATTCTCCCATATTCTTCTGCTCCTGCTCCTTGGCTCTCAGAAGTTGGCGGCACAAAGTGGTTGCTTCTGTGCTCAGTTCAGCTAGCTGGGAAAGGGCTGGTTAAATGCTTTGCCTTTGCAATACCCCATCCACACAGGGTAATTTGCTCCAAGAGCTACTAAAATGAAGACTGTAGCTCTGAGTCATACATCCTAGGTGAGCAGCACTACACTGAGGACAGACTTACTCCTAGCCCATAGGGTTTTCTCTAACTTTAGAGGCTGTATTTCACAGCCCTTGAAGAAAGACTTCAGGTTGGCTAGGAACATGAATGTACTGAGTGATGACTATCCGAAGGACTATATTAAAGCAGGGTAAAGGAAAGGTGAGAAGCGTGAACAGGAAAAAAAGCTCAGAGGAAATATCCTCATTTATTATTTTTGAAATTGGCAACATAATGAGAGAAATAGGTGATAAGACATCAACGCAGATGGACTGAAAGTCATAGAAAAACAAATTACAGGTTAATCAATGAGGTGTGGGCAGACAGAGCTGAGAGCTCTGGGTGATGGCAGAGAACAGGAGCTCCCTTACAAAGGGAAGATAGGAAAAGAAAGGACTTCCACTAGACTCACTCAAGTAACCCTAAACCAAATAAGTAGGTGGTATGTCTGGGAGATTTAACTGAGGCTTGTGGATTCAAGAAAGACAGGAGATCAAGGAAATCTGGTCCAAGAGTCAAAACAAGAGAAGAATGCTGCTAGAGAGGAGTCAGCTTGGCAGTAGAAGGCCGGAACATGGAGGAGGAAAGAAGAAAAGAGCTGGGTGCGGTATCCTTCAGCAGACATCGGAAACTGGGAAAATTCAAGAGGAAATGACAGCTGGTACTGCTCAAAGAGAAGATATCAGGCTGAATGTTACTAGAGTTTCTCATACTCAGCCTCATGACCAAGATTGTTAAATATTTGCATTAACAAACTCAACATAAAAGGTAGGAGAGTGCACAAAAATAAATGACATTCCTAACTGGAGTAACAGATGGGAGGAAATTAATTATTTTATGAATGTGCAAGCCCTGGGAATGAAGAACTTGATCAAAGAAGAGGCTTGTGATCAGCTGTAAATATGTGGAGAGGGGAGAAACCCACAGATGTGAGCTGACCACAGGATAACAATGACATTTCAGAGTGATGCATTTATAAATAAAGGCAAAAACATTGTCAGGATTTTCAAGGGGAGAAACATTTTTGTATTGTGCAAGATACTGGTGAGAATGTATTTAGAATATTGTATGTTCCAGTCATCCATGTTCAACAAAGATTCAAAATAGATCAGATGCAGAGGCGGGTTACTAAGATGGTCAGAGGAATGGACAGACTCTCAGCTAAAGACACTAGAGATCCCCGGCTAGTCTAGAAAAATGAAAGTTGAAGGAAAATTAAGAGCCTGTTTGCTTTCTATAAATTCCTACTGGAGGAGAAACCAAGAGGCAAAAGGGTTACTTATTTTATAGGACAGTACTGGCACAAGAGCTAATAAGTATAAAGTGGTCATGAAGAAATTTTGGCTCAAAATTATGAATACAAACGAGAAGTGCTGTTGTGTAAAAATGTCTTCTGGGAGTAGTGGGCTAAAAATTTCATTTTTTTTTGTTAAAATACGATTTCCTTCTTGTTGGAGACATGATGTTGAAGCTCTTGAAGTGCTTTATATGAATAGATGTTGTAAATCTTGTCCTGTCTGTGTGGAATTTTTCTCTGTTTACCTCTGTCACGTCTCCAGATCCCCACTCAAAACTCATCATCACCTCCAGCCTATAGTCCTAGTTTTCAGATGAGTGAGAGCTATCCTTTGACATTTCATACCTAGGTAACTTTCATCAGGAAGCTGTGCAGCCCAGCTTCCGTAGCCAGACGCTATTTGCATCTTTTTTCCTTTGGCCATCTTCTGCTGTCACATCAGTTGCTAGTTTTCTTGAAAGAAAAAAAGATTGAAAATTCTCCAAATTCTCATGTTTTTGGTCTCCATTTGCAGCTGGCCTCTGTGGCTTTGGTCTAGGTCAGCTCTGCCTCTTTGTTCAGGCTTGGCAGTCACTGCCGATCTGGTGTGATCAAAGGCAGGAAGCATCCAGCACACACTCATCCCAAGACTTCTGGCCCAGTTACAACAGAGTCCCTAAGCAGCCCCTGAAATATGGTTCCCTAGGCTGTGATGTATTGTACACCCACACAAAGGCTCGCTGACTTCACTACAGCTCTGCCCACGCATGATATATTGTTTTCCTGCCATAGTTATGGCATTTGTATAGGAAAAACTTCATATCATTTGGAATCCTCAGGCAGAGAAAAAAATGAGAATTGGACTTAGGCAGCCTTTGTGTCTGTAGCACATAAAATTGTTCTGAAATATGATTTTTTTGTTTTTGTTTTTGTTTTTCCCCAAACAAATACAAATCTTTCCTTTCTTTGGCTTGTTTTTTTGCAATATAAATTCAGGTTTTGTGTTTCTTCCCAGGCTGTGTGATGACAGGAGAACTGCTGAATGGTGATGTCATGGTAGACTAAAGAGAATACAATTGAGCAATTTGACAGGAAACCTGACTTTTAGTTGGACTGTACACAATCCTTTGTTTTTTACTGGTTAACCACTCCAATACAATTACTGATATTTTTGCCATTTCAATTAAGTCATGACAGGTCACGATAAAATTCCTAAAACCTCTTCAGAGTTTCTCCCAAGTGAAAAAAAGGAACAATAAAATTGACAGTCAAAATGCTTCAGAAGACCATAGATTGTCACTTCAGTATAAAACATGTTTAAACGAATCTAATTTAACTGATCTAACTTAACAGTCAGGTAAGAAAAGATTTAACAATTCTAGTATTGCACAAGTAAAGCATCAAATAGGATATTCTTCCGAGTTGGTAAACTAGCAAAAAAATTACATAATTTACACTTTTTAGGTCCCCTTCAGATCCACTTTTGAAATTATTTGCAACAGATCTTGCCTCTCCAACTGTGTTTCTAGCCATGATTTAGAGAAACAACCTTGAATATACTGAAAAAAAGATAATATGGATGAATGCTTGACATTTCTGAAAACCCTACTTTTATCAAAAATGGAAAAATAACTTCAATTTAATTATTGTTTTGTTAAAGGAAGTATCTTATTTGAATACCCATGCTGTAAAGAGTAGTACTTAGCATTTAAAAGCAAATTTCCCATTGATTTTTGTAGGACTGTGTTCCCTTTCCTAGGGTATTTATGTGTTATGGTAAATCCCACACAAATGCATGAGTTACGTTTTTTTCTGGATTTGTTCGTTGAAAGAACAGTGCCTCTACAGATCTTTCAAAGTACTTATAAGGTAATAATGAAGGCTTAAATTGTCCATTGATCTATAAATACAGTGTTATTCCATTCCTAATTATACCTTTTAAGTCTGTGAGTGTATGTTTTGTTTGGTCCCCTAAGTTATTCCAAAATTGCTTTGTCTGTGCCTTCTTTCTAAATTAGTTCTGAAAAATCAGAGAAACCTCTGTACCCAGAGGTTTTATAGGACTTGCAGGACTATTCTCTAGTTTTGTTTTTTTGAAAGTGCTTACTTTTTATCATGAGAATTCTCTTCTGAGAAAATTCTAACAGCTACCGGTGTGTCTTTGTCAGTTGAAATGTTGCTTTTGAAGACAAAATACAAACCCAAGTTCTTTTGTACCTGTCACTGCACTACAGGAGGAAATGAGCAACATCATTAAATTCACCTTTTTAACACTATTTTTGTCCTACTGTTTCTGCTTATCTTCCGTCCCTACTATAAAGCAGAACTGAAGAAAATCATAAGACTTAGTTTTTCATACCCTAATAGTTTTAGCTTAGCATTTTTCTCTCTGCAATCTGCTGAGTATTGATATTCCTGCTTACCCTTACTAAAGTATGTATACATCCGATTTTTCTTGCTGAGCTCCATTTCACTTCAAAAGAGGCATGAGGGTGACAGTTTTCTGCAAACTGAGTAGATATACCTAGGTGAAAAAAGGGAGCAGTCATTTCATTCTGAACCCTGACAATATCCCCAGATTTTGATTCTTCCATAGAATACAAAGTCCACATACACTACTTTTTGAAACATTGAGGCATCTGCTTTTCACATCTTCAGCATGTTAGGTTGCATATTTACCTGGAAGACTTGGATAGCATATTACTTCAAACTTTTCTGAAAGATTTCCTTTTAAGTTACTCTATATGCTTAACCTTTTCACTTGCATCTTTCTCAGAAGAAAGCTTGTCTGTACGTCCGGATAATATAGCCCCCGCTAAGGTACATAGCCACTTCCCATAGGTGAGGGAGAGGAGAGACCAATAGCTAAAACTCAGCTAACCAGAAACAGTACATAATGTATTGATCAAAAAACAGAGTTTGGGCTCCATGAAAACCAGAGGAAATACAGCCTGGCAAACTCTGGAATCTGGCTGGCTGAAACTGAACAATAATACTCTATTTATTTAACCTCTTTGGAAATGATTCAATTGAAGATTTAATAAAATCATCTTTTTCTTTATTGAACCACATTAATTTGGGGAAACAATATATTTGACTATATATATATATATATTTGAATATATTAATTCCTCCTATTAACCACAAGCAATAGAATTTCTGGAGATGCTTTACCAGACAAGTTTCTATCAGGTCATTGGCTCAAAATCGTAGCTTAATTGGCTGTACTGGTATTTCTTTTGACGATAATTTGGCTCTCTTTATTCATTTGATGTGATTAAAATGCAAAGTATAACACATTTCTTCTGTTTTCTGCTGATATCTATTTGAGTAAGACTAAGCAAAGTAAACGAAAACAAGCTTGACTGCAGAGAACTGAGCAAAGTAACTGAGAACATACCTCAAAACTAACACAGAAATATGTGATTAGAGATTTTGTCAATGTCTGTGTAACTTGCTGTAGAGTTCTGGAGGATGCATTCCATTTTCAAGCATACAAAATTTGCACTAATGCAGGTTAATGCACATTAAGCCAGTTTATTTTTACATTTGACACTCAGAGATGACCAGCACTGTAGATCTGCCAGAGAACAATGCCCACGTATCAGAGGACAGCCACGATGGAAATCTGCAAAGGCAGCAAGGTCCTGGATTCCCTGGTCTGCCTCTGTGTATTTACATGTCAGTGTCATGAAAATGAACAACGAGCTGCTGTGCGTTGTCAGGGAGCTTAGAGAGAAGGGCTTTGAGCTGATAGCTTTGCATTTTTAGGTCACACCTTGAATAAGTAGATGAGAAGTTGTCAAAAATTTTAAAACTCGAGAGGGATAAAGTGAAGGATCAGCAGAATTTGTGGAATCAGGAATATACTTCATTTTTGATGCTGGATGACAGACGGTAAGGGCATGGACTGACTTCTTGGATGGACTTTCATGTAGTAGGGTGTGATGAGAAGATGTTCCCACTCTTGAGGGGGAGGTGGGTGAGTCCTGGACACTTTCTGCCCCCTAAGCAGAAGAGGGCAGAGGAGGACCCTCCTGTTCCTGAATGCAGGCCTGTGTCCACAGAGGAGCAGCCCCCAAGCTCAAAACACAAGTTTGGAGTGCAAGTTTGAACATGTGAATGCAAAAGTAACAGCACAATTTAATGGTGCTTTTGATGTTCAAAAGTGTCTAACTGAGTCCATGAAGGCGCAGCCAGAGTTAGGTATATTTTTAAAAGGAAAAAACAAGCAGTATTTTAAAATAAAACTGCCATGGTAAAAGTGATCACCAAATGGTAAAGACAGTGGCCAACTGTCTAGGCAAGTTCATGACTCTCAGTTGTATTTTGAATCTAAATTGTGGTGATGTAACAATTACCTGTGAGAAAGTCGGTAGGAAGATACAATCTGTTGTTATATCTCCTGATGTTTCCAGGAATGTGTCTTCTTACAGGTGAAAACAAAAATGTGTTTCATTTCTCTTCTTTCCTTTTGGAAAATCCTAGGCTGCTGCTTTAGCACCTTTTCCATTTCCATTTCTTACTGGAAGTCTCTGTTTATTTAAGTCAATTTAAATGATCCATCAGATGAATCACTGCATTTAAAATGCTGTCAGGAGGAGCATTATGAAAGGAACCAGTTTGCTTAAGGTCCCTTAAGTACGTAGTCTGCAAAAAACACACTCCATACAATTTCACAAGGATAGCTGGAGTGCAAATGATTGAGTAATGAAGACACTAAAAACCCACAATAATTTGGCTTCATTAGACAGTCCTTCTCATAACAAACATGAAAAGTAAACATATCCATAAATGACAAGGGATACATATTTTATTCATTATTTGTATTCCTTTCATAGTGAATTTGGAAGAACATAAAGTAAAAACTTACTAGATTTCTTATGCTTGCACTTTACGTATTGCAGCAGTCTCGAGTGGATCATAATACTGAACATTCCCCTGATACTGCTACACTGCCAGTGATGGTGCTGTGGAGAAGTCCAGCTCTAGCAGCTTCTACCTGCCTCTGAATAGCAGTGCTTCAATTTCATTAATTACCAGACTCCTTGAGAAAGGCCTGGCTTTCTGAGCTGCGTAGTCAGCTCTATCAAGCTGCCATGCTTCTTCTACTACCACAGGTGGTAGATATTTCCTCCAAGAAAGCTCAAACCCAAGAAGGGACTGCCCAAATTATAACAGAGACAGAGCAAGTAGCAATCATGACAAAATCAGGCCTGACAACAGTAGGCACAGAGAAGACTGTGGAGGGTCAGGCACCTGAAACTATTATCCTGAAGCTATTGATTATTGGCAGGTCCCATCACAAACAAGAGCCTTCAATGAGCCACAGGGATTAATCCCATTTGCATGTAAATGTGGTTGTTAAGTTATATGTTTGGCCTGAAAAACAATATTTCAAAAGCTGTGAACAAATTATGAATATCCCCTGGCCTGACAGAAAAGTTGATGCCTTATAAAAGTGCATATTTATTAATTGTTTAATTAAGTGTAAGGACAGTCAAAGAATCCTGGAGTAAATATGTCAAATCTATTTCCCAATTAAGAAAAGGAATATGTTTTTACCAGAGAAGGAAAAGATTGCATGGAAAAGCAAAGGATATGAATCTGAATGAATCCCTGACTGACTCACAAAGGGACTGAGTAGAAAATATCCTGTCTCCTTGAAACTGTGATTTTCCCCACTGACTGCAAGCTTTAGGATATAAAGATTGTGTTGAGTGCCATAGGTGTGGTAACTGGCCAAAAAGTTTGCTAGCTGTTACCAGACAGTGAGAAAAACCTTGGGGAAGCAGACACATGAGTGGTTTACTTTTATTTCTAGTTATCCCTCTTCATAACTTTTCTATCCATGTTGGCTATGTTTGGGTTTTATAAATAAAATGCTTTTATTTGCTTCCATCTTAACCTGGCCAGGAGTAAGGGTGATTTCAAAGCATCTGGCAAACATCGAAGCACATTGTCCAAACAAGTATCAGCAACTGGCTCACTCTTGCAGAGCTCAGCACTCCAAAACACTTCTCCAGGGTAGCTAAAAAGTATGGGCACAAAATATCTCCATTAAGCTGTAGAGATACTGTTGGCAGTTGGTTTCTATCGCGTGGCCTTTGCAGATGAGAGAAGCAGAGAGAAGTCCTGGTGCCTGGTGTTGTCAGGAAAGCTGCTTGGGCTTTACCAGCTAAATAGACTCACAGCTTCACATTAGCTAAGTGAATAAAGCCTCCAGCAAGCAAGCAAGACCATCCCTGACCTCTTTGTCTCCCCAGCATAGATCTAAACATGGGGCGTGAGGTATAACAGTTTGCATCACCACAGTCAGGTACATATTTACATATTCATCTTTACCTCAGCTGCTGTGTGAAAGTTGAGAACAAATTATTGTTTCTTTTTTTCTATTGTCATTTCACTAGTTCTAAGTCTGTCCATATGATAAACTTGAGAAAGAGCCCCAGGAACAACAAAACCCCCAAAGACTTGTGTCCTGGGTGCTTTTTCAAGTGGAAGGTGAGAGTTTGATTGCCTGTGACTTATGAGGTCACAACAGTCATAAATTTCTTGTGTTAAGACATTATGTAAGTATTAATGCATTCAAGAATTTTCATCAGTTTTAGGGCAGGCTATTATTCATCTGATACCAGATACTGCAAGTCAAATTACTGTTCAGAAATCTCAAAGTTTCAGTCATTCAGCCAAGAGATGTAAACAGTACTAGCCAGGTCTGGTAACAAATCATACAGCACAAATAATGAATAACAAATAGTCAAGGTAAGCAAGTCATAAACAATTTCATAACCATGGAGGTGCAATTGCCATGTCAAGCACCGTTTAGAATCACTAGCTGTGTCAACTAAATGAGTCAATGATTGTTTCATGAGAGTATGATTTGTTAATAACAATGAGTGATAAACACATTCTGTTCAGTGGTTCAGATTGCATAATCATCTCAGCTCTTTGGTCAGCCAACTTGGAAATTTCAGGAGAACACTTGAGACTTGCAATGTTTTCAGTATTTCCTGCTTTGGCTAAACTAGGAATATATGAAAATATCTTTCTCCCACTGTTTTGGTACTTCTGCTGGTAGGTGTTACCAAGAAATACAAAGGTACGCATGTTGAAGACCCGACCACTGGAAAGGATTAATTTTGATTCAGCTCAAGAGACAGTTAATGGCATTATTCACCATATATTATAATGGCGTTATATTCACATGAAGTATTATACTCATTTCAGTAATCTTTATTTCCATATTTCTAACGTAAACCTCTTGCACCATCCTTCAAAACACCCAGTGAATATCTAGCAGACCAAATGACCTTACCTTGTCTGGATATTTTTATGTATCTTTTCTTGAATAGGTCTTCAGGTGGGCATGTATATTCAGTTTTCTCATTGATAGATTGATCATTGTTCTGGATTAAAACTGAATTCTGACAGACGATAGGTTTTACTTGTTGAAAGGATGGTCTGAGGTGGCTGAGGGGTTGCCATTTAATAAGAAGCTGCTTTAAATAGCTTTCAGAAGACACGGGGGATTGACTTCTGTTTTATCTGAACAGCAGAATCTGTGATTTCAGTTTGGGTTGATTTTTAGATCTTGTCTGTATGAATACAGCTATTTCAAAATTAGCATCTGTTTCAGCTCTGAAATTTCCTGAATTTTCCTATTCAAAATCAGTCAAGGGAAGCAAATAAGCACAGATGTGAAGCTGTAAAGCTAAATCTATTTAGGTCTTTTTTTTTTTTTGTCAAATCAGATGAATAGTGTCAGATTTTACCAAGAGTCTATGGAGAAATCACAGCTTGGCAAATGACATATTTGTTCCAAATAAAGAGAGACTCATAAGCTTTAAAGAACTTGATCGGTTTGCATTGCAACAAAATCTCTTAGCAAGCTGTCTCTTGATGGCAAACCACATACCAGACTGTATTAGCAAGAGGGTAGCTGGTGGGTTGGTCGATATGATATTCGCTTCTTCTCAGCTTTGCAGCACACCTACAGTACTACCCTGTTTTGGACCTCCAGCACAAGGAAAATATTGGAAAACCACAGCAACCACCGCAAAGGGCCACTCTGCAGCCCAGGGGGCTGGAGCCACGATGTGCAAGGAGAGGCTGGGGAAGGGAGCTTGCTTACCTCAGAGAGGATGAGGGACGTAGCTGTCTTCAGCTACTGAATGCCTGGTTACAGCTGTGACTGAGCCAGGCTCTTCTTAGAGGTGCACAGTGAAAGAAAAGGGGCCACAGTCACATGGTGCAGCAAGGGAAATTCTGGCTAGATAAAAGGAAAAAGATTTTCACCATGATGGTGGTTAAGCACTGAACACTGCCCAGGGGGCTGTGCAATCACCATCCCTGACAATATTCAGAATTCTCCTAGAGAAGGTCCTGAAGCAACCTAAGCTAACTTCATAGACCGGCTTGCTTTGAGGGAATTGGACTAGCAACATCCTCCCTAAATTATTCTATGATTCTATTATTTTATTAGAAATTAGGAGTATAAATCACAACATCATTTCAGCAACTTCATAAACTTAAAGGAAAAATTAGAAAAACTTGAAGTTAGCACTCTTTCTTCTAAATCTTTCTTCTAAATCATAAGACACCTCTCAGCAAAGCATTCAAATCTCATTAGCATGGTTTCATTAAAAAATGAAAAAATTCCTGGAAAAATCAGGAAATGAAGAAAAAAAGAATCTTTGTTATTTGTCTTCTAGTTTGTCTTGTGTTTGTTTTTTTTGGTTTTGGGGGCTTTTTGCATCATGTCACATGTTCAAGCTAGCTCTTATTTACAATCCCTTTCATGTTATTTCCAGGACCCAGGAATTTTCCAGCAAAATACCAGATATTGCAAAGCATCATAATAAAATAAAAGCAATACTGAACTACTGTTTT
Source organism: Struthio camelus (assembly GCF_040807025.1). Taxonomy (NCBI): domain Eukaryota; kingdom Metazoa; phylum Chordata; class Aves; order Struthioniformes; family Struthionidae; genus Struthio; species Struthio camelus. The sequence goes on along the minus strand of NC_090981.1, from coordinate 53,930,339 downwards.
TCTCAGGTCCTTATCTTTAACTGAAATTGTACTTCCTACCTCATGAAAACACTAATGTGGGTAAAAACATAAAGGTTGTGGTGCCCTCAGTGAGCAGGAGTAATGAAAGGTATATTTAGGAGTTATACATGTATATTGTATTACTGGTTGTTATGAAGTACTTCTGAAAATCCCGTTCAAATGAACTTTTTTCTTTTTCTTGATATGTACTGCCCATAAAAATATTATAATATTTCTGCACTAGCTACGCAAAACTGCTGCTGACATCGCTGACAGATTCCACTTAAATAAAATGCGTGTGCTTGAACATTAAAATGTAACTGAGGGGAAAAAATAGCAAACAGTTTTCCAGCGCAAAATATTGTATTTTATGTTATTTAATTTGAAAGCAATGTCAGGCTGCTGCATTTGGTATTTTACCACAAGGAAAAACAACACAAGGACTCAAGGCCTAATCATCTTTAAAAACGATCATAGGCAATTGCTATATTGAAAATAAATAAATACAAATATAGGCTACTAAATTAGGAATGCAGCTAAAGATACTTGCTAAAAATGAGTCAGTCTGTTCTGGAATGAGCATGTAAAAACAATTTTCTAAGTAGATAAAATCTTTTTGCACAATGTGGATTATGATAAATAGAATAGTGAGAAGTGTGCAGTCTGGCTCTTGGAAGACAATAGAGGTCAGGCCCCTACTCTTCAGACTTCCCCTCCCTCTTTAGGCACCTTTAAAACACTCCACATACAATCTATGAAATATATTTCATTTCTTCCCACTCACCTAAAACGTTTTGAAGAGGCAGAGTTAAGGCTGAATATATCAGATATGATATGTGATACCAGACAAATGTATGCCCTCTATTCAGAACTTCCTCATAAATAATCAGTGCAAAATTAGCACCTGGTTTCCTTTCTTTTATGTCCAGTGTTTCGGAGGGTCAAGAAGGTTCTTCTAAAAGGTGATGAACTGTTATGAAAAGCAATGTGTTCATACCGTGCCTCATTTTGGAATTTTTATTACTCCTTCTTGTATTATTCTGCAATATTTGCTTAAATAGGGTTGATATTTCAGCTGATTCAACCATGAGCAGTCAGAATTTGTGGCATTGTTCATAAGAAAGTAGTCCAATTTCCACTTTATATCATGGCTGCCCAATGTAACACATGTAGCCTCTTATACTTTGATACGTTCTTTGATGTACTGTGTCATATAGCATTAGATATAATATGAGACAGCTGAAAAAAACATTTGTCAGAAAAGCACAGCAAAACATGAACTGTACAAAGAATACTTGAAATGAGTGTGATTGATTGATAGATTATTATTTCATGGATGGTAAGCTGGTTGGGATACTTCTCTAAATTAAATCCTAGCAGGGGAGGAACTAGTTATGAATGACAAAGGCGAAGACCGCTTGGGTAAAATTGAGTGTGAAATAAGGAAAACATTTTTAGGAAAAGAAGAAACAAGGATAGAAAAATAGAAAGAGTGGACGCCTAGAAGCAGACTTCAGGAAGCCCAGAGAATAAGGCTGGAGAGACAAGTTCAAGGGGGTAAAGGAGTTATGAAGAGCTATTAGTCCTTTGAAGAAGTGACAGGAAGATTAAAACCCCCAATGCACAGGAAGGAAGGGATAGGTAGAAAGAGCACACACACGGGCTTTCCACAAAGGCTCAAATACAACATGGAAATATACAGAAAGTGGAAACTAGGACAGATAGCTAAGGACAGGTATAAAAAGGAAGGCACGGTTAAAATCAGAAAGGGCAAGACACTAAATGTCATACAGCTAACAAGAGATATGAAGAAATTTGTTCAAGAAGTAGAAAGAAGATTGAGGAAAGCACTGGCCTGATAGTCAGCAGGTGGGAAGAATACTGTCAAATTGAGTTGAGAAAGTCAAAGGATTTAATGTCTTTTTTGTGTCAATCTTCACTAAAAAGATCCAATAGAAACAGCTGGCTAATACCAGTGACAAAACGGTAAAATTTCAGACTTGAATAAGAAAAGAGCAAATTAGAGACTAGATCATGACCTTCAAAAGATGATTTTTTTATAAAACATGTGGACCTGACAAACTAGGATGCAGAAAGAACTGGCCAAAGGAGTCTCAGAATTGGTTAGTGATTACCTCTGAAAATTCTTGGACCAACACACTGTAAAAGGGTAATACAAGGCTCTTTCATAAAAGGAAGAAGTAAGGCACTGCAGATCACCCCATTAAATTCCAATTGCTGGCATAGTCCCAGATTAAATTATCAACAAATCATATATATAAGCATCACAAAGATAACAGTGAGAGGCATAATAGAGAGCTGGACAAGGTCCAGTCCTCCTCAATATTCCTACTGATGACTGGGCAACAGAAAGACTGCAGGTTTATTACATGTGCAGCGATGTTAGTGATCACTAGCGTAGTAGAGAGGATGATCAGAATTGAAACTACTCACTACAAACCAGAGAAGCACAAGGTACTGCAGGGAGACAAGAAGAGTCCCCTGCATGAACAAGGGAATAACTGGCTTGTGTAATAGTTTGGAAGAAAAGGATCTAAAGAGCATAATGAAGCACAAGCAGAAGAGTCATCATCATGCTATTGCAAAGAAAATGTAAGCACCAAGCTAGGGTGTACAAAAAGGTGTATAGTCCACAGGATGAGAAGTAATCCTTCAGCAGGCCCCAGTGCTGTGCCCAGCTTGGGGCACTGCCCCCATGAGGGGTGAACAAAACAGAAAGAGTGCAAAGGGGAGCAGCCAGATTGCTTAGATGGCTGGAAAACATGAGCTGTGGGAACAAGCTGAAGGAAAGTGGTTGTTTAGGCAATTGAAGAGAAAATTGAGGTAGAAAATGGCACATATGTCCCTTCAGGTACATAAAAGACTCTCAAGGAAAGGGATAGTCAGTTCTCCTTCTCTTCAGCAAATAGGATGATAAAGTATTGCTCTTTCACTGGCCTGAAAACTCAGATGAAACAGAAAGAAATGCTGTCCCATCCTAAAGCCAATTATAAACACTGGCATACAGAGCCTGAGCACCCTGGAGAATCATCATCAACTTTAAGAAGAATCATCATCATCTGTCTTTGAGAATAGATTAGGCAAACATCTGCAAGGATTGGCATAGATATAGAGACAGACTACTGGCATTTTGAGGTTCATTCCTTCCTTACTTTCCAGTGGTCTGTAACAGTTACAGCCACAAGTGACCTGAGAAGAGTGAAAAAAATTGCGCGATTTGAGAACTACTCTCTTGTCTATCATCATTCTTCAATCCTCCTGTTTCTTTAAAACACCCTGTTTTTGTAAGTATTCCTGCCAATAAGTTACTTTCTTAGAATGTTCCCTGGAAAGTAGAAGTTGTAAGATTTGGAGGAGTCATTTTATTCAGAAGCCAATGATTAATTCACAGAAAAACCTTGCTGTAAAGAACAACCTTTCTCAGAGAAGGATCCGCTTTCAGACTTCTGACTAAGACATGAGTCATACCTCAGTTGTGTTTGAGAGTCCCTGTGACCAGTCCTCAATGTCTTCTTCTAAGAAACTAGTTCAAATTCACCTGCTGATATGCACTGAACATGCAAATGATATGATGCAGCAACTGCGAGCCCTGCTGAAGCTGGGGCAATGGACACATTAGGATCCGGGTGTAAAATCTCAGACCCAAACTATGAATTTTTGTTGTATCCTCAGTGGGGTCTCATGGACCACATCAGACTGCCTCCCAAGCACAAGTGGACCCTTCGACTGCAAGTGCCGGGGCAAGGCTTCCCAGAATCCCTGTTCGACCTGTAAAACGGGTGTATGATAAACTCTTATTCCCTTACTTCATTATCAGATATAAATAATGGTTTTTTTCTTACTAGTGTAATAAAGATAAAGTTGATGACAGTACCTAATGCCTCCCTTAAAAGACATTTTCCTGTTGCGCATCACATTGTCAAGCATAAACTTTTTGGAATAAAATTTCTCATCTGGATATCCTCCTCCAGTGAAAAAAATCTTTGGGAAAATTCAGCCAACGCAATTCAGTCATTTCCAAGCATAAGACAAAAAAAAAATACATTGTTTTGCTCATATTAAAAATCCTGGCAGTGCTGCTTTTGTGACATAGCTTTGTGTGGGCAAGATACAAATTTTAATTAAGGCCAGCCACTGACAGAGATGGCAATGAAAGTCAAAAGTGACTGGCTTGCTTTACTCCATTACTCCACACTGTGCTGCTTTTACAGAAGTCACTGCTAAGAAATTCCCTGAAATACATGAAGAAAATGAAAAGGTTTTGTGAGTTCAGGTCAGGCTAGTAGAGCCCTTCAGCATTGCCACACTGGTTCAAGTGGCCTTCAGGGTCAGGTGAACAAGCAGAAGTGAATTAAAATCAAGCAGATGAAGCCACTGTTTACCCTGCCCTTTTCCTTGCCCTTCTGAGGGATGCTGTCACGCCTGAGACAGGGCCATCTGATCTGCTCATGAATCACACCAGGCTCCAATGTGGTCAACAAAAGGGAATTGAAAGCACAGTCAGTACACTTCACAGCTCTTGCCACTGGTATAGACTTGCAGCAAACACAATTGATCTGCATTTGGGAAAATTTACATTTATTCCCCAACCTAATTGTGAGTGCTGAAGACGTGAACATTGGATAGGTTTTCCTCATCCCTCAAGGAAGCTAGCTGCTACCTTGGTCCTTGGGCAGTTAACAGCAGCTGGCATCTGGGGAGGCCCATCAGCTGCAGATAGAGCCCCCCTGATTAAGCTTGTAAAGTGTTGGATCAGAAATGCTTCCCAGAGTAGGACCCCTGGCTGGAAAACCTAGCAATGAGAGGTGTGCTCTTTTATACCTGCTGGACCATAAAGAGTAGGAGGATTGGTTTTATGTGCTTATTTTCTGGAGGAGAAATTAGAAAGGAAAAAAAATCTCAGATGGAGCTATGCCTGCTAATTTTCAGCCTCAAAGAGTTTTCTCACTGTTATGAACAATTGAAATAGGGTGGAGAGCATCTGTAAAGAGCACTGCAAATCAATTGCAACTATCATGTATTTTTTTCTTACAGAAATAGTCAAAAGATAGAGATTTTAATTAAAGTACATAGTTCCCACTAGCATTCCACTAAACAATTTCACTTTGTCTTGAGATTTCCTAGGCTGAATGTCTTATCAAGATGCCATCATACAATGATCCATGTACGATAGCAACTTGGGTTATAAGATGTTCCCAGATGTCCAGTGTGACTCACTAGCCGACTGTGTCAAACCAAAAAATAGAAAAATAAAGTTGATTTTGCTGGAAAAAACTGCAAATAACTAGCTTTCAAAATTTTTTATTTAGTTAGTTCCTCCTTTAAGAAGGAAATGCTATAATTTTTGGTCAGAAGATACTTTATTCATAATATTTCAGTCAGTAGATAAAACAAGCTGAAGTTATTCTCCAAAGGAATCCAGACATTTTTCTTCTTGCTCCTTGCTCATACTGACTACATCCTATCTGTTTTTTTTTTTGGCTGGAATATAGTATACAGGTCATGTTAGAACAACCCTGTTCTTCCACAGGGGATGGGAAGGTAATAGTTCTCTCAGCATTTCCACTTCCCTGAGCAGCTGAGGGAAGCAGGCACATGTTGTTTCTCACTAACCCACAGGGTTTATTTCCAGAACACGTTATCTTTGTGTGATGTGAGTACATACGATAAAAAATTGGGAAAGATTCAGATTTTATCTTGTATCAAGCCATAAATAACAAAACTTCAGATAGATTTTCCTTGGTGCTTACCTGTACTCTCTTCCTTTCTTCGTAAATTCTGATTGTATAGCTGTGTTCTGAAAAATGTTAAAGTGATAATACAATATTATCTGGACTGGTTCAGATGAAACAAGAACCAACCTGCACTGCACTACTTGTCTTCTGAAGTACAAAACCAGGAACACTCCTCTAATCACAAAATCTTCTCTGTAACATATAATTTAATTTTCATTGATGGTGCAGTTTGTCAAAATCAAACCTTGTTAAGGAAGCCATCCCCTCAGATTTCTGAATAGCTACGCTTCCCTGGTGAAAGCAATGCTGCATTCTGGCCATTACAGGGAAAATATCTTTAATACTAGATATAAAAGGTAGGTCTGGAGGCGATAAGCATCCAGCTTCTATTTGTTTCAATGGAATATATGGAATGGAAAAAGGTTTCTAATTCATGTGAGCCTCTTCTGATATTTCTAGACATTGGTTGTGTTGGTTTCTTTTTATCATGATGTTTTTCAAGATGACAATTGAGTGTGTGTTTCACAATATGTCACTAAATATTAGCAGATATTTTAGTGAGCTGGCTGCAACAGCTTTTCCTTCTGCTCTCCCTCTGATGACGTTTTTCAAATTTACATTAGACACAACTGAGCAAGATGAGCTCTTTTCTCGTGTTAAGCTCAGTGCAGTTCTGATATGATTCAGGACAAATTTATTGATGCATATACCACAGCTAATAGTAAGAATGTAAATGTTAGCGATTAAGAGAAAGAAATGAGGCAAGTCGTCTGAAGTATACATTTCTTTGTGATTTTACTTGTTTATAGCACTGTGACAGTGTTGTCCTCAGAGCACTCTTCACGTATTGTTTATAACTCACTGAAGCCACTGAAGTGTGTTCTTTTCTTTGCTCTCAGTAAGTTGCTATCCAGACTTTTGATGAAATAAATTCCTGTTCATTTCACCTCATCTTTCCAAAGGTTCCCCTAGATTTTTCAATAATTTTACTGGGCAGGTTGAGATTTTACTATAAATCAAAGTGTTTCTTATTTAGCAGCCTCCATCAGCTTGCTTGGTAAGACACTTTCTAAATAGAAAAAAAAATTAGATAGTAAATATATGGGCAGGGTTTTCTTCTAGGCAAAACTCCAGTCTCACAACTACATGCTGTTAGGAAGAGAAAATGAAATAGTGAGACTGCTACTGGGAAGAAGAACTGTAGCTCCTCTCTTCTCATTTTCATTCATGAATCATACTGTGCACTGTTCCAGGATTAGTGCTTCTTCAAGATAAACATCATTTGCAATTATTGTATATTACTAGGGGAATCTAGTTAGCACATAATCACCAATACCTGCCACGTTCAAATAATATGTCCTCCTTCATACACGCATTAACAAGTTGTGGGTACTATCTGATTGGAAATAAGGCGTAGGGAGAGTCATTTTTAAGCTCAAGCTTTAAACTTTAAACTTTACACTTAGTACTTTGTAAAACCCTAGATAGACTACAAAAAATGTTTTTTGCAAGTAGTTCTCAGTTTGCTCAGTTTACTTTTCAGTAACCAGTTTAACTCCAGCTGCTAGGAAATGGTACTCATTCTGTCGCTGGAAGTACTGAGTCAAAACACATATGTCTTTAATGGGGCTTTTGGCAAGTAAGGCACAGATGCTACTATTAAGATTGATACAAATAAACCTAATAGTTTATTTCACCCTCTACAAATAGAAATCAACGTTCAGGATAAAAATAATGTAGTTTAAAACACACAGTAAAAATATTTACAGAGATAAATCAGCTAATAGGTGCATTATATTTATGTTCATAAATTATAAACTAGAAGGAAGGTGGCTGACAACTACTCATAGCACTCAGAGAGAAACGGATACATTTTTAAAAGGTTAATGAAATCAATGTAGAACTGTTAACTTTGCAGACTGAATTTCCTGTTTTGGAGAGGGTTGGCTTTATAAGCCTTGTGCATATTATAGCTTTTTATTAACACTTGCTATGTCTTTCAGACTAAATATATTTGGCCTATTTCTTACAGCCGTTTGCCTCCAAGTACAAATTTCTTATTTCAATTGCAACCTCAGAAGTCATATCATAAGAGTACTTTTTAGTGTTATAAATTCATGATTTAAAGAATCATTTGTAATGTCTCTTCTGTGGAAGATGAAATATTTTGTTAGATAGAGACATGCTTGGGGATTCATAAACCAGTGCACAGAAAGTTTCCTGCAGATACAAACTAATTCAGGATGTTTAGTGCAGACCCAAAGCTAATCTTCATAACAGTTTGTGATAGTTTTTGGATAGCCTCAAATGAATAATTTTAATACCAACCTTTTGCCTTTAAAATACAGTCTGTTTGACTGGTTTTGTTCAGCATTTGTATGAATCAGTCATGATGCCATGATGCCTATGCGCAAAATTCTTAGATAGAAAGAAGGGACACAAGGGGACAGAATTAGTGCAATTAAGGAATTGGTTACAGTTATATACCCCGTTTTCACATTCCGGTGAGAGGGGAGCTGGGTAGGAAAGAGAGGAGCTCAACCAGCCTGGGGTGTGCCGGGGTCTCCCCAAGCACCCTGCTGCTCCTGGGCGCGCAGCCTCTGCGGCTGCTGCTCCCCAGAAGGGGACCCGGCCCTACAGTCCTGTGCTGAGATGCGAGGCCATTCAGGTGCAACAGGCAACTTAAATTCAGCAATAAGCCTGTTGCCAGGGGGAACGTTGGTTTCATGCAGGTGGTAGCACACGTTACCCAGTATGATTGTGTGTCCGCTAAAGCCATAATCCAATATTATAGAAGTCTGAGAAATTCAGAGTTTGCCCTCCACACCAGCTGAAGTAAAACATAACCTTAACGTCTTTACAAAGGAGATGGCATGTCTCACAGCTTATTTGCCACTGATTTTTAAAGCTGATTTTTTTTTTCTTCCTATCTGTTTTTACCTGGAAAGAAAGTCACGGATGTGAGACCTTTAAAGATGGTTTTCTCCTGAATTAATTTATCTTTTATTCCATCTATTTTTCAAAAAGTATATTAATAATAGAAATTGCACAGAAAAGGGAGCAAATTCATAGTAATGTCTTATAAGTATATGCAGTAAAGTCACTAAGGAGGTTTCTTGGGACATCAGTGAAATAGTGGAAGGTAAGGGCCAAGCAGACTGCCGAGGCTGTAGAATAACTGAAGAGCTCTATTTCATTGACAAAATGAACCTTTTTAAAGCCAATTTGATGCTTTATGAGACTCAAGACATTCACTCCTGATGATCTTGGTAAAATTTCCGTAAACTGGAAAGAACAGGATATAAGGAGTCCATTTGCAATACCCCACATGTCACTGTGATGAAATAGCTAAACAGGGAGTCTCACATGCAGTGAAAATATGTGTGTTTTACGTCAGTCTGTGATGAGGCTAGTTCTGCAAGATACTCCCACAAATCAGTTGTTGCTCTTTTAATTTATTTGTCTTGTAAAAATAGCTTCAGGCTTAACACCCGCCATGCTAGCAACTGGACAACGACTAAAACAAAAATTTTGTCTCCTCCCCAAAAAGTTTCCTCAGGGTAGGAAGAGTAGTTTGAAATACTTGGATTGTTTAGCTTAGGACAGCAAAGATTAAAAAGAAGAAATCACTAACAGTGTGATGATGGCATTCAATTGTTCCTCATGCCCGCTGGGGTCTGGAAAAGAATTCAGTTTAATTTATTTGGTAAAAAATGCTGCTATCAAGAATAACTTTTTAACAATAAAGACAGTCAAGCACTGGAAAAGCTACCTATGGATGTTGGAGAATGTCCTTCACTGGAGGATTTTAAAACAAATATCTGTCATAGATCGTCTTAGGATAGTCGATCCTCTTCCATGCAGGAGGATGTCTTAAGTGGATCTCTTGAGATCCCTTCCAACCATGCATGCCCAAGACATATGGGAAAGAATGTGTAGATAAATCAGGCAGCTTGAGAGAAAGGAAGCATGTCAAAAGCATTTGTGTAGTGACTCACCAGCGCAAGAGGTAAGCATTTGAATGGTTATTTACTATTGTTCTATTTATCATTCAGATTATTGTATTACTGGAGAATTGATACAAACCCATACACTTCAGCTGCCTGACATTTTCTATTAGAAAATATTTTTCTGTGCTCTCTTTGAAAAGCAACTCCATTATTTGCTAAATAACTTAAGCAGTCTACAGGAAAAAGCCCATAAACTAGAAAAATCCCCTTATTGTCCCATGAAGTTTCATTCAGGATAAAGTAAGCTATAAGCTGGTAAATATGGGGTATACCTTGATAAAAAGATGTTATGCACCTCAGCAAATGTCTTTTCCAACAAATAGCAATCACATAAAACACCCTAAACCATGAGGTACATGCTGGACTCGGGGATATATGACAGTTAAGTGAGACACAGCTGGAAAGAAGAAGAAAACCAAAGACATTAAACCTGTGTGTGCCTATGGTGTGCGTAAGAGAGAATTTACACAAACATATACTAGATATGCGGACAAATACATACACACACACACACACACACATATATATATATATGTATATGCACACACACTGCCAGTCAAGTTACAGCTGTATTTTATTCTCTGACACAACTGTGTAGCATTAATTTTCTCAAGTTCTCTCTGATTTATTTAACAGACTGGCAAGCCAATATAACATATAAAATAATCTTCCTGTAAGTAGGTATATCAGATTAAAATGCATTTCCTTCACATAGTCATACCAAGAAAAAAATGGAAATCATGGAAAATTAACATGAAAGGCTTATAAAATCATCTAATAGGACATCATTATTGCAGATAACTTTCTCAAAGTATTTTCCAACTCTTTCTTTGATTCAAACAGTATTAGAGCTCTTATAACGTTTTGTTGCATTATGAAATTTGTTTCCTTATGTGGAACAGAGTTGGTGGCAACTATTACTACCATTATTTCTTTTGTGAGCATTGTTAAGATAATTGCTAAGACCTCTTTACAGATACCTCTTTACCACAGTAAAGTCTACAGGACTCTCTCTCTCAAATCAGTTCAACTTTGGAACTCTGAGACTGGTTGCAGGCTATTTAGCAAACATCAGCATCTCGTGCTATCTTTTCCATTGTGCTTGGTTTATGACTATTTATGAGGTTTTTCAAAACTATTTCACCAATTTCAAATATGTTGTATGTACATAGTCATTCAAGGTACAGGCTGCACAATGTCTTCACGAGGACTCTGACCACAGAATTTTTGCGAGCTTATTGATAGAATAATAGTAAAAGTCCCAGCAAAGGGTAGTAGTGAGAGCTGCACAATAAAAGAAGGTAACATCAAATAAGCATATTTTCTCCCACCAAACACTAACATTTTAAAAATAACAAAATGCTGTACATACTTCCGTTTAAAGTAACTTTCTGTGCCCCAGTCATGTGCCTGAGGGAGGAGGTGTTCTCCAAGTTCACCTGCACCTAAAGTAAATAAAAGATAAAGGGCCAAATCCTGTCCTATCTTATAGCTGACGTAAAGCCCTTGGAAATCTTTTGTATTGAAGTTGGTGGGTTTGGGTTAGTTAGAGTCTCAGCAGGGCTTTCCACTGATAGCAGTCCTGCCAACTTGGATTTAGTGGTTTACTTTTGCTAGGAACATGGAACCTGGCTACAATAAGCTTTCCATATAAGCACCTGACTTTTCTGAATTTTTTTTTATTTTTCATCAAAAACATGAATACTTACTTCCAACACAAAATAACTATAGAGGGAAAGGGGTTCGCTTTCCAGATGAGAATAGTTTTTTTTCATTGAGAGTACCATTATTGTATGCTCTCAGTGTTGTACAGAGCACTACACTATACAGTAGGAGTATGTCCTCCGAGAATCAGGCTTCCTGGTCATAGTGTATCTCGCATGAGTCAGCAAGTGCCTGGGGCTCCAGCAAGAGGGAACTGGAGTATATAATGGAAGACGTATTCCTCTCAGGTTACAGGGAATAGGAACTTGTGAGTCCTAACTATTAGACCCACAAGGCAACAATACATCCAAGCAAATATACTACATTTTGAGCTTTTCCACACACTTGCTGATAAGTGAGGGTATGCTTTTTTGTTCTATGGTATCAACTTTGATTGCTCACACTTCTAAGGCCTTTTATGAAAAGTCTTTCTTCTTCCTCAAAAAAATCTCTTAGGTTTTTGACAGCCTCTTGTAGTAGCAAAATGGAAGGGAGTGTTAATGCTGTTAGGTGCTGACAGCAACCAACAGTATACCCTACATTTTACTAGCTTTGAAAACAGTAGCTAGAAGACTGTCAAGTCAGCTAGCGTTCATTATTGCTGCCTTTGCTCAGGCTGTATTGAGGCAACAAACAGAAAATTTTAAAGGCAATAGGTGAGTAAAGGTCTAGGTACTAATACGCACCATCGACTGCTATCTGCATCTTCATGCATGTAGATCAATGTATTTGGGGTTCTACATTCAGGTGTTTGATTTAAATGAATATGCCAGTGCCTGATTTGCAACTTCAGTTTAGCAGGGCTGCTTTTGAGCTGATTTTCAGAGCAGTGCATTTATTTCTTTCAAAAAAAAAAGTTTTTGAAAAAGTCTAGCCTAGGGTTGAATTAGGCTTTTTTATTTTCCTTAGCTGCCAGGCTTCAGAGGAAGCTAAATAGCCCTAACTAAGGGGAAGGGACCCGCTGGGTGGCCAGGTGAGATAGGCAGTAAAACTGGAAAAACAAAAGCAGTTCATAAACTGTTTATAGAAAAAATCTGAAAAAAGCACTATAAATGTTCTAAGTACTATTCCTGTTGCAACATCAGTTTACGGGGAAAGAAACAGTCTCTACAGGATGCAAATCAGCCACAGAAAAATGCAGAATTTGCTAATAGCAAATTAAAATCAGATCAACTGATTATCAAGGGATAGCATTTAGACTTTCACTTGATGAAAGTTGCTCTGTTTCTCATGGTATGTATGGTAGGAGTCCAAATCAGGGCCCAAGTGTGAGTTAAGTCAAATGTTCAGATCACTCCAACTTCTAAAAGTGCAGATCAAAATTAGATGGAGATGTGTTCCTGTCTGTGTGATCCATCTAGAAACATTCATCCTATGCACCATGCTATCTTAGCCCCTGACGAAGTACTCCTCACTGAAGATGTGGGAGATAGGAAAATGCCACTGCTGCAACTGTGTAGTCAGAAGAACTGAAATAGAGATGAATGAATGATATCTGAACAGTCTCAGTCATCTTAGTCACTCCTTCCCATTTATATATCTTCATAACCACAAGATCAACCTTAGCCCCTAGTTGTTACAGAGGACTGGAAGTAGGACAACTTCCACACTCCCTTAAGTCTTCTCACCGTGATGGACATGTGTAGGTCTAAGAGAGCAATCAGCCCTTCCTTTTTCTAAATGTCCCCAGAGAGCCTCATGACCAGTCAAACCAGTGAAGAGGATTAAAGACTTGGAGAGCTTACTAACAGATGGAAAACTGACAGGCTAGGGAGTGCGGCTCTGCTGCGGCACGGAGGACTTGCTGTTTTTCTCCATAGAATGGACACAAAAGCAGGAAGGTCTGTCACAGCCTCGGAGCTCCACCATGCTGTAGACAAGGACTCTCTGTGGCCAGGGGGAAGTTGACTCTGCCTCTCTCAGGAGCCCTCTGGCACCCAGCTTGGCTATCCAGGCTTGGCCAGAGTGGGAGGAGAATTAGTCCCATTTGTTTGGCTCTAAACCATGCTAGAATAAATAGCTGGTCAGGCTTCTAGTTGAAGCACAGATGTGCATTAGCCAGTTTATTATACAAATCTGTTTCTCTTTTCTTGCTTTGAATACAAATCAAAACCTCCGGAAAGGAGAGATAAAGATTACCCACAAAAAAAGCTATCTGTGACCTCCATGGCATACTGACTGTTCTCTGAAAAACAATGTTCCATGAGCAGCAGAACTGCTGAAACCTGATTCCCTATGGCTTTGTGCCCTACAGTTGCTTGGTAATGCCTTGACTCCACCTCTTCTCCACAGCCTGTATTTACATGCATTTTGCCTGCTGGTGCAAGATGTGGCCTCTAATGTGGTGAGGCTAGAGCCAAGCAGGACTCCTGGTCTCTGCACCACAAGGGCAGCTTGTCAGGCTACACAAGGCCAAGTACCCACAGTTATAAACCTCACCTCTGTCAAACTTGGCTGAACCTGGCCAATGGCTCCAAAGTTGTTGGAGGTGGAACTACAGTAGCACAGCACAATTGAATTGAATTTGCTTAAAAAAGCAGGATACACAGTCAGGCGCTGCTGCAATCTCTCTTCCTCTGAGGCATATATCTCTGTTTGTTAATAGTGTGTGATACTGTTTTTGCTACACCTAAACATATTAATCCAGGAGTCTCATGAATTACCATTGCTGTATCACACTATTTTGCATGGCAGCATTTTCTACTGGAAAATGCACTTTCTTTCATCTATGTAGATATGAAAGATTGAAAAACTAGCTCAAGTTTTACAGATTATTGACACTGAAAACATTATTTTAAATGAAAATATTGCTGATGGCTTCATCTCATGCATACTCATACTTATTAGACATGAACACAGTCATTAAGTAATCCAGAGGTTATGATGATTATGGGAACAAGTGAAATCTTTACATTTAAATCTCTGATTCAAATTTATCTCAGTGATTGTTTATGCTCCACCACAACCGTTTAGTCCGTGAAGTCATACCTTTCTAGGTAAAATTTTAAGTTCCTTTTAGGAATAAAATTAGAGAAGAAGATCCGTTCTTTTTCTCTCAAAATCTATAAATACAAGCTTGGTACTTGTAGGCTCTCTCCCAGCAGCTGACATGGCCATGATCTGAGGAGCAATGTCAGAGGTAAAATGCATACAATGACTGAACTAATGTCTTACTGCTATCACAGGCACATATATACCACTATTTTTCTGTGTCCACTCTATGGCTAAAGAAAGGATGCATACTTTAGGCCTGAGTTGCAATCACTTCTAATATATCTAGAGAAAACTCTCAGGTTTATACCTATCAGACATCACATTCTTCAGAGGCAGCTCATAGGCAGCAGGATCAGTAAGGAAGCAAGTCAGTGAGCCACGATGGATGATTTGGCTATTTCTCAGTTAAATATCCAGTAATCACAGACTGTAAGAACTGCAGGTATGGAAAGGATCTCAGGAGCTATCTGTGCCATGGCAGTTTTTCATCAGCTCTTTGTATGTTTAAAAAGCAGAGCCATGATGCCTCCTTCTCTCTCCCCACAACCCCGCATCTTCTCTTCTTTAAGTTGAACTCCTTGGTTCATTTAGTTTTTCCTTATAGATCTGTGATCATTCTTTTTGCTCTCCTTTGCACTGTTTTCAGTAAGTCTAAATCTTTCTTATATGTGGCACCAGCACTTGGAGCTAGTGTTCCACCTGGGGCCTTAACCGTGCTGGATAGAGCATAAGTATAGTTCACGTTCCTCACTTTATGCAGTCCAGTTTGATGCTTATTTTTTCACAGCAATATGATATTGATGCTCTTGTCTAGCTTGGGATGCACCACCATCCCCAGATCTAAGAACTGCAATTTGACCACCTGACCTCATCCTTTATTTGTGCAATTGATTGCTGAGCCCTAAGTGCAGCGTTCTGCATTTGTACCCATAGAATACCATCCCGATCTTTCTGACTACATCACCATTTTTTCAAGTTAAATATGGGTTCTGACCCTGTTGTCCTGTGATCTGACTGCCTGCTGCTTTTTAGGAGCACGTGAGAAAATCCTTGAGCAAATACAGGATCAATAAGGAAAACAAAATCATTCTCAAGGAGAGTTTTGGAAACATAATTTATCACCTCTACAATTAAGACCTTCATCAACCTTTTTTTGCTTTAATTTATGTCCCAGACTTGAATAGTGTTGTAGATCATAGAATAGAAAGTGCAGTCTGGGTTGCTACGTACAACAATGTTGTCTACACCAAAAATGAACCAAAAAAGCACCCAGACTTCCTGATGATAGAGAGCTGATGTGTTTGGGGGAAGAAGCGATATGCAGAACAAATATTTTCTAAACTTAGCTCAGTTCACTAGTTCCAGGATGTTTGCTGAACAAGGCAGCTGGATAAAACATGATTACTCAGTTCATAATCAGGCACTGTTTTCTAAACCAATATAGAGAAATATGTGTTTACTGTATGATAGTTGCTGCTTCGTTGAGTGTCAACTGAAAAAAAATCACCATTTTCATGTACTGTCAAGCAGAAATCTGTGCTGGACTTCTGAAGAAATAAGTCGGTGGGTTTAGTGCTACACCGGACAACAGAGATACCTAATTTCTGTCATTGTGTGAATCACCTAAAACTATCTTAGAAGCATCCTGATTTGGAGAAACTTAATCTATCTTAAATGCAACTAGCAGGCATTGAGGTACTGAGCTCTGAAAATGAGGCAGTCGTGTTTGTTTAAGTGGTTTGAAAGTTAGAAGTGTCAGTGACTGAACCCAGATACTCAATCTAATAAGATGCTTCCAATTTTTTTATGAAAGGCACTTACTGCAAATCACACAATAGCTAAATTTTGGCCACTTTGAAAATGCTGACCTTAGTTCCTGTGTTTTTCTTCATCTTTAAAATAAGAGTAATGGACAAGTCCTGGTGACAACATCAGCTACTCCCATAATTAACGAATGTGACTATACAAACAAGTCCAAGGTCAAGGTGGAAGGGAGTTCATAGCACTTACATCTGTTCTTCAAATAATTTGATTTATGAGTACAGAGGTAGCAGTAGATAAAAAGGGGGGAAACTCTGAAGAAGCTTTTTCTTTTCCGGAAAATGTAGTTAATATTTTGCATGCAGGATCTCATTACAGTTTCATAGATCCAGGGCACTCTGTGCAACATTTCAGCTTATTGTGAAGAACTGAAAGTGGAGATCAGCTGAGAAAACTAGGCACTTTTGTATCCATTGAATACCATCCTGAAAATAAAGCACACTGTTGAGAAGCGGCATGCCATTAAATGTTGCTTCCTAGCATGTAACTGCTATTTCAAGCCTATGAGCTCCCAACTTTCCTAAACTATTTTGGTAAATACTGTTTGCCCTATAGTTCATAACATGCTGCAGGTTCATGCAGTGTATTTACTTTGATTTTCCAACAGTTCTGCTTTGTTTCCACATGACTATGACAAAATTTACTCCACAGGCAAAATAATAAGAAAGACCACAAAGGAGAAAATGCATCAAAGTGGAAAGACACACACCAGACCTTTATAATTAGCACATAACTACTTTGTGCCTTGGCTTCTCTGTAGTCAAGCCCCAAGCGTGTTGCACTCACCCTGCAGTCAGCAGGAGATCCACAGTGAACATGCTAGATGGAGCCTTTGGCTTTTAAAACGTCCCTAAGACTATATTTCCTTCCTCAGGCTGCTAGCATTAAGTATAATCTTTCCTCTTCTTCTGCTGGTATCTTGATTAAGGTTTTCCACCAGTGGAACATATAGGGAATGTAAAACCTTATTGTTTTTATGCACACACGTGAACACACATTGAGTTGTCTCTCCCTCTTTTGTTCAAGTGTTGTAAGTTTGCTTCTCTGTCAGTTGTGTAAGACATGGCAGGTCTCCTATAATTAAGAGTATTTAGAATGAGGTGCACCTTATTTCATTGCTAGCCATTGGAAACAAGCGTCTGATCTGGGTAGTTGCTGAAGCTACCACTGCAAAGCAGAGAGGTGGATACCTCCCACGAGCAATTTATATCATCCTGAGAGAGGTATAAAAGGCATTTGGGGGTCAATCCCTCCCTGACAGCACCGCTTCTGTCTCCACTGACTGCACAGACAGCCTTTGGCGAGGAAAGATAAAAAAGATGAATTACATAGTTTGCCATGGAATTACCCTTCTGCACAGGTTTTCTAGTGTTAGCATACTTTTTAAAGTGAAGCATAGAACTGAAATTATGATAACCTGTTGTGTTGGAGTTTAAATTAGATATGACTCATTGATACAGAACAGCTAAATCAGCTTCATGTAATAACATACACCATTATATATATATAATATATTTATACACATATATATATAATTTTCTCCCTTGAGCATAAATTCCTCCTACTCACTAAGCAGTGTATTTCATCGTAATGTACCACTATAGCTTAAAAATTTTCATGTAATTTTTTTTCAAGAAAACATGATTTTTAATTAAATCATTTTTCTTTTATTTTTGTGGAAAATGGCTGCTGCCATTTTGAAATGCAAGGTTAAAACTCAGATCTTTGCTCAAACTGTAAAAGTTTGCACTCTCATATGTTTCCACTCCCCTCCTCCCTAAAATCACAGAGACAATAACTCTGTCTGGGCTCTGATTAACTCTACTGACATACTGGAGGGTAGGGACTGACGTATCTAATTGTGTGGGAAGTAAATGGGAGTCTGTTTGAAAAGCATCTTTTCTCTGATGAAGAATCAAGAGGCATGGAAAGCGCTGCCCCACTAAGTTAATTTTTACAAATGCTCCATCCATCAATGTGCATTTTGAAAAATTAGATTTATATAATCCATTTGGATTGTTGAAAATGAAGAATTTTCATATTGAAAGGCAAACTCCTTATTTAACAGATCTGCTCCTTCGTAGCTGTTCTGATCTACAAGTGATCAATGAGATTATTTTTCACTTCCCTTCAGTGTTGTCCATACTAGTACTTTGACACTCTGTCATATAGGATAAAGGATACTAAGACAGAAATATTTTACTAAGACAGAAACGTTTTGACTAAATTACAATCATTTCCACCAAACATAGATTGCAGTTAGAACTGATTTATACAGGAGATGTCTGTTTCTGATGGCTGTTATAAGATTAATAATTTTCAGACTTCAGAAGGGAACAATGGGGTTCAGGATATGGTGTTAGGATAAGTATAAGGTGTTAGGATAAGACTGTATTTCTACTTGTAAACATGAAATCTAGGTAGCCTAGGTAGTCCTAGGTAGCCTACAGACAAGAGAATATACTGTACCATTTTACAGTATATTTTCAGGATATTATTCTTTATGGTGAATGCCATATAGGTTTATTTTTTCACATGACATTTTGTCACCAGGCACTGGGTTCTCATCCTTTGCATTTTTGTCATTCTGCCCATCTGTGCACTTATTTCCAGAAAACAGACCTCTAAAGACAAATCAAGACAAAAACTTCTGATATCCTTTGTTTACTAGTACCTAAAAATAAGAACGATGTTAGTCATATGGCTATTTAGGGACTTTATCTAGACTTTGTGAACATACCATGGAAATCAAATCTTTCCGATGACATTTTGTGCAAGATTAGATTACATTATACATCCTTTATTACATTATACATTATTACATTATACATCCATTATATAACTTTTTTTTAAAAAAAAAAAAAAAAAAAGACCAGATTCAGCCTTATTCATTTACTTATAGCCAGATTAGCACCTATGGGAAAAGATACTCAGTGGATGCAAGATCACTGGGAGATCGTGAGCTTTTCATACAAGGTTAACATCTTCCGCAACAAATCCCTGAATTCAGAGAGTCATTTATGTAGAAACTTCTTTAAACATAAACCTAACAAAAAAAGGGGGTGGGGGTTTCATGCATTTTCTAGTAACTGAGTCCTTCAAGGTGAATACATCTCGGCATGGAGGGAGGCCTCCTTACCCCTGCCAGCCACTGCAGTAATAACCTGCTCATTCACACACCCACACGCAGGCAGACCTGGCACAAGGCTTGGACAGCTACTCCAGAAACATGCAGTCGATGGCTAGATAAAAGGATCCTGGCACTGGTGCCTCTAGTGTGGCTGTATCCTCAGCAATGACTTCATTTATGACCTCTTAAAATGAATTTAAAAGACAAATTAGCTTGGCAATCAAATTCTTCTCTGATGGCAAAGAGCAAAGAAACAAGCCAGTACAGACAAGTTTTTCTGATGTTTTCCTATATGTTTGTGCAAACTTTATATTTCTCTCATCTCCTCAAGAAGGAATAAAAGCCAGAGTCCCAGCCAGCATCTGCCCTGTGCATCTCCTGGGGTATAAAAATTCCCATTTTAGCTGTTTTTGGTTTATCAGAGCAGAGATATAGCCTAAGCCTTCTTTCAGCTATGCACTTATACCTAAGGCAAAGGGAAGCTTGGCAATAAGTCACTATGCCAGGTCTGCCCACCTGGGGGTTTCTCCAGTAATCCAGCAGCCAATTTAACTTGCTTTCCAGCTCTGCTGTGCCTGACAGCACAAAAGAAGTGCAATGAGGCAAAAAATCTGGCCTGAAGTTTTAGACATTGTTGCTTTACTCTTCTTCGTTCGAGAATATCCTAACCTTGACAAGATAGCTGAAACCTTGGTGTCACCTTAAATGTTTCAAAGTTTGATGCTTAAAAGCATTAGGCAGATTATTTCCCAGTACAATGGGACTCCTAGGACTAGATATTTGGCTAGGCCCTTACTTCTGTTGGATAAGGAATGACTGAACAAAGCTTTGTTATTACAGTAAACCATCATGAATACCTGAATTTCTGAAACATGTGACATTCAGAGTGAATTTATAGACAAAGTGAATATCTGCTGATAAATGTTCTTAATCCAGGCATCTTCAAAACCCAGATGTGGATGCCTCTGAACGTTAACTGGCTGGGGAAGCGTCCGTACATCTCTACAGTGCTGCCACAATACCTCTGTGCATTTCTTTTATTTGACAGCCCATCTACATGGATGCTAGATAGGTTACTTTGCTACCATTATGACATAAGAGCACAATTTAAACTGCTTTCTTCTTTGTTCTTATAAGACCACAAATTACACAAATTGAAAGAGAAGAACAACTTCTGCAGCTGCTATCAGCATGACCATAATTCTTACAGGCTATTTCCTCCGCACTGTGGTTATTATGTTCACTGTGAATCTACGTAGAAAGAAAGAATATAAGAACATATTTCACAGTTCTGAAGTCAACAACCTCCCACGCCTAATTTTAGCATCTGAGGTATGCATATCTGGCTTACAGTTGTTAGATCGCCATTGCATGAGGTAGTACAGAAATACAGAGGAAGAAAGCGGCTGAAAGCCCAAAGAGCTTACCATCTAAGCAAAGTAGGAGATACTCAGACAAAATGTGGCATGGCTGAAAACTGATTTTACAATCACAGTGTTTCATGAGACATATTTGATTGCATTTTTGGGCTCTTTGGAAAGAAAAGCAATTCTGTGCAATTCAGTAGGGTGGAGTAATGCTATGTTTTAAAAAAGGAAATTTCCCTCACAGTGTAGCTTCCTGAGCTGCCTATCTGACTAGGTTAATGCTTTCAAAATACAGGAAGTGGTTAGACTTTGAAAGTCTTTGCTTCACAGCACTCAGCATACTGCAACTGAAGCTGCAGTCTTTTACTTAGGAACCCACTCTTATTTTCCACATAACTTTCTGGTACTAAACTAAGTTATGTAGGTGTACAGTCTGAACTCAACAACTGTCTGTGGTTCACTTTGCTTCTTTTCCTAAGAAGCTGCCTGTTACTGTAAAGGAAGAAGTTGCAATTTTATTATCATAATAAAAACAAAATATAAACCCTTAAAGAAACTGCAGAGAACCTTTGGCTACTCCAGAACATACTAACTTCACGCACTATACGGTAAAGAGGAATTAACCAAGTCACCTCCTCCCTCAGTATTATTAAAACAGCATGCTAACCTTCAATATTCTTATTCCATTGCTGTTTCTACTGTGTTGATGTTTTTCCTTTAATCACAGGAGACTAATCTTATGACATCAACCCATCAGAAGTCAAAGAAATGAAAATAAAAAATGCATTGCCAGTTGTTATAAAAGTGATTCATAGTTTGAATTTGAGCATTAGATGTGTACACACCTAAATAATAAGCTGTTTCATGCCTATATAAAGTCAATGAGTATTTTGGTACTCAGCAGCTCTGGAAACAAAGCCACTTAACTTAGACAGATTTAGATAATGAACTTTAGATGGCAAAACTTTAGCTGCAAAATCCTATCTCATTAAAGTAGTGAAGTGTTTGCTTCATTTTAAGCACGTGCTTAAATTAAACTTCAGTGCAAAATGTTTAACATACAGCAAGTACCTAAGATTTGTACTCAGTCATGCACGTTCAGCATCTATTGTAAACAGAATTAGTGTAATCTCATGACAAAGATACTAGTTTTAGTAATGCTAATTAATGCTAATTCACAATAATATTAGTTCAGTGGAGTTATTCCAGATATACTCCAGTGTAACTGAGAAGTCAGGTACAGCATTATTTTAAGCACAAATTCAGAGATGGAACCAGTTCTGAAATGCTCTGACCGAGCCTTTGACAAAGTCTTCAGCAAGTACTCAGTCCGCCTGTGGTCCTTCCCCTTCCACCTACCCCCTTCGTCCCAGCCACATTAGCCTGCACACACTTCAAAACCAAAGAAATTAAGATTCCACATTTGTGTTGTAAATAAACAGGAAGCACTACCTTAATTAATTCTCTCTGACTATGGATGATTTGTATGGCTCATTCAGCTGCCAGCATGGCTTGCATTCACAGCGTTGGTTTTATTTGCAGATTATGATAAGAGCAAAGAGGAAAGGGAACCAATTACTTTTTCAATTAGAGTCAATTATTTAATACTGTTCTTGCACTTTTTTTCATTCTATTGATTCACCTTCTTTTTCCAGCTCATAAGGATATGACATTATTACAGAAATTAAGTGGACACCACTGCATCCAATCTCGGTTTTATTAGTCTTCCCAGAACTGTCAGATTGGACATTGCGAGACAGAATACTGTGTAGGATGGGCTTTGGTTTGACTCCATCTGGGCATTCTTAGAGTTAGTCTTCTTTCTTAACATCTTCATCTTTTCTTCTTATAGAGAAAAGAAATGCAATGCTAAATGGCAATATTCTGTCCCTACTTAGGTTATAACATACTATCAGTCTCAAGAGAGCAGAATCAAATATCTCAAGATGAAGGGCTAGAGCTTTAGTTTTTAAAGGACTTGGGAATTTTAGTGTCTTCAACAGACTCAGTCTCTGTTTCTTTCTGTAGCTTCCATATCCAAAATGTAGCTTCTCAGGTGCCATCTATAACTAAACACACCTAAAAACACAGGGCACTTGAATTTTCAGAAATAAAATTCCATGTGTCTGAGAGCACACTTCTGGGCATGCGCAGAACTGCAGAAACCCTTACACTGCTGAGCCGTGTCACCTTAAAGCCCCTCTGGGTCACAAATCAAGGCATTCCCCTGTTTGCCTACATCAACAGCCATGGTGGATCCGCCGCTCCCCACCCCCCCAACAGTGTATTTTATCTCATCATTCAGTGGTTAGAAGGCTGACCCAAAATACTGGAGATGCAGACTAATTTCCTTCATCTGCCTGGCAGGATTTGAACTATCTTTTGCCTCATAAGTAACTCTACCATATGGGAAAGGGACACGGGAAAGAGTGTGTCTGACTGTTTGCTCTCCAGTGTAGTCTACTTCGGATGGAATAGCTCATTACTCCATTGATGAAGAAGATGGAGGAAGGAGAAGGAGACAGGAGAAAAGAGCAAGCAAAGAAATCTGTGGTGTTGCAATGGGAAAGGTCACATGGGGAGAATGCACCAGAGTTCCCATGTCCTTTCATGTGCATAGTTAAGACTAAGTACTCCTTGAACTTGGAAGTCAGTTGCCCGTTCTTTAGCTAAACACCTTATCAATTAGATTATTAAGTGGTTGTCTTTTTTTCTTTTCCTCTCTCACCACAGCTTAATTAATATTTAATTGGTCTCTGAAAATGTAGAATAGCAACTGTAAAAAACTTGCATCCACCTATGAGCAACACTTGGATTCACAGTCTTGTAACTAGAATTGGAAGAAATTGCCTTGAAAGCAGAGGAAAGAACTGAAATTGGGTTTTCTGCATGAACTCAGCTGTCAAGTAAGAGGGATGACATAAAGAGCTGGAACAGAACTACGAATGCAAAGAGGAGGTGCATGCATAAATCTCCAAAGGTTGTGGGAAAACTTTTCACATGGCATTGGTAGCTTACGTTGCTTTCCTTCAGTGCATCAGATTTGTGGGTCCTATTCTTAGGCAGTTCATGCATCACATGATAATCTAACTAAGAGCTGTTGAGTCCTGTAAGTGCCTAAAAATTCAGCATTGCAATCCCTATCTTTCCAGGGAGGAGAGGAAAAAGGTAGAGTTTTTTGGATCAAATCCAGTACCTCTGTTCTGTGGAGTACAGCATAAATCATAAATTGATAGCTTAACTAACGGTATTGATACAGAAGGCTAGTGAGGCATCATAAATGTAATTGCTCAGGCACTGTTGCTTTTATTCTGGTAATATTAACTTTTTTTTTTTTTCTGAAACAATTACCTTAATATACTAATATATAACAGTGTATTGTAATGAATGTAGGTGTTGTACAAGGAAGGCAAATCTATGTTGTCTCAGGAATATTAACAATTGTCATTCTACTATAAATGTACAACCCTAAATATTTCGCGTGTATCTTCTTAGCATACTGTTGAAGAGAATTTTTCCTTAATATGCTATAGCATATGCATTGCAGGTTAGTGCTTTCTCATTAAATACTTTGGACATTTCTGTATGCATTATTGACCTTTCAGCTTAATAGAATCCAAGTTCTGAATCACAGAGTAAAGTCCAACTCCTAAATCACTTGAACAGTACCCAAAGAGATTATGACTTGTACCCACACTGTATATACGTTTCCAAATGATAGATGGTGCCGACACCAGTGCCAGTGCATTGCCGCATGGACTGCAAGGTAATCCTTTTATCGGATCCTTCTCACTGACTTCACACAATATTGATTGCAAGGGTTGCTTTGCCCCTACACCAGATATAAATAGTATAAATTAAATCAGTATTTACAGTCTTGCAGGGACTATCCAAGTTTTAGAACATTGCATGCCTTCCTTCAGGATCAACATATCAAAAGCTCTCCTTTATTCATTAGTGTTGCAGGTCTTTTCCATGTAAAAAGAAGTCAAGATTTCTTCTAAACTTTTTTAACATAGATAAAGTCTCCCTAGGTGGGAGCAGCTGAATGAAAATGCTCATAGTTACAGTATGCTATGTAGGTGTGAAGGTCTATTTTTATTGTAGGTCCTGACTTGGGAACTCTGGAATTTGTAAACAACCCTTGTTTCTAGCTTAAGTCCAGAATTTTCCACACAAAATTTATAAATGTTTGTGCAATTCATGAAGGATCATGTAGTTGTTTTTATAATTATATCCGTCTATGGTGAAGATACTTTTCATGTGGGGATATTTATGCAGTTATACCTGAAATATTTGGATTCAGGTATATTTTATCAAAGTTCTTGGGATGTGCAGAAACCTTACCTCTTCCCTTGGCTTTTGATCCTGAAAAAAGAAACAAAAATTGTCTGTGGGAAAGTGCAGTTCTTTAGCAGCAGGGCAAGGAACTGATAGCGCTGTGAGATCTTTTTGTCTCCCTATTCCATGCATGCTGTCATGAAAGTGCTATTTTTCCAGAGCTTTTTTTTTTTTTTAATATAAACTGCAGTTCTTTTTTAAGTAGGTCAGAGCTGTATGCAAATGTAGTCATGCAAAATAGGAGGATGTGCAAGGAGCCCTTTTCTGATGAGGCAATGTCCCTGCATGCCAGGTTAGAGACTCCCTTTTATGGTCAGAGGCACGATTACCTGTTACACGCCTGCTTGTGAAACACATCAGGGAAAAGGCACAAGTCCAGAATGGTTCAGCATGTGCTCATGTGGCCTCTGGCCCGGCAGTGCATGCCGACCCTGCCCGCGCACCTCAGAGCACGCTGACACACACCAGGTTACGCACTGCATTTAGTTCTGGCTTTCCCCGTGTTCCTCCTCCTCCTCTCTCCACCTTTTGACTTTTACTAAACTGGATGAGTGATTGGTATGCTTACCCAAGAAGTTGGAAATCAACGTTGTTTTCATATATTCTTGGAGAAATGGATCATATCCAGGAAAGTCCCCTAACTACAAGGTTGCAGAGCTGCGGTTGGGGCAACTCCTGCCCCACCAGCAAAGCTGCACCTCTGTAAAGTAAGAAATAAAAAGATTCACAAGGTAGAAGAGAGAGTCCAAGAGGATTAACAGCTTTGCAGTCTAGCAATTAGGGTTTTCTCCATGGAGAAGAGAATCCTGGGTCTTGGCTCCTGCTCCCAGCCAGATCAGGCATTACACAAAAACACACCAACAACTCCTGGAGCCCCAGAATCTTCCCCTCCTCACTTTCCTCACCTATGGGGTAGAAACACCTGCATCAAAGCACTCTGCTGTTGTGCTTCACACGAGGTCAAGGAAGGCTTCTCTGGAGGAGAAATTACATTTTTACAACAATTTGAACATTGGTTTCTGCTAACTGGTCACCTGCACGAAATGGCACTTGTACATCTTTTCTCTGCTGTGCTGCCAGAGAACCCTTCAGACCTTTTACTTTAACCATGCTTCACCGTTAACATTTGTCACCCAGAATATCGTATTATATCCTTCCAGCCAGCCTAGGGTGCACATCCTCATTTAGGGAGCCTGGGGAATTTATTCTGTATATGTGATTTGGTTATATTTAAAAAATAAACCTTAATAGTATCAATTACTAAGGGACTCTACCTTACCCCACAGAACTGTTCAAAAATGTAGCTGCTGTTGTTTCTAATGATTGTTGTTTCCTAATATGAGTAGGTGGCCTAAGCATAGCTTAAAAGCTTTTGTCATCCTTTTAATAACTTGGTTTCAGTGTCAGTGTACTAAAAACTACCCCTCTGGTATGACAATGGGCCCAAGCAGCATGACAGGTTCCCATGCCGGTTCACAGAACTTGTAATTCTTGTTCCTTTTTATGGGTTTGCTCTGTTGCACTTTCTCTGCTCCTTTAGGGATATGAAGAGTTTACAGTTTTTTTGACTCATCAGTTAGTAATGGTGGTGCTTGCTACAGAGTGCTACAGCTACATGGCGCCACCCAGTATCACCATGCTGGCATGAAGAACTGGATGAGCAAGAGTTAACCTGACTGATGACTTGTCCTCAGGAGTCGAATTTCAGGGAATACAAAGGCTCAGTTTTGTAGTGGGTAACACAGGTACAATATTTATCTGTTCTTGCTCTTCTTCCTCCTCTTCCCAAATTTCAAACTCAGAGGAACTCAAAAACTCAAAGCAAAATTATCCATTTTATTTTAAAGCCACAGAGAGATTCTTATGACTAGGTAGACCAAAACTAAAGTTCAGACCTAAAATTCTTGCTATTTGGGGATAGCCAGCATGCAGCTAGAATGGCGTTAGAATACATTTTTGGTTCTGACTCCTTTTTCTAGATTACAGTGAGTCAGCAAATACTCCAGGCTCAGTGAGAACGCACTGTCAGTTCTAGATGGAATGTGTCACACGCTTCTCTCAGAATTTTTAATGACTTTCTGTACAAAACCATAATTTGACATAAATCCACTTCATTCTAGTCGTGAACATTTTCAGGGCCACGAAGTCAATGCTGACTGTTGGTGGCTGGAAAGTGAAGCAGATGTACATACAAACATAGATTAAGTGATCTAACCGAGACAGCTCGTATATAATTTTGACCATATTGTTTCAGGTGTTTGTGGACTGCAGATGTAGGTGAGAAAAAAATTTGCAAATTAGGACATTTTTAGAAATTTCAGTCTTCCAAGGAAAATTAATATTTTTTCAGCTTTTGTGTTTAAACATATAGATGTTTGGGTGCTTACTATTAAAGAAACAAGACTGTTGGCTATTCCTAATGTGCTGCACAGACCTGATGTTATTAAGCTGTGTAACAGACTATATGATCACATTTGTCTTCACTGTTTCAATAGTGAAATAGGATTGTCCCCATGTTACATGTCCAATATATGTTGTACTGCATTGCCAAGCAAGAAAAAGATCCTAAAAAGATGTAGCCACATTTAATTGCAAATACGGATGATTGATTCATCAGTTTGTTTGTTTGTTTGTTCGATTGACTGATTTCTGGCTTGACAGTTGCAAACGTTTGTCATTATCCAAAATAACTCTTATTATCCATTATTGGCTGAAACTAGAAACTAGAAAACTGAAACTAGAAATTACGTTTGGTCAAGATGACTGTCATTTCATTCTTTCCTAAAATGAATTAAGATTTCCTCAGGTAAAAAAATGCTTCCTCATCTGCTTTATGGATAAGAAAAAACAGGGAAAATATGTGAAGCGTAAGGACTGAGAGCTAAAAACAGTATCAAGCATCCCCAGCTTAATCCATTCTCTACTTATTTAGGAGGAATAGCTGGGGTTTCAAAGAATTTTCTTCATCCACATAAGAGTGAATGTTTCACAAAAATTCGGAAGAGGGGAAGGTCCTTGTGGTTCACACACAGCAGCTATGAAAGGCTCAGACCTGAGATCCTGCTCTGCCTCAACCACAGCAGGTGGTTTCACCTACAAAATTTCAAATCAAACAGCACCAGAAGTATCCTGTCCCGTATCTTTGATCAAGAAGATCTGAAGGCACTCTCCTTTTTCAGCACCAAATAGGACAATGGAGGTTATACAGAAACTGATTTTTTACAGCAAAACTTTTCCAGATAGCTCTAATTGTGGTAAAGCATGGAAAAGAAGTAAAAGAACAGATGAATATAGGGGACATGTGAACACAAAACGATTACAAAATTGCAGCAAATTCACCTCAAGGCAAGGGAAAGTAGAACTCCCTTTAATCAGTTAACAGGAAGAACAACATTTTTGTGTGTACCTTCTGAGCTGAATTTTGAACCTAAAACAACTGTATGTAAATCAAAGGGTGAATAGTTCTTCCTAAACTCCCAAAAAGAAAGGCAACCCCTTTTTCAGCTTGATGTTATTAATGGTAGCATTTCTCAAATCCTGTGTTATCACTGTCGGCATTGTTATTTTTATTAATAATCTCAGGCTGTGTACGTCAATCTCATGACTTCTGAGGTCAAACTAAGAGAAAGAAATTGGCAAAAGAGTATGAGTTTGGGGGAAGCAACTTAACAACTTTTTCTTTAAAAAACTTCTTAACTGCTGCTCACTTCCAAGCTGCTGTCTTTAGTTATTCTTTGAAAATGTATATGGCTGTGGATTACTTTTTAGTGTATATGGCAGAAGTACCTTACAGCACCTTTAGCTCAAAGTATATCCTTTTTACAAACACCAGGTACCATGGTGACAACAGAATTTTTTAGTGTCATTCACTGACCATGTATGTATGTAAGACAATTAAGAAGATTCATTTCTTTCTCACTCCAGCATGGCTGTATAATATGCTGTTATTTATTATGCTCTGAAAAGCAGAGCATAACAGATACAGAAAATAGAGCCATAAAGTACTCATGCTATACCGATTCTGAATAATTGTAACTGAAATACTTTCTATATCTGAAAAGCTAGAATAGAAATAGCCATAGATCAAGCTTACAGAGCAATAGATTTTCAGCAAAAGCCAATGGAACACTGTGAGCAGATAAATGAATCTGATATAAAACTAAAGACTTCTTGGATGCTGCCCACCATTTGTAAATATTATTCATTTGGATGGCCTTAAAAACAGCAACATACAAGAAGCATCCAGATTTGTACAACTAGCATTATTCTAGTGTTTGAATAAACATTTCCTTTTCTAACCACAGTCCATTCATTTATTTGCTTGTGCTCTTATTTCCTTTGGAATCTCTAACTGTTATGGAAAAACCCACAGCTAAAAAGGAGGCACAAGGAAAATATGAAAAAGTTTCCATTTAGAGTTCTGTCACTGCTATGGCATGCTGCAAACCTGTGGGTCTTCATGGATCCGCCACAGTCAGCAATATCAGCACTATCTGTGGTATTCGTAACATGCTGATAGGTATCTCAGCGCCAAAGAAAACATTTTTAAATGAGTAGAGTAGTCAAAATCAGCTCTGAGATTGTCGTCTTCGCAGTCAAGCCCTAAAATTTGGATGTACTTTCTCCTTTTCCTAATCCCATGTGACTCCTTGTCTTCCAATTTTCACTTAGTCTTTGGTAATAAGCGTAAGGGGTAAAAAAATGAAATTTGCCATTGACTCTGAGAAGAGACAGTCTAGGATTTGTTCAAACCTCCCTAGGGGAGAGGCACTAGAAGGGCCTTCTTAGGAGTTCCTTGGCTAATGCAGGGTTGGTAGGTTTCTTCCCAAGGAAATTCACCTCCTCCCATCATATTTTATAAACTCATTCCAAATATCTGCAAAGAGCAAATGTGTTCTGAAGTGGTAATAATGATGTGGATTTTATATTTACTTGTATATATGGGTTTGTGTGCACAATATGTTTTCTCACAGGAAGAAAAAACAAGCTTTATCCAGCTTTCTCAAAACATTCTTCATTTCCTATCCATGCATTACATCCTAAAAACAGAACAATGTGCTGAACAATTAGCTCACTCAGTAAAATTCTCAGGAAGATAATAGAAATGCTTTTAATGCAATTTGGCTTCCCAAAGGATGTTCCTATGCAGATAGATGCTTTCTGAGACAGGCTGGCCTTGAAATGAAATGCATCAGAAGCATCTAGAAAATATGTTCCTTCCTAGACTGAGACTCCATTATGCATTCCTTTATATATAGAACTTGCAGCATCATGATCCAAGCAGAATTTTTTTGACAAATCTTCTCTATTGTTTTAGCACACTGTTGTTTACAGTAAGATGCAAGGCAACAAGATGTTGTGCAACTGGCCTGTGGAAGTATAAGTTTTGGTATCTATAATTATTGTTGCCCCTAACACTGTGATTATTTTCAGGCACCAAAAACAGTAGCACTAAAAGTTAAAAAAACTTTTAGTAGGATGTTCAGTAGGACTTCCTTAGAGTGAGGAACAAGGCTGCTACAGCAGGACAGATCTCTAACCCTGAGTAATCTTAGAATGATTTTGTTAAGGATGTGTATTTTAAAATATTTATATCCCACTATGCTTCAGCGCTTCTGTGGGTCATCCAGAAGGACCATAAAGAATTTTTCTTCTTTTCATGATAGCTCAGACTCTGGTGATGAAGATGTGATGGTGGTATCTCCCTTGTGATCTGAAGCATGAGAGGCTGGTCACTGGCAGAAAGAGATATTGGGTAGAGTGGACAAATGCTCCTAGTGAAAAGGAAAGTGGAGGCCTTTGTAAAGTTTCTCAGGTGTCTGGTTGGAGTGTTTTTAAAACTCTCAGTACTAAATCTGGAGGGAGTATTTCTCCAAGTCCAGCTGGCAGCAAGGAAGAAGGCAGTGTTTGACCATTCTGTAGAAGGGGACTCACTGATTTCTGAGGTTCCTGTGGGCATTTTCACCTAACAAAACCTTTGCTCTTGCAGGACTAGGAGCGCTGTCTTAGCAGTTTGGCAAATTGTTTTGTTGTGACTTTTGGAGGTTAGTACTAGAGGTGCTGACTTGTTAAAAGGCTTCAGAAAATGTTTTGTGGATAATGGACTGCAGAAGGCTGTGACACACAAGGAACTTATTTTTCCTGTCTGCATGCAGTTCTTGGACTCTTCGGTGCTGGGGCCGTTTCCAGTCCTGTGTTACTATTCCAGTTAGGATACCGTTAGCAAGGTTTGTTCTTGTCTGCACTAGATGCTGACTTGTGTTAATGTCTTGTTAAATTAGATTTCCAGTTCCTTTTGATTACACAGACAAGTCCTCAGTGATGGGAGAACGCTCTGTGGTCTGCAGCCCCTAGAAGATGGTATAGTTAGGAAAATGGTATGATTCCTCTTAAGAAAATGCCCCTAATTTTGATCTGCAGTTTGTGTATCTTTTCTCAACTATGATGGAGAAATGTGAGTCATTTTTTTTGCCCTTTGACCCCAAATTTCCTTTTTATTTATTGTTTATGACTATCTTAATTCTTTGTGGACTTGATCTGCAAAGAACAATTTACACAGTCCTTAGAAAGACCTATTGTTCAGGAGGTAGTAATAATATTTTCTGAGACTGCCAGAACAACACCTAATGTTATATCCACAAAAGTTTTACTAAAAGCAAGACAAAAGCACAACAGTCCCATCAAAAATACGGATCAAGTACAACCCTTTTTAAATGAAAGTATGTAAACTAGGAAATCTGTGGTATTTACAAGGCTTAGCTGTAAACCAGTTTAGTAGGCAGGCATATCAAACTTTAAAGATTTAAAACATAAACATGCTTATGAATTCCAGGACAGTCTTTGATCTCCACTGACCTCAGGAGCATGTTTGTCACTGAATGTCTTAGAGGTGAAACAATTTTCCCAGTTGTCTTCAGGAAAACTGTGAGTACTGCCATTATAGCTGACAATGCTACATTTATGCAGTGCATGCAATTTGTTTCTTCCGAGTAAAGTAACAGTTACGTAGGCCTTTGGACTTGGAAATCTCAGAAAACTCCTCAAAAGACAGGTGACATCATCATAACCATAAAGTTGGGAAAATGTGAGGGTCAAGAAAGTGATGCTGGAACAGGAGTAGATTTTCATTTTGATTCTTTTATGTGGGTTGCATTTCCCTGCACAGACTTCACATGGACTTCTATTTGCTGTCCCCATTAAGATAAGCAGAGGAGAGACATCTGGTTGGAATCTACACCCAGGATGATTCACAGCTTCTTGCCACATGAAAAGAGAAGTATGCACCAGAGGAAGGGGAAATAAGGCTTTGCACTTAAAACATTTCCAAGCTGTTTAAAATACAAGTGCTCTTGGGTTTTTTTTCTTGTAACACAGTTGAGTAGACTATCAAAGAGAAAATTCTTGATCATAACCAGTAACTCTTCACAGAGTTCTTCACATAAAAACCATGAGAAATCCCTTTTTTCCCTGAAAAAGATTAGTGGGTACTTTTAAATGAAATTTATTGATGACAGCAGCTCTGAACAACTAGCAGAACAGCTTCACGCACAAAACATCAGGGCAGGAGGGAAAGTCAGGCTAAAACGAATTCATCTTCCGAATGTATGGTTGTTATTTTAATAGAAAATGCCATTTCAAAGGGCAGCTCAATGCAAAGAGATTTTTTTCCACTGCCTAGATTACACAGAGCATTTCTGGTAGATGGCTTTAGGCAGCAGCACCCATGTGAGAAGCTCATGATCAGCCAGGTATCCACAAGTAAGTATTAAACGGTTCAAAAGCGTCCTTTTTTAACAAGCTCATGTGTAACTCATTTTTAAAAAGGTGCCTGTCCTAAAATTTTGAGTCAGAACTACCACTTTTTACATGCTTCTGGTAAGATCCTCATGAAGATAAACAACACTGAAGTGCATTTTCCTGCCCCCACAGCATTTAACCCCAGTTCAAAACATTTCTTAGTCAGAAGACCTAAAATGGCAAGAGTTCAGAAGGGACTGCTCTCTTACATGAAAGTCTAGAAATGGGCTTAGAATAAAACTATGCCTTTCTTAAAGTAACCTTCCTGAATTAAATGAAGACATATCTAATCCATCCTCATCTTTAGAGATACCCTCAAAATAATCAGCAAAGGATACTACTAAACTGCAAAGTGTTTTCTACTTTACAGCAAAAACCTCCTGGTGACCATAAAACAATATGTTGAGAATCACATAATACTTGAAAAGAGCCATTGAGCAGATCAGAGCTGTTCAGAGTCCATCAGATTTCAGATGTGATCCATCTGAGTTAAATCTCTGGCACTTCGCAGCTCAAGAGTCTGTTTCAGGACCTTGCTCAAATCATCTGTTAGCTTACTTAGGGTCAAGTATTCATGCTGGCTGCTTTCTAACCACCTGAAAGAATGGTGATGAAAAAAGTATGGAAAACTTTGCTCGTTGTTTTACCCTCAGCAATTGTAAGAGCCTTTCTGTCAAACAGACAACAGCAGAGTTTGTCAGCTTTCACAGCAGTTGGCAGAAACCAGGATATTCATCTGCTATAAAAGCAGTTTTACAGAAATCTTACAGGTTGCTACAGATAAGTTTGATTACAATATGAAGTCACTGTGAGGTCACACATAATTGACAGCAAACCCTGCCTGTTACTAAGTCAAGGTAAACAGCAACAAACTGTGTCTATATTAGGCTTAATGTGAGGTTTAACTAGTTAACCTTTGTCTAACCTCACCCCATAGTCCTAAAATAGACTAAGACCAAAAGCTCTTTGAAAACTTGTACAGAATTGTGACATGCGAACCGGTAACTTCACCCTGCTAGTATTCATATCCAAAACCTGCTCTTATGCTTTGTGTCACGAAAATTAGTTAAAATTAAAAAAGAACCAAAATAAAAATCTTAATTTCTCCTGTTATGCCTTGCAACTATCTTTTAGACAGATTTCACAGTTTACAAAAATTCCTGTAGGGAGACGTTTCAAAATGTTAGTCTACAACAAAAGAACAATATTACATGTAATTCTCCATCTCCCCTGGCTCCCTCAGCTTATGAAAGTTTTCAAAGGTCTATGCTTTCTAGACTTGACTTAATAACCCAAAATATTTCAGGGTTGTCAACACTTCACAATGATTTATCTTGTCCATCTTGAATAGCATGAAATTCCTTAAGGGTTACTGAGGTGCCATGCCAAGAGCATTTGTGCTGCTACTCTGTTCTATCAGGAGAGTCTCTGCAGTCTAACAATGAACAGGTTTTATCATTTTGGGGAATACATGTTGTCAAACTGAAGCCATTCTAAAGGTAAATCAAGTTCAAAACCCCAAGGAATCAATTCATGATTAATTAATAACTAAGAGCTTCCATGAAAGTTGAAAAGCTTTTCTGAAGAAAAGGACATATAGGGAAGTCATGCATTTATTGAAAACAGATGTGCCTTGTCAGCAACCTCTGATAAGAATTACTTGGTTTCTTTAAAATTTAGACCAATAGAGTATCATTGATACTGCTATTGACAATGTCCCGTTTGCATCTCTCTGAAAAGCTAAATAGTCATTTCTTCAAAGATAGGAGTGAAAAACACTATAAAAAAATCCCTGCAGCCCTATATTTCCTTCTGGGCAGCATGCATGTCTTTATTATTGTTTTTAATATTTTATATTATCAAAAAGCCTTGAGGCATCAACTGAAATCCCTTGGCATTTGCTGTGAATTCAAGCAGGGCATGATGGGATAGTTCCTGCCTTGAGGAACTGTCAATCTAAATAGATAACACAGACAAAAGCTAGGGAAAAACAGAAATTATTATTGGCAGGTTAAGGAGAAGAATATCTAAGCATATTTAGATGCTAAAAGACAATGATAATTACCCTTCTTGGATTTGCCAAAGTACATCTGTGTCTAATTCCTACTGTCAATAACTAGATATCTACAAAAGCATGACCATAGGTGACTTGGCCAAGGTTACAGAGAGTCCCTGTAGCGCAACCAGTTGCAGCACCTTGATTTTTATAATGTCAGTTGGCCTTAATCATTTTCATTGCCATACTGTTTGTTGACATTAGTCAGTAAATATGCATTGTATATTTGTATCACAGTAGTGTGGATAAATCCCATCTAGATCATATCTTCAAAGGCACTTGCATCCCTCCGCACACACCACCCCTGCCCCGCCCCGTTACAGTTCCCAAAGGGTTCAATTCCCATTTTATAAAAGTGTTGAAAACTCTGGTTGCTTTGATCTCTTGAAAATTTGGGCCCAGTTAAGACTGCAATACATCCTGTAAATATAGTCCTTTATGAACAAGGAAACTATCCTGAGCAAATGAGGGAACGTGGGAGAAGATGTATGTTTTTACAGAGTCACAAAAGGATTAGGAAAAAAGTCATGGGGACTAAAGATGACTGATGCAGGAGGAAAACCAGGAATACCTGGTTAATAGGCACAGTTAATAGGCATTTTATTAGCAGCTTGCCATTTATGCACATGAGGGGGACCTAACTCAAGGCTGAAAGCTAGAGGATGGGCAACAAAGCCATCATCTTAGGTCGTAAAATGTTTTGAAACTTAAAATTGTATTTAAAATCTGCATTTTCCAAGGGAGTATTTAAGTATTTTTTAATATATATAACTTGGATATTATTTTATCTAATCTAAAGTAATTTGTATTCTTACAGGGTATTTTATATCTGCATAATAGGAAAATATATCTAAAGCTCAGAGTAATAGTTTGGCCAGGCATTTTCTTATTTTATATTTCTAATGTTACTTTATGTTGCTTTTCAAAAAATTCTCTGAACTCAAGCAAGCCCATGAAGGAAGGAAATCTATGTGAAGTGTTTTTCTTCGCAGTTATATTTATCCAGAAACATTAACTTAAGCTCTCTCCTAACCTGCACAGCAGTATCTCCTGTGCCCTGAAGCAATGAAGCTTGCTACTCCTGTTTTCAAAGGTCAAACTGAAGGATTTTGTGTATTTGCTTTAATATGGTTCTTCCAGGTAAAGAATCTATTCTTCCACACCTTGGAAAGGGCTAGTGATAGAAAATAACAATAATGAGATTTATGTGCATGAGCCAATGGCAGAAAAACCACAGATACTGTTTATAAAACCAACAAGGATCAAAGTGTTAATGTGACAGAGGTAGAATTTAGGTATTTAAATCCCTATTGGGGTCCCAGTAAAACCTCTGCTCAGCTGAAGAAATGGCATAAATTGGCACATGTGGTATACACAGCAGTGTACCATTTTACCTATGGAAAAGCCAGCCTAAGTGTCCCACATAGGAGAGGGTAGGTAAGGACTGCACAGACATGCTAATGATTTTGAGGTGACGCAGGTGGGTGCTAACAGTCCTGCATCGCATACAGAGCAATATTCCTAGCTACGTGCAGGCCCTGAAGTATCTGCAGCCTTCCTTTCTGCCTGACTTCAGTCCTGCTTTGAACCATGACGAACCAAATTTAACCACCCGAGCCATAGCCTTGAACCACTGCTCTCAGTCGACTCAAAGCTTTTCAGCAATGGTGACAAGTTGAACTTTTTTGCCCCAAGGATGAGAAGACAGGCCTAGCCTATTCCTGCATGGGAAGAGGAGGAAGAGATTTGGAGCTGAGATGAGAGGTGGGCAGAGTTCTCTGCAGATGATGCTGTATGCCAAGCGCCAAGGGAAAGCCAAGCCTGGCAGTAGCAGGCATCTGGGCTCTGACTTTTCCTTCCCTTTCATCCCCTCCTCAGTAGTTTTCTACCTTTTGCAACTGTCTTTCCTTAGCAAATGCCTCCCTCAGAGCTCTAGATTTCCCACTCACGCCCAGAAAAGTAGAAGCCAGACCTTGGTGCGCATATATTTTCGTCAGTGTAATCTCATGGTAGAAGAATCAAGCCTTACATACTGAATGGGAAAGATCAGACCTATTTACATCTGTCCAAGTGTTCTTTTAGGCAGCATTTGGGTACCCACTTCCAAGAAAGCATCCAGTCAGCCTCTGTCCCAGCACTGATCAAGCCTGGAAGCATTTCTAGCTCACTAGGCACCAAAATGAAACACCTATGCATGTTGAGAAGCACACTCCTTTGCGGGGTTGGGCGTCTCACACCCTCATAAACATTGTTGTGAGCAATAGACCAAACAGAGAAGTGCCAAAAAGCTGTCTATTCCAGCAATTGAAGCAAAAGCTGTATATTACCAACCTTCAAAAGACTCCTCCATGCTCTAGATCCTGAGTAGATGGGAGTGCCTTAATAGCAGTTCTGATTTCAATACTTTAGCTCCAAAGAGAAGCTGAAGTGTAGAATTACTCCTGCACTTAGGTTTTATTTGGTTCAGCATCTATGGATCAACCTTCAAAGGCATCTAAGGCAGGTGGTGGTCTGCGTAGCTTTCCTAGTAAGCGACATCTACTTTTTTCAGCCTTGCAATGTTTACACTGAGCATTAGAAGGGGATGATCTTCTAATGTCTTGGTCAGTATGCTCAGTTTCTTGATCCATAGATTATGTTTGTAGCCCTGATAGTTATGCAGCATTACAGTGGACCCACCAGCTGAAATAACTGGTATGTGACATGCCCCAGCCATACCAGTTGCTTGTATGTTCTGAAATGTGCTGCTCCCAGAGATCTCTGGGAGAAGACATTGCTACAATCACATAACAGGACTCCTCATAACGACTCCTCTCTGCAGGAGAGATAGGTTTCAGGGGGCACAGCTTCACTGCAAAATGTAGGACTGTATCAGGGATCCAAGTGTGCTGAGACTTTTGCCTAAAACCACTATAGGATGTCTGGAATAAGTGACAGTGGGACAGCTAAGGCCTACAAAATTAGGAAGCAATTAGAAAATATTTTTGCCATATAGATAGGGAATATAGCACACAGGAGACCTCAAGGGCATTGAGTTGCAGCCTGCATTTCTGCAGCTCCATGCAGGAAAAGCCACCATAGGCCCTGAAAGCTATTTTGTCATATTGCCAAATAGCCCTTTTTCCAGTAAAGCTGATTAGTTTGAATGCAGTATGATGCAGACTTGGCTATACCTTCTAGTTGCTAGACTGGCTCCTTTTCCTACTGTCTTTAAAGTCTGTACACTGGGTTGCACCGTAGGGTTCACATAGCCTAGTTCAGACAGGATTCTTCAGTCTTCTTCTCACTCAGGCAAGGCATCTTCCACAAGAACTTTAATGCCCTTGGAAAGCCTGCCCACATACAAGTAAGGATGAGACCACTGCATAATTCATGTGTGATCCTTCCTACAATCATCTTATGAAGGAAGAGGATTAAGGACAGGAACTCTCTAACTCCATGAATCCAGCTCTAGTATGCACTCCCAACATTTTTATTTGCCATGCTGCTAGCTGTGCTTCCTGCATGCCACACCCATTCCGCCCTGCTGTCAGATTAAAAGAAATTATCACCAATTGAATGTTAATACTGTCTTGAGGCAGGTACAATGTCAGTACCTATTATGCCAGACAGACATACTTCTACCAGTATACATATACATGTCTGCAAGCATGCATACTATTCTAGGGTGTGGGCTACTGCGGAAGATTGTGTCACACACCCAGAGTACTTTCTATTTGTCATTTAACTGGAATTTCAACTGCAATCTCGATGAGTGGAAGACCAAATACTAAAAAAAAAAAAAAAACCCACCACGATCAACAAAACCAAAAACGCTGAGTCACAGGCTAACATCTTCACATGCAAGTTTCCCTCATTCTGAGACTCTCAAGAAAATGAGAGCATTTACCTAAAAGGATCCCAGGACCCATCTCTTTACAATACGTTATTATTAATTATTGCTGTACTATCAATAGGCATTTTCTTTTACATAAAAGATGTCCATACCTTCAATTCATTTAAGCTCAATATGGTGCATGCATAATAAGCATCAAGCCAAGCATTATGTCCAGTGAAAAGCTTCAATGCCAAAAGAAAAACTAGGACAGAATCAAAGCACTAACTCCAGACTTACAATCCAGTAAACCCCACCACAGCACACCCCTGTGCTTAGCATTTTGTATTGGCTAGCTCTTGGCAGTTTATCAGGTTTGGCGATATTCTCAGGCACCCAGCTATTCCCACACATTGTGCAGGAAGTTTAAGTACATAAGTGCATCTGCATTCAGAATAACACTATGGGAGCCAGATGCTGAAGAAGTTAGCTACTTTGGCACCAAATCTGTGGGTATCTCAGTTTCATTCTGGATGTAACCCAAAATTCTCAGATGCAGTACAAGGACTTAGTGCAGCTAACGCCAGAAAAGTTAAGCTGATTAACACCAGCTACAGATCTGGTCCAAATAGTATTATATATCATCTAGAGCCTTTAGATGTCAAGTAGAGTCTTTTCATCGAATTCAATGGGCTTTGAATCCTGCATTCTGTGAAAAGAACATTGCCAGAGGTATTTATAGTGGGTTTTTCCCTCTCTATTATTTAACACCATCATTAAAATTTGAACATATTTTTCCTTTTCAAATATTGATTTCTTCCCTCTCCCATGTATTTGTTTTTAAATGTAGTTTCTTTCATATCCTAAGGTCTGTGGAACAATGACTGTGTTTTTATCAGTTTTATGCAGTGAAAAGTACAGAGTGAACACTTGCCAAATCAATTCTGACATGACTGTAATGCCTCCCTAGAGTCATGGTTGGCACAAGGGCTCAACTGTGTGGCTAATTTTCACCATCCCTGTGCTGCCAAAAACAGAAAACAAACAAAATCTGCTCACATTTTCAAAATTTTGAAGTAATCCAGCACCACGAAGAAGGATTTGGGGAGAAATATTCAGACAAGTAAAGCACTCTGTAGATTAATGCCCATCTTAGTGAGATGTCTAATTTTTTGTGTCAGTGCAAAATGACCATGTAATGACTCGTCATGTGCTTGTCCTTGTGTGGGTGTTGCTATAAGAAGTGAAAGGCGCTATTTCTGCTGCAACAGTTGCCTTCCGGGTGGGGAAGTCCCCAGCCTTGTGCTGATGACTACCTTCTCTGACTGCTTGCTCTCTGGGACACTGTGCAGTCAGACTCTCTGGACTAGCTTTATGACTTTCTTTAGTCCTCCCCTAGTTTTGCATCACAGAAATACATGTCATGAATGACCTTTTGAGATACACAGTATGCCTAGCAATATCTTTTACAACATGCATAGAGTGACTGCCATTCACTTCATCAGTTGTAATCACTGTGCTCAAGAGATTTGCCTTAGGGTGAGGTGTGCTAGGTTTAAAACACTTGACTCTCATACCTGAAAAAACTGGCGGAGCACACCACAAATGAATTCACTGCTTTTCCCCTTCTTTGCAGAGAAATTAACCAGTGTCTAGGCCTGTGCTTAGTAAATAGATATGTTTTGTATGAAAGAATGTTCAGATGAGCATCTTTAAAGTCAATTCGAAATTACATTCCAGTCCAGAGTACAGGCATCTTCTTAGCTGATTTAGCTGGGTGGTGAGTGGATGGGATGAGAGGAAGAGAAAAGGGAAAATCTGAGAAGTAATGCAAGATAAAGAGGAAGAGAAGAAAGCAAGCCAAACTGCTTGGGGTTAACAAAGTCAGTAAAATATGTAGATTTGTGTCACTGAATCACAAATTCCCTTCAGAGGCATCAGAGGTTCTCTACAACTCAAACTTCAAACTGCTCTTCACAACTATGCCTGTCCCACCTGTGGGTTAGGTTGTTAGGTTCTTCATTCTCAGGTGATTTTCCCTCCCTCATACACTGTATATCCTCCACAGTCCTTCCCCCTCTCCTTGTAATTCCAGCTAGCCTAACAGAGAAAGCAACAAGGCTACAGCCATCTGGTTTCTTAAATCAGAGTAGACGGTAAATCAGTCAGGCATGTGACTGTGCACTCTGAAGGAGCAGATTGGTGTAGTCTGTGCATTTATGTCCAGATCTGAGACTATACCACCCAATCTGTCCCATCAGACGTGTGTGACTGCGTTTATGTTAAGCAGGGGTCAGATGCCAGGAGACGCTAAGCAGCTTCAGCTCATAGGATGTAAGCTCTAACTGCTGTCAGGATGACTCTCTGCTCTTTCTGAAAATTGACTTATTTTGATTGCTTTCTGGTAATACAGGAAACAATACTACAGATTCTCTACCCAAAGGCAACAGAGATCATATGAAACAGAAGAGCTTGTTACCGGTCGCTGTTCAGCACTGCATTATACCAAACAGCCCCGACAGATTGGCCAGGATAATTGTCAGTGCTGTGACGAGATGTGTAATAAAACACGTAAATAGTTCTGCAAATAAGAAATTATGTCATAACACAATTGGTTTGGCTTTTGCACAAAGTTCTGCACCTG
Source organism: Struthio camelus (assembly GCF_040807025.1). Classification (NCBI taxonomy): domain Eukaryota; kingdom Metazoa; phylum Chordata; class Aves; order Struthioniformes; family Struthionidae; genus Struthio; species Struthio camelus. The sequence goes on along the minus strand of NC_090981.1, from coordinate 53,888,905 downwards.
AGATGAATCACTTCATGTGTAATCTAGTAACACTCTCCTTTTTGAAGTTGTAATATATAAAAGCTTTTTTGAGGTGTGGGTAAGTCAGGCACATTACAAGGATTGAATGTCCATGACATGAGCATGTTGTGCTCAGCTGAAACTGTGTGCAAGAAAAAATAACACCTTGTATTCCAAGAAAGACTCATTTGCACCCAATTGAACAACAGGATAATTAGAAAAAGGTAACATCAGCATGATTATAACAATAAAGCCTGTGTAGAGCTAAGGATGGGCAGAGCCCTTTGAACAGAGTCAGAAAGCATGTCTATATTGTGCAAGGATGTGCAAAACAGAGATCCCTGAACTAGCACATACTTAACTGGTCTGTCTACATGGCATAGCCCAGTGCCAGCTTACCAGCTCGTGTCTTGGAAGGTGGATAGTAGCATCACTGTGATACCGCACCCAGGTAACAAGCCTGGCAGCATCGTGCTGACATGGCCATGCTTCTTCCGATTCCAGGGCTCCATCCACTCAGGCATGTAGGCAATGTGTGGTATTGCACAGTATGGATAGGCTCAGAGTTACATGGAGCTTTGGACCATTTATTTTTTGCAAAATAAAGCCTTTGAGAGAGTCAAGAAAGGCAGCCTATCAAGTATTGGAAGAACAAGATGAAGAAGTTGAGAGATGACCTTCAGGAAGCAAAGCCAGTGACAGAAAGTTAGTAAGAGTCTCAGGATGAGAACAAAAGTCCACTCAGCAGTAGGCCAGCATGAAGCTCATGCACATAAACAGCAGCTAAGTAACATCTGGTCTTGCACTGGCTCACTGCACCAGGGTGAGTTTCATCCCTGAAGAAGAATTAAGTGAAACCACTCGTAACTCAGAATATTTTAAGACATTACATATGAACTCAACCAGTATGAGAAACTACGGCTTGTTTATTCCCTTTATCACTCATCCTGAAATAAAGTATTTGCAATACTACGTCTAAAAATGTTTTTAAAATGTCTCATGAAAGCTCAAATTTTCAAATTAATGTTTCAGAAGTTTCAGGGAACTTGGAACTTCTAGTTCTTTCCTGCCTAGTGCTGAGTATCTTGTTTTTATGAAACCTGTGAGCTCTCATACAAATCTGTTGTAAAATGCTGTGATAAAAGGATAATCTCACTGGTTGGCATAGTTTTACAAGCTGGTTAAAACTAAGTTTAGATTATGGAGCATCCTTCGTGCAAATGAATGCCAATGCACTGAATGACTGTTGCAATTCTTGGTTAGAAAAAAATCTTGATGGTCACTGCTAATGTGCAGCCACCTCTGGGACAAAATAACATAATGCGCATCAGAAACCCTAGCTGGCAGTTTCATATGAGAAAAAGAAGTAGAAAATCCCCCTGCAATTGGAGTTAGAAATCCAGGAATTTGTTGTCTGGAAAGGAATTAACACCATGAGTTAAGGCAGAAAGGTAACGATGACTTAAGAGATGAAGTCATCTGTGTGTTTATTCTATTCAAAAATCAGCCCCTTCCATGATACTTAGGAAAAATAACAGTTTTTGTCCCCAGGTATATAGGAATAAACATCCCTATGGACTTAACCATCTCTGAAAATTAGAGCAGATACACGGTCCTACCATGAAGTCTCTTCTTTGTTAGTCACTTAGGAAAAAGGAGGAACATCCAGTTGGTTTGCACATCTTGCATTCCCTGTCTGCAGTCCAGGATAATCCAGTGGCAGAGCACAGAACTGATGAACATGCTGAATACTAAATTTTTATTGAATGGGGAAGGGCTGCTCCCACTAAACTCCCTGAACCACAGTGCTTCCTTCCAATCAGCTGAAATCTCCACATCCCTGGTGAGCTTGCTGTGACTGAAATGAATCAATTATAGCAGAGATGTTTTGAAAATCATAAGGTCACTGCATTTACTCCATTATTGAAATCAGAATTCAGGATTTGGAAGTCTTTGTCTACAAAAAGTTTTTAAAAAGGGAAGAATAGAATCAAAGGGCACCTTTGTGTCTGCTTTGCCTCCCATTTGTCACTTCTCATGTTACTTCCTCCTGCCATCTATTTATAACTTCCTTCTATGAACTGTGATACCACAAATGTATATGACCCAGTTAGCATGTATACAATTGCTTCGAAGACTGCATTACTAACCTTCTTGGTTTTCTAGGTCATAAATTCAGATCCTATTTTCACATTGGCCTTTGTCCTATTTAGGAAAATGAGCGGTCCACTTGAAGCAGGGTGTGTGAATTACACAATGATTGTAATCTGACTTCTGTATAATCTGCTATGTTGAAAGGGAGTTTCTGTGCTCAGCACCACTTCCCTAAAGGCAGCTTCTCTGCCTTCTTACTTAAAATGTACAGCCGAGGGAAGATGCTGAGGGCAAGAAAGTAAGGACAGCCACAGCTATAACCCAAGCAGAGGATGGTGATCATACCATGTGGCCTGGTCAGCGTTAGCAGCTGATAAATCTCCTGGCAAATCCACATCCCCACAGTGCCGGGGAAACATGAGCACAGCAAATTCTTCTGTTGACTGGTTCTAAGGGTTCCTACAAAGTTTCCATTGTCAGTCTCAATGCCGTCTTCTCAAGTCTTCCTGCAGACACTCTGCAGAAAAACTGACCTGAACTACTCAAAACTGCATGCCATAGTGATGTGCCTAGCAAAGCAAAATGAGTCACCATGACCAAGTTATGCCTGGAAAAAAAAGGGATATGAAGAGCAGATATATTAAGGGATAGGAATTATGTCATGATGTTATTACAGGTATCATTAGATTGAAGTTAACTTTACTGCATCTTTTACAGTGCAATAAGAACTTCACACAAGTTAGACTGTTTTTATGGAAGTCATTATCACTCTGTTTCTGCCTAGTATGACATGGTCATGAACAACCAAAATATTTTCTTTCCATTGCAGCAAGAAATTTTACAGTTCAATAAACTGTTCTTTTTCTACAAGCTCATCTCCTGTTGAGTGTGACAGGATTCAGCACAGCTCAAAATAGACATTGGTCAGCAATGCCTAGGTGAGCTACCATAAGGTAAACAGCAGCTACACACAACTCATTGCAAACGCTCCAGGAAATGGCGTGTGATCAGTGTCTGCTTTCTATTTTGGTGTCTCTGTGTCATAGGTTGACACATGGTGCTATGATTCAGTTTTATGTAGCATCCCCTGCATGCTCTTGGCCTGGTATCAACTTATGCAGAACAGGTAACTTGGAAGGCAAAATGGACATTGTTAATACCATCATTTAGATGTTCCTATATTTTATTGAGCTGTACTGTACATGTGCTGCTACTGTTTGCACTGATAAGATTCACTGCGTTACCAGGTGGCATTTATTAATCCCAACTGAAGAAGATATCATCCCTACTAGTTAGGGCATCTTCCGACTGATCAGTCTTTCATTGGAACTGAGTTTAAGGAAAACTGAAAAAGTTTAAAAACCATCATGTTACAAGCAAGAACTTCAAAAACAGGAAATCATGCAGCTTTGTGAAAACAGTCAGATGTAATTTTAAATACATTAATATGATTAATATAGCATTCAACATTTGACAGCCTGACTGGAGACTGGCTTGCCTCTATCTACAACAAAAGACTTCTTTTGTTTGAAGAAGCAAATATCAGCATTTCACTTGAGGTACTTGGGAGTCTGATATTTAAAATTCTTTCCCACAGAACTGAATTGCACCAACTCATTACAGTTGTGGTACACTGTGCTGATGCAGACGGAGAGACTCTCACACACATACATGCTCCCACCCAAGCATATAAAAAGAGCCCCAGCATTTTCTTAAGGTCATCTCATGCTTTGAAGTGCTGTTCGCAGTCTGGAACTAAAGCAGCAGAGCACACGTTCAGCCTCTCCTCCAAAAGAAGGAAGAGATTAAGGGAAACTACCAGAAAACTGAACATGACATTGTTTCTTTTTGCCAAGAAAACTCATGTTCAACTAGATTTTCCTCTCAAGAAGTCCATGTGACCCTGCTCACTATCAGCAGAGTAGATTAAAAAACACAGGTGCTTGTGACCTCTGAAAATACAACATTGTTATTGGTGCACAACTCTGTCCTAACATTTACCCAAGCATTATATGACCCTTAGCAGAATAATACTTAAGCATTTCCTGGCCATCCCATCACATTTTCAGATTTTTGAAAATATTCATGTTTCTATTTAAAGCATGAAATGAACTATATTTATAACATTCTACATGCAATATACAAGGAATAAGAGTTTTTTCAAGCAACTTTCTTAGGGACTTTTTTTTTTTAATCTATAAAGTGTCAGGCAGTAATTCCATCTATCTGTAGATAATACAACTATAGAAATGCTTTTGCCAGTTTGCTAATTTTTTTAGAATGGAAAGGTCTTTCATAACTAGTAAGTAGGAAAAGACCTGTCCTTCACTACTACCTTTTCCTATCATCAAAATTTCCTATTTTGTAAGTCTCAGTCTTGCCCTTTTCTCTTCTTCTAGTGTTTAAAAAAGTCATACCTCTGTTATTAATCTCTTGTGATCAGCTTTGCTTGAACCTCCCACAAACTAACCTACTTTCAGAAAAAACAATAATGTGGTTATTGCTTTGAATGTTATTTCTTAAGTGTCATTGTCATATGGCATTTGAAAGCCTAAATATGTTAAAATGGTAGATTTTTTTTAATGTGTATAAAAACTTGAAATTAGGTATGAATTTATTTTCTTGATTACACTGGTCCAGTAATAGTACTATTTTCAGAGTCTGAGTCTTTGCACAGTCTCAGAGAACAATCAAGACAGATGTGTAAAACTTGGAAATTAAAATATTTTTAGACATTTAATTTTGATTTAAATTAAAAGCACATGTTGACAAACTTTCCAGAAGTGGGACATTCTCCAAAAGATTTTTTTTTTCCCCCTCAGAATAATCAAATACTTTCTGGATAATTTTTTTCCACAACCAAATGCCCTGGGCTACTCTTGCCTCCTGTATAGTCCTAGTCAGAATGCTGAATCACGCAGACTTTGGCCATACAGATTCAGGATACTTGAAACAAATAGAGGTCAGGTATGACTGACTCATGACTCTGGTGCCTAAAGCATAACATCTATTAATATAATTATAAATACATAATATCAATATAAAAACATATATTAAGATATAATCCTCAAAGTGTTTACAGTCTAAACAGATAGGAGTCCCTTCAGGCACCAAACTCATACTTGTGAACCCTTGTTTTCATACCGTGTTATGTTTTGGAAAGTGGTAAGGTAAATATCTTGAGATCAAATAACTCTCTCTGGTGAATCAAAACAAAAGGCTGGGATAGCATGACCCTTACCTTAATCAAGGAATTTTATAATACTGTAAATGCATTCACAGGGCCTGATCCCACTCTCAGATAGATTAACTTATATATCTTATATAACTTATATAACCATATATTATAAATTCAGGACTAATGAAATTGTAACAGCTATGGTCAGGCTTGTTATACTTAAATAATATGCACTGGCATCTACTTTAAGTCTTGCATAATGTGTATATATTTGATAACGATAAAATTCCAAGCATAAGCACAGCATAATGAAAGTAAGTATTTTAATGCTAAATCTGTGCTTTATGAAGATATGTTTAAGTGTTTTTTTTTAATGCAAATGATCAGCTTCTCTTAGTTATGCTTAAATGTTCATAATAAAATAGTTTCTCTCTCATCTTTTCTCATTTAAGTTTTCTTAACTTAGTAGAAAAGGATCTTCCACCCACTATCAATCTATTTCACTGCTCTGTAATGTTCATTGAATTTAATGGGAAGAGAAATTGGAAAACAATGACTTCATTTCATACAGACCATGGAGTAGGTATCAGCCATAAATGATTTTCAGTCATGCTGAGCTACACGTATACCCACAGAGAGTCTCTATAACCCACTACCAAATTCCTGAACTACATGATTCCTTCTAAAGGTGCATCACTTTAATAAAATATGAGAAGTATTTTATTTTTAGTATAATGTTGAATGGTCACCATGAGTTGGCTTTGGCAATACAGCAACCTAGGCCACGTTAATTCATGGATAGTTGGCGCAAAATGTAACGGTATCCCTTTTGTGTCAGTGTTGCACATTTAGCAAAGTCCCTTCTGACACCAGCAATTTTTTCCAAAGTCCGCACCACTAAAACATATCTTTCAGTTGAGCAGCAAGAAAATGTGATTCACACTGAGATAAACCTGACAGAGCTATCTCAGCATAGAAATAACCTTCTCAAAGCGCTACGAATACTGCTTATATGGATGCAAAGCTAAATTGAAATAAAAAGGACATAAATGCGTCCAAAGAAGAGTGCTGCACTAACCTGATTAAACCATGTTTTATATTGCTTTATTTAAATCCTTATAAAAGCAAGCCTAGCATACCCTTAGTGTCTGACAGTGTTACGATGTAGTATGATACGTTTTTAGACATCTTTCTTTCAAGTTACATGTAGTTTTTAATCATATAACTTTGTTTTTTAATTTGCTTCTTAAAAAAAAAAAAATCACCCTGAGCAGAGCACAAGCAACCTGAGCCTGAAATAGGCTTGGATGCAATCAGTTTCAACCTCCAGTTTAACAGGTCCCACTTGCTGGTACAGCTGCAGGAATTATTTAGGTACATATAAAATACCATTACTGATTTGGAATATTTTTAGTAGGCAATGCAGACTGTTACCAACTTCTGAAACAGTAGCATACATCTTCATCTATTCTAAAATGAGGCATTTTGTGTAATTCTCACAAAAGTCACTATTTATTGAAAGAAAGGTTAAAATCTCCTCTCTTTTACACCAATAAAAGCCAGAAATCATTTGAAAGAGGAGGGAGCAATTAAGCTCTCCTTTCCTCAGACTGAAATACAGGTCAGAGCCAAGTCAAGAATCCAGCTCTTGCTGCTTGTTAATTCTTGCTGAAATCATGAATGCGTTTCCAAACCTTGAGACTGGTGCAGATATCTCAAATGTCTGGAGGAAAGAATCATTTAATCAACACCTAGATTATTTTTTTTAGCCTCATGAAGAAAAGGTTGGTGTTTTCTCTAACAAAAATGAAATAAGCAATCACATGCATAAATCCAGCTTCCCTCCATGCTATTATTCAATGAGTTATTTCCTGTGTTATTAGGATAGGGCACCACCCTTCAAGTTCCAAACAGGAACTATATAACAAAATCTCAAGTAGAATTACACAAAACAAAGATCAAAGCAAGACCATTTGTACTGGCATTGTTCTTATGACTTGTTTTCCTGTGTTCAGTGTTGAAAACTTTTTTGGGTTACATTTGTAGGCTGCTGCATGCTGCAAACACTCAGGATGCTGTAATCTTTTCAAGGGAAGTTTGTAATTACGCAAGGCAGCACTTACGGTGTCTAAAAGTGAAAACACAAATAACTATAAGTCTAAGAGGTTAAAAGTAAGTATTTGTCTGACTGGTTTTTTGCCTAGGCAGAGTGGACATTTCCACTTCAGAATAGAAACACTGGATTTATTTCAGCCCAGAAGAGTCACTCTGGGACTGATTTGGAATCATCTCTCAGTCTGACAGTAACACATCGATAAATACTGTAAAAATGTCTATCAGTTGAGCACATGCATACACTGATTTCATGAAGATTGCATTTCCCCAGTTTTCTTGACGGTAAGCAAATATGAATAATGTCAGAATCAGGCTACACAACATGCCCTGTTTACCCTTTGTCCATTAGACCAGTTAAAGACAGAAAAGAGACTTTGAACCCAATTTCTGCTTGACAGTACAGTTGCTTCTTGTTGCCTTCTTTGGGTTTTGGGAGCATGCGGGATATAGATTTGGTTCTATCTTAGGGACATAGTGATACAGAAGAGAGTGATGCAGTGATACAGTAAATTTAAGTCTTTTAGACTTACATTTAGGTTCCAGAATGACTTTCTGCACTTAGGCATGTTGAATTTATGCATGTGAAATGAGCTCATGTTCCCTTTGAGAAGAAGGGAAAGTGTTGCACAGCGTTGGCACAGCTGCCTTGTAGATAGATCACTTGCCCCAGAAAGTGCTGCTTGCCCCAGCAGGTATGGGGTCAAGTCTAGTATTCAGTCTCTGAAAGCAGCATGGCAAAACGCCCATGTAAAAAGCAACCCGCAGTTTTGTCACCCTTGTGAGCTGAGCAGAATCTTAGCAACAGTTAAGCCTAGGCTTTACTCTTTTTATCCTATTTGCACAGTAGAAGGTGATTCTACTGCCAGCTAAAGTTGCAGGCTTTGTTTTATTATTTCTAACATATGGCAAGTTCTCCTAGACCTTGGCAGATGCACTTTTAAACTTAAATTGTTAAATAAAGTAACAGAAAGGTTTAGAAAATAACTTCTGTTTTCTTTGATGAAATGCAGTAGTCCATATTGTCATGCCGTGCAATGGAGACATGACATTATAAATACAGAAAATCTTCCATTTGTAAGTAATATTGTCTATGCAGGAATCTATCACAGCAAATCTTTTCTACAGCACCCTCAGTGCATAGCAACAGAACAGACTCCTACTTCACATTTTGGGTCTCACTCCTACTTCACATTTTTTAGATCAGGGAAGGCCCCAAGCTTTCTTCGATCAGTATGCTATGGTTTGGGTTCAACCCCAGATGACTAACATCTTAGTGTAACTATTTTCAGTCAAGGGATTATTTGTATACTTCCTCCTGAATATTGAACCTACCACATCCAGTTTGTGTAAAAGCCCCAAACAAAGGGAGGGGGATGGCTGCCAGCTTTCCTCCTGCAATCTCTGTGTTAGGACCCCAGTCCAAAATGCGGCCTGTTCACTCTTCCTGGCACTTGAAAGACTATTGTGGGAACTGTACAGCCCTTGAAATGACACCTCCACACACAAACCAAAAATAACTTCTATTTCCTCATGCCTTATTTCCAACATCATCCTAATTGCCTGTTATTTTTCTGGGAAGAACCCTCTTGGCTTTCCCCCACCATGAAAATACAGGTCTTTGTTAATAAGATGGCAATGTAGTCAACCAGCAGCCCCACTAGTGCTGCAGGTAAGCAGACTGGCTCAGGTAAAATAGGGAGAGCACTCCTTGTCTCCTTCCATTTCAGAAGTAAAATTAATCCTTTACTAAGCTCTGAATTGTCAGGATATACTTTGTTGTTGCTTTAAAGTTTAACGGTTGACAACTGTAGCCACCCTCCTCTCCTCAGACTTCCCCATTTAGGACTTACAGGGGTCCCTGCTCAATGTATTGTTGTGTTACAGATCTGACTTTGAGCAGCTGCTTCTCCTTGAGCATTGCAAAGGGAACCAAGGGCCAGTTTTAGCTTTACACTCCCTTATGGAGATCATACGCCTAAACATCTAGCACTGCAAGCCTCCGCATTTCAACACTTCAGTTCTCTTTTGCATGTAGGCCTAACTTGCTGTGTATCTCCTGAAGCCCAGAGTTTTATGTCGGTAATGAGTTCAGAAACACTGACTAAATTATTGTGTCTGACAAATACATAAAAAAACCTCTCCCTGAGAGACTAATCTTACATATAGAAGAAACCCTGGCATGTTTGCACTGTCTGGGATTTAGAGTTTTTTCTTCTGGACTTGAAGAAAGCAACTGGACCTAAGGAAGCTGTCTCTCTTCCTGTCAAGTGTATGCAGGGTCCATGTTTATACGGACAAGGCAAAGGCAAAGAAATATGCCTTGATTTAGACCTGTAGGTGTTGTGTTACTGAAGACATTACAAGTGATGTGACTTTGATGCACACCACTCTCCTTTGCTTATGCACTTCCCTGCACAGTCTGCTCGCCATTACGAATTTCATGTTTAAGCACAATCTCTTTCCGTTCAATAGATGCAAAGCATCAGAGCCTAACTCAAGGTCAGAATACAACCAGGCAGTAGAGTATGGAAGCCTAGGTTTGCCTATTTAACTGTAGATACATACCTAAGACACATAAATTAGCACACTGGTCCCTCTTCATCCTCTGCATAGCCAAGAGAGTCAGCTAGGGGCAACTGCAGGGGATCAGTCAGATCCCAAGCGGGCCAAGTTACCTTCTGGAGGTGCTTGCCTCTCTTCAGTAATTAGACATCTCCCAGTTTAGATGCCTCAAATAAAAGTCTCAGTTTATGTGGGATGAATCTGGGCCCGTGTGCTACGTTAGGTTAAGTTGACAACACACCCAGATTTAATATGGAAATTCAGAATGTTATGCATAGTTTGTAAATTGGCTGTGACGCCTACTTCCCCTTTGTAGCTCTAGCCTCAAGAACTTGAATGTGATCTACCCCGCTGTAACAGTTGCCAAGTCCACATCCAGGTTGTCTTAATTAAAAGCAATCACAGTGGATAAGCACAGGTGAAGACACATCTGATAAAAGAAGTTAGATAGAAAGAATAATCTTAAATATCTCAAGTTAATAATACTCTGAAAATTGCTAAGTAGGCTAAATAATGTGGATTTCATTTGCATTGTGCCTGTAACATGATGACAAAGTTTTGCTTCTGAGCTCGTCTGAGAAAAATCGCCTTTTTCCTTTTGTTTGTCTGGTACCCAGGTGCTTGGTAAGCCTCTTCTTTGCCAGCTATGTGAAACTACATTTAATTCCAAGTCAGTGCTGTATTTCATACTGGCTAATTTTCAAGCAATTGTAAAGATTTAGGACCATTTCCTCCAACCAAACTAAAGCTATTGCATGAATGACTGATTGTTCTTTTTCCTCTGCTGAAAGTTGTTTGCTCAATGTAAACACACTTTACTGAGTGACTTCCATGAAGAAAGTTAATTTGGCAAGGCTCTGTTGTGACTGTGTTGGAGAAAGATACTTGGGCATTCCTTCCGTGAGCTAAAACTCCTAGGATAAAGTAGTTAACATATCTCCATAAAGAAAGGGAATCCAGGCATAATATGCAGAGCGCATTTATCAGGCTGAGGACCAGGACTAGCTGTAGACACAGGCAAAGGCCGACACTTCGGGCAGCTTTCTGCAGCAAGTGGCAGGGCAGCCACAGACCCACTGTACACAGTGCACTGAAAAGGCAGGTTTATTGTTGCTGCTGCCCCTACCAGCAGAAACAGGCCATAGCCCATCATCCTTTGTGTGGCAAAGTTCAGTTTTGCCCAAACGGCTGAGATATCATAAGGCATCTCTGCCTAGAAGCAGCCCATCTGAGTAAAGCTGTGAAGAGAAAATGATGTTTTAAGATTAAAATCAGTCTAGAGCTAGATCCAACCAACAAAGGGAAGAGCCCCTGTAACAGAAGACGAGTAGGAGCCAGAAAAGACGCTGGTATGGGAGAGGAGTGCCTAGCCAGCAGGAACTCAGAGCAGTATCATTTCAGAGGAATGACCTACGGAAATGTCTGACTGCAGAAAATCCTAGGCAGAGGCAGAAGTACGGATGATCAGACATCAAAATTAAATGTCCTAATCTGGCAGCTGGACATAAAAATATGTGCGAGTCCATCGGGAAAAACACAATGTCAAAGGGACTTTGCAAAAATATTTGGAAAATTGATCTTGCTCACTACTTCAATTATATAGTAGTCTAAATCATGTTATCATTCAAATTCATGCACTTGCCTTAAAACTCTGGTAGGCTATTTGACTAAGTACAATTATGACCTTGAGATACAGCTTCTGAATTTCAGAAATAATACAAAGATCTGTACTCAGCAGACAATTAAAATTTGAATATATGCAGAAGCAAGCTGTTCCCAGACCTGCAATTAAATAGCTAACTGGATTAGGAGACACTTTGCTTCTGTGAACAAGTTCTTCTACTGAATCACTTTAGTTCTCATTAGCATGTCATAACATAAGAGTTTCAGAAAACAGGGTTGTCTGGGAAAGTCTAGCCAAACCTTTTTACACAAAAAAAGGTCAGTCTATCTACAAAAAGGTTGCATGCAGAGATAACTGTATTTTTATACCAAAATGTTTTATGACTATGGAATTAAGTTATATAGTCAAATACATCTCCATTTTTAATAACCAGCTTTCAGGTTTTACACACGTGGTCTATTGAACCATACCTTTATTACACTTACCACAGCTGTCCCTCATCTCTTCTTTATTTAGTGATGATTACTTAGATCCTAAGTAGCATGTCAAAAGGGCTGTGGTTCCCATCTGTGGGTCAGATTCATCTCACAAAATATTAGCCATAAGAAAGGTATACATCTAGGCTAAACTACTCGCTATCTTAGGCGAGAGATAGGTACTTCCCAAGAACATTGCAGCCTACCTGTCCTAGATACCTATCTTACAAAGGGATGAATTGCCCTCTTCTGCCACAGACTGTGGAGAGAACCTAGACAACCAGCTTTGGACTAGATGACTAACTTGCAGGGGACTGATATTAATGTTTATGCTTGCAACCGGTAAAACAATGGGCCCTAATTTTGATGTGATCATTAAACAACAACAGAATTACTATTTAGAAGTCTCAAATAGCAGAACGTAAAGAGATATTATTTTATTCACGATATGCTAATTTAAAAATTGGCTTACATGTTTTAGAAAACATCTCTAGCCTTTCACTAGAATGAAAGAACTATTCCCTCATGCTGCTGCTCTTCTCAGTTTTCTTAAAGTATATATCTTCCTGTCTGTTCCTCCATAATCTCCCCACATTTTGACGAAAACTCTGTTTCTCTGCAGCTGCTGTCAATGTGAGAAATATTCTTACCTATATTTCATTTCTTTTCTGACCAATTTGAAATCTTAGGATTGGGGATTTTTTTTAAATCTTCTCTGACTGTAACTTCCATCAATAACTTTTTTTGATCTTCTCTAGAGTGTTTGCAAGATCTGTTTTTACAACTGTATTTTGTTATAGTTTATTTTTCTTCATCTAATTAAAAGGTAATTCAAAGGCCAAAGAAAGAATCTGGTCTCTCCAGCTTTGTAAAATATAGTCTTTATAGCAGAGCAAGTTAATTTCGTATCATATTACTGTGACTAATCTGTTGATTCTTAATTTAAGACTCTGGAAGCTGATCATGCTGCCAATAGTTAAAACTAATGAAGCAGTTTCCACTTTAACCTCTACTTTCATCTTCTGAAATCCACCTTTGGGCTCAAAAGTTCCTCTTCTTTGTGTCAGTTTGTAGCTGATTTATTTAAAATTCATTTTAAATAAATTAGTTAGTAGAATTACGGCTGTAAAGGCTGATCCTGGAAACCTGAATTTTAACAAGCTTTGAAGATGCCACAACCACTTTGCACCTTTATGACAAAGATTCCATGAAAAGAAAAGTTGCCGATGTCATGATACCCTCTTTACCAATACCAAATGTATTTGTATAATGATGTATAATTTGCCAAAAGCTCAACAATATGATCTAATATGAATAGCAGTGTTTATCCCTTTGCAATATTGAATGTAAATTTTTATGTCAAACCTTTCTAACAAATATTTTTTAAAATTACTTCAGTCATAAACATGGTGGCAGGGTCAGAATCAGTAAAGTAGGAATTTACCATTTAGGTACAGCAACACGAACATTTTAGGTCTCTGGAAAGGATTAACATCATTGAGTTTTTAGATTTAGCAGAAGTGTCAAGGCTGCCAACAAAATCAATAGACAGAAACAGACATCTCCAGACAGTGATTCAGATCTGAGGTGGGCCGAATAACCCTCCCTAAGGGTGTATGTGTAGGGAACTGCAGAAAAGTGAGAGCAACAACATTCCTCGTGTAGGTGCAAAAGTAAGGCATCAGAAAGCTAGGGGGTATGAACCCCGCTTTTGGGCAAGATCCAAAAATAGTACAAAGGAGAGGAGACTTTGCCTCTAACTTCAAGCATATAAAAAGTAGGTGTCTGTGCTCAACTCATCTTTTCAGCTCTCACTATAAAAATGGAGAGGGAGAGGGGAGCAATTTAAAAGTGTGAATTTCTAAGACGGTGCATAAAATAAAAGAGAAATGAGTCACCCTCCATACGTGTCCTTTTCTTGCTATTGGAAATATAGAGTGAGCCTAAATGCCTTAGTTTTAGGTAGATTAAAAAAAGAGTTTCTAAGACAGCAGTTAAAAAAGAAGAAAAATACCTAATTTACCAGGGCACCAAGACACAAAATGTATGAAATGGTCTCCTGAGCACAGACTGTAAATTAGGACTCTTGTCACTCACAGTTGAGTGTCCCAGCCTTTAGTTTCATGTAGAAAAAGTAAATCCTACACAAAATCCTAGATTTTTTTAAAAGAAAGGTGACTGGAATTTCTATGGCTTGTGCTGAGATCACTGTGTCCTTTGGGCTGTACTGCCCATGCGCGTTCAGCAGGGCCAGATTGCTGTAACAGACTGTGCTTTCCATTTCAGTGACACTCTTCAGCGTTTCTGTATTTCAGCAAGTCTTTCAGAGGAACCAGATCAAGGCAGGATCAGATACACGCAAAGCAGACCTTCAATGATTGAAGGAAATTTTAAATCAAAATGAAAATGACGCAGTATGCATGTGCAGGGATAGCCAGTCACTTAGCCATGGGTTTTGAAGGTTTTGCCACTTTTGGATACATGACTTACAGTCTGCCAACATCTTCTTTTAGGTATTTTTAAATAGAGTGAGCATCCTTTTTTAAATAGGTTGCATCCTTTTTAAAAATTTCATCTGTGGCCATACTCCTCTTCTCCTAACCATCAGTGATGAGACATCTTATATACAGAAGCGATGTTTTCTTCAAATCATTGTCATCCTTCTTAATCTCTAGGATAAATCATATGTCCTATGTCAAGCAATAATTCTAGGCATATTTTGTGCTTAAGGCAGTTAATAGCCCCTTACTGCATAACATACACAACAGCACAACACTGCAACAACACATTACTGCACAACAGATGGTAGTAGCCAAGCCATTTCTTATCGTGAACATAGATACTCATCTGTCATAGTCATCAGTTTCTGCCCGTTGCCTCTCGTCCTGTCGCTGGGCACCACGGAGAAGAGTCTGGCCCCATCCTCCTGACACCCTCCCTTCAGATACTTGTACACAGTGATCAGATCGCCTCTCAGTCTTCTCTTCTCCAGGGTGAATAGGCCCAGCTCTTGCAGTCTTTCTTCATAGGAGAGGTGCTCCAGCCCGCTAATCATCTTAGTAGTCCTCCGCTGGACTCCCTCCAATAGTGCCATGTCTCTCTTGTCCTGGGGAGCCCAGAACTGGACACAGTACTCCAGGTGAGGCCTCCCCAGGGCTGAGGAGAGGGGCAGGATCACCTCCCTCCACCTGCTGGCAACACTCTGCCTAATGCATCCCAGGAGACCATTGGCCTTCTTGGCCACAGGGGCACATTGCTGGCTCATGGTCACCTTGTTGTCCACCAGCACTCCCAGGTCCTTCTCTGCAGAGCTGCTTTCCAGCAGGTCAAACCCCCAGCCTGTACTGGTGCATGGTGCTATTCCTCCCCAGGTGGAGGACCCTGCACTTGCCTTTGTTGAACTTCAGGAGGTTCCTCTCTGCCTATCTCTGCAGTCTGCAGAAGTCCCTCTGAAGGGCAGCACAGCCTTCTGGTGTGTCAGCCACTCCTCCCAGCTTAGTATCATCAGCAAGCTTGCTGAGGGTGCACTCTGTCCCTTCATCCAGGTCATCGATGAATACGTTGAACAAGACTGGACCCAGGACTGACCCCGGGGGACACTGCTAGCTACAGGCGTCCAACTAGATTCTGCGCCACTGACCACAACCCTCTGAGCTCTGCCATCCAGCCAGTTCTCAGTCCACCTCACTGTCCACTCATCCAGCCCACACTTCCTGAGCTTGCCTATGAGGATGTGATGGGAGACAGTATCAAAAGCCTTGCTGCAGGCCAGGGAGACAACCTCCACTGCTCTGCCCTCATCTACCCAGGCAGTCATTCCATCAGAGAAGGCTATCAGATTGGTCAAGCATGATTTCCCTTTGGTGAATGCATGCTGACTACTCCTGATCACCTGCTTGTCCTTCATATGCTTAGTGATGACCTCCAGGATGAAGAAAAACTTATTTCCTGTGAGGGTGACAGAGCACTGGCAGAGGTTGCCCAGAGAGGTGGTGGAGTCTCCTTCCCTGGAGATATTCAAAACCCGCCTGGATGTGATCCTGGGAAATATGCTCTAGAGGACCCTTCTTGAGCAGGGAGGTTGGACTAGATGATCTCCAGAGGTCCCTTCCAACCTAAACCATTCTGTGATTCTGTGATCTTACGCAGAACTGCCATGTTTCTCAACATGACCACCACAGACGAACTACAAATTAATGTGTCATTTTTTCTGAGATAAATAGAAAGATTTTTTGTTGCTTTTAATTCCATTTTCAATTCCATTGAATTTGTTCAATTGATTTTAAATGTATTTGAGCTAATTTTATTTAAATTAGTACTTTTATTGTACTGTTAAGTACTCACCTGGTATTTTAATAGACTAAATTGGCTTGTAATAGTGTATAAAACAGGGTTGCTTTTATGTTAAAATGCCAGCAAAGATACTTTCCTAAGGAATCTATTTGTCAAAGCATTGTGTTGTAATTTATGTTCCTCCATGTGAGCAAAAGACAGAAATATGGTTAAAAAAATTATGAGGAGAGAGTACTCCTCTAGATGCTAGAACAAACATTGAAAAATTGGGAATGAGATAAAAATAAGTTCCAAAAAATGGTCAGCTGAGGTGATACTGAGCCAAAAAAAAAAAACAGCCCAGAAATGTTGTATTAGTTCTGAAGCAGAATTTCCTGCAAAGTTCCTTTTATGATGAAGACAAATACTCGTTTTAAATGAGAGGGCTAATGATTGTTTTTCTTAGCCTCATGGTAACTTTAAATGGTGAAGTATTATTCTTTATGGTCAAACTATTATTCGTAGGTAGGAACCGCAACATGTGACAAATCTGTAAGGTAAAAGGTGTAGTAAAATGATCTAAGACACACAGAAGAACTTTACTCTTTTTTTGAAATAGACAGATATTTTTTGAGTCACCAAAATTGGGGGGTGCAGATTTCTCCTTCACAGACAGTTATTAAAAATTTGCTTCTCAGAAAAATGCCTAAATTGCCATTTGGACTGCAGCACATACATCTTAACATCAGTGCATTGTCTCTATCTGTGTGCAAAGGATTTCACGGAAGGCTAAAACCTTTGGGGGGAAAAACAAAACAATTCAGCAAAGATGGTTATCACAGCTGAGATAATGTGGTTTCAGAGGGGGACTTTGCAATCTTACCGTAGACCACTTAAAAAACTGTCCACATTAACAAAAAATTTTTTTCTGCCTTTTGGTCTGTCATGAAAACATTTTAATTATGGAACTATTTGTTTAGTTAATTAGCCCTATGACATTCCTTATCAATAGAAGAAGTCAATACGCTAATGGAAAATAAATTATAAATCCACAGAGAGCCATATAAATAAAGAGTACCAAATCTAATGAAAAGCTCATTTGTACCACAATTTATGGTGACAGCAAATAGAGGCTGAGAAGGGTTTTTTGTTGCTCCCTTAGAAACTGTATGTCAGTAGATCAAATTCAACCAAATTCAACCTTATCTGTTATTGTCACAAATAATGAAAGTTCCTCTATTCTTCTTAGTTTTGATCAGGATCAAAAGCAAGATAGTGGAATAAAGTATCCAAATTTTACTTACTGGTTAGTTCTAGAAAATGTTGGAAAAGATTTAGCGTTTTTGAGTAAAATTGTATAGGTAAATTATTAGGTGTATACAAATGAGCATTAATCCTTTCATTTGAACAGCCAATATTCAAAACTATAAAAACAAGGATATGTATAAATTACTTTTATTAAAAAAGCAGTAAGTCAGAGCTCACAAGCTTATTTTTAAAGTATAAATACAAGAACAAGTGGCTGCTAGGTTGTCAGCATAAAGTCATTTTCTGAGCAGTCCTTTAACAATTTTCACTAATCATGAGATGCACAAAGCAACTGACTTGTCAGAATTAACTATCAGGTCTGTTTGTATTTTAATCTCTGTCCATGGACACACAGATTTAGCATAGATTAACATTCCTTTTTTTCTTGTATGAGGATATCTGATAAACGGAAGATGCTGCTATTCAAGCTGCATTTTATGTATAATCCTGGCTCACCTGTATGGATTACATGGGATAAATCAATCTTCTCATTCACTGACTGTTCAGAAAGGAAAGATGTATAATTCAGTGGAAGCAGTTTTCATTAGATTTTTTCAGAGCTGATCCAACTGAGAATATATTTTTAACTTTCTTAAATGTTATTGAGAAGGGTCTATTTTCATTCCCTTAATAATAAATAAAAGAGGTCATAGGTTCCCAAGTGCTAAGTGCAAATCTTGTATCATTATTTAAACCTAGGCTGACTTTCAGTCTCAGTTAACTACTAAAACCACACAAAATTGCAAACAAGCACTGTGATGTGTATGTGTGAGGCTATGAAACTGCAGGAAAATATTTTTCATCGTTAAATATAAAATAGCCTTGCTATCCTGTTCTCAGGGTAAATCTAGTCCTTTAAGCAACATAATCCAGCAAGTAAGCTATAGAGAAAATTGGCAACTTTCCCTCATAAAGACTGAGCTCAATTCCCGACTTCCTAGCTTCTCAGGCATTGGTTTACTATTTTCCTTACAGCTGAAATAAATCAACCAGCTAAAATGCTGGGCCAGATACTGGATCCTGCTGAGATTGCTTAAGTAGCTTCTTGGCAGCACCAGTGGAGAAGAAGGAGGTGGAAGCATGGATGAGGGAAAAGAGGTACAGGCAGAGCCAGGACAGTGGGATCAGCCTGTGAAGTCTGCAGGAAGACTCAGCTGAAGGCTGCTCATTGTGGGTTAAGTCTAGCAGCCCCTCAGCCACGGCAAAAAAAAGGTGGCTTATCCTTTCAAGGTGTAATATGGCAAGTGATAATGCTTAATTTTGCATATTAAAAATAAAAGAAAAACAAATTTGTTTTTCAGATCGAAAGTCAGGGCATGCAGTAGTTGACAGGGAGATAAACTGGGTTCATTCAAATGGGACTCTCTTCTGACAATAGAGCTACAAACCTATCATAGATTTTTTTTTTTCCATAAACAAGTTGTGAATCTACATGAGAGTAAAGTTAGGAGACTCTTCACAGTTCCATGGAAATGTAAGTGCCTGTAGTTCCATGGAAATGTAAGTGCCTGTTATCCTCCCACCATTCAGTCTACCACTGGAAACTCTCCAGTTGTCATGCATCAAATTTACAGAGAAATAGAAACATTTGCAATTACTAAAAAAACAAGACATGAAAAAAAAAAACAGGCCTCACAATCTAGCTAACCAGAATATCTTGAGATAAGCCAACAATGTTGCTATAAATACAGAAACACACAATTATCAACAGCATGCCACTGCCACTCTGGAGAAGGGCTGGTTGATGCATTTAAACTGTATATAACAGAATCTGACAGCTTTAACATGCCTCATTCACACCTGGATGCTGCAGTCAGATGAAGACCTCATGATGCCACACAACACAATTGTGTTCTATCCTTGTTTGATGACAAGCTACTTCCATTTAATAAGTATTATGGAAAGAACGAGAATTCAAAGCTCATGCAGAACATCCCCAGATTAAAAGATATTAAAAATTCCCTCTAATTTCTACTTTCATAATCTTGAGAGCTAAAGATACTCTTTTGTAAAATAAGAGCTGAGATTCTCAAATCATGTAATGATTCAAACCCCAGACTTAAGTAAAAAAGCAAGAATCCTGATATCATAACAAAAGCTGTGCAAACTACGCAACATGTAAGATTTTATTAGTATTATCACAATTCCCTTGTTTAAGTTGAAAGGGCAGTATAAGACTTTGCAGTAAACATGAAACTGCTCTGTAATAAATTGGAAATGTAACATGTCTATGAGTACTGAATAATCAGGCCAGAAATTTAACTGTACAGTCAAGTTGTCTTACATTCTTTGTATGCATGTACTGATCTAGCTTAAGAGAGGTGCTGGAAAAACAAGTATTGTGGAGAGAGCAGAGGCCCAGAACTGAAATACAGACTCCACTCACATGGCTTTCTGTCTTATGAAGCTGGGTCCTTTATCTTGTGTTTTTGCATGGGTTGGGTTCATTTGTTTGTTTTCTGCATGGGAGCCCAGATTCCAAGTAGAGTTGATGAGTGTCCTCTACCTTTAAAAGTTCTTTTGACAAAGGCTACAATGTTTTCCTGGAAAGTGAAATCACTTCAAGGTGAAAAGGGCATTCAATTTTTTTTTGATCTCATTCTGAAACTTTCCCTATAGCATCTCTGTTCCCCATGAATCATATAGTTGCTTCTGCATAGACATGCCCCAAAGATCTAGGTCCTATCTGAGGTGCCAAGCACCTTAAGTGTTACAGAATGCCAGAGCCCTGTATTTGCACTGCTCTTTTAACACAAATAAACTATACTATCAACACTAGGAGCAAGGATTATCTTAGAGTTTTCTGCTTCTACATAATACTTTCTGGCTCAGAGCGCACAGGTCAATCAGAACTGTGCAGAACAAGGAAGGGAAGGAGGCAGCAAGTTGAAATTCTTCGTCTACATCAATGAAAGGGTTGGAGTGAGCTCATTCTTACCCAGGATGGCTCATAACTATCATATTCAGTGCAGCTGTTCCTGGAGTGGACCTTACTGCACAAACGTCAAGGAGCTGCAAAGCTTCTTTCCACATCCAGATGCTTTGAATCATCAACAAGGCTCTCTCCCTCTATCCTTACTTCACAACCTATCATGTGAAAACCGCATCTTCTGAAACATAAACACTTCTAGCAAATCCACTTAACGACACTTTTCTTATCAGGGGATGCTGCCTCTCTTGCTCTCTCTCTCCTCTTTCATAGTATACTGAACACATTCTCCACGCCTCCCTCCTCCTTTAGCACAAATATATACATCGCTCACATTGTACACTGTTTTTTACAGCTTGTCGGGCAGAGAAAAAGAAAAGAGCAAATCCTTATTCAAATATTGGCAAAACATCTGTTGAGACAAATCTTTAACTGAAAAGGAAAAGGACATGTTGTTTCAAATTAAAGAGCTTGCATTGTGCCTGCTGTTCCATTAAGTCACTCCAAATTTACAAGATAACAGCTCCCACAGCAGGGCTGCAAGATTAAGCTGGCATTGAAAAGTTGTCATGACAAATGAAATGCAATCTGAGAAAGAAGTGCCCCAAGATCTGAATGATATGATCATTTCTTCCCACCTTCTACAATATCGTACTTTTCCAATTGTTAATCTTGTTTTTCTGATCTGAGTCAACAGTGATGTATTTTATTTGTCAAATCACTCTTACTAAGAGATAGCCTGAAAATGGAAAAGGAAAATAGTCACACATCTCCCACAGGGCCTCATTATCTGATGCTCTTTGGACAGGCATAGCAAGCTGCTGTTAGTTTTATGTCTTTCCCAGAAATCCTGCTGAGAGGAGGTGGCATCTCAATGGAATTAAGTCACCACAGCAGAAACTCAACTATTGTAAACTCCGCGCTCTCTGCTGCAATTCCTGGCACAAAGCGACAGGCAATCTCTCTATCTAGTAGTCTGCAGGGGGAAAAAAAGTAGTTTACACTGCCTTCTCTTGCAGTAATGGATACACAAGATCTTTTCCTCCTACACTACTTACTACCTTTTCCTTAGGCAGCAATATTAAAGCTGAGTGCACTAAATAGGTGGAATATAGTCTGAGACTAAGCAGTGATCCTTGATGATAAGTGCAAGGCTCTGAAGTTCAGTTGCAAAAACTTCAGTGTGCATGGTAGCGCTTCTCCATGTGGTAAGCCTGTTTTTATATATGTGAACACATACACGTGTTATAAACACTATCACAGAAACTATGCAAATTTTCTCCCAGATATGTTTAGTAAGAGCAGATCCTAAATTCATATCCCTCTAAATATGAGAAACAGGAAGATCTGAAGCTATGTTACAGTTAAATAAATCCTCAGTAGCCTGTTTGATATGCTAGAATAAAGGCATATCAATAGTCTTCCTCTATTACATTTCCAACAGTAAAGAAACCAGTATCAGATTTATTTTTCATTTTGGAACTTGCATGCTTTTGGGAGAAGATGAAGTGACTGTGGACAGCAACGAAGAGCAATCACTGTTCACGTGTATTAAAACAGTATCCAAAAGCACCAAATGAAAATAAAGCATTTTTGCCTGTAAACATGCTCTTGAGACTGTGTCAAAAGATAAGGCAAAAGAAAGACAAGAAGGCATGAAAAGACTTGCCCAAACTTACACAAGAGGTTAGTGGTAAAACTACAAGTAGAGCCATATCTCTGGATTCCCAGCCCAGGGTGGTATTCTCTCTCTAGGAGAGAATACCGCTTTCCATTTAACACTTACGTTTTGTAAATGCTGTACCTAATTTATCTACCTTTCTGTCAACCAGCTGTAAATGACAGAATGCTCTAGGAAATAATGAAGTACATCACGTACTTTATGTACACATAATATACAAGAATATATTAAATGTCATAATTTAGTGTTTGCCAAGGCAATTTACTTCTGTACTTCTAGGAGACAGAGGAAATGGCTTACAGCAGAGCCAGCTAAGCAGAAATTAGGTAGAAGGTGAATTTATTTTGAGATAGGGAAATCTCCTTTCCTCTCTTCCTGAAAAGACATTATTGCACTTGCTTTTCCTTTAGCTCAGCTTTCCAGTTTATCAGTCATCTGCATTCAAGTTTTGAACTAAGCTCTGAACATACTGCTAGATTCAGAGTTACCAAGCAATGTTGTACCAGCTTCGTGTAAACTGTCCTCAAATTTCAGGATTTTCAAAGTGTTTGTATTTTCCTGGCATTTCCTCCACATTCAAAATGATATCAACTGTATAAAAATAAGATCAGATAAATGATTTTTTTATTTAATTCTTTCTTAACGTGAATAAGTACCACACTGTGGTTCCACCTAACCACTTTCCTGGTAAGGATTGGTCATGCCTGATGTTTTTGATTAACAACATTCCTTCCTTGAGAAAAATTTACTTTTCTTTTTGTGAGAATTCACAAAAGTCTTAAGCCAACAGATACAACATGGATTTGATTTTGTTCTGTCATGCTACAAAGACTGGCAAGCAATCCTAATAACAGAATCAAAGGCTGCAGTGTTGAAAGTTTCCTTTCAACTACCAGTGTTGCAAGCATACCTACATGTGGGAAGTTTTACCTGCCAGAGTTAGAGAATTCTTAAAATGAAGGCCATTAGTACTATTTGCAAAATACTTTTTAATTGTATTTGAAAGCTATAATTGAAGTAACTGTGGTTAAAAGCAAAGTAAACATAGGAGCTGAAGACAGAAACAAAGACAGACAGGCTATAACTGACCGACTTCCAGAACCTGGCAGTATCACATAACTTTCTGGAAAGGATCTATGATAAAGAGAATTGAGTTAAAATAGATTCACAAGACACAGAAGAAATGGACATGTACTTTGATGGAACAAGACAAACTAGTATTAACCAATAAACAATGTAGATAAATACAGTACAGTCCCTCTCAGCCCTTTAACCTCAGAATGAAGACATTTTGTAAGACTTTTACTTACTAGAAACTAAGATTGCCACAGTACCTTTAAATTAATCTCATTGCAAAATCTAAAATCGCTTAGGACAAAATTCCTCTTTGTTTTCAATTCTGTTCTTGTGATTCAACCTTTTTATTTAACATTTAATATGTTACATAAATTTAATAGTAGTTTTAAATATACTTTTTACACAAATTTGTATTGTGCCATAATTTAAAACAACTGTTTCCATTTTGCCCTCAAAAAATTTCTTGTAAAATCTTCATAAAACTCTTTCAAAGATATTTTCAAATTAAAAAAAAAAAATTAAAGTTTAAGAATTGAACTCAGTTTAACTAAGAATCAGAAATTTTGCTGGAAAAAATGCAATAGTTTCAGTAAATGCACACAATTTATATACAACAAGTAATTAATAAGAAATCAATTTTCCTTCAAAAATATTCCCCTGTGAAAAATGCTCAAAATGTATAGAATTTATTCAGCAAATCCTTATTTAATTTGGGTAACCGAGCACTTTAAGAATATGAGCATCCTGTGAAACTATAAACTGCAGCAGGACTTCAGCAACTCAGGATCTGGCAGGAGGTACTCAGCTACCAGCTAAATAAAAGTTAGATAATCAAGCTTTGTGTTTTGTTTATTTTTATTTTCTTTAAAGGGAGGATAATCTGGAGCAAACTACTGATGGTTTATAGTGTAGCATTCTTTTCAGCACTTCCCTACACCAGAAGATATTGATTTAGAGGTTCAAGCCTATAAAACCAATACAAGAAAGCTTCAGAGTTTAAATAACACTAGAACTGTTGCTTAAGAACTGTGTCTAGAGCTGGAAATTCACTAATATTGAACTTGCAGCCATTTAGAAATTTATGCTGCAAACTTTTGCGCTTATGAGCAATCCTTACTTATTTGAGTAAAGCCATTGACGTCAATAGCACTATGCACATGTATAAGGATTTACAGGATCAGGGCCCAACATGACAATTGGTTATCCCCTCTGTAACCCCAAATATAAAATAAATATTGTTGTGCAACATTTTGTATAGCCCAATTCACATGTTTTGTTTTGGTTTTTTTGTCTGACTTTAGTGGGAACAAAGTCAGGCCTTAAAAGCGAAAACAAAAAGATTAAAGAAGTTGCATTGAAGAAAGCTGGAGTAAACACAGTGATGTTTTGATAACAGTTATCAACTTCCAGATAACTAAAATGCATACAGATTACTGGGGAAAATATCCAGAATATCTCATTTTAGAGTTGCTAGGAAAGGAGAGCTACTGCCAAAGTGTACAGTTAATTATTGCCATATGTGATGGAAAATGAAGGTTTTTCTGTGCTTTTCGTTTGTTTGTTATAAATTCTTGTTTTGTGTCTGCTTGCTCATTTTATACAATCTGTGACTTATTTCTTTACACAAAATAAGAGATTTATGTACCTATTCATGATGTTTCAGAATCTGAATCTGTCATTATTTGTTCTTGAGCGATAAATACATTTACTGATGTTCATCATTCATTAATGTGTGAAACAACCTGCTTTGCAACTCTAAATACATTCTGCAGAAATAGTATCTCATTAGGGTACAAAGAACCTTACTGGAGAATATTAGGAGGTGACATATATCCTTTGGGAAGACGCTTTGATCATCCCCCAGCACACACCTATCCCAGCAATTCCAAAGGTTACAGATTTCAGTTCAGATGATCTCCTTTAGTGCACACTGGAACTGATTCCCCTGGACACAGATGCTTTTGGACCCACTTGCTGTCAGAAGAGGGGATTAATGAGATCTTCATACACTGAGCAGTGAAATACTTTGACATTTGCAACTACTATGGTAATTATGAGCTACAGCTGCACTCTTTGCAATGCTTCAATTAAATGCCAGCTTGCTATTAGTATCTTCAAACTGAGTTTAACCTATAGTTTGCCAGACAATGAGGGTAAGTCACTCAGAAGTTGTCCCTGTGATATATAGAAGAAAATTAAAAGAGATGAAATGTGCAAACTACCTTCTTACTGGTATCTTTATGTGGAGTACCTGAATTAGATCCTATTATTTGAAGTCACGTGAGCCCTTCGTAAAATAACGGGGTAATTTTGAAGCTATGAAGATTCATATTGAATCTGAAAACTTTGTAGCTCTATGTAGTTTTATTTTTAATGTTAGTTTAAAGCTTATTACTTTAAAATTTTACTTTAATTTAGATAATCCTGATGTTTTGAGGTTTTTCAATTGACACAAAACTGCAACCTGAGGGGCTTTAAACTAGGAAAGATGGGGGAAGGGGAGTGGTATAGTGGCAGGGGAGTCAATAAAACACCGCTCAAGTCAGGATGCCTCCAGCAGGTGCATACAACCAGGGGAGACAGCATGGGACATGGCTATGGAGGATCCTCTTGCACCTCTCCTGGGAAGCTTGCATGCTTGGCTGGCTCTCTGAAATGCCTGTATACCAATGCACGCAGCATGGGGAATAAACAGGAAGAGTTAGAGATCTGTGTGCGGTCGCAGGGCCATGATCTCATTGCAGTTACAGAGACATGGTGGGATAGCTCACATGACTGGGATGCTGTCATGGATGGCTACGTGCTTTTTAGGAAAGACAGGCCAGGAAGGCGAGGTGGTGGAGTTGCCCTTTATGTGAGGGAGCAACTAGAATGTCTGGAGCTCTGCCTCGGGGTGGATGAAGAGCAAGGTGAGAGCCTATGGGTAAGGATTAAAGGGCAGGCTAACATGGGTGACACGGTGGTGGGGGTTTACTACAGGCCACCTGATCAGGAGGAAGTCATCGACGAGGCCTTCTACAGATAGCTGGAAGTAGCCTCACGATCACAGGCCCTGGTTCTCATGGGAGACTTCAACCACCCTGACATCTGCTGGGAAGACAGCACAGCTAGGCACAAACAGTCAAAGAGGTTCCTGCAGAGGATTGATCATAATTTCTTGACCCAGGTGGTGCAGACGCCAACGAGGAGAGGTGCAATGCTAGACCTTGTACTAACGAACAAAGAAGGTCTGGTTGGAGATGTGAAGGTTGGGGGCAGCCTTGGCTGCAGTGACCATGAGATGGTGGAGTTCAGGATCCTGCGAGGAGGGAGCAGGGCAATGACTAAGAATTGCAACACTGGACTTCAGGAGAGCTAACTTTGGCCTCTTCAGGGACCTACTTAGGGGAATCTCATGGGGTAGGGCCCTAGAAGGAAGAGGGGTCCAAGAAAGCTGGTTAATATTCAAGCATCACCTCCTCCAGGTTCAAGATCGGTGCATCCCTCTGAGGAAGAAGTCCAGCAAAGCGGGCAGGAGACCTGCACGGATGAGCAAGGAACTCCTGGCAAAACTCCAACAGAAGAAGGAAGTCTACAGAATGTGGAAAAGGGGACAGGCCACTTGGGAGGAATACAGGGACGATGTCAGAGTGTACAGGGATGCAACGAGGAAGGCTAAGGCCCATTTGGAATTAAATCTGGCAAGGGATGTCAAGGACAACAAGAAGGGGTTCTTCAAATATATCAACAGCAAAAGGAAGACTAGGGAAAATGAGGGCCCACTGCTGAATGGGGTGGGTGCCCTGGTAACAAAGGATATAGAAAAGGAAGAGTTATTGAAAGCTGCCTTTGCTTCAGTCTTCACTGCTAAGGCCAGTCCTCAGGAATTCCAGACCTTGGAGACAAGAGAGGAAGGCTGGAGAAAGGAAGATTCTCCCTTGGTTGAGGAGGATCAGGTTAGAGGTCTTTTGTCCAAACTTGACATCCATAAATTCATGGGCCCTGATGGGATGCACCCACGAGTGCTGAGGGAGCTGGCGGATGTTATTGCTAGGCCACTCTCCATCATCTTGGAAAGGTCCTGGAGATCAGGAGAGGTGCCTGAGGACTGGAAGAAAGCCAATGTCACCCCAATCTTCAAAAAGGGCAAGAAGGAGGAGCCAGGAAACTCCAGGCCTGTCAGCCTCACCTCCATCCCTGGAAAGGTGATGGAACAGCTCATCCTGGAGGTCATCACTAAGCATATGAAGGACAAGCAGGTGATCAGGAGTAGTCAGCATGCATTCACCAAAGGGAAATCATGCTTGACCAATCTGATAGCCTTCTCTGATGGAATGACTGCCTGGGTAGATGAGGGCAGAGCAGTGGAGGTTGTCTCCCTGGCCTGCAGCAAGGCTTTTGATACTGTCTCCCATCACATCCTCATAGGCAAGCTCAGGAAGTGTGGGCTGGATGAGTGGACAGTGAGGTGGACTGAGAACTGGCTGGATGGCAGAGCTCAGAGGGTTGTGGTCAGTGGCGCAGAATCTAGTTGGACGCCTGTAGCTAGCAGTGTCCCCCGGGGTCAGTCCTGGGTCCAGTCTTGTTCAACGTATTCATCGATGACCTGGATGAAGGGACAGAGTGCACCCTCAGCAAGCTTGCTGATGATACTAAGCTGGGAGGAGTGGCTGACACACCAGAAGGCTGTGCTGCCCTTCAGAGGGACTTCTGCAGACTGCAGAGATAGGCAGAGAGGAACCTCCTGAAGTTCAACAAAGGCAAGTGCAGGGTCCTCCACCTGGGGAGGAATAGCACCATGCACCAGTACAGGCTGGGGGTTTGACCTGCTGGAAAGCAGCTCTGCAGAGAAGGACCTGGGAGTGCTGGTGGACAACAAGGTGACCATGAGCCAGCAATGTGCCCCTGTGGCCAAGAAGGCCAATGGTCTCCTGGGATGCATTAGGCAGAGTGTTGCCAGCAGGTGGAGGGAGGTGATCCTGCCCCTCTCCTCAGCCCTGGGGAGGCCTCACCTGGAGTACTGTGTCCAGTTCTGGGCTCCCCAGGACAAGAGAGACATGGCACTATTGGAGGGAGTCCAGCGGAGGACTACTAAGATGATTAGCGGGCTGGAGCACCTCTCCTATGAAGAAAGACTGCAAGAGCTGGGCCTATTCACCCTGGAGAAGAGAAGACTGAGAGGCGATCTGATCACTGTGTACAAGTATCTGAAGGGAGGGTGTCAGGAGGATGGGGCCAGACTCTTCTCCGTGGTGCCCAGCGACAGGACGAGAGGCAACGGGCAGAAACTGAACCACAGGAAGTTCCATCTAAACCTGAGAAAAAACTTATTTCCTGTGAGGGTGACAGAGCACTGGCAGAGGTTGCCCAGAGAGGTGGTGGAGTCTCCTTCCCTGGAGATATTCAAAACCCGCCTGGATGTGATCCTGGGAAATATGCTCTAGAGGACCCTTCTTGAGCAGGGGGGTTGGACTAGATGATCTCCAGATGGTCCCTTCCAACCTAAACCATTCTATGATTCTGTGATCTCAGTTGCCATTCTTCATTGTCACAGATATCAGCACAAACTATATGTTTGTCAGATTTCAAATTTGAGAGACTATAGCTACATCTGTACTAGTTAATTACCAGTTGCCTGGGAATGTCCTGGGCAATAGGACTTGATCACCTATCATCAGGGAAACCCTAAGATCAGTCGCCCAATCAAAGCTTGATCATCAGAGTCAGCTGCTGAAAGAGAAATAAAAACTAGCTGCAAGCCCAAGTACCACAGCCGGCAAGGACCAGCAAGATCATTGCCTTGTGGAAACCTTGCCCTGGTAGCATATGAGACGCAGCTGACTGCCTTCAGCTCTTGACAAGCATAAGCTCCTGTTATTGCCTTACTGTTTTTACTGAAAAATTTTACTGTGTGGAAAAGATCATTGTGACAGCAAGAAACTAAGAAGTCAGCTGTTAACTTCAAGTCAGTGTGTCACATAAAAGCCTTTTATTAATAATAAAATATTACTAATGGTAATTTATGCACCACCTTTTTCTATATCAAGTAGCTTGGAACTCTTTTATTATTAATATTTTATTAATTATTGCAGAATACTAGCTCAATACTGGAAGAGTTTTTTGCACTGCTTTTCTAAACAGTGCTTCTGAATATGTTGCTTTCTAGCCCACATATGAGCCAGATATTTTATTACAGAGAATGTAGAATATTATTTGTTCTCAGCTACCTTTATGTGGACTCATGGAAATTACACTGAAATTGAAGGATATAGCCATTGAAAACTCTGGGAAAATTTAGCTGGACTTCAACTGAACTGATCCTTAAAAGCAGGAACTCCCATCACCATCCTCTATACTTTGCAGTGTGGGAGGCCTAGTGGAAAAACAGTAAGATACAGAAAATGTTTTTCACTGTAGGTTCAACTCAGGATATTTCAGTTAAAAAAAAAATGCTTACAGAGGCCCTCATAGAGATGCTGTGAGACAAGACTTCTCTTTGCAGAAGCCATGCTGACTCCTTCCCAATAGGCCACGGGCATTCACGCACACACTGATCATACTCTTTATTATAGGCTTCACCATCTAACCAGGTATGAAAATCAGACCTACTAGTCTGTAGTTCCCCGGATCCCCCATAGAGCCCATTTTGCAAATGGGATTACACTGCAGCGCTCTAGCACTCTGGGGCTGAGGCTGTTTGTAATGACAGTTTATGTCCCTTGACCACCTGTTCTGCAGTTTCACATCTGAGTTCCTTGGGTACTGTCAGGGGAATGACATCTGTCCCATCTTATAATAGCTGGTAATTTATCTATGATTTACCAATGATTTCCCATCTCAAACACTCAATTAATATTTGGATCTGAGGGTAAAATTCTATGGCCAGTTACATCTCTATAAAGAGAGAAGTATTCCACTCAAAGCTAAAGTTCTTTAGAGGTTCGTACCATAGCAACTACAAGCAGAATTTATCTCTGTATACTATTTTAATATAAATGGTACTTATAATCATAGACACCCCTAAAACAGGAAGAAAATGTGAAATACATTTTAAATAAGTAAGAAGAGAGCCTGTAAGACTAAATAAATGGACAAATATTATTTTTGCATCCCCTATCAAAAAATTAATTATAATCCATAAGTAACAGTACAACTTGGCACACAGCATCCTACTGTATTTCCCATTATTGCTTCCTGGATTCTTTCTTTATAAGCGAATTGCCGAGTACTAAAAGTATTGTTTCCTAGCTGTAGCTTGGCAGGAAAATAAACATAATGAGGAGAAACAGACTAAACAGCTTAGATGACATGCTGCCCTGAAAAGATATACTTTTGTTTAGCATGGAATATTTTTGTCTCAGATTCACCAAGCTATGATTTTCCTGGGATTTTCAATTTAAAACAGAAAAAAAAATCTCTTTGAATTGCAGTAAGATTGCATTTGAAGGATTCAGTATGCTTTTTCTGCAAAGGCTGTTTTGATTATAAATTTGCCAGAGAAGAGTTTAACTAGACAAATTTCCTCCCCTCAATCTCAGAAAACAACTATATCTTAGGATAAGTATAATGATGGATAAATTCTGTACCCGTAACAAGTCTTTCCCCTTCAACATGGAACTGGAATTCTGGAATGGAATTTTGCCTCAATTAAGAGGATGGAATTTCATCTTCGTAATTAAAAACTGGTCTTAACAATACTTCTATAATAGCATTATCAATCTCAAATGATATCAAATCATTCTGCATGTTTTGGATAATGCTTTAACTTCATATAAATACAGATTATCAATACTGCTTACGACTGCTTCAAGTCAGGAAAAGCTAGAAAAGTAAGCTGAACAAAAAACATTTTTCTAGCTTGAACAATCATAACTGATATTAGCTGCACTTACTACATGTTTAAAATTATTGACAATAGAATTAGTATGTTCAGCTAGGAGTTCTGGCTTCTTTACTGGATTTACTGTAACTTTTTGGACCAACAATTTTCTATTTGTGATGCGCAAGGTTAGGTATTTACACTAACCACTCAAATCTACTATCCTGTTTTTGATTATTAAGTATATCATTGTGACCTGTGAACATTCTGATTATTGAAAAAAGCAGGATGTTAATATCCGGATTTAAAGAACTAGCTTTTAGCAACCAAGTATCGGTCTGAATGGACTTAAAATTAGCTGAAGAAGTGAACCAAGTAATGCAAACCTAATAATACAAATAAGCTTCTAACATTTCAGAAAAATGTTCTCAAGACTAAGGTCCCAGTAATATCAAAAAACTATTTATACGTGGTAAGTTGAGCATGAACTTGTTTTACAATGCCAAGAGTGTCTGGTAATTTACGATCAAATAAACATACTAAAAAGATCTTGCTGTTAATATAGTCCTGGGACCGTCTTCAACCACCCTGCCCATAAGAACTGAAGTTAACAGCACCTGGAGACCATAAAATAAAATATTTTCATAGTTTTTTGCTATCTCCTTCACATTCTTTCTAACAGTTAATGCAATGTGAGCATGAATCTAGAAAAACTGTGTATAAGAAACTTACCTGGAAACTTCTTCAGCTCATGTAATTCTAGAGAAATTAGAAAGGGACATCTAAATTCTTAGATATTTCTTGGAACTAAAGAATGGAGCCAAGTGAACATGAGGAGCCCAGAGCCTCTGCTCGCATTGCCTGATAACACATTATTGTTACATTCTGCTCGTTCAGTACAACTCCAAACCCAAATCAACTTTGGAAATAAAAGTTCTAAACATTATCTATTATTTAAGCTTCAAATGTGAATCTACTGCTGTAAGCTAATCTCTGCTGAGATTTAATATGGTCTCTAAGAAAGAAGGAAAGAAAGAGAAAAGGTGGAGAAGGTGCCTTTCAACTGTTCTGATAGCCTTCAGTCCTCTACATGAGGAATCAGTTAAAGGGGACGCACTTTCAGTCGAGGTCATTGCTAGACCTTCCAAATACTCAGTGCTTATACTGAAGTCTGTATATCTGAAGGACTCTGTTAGTGATTAAATATAAAATGGAAAAATATAAATATGGGTAAAGTACTCAAAAAAATGTAAAAATTTTAAAAAGCATATTGTCAAAAACCTGCTCAGCATCCTGCAGCTTCAGCTACGATTTATGCTGCTAATATATATGAAGGCCTCAGAATCCCTCATTCTGACTTCTCTTGAAAGGATGATTGTTAATTTACTGGGAATCCCTTGAAACCCTGCCCTGCATAGCAAGTACTCTTAGAAACCTGTTATATTTGCTACATACTTACCTTTATCCATTTACCAGATGTTACAGGCTTCCCCAACTTGTTGACATAAGAAGGAAATGAACCCAGCTTTAATTAAACAGGTTGCAATTGTGCAAGTCTTACTCTGAGTAATACAATCAGCAAACCTACAAATTGCCCCATTAATTTCAACACATTTATTTATGAACTGACGTCTAGATACGCAGAAGGATTTAGCCAACTAAGCCTTCTGATTGTCACAAGAGCGTCCAAAATCCCAAATAGAGAATTTTCAGTCCCTGAGCTCTAACTCCGGTTTCTCTACCAACACAGTCCCATAGCTAACTATTGTTGCACATTCACAAATCACAGAATCATAGAATGGTTTAGGTTGGAAGGGACCATCTGGAGATCATCTAGTCCAACCCCCCTGCTCAAGAAGGGTCCTCTAGAGCATATTTCCCAGGATCACATCCAGGCGGGTTTTGAATATCTCCAGGGAAGGAGACTCCACTACCTCTCTGGGCAACCTCTGCCAGTGCTCTGTCACCCTCACAGGAAATAAGTTTTTTCTCAGGTTTAGATGGAACTTCCTGTGGTTCAGTTTCTGCCCGTTGCCTCTCGTCCTGTCGCTGGGCACCATGGAGAAGAGTCTGGCCCCATCCTCCTGACACCCTCCCTTCAGATACTTGTACACAGTGATCAGATCGCCTCTCAGTCTTCTCTTCTCCAGGGTGAATAGGCCCAGCTCTTGCAGTCTTTCTTCATAGGAGAGGTGCTCCAGCCCACTAATCATCTTAGTAGTCCTCCGCTGGACTCCCTCCAATAGTGCCATGTCTCTCTTGTCCTGGGGAGCCCAGAACTGGACACAGTACTCCAGGTGAGGCCTCCCCAGGGCTGAGGAGAGGGGCAGGATCACCTCCCTCCACCTGCTGGCAACACTCTGCCTAATGCATCCCAGGAGACCATTGGCCTTCTTGGCCACAGGGGCACATTGCTGGCTCATGGTCACCTTGTTGTCCACCAGCACTCCCAGGTCCTTCTCTGCAGAGCTGCTTTCCAGCAGGTCAAACCCCCAGCCTGTACTGGTGCATGGTGCTATTCCTCCCCAGGTGGAGGACCCTGCACTTGCCTTTGTTGAACTTCAGGAGGTTCCTCTCTGCCTATCTCTGCAGTCTGCAGAAGTCCCTCTGAAGGGCAGCACAGCCTTCTGGTGTGTCAGCCACTCCTCCCAGCTTAGTATCATCAGCAAGCTTGCTGAGGGTGCACTCTGTCCCTTCATCCAGGTCATCGATGAATACGTTGAACAAGACTGGACCCAGGACTGACCCCGGGGGACACTGCTAGCTACAGGCGTCCAACTAGATTCTGCGCCACTGACCACAACCCTCTGAGCTCTGCCATCCAGCCAGTTCTCAATCCACCTCAGTCTAATGCAATCTAATCAGCCTAATGCAGTCTACTCAGTCTAAATGAAGATTAATACTAAAACAGAAGCAAGCTAATAAGAATGAGATTCAAAATAAACAAAGGCTGTGGTTCTTCACACAAGTAACTGAACTGTGGAGTGCCTGCCAAAGGATGTTTTGGATGCTAAAAGTTTAAGTCGATTTAAGAGGCACTGGGAAAGTTTACAGAAATCTAATGAAGAATATATAGAAATCACATGTAGCACTCAAAGTCCCTGAGCTGAAAACGGTTAGTGGATGAGACAGCAATAAGAAATCATATCAAATCTACTTACCTTGCTCTTATACTTCTTTTTCTTATACTCAGACTGCGGCCACTCCTGGAGAAAGGGTAATGGCTATATATACGCATCGTGTCAGCCAGAAAGCCACTAAGTGAGGAAGCACCTCATTCATACCTCTGCCTAACCAGGGTTCACAGACTTGTCTGTCTCGCTTCTGAGAAACATTTAATAGACATTTTATTGGATCCAGCCACTTAATAAGTGCAGCTGGAAGAAAGGGCAGCATTGCCTACTTTATCACGGACTAAAGTACTCATCTAAGTATGCAGGAAAACAATTCCCTTCTGTGCCTAAAGGCAACCAGTTTTCCCCTGCCAAGAAAATGCTCTAAGCTCAGTGAGGTACAGGTGTTCTCAAGTGCAGCTCCCTTAATCCCATTTGAATTTTTCCTACTTTCTATGGATGAGTTAAATATTCATTGGTCCAGTAAGATTCAGTAACACATCCTCTTCCAGTGAATATTTAATACACCTTTATTGAAGCCAACAACTGAGCTACCAGGATGCACCAGATCTCTTATCTTCCCTCTTTCATTAGTCACTCAGATCCTGCGATGCACTGTAACTACTGTTGTGGATTCCCCTAGAGAGCAAGGTGCTGTAATGTTCAGCATTGCAACATCGAAGTCTGCTAGATCGGAGCTACTACCAAGCCTGAGCGCTGACAGCAGCCTTGCTGAAGAAGGACAGCTGTACAAAAACTCACATTACACAACTGCCATGTGGGCTCTCCCACCTCAGCCTTTCCACAGTACAGCTTGTTGTTGTCAAATCTTGACACTGTATTGCTAATTACCTCAGTGACTGCCATTGTGCCAAGCAGAATGTCCTAGGCCTGGATTTTCCTTGCTTACTGTAAGCAAAGAGAGAGCTCTGCAGGAACGCCTGAAAAGTTTAGACTACAAATGTGTGCATTTTTTTCCATAGTGCAGTGACTTCGTAGGCTTTCAGGAAAAGAAAATGCTGAAAAAAGGTTGTGTTTGACCAGCTTCAGAACTGAGCTCCCTCACCATCACAGTGCTTTCAGCCAGCAGGATGGTGTGACACATTTTCATTCCCATATAATAGAGATAACACTTGTGGTGATGTAGCATACAAGGACTAAGTAACGAGACAGGCATTTGACTCCTGTACCTGTCAACAGAGAGAAGAGCATTTTTTCTTTTCATTTAGTCCAAAACTAAATACTTTCAAGATTTCTCATGAAGCAGAAGCTTTCTAAGCCTTGCCTATAGGACTGTCTCATATAAGAGTATCCTTAGGGATAACGCTTGTTTATCTGTTTTGTCCAAGAACAGATTATAATGAATCATAGGCCTAACTTGAGTCAATGAAATCATGCTCTTGCAAAAAAAAGACAAACACCATACTTGGATGTTTACTTGCAAGTACTGCCTTCAAGCTATGGGTATAGCCTTCTGCTTTACTCAGCGATAGTTAAGCCTCCAGTGGAACAGTGCATCCGGTCCTGAGAACTGCCCTTCCAAAACCATGGACTAACTGGAGAAGGTCAACAAGAAAGGAGTGAATACTATCAGAGTTACAGAAACAATGAATACAAGAAAGGACTGAAAGAACTGGGGTTGTTTAATCTGTAACATATCACACTGAGGGTGATAACAATCTTTAAGCACATACCAAGTTGCTGCAAAAAGAAAGAGACCATGTTTCCATGGTCACAATGAATAAAACAAGAAATAATTTATTGGAAGAAATACTCAGCTTAAATATTGGGAAACTCTTTCTAACACTAGAGACAATGAAGCACTGGAATAAATTGCAGAGGGAGATATCAGAGTTTTCACTACTGGCAGCTTTAGAAATAGATTGTACACATTTTTGTCAGGAAGACTATAAGTATATTTGATCCCACCATAGGAAGGAAGGTAACCTCTCCTTGAGATCCCTACCAACTTATTTTCCTTGATTCTGTGCAAAATACATGGGAATTGCTGGGGAAAAGGCTCGAAATCCAAGTTACTTCTCTTCTAGATAAGCATCCTTGTCACTTGGCTACAGAACTAGGAACCCTTTTGGCCACTGAAGTTTGATTGTTTTGATGGACTATAATGCAGCTCCAGGTTAAATGGTAAGTAAGTTGTTACACTCTGCTGAGGTGTAACAGTTGTGCTTCTAAGTCTTTTCCAGCAGAAGGAAAAGTTATAGCATCTTCCACACCCTGGATAAGCATGTCCTCTAGCCTATTGCAAAAATGATGAATAATATGCCCATCATTTCTCAAAAGGCTTAAAATTGTAATTACCTTAAAGTACCAGGGTAAGGTATCTTGAAGCCCCCTACCTCCTACCTCTTTCTTCCAATAACCACCTAACAGCAGGTTTGCAGCAGAGATTTGTCTCTGCAATGCAATGCACAGAATTGAAACCAGTTATTCCACACCCCTTTCTATAAAGAAATAAAATCATGTTCTGGGAAAATTAGCTCCCTTTCTGCTCTGACACCTCAACAAGGTCTGATTTTCTATGACCATGTGCCAAAGATTGAGTCTTAATAGTTATATACAGCATGGAAGCTCCCAAGACTCAGAGTGGGGCACGAAGCATTCTGCAAAGTGCCTCCTTGAGCTCTCAGCTATGTGAATGTGTACCATTAATGTTTCTCTAGATGGAAAGGGTGCAGCTTTGGTGCTCTGGTGCATAGTCTTCACCAGCAGAGTCCTCACCTCTGCTACCCACTTGTGCTTTGAAGAATTAGGTCCTGAAAGTCAGTAGGCTGCATGTGCTGCATGCAGTTAGCCTCGCCCTTACACAGATGAAAAAAGAATGGACGAAAGGAGCTAATTATGTCTTCCTACCCATACTGAACATCCTTCTGAGAGCTGGCACTGTCTAGCTTTTACAAGCCTCTTACTCTTATTCTGTGTTATGCTTAATCAAAGGCAAGAAAAAGAACATTCACAGATGTTTTTATTTGATCAACGATTTTCTGTTTTATTAGCTGTGAGGTTGGTCTCACGTTTCCTCGGATGTGTCATGTTAATTCTTGCCATACTAGATTGCACAGATCATAGTGGATTGCTGGATTAGACACAAAGTGAAGTAGCTGCCTTAATTATGTGTAATATCTCCACGGTCTTCCAGACATTTAATAGACAGAAAGCTTCAACAATAGGGTTACGTTGCCAAAAGCATTCCAGAATGCTTTGCTTTTTGGAACCAGTGACAATTTCAGGGATAATAAAGGAAGCTGGAGTCCCCTCAAGTTACTAGCTTTATTTTAATAGCTTCCATAGGAAGGTATTGCCTTTAAAATTGGAGACACATGGATCAAGTATGCGAAGAGAACTCCTGTGCAAAAAAACCTTTGCTGCTTCTGTGAAGACACCTCATCACAAGCCCATCCAAAGGATCTGTCTGTACTAGTGTGTACAGCTGCATTGCTATACAGTAGTGGGAAACGGCTGTGCAACAGGCAGCATAGCTAACTGGGTTCTCTCTGAGAGAATTCAGTCAGGTCTACACTCCAAGCAGGGAGGCAGCAGTAGCCACAGCATCACCTCTCCAGCTGTATCTCCAGTGGTGACTAGCTATGAGTTACGAAGCACTTGGTGCAGCTGAAGATCCCCTTCACACATCTTGCTGTTTTTCACAGCATTTTTCAGGGAGCAAAGCCATTTTACTTGGCCTCCGTTCTGTTTCTTGGGCACTGGTCCAGCAATGAGCAGAAGGATCAGCCTTAGACAGAGCCACACAGGGTTATTTGCACACAGCACTCAACAGGCAATAATTAAATCAGTGACCCAATATTTAAAGGTACAGAACTGTTTTTAAAAGCAGACAAAAATTCAATCCCAGCAGCATTTGTTTACAAAGATAGTGGGTATATCCCTTAGCCCAGCATGGTCTGCATTACTAACAGGAAAGAGCAACATGGTCCTTTTCAAAAGACTGAATCAAATGACTCAGCAGGGCAGGTCACTGTGCGATACAAAAAGAACATCTCCCAGCTGAGACAAGCAAAGAAGCAATGACTCAAACACTGCACTCAGCAGAAGTACCTGCTACATTAGGCAAAAGATCTCATTCTGATACAGTAGGTAGATCAATAGGATCAATAGCAAAAATAAAAATAAAAAATTCCAAATGGATTTTGAGAGCTACTGCTCCACACTGGTAGCACAGCTCTAA
Source organism: Struthio camelus (assembly GCF_040807025.1). Classification (NCBI taxonomy): domain Eukaryota; kingdom Metazoa; phylum Chordata; class Aves; order Struthioniformes; family Struthionidae; genus Struthio; species Struthio camelus. The sequence continues at coordinate 53,850,474 of NC_090981.1, read as the reverse complement.
GCAGAAATGGGTTTCACAAGGTATGGACCTTGTGACCATAATGGTATGGTTGACCTCCTAGAGTGATAACGAAGTCACAGCTTCTGAACTAGACTTGCCACCCAAGTAGAGTCTCTGCAGACTACAGGGCTCCACAGAGAAGTCTGAGGCACAGGGCAGTACTTCACTAACACCACTAACTTCACAGGAGTTTCTGTCCTTCATGCTCTGAAGTGAATCCCTGCTGTGATTAAGGAGACAAGCCAAAGGCCCACAGAAATTTAACACTCATTGTGCTGGATGCATGTTTGAAGCCACTTGATTCCAAATCAGTATCTGCTTTGTAGTAGCTCTTGCCTTATAAGATCTCAAAGCTCCTACCTCTATGGAGAAGATGATAAATTCTTGTTTGACATGGCCTGAAAACATAAGGGCTTTATACTTCGCTATCGGAAAAAGAAAGTAACATGGACATATAATTCTTGATGTATATATGTTATATATATATGTATATGTGTTATATATGTTACATGTTATATATGTATAAGGGTGTATATGTGGTTGATTACTCCAGGAAGACACAAGTTTTATACTGATGTAACGCACATCTAACAACAATTAACCAGAAAACTTTCTGAACTTTAGGTAATAACAAAAAGAAAATAAAACTGAAATTAATTAAGAGGAAAAGAAATAGTACTTTTCAGCAGTGTTCTTTAGAATCTGCCTAACTTTAATCTCATCCATTTGAGTGACTCATAGACTTGAAGTTAGGCATGTGCCGAATAGGGATTTAAATTGCTGTAATGTTAAAGTCCTGATTGACGTCATTTGTGAGAGTTCCTTTACTTATGTTGTCCAGAACTAGATATATTGATTCATTGGCCTTTGGCTGAGTGTGCGACCCAGACTTTGGCTGGGAATATCATTACTGTTTCAAACATTTTCTTCTTCAGATCTTTCCTAATAGGGATATATTACCTATTTCTTGCCTTTTTATTTTGAGCTTATCCAAAATTACCTGCTGTAGTTGAAACTGCTCTCTTTTCTATGTTGCTGTTGAGGAAGATTTAACTTGCCTGTAATTCCGCTTAACCTAAGTTAATAATTAGTTTTCTGGTAAGTCTTCAGGACTAGGTCAAAAGCCAGAATCTACTGCTAACAAAAAAATTTTTACATAGCTCAGAGTTGAACTGCGGTGTTAAACAAGAGCTTGGTCATACAGTCAACATGTATGCTGGTAAGTTAAACATTTCCAGAGAACAATCTCCATCAGGCTTCAGTTGTCTATACTGTTAAATTGTTCAAATGGCCCTTTCCATGCTTTTGACCCCAGTCAGATAGCATTCTCCCAAACAGTTCCTGGGCTAGAACACTCCACTCCCAGTTTGCTTGTGGCCACTGTGGTCCTGTTTCAGTGTCATTTAATTTAATAAGAGGGATGGAGGCTATTTCATGTAAGCTAGTGCTAGAAAACAGTCCTAGCACCTGAAGGTGCTCATGTACATTTATGCAACCACAAACTCCTACTCGTATCAACTATCTATTCACACTACGCTCCAGTGCAGTATTTAGGCTAAACACATGAACAAGGACTAATCTTGTGAGCAAAAGTTCACATAAGCTTGGACAGTACAAAAGTTAAAATAGCACATGAACATATTATCTACAATTTTATTTCCTGATAGGACAGACCATAATGGCTATAAATGAATTAGTAAGTTATCTCACTAATATTACCTGTGCAAGATCTGAAGCACTGTGATTTATTAAGTAGCAAATAAAATCAGGTGTTTCTTTAAATCTCAGAAGCAGATAACAGAATTTATATTATCTTACTACAAGGTAACTGACAGGGAGATATTAAATTCAAGTTGTACAGCATTCAGAAGTTTTTCATAGTGTCACTGAACCACAAAAGAAATTTCAATGGTAATTTAAAAATGTTGTGATGGAATTCTCAACTCATAAATCAACAATACGACAAATAAAGTAAGCAGGTGTAGATGGAAACAACCCATTGTAAGAAATAACATGAGAAATAGCATTGGCAAATACATATTCCACTTTTTTTTTGCCTGTGTTACAGTAAAAACAGAGTAGTGTACAGGCAGAAGAGAAGAAATGGTATGGGCAGTACAAAAATGAGTGACAGCTACACCTAAATCCTGTCGTCTGGTACTCAGTGAAGTTAACGAACTAGAGCACTATTAGCTATACTGATTCACTCTAAATAGGTTTTAAGGCTTGACCCAAAACCCATTAAGAGAAGCAAAGTTCTAAAACAGACTTCAGTGGACTTTGAATCAGCTCCAGTTAAAAGACCAGTCACAGTGGTGTGTAAAGCCTCTTCTTCTCTTCCATATGTGTCTTTAGGGAAAAAAAAGAGCGCATACACACAAACACACTTACGCACACACAAACTAGAAGTCATGCAAGTCTCCAGTTACATTTCAGGCTTTGTTCTTAGGGTGAAATCATGATGTGCCCAAAGCGCTTTCCAGCTAAGTAAAACCAGAACATATGCATTACCATTTGAACAGGAGGATTGGTTCAGGACTCCTGCCTCTGAGGTCAGTGGATAATACAGCAGAATAATACCCCTGGCACTTTATGCAACAGTGTCCCAGTTAGTTCAGGAACGAGTCCAGCCAAAACCACGTTCTACATTCTCAGCCAATGAAACACTGTAAAAGAAGCTAAAACAGAGCAAGATTACAAGGCCAAAAGAAGAAAGACAATGTTCAAGAGCCTAGGCTATAGAAACAAGAACATTTGACTTTTCAAAACTGGTTCTTGACAGTAGGGTGTTAAAATATTGTGAGGAAAAACGCAGTTCGTTCTTTTGAATCACTATAGAAATCTGAGAAACAGGCCTAAGTTTACTTTCTTCTTACTTTTTAAGAATGGCTATTTAAAGCTATCTTATGCCACTGCAGTTACAATGTGATTTAAAACACAAACTGAACTGTTAGAAACCTGACTCATGAAGAAATTACTTAAATGGCAGGATAATTCCTGTGGACTGATACCAAGAACCTAAAATATGACAATCAGGAATATATGGAGTTAAACTTCAGCTAAGGAACTTCTGAGTTGATTTATTCCTGACAACAATACACTGAAAAAAGGGAGCTGATAAAAAAATAAAACTAGAGGCTAAGTAACTGCAGCAAGATTCATTTCTGAGAAGATTTCACCACAGGAAAAAAAAAATTCAATATCACGGTCAATTTTCTCTGGGTACGGTGAAAAAGAAAGAGAAGAGTTTGCATGATAAACATAGAATTCTGGAATAACAAGGAGTTTGCTTTTCTCATTATATCTTTTTCTTCCACTTGTGTAACTATGTTCATTTACTGATAAAATGAAGACTGCCCAAAAAATCACAAACAGTGCCAAATACAGTGCCAGACACTGAAGTTTGCCTGAGATGTGTGAAATGGAACAGTCATATAGAATTGGATGATCTAATTAACTACAGCAGTTTATCTGAGGACTTCTAAGTTACTTTTTGAATTTCATGTATTCTTTCTAAAATACTTAAAACTAACCAATGTTAATTATTATAAGATTAGCATCTTTGGTAATATAAAGTTAAGCATATCAGAAACCTCTACTCCCCAGTTATTATTTATATTATGCTAATAATGAGTCATGTTATCTAAAGATGTGAAAAAAAAAGGGAACATCATCTAATGGAAATGTTTCTTCACAAGATTTATATTTAATCCAAAGCATACAGAGGTCAGCAGGAGTCTTTCTGTTAATTCAATTAAAATTCTCTTAAGTGCTTTGTCTGCCATACGCAGCTACCTCTGTGCAGATGAAAATTATACACTATTCTTTCTATGCAGTTCTACAAGTTTCATTCTCTTGGACAAGCACTTATTTAATACAGGCTTGCATACTTTCTACAGAAACTCTTTGGCTGCCCTCCTCTGTAAACCCCAAAGAATTTGGATTCCTTGTGCACTAAGCATGAAAAGATTTCCTTCCTATACTCCCCCAAGAACATTTTTAATAGCTACTCCTCCTATTTACTGTGTAGGCCTATTTGTTCCATTAGGTTTTTACATTAATTACCAGTTACTTTCTTCTCACCAGCTGTGCCCTCTGCTATAATGGAAATGAATCTCAGTTAAGACTCTATTCTAGCACATATGTTCTTCTTTTCTCATTTCTCATTACTAAAAAGTCTTTGGCTGCCAGGGCACAGAATTATAAACAGATATAATGTCAAGTAATTTAAACTTCCCATAACTCACCCTCATATTGATTTCTGCCAAATATTTGCCTTTCCATTTATTTCAGATGAGAAAAATGCAAATTAATGGTTCAAAAATGGGTTCCTTGTATCCTTACCAAGATTAAATGCCAGAGTAGAAGCATTAACGTCAAAATTAATTACAATTAAAAAGATGAAAAGCATATTGATTCTATTGATTTGCATAGTGTGTTAATTATTGATTTAACTAAGTTAGTTTATTAAGAGTTCAATAAAAGGCAACATCTGAACACTTTCCTATTCCACACTGAATAAAAGTGAGAAGTCATGTGCTTAGCTTTAGGCACTTTAAGTATCTACAGAATAATGCATCTATTTTAAAGGGAAAACGCTTACTTCACTTGACATTACATCAATAACCTATATACACTCTGTCTAATTCCTAAGAACAGGTGTCCATAACAAAAAACAGCATTGACACAGTTAGCAATAACCTACTGACTATGGAATCTTACGGGCATCCAAATAAGGAACAAATGTTGCACATAAACTTCCCAGTAATCCCTTATAAAGAGTTCCTCCCTTCCTCAAAAAAAAAAAGAAAAAAAAAAAAACCCACACACCCAAAACCTGGGCTATACTGAGTTGGTCTTTCTGTCCTTGCAATCTAGATTCCAGCTTTCAGTATCATCAGCTAAGGCATTTTGCTGTTTAATTCCTGCAAGCCTGGAGTACTCCAATTCAGAAAAGCAGTTAAACACATCAATTGCTTTAAATATCTAAGTCCTAATATCACTTACCATGGAAGCACACAAAACAAGTGAGTGAGTCAGAGTATCAGTCTTCAAGTTGAGCATGCACTGAAGTTCATTACTGAATCAAATGTGTATACTCAGGTGAGGATCAAACTTGAGGATCAAACTTGTAAGCAATATATCTGCTTTAACAGGCTCCCAGGTCTTCCTTCCAGCCATTCATGAACAGATAAACTATGCGTCCAATGGGACTGCTAATAAATAGAATGACTTATCACTGAATGTAATTCTTTGAGAATCATCACCTATAACACAGTTCTATTGTGAAGATCTGTATGATTAGTTCTAGATTTGGAGACCTTTCTCTTCAGCAATACCCATATGGCACACTTACTTCCCACTTTCCTTATGTGGCCACATAAGAAAAAGGACACTGAATTGACACTTAGCTTCTCTGAGGCCAAATACCTGAAAAATTGCTTTGAGAAGTGATAAGTATGAACGTGAATGATGAGTTCACCTACATATATATAAGACACAACCAAAGACCTACAGCTACTTATAAACAATCGTTTTTTTTCTTGAGTATCTGTCTATACATATATTCAAACTCCAACTGCAAATGTTATAACCTCTACATGGTCAATAACCTGGATATAGATCTTGGAGTTCTCTCAGGAGAACAAAGAACTCAGGACTGTTCTGCCTCACTGATCATCTTTGCACGTCTCTGTGATGATGTAGTGTTTGACTGAAATAGGAATAGACTCCACCTGATGACATCATTTTTCACCATTTCAATCCATCTACCATATATTGCTATAGAAAGTCTTCTTGGTGAAATACCAGCATTTCTGGTATGACACATGGGCTTCCTTGGAAGATGATACAGAACTATCTTCCAAGGAAAGGCTGGGAAAGTCTGGAAGAATGCCAAAGGCTATGAATTGATCAGAAAGAGAGGATCTTGCTGTTTGATTTCTCTTTCTTCAGTGAAAAAACCAGTAATTTTTTAAAGGCTACTTAATTATTGCTAAATAAAAATACTTCTGCGTTACATCTTTTTCAACAAACATGCATGCTCTGAGAGTCTGACTTTCAGAGATGCTGTGCATCTGCAGCTCAAAAGAAACTACAGATAGGTATTTAGTGCTTCAGAAAAATCAGACATGATGAATACACTTTGTCCCACTTAGTAAGTGAGTTTGCTGCTGGACTTGAGATTTCATGCTATAAAAAATTAGGTGTTATGCCATCTTGCCTGTGATGTCCTAACAGCTCAGCCTGGACAGTAGCACCTCCACTGTGTCCTATCAGGTAACTAGGGTGCACCTTGGAATCTCAGGAGCAATACTTTGATAAAACTATAATTTTTAGAACCAATTTATTAGTTATTTTAGATTTCAATTTTTAATCGGAGATAAAAATAGAAAAATATTGCAGATAGAACAAGGCATGATTTATCTGATTAACAGTTCCACAAACAGTAATCTTAACAGAAATTGCTTCTGCATGATTTTACAACATCTGCTCAAGTGGAGCAGCAGATATGCACACCATGTTTCACTGAGAAGTAAGCTACTTTTAAATTTATTTCTGAACTTCCTCCAAGGTTGACAATATTTCTTCTGAAGTAATCCTATTCTATCACTCTAGTAAAACTATGCTATGAATGCAAAATTAAGCACACTGCTGTGGTATTTGTATTGATACAAGTTTCTATTGATCTATTACAGATGAGTAAAAGAGTTGGGTTTTTTAATTCTAAAGGTAGAAAGTTGTGGAATAGAGAGCGATGCACATTAGGACCACTTTGAAACTGAAAGTACTGTGTACTTGTTGAACTTGTAAAGAAAGCTATCAGTGAGAAACTTCTCTGTTGGTTTAGGTAACAGCACCTGCCTGCTGTTCAAACATAGAAAGGCTTATGTAATCAAATGCCTTTTATAGAAATTTTTTTATTTAAAGTTTTGAACAATGTATCATCAACGTCAACTACGTACATTGAAATTTGCACATTTCATTAGCAATGTGGCAAATAAATTTCTCTCTCATTTTAGAACTTTGAGTCTTATTAACACTTTGTTTCACTTCAGATACAGCTTGTTGCCTGTGCTCATCCCAGCTTGATTCCAAAAACTTACCCAAATATACGAAAGTATAAATTTCAAAGCACAAAAGTATTCTTTGGTATCACATAAAGATCTTTAATCTCATTAAGATGGAAAATCACACACATTCACAGTAGTGCTTGAGCATTATAGGACATAAGTATTAAAATATTTTACTAAGTCATACCTAGATTTGCCTGTTCATACCTGTAAGTTTGCCATCTCAGAGGAGGAGGTAATCCTCTACGAAGTATCATAACAATTTAATTTTTTGTCATGAGTTCTAGCCTTCAGAATTGAAAAGTAAATCTCAGATAATCAACCAAGGAACAGAAAGAGAGGAAAGAAGTTACACTATAGTACCTTTCAAATAAGATGCCATATAAGTTTTAATAGTTTGTTTGCATGGAATTGAGGTTAGACTCTCAGGTAGAATAAATTGACAACTTGGGAATCTGTGCCAGAGAATCCTCTGTTCCTTCTCATTCATACCATGGTAAGGAAAACCAAGGTAACAACACAAATAATTCCTCATTGGCATCTAGAGACAGGAATGACTTATCCCTAGGTAATCAACTAACCAGCATTTTCCTCCACTAATCTTATTTTGAATCAGCAATAATCTAGTATTCAACAGTCATGAAAAATGTTTCCTTGAAAAACGAATGGAAAAAAGGTGGTTTCCACATCTCTCCTCAGTCTCTCTGTGATTCAAACTAATTCTGCCTGACATAAACAAAGTTTGTCTCTTGATCAAGAAAAGCAAAACTTTAAGTTCAAACAAGCTAAATCTCTGGATAATTGAAAATCCCTTAGTAGAGGTTAACCATTCACATCAGCTGACAGAGGGTCAGGGACCTCTGTTTTTACACCAACTTTGATATGCCTATAATTGATTCAGGACAGAATTATTCTTTGTTGGAAGAAAGAGCCCGTCTCTTCCATTTACCCTAGTCCATTGTGAACATATTCCTTATGCTTCCCCTATTACCACTCTGCTTTCACCTAAGCACTCTGTTTTTCTACCTTTCATAAGATTACCTATCTTTTCTGCTCCACTTCTCCTCCCTTTACTTTTTCAGCTGTTTAGAAGCATGCCCAGTATGTGCTCTGTCGTCATTTCAGTTGCTGGATAAGGCCTCGTTGTTTTCCACTCAGACATTGAATTGCTTTCTGAAAACTGTTTGCATTTGCAATCTCTCCCAATCTACTTCACTATTAAAGTTTCCCTTACACAATGTCTTCTGTGGTTTTTCTCCTATAGAAATGACTATTGCCAGGTCTCAGCAGAGTGCAGTTCTGCCGCAGCACCTTTTTCAGCTTGCGTCACTAGAACATCATAGCTTGGAACTGTTTTTCCATTTTGCGGTTCACCCATTTTATTTCCTCTGCCTTCTCTGTCTCTAACTTCTCAATAAGGAGATTCTTTTCTTTTCTTAACTGCGGGGCTTAAGGGAGCTCAATATTGCATAGTTATTTGTGGCTTGGCTTTCTCTCTCTTTTTTTCTCATCTTACAATGCTACTCTCCCACCAGCTCAAACTTCTAAGGTAGTTAGTTCTCTCAAGTTTTGAAGCCAAGAAGAAAAAGAGAAAAAAAAATGTTTGCTTTCTACTATGTTCTGTTTTCTCTCTACTATTGTTAAAGACTATTATAAGCTGAGTGTTACCATTACATCTGGCAATAACAGAGATACAACTATATATTAATTACCATTGTAATCTATGAGCAGAAAAACAAAAGGGCCACAGTCTTTTTTGCGTAGGTCCAGCCTGCTGGTATGACTTTTCAAAGCTGCTTAAGCATTTTTCATGAAATTTGTTGTGCTCAGTGAAATCAAGCACATCTCCTGTGCTGGAACTGAATTTGTCCCTTTGTCAACTGCATCCTCTTTACAGGACATTTCCCATTTAAGAAGGTAGTAGGGAGATACATTTAAGCACTTCAGTTTTTTAAAAAGTATTTATTTTTCTATACCATTGTTATTCTGTATTGATTACATTTTTACATTCCAGTTATCTTCACAATGACCTATTTCAAGACCATTATTCAGCAATTTTTAACGCAGAGGCAATCCCTATGTCAAGGAACTCCCCTTCTACACTGATTTTAGTATAACAATTTATAAATTGTGAGGAGAGAACAGTATACTTAAAATAATCAGGGTAGCATTCCACAAAAGTAATGAAGACAGCACAAGTTTCACAAAAGTCTGTCCCTTAACTAAGAGTTACTTTCAAAATGCAGTAATACCCATTTACTTAAAAACTAACTGAGATGAAGAGATACCTAGCTTCGCACAGCTCATGGAGATAATATTTTCTAGAACTAATATAGCTTTTGGTAGGATTTCTATATCATTAAAAATATTCACTGAAGAACAGCCTTAGGTGAAACTCAAGTCAATGGAAAGCAAATGCACACGCTAACTTCTGTAATACACTGTATATGTCAAATAGCTTTCAATTTGATGTTAATTAAATTACTGTGGAATTACTTTTATACAGTTTGAAAGCATAAATATTGCCAACCTATTACTGTAAACTGTAAAGAGTTCTTCTAGTATCCTAATGCTATTTTATCTTCCTCCACAATGAACATACTCAATTACTACTTTAGGGTAAAGTACAAATATAGCTTGTTATTCTAATTTAAATATTAAAAGCTGTATATCTTATGGAGGTTTATAATCTTGTTTTAAAAAGGTAAATGTTCTCCAAGTTTAACTGAAATATATAGTCCACTTAGTTGCACCAGTAAGAATTTAAATTAAGGCCTTTATAACGTCACCCTCAAAATGGACTCTGAACTAGGCTTTATCCTTACAGACACATGCAGATATATAATTCATTTACAGGAATAAATCCCTTTAAACCAGTCACATTTCTCTCCTGGCTTCAGTGGGGTTTGGATCACTTCCTTAAAAATAATCAATTACAGAAACTGCAGTCTCATCTTGGATAATAAAGATTAAAAAAGATTGCAGCAGGGATAACATTACAGAGCCAGTCAGCTAGCCCTGTACTACAGTTGTGAATTTTACTTACTCTGAAAAGGCACTTTATGTAGGACAGCAGTGCAGTACAGGAGCAGGTACCCAAAGAAGTTATGGAGTCCATACCTAGAGGTTTTCTGGACTTGGCTAGACAAAGACTTGGCTGACCTGATTTCATGCTAGTGATAGTCTTGCTTTGAGCAAGAGGTTGGACTAGAAACCTTCAGAGCTTCAACAAGCATTTTTATGACCTGTCATTTTAAGTACTGAAATTAAGCTGGTAAGTATTCAGTTAATCAAAACAAATACATACAGCATTATCTTTACTGTCTGTGTAGACTGACAGTTTTCATGAATGGCTTTTACCTCTGAAATCTACTCTACCCTCTCAATTCAGGTTTTAAAAATACTCTATAGGTAGCAAAAGAGAAAGTTCTTTATGAAGGTAAGTATAAAAAATCGAGATTATTTCAGGTTACATTGCTTTTCCTAATACTTTAAAAGCTAACAAGCAGATAATGGCTATCCTACTTTTCCTTGCCACCGCCCAAGCTAACCTGCTTTTACCTGCTCCCCTAATGCCTCATTATCAGATAGCTTCATACTTCTGGGAGCCCATCCTAAAAGTGTTCTTGGGAAAAGAGACACTGAACAGAGCACTGCGAGAGGCCTGGCTGAATATAGTGAGGACATGCTGCACAAGTAATGTTCAGTATGTGAATGTGCAAGATAAAGTCGAACTCAGTAAGGACCTGAGATAGTCTGCCTGGCAATAGGAGGAATACCAACAGAAAATAGAAAGAACTGGGTCACAGATAGAACAGGACGCCTAAAGGCAGACCTCCTATAAGATACTACTAACACTTACAGAATATACCCTTGTAGTGGATCGCTTTTCACTCTGTAATTGAGGAAGTACTGGAGTATTTCTGATTTAATATGCAAGTGAAGATTAGGACAATGAGGTAGGAAAGTGAGTGCTACTGAAGTGTTATAAATGCTCATGAGATTTCCTAAAGCAGTCATCATTTTCAGGCTGTGGAGTCCTGTGCAAGCATCTACAAACCATGATGTTTAACTTTTTGGCCAATGCATAAGCTTGGCCAGAGTGGCAAGGCCATAATCCATTACCCGTTAGGGCCAATGGAATTATTTCTATTAACAACCATGAGCTTTGGTTCTTGTCTTATGGCTCAAAGATTTCCATCAAGACGATTTTATCAATACAGCAGTAACTTAAAGCACCTGAGCTGTCTCACTGAAGTCAATGCAACTAATCACTTAGACATTTCCCTGAACGGACTCGTTCTTGTACATAAGACTGAAACTCTGAGCATGTTAGGCATTGAAATAAGACCCTTCTTTTAAATAGTGCTCTTTAATAGTTGTGAAAATATCATCCTAGCACATCTTTTATACTGCTTTGTTGTATAAAATATCTGGCAAAGTTTCTTCTGAGCATTTTCTGTGTGTGCTTTTTTTTTCACAGTAGACTGCACAAGTTCTCTGACACTCCATTTGATTAAAATAAGCTGTGACTTTATCTCTGCATTTGCTTAACAAATACTAAATTATACATATCTCCAAATACTACATCACTTATACTCAGTTGTTCCACAGATCATGAACAGGAAATTACCTTGATCTTTTTAGCCTCCAGATGCCCTGGTTCTTCCAAAATGATAGACGAGTCCAAAGATATATCTTAATGTTCAAGTTGCTAATGTCAGGAGCAGAAAAATTACACAGTATATTTTGCAGAGCCCTGTCAAAAAGATGTAAAATCGTTTTTTATAATACTAATGTGTTTAGAAGGTTTAAAACAGTAATCTTTTTATTGGTATTTAATGTTAAAAAAAAAAAAAAAGAGCTGTTACATTACAGAAGCTGATACTATTTCAGGTATTATTTTTTATATTCTAATAGTTTAGAATGTTTATATCACCTTTTAAAGAGTAAATCATACAAACTAGTTGATTAAGAGAATACCATCTACCATTTCCAAATCTGAAAGGGTATCACTAATCTCACTCTGATTAAATGGATTTACACTATTATGCACATAAACTACAAAGCAGCAAGACAAGAATACCTATTAAAATTTGTGGTAAAATCCGTTATAAGGTGACGCTATACATGAGAAACACATTTTAACTGCAGTGGAAAAAGAGTGTTTGCAACAGCAACCAAAAACAAGAGAACCAGTTGTTACTTTCACAAAAGAAAAAAACAAACAAACAAACAAACTTTCCTGATGAGATAACAGTTTCTAGGGTTTTTTTGCTGGTAATTTTAAAAAGTAGAGCAAAAACTGTCTGTTCATAAAAATTCAGTCCTATTCAAGTAAAAGACTACGGTAGAAATTAAACAGCTTTAAAACACTAAAAGATGAATGAGCTGGTAGTTCCTTAAGGACTGGAATCAATATATCCCATTTTCCTCCAGATTAGTGTTTTATTTCCCTACATATCCATTTGCTGTCCTCCCTAACTTTCACAGTCCCCCAGTCCACAAAGACAGTCATTTACATGTTACCAAAATGGTATCTCATACTACAACTACTTCTATACAGAACAAGGTAATAACCAAGCACGCCTAATAAGACCATGCTCTAATCACTGGTAAAGGCTGTTCAGCCTCAGTAACAAAAATACGGAGGTTGACCACACATGGGGCCAAACAGAATATTCAGCTAGTTAGGTTTCTGCAGTAACAGTAACTGGGAATTGCATATTGTAACACATTTAATGTAACACACATTAAAAGTGGCTATAACAACAATGGCATCTTATGGAGCAACACACAAATTTCTGATCAAAACTACTAATACAGAATGTTTTAAAGAGTCAGAAAGATATTTTTTAAAACTCAACACATTTTCACACCCACTTGAATATGGTTTGCCACTATTAATGAAAATACTTCTTTCTGATCTTCCCACTTGAGAAGCCTTGTTCCCGAGCAATATAGTAAGACTTAACTCTTTACTATCAAGTCAATACCTCTGTAAATTCTGATAACAGCTAGCACAGCTATGAGTCTATTGTACAGAAAGCATCTGGATTCTTAGTTGTTATCAAATGCATGCTCTCAAACACTCCAAGTAAGAATTACATGGTTCTTCTTTACTTGGGCTTTTCAAGGATTTTACCAAAAATATTGAATCTTTCCCATTTTTGAAAAGCAGACATTTCACATTTCAAAGACCAAACACCTCCTCTATTAAAGTCCAAATGAGGTCTTCTGCTAACTTCAGTGGAATAACACCAAACTCCAGTCTTAAAAATTAGACTAGATATTTGCTAAACAAATTTAACTTGCTTGCCTAATTCATAATCAGTCCTAAATAATGACCTGATTTTAAATGATTCTTCTCATCCACAATTTACTCTAGAACAGCAACAGTGGTATTATAAACCTCTGCAAAAGCAGGCCACTTTTTTAGATGCCTAAATAAAGAGATCCTGCATTGATCATCTGTGGAAATCAATGTATGGAGGTTGTTAAGCCTTTTGATTTTGATAGCATTTCACAAGAGCAAAGGACCTGGCCTGCGTGCTTCCTAATGTAAAACTGGAAATCTCTCATCTTAATTCAGGAATCCACAGAATCACAAAATCACAGAATGGCTGAGGTTGGAAGGGACCTCTGGAGATCATCTAGTCCAACCCCCTGCTCAAGCAGGGTCATCTAGAGCACATTGCACAGGATTGTGTCCAGGCGGGTTTTGAGTATCTCTAGAGAAGGAGAAAAACACATGATACCCTAGCTAACATCCTTAGATATAGTTCAAAGTGTCTTTGCATAGCACTGTCTTGTGCCCTGCAGATAAATCACAGAGGGCTCTTAGTACAGACAGGTGAGTGCTGAGACCAGAGCCTGACAAGGCTAGCTGCTGAAGGCTAGCTGCAGGAAATTAAGAAAGAAAGGGACTGGCAGATTCCGTAAGTCAGAGCCGTCATTTGCTGAACTGTTAGTGTTGAATACCCTGGGTCACGTCTTCAGCAACTGTAAGCTGGCACAGAGCCCCTGAAATCTCAGAGCTCATGTAAACTGGATATCATAATGAACAAACGAGCACCTTGCAGAATGTGCAAAGCACATCTAACATATTATCTGTGATTTAATAGATTATACTTTGAGTATAATATGGTTATTACATTTTTCATATGCAAGTGGTGTGAGCAGAGATGCATGTCAATCACAGTTGATAAACAGGAAATCAGCAGCTACCTAGCCAAGTTTATGTGGACTCCACAAGCCCATGGAACGAATGGCAGAATCACAGTACAGACTTCCCAAAAATAACTATAAAGTTTAAAAAGAAAAGGAGAAATTTGATCATTTTTTCCTAATAGAAATACTCTGATGTGCTATCAAAACACTTCATGATACTTAGACTGCATTTAAAAGAGTGATTACAGCTAACATACACAAAACAGACCATTTTCTAACTCGCTGGCTTGGAAAGTGATAGAAGAATAACTGTAGTAGGAAACTGCTTAGTGCTAGCTGGTCATCTCAGGTTTTTGTAGCTTTCTGGACACACACTGCAGTGCATGCTCAGCACCATACTGTCATGGCTATATGATTATCAGCACGAGAACTGCTTAGTTTAGGCTGGGCATGTTGATGCGAATTGCTGTCATATCTAAGAATACAACATAAATACATATCTCCCTCCTCTGCAAGGAAGCCTGAGAAACAATCAGTGAGTCTTTACAGCCTAGGTTAATCTCTGGCAATCCTAAAATCCTTCTCACGATCTGAATGACAGCAAGATACTAATTCTATAAGTAAATATTTAAGAAAACTCTTATATGAGACATCAGAAGAAACTGTAACAAAAGCTAAGCAGCTGATAAAACACTGGAATAGCATAGACAGAATCTGAAAGACAAAAGCACAAAAAAAGCACAATACAGTGGAAGGCTGAAGGTGCAACATCCAATCTGCCAAACTAAAATGAGTCATCTGAGAAAAGTAACGAGCAGTGCAATAGCAAAAGCTTCAAATGACAGAACATTGTTTCAGGTAATCACAATTAAATGCTGTGAAAAGTATCAGAGGATCATAACAAAGCTAGCCAAATGGAAAGCAACAAATGAAATTCAGGACTAAGCCATGCAAATCAAAGATGGCCTAATCTGAACACTTTAGTTTTCAATTGACTATAATTCACTGAGGATGATTCAGTTAAAGAATCCTGTTCAGTGTCTAGTAATGTCCCCAAAGGTGAACAAAATGAAAGGATGTTCAAAGAAATATGACAAAGTCATTGTAAAAAGCAGCACCATACTCTCACCTGCAAGACGTTATTCAGTTCTTTGTATCCTATCTCAGAGGAAATAAAATTTAAGAGCTATAAGAGAAATAGAGGAAGTTCAGCATAAGATTTTGAAAATATTATCACCTTATTCTTTTATTTTTATCCTTACCGTGGGCCAACTGGGCAAGGACTGGTATTCACCTGCGGAACTCAGAACACCTTTGCATGGGTATGCGCTGCTAAATAATGCATGCAGTGACCCAGCACTCAAGATCACGGTAGCCTTCTTTCCTCGCTTTGTTCATTTAACTTGTTCCCACAGGCCCCACTCCTCTGACACAGCTCTTCAAACTTTGCCTCTTTGCTGTGCCACTCCTCCCCTACCAAAATATAAAGTACTCTTCAGATAGCACAGTATTCACACTTGCAGAGCACCCATTTGGATTATAGGACTACTTTAGTTTTGTTTGATTCAAATAAACAAAAAGTACTCCCAAGGCTTCTGCATATTCTGCCAATTATTTAAAATTACAAAGCTAAAAATATATCAAAATCAGATCACTGGCACATAAACACCTTTCTGTACTGCAATTTGCCCATTTCTCTTCAAAGATAAATTAATTATGTGGGATCTGTAAAGCAATTGCCATATTTTGACATGTTTTTCCAGCGTTACTATACAAAAATATAGCAGGTGTGTCAGTAACTGTGGTCTAGTTACTTATGATAAGCTGGAAAAACTTTAAGGAGACAGTTTACATGAAGGTACTAGGAGAAAATTTTTCCTTTCTATCCTCATCCCCTTCTAAAAAAGAAAAAGAATCTTTTCCCATCAAGAAAATAAAGATAGATAGATTCTTCCTTTCTCATAATCTCAACCTTGAAAGCTGTTAAAAACCCAACACAGGTAACAGAGGCTTCTCACAGATTCTTTTACATTGTGTAGAATGATACTGCAGTAATACCTTACAATGAAAAGAGCAGCTGGGAAGTTTAACAAAATGATGAGATAAAATGTCAAATAAAGCAAACAAAGCTGGACTTGCTGAGGCTATTCATTCCACCTCCTCCCAGCAAGCACGCTTTTCTTTCCTTATCCGCAAGGTCACAGTGATCTGTGAAGAAAGACTGAGAATGTTCACTCCAAGGAAGAGTGAAGTTGAATTCTGAAAGCCATCTATAAATACTCTGACAATGCAAAAAGAGAGGCAATAACCTGTCCCCCGTGTATCTGATGGGCAGTAAAAGAAGCAATTATTTTAAACTTCAGGAGCACAGATTAGGAAATATGGGGCATATGAGGAAAACTGCCAAATATTTGGGAAAACTTTCCAACAGTAAGGACAGTTTAAGGTCTGAAATTAACTGTGTCAAAGGCGTCATCAGAAGTCTTTAAAAATAGGTTAAACAAACATCTGTCAGGAATGACACATTATTAACCATGCTTTGTCCTGTCTCCTATGATTCTCTCACTTCTCTGCTATTAAATTGCAAAAACCCAAGACACTTTTTTACCATTGAAAATTATGAGAAAGGGTGATAATCAGAGAAGCAGATTTATTCAGTAGCAGTTTTAGGAGCCAGCAGTTCACCTGGTACAAATTAATGCAGTGCAGAATGTATGAGCTGCCTGGTACTTCCATCAGAATAAATTCAGACTTCGGACAAAGTTCCTTTCAAAATGCCAGCAAAGAGCACAGTACTAGACGTGCAAGCTACAAAGTCTTGTCATAAATCAAAGCTGGCTAAGACACAAATACAAAGGAGTAGAAATAAATGGTCTGTTTTCTTTACTGGAAATGGTAAGTTGATCATTATAAGTTAAATTTGTTTGTTTGTTTGTTTGTTTGTTTTTAATGTAACTGAAACAAAACTGGAAAGAAGGGTGAGTATTAGGCAAGAAAAAACTGCAGGTGCTTCAAAGTTAATTAGGGTGGTCAAGTCCGGACAGGATTGTGAGAAGTTTACAAGAGAAACCTAAGTAATCACCAAAATGGCAAATGAAACTCAATGTTATTACATACAGAATAACTAACATCGGACAGAAAAGAAAAAAGAAAGAGGATACTTTCATCATCCTAAATTAACCGTGTGAACCTGGGAGAAGAGTCTGGTATCACTGTAGAAAACTCATTAAAGACCTCAGCTCAGTGCTGAGCTGTGGTAAAAAAGCAGACATGATGTTTTTAAGGATAAGAAATAGGATGGTGAATAATACAGAAAGTATTGTAATGCCATGATATAAATCAGTGGTGGAGCCTCTTCTGGAATGCTGTACGTGCTTCTGATTACCCCGTCTCAAAAAAGACATTGCAGAACTAGGCAGGATTCTGACAAAAGCAATGCAAATGATCAAAAGGCTAGAAAGCCTCATGTGCAGTAATCAGAAGGAATGAAAAAAATTACTTAACTTCTGCAAGGAACAGATCATCAACGACAAGTGTGCACTAAAATGAAGTATGAAAAAAGCAAATAAATGTTTTCCATTTCCCTGCCTCACAAGAACAAGGTCATAAGTTGACATGAAAACATTACAAATATAAAAATTAGAAAAAGAAACACTTCATCTAATACATAATTAATCTGTATAAAACACTGTCACAAATGCCATTGAAGCCAAGTACTTACAGCCATTCATTCCCTGCTTAAATATTATGATATAGTTTAAAAAAATTAAAAGAAATAGTGATAGGAAATTTGGAAGGACCAGCGAACCTACTAGGGATATGGAGCAAACCAAATCTAGGAGGTAGATTATCCACTGCTTTACCAGTAGTTTCTTGCACTTCCTCAGCTACCCGGTGATGGCCAGAGTTGACAGCAGCGTACTGACCTAGACCAACCACAAAACTGCTCTTACTCTGACCATGTCCCTGTTTTTGTGAGTGAAAGAAGTTGTGTGCATTGTGCACTGGCAAGACTCCTTGGAATCACAGTAAAGAGAGAAGCTACTAGGAAATGGAACATCACCACTGTAAAGAAACAGTGAAAAACAGTTTATAAGGGATTACAAAAATCCCCTTATCAAAGCTGAAATTATGAGTAACAGGAATGCTAAATGCTTCCAGCTGCTGATCATGGAAGGTAAGGGGATGCCCTGGACAAAAATATAAAAACTAGGTTATCAGGAAAAAAGGTAGGTCTACCAAGGCAGAGATCTGAATAAGCAATTGGCAAAGGTTAAGTTTAGGTAAGAAAACCCATTTGAGACCTCTCTCAGTATTATGGAACCTTTTCAAAAGGGGACTTTTGAAAAAGTAATAAATTATGCTTTGTTTAAAAGGGAGTATATCTGCATTATAGCAAAGGTGTGCTGGCACAGGCCCCAGAAAGGATACACTTGAGCTTTAAAGTTGAGTGAAACGTGTAAACAGGCAGGAACTGGAAGGACCTCAGTCCAGAAAGCTACTCTAAGAATGACTGTAGTTTGAGGCCCCACAAAGGCATTTAGGAAACTAACTTACATTTCAGTGTACGTATCTGAAAGACTGAAAGAGTTCTAGGCACCACTATATTCTATAATGTCAGAATGAAATAGATATAACTCTCATCTTCCACAGTGAGCAATCTGAGATTTAAACAAGTCCGAAGGGAGATTTTCAAGGACACTAAGTGGAGTTAGATGTTTAGCTCCCACTGATTGTCAGTATAAATTGCGTGATTTTCAGTATAAATTGGTAACTGCCATTGTGCCTTTGTAAATCTCCTCTTGATGGGACCAAGGCTCCTTGGCTATGTATGTTACATATATTAGCAAATTAAATACGGCCAGAACAAATTTCTGACGCTGAGGCCAAGTGGCAAAGAACTGACTGGATCTCTACTAGTAAACTCACCTTAGTTTGCAAAAAACAGAGAGGGCACATCTGAACTGCCTCCTGGAATGGTTGTCAGCCAGGGCTGACTCCCATATATTGCCCAGGAATTGTTTGGGAGAGCAGCAGCTGGCCTGGACCAGCAGTCCTGACAAGGTAGTAGTAGAGACAACTGAGTTTAGTGCCTGGGTGCATCCCCTAGTACTACTTGTTAGCACAGAGTAAGTTTCAGACCCTTACCTCTCATTACTAGCATCCGGCCTACCTTTTACTCAACTTTTGTTGGTATTTTTGTTTTTACATCAGAGAGAAGATCAAATTAAATACAATTTTTTTTTAAATTCCTGTCGTTACAAGAGCCCCAAGTGGACAGACATTTTTTCCATCTTGCAGAAAACCTTATTTCCCTTCTGATGCACTTAGTAGGTCACACAAAATGAAAGGCCTGTGACATTCAGGTGATGTCAGAGCCAGCACATGCCAAAGATGTAAAAGCCATATATGGACAAGGAGGCAGACTGCCACCCTCTACTGCACAAGGACTTATGACAACATCATACTGCAGGATTTGCATGACTAAAACTAGGCAAAAATATTCTCCCGAAAGAAAGGCAAGGCAGTCTATAAGCAGTAAAGCAAGGCAGTCTATAAGCAGTAGCCAGAGGCAACTCCAGATGTGTCAATTCAGCTGTGTAAAGAATGTGCCAGTCTCACTGCTGGAATAGTTTCCCCACTTAATATACTGCACTAGTCATTAAAAATGAGGGGGAGTAACATGAAAGGGTGAGGCATATGGCATGCAGTGTGTTACCACAGCATAGCAAATATTCCAGATAATACTGTGCATTATAAAATCCATTTACACTTTCACTGCTGACAAGTGCAGCTGCTGCCAATTAACCTGTCTCTCCATCTCACCTTACTGTTTCAAGGTAACTTCCTAACCCTAATGAATCAATGTGAAATTTGCCATAAAAGTTAGTAGGAACAAGATTTAGTTCTCAGTCCTTCAGGATTCCGCAAGTGTTTACATTCTCCTAATTCAGATACGAATAATTACTACGTATTTTAAAACATACTAGTTGTTTGAGCAAATTAATGTCCTCTTTTTTTTTTTTATTAGTTTGGGACAGTAAAGTCTGGAAAATGTTCCACCATGCAGATTATTATCAGATCCAAACAAGCAAGACAGGTATTTAACAGGCACAGCTTATGTTTAGGAGAACACCTCACCTCTGTCTCCAGACCTCCTCTGAGCTTCATGTGAGTGGACCCCCAGTGAAGTGAACAAAGTAGGGCATAAGCAACATCAGCCAACACAGAGTTACTGGAAGTCTGTGAGGTACTAGTTTAAATCTGACACCACGGGTGAAAGATTTGCTCAGTGCAACGACAAGCGCGTTGTGATGGTTAAGGGCATAATCCTGCTCCACAAACATCAGCGCAAACTTGTTCGTCTACATCTGTTGTCACAAGATTTGACCCTGGATTACCAGAGAAGTCCTACTGCTTTCTTTAAAAGAAAACGGAAAATATTTTTAATTCATAAATCATAAAATTGGTGGTCTAAAGGATTCACACAGGAAAGTCCCAAAACCATATGAAAATGATACTGTTCCTTTCCAGAGGGACTGTAAAGTTTGCTCTTCCATATACGGATTGTTTATGCTGGTGATTCATTACTATTGATATCCAGGAGCTACATGTACAATTTAAAGTATTCCAAAGCAACAATAGATCACCTTGGTCCTTTACACAAGAAAGTAGGTCTTAGCTCACCCAGACAAAACGGAGAGAGATTAGCAGAAACGTGCTTCTGTTTTGAGGCCGATTGAATGAATATTGTGTTATGCAAGCAAAGGATCTGGGTACATGAACTCTAAAGAAATTGCCAATACTACACAAACAGAATTCCTGACATGCACAGGTGAGCACAACATGAAGTTGCACAGAATTAATTTTAACTTAAATAATATACCTCTCAGTCTGGGACAGCTTAGTTTTGCCAGGAAAGAATGTTAAAATACTCTCTTTGAACAAATTCCAACCTATCTGACTATTTCAGAGCCCATCTGTACAACAGTCCTCAGACTGAATAGCTCCATTGATGGCAATGGTACTATCCATGCTCTGTGGTACTACTCACTACAGGGAATGGTATGACTCAGTTTGGTCTGCACTTTTTATTATGTTTAACCATAAACCTTACTCATAGAAATACAATTGCATGAGCTTTAACTTCTTAAACAGAAAATAAAAGTGCCTATTGTATTGCAGTTACTATGTAAAAGGTAACAGGAAATGTACCCACTCAAAGGTGACTTTCAATGACTCCACACATTTTCATATTTTAAGAGATATTTTTAATTAATTTCCTGTGTGAGCTTCTGCTATTTTGGGAATCTGCTAAGTGCTGATACTCAAAATCAATTTGCCTTGTGGGTAAAAAGCTGCTGGTTTTTTTTTTTTAACAGTCCATAGGTCCTAGAAACATTCTTTGAGCAGGACTGAATTTCCTCTTCTTATGTCATAATATAGCCTTGTATAGGCAAAACAAATTCTGAGTCCACCTTTTTGGCTATCATGAATTAAAAATATATATATTTAGTTGGTACTTTGTTCTGTGCAAGTTCTGAGTAAAGCTCTGAAAAAATCTTAGTCTAATGAATTAATTAGTTTGGTGACTCTGTAAATGGCTTTCCATTTCCACAATCACAGTCCCGTCAGCACAGGACCAAATTCAACTACGTTTGCAGGAAGCTTGACACAAAGACTGTTTGGGGGGGGGGGGGGGGGGGGAGAGGTTGGTGAGAGAGCAGATCTGAGGGTATAATGCACTTTATAAAATGCAGAATTATAGACACTCTGTGATCTAATGCTCCACTGTATAAATGAAGGTAGGAGGAAGGATGGAAGAGAAAGTCAAATATAGCTCTACAGCATCAACCTAGCAGAACACACAAGTATGTGCTAATCAAGATAATGAGCAACTCTAGTGACACGAGGGATGCAAACACCAGCTGTGTTTGTTGAATCAAGGCCTAGAAATGTAGATTGCCATTTGTTTTGTTCACAAGAAACATTTCCTATAAAAGCAAAATGGAACAAACAGCAAACTCATCTGAGTCAAGTGCAAAGTTTGTATACCTGATGTTCGTACAGGCTTTATCTGGCAATCTTAATTCCACAGGAGTTCTCCAAAATGAAACACTAATGAAACTATGCTAATGAAAAACATTCATCCAAATAAATGAGAGCATCAAAACACACCGATATTACTTATATTAGACTAACTCCTCCTTTACTGCATACATCAAACTCTTTAGAAAGAGGAGACTCACTCTCAATCCAAGCCATTAAATAAATTAAAAAATTAAAGCAACACAACTGTCAAGTGAAACAATAATTTTCTAGTCACAACACTTAGCCCAAAAATAGCACATTCCAAATTAAAAAAAAAACAGCCCTTCTACTTACAAGCATATTCAATGATTTGTAAAACCTTAGGTACCTCAGTGACTGCTAATAATGTCACCAGCCACAAAAGGCATTTACCAAGTATATGAGATTTATGACCAATATCCTAATCATCACTAAGCCTATCAAAGGCAACCAAGGAAATTAATCACATAATTTAAGCTGGAGGTGACTGTCAACAGTTTATTTCTAAAATAAACAAATACATAGATTTCTTCTATGTAGCATTTTCCATATTTATCATGTGCTAGAATGGTTTATAAACAAGAGAAGTATACATCAAGAATGTTGCTATACAGCTTAAAGAGGATGAAATATATCGTTGGAATGAGACCCAGAGCCAGACTAAACTGTTATCTTTATGTTCCACTTAAGCCTTGTGCTGATACCCAGTAAAATTCATTCATAAGAAGAATTTTAAGTTGTTTTTGTTCTAAGAGGGACTTCGGTTCCAAGAGGATGCTGATGTTGAAATCTTCGTCCCACTACAATGACCAGTTGCAGTTGCTGTTGACTTCAGTAGGACTAGGCTTTCATATAAATCTTTTTGAAAAGTATTTTTAATTGATATCAGAAAGATAGCACAGATAAAGGCTGCTAATAAATCACAGAAACGAGAATTTCAATAACCTAGACTTTGAAAATGTACCTGTAGCCTCATGATTGTAACACAGCAAGAAAACATCCTCCGAATTACTTTTTTTTTGCATTTTGAGATGAAAATATCAGTTACTTCAAATGATTACCTTGTATTTTAATGACCACGTACACAAATTTCATAAAGAACAGTGGTATGACTTGTGATTTAATGAACTTACTTACTTTGAAGGCATAAAATAAAGCAGATAGGTAATGGGCTATCAAAGAAAACAGCTAAAAAAATTTCAAAGCAGCAGATTTTGCTATCCTTTCTCCTACAGAACAGCCTCGCACATGTTTTAATCCAGTTTGAATCAATGCTACTTCACATGCAGTTCAACCTAAATGGCAATGGCAAACTGACCCAAAGAATTTACACCAGTTGATACTGAACAAGATGAACAAGAATTCAGTTCTTGTAGATAAGCTGCTGAACTCGTGCTTTCACAGGGCCAGCATAACTCTGTGAAGAGTTTGAACAAGAAAGATTTGAATCAGCATTACTATATGCAGGACAGACATTAAGGATGTTGTCTTTTGATATTGAGATAATGTTTTGGCGAGATGTGTTTAATAACACAGGACACTGAAAACAAAAACTAAGAACAAATTGTCCCATCGTGTCTTGGCACGATCTAAACTGTATCATATCATTACAATTATTTTAACTTCACAAAGTCATTTTCCATTATTTCATTTTATTACCCACTGCTTCGTCTCTTTGTTCTTTAGTATGGTGAAAATTGGAAGCTATAGTAGCTGTCTTCAGGTCAAAAGTATGCTTCTTTAAGCCTCTTTCTTTCTTGAGTATGTTTCTCCAAAATGAGCAGTTGAAAACAAGAGCCAAAGCACACAGAAAATTTACCTCAATGGTAAAAAAACATCTGAGCAGAAGATGTGCCCACAGAAAAAGTTCCCCATTCTATTCCTTTATTGTTCTTTGGAATAGGCTTGCAAGTTAAAATTGAAACTCAATCCCACTTGTTGACTAATGAATAATATCTTTATAGTTCTCACAGTATAAAAAAGCCAGGTTCTCTTATAAGGCAATATTGTATAAAGTGCTGTTTTATTCACAGTGACTGAGGCACTGTCATCTTTCTAAGATGAATAAGAAAGAAGCAGAGCTGGGATTTTTTCCATTTAAAAAAAGGTTGATGTTTACAAACCCTTCTTGGAAAAATACTTACGTTATAGAAAAATAATCCCCCAACTTTTCGTTCTCTTTTCTTCACATATCTTGCAGGTTTGTAAAGGCTGCTGAGGAAAAGCTGGATTACAAAGAATACCCAGCTGGGAAATGAAACCAAGGTCAGCAGGAAAACAACGATATACATGTACACAAAGAGGCTGAAGGAAAAAGAGGAGCTATAGATGAGAAATAAATGAAGCAGAGACTTACTAAAAAAAAAGGAAAAACTGAGACATCTAACTAGTTTAGATGACACAGAAAATACTTAACTAACATTGTGTAATGTTTTCCCCATTAAACCCAAAGACTGTAATACTGAATGCACTGGATTCAACTTTTAAAAAGTTGAAAACTTACTCTGACACAATTTTTCTAGCTGTTCATTTCATGATGCTCTCATTCACATGGGTAGCGGTTTGTAGGATCAAACCCATTCTCCACAGTTTCCTTGGAAGGAAACCTAAAATATAATAAAATTATAATTTATTTTGTTCAACATGAATTTTTAAAAAATAAAACAATTTACGTAAACATTGAAATGAATTTAGTAAACTTCCATAAATATAGCGCTTTCAGATGATTCCAAGATTAGTCTTGCAACTAAATGAAATCTAAGGGGTTACTTTTTAGAATAAGGTAGCAAGCAACAAGTGCTATTCATCAGCAGGTAGGAGAGTAAAAATAGATTCATATTTCACTCAAGTTTGACTGTATTCCTTATGACTGTAGCCACACGGTTGCAGTGTTTGTTGTGTGAATAGTATCTTTCCAGCCAACAGAGGATGACAGAATGACTGTCTAACTGACTATAAAATAAAAACACTGAAACTGACCCTTCATAAAGAACTTCCAAATGTAGGATAAGACCCCCCCAACCAAGCAGAGAATAAATACATTTTTTGTGTATTCTTCTTTTTTAACAACTGCTTCTTCATATAACAACATTAAATTTAGAAAATGTCATGGAAATTGATTTTCCAACTAATGTTGTCTTCTTACAGTTACTCATTAAACCAGGTCCTCCCTTACATAATAATATAGATTAAAACACAGAATGTGTGAGCAGGATTCATCACACTTGATTTTACCATTTAAGAATAAAGCATATTGTCCCAGTAAGTTATCAAGTTTCCCTCTGTGGTCAGCAGAGAGAAACAAGTACCCTCAGAAGACAATTCTACATGCTTTCACACAAGGTGTCCATAACACTTGAAGTGCACTGATGTGCAGGTTGTTGCTGAAATGAACTATCCTGTCTTCTCTCATCTACCCATTGCTGACACTGCTGAGAGCTACAGCCTCTCTTGTGCTGACAGGGTAGTCATTCAATGAGCCAGATTAAGGAACAGATTGAGGTGAAAATTAGCCCAAAGAACTCCAAACAACTCTCTTCCAACAACATGAAACTCCATACAGTTCACCAAACACCTACAAAAAAACTTGTACATAAAGAAAAATAGCCTGCATCTTGCTTAATTTAAAATCTGTAGCCTACAACAGGAAGCACTTCCAGAGTAACCTCCTGATTAACCTAGAGGTAATGTAGACGACAATATAAAATCAGGCACCTGCCTTTTAGACATCTAAACCTGGATAAGGTGAAACATATTTCAATGTTGATAGTTTCCCTGTAGAGTGTGGTTATGAGATTTTTTCCCTGGTGCTTGTGGAGCAAATTTTTTCTTGGCATTCAGCTGCTCATGCAAAACTTCTTTCCAGTAAAGACGCAAACCACAAAACAAACCTGTAAAAATAAGATTGTTTTGTCCTTGCCTTTATTCCATCAGTGCAGTCAGCTAACTTCAACTTTAAAATTTCAGAAATTAAACAACATCTGCTTTACATGCAATTGAATTCCACCTCAGAAAGTTT
This sequence comes from Struthio camelus, assembly GCF_040807025.1. NCBI lineage: Eukaryota > Metazoa > Chordata > Aves > Struthioniformes > Struthionidae > Struthio > Struthio camelus. The sequence continues at coordinate 53,824,143 of NC_090981.1, read as the reverse complement.
TCCAGTAACAATTTAAGAAGTCTTATGTTTGTTCTGCAGAATTGATAGTTATAGAATCTGGGAGCTTCAGAAAAAAACAAGTAAGGATTACTGTATGGAATTTCTAAATCTCTGATGAATTTTTCCATGATTTTTTGGGGTGAAACTTTATTATTTGTATTTGTATTATTATTAGATCATAAAGTTGAAAACCCTGAAGGCTGTTCCTACAGGATTTATAATCACCATAAGACAATCTCTATGGATTAGAATATTCTTAGTAAATAACTTCATGTTATTTGGAACAAACAAAAACAGTATACATCAGAAAACACTGAAAAAAAAAGCTGGTACATAATTGTTTGCAATTCCTACACTACATCTTTTGAGATTTGATATTCCAGGTAATGTAATAAAGACTATACAATACTCAGCTGTGAGCCTCAGCTCTCCCTCTTCTCGTCTCTCCTGCTGAGATGAGTCCAACATTCTGTGCTTAAAATGACAGTCCCACCTTAGTCAATTTGTTTGCTTTTACTTCTGCTCTGAGATGTTGTCCATTGTCCTAACCACAGACAAGCTACCTGCTCATCTGCTAACTATGCTTGATTTTAAAAGAAATACTTTGTCCAAGAAATGTGATTACTGAGAGTTGAGAATTGTACGTTCTTCAGGTCTGCTAGAGTACCTACCTCATGCCTTTAATTCATGTCAGAAATTAACTCATGGCACAAAAAATCTTAGCAAGATATCCTTTTTTATGTGTTCAAATCTCATTCGGGAAGGTTTAACTTTGTAAAAAACCATACCACTACTGTTTTTAAAACAAAGACTGCATTGCTACTGTAAACAGTGTATGCATAGGAAATGTTTATATTAGCAAGTAGTGCAGCAACAGGAGCAGATTTATATTTGCAAACCTGGGAAAGGAAGAACAAGCAAAAAGCACTACTTATTTTTCCCATTTTACAGGGGCAGGAGAATGGAGATCCAGACCAACAGAGATACCAGCACTGAGGTCATCAGACAAACCTAAGAGGAGTCAGTGTTCATAGGAGCCTTTGAGAAATGAAGCCATGTCACCAAAAAGACAAACAAACAAAAAAAGGAAGGCATTTCTCAGAAGTACAAGGAAAGAGGAACTAGTGGGAGGACCTGCGATTACCAGGGAAATAGTGACATGAGTATTCCAGTGACTCAACAAAGAAACGTGGAAATGCCGGATTTAACAACAGGGGAACATTCTTGGAAAGCAAAACTGAGGAAGACATATCAAATACATCTCTCTCTTCCATTGCATCACTGAAAGGCTACACAGAAAAGAAGTAATGAATGCTTCTTCAGTCTGTTATCCTGAGATAAAGATCATAAAAATTATCATTACTACAGACCCCTACTGCATAGACCAACAAGTACAGATCTGCAAAGATCTGCATGGAGCCATTAATTGGGTGAAAATCCCACACTGGTCCCTGTTCTACAGTAAAAACGCTATGAGGACAATGGTCTGCCTTTATAAAGCTGATTGCTTTAGCCATCAGTGGAAATCAATTACACAAAAGTTTCTGAAATGTAGATTTCAGCAGTACACCACAGTACATGCCTGAGGATGGAAATCCTTTGTTACATTTGTCTAAAGATGTGAGTTGACTTTTAGCAAAAAGAAAATATCCAGTCATCAAAACATAATATGAGGACCAAGCTGAAGAACAAGTAAACAGCAAGGGTATGGGCATATACTCACACTGAGAGTATACCTTCTACTAGGGGCTGAGCTCCCTTCCTAAAAACTAGCCGCAGTTTAATGTCTTTCAGTGTGCTTTTTAAAACAAGTTCATTGAGGCTTAAAGCTGGCAAAAACTTACAAAGGTTAGTAGCCCTGAGGAAAAAACCTTTGCAAGTAATCTGCTGAGTCTATCACATCTACTGGAAATAGAGCTGTTCAAGTGTTCATTTCCCTAAACTGTTCATCTGCTGTCTGTCTAAATCTCTAGTGCAATATTCGAGGCTTCCAGTTACTGTAACAGCAATTTTACTTTCAGAAGGCTTTCCCTTCCTCTTAAAGACTGAAATTTGTTTTGCAATTCAGTTCATTTTATTTATAAATATTTAATTTTCATTTGCCTCCTTAAAATTTGTTCTGAGTGGATAGTAACATAAATTTATTATGAAGTGTATTTATCTTTCTTTACCTCATTAATGCTCAAGAGTTCTGTTGCCTCAATTAAGCATATTGCTAAACAAACTTCTGGAGGCTGAATTCAAGCACATAGAAGAAACAAAGCATACATTCAGGATGCAGTTTTTCTTTTATACCCCTCTGAGAGCATCCTCAAAGTCCCCTGGAGTTCCAGAAATGGCACTAGGGCCAGGGACCCGAAGACAGGAGATACAGTCTGGAGTGTTTTTAACTTCCCAGTTCCCTATATGAATTACCTTAACGGTCTTTCCACAAATAACCTGAAGTGGCAGTTCCAAGGGTTATAAACACACATCCAAAATGAGAAAAAGGATGAAGAAATGTTAAAATAAAAAAACAAGAAAATCTGAGTCAAGGCTCGTAGTGTTTTTTAGCTAATATCATTTTATATTAGGTTTGCTCACTGTTCAGATCACAGCCGTAAGAGAGTCAATTAAACAAATGAGAGGGTTTGCATCAAATGAGGCTACTTGAAAAAGAAAGAATCTGTGACTTACAAATTAACGAGGCTGTAGGAATATACTGGAAAAAGTACAAACTGATACTGCAAAATTAAAAATAATAGGAAGTAAAGGATGAAATGAAGACTACATAACAAGTTTTAAAGGCCAAAAAAAATGAAATGCGTAACATACGGCTTGTCACACAGAAATAATAGAACCTTTAGCTCATCTATGCATTGCACCATGACAATGGCTGATCATATTTTCAACATACATTCAACTAAATCAACCACACTTACATATTCTGATAGGCTAAACATACTGAAAACGCTGGCCAGGAACAGCACAGCACGATTTCAATCTGCTGTGACTTAGATCCAGTAAAACAAATTCATACTAAAAGAAGGTCACAGATAATGGAAGTTTATTTGTCACTTTAAAGCGTTCATGATGCAACTAGCTGGCTATCAAACACTCTGCGATCTCTTCCCTGTTAGGGGGGAATTAGATAGAAGATAGTAACTGGGCAATTCCAAGCATACCTATATATTTTTTTTCGCCCAAGATCAGCATCACAACTACTTTACTTTGTATCAGTAAGGTCACAAAGGGAATCAAATTGTGTCATTATTGCTAAATAATTTGGGAGCTGGAGAGTAAAAGAATTTAGAAACTGTTAATGCAGTTTCAAATGATGATATCAGAAATCGCTGCAATGCTAAACACCCTGAGGGCATAACTGAGGACTCTGGTCTAAACGAAAAACATACATTATACTTATTCTTGTTGGCTCAATGCAACACAGAAAAGAAAATGAAATAAACTGAAAAGATTTAATAAAAGTATTACAAGAATAACTGCTTCTTCCTCTGTCTCTGCACAGATAAAAGGGACAGATAGTGAGTCCTAGAGCTGACTGAAAATATATTACACTCTTAAATCAATAGGACAGATATAGTCAAAACTACCTCTACTGACACTCTTGAAATGTCATAATGATCCCTTTTCTTTAAAATGGATGATATTAATATCTATGTGTACTTCCGATACAACTAGAATTTTGAAAAGTTCATGTTGGTCTACCGCAATAAAACCTGCAGTTCTTCATATCACTAAAATACTTACTAATATGCCACACTTATATTTCAGACATAAAATCAAGTTTCTGCTTACCACTATAGCTAACTTTAGATTGGGTCCTGTAGTTTATAAAAGATTGGGTAGTGCTCTAACACACTCTCCTCCTATTTCCAGACAAAACAGAGTGCTTAGAACTGGCAGTAAGGTACTACAATAACAACAGATGCACTTTTTCAAAATATGGCTCACTACATATGCCTCCCGGCTTTTGAGCTTCCTGAATAGGAACTGCTCCAAAAATTGATGCCTACAACATCAGCTTTCATATTAACAATTTCTAGATGCTATTCAGTTAGCAGAGCTTTGTGACAGTGAAAGCAAATTACCACAACCAGTTTAGTCTTCTTGACTCTTTCTGGGTTCTACTAAAAAATGTGGTTTGCACAGAAGTGTTAACCTTAACACCCAGTACAATTTTTAAGACTGACGTCATGTCTATATGCTTAATACAACACAATTAAAATCATATCATATTATAGCTTGAAAATATAATGCAGTATCATCACAGTTTCTTATAAATCAGTAGTAAAACTGAAACAAAGTATATCATTATCTTGATGGTCTTTGCTACTATTAAAAAATAAAGCAAAGTCCCATCATCTGCATAGCTCCCAAACTTTGGAAGAGTTCAGATCACTGATAAAAGTGTGACTGGTAGGGATCATTTCTACCATTTAAATCTGTAAATTTGTATAAAATATGAGATGAATCATTAATCTCTCAGAAGATGACTACCCAGTAAAACATTCAACAAAAACTAGGATAAGAATTCAGATAAATAGATGGATCAGTTCCTGTAGCAAAGAAACACTGAACTATGTTCTTTCTATTACTGCTGTCATATGTTAGTCAAGTAGGTTGATGTGATATCAGACAGCACTCCAATAAGGAAGTGATGAAAGCTAAAAACAACTTACAGAAGCTGCTGGTAAGATGATTAGCCTTGAACAGATACATGAAAATAGTATCTTTTAAGAAGTAATTTTAAGCACCTTAAATGGATGGAATCTAGCAAAAGGGAATTGAGAGATTCTTGCAAGACTAGGTGGCAATATATATGGAAATGGGAAGCCATGAAAATAGGAAAGAGACGGAAAGAGGAAGGTTTGAGAGATGCATACAATACAAAAAGGTCAAAGCAGTGATAGCACCACAAGAGATTAAATAAATCTTTAATAATGCCTTACATTTTCAGCCTTGGTATGCATTATTAGATCTATGTAAGTATACAGGTAGGATTTAGATGCTTGACTTGGTGCCCAAGTTCCAAAAAGAGATACTCAGCATCATCACTAACTAACACTGAATATCAGCACGCTCAGCTCTTATTGCTCAAGATAGCTGACATTTCCAGAACCATCTTAATCACTTTCACTTCTGTCATGTCTATATGTTCCACATTCCTCCACTTCCCTCAACTGTGATACCCTTGTAAAGGACCTCCTCAGAAAACCAGGCTGATGATAGACAGCAAGACTAATGACAAGCATTTCCTGGAGCTAGGGCTAAAACTCATGTCTCTCTACTCACAGGTGTGTGAGCTAATCCGTAAACTGATCTTCTTTTGCGGTCCCAATTAATATTTAATTATTCCATGCAAAGCAAAACACCTTCAAAAGGAGACACTGCAACCATCCCACCTCAGAGTATTTTATAGCCAGGATGCTTTCCTGGAAGATGGGAGACGCTGATTAGAGCTCCCTCAGGCAGAGGAAGGAACCGAACACAAGTCTCTTGCTTTTTAACTGCTGAGCTAGTGCATAGCATAGGGAGTGGCAGGCAAAGAGCAGAAGAACAGTAGGAGTATTTGAACAATAAAGACTGTATGGCTAATTTTGGGAAAGAGATGCTTAGTTGGAGACTATGGTATCCCAGTCCCAGACAGCGATACTACTTAAGGCACTGCCCTGTCTTAGTAGTTTTCAAAGTCTATCCCAAGCAGCTCTCCAGGCAGCTTGTTAGGATTTGCCATATAACTCACCCTTTTATACGGGCTAAGCAACTAAAGTGAATAACGTTAATTCACCAACACCTAGCACCTAGCAACTAAGCAAAGCTTAAAGCTGCAACACCTATGCTTTTCTTTGTGAATATGGTGCCAGTTAAGAGTTAGAGAAGGGATCCAGGAGTGAGGGGTCTTTGCCAGAGCGGGGAAATACACTGATGACTTTGCTGGGAGCACAAATCTGGGGAGACACCAGGCAATAAAGTTAAAAACTCAGCAGTCCAAACTGACAGCACTTATAATCCAAAAGAAAGTCACAAGAAAACAGCAAGAAGAAAGCCTTCTGGATGCACAAACAGCGAAGCATCAGAGGAAAGGAAGCGCACCTACAAAAAAAGTCTTTTCCAATTCTACTTGTGGTTTTCTCTTCCCTTGTTTCCATTCTTACCATAAAAGCTTCCACAATTTTTAGGCCACACCAGCTGTCTTCTTGAAAGCTACTGTCTTTTCACAGCCTTACAGATAATAGCCCTTCTCTCATCACACTAATGAAATTAATATGATTAACCATTAATCATTAAAATAAAACATTGTATGTGAATCTCTCTCCCTGAACACATAAGAAATTGTTTTAGACTATCTGTAACTCAGATTGTAACTTCTCTAATTAGCGACACTGGATTAGGTGCTCAATTGCGATATGAACTGGCACACTTCCAAGTATTCGATTTATATCACATAGGTATCTTGCTTATCTAATTAATATGCACCAGAACATTACGCAGGAATGCTTTCCACGTGGCATACGTGTCCATGAACTGAGCAATACATCACGTACGTTCCTTCCAGACCTGAGCTGTCAGAGGCAGTGTCCCACAACACCGCTATATTTGCCCCTGTTCAGTTAGGTTGGCTGAAGCACTACTGCAATAAGAATATGGTAGATATACATGCAGGAAGAAATTACTAATGAGATGGCATAAACTTTTGAGATGTCCATAGGCTATTACCATCCAACAAGAAATACTGCTCCTTCGCATTGTTTTCCTTCTTCTTTCTTGTCAGCATGTCTCAAAGGATCTCCCACAGCACAGAAGTCCTTGGTACAAAACCTAATGCACCCTGAGCTAGTATTTTTCTGAGAACTGCCTGACCATTTTCAGGATTAGACAATGCATGTCATGCACCTGAAAGTCAGCTTAACTAACAAAGGATGGGAAACATAGGGAAACTTCAGTTGCCATACTATAACAAATAGTCCTAATGGGTGGTACTCCTTCATATGACACAGTGGCAGCTTCAGTCTTCTTCCTTTCTTCCTCCTCAGACCAGATGAGGGCCACAGCCACTCCGCATCCTAACTACATCCTCAAGTTCTTAAATAATTCTTCCAATTGAAGCAAAATAAAAATTAAAAAAAACCCACACATAACAAAAAACACCAGTGCAGCACTGCAGAGAGAGCACTTATTTTTTTCCTGCTACATAACCAGGAAAGAATCACCTTGAGCCTGTTCAGACCTCAGCAACCAACATTTCCAAAATTAATATTGGGCTCAGTAGCACTGCGCAAGATATCACAAGCCTGTGTGATCACAGGTAATTACTCAAACTGAGTGTGATTTGAGATTTTATCATAATACCAAAACTGTTACAGCTACATAAAGTAGTTGTAGTAATTGAATATTTAGTCAAGAATATAGAGAGTATCTAAAATGTTTCATCTGAAACATGCACAACATGCAAAATCCAGTTACAATTTAGCAATATACATACTAAAATTATATAGAAAAGAACAGTGACAATGTCAAGGTACATAAACCAAGGTTTATCTTGTGAGGAGTTAGATTCCTGTTGACATGTGGAAGTTCAGGCTGTTGCAATCAAAAGGCGTGTTTGCAAGTCTAACATTTATAATTACACAAACATTCCCCCACCCTTATGTCAAACAGACTGAATGCCTTTCCGACATTGAGAGGCTTTCCAGCTGGTGAAGAAAACAGCATCAGGAATTCAATTGGTACAATATTTCAAATTATTATCTAACTACTTGTCTAAAGAGAATGGAGTTCATTTTTTGTTCCAATCTGCTATTCTACTGCAGCTAGATATTATAATGATGGATATGACATATACATACCAGACAAATAAACGAGGTCGCACTTATAAGCAGCTCAAAAAATATTACTAAATTAATAAATACATTTAACTAACCTTAATGGTTAATTGGTAATCATAGAATGCAGTGGTTCACAGTTTACTTATGGCTATTTAAATACATTAATCACTAACACATACGTTCCCCATCTGTGACATGCCTACAGCAGACAAAGCTATTTCCACTTTGGAAGGCAATACAGTCAACTGAGATTGCAACGGACTGACAGATTACAACTCTAGCACTACCTCTTCATGTGACTTTGGAAAAGCTGCCTCTGGTTCCTCCACCCACCTTTGCCTGTTTCGTGTTTAGATAACAGTAATTTTGGAGAAATGTTCAGCCCTGGAATCATCTCATATAAATACAATACCTAACCAAAGTGCCTGAACTCAGAGATTAGTTTTATAAGCTTCTTGTATAATCAGCAGAGAACATGACACAAGTCTTGTTTTAGTGATCCATATAACAGCTTTTTATATTCCTTTGATCATGTGGAATATGCATCAAAAAATGGAATCTAAGCAATTGGTTATACCAATTTGCCCCAAAAAATAGCTCCAAAATAAAGAAGGTAGATCCACTATTCATTCCTGATATATTATGTTTATTTTTCCAATAAACAGAAAACAATAATGTGTGATTTCTGAATGTAGATTCAAAACTGGAAAGGAGGGGAAGGCTAGAACACAGAAGGATACAAGTAGACTTGACTGACAGATCAGGTGACTCAGATACAATATTTTGAAAAGAGAACAAATTCCCAAATGCCACAGAGAAAACTCTGAGTGATATTAATGCCATGAAAGTATGTTCACAGATGTTGGATACTAACCACAGGCATAGGTTTCTTAAAGGGTTTTTTTCCAGAGTAAATTATATAGAAGTTCAAAATTAAAATATGCAGCGCAGTACTGATCATACTTGATTCCTGAGTAAGTCAGATGAATTACAAGAAAATGTTAAATCTTGGTTGTTGTTATATTACTACTCAGTTAAGTGGCTGATCAATGGCTGGGCTGAAATTTTCATGTGCCAGCTGCAAGCTCCACAGAAGCTGGTGATGTGAAGTGCTGAACCACGGCTAGTTTTCTTTGCGGGGCTCGCTATCAAAATTCCCAGCAGGTCAAACCATTCTCTCTAGAAATCAGGTAAAAAAGCTAATATCCATGAGGAGCTGTATAGGGCTGCAGTGTTGTCTGAATGGGAACAAATTCTGACTAACAGAGTTTCATCTAACAGTGGCAACAGAACAGCTGCAGATCCACATAATTCCTTCTGATGTCCTTTCAAAGATTTGGTGGTCTCTGCCCTCCTCAGTGCTCCCACAACAGGAGAGCTTCTGCTGCACTTCAGGACTGACAGCCACAAAAGCTTACGGAGAGGACTGTTCCGTGATGGCTGCTTTAAAATAAAATACCAAGTCAGAGCAGAACTCACAGAGTATCCCCGCAGCCACCACCCACTACCAGTATATTAGAGAGCAGATGAAGGTGTGTACTATGACTAAAATCCACAGACACACATACTGCTCAGCAACAGCTGCTGTAGCAGTGGGTACACTGGCTGAACTAAGGGTGGTACAGATGCTTAAGGTCCACCGTTAGCAGGACCCCTCCCAGCTCTGCACCAGGTGTTAAGTGGTGTGTGCCTCACTACCACAGTTAAGATATCTCTGCCCTAGAGTAAAGGGCTCAGAACAGAAGTCATTGCATCAGTCCAGATCACAAAATATTTTTAAGCATCTAAAAACAAGCTGAATACTCTTTGACCAGAGTGATTCTATGTAGTCAGAATAAAAAAGTTTGAAGCTGCATCTACTTTACTAGCTGCTAAATGAAAGTCAGGTAGCTCTTAAGCACCAGGCTGGTAACAAAACTGTTCTTTGCGTAAGAAGAAAAATGCAGTAATTCTTACATGGCAAATGAAGTGTTTGGTAGCAGAACAGAAATAGGACTACTGTTGAACTTGACTTTTTCCAGTTTCAGCCTAAAAACATGCTGAAGTCTAATAATGTCTATGCATTTGTTAATCTGATGAGGTCAATCTCTTGAAGTTAATTTTTATTGCCTTATCTCCAAATAAAAGCAAATGGGAATCATCAAGTCACCTTTCCTGATCATTCCTTCAACACACCTAGCTTCCTAGAGGATAAACTACCCTCTACTGGAATAACAGAGAACTTACAGGCAAGAAAACATTTCCTTTACAGCAACTTCATACAGTCCTTCCATAAAAGCTTTCAGTTTTAAGTATAGTTTGCCTTTTGCTGCAGGCTTTCTAAAGCTGGGTTCATTCCATGGATTTTCAGCCACTCTTCGCTTAGTGAAAGATAACTGACTCACCTAATACATGAGTCATTCCCACAAAATTAGCCATTCTTAAATGAGCATACATAGATTTTTTTTCTAACAACCAAGCATGCCTGCTGATTTACAGATAGTATCTAGTAGCTTGTTGGTTTGTATTTATTTTTCTTGGTCCTGAATAACGGCAAGCATTTATAAGAACGAAAAAGATTTCCCCAAAGAGCCGAGCCTCAGCAGTTCTTAGAATTATTCCACCAGGCAATGAAAAAGCCTGGTGGAATAATGGCACCACTAATAGTTAACTCATCTTGACAGCTAGAACTGCTTTCACAGCCCAGCCCCGTAGTGGGCAGGATGGTACAAGAAGAAACTTCTATTAAACTTCAGCTGATTGTAACTCACATCAAGCCTCAAACCACATGCCCAAGCCAGCCTCTGTGCTGTGTAGGTAGCATGCTATAAAGGATAAACTCTGTACATGCTATAAAGGATTCTGTCCTCTTTCCAAAGATGGTCCAGACACCTTCACAGAAGAAAACAGACTTCAGCTTAGAATTACTGACAGCCTCCTTGGAGAATTCTTCACCAGTATAGAAACAGAGAACAAAACCTGCTCAATAGGTAGTAGCTTTTCCAGAGAAATGTAGGCTTATTTTACAAGGAGACGTTGAATAAAACTAAGCCAAGTATGACAACAAAGAAAGGAATGTTACCAAATCGTATTAAGAGCTGAGCCACTTCCATGAAGGCTAACCTGGTCGCAAAAATCCCAGATCGACTGATTTAATCACAGGTGCATTTGGTACACTGCTTTTAACAGTTGATAAAAGTTTCAACTTTCAAATGGAAGTAAATAGATTCAGTTCTTTCTTTCAAGCTATAGAATCTGTTTAATACATTTGTGGGTCCAATTATCACACCTCAAGGGAAAAAAAAAACAACAGAGGAAAGTCTGACACTTTATTGAAATTTCTGGCACGCAGGTATCATCACAGTATTACAGAGAGTAGCCCTGGAAACCGTTTTCAAATTTCTCACCAAAAATATGCAGAACAACTAGTCACCAGTAGGACCTGCCAGATAACTACTTCCTGTGCAATGCAGAATTGATTCTGCTTCCACCACAGACATGAATTACCATACCATTTAACAGTGAAATTAAACCCCTCCCCACTCAACTGCAGAAAAATAAATCAATATCAAAATTTCCAACTGCTAATATTTACAAAGTACATTCTGAATTCCCTGCAAAACCAATCCAGCATATATTTTTAAAAGATATTCATTCACTTCGATGAAGCTGTGACAGTTTGTGCCAAAAGGAATTTATTCCATAACAATTTTGTCCCTATAGGGACTTACCTGCCTATTTGTAATCCATTTGTAATTCAGTTATCATTGAAATAGCTGGAATTACTTTAATGGCTCTGATATTAAGAAAATATGTTGAAAGGTAATTACTAGCACTCTTTTATGAACTCCCCTTTTATGCTATTGGTCTCTGAAAGCCAAGTAAGAACTGCCAATCTTAAAAAATCAGAAGCTTTAAAATATAGCTATAAGCAACAGTTGAAGAAGAAGCTAATTTAATCTCTATCGCTCCAAAGAAATGGCTTGAAAAATCATTTCAAAGTATTTTTAACTGTTAATGGTAGCAGATACGGTTATCTGCTAAAATAGAACTATGTACTGCTACAATGACAAATGCCAATTATAGAGAAAAACTTAGTCATTCAGGGTAACATAAAGACTAACAGTATCATTTGAATAGAAAAAAAATCCTGAAGCAGCTGCAGTAGCTGCATATACTGTGTACATATACTATGTAGTCAACATATACTGTGACTGTGCAGTACAATGATAGAGCTGGTGTTTTTTTGCGCTACAGTGTCCTACTACAGTATGCAGGTGCCCTGCATGCTAGTGCACCATCAGATGCGCTTGCAGCTCTCTTCGAGGGAGCCATGCAGTGAGAGCACAGCAGCAGGGGCAGATCTCCCAGCACAGCTGGGAGATACCCATCCCTCACCAGAGAATTCCCCTGCTCAGGGAAATCCCCTATTCATCAAGCTGTTTCATCAGGTATGAAGGAAATGTACCAGAAGTACTAGTAATAATACTAATCATACTACCACTAACCAGAATTCTTGAAATAAGTTTACTAAGGTTACTGTGTGTGATGGTTTTGTATGAAAATCAGTGATAGAAAAATATGACAAGCTTTAAAATACAAAAAGTTTTATCTACTTAAAATGCTGTTTGCATTACAGAATTTCCCACATCCCTTTAAACATGTTTTCAGGTTATGCCTTGTGTGTTTTTCTTTCCTTTTGATTAACTGAAGAAAGATTATTATGTAACATTTGGTTCAGTTTACTCCCATTGTCTATTAATAATGATTTTATTTTAGCATACAAAACAGACATAGTTTAGTAATACTCATGTTAATGTTTCTTTTTTCCTGAAAAACTTTATTTGCCAAAGGCATGATAACAGAACTAAAATTGCTTACAAAAGAAACAAGAAAGGTTTCCCATAACCAAATTTCCCACCTTAGGAGGAAGGTTCACAAACTGTTGAGTAATTCAAAAATATTACTGAACCTCCAGTGTTTAATGGGAGTTTATCATGCAAAACATTTTTCAGATCTGCAACGTGTTAAGAGCTCAGGCCACAGTTTTCAAAACTGGCTGCATATCCACTGATAGGTTTCTGCAGCCTGATTTCAAAGATGCTGAAAATATACCTTCTCTGGAAATGGAGCTCATAGGAGCACCTCCAGAAAAGAAGCTATCAATTTAGATACCTACATGGCCATTTTGTTGCCAATATTACAAATGGTTATACACAATAGGCATAGCTTGTTTATATTCCAGCAGCCTCTGTGCAACGCTAAGGTCTCAGAACCGTAAGTTGGCTAAAGGAGCTTTTGAAAGAGTTACCCTGTGGCAGCTGAGACATGCTGAATAATTATGAGCCTCTTACAACAGGAAAAAAAAAAGTGAAGTATGTTATTTTAAACCTCTTTCACTGAGCTAGAACCACAATTAGTTATACAACTCAACTAATCAAGCCATAGTAGTTCACTCACGTATGCAGGGATAAATCTTCTGACAATTTAACAGCATTAGAATCAGAGAGTTTACTCTGATACAAATAAAAGATGGTCCTAACCATTTTCATCAAATCTGGTACTTCTGCTTCAGCCATAGGATATTACAATATATATTTGGCTTGATTTAAAGACCATAAATGATAAAGAAATCAAAAACATTTCTAAATAAACTGCTCTACTGGTTAATAAGCCTCATATTTAAAAAAATCTTCTATCTTATGTGGTAGTCAAGTAATTTTGTGTCCAATTAACCACCTAAGCATGTTTAAATTACTAATACTATTTTTTCATGTAGTATTTTTAATGAACTTTTTTTTTCCATAAATTATTTTTGTTTAACTCCAAAGCTTTTCCTTTTTCTTCATGATATTTTGACTTGTCATTTAAGTGGTTTTCACAGACAGTTCTTCTGTGGTTACTCAGTGCTACAGTGACTGACATAACTGCTATGACAACATGACTAGCTACTCATGTTGCAAGTGGAATTTCTTCAGTTTTTCAGTTCCACTTTAAGTCTCTTCTTTCCTCTGAAGACTAAGTCTTGTGCAGTTATGATTTTCATCTTGGCTAGGAGTTCCACATGTCAAAACCATTAGTTCAAAGGGAAACTCCTAAAACTTAGTAAATTCTTGTAAAAACTCTAAAAATGGATATAGAAAAATCAAATGCAACCCATTCCAGTTCTGTGACTGCTTTCTATTATGTTCTCTAATTAAAGAACACTATTTCAATAAACTAATTTTAATATTCTTGCATTCAAAACTACGCTTCTGTTGTTTCTTCATTGATTTATCTTGCTTCCTTGCATTTTCAATTAGTTCTTTAGATATATCCACTGTAAACAAAAATAGCATTCACTCTTTCCCACATACACACACATGTATACATACCCACATGAAGACCTGAGCAGTCTCTACTTCAACAGATTGAGGCTTTTCAAGACAAACACCCTGCTGAGAGATGGTCAAAATACCACAAGATTGGATCTGTGGATAAGCAAAAAGTGAAAAAAGTAGCAGCACAGAAACACAAATCATTTCCTCTGCCCTTAGTCATTACAAATCTTTGCATTGCTTAGAGGGCAACAAAGCAATTATTTTCCTGTACTAGCAATTACTGCTGCACCTGTTTTACTTTAATCCCACATTATTGCCTCTCTCTAATATCAGCACACCAAAGTCTCAGTACATGAAACAAGGATCATTGAGAAAACATGTATAATTACAGAGCCTGAATTTAGTGCTGTGTACCTGGGACAACTTTCCTGGAACACCTGGGCCTATGCTAACAAGGAAACAGAGAAAAGTATTTAAAAGATAAGAAAAAACAATCTGTGTACTGCGCTTTCTTTTGAAAGTATTTTGAACTGCTTATAATTTGCTTCTGACAATTAGCCAACCTAATTAGGCAACCTGTACTCCTACACGTTACTATGTATTCTCCTATGCTTATGACAGAATGATTTTTCAGTATTGTTAAAGCTAAAGAGCTGTCCTACCAGCAAAACATTAAAAAATTAATTTTATTTCCTCTGACCACCACTGCTATAACTTTTTTATTCTTATGCAATGTGTTATTTCAAATATAACTATTTATATCTAAGATTGATTTTTTCAAAGTAGTAAGATGACAACACTGAAAAGCTAAATGATCAAATTATAAAAAATGCTTTCTCTTTTCTCCATGTTTGTTCATATAGCATTAAAAATGAAATAATTCATTCTCTATCACATATTTTGCTCTGTCAATATGTCACAACATTACCCAGAAACAAATTGAAATATTTTAAATACTAATAAGCCCATGGATATTACCGCCAGGTTGCTTTTTTTTTTTTTTAGGGGGAAGAAGATAGTAAGATCTGAAAGAGATCAGACTTTTATATGAATTTGACAATTTGTTGCTATGACAAAGAAAAGGTTTTTGTAAGGGCATAAATTACATGCTTCAGGGCACATGTTTTGTATCCTTCTTTGTAGCAACTCATGTCATCTAATGTAAAAGAAAGGACATTAATTAGACCAGCCAGACCCAGGTGTCTGATCCAGTGCAACAGTCCTAAGATTTTTTGTTCCTGATCTGACAATAGCAGAAGAGAAAAATACTAATGATTAGTGCTAACAGGAATACCAAGGTAAGGGCCTGCTGCTGTGGCACGTTTTTGTTTTATTCTGTTTTGCTTTTTGTGGACATTTCTGCACTAGGGACTCTACGCTCATGGCTACTTGCATGAAAGCCAGCACACGTGCACCAGATAAAAATAATTTTTGTCCCTCCATCAGCCCAGCTGAAAATTGAACTATAATCATTATGCTTCACCAGTAATACCCTAGTATCATCCTATTACCAATTCGCTACGTGATCTTTTTCATGGTCAAGCGAAAACAAGTTCTTGAAACAAATACACAAACACTTCCCTCATGCATAAGCACTCTTCCTGTGTTTAGTAACCCAAGTCATAGAGCACTCCAGCCAGATGTAAGCCATACACAGATGCCATGCTCTGAGGTAGGCAGATCTGCAGCAGCAAGAGACAGCAAGCGTGCCTCTCTGACGCAAGAGTGTTTGCTGTCGGCCTGTCTGTCTTGTGGTATCCCCTCCCTGTACTTGCACTTATCTTTCTGAGAAACTGCCCAGCTGTGCTGCTGCTTGGGAATAAGCAACTCGTGAAACAGATTTCACGTTTCAGACCCTTCCTCCCACGGGGGAGCGGAGGGGCCACCCGCTCCCCTCCTGACACGACTCCGCAGCCTCACACCTTTCCCCCTGCGCGCTGGCCCACGGCCCTGCCAAGAAACACGCCAAGCGGGCTGCCAGCTCTCCCGAGCAGCGGGCTGCCGGCCCGAGCAGCGATGCCCTTTAGGGGAAGGTGCGAGCGGGGCCCTCGCCCCCACCAGCTACAGCCGCCGAAGGGCGCCGGCCACCCCGGCACACGAGGCCCCCTCACACCCGCCGCGTAACGGCCGGCAACGGCCGCCTGCCCCTCCCCCGCCCCTGCCTCGCCGCGGGCCGCGGAGCCCGCGCCCGGCAGCGCGCAACCTGCCGCCCCGCGGCGCGGCCGCCCTCCTCGGCGCGGCCAATGGGGCGCGAGGGCGGGGAGGAGCGGCGGGCAGCTGCCCTCGCTGCCTCCGCCCTCCGCGGCGAAACTCGGCGGGAGCGCCGCGGGGAGCGAGACGGCGCCCGCGCCCGTGCCCGTGCCCGCGCCCGCACCCGCACCGCACCGCTCCGCGCCTGCCGGCGGGAGGGCATGAGCGGCGGCCACCGCGCTCTGCCAGCCGCCGCGGCCAGGCTGTCCGCGCCGCCCCCGGGGGCGCCTCCAGCGCCGCGCTGAGCGCTGCCCGCCTCGGGGGTCGCTGCCAGAGGCGGCGGAGGCCGGGCGGGGCGGGCCGGCCGCGACCCGCCGCGGGGCTCGGGACGCCCAGGGCGGGGAGGGGACGGCCCTCCGCCCCTGCGCGACGGCTGCCCGCGACGGGACCGCAGCCCGCGACGGCTCCGTCCTCGGAGGGTTGTTGGACTGAAATACAGGATTTTCTTCTTCTTTTTTTTTTTTTCTCTCTATTTGAACTTTTATTTTCACGTTAAACTTCCTCCCCGCCTCGTCTCCCGATTCTTTTAGGGTTTTTTTGGTTTTTTTTGGACCCGCTTTCACTCGCCTCCCCAGAGGCAACGCAGGCATCATGTCCTTCGACCCCACCATCATGCCACCTGCAAACGGCTCTGCCAACGGGACCGCCAGCGAGGGCGGGAAGCCCCCCACCATCCCCACCGTCATGTTCATCTTTGGCGTGGTCGGCAACCTCATAGCCATTGTGGTGCTCTGCAAGTCCCGGAAGGAGCAGAAAGAGACCACTTTCTACACGCTGGTCTGCGGGCTGGCAGTCACCGATCTTTTGGGGACCTGTCTGGTGAGTCCAGTTACGATTGCCACTTACCTGCAGAATCGTTGGCCAGGAGGACCAGCGCTGTGTGAGTACAGCTCCTTCATCCTCCTGTTCTTTGGACTCTCTGGCCTGAGCATTATCTGTGCCATGTCTATAGAGAGGTACCTGGCCATCAACCATGCCTATTTCTACAACCATTACGTAGATAAGAAGCTGGCAGGGCTCACGCTCTTTGCCATCTATGCTTCCAACGTGCTGTTCTGCGCCCTTCCCAGCATGGGGCTCAGCAAATCTACCTTGCAGTACCCCGACACTTGGTGTTTCATAGACTGGCGAGCAAAGGAGGCCACTCATGCGGCATATTCCTACATGTATGCTGGCTTCAGCTCCTTCCTCATCATGGTCACGGTAATCTGCAACATCCTGGTGTGTGTGGCCCTAATTCGCATGCACCGCCAGTTTATGCGACGCACATCCTTGGGGACAGACACCACCTCCAGCCGCTTATCTGACTTTCGCAGACGCCGGAGCTTCCGTCGGATGGCCGGAGCAGAGATCCAGATGGTTATTCTACTCATTGCCACTTCCCTGGTTGTGCTCATCTGCTCCATTCCTCTGGTGGTGAGTAACATAGTGCAACCCTTCTTCTTTTCCATCACCCGCATTGCTGAGTCTTTTCTCCTCCTGGCCTATGCCTGTAGGAGAGAGTGCCGTTTAGCCAGTAGTGCTAACTGTCAGAATAACTTTAATGCAGCTAGCATACATACATGGTGATATAAAATTGTATTAATTTATATTTACAGCAAGAAACACACTTACACCAAGTTCTAGGCCCCTTTGATAGCTTAAAATCCCGTGCCACCAATTCTTAATAAATTTTTCACTGTTTAACCAGAATCTACGCAGCAGAAATCCTCGTGAGAGCTCAAGGCCCTTCAAAGTTCACTTCTTAAATTAATTTGTAATGAGTGAGGCTTGGGGTTGGCCTGCATTTTTGGATGTTTATTGTGTTTTTAAAATGCGCGTGCTGTTGCTGAAGGGTACAGTATTCCTTATTATGCGGATGAAGGAGAGAGTTCTGTTCTTATGGCATTGCCAACCTACTTAACTTCAGACCCCAACATGAAACAGAGCTTCCTGTCCTGAGGAATTCATTGTCTTTGGGGTAGAGCCCACATTCTTACATCCCTCAATAAGCCCCCCAGGGAGGGAGGGCTAAAATCAGTGGAGCCACTTGTTAGTATAACTTTCACTTAAGAGAAAGTTGCAAGAATCCGGACCGTATAAGCCTATAGATCAATCACACTGAAATGTCAGAGAACATTACCACTAATCACTTGCTAATTTCCTGAAACAGCTGATACTGTAATTGTCATTGAACTGAAGGTGTAGGATCTACTTTCTTCTGTTCCTCCACCTTAACTCAAGGAAGGGAGAGGAGAGGGGGGGGAAAAAAAAAAAAAAAAAAGAAGGCTCCAGGCTGTTCCTGCTTGCCACCCACCATAATAAAACTTGGCGAACTTCTCCCCTCTTCTGGCTCAGAGACATTAAACAAACAATTAATTGGCTTGCCTTGCCCTATTCGCCACCTTCCAAAATACAATTTATGGAGCCAAGCAGTAGCTGTTAGACAAAAAGTGGTTTTAGAAGATGAATAATTTTAAGGGAGTTTATCGTAGGTAGGAACTATTCTGCAGTCACACCACAGTAGAGGGGTTATGATGTGTGTGAAATACAGTTGGCCAACTAGGATTGAGGAAAAAATACTGCATATAACGCAATATGGAGGTTTAGAAAAATAGGTCTGAAAGGCACTTTGAGAGGTCGGTGACTCCATCCCCCTGCTCCAAAGGAGGGTGTAATTGTAAGAGTCAGGCCAGTTTTGCCACATTACTAACATATACAGAAGCCAGTGAAGTGTGGCTTTGCTTGAGTACCAGCTCTCCAGCTGTCACTACAGTCTCTTGTCCTTCAGGGTTGTCATTTCACGTTGCACCATGGCGTAACTGAGCACATTGCCATGTGCTTATTGCTTGTCCTCTGAGGGAAATCAAAACGTGCTGTTTAAGTTGCGTAGAGGGTGTCTCTGAATGTCTGTTAGATCTAGGAACCGCGCACAACCTGTTCTGCAGTCCAACGTCATAAACTTCGCAGTTAAGCCAGCTTGCCACAGCAGGAGGCACTGGGTCACACAGACTGGCCAATCCCAGACAGTACCTGTGGGTGGACAGTACTTAATTTCATGAATCTAATATTGTAACAGCCACTTCACAAAATATCGTATTTTCAGAAGAGATGCTGGTAAATACAGAGAATAGCTTCTGGGAATTAAATACAATGTTGTAAGATGATATAGGATATCAGTTAATGGACTCCAGCAGTTTTAGAAAAAACAGAGCCTGTATCCCCTGGAGGAACAGCTAGAGGAAGGTTGAGAAGTCTGAATATAAAGTACAAAATGAAATTGTTCATATTCATTAGGAGTTAGCTAGTCTCTTACAGAACAGTTTAAAAAGCGGGGGGGGGGGGGAGGAGGGACTACTAGAAAGGGGACTAGATTGTTGACAGTTAAAATTAATGAACTTGGGTGGGGCAAAAGGTTTATTATTTAAAAAGTTGCTAGTGGAAAACTTGCATATAGCAGGTGGTGTGTGAAGGTGCAGGTGATGAAGGTCTGTATTTCTCTCAGACCTTGATTTCCACTACTTTAAAAGTCCTTGGGACTGTTCACAGGTTAGCTTTTCACAGGTAAAACAGCACACCTTTTCTATATGTAAGATGAGGTTAAAGACTTAGTCCTTGCCCTATGTCTGTATTTCACTTAGATGCATGATTTAAAAAAAAAATGAAGCTTTTTTAAAAAAAGAAAAACCAAAAAAAAAACCACATGCAGATAAATCTTTACAGTGTCCAGTATGGTGAAGTTACTTATATTAAAAGTAGCTTTGCCTCCCCTGTGGGGAAAAAGCTATAGCCATATATGCATGTTTATACCATAATGTACTACTGTGTAAACCACTCCATGCTCTGTCCTCTGCTGTTGTGTATATATATTGAGTTTATGAATTCCAAAATAAACTAAGAAGTAGTCACAGAAGTAATATCTTTACGATGTAAATCCTTAGAAAGAGTCACTAGCAGAGACGGGAAGATCCTTAATATATATGTACATTTTTATGACTCAGAGGAGTTCTTCAGAATTAAACTAGAGAGCCCTTAATACAAAGGAGGGGCTCACTTATATCAGGAAAGCGTGGCAAACACAAAGAACGTGCAAGTAGTAAGGTGGTGGTGGCGGCATAGTTCAGTTACATAAAGCAGGCACAGAGGGTGCTTTGTGACTGAAATTTTCTGATGGGCTGATTTCCTACTGATGATTTAAGCTGAATAAACTATAACTTAAGTCAAAGCAAAGCAACTTCTGAAAGAGACGTGAACCTCTAACTTTTTTAGAATTAACTCTTTTGTAAGTTAATGAAATCGTAGACAGAAATAATCCATCAGGCTATATTTATTAGGGTTTAACAAAAAATCTTAAAGTCCTGAAATATTAAATAACTCTGAAATAGTAAGCAAAGGCTTGTCCTAACTCTAAAATGTGTTTAATGAGTAGCAAGCTGAGTCACGGCGAACAGCAGTTTTTAATAATGAGATGCTCCAGTGCTCAGTTGAATTTGTTAGTATTTTAGTGATTTATTCAGAAAATCAGCAAATTATTATGACAAGTGCTGTTATAAAATTACAAAGGAGTGTACAAAACTGAAGGAACTTGATGGAACTGAAGGCTGATCAGATTTATCCAGGATAACGTTGAAAGAAATACGTACGAGTGAAAGTAAACGTGCCGTATAGCCTGATGTGTTGTAAATGTGCAGAAAGTGATGTGGAAGGCATGAGGAAGAATCTGGTAATAGTTTGAAAATGAAATGAGGACTCTGCATTGGTTATCTCACCATTTAAAAGATTTTGAGTTTTTAGAAAATAGTATCAGATATAGTTAAAAGTAGGGAATAAGTTATATTAGGAAGGAGTTTATCAAGAATATAGTAAAAATTATTATCCAGCTTAAGAAAAAAATCTGTTTCAAGAATAGATAGGCACATACCAGTCAAACTCTGTGATTCACTCTAATTCACTCTGTCAGATGCTATTATATTTTTAAGGACCTGATCATTTTCTGATCCTGACCGCTGAAAATTGTTGTTAAATTAAGGTGAAACAGAAGATAAAATACCATGTGTTAGCATATACGTCCGGTTGAGCACATGAAAGAATTAGGAGTTTGTAACTTAATATTTAATTGATCTAAAAGTTTGAATTTTGTATTGCCTTGGTTTGGCTTGTTTTTTTTTTTTTCTGCAGTATCAGGGACTGTCCACAGCCAACAGCAAGGTGGCAGACGTGATTTTTGAGCAATGGGGTGATCTCTTACAGCAGACACTAAGCCCTTAGAGGACAAAGGTTATTGGCTTGTAGAGCTGAAAAACTTGTTTTCTGCTTACTACTGTACAGTTTTTAAATCTGTCCTATCAATATGTGTGCACATATATTATGAGAACAGGTGGAAACTATGAAGACAACTACTCCTCTGATTATTCTGTGACAGTAATTATATTGACAGTACCTCATAGAAATAGAAATTATGATTTGCATTTGTATTTTGTAAAAAGAAAAAGCAGCAAACAGCAGGCAGGGCTATGATCCTGCTACTACTTCTCACTTGAAAATAAACTTAAACACAATTGCAAACAAACTGCCAATACTTCTAAAACATGTTGCCTGAATCCTACAGCTACAAAGGTTAACCAATACAAAACCCACTCAATGGGGTATATGCTGTTCTAGCTTGCTTCTTTCCTTAATTAGGATTTCAAACCGCACAAATTTCAAGCATCAGATTGGCTAACATATGAAGTAATGGATTCCAGTGACTGGGCATTTATTTAGAAGATATAAGACAGAATCCTCTATCATGCGATATCCTGTAACAGAAGACTTGTAGCTGAAACAGGATGTACATCTCACTGTGCTTGTAGATAATACATTAGTAAATGCTGTTTCATGGGTATGTGAAGAAATGAAAAAACTGATACAGATTAATTTTTACCATATTTTTTGATTAAGACTTAATCCAAGCAATAGGCCTGAATTGATATATGCAGCTAACATTTTTTGGGCTTGTAATAAGAGACAGCATAACCTTTCTGGTAAGTTGAAATAGTTGCGTACAGTCCACAGTTTTCACTACACAGGTCTACATTAGGAATCTTTTAGCTACATATCATGCACCTGTCAAAAGGAAATAAAGTGTACAGAGATAACAAAGAAGTGTTGCGCAATTAGACGTTGTCCTTTTCAGTCACAGTCACTACTTAAAGACATTTTTGTCTTTCAGTAAACTCTGCCAGGTGGATAGAGAAAGGTGAATTAGATACCTCGCATTTCAGATGTTGCTTATCAAAAGAACAGTCCCACTATTAAACCTCTAATGTGCAACTACAGCTACATTTTTTTAAAAAAACAAAGATTTCTGAAGTTGGACTGTGTACTTCTTCAGCTATCATCAAAGTATACTTTCTGGTTCTGTGATCGGGGTGAATTTATCAGCAAATACCCTTCCCTATCACTCCTCTAGTCTTCCTAGTAATAGTTTAGTAATAGTAGCTGTTGGAAGGCCTCTGCTCCCACAATACTGCCCTTCGGACTCATAGCTGTAAGGGCAGGTACCTGTTCAATAGCAGTGATCAAATAGTCAAGTACGTAGGCCATACCTTCAGGATGTATTCCTCTGCACAAAGAAAATCTTACAGAAAAAGATAAGGAAGAACATTTGGAAGGAAATGTTACCGCACAAGTTAAATTCTCTATAAAATGTGTTAAATTCTCTATAAAAATTCTCTATAAATTTGTGTATATATATGGCCTCTCACCAGTTTTGGAAGGAAAAAAATCTCACACAAATGGCCTAGTAGATATTTCAAGAACTGAGTCTAGCTGATGTCAAACATACTCACAACTTTTCAGCCTTCCACTTTGTGGAATCCAGGCTGCTGCTTTTCAGGTTCAGAGCTTGTGTCAGAAAAGAGCAGTTTTACTTGCACAAGTTTATAAATCAAGCCACAAAACTTTTGCACACCTGCAGAGTGTATCACTGGTAGCACATTTACCTTTGCTAGCCCTCTTCTTTCATGTAATTGCTGCCCATCAGAGCAAGGTTGCTAAGAGAGCTCATTTTACTCTTAATTTTGAAGCGCAGGATGCTGTGACTATGACATCTGTGCCACCTAGCGGTGTGATAGTAAATTCTATAGTCAAGTCAGATAAAAGACTGGCTCTCCTGGACCCATCCACAGACAAATAGCAAGATATTTTAAGTATATAAAAACATCATAAATAAGTACTAGCGAAACTGTACATATTTATAAATTTTAGACTCCAGAGGGACTGGTTGTCTTTCAGCCAGTGGTACACAGAATCATTTACTGATGCACATCAGATAGCAATTGCAGTGGGTTGGAGGCTAGTATAAAATGCGTCATGATAATAAAATTCAAAGCAAATGCATCTTAAGAAAATAAAAACCCATAAAAATAAACTTGATATGTATAGGAATACTTTTTAAAGTACCTCAGTTGCAGGTTTGGCTGGACAGAAGAATCACCTCAGTAATACGTATTTGTCAAAAAGACATCTGCAATGTAGAAATCATTAGGAAAGTAACTGAGAATAAAATTTGTATTACTATACCACTGTATAAATTCATGATTTTCCCATTTTAAATTCTGTGGGAAGGTTTCATTACTCTTAAAAGTATGCAAAGATACAGAGAGAAAGAAGAAAGATGATTGTTGATTTGACACTCATTCGTTTAAGTGAGGCTGTGTGTGTAGACTCGTCAGTTTGAGGGTCGGTGTCATCAAAGCCTACAGAGTCCTGATGGAGATGGTAGTAGGGAACAGGAACACCTATTCCTGGCTCCTCTTGCAGTACATTCACCTGGGCTACATAGTCTGCCTATCAAGCAGCAGATTTAAAACCAACAGGAAATAAAGGAAATAATAGTTTTTCCCACAACACTCTACAGCTCCAGGCTGCTATGGAGACCAGAAATATAAATGCCCTAAAAAAACCCCAAAGAACAAAACTCATCCAGATTCATCCTTCGGCTCAGGGAATCCCTGAATCATAGCCAGTTGATGGTTGGGGAAGGATGTGCATGCAAGGGACCGCTCCACATTTGCCCTGATTCTTACTTTTTCCCTGAGCATCTGTTATTGGCTACTGTCTAGTTTTAGAAAGACACAACTCATCTACCAAATGAGTACAGAGCATGTCACTGTCATATCAGAGCAGAGACGATGTCCACTGCTATCTCACAGTCATCCTGTTAGCCTGCTCGGCACAAGTAACAGCATCCCACACCACCCAGAAACTTTTCAGCTCTCCTGTGCTTTTTGACTCACCTAATCTGGTACTTCTCATACTGATCTTAAGCTATCAGTTATTCACCATTATGCCCATAAAACAAAGTATTTTAGAAAATATGTTACATAAAAGCTTTTTTCAAATATAGGCAAGGCTCAGGGAGAAGCCCTAAACAGACTGAGAAGCAGGTTGGGAACCCCCACCTCTTTGTGGTATGACCTTTGCATTCAGAACCCTGCCAGTGAAGAGGAATTCTGCGCTTTTTTTAAACAAATTGTATTTATAGCTTTGGAGCACATTCACACTCTGAATTCTGACAAGCAGAATACCAACCACACATTGCCCCGCTCCAAAACAAATTGTGAAGTTTTTCACCAGACTTGCAGGACTTCATAGGCCCTACTTCTAATAAAAATGACTTTAAAAGGCTGTTTATGTTTAGCTTCAGTTTATTTAAATGCTTGGCTGCCTCCTTGCCTGTAATCTTCTCCCAGCTAGGCTAGACCTGATTCATTTCAGGAATCAAGGCGAAGGCCAAGATGAGACTTTAAAAAACTTGTAATATTGCTAGTAGATATTTACTGTATCAGATAAGAGAATTAGTCACTCACCTTAAGGCATTTGAAGAAGATGGCATCTTACATAGAAAATTATTTTCAGTGGCTTTCCTAGGCCTTCCTAAAATTCAGGACATGGTGTAGGTCTTGCTAAAATGGAAAGCAGGTATTTGAAACTGCTAAGTGTAATAAACTCATCTGATGTGATGCTCCTTGGTGGCACTGGAAAGACAGCAATTGATGTCAAAGGAATTGGACTGTGCCTTGCTCATACTAGCATTTACAAAAGTCAGCCATAAACCAGGGAATGGACTGGTTACCATTCTTTTCTTAGATTCAAAAAAAAAAAAAAAGAGTTATTTCTGTTTTGAAAACAGGATCCTAATTAGCCCTAATTAGCCTTAAATTTTGCGCGTGATAAATCAGAAGTGCCAAATAAATAGTCACTTCACCCAGCAACCTCAAAATCTTTAATGTCTTGACTGTTTCAGCATTATTTTTATGCATTTGTAAGAAGAACCAACACGTAGGAGAACAAGAGTGCTCCAGTTCAATGCTGGAATCATCTCGGTCAACTAAAAATCTGCTATCTGGGAGATCATTTCCTTTCTCCTCAAAACATGCTGCAACAAGCAAACAGCTAAGGGTAGTCAAAGCTTTGAAAGTCCAGTAATGACAGCTGCCAGCAAAATGTGTTTCTAAACTAAGGAGTAGACAGCTCTGGACTTGTTTCTGGAGACCAATTTACTTCTTGGATTATAATCTGAGTTTCAGTATCTAAACATACAATTATTAGACCTTTGCTAGAGGAAACATGCATCAATTGGCCTGGTCTCCTCCGAAGAGTTAGACATCTCTTTGCAGACAGTATAGGATTTGAGGGGTACAATTAAGCAACGAATACAGGTCTAAATCTTTGCTCCTGGGTTCTATAAATTGACAAGAAAGAAAAACAGCAGCCAAAACTTGAACCTTAAAGAATTTCTCAGACTGAAGTAGTTGAAAGCTCAACTTTTAACTCTGAGGAGAGAGGAGCAAACTTTCCCATCTATAACCAAGGTCATTTTACAGCAGATTCATCTGATTTTCTGCTAATTCCAAAAATAAACTCACAAACGTTGATCTGAGATTCTGGGCTTGGCCAGTCTTTTCTCTTCCTATAACTTGCAGTCGCAAATCTAGATCTCTGTTTTGAAATGTAAACTTGGATTTTCTGATGTAATTGTAAAATTGTCTTTTTCTTCCACCCCCCCCCCCCCCCCCCCCCCATCTACTTGGGTAGGTTCGTGTCTTTGTGAACCAGCTGTACCAGCCTGAAACAGTGAGGGATGTGAGACAAAACCCTGACCTGCAAGCCATACGCATTGCCTCAGTGAACCCCATCTTGGATCCATGGGTTTACATCCTCCTCCGCAAGACTGTGCTCAGCAAAGCTATTGAGAAGATCAAATGCCTCTTTTGCCGAATCGGAGGAGCTCGGCGGCAGCACCCCGGGGGCAATTTCAACTGCGTGGATGGCCGCAGGACCTCCTCTGCCATGTCCAGTCAGTCACCTTCCTTCATCTCACGTGAGCTGAGGGACATCAGCAGCACCTCACAAACACTGCTCTATCCTCTAGAGTTAAGCGAAAGCAGCACGGGGGGTCGCATGCTGCTTCCAGGCCCCAGTGCAACCTTGGCTCAGTCTGACACTACATCCGTAAGGACACTGCGCAGCTCAGAGACCTCAGACTCTTCACAGGGGCAGGACTCTGAGAACATCTTCTTGGTGAATGAAATCCAGCCTGGCAGTGGGGCTAGCTCCACATCCAAGGGCAGCCCTCTCCAGGTCACCTTCCCCCCCGAGACGTTGAACTTATCAGAAAAGTGTATATAGCAATGAAAGCCATCAACCCGGATGATCCTTCCCGGTACATTGGAAAAACTGGTGCAATAGATAGGCGTTTTACCTATTCAAGGGGAGAGGGGTTCAGCTATGCTCCAAAGGGCTATTTTTCTCTTGTCATGTGATGGGTACATTTCTTTTAGACTACTGAGGACTGCATGGAACAGACACTGCACTTGTCCCTGTTATCAGAAATTGTGCAAAACAGGTCTAACAGGACTGGAAGCATGAACTGTCTTGTTCCTGGACACAGGAGAGCTACAGGCTCTGGAAGTAGAAAAATCCATCACCTGTTTTTCTTTATCTGTCCAAATCTGGTAGAACGGTGTTTTCTCTCCCTGTGGCTGCTTAGCTATCAAGGTTTTAAGCTTCTGGTACTAGAGCTAAAGGTGAAGCAGCTACTCTGAACTGTACAGAGCGCTACTCTAGCAGCTATCCGGGGTAGGATTTTAAAGTGTCTCACTAAAGCATGAAAATGTGAATTTTTACTGTTGTATATGTCAGGATTGAAAATATTTAAAAGTCTATTCTTCTCTATGAGAAGGTTTCGTATTAATACAAGGTATATAGAAATGATTGCCAGCTTTCTCTTCCCCCAGTGTTGCCTGCTGAGAAGACATTCTTGTTTTAGATTTGTTGTCCATGGTAGATTCACAAGCTGATGAGAGTTAGTTCTCTATAAAGGAATAAATAAAAACTTTGAGTGAAATGGGAACACGTGCTATTAAGAGAGAAAAAGAAAACACATCCTTTCAGTTAAAAATATTCCTTTTCAGTATATGTACATACTAGAAAGATTTTATTTATGTGCTGAGACTGTTCCTCTGTATAACACAGCAGCTCCTCTTGGAGCACTTCGGCCCACATTCTGCACACACTTAACATTGCCCAACTAAGTAGTCTCTCTGCTGCCAGGGTGACTCCTTACACGTAAAGTTAAGGACAGACAGAAGTGCTTTTAATATCAGGGCCTAAAACTTTCAATCCCTGATTAATAGTCTTAATATTCACTTTAGCTAAAACATCACTGATGTAATAAAGGTATTTTTTCATAGCATTTATCATTTTATTTTAAATAGTAAATAGAATTTTTATGTCTGTGTAATCTGATATTCCATCAAATAAACATACAAAACCATGGAAGCAGAATCTTCATTTACAAGTATAGATTATAGAGAACCTTATCCTTATCTTGGACCCCTTGAAAATTACTTGTTCCTAGAGTTTTAATGGCAAACACATCACAAAAAATAACTGTTAATTAGTGACAGAAAGCTTCGTGTTTTATTTTGCAAGGGTTAGATCTTGTTCCAGAAAAACTGTTTTATCAAAATCACTTTCTGTACCGATATTTATGTTTTGTCAAATACTAAGCATGTTATGCTGCTTACAGTGTTTTCATGTGAAATGCTTTATTGTAATGAAAATCTTGAGCCTCATGTTGATATGCTTAAGCAGTTGTATTGACTAAAATAATTTTGGAGATCACAATTAAATGGAAATGTTCTGCTTGATCTCAGAAGTTTATGCAAGTCTGCCATTCAGTGCCAACTCCTCACCTTAATAAGCCACCCATTTCAGAACACTTCGCCCTTAGCTACTGTCAAAACATACTTTGTTCTGCAAGTTTCCAAAACACCACAGCATGATCACCATCAGAATGAGGAAGCTATCTTCTAAAATTCCCCTGAGGGCATTGACACAGAGCCAAGAAAAGTCTTCACACAATAAAACAAAAATGATCAATGTATTTTCCATTAACAAGGCAGCAGTTAAGCTTTATTTGCTTGGATACATGGGGAAAGTGAAGTTACATCTCCGCACAGATATTTGCACCAGAAGTCACTGTTCACCGGATAAGGTGGAGAACAGTATTATCCACATTTCTACTGAAGCTAAAGATCTGTTCAAATTCTGTGCAGTTAAACTACTCAGCTATGGTCTATTGCTTTACTCGTGACCAACAACTAGAATACACTTACTGTATTTGAGCCAGGCCTATATATTACTGATGAAAAATAAATGCATGTGGTCTGGAAGAGTTTTAAGCAAGAGTAGGGCATCTTAAGTAGCTGACCTTCTAGCATAACATGTTTCTTAGCAAACATGTATGATAAGCCTGTGGTCATTTTCCTGCCCGCAGCATTAGCTGGTATGTCAACAGTGGACTGGATGCATAGCATACAGGGTATCATCATTAATTCCCTCAATACTGAACTCAAGGATTGCCAATCAACCTGCAGATGAAAAAGTTTCCTGAGGAATAGTGTTATTATCTAGGAGAACTCAACATCAGTGCACAAGGACAAAACAGGGAGCATCTCTAATGCTTAGTTACAAACATGGATGGATGTTCAGAAATAGTCTAGCTAAAAGGACGGGGCAAGTGTGCTTTTGTTTAGGGTGACACACTGCATATCCCTCCCTCCCTTGCCTGCCAGTCCCAATCAGCTTTGGAACCTTCCTCCATTCTGACACTATACAGACCATGAGTAAATTATTGAATTCTCTCCCTCAGCTTCCCTTCAGTTAATATTTAAGTCCAGGAAAATAATAAGTAAATAAACTGCAGGTTTGTAGAAATTACTGACACAAAAAAAGTTAAAATAATAGGTTATTTTCCTGCTAGGCATTACATATAGTTTTCATACTTTTGAAAGGGCTTCCTTTCTCATGCATAATAGCTCCCCTTCCACTCCCCACCTCCCAGAGATGCATATAGCACTGACATAGCCTGCCTTCCACATCTGCATCCACTTTCCCCAGCCCTCTAAGCATTCATTAAAAAATACTCATTCGCTACTCAAAACTTTTATCCCAAATTTACATCTCCTTGACTCCATCCTGCTTAGTCCCATCAATACCAATCCTGCACCCTCACTTACAGCAGTACATAACCTCAACCACAGCTTCACAAAAGCCTTTCCATCAGCAATACTGCTAGACGCCTCCCCTCCAAGTCCTGTTCCCCAAACCCCAGTCCTAACTCAATCTGAGCCCATGTGCTGTAGAATGGCTTTGGAGAATCTACCCACCGTAGGCAGGATGAGAGCCAAGGTCTGTAGGAGACAGTGGAGACATGAAAATGCGTTAAGTTTGTTTGAATTCCTGATCAATAATATAGGCTACCATTAGGGTTAGGCCTGCCTTTAGGGTTGAAGATATACTGACAGAGGGCTTGGACTGTAAGGGTGGGGCTGTAGGAATCTGTAATAAACCAAACCTTTGCACCTCTGTTGTCTGCAACACTAGCGCCACTTAACCCAAATCAGTGCTACAGGTGCAATGCCAAAGCATTAACAGTATGACTGTAATCCACTACCTTCAAATGGCATCAGCCATCATCCTAACCATGAAGCCTCCTATGAAGATTTGTAGTCCCGGTTCTGGTCCTAGACACAACTGCAAATCTAATTTACATAGGGCAGATTTAATATTAAAGCTACTAAATACCATCAGACCTTGCCACTTCTAGGCCTTGCTCTAGAAGTGTCAACTTTAGCAGGTCTGGAAACGAACTACAGTCTAAATCCCCTGCTCTTGGAACCCAAATCCTGGAACTCACTCCATATATCTGAGCTTTCCCCTTGATCATTTACTCTTTACAATCCATGCAGCTCCTGCAGTCACTGCACTTGCAAACCAGCCCTCCTTAGAGCCAGGCTGGTACATCTAACAGGATTCAGCAATAATCCACACTCGTAAGCGTCTCTTGCTTCTAAACTACTCCTCTCTGGATATACTACAGGTGAAGGACTCCAGTCCATTTGAGAACATGGTGTTAAATGGCACTGACCTTTACAATAATCATATATTATGTGCAATCTGCCAATAAACTGAGCCCTTAAACTTCTGTTTTCTTTAGTCACAGTCCCAACTACTGTTACATTTTATAGCCATTACATGACCCAGAAATTAAGAGAGCACTTGTGCTCAACACTACTAGCTTTGTACTTACCTTATGTGGCCAGGCAGAGTTTTCAATGCTACCTCTCTCTCATCTTGGTCCCAATCACTACCAGTTATTTGAAGACGACTATTAGGGACTAGAAGACTAAAGGAAACCTTTAAGTTTCCTTTTTTGCTCCTCAACTACTGTTAAAATCTAATGTTTCATCATGTTATCAAATTAGTCACTGTTGTGTTACCTGAACAACTTTTCTTTATCCATACTTTCTTTCTCATCTAATATCTTCAGAAAGTATCTGTTCTCTCTCAGTATAACTTACAGACATTTATCTCAGTCTGCAAGGGTAGAATTCATCCGCCCTGTTTCAGCGCCTAAAATTATCACTCAGTCACCTTAGGCTTCCTTTGTAGTCAATGGAAATAATTAGGCGCTTTGGGAGGCTGATTCATCTCATTCTAAGATAGTCATCTAACATAAGGCATATGCCTCAGAGGAATGGTCCTCTGAGGCTGTGTATTTCTTTCCACTGAATATAAAGGGATTCAAAGGAGAAAATTCAGATTTGACTGTTAAACTGCAGATGTTTAAAGTTAAGCAAAACGAATCCCACCTTAACTACTGTTGTCACTGAAATTTCCTCTTTAACTGTGCTGTACCACTTTGTTAAGTATTTTAGCATATGATTCCCATGGAAGGGAGCTATACTGGGGCAACTGCAGCCATTGACACTAGCGATGATGAAGAAAAGCAAAAACCCCTTCTGGTAAAGTGTGAATGTCACTCATAGGTGTTCTACCTTCTTCTTTGGGTCTCTCTCATTTGAGTATCCTTCAGTGGTTTAAAAGGGCTGAGCACTACTTTTTACTAAACACTTTTCCTGAGATGTTTTTGTTTTTTACTATAACACATTAACATGTTCAGAAACAAACAAACTAAAAAGCAGCTAATTAAATGAATAATACCCTAAAAGTCTATGGTAACCCCTACTCTTGTGAAGCCCAAAGAATAAACAGGCATCACCAAGCAGCAGAGAGGCCAATATTTTATTCAAACAGATCCAAAAAATCCCGTATGTGCAAAACACGACATGCTATACAAAAAACAGATGTCAAACTTCCCAGGTTGAGAATAACTTAGTCACAAGAACTTAGCTGCTCCCTGTTACAAGACATTAGGCTATGAAGTCTAGGTATTGTCATGACACTAATCTAGTCAGAACAAAAACACGTTCAACAGGAGCTTTGTGAATCATTTCAGTGAGAGCAGGTTCAGTGGTAACATGGACCTCTGACAGCATGGAGGCAAAGTCCTAACTGTACAAGCAAATACATAACACACTTAAGCATAAGAAGGCAAAGAAAGAGATGTGTTAGATTACAGCCTACCTCCTTCAAAAAATGAGAACACATACCTTACGGCATCTTGCACATACCTTCCTCTAGCCACAGGATGTCTCTTCTTGGAAGAAATCTGTCCACAGCCTTTTCATACTAACTCTTCCTTTGGCTACCTAGATTGTCTAATTTGTTAGGAAAAATTAGATTAAGAAATTCTTCAACAGGGACAATTCTAAACTTCTATCAAACAGTATGTTAATCAAATGTCTATTCAATAAGTATTTAAGGATCTATTCTAGAACTGAACAAACAAATGAAAATGTAGCGTTGTGTTGTGTTTTACATAAAATGTTTTTAACATATTTTAGTCACTGTAATTATTTTGAAAACTTGAGATGTTAAAAAGTGCAAGTTATGTGTGTATCTGCTTACAAATCTAAAAATTACTACATGTACAAAAATAAATCCAAAAAGAAACTTGCAGAAATTAATGAAAACACAGTAATATCAGTACAGCACCGCAATTAAATCTTTGAAAGGGACAATCTATTTCTGTACAGACTGTAGATGTCCTCTGAAGAGTTGGAAGATTCAAATGAAACTATGATCTGAGCTAAATGATTTTTCTATAATACATTTACTATTGCAAAAAGCAATAGGCTTCTCCAGCAAAATGCTATTTCCTTTCAAAAAGTATTTTTAAACATTTTAATTTTTAATAAAAATTAATTTTTAATACAAATCAAATATTAAAAAGGCAAAGAGGACTGATTTCAAAAGGTTTCCCTTGGCTGCAAACTTGTCTTTGTCATGCAAATTTAGCAAAATTAAGTGGAAATGATGAGTCCCCAAATAATAATATATATCCTGAATTCTCTGGGAATTCCTCAGTTGACCATTTTTTCCAAAAGTGTCTTTGATTCATAGTCACTGTAACACTTGAAATGCACCTGTATATTGTATAGACATTTAAGTAAGCTTAAATGTGCCTGAAAATTAACAAAAGCTGAAATCTAGTTTCGTTCAAGGAGGTAACTTCAGGAAAGTCAGATTTTCACAAGGTGGCAGTTTCTAATTGCCTACTTTCATACATGCCAAAGCGGCAGCCTAGTTAGGAGGTTAGTTCTCTCAAATGTCTCCACAGAGAGTGAAAAGAGGGCAGTCTCAGCCAAGAGCAATTGAAGGAAGTAGCGCGACTGTTTCTCTGAACTGCCCATGAGAGGAACCAACCATCATCTTCTCTTGAAGGTGGAGACTAGGCAAAGAAACCTCCTGAGTTATGCATCTATGTTAACACAATGTGAATACCCTCCACACTATCCAAACTCCAAAAAGATTTAAAAGGGAGACTGAGCCAATGCTGTCCTGAACAACTGGCGTCCTATGAACACACTATCAATAGTGGGGTCATAAGAACTCTGAAAAAGGGAAAAAACAAACAAACAAACAAACTACAATCAATTCCCTTCATAGGATTTTCTGCATTACTGGGGAAGAAAAGGATAAAAGTAATACACTTCAGAGATGTAACTATTTCCAGCTCCTATCATTTTACTTCAGGTGCTGTCTGCAGTGCAGCATTTAAAATAAGGAAAGTCTAGACTTCTGAGACCAAGAGAACAAATCACACTTGAACTGGCTGATGAATGTTAATGATTGAGGACTGCAATATAATATTTAAAACACATTTCCCTTTTTGTTTTGTATTTTAAATTAGAGCTGATTAATTACTGGGAAAAGGTAGATAGTACCTTGTAAAATTATTAAATACAGTTAGATGAGAGATTCTGTTATAATGTAGTTAGGCATTTTAACATTAGTTTGTTCATGGGATTTTTAAAACCAGCTCTTAGCTTTCTTCTCCAAAAGTACGAATGGAAAAAGAATTCAGGTTCTTGCTCTTTAAAGAGAAAAATAGCTTCAATCAAATCAAAATTCTCAAAAGAAAAAACAGCTTCTGTTGTAGGCTCCCCAACTGATTAATAAAGAAAAAAAAAAGAAAAAGAAAAAACCTCAACATACAATAAATAACACTAGTTCTCAAAACAGTACTGGCAACATACCAGGCTACCCTATCGGGCTCTGATAAAAATGGTATCATCAGGAGTTGTAGCACAATTTTCCTTATCAGTAACAGTCTCTACAGTGCCTGAAGCAGACACAATCACTACAGTTTTAGCTGCTGACAGAGCTTTTTCCTTCTCTGCGATGGCAGCACAGACTGCCACAATCTCATCACTTTCAAAGTCATAGTCTGGGATTGATTCTTGTGCAAACTCTTTTGCTTTTGCCAGTGCTTGCATTGCCTCAGTCTTTGTTGCCTTCTCCTGCTGTTCATGGAGTTTTCTTGCCCAAGAAAGGTCCTCTTTCCACACTTCAGGGTTCATTGGGAAGATGTGTAAGGATACCTGAAAACTTCTGATTGCCTAGAAACAGAATAGGGGAAAAAAACAAAGATTGGAATCTTTAAAGCCTGCATATTTCATCACAAAAATTAACTGGAGAATCATCTTCCCAAAGACAAAATGATTTTATTCCAGTCTGTCTTTATTGGAACATCCTCCTCAGCTGTAAGTTCAATTACAGTGTTATCCCCAAACAACTGTGTGTATAAGCGTCTGAAAGTACCAAGGATGAACAAAACAGATAGTGGGCAACAAAGGCAAAAATATGAGTTCCCAAATGTAGACACTCTAGCAACAGACGGCATTTAAAACGAAGCCCCGAAGAAAATATTCCTTCTTTATTTTAAGTGAAAATTTGGAACAGATTTGAAATATTTAATGAAAGAATATATTTGATACATTTTAAGGCCGCAACTCCCTTCACAAATATTAGGCAACCCAATGTTACTGCCAAAGGAAGAATATTAGACATCAACCAACTCAAACAGATATACCCCTTAGATATATTTTCACTGTTCATATGAAAGAGTGAAGAGATGCCTGAAAGTGCAACATAGATAAGTTTAGATGTTGAAAAGAGTGGCTTTTCCATATAACTTAAGTATTTTGAAAGGACTTATCATATGACCTTTTCATTCCAACAAAAACATGTCAAAAATAACATTCTAAGGGGGAAAAGCCAAATTCACTTGTTTTCATAGTTTTCTATCCCAGTTTTTCTACTATCATCAGATACACAGGAGGGTGTGAGCAGACAGATATAGTTTGAACAAATACAGAAATGGGACAACTGGGATGGGAAATTTCACCACTATTGCTCCTTTTAAATTAGCATGCAGTCATTAAACATATAGATCTAATACTACAGTCATCCATGCCTGTGACAAGCAGTTTCTGTAAAACTGAGCAAACAGGTTACATTCAACCTCAACAAAAAGTACACAGATGAACCCCCCACTTTGAGAGTTACTCTAAGAAAGAGCTCCTATTATCTTATAAATCATCTAGTACTAATACAATTAATTATTTAATTATAGTTGAGACTCTTTCTCTTCCCAATTTAGATGAGTTGGAACAAAAACGTCCCACAAATACAAATACTCAACCCAGAAGTTGTTAAAGCTAAAAAAAAAAAAAATCTAATGAAGCAAGCATGGCATTCAGCAGTAATAAGATAACACTGGAAGAATGCTAGACCAAAACTTACTGCTATATTGGATTTTTAGTTATATTAACAGTGAGAAGGTCAACACTGACTATCTACTCTAACTTATACATGTACAAACACACATGTATATTTTTCATATTTACAATTTCTAGTCAGTTATGAAAGTGGCCATCTGAGTGACCAATTCTTCCTGTGGGGTAGAAAACCAGTGATGATACTGCTGGATCATAGTTAAGATTTTCATATAAGTTTTTTCATAACTTGCATATAAAGACTTAAAGACATATGCACAACCACTGAATGCCATATTCTTCTGTAATTTATAAATACTCAAAGCATGCAGATTAATTTCAAAAAGCAGTACAACAGAAACTGCCAATGAATGTTTCTCCTACCACAAAGCAGTATGTGAACTCTGTATTACATGAACTGAACTTAGCACAGCAGACAAGACATACAGATCTCTGATTTCTTTTAAGAAATGCTGATATGCTATCAGTATTACTGCTGTCATAAATGACA
This sequence comes from Struthio camelus, assembly GCF_040807025.1. Lineage (NCBI taxonomy): Eukaryota > Metazoa > Chordata > Aves > Struthioniformes > Struthionidae > Struthio > Struthio camelus. Next base: position 53,787,764 of record NC_090981.1, on the reverse strand, counting down.
GCCATTCACTTCCAGGGGAAAAAAAAAAAAATCCTTTGCTGTTGGCTTACAGGCAGGTCTGAAGTGTAGGAGCTTGCTAGACTTAAGACATAAGGAAGAGTACAGTTTAATTCTTGCAAAACTGTTTTTTTTCAACTTTGCTGGCTTTTAATTTCAAGGGACAGATGAGTTAGAAGTAAACACTAAGTGCTCTCTTTTGTCTTTTTTTTTTTTTTTGTGAACACAAAATATAAACAAACACCATCCGCTTTTAAGCTTTCCAGGGAAGAGGCCTCCCACTTAAAACTTGTCTGCACACTAAGCAACGCCAAACAAAGTAATCAAATATAGATTAAAATAAGGCAAAGATTCACAAACAGTAATGCTTTATCTAATAAACTGAGAAGCTGCCTTGACAGTTCATATGGATACAGCATTTAACAATCATCACTGTAAGTCTATTTGGGAAAAGATTTTGCATGTGACATTATTACAGAAAGGTGTAAACACATTTTAAGAGGTGCAAAAGATTAGAGGCATAAGCCTTAAAGCACCAGTGCAGTACTGAAAAATGGAGAACTGTCAAAAATTTGGAGTATTTCATGATACCACTGCAACTGCTTCCAGTTATTAATTTCTATTCTGACAAAAGAACTGAAAATCCAGAAGTGCACTCACACCTAACTGACATAGATAGCTCTTAATTTACTATCTGATCTAACCATCCATCTGGAACATGCCAGATAAAAGGTAAAGAAGTGATTTATATTCCTATTTTTCATCCAGTTTATAATTTTAATCATTACAGAGTACTGCTAAAAGCTAATTTTTCAGGACCCTATCACTGTACTAAACCCACTCACATGGGTCAATTCAAGAGCTACTTTTACTTCATGTCTGCACCAGCAGGGGAATCTCTTTATCTCTTCATCTTACTCCAGTTGCCTATCTGGCATTATAGGAAAGTGTTATGGCACTGGATACACTAGATATTTCAAGCCCCATTTCAACGGGCAACTGTCATCTCGGAGTCTAAGGACTATGAGATTTTAAATCAGTAGGCACTCATGCTTTTGCTTTTACATCTACAGGGCGAAAGACTGCAATACATTCTTGCTTTCCGAGTTAAATATTTGAAGGCTTCATATGTTCAAAATACTTTACAGTTCATCTCACTACTGGGTATTTCCATAGGAAACAATCATCCTCTTTAATTTGTCTCATGACCAGGATCTCCTCTGTTGATTTGCAATCTCCTCAAAGTAAAGGTTAGTTTTGATCAGACGACTGTTTTTATCATGTATTATTTATACACAGAGCTAGGAATTGTCACCATACAGTGACCCTTTCCCCTGAAAAAGGGTTAGGGAGCATCTCAAGACTTTATGTAATTCACATCTGCCCTAAGGCTTATTTTAGGCCTTTATATTATATCTGATAGCTGTCTATCAGACCTGCTTTAAAGGTCGTCCAACAATGGGGATTTACATATACCTATAGTTAATCGTTTAATAATCCTTACAGATAAAATTTTTTTTGCAATATCCAACATATTTTGCCTCAATTTAAGCCTGTTACTTCTTGTACTACTCACAATGAATATGAATAACCCACTAATTCTTGCAGAAACCTTTAATATGTTTAAAGACATTGGCCAAGTTCCTCATTACATCTCCTCTTTAAAAAAAAAATTCTTTCAGATATTCTCACTTTAGTTTAAAAGTTTATGTAGTTTGGCCTGTATGGTAAATATGCTTATTTATCTACTTAAACAGGCTAAACTTTTCTATACAAGATTTCAGCTTCTTTCTCTTCTCTTCAAAAAAACAAAAAAATCATTCACTGAAAATTTCTTTTTCATCCAAAAAATTCTTCCACCCTCAAGAATGAGGTGACTCTTATTGTCTTGCAGCGCGCAAGTCTATTCTAAGTGCTGCTATTTTCACACAATGGAGAAATGACCTGAAATACAGTAGGACATTTTCCAGATGTGAGAGATGAGATTTTTCCATTAAACCTATTGGAATTTGGTCAAGTTATAAACCTATAAAAAAAATCTTGTTTCCCACATATTTGGTAGAAGTCTGTGAGATGATGGCAACTTAATTCTCCTATGCTGAACACTTTCCACCGCAGAGAATTTACACTGACTGGATTAGGATGCATCATCCCCACTGAGTGACTCAGCACGCATCCTCCCGCTTCCCATCATCGCAGTGTGCGACGGCTGACACAAGAGGCCAGAGGACGTGGGTCTGGCTTGTCTCAACCTGGAAGCTTGAGATGAGAGTAAGCATAGCGGCCGGTGATAACAGACAGAAAAATTCTCCTTAGTGTCCTCGGCCCTGGACATACACCTCAGTACAAATGAGAGCTTCAGATCATTTATCTAACAGCCACTTTAAGTTTCTTTTCAAGCTGCTTATTCCTTGCTCCTGTAATTTCCTTCTTCCTCTTCTTTTGACAAAGGCACAGAAGTTGCTACCTACTCTTTCTACTCTTCTGCTCCAGTGATGTGCTCCCGTTTCCCAGGTCTCCTTTTGCACCAACTCATTCCTGCCTGGAGCTTTCTTTCACCACAGTGCTTGTTGCCTGTCTGTCTTCATACTTCAGTGAGCGTCTCTACAAGGCATTGCCGGATGCTCTGTAGAAGTAACTACTTTAGGCTGGCTCAGAACTTGGAGAACTATATGCTATGCTCTACTACACGCATAAATGTACTCCACCTCGACCAAGGGAACAGAAGATCTAGCACACTGTAGAACTTGACATATTTAGCCCAGCAAAATAAAGCCTGAAGCGATATATCTGCTCTCAATTCATAAGTCACTAAATACCAAGGAGGATGAAAGATGTTTACTTCCCTATTACTAAATTATACTGCTGAATTATTACAAGGATTTTTAAAGTAATGGTAAAACAACCTCCCCCATCACTGTTTGTCATGAACGCTGGATCTCATTCAGCTAACACTTAATTACAAAGTCTAGATGTTAGGAGGATATCATCGGCATGATTAGAGCCTCAAAAGTTCTAAGCAATTGAAAGAATAAGCGTCAGCTAGTTTCTCAAGAATGCTATTAGCTCTGCTAGAACTGTATCCCTAAGAGCTTTTAAAATTTTCAAATTCTGCTTGCGCTTATTTGTTGACTGAAAATAAAAAAATTGGATAGCTCTGAGTAAAGCTAGCTCTAGTACTACTAAGTAGGATCGTTTGACATATTTTTTATAAACAAATAGAAAAAATGTCTTTTATCAAAACCTGGTAAGAAAAACAGTACGATTTAGTGTGAAACAATAACTATAAACTAAGTAATAAAAAATTCTAGACCAGAACTATAAACACATAGCTATTTTTAAAATGGAATTGCCTCTTTATTTTCAATTATGCATGCAAGCACCTGCTATATTAACATAATAATAAACACTCCATCACTGGGCTTAAATAATTGACTATAAAATAACTCACATTGTGTTGTCCTTAGAAGGAAGATTATTGCAGGAGTTTACTTACATATTTTAATCTCATACAAGTCTATAAAAAAACACTGAGTTATCCCCTCAAGTTGGCAAGAACACAATCTGAAGCACAGACTTGATTGCTTTTCAACAGAAAGCCATCTACTCTGAAGTTAAAGACTGCAAGCCATGCAATGCTTTACATTCCTTTTGAGTAAAAAAACTTTGTGTCTCTACACACTTAAATTATTTTCATTTTGAAAATCCTCTCAAATCCAGAATTAGAAGTTTATAAGAGTAATATATAAAATATCACACAGTAATTGTCTAATATCGATCACAGCTTTGTGTACAGCCAATATCTGTGGCTGATAGCTGAAATATGGATTCAAATAAAATGCAGTAATTCCTCTTTGCTAGTACATAACTCCCATCTTTACATAAAAGAGCTGATGCTCCATTTCTTTGAAGTGAAATAACAGCAAAGGGTTGATCTGAGGATTCACATTCTCAAAACTTTTCTTTTACAAAATTCAATACCACGCCTGTAACACGCTAAAATTCACCACTAACTACTTAATAATACAGCAAACCACATTTTTCAAAATAACAGGGAGAAAGGATGCACAATATGTTCATATTTATGCATCCACACAGTTAACCTTGTAATCTGAAATATCACAGATTTTACATCAAGACCCCAGTCCACAATGGGGTGAACTCTGTGGAATTACTGCCTCTTACCAAATGCACATACATGCAGAAATTCCTGTTTTTAAGCACTAGAATTGACTTAGCTCCTTCACTAAATTCAGAAAAAGCAATAGCAAACAGCTTTTCCAAAAGTTAAAGAAAAAGAGGCTAATATCTCTCACTCTGCTTCGGTCCCAAGTTGCCCAAAAATAGAATAAGGGAATTCTTTCTTTGGCAATAAACTGATATACTATATACTCTATATAATATAGATTAGATTTCTTTGGAACCTGTATTTTAGGCAGAGGGAGCTTGAAATGAAAATACAGTAAATCGTTTTTTACTAAGAAAAGTGATTGTTCATTGTGAAGCAGTAAAAAATTTCAACAGACCACTTAGCAGGATGTGGGTAATGAAGAAAGAGACATACAGGAACTGAAATAAAGAAACAGAAGAAGCTACTCTTGAGAAAGGTGGCAATTCCCAAATCTCAAACATTAGAGAAAAACTTGGTATTTATGCTTTATTAACTTTTCTTTGTAAAAATTGTAATGCAGGAAACCATAGTAATAAAAGGCTAATGAGAAAAGTTTAATAATGACTTTAAGAACTTGGTCAATAAGTTCAATATTTATGAAATCATTTAACTTTTCAAGACTCCTCTAATCTTAACCTTTTAAGATTGCCTAACAGTCACGGAACAGTTTAAAAAGAAACGGTGAACATTATCTGCTGTTTAGAATAACTCCCAAAGTTATTCTTTGCAGGTGAGAACACCTTCATCAAAAGAGAGTTTGGTATGTCCTGAAGGCACAGACAGGCAAAGTAGAAGAAACATCTACTGTTAAAGCACTGGAGATGCCAACAGAAGCTTACTCGCCCAGGGTTCCCTACTCAGACAATTGAGAGACATAAACATTTAGAGGGCAAACTACACAGTGACAACTCACTCTTCAGGGACAGTAAGGGTCAAAACAACATAACCGCAGTTCCATCTATAGTAGCATTTTGTTAGATGAAGAATGTATTTTGATGCAAATCTCCAATTTGGTTTGTAATAAACCGTACTCCTTTCCAGTTCAACTCAACAGCGCATTCCAAGAGAGCACCTGAAGCACTCTAAGCAATAGAGCTAGTTTAAAGTAAAACAAAATGCAAATAATGGGGACATAGGGTCCCCAGCACTATTATGTCCAGAGATGCATTCCCATTGGTGTGATGTAGACAGTGTAAATGACCTGGTAAGCAGGCCTGGTGGTATAACTTTACTAACTGGTAAAAATACCTCAGTATCTAATTTTCATTACTGTAACTGTAGCATTTATTGTAGGATAACTAGCATCAATGACCTGAGATTCCTGCAGCAAACATAGCCTTCAGCTTCCTGAGAACTAATGCATTTAAAATCTCGGATACAATTTACAGAGGCAATTTCAGGCACTTACTTTAAAAAAGATTTATAGATTACAGACCAGACAGGACTGTTATGACCTTCTACTCTTACCTTCTATGTGGCAAAAGCTATGGAATGTCACCTGTTATTTAATGTGCCATAATCCAGCTATGTATGGATTTATATTAAATATTTCATATTATGGTGCCAGAACAACATAAAGTAGTACTCTGCACATCTGCAACACAACTTCTGTGTGATGTTACTCTCATGTTTTGTTTCTCAATACTCAATACTTCATTTGAAAAAGAAATTGTTTCTGCATGCTGTTGGTCTCACTCAAAAATCATTGTATTGAAAATTTTCAGTCCAAGCATTTTAAGTTTCCAGAAATACTCTAAATTAATGATAGAATTATATATTTGTATCTAAACAGTCCACAGCTACTTATATTAAAAGTAGAAAAAAATATGGGTTTTATTATTTAAGAGCTTATGAGTTATTTTTCTAATGGACTTGTACATATGTGTCTTAATTGAAAAGTTTCACTCACTGTGTTTCCATACTAACTAGCAGAAAGCTATTATATATACTTACATTATTTACATTATATTATTTACAGGTGCCTAGACCCTGAGTGATATGAGGAAGGGTCTCCTTTCGCATTACATAATGTAGCAGAGATGGTGCCACAGCACAGAGCCGCAGCTAGACGGAAGATGCACTCCAACTCTTGCACAGCCTTTTTGCTCTTTTACTAGTAAGAGAAAACTTCATCCACTACATGAGATCAGGGAGTCAGAAGCAAGCACAAATGAGAAAGTGTGATTTGCTGGACCTGAAGCAGGAGAGCAAAAGACAGGGAAAACAAGGTACTAGAATTCTTTTAGCATTGCTGTATAAAACTGAGCCTGAATATCAACTCAGACTTCACAGTACCTTCCATTTTAAATCACAGTGAACAGCAATATATCCACCCAGGATGCAGTTTATGAAGCTGCATCAACACAATCATTCTGTTGCATAAAATGATTATGTAAATACAGCATATGACAAAAATGGCTTTGCGTTAGGCAGATTTTCCGTAAGTCCAGCAACAAAATCACACAGGAAGCATTTGTGAGAAACAAAGTATATGGGAGATATACAACAAGAACCTTTTTCCTTGCCTACACTGAGGCTATGTAAGCATATTAAACTACTTTGATATTTCTGTACTTTCATTCTCACACACAATTCAGAGGGTGTGGTTTACAGTTTTAGTAGCCTTTGTCCATTTTCCTACCAGTGCTATTTCTCCTAATCCAAGCTGGGCACGTCCCAAAGTCTGCCAGGCGTCCCAGGAACGTGGATTTCTCTGGACAGCCATTTCTGCCGCATGCACTGCTGGGAACATTTCATGCAAAGACATCAGGACCTATGACAAAGACATAAGAATAAGAGGAACAAGAATAAGCAGAGCTGAAAACAGAATTAAGTTCTCTGAGATTACCGAGGCAACCAGTACAGTGTCAGTAAATAAGGACCAGACTCATCTCACCTAGCTTTTAGTCATTTATAATTTAGTTGTCTACTTTAAGATAGTCACCTAGAGTTGCTCCACAGCCCGTAGAGAGAAATCGGTATACTAAAGGATGATTCATCTAATCTATTTAGGCAATGCCTAGGAGATGAATTGCTTCTGAAAGCGTCCTTCTCCCTCCCTCCAAACCTCACACTATGCAAGAGTAACAGAACTACCGTATTACACTGAAGGACAAGCAAATTAAGAATCAAACAGAATAACTAAGGAAGTATTTTTTTCATATAACTCCTAGGTTTTATTTTTTGTTTTTAACAGAAGATTGAAATCTACCAAATACAGTTGTAGTGCACATGATATAATAACGGAAACAATCCCTGTAATTCAGCATGGAAACAACCCTTGACAATGATTGTTATATTTGGAAAGTAGGCTTTGCTACTGCAGAATGCTTTATTTAGACATGAAATTAGCTACATAAATATAAAAAAGTGGTTTCAAATGTGGAAACCTTTTATTCAGCAGTACAGGTAGGTGGAAGCCTGTTACCAAAGTATGCTATCCTCACGTTGGATTTCCAAAACTAGGCCTATAAATCATAGTTAAAGACACATAACGCGACTCAAAGCTCGTACTATTTTCCAAGACCTCCATGAAATTGGCACATTACCTGAAGACCTGCATCACACTGAGATCATGATTTCAGACACCCACATGCTATGGTGATAGATACCAGTGCAAGAAACAAACTACAACTGCATTCCAATTGTATGATGAAAATGTCAACCACAGGAGTAAGACTCATGTGTGGGAAACCACTTTCTTCCCAACTGACCTGCAATCATGATGAACACTATCAGAGCAGATTAGGATAACTGCTGAAGTCTAAAAGGCATTTACTTAACCTTACTGTCCTAAAATATATTAAATACATAAATATGAGTGTAGAGGGGAGGAAGATTCAAATGTGATTAATTACCACAAAGTACTTGCGCAACACTGGGATAATGCAGTAAAAGAACTAGACAGCTTTACTGCAGAAAGTAACCCCGCACCCAGAAAGACAGCAAGCATAGCTTCCAATAAGCACTTTGGATCCATACTCATAGCATTTTAATGACTAAATTTTTCTAGAGGCTAGTCATTCGGGTCTCTCCTTAATTCCATTTGATAGGTTGTACAGTGGAATTTATTAAGTTGCTTAAAAAAAAAAAAGTCACCCCATAGCTGTATGCCATGCCATTCCCTTCGTCTTTTTCTTTTTTACAACAGTTCTCAACACAACAGTTCTCAACAGCTGTGCTTTTTGAGTAAAGTCTGCAACAAATACTATGTATTTTTCCAAAACCTGAAGTTTAATTGCATTTCTGTGTGTAGTTTCATCTGCAGCAGAACTATGAATTGAACCATCAAATTGTCACTAGTGGATAGTCACGTGATCTGCACCTATGACGTGATTTTTACATTCATGCCTTCATATGCTTTTTGTCGTAAGAGAAAACCATCCAAGTACATACTCACCTTAATATTCTAATGTGTCTCAAAGAGCATTCTGTATCTTCTACCAATGTTTTCCAGTGCAGTATAATACTAAAAAATCTACATAAGTATTTACAATTTTTTTTGTTTTTTTAATGACATTTCACTATATTGTTTACTGAACTGTGACTTCAGTAGTAGAGGTGAATTATTCCAATTCGATCCATTTATGACAGTTGTGCATACTTATTTAGACAGCTGCTCTAAAAGTACTTTTGCAGGTCGCTGTGGTAAACACTGTGCAACTAACAACTACAACATCAACTTCTCAAGGTACACTCAAACAAATACAAATTTGAATGTATATGCACTTTGTCCAGCACAGGTACTCTCTTCAGTTACTAATATAAGGACACAACTATAGTTGCTAGTTATAATAGAAGAATAAACTTACTAATAGGCACTAATTTTCCTACAATTACATTTTCAGGTGAAGACCCACCAAATAAGAATAACAGGGATACCACCATTTAGTTGCATAAAGCGTTTGAGAATGTGTTATCTGAGATCTTTAGGGACAAGTGTCACTTGATAACCAACATTAACCAGGTAAATTCTCAGGAGTGATGTAGCACAGCAGAGTCCCGAAATCCCAAGAGCCCTAAGTGAGTTTGTAACACATACACTGTTATGTAATGAGCGTGGGCCGCTTGATCTCTCCTGCCTGCTGCACTCTCTCTATCCCCTGCCCCCCCTCCAAAGAGTCCTAGGTGGTCCTGTTACAAAGACCCAAATTCATAAATATCCTCCAAAACTCCTCCTCCCTCTTTGCTCAAAAGAGCAATAAAATAATCCAGTCAATGCCTACAACACTTAGCCTGCAATGAATTTCAAGCAGTCTTAGAGAATGCATAATACAGATGATCTTCACACACTATTTTGAGTATGTAAGATACTATTTAACTAATGCTGAAATTCACACTAAGGTTGTGGGTCTTTTCCAAAAGAACTCTTACAAAAACACAGAAAAACCTGCTTGTATAAACATTTACTTGCCATTTAATATTCTTGTAACAAGGGAACAGTTTAAGTTGGTAAAGGAATATCGAGTATATAAACTGAAACAACTTGTACTCGAAGGAAAACACCCTATGTGCACCCTAACCTCTCCACATACCAGAGTTATCTGTTTTCAAATGGATCAAAGAGTAGCTGACAGCAATGGAAAGAAACTCATCAACTTTTATGAGTTTTGAACCAAGATAAAGTTGAGCAATTCCACAGTTCCCATATGATTTTCTGGAAACACACTTACAGCACCAGTCACTGAATATTGGGAACTTTAAACACTATTTCCGCTCTTCAGAAACGCTGGAGGACATTGTCCTACAAAATGAAACATCTGTTAAAATATGTATCTTTAAGTTCTTTCCATAAATATTTACAGATTCCTACTGTGTCATTAGACAGCATATTTATTTGAGCTATGTATTAAACAACAGGGTATTTAAAATATATTACTTTGCTGCGACAGTAAATACTGATGAACTAGGAAGCTGCTAAGTAATCTAACATAAAATTATTTTAATAAACCTAACAGGATACACAGATTTTCACACTCATGCATAACATTCCATCCAGTGCTAATTCTCAAAAGAAACGACTTTACAGGGAGACTTTTCCTCACTGAGAGAAAATTAATATAGACCATAAAGAATCTCTGCATGTAGTGCTAAGACATTCTTAATATGAGTCACATCCTATACCATATGTCTTGCATACCAAGACAGGCAGACTTGCATAGGGCCAATACTGGTCAAGCCTTGGCTGAATCAGCGTATGGCTGTTCTTCCAAAATTTGGAGCTACCCAGACTTTCTCATGAAGCAACACAATAGCAGCTTTAGCATTTGTGCTGGTATGGTGGATTGGAACAACATACTCAGCTGTAAAACAATATCATTTAAATATCAACCATAATATTTTTGGGATGAATTGCATATTCCTATTTTGGCAAAAATGAATTTTTACAGCTCACATCACTCCCTTTAAAAGCAGAAAAGTATCAAATTACACAGCATTATGTTGACCAGTTTCCAGTAAGCGTAAGTCATACCACAAATAACATTTGTAATAGCTATTCATGTGTACTATAGAGATGCTGCCACTTTAAAGTGTAAAATACGGGTTTTCTTAAAAAGATTTAAGAAACTTTATAAACGTACTTGAGTACGTGAGTATTATGTGATATCAGAAAGTGAAACCAAGGAGAAAGAGTGCAACTGTCCAGCAGTGCTCCCTTCTTCAGGAAAAAAGCAAAGGCATGTTGGAAGCAAAGCCCTGCATTCCTTTAATCATTCTGTTTTCATTATTCTCTAATGGTACCATTAGGCTGAATGATGAACCTGGGGTGTCAAGTAGTAATCACACTTAAGTATTAGGTATTGCAGCTGCAGCACCAACTTAGCGATGTTATACTAAGCATCTGCTTACATAAGTTACTGCACCATAGTATGGACCCTGGTAAACAAATATAAACAAATACAATTCCATATTCTCCTATTCTTTCCACTGTGAATATATTTAATTGCCATATTTAATCTCTCTTTTGGAGAGCTTTGTCTGTACATGAATTGTTGCATTCACATAAGATCGCATAACCATAATAAAAAAAGAACTAGTCCAAAAGAACTACTCAATTTGTTCCATTGAGCATAACTGTTCTTTTCTACAGCTTCTAAGACAAAAAAATCCCCAAAACCTGTAGAAAAAAGGTTATTTGAAAAACACCCTGTATAAAGTCAGCATCACAGCACTTAAAAGAATGGTTCAAGAGTGGTTATTTTTTTTTTCCTTCAAACTAGAAGAAATCCTGCTGGCTGTTCTGCTTTATTCAAACAAGATTTCTGCACTTAATCTACAGTTAAAAAACTAAGGACCAACAGTGTTTTCACATCTTAAAGAAATTTCTTTAGTAGTGGATTTAAAAATTAAATGCACAAATTAGCAACCTTTCCAGCAACTTGGAACTGATATTTCAAGCAGAATCATATTATTGTCTCTTCCAATAAAAGAATAAGGATCATAAAGTGAATCTAGCAAACGTAAAGTTCAAAACTGACAAAAGGCAGTGATTCTTCAAACAATGCATAATTAAAATTTGGAACTCCTTGCTGCATAACTCTGAGAATGCTAAAAGTTTATAGGAGTTCAGAAAGCAACTAGACAAATTCATTGAAGAGAAATCTTTCAAGAGCTTCTAAGCACAAAAACGTCCCAGAACTACTGCTTGTTGGAGGCTGGAAGAGTGTACTGCTTGTATAACTCTTTGCCAGGCATCCATCGCCGGGAGTTGTCAGGATACTAGCCTAGAGGACCTTTCACTTCATCTAGTATTGATGTTCTCATGTAAAGGTGTCCAAATACGAATAAAAGTTCAGTGGAGGTTTACAAGTATGTTTAAGAAGTTTTAGCACCAGAGAACTGTCAAATCCATAGGAGTCACGCACCTACATCATACAGGTGATTTGTAAATGCTAATATGCATATTTGGACATGCTAAATACCACGTAAATCTCATCCTAAAGTGTGCCTGAGTTAACAGCAAGTACCCCTGCATAACTTTCCCCAAGGTTTGAACAACACGCATACAAGACACTACATCAAATTTTAAATAAATTCATTTTTTTAGAAGGTTGGAAGAAATAAAGGACTCCAAATCTAGCCTGGTGGGAAACTGGAGTTAGAGGGGAAATGTCCCCTTTTCATAATCATATAAAGAAAGAAATTATGAGTGAATATTACCAGAAATATTCAGTGGTTTCAAGTAAAAATGAGTACTGAATCTTATTATCAAGACCATTAGAATTACTGAACCATTTCAATTAATTCAGAAAGCAGCTCTACCCCTCCTGCCCCCCGAGTTTTTCCTAACACAGTCTAACTGGATCCCTTATATGCATGTGATATGTTAACATAATAATCCAACAAATCAATATACTTCTCCAAAATAACCGAGGAAGAAAAATCTGTTTAAGCTATAAAATATTTGTCAAACCAAATTCAAAATCCAGTTCTAAACCTTCCATAGCAATAAAGAACAAAACTCTCCTTTAGCACTACTGCACTGAAAGCAGCTTGTGATTATTCAATTATTTTACAGAATCAAGCTTTCCTCAGTTCAGAGGTGAGAGGAGAAGACATGGTAATATCCAAGCAAAAAGTAACAGAGTCATCCCATCTTCAGCAAAGGGCTTGGGGAATAAAAAAGAAAGCAACAAAATCTGGTTATTTAAATACCAGAAACAGATTACCGTAACAGATGTTAGAATTAAAGAATACAGCAAACCTCCTAAAAATTGTACATTTATTAAATTACTGGTTTTACGTTCTCTTTTCCTTCTCCTAGCTTTCACCAATGTATTTTTCAGCTATACTTTGAGTAGCTACCTTAAAGTAATTCTTCCACTTGAATTTTACTAGCAGACTGAAAAAGACTCATTTTTGAAATAGCCTTTCCTTACTTAACTGTTCTCTGCCTTTGTCATCACATATGTCAATTGATAAAAAACCAGAGATTAAACATTATTTAAGGAATCCAAAAAACTTGAGTGAAGAAGAAACAGCTCTCATGGTTTTCTCTGAAACAACAAAAAAGTCTCTCTCACAGAGACCTTTAATGTGCTTACACTGTGGCACATTTGCAGGAAGAAAGGTTTTTTAAATTTCCAAAAAGGGAACCAAGGAGTTAACCTAAGGAAATAAGCCCTATCCCTTCCTCTTAGAATAAGCTCTGCAAACATGAAGATGTATTTAACACTGCTGCTCCTTGTCTCCCTCTCATCTGCTGTGCTACTGATACTCCCTGCAAACACAAATATTAAAATATAGGTGACATTTCAGCAGCTTGGCAAGTGTTCTCTGCTTCCATTTATATAGACTAAGACAGAGAGAAGCTGTCATATTCCTAAAAGAAGAAATACAGTTTAATAAAGCCGAGAAAATCCTGTGATGGGGAAGATGAGCGACGAAAGTTTTTAGCAACTGAAATAAAAAGGGCAGCTTTAAATGAAAAGCAAAATGGGATGAGAAATCTGAAGCCATACACTTCTTATTCTCATCTTCAGTCCAAATTATTTTTGCAGAATAACAGCATTCTTGTTTAATATGGAAAAATTATATTTTTGTACCTTGGCAAATAGAGGAAGACAAAAACTTCCTGACCTAAGCAAAAAAAAAATGGGGCCTGGCTTTTTCCATCCAAGTCGCACAGAAAGATACACTAAAATTACAGATTTATAGATGATCTTAAAATTTTAGTGAGGCATTGATGGCTACACACTTCTTTCATTAAAACAGATGCAAGATAAAGACTTCAGGAACTGAGACACATGTATCTATTTAATGTTCTTTTCCAGGACTAATTTATCTATGTAAGACCGAATGCAGACACAAACTTGACCATGTCTTTTTATATAGCATCCTTACTTCATGGTGATGGTATTAGGTCAATGCTTTAGAAAAAAGAGCTGATAGATTTTTAATGGTAGAGCCAAATATGCTCATCTGTCAAGAGTAACATTCTCTTCTTCCTCTGCCTAATATATTTTTTAAATATTTCAGCTGCTTTTGCTAGGGCATGAATTAGGATATCACAATTTAAGAAAAGGGTTTTTTGTGTGTGATTGGCTAAGATAGCAGCATATTTCCACTACCCGTGAAAAAAGACCCTTTTGGGCTGAGAAGAAATGGGAACCCTAAATTAGTTATGCTGTAGTTTATGCAATCACATGTTATTAAATGGTATCTGCTTACAACCACAATGTTTTATTTTTGAATTTCAAAACTGATAAATAATTGTCATAATTTACCTGTGATTTCATCTCATAAAGTGTAGCATCCTCTGGAGTTAACTGAAGTGCTTCATCCCATTTGTGAATAGCTTCCCGGTACCTGTAGTTAAAATAATATTACAATCTCACTACATGTTAAAAGGGGACTTATACTAGGTATTTTTATTGATTTAGATCCTGGCATTGTCCTAATTAAAGGGCCACAGCATCTCATTAAAATCTATTATTTTTCTAAAAAAAAAAAAAGTACTTTGAACTTCATATGCCTTGATAGTCATAATTTAAAATTTTTTTCTAGCTTAAAAAGGTGCTAAAACTGAAGTCACCCTCCTGCATTTTTCTATTGCAATCCACTAAAATAAAGAAATTTAGTAACTCAGGTATAAAAAATAACAAGAAAATTCAAAGTAAACAGGTATACTTAAGATCATTAAATCATTCAACTTTAGGAAGATATACAGTAGCTTAGAAATAGGCTTCCCTCCCCTAAGAAACAGAAAAAATTATTTGACCAAAAATCAATAAGTCAGTAGAGAATTCCAGCAGCATAATTTGCTGCACAGTTGCAGCAAAGTGCAGGAGCAAACAGTTGCAGAAGTGCAGCCTTAAAAAAAGCTTCAGATGAGCAATAAGGATACTACCAGGAATATGGAGATCCACCAGTTCCATGAATCCTCTGTTACAAAATCCGTCTTTATTATGAAATTTTGGATAGGAACTCATTATTTCTATTAATTCTACTGCCAAGATATGAAAGCTATTACTCTTTAGATAAACAGATATACATACACATGGCAATTTTAATAATATAAATAAAACTAAAATAATTTTCATACACACTTATACAGTCTATTTCTCTCCTCCCTTCTTTCTCTTCCCCCATTTTCTAGTCTTCTGGCATACTTTGCACCTCAGAATTTTTTAGACCAGTACATGAAGACTTCAAGAAGTTCTGAATTGAATGGAAACAAGAGAATATATTGAAAAAGCAATGCAACCAAATTCTAGCTCTCCTTAAACGCTTCAGGTATTAATAACTGGCTAAAGACTATCTGATAAATATGGTTAGAATTCAAGTCAAACAAAGGGACATTTCAATGCATTTTCACATTTCCTAAAAATTTAGCTACTAGCTGTGCATTTGTAGTCTCCGTTCATTCCCCATGTGTAGGTGTTCAGGCTACAAGAAATATCACATTTTATACACGTTATCAGCATAAGCGTTGTTCTAGTTCTTTAGTTAATGAGGACTTTTTTAGTAAAAGATTATAGTTTTGTCCAGAACCTAGCACATACATAGCACAAAAATACTTTATTAGCCAAAAGGATTGCATGATTGTGGGAAGCCCTCAACTCAGACGATGTCTTGGCCACACAGTAAGCTGAAATACTGCTAATGTAGCCAAGATGTTTAGAAACAGAAGAGTCTGGAAAACAGAGCAAACAGTAATGACATCAATAACCATGAAGGAAGGAATTACATAGTGGCACTACGGAACAGAAAGGCAGCAAGATCAAAGTCACATTTAGAGAGCCTCTATTTTGAATTCCCCCAAAATGTAAGTCTGAATATGATAAAAGCTATAGGAAGAACATGCTACCTCTGAAGGAGCACCAAGTAGGCACACGTTCTCAAATCCTGCCGGGTTTTCCTGCAAATTTGTCCAGGGTCTGCCAACAGAAGACAGACAGGCAAAGGAAAAAGTGGTGCATTCAAAAAAAAGCTGTGCTATGTGTATATTTTGTGTATGAACAGGGCACTCAGTGATCCAACAACTGCTACCATATACATGAACAAAAGAGTGAACAGTAACGTGTTAGCAGAACACTCAGTTTGACCGCTGAACTTCAGAAAGAAGGTTTACTGAAGGTTTACAGTATGGATATATCCCCACTGCAGTGAAACATTTATTTTTTCAGTGCATATATTCCCACAAGAAGAAAGTCTGATAGGACTGTTCAATTTTTACAAATATGCAGGGGAAACAAGTTTCCATTGCTGTTCCAGGAAACAAATAGGATACTGTTCTTATTAAAAGAAATTGAGCCATGCTGTGTGCTCCAGTGACACACAACTTAAGAAAAGGCTCCTTTCTTCTGTAAAGCTATTTCTTTAATCAAAAGATTTTCTACCTCATTCCTTCGAGGAGAAAGATTATATACTGCATTAAGTATCAGATGTCCTACTGAGAATGCTGTCCAGGGACGTTAAGATACAGTTGTTAAGTCAATATTCCAGTAAATGTTTCGTGAAAATCATAAACCTTGGCTGAAATAAAAAGTAGGCTAAAACAGGAGTAGTGTCACTAAAATAAAGCAATTTCAAGTCTCAGCATCTGATGGAACTGAACTATAAGGAACCTTTACCATTGAAAGCAAGGAGAACTAATTTTTAAAAAATATAAATTCAAAAAAATATTATATCTGCTTTGGGTTCAATTAATATAGTTATAGAAGCTGAATGACTACTCCACTTGCTATTCCCAATTCTTTTCTAAAAAAGTAAATAAGGTCACACACAGAATTAAGTTACCAGCCCGTAACTGGTTCATATGCATCAGCTGAGCTGCAAGAACTAGCCTGTCAGGCTGGCAAAAGGCCGAGTCTTTATCAGCACTAACTTCCATCAGAAACAAGGAGGAGAGTCAAAAATCCCAAATCTAGTCACTAGCGATAGCTTTTTAGACTTTCAGAAGCCTCCAGTGTTGATCAGAGGGGCCAATAACCCCGTGTAGCGGTACAAGCTCGGGGCTGACTGGCTGGAAAGTAGCTTTGCAGAAAAGGACTTGGGCTCCCGGCGCGCGGACAACAGGTTGAGCAGGAGACAGCAGGGCGCCCGTGCAGCAAAGGCGGCCAACGGCATCCCGGACCGCGTTAGGGAACCCGTCCCCAGCAGGCTGAGGGCGATGATCCTTCCTCTCGACTCGGCCCTGGTGAGGTGGCGTCTGCGGGACCGCATCCCGTTCCGGGCTACCCAGCACGAGACACAGGCGTGCTGGAGCGAGTCCAGCGAAGGGCCGCAGAGATGATTAAGGGATTGGAGCATCTCCCACAGGAGGAGAAGCTGAGAGAGCTGGGACTGTTTAGCCTGAGCGAAGAAAAGGCTCGGGGGAGATCTTATTACTGTGTATAAAGACCGGAGGGGAGGGAGTACAGACAGCAGAGCCAGACTCTTCTCAGCGGTGCCTACTAACAGGACAAGAGGCAAACAGGGGCACAAAATGAAACGCAAGAGGGTCCCTTTCATGGGACATGAAGGAACTTTTTTATGGTGAGGGTGAGCAAGCACGGAAGCAGGTTGCCCGAGCAAGGTTTTGCTGTCTCCGTCTCTGGAGATGTTCACAACCCAACTGGACAACGTCCTGAGCAACTTGCTGCAGTTGACCCTGCTCTGAGCAGGGGAGGGAGGGGCACTCGATGATCTCCAAAGTCCCTTTCAACATCAGTGATTTTGTGATTATCAGAGACAGAAGGACACAGTAAAGTATGGCCCTTGGCTATGTTCTGGCTTGACATAAGTCTTTCTGTGTGTATTAGACAAGTAAACAGCTTATCTGTTTGTAAGCTGTTGTTTTAAGAATGCACCGTGTGCCTTCTGGAGGTCCTTTACAGTCCTGTCTTTTGCAGTTTCACCAATTCTAAAATCATACTCCACGTACATTTACTTACAGGAAACAAGATATACATTTTCCAGCCTAAGAACTGCTTACAACTGTTCTGTACTAGAACGCCAGCAATGCAATTACAGAATACAATGTCTGTAAACTAGTTCTAACAATGCAAGAATAAGTGCTGACTCAGATACTGTCCTGAGAAGTATGTGGTTCCTCGACAGACAAAATCATGGAAACATGACTGCATTTCTTCAAAATAAGTGTTTTATGCAAAGGAAATTACATAGTTCATCATTCATTCACTTTCAATCAACAAAAGTAAAAGATGAACTCCCTCCACCTGGTGATACACGAACCCTAAAAATTGGTAACAACAATACGCAAGAGGAAAAGGAAAGGCTAGGAGTTACAGAATTTCCATCTCTGAGAGCTTTTTGTCTTAAGTAGCAGAATTCAGAAGCCCATTGCCTTTGTCAGCTGCTGTACCAGACAGTGAGTGGCATGCAAGTTCAGTCCCCCCAAAGAGTCTAGCCAGTTCTATTAAAATAACACACCATCCCAGCTGCTAGTCATTCTCAGGCTTGTTTAGGGCACAGAGGAAGAGCAAATCAGAATTCAGAGCTCCTATGTTGAACTCGGCCTTCAGGAACAACCAAACAAGACGACATGAAGCAAAAGGCTCTCTTCCCTCCTCTTAGTAAGAGGTAAGAATTTATAAAATCTGTTACTCAGGCTTTCAGGATGTATATTTTATCAAAGCTCTGTTATACAATATAGGGGGGGAAACCTAATAGGAGCCTTCCAGTACCTAAGAGGCTACCAAGACAACAGAGCAAGGCTCCTTACTGAGGCATGCAGCAGGAGGAAAAGAAATAGTGGTCAGAAATTGAAAGAGGAGGTTCTGAATGGATACAGGGGAAAAAAGAAAAAACAACAATAACAACTTTTCACTAGGACAATCATCGAGCATCGGAGCAGGTTGCCCAGCAGAGGTATGTAATCTCCATCCTTGGAGGCTCTCGAGACACAACTGGACACAGCCTTAAGTAACCTGGTCCGAATTCAGTGTTGACCCTGCTTTGACTAGACAATCACCAAGGCTTCCTTAATTTTTGATGTTGTATAGGAATACTATAAAAACATATCTAATATTACCATAAGGAAGTCACAGGATGTTAAAAACAGGCATATTTTGATTTTATAGAATATCCAATTCATATTTATTTTGAGAAAAGGTAAAATTGTATATACAATATTATATTTTTATATTTCAGACAATTTGTGTACATTGTATATAGTTTTATGTAACTAAACATCTAAACACAAACAATAAGAAATTTTGTTTTTAAAAATACTTTATACCATATTTTGAAGTATTAATTATTATTTGAGTACAAAGACAAGGCATACTTTTATCTGCTCACAGTGACACTTCAGTAAAATGGTACACTCAAAAAGATTATAGTGATGTAGTCAGAACATAATTATCATCTTATCTTCCCTATCAAAATGCCCAAAAAAAGTAAATTTAAAACTGGATACATCTGGGATGGTTTCAGAGTACAAGATTTGATGGAATTTGGCAATTTTTATTTAACTGGATATGAAATCTCAGAGGTCCCCTAAAGTGGGGAAGCTGCTTTCTTCAGACATGCTACTAACCATCTGGGAGCTATACAGACTTGGCAGATTTTAATAGAGCTTGCTAAATGTATGAAACATTTCATGCTTACAATTCACTTTTTCAACAACACTTCTGGGAAAACAGCATCTCTTGAACTCTCAAATAAGATCATTAAGCCAAATTCATATTTTCCATAAAAATGTATTTAATTGGAAGCTTCTGGATAAAATAACAAACATGGTTCAAAATCTGATCTCCAATGTTTGACGGGAGCCCAATTTTATAAAGTAATGTTATTAATAAGAGTTTTTGATACGGAGGAAATAATTCTACTCATACACTGAAAAGCATATTAGAGTGGTTAAGAACAAAAAATTGTCAAGACCTTCCATACCACTGAGAAATATTCTCATGCAAGACATGAATATTCTCATGCATGTTTAATATGTTGCATAGACTGTGTTCCTCTTAGAGCATTAGAAAGAATAAACATGAAATACATACATGTAACTCACATAAAACAGTATTTTCAAATGCTTTAGTTTATGTCAGATGGCAAATACGATGACAGATAAACAAGAAAACACCTAAGGAACCCTTTACAGGGTTTAGAGTCCACTCTGTAAACCTCTATAGTCATGTATTTTGCCAAATATCAGCCTTGCATTTAATATTATATAAATACTGTAAAGACACAAATACTGTAAAGACACAAATACTGTAAAGACACAAATACTGTAAAGACACAAATACTGTAAAGACACAAATATTGTAAAGACACAAATACTGTAAATATTATATGAAGTTATATGGTGTTGTTATATATAAAGATTAAAATCAAATGTCATTTAATGGGCGACACCTCTGTAGGAAGCTGCAATAAGCAATGACAAATAGGAACAAAATTGAGGTTTACCCATGGAAATTTAAATCAAGAACAGAAATGCAAATTTTATTACTCTTGAATCTGCAGTTGCATTATTGAAGGAATAAGAATAGACAATAGTAATCTTACAAGCTTCAGACAAGAACTGTTAGTTTCAGTAAAATCAGTTCATTACTTTAGTATCCTTAGATGAAAACGGCAATATAAAACATGTATCAGATATTGCAATAGATATTGTATTTCAAATGCCCAAAGAGAAAATATTTTGCAGATATCTTGAGTCCAAAGTCCGTGCTAGGTAATAAAGTAGTATTTTTTTTATTACTAAAAATGGAGCCTTAAATGCAAAGTTTCAGTTTCTCAAAATAGCTTCAACCATACTTCTATGAAAATAATGGGAAGAATAATGTAGAAGACATGAATTGTGGTGCTGTATTTGAAGCAATTTTGGGGTTGGATTCTGAATAAATAATTCTGAAGAAACACCAGATATCCTTCAGAAACACAGTAATACGGGCAGAACAAAGGCTACCTTTTGTTTTCTTCTTAACTGAACAGGAATTTTAGCCTTTCAACTTTTTAAGTATTTGTCCAGAAATGGCTGAAAGCTCTGTCTCACCTCATGTCACAGTCTTATTGGATGCCACAAATGACTCATGGGAACTAAGACAGGAAGTCAAGAACCATCCAGAGCACCACGAAAGCGAGCTTCTGGCATTTACCTAGCAGTCTTTCTTCCCCTCTATTAGGGCGACTTGCTGCCAAAAAATGAACGATGCTCAAGGGTAGGATAGTATTAGGAGGGCTTGATGTTCGCAGAGAGATGATACACAAAAAGCAACAGTTTTAGTCTGTTCACATTCTATTCTGGGTAGTTGCATTTCCTCTAGATGATATACTATTGCTACTTGTATTAAATAATATAATTCCCCTTCATTTTCTTTCCCATTGTTACTTCTGGCCTCTTTATAATGTTTGCCAGTTTTGACATCACACAGTAACAAGGATATGAGGTCTATTTAAAAAAAGAGAGAGAAAGAGATAAAGACACAGGAAACATGTAATTCTCTATGGCATTTTGAGATTTATAAAGGGCAATTACAATTTATCACTTATGAAAGAACCAATCAATCAAGTAAGCAGTTACTCCAGACCTCACGTAGCTCAAATGATTAGACAGTATTGATGTTAAACAACTATAAAATACTAGTCCATACACTAATAAACAAAAACGTCATACTGAAGGAAGTGAAATGCAGACATGTAATAAGTAACAAATCGATTTACGTACAAGGACAAAACACACATGATAAAGGCCATATACAGGTGGGAACTGGATCCAGAATCATCCGGAAGCGAAGAAACGCATCGGACGATTCCAAACCACGAGAGAGCTCGCCTGCGAGTCACGACGCTCGCTCGTCCTGTGGTGGCAAGGAGCGAGATGGCAGGAACGGCGAGCTGTGGAGGCGGCATTCGGTAAAAACGTTCTTAAAGGGGCAGCAGAGGCACGTTCACGTTTGTGCTCCAATTGCCAAGACACAGAGCTAATTAACACAACTTACAACACTGTGTTTCTACTGACGAGCAGTCTCATACGGAAGTCAAAAAATAGAATTAGATTGATACACTGACTGCAGTACGACTTTGCATATACACAATACTGCCTAACGACTAGGAATAACAACAAGAACTATTTGAACTATCGCCATCTATTTCTCTCACAGCACAGCAAAAGAAGAAAATCAAAGCACAAAAGGGTCAACACAATTAACAGTTCATATGTTTTATTTACATTGGTAACTGGACAGGAACAAATAAGCCATTTATAGTTCACAGTACCCTATGATTCTGAATTTTAACTTAAAACTAACTCTTTCTCTTTCTCTGCTTTTATGACCCAAACCCACGTTCTTCCTAGAGAGGCAGATTTACAAAGAGTACTTTTCAGTTCTGGAAGCGCTCCCTTTCCATTAAACTGCCTGTGGACTTATAACACACTTTTAGGAAAGGAGACAGGGCAACAGACCCTCGTTTCTTCAGATAATCCACAGCAGCAGTAAATTTGGGCTCCAGAAGATCCCTTCCATTCTTCTAAAAAAGAAAATCCGAAGCCATCAAAGCTGCACCTGAAGTAAGGACTGATGTCTCAACTACAAATATATGCCCTTTAACATATATCCCCAACTACCTTCTCTTTAAACATTAGATTGATCTCACTGATTAGATAAACACAATTAAATCTGACTCAGAGATGTCTTAACATCTCTACAAATGCTTTTCCTGCATGAAAGTTACCATCTACAAACTCTAAAAATGTCAATGATATGTCTTAATTTTAAACTTGAACTGTCTCACCTTGCCTTTTTCCAGTTTTGCTCAATATTTAAACTTCAATATCTTTGCACACCTATTATCAGATTATGACAAATTTAGTAAACTGGGCACCCTCACGACCAGTTAAAATATTTTGAAAAATTTTAAGCTACCTAGAAAGACCCAGGTTAAATAGCTCCCTCCCATGCTGATACAATGCTGCATGCAATAGTTGTTTGTTCTGGTTATTTAACTGAAACATGCTCATGTTTTATGACAGAAATTGATTCTGCAAAATATTTTCATTTTATTTATATTTATGATTTTAATTTTAGTATTTGTTTCTTCCAGTCTGTATATGACCAGCACTTCTAACACGTTTTTTCTGGTATGCCTCGGGATTCCTTCTCACTTTCAAGTCCACAAAAGAAATGAGCTACTAAAAGAAATCATTTCTGAAACTACATTCATTCAATTCTGTCCTCAATATAAAAGTCTTTGCCTTTTGAAATTATGGCAAAGAGCTAATACAAAAGTTTATGGATATAAAGTTTCAAAGTAATTTTAAGTTAGTTCTCAAAATTAGTAGTTTTGCACTCTCTCTCACCTCAGTCTGCTCTTTCTTGCCCTTACTTTGCATCAGCATAAAGACTTGCGCTTCTTGATCCAAGTCACCAATCTAATCCATGTTACCTGTCGAAAAGTTAGTTTCTTTTAAATGCCAAGCAACTCCCCAATCTAATTCTCCATCTGGCTGCAAAAATACAAAAAAGAGTTTTGTTTCAGCAGCAGTGACACTTGTACTGGGTTAACATGATGGCAAAACTTCACTGCTGCGAGTATGTATTTTTTGGTTGCTGAAGGAGTTCACAGTCCTTATTTTCCTAAGCAAGATAAACTGTGATATTCATGAAACACAGAATGCATTATAAAACAGGCATCTTAGTAAACAGTTTCCTATCGCCTTCATATTAAGAGCTATGAAAATAGTAGATTTTTCAGTTTGGCAGTGACAGAGAAAGATGCCTTAGCAAGGATCAATTCAAACAAAATTGCATTTTCAACAGAAAACACTGGAAAAATGTTGTTTCTATTCCAACATGCGATTCTACTCCAACCCCAATGTTCTATCTATACAAACTTTTTTTTTATTTTTTCAAATCAGCCCCTATTTAAATCCTTTTCAAAGACTCAAAATATTAACCAAATTCAAACTAAAAATGCCCTTTGAAAACTGACATGCTTCACTGAACTATGACTTCACTTTGGGACATGCGGTATTTTAGGCAGAACGTCAGTTTCACTCACAGGCTAAACTAAAGACAACAAAACACGCCTCTGTCAACATCCAAATTCACAGAAGGTGAATTTACCATCATCAGAGGAGTTAACGGTGGTGAAAAGGAAAGCTTGCGTTACAGCTTCCAGACAGATACAACTGCAGATATACTAGCATTTCCTACAGAGAAACCCAAGCTGCAGAATTCCTTTCAACAAGCTTTTGCGATTTAAAAAGTTTAATAGGCGTCTTCCATTTTTAACAGTGCAACGGGATTGAGGAGCCAGCTGAAGATAAGCCACTATTCACTGCCAAATCTAGTACATGTCATAGCTGTAGATTCTGAATTTTGTCTTAACTGTCATTTCTCAATTTCTGCAGAAGATAAACAGCTTAAACTATAGTCTACTACATTAAATTTTTATTACCAGTCGACAGGGCAAAGACGAAACAAACTACTACTTCTAAGGTTTGGCATTTAGTTGCTAGAGCCTGTACACCTCCAGAGACTGGCACGAAAACATGTCCAGTACTCACTAACAATGGCAGGCCTGGAAAAATTACCAGTTCGAACTGGCTTCAGAATAGCAAACTTCAGTTCTTTATGAAAAGACGACATCTACAATTTTTTCCGAAAGTAAGAACAGGGGAGTGGTGTATTATCTCTTTAACTATACAGCATGAGCTTCAGTGTTCTAGGCCCCATATAAATGTCCTTACAAGTGACCTAACTCTTCATGATCTTGTGAAATCAACTCTTAAACCATCAGCACTCCTAGAAAATGAAATATTTCCATTAAAAAGCAAACAGAAGAACGTAGTGCTCTGATTTTCCCACCCATCATTTGAACTAACACTGCAAAGGCGTGACTGAACAATTAACAAGATGTTTCTCCTGGATAGCTTTTGTTCTGAGCTTTTACAACTTAAAAACATCCTTTCTAATTTAAAGATACTTCCATGAAATAGAGTAAGGTGTGGAGAACATAATTTAGGGAACCAGAAAGCAAGAGGCTGACATTAAGGCATTCAGAAACCAAGATGTTTATCTAGGAAAGTAACAAAAACCATAACCATATCCTACTTTTTTCTAAAACCACTGAAACACAACAGCTGATTGACAAGTATGATTGCTTAAATATAGCACACTTCAATTTCAGAAGAACTATCATAGGGACAACAGGTACACATTTGATGATCACACAGCGGATACGGAGTTACTGCTTTAAAATTGCATGTCATGAACCGTAAGGACAATTCAAACAAGCTGGGTTTTTTTGACATAATCTTTGTCAGCTACAATAACTAGGCTTCGTTTAAGAGCACATGGACAAAGGTATTAAAATTAAGAAAGCATATAATCTTTTTTCTACAGCTTCCTTAAGGAGCAGAAATGTGTAGAAACCAATCCTTTTTCATAAAATAAACCCAGTAGCTTTTATCTGAGTAATAAAATACTTGCTTTCCTTTTTTCCTTTAATGCCCACCTATACTGCTGCAGCTGTCACAACATAACTTGGGGGCAGGGAGAAGAACAACATTTTATAGAACATCATTAACGTAGGGAACCCTGACACTGACAGCAGTATTCATCGACCAACTCTCGCCGGTGTCTGTCAAGTAAAGGATCTGGAAAAGGTCCCAGTTTGTATTTCTCTGTAAAATATTGTTTAAATTAATGTAAATTACTAGATTTTTCTCAGTTACATTATACTAGATATATAAATAATAAAATTTTCTAGATTTAAGAGTCTTTTTTATTAAACTGCCTAAAGTTATGTTTAGAATCTCTTGGCTCAAATCCAAAACAGTTTGACTTGCAGTGTAGACTTCTGTGTTAAAATATTTACAAGAAACCTTAACTGCCATCTACCAGTACAGATCTGCTAGCACAAACGGCCTTCCACAGGGCAGTGATAGTGCTGCTATTGCTGTTACGTCTGCTACTGTAAAAGATGGTCCCGTCTCAGCAAGTTTATAACATAAACATATGGCAAGGGAAAACAAAAACAACAACAAAAAAAAAAAAACAGGAAAGTTTCAGAGGTCCACTCCAGAAACAAACGAGCTCTGAGAAAAACTCACTGTGGAGCACTTCATCTCAACAAAACACTTAAGA
Source organism: Struthio camelus (assembly GCF_040807025.1). NCBI lineage: Eukaryota > Metazoa > Chordata > Aves > Struthioniformes > Struthionidae > Struthio > Struthio camelus. The sequence goes on along the minus strand of NC_090981.1, from coordinate 53,761,550 downwards.
GGAAATGAAATGGCACCAGGGGCCCTCTGTTTCATATACTCATTCCTTACATGCAGCAGAGGGGCGTAAGGGCTGCCAAAGAAGGGCACCTCATGAAAAGCTGCGTGGCATATACATGTCAATTCAAAGAAAAATCAGACTGCTAAAAGGATATCTGAACTGAAAAAGTAAAGAAAAGATGAAAAAGGGTAATTAATTCTACTTATGTAAAACTTAAGGCTAGAAATACAGGCAGCACAGGTACTTTCACAGATTTTTAGTACAGCTACAGTGCTTTCATAGTTTTTCAATTAATTTTTAAAACACAGCTCTGATAAGTTATTAAGATTAAATGTAAATATTGTTATAATAATTTGTAACAGTGAAAAATGAAAAAGAATACTTTAGTCTTATCATTTATATAATTCCTTAGAAGATTTAGGAAGCATTGCAGAATTATTCTTGTTTTACAAATGGGAAGACTGAGGCACAGAGATAAAGTACCCGAAGCCAAGGCACACATCAGTAGAAAAGAGAATCAAGACGTGTAGCCCTTCCGCCCTCCTTGCTTGCCTGTAAGTAATCCTACAACTTGTTACATCCTAACATGACGTAACCAGATCAATCATCAGAATTAATGCCTATTCATGATCATCTTTTTTAACATAATCTCTGGGACTAGATGCATGTATTCTGCTCAGACAAACAAAAGCTCTCAGGAAAAAGTGCCTGGAATTAAACAAAAGCAGTCTGCAATGCAAAAATTCAGATACTATTGATTCCTGCCCTACTGGTTATTAAAAAGCAAATACTGAATTTTTGAAAGTGAAATGTGAAAAATCAGACTAGTATTCATTATTTTCCAATAACTTCAAATGCATCAGGACAGAAGAAAACAACTGTCAAGTACGATTCCTCTATAAGAAGCACTGAAATTTGGGAGACTAATATATATGGAAAAACTGAGGAAAACTTCTGCTTAAGAACTCTTCCTGTAATATATTCCATGCACTTTTAGAAAATGTGTTAATTCTTAAGTCTTTTAAGACAGTTTATTTTAAAAAAAAAGAATTACTATATAGCAGATCTCTTTGGGAAATACAGGAATTTTTCTCACAGATAATTCAAAGAATTTTATTTCTCACACAGAAGAAAAAGACCCTCGGGGCTGAAACCCAAAGACAGATATCATACAGAAATTATCCTTCATCTTCAAACAGGTATTAGCAGTTAGGCCTGATTCGTCCCATCTAATTTTAGGTATTTAACCTCAAGCATTCACACTAAGACTTCAGACACCCTGTAGTTTCATGGGCTCTATCTGTATTAGCAAACTAATAGTGTCAGGGAATATTCCTACCACTGGCACTGGAGTCAAACCACTACTAAATTTTTGGACTGGTCCTTGGCACGGTTGTAGCCAGCTAGCATTCTCCCAGAAAGTTCCTAGGGATGAGCTTGGAGCTGGAGAAGGCCACAGGCCTTTCTCAAAAGGCAGTTTGCACATGGCCACCCTGCTCCCGGAAGGCAAGAGTTCCGTAGCAGGACCATGGATTACCCTGTGCCAGTTGGCCTCAGTACCAGAAAATGGTCCTAGTACATTTATAATGTAGCTATTTTGTTCATACTGAGAAACAGAAACCTCCAAACTGCAGTTTAAGCTCTGAAGCGGCTGAACTACAGTCTGGAGATACCTCTTTCTCCTTATACTGTAAAGAAACCTTGAACAAATCAATCTGTAAGCTGACTGCCTCCACTACGTGCTTAAAGTTAGTTGGGATGAACACAGACATCAGTTACAGTATGCTTTCCACTGAATGAATATATTATATGTATAAATACACGCGCACGCACAGAGTCTACAGCTGTTCCACAACTATTCCTTTCTCTTTGTATTTATAAATACCCATCCATATAAATATATGCACACTATTCAAATACAGATACTACAATATCACAATTCAATATCCTCAAGTAACAATAATTCTAAAAAAAAGATGTTAAAAGATGTTATCAAAAACATTCAGAATCATTCTCTTAGACATGCTCGCAGAAAAGCCTGCAAAAAATTAGTAACTAAAATTCAAAGCTGAACTCTGTTTGCCATATAACCACCAGTTGTTGGAAAATCATGCTTGCCAGAAAAGAAGAAAAATAATTATATTAATGATAAACAGCAATTTAAACAAAAGGAACTATTTAAAACAAATATGCAGCAAAGAACTTCCTCTTCAATGAGGCAGGCCAACTGGCTGCATCACCAGGAAGCAACAACTCTGAGTGAGAGAAAACAATAAAGCTAGCAGTAAAAATTATCTTGAAAATTAAAGTGTTACTTCAGGTACCAATTTATGGGAGGATGTTAAACACTATAAAACACTCTGCACTTCTGGGCCTTTTTTTTTTTTTCCCCTCCTCTGTAGAAAGGTTATGAGGCAGAAACCCTGAGACAAGAAGGCTGCTTATGCTAAGAATCTTTTCAGTTTCAGCTCATATGTTCTGCGTTAAAGATTTACAGTCCACACTCCCTTTATCTCATTTCAGTGAGCATACTATATGCAGGTCATTCTCCAGCAGGAAGTTGTATACAGACAAGACAGTCATGCTAAACACTTAAAAGCATTAAAGTGATCAAGTATTTTGACTAGAAATCACACCAATGTTATCAAGCCTCTATTTGTAATATATAACTTTACTAAGAGTGATAAACCTACCTAGTTTCTCCATTTTGCATGATCATTCCTAAAAAAAAAAAAACAATCAATCAACCTAATCAAAGTGAATAATCACTTGGATCAAGTTTTTCATTTTAATTGGAGAGTATTGGTCACTCACCCTGAAAGAGGTAAGAGCTATACGGAATGGCTAGAAGTACCTGACATGCAAATTACCTCAAGAAACTGATACTAAGCAGGAACCTACAAGGAATAGTAGGAATCAGTGCTTACTATATTATTGTTGATTTATCATAAACATTTTCTGATGGTTTCCCTGAACCCAATTAGGAAATTCAACCACATAGGGATTTCAGATGACTTACAGAAGAATCAACATTCCCCACGCAATCTAACAGTGGCCTAATAGGATTTTAGATTCTACGCTGGGAGCCAGGAATAAACGCTAAATTTGTAGGCTCACAAATTCTCTATTATATCAACTCCATCTTGGCTTTAAACAAGGCCACTTAGCACACACAGAGACAGAAAGAAGATTGAACAAAGACTGCCTACCTTTCCATCCTCTCTATACCAAAGCATTCCAAAGACATAAGGACTGCTGAAACAAAACAAAACAAAAATTCAAGGCTAACTGCTACAAGAAAAAAAACAGAAAAAAGTTCCACACTCCCTGAGAAAGGTTCCATAAAAATGACCTGAAAGGCAAATTCAAATTTGAAGAATTACCTACCGTATTCCAAATGCATCCACAGCTTTAATGGGCTATAATCACAAAATCACTGATGTTGAAAGGGACTTTGGAGATCATCGAGTGCCCCTCCCTCCCCTGCTCAGAGCAGGGTCAACTGCAGCAAGTTGCTCAGGACGTTGTCCAGTTGGGTTGTGAACATCTCCAGAGACGGAGACAGCAAAACCTTGCTCGGGCAACCTGCTTCCGTGCTTGCTCACCCTCACCATAAAAAAGTTCCTTCATGTCCCATGAAAGGGACCCTCTTGCGTTTCATTTTGTGCCCCTGTTTGCCTCTTGTCCTGTTAGTAGGCACCGCTGAGAAGAGTCTGGCTCTGCTGTCTGTACTCCCTCCCCTCCGGTCTTTATACACAGTAATAAGATCTCCCCCGAGCCTTTTCTTCGCTCAGGCTAAACAGTGCCAGCTCTCTCAGCTTCTCCTCCTGTGGGAGATGCTCCAATCCCTTAATCATCTCTGCGGCCCTTCGCTGGACTCGCTCCAGCACGCCTGTGTCTCGTGCTGGGTAGCCCGGAACGGGATGCGGTCCCGCAGACGCCACCTCACCAGGGCCGAGTCGAGAGGAAGGATCATCGCCCTCAGCCTGCTGGGGACGGGTTCCCTAACGCGGTCCGGGATGCCGTCGGCCGCCTTTGCTGCACGGGCGCCCTGCTGTCTCCTGCTCAACCTGTTGTCCGCGCGCCGGGAGCCCAAGTCCTTTTCTGCAAAGCTACTTTCCAGCCAGTCAGCCCCGAGCTTGTACCGCTACACGGGGTTATTGGCCCCTCTGATCAACACTGGAGGCTTCTGAAAGTCTAAAAAGCTATCGCTAGTGACTAGATTTGGGATTTTTGACTCTCCTCCTTGTTTCTGATGGAAGTTAGTGCTGATAAAGACTCGGCCTTTTGCCAGCCTGACAGGCTAGTTCTTGCAGCTCAGCTGATGCATATGAACCAGTTACGGGCTGGTAACTTAATTCTGTGTGTGACCTTATTTACTTTTTTAGAAAAGCTACTTTATAGCCAGTCAGCCCCGAGCCTGTACTGGTACATGGGGTTATTTCTCCCCAGGAGCAGGGCTTCACGTTTACCTTAGCTGAACTTCATGAGGTTCCTCTCTGTCCGTTTTTCCCATCTGTAGAGGTCCCTCTGAATGGCAGCATAAACATCTGCTGTCATTCTTCCTAGTGTTGCATCATCTGTAAACTTGCTGAGAGTGCACTCTGCCACATCAATCAGGTCATTAAAGAGGAGTTTAAACAGTATTGGACAAAGTATTGACCCTAAGGGTACCCACTAAGGACTGGCCTCCAGCTGGACTTCGTGCTGTTGGCGACAACACTTTGGGCGCAGCGTTCAGCCAGTTTTCAACATAACTCACTGTCCACATACCTAGCCTGTATTTCATCAGTTTGTCTATGAGGATGTTATGGGGGACAGTGTTGAAAGCCTTACTGAAGTCAAGATAAACAACATCCACTGCTAATCCATCAGGACAGTCATCTCATTATAGAAGGCTATCAGGTTGGTCAAGCATAACTTGCCCTTCATAAATTCATGCTGACAACTCCCAATCACCTTCTTGTTCTTCATATGTTTCAAAGCTATTTCCAGGATTATTCGCTCTACTGCCTTCCCAGGGATCAATTTGAGGCTACCTGGCCTGTATTTCCCCAAATCTTCCTTCTTGAAGATAGGAGTGACACTAGCTTTCTTCTAGCCCTTAGGAACCTCCCCTTCATCACCATGACCTTTCAAAGACTGAGTGGCCTCACAATGACATCAGCTGCTCCTTTAGCACTCATGGGTGCATCCCATCAGGTCCCGCAGAATTATGCACATCCAGTTAAACATTTCCTGGTCTTAGGGGTTTGTAGTTCTTGAAGGCAAGTCTTACCAGTAAAGACCAAGGCAAAGAAGGCATTGAGTACCTTGGTCCTGCCCATGTCTTTTGTCATCAGGTCCCCTGCCCCATTCAGCAGCGGGCCCACATTTTCCCTCGTCTTCCTTTTACCACTGATACACCTATAGAAGCCCCTTGTGTCACCCTTCACATCCTTTCCAGATTCAACTCCAGGTGGGCTTTGGCTTTCCTAACCCCAACCCTGTATGCTCAGACAGTGTGTCTAGACAGGAGTCTAGTCTGGCCCTGCTTCCACCTTTTTTATGCTTCCATTTTACGTCCGAGTTTTGTCAGAAGCTCTTTGTTTAATCCATGCAGACCTCCTACCACCTTTGTTTGATTTCTTGCTCATAGGAATGGACCACCCTTGAGTTTGGAGGGGGTGATACTTTGGAGAAAAAAAAACAACCACCACCACCTCTCCTGGACCCCCCTTCTCTTTAATATACCCCACTTCTAAAATACCTCATATACTCTAACGTACCTCATTTCTCTGAAGCTACTGTAATGCAATAAAGCTTCTGAAATGTTTCAGGCAAAGACAGCTGGTGGATCTTCTGAGAAACTTCTTTACTAACATTTTCATTATGTAAATAACATCAATTTTATTGATTGACAGTTTAAGGCAATTTCCACACAATGATCTTTGCCCTTTGCCATGTTAGTTTCATCTAAACGAATTAGCAAAGTAATCTGAAACGAACTTTATTACTTTAGTGCTTCCCTAACTTACCAGTAATCAAGAACTTACTATAATCTAAACCTGAAAGACACTGTTAACTTGAGAGTAAATACAAGCACTATAAAATTATGACAGAAAGATTTAACTGTTCTTTTTTAAATAGATATTAATCTTTTGCTCGATTTGCTAAACATATCTTTTTCGTAGCAGTTAACCCAACTGATGACCACACTAAACATTTCTTTCAAAGGCTTGTGACTGATAATCTCTTCCTCTTCACTAACATCCTACAGTATCTAGCAAGAAATAAACTTGCTGTGGCATACATTGCTAAGGAATGACAAGTTAGGTATGCTGGAGTAATTCTGGCATATTAGTGCCAGACAACAAGTAAATCCACATTTTAGCAGCTGAGCTCAAATGGCATTTCACAGAAGTTGAACTTGGTTTTGATAACAATAGAGTAAAAAACTGAACAGAGTAACTCCTAAAGAGTAATTCCGCTAGAAAAGCGAACCATTTCTGAAGATTAACCTGTTATCTGCTCTGTCCATAGCATTTTGGCTCTTCAGCGTTTAATTTGCTACTGCAAAAGGAATTTGCTACTGCAAAAGGAAGAGTAAATTTACCAGACTAATTTACATCAGCAAATAAAGTGACATTAACTATTTATTTTAGTACAAGTGAATCTCTAGTACATCAGCCAAAACAGATTATCGCAGTTAAAACCATGGTCTTTCCAAATAAGTGCCAGCTTTAGAAATTGAGATTTCTTTAGCGTAATATAAAATGGAATAAGGAATAAACATAATCAGAAATCAGTGGTATTAACATGAATTTTTATTTACTAACACATTTTTGCAAAATAATTGAAAAATTAAATGTAAGTTGGCAAAAACTTAAACCCAACAGCGTCTCTTTGCAAAAAAAAAAAAAAGATATTTAAAGGAGCATTTTTTTGGCGTATATTTAGGATACGCTGAGAAGACCGCTAACTCCACCTACTGGTCAGCTACAAAAACTTTTGTTGTTTAAAGAAAAGAGTGTGCATGGGGAAAAGCAAAATCATCTATATCAATATGTAATTCAATTATCCTGAACTTACTAGCCTAACATACACATTTTCCACTCGTTGCTGTCAGCTCTCTACATATCATCAGTCTGAGGACCCATATATACTCCGTTATTTAATCTCCTCTGAACTCATCCCTAAGCTTGGGTCCACATACTAAGGCGACTCACTAGTCAAAATAAGCTACAATGGCAAACCGCTGTTTTCAAAGGTGCAAGGTTTTATCCTTTAAAGTTGTGCTACATTTAAAACTGTTTAGGATCATCCATGCAAAACTGCTAAACTGGACTTCTGAATGGGTTTATTTTATTTAATTCCAGTGTGTGTGTAAGCAAATTCATGCCGGTAACTCATTTTGGATAATCTGCCAGCACTATGAATTCCATATAAGCAAAAATACTTTCTCTTCTGAAATAGTCTCCATTCCTTTCACCAACAGACTGTCCTCTGTTTCACAGAAGGGGTTTGTGGGGTGAAGGGAAATATTTTTAAATCATTCCTCCCCACACATCGAAACAGCAGGCAAACTTCACTTCTTCCACTCATCTGCCTGTTTTTTCTATTCTGATAACACAGTTCCTCATTCACAAGTCATCTCCTGCAGAACTGCCTATTCATCAAGCTTCTAGGTCACAATTTCCTAACTCATGACCTCCAGGTTATACTACACTTACCAGGTTAATCAGTCTAGTCCATCACCTGTTTCTGACAGCCCCCATGCCCCTGTATCCCCCTTCTCACACCTCTGTTCCTCCTCCATCCCAAGACTAAAATGTGGAACACAAATTGTTATCTTAGGCAATTTTTTTTGACAAGTACAAGCCAGTTTGAGTTCACTCATTCACAGGAACAGACGTACTGCATGTGTGGGGACTAATAACAACGTATAGCCAGTATGTTCAGTTAGAAGATGGAGAAGCAACAACACACAGCTTTCCCTTATCAAGGGAATAAGCTACTTGGCTTATCCAAGCATAAAAGTGGTCATTGCTATTCTAACTGAATACTTAGACTTGAAATAAGAACCATCTTGGATCATATTACTTTAATTTTGCTATGCATATGCTTGGAGTCCCTTTTCTGTATTGAATGAAGATTTATTTATTACCCTCCATTCTTTCCTTCATTTAGCCTCTCACTTCAAGTCCATTTCTTTTTGAAATCCTCTTCTCCTCCTCTCTGTCCCACAAATAATGCCAACTAAAATACCACCTTGGTTTCTCTCTAATGCTCAGTCTCTGTGTTTCCTCCTGTGCTTCTCCAGCAGAGGAAATATTATCCTTTTATCTGAACGCTGCACTATCCAACTCACATCTTTTCTAAAATATCAGCGCCTAATAACAATTTATGGAAACAATCTACATTAAGTATTCAATTCTTTACATAAGCCTGCTTCTCTTGTACAAAGGTATATTCAAAAAATAGACTGTTTAAGTCTAAAACACAATTCCACCAGACTTTCCAGAGAGAATAAATATTCCTTGCAGATTGCTTCAAGTTACCGACAGAGGTATGTCAACTCTTCCAACTTGCTTAAGTTACAAGAGACTCCCACTGAGAGTTTAACCTCAGGTCTATGTGAAGTCTTCTTTTTTTTTTTTTTTTAAACTGAGATATACCTGAAAGTTATATGCCCTGACAGCACCATACTAATGTAATAATTGCCATTCAGAGAGTGACTATATAACTGATGGCAACAAGTTCCCCTGAAACGTGAAAACTACAACTTCCCTAAGTTAACTTCTCTTGGGCCTCAGATATAAGAGTGTTCACACCAGATTAAGATAGCGAGAAGCCTCCCGAAACCTGCATTTTAATGTATGTACTACCTATAAACCACTTAGAGTCTCTCAGTAGCTCTCATAAGCACTTTGACGAAACATGTCTCATTAAATTTGCAAAAAAAAAAAAACACACACGTTGCTACTTATGGGTATGCTTTTTAATTGTTTTCAAGCTGACAGAAAGGGAAAATCTTCAGACAAAACTCAATCTCTAAGAGTAAGTTAAAGCATTAAAAGCACCAAAAAAATCTATTTGCTGCTCAGAACGAACATTCAACAGCCTGTCTCTGTGCCCTAACCTGCATATGCAACAGAGCTTATTTGCTGTTATTTAAAAAGATTTATTGCATTTTGTATGATACATAAAAACAAATAAAAAATATAAAAACATCAAGATCCACAAGGAACTGAGGATTCTTTCGATTCTCTCTGTATACAGTACATCAGAGAAAAATATGAAGAGGGTGAAAGTGGGAAGGATCAGGTCATGCCTAATACCCCTAAGCAGAGTAAATATTAGCGACTACAAGCTGTAGAATGAAAGCATTTAGAAATGTTTTCACCTTCTCAAGCTTGAAAAAACAATTTCTATGAAATATCTTAAAAAATTAAAAAGTATACAAAAAGTTCTCTACAAAAAGCTATGTCTAACTTATGTCCAGTAGTAAAGCTAAAAGTGTCAATAATACACTCTTGTAATTTGTGTATTGTATTTTAAGATATTTGTGTTAACATAACCATTTTATGATGCTATTGCATTAAAGGTATTGATTAATACAAAGGCAACATGCCTAAAACTAACTTAGCTTAGTTTGGCTTTAACTTATGCTTAAAAGGTTTCAAAAGTAATTAGAGTATTTGGAGAGTAATTAGAGAACTCGGAAACACAAAAATGACGTACACTGAATAACTGCCTCCCCCACTACTGCCCCAACAGCGTCACTATCACAGTGAACAGTAAAGAGAGGAAACCATAGGAGGATATTTGAATGGGAAGACTTTTCTCAAAGAAAATAATTTATCAGAACACAACACACTGCCAATAACATCTGTACTTGTCTGATTTAAACTTATGAGTTGTTCTCTCTTCCACCTTGCCCAGGGCACCCATTTTTAAAGTGAAATTTCTTAAAAGCAAGAATTTAACAGAACAAGACTTATTATGGAGTTATATATTTCAGGAAACTAAGCATTATAATGCCCTCTCTTCTGGGAAAATGAATAGCAGTGAGATGCTCATACATATGTACAATTTAAGTCAGGATACAGACTTAAATGTTAAGTATTCTAAAGAGTTTAAAGGGACTATTTCTGGAACTTTTAAAGTTGGAAAGTTTTAAAGTTTGGAACTTTTAAAGTTGGAACTTCTGAATCTAGCCAAATTACTTAGTTAATATGTAATTTATGCTCTGCCTAACCCCTCTCCACTCCAAAGTTACTTTCTGCATGCAACATAACAGGAAAACATAAATACCCTCCTGAAGTTGTGGAAACCTCAGGGCTCAGTATTCTTGATCAGAACGTGTTCAGAGTGGCTAGCTGAACCTGAGTGCCAGCAAGGTAAATTGGAACACAGATTTACCATGCATCAGCTGCTAAGTACAGTTTGTCTACTCAATGTATGCATATAAAGACGCTTACTCTTCAGTAGACAGAGAGTATGTTGCCACATATTCATAACAGTGTGGGAGAAAGCTACCACAGAATAGCAAAAGCATTACTTTCAGCATGACTTATCTCACAAAATTGTATTTATCCTTTCAATTTTCAGATCCAATCAATTTTTCATCTCTCTGCTTCTATCATTTTTTGTTAAGTGGAACATCCAGAAACAAGACCGAATACAGACGTCACTTCAAAGCTACCAACAACAGCACCACAAAAAAAAAAAAAACTGATTCAGTACTGGAGAGCATGGGTAAAAATCAAGAGAACGACTAGTTTCTTTCACAAATTCGAAAAATATGAATGCAAGAGCTCGCAAATTGCCTAATATTTAAAAAAGAATTTAAATACCTTTTAACACTTAGTCTAGAGATAGAGAATAAGATAATATGAGTACCTCCTGTTTTCTGCCAAATTTGCACCTTCATCCTTCAACTGCTTGCTTTTTTTCATGCAGTCTTCCAGAAGAATTTCCTTTCTTCTCTTAGTTGCATGCACCCAGTTATCTTCATCATCATCGACCAGACCCTTATCATCAGCAGCTTCTGCTTCAAATTGTTGCGAAGTAGCTTTTGAAACTTTCTCACCAATCTTCCTTTTCCACCCAAAAGAAGCCATTTGGAGAACTAGGGAGAAATATATTTTTGATGGTTAAGCAATTTAGTTTTTAAGGATGCAGAGAAAGAAAACTGACTTACTGATCTGGATTCTAAGACAACTGTAAACAACAGACTGCAATCCAGCCAAACAAGTTCTGCTCAGCAGCTTCCCTCGAGGTACTCCTCAGACAACAATAATTTTGAGCCTACCTAGAGCGCATTCTACAGCGAGGAGAGAAGAAAAATTAAAGAAACTCTAACACAGCAGAAAGCCTTCTTCTAATTGCAAAACCAACACACCCTAAGAGAAGCAAAAGGAAAAAGGACACGGCTCTGTGCAAGCTGTACGAAGCACCTCAGGATGTGCACAACTGATTGGGGCCTCAACAAGGCGCAACTGCCAGGCCGACCTCAGGCTGCAGAGTCCTGCCGGTCGTCGGCCCGGCCCGCTAAGGAAAGGACTCCCCCGCCCCGCACCACCTCCCCGGCGGGGGGCCCTGCGCGCAGCAGGGCGGCCGGCAGCAGCCCCCCACCCCGTCCCTCGGCCGGCAGCGAGCGAGGCCCGGCGCAGCCAGCAGGGCCGCGGGTGACCGCAGCCCCCACGCCCCGGAAGGATGGACGGACGGACGGACGGACGGAGCGGCTCCACAGCTCCCGCGCCAGGCCGCCGCCGCCCCGGGCAGGGGCCCGCAGCGGGGCACCGTTACCTGCCCCCCTTTCCTCCGGCCACTTCTCTTCCGCCTTGAACGCCCGCACGACCTTTGACCCCGAGCCAGCAGGAAGCGGAAGTACAGGACACGGGCAGCCTCCCGCCAGAGGAGAGGGAAGTGGTGGGAGCCCTTCCGCGGCGGGGAGCGGAGCGGAGCGGAGCGGAGCGGCTCTCAGGGGCATGAGCCCGGGGGCGAGAGCGGGGGGCCACCTCACCCCCGCCGCCCCCGGCGGGAGGGGACGAGCCGGACTGCTCGCGCTGCATGACGGGAGCCGAAGTCGCAGGGCGCGGCGCGCCTGGCCGCGCGGCACGCTGGGAGTTGTAGTTCTCGGGCCGTGGCCGTTGGTGGCGAGGCCGCGCCTCCGGGGCCCCCCTCGGCCGCCGGGCTCGGGGCAGAGCCTTGCTTAACTCATTGCATCACCTCAGAAAAGCACCTTTCTAGGTCAGACGAAAGGGCTAAAATATATGAACCTGGATTAAACTGACATTTACAGAGAATGTATGAACAGGGTAAGATCAGCGCAGTTAGCCAGCCCTGCTGCCAGGGCCCGGTGCTGGACAGGCGATGCACCCAGCGGCTGACCCGGCCCTGAGCCTTTTACAGGAGCACGTAACACACCACATCGCTCAGTACAGAACAAATGTTACTTCGGGAAAGGTAAAGGAGAGCTAATAGGCAACTGTCGGTGTGGTTATGGCTTATTAGCAATGGGCACCTAGCAAGGCAAATGCAGTAAAGGTACAGATGAAACATGGTGGAACCCAGTGTCGCTCTGCAAGCTGTAAAAATAATCTTACTTTTGCTACCAATCATCTCATTCAAGATGGAATTATTTCTTAACAGGAAACACTATACAAAGGAAAACCCAGAATAAGGAAACACAAGGAGGAGAAAGAGGATAGAGGGCACAACTGAGCCCTAGCTCTAAGGGCAGACAACAAGAATGATGGCACACGGTAAAAATACAAAATAGCATAAGGTGAGTCTTACTAGTCATGGCAGAGTAATAAAGGACTTGTACACTGAATATTGAAGCATTACTTTCATCTCCAATGCTCCGTTTGCAGTAGCAGGGTTTATGGGACGTGAGGGAAAAGGGTCATTCAGTTGCAAAGCTAGCACAGTTGGTGGCAGCTAACATCCATAACTGGGAATTCTTTGGCCCATACACCGGGCAATATCTTGTTCCTTTAATGGTCATGGTATTAGTTATTCTATTAATTCAACCTTTTTCTCTTAATGTCACTTTTAAACATTAAGTGTAGCAACCATTATATATGTCAGAAGTTAGTATACAAACACTAGAACTAGACAGCATGCACACAGCTCCAAACAAGATGGTTAAGTATTTTATGTTTACTTAAGTTTTGAAAGTTTAAAAAGTCATACAGTTATAAACAAGCATTTTTGCATTCAGCTTTGTCCAAAAAAAAAAAATCAACATAGGAAGTAGGCACATCTTTGTTAAAGAACAGGACTTCATATCTTACAATGGTAATCAACTGGTAAAATAAATGTCCAAGTCTGTATTAAACACGCATGTCAAGACATATGTGAGAGTTTAAATATTGCACCAAGATGAATATATGTTCTTTATCTAATGAGTTATATTGCATATGGACAATCAGACATATCCATCTTTTTGAAAAGTTACAATACAAAGGCAAGATAATTCAATGTACGCCAACTGGAGTCAGGTTGAGAATTCAGAGTAATGTACTTGACCAATTTGCATATTTGCATAAGCTGTCCCCTTACAGCCCTGCCAGATTTCTCAATGAAAGTTTGTTTCACAGCCTACTGGCAGATACTAATATGTTGCCTAAAAAAGGTCTGAAAGGTCAGTAGGAACATCTGCAGAAAGCAGTTTCAACACCACGACCTAAAAAGCGTAAGAAAGTTGTGCAACAAACAACTGTGCTGAATTCAAATAGGTTGTCAGTCCCCCTTTCTCCCTCCCCCACCCAGTATAAAAAGACGCAGTTCCATCAGAAAACTTCTGGCCATCAAAACTGATCATACCAATAAAATTTACCCTATTTAAAGCTATGCATACAGTCCATTCCTGCCAGAAACTTATTTTAACCTCCAGCTCCCAGGACAAATAAAAACCATGGTTGTCTTAAAGCACAAGAGGGCCAAAAAAGTATATAAGTATTAAAAGCTATTTGCACCTTGACACTTTGCATTTGTGGTCAGCATGACAAATTTGCAAACCAGGAGCAGATATCTTTTAAATATTTAGTCTAACATCTGCAAGAGACAGCTTCAGTGATCCCAAACCAATTCCAGATGAGGATTTACTGCAATAAAAAAAATCTGTGCGCGTTATATTTGTACAAGTGCAATATTTAACAATTTCAAAATAAAGGGTAACAAAAAGGATCACAATGATTTCTTCAGTACATCAGAACCAAGACTGAAAAAGACTCAAAAGTAGAATTTGCAGTTGGTCCCTCATGCTGATTACCTCAATCCCAGCAGTATAAACGCAAAGCTTTATCTAAAAGAAAGCTCTCCATCTTGGGATACAGTAGTATAACCTTGCATTACAGGGACCATATGCAACACTACTTCAGCACAAGGGATTGAAGTCTTAACTTGTACCTAGGTACTAGACAGACCAGGCAATTGCCTAGTTCAGAATGCAGTTATAACATTCCCTGGGGCTTAAACAGTTTCTTCAGATTCTGTGCATGTTCGTAACAGATGACTACCTGGACTAAAAACCAGCTGTCCTAGGTTAAACTGTTCTTACAATCTGTAGTTAGCACTTTGCCATGGATGAACTCTCCGTCTCACTGAAGTCATCAGCAAAAATCCCCATCCATCTCAAGAGTCCAAGTTTCACTCTATATGTTCATGCCTTCATTTCCAGTCTGTAAGTGCAAGAACAGTCTCTGAAACTGAGTAGGGCATGAAGTTTATTTTGAAGAGAATCGTTGTTCTTGAATGCAAGACGAAGTATGTTTTCTGGCATACACTTCACTGTTTAATGTTTACATCCATTAGTGCTAGATGACAAAGGAACTGTGGATAAATACATCCAATTTTAGAAGAGATTTTAAATGCTTTTGTGCAAGTACTAGCTATGATTAACATTTAGGATCAGTTTTCTTTCTGAAACACCGCAGAAACTTCAAATGCAGAAACATTTATGTCATCGGGGATTGTAATCTACTGTTGAAAACTTTGCAATATTAGCACTCAAGTTATTTGTCATGATCAGTTTTAAGTATTCAACTGATCAGTTGCACTATTAGTTTCTCAATTTCAGTGTCAAATTTCGCTATAAAGGTGGCTTGAGAAAAACCTGACCTATGTTTAGTTTCAACTGCAAAGTGAACTCTATACAGTATATGCTATGTTGACTTGTGATATAAACAGCTGTATCAAAAAGTATTAACATATTTAAGAAATTGTCAATTTTAGATTCTGGAATAGCATGGAGGCTATTAGGCTGTGCTATTACTACATGCACATAGCTCTGACGAATAACATTCTCAGCC
This sequence comes from Struthio camelus, assembly GCF_040807025.1. Classification (NCBI taxonomy): domain Eukaryota; kingdom Metazoa; phylum Chordata; class Aves; order Struthioniformes; family Struthionidae; genus Struthio; species Struthio camelus. Next base: position 53,746,245 of record NC_090981.1, on the reverse strand, counting down.
TGCAGTAGCAGTGGGGAGCTGCTGGGCTGACGCCACGGTAAGATGAGAGCTAGTCAGTCTCTACAGATCAGGAACTTACTGACAGTTATCCACAGAGCAACTTTTTGTTTCAACCCATGGGGTGCCAAGCCTTCTTCGTATGAGCCCCTTCCCACCACTGTGGCCTCAACTGTTCTGCTTACAGCCCACAGAATTTCCCCCTTAGTGCTTACAGAGCAGATACATGCATTACAAAGTTTCAACTGGCTGAATTGGCCAGCACATACCTTTGATCAAATCTATCAGTTATTAAAAATAGTAAGTTTCAACACATTAATCTTGATCATTTGCTGTCAAATGTTAAGGGGGGAGTAACAGCAGTTTTAACACATTACTGTTAGGAGATAATTGATAGTTCTGATCAACTGAGGCACAATTGTAGATGGTGACCAACGAGACATATTTCAGTCACTGAACTAGTAAGTGTACATTTACTTACAGTGCAGATGTATGCATCACCAGCAAAAAAGGTCCTTGTGACTTGAATGTTCTATGAAGCCTAATGTGCACTCAATATAAAAAGTTATGAACATCGCCCAAAGGGCATGCAATTTCCTGTACCTGTATTAAACTACTGGACAGCAGACGATCAGAATTCACTCCAGCTTCAGAATAGCATACCTAACTGCCCATAATCATTTCAATCCCTGTGCAAACTGCATTTTGTGGCTAGTTTTTTCAGCGCCTTAATTTAACTGGATTATAACTGGAAGCATCTGACTATGATTTAGGCATGCTTATTGCTGTAAAAGAAATAAGCCCATCTTCAAAATTATTGTGCAAGTATTTTAATAAGATTTGCACACATCTCAAAAAATTCTATTGTATGACTCCCTGGTCTTGGAGTTAAGTCAGCTGTAGAAGAGTCAACTGAAGAGGTCACTGATGAGGTAAGGGATGTGTCTGCAGATTTTCCTTGTGCATCAGCATCTGAATCCTTCTGACAGGATCTATAGTTGCTCACAGAACCTGATCTCTGCGGAGTTGCAGTCCCAGACTTTGCTTCAGTAATTTCATCTGGGGGAAAAGAGGAGATAAATTAGGTATCAATATCAAATCAGTCACTGGAACAGCAAACATCTTCCCCTTCTCAGACTTCTAATCTTGTTTTTTAAATCTTCATGAATACGTGAAAAGTTTCTGCAAACTGTATACAGTTGCTACAATAAAAGCTTATACATACTCAAGAGCACTAAAGCAGATACCCCTGTGCAAGTTATTCCTATTCCTAAGTTACCCTATATCCTAACTATGATCTAAGCTATCCTCTTATGCAAGCCATTCCTTTGCTCACAGTTCCTTTGAACTATGTTCCAGAGCTATCTGATCTAGTTCAGACCAACAGTACTTGACTTTTTTTTTTTCTTTTAAAAGAACTAATTTCAGTGGCTAATCATTCTACTGCTTCACTAGTTCACTTAACTCATCTTTAAGCTTAACCTTATGATGCTATCCCTGCTTATAATTAAGTAAAATAGTACTTCGAACATTTTGCAAATCTGCAGATGCTTTTGCTACAATTTATCCTCCACCTCTGGCAAATTCTTCCTTAAGATATTTTGTTCGGGCTGCAAGGACTTAAGTTTTCCTCCATTAAGAGGAGGAAATACTTCTGTTTTTACAAGTAATATTCTGCTGAAGTACTTCCATTCTTGCTTTAAATACTGTGCATTAGTTTGACACATTAGTTTGACATCCACTTGGCACCAAAATGGTATTTCCAAGAGTAATTAGTGAACACAGGAGGGATTGCCCTTTCACAGCAGTAGGAGGTATTTCAAACTACAATTAGGCAAAAGGAACACAGCACAATTAGCTATGGCAGAGGAAAAGGAACCTTAAATTGCCTTCAGTATTGGAAAAGGGTTGTCAAACCCACATCTTGGATCTTGGGTTGTGTTTCCCCAAGAGTGGAAGCCTTGGCTGCAGCAGGCTGCCCTCCCCCAGCTGCACAGCTCTAAGCACTCATCTGTCCTCTAACAGCGATGGAATTCATCCCATACTGTAGTAGTCCCATTCAGGAACGTGATTAGACATGTTTACACTGAGAATGACTTCCATTACAACTGCAGTAAGTTATGTAAGTCTTGACATACCATCAATGCTACGGAAGTCCAGTAAGTATGTCCTACTGTCCACCTGATACAACTGTAGACTCATTTTAGAATATGCGCTTGTCACTGGATTCTTCCTTCGAACCCGCAAATAGTATGGATTTACAACCTAGTACAGAAGATATTTGAGTTAATTTCTACTAGAACTCCTCCAGAAAAAGCACTGCATATGCTTCCTCTCCACCTCCATTTCAACTCACTGGTTTCAAACAGGTGATTTCAGGTCTATCCGAGGGTGGTTTTTTTTTTGGGGGGGGGGGGGGGGGAAGAGGGGGGACATTGCTGTGTTGGGGGAGGAAAAACCCACAGCCCCAGTAAAAAGGTTAGGCACATCATCAAGGCTTTTCCTACCAGGATAAAATTCCCACCCCAAAACCGTTCTTACACAACGATCTAAAGCACAGTCAGAATAAGCACAGGTACATCAGATGATCTGCCAGTATGGAAGCAGAGAATATAATTATTCAAACCTCTAGGCTACCTATGTCACTCAAAAAAGTTGACTGCTGTCTGTTCTAGGATCCTTTACTCTCTTACCTTCCATTCATAATCCAGCTGTTTAATTGCTCTACAAACTTCAGCCATGATATCATTTGGTCGACTCTGGCTCCGTATTCCCAAATGCCACTTAGCTCTTCTTACACCTTGGTGTTTTGACTTCTGCGGATTCAGCTCATCAAGAGTATGTCGAGGACGTGGAGCTTCAGCTACTAAGAATGGCACTCTCTCAGGGTGAGGGCGAGACAGATGATGATCATCAAGGAAAGAATCCGGTGGGCTTGTAGCCAAGTAGAAGTCTTTGGCCTCATTCATTATTCTTCTATTGTCTATAATGAGGTGATAAGCAACTGCTAAAGGGTCCTGATGATTTCGGGTGTATAGACAACTCAATACTTCATCTTCAGTGCATTCAAACTTCTCACACACTTCTTTTAAGGCTTCATCATCAATCATGGTTGAGCTATATGATGGGTCTTCAGGAAACAGGTATTTGGGAAGGTCCTGCTTAAACCATTCGTGTTCCCTAAGTTTAAAAACAGAGTCTGACTATGCATATGAAAACAGGCATTTTTAGTATCAGATTCCTTTGAAAAGGAGATCAACTTTGGTAAGAAAACAGTATTTTTAGTTTGTACAAAAAAATCACAGGTGTTAGTAACATTTAAACTATTACATCATCTAGTTCACCCTAAATTATAAGGGCCCCCCCATGCAGCACAGACAAACCAGCTGCATGTTAAAGCAGCTGGCAATTTCTGCTTTAGGGAAAGCCAAAATCTTGTAATGAGGTGAAGATAAATATTAGACATTTGCCAGGACGCAGGAGAAGGGAAAAAACCTATACATTCCCTGAAAAGGGTTAAAACTACCCGAGCTCCTAAAATACTCTAATGTAAAACTCAACTAGCTTTTTACATTTTTATATATATGTATACGCACAAACTACCACTTCGTTTTAACAAGTTTCCGGCTGAAATTCTTATGCTACACTCATTCAAGTAGTTGTGCCCCCCCTCAGTGCATCCCTAATAAAAAGAAGAAATAGTTAGGCTGAATAATTTCTTTGTAGTGTTTGGACAAGGATTTTTGAACATTAAGTCACAGGCTCATCATTTCTCATTCAGAGCATCACACAGCTCTGTTCAAGAGTTACAGAGTAAAGGGAAGACTATGGAAAAATCAGCCTATACCTCTTACTACTGAACCCATGAACTAGTATTCCTAACACAGAAAAGCAAAGATATAGAAGATATTAAATACTTAGGTTGTCCAATCCCATGATGAAAAAAGACTAGCTTCCATGCCTAGAGTTATCTGCTTAACTAGCCAAAGGATATTACATGACACTATTTTTGCAAGTAGTTAAACCTGCGGCAAGTTTTTTTTCCCCTACAGACTTGAGTTTAATGATCAAGAAGCTCTAACATTCTGGCCCTCAGAACATGCCTAGCACCAATCTGTAGCACAAAAGGCACTTTTATCAGTAGTGACCAGTTTATCTGGAAGCAGGAAGAGCTTTTCCTGTATCACCGCAAAGCACAGGACTGTTATCTGATCCCAGAAGAATATTTTAACTTCTGTTCAGTGTTGTGGGTTCTCCCCTTGCGCACATGCGAACCCTTAAACAACTAGGGTATTCAATTCAACTAAGAATTTACCCTTTAAACTGTGAGGTGTCATAGTCTTAGGGCTAACAGCACAGAACTGCTTAGGATCCAAAATCCACCCATGCTCTGCTACCAGTATTTTCCAACACCTTTTTCACATCACTCCTCTTCCAGACTTACTCAATACTATTCAGGTAAGCTAAGTTCCTATCTGCCCAAATTTTATAACACTTAGTTGTCACAGCACATGGGTATTTTCTGATGGAAGCTGTAGAAAAGTACTTTCCACTGTAATGAAGTAATATAGGATATGCATATCACAACATTTACTGTACTACTGAAAGAATATGACCATTGCTAAATTCCTGGCCTCCAACCCTCAGGGAGGAAGCATTTTCTCCCCAAAAATAGAATATTTTAGAGCTGTCTTAAAAACCTAACTCAGCTACTGCGTGAGGTATATAGCTTTACCAGTTACCAATTTTCTTCTACCCACTGTACACCTTTCAAACTAGTCACTCTCTCCAGCTTCAGAATCTCATCCTGGAATCTAGAACCCACAATGGCTATCTGTAGTTGCAAGTTTCAGTTATCAGTTTTCTATGTAGTAACTGTCATTCATACTCAGATTCATGCCATGGTTTTGAAGCCAGAACATAAAGTCCTGGCTTACACATGGAATATTTACTGTCTCAACAGATGTTTTTTCCAAAGCCTGCAGAAACATGAATAAAAGTAATAGTTGTTATATTTAAAGAAAAAACAAAAGTTCCCCTCAAACATTTAAAGTACAGAATGGTGGTTCTGAACAGCAAAGAAATCTTTCACCCAGAGAACTCAATACAGCACAGTTCTTGCAAACCATTCTGCATATAACAAGGTGAAGTTTTGCTAGAGCCATCTAAGATCTAGAGTTTCTCAGAATTTCTATATGCAATATGAATTTGTTTGATACTTGACATTTGTTTGATATTTGTGCGTACTTCACCAGCCACTGGAGCGCAGAACTGTCAAAGCTAAAACCCAAAGTCAGTTGAATTTTTCATCTCAGATTAGAAAACAATGACAAGCTGTATGAATAATTTCTCCATTCTGCATATTTGCATTGGGATCACTTTAGCATCTGCGATCAGACATTGGTTAGTGCTTTACCTAATATCTCTGATTGTTGCTCTCTTCATTGGATCCACCTGCAGCATGTGTTTCAGAAGACTAATTACAGATGGATTCAGGTACTGAGGGGTATAAAAGATACCGTCACATATCTTCTTAAATAGCGTTGGCACGTGATCATCATCAAATGGAAGTGTTCCACATAACAAAGCATAGAGTATAACCCCACTGCTCCAAATATCTACTTCTGGACCTGCATATAATCTGGGAAAGAGTTAACTATTAATGACTTGTATTTAATACACTTCAACAGATTTTTTCCCCCCACTTGCTTACATTATAGTAGTTAGAAGCACATGAGCTTGAGGTAATTAAAATCTACAAATAACATTTCACTTCACAATTCTATCCTATGCCTCCCTAGAACCCCAGTGTGCTTCCCTTTCAAATATGAGAGAAGAGCTAGGGTACAGATGCAGAGTTTTCCTCTGCTGTGTATAACCCCAAATGTAATTTAAGACACTGGCAAACTGAAGGAAAGTTGCATCTACTACCAAGAAAGCCGGCAATGTTATGCATTGCACAGATTACACTCAAACAATAACAACAAAGTCCCTATCCCTCAAGAACTGGGAGGTTGGAAGTGTAAGGTAAGCCAATAGAGCAGGACTTGACATATTTGCTATCCTGCTACCCAGATAAAACTGATTTTTGGCCTCTGATCAGCAGAGGAGGCTATTATGGGGACTGGACGCAACAGATTTGGGAATCATGGAGTCTAAAGAAAAAAGGGAAGTTCAGGCAGAATATTTATTCTGCACCAGTTACTCCACTGCTACTCAATTCCACAGCAAACCTTTGCCTGCAATTCTATCTGTGCAGGAAAAAAAGTATTTTCCAAGATCTGAACCACACAAGTTTTTAAAACCAACTCAAGCACACTGTACACACTGGATTTTAGGCCTTAGACATCAACTTTAATATTATACTTAAATATTTATCATCAAAAGTTATCAATGGAACCAAGAGTTCTCAGCATCAAGCTTGTCGACTACACTAGTTTTGTACTGTTTAGCATTAAGCAGCAAAATGACTTAAGTACATGCACACATGTATCCAATATAGAAAAACTACCTTCCTGAAATTACTTCTGGTGCAGCATAGTTAGGGGAACCACAGCTTGTTCTTAAAAATTCTCCATCTGACATCATATTCGACAGACCTGGAAGTATATGAGAGTATCCGCTAAAAATTCAGACAGCAAAATGATTTCATATTGCATATACCACCCAGAACAAGTCACTAGTACTTTGAGTTAGAAGGTTAACTAATTTTCCTCAGTTAGGAAGTACAACTGTTTGGAATTACTGAAATATTTATGTAAGAGAATGCTGTATGACCCTGCATTTAATTTACCAGAAATATGACAGTAACATCAGTCCATTATTGCACACAACTGAGGAACGTCTGAAAACGCACATTCATTCCAAGACACAAAAGAGGTCCAATTTGGATTGTACAGGTGTGATAGTGAACAAAGTTGCCCTAAGGAAGACGGAGCAGCACAGCAAGATAGAATTCCGGTCGTTAACAAAGCATCTTAAAAAACACATTTGCTTTCAAACACCAGAGCGGAAGACGCTACCACAGAATTGTCTAAAATTCTGTAAGGAGACATACAAATTAAAGGAACTGTCGAGGGCAGATAACTTTGCTTTGGAGCAGGTGACAAAGTCAAGATCCCCTCACAATCCAGACACACAAGTTGCTCAATTGGTTGCTGCATCACCGCAGTTTACTCTAGAGTCTGTTAGTGATAAAGGAGTACTTTAGAACTAACCAGTCTCCATTCATCAGCCCTCAGCACAGTGTCTGTAACCTCAGCAAAGAATTGCAACTTCTAGCATAGCCGTGGAAAATGTTTCCCAGTTTTCTCAGTATGTATGACCAAGATCACTCACCACATGCCAGAGAACACTTACGAGTTACACCCTTTTACAGGGGTTAAAAAAAAAAAAAAAAAAAAAACACCACTACAGATCAACTAGCCCTCATACTCTAACATACAAAAACTTAAGTGAAGCTCATTTAATAAACTAGTTGCGATTACTTGAATGCAACAGCTTTGCAAACATTTGATTAACGGGAATATATTTTGTAAGTCAGTGTACTTCATCTGTTCACCAGACAAGCATTTTACCCAAAGCACTTTCTACACAGGAGAGAACCGGTAGGATTCCCAATCCCCATGTATTTGAACACCATTCCTTTAAAATAAAATACTTAACATCACTTAGCATCTTTCATTAGGGACCTCAAAATGCTTTGCAAGGGCAGGTATTATTCACTATGTCTACAAGAAAAATATACGATTACGTAGCAGTATGGATACCTTACTACGCTTATATGGTCAGGTTTCAGGTTTCCTGTTTCAGATAGTTCTGAGAATTAGCTACCAGTCTCTTCAGCAGCTGTATATAAAACAGCTAATATACACAATCAAGCTTTCTGACTAATTAGGCTGCTATATAGCAAAGAGTACAGGAGTTTAACAAACTGTTCTTACTTTACCTTCCACAATACACCTCAATCATATTTCTTAACAATCATATCACTTTTTAAAGTGAATTTAACAGTTCCATAGGAAGAATAATGTATTTTACTAGAGCAATGTGGTTCTTAAACATGAACTGCCCTTGCGCTCTACTTCAAGAGCTGAGCATCTGCATTTTACAAATGGAGAAACAGGCAATAAGAGAATCAATTAATTTGGTAGCAAGTGGCATAGTAGGGAACTAAGTCTACTCAGCGCTTCAGAAGAAAATATTGTTAAGCAAGACCGAACTAGGCAGTTGACAATTTCAATCAACCACAGAAAATACTTGACTTTAAAAGACAGCTTGAGAGGAAAACAAATTCTTCAGATGTGCAAGAAAACCATTTTGTTTTACACTCCTGTTCCTTAGGTTCATATGTATATCCCACCAGCAGGATATTCAAGTATCCTATTTTATTTAAAATTCGGTGGTAATTAACAGCATCTGAATAACACCAAAAGAGTGATCAGCTATAAAATAACAATGCTTACCAAAGTCAGCTATCTTGGCATTCATGTGTGCATCAAGCAGCACGTTTTCAGGTTTCAGATCTCTGTGTACTACCATATGCCTGTGACAGTAATCCACACCGGAAAGGATTTGCTGGAACAGACGCCTACTCTCCTTCTCATCAAGCTAAGACAGACAAACAATTTCAAACAACTTTAATTTGAGACACTGAAAGATGACTTGTTTTCCCATTTCTATGAATTAAAGAAAACGTTCCAATGAATTAAAGTCATCATTTACAGTTTTGATACTTTATGCAGCAGATGAGCATATATGTCTTTGTAACAGAAGTTACATCCTATATTACTTTTTAATATCACAACTTTAAAATGACTCAAATAAATGATATCCACCGACTCAGGAAGTCATTACAGTTTCTCACTTGTAGTTCTGAAATTCTTTTCGCAGATGCCATATTCTCAGTAATTAGAAACACTAGCAACCCAAACATCAACTTTTGTCTAGCTGGAACATTGACAAACTTTGATACTGACAAACTTTGATATTTAAGCAGCGTGCAAGATTTAAGCTGGCAAAAGCTGTCGACACTCAGCACAAAGACAGAAATTTTAGTCATTTCTTATGCTTCTATTAGCAGCTATCCTCAGAGCTGTCTAAGCACTTCCTATGAACGTGCCCTAAAGTATCCTGGCCAACTTTGACTGGATTAAGTAATTAGTTGTTAGCCTGAGCTCTCTAGATGGTTTGCCAAAAGCAACTTTAAAACATTCACAGAAACTATCTCCTAGTAGAACAGGTAATAAGAACAGAACATTGGCTTCTCATTAGTGGGTTATATTGAAGAAAAAAGTATTTAACTACTCAAACTGAATACATCTTCACCCATTTGGTACACAGTAATTTTAGTTTAGCTTTTAGTATCATTTTTTATTTCAGTGGAAAAAAACTATAATGAGAAGTTAAACAGAACAGATTCCAAATGTTTGTGAACATCCAACTGTTCTTAGCTTCAGAAAAAAGCCTAGTTGCAAAAGTATCTTTAACTGCCATCAGCACTGTAAAAACCAACCTTCACTTAACAGGAAGGTTAAAAAAAGCAGCTACAGAAGGCAGCCATTGATTTGTAGCACTGGACTACTTCTTACCCTTCCATTTTTACAGATATAATCGAACAGTTCTCCTCCTGAAACATATTCCATCACCATAAAGATGTCCGTTGGTGTACTGATGACCTGGTACCTGATAAAGGAACATATCCGTTAGTTAAAGTTAGGTAAAACCAGCATGTTATGTGAAAAGCCAAACAAAATTATACTTTTAAAATTTATCAGCCATCAAATTACAGTTACTGTAATGAAAATATTTTCCAGAAGCTACTTTTTCTCCTTTCACTATGTGATGCCTTTGTTTTAACAACCAGCAGGAAACGTGTACTTGCTGCTACAGTGACTATCCTCCATACTTTTAGAGTCACTGCACTACTCTTAGCCCAGATGAGTTCTACAAAATTATTTACACTGCTGCCTCATACACCTTATCAGTGCAGTAAGGAAGGAATTTAAGAGGACTTGGCCAGTGTTTAAGAGCTACACACCTTTCAATCTAATTAGGTGATAAAGCTGCTGTGCCATGAATATAAATAGGGTATTTCAAGACTAGAGGAAAAATATTAATGACGCAGAGCAGTTTGCTTTTACAAGACCAGCTAAGTTAATCATTAGTATTTTAGAGAGTATTGACAGCACGGTTACTGGATTTTTTTCGTTGTACTTCAATTAAGTTTGAAAAAAGGTGGAGAGTTCTGAAATGCCAGTTTATGGCTAAGCTCCCTAATTCAGTACTTTTCATACATTTTCTATATATCCTTACTTAGAGGACATTTGATATTTCCCCCTTAGAGCAGCTGCTCTAATGATGGAATTCTAATGGAACCAAAAAAATAGCACACTGATTATCCTTCAATGAAAATTTAGATACTATTGAGAGGATAGAAGGTGATAATTGGATGAAAATGAATGTTTTGAGGTACTATACTTAAGGACGCCAATACCTTGGTTATAAGAAGTGACTTCACACATAGTCTGCAGTTCTGCAGCATTCTCCAAAAGGTTGATTCCAAGACAAAGGAGAAAGTAAACATGCTTCAGCTTGCCCAGACAAGTTACTCTTCAACTACACTGAAAGCAATGACTTCAGACTACCCAGATGTATGCATGCTTGTATATATGTACATGTACATATTTCATCAGCTCAGTATTAAAACAGTTCAACGCTCCAATAGTCTAAATACTACCCTGAGGCCTTTATCAACATGGGATCTCCAAAGCTAGCTTTATCTGACAGCTTAGACCAAGATGCTTTATCTTTAATGATTTTCTCTCAAATAACTTGTTTGAAATTAGGCCAAGGTCATAGGAAGAAGGAGTACCTTATGTACTAAGGTCAACCGTATTCTGAAGCCATAGCTAAGATCTACTGTTACAGAAATAATATTTTAATCCTTTTAACTTTAAAAGTCACAGTGCAACCCCATTTCCAACAGCATGACTCTTAATGACTTATCCCATAGTTGTGAAATCAATGAGCAACTGTCTACTTTACAGTTAAGATCTTCACAATGATTTCCATCCTCTGAGTAGTGAGACAGAATTACAGTACGCAGTAAGCATCTCGGCATTCACTGACGAGATTCTGTACCTCACTTTTCTTCCTGCTCTTCGAAGACTCAGCCATGCTACTCTATACTGTTAGAGTCAGTTCATTTTTCTATTTACGGAAAAGGAGGCTGTGAAATAAAACAAAGTTTTGGATCCACCTATAATATAAATAAGGCGGTCAAACTGTACAGCACAGGCAACTGGAGCGCAACAAGCGCATTTCTGTACAGGAAAATACATTCTATTGCTAGAGGTCAAGACTAACAACAGGAGATGCTTCAAAGGTTGTATTTATTTAAAGCATGGGATGGAAAGAGAAGTCTTAGAGAGGCTTAAAATGGTACTTATTACTTGCCTATTTATTATTTGCTTATTAAAATATCGCACAAAGTTTTTAATAAGCATAGCAGTGTTCTAAATTAGACATAGCGTAACCAGTAAAACTTAGGCTGAAGAAACTACAGGACGACGAAGGAAAATTCCATTTACCTTTATCCTAAATATCCTGAGCTGCTATCCAGCAGCTCCCTAATCTAGTTCCTCATAGCACAAGTAGTGTTTATAAGTTGCCAGTCTACCAGCACAGTGGTATCAGGTATAGCTCAAGTGCTATTTACACACAGACTAATAACCTTTCCGCTTTGAAAATACAGACTGATCAACTCAAAAATGGGGGATCCACTAACTTTTGCATCATATCCCACATCCTGCCCCCTCCCTTATACGCAGGAAAGATTTTTCCCATAATTCACTAGGAAAATAACAGTCAATTGAAACCTGTTGAGCTGACTTAACAGCCTGGCAGCACTAGAAGCACATATTACTGTCTCCCCCTTCCTGGTACACCGGCACTCCCTTTCTTGTGCTAGCTACCGGTCTCTTCTTTGGACTATGTGAGCTCTAACTTGCTAAAATGTCATAGAACTAACCTCAAAAAACTTTAATTCAGCCTGCTTTTCAGTAAACTAAAGCTATTTCAAAGCAGATGCACAAAGATCAGGGTAACATGAGAAAGTGGGAAGAGAATCACACAGAAGCAGTCTGTTTTGGGACAACAAGCTAATTCAATTGCTTGGGCAGTCATACCTCTGTGTTACTGGACATCGTCATTAGCACTCCAGAGTATCTACTCTAGAGATCCTGCAGTGGAGTGGAGATATTCAAGAACAATCCTGCACTGCGGCTGCTCAGAGGTACGCCATGACAATTCAGGTGCTCACACTTGAACCAGAAACGCCGCTTCAGAGCCGTTTCGAACCACATAAGACCTTACTACCAAGAGTTGTCCTGTCCTCACTCTTCTTTGGCCGCATGGGCAATTGTGCGGCCAGACAAGTCAGTTCAATGCTCTTCAAAATTTAACCCATCAAAAAACTTAGTGAGATGATCCGACACAATCTGCTTTAGCTTCAGCCTAAGAGTGCATAAGGGCTGGTACCAATTTAAAGGAGTGCACAGGGATGGTATCTGTCAGTAGCAGTGTGGTCTTGAGACAGGACTACGACAATTGCAAATCTAAAAATCAGACTCCACTGTTCAGAACGTGGAATTCACCCACACTCGGTGTGCCCTACAAGAAGGGCAGTTTCACTTTACAGGAAACAGAAGTCAAATCAGTGACACCTACGATTTATTTCCTCAAACCAGAGGGAATCTACTCTAGGACATATTTAATTGTACTCTGAACTCCACTCATTAACTATTCATTAACAGATGTAAACAAGTACAATGTAAATACCATATTTAGATAAGTGCTAGCAGTTATATTGAATGAATTCTGAAATTTCTGGTCACATTTAACAGAAACCACACATCCTTAATTCAGAAAAATCTTCCAGAGCCACCTACATTGAACAAACATAATTAACTAGCACAGAGCTATCTCTTCCCGCCTGGGGAAAAAAAACTTCCTATAGAAATGCCCTTTGCAATCTTGCTCTCAATTCAGCTCCTGAGTGGGGGAGGAGGGGAACACACCACAGATCAAAAAAACTAAATAAAGAACACAAATCACCAACTAAATACAATACTAAATACTACATACAGAAAGATGGATGTTACTAGAAGTCTGTCATACCACTACTCTCCATATATCTGCCTAAAGAATCAGCAGCTCTCCGCCCTGCAGAGACCAAGTTTTTGAAAATACAACATAATGGGAAGTTGCACAGTCAGAAGTTGGCTACCTTCCTAACAAGATTCTCTTAGTATTATTGCCCTCTAAATGTTTTCAGATGTTTCAAATCAGCAAGAACAAAAGAGATTACAGCTTAAGTAGATTTGATTATAATAAACAAACTTACAGTTTAATTATGTGAGGATGTCTGAAGAGTTTGAGGTTCTGAATCTCCCTGCGGATTTTTCCTACAACATCAAGGCTGCGAATCTTCTGTCGATTCAGGATCTTCACTGCAACTTTGTGCCCAGTTAACTCATGTTTGCCAACTGCAACGAACAAGGAAGCATTTAGTCACGATTTTCAGCTGCTCCCTAGGAACATTTATTGGATCATTTCAATTACACTCAAGAAATACCACAATTAAGACTTAGAGACGCACATATCCCCATTATCTTGGCCTAAGCTGAAAACTAGATCATGTGTCATTTCTTCTACCCTATTCCAAATTCCTCGCACAATTTTATAGTTAAAAACAAATTGAAAATTTAAGGATAAACCTTAAACCTAACCCCCAGAGGTCTTGCAGTGTTACTGCATTTTTGCACTAGTCCAAAGCGGTCTGTATCCCAAAATACTGCCATCCTTGCTAGTTAGGGAGACTATTCTCTTGCCCTGTATAAGTTACTCCAAGCTTCTGGCTCCCTTGCTAACCAACTGTGATACTCTTTTTGAAGCCTGCAGCTCTTACACTCAACACCTACAAGCACTGCTCTCGCTAAATAAGTCAATGGTTCTCTTCCACCAAAAAGGACACTTCAGCAATTACTCCGAATTACTGCTAAGAGCATCTGATCACAGCTTGCTTGGAAAAATGATTATTTATCTTTACTTGGAGCATTCTGACCCTACATAAGCTCCACATTCTGCACGTTAAACGAGAACATCATACCAGAACTGTTTTATTATGTAAAATACATGGCAAAAGCTATATGAAATGCAAGAAATCAGTAGAATCCAGTAGCAGTTATGCTAAACAAGGCAAACACGCAGCCTCTCACATACCTCGATTTCTTTCCCAATGGAAAGTTAACTGAAACTCTCCTATAACAGAGGAACTGGAACTGGGTCTAAAATGTTCTAGACAGTTAAACTAAGAGGCTATCTGGTTCTACTGCTCTTGACTTCCTTAATTCAGCAGTTGCTATTGGAACTAGCCATGACTAATTTGCCATGAACATTCTCCTTAGCCCCCACATTAGATCATAAATAAGCCACGAAGAGCATCACTTCCACTGATAAGGAAATATTTGCCACTTGGATTAGTTTTTGCATGCAGTGATTTAATACTACTATCAACAACCTTTCTAAGAGTTCAGCAGCCATCCTGCTTCCTACCTGCTAAAGGCAGGTCAGATTCAAGGGACATCTACTACATGGTTCATCCTTGTCCTCTTCAGTGGACTTTGGTAGTTTACCTCTTTCCTATGCTGAGCTGTCCTCCCCATGCAATTTTTTCTTATTAGATATTAATTGCCGGAAAACATCACAACCTCCTGGAGGCAATCAGACATGAAACGTTGACATAGTCTTCAATAGCAAGTTCCTTTCCACTTGTACAGGCACCTTGTAAAAAAAATTGCAACTCAGCCTTTAATTTTTGCTTTTCTAAACAGCACTGAACACAGTACTTGCTCATCTGGCTGCCTCCTATCACTTCAAAAGTGAACCAAACCCCAGGCTTCATGCTTTATTTAAAGTATATCCATCAATGTGAAGTTGGGATAAATAATTCTAAAGAAATTCCAAAGGAAGAATGCATTCATCTGCAGAGTCTTCAGGGATTTTGCATTTTATTGATACTTTTTAGAGTGAAGCTAGCATATCTCCAAGCACTTATCTTGCTTACAGGAAATAAAGCCTATCAATCTGCAAATCTAACTTCCAACATAAGACGCTCCTGTTGCCTTTTTCCTCTAGACTGATCTAAAAGGCAATGTAACTGAGAAGAAATGTCTGCTCTTGGCAGAGAGGCAAAAACAGTGGGTACCAAAACCAATAACCAGAGTGATATTTCTTCAGACCAAAAATGATAGCTACTGTGTAAAATAATGCAATTAGTCTAAATTGCAGTAGGGAAGCGTCTAAGCCATGGACCACCCAAAACTCTGAACGTTCAGCTGCAGTGGTGAGATGCTTTTTGTATCTCAGATTAGAGAAAGGCTCTGAAAGTCAAAGAACACATCCTGAATCAGAGGGGCTACTACTCAAAAAGGGCCACAGAACTAGAACTCTGGACAAGCATGTTCACACTGCTGAGGAAAGCAGGACAAAGCTAACATTAATCACAAGTTCTAGGCAGACCACAAAGCCTGAGTAGGTGAGTACCCAGAACATTCTTCCTGTACGTGAAATGGTTTAATGATTTGCTTTCAGCCATAATTACAATTAAAGCAACATTTTATTGTGTTTTTTTTTTAAATTCAAAAATTAAAATAATGGAGGTTCAAGAGGAACCCACCTAATGATCTCATCTGTATTCAAAATCTAGAGAACCATGTTTTGTCAACAGAAAACACTAGGAAAGTTACTATTGTTTATGAATTACATCTTTGTCTATCAACAACATGAGCTAGGGTAAGCCAAAAGTATTTCAAAATTAATCAATAGGTAAGTTAAATTTGACAGTAATTAACTTCCATTAGTAAGATTCAGCTTCTTATAAACTAACTAGAAATCATTTAGACATATGAATCTGCATTTTCTTTTGGTTAAAAGAGTACCAAGTTAAATACTCTTTTATATTTAAGCACCATATCTACTTGAGCAGTTTTACAGCTTAGTATATATGTATTCAAATTCTTACATTGTGTTTTTAATAAAAACTTATTTATCAGACTATTATTGTTCCATTTTTGATTTGTCAGACTATCTTACGTGAAAACTGGAACTTAGAACTCAAAAACTATTATAAAGTCATTTGTAAGACTTGTCATATTTCCTTTCTCCACTTTTAAAATGGCTCTACCACTTTGCATTGTTGGTGTACTATCAGATTAGAATTTGTTAATTCCAAGGGGAAGAAACTTTGAAAGATTGCTATGGTTTTAAGTTAAGTCTTCATCTGCATGCTACAAGAGCTTCTTGTGAGATGAAGCAGTTAAAGGTATCCGGTATCAGCAAAATAGCAGTCGTTTACTGGTAACAGACTGTTGGCTATTTTTTAATTCAGCAAAGTGGAATTGCAAGCAAAACCTCAGATGATAACATCATGTAGAGTCTGTAGAAAACTAAGAGGAGCGTGCTGTCTTGACATAATTTTGCCTATAAGGGAGAAGACTCACAAATTAAAAGAAAGCAATCCAAATATTTAAATTACTCATCCTAACCCTCAACCTGCTATCAGTCCTGCAAGAAAAACATTGCAGCAGAAGTTCTCTTCACATACCTGCTATTTATTCTTGGTAATATCAAGTGCCTTCAAGGTTTGCTATGGCTATGCACAGCACCAAGATTTCACAAAGCCTCTCAGTGACAGAGTCTCAAAGAAGCAATAACTTGCTTTGACTGTTTAAGCACAGAAGTAACAATCTATAAACTCAGTTCGGCAGGTCTTCAACCACAAGACAAATCATGAGGCTATTCTAACCAAATATGACATTCTTATGAAATTCTGATACCAGTCATGAAATCCGTAGAAGAAACCTGAACAAGCATACGTGCTGCAAAATCAAATGTTTCTGGCAGAGGCCAAAAATCCAACCTTAAGCTCAGGAGAGAGCAGTCAATTGAGACTAAAGATTAGTGATAGCGTGTCACAGGCGATTATTTTTTCACATGTTAAAAGTCTAAATCCGGCACACCCTGTCCTTAAAAATGAGCTAAGTAAGTCTTTTTAACCAATATATATAAAAAACATGAGTTAACACTGTGCAAAGGCATACTGCTGAACAACTACATTAAACAGCAAATTGACCTTCATTGTCCCTTTCTCTAGTATCTTATCACTACCTTGATCAGCAAGGACTTTTGCAACAGTTTTCCAGTCCATACAGATAAGCATTTTTAACTAGTTCTGGAGTCTGGAACAAGTATTGCTGTACCTTTATAAACTTTTAAAAGGATCTTCATTCGCTCTGTACAAGTCATTGCAAGTCTGACTGCTCTTTCCTTTATGAAAACTAAGTATTTGAAACATCTGGAAAAAAGCTTCGCATTTTGTTGTGGCAGGAAACATCAGCAGTTTTTTTTTTTTAAAGAAGAAAACACAGATCAAAAGATTGAAGAGAAAGCTAGAACAGGGTAAAGTGTTCTACACTAAACTCTGTTAAAAGTTTAAATAAGACAGCGCTTCACAGAACTGGTTTAGATTTTCAGTTCTCTTTTGTCTCAGTTTTCCATGTCTGTGCTATTTCAGCTTTACCTGGATACTGCTAAGAAAAACCTTCTCCACAAACACGTATTCGAGGCATGGTCAAATGAATTAATACAGTAGTTGATTCAGGCTAGTATAGTCAGATGAACAGTTAAACTGGCAGAACTGCAGGTCAGTAACAATTATCTGCAAGGGTAAAAGGGTTGAGTAGCACAGTGAATTCACCTGATGGCTCCCTTGATTGCAGAAGGCCTTTAACAATTATTATGCAAAGCACTGGCTCTCCAGCCCACCTTCTGGGGCTGCCACGGCTGTTTAAGTTGAAATATCCACTTTCAAGAAGCCATTGGCCTGATCCCTAGATCACATGTGGAGTCAAGGAAAACCCTAGCTGAACAAGTTTACTCCCGTTTTTCCTTTTATGGTCAAGCGATGAATTCACATCAGAGTCACCAGTGAAGGTGAGCGTTGAGAATTACAGGAAAATGAGCAAAGATATGCTTTTAAATAAATAAAACGTGCTCAGGAGGAAAGCCAGTTAACCGTAGACAAAATAATGCCCTTCATGAGGTACAGGACCAGAAAGATAAAACCAATACAGTACATCCAGGAACAAGATAAACTTAAATACTTTATATATGTAAACCAAGCATTAGTCCACGAACACAAATGCTTGCTTCAAGTTGCCAAGTAAATTCCCAAACCACTCAAGAAAGTATTCATTTTGCAGAATGATGGTTACATTTCACCAAAATGTTGATTTCGCCCCAAAGATAATATGTGCCGTCTTCACATGATCAACAGTTATGAAGCACCCCAAAAGAAAACTCAACTTCACTAGAATAAGACACAGATAAAAGAGTATTATGGAAAAAGCAGTAGTAAAATCGGCAACTGTACTCAATTTCTAATTGTTTCAGTAAAGCAGATCATTAGTCCTTCAAGATATTGTTTATATTTAATAAGATAAAAACTAGGAACAGCTTTCGTTAATATATCATAACTTTAACAGTAGCTCCACCAATTGACCATCTTCCAATGTTTCAACTTCAAATTTTTGCCAATACAGATAAGAGCAAGAGCAGAAGTGCAGTGTCACTACAGGACTCTCTGAACTGTAAGAGCAAACATATCAGAACATTTATGGCTATGCCAATCTTAGTTTTGTGCAGTGCATCGTGCACAAAAAGAAAACAAAAACAAAAAACAACTTAGACTCCTCTTCTCCCCTAAACCATGCAGTCCCTCAACGAGGCATGAAGTAATCTGACGTCCGAGTCCCTTCTCTCATTTCCTCTATACTTAAGGCGAGGATAATTTCTCAAGGCAGGAAACAATATTTCAGCTGCCTCTGGGGTCACTGCTCCAAACTGCAGTAGTAAAACTTTTGAGCCGCCCTCTTTCAAGATTGCCTTATAACGGCTTTACTCTCAAAACATTTGCTGCTGCTTTCCTAGGTGTTCTTCGAGCCAAATGCCTGTCCATCTTCTATAACATGTAACACCTCCTTCCTAAGGAGCGAACACCAGGTAGAATTTCATTCTACTATTACTGGCCCTATGGCATCACTGTTGCCATTTCTACACTTCATGAGAGAGGGAAGTCCAACCTCTTCACTCCCTCCTGTTCACGCATCCCAAGAGATATCAATATTCTGATCCTACTTCTCAAAGGAAGAATTTAAGCTGAAGGAAGAAAGATAAATTGTTAACATAGCAACAGATCACCAAAGCATCAATATTTTCTCCAGAACATGTGAATACTTGGGAGAGCTTGTGGAGAGACAGAAACATCTACACTGAAAAAACATGCCATGTTAAAGACCAGCTAGCACATGAGATGCAGCAGGATGAGCTAGTTTTGCACTAATGATAATCATGAGCAACCCGCTGGGTTAACCATAACAATTTTGACTTAGCTGAGAAATACAACCTGAGTCTAGCTTGAGCCATCTGTGAAAAGATATCCTCAATTTGCATATACCAATATTTGAACAATTCTCACAAACATTAAAATGGTAAGAATCGTATAAGCTAATGCAGGGTTTTTCCCACCCATGATCAATGAAATCAAGAGATTATTTAAAAAACAAAAAACTATTTCTACTAGGCTTCAAATTTGCTGCATGGTATCTACAGCCTGGGGGAAAAGTTGTTTAAGTCTGAGCTGAAAAAGGTTGACAACCGCTAGTCAGCTGGATTTAGCACAAAGTCTTTCCATGCCTGTGTGCCAGCTGGGCTGCTAGTTAGTCAAATGATCTCAGGCCCATCCTTTTTTCATGCTTATTTCTCCTTCTGCAAAGCGAGGAAGCATGCTCTCCTTGTAAGGGAAACAAGCATCAGTATATCTGCAGCAAAATGTACATGTACAGGCAGCTCAAGAACTGAACTCCCTACTTCCATTGCAGACACGGTAATATTTTAAATAAAATGCAGCATAATTACAGCTTCTAGGAATTAGCTTTCAAAAACACCACAGAAAAAGCTATTTCGCCTCCAGTGATTACTTCCCAGTGGAAAACAGCAAGCGTCACCCAAAGAGAAATTCAGCGACACTTCCCTGAAAAACGTTTACACCATAACAGAAACTGTTTCCACAACATCACGGCCGGCAGCCCGCGCCCCCTACCACGTTAGGGCGCCGCCCCCGGTGTCCATTCCGCCGCCGGCGGTGACGGCTCACGCCAGCCGCCCAGGAAGCGGGTTCCTTCCCCCCACCCCCGTTCGCAGACATCCCCGTCGAGCACCACCAGCCCTGCAGTCCCCGCGGCTCAGCCCGCCCCACACGCTGCCCCACACGGCGGCACAGCGGTCCCGGGCGGAGAGAAGGGACGGACGAGCCGCTCACGGTGCCCGCCGCGGGCAGCGCCCGGCAGCGCCCAACGGCTCCACCCGCAGCCCCCCGACCGCGCCGCGCCGCAGAGGCAGCCGGAGCAGGGCCGCGCCGCCACCCTGGCCCCGCGGGCCCGCCCAGGCCTCAGCGAGCACCTGGCTCCGGCCCAGCGGGCTGCAGGGAGGCGGCAGGCGGGCGGGCGGACGGCCGCCAGCGAGGCCAGCAGAGGCGGCCCGGCCCGGCCCGGCCCGGCCCCGCCGCGGCCTCACCGCCAAGAGCGGAGGAAAAGACCCCGCTCCTCAGCCCGACACGCCCGCTCTGAGGCGGCGCTGCTCCCGCCGCCGAGGGGAAGCGGCGGCCCCGCCGCTCACCCTTGACTTTGCCGAAGGTGCCGACTCCCAGCGTGTCGCCCAAGATGTAGTGCCCGATCTTCACCCGCCCGTGCTCATGTTTCTGTTTATCCGCCGCCGCCATCTTGAGCCAGGGGCCGAGTTTGCGCATAGCGATCGGCTGGGCTGGGCGCGACGACGGGGGGGAGGAGCAACCGCACAGCGCCCGCCCGCACCGAACCCCGGAAGTGAACCCGGCACTTATCGGCTTCCCCGCCTCCCCGGGGACAAACCATTGCGGCTCGGGGGTGCTGCGGCGGGGGGGCGCGGCCCCTCCGAGGCGAGCCCTGCCCGCGGGATGTGAAAAACGGCCCGCGAGGACCACAGGAGCCGTTACAGGTATCCCTGGCAGAGCACGGGGCAGTCACCCGGCTTTGAAGCCAGAGGGCCGCGCGGGAGGCGAGGGCGGCGGCGGGGGCTCCCCCCCGAGGGTGGCGGTGGCTGCGCCCCCTGCTGCCGCGTGACGCTGCGAGGCCTGTTCTCGCCTGCGGGCGCGGGGCCGTCGTCGTGCGTCCGAGCGGACAGGACGAAAAGGGAGCTAGGCCGGTCGAGTCGCTGTTATCTCTAATCCTGCTCGTAGATTAAATCACGTAGTTCTGCTTCTCCCTCCCTTCCCCCGGGGTCCAACTCCGGACCCTACTGTGGGAACAAGAAAAGGGGGAGCGTGGCAGTCAGGCCTGCCCTCGCCCCCAGGGACCCCCTCAGCTGCTGCCGCCGTGGCCGCCCGACCCGTCCTCCAGGTCCTGCCAACGCCTTCGCCTTGCTCCAGCACTCAGGGCAGCAGCTCACTTGCAGCCCTGACTGCCCTTCCTTTCTTGCCTACTCACCGTTCAACATGGCATTCCTCCTATCCCTGCACACCAAAGACTTTGTTTGATTTTAATTGGATTTTTTTTAAATCAGTTTCCTTCTCTGCCTTCGAAGAAATAGGAAAAAAAAAAAAAACTGGAGAAAAAGGGAGAGCTAGATGGATATTTTTGCATGGAGATCGTTGACTCCAGAAAAAGTTTACTGCCAACTCCCCTCCACCCTCGTTTTCCAGTTCTCTGACCTAAGTTAATGATATCAACTGAAATGCTTTCTTGTGCCTGCCCTAAGCAGTCGTGCATGTGTTTGAAAACAGATAAATATATTACAGAAACAATATAAAGATTTTTAAATGTCCACACATCGTGAAGTTGAAAGACAACTTTTTCTACTAATGGCCTTAAATCTGATGCAGAGGTCATCCAGTATTATCTATGTTACAGTCATCAATTTAACACAGAAGTTAGAAACAGAATTTCGAGCCCCTAGAAAATCTTTGTATTTTAAAACACTCCTCTATCCTGACAGGGTAAAAAATTAAAACCAGTCAACTCGTTACCATGAAAGAAAAATTCTGAAAGAATGCTTTTATCGTTTGATAAAACCAGGTAATTTCATCAAGCAATGCCAAAACATAGGCTAGCAAGCAGCGTAGATACTGTTCATAGTATTTACACAGTTAATAGGACAGACTGCATGACATGAACTAAAATTACATTAGAAAGCTACATTTTAAATGGTCAAATAGTCAAGGAAAATCTGATAGTTTTGAATCATTTAGAATTTTAATTTAAAACATTGAACTATCATTGTTGAGCAGAAAACATGAGGAGCTTTCAGCCAGCACTACCTGAGCACAGCATTGCTATAAGCAGATAATAATATAATAAAATAGTACGCAACGCAGGAAAAGCCAGTACTAGTGTTCCTCAGTGAGGTTGCATTAATGTGTAAGAAGCACCAGATTGGTTACTTCCTGACTTCTGAACTCAGCTATGTTAGTTATGCCCTCTCTGTACATTATGTAAAGACAAGTCTTCCCACAGAAATTCTGGTTTGTATCAAGATGTATATTCAGTGCCAGTAGGCTTGAGTCATATAGCTGAATTATTTTTTTCGTTCCTTTAACTAGAGAAAAATATTGAAAGGAGTACAAAAATCTGGCAATTTCTCTTTATACAGCTTTGAAGTCTGTAGTTGAACCTCCTGTATTCTGCTGCAGAACCCAGCATTTCCTAACAGATCACCAGCATATGCAGAGAAAGAACATGAGAGGGTAAATGAGAGAGCACCAGGCTTTGCAGCCATCTATATCCATGTGACTTACTATAGTTTTGCTTAAATAGAAATGGCATCCCCTATTTTTAAGGAAAACCAGAGTAAGTTCAGAACTATAAGCTTGCATAAGCAGGACTGAAATTCATGTAATTTAAAAGTTCTGAAGTAAAATGAGGCCTTAGCTTTCAAACTGCAAACTTTGAAAGGTTTTTGACATTGATTCGTGTAAGCTTACCAACTTTTAACTTGGCGTCATATTTTATGCACTCTGCCTCCGCTAGCCCACTAGTAGTAGTACTACTAGTATGTAGTAAGAACTCATCTATTTTATAAAATATTTGAAAATAACTCCCATGTGTATACTTCCATGGATGATAGAATTCAATGACTAATTACATTTAGAACGCTATAGAAAAATTATATCCTTTCTACACCCTAGTACATAAAAACATAACAAGACTGCAGTCTTATTTTTCCTGTGTTCATACTTTTGTGTTAGCAAACACATACAAGCTGAGACCACCAAGATGCATCTTTGGCTTTTCACAAAATCCCAGAATGGTTGAGGCTGGAAGGGACCTCTGAACATCCTCTAGTCCAGCCCCCCTGCTCAAGAGGGTCACCTAGAGCACGCGTCCCAGGATCGTGTGGCTTTTGAGTATCTCCAAGGATGGAGACCCCACAACCTCTCTGAGCAACCTATTCCAGTGCTAATTAATAGAGCTATTGATCTGTTGGGAAAAGTATAAAGTATATTCTGGCAACTGAATAGGAATCAGAGTTTCAGGTTTCCATATCCCCCCGTCATTCTTCTTGTTTCTGTAAGACACTTGTAATTACAAAACAAGGTGACTTAATATTAGCTAGCTTTTCCACCAATTTCCCCGTGTAGAAACATGCTTGGTTTAAACAGGTCCGTTCTCTCTTGTTGCCCCTTTTGTTTCATCAAGATTCTCCTCTTTATGATTTCTAGAAAGCGCATGTAGGTTTTCACAAGTTTCGATTCAGTGTTTTATTGAAAAAAAAGTACCAGCTTTCATGTACTTTCTTGCTGTGGTACTTCTTAAGATCTTGCCTTATTATATAAAAAGATGGCGAGTGTTGTACTTAGGATAGCAACCAGAATTTCAGAAGATGATTTCATTTCAAATATCCATCCTGTTCTGGAAGAGGTGGCATCAAAAAAATTTTGGCCTCAATTCCTCTTCTGTAACTCCTATGAGATAATAATTTGCTCCTTTAGCATATTATTGCAACAGT
Source organism: Struthio camelus (assembly GCF_040807025.1). Lineage (NCBI taxonomy): Eukaryota > Metazoa > Chordata > Aves > Struthioniformes > Struthionidae > Struthio > Struthio camelus. The sequence continues at coordinate 53,722,089 of NC_090981.1, read as the reverse complement.
TACACCAATTATTTACAACTCAGTTACAGTGGTATTTACTGGTGGGAGCATACTATACCCTGTGCCGTGACTAGAGTTCATCAATCCCTTGACATGTCATTTTGACAATAAAAAACAGATAGGCAGAGATATGCACTACGTTCAACAAATCATGATTCTGCATATATACCAGTAGACAAGTTTACACAAAATCTAGCTTTTCATCGCAATATTTATCCCAGCATTGTTGTACTCCAATTACAAAATTCGGATCTTTGCTCTCCCTCATCTTCCCTACATACATATATAGGGGCTGTATCACCTACCTATAAACTACCTCATCAGTAAGTGCAATTCCCAGTTGGCCAGCACCCTGGAGATAGCAACACTAATAAGGTAATGTTCTGTGGAAAGCACTAGACCTTTGATCTCCCCACTAGTCAAGAAATAGGATTTTGTTTCCATGAACAAATTGCAGTTTTTTGCCAACTTGCCCACAACTACTATTGAGGACTGCTGCCTTAACACATGCATTAACCTATTTATCTCATGGAACACCAAAAAAATTATTTAAGTTGGAATTTGTCACACTTCATTTATGTATTTTTATGGACACAACTTATGTCAATTTTGTCATTTGGGGAGAGGAGGGACTGTACAAATTCTGAGTAAGACAATTAGCACCACTTAGTCGAATATTTGGTACTTTGGGTATGAAAAAAGTCTCTGCATTTGTAGTATAAGGCTTGAATGCTGAAGGCTCCTATTCAGGGCTCTGAATCGAGCAGAGACACTTAAGAAGTAGTTAATAGTTTTGAGTAGGAAAGAAGTTTGGTCTTCAAATTATTGTCATGAAGCAAGAATATTCCCTTTTCATGTAAATTCATTAGGAAGTGACTCATAACTTTCTTGTCCCAACATTCCTCTTAAGAGCATCCTATCACATGTTAGGACCACCTCACTTTCCAGGGGCCAACTAAAATCCAGTGGTTTTTGTTCATATCACTACAGCAAAAGCAGCCCGACTGGTCTCCATGCTACCTATCACAATACCACAACAGAGCAGTTAATCTCTACTTAACTCACAGCTTAATTGAAATTAGCACCATTTTATGTTAGCACACTATATTGGAAAAAAACAGCTGTCGCTCAGAAACTGAGAAATATCTTGTTCTGCTGTTCCACCTGAGGAAACAGTCTCACAATGGTAAGATTTATAATTCATTCATCCTGTTGGGTTTGCCAGTTCACACACAAACTCAACCAGGCAATGGTATTATCTTTGCAGGAAATACACTGGTACTAGCCTAAATCACCTGGGGGATTATACTAGCTTTATCAACTGAAGCATGAAAGAATCAGTACTGGTATATGCATTTTTCCTCTTACTCTCCATAGTCCATACAAAACTCCTGCATTTAACTATTTGCCAGTATCTGAACACAGCACACATTTTAGATGCACTCACGTCCTGTGAATAGGTGCATTACATTGAAACTTTTTCAAATATATTTTGCACAACAGCATGTATTTTCAGACTCTGTCAGAAGGACCAACTGAAAGCAGTACAGCATATTTGTTACAATATGTACTGTGAGAAGAACAGTAGGGCAATATTTCCCTTTTTGTTTACAAGCACCCTAAGTAGACACACCGAGTTATTCAGGAGTGCAGACTATACTTCATTTAGAATATAGCAAAGTGCAGCCAGCTGCACTCCAGTTTCAAACCTTGCTGAAAATATCTATAATTTACATAAGCTGCTGCATTCTTTAACTGCTGCCCCTTCAGTACCAACAAAGCAGCACACTATTTCTGATAATGCATAGTGAAACCATCAGTAAGAACAGCCTCAGAAGCTTAAAGCCTTTATCAGACGATTTTTAGATACCCTCTCATCTGAGAGCCCTCTAAATCCTTGCAGTGATTTTCCTCCATATTCCCCAAATGCTTCAAAACAGCATCTTACAAGCACTTTGAAAAACCTGAGAATTTAAAAAAAACAGCTGAGTTACCCAGTAGCACCCCCACAGAAGGTACAAGTTTATCAAGTGACAATCCACAATTCAAAGATGCCCCCAACTGAACTGCTCACTTCCTCATCCTACCACTTACTTATTCGCATTGGCATTATTAAATCTGATCTATTTGTGCCTCAAGTCTACAGTGCTAACATCCCACTTTTCTTGGAGATGAATTACTTCTCTACAGCAGATAAAAAGCCCATTCTCTCTGATTTCAAAGAGTTCTAGAACAACATACTGAATGAGTAATTAATGCTTCTCAGCCAGAAGCTTATTGCTTCTTTATTTGCTATGTAAGCAACATTTTTAGAGCAGAACTAGTAAGGGAGTAATAGAAAATAAACAAGCTATCCATTAACTACAACCCTTAGCTATTGGTTAATTAACAGATAGAAACCTCTTTTAAAATTCAGCAGAGATTATGGTCCTCTTCAAGATGGGAGATGCTATCAAAGAAAAGTCAAACAACAAATTATATGTAATGAATCATCTCAATCCATCAAGAAGTTCTGTGTGTGTATATTTATCTTTTTTTCCAGGAATCTCATATTTCATTGAAGTAAAACATATATAAAAGCTAAAAGTTTTTCTGGATAAGACCATTTATTTTAACAAATAGATGAGTCTTTACGATGAACTGGAGGCTGCAACAGCTGCTCTCTTGGGCTTCGGTGTGGTTCCCTCACGGAATCCATTCCTGCAAGTAGAAATAGTTACTGCTCCAGGTTATATTTTCTAACAAGTCATGTTTTAGATGAAGTTCACTAGTTTTTGTTCAGCTTATCTCAGTAATGCACCGAAATCACTATGAAATTCATATGTTCAGACATTTATAATACGAAACATCATTGACAAGCTGCCTGGAATGAGCAGTAAGTTCCTCTCTTCTGCTGAAGTACATTCCATTTCTTCAAATGGAAAGATTTCAGCAACCGAGTAAACACTGCAAAAAGGAATCAAATACAGCACAGCTACTGAAGGCACTCCATATTTTATGTCCTTAAGTGACTCAACAAAAGAAGGTTTCAGTTTTGTTAGTAATGAGTACTGAATGGCAAGTTTTCTGTTTAAAAAAAAAAAAGCCTCCAACTAGAGAGTAAGGAAAAAAGTGGAAAACAACAAAAGAAAAGTCAACTTCAAGCTGACTTTTGGATACAGCATTTCTACTTCAGCAATACCTGGTGCAAAGAAGCAGGTTGCAGTTTGCGTAAGTTACTTTCTGGCTACTGCTGGGCAAAGACTCTGGCTGACCAAAAGAGATGAAACTAATCCCTCAACTATACCCTAGTGCCATGACTTCAGATCCCCACTTTTCAATTACAAAATACAACCCACATTTTTAAGAAAAAGGACTTCAGAATTACTTGATGTTTTCTATCCAGCTTTCTCAGACACTGGGCTGATAGTTACAGAGCTCCATTTTAGAACATGGAGATCATAAAGGAGAAATTCTTAATGAGTTGCTTAACATTACCATACCTCCACAGCACCTCTTAACACTAAGTGGCTCACAAATAAAAGCAACTCTACACAAAGCATCACACCTTTTGAAGCGTGGCCATTTTACAGCAAGATTCTCAGTGTTCTGTATTATCTAGCCTCATTATAAACATTAAAGCTTGCTACACTTCCTCTGTATGACTAATGATTCAGTTTTTTATCCCAGAAAAAATATGCTGCCAGTTATATTAATTTAAGACATCCTTTATATCATGACATATTTTGAAAGTTTAAAACCACACCACACTAAACACATTAAATAAAAGAGCAGTATTGAGTCTGAATGACAGATCTTACAATTCGCTGAAATCCATGTAAGATTTCACAATATACTACTCTGTATTAAAACATCGTTACCTGAATCGACGGTAGACCTTCTTCAGGTGCCTCATGCGACCTGTACCAGTGGTGTTGCGTCTTTTTGCCTTCGCACTCCAGTTATCTAGAATATATGTTACCATTACCCATCTGCATCACCTGCATGATTAATTGCATAACCCATTTGAATAGCACAACTATGCAATCTCACAGAAACAAAAGAAAAGTTCTACTAAAATAAACTAATTTCTACATAGTAACACAGCACAGTTGTTATCTGAGATATAGTTAAGTCAATGCTAACTTCAGAAGTTTCAGAAAAGCTTGACGCTGCTAGGTAACTCAATAGTCTTCTTGACTAAGGGAAAACTCAGATTACTAAACAGTTGCCTTCACTGTGTTCATTTACACAGCACTATAAAGTCTGAGTTACTCATTGTCACTTTGCAGAAAAGAAAACATAACAGCAGCGAAAGTTTTTACATTGAGGTCAGTTAAAAATTTCTTACTTACACTTTCTCTTACGCTTAGCAGGGTAACCACATTTCCCACAGGTAGACTTCTGCAGATGGTATGCCTTGGACCCACATCGACGACACAAGGTGTGTGTCTTATTCCGTCGCTTACCAAACGACGAAGTACCCTTCGTCTAAAATATATTTCAGAACATTGTATGTTGTAAACACTACAGAGAGACGTGAATCATACACATAAAGCAATTCTGAAAAACATGCACAAACTCCGATGAACGTGTCAGAGACACAGGAACTCATCAGGTTCCTTGTATCTCTCCTCACCACCCTCCTGCCCTCCTCATGTCGAAATAAAACTAAACTGGCAAGGGACTAAACCCCTCCCTTCCCACCTCCCCCAAACTCGTCACTCACAAATACCTTTCCTCAAGGGAAGCCCGTGCGTTACTTGCTCCGCGCAGACCAGCCGCACTACCAACACCCCCCGACGAGGCCTCGGCGACCCAAGCCCCCCGCGCCGCGGTACCCGCGGGGCCGCCTCAGCCCGGGGACAGCGGCCCTCCCATGCCGCGCCTGCCGGCACGGAGGAGCCCGCGGGCCCGCCCCACCACGGCGGCGGCAGCACCCCCACGCCCGGGCACGCAGCGCCCCGCTCCGGGGCGACAGGCCGCACGGCGCGGCTCCCCGCCGGGCCCGCCGCCCCGGCCCCGGTCCCAGCCCCGAGCCCGGCCGCAGCAGGGCGCAGGGGCGCGCCGCGCCGCCGTCCCCGGCGCCCCCGGTCCCGGCGCGGCGGCGGATGGCGGCGGATGCGCCGCAGCCGGCGCTCGGCGCTCACCATCTTCGCCGGCCGCCAGCACCAAAGAGGACAGGCCCCGCCCCGCTTCCGCTATATCCCGCCGCGCGCTTCCGGGTGCGCGACCAAAGCGCTCCGGCCGGGCGCTGGGAGCGCGGCCGGGGGTGCCCGGCCTGCGAGACGGGAGTTATTCCCTGCTGGGGTGCCCGGGCCGCCTGCTCCCGCCGCTGGCGCGTCCGCTCCGCTCCGCGCCGGGCCGGGCCGGGCCCTTCCCGCCAGGCCCCGCCGGCCGCCTGCGCACCGGCGCTGCTCGGGCAGGGCCGGCCGCCGCCGGGCTGGACCGGCTCCGCCGGTGGAGGCTCCCCAGCTCGCTGGCAGCCTGCTCCGGTGTCTGACCACCGCCCCCCACGGTGGAGAAGTGTTTTCTTGTGTGCTCCTGAAAGTTCCCTCGTTTCAGTTTTTTTTGCCCATCGTCATGTCGTTGGGCACCACGGAGAAGAGTCTGGCCTCGTCCTCTTGACACCCTCCCGTCTGGTATTTACACACTGGTCAGATCCTCCCGAGCCTTCTCCAGCCTGAGCAGGCCCAGCTCTCTCAGCCTTTCCTCATAGGAGAGATGCTCCCGTCCCCTCATCATCTTTGGAGCCCTCCGCTGGACTCTCTCCAGTTGTGCCATGTCTCTCTTGTCCTGGGGAGCCCACAACTGGACACAGTACTCCAGATGTGGTCTCACCAGGGCTGAGGAGAGGGGCAGGATCACCTCCCTCCACCTGCTGGCAACACTCTGCCTAATGCATCCCAGGAGACCATTGGCCTTCTTGGCCACAGGGGCACATTGCTGGCTCATGGTCACCTTGTTGTCCACCAGCACTCCCAGGTCCTTCTCTGCAGAGCTGCTTTCCAGCAGGTCAACCCCCAGCCTGTACTGGTTGTTGCTCCCTAGGTGCAGGACCCTGCACTTGCCTTTGTTGAACTTCATGAAGTTTCCCTCTGCTCATCTCTCCAGCCTGTCCAGGTCCCTCTGAAGGGCAGCACAGCCTTCTGGTGTGTCAGCCACCCCTCCTAGTTTTGTATCATCAGCAACTAGTCCTGAAAATAACAAATAGGGTATATCTGTATGTAGATAAATGTAGCTGGTAAAATGTTTAATTCTCTAAAGTGGCTTTACTCACCCACAATTTTTGACTGTATTCAATGTGTGGCCTTTGAAATACTCCCCATGCATCTGTTCACAAAGCTCCACTTTAGGCTGCAGAATCAAGTCCTGGCTGTATTTAAATGTTCAGAGAAAACTGTGTTCATGATTAGAATTCACAGAATTTCTTGCCTGCAATATCATGTACTTTCAAAGTGGAACTGCCATTAAAAAAAAGGCCCTACTGCAGTCTCTGCTTGTCCATGGCCCTCCCCTTCCCCCTGCACATCACACAGCAGTTCAACTACAATCTAAAGCATTTTAATGGACATCATTAATGTATAAATCAATCAATCAATCAATCAATCAATTTAATCCAGATACACCATTTAAATTTCTCTTATAGGAGTTAATTTGGGGGATATAGATGTATACAAAGAGAACTAGAAGACATTTTTATTTACCTTATCACCAGTTTAGCATTTCCTCTTCTAAAGTAAAGTCAGACATTGATGATAAAGCCACTTGATTTAAAGTTGATTGTTGATTTATGTGAGTTGTTTAACAGCTCGTGATAAAACTATGTATTTATCTAGCAGGCTGGATCTTACTCCCTGTACTTCTGGCTTAATCAAGCTGGCTAAAAGTACAGTTGTTATCTGGGCTTGCCACAACCCAGCAAACTGTGAGGAAACCTGCAACGAACATGCAGACAGTTTAACCCATGTACCATGGAATTCTTCATCCAAAAAAAGGTGTCATCACATGACAAAATCTCTAAAGCAATTAAGCCTAATCTGAACTGTTGCATATTTACTCTTGGATAAATCAGTGTGGTACAGTAATTCGGTAGGAATTTATCTTCATTTGTTTCCTGAATGTGGCCTCTCATTGCATTCATGGTGCGCTGGTTTATGTGCTAGGAGGCTTTTGATTTCTGCTAAGGTTGAGGGATGGGACAAAAAGCCATTTTGACTTTTGCAAGCATTGTTTCCAGACACACAAAAATGTGACCCAGGCTGTTCACTTAGCTCTTTCGTTTTAATTGGCACCTCCCTCCCAGAATCAAACCTAAGGCAGAGATCTTTGCTCACACTCATTGTACTTCTTTTGAAAATCTAGGAATCTAGTATAAGCCATCCATCCATGGGCCTTCTCTAGTCAAAGGAGAGAAAGAGACACTTTATCCCATCCTAAAGTAGGTATTTAAAGTAGGCTGGATAAATAAACCTTGGGAGGAACCCACCTTCTTCCATTAATTCTAACGGGAGCCGAGGCAGCCCCCTTAGGCTAGATGGCTGAAGTTAGGTAAAATGAATTTTCCTTCACCGACTTAATGAAATATTTTTATAGCAATCAATCTTTCTTGACAAAAAATTCGAAAGAGAAAGCTCGATGGCCTGTGGATGAGATGCCATGCAGAAAAAGAATCCCAATTAAGTCAAACAGTATGAATACCTTCTTCAGGCAAGACTGGGTCTTATTTCTCCAAGCAACCGTGCTGTTTGTCTGTTAACAAGTGCCTGCTTTCCCCTTTCTTTCTAGTTAGAGTTCAGAAGTCTGGAAGATCCTGTGAAGACGTTGGACAAATGCCATGGCAACTGCCTCCAAAAGAAGTATGTTGGTATGTGTGCTTGCAAGGATTCACTGCCAAAGGAATTATTATAGTCCTGTGGAGGATAAAAATAGTCCTGTTCATTTACATGTTTTCAAACCTGTTAGGAAAGAGATTTTTTTGGTGTCTTCTCATATTCTTTACTATTCAGGAACACTGGAAACTTATAGCGTAGGGAATAGGTAGGTTGGCGTAGGTTAGAGATCTTTTGTCCAACCTTGACATCAGGTTAGAGATCTTTTGTCCAACCTTGACATCCACAAATCCATGGGCCCCGATGGGATGCATCCACGAGTGCTGAGGGAGCTGGCAGATGTTATCGCTAGGCCACTCTCCATCATCTTGGAAAGGTCCTGGAGATCAGGAGAGGTGCCTGAGGACTGGAAGAAAGCCAATGTCACGCCAGTCTTCAAAAAGGGCAAGAAGGAGGAGCCAGGAAACTACAGGCCTGTCAGCCTCACCTCCATCCCTGGAAAGGTGATGGAACAGCTCCTCTTGAAGGTCATCACTAAGCATCTGGAGGACAAGAAGGTGATCGGGAGTAGTCAGCATGGCTTCACCAAAGGGAAATCATGCTTGACCAATCTGATAGCCTTCTATGACGGAATGACTGGCTGGGTAGATGAGGGCAGAGCAGTGGATGTTGTCTGCCTGGACTTCAGCAAGGCTTTTGACACTGTCTCCCATCACATCCTCCTAGGTAAGCTCAGGAAGTGTGGGCTAGACGAGTGGACAGTGAGGTGGATTGAGAACTGGCTGGATGGCCGAGCTCAGAGGGTTGTGGTGAATGGCGCAGAGTCAAGTTGGAGGCCTGTGGCTAGTGGTGTCCCCCAGGGGTCAGTCCTGGGTCCAGTCTTGTTCAATATATTCCTCAATGACCTGGAGGAAGGGACAGAGTGCACCCTCAGCAAGTTTGCTGATGATACTAAACTGGGGGGAGAGGCTAACACACCAGAAGACTGTGCTGCCATTCAGAGGGACCTGGACAGGCTGGAGAGGTGGGCGGAGAGGAACCTCATGAAGTTCAACAAAGGCAAGTGCAAGGTCCTGCACCTAGGCAGGAATAATCCCATGCACCAGTACAGGCTGGGGACTGACCTGTTGGAAAGTAGCTCTGCCGAGAAGGACCTGGGAGTGCTGGTGGACAACAAGTTAAACATGAGCCAGCAGTGTGCCCTTGTGGCCAAGAAGGCCAATGGGATCCTAGGGTGCATTAGGCAGAGTGTTGCCAGCAGGTGGAGGGAGGTGATCCTGCCCCTCTATTCAGCCCTGGTGAGGCCTCACCTGGAGTACTGTGTCCAGTTCTGGGCTCCCCAGTACAAGAGAGACATGGCACTCCTGGAGAGAGTCCAGCGGAGGGCTACCAAGATGATTAGAGGGCTGGAGCATCTCTCCTATGAAGAAAGACTGCAAGAGCTGGGCCTGTTCAGCCTGGAGAAGAGAAGATTGAGAGGGGATCTCATCAACGTGTACAAGTATCTGAAGGGGGAGTGTCAAGAGGATGAGGCCAGCCTCTTCTCCGTGGTGCCCAGCAACAGGACAAGAGGCAATGGGCAGAAACTGAACCACAGGAAGTTCCATCTGAACCTGAGAAAAAACTTCTTCACTGTGAGGGTGACAGAGCATTGGAACAGGTTGCCCAGAGAGGTGGTGGAGTCTCCTTCGCTGGAGATATTCAAAAGCCGTCTGGACGTGATCCTGGGCAACATGCTCTAGGTGACCCTGCTTGAGCAGGGAGGTTGGACTAGATGATCTCCAGAGGTCCCTTCCAACCTAAACGATTCTGTGATTCTGTGATTCTGTGAATGGCAGAGCTGCAGCTGACGCAGTACCATCCCAGAAGCTCTTAGCCCTCACACAGGAGGTGGGTGAGGGTGCAGTTCACTGCCCGATCAAACCCCACAGACTCATATACTAACAGCTACCAAGTGGCACGAGGCTAAATTCAGCACTGGCTGTTTCACCTTTCTCCTTTTATGTAATAAGGAAGTAGCCCAAATAATTTAGAAGGCAACATGCCTGGATTTCAGGATTGTCTCCCCGGTGTAAGGAACAGCACTCTGTGACTGCGCTGGGGCTCACTGTTCCACTACAGCTTCGGCACAGCTCTTCAGTCCAGCCAGCTCTAGTGATGAGAGAGGTTTAATGAGTACTGTGGAAGGGGATTTCTATCTCTGTACCCCTAACACCATGTTCTGCAAGCTGTCTGATCTGGTTGTGGGGGCAAAGCTGAACCAAAAAGTAATACTGTACATGCCCCTCCTTTTCTTCTTCTATCCCTCTGGGGTACTAGCCTCTCTGCCTGAACCCCGAACCCATGCAGGACCCAGAGACCCTCCTGACCTCATTTCTCATCCCCGGCGCTTTGCTGAGTAAGAGGAGGAGAATCACCCACTCCCAGTCCCTCCCTGCAGCTGAAGCAAGGCAGCCTTATAGATAATTCCAGCTCTTAGACAGGGCAACTGAAAACAGGGCTGGCTAGGCAGTACAAAGTGAGGTGGATATCAGCATCTAATAACTTTAGTGGCATTTGTTTTGGATAGGTTTGTTATCATGCTACTATATAGCACCGTCGCTAGGGTACTTTACAGCCACATGGTCCCCGATGTGGGGGGACTTGCTCCAAGGCAGAGTAGTTGTACTGGGTCTGTGTAACTTGAAGACTACTGAAAGGACTTTTGTGACTTTTGTGTGGCAAATAAAAGAATGATATCCAAACAGCTTCTGGCTGATGTCATCATATGGAATTGCATCACACAAGTGTGCACACCTGTGCACAGGTAGAGTGCACAAGTGGGGATGACTACAAGGGACAGAATCAGTCAGGACTCCAGCCTGATAAATGCTAGAAGCTAACAGATGTTTGGTACCCAATTTTCTTGAGAAAGATGCAAACAAGCTGAAGTCGTTATTTATAAATGTCTTCTCTTCGATCAAAGGAATGCTTTTTAGCTCTTCCAGGGAACTGAACAGTTTGACCTCGGTAACAAGGTCTCAGGAGGTCTGCGGGAGAGCTGAAGAATTCCAGGGCAACATTTTCATGAGGTTCAATCTGGATGCCTTTGTTTCTGGATATCATCTTGATTTTCAGAGGTAGACACCTCTCGGGAATTTTTTGGGAATAAACCACTTTTAATATCTGTTACAAAGCACTCACAAAAATGTGTCTCTTTTGAAAACATACATTTATTTCTATGGAATCCCGATGCTTGGTTTTGAAAAGAAAACGTTCATCTGTGAATTTGAACCAGGAACATTGGTTCACCACAAGATGACAGTATAGTTCAACTAAAACCTTTCTCCTAAACAACCGAGGAAAAGCTCTCTAAATAGTAACAGTAAATTAGGTCAATAAATTGAAAATAATATTATTTGTACAAAGTTCTTAAATCTCTATGACACTAACAGAAAATATGAGCAAACAGCAATGCTTATGGAAAAGGCTGTTGCATCCTGCTAAGAAACTAATGAATATAATACAAAAGAGTTTCTGTTTGTTTAAAATGAAAGTGGGTAGACGAAAATTAAACAGCTATCACTGTTTGACAGTGAACTGCTTATTCAAATATAGTGTAAATGATCAAAAAATGATCTAAAAGGCTTTGTGTAGCAAAGCTGATACAAAGAATATAAAATACATTTGATGCTGTTGCTTCCTGTAACCATCCCTCACTACTGTATGTTATTTCCATGCAGTCAGACTCTTAGTCTTCCGTGAAAAACAACACAGGAAATGACCTCACATGTAGCATACAGAAATGAATGCCAGAGTTCGGTGATACAAATCAATTATTAGAACTCATATGCAAGAGGTTCTCCAAGTGTTTGTTCTCAATACTGAATTAGAAAGAAATATTCAGAAACACTCATCCATCATGGCGTGACTAGCCTCCTACTGGTAATCATATAACATCCCTTCTGCAATTACAACAGTGCTCATATAGAAGTTGCATTAAGAGAGCAATATATTTTTTCTTATTGCTAACCAGTTGGACAGAAAGACCAGACAGCTGTCTTCAAACCACTCTCCAGCGCTCAAACAGTAAAACTAATAGCCTGTAGATGATGGCTGAAGCAAGACTGCTTAATATGCCATCACAAATAAACACAGCAGGAGCAAGAACTCCCACTCACTTAGCTGCATTATTTCACATGCAAAAGCTCCGTCTGGAGTAAGGGGGAACCTTTACATAGGCGATAGCTGGCGGGGCAATCACAGGTCTTTCCCCACCAGAAACCTCATTAAAATCTTTTAGTTGTTCTGTCTTGACAGAGGAATAGGGGCAGCACAAAACTGTTGAGGTTTGTCTCTGCTGCACAGCAGAGGTAACTACAAAACTGATATAAATTTGTTACGCAGTGTAACAAAGGGATAGAATTTTGAAATTTCCTTAGATTTCTTTTTTATCTTTTTTACTAATGCTTAGACACATTACAGTGTTATGCTGCATTGTCTCACCATTGCAGTAAATCTCAAAGGGGTTTTCCTGGCTCTCCTCAAGCTTGCAGAAGTGGCTATGCGATGATTTGGGCTGAGCACCAGAACGGGTGCATAGGAGAAAGTTGCAAGGTCCTTTACAAAGTCGTGGCCATTTTTTCTGCTTTCAGTTGTATAACAACTAAATATTCTTGTCTTGTTAGTATTATTTTAATAACAAACAACCTATACTGCTCTTGTTTTGGTTGATTCTGTTGCCTGAAACCTCTGTTACATTATCCATGAACACATGCACATGTCTAGAGCAAAATTTTCATTAGAGATCTTCACCAGCTAAAAAGCGTTCGAGCCACCACAGTCCAGAGCTGTAGTTTGTATCACATTCCAGGTTGAAAGACCCAGCTTCTAACCATATTCCTTTTAAACTGTACCAAAGGATATTTACATTAATCATTAGGAAAACTTTTGTACCAGTATGGACTGCCAAGCACGAGACTTAACAGTTCTCCTTCAGATAGTTCTGGAGTTTTTAAGAAGAGACTGAACAAATGTTTGTTTGGTTTAGGTTTAGCTGATCTTGTACGGGGGGCAGGCAATAGCCCTTCTCAGGTTCTTCCCAGCCATTTTTCTACAATAGTATGATTTTAGAAGAGGTGTCTAAGTCTAAGGACATAACTATACCTCTAATCAGCCTGGCTGTCGTGTTCACAGACAAACACATTTGATCACTTTTAGGCTTGGAAAGAAAGGTCAAGCCTTCACAATTTCTATGTTCAAACACTGTGTGCTTTTCCCATTATGCTGGTTGACCAAATAAATGTTATGGTCTCTACCTTACAAACTTGCCTTGCTCTGAAGGACTCGTATTTTAAAAATCTTCCTCCCCTAGGGTAATATATATCTCTCTGACTTGCATTTTCAGGATTATTCTAAAGCACATTAAACCAGAAAGATTTATTATTGAACAAAAGAAAAGCAAATGTCACCATAATTATATGTGTATATGTTTCTGTACAGGCACATACACATGGATGATACACGCTTAGCAGTACTAGCAGGTTTTTTCTCAAACAAAAACTTATCTGATTCAAGCTGTCAAACACCAGGGCTAGATACAGGCTATATCTAAGCCAAGATATTATGGCCAAAATTTGCTAACTAGGAAGCCCAGGTTCGACCATCTAAATATATCTAACAATGTCAATTCTGTTATACTTCCAACAGTCCTGGCATGAACAGTCTATGGGCATACTGACTCTTTGGAAAAGAAATAAAATTGGAATTGGTTGGAAAACAAAAATCTTTCCTGAAAGAAAGGTTTCCCACACTTCCCACATCTTTTCTCCCCTCTCTCTTCTCCCTGGCTGTACATTAGCACCCCCTCCCTCACTCTGTTGCCCACCAGACCTTAGGTGATCTAACTGATTAAAACAGCAGAAGACTACCCATTTTTTTTGCTGGATTTATTTCTGTTATTGTAACAAATTTAATTAGCTCACAGAGGGGATTGAAGTGTGTCAAAGTCAGCACCAGGTGTGCAGGAGGAACGCCTAAGTGGGGATTGGAAGCGAAAGCAGGGAAGAGGTGGAACAGAGCAGAAGTAGCTCACCACGCAGGGCAATTTCCAGCTGCTAAATCAGTTCACCATGTGAAGTGATGAGAAGATCAGAATCTAGCTCTAAAGAATAATAATGATTTGTTTGTCCAGTGATAACCTTTGTGCACACGCAGGCTGAAATGTCTGTGCTCTAGACAGATCTGATGTTTTAATTATATACTACTAAATCCCTCTGTATTTTCAATTAGAATAGCATGAGCTCTTCTTTTCCAACCTAGTTCATTCAAACTAGAGTTGTCATAGCCCTTGTTTGTTTCGTGTAGTTTCTGCAGCACATATGTATTCCAGTAGCTAAGGAAATATTCCTCCATGAGGTCCCTTGAGAGAGAATCATTTGTATTACAGCTAGCACAGTGTTAATTCTATTTGACGTATTCCATAGAGACACATCCCAAGGCATTGCCATTAGTCCTTAAAATGTGACAGCTACATTAAAAGCAAAACAGGCAGTTAAAGCCACTTTAAAAAAGTTAGATGGCATTGGCAAACAGAAACAAATGCAAAAAACTCTCCAAGTTAATTTTACAATTTAAAATCATAATGACAAGATGTTCTTTCCCCACTCAGTTGTCACTGGATCCTTTGCATTTGCAGCAGTCACGGCGCACAGACTATCTTTAGGGCTATAACAGATAAAGAACTTGGACAATAAAGATGCAAGACTATTAAAGCCGGATAAACTATTGAGTAATCTTAGCATCAATCCTATAAAAGGCTGGAAGTCTATAGGGAATAGCGCTGATATAATCATATCCTGGCTGACCTTAGTGTGTAGTAAAATATAGACAACAGCATTTCATACTGTCTCCAGATCGGGCAGGATATCATTAGCCTAGCAAGTGAAGCGTTGCATTAATCATTCTTGTGCTAGAATTATCATTTAGGGCAAGACAAGAAACACCCTGCCTTATGGCTAACCTTTTGTGGCTTTCTCAAACTACTCATCTTTTGCTCCCCAAAAGCTTCCTTTCTGAGTCTAAAGAGGATTAATTTCTGGATAGACAGTAGAAATGCTTAGCAGTAACTTTAAGTTGCTATGATAAAGCATTTTTTACTACAAAAAGGTTAGTAGAGCAGGAATTACTGCTCTTTTCACTAAGAGTAAGGGAAGATCAGCCGTATGTTTTCTGTAAGTCACTGTTCCTTCTTCACTTCTGTGCACTCTGGGGAAGTAATCGGAGAGCTACCTCAATCAGGCCCCTTATAATAACATATATTGTTGTGGAAGTGCCTGTGAGATTAGTCATGGATTGGGACAGTGCTAGGTGCTACCTATTCCCTGACTGCAAAGATGTTTCAGCATAAATAGATGATCATGCAACTATAAATAGACTCATGTTTCAAAAATATACAAAAGTAAGAAATTGATCTAAATGGTCCCAAGCCTAAGCACTAAGTAGAAAAAAGTTACTGAAACTACCCTGTGAAATGAAAGAAGAAGCAACCATTCACGGTCCTGTTGTTGTAGAGGAGACTGAAGAGTAGCCCCTTAAAACCAGAGCTCAGTCATCTGAGTAAGGTGCCATGGGAGCCATAGAACTGCAGTCCTAGGAGGGACACAAGTCCAATTTTAACCTCTCTCTATTTTACATTGTATAGGTTCAGTCTCTTTGCTTTTGTTACCACTGGAGCCATGAACAGTAAAAAAGCAGGATCTTGTTTCCAAATGTAAGAAGATAAGGTCTTCGGGCTAAGATATTTGAAAAAATATGCAAGAAGGACAAGTATGGAGCTTGTACAAAAGCTACAGTTTTTGTCTTGCTGTCATACTTCTTGCAAGAAGGCGTTCCCTCAATATTAACTGATTTTAATAAGGTACAGTTACTATCAGTGACTTTAGTAAAGGCAGACACCCAACACATGTTCTTTGCTAGTTGTATTCGGCCTCTCTTGTATTTATTTGCATGTTCTGTTTGTGAGTAAATTATGGCATATTCTTACCTTGGGAGTTATTATAGCTAATGATGTACTTATACAAACTTAAATTGCTACCTAAGCTATTAAAACAGCTAGCTGCAAGATCAAGACATATGTCTGGAAAGAGAAAATGTTCTTCAGAGTTCCCATGTGAATTCTTTACACATTCTGGGCCTGTTAAGTGTCTTAACTTGGTTTTAATCCTTTCTTACACAGGCAAATGACCACTAGCAATGTTGCATAAATCAGCCATCAAACTGAACAGCACCATGAGGATTTCAGTCAAAAGCAATAAAATATGTACAGAAGTGATCAAAGAGTATGAATCACATTCCAAAGAGGTTCATAGTTCCTAAACCTGAGAAGTCCCAAAGAGAGGCTCTTAGCTAAATTGGCTCTGAGGTTGCTAACCTCTGAGGAATGGACACAGGTATCCCTGAGGTGGACACAGTAATAAGACTCAAAATCTAGGCATCTTCTCCAAGAAAGCAGGCCATGCCGACAGAATGCAGCATTTTAAAGTCACTGCAGAGTGATGCTGTGACATGAAGTAATTGATTTTCTGAGGCCTGTGCAAAATTGTGCAAAGTAGATGTAGTAACTGACCAGTTTTCAGATAGGGGAGTTGCTTTCCTGTGAGGGCTTCATCCAGGCTCTGCTAGTACAACTCAATGGAAATTTTCCCAGTTGTGGCATTTTGATGGTGTTACTGGAATGGATGAAATCTGGAAAGTAATGAAAGACAAAAGAGAAAATAAGAGGACGTGGCATGGGGAAAAGGAGAACGTGAGAGGAATCTACTTCTGTAAAAGCACCCCCACAGAAAGCCAAGAGTTGGTGTTTCGTTGAAACTGGGGGCTGTGTGGAAGGACCATGTGAAAAAAAGGCAAACATTTTCATTCAGATACTTAAGCTGATTTTCAATGTGAAAACTGATGCACAACTGCAGAAGTGCAGACTGAAGATTTGTGATCAGAATTTAACCTTGGCAACCCTAACTTGAATCTAGAGCAACACTTTGCATTGAAGCTGAGGATTGAGCTCTGGTCTAGGGTAATGGACACCAGCTCTGGGTTGGAATCTCTGAAAAGTCTTGCTCAGAGGAAAGAAACTGTGACACAGAAGATAAGCAAAAGAGGAGTGTTCTTCCAGTAAGCGCTTCCCACAACTTTATGCCAGCCCCAGTCAGCCTAGCCAAGCCTTGATTTATATGTCTTAAAAACACTGAGCAGCTCCAAGAGCAGACTGTGTCCCTGGAGGGGATTAGACGGGGTTAAGATAAAAATTCCTCCACAATATTTAGCCTTTTGGGAGAAGGAAAAGCATACCAGCAAAGCAGAGTGAGAAGAAACATATGGAAGCAGACAGACTGACTGACTCCTTCCCCTGCTGAATTGAGTGGAAGTGCATTTTCCTCAGTGATTGCTGGATATCTGAGTGTTTCATCTAACATGGAGGTAAGACAATTGCTCACTTAAATTGTACTGATGAAGTAAATACACCAAGTGCAATGAAATATTAATTTATAGAGAGAAATACTTGTCTGAAAATGTAATTGGGCGGTATTGCAAGGAAGGAGAAAAATACAATCCAACCGCTTGCACAAAAAAGCTGAGGAATTAGACCTTATTAGCGTGACACCCTGTCCTTTATTTGTTAAGCTGTCTAGTGTAAAGAGTGCAGAAAGTCAGAACAGCTGCACAGTCTAAAGGAAAGAAAAACAGAGTAAGCTTTTGCTTCTCTTTTCCAGGTGCTGAGGATTTTTCTCTTGCTGGAAGTTTCAGGTTTTATTCCCATTTTTTCCAGGTGATCATTTCTTTAGAAAACTATATACTGAAGACTAAGCTTGTCTAGTTTAACAGACAACTTCTCCTAGTGCATGACATGGGGCAGGGCTTACAGGATTCTTCAGATATGTTATGACACGGAGCAGGGCTTAATGGGGTCTTTGGATATGTTTCCTGGAAGACAACACTGGTCTATGTTGGCACTGCCACTGCCATAGGGGGCAATAAGAGTGAGGAGTTACGGTGTCCACTACCTCCATCCACGCTGAATAAGCCAGAAGAGTCAGCCGCTCTTCAGGTGGCGTGCGTACAGCGGTGGTGTGCGAGCCTGTGACGCACACCTGCAATGCACACTACAAAGCACAGTACAGCTTACCCCAAGCTAGCCCCGATCCCCCATTATCGCCTGAGTGCCTCCCATTTGCAAACTCGTTCTATGAGAGCTGCTGTGAATGGCTCTTGCACACAGCACGGCATACATGGACTCTGACAGCTGCCTGTGGACCTGCAGGACAGGGTGAATGTGGCTAGTTTTTTCTGTTGCTCAGTGACTGAAAAGCTAACTAGGAATTGATATTGTTTTCACACTTGAAAAGCAAATCACAGTGGATCAGAGAGAGTCTGGTCATGCCCCGTATCTTTATTGAAGGTTTGCTTTGCTATTTCAGAAAGCTTTACACTAATGCTTATAGATGGAGATCCCTGACAATTTTCCCCTTTTGTTTTTCTAATAATGCAAAAAATACTACTGGAGCAGCGCTTCCCAGCCAGTCCATTGCCGCTGGAATTCCTTTGGCCCTTGGTCCGAATGTGATGGCTGTACTAAAAAACAGGTATAGACAGACACACTTTTTCTGCAAACATGACTTCACAAGCATAAGCTTTTATTCCAGTGATTAAGGAGCCACTGTATCTTTTATACCCCAAATTGGATGATTTTGTGTCTACAGCTGTGTAATGTTCAGTATAAAAAGTCACAAGAGCCCATTCTGAGCTGAGGAAGAAATCAAGACAAGGGATAGGCAAAAGCACTTGAAGTGCCTCTCCCCAGCAAAATGAGAAGGTAGCTGGTCTCTAGAGAAGGGAAGTCCTCCAGCCTTTCCTCTCCATGTCCCTTTGAAAGCAGTTTTTATTTTGGTGATACTTCCAAAAAGCTCTACCAAACTGTTTAGTTAACTGAGACAGTTCCTCAGCTGCCACTGATTGATTTGTACCACCTACACTGATTTTTCATTAGAAGAGGAATGTGCCAAGAAAATAAAGTTTTGTTGCATAATAGTATCCCCAATAAAAACAAGCTGATGATTTTGACAGTGCAACTCTATTCACGTTGAAGTCACTTTTGCTTCTCACTTTCCATCTTGTTTCCATTGATGTTGCATGAATTAAAAAGGAATTAGTCCAAATTAAAGATCTGAACTGAGAACTCACTTTAATTGTTTTAGAAGCAATAAATAGCTCACGTAATGTTAGCTTTTAACATTTTCCTTTAGGATATTGTTTACATTGAAAGTTTTTGGCAAATCCGTTTGGAGCATGATTGGTCCTATTAAAAATATAAAACAAAATAGAAATTTGTCAGCAGCTTCCTCTTGGTTTCAGAGTAGACTTTTCAACAAAGAGGCCAAGTTTAGGGCTCAGGCTGAAGACCCTGTAGATAAAATAGCTGTCTTTCTATTAACTCGTGGTTTTGTTGCGCTATTGTGGTAGTGTGAAGTGTGGTCGTTCTCAGAAAAAAAATAGTGACTGTTCCATCTCCTTACAGAAGAGTGGTAGCAGTGTCTTGACAGTAGTAAACTATTTCTGCTTTGCATTTAGATATTCTGAGGTTTGAATTTGCATGATTTGAATTTTGCTTGAATTTTGCTTGATTTGAATTCAGATTCGGAGACGGACAGTAGCAGTTTATGGCCAGTTTGGGGGAAATCCCTGCTCTGGGGATGCCATTGAAACAAGGCAATGCACTCCCACGCGAGGATGCCCAACAGAGGACGGCTGCGGTGATCGGTTCAGGTGTTTTTCAGGTACCATTAAGATGTTTTTAGTCATTTTCTCGTCCTTAAAATTAAGAAGACCTTGTCATTCTTGAAATTTAGTCAATGGGCAATCGCTTTCCAGAACTCTTGACCTAGAGATTCATTTGATTCAACAGGAAGTTTCCTTTTGTTCAGCCTTGGCTATGAATGTCTTTAATTTCATCTTGGGTATTCCAAAGCTTTGCAAATAATATGCTGTAGTTCTGTGAGCCTCCCTAAATCATTGTGCCTCACTAATTTGCCCCAGATCACAGTTTTTTCATTATGAGAGAGTCATTAAAGAATGCAACTTTAGACGTGATTCTCGAAAGCTGTATTTAGGATATATCCAAACATCTTGGAAACTACTTGCATCATGAAAACTAAGGCTCCTCAAAACAGTGCTAGTATCTAAACAGCTTCTGTGACCACCACAAATGAGCACACTGCCTCAGCAGGTAGAAGTTTATCATGGAACAACAGGATGAACATGTTTTGCTGCTATCAGATAGACAGTCCCAGTCGCACAGGATATGGTCAAAGGATGAAATTTCAAGAGAAATAGGAAATAAATTTACAAGTCAACTGGTTTATTAATGTATGATAAGCCTGGAATGGCTGCAGTTCCCTCAGGTGTAAATATGCAGTATTTATTTATGTCTATATCTACTGTTGTTTCACAAGCCCTCTGGGGCACAGACTGTTCACTGTGGGATTGAATGAGCTAATTAATGTGGTAGTAACTGTGACTTTTGCTTTGACTTTAGGTGATTTATTTGTAAATGGACAAACATTTCTCCTTTCTCTGTGTGCTTTTTTTTAATTTAGGTCAGTGCATTAGCAGATCTCTTGTGTGCAATGGAGATCAGGATTGTGAGGAAGATGGTGCTGATGAAGATCAATGTGAAGAGAAGAGGACTGTATGTGATAATGATAAAACACCTCCAAATTCAGAACTTACAGGAACAGGGTAATGTTCTCTGCAGAGCTCATTAGTACTGATGCTAAATACATTTACATTTTTGTTGTACCGAGAACCTCTGGCTGTGTAGATAGACTTCTTGTGCTTCTGGTCAAACCGCCCGTACGCAAAAGAATGGTTTTAATCTTCCGATGTCAGCACATTCTTATCTAAAGAACAGGTCCTTAGATACTTACCCTGAATGAAAATTAGCTTTAATGAGAGTAGATCTAATTTTTACAGTGGTCGAAAGATGTCCTCTAACATGCAGCTGAACTACAAAAAATGGCTCATGATGCAAAGCTGCACCTAACAGAAGGCAGCAATGTGTACACGCAGAGAAAAGCAAATTAAAACTGCCTTGCCACTGTAACTGCATGTGACTGTACTACACTGATGACAGCAGTACCATACTGTCTTTATGGGGAGCAGTCTCCCTTCAGCTATGTGTATCTGACTTCTGCAGGCTTGAAAGGCTGCAAATTGCAAAAAACAAAAAAGACTCAACGTGAGTTTAATTTTTGCACTTTTTTGTTTTTGCTGAGATTGCCTTTTACTCCTTCACCAACAAAAAGCAGGCACGCACCAGGCTATGCCATGCAACTGTTTCCACCATGCCAGTGGCTCAGTGCAGCCAGAATGTAGCTGTGACTTTGGTCTTTTTATTTGAAGCACAGACTAAAGCTTTCTGTCTTTCAGTCCTGCTATTTAAATATATCTCTCTAAAAGAGATATATAAGCCAATAATATATAATGATCAGTAGGAAAGCAAGTTTAAAAATGTATAGCAGCAATTCTGGGTCTTTTTATTTATTGTTGTTGCATTTAGTACTGTGAATCTATATGGATTTCTGTTTATATATGCCATCTGTAGCTTCACAAAATATTTATCTTAAGTTTCTTTAGGATAGTCATATCATCTGGAATGTGATATAGTTCAAATACAATACAAAAACATTTTGGTAAGGGACACCCTGTTGTTTCTGTGTTGGATTAATTGCTGGAAAAACAAAACTTAATAGCATCTATTGCAGTAGACATGGATGGCTTAATATTAGCAGGTATTGGTACATGCTCATTTTTGTTGACAAATTAAAGGTAATATTTTGCTTTCCATATTCTGACATGTTACATGAAGTGCGGTTCTGCAGATATGAGGGTCTATCAGTGGATATAATGGTTTTGCAATTTTTACCTCCTGTAAAAGTTTCTGCTAGCTGAGCGTCTTAATGATATTTCATGTTTTTCTTCTCGTAGCTTTGATGCCATTAGTGGTGAGACTAAGGGAAGAGTGATTCATACAAGAAGCTTTGGAGGACAATGCAGGACGGTGTTTAGTGGTGACGGGAGAGAATACTACAGGCTGAGTGAAAGCGTTCTCGCTTATACATTCCAAGTATGTTTCCACTAACCACAGCTTTATCTTTAGAGTCATGATTAAAACAGGCAGAAGGATGTAAAACAGGTAAGGTCTCTTGACAAATAGGTTTCCTTAAACATAGATGAATGAAGCCTGTACCCTCTCTCCAGTCTATTAGTTCCACTTGCAGCTCTTCCATCATGAACTGAGAGAAGGATCCCATGCCACCGGACACAGCTGTCTCCTGAACACATAGCAAACAAACAGCAGTAGCAAAAGGTTTCAGTGCAACAGCAGTGTTGAGGGCCATATGTCACCACATGATAAAGTTCTGTCAGTTCATGTCAAGAGAGTATGGCATTTTATTTATTATTTTTAAATACTAACTGGTCGATATGGTGCTATAAAGGAAGGAAAAAGAATCATCGTTTCTCTGATGTCATTTCAACTTCTCTCACAGTGAGACTGAATGCCAAGCCATCTCCTTAGGACAAGTAGCAGCCTGAATCACCCTGAGAAATTTTTGTGCATATCGCTTTGGGATGCTTCACGGAGATCTTCCAGAGAGATATTATATATATTTCTATTTATACTTATACTTATACTTATATTTATACTTATATTTATATTTATACTTATATTTATATTTATATTTATATTTATATTTATATTTATATTTATATTTATATTTATATTTATATTTATATATTTATTATTTCAGGTCACATGCCTAAGATAGTTGGTTCTTCTCCCCCTTATCAAAAGCATGCCAAGCAACCCTAATGTGTCATATTACTTTACTTTTTATATATATATAAATATATACAAGTAATACTCCTTTTAGCCAATTGATTGCTCCAGTGTTCACTTCTTTTAGTGTTTACACATCATCTGAAATGCATTCAGCCTGAAGAAATCATAAGGTTTTTGCGTCAGGAAGTAGTTGCTATACATCATGTTATTGGTTTTAATACCCTTCATAAAGCTCTTTACATAGAATTGTATTTTCCATCTTCTAGGTTAAAATTCAGAATGATTTTAGTTATGAGTTTTTCAACAGTAGCTGGTCTTACATGAAGCACTCAGAGGGGCGTGAAAAATCAAACAGCGGACACAATTTTTCACAGAAAAAAAATCTGCAAAACAGTCAAAAGGTATGTATAAAGTGTCAGTATGGCTTAGCATATTGCATAAACGTTCTAGTTATTATTTTTTATAGTGAGATGCAAATATTTATTTTATTCAGATATTTTTGGCACCAGTCCGTAAAAGAAAGCTCCCACTAAACTTTTACAAAAACATCACTGGTCTGGCTTATCAGTTAAGCTGGGTTTGCTGCTATTGTTGCTTTTTCCATTTTACCTCTTCATTAGTAATCTATTTATTTACTAACGGCTTTTCCCCTGTTTAAGAAAGAAAAACATCAGCTTCTTCTCAAAATTGATTAAATTTTTCCACTTTTTTCTAACAGTTTAACACACTTTCTAATAATGCCTTTGTCAGTATCTTAGAGTGAAAGAATTCAACAAAACAAAATTAGTTTTAATCACAGATTTCATTTCCCACTAGTAGGAAATTAAGAAAGATAAGCAGTATCTTAGGCAGCCGGTAAGCCACAGTGCTTACGCCTTTGACTTATTTAAAAACAAAGGTTAAATAAATAATTTGAGAATAATTCTCAATTAAGAGGTAAAACCTTAATCTTAGAGTAAATAAAAGCAAGTAACGATTACATATATTTGATGTTTTCCAAGCTGACAGAAGATAAGCTCATGTTACCACACTAACAATGACATACATTGAGATTTATCATTACAAAGCTTGAAAGCAACATTGAGAAGCAGAGGTGACCATTCTTGTGTGGGTACGTAGCATTTTAAAATTCAGCAGCATCCTCAAAATGGCTAGAGCACCTTAACAAATAAAGGCTCCTCTACACGAATCAGAGTGAGAAGAAAATCTCCCTAGTTCCTCGAATTTGCTTTCAATAAGGTTTGTTAACCCTATGCTGCCATGTTGCCAGTGCTGGAAAGCTGGAAACCACCATTAGTGATACAGTAACATTAGTGAATAGTGATATTTTCATTACTCCTTTGTCTTTGTGCTAGTTTTCTGTACACAGGAAGAAAAGAAAGACGACGCAGCAATTAAAATCAAAGCCCAAAAGATACTTCCTCTCCTCAGAATATTTTTTTCATGTTCCCTGAGCTGCTTAGACACGACTATAGTCTTAGCTTAGACTACAGTCTGCTTAGACACAACACTATAGTTGTTAGTATAGTAGCTAATAGTAGTATAGTAACAGAGCGTTAGTATAGTAGCTAAAATAATATGTATGTCACTTAGCTAGTAGTGAAGTGGCCGCATGACTGATTTCTTTTCCTCCCATCAGAGTCAGCAGCTGTTGGTTATTGAGAACACTGTGGAAGTTGCTCAGTTTATTAACAACCGCCCAGACTTTCTCACTCTTGCGGAGCCATTCTGGAAGGAACTCGCCAACCTCCCTGTTGTCTATGATTACAACACCTACCGAAGATTTATTGAACATTTTGGGACTCATTTTTTACACTCTGGATCTCTAGGAGGACATTACAAAATTATTTTTAAAATGGATACTGACAAAATGAAAGCAGAAGGTAGAGTACTGGAGCATTTGTTACAAGAAACAAAGTGAGAAAACAAAGATAAACATTTCTTTGCCTGTTCTCCGAAGCAATATGTGAAATCAAATAAGAGAGTCTGATAGTTGGTTCAGGACCTCATCAGGCTGAACTTGAATTCTAATGCGAGTTTGAATGCCACATAACCTTAAAGTTTAGAAGTTGCTTGGAGATGGAGGCTGGGTAAAACTGTAAAGAGCAGAATAAATCCCAAATGAGGCAAATATCAAAGTGACTTGTGATGGTGCTCAGTGGTGAGCAGCGCTGTAGGAGCAGGGAATGCTGAGAAAAGGGATGAAAGGAACAATAAACTTTTGCCAGATACAACTTCTGTCTCAGCCTCCATCCACAGGCTGTAGCATAAGGTGGACCTCCCTATAGAACCTACTTTTTAGCTGCCTCCTAATTCAAGCAGAAAATGTGGTGGTTCTGTTTCTAAAACACCTTTCAGGTCAATGGGGAACTGAGACATTAATTAAAAATATAGACTAACTTTCAACGTATGGTATTGTTAATGGATCTATTTTCTGCAGGTCTGAGCATAACAGACATGTACAAGTGTACTACATCAGGCTGGAATGCATTCATTGTAAAGAAGAAGAAAACAGAATGCTCCAAACTGGATGAACTATTACAAACTTCTTCAGGTGAATGTTCAGTAGTAACTTGCACAGATACCATATATCCAGCTTTCATCTCTTCCTAAATAGCTGTCCAAATGAGGAACAGGTGTGGATAGCTTTGCTGAACTGTTTTAACACATGGAACCCAAACACCAAGTGCCCAGTTTAAAAGGCTCCCCAAGACCCAAACAGTGCTAATGCTTTCCCAATAATTAATACTTTTCTAGACACCTTACAGCCAGGGAGGCTAATACAGCTGGAAAACTGGATGTTGCTTATGTGCTGTACATGTGAGACCTCTTGATGCAAGTGGGCATGATTGATCTGTCCGGAACTGTAGCACCCATTTTCATCACCGTATGCAGGGTCTCTTTAGACAGGGCCTTTATGGAGCTATATGTTATAAGAAAGTTTGGGTGTTGATCTGTTTGTGCAGTTAGTCTGTGTGACAGAAAGGGATAAACAGCTCTACAGATGCCCACCGACTTACTTTCTGCAGCCTGTTTTGCAGATGTTGGAGAGTTTTCAGATGCATGTGACTCTTTGCAACTTCTCCACACTGCATTTTTATCCTAAGCCAATATCCTTCTTTTTTAGGAAATGCTGCTGTGGGATTTGACAAAGTATTACTACTGAGGACACTGTAATCTCATAAGTGCATTCTGCCCTGAGGCATTCTTTCACTACTTGCTAGTATAGTTTTTGCACGTATTGTTTCTATTCCTATTTGTAAATATGCAAAGCTGCTATTTTCTGTCTTTCCCATCCTGAATCTACAGGAAGTAGTGGCAATAAGATTAAAGGAGACCCTTATATAGAAGGAGGAAGCCCAGGTGGTGTTGCTGGCCTTAGTTATCTAGAGCTGAATAATCCTGCTGGGAACAGTCAGAGATACTCCTTTTGGGCTGGATCAGTGACAAACTATCCCAGAGTAATTAAAAAAAAGGTAAGGCTATTTTCCTGAAACACACATGAGCAGATTGGATTACCTCAAGGGGAGAAGTGATTAAATTATAGAGGGTGATTAATCAGGCTGTAGTCAGCAATCATTCTGTATTCAGATCACTTCATAAAAGTAAAAAAAATTCACAGGAAGAAAATTCTGGGAAGCGACTGGCTGTATCACAAATCTAACCTTTGTCTGGTAGTTACCTGCCAGCCTTACAAGCTTTTGGTGATTTTACTGGTGTTCTGCTTAAGAACAGAGGGTCAGCCTAGCATTGGAGAAAGGCTAGATTTCAAGTAGCCCATTTTCTGAATTACATGTTGACAAGTCTGTGTGTGGCTTCCACACGCAGCTTGATGACCCCTCTGTATCCCTTTTATACCTCTCCCTTTTCTCTGTGTGTGGTGATTTGAGGTAACTGGAGATTCTGGAAGCCAGACACCTGAAAATTGGCACAAGAGTATTCACCGCTAGTTTGTCCGAGTCCCCTTTGGGAACTGCCTGAATGCTGAAGCATAATGTAAAAGCAGTAGAATGCCATCAGGGAGTTTTCAATTAAATATGAGAACATAAGATATAAAATCTGCCATAGGAATGCAAAATATTTTTACTTATTGCTGTCTTTAATCATTACTTAATGAAATGACATAATAGCTTGGTTAAATGTCTAGCTTTCTAGGCTGGGAATAGCTTGATGATGATGACTTAAGTTATTGTACACTGGTGGACTGTGTTACGGTACACTTTAATCTCAGCTGTAATCTCTCATCTCAGATGTGTTTAAACACAACTAAGCTGCCAGTAACTTGAAGAAACATTGTTAAATAGAGCTGATTTTGCAGAAAAAAGCTAACATTAAAAACTAAAATAAGATTTTAGTTGGCTAACAGACTATTTAGGGCATCTTTCAAGACTCATGTGCAGGAACATGCATCACAAATTATCTTACATGACAAAATGTGCTGATAAACTGCTCTATCCTTAATATAGCTTTAATGTAAATTTTTTTTCTTCTGTGTGTAGCTGACACCATTGTATGAGCTGGTAAAGGAAGTGCCCTGTTCCTCAGTTAAAAAGCACTACCTAAAACAAGCCATTGAGGAATATATGGCTGAAAACGATCCCTGCAAATGTCATCCTTGCCAGAATGGTGGTGAGCCAGCTGTGGAAGGAACTCAATGTGTGTGTTACTGCAAGCCTTACACCTTCGGAGCTGCTTGTGAACTGGGAACTCTCGTGCAAGATCAGCCAGGTCAGCACTTGTTTAAATTTGTGAGAGTTTAAAAGTGGTAAGTGCACTTTCCTGTTTCCAGAATCTGTTTATCCTGCTGCACAGACTGAATGAGCAGCTGATGTTGTGCAGCAGCTGCTCAGTCAGTTCCTGCTGCAGACATATAGCATGGGGACAGGTTTCTTCCTGCTGAGCCTGACACTCTGCTTAGCATGTATAAACAGTACTTTATAAATAACTGTTTTTATAAATATTGTTAAATACAGTGGATAATACTAACCACTCATAGTGCAGCCCTCCATAAATAAATATATACTCTAAAAGAGCAGGTGTTCTTCAGTCTCACAGGTGATTCTGTCCCTGTCCACCCATAAGCAGGGAAATTCATATACTAATGGGCCAAAGTCACTGTTGCCAAACTGGGGTGCATACACTCTCATAATTAAGTTCTGAGGTAAGTAACTAAACTAACATAGATATTTCAATGCTGCTGATCACCTAGTGTAGAGGGAGGAAATTAGGATGTTGTGGAGTGCTCTGCGCTCCTGAATCTCTATCTCCTTACTTGGAAGATTAATTTTAGGTGAGGCTGAAATCACTGGTGCCACTGACTTGCTGCACATCGCACCTCAGTCCATGAGCAAAGTCAGCCAAGTTTTGAACTGGGAAATTGCTGTATATAGCCCTTAAGCCAGAAGAACTTGCAGATTCTCTTCAAATATGCAAGTCACACATGACTTGTGTCCCATTGGACACAAAATTAAGGAAAGGAGATTGAGTGGTCAAAATGAGGATCAACTCAACCCTTATTCCTAAGACTTACACAGGTATTCAGAAGCCAAAGCCCTAGTGTAACCAAAAAGACAAACTTAGAGGTGTCTTTGTGAGGCTGGGCAGAATGAGTAGGGGAACAGAGATCATAACAACGTGGAATTCTCTGTAGGGTCGTAGTTTGGATTTTCATTAGCTTTGAATAGTACTTGCCTTTTTCAGGATAATAAACCTGCAGAGTGGTTTAATGTGAAATGGTCTCAAACGTTACGTAGGTGTTGTTGATGGACACTGGAGCTGCTGGTCTTCCTGGAGTCCGTGTTCAGGGGGAAGGAAATCAAGGAGTCGAACCTGCAACAACCCCTCACCACAGGGTGGTGGGAAGGCATGCATAGGAGAACAGCATGAAAGCAGACCTTGTGAAGATGAAGAGTTGCAACATTTTCAGTAAGCAGAAAAGAAACTTTTGGAGCACAAATAAGGGAAGATTTAAAAATTTAATTCAAAAGAATGCACAGATTGTTGCACGTAGGGAGAATGTCACTCACTGACCCTCCAGCTTTCATATTGTTTCATACGTTGAAACAAGATGAAACCCAGGAACTGAATCTGATAGAGGTGAACTAGAAAATGGGGTAAAAGCCGGTAAACTTGACACCATTCGCTTTAGTACTCTCTTTTTCAAATATCCAGGTGGTGCCTGATTTAAGTATAATTGTGACATAAATGGGGCATGTAATGGTCTTGAAAATGAACTTAATTGAGACGTTTACTATTTTGGAAGGAAAAGTAACTAAACAAATTCAAACTTAGTAGTACTTTTGTTTGCTTTATAGCCTAATTGAACCACACTGCTTTGATATATCCATAAGTCCTACAGAATTCTGTACACCTCCTCCTCTCTTGGAAAATGGATTTGTTCAAGTAAGTTATTTCTATTATTTTATTATCTGCCCTGTCCCTACCTGCAGTGTCACAGCTGAAGTTAATATAGAGATTCACTTGAAACTGTGGGTTTGTCTTGATAAGTTTAGTACTGATAAGTTCATTATCAAAGCTACTGCAGCTTTCTTAGCACTGTCCCCCTTGCTTAAGTTTACAAGAAGTTAGTCAAGACTTTA
Organism: Struthio camelus; assembly: GCF_040807025.1. Taxonomy (NCBI): domain Eukaryota; kingdom Metazoa; phylum Chordata; class Aves; order Struthioniformes; family Struthionidae; genus Struthio; species Struthio camelus. The sequence continues at coordinate 53,692,804 of NC_090981.1, read as the reverse complement.
CACATTAAAACGCACCCCCCCACACACACACACAAAATAAAATCTTTGCTTTTCTGCAAATTTTTTGCTTTTCCTAGAAATCTTGTCTTACACGCTACACACGTAGCTGACATATGTGGCACAGAAATGTTTTACAAATTACAGAAAATCAAAGAGAAGCAGAGCACAGAGAGTAAACTGTCAAAGGTAATTCATCACATGTCCATAGCAAAATTATAAAGAGATTTTAGGACTTTTGACTTTTCATCCTGTGACTAACCATTGCACTTTCTTGTTCCCTGGTGGAACTATGATGAGGCAAGTTATTTTGCTGACTGTATTACAAAGTTGGGTCTATTTAGCAAGGGAGACTTCTCAGGGTATAGATTATGCCTTCTCTGTGCTGTGAGGCTGTCTAGAGTCTTCCTGGTCAATAAAATAAATAGGAGGATTAGTTAAAAATCCACTAGTTAGCTCTGCACAACTGAGCCTGAGGCATGATCCAAAATTTTGTCATGAATTTTTTGTAATCAATGGCTCTCTCCCATGTTGATAAACTTAGTTCACAAACTAAAGGCAGAATCCTGCAATTTGTGGAATATTCTCAGTTTTTATAAGATCTCTCCTTAGAACGGAGGAGGATATAAAATGAGAAAAGATCTGTGTCCTCAAGGACAGCCCTCCTAAGTGGCCATATCACATTAACCATGCATAAGCTGATAGCATGCCATTCTAAGACTTAGCCAAGCCATATACTCTCTGCTACTCCCACTGGGAATTTGAGAGCTTAATTCTGCTAAAGTTTAGTAACAGCCATATTTGTAGTCAGTTTATATGCTGGCAGAAAAGCACTGTTCCATTTCTCGTATACATCACTGCCAGACCCCTGTCACCAGGTACACTCAACTCTAACTCTCATTTTGCTATGTTAAGCTAGAATCTTCTGTATTCTACCAATTTTTTTTCAGCATCTTTTCCATTTTGAGCACATTTGCTGACTACAGATAATGAGAATTGCCCACAATACTCCAGACACTCCCATTAATTCATTGTAGAATAATATTAACACTTAACACTGTCCCAAACTACTGCATCCCAAGATCCCACCCCGAGATCAATGGGAGTTCGACATTGCTGGTGATTCCTAGATTATATATTCAAAATACCTCCTTTTCCTTTTCTTTCAGAATGCTGAAAACTTATACCCTGTTGGGAAAAGCATTGTTTACACTTGCAGAGATGGATACTCTCTCGTTGGTGATCCTGTTGCTAAGTGTGGCAGTAATTTACAGTGGCAAACTGGAGACAGATATTGCCAGAGTATGTCTAACTGATTCTCATTATGAAATGCAACTTAATTCCTGAATTCTGGTGAAACTTTTCTCCGTGTCTGTTTCCTAGCAATAAGGGGGAAAGAAATACACACCAGTATTTTCCCAGTTCCCTAAACAGAATCAGGCTTAGATTGACTTTCTTTTCTTTGAATCCAGACATTGTTATACTGAAACAGAAAAAAAGCCATAAACTCTGGTTGTAAAGAAGGCAGGAAGTGAAATGAAAGCCCAGCACACCTGATCGAACCAGGTCGAATATTATTTGTAGAAAGAGTTTTACTATATTTAAAGCAAGGTTTGTATCCATTGGGATATAAGCCAGAATCACAAAGACTGATGATCAATAAGTCCCATAATCTCTATCAGAGGAATCACAATGTTCTTATGTTTATACAGGACTGAGATTTTCTGTAGTTCTCCATAATCCTTCTAAGCTGGCAGTAAATTGCAGCGTATACCATTCTCATACATTATGTTATCCCTGATTAATGCTACATAGGAAGAAGGGCGCTCTTCAAGATCCTGGACAATACTCCACCCTCCTGGGTGTGGGAGGAATTACTTTCCGAGGAACAGCCTTTGTTGCGCAATTCAGTCTTGTGGCTGTGGCCAAGAACCATTGGGATAAGCCTGTGTCCCTTTATAAACCAAACTGAGTAAAAGGTCCAGTGGAAACTCTGGGCAACCACAGAGTTCTCAAATAACTGTCTCATCGTCGGAGCTCAACTGCAGGGATCAGTTTACAGCTTGGATGATCTCTCACCTTCCCTCTTTTCCTCTAGCCCAGTTAGTAACCATTAGGGTGTTTTCTCCCTCAAATTTTTTTTGTAGATCAACTTTGAGTGCAATCAGTGAGACCTGGGAGTTTTCAGGCCTGTTGTTCAATATCCTCTTTTCCTCCTTCCAACCAGAATTTATTGTCAACAAACGCTAGCCCACACTGTCTGAGTACCGTCTCTTCGTGTATCAGTACAGAGTCTTCAGGGCTCTATATGTATGACCTGTCCCTACTAGGATGCTAGTTACTAGCACGAACCCTTAACAGAAGCACAGGTTATAAGAACAGAGAAGTTCTGTTCAGGCTAGGGCCAGATCTGCAGGCAACAGGAGAAGATATAGTCACTCTGTCCTTGGTATTGCACATATATATCGCTGGGGTAATGAGTTAATATTCTTTGCTAACATAATTGGCATATTGCCAGAGGAAAAACGGCTAATATTTCCATTCAATTTTTTTAGGAATTTAAGACAAGCTAACATATGCAACCGCTTTCTGCAGTCCTCTGATTCACCGTGCCTATCTCAAATGCTTCATTCCTCAGAAACCGCTTGTCTCCTACCTGCCCTGGAGGGGGGTTTGCAAGGAGAGCCATGGAAACCTTTATACGAGATCGGTGAGAGAGTGACTCTGTCCTGTCCACGTGGCATGCGCTTAGAAGGGGCAGGCTCCATTTTGTGTGAGCCCAGTCTCAAGTGGTCTCCTGACATGATGACTATCCAGTGCAAGAGACCGGGTAAGCCACTGTAGTCTTCTAAATGCAGTGCAAGGGTTTCTTTCCTGTGCAGACTATGGTTGATATAGATAAGATATACACAGAACTAGAGCTAATATACTGATAGAGAGGTTTATCCATATCAACAACACAAAGCACAGAAGATTTGAATGTGTGCTTCACCATGGGCCAAGATAACTGACCAGTTTCTGCAAGGTGTTCAAACAAGATGCCTCAAGACATTTCTTTTTGAAGTTTCCTTCTGGCTTGTTGCTTCCCATTCCCCTGTAGATATGAAGCATAATCACCAACAATATTTTAAGAGATTGTCTAGGATATATGCTGCCTATTCTGCCCCCAAATACACTTGACTTTCCACTCGCATTGTGTATTGCCACCACCATGTGAACTGCACCATGGAGACGTGACTTCGCTGGAAGCCGTCTGGAATCTATTCTGTGCACCAAGGCCTCTCATGGCAGAGAAGAGCTGGGGCTGGGTGACTCCTTTTGCACGTTCGACAGTCACACAGCTGATATGGAGTAAATCTGTAGGAAGTGAAGGACAGGGGGGTATGGATCTTCAAGCTCCTAGTAACAGCTGTTTAAGCTCTGGGTTGATACTGGCAGGCACTGTCAGAGACAGAAGCAGGCTATACCATAAAGCGGGTTAGTCTCAGTTCATCTTTTCCAGCTGTGGAGGGCAGACAAGACTTTCTCTTGTGCATTCTTACAATGCTGGCTAGTGACATACAAGCATCCAAACAGCTTGCTACTTCAAGTCAGCCACATCCTTACTCGACATCCCAGATGTTCTCATATTCTTCCTCAGACCCTTACTTGAAGAAAACTAGCAGCCACTGCTGTTCCCCAGGGAATAGACCAGGCTCGTATCCCATATTTTGTGTCTATGCTCTCATTATCATCAGCAAACTGCTGTGGCCTGTAGTCGCCCAATCTAAGGAAAAAGGCAGGTGAAAATCAGGCTCGTAAGTCAAAGATCAGCATCCCATAAGAATACCAACCTCGGTCATCTGCAGTTTCTGACCGTTATATCATATCCGTGTGTACAGCAAGCATGAGAATTTCAGAAGGAACAACATGCCTGTAAATAAAATGGCTCATTGTCACTAACATACAAAAGCGCTAGTGCTACAGTATTACAGTTGCTAGTTGCCTAGGTCCTGAGGCTCAGCCTTAGTGATTAATTTTCATCAGTTTTTGTAACATCATGTATTCAAACTCTAGTAAAGACTAGAAACCAGCTTAAATGCTTCCATCTTTAGAAATAATTTGTGTCTTGCTGTATGGGACTATTACATTAGTAAAACAGGAAGAATAACAGCTAAAAAATAGAAGGAATGTAAGATAAAAACGGACAATAATTATAATGAAGATATGTACATGCAGAGACACAATGGCACACATCTATTTGGCCTTACTGAAATAAGGTGGGACGAGAGTATTTAGTCAGTAATAGTGTCGATAACAGTAAACTACAGAGGACAGGTAAAACCAGCAGCCCCAGACCTGGAGACACTGCAGCAATTTTTGGTGGAAATTTCCCTTCTGCAGGCAGACAAGGTTATGCCTGGTGTTTGTGTTGCAAAGCACTACAACTCTATTTTTTAACTCCTCTGTCCATTTCTGCCTGTCTGTTTCGCTTGCCAAGTCTTAATCCGCAAGGGAGATTTATTTATAAAATGCAACAGTGTTCAGGGAGATTAAAGTTTCAGGTTAAAGCAGAATACTATAGACCCCTAATCTAACACACAAATCATGATAAACCTTTCTCAGAAAGCGTGGCTCTATGAATTAAACAAAGTCTTGCTATTACTTGTTACAGAAATCTCTAGAGGAATGTTTAGCAAATGCCTCTTTCATTTCAAAGCTTAGACTATAACTCAGCAGCCAAAGAACAACACGTGTGCATCATGAAAATTCCCCAGGAGCCACTGCTGCTTTTATTTTTTTAAGTTAGTGCAGATTAAGGACTTTGTGCTCAGACTTGTAATTTTCATTACCATCAGTGAATCTGGATATTAAGGTTCACTATTTCTGCACAGGGCTTTGGAGTCTCAGCTTTTCTAGTCACAACCGTGAAGCCAGTAACTCTGAAATCTGATGCTAAAGCTGTTGCCAACACTTGCGAACTATGATTCAGCACTGCCAAGTTTAGCAGAAACAGACAGCTGCTGCAGAACTGGAATGAATCTTTAAGCTTCAACATTGTACATGTCTCCTTCAGTCTGACTCTTAGCCCGTGGACAAATACTGTTCAGTAACTCCGCAAATGTATTATATCTTTTCAATACTGTAGATTCCTTCCATGCAGTAGTTACTTTCAGTGAACACGTAGAATGTGATTTATATAATTCCGTTATATAATTCAGTGCCTTTTAAGCTCAGCTGATGGGGTGATTTCAGGGTAGCCTTTTAACAGCCTTTGTTTTTCTGACCCTTAACAGCATTGTCTGTGTTTTTCTACTTCAGCACCCAGTGTGAAACCAGAAGTGACAGAGCCTAAATGTCAGCCATGGGAGAAAGTGCAGCAGTCACAATGCGTGTGCAAAATGCCCTATGAGTGTGGGTAAGTTCAGGCTGAATTTGACAATGACTTTCTCACTTTATTCAAGACCAATTAAATTTCTTAAGCCTTCAGTCCATGACAGATTAGAAAGCTTTACTCATATGAGAAGGAGGTATAGTGCTTTGTTTGCTTTACAGCTCAATCAGTGTCCTGCTCATCACTTACCTGTCTTGTCACAGCTGTCAGTGGGTATTAGCAGTGATGGAATTTGGTTAGATGACAGAAGGTGAAGGGATAATTTCAGCTCTACTTGATCTGTGAAATAGATGGAAAAAGATAAAATGATATTTTGAAGATTTAGAAGACGGGGACCTAAACCATCCAAGTGGTAAGCTAGTGAAATAAAGCAGATTTATTTTCCCTGCTGAGAAACTGGAGAGTTATGAAAGGTACAATAATCTAATCTCCTATTTACACAGCAGTTTGGAGAGGCCAATCCTCTTCAGACCACTCATGTCACCTTTTATGAACTCATAACTTGCAGACCAGAGTTTGTTGTTTCTTATTTACTTAGTGATCTAAGCCTACACTCTGTGATAAGTAAAGCAGGACAAACATATGGCATTGATTCACTCACTGGGTTCTTTGCTAACTTTTGAGGGAACAGAACCATAAATGAGAAGTAACAAGAAGAGACCCAAGGCCACCTGGCACTCATAGCCAAATGTTCCAAAGAGCTCAGCACTCAAACATCTGGGATAGTTTTCGTAGGACACCAGCACAGTGAGTGTGAGCTCTGGATATGAGATCTGGCCAGGTTTATCATAGCAAGAGCCGAACAGTTTTAAAACTCCAGGATAACAGATGAGATTTTTCTTTTCCAGTGTGGTAGGAGAAAGAAAATTCAAGTGATTTAGAGGTAGCAGGACTTCTCAGTGGAATAGGTACTACATGTATCAGATAGGTAGTTACAAGAGTGCCCTGCACAGTGATTCTAGCGCTAAGCCAAAATTAGCACACCTTGAACATCTCCAAATCAAAACTGGTGAGCTTAGTTCAGGTTTTGCAGTTCCACTGGGCGTTTTCCTAGGACTTGAGACCATTGACTGGCATCCCTGCTTTGGGAAGATAAGGGTCAAGTTTTAACAACTCCACTAAGACTCTCCGTATCCTTAAACACCTAAATATCTTAAATATTCTAGTCCTACTCTTTTTACTTAAATACTCTACTTGTTAAAATGAGGCAACAACCCCTCTTCTGTTTCGTATTTTTTCTGAGGTCAATTACGTAGAAGATGAGGAGGCTCCACAATGCTAGGGAAGCCCCTGTGCAGAGTCGGGACAACTGTGGAAGTTAAATGAATTACGTTCGGTTATACATTTAGGCTTCAGTTATAATTAATCTGCTGCCTGCCTGTTTCTATTTTTTTAATTATATTCAAAATGGCAGGAAGATAGAGAACAGTCATTGTTGTTACCTGATGCCATCTTTCGCTCTGTCTTGAAATAACACATCTAATAATAGTTAAATGATAAATCATCAGCTGTCTAAGCAGGTTAACCTGCTAGCCTATTGAGGTTATAGGACTGAAGCACGTAACCTGATCCCAGCCCCCCCTCTGAGAACTGAGGTAACCTGGTTTGCTTTGCTGTGATGGTGACTCTCAACAGCAGCCTCTGCTCAGAACAGTTCACAAGAAATGCAGACATGCCATGGTTTCAGACCCATCATTGGTCTTTTCAATTGCCAAGAGATAAGCAACAGAAACTTCCAGGGATGGCACAAGAACCCCACAACAGGCTGGTGCAGGGTAATTTGTCCCTCATGACATGGTGCCTTAGGCTATATCTACCCTAATAAATTAGACAGGGAACATTCCTGAGCATTGGCTCTGCTAAATTGCTAGAACATCTCCTAGCAGAGTTTTGGCAAGGGCTAACTCCCACATGATTTCCAGGCACAGTTCAGGAGCTTTTAGGGTCAAGGACTATAGGCAGTTTGATGTGGTCCCCCTGCTCTGAGGGCAGAGAGTTTAACAGTATGGATACCAGTTATTCTGTGGAAATTTATCCTTCTGCAAGAAATGGTTCAGAGGACAGTTAGTGTATTAATATAGATGAAACCTTAGCCTCCAGCAGTGAAAGACTATCTCCACAAAGAAGAATGAGATTGAATATCTTTTCAAAAGTACCCCCTTCCTTCTCCCCACATTTATTTGTGTAGCATCTATGTTTCTTAAGAGTTTTTGGCCTATGTTAAAATTTATGGTCTTGGATGTAAACTTAATAAGTTAAAATCATTTCTAGCATGTTGAATTTCTCATTTTTTAGTTTCACTGCAAGCTGCCTGCCTCATATAGTAGGTGGAAGAGAAAAGGTATTTGCTGACTTACATGTGCTATTTAATTCCTCATATTATGTGCTTTTGTAAAGGCTTGTTCTTATTCCAGCCTTGTTTTTTCAGATAAAAGGTGCTGAATTTTTCAAATTCCTTCCACATGAGGACTCTTCTTTGCCTTTAATTATTTGTATTCCACTGTTCTGATCCTCCTATCCCTGTAATATACTTTCTTAGCAATGAGTGCAAGTTATTAATTTCTCTTATGAGTACAGCATATCCAACCATTTTCTTATGCGTCTGAACATGCTTATTTCCACTGGCTTTCTTCCCAGCGGACCCAGTCTCACAGAGCTTGAGGGACAACATCATAGCTAGACATCTGCAACATGGAACGTGCGCTCCCTACGTTTCTTTCCCTGTTGTGAACCATAAACAGCGGGCTAAATCAGCCTCCTTCCCCTCTGCTGGGTGCTGCTGAAGTGGCGCAAAGCAGAGAGACTAGTGCATTTCATTCTTTATGTTAACAGAAGAGCATTTAGAAAAATTCAAGCAACAAAAAATTACTAGGGATTTCATAGCTGGTAGCTTGACCAAGCACAGCACTTAAGGGATACATTGCAGTTGAAGGTGCTAACATATGTAGGAGTTATAATACAATTAATAATGTTTAAATGCACATTCAGTTGCAGGTAGATGCGACAGTCAAAGTTTTCAGAATCAGCTGATGAATTCTATGCCAAATTTGAGGGACATTAAAGGAGCACTAAGCTACAGACAGTTTAACTTTCTGTAAATGCAGCTCTTTTAAGAGGCTTCAAAATCATTTCTCAGAGAATCATTCCCAGAGCTTGGAGCAGGCACTTTTTCTCGGTGTTTTGTTTATAGATCCTATGAAAAAGCATTTCATAGCTCTCAGAGAAAAAAAAAGTCTACCTCAACACTTGGCAAGTAGTCGAACAAGCCTGGAGTCAATGCTTTCTTACCAGAAGTTCCCTCTTCAAATTCCTCTTCCCAACAAGCCACTTTCTCAGGAACTGTTACCTTCCCTGGCAGACAGCCTCACTCCACTCATTAGGCCCCTTTGGCCGCTCCTGGTCAGCCTCTCTTCTGCATCAAACACCTGTTTTGCCTGGGTTGACCATAAGAACGGACCGATTTTAGATACTAATGTTTCTGTGTAAGTACTTCTGAGCTGTTCAAAGTGAGAAATAAGCCTTTGGAGCTGCATTTCAAAGCTCTTCGTACCTTGGGAGTGACTCTCCACTGTCTAGTAGCCTGCACAGTAATCTCCCCGTGGGTGTAAAACGCTGCCTGGAGAGCATGTGAATGACCTACTCTGAGTAGGCAGCATTTTTGTTCAGTCCACACAGATGGCACCAACTGCATGAAGCGTAAGTAGAGAAGCTTGGGTTTTGAGAATGAAATCCAGAAATAATGGAAGGTCTTTTTTTCCCCCTCCTACATCTACAGCATGAAATACAAATGATAATACCTTCCTAGAATTGTCCCTGAAGCAAATACTGTTCAAGGTTGTCCAGGAATCGTTATTATTGCTTTTATAAACGAATTTTTGTGGGTGTTAGGACAATATCTGAATTTCAAGAAATAAACAAGTAAAGGCCCTGCATGAATAGAGCAGGTTTTTGATAAAAGTTCTGTGTAGATTTTGTATTTGTGTTTCCAGAAGTTTCTCTGGTCTCTGATGTCGGGTCATAACTCTTTATGCGGTAAAATCTGAGGCTTTTAAAGGAGAGCAGGCAATAAATACGTTAACTATGTTCTCATCTGTTGTAATTAATAATTATGAAATAATAATTTGCATGCCAGTGTGTATATGTCATTATATGTATGTGAAACCATATGTTTGTGTGTATGTACATGTGTGCACAGATGTATAATATAGTAGTGAATAACTGAGGTCTGAACTCTTAACTAATGAAGTCTAGATTTCACTGCCACTGAGGTCAATGGCAAAATACCCAGTACTATCCTTGTCCTTCAAAGGGGACAGACTCTGGTACTGTTGAGGTGCAGCATTCTATGGGAAAGGAAGAAGTCTGATTTGTTCATGAGTCTAAGTCCCGAGTTCCTTGCTGCACTTTCAGGACGTACCTCACTGAATAGGAAAAATAGAATGGGACCCTGAATATTTTCCATTCCCTCAGCTCTTTTTAAGAGGTACAAAGATAAAGCACGTTTAAACAGTGCAATCCCTGCTTTTGTTTTCAGTCCTTCCCTGGACGTCTGTGCTACAGATCAAAGAACGAAGAGAAACACACTTTTAACTGTTTGCAAGATGCATGCGTTGGAGTGCACGGGCAGAAAATATTCTCTTACTGATGTAGAAAACTGCAAAATACCTCAGGCAGCTGAAAAATCCTGTGGATCATGCCGTTCATGGGAAAAATGTGATGGTAAGAGATTCTTCACAATCATAAGTAACAAAATGAAATCTTTATCCCTATTCACACGTTTTGCCGTAGTTTTGTCTTTACAATAGCAACTCCAGATCCTCCCAGAAGCACACACAAACTGCTAAGTTGGTTCAAACCATTAGCCCGGTATTTGGTGTATGACTATGACAGAAAGCTCCAGTCATGGAAAATAAAACCCTGCAGGAGATTGTAACAGAATAAACTGTCTATAGGAAAAGCCCATCCCCAGTCTCTGTTAAGTGGATACCACATTAGATGTTTCTCTGGCAGTTTTGGGTGAAATCCTTGCCCTACCCTTTTTTCATTATAACTACCTGTTTTAAACTTCTTGACACAGTAATGGTGGAAGTCCTCACTACCCTCAGCACTATCAGATCCTTTCCTGAATCTCGCTGAGCGTTCTCCCCCGTGGTATCTGGTGGCAAGGAATTAAATGTCTTATTCTATACTGTCTAGAAAGGGCACTTACTTCTGTTTGTACTTCACTGCATATCCCCGGTTTCTCACATCATGAACAACAGTGAATGACTATTCCCTCAGAGTAAATATTCTCAGTCTTTTGCAGTCTGTCTTCAGTGGAAGCTTTTCTATCCCCTGATCTGATTTCCCTGAGTGTCCTCCAGTACATTGCATTTAATGGAGGGTGGCCAGAAATGGAAAGATAAAGGAGTAAATTAGGTTTTCAGAAGTGCCCCAGATAGAAGGCACCATTATTATTATATTTTGAAAATAAAAAAGATTACTTGATAGGAGTTTGTATATTTTGTTTAATAGGTTTGAACATGCCAAAATAATAACAAAAAGTCATCAAAATTGGCTGAAGCTTCAGCAGAGAAAAATGCAAGGAAAAGTTAAACACACAATACCAAAACAAGGACGTAGTTATGAAAAATAAATCTCATTCTTACCTGATTGTGTTAGCTGTTGTCACTGATACACCTATGCCCATTTATTCATAGGAGTGGGTTATTTGATCTTAATGAAACTACCAATAGGTAAATAAAAAGACAAGTTTTAAGTGTTTGCATGATCAGGGTGCGACCAGAGTTTGTTACTCTCATCTTAAATGTTATCTGGAGTCTGGAGCAGTAGATACGATAACTGGTGCTAGGAGATTTGAAGCACTAATGTCAGAGATGTAGTCAAGACCTCTATCTCAGGCATCTTCAGAAAGCTTTTCCCATAGAAGTGAACAGTTTATCAAATTTGGAGAAGTCCCTGTAGGCACATTGGATTGCTGTGACAGCAGAGTGCCACTTGGTTGCACTTCTAGTTTTTCCATTGAACCTGATTATCAATTAATGTTACTTCTGTTTAGGAGAAGTGCCCTCCACAAATTGCTCTGTTACTCCTATAGTTTTGCTAGAAATACATTAGTCTGTTTTTCATTAAATGAGTTACTACCTTCCTTGTGAGTAGCTCCCATCCGGAGTGTTTTTTATTCTCTGTTTTTGCTTAGCCCAATCCAACAGCTGTGTCTGCCGTGAAGACGGGCAGTGTGAGGAGGGAGGCATTCGGATTTGTGCTGCAGTAAGCAGGTCTGCTGTCCGTCAGACCATGACTGAATGTCAGGTGGGGCTTCACAAGTGCCGAGGGGAGACTGTCACCCTTGTCAGCATAAAGCCTTGTGACATTCAAAGCAAATAAGGCATATTATGGTTCATTTTGCTCATTGCCATGGGATATGTCAAAATGCGTCAACTGCTGGGCAGTAATATACTTCAAATCTTGCTCTCTCATGTATAAGCTCGGCCATGAAGTCCACCACTGCTGATGAGATTATGTTCATTGGCTCTGAATCAGGGTTCTTCATTACGCAGAGCTACACTAACCACTCACACAAGGGCTCTTATCCTAGACTCTGACTTAGCATTGGTAAGTTTACTTTGCATCTCCCTCAGAATTAAAAAATATTCCTGAACTGCAACCACCAAAGTAGTATTTATAGTAATGTAATGTAATATAGTGTCTAGCACTTGTAAATATATTTTTCTTAAAGTCACACAAACATACTTCTGCACTGATTAGATTTAGATTCTAAGAAAAGAATAAGCTTTACAAAATAAGACATACGATTCTTCTCTTTTTTAATAGAGTAACTTCTTTCTACTTTGCCTTATTCTGCTGAGCAAAAAGTACGCACAGCATTGAACTTGTCACTGTGCCCGAAGCCTTTAAAGGTCAAACAAGGTGCATTAATAGTAAATGCAGCTTAAAATAATGAAAAGAATTCTTACGCTCGTGGCTTCTTGTACACAGACCCACCTCATGAAAACCTGCCCATTTATGTTGTCATAACCAACACCAAGAGCTAAATTTGTAAGTACAGATAACTCAGTTGCACTTGTCATACACATTTGTGTTTGGTCCAAGCACCAGTCTGCTTACAGACCACTGAACATGGAAGTCTTCGATCGTAGCAAAACTTTCCAGAAGTGAGCGATTAGGGGAAGTGTGGTCTCACAGAAATGGAGAATCTCTGCATATGACCCCTGGGGATATCTTTGGACAATCTCCTAAGATTGTTTCTAAATAAAAGGGGTCTCTTGTACCCCTTTCCTTACACAGCTAAGCATGCTATCTGGTACAGTTAAACAGCGACGTCTTTGCTCACATACAACGTATCTTGCAAGTCAATTCGGGTGCCTGGCATGGAAATCTGATCTCTTCCTGACTATTCTCGGAAGCAAAAAAGGACAAATGGCTGCAATATCAAGTAACAGGATGAATGATAAAGCAAATACAATACTATCAGTAAGAAACTCGTATATTTTTAAAGGGACAAATTTTATTTCTTGTTATCAATAAACATCTACCAGATAAAATCTGTCTGTTGGTTTCCATGTTTGTACCTGTCGTTTCCTCACGTAAACCCTACCCTCGGCACAGTAAGCTTTGTTTTCTGTGGCACTGGCAATAAGAATTAAGCTAGAATTAAGATCAGTATGCTTTCCCTTGGCAGACTCCCTGTCCCAGAGGCAGCTGTGCTGGTAGGAGAGGTTGCCACTGCCACCCCCTCACCCTTGGTTGTTTGTCACCACCCCGCACACCCACCGAAGCTGCTGTCCTGGCAGATTGGAGGGGAGGGTAGCAGACAGCGATGGGCATGTGTCAAGCAGGAAGGGTATGCTGGTAAGGTCAAATCCTAGAGAGAAGCTGAGAAATCACAAGAGGTCAAGAACCCTTCCCCTTGCCCCGAAGTGTTTTCATGGTAACAGAGGAAAAGCTTTTTACTCAATAACTTAATCAAGCAATAGAAAGAGTAAATAGAGAATCAGACAATGCGGATACAACATAGCAAAGACATTCAACAGTGATATGAAATGTTGGCTGATAAGGTTAAAGCAGTATAAATGAAAATAAAAGGAAATATAAAAATAAGAAAAGGGGAGATTTAAAATAAAGAGTAACAATTATTTCAGAGACCTGGAAGTAAATATTAAGGTAATAGTAATATAGGAAGTAAATATTAAGGTACAGTTCTCACCTAGCTCACAAAATTTTCAAGAATGGCATCATTTGTTAATCCCTAGTATAAGATATCCTAGCCTACAGGGCTAATTGCATATCTTTGTACCATCTTAGCCAAAATAACTTAAAATTATTTTTAGTGGCTAAATGGTACTGAAGCTATTTTTTCTGATCTTTTGCCCATGGAAAGCCCTGACTCTTCTCTGTCTTGCATCTCCAATAGATTTATTTGTCTAGCTTCTTTATTTGTCTAGCTTAACCGATGCAAAGCTGACTTAACTACTTCTGAATTACTCATGAAAGCTAAATCACTACTCTAATACTTGGCCCGTTCTCTTAATAATAGCTATCATATATCTATGTAACCTATATCACCGTGCACTAAATAGCGTATCTAGGTCTACTGAAAGAGATAGGGTTGATATTGATAGGTCTCCAGCGTTCAACTCTGTTGACACAAGGTGTTTGAAGGATGCACTTCTGCTAACACCCTTGTTTACCTACAAAGTCCCACCTAACAAATACAAATTGTGGTGTCCAAGCTTCAGAGCAAGCTGAAAGCTATAGTTCTGCTTTCTTGTTCAGGGAGAGGTTTCCCTTGTTCTATCATTTGACGTTGGTGGTAGGTGCATTCCCTCACCAAATTACTGCTATGTTTAAACTTGTTTTGTTGGCTAGCAAAGTTGTCTTTGGTTTGCACCTTCTAGTAAAAATGGGTCAGCTTCTGCAATTCTTTGTCATATTAAATACTATTTACTATGAAAAATTCCTGTTAAAGACTGCTTAAAGTGATGGTAGTTAAAAACACATTTTTAAAATGTGAACTAGCCTTTGGCTACTTTAAATTTTTGGCCTGTGATTTTCAAGGGTGACTGCATAGGTTCCACTTGCTTTTAATAGCTATTAATTCAATTTTCCAATAATGGTGTGCTGGCCAGCCTCGGCTAATAATAATCAACATAAATGGTAACAGTCCTGCTTCAGAGTTTTGCATTAGGAGAGACTTTTGTCTCTTTTACATAAGCTGCCAGAGCAATACTGAGTTACAACCCAATAGCATAACACAGTACCTTTGGTAGAATAAGCACATCCTCAGAGGCTCAACATGGAGCCTGTTTCGGGAGCCTGTGTGGTAAGCCATAAGCCTGTGCTCATTCGACTCTGCTGCACCACTGTGCCTTGGGTTGGAGGGTTTCAGAGGAAAAGTCTGGCAAAAGAGGATTCCTGGGAATGCCAGTGTACACAGTTGTACATCCATGGCCTTTTTTCATCCTTCAGAATAAACGAAGACATTTGGCTTTTCTTGTGTGGAAATGTTTTGTTTGTCTCCACAAAACTTTGAACTTTTAAGCTCACTTGCCCTGAACACATCCAATTATTTTGTGCCTACTGTCAGCAAACATTACAGTAGTAGAGTGACTATGACAAGCACTCCTTGAATTTGAGTGTCAGATAGAGTTGAAAAGCAATTATTCATTTCCTGCCATTGTCCGTAGCAGAAAGCTAACTAGTGCACTGATCATTACTATCTTCCTCCAGCCCAGATTTGGGCACAATGATTCAGCTCAAGCTAAGATTCGGATTCCAAACAGCAGGCCAGACTCCAAACAACATTTTAAAATGTGCAATAGAGAAAGAGTAAAAAATTCATTCTACTACATCAAAAAAAGTAAAGAAAAATAATAAAAAACAATTCCACAGCTGTATCATCATCAGGAATAGGAACAAAATTCAAATATATTGTTTCAGGTATAATTTACAGATTGGGGGGCTAGCTCTTTATCCAACATTCTCACTAGATTTCAGATAAAATCAGATGTAACAGCAAGTACTCAGAGCTTTAGCTTGAACTTTGCCTTGGCTCCCTCGGGCTCTTCCCCAACCTCGGCAGCACCACAGCTTCTCTCCCCTGTGGGACCACCTAGCTTTGGCCCTGCGCTCACACGCAAGGTTTAAAAGCCCACATGCAGAGAGTATGATCAGGAAGTCCTGTAATCTGAATTATCCCAAAAGAAGCCTGCAGCACTCTACTGACTGCAGTCTATGTGCTTTGGAGTCTTTGGGGTGGGGGCTCTGGGGAACATGTGCACTGAGCCTTTATTCTGCCTCTTAGGACAGTGTCCCAGAGGCAAACAGGGATCCTCTGCCTGCATTTTTACTCTTCCTTTCACTGCCATCAGCCCACGCAACACAGTGGGATCCTCTGTAGCTCTAGAGGACACTGCTCCACCAGGTGACAGCAGGTGATACTGCAGTATCACTGCGAGCAGGTGAGCTGGCAGTGAATCCACCCCAGGGTGCCGTGTCCACACTGGGCTTCCGCTACCAGGGCTTGCTGTTCCAATTAATCACCATAGTCCAGCTGCCATTGCTCAGGCTGAGTGAGATGATAGCCCTTATGACTGGTTTGGGTCCAAATTTTGCTTTCTTTTTGATCTCAGCTGCTTCAAGCTTTGGAGCAAGCTTTTGATCCTGAAGATGCTGAAACCAAAGGAATAAATCCTAGAGACTTGAGAAAACCAGGACTCTGTCCCTGTGTTTCATGGCTTAAACTTCCTCTAGAAAAGCCCCACACAACCGCAGTCTTGCTCCCCTCAATAGCAGAAATTTCAAGCTTGAAAGCAAGTTAGTTTTTTTTGTGAGCCAGAGAAAGTTTAATCTGAGTGCCCACTGTCCCATTCTGTTAAACATATGAGATACTGTGCCTAGATAAGATAATAAATGAATCTAAGTTGTTCGGTTTGGGTTTTCATTCAGCTCAAGTAATTTATTTGCCAGTTTTCCTTTAAGTTAGAGTGTCTGTATATCAAGATAGCCACCAATATAGCTTTCTCCAAAGGACTGCTAAAATGATAAATGTTTTAAATGTACCTTTGGTATTGAGAAGGAAGAAAATTCTTTCACTGCAGAAGTAATTCAGTAAAAAGTATTGCTGGCTTTCTCTAAGTAGAATATTCTTTCAGATATTGCAGCGCCAAATTTCACTCCGTGTTCAGCCTCCTATACATACGAACATTTGTATTATTCAGAGGACAAA
Organism: Struthio camelus; assembly: GCF_040807025.1. Lineage (NCBI taxonomy): Eukaryota > Metazoa > Chordata > Aves > Struthioniformes > Struthionidae > Struthio > Struthio camelus. Next base: position 53,676,185 of record NC_090981.1, on the reverse strand, counting down.
ATTTACACTAGAAACATTCCATTCTGCCATAGTGAGTACTCCCATAAAAACAGCTCTTCATTAACATGTGTTTAGTGTTAATTTCAAATGAGGGTGGCAGATATTAATACTTCACATCTCTACAGTGCTTTTCATCTAAGATCCGAAAGCACTTATCAAATACTTGTCAATGAACCCTCAAAGTCTGAATCAACCCCATAGATGCCAACAGCCCCAAACTTTGGAAGATCAGTGGGATGCATGTTTGGAGCTTAGTTTAGTTTTGGATCCTGTTGCTGTAGCCTTTTACTGTGCTGCAAACTGACCCAAGCCTTTAGATCAGAAATGTCATAAATCTGAAAGTATTTAAAAGAAGAATGTGGATGCTGGAGCTTTAAAAGAAAAATGTGGATGCTGGAGCTAATCTCCATCCACTAGACCCAAATGAAGCCAAAATAAAGTATAAGGAGACACTTTCTGGCATTACCAACATGCAGTGTGATGGGACACAACAGCTTTTTTAGCAGCTCACAGACACAAAATCCTGGAGTGGGGAAGGGGGAATTTCATATTAATAGAAATAGGGTCAGGGTAATGCAGTTTTCAGAGTTTGTTTAGCTGAGTCTGAGTTAGGATATTTTGCTCTAATATTCATAAGGTAGCATACCTTACCAGCATCATCAGATTAGTTGCATACTAGGTTGCTCAATCAAGAAGACTTCTCTTTTCAGTTTATATGTGAATGTGTTATTTCTTGGTAATAGTGATGCAAAAAAGGCTCCATCCCAGATCAGGGCCCTACTGTGTTATGTGCTGCATGGATGCACAGTGAAAGACAGCCCCAAACTGTTTATAGTTTAAATAGAAAACATAAATAAAAAATGAAAGAAAAGGATGGCTTTTACCCTAATTTCACAAGTAACAGCCAAAGGACAGGAGGTTTATGATTTGCACAGAGTTAGAAATCATCCTGTGCAACAGATAGGAGAACCCTTTTCTGAACTCAGCCCTCAGATATTAGGGCAACCTTATTGCTTTTTGACAAGATTATCCATAGATACAGTGACTTTTAAGTGTACCAATGCACATATTAGCAGAGATGAATTCTAAACTAGTAAGTGAAAGGATTTACACTGGAAACCTGACTGTAGGGATCATGAGACCTTTATCCTCTACGGAACCTACTAGCACTTTTTGTTTTTGAGAAAACTGCAAATTTTTGCAGACTACTTACAAACAAAAATAAGTAGAACAAAGAGCAAATAAATTTCATTTATTTGCTCTGAATTATTTGTTTAGGAGAAGCATTTCTGAAAGTTTGCCCCTTGGTTATTCCCAACTTACTTGCCTGCAGTTTTTAGCCTTTTCCTCAGAGCAGCTAGCATGACATGTGAGTTGACAATGATCCCACTGGGTAGCAATTTGCTCCATACCCTTCTGGAGGCAAGAGAAAAATCAAACGTGGAATTTTTCTGATAACTGGTAGAGAAATAATAGATTTATGTCTTCAAACATAAGGAAATTTAGAAAACCACCACAGAAACTCAAGAAATCTGGAGAATTCCTGCTTAAGAAACAGGTCAAAAATCTAGTAAGGTTAGCTGATAATCATCTCCATATACCAGCAAACACAAAACTCCAGGTCCATAAAATAAATTAGTCTGAGAGAAGACAGAGAGAATATTAACGAAGGCTGCATTTCAAACGCTTCATCTAATCCCTTGGATCTCACTGTTTATCCGACACATCTAAGCCTTCCCAGGGACCTTTGTCTCTGCTTTTTCTTTCTAATTATGCACTCCATCTTTCCCTTCCTCCTCCTCATCCCAGCCAGCTGCTTCCCCACCCTCATGCACCCTTTTCCTCCCACCCGCCTGCCCACTGGAATTCAATATGGGTCTGCAAACAGCTCTTTGTGCTATGACCCCTCAGTCTTTTCCCTGCTGAACTTCTGCCACATATTGTTTTCAGTGTTGCGTTTGTCCAGATCAGAAAGTATTTCAGTTCGATTATCCTTCAAGAAACTCTGAGGACGTTTTACAGCATTTTAGAATCAGATATGGGGAAATTTTTTTTAAACCTGTCTAAAGCTGCTAGACAGAGAGGAAGGAGTATGATGGGTAGGTGGAAGTTTTCTTTGAGGTAATATGACTATTTAATGGAGGAGAATCAAGTTAATTTAAGATCAGTGATTGGGAGGACAGGCTATCCAATCATTCCTGTATTCCTACAGTGTGCACATCTGGTGCTGGTAGCACTTCAACCCTTTGAGAACAAAAAAATTTGCCAGTGGCTATAGTCCATTCCTTCACCGTATCACTGCTATGTTAAACTAACAAGTAACTCAAGGACATTTTCTTCTGGTGAGAAAGCAGAGCAAGATAATTTAGGATCAGATTAAAAAAAAAAGAAAAAAGGAGAGGGCTGTAGTTTCACAGAGACAATCAGCTTTACTAAATCGCCTGGCAGAGTTTGGCACAGCTTTCTGTTTTACATGGACAAAATGACCACACACGTCTTTTGGGCAAGTGTTTGCCCTGTCACCACATGCCAGGATACTGGGGAGGAATTGAATATAGTCTCAGCAGAGCTACGGGCAGCTGAACTGCTAGGCAACATATGTGGCTAGATAGCGATGCCAAGAGACTGTAAATGTTACACCTTTACACCAAGAGTTTATCCAAAGCTCAGGACCTTGCAAGGCCAGGAGAAGCCACTGTTAGAATCCAGACGGTTTCACAGTGTTAGCTTGCTATTTACAGATCAGGCACACAAAGCCCTTTTCCCCAAAACACAGCAGAAATAGAGAGCAGCAGGCTACTTAAAGGGCAGGCAACAGAAACGAGGCTCTCTTAAACTACTGAGATCCTCCTTCTTCTGCCTTGCTTTAGCATTTCCCAATCTGTAAGCCCAGATCCAGGGAGACCAGTAATGCATAGATGTTCTAAGAGGAAACATCTTAATGTTAATGCTCATGCAGTATAATAAATATCTGCCCCTGTTATTAATGAAATTAGATCTTCCAAGAATGTGTAAAGGGACCAACAGTTTCATATATTGTATGAAGAATATGAAGGAGAAAATGACAGCAAGCTGGTAAATTTTTGTGGATGACATTCAACTAGTGTTAAAAAAAAAAGGCTGTAAGAAGTGGCTGAGAGACAGAAACCCATTGGGAAATTGAGTGATGCTGTGGCAGATGAAATTTAACTCATATTGAGGCAAGGTAAACTTGTTATCCATACTAATGAGCTGGACTCAGGATCATCTGAGGCCAGTGGCTTAGAAGATATAACCACAAGCTGCTCAGTGAAAATGCTTGCCGGATGCAGATGCAGAGCAGCAGGTGCAAAAACAGAACGGAGGGCCTTTTGACAAAACAATGCTGAGAAAAAATCCTCCTAGTGAAAACTATTTGAAAAACAGTACCTGCATGTGGACTGAAGTTCAACCATGGTAGCTTCATTGCAAAAATAGTTCCCTCAGCTGCAGCACTACCCCAACCTGATTTTCTAGGCATTTATTTCTCTGTGTAGATTCTTTTATTACTAAGAACAAGTCTACACTGCATCCTTTCCCTCACAGAAAACACAGAAAAGATCTCCTTCCTCTACCCAGATGCCTATTATCATGAAAGGCATTAAAGAATTAGTACCTTTGAGATCTCTCTAGCTTTCAATTACATGTGATTAAAAACTGGCCAACAGGTTCAAACACTACTGAAGGCACAACACAGATATTCAGACTCCTGCCCAAATGACACTGTGACAGGCCCCTTTCTGAAAATGGCAATCTGAAAAAGGAGGAAGGAGATGCCCCCAGAAGCAAAGTTGGAAAGGATACGGCAAGATTGGCACAGAGCAGTTGTGGTCCCAGAGGAAGGAGAAGCATGAGAGAAGGAGGTGGGTTAGGATAAGGAGGGAATTCAACTGGAAAATTGAAAAAATTGTCTCTTGAACCTCTGCTGGTGTAACACGCTGCATGTCGAGATGACATACTTCCAGGCAGGACAGTTAAGTAGCTAGCAGAAGCTTAGAAAAGAGTAAAGCTCTTCCGATGTACCTTTTCCTAACCTGGGAGCATCAAATGAATGTCTGAAGAACGACAGCTGCCTTGTCTTCCCACACAGTAAACGGCAAGAGCTTCCAAATTCACTTCCAGATGGGAGTCTCCCTGCATGGAAAAAAATTTGGGAGATCAAGTAACGTCCACAAACTTTTCACTGCTAAATTAACTGCTGCACTAATCATTTGAGCTACCATTTGCAAATCACTTTTTCACTGGAGATTGTACCTCCTCAGCAGCAATGAGCGTGTCAGTGCTTCTGACAGGTCATTGAGCTCACCCTTTCACAACTGTAGGTCTCCTCCATCTCTCAGGGTGAGAGATAACCTGAACGTGACGCTGTCATTCCTGGAGCACTCTCTGCATTGCAGCACCCTACCGCTAACCAGGAATTACCCCAGCAATTCCAATTTGGTGACAATGGATCAGCAATTTAGTGCCCTGCCTAAAGCAAAACATCACTAATTAAACAAAAACATTGCAAAGAAAACCACAACTTAAAAAAATTAAAATGGTAGGTGTAAATAACATTTACCAGGCATATTACTTCTCGTCTCTGAGAAGTCCTTCTTTTTTCAGATTTTCTCCAAAAATTTTCCTTTCTTTTCTCTCCTATCCTGTTAATGCCTTCCTGAGATATCTGCGGTCAAGCAAGCTTCCACTAGCCCAACCCTTTCCTCATACTGCTTAATTTGCTGTTATCTTTGCAAGTTCATAACATAATGAAACAAGCTTGCAATTTCCTTGGAGATAAATCTTTAAACCTGATGATTTTGCCCATTGTTCTCCAACGTAGAAAGCTTATTTCTTCATTCTTTCTCCGGCCCCGGTGGAAGTGTCGTGAATAACCTTCTGCCCTGGTATCATAACAATTTAAAGCCATTGCATTGTCATATTCATAACATTATTACAGGTCAGTTCTACTTCCATCACACTGTGGCCCCACCACAGTGAGCGCTATGATGAGCCATGACTGTAAGTAATAGCAGAGCCATTACCACATGTGACAGGAGGGCCAGGAATATAAACTGCTATTGATTTCTTTCTACACTGCAAAAGACAGAAGAGGTTTCTCTGAACAGCAAAAGGAGGGTGCTGGCACCGTGAGGATTCAGGATGCTCTTCTAGTCCAACTCCGGAGACGTTAGGTACTCTGGGGTTCAGTCTCTCTGTATGGATCTCCTGTGCGTGTTCCTCAGGCGACCATTGTCATTTCTTGCAGTCAGGGTCCTTTGGGCAGCCCCAAGATAGCCAGGACAAAGCTATCAACTCACTTCAGCATTACTGCAAATGGATGTTTTGTTTTATTTAAGCCTCTGAGAACTGTATTAAATGCGAATATAGAGAATGAATTTTAGTAAGAGGGAAGCTGTGACACACAGTTGCAAATATTGCTTCTGAACAGAGCGATAATTTAATCTGACTAGATCACAAGCTTCTGGTAAAGCCAGATCATATTTTTAAGTTTTATTGTTGACAGCTATGATGCTAACACTCTAAGTGATAGCAGTTTTAGCTCCCTGAATACTTACACCAGATGTGTGACACTAACTGACCTTGCTTATGTTATAGCTTTTATTGACATAAAGGCAATCAATGTGCCTACTTGTGCAAACACAAACAATATTCTTGAATTTTGAGGACTGTTACTCAGATGATCAAATATTATATTGAGAAGAGCTATAGAAGTACTGTCACAGGTATAAACATGTTACAGTACTCTTTACCTGTACAATTACTCCAGGCACATATAGTGGTTTTAGCAAAGGCTGCTGCAAAACCTCTGCAAATAGATTTTACAAGTGTAAATTTCTAAGACTGAGACAGGAAGGCTGGAATTTCTTGACCAGGAATGAGTTAATTTTGATCATCTCCCTGAATGCAGGATTGCTGTCTTTATTTTAGCACATGCCGTTTCTCCCAGCATACAATTACAGGCATTGTCTTTCTGCATGAAGCTCCCACCAAAACGCAATAAGGCTGAGTCAAATCCTTTGGACGCTGGCTGAGCAAGAGGAAGAAGCATCGTGACTCTGAATGGAAACATCTGGGGGATTATCTACAGAACAGTAGAAGGTTTCTTCCCCCCCCTCCCCCATTTTTAAACTGGATCCTGTCATCAATAAAATACCTTTCTAAAAAGGGCAAATCCACCAAAGTTGGCCTCAGGCTGTGCATATCTGCTCTCCCTGCTCTTCTGGATACAAGATAGCCTGATCTGGGGACGATATAGCTGTGCTAGGGTAGTACAGTGGCTGAGATAATAACCGTGGGGGACATCAGGATGGATTAGCTTGAGCACAAGGCAGCGCTTTGACACTAGAACCAGCATTTAGGCAGAGCAGAAGTAGCACGAAGCAGAGCCATGGTCAGCAGTGACAGCCACAACTGCATCTGGCAAAGGACTAATTCCTCGCAGCTGTTATACTGCTGCACTCAGAGACGGACGTTTCTCAATAGCCACAAGGCTGGTTGATTTTAGAAATAGAGTACATACATCAAAAGGCTAAAACATAAGCCAAAGCCCTGCCATTGAATTCTTATCCACGGGGGCAAGACCAATAAAATCTTCAGTAAAGTCTCTCTCTGCCATGCACACTCACCTACGCAGGCCAGCTGCAGCCTAAATGGCAGCTGCAATATCCACAGCTACACCAGTGATGAGAGCACATAGCAGTGTTGGTCAGTGTTAAAGCACTTCTAGTCCCTCCAGTAAACATGTATTTTTGCACAGATGAGTGGACACGCACATGCACACACCCACGCCACTAAGGAATGTGGCCGCTACTCAGCTTTTTTTTGGCAGAGCTCTGTGCATGGTATCAGCCAAGAAAAATTTCACATTTACAGGAAAACCCACAGCTATTCTCACCCTGTTACACAGTAAATCACGGTTGCACAATGAATGTTGACACAATAATTCTCAGAGGAATTTCACAGACAAAACAACCGTGTATTCAGGGATGCTAACAAAATAAACTTGAATTTTACATATACCTACTCAGAAATTATTCCCTAGCAAACTAAACCAAAGATATGTGATGATTATTACAGATCATCTTATATCAGCACGAATTGTACTTTGCAGGTTTAACCTAGAGGGTTGTAAAGAAAACAGAGAGTGTTGCTTGGAGTTTCAGCCGATATTTAAAAGAGATCTTAGTTGCTCAAAACTTGCCATCCCCACTAAGGTCCCACATGACTGAAACATTACTGTTAAGTTTCATTTATACTTAAAACTTGGAACACTTCTCTGGCCCTGAACACTGACCCTTTGGTTTGTTGTCTGTCCCCAGTGCATGCTAAAGTCTTTCAAAACAGATATGGGTGCTCAATAAAGTAAACTTGAGCTAGGAACCCCGGCAAAAGAGCAAATAACCAATGTTTATACCAGTAAACCAAATAGGACAGGCCTCATTTTATGGCCCCAGGGCAAAAGGGTATGGGGCAGTTCACATCCAGCCAGCTAACCCTCGCACTCCAAAACCCTCCCAAAAAGTGCCTTTATTTGTCCTACTGGAAATAGTCCTTGGCTCATACTAGCTATTGATTTGTGCCCAAATTTTGTTTGGGGGAGGACTGGCTGGCACAGACCAAAACCATGTTAATAATTCAGTAGGAGCGACAAGCATGTACCCTCAAGCCCATCCCTGTCGACAGACACTGTGAAGCTACAGCTCAGCTGCTTTGCAGCACAGCCTCTGAATGCCTTTCTGAAATACAAGTAAATGATATTTACTGTTTCCTCAACCTACCCAGTCAGTTTTAATCCCCCACCCCAAGTGGTTTTTGACACCTAGGTCACAATCTGACGAGGGACCAAGGTCTCCAAGCTCGCATTTAATAGGACCCGCTTGTTCACTAGGGGCCCAAAATTCCCAACTGGTACACAGTTACACACAGTCACCGTTATGTTATAGCTTTCATATTTGATTTGTCTGAAAAGTAAGACATGACCATGGGAAAATTAAGGCCCTGTTATCAGTTACGCTATTTTCACCGTGCTCACAGACGGTCCCAGTAACAGCACACAAGGGAAGACACCAGTTACTATTTTAGCAGATTCTAACCAGCAGGGAGTGGTAAAATCCCCAGTAAACAGGTTTTATTCTGTGTAAAGACAATATTAGAAGCTTGCATTTGCTTACACATCTGCCTATCCTAACTCCTTAATTCTTTATCCTGCTGTTAGGGCACCCCACACAAGCCGGTGGCTCCCTGGGGCCCCCGGTGGAGCCGGGCCATGGTGGGCTGGAGCCAGCACTGCTGTGGTGTCGCGGGGCAGCAACCAATAGCCCCGGGCTGGGCCCAAACGGGGCCTGGGACAGGGTCGGGTAGGGGAGCCCCCAGGGTGGGCAGGGACGGGAAGGGCTGGGGGTGCCCACAGGGCCCAGGCACGTGAGATGCCTCATCTCCTTGAAGTAAATGATTTTGTTTGTCACCTAAATATTCTGCTGGGCAAAGGCTCTTCTGCCTTGAAAGTTTTGGGAGCAACAGTTTCCAAAAACAAGATGGGAGTCTGAGCGTATGTCCCTATGATAATTTCTTGTCACTTTTCAGACTGCTGCCGTCAGATTGAGGACTTCTTAACTCTCAACGTAGGGCACAAGGGGGCTCTGGGGAGAAAAAAAAGGCAGTCAGGCTCCACCTAAAAACCAACATGTTAGTATCGTTTTTCTTCTGCTCTGGGTTCATTCTGTTATTGGAGGTCTTTGGCCAGCTAGACCACAACCCCCATAGCTCTCCAGCTGCTCTCAGGTGCTTTGCCCAGTGCGATAAAATGCTCTAAAATAACCGCACGCACAGTTTGATGGTGGCTGACTATATCAAATAAAGATATAGTCATTGTATTCCACCCACGGATGATTAATGCTCTGCTAATATCAACTGTTTCTGATTCATAGGGCAGCAGTATAAAGGCAGCACAAGAACCTCATTTAGCAATCACCACCATTTTGGGAACCAGGCCTCCAACCCTGCATTGTTACAGCGCTGAGCCTTTGGTTCTTTGGGGATCTAGCCCAGAACACTTCCAAATATTCCTGAACAGGGCCAATATAGATAGCTGTAATCTAAAAGACAAGCAATCCAGTGCAGGAAAATAAACAATCATCAGGAACATATACATGTGTGTGTTTGCATACACATATGTATTCAGTTTTAAAAAGAGAAGAGATAGGATTAATTTCACCCAACTTTAGACATCTATAGCATAACTATTTACACGTGGCCTAGGTCCCCCCCAAGCTCTCTTCACAGTCAACAGAGGAAAACAGGCACCCTGAGGGCATGACTCATCCCACCTCATTTTACATGTCTAACTAGAAAGACAAAAATCACAACCCCAAAGGGCTGTTCCTCTCCTCTACTGACTAAAAGGATAGCCAAAGATGATTAGCTTGGACACAGATATACAGATTCAGGTGAATCTCACTCCTAACAACCAAGGAAGCAAGATTAATGCACCCAAACCCCTCCACATCAGGAATCTTTGCACCTATCCTAAAAGCCTTTCAAATATGCATGCTCAGAAGCCAAGAGCGCTGTGAGAGCTGGATGAAGGACCCCTTCATAGTAAAATTGACACCTCTGACCAGAGGCTTGTTAAATTCGGTTACGTTTTAGCTGCTCAGAAGTGTCATTTGTACTGTCTTTATCCGTATAACTCCACAAGCAGAGTCACGTCAGCTCTACTACGCATGTATTTGAAGCATCTGTTTCTGAAGTAAAATAACTAGCAGAAGCTAACTGCTCAGGGATCTCCTGGTGAGCAGAAAATGTGATGGACCTCTTCCTCCAAATAAGTAAAACTGAACCCGTGGAAGTGGAGCTATCATAAATGCCACACATGAAGCTGCTGCTGGAGATCCATCCCTGAGTGCAAGCTCGTGAGCACATTAGAGCAGCAGTAAGCTCAGAAGGAACCTGACTGGAACGACTGCCCAATAACCACCTCCAGTTTATCACTCACTGTGAACGCAGCACCAGTGAAAACATTGGTACTGATCTCATGCTTCACTTGCTGCATAAAGTAACTGCATGAACGTGCATCTGGCATATGCATCTAATAGTTGCAATACACTTTGCATCAAACTTTTAAGAGATACCTATCTGCCACATAACAGTAGAAATAAAAGCCAGGACTCAAACATTTAATACAAGATGTTCCTTTGTAGCTGGAGCAAGAAAAGAGCAACTGCAATAATTATGCTATCATCTGTCGGTAAATATTTGACTGTCACTTTTGAACCCTGCCCTACCTTGCATCCAACCAAGGGGACTGTGGATTTCCCATTTCTGAAGTAGCACAAAGATAAATATTTTAATAAACACTATATCTGTGTTCAGTTCTCTTCTATATTAGGTCAAATATTGCATTCTACTTTACAATTGCAATGACTATTTATACAGAAGCCCAGAATGCTAGCCACTGAATGTCCAGCAGTTGTATCACGTCTCAGCTGTCAAGCTGTGCTAAATGTATTCCACATATTGTCATAACAGAGAAAAAATTAGAAATGCTGGGATGCTGTACTGAACTGTTTGCGTCAGTGAAAAGGCTCATTATATTCATTTTGGATAATGCCTCTCCTCTCTGACATTAAAAATAAACAGATGAGATTTTTCCATGCATTGGAGAGGCTCTATTACTGAGCAAGCTGTCCTTTGAGAATCTGCACGGTCCTGTGACCCTGGTTATCCTGACAGATTCAGTTCAGGTTTTCCTTCATCTTCCTCAATTATAATTTATGACCCTAGGCAACGATCCATCAAATCAGACGTTGCTTGGAGCTTACAAAGGCAAAGGGAGGGAAGCATTTTCTGCCACCAATGAACAAGAAAAGTCTATCACTACCTAATATAAATTATCGCAGTAGAAGAGGAGAGCTTATTCAAGAAGAAAATTGATGTTCAACATTAAAAAGTTGAACTCTAGGAGAAGACAGTTGGAGATCCCTGTGATATCAGCATAGCAACAAATTCTAAATCATTGCAAGTACGGTCCTGATTCCACTGAAATCAACAGTAAAACTCCTACTAATTTCAGCAAGTAGATGATTTCATCCGGATTCAGTTTACTGCTGAACCACCACTATCCTTGTTAGCGAGTGGCAGATGATGTACCCTCTCTGTTCCTTAATGCTCAACTATAAAAATGAAAACTTCAGAAGTTACCCTCCCCCCCACCCCCAAAAAAAAAAAAATCAGGAAAAGAGAACAATGCAAGCCTTAATGCAAATGTTCATAAAGCGTACAACAAATCTGAGACAGGAGGTACTAGAGAAACGGGGGCAGCAAGTGACTCCTCAGCTGCCTTTTATTTATCACAAAATGATTTTATCTGGCAATATGTCATGGTGAGAAACATGGGGAAAGACAATCCTCATATTACAATAAAAATTGCTGGAGAGTCGTGCCAGATTCGGAGTCCTATAACGAGAAGCTAGCGTTAAGGTTAGCAGGTCAGGAGCATGAAATCTTTACCACTTATTGAAGGTGCAGAAGGCATACACAACCATTCTGAATGACTATTCCCCTTGGAAATATGACCAGCAAGAAGGAATAAGGGTATTAAAGAACAAAAGCTAGGGATAATCAAGTCTGCAACCCTCCCCCAAATAATCACCAGCCTATTAATATGAATCTTCAGTTGGAGGAAAGTAGTAGAGACTTACGAGGGCAAACCACTCTGTTATTTCAATCATTTTTATTATACATTTTAAGCAGAAAAATGCAATGCTTTGGTCTATTGAGCAGAAGGATTCATCACTTTTTTCCTTGAGCTCCATACAGTTGAGACTGGCTGGTCCTGATTTGGGGAGCTCAGTAACATACCAGATGTAGGTGTCTGATACCTCCTTGAAGGTAAAAATTATCGTTCCACCTCCAGCCCCACACCCTGCTCCCAAATGACACTGCTCAGCCCCTGGCCAGGTGTGACAGTTATACATAGCACAGATCATGACAAGTGCCTGTCGATAAATAATTTTTTTTCCTAATTTTCATTGATCTGCTGACTGGTAGTATAAGAAAGTGACCTTTAGATTTCAGCTTTCTTTCCCTTCTTGAAAAGCAAGTTTCTAAGCTTCAGGTTTGCAAATCCTAAGCCTATAAGGCTCAAAACTGACAAACCAACCCAGAGTGCAAAGAGTTGCCTCCTTCAGTTACCCTAATTAAAAATCTCATGGTTTTGAAGGCCTCGCTCATAATGACAATACATTTGCAGTTAGCGGTATTGTGTACCGCTCCCTGAATTGGTACCGTGAAGGCCCACGCAGGTAGCTGCCTTCGTGACCACGTGCCCAATCTTCCTACCTAGCTGCTACACTGGGATCACAGCCAGTAGGGCAACGAGGGTGCAGAGCAGTCAGAAGCGAAGGGATGGAGCAGCAAATGACTGAGGAGAGAAAACGTTTCATCCAACATCAGAGGAAACAAGAGGCAGAGCTCCCCTTCCTCCCTCTGCACGTGCGCAGAGGTACTGGCAGTGGTAGCAGTCCCCATACTCCGCACTCCATACAATTTTCAAACAAAAAAAATGAGCCCATCCCCACCCTCCTCCCAGAAATCCAGCAAGTCAGCTCAGGATTTTTTTCCATCGTTTGTTTTCTAATCCATTTGTGCTTTCACTGAGTTGTCGTCAGGGTTGGTCAGCAGGCATACGGTGGGAATATCAGGGTGGACGCTACCCAAGCTGCCAGGTTACTGCAGGCAGCTCCCCGGATTCAGCACCTCCATTTTCACACCAGCGCACTTCATGGCTGCTAGTGTGCAATGACTGACTGTCTTCTTCCTCCCAGTTGACACCATCTGGATGCAGTGAAGCTGGCTGTCTTCTCTGGGGCACTGGTAAGGCAGCAGGCAGGAGCACTGGGTCTGTGTCTCTGTGAAAGAATGTGTTGGAATTTTAGCTGCAAATATCATGACTAAACATTTTTTTTTATAGTTTGACAATGTTTCAAAATCAACAGGGGAAAAATGTCATTGCAGGTTCAAGATACATTAGTTGCAGAGATCCTAGTGTGCGCACAAAGATATCAGGGTATTAGAAATAGAGATAAAAGAAGCTTTAAATATCATTTTTTGCAGCACTGGCCCATACAGAAGCAGAAGTGAAATTTCTAACTATTTCTATCCACTGGTTTTCCCTGACCTTTCCTCTAAATAAGAAGTTATTAACTTGACTTTCTATTCCCAATTATCCTTATGCACAACATTGCTGTGAAATGGAGTCTTACGGTCCATATTGTGTCAGGTTCTATTTCATGAAATCTCCTTTTATGAACGCTAAGCTACCTGCTGCTGGCCTTGGTAAAGCTCAATACTGCCTGTTACTCCATTACTCATTTCTGATCTAATCAGATTCTGACTTTTTAGATTCTTTTCCAGAAATTACCTAGGCAGAAAACTAAGTTTCTGCCTTCCCTTTCCTAAAACACGTCGAAAGAGTCTTTTTTCATCAGTTTAGCTGCTTTCACATGGTACTGCAGTATCTTCTGCCCCCGTGTTAATACCACCACTCATTCTCAGGAATACCAAAATTTCCATTCGCTAAATGTTTATGCATACCTGTGGGAAAGAGGACTTTTGTGAAGGTGAGGAGGAAAGTCCAATTCAAACCTCCTGAGCACCACAATGGAATCTTATTTTGTTTAATTTTACTCTCACTTGCTCTCTCATTTTTTGCTTGCTGAACAGAGCTCTTCTGGGAGCCTTTTGGAGAAGAATACTGAACAGCTGGCACAGGATCCAACTTCAAGCCACTTCCACCATGGGAAAACACCTAGGCTGCTTTAGGGCTCTGCAGTAAATAAGCCCAAGGCCTTTCTAAATCATAACCACCTTCTGAAGACTCCTCCATGCTGTGTTGCCTGAGGTGCAGACTTGGCCCTGGCCTCTGCTTCAGCCTCACACAGGAGCAATACCTCATGTGACAGCTTTAAAGTCATCATCTTCAAACTTTGTACTGCACAAATCATCCTGAATCTGCAAAAGCACGTTTTACGATTGCTGCACATCATGAGGGCCTTTTTACTTGTCATAAAAGGACAAGGTACGATAAGGATCGTATTTGTCTCTAGAAGCAAGTAGAGGAATGACTACGGCTGCCACTCAGCCTTTTCCTGGCAAGCATGTGATGGGTGCCAAGCCAGCCAGCACCTCATACGCTTACAGGAAAACTCACTGCTCTTATCAGCCAGTTACACAGTAAATAGCCAAGTTGCACAACAGTGTTTATAATATAATCCTCTTAGGGATTTCACCAAACAGCTTAGTTCATTAAAACTCTCAATGAACACAGTTTGCACATATGGGTATTTGCAAAATTTACCATTAAAATCCTATTAAACTTGATGGCCCCTGTCTTGTTCTCTAAGTAGCACCATGATTTAATTTCATAATTTAATTATATGCTGTTGAGGGTGTGGGCCAGATTAACTCCTGGAGTACAAAACTAGTGCTTAGAGTATCGTCACAAAGAATGGCACATAACATTGTGAATTAAGTTTCTGTGGCCGAAGATTTAAATATTAATTATCCTAAAATCGCAAGTTCCCTTAATCCTCAAGTTCCTTTTGTGCCTTGACTACTAATGAGTGACAGCTTTATACTACTTCTGACTAAGGGAGAAGGCACATACATGAGCGCAACACACAGTAGGAGGGACAAAGGACTGACCACACTTCCATACTCTTCTCACCACAAATTGCCCAAAGGAAACAGACCACAATGTCCATAAAACCCATTCTTAGAGCAATGAAGCAGCCAGCATGTTTCATTTTCAGTGCCTAAACCCTGCATAAATTGTATTGTTCGAAAGTATACCTGAACAGTCTTCCCAGTCATAGCAGGTGTCATAGCCACATGGCACTTTCTTCTGGCTATTTGCAGAGAGCTTTGCCCTTTCAATAGCCCAGTCTTGATTGGCATCACGACTGCAAGGGCCGACATGCAAGAAATGAAATGACTGCTCTCGGAGGCAATTTTCAGCTAAGTACTCACAGCTGGGCTTTGTCATGGTCTGTTCTGAAGCAGCATGTAGCACACAGATGTCTTCCGAGTAGTGACTGCCCCAGGAAAAAAGGAAAATCATTTTAGCAGACCACGGAACAAATCCATGCTTCTAAACACTCTGCTGGCATAAGATGAAGAGCCACAGTAAAACTGCAGCCAGACTGGATATATATCTTAAGACCCGAGATGGTCCCAACTGCTGCAGCATCTGGACCTTGGGAAGCCTCTGATACCTCAGCATAGCCCCATGAGCTAAGGAAGCTTTATTCCCATCCAGGAGATGAGAAGTGGAGGGCATGCCCACACAAAGAAATGGAAGGTGAGCTCCATGCATGCTGTTACCTCCAGAAAGCACAGTAAACTAGCACAGGCCCTAGGCGGGGTTTAGCTGAGTTAATGCAGCACTGCTACCATAGATGTAAGTTTGCCCTGAGGCATAATTAGATTGGGGCCAGTGGCAGGCAAACACAGCTATGCTGCTTATAGCTCCTTTCTGTACTACTTTTGGTTCCCAAGTGGATTCATTCTCTGCACGTGCAGGCATTTCTGAACCGTATCAAAATCCATCTAGTTAACAGAAGAGTCAGCCTATGCCTTTTTGACAAAGTGTATCACCCTCAGAACATGTTCTCTCTATACTCAAGGGCTCTTGAGGGAGCACAGATGCCTAGTTATTCGGAGGCTGACATGAGTGAGATGAATCCCATGCCAAGGGACTGCCCATGGTCATACAAGAGCCTTGCGGTGGAACGTGCATCAGTCTCAGCTCTACAACAGTCCAGCCACTACTCGTTCTGCACTCATCTTTCGCATCCCAAGTACCAGGACAGCACTCAGACCCACACCACGCCTCCACCCTTGCCAGCCCTTTACTAAAAATGCTCTAGCAATAGAGGAACCCTCTATTCGCTTGAAGGATCAAAGGCCAAGTCGTGTTCCGTAAAGAGACGGTATGTCCGAGTCTGTTGTACTTTTATATGCTCTGGAGATTGAAACACGCACATATAATTTGCAGCATATTCACCTGAAAAAGGGTAGTTTCAAACACATGGAGTAGAGCAGAGGTGATGACAGTGTAAATCAAGAAATTGGAGGAAAAAGGGAAGAAAATGAAGAATGGGAATCTCCAGTAGCAGATGAAGATGTAGACTAGAAAGATGTGTGGTGATGTGCCATTTTGTTAATGTCATTGTTCATTATTCATAGGCTATAAACAGGGCTGTAATTTTGATACAACAGCATAGCTGTCTAGTATCTGAACAGACGCCAATAATCCTAAAGTTGTCGTCATTTTTGTTACTCCTCCTGTTCTGTCTTCACAATGGATTAACAGTGCATTGCTGGAGAAACGATGACTTTTCTTTTTCTAGTGAAAGTACTTAACTTACCCACAGTCCTCTTCTGGAGACATACAAACACACTGAGATCCAATCTGTTTTTGTCCTGGACTGCAAGTACCTCTAATCTTAGTTTGCTTATCTGAAACAAAAAAGTAAGAGCTGTTGTAACTAGTAACAAATTGAGCCTAACTATGTTAGACTTTTACTGTAAAATCTAAAATGAATTCATTTCAATTTATCCCAATTTTCTGTCTTCAAAAGCCCCCACGGCTGGGATTCCACAAGGATGCATAAGGCTCTACAAAAGCTACTGGAGAAACCTTCACAAGCTGAAGTTTTAAAATAGGCTTTCTCCTACTTTGCTTTCATAAAGCCTTCTTAAAACAGCTGTTTTTTTTTTTTTTAAATACAGTTTCACAACTGCATAATTAGCAAAATGTACAGTGCAACTTGCCCAAAAACATGAACTTAATGAAGAAGTTTGTGGTTGAATTTATATGGGACTGCAGAATACACATATTTTTATACATATATATATAAAGTAAAACCAAAATTAATGAACAATTGCTATATGTCTCAAAATCAGTCATCTGCCTCCTAGTTCTACCTAGCTAAAGTAAACACAACACAACTCTGTTGTGGATCCCAGCAGCAGAGAAACAATGAAACACCTGCAGGAATACTAACCTTTTTCACATGTTATGGATCTCAAAACAGACGGTATCCAGGACAGGTCTTTCCCACAAGTATACTCTGTCTGACCAGTGACTATATACCCAGCTTGGCAGCTTAACTTAATAGTTTCACCAATATTGTACTGTTGTTTAAATGGGGAAATCGTGACGCTGTAAGACGTTGGTGGCCTCAGGCATACTGAGGCTGTAACAAATAAGAAAAAAAAACCCCAAGATTGTTGTTGTTTTCACAGTGCAGAAATATTTACAGCAAATCATAACGCTTCAGTTCAAGAGCCATAGTCACAATAATACCGAATGGGTCTGACTAACATTTAAAACTGTAATAAATATTTATCATAATTAAGTCTAGAAATTTTCAATGCACTGTCATGTCAAAAAGTATTTTTCTATCAAATATTGTAAAATATTTTTCTATCAACAGCTAAATAATTACTTTTTCTAATGTATGCTAGTATGAGTAATTTAATTTTACAGAACGATAAAAATAATAAGACTGGCACTCGCAACATATTTTAAAAGTTGTTTTTGTAAATGAAGCTATTAACAAAACTATTAAATTGAATGGCAATAGAAAGCTCATAAACATGGTCAAGAACACATTCATGATAAAATGAATATTAAGTCGATAAAACTATACCGAGTTGTAGCAAACTATTGGAGTGTCTCCTGTTAGTACACCTAGGTCGGTTCTGATCTTTAATTTTGACTGGACTATAAACACATCAGGGTATTAATCTGTGGTCAGATTTTCAAGGTAATCTGGAGGAGTTAGAGACACATCTTCCATTATAAAAAGTGGGAGTCAATTCCTCCAAGAATGCTTTATTCAGGGTAACTGTCATCAACTTAAAGATTATCTAGATAAGTGTGGAACCAAAATATGAGTCCTTTCGTTGAAGATATTTAAAACTAAAGTGGAGAAGGAGCTGATAACAATCAATCTCAGCGTTTTCTAAAGCACTGAACGTTGCAATGTCCTTACAGAATATGCAATAGCTACACTCCTGAAAAAGGAAAACGAACTCAAAGAGGAACCATCTAGTGACTCAGTAGGTTTTTGTCATCTCTAACGTGAATGCATGAGATGCCCTCCTAAAATGGTATTTCTTCAGATACCACTATATATTCTTTTATTAAAGCCTATATTATATTCTAATTTGTTTACTCTTATTCATCTTTTATGCTGCTGAGCCAAACTAGTTTTCTGTTTCTTACGTTCACATTCAATATGCTGCTGTGTCCAGGTTTGATCTGGCAGACACCTAAGGAACTGATAGCCACTGAGGACATGACCAGTCACGCAGGCAATTTCGGCTTCCTCCCCCACAGCGTACTGGTTCTTTTCATTCTACAGAAAAAATTAAATTGGTGTTAACTGTAAATCACATTCAGAATAGTTTTAAAGAAGAAAATGAATTAAGGTAGTGAAAAATAAAATTTCAATTAATCAGCTAAGTGAGAAATTTAAGACAATATTACCTTAGATTTAGAGATCCCTTATTACTGAAGAGTAAGAGAAAACACGAGCTTCTAATTATTTAGAAAAACATTTCCACTAAACAGTGATCTTTTGCAAGTGGTGTTACACTTCCAATATTCAGGTGAAATCAGCAGAAGTAAATACTTGTGAATGTGGCCTATTTCTGTATACCTAGTAAAGAGGCTGTAAAAACTGACAGCTCTGCAACTTGAAGAAAGACTGCAAGAGCTGGGCCTGTTCAGCCTGGAGAAGAGAAGATTGAGAGGCAATCTGATCACTGTGTACAAGTATCTGAAGGGGGAGTGTCAAGAGGATGAGGCCAGCCTCTTCTCCGTGGTGCCCAGCAACAGGACAAGAGGCAACGGGCAGAAACTGAACCACAGGAAGTTCCACCTGAACCTGAGGAAAAACTCCTTTCCTGTGAGGGTGACTGAGCATTGGAACAGGTTGCCCAGAGAGGTAGTGGAGTCTCCTTCCCTGAAGATATTCAAAACCCGTCTGGATGCGATCCTGGGCAACATGCTCTAGGTGACCCTGCTTGAGCAGGGAGGTTGGACTAGATGATCTCCAGAGGTCCCTTCCAACCTAAACGATTCTGTGATTCTGTGAACTGTCCCATGTTCTTTCCTTTCATATCACTCACCCATTTTTCACGCTCACCCTGATAAAGCCATTTTCTGGTGGGTCTGGCCTGGAGCATCCAGACTCAGGTTCAGCAATCAAGATTTCATCTTCTCTCCTTGCTTCATCATCATTTATACAAGGAGCCCCTCTGAAAAGTAAGAATTCCCTCATAAGCATGCATATTAAACAGTGGTATCACCAAACTCGGACAATGGTAGAAATTCAGAGCTTTACACAGCAATGATAAGAGTTTTTTCCTCACCCCAAAAGGTAATTAAAAAACAAACAAACAAACAAACTTAATTCTAGTAAGTAGACGGTGATGGTAAAGGTCAGAAGTAGCAAATATTGATAGAAGAGACACTGTAAGAGAGCTAAACAAATGATAGCTATAGAGCCACCTTTTTATTTTATTTATGAAGAATTTTCATATCACGTTAGAAAAAAAGAGGTGATGAACAGCTGCAAATGGAGGGATTTTCTAAGGGGTGATAGTGTCTAAATACATTGAGCAGTACTGAGGGTCCACGTGAAAAAAAGGGAATTGTAAAATCTCGTGAAGTGGGTGAGTTCTCTACAGCTTCAGGTTGGAAGCCATGCAAAGCAGAGTAAAATATCTGTAGATATACGTTAGAATACAATTCTTTATGTATTTCCTGGAAATAAACTTGAACTTGAACAATTTCCTTCTCTCAGCCCCCACCAAAGTTCAGACAGGAGAGCTGTCTCTGTTATTTCTCCTTGATAGCTGCAAGGCCTCTCTAGAGGGCTCTTCGCCTCACAACCATGGAGAACTTTCATCTACTGTCTTCTTACCTGTCCATGAACACCGAGACATAACAGTCCTCCTCCTCTTCCTGTTCACCCTCACAGGGCTTCCCTCCGTTCATCGGGGAGGGGTTATTACACTTTCGGGTTCTTTTTTTCTTGAAGGAAGCATCACATGAACTCCATTGAGACCAGCAACCCCAGCGGCCATCTACAGCAACTGAAAGAAATAAAGGAAACCCGTGTTTTAATAAATCTGTACCGTTCATTACACTTTTCTTGGTCCATATGGAAGAAGAACGGTGGGAAATTTGTAATAATAGTTTTCAGAAGATTTAAAATTGTAACTGTTAAGGGAGTAGGTTGTATCCAGACCGTGAAGTTTTCCAAAGAGCTGCTCAGCCAAATTCAAACTGCTTTAAAAGAACCTGAATATTACCTTCCTTTCCAGTTTTGGGCATAAGTCATTCAAACCCAGAAGAAGCCGATTTTCTACTTCTATTGCAGGCAGAGACATTCTCAGTTTTCACAATGCCATCAGCCTTTTTTGCTAACTCACGAAACACTGTGCTATCAAACTAAATCTTGGAGCTCTAACACTAAGTCTAAAACCCAAATCTACTTCCCATGCAAACTAAATTAAAACACTACTGTCCTTCTTACCCCTGGGGTATTTTGTCTGTGTCACTATGAAGGACTATAGAAGAATTTTTATTTACACAACATTTCTCCTCTGCATGCAATACACTTTTTATATTCAATTTATTCTTATATCTTACGTTGTTTATTTCTTTCAAATTATTTCTTTATCAGAGACAGATAACACGGCTTTTACATTCCTGAATCACTTTCCCTTCCTTCCTCCTTTTGATCTGCTGTTTTCCATAAGTATGGTATTGCTGCCAACTTCATTCAAAACAATGCAGTTACAATTGCATGCAACTGTTCTTTAAATTCTCCAGAATGCCGATTATATGTTCCCTCTCTTTAAGAGGTATTAAACTGAGTTTTCCTTCCACCTCGTAATCAACAGTTTTTATATCCACTAGCTCTTTTGTCTTTGCCATAATAGTCCGTAGAGAAAGCCAAGACATGGGTTTCTTTTAATTTTCACCTCAATTATCTTTGATCTCAACTTCATCCTTATTGAAGGACAGCCCATTTCTTTCTGTATGTTCTAGCTAGGGAATATTTTACTATGTCTTATAATTTATTTTATAAGTCAGGACTATTCAGTTTGATTTCTTGTTTAATTCTGCCTTTATCCATATGCTTTCTGACCATCACCACTGGATAAGAAGTGTCATGTGTTTACTAAGGGTAGGCCAGACATATCTTTGAATGACAAAAGTGCTGGGGGATATTTGGTAAAAGGTATGGCATAGATATAATGTATCGTGAGTGTTTTGGAAAAGCATGTTAGGAACATTAAAATGGCCATATTAAGTTAGATGAAAAGTACATCCAGCCCAGCATTCTGCTGTTAATGGTGACCATAAAGATACCTAGGGAGGATTACAAGAATAGGTAGTGCAGGTAGCAGTGCTTCCCTACAGAGCCTTGAAAACTCCAAGGCACTGGGGTCAGAGACTTCCCGGACGCAAAGCAGCAACCTTATTTTTTAATAGTCCTTGATGGACTCCTCTGTTGCTGTGTCCATTTGACCCTTGAGACCATGCACACCTTTAATGGGCACAATATCCTGTAGCGAGGAATTCCGCAACGTAACGACACTTTGTGTGGAGAACCACATCTCATTTGTTTTGGACTTGCCACCTTCCAGCTTTGTATCCTTACCTTGTGAGAGATGTTGAAAAATAAGTCCCTATTCACCAGTCATGATTTTGGATAGCTTCATCACGTCTTAGCTCAGTTATTTGTTTTTAAGTTAGAAGAGTTCTAGTTTAAATATGGTGCTGTAAAACTAGTTTTGTTATGTGAAAGAAGATTAGGATTAGTAAAAACAACATAATGAGGAACTGGCTGGGCTGAAAGGGATTTATTGGGATGTGGGTGGGTTATTAATCAGCATCACAGGAATCAAGAAAAAAGTGGATAAATTCACCTGTTTATATATATGAAAAATGAGAAAGTGTTATATTGCTCAGGTCAAAAGCAGATTAAATCCTTTCACTATATTAAACTGAGACCGTCACTACTCCTGGAGCTCCATAGGGTTCCGACCTACTCTGCCTGCACCCCCCAAGCTGCGCCACCCTGGGGGCCAGCTGCCTGCACCCCAGGGACCTGAAGCCCTGCTCTGGTATGGCCTGCCCATGTAACTCTGGTGCAGACCCTGAGGAAACAGCCAAGTTGTGAGAAAGCCACTAAAGTACAACGGCACAAGATCGCAAGTAAAATTACAGACAAAAGTAAGACTGCTGAAACAGGACTGTTAGCAGCTCAAGGGGCCGGGGGGGGCGGGGGGAAGGGGCACCACCAAGGAAAGGTATAAAGTCCTGAAGGAAAAAAATAGGGAGTTATAATATGGTAAGCCAGAAACATCAAGAGCCTATCCCTAGGCCAGGTTGTCCTGAGGCCAGCCCTTCCCCACCTGGCTGATGCTGCCTGGCCAGCAAAGACTTCCCAGGGGTCTGAGAGGGAAAACGCACAAACTAATGCTTATTCTCATATCTGGCTAAATCCCAGTTGTCTACTCTATGCATTAGCCAATAAATATCAGCTTTTGACTTATGCATATCCTGCTTGCGGCATCTGAGCACCGTGAAAGGGATATGAGCAGAGTGACCCAAGAAGGTTGTGACGGACTGTGTTTTAGGACTAACCCTTCATTTACTATTTTCAGGAGTAGCCTCAGCTCCAGAAATAAGAGCTTAGCATCAAAGTCTACCAATGACTCAAAGTCTGGAAAATTGAGATACCACTATGGAATATCTAATGGAATGGATACCTGGTATAGAAGAAATGGGTTGAAACTTAACAGTTGAAAATGCAAGACTAAGCACTCCTACATTAAGAACAATATTTTTTGATGTATATTAGAAATATGACTTGGAAATAACATGGCAGAGAAAGGCTCAGACATCAGTCAGTTACAGGAAACATTTATATAGGGTCATAATCATTCTGTTGGGTTTTTTTTAAATGAAATTTCAGATTTTTTTTCTAGAGAAAAATAGAGAATTTAATTTTCAAATGAGGTAGAAAAGCAACACTTTTCAGCTTTTCCAGAGCATAGGAATTCATGATCACAGCCCACTATGCATTCTACATCAGAAGGACCATATTTACATCATGACAACATTATCCCAGATACCTGATTTGTGATCTGGAGTCCGCATCTCACAGTTGTTCCCGTAGGTGCCGGCCTGGCACAGGCAGAGGCACTCCGTCCCGGAAAGCACAGGTCTGCCATTATTGGGGCACGGAGCACACTGGCAAGGGTCGAACCTGTCCACGTATTCTCTAAGGGCTCTCCTGAGGTTGCGACGCCTGGTCACTGCACACGGCACGTTCTTCACCAAATCCACGATGGGCGACACCTGAAAGATAACCATCCAGTAAAGAATCGCTCAGCCGCAGCAGTGTCCTGCTGTGGATAGTTGCGAGGCAATAGTTGTCAGGTCAATTTTAAAGGCAACAGAGCATATATATGAAGCTATATCATAAATGAGTTTGGAGTATTGCCACGTAGAAAGTTATATATGCTTTAAAGGAGCCTGACAGCTTTATATATCTAGATTATCCCATTTCTATTGTTCTTATTTCCTCTGCTTAGGGCTCAGCAAGCCAGTGGCAAAACTTTCCAAGGGGCTATTGCCTCTAAAAATTCAAGTTACCGTAGGTGATGCAGGGGATGCTTACACCAAATCACTGCATGTATGAAGACACCCTCATGCTGCCTTCAATACATCAGCAGTTACAAGGGGAGGAAGATCACAGCACACTACTTTCAGGTAAGTTTTGCAGTTTGCCCTGAGCTCTTTGCTGCTGTTTCGGAGCTGCTGCAGCGTCAGCCAGGGCCAGGCAGTTAGTTGAGAGTACTCACATCAGCGCAGGCACACGCTGCATTAAGTAAGCAGGGGAGCAATGTTATGGGACTGCCAATTCATTTCAACTTAGTTATGTGCCAAAGCTTGCGGAGTAGGCTGACAAGGGAAAGCGCTCCGGAAAAACACATGTTCTTGCTCACTTGTGCAATGCTTTCCTGCAAAATGACTAGTCCCTGCCCACACCTGAGCTCCAGTTCAGCTGGTGCCAGAATAATTCACTCCTGTTCCTCCCTCTATTAGCTGTGGCACATAAAAAGTAGTTCTAATAAACATTTTGCATGGTTTTTTGTATTGTGCCTGCACATTCGTAATTCGTATCATCACATTCAGCACCGTTCTGATTTAAAAGATAAGAGAGCTCGGAAAAGTTCTCTAGAGAACAGCAAATCATGGAGTGCTCTACTATCTCACTATTTTTTGCTCTTCTCTTACCTCAAAGTCAACCACCACAGGATTGTCCTTTGTTGACTCCAGCCAGTTTGTGAAGACAGTATGCTCTGGAAAAGCCCCCTTTTTTTCCCAGGCCAGAGCTGCAGCATATTCTGACCTTCCACCTTTTACCAGAGACACCGATCGTTCGGCTGACTCCAGAATGGAACCTGAAAGAGAATTTCATTGAAGAATTGTCAAACGGATAAAGGCCTCCACGGACAGTGGATATAGCAACAGAATTATTAAAAACAAAAACTATAAGAAAATATAAAAGAATATATTAGGATTAATTTTATGAAATCACCCTTAAAAGAACAGAGTCTAAACTCATGTCAGTCTTCCAAAGAAAAGCGCATAACATCTCAGCCACAGAAACATGGAGATCTACACAACAGACTTGTGGAAGATGCAAGAAATACAACAGACTCCACTAGAAGGGGGATGCTCTGCAAGGCAGGACCTTTAGTCCCTCTGTTAAACATCTGAGTAACTGGAATTGATCATAAAATGAGGCTGCAACATGTGGCACAGGTAATCAAATCCCTGCTTTTGTTGATGCAGGATACGTGACTCCTGCAACTCTTGGAGAAAATTAACTGAGACACGTTCCTGGCACTACCAAGGTGTCTGCTGCACCTAGATTTTTGCTTGGTCCAACAAGAAAGGGAGGGGAAGGGCAGGCCTGTCTCGTGGCTGCCAGACTCTAACTAGCCCCAAGCCGCCCTCAGCAAGGACTGGGGTCGCTGTTGCATACTGCAGGCTGAGCCCATTTCCCACTTGCAGCGTGGGCTGCCCAAGAGCCGAGGCTGAGGGAGGTGTTTGTCAGACGCAAGACTGCTGGGAAGACACAGCACCACTGTGGAGCCCTTCAGACTGGACCCCCCCAGACACTGGATCTCCTAGCACTGCACTCCAGAGCAGAGAAAAAGTACTCCCAGATCCTGATTTCTTTTGTAAGTGAGAAGCTGTTTCTGATGCCTGCTTCAGAGAGAAATACTAACTCCCCTGAAATTGGTGGGAGCTGCACCTCTACTTCACCAAAGCTAGGATTTTACCCTGGGCACCTAGCTGAGGGAATGGTCTCTCTCATAGCAAATGACAGCACATGGGCCTCGTTCTCATCGCGGTCACCTTCGTGTTTCACAGTCATTCTGTTTGTAGTGCATCTGGTACTGACTTTCTTTTTCTTTCTGAAAAGGACACGCTTAGTGGTTTCTGTTCGCACACACTCTGTTGATTCCTCCACTGTCAGACCTAGAAATACCACAAAGCAACAGCTGAATCACTTGTTAGGTGATAGTACCACACCCTCTGGCTCCCCGCAGCAACACAAGCCATTGCAGATCTCTCTGCACATTAGTTTCTTTCTGACGTCCACACCGTGTTTAAGCTCCTCACCCTTCACTCCCCACTGCTGCCAGCGCCTCTTTTGTTCCTCATCTGCAGGCTTTACTCATGTCCAACTTCTCCTAGATTCCTCCTGCTATTCCTGCTGGGGTGGGTATTACTCCCATGCCACTTCTCCATTGGTGTCTAACACCCTCTTCCGCCACCAGCACCCCATGAAACAGCTCTTATCCTTCAGTCTAATCACGCTTGTCTGGGGCAGTGAGCTGCAGAGGTCAGCAGCGGTGGGAATAGCAGACTGTGCCACTCCTTGCAGCCAGGGGCTTGGAGAGAGACTGCTCCTCCTAGGGTGCTAAAGATAGATTTTAATACATCCGCTTTTTTTAAATATATGTATACACACAGAAAAATACTAATATGATATATTTATATACTAATGCTGTGTATATGTATGTATACACACATACACTTATATAAAAATGTGTAGATATATTTTATAGCAGTTTTTAGGTCAGATAATCATTCCTG
Organism: Struthio camelus; assembly: GCF_040807025.1. Taxonomy (NCBI): domain Eukaryota; kingdom Metazoa; phylum Chordata; class Aves; order Struthioniformes; family Struthionidae; genus Struthio; species Struthio camelus. The sequence continues at coordinate 53,649,895 of NC_090981.1, read as the reverse complement.
CAGCACTCAAGATCATTGGCCAGCAACTGGTCTAGGGGGAGACTTCACTGCCGCAGGCTTCCAGTTCCTCCAGTGCAAATAACATTAGACAGGGTCATGCTTACCAGCTCCTTCAGGTACCCTCCCACATAAGTTACAGTGATAGCATTAAAAATCACTGCTTTTAACCTCAGATTTCCACTTTGGTAGTGTTCTTTTTCATTTTGACAATCTGGCTGTCATTAGAGTCTGAGTCATTTTTAACCATACCAACAGACTCAAGGATTGTACCCCAGAAGGTACCACTTCAACTTCTCATCAGGCTTCAGTCCTACCATGGCATGTGTTTGACTGGAATATCTTTGCCAGGTGGCACCTGGTCTTGATCTGGAAATCTTAAGAGTTGTCTCTAAATATTTCCCACTGGATGAAGTTCACTCCCCCTCCCCGGCACTTTCCCTAGTCTCTCAGCTCTGTCCTGCCCCCCCAACCAGTTGCTCTTTCTAGCTCTCCTGAGCCACCCCCCAGGCAGCCCCCACCCCAAAATCCCAGGGCTGTGCTACCCTTCCTGGGCAGCAGGACACAAACAACAGGTCTGGACATACTTGTTCTCCTGTACCACTTTCCCTACCCCTCTACCAAGGTTGTAATACATCTCACAGGGACTAACACCAGGACCATAATCCTCCAATACTCTAATGTTGACCAAGTTGGGATCCCCTTGGACTTTTGAAAGTAAAACAGTCTAGAACAAAAATTTCCTCTTACTCTGTTTTTAGGCAGTGTGGGCTATTCCTCTAAGTTTAAAGGATTTTTTTGATGTTGATTTGGAGAATTTACTGCACAGCGTAAGGCCTGAAAAGTGACAGTACTTTTGTCTTAACTAAAGCAAAGGAAAAGCTGGTAAGTGAATCGTGACTTCTTGCTGAAGGTAACATACCTGAGTTTTTCAGCTCATCTGAGCTGTACTGGTAAAGAATGTCATAGGAACCACCCATCTTCCCTGAGGTGTAATAATGAGTACCGAAGTCATCAAATATTCTGCTGTATAAAGCATAGTTGTACTCCAGGGGCAAGTGATTAAGTGCTTTTAGAAAGATGTCTGAGAGTTGCAGATGTGACTGCTTCATTGTGAAGTTTGCAACAGAAATCACTTTATGGACTCTAATAAAGTTGGAACTCTGGAAAAAAAAATAAAGGAGTGAGTGCTTTCATAGGTGGTTAATTGCACAAAGTAGAGGGGCTGAGAGCATGATCTGAGCTATCTTGCAAAAACCAATTGACTCTGTGTATCACACTGCTTTAACCATGAGTAAACTAGCAAAAATCAGCCCTTAAGTTTACAAGAGCCCTGTTAGTTTCTGTAGGATAATGCTCCATTGCACTGTGGGAGTGCATAGGATTCCAACAAAAATTAAGTCTCCATAAGCACCAGAAAAACAGAAAGCAAAACAATTCCTGACATAAGAAATATACCAGCAATAAGACAAAAGACCAGGATGAAAGGGTTCAGCATGTAATCATAATCCTCAAATATAGGACTAGTTATAAACAGCCCACTAAGTTGGGAGTCTGGATACTAGTTCACTGTCATCGAGTCTCATAACTTACTTATCAGTATGCTAAAACTAAAACTGCATGGATAAAGTTCTCATTCAGCTTAAGTGTCAGGTTTTTAACAGGCAAGGTTTCAGGAAGGACATAAAAAAAGTAGCAAGGTTCAGAAACATCTTACATTTAGAAGTCTCATGCTTTTGAGACAGTCAATTCATTTTTATGATGCTAGAGGCTGTTAATGTGTGAGTTTAAATAAGGAGGAGAGGAACAGAGAGCACTGAATGAAGAGATTTGAAGAGTGGCAAAGAGACAAGACGAACAAGATCAAAGCAAAGAGACCAAGAGCAAAGGGAGGGAGAGGAAACTGGCACGAACAACCCATCTGCAGAGGGGAACGATTCATCATGAAAAGGCTTTTGGTACCGATTCATACGTAAGCTCCTCTACCGAACTTTTCCTGCCAGGAGTCTGGCTCTACTCTAGCTGCATCTTCTAAGCCAAATGGGCTTGGAGACAAGGATGTACCTAGACAAGAAGTTTCCCACGGAGGGATTTTACCCTGGGTCACCTATAGCCAGACTACTAAGTTAATGGCTAGTTACAGTGCGTTCATTTCCATATGAAGTTTTGGGTTGCGTTTAAGCAAACAAGAAGCCACCATTCTTCCAAAAATGATTTCCCAGTTCCACAAGAGAACAACTTGATCTACATGTAAGTATCTTCACAGGAATCAGATTAAATAGCTTTCCAATGGCTAGAAGTTTACCATAGATTAATTCAGACTAGAAATAATGAACTATTTAAGTCAAATTACTTAACCACCAGGACAAGTTACCAAGGCTTGGAGTAAAGCCTCTGTCATAGGAATCCTTAAAATTAGGACTGACATTTTTGTAAAAGATGCTTTCCAATTTTACTGTAAGTCCTGGGTTTCAAGCAGGCCTTAGTTTTGGTTAGTCCTATGGCTTCTGCTATGCAGAAACGCAGACCAAACAACTGATCCTTTACTGCCATTAAACTCTAGAAATACATGAATCTCTAATATATTATCTTTTAATTCATCTGCACTAGAATCTCATGGGGAAAAAGGCTTTCCGTTCTCAGAAACTTTTCTCTGAATGTGTTACTTCTGAGATTATCTTTGTGATCGATCACAACTTGGCAGCTGCGTGACTCCAATATTACAAGGTGAAAGTTGCTTAGCCAATGAAAAGTTCATGTGGTTTAATTCCCAATACATACACATCTATAACACATTCTTGAGTGGACTTCATTTTAGGAGTTGTTTGCCACTGTTCCTTCCACAGCATTCTATCTTCTTAACCTATAACGGAGACTGGGAAAGGACTGATTTATCTGATTTGAAAACCTCAAATCCATGTCAAATCTAAACTTTAAGTGCGATAATCCTATGATTTCTGCAATAAATCAGAAAAGTAGGTTACACTATAGAAGGTATGTCACAAGCAGGAACATGCTGTGGTATCAGGAGAGGAACTTCCTTATGGGTAATTCCTGTGATTTTGTAAAATGCAACTCCACCCATGAACGAATTGTAAGGGTCACAGCACACCCGAAAAAATATCTTTATTTCCTGACAGAAAACATAGGACACAGCAGTAATACTGTTTGACAACTGTGTTGTAATGGAGCACCAACTTTCTTTAATCACAAACCAGGTAATTTAGGTTTTTTTTTTTTTTTCTTTTTCCTGGCTTGATCTTCAGTATCAGTAGCTCAGTTCTCCAAGATGAGCAGATGGAAAATGAAAGGAAGAAATTGGAGGTAACATTTAATTACCTTTTCATATGAGGCTTCAATGGCTTTCTTAAAGGAGGAAGTTAATGTGACTTGTATCCGTCTCTTTTTTGAGAATAAAAACGGGATCCCAGAAGTTCTTTTGCCAGCATGAGTGGATGAACTACTTCCAGCATCACTGTCACTCAGAGGAGTCAAATCATTGTAGAAATCTGATGCTACGTCATCCTCTTCATCTACTACCTGGAAATTCAGTAAAGGAAACTGTGTTTGCCCAAATAATAATCCAGAACAGAGCAACCTATTAGGAAAAAAATTCAAGAATTCATTGCTTAAAAGAATCGTGCCTGAACATTTGCGACATAGCAGTAAGCTAAGAAACCACTCTTATAACAAAAGATGAGTTTGTGAGACAAGTTAGTAGATGAAAGAGATATGAGACGACTTACTAATACGCAGTTATATGAGAGGGGAAAAAAAGAGAATAAACGTCTATTACTTCCTTCTGAAGTTTTGCCACCTGAAGCTTAGGAGTAATTTTTCAAACATACTTTTCAAAGATTTCCAGACCTTCAGTCTATGTCACAACTACCTTTGTTAACTACACTAGGTGTGAGTCGCAGTCCCACAGCATAGAGCTTGGTGTTTTCTGTCCTTTCTTCTTGGTTCCCCTTCTAACAGGATGAATAGGTTTGATCCCGACTGGAGTCTTAGACCATACTTGCAGCATGAGAACCCATATTGCATGACGGACTAGGGTGAGAACCCATATTGCATGACGGACTAGGGATAGGTGGAGAAAAAGAGGGAGTGACCCTCTAGTCCGATAGCCGTGTTAAGCCTCAGTGGCGCTGTCCTGCACAGCAGGGGCACCCAGACAACTTTAGCATCAACTCAGAAGTGACTGAATTCAGGCAGTTTGCCCCCAGAGAAATACCAGAGAAGATGACTTTATACGTTAAAAGACAGAGATGAACTCCTAGAAGTATCTGAGACACAAACCATTAACTTTTCTGCGGACTAACATCAAGAACTTAAATCACACAGCTTTGGAGAGACTTTGGCAGACCAGTGTTTCTTCTATTAAATATTTCTGAGCATAGCAATTTTTGAATCTCATGGACCAAATCTACATGTTACAAACAAACCAGTTACAGTTTCCAGAGAACACATTAGTGTGCCCTTTATTCAGGGCTTTAACTTTATTCAGTTACTCCTTTTAAATTCATGCTAAAAAAACCTCACCAAGTTGAGAAGTCCAGTCCTAAAACACACATCACTGCTTAAAACTTGTGCACGTAACTTGGACTGATTATGAAAGGGGGTTTTCAACTAAGAATTGAAAGTGCTTGAGAGTACCTGAAAGCTGACAGCCTCCAAGTTTGCAGGAACACGATACAATTTCTTTGTCTCATTGTGCTTCACTGTTGTACATCGTCCTCCATTGAATGAGTTGCCAAGGACTTCCCCTCGACTCTCTCCAGCCAGAATGTGAAATCTAACAGAAAAATAATATCCAGAGATTAAAAGATCCCAGAAAGATATATAGACTTGGATCATTTCAGTGGTATATAGCTGCACTGAAGATACTGCAGGTTTAAACCAACAAAGGATATGCTTTTTTCAAAGCATATTACTGCTTTGAAAAAAGCTTCTCTACAAGAACTCCTTATTCATATTTAACTTGCTCAAGAAAATAACATGTCCAAGCTGTAGCAGCAAACCTGTTTCCTACTTTCCATCGCTGTCCTCTAGATAATTACGGACAATGCCAGCAGAAGACTTCTCTAGTCATTCTTATTCAAAAGCAGAGAGATGATGAAAAATGGCCTGGGAAAACGAGTGGTTCTCCATTCATATCATGGATGATGTTATTAGAGCGCACTGAAATCATTCAAAAATGCAAGACCATGTGGGTCTACACTGCTTAAATCAGCAGTCTGGAAGAGATGGTGGTGGGTATTAAGATGTGAAAAAATTCATAGATCGTGCATAATCAGGCATCTTTAGACGAACATCCTCCAAGCTTCTGAAATGCTTTGACATAACCAAACCAGAAATTGCTGATAAGTGATATACCAGGTGCTGTGAGGGCAGTCCAGGTCCTTCAGACAGCAGTGCTCTCTGACAGCTCTTTCTATTGTCTCTAGTACAGCAATCAGCACAGAAGGGAGCCTAAGCCTGGAAAACGGAGTGGGCAAATTCTAGCCTGATTGATTAATTGCATTCTTATAATCTCTTGTTAATTCTAATTTGAGAGATTATCTGTTTTAATGGGATACTTTCACATGCTAATATGGGTTTTATCTTATTTATGCAAGTTAGTGAGATAAGATTTCATCATGTCTATGAGACAAGCAAACAAAACTGCCTTACCCACTGCCTATTAAATGCACACTTGGGATGCTGTCATACTTTCTGTTACACGGTGACTTTTTCTTCCCACAGTTTCTTTCATCTGAGTTGTCCCCACAGTCATTTTCCCCATTGCATTCCAGTTCTTTTGCAATACAACGACCTGCAAATAAAGCAGCGAGAAGCTTTATGCAAAAAGTCATTAAGTCTGAATGGAGAAGAAGGAAAAAGAGGAAAAAAACCCTGCAAGCAGTCAGTCTCTTCTCTTTCCCTAGTAAAGGTGTGAGTTTTTCTGAGGAACCAACAGTAAGGCAAAACAGGCCTTGATTTTTCTAGCAAGAAACAGTTGTTTCAGCTCTACTTATTTGCCTTTCTTGGGAGCTATAGTGGCTTAATTTAAGGTTTAGCAAAAAGACATGTGGATGAGGCTGTTTTTTGTTTAATCAGCTATATTTAAATTGAAGCAAAAAATAAATTCCCACAAGAAGGCTTACAAATTTAATAAAAACAGTCCAAGTTTGAACTCAGACAGACTGAATCTCTAGTCCAGTAAACTTTCTCCCTGCCCCTTTCCCTCAAACTTGTACATGAGATATACAAGCTCCAGATCACCTGAGCCTCAAATAAACAAACGATATCTTTAATCTTTTGACTATCTAATAGTTTCACGATTATGTAATGAAGAGTCTCATTACCACTTTCACACTGGAATTTTTTTTTGCAGTCAACTTCCACTATGTTGCAGAGTTTAGTTGGGAAGCATGGGCGGGAATCCACCAGTTGCTCAGTACAGGCCTGACCCCCAAACTGTGATGGGCGAAGGAGCGACCGAACACGAAACTGAGAGGAAGAGGAAATGAAAACAGAGTTATTTGTGTGTATTTTGTAGCTAAGGCACCTTGGTGGCCCCTCAGGCAGAGCCACATGCTGCAGTGCTGCTAAAGACTTTTGGAGCCAGAACCCTGAAGGAAGTCATCAGTTATTCTCGTCCTTAGGTCCTGTCATGCCATCACCTCAGGTAAGGCAGGCAGGGAACTGAAATCCAAGAGCCTCAGTGGCCCTGATGGAGTATATGTAATTAAACTTTTGATGGCCTGGGCTGTATCACATGAAGAAGCGAAAATACAGTCTCTGTCTCTTCAGTTTAAAGGGTAGAGTAGGAAACGGTATGTGAATAGCCTACCTAAAATTTTTCTTCATCGTCACTGCTGAAACAAAAGTACTATGACAATAGCATATTCCCATTCCTAAATCAGCTGGCCTGGCTCCCATTGTTTCACTGGCTCCCACTTACAGGGGCCCCTCATTTGAGGAGCACTAGGTGACTGCACAAGATGAAAACAGTTCTCCTGAAAAATTCTGTCTCTAAAGATCTGGGAGCAAAACCTGGAACTCACTTTTGTTTTTTTTCCTCCCCGTCTCGGAACCCGCCACACAGAGTAATGAAGCTGCAGGCTGCTAGACAAATCACTTCAGGTAGATTTCACTGGTAAGCCCTTGAGGTAGGGTGAAAAACATCTTCATACAGCTGAGCTGCTCCTTCTCTAAGATTTTTCCCCGTATGATAACTGTTTCCTTGTAGACTTCCTTCACTGTAGACCCCAAGTGAAACAACGCAGGAGGACCTCTACTAAAACCAGTGTAACTAGGTAACTATTAAGTGTGGGTGCAGAGGAGCAACACAAGATCATCTGAACTTTTGAACTCAAGATAACATTTCCTTGTACTCCATTTGGGCCCCTTAATACAGTTACTTCATTGTTTATGCGGAGCTTCAATCTGCTCATCCCCTCCCACTTATTAGGAGCTTGCTTATAGTGATCTTCACATTCATCTTGGAAGTCACACCCTTCATGTCCTCTGTTCTGATGGCTGTTAGTTTTTATAAGGATCATAAGGAAGAGTTTGAAGGGAAAATGGAGCTCAGCCTACAAAAGCACTTTTCTGCTTGAAACAACAGACATGCTGCATCAGTATTTAAAATCAATTTAAAAAATGGAACAATGTTTTATATATCAATGCCTAAGTAAGAAAACTGACACTTGAACAAGAGCCTGTTAAGCACACAGAATCCAGTTCAATTGAGAGCAATGTCCCCTTTCAGCTCTTGTAGCTTGTTTGCTGTCTCCTGCTGTCTTTCTCTGCTCTGCTCTCATGCTCTCTATCCCAGCTGCAGGATAGGATCCCACAGGACAGTTAGCATATCTCATGCCTAGAGCTAACAGTTTCTTCATGGACTTCTACACTGGGCTGGTCTCATCTTGCACAGGCAGAATCAGAAATAAGTCTATCAAAAGTCTAAGGATATACTTATGACACCTAACAGGTAGTCAGGCCTGGATTTCTGAAGCTGCATGGGACCTTCAGAGGGAGAACTGTAGGCTGTGTCTGCACAGACACTGGGAGTTGATCTCATGGTCAGGCCCAAGCTGAGACCCACCAGCCAGGTAACGGCTATTAACAACCTGCACTTCACTAACCTGTAACCTCATATCTGTCAGGTCCCCATTTTGTTAGGTCAAACTGACTTTACCTGCTCTTTCACCTCTCCCCTCTCTGCCAGAGAGGGTATCCAGGTGGCAAAGACCTTGCACACTGGAAGCGTTCCAGCAGTCCTACAACTAACTCCTAGCTCTACTGCCAGTCAATAGACACAAGCCTAAGAGCAGAAAACACCATCTGGAGAATGGATCCCCAAAGGGTTTTGTTCTACAAATATTAAGCACATCCACGTGGCTTCTGTGTAAGCTACAAAGGGTTGGGAAACAGCGTTCTGGATTTCTTGACAGCACTCTCAAACTGTTCCTGAGTATCAGTGTAAAATGCAGCCTGAGCACTCCCAGCCAGTGCCAATTAGGACTTACCATTTAACTCTTTTCAATGGATGATTTGATCCTATTACTTTTCTTGTCTTTAGAAAGTATAAAAATGCTGTGGATTAGTCATAAAGATTCCGTGACTTTCTCTTACTTAAACAGACATCCAAACTCTATGGCTTAATTTATCCTCTATGTGGAAACTCATTTATAATGACAACAGTGGCACTTTTCAAGTTCTCATAAATGGGTTAGCACTACTAAATTGCCCCTTTCTGTTGTGATCTCCTTATTTTAACGTTCCCTCCAGCTCCTACTGTTATGATAATTTATAACCAATTTCCCTTGTTAATTTAAACTGTCATTTTGCAGCTCAGTTTCCATAAAGTTAAATGTCTGAAATGAAGGCAACTCTTTAGTATCATTTATTGCATCCATATAATAAGTTTTCTACCTACTTGTTTTTTAACACACGGGTCACATTCTGACCAAGGACCAAAGTCTCCAAGCTGACAGTTGATAGGACATGCTTGCTGGTTACATGCACGAGACTCCTGCTTTGTGCATAGCTGGTCACAGAAGTTTTGCATATAATATTCATCCATTCTTATTTGCCTAAAAAAATTAATTGAAAAAGTTACACTAGAAAGGGAACATAGACAGACTGTAGACAGATATTCTCTAACTGTGGGTGAAGGCTAAAGATAATGATTTGAACCCAATCAAAAAAATCCTTAGAGTGATAACAGGCAGCTGTGAAATGTTGACTGAAAGAAAAATCCAAATGTATCAAAAGTTTATGGATCAAAAAACTTGATTTTGATCCATCTCACTTTGAATGTCCCAAGGGATGGCTTTGGAAAGAGAGCCAAGACGGAAAGAGGGGAATTCTAGCCAATTTAGAATATGCCAGTGAATTGCATCTAGTTTGGTGACGCTGAACATTCAGTTGACTTTAATTGTTGTTGAAAATTAATCCTACAGGGAGGAGCTTTGTGTGGGCTTGCCATGCCATAGCTTACACCTCCCATAACATTGCTATACATGGGGCAGACCTCCCAGAATGGGGCTCTGAGCCCTCCTATGCCCCCCTACCACCATTTGCTCACATGGGCTGGGTGCTCAAGTGCACATGGCTGGCAAAGCCAATTTAGGACAAAGCTGTTCTCTCCTCACTAGGCGTGTTGGAAGAAATAAGTTCATTTGCAGGTTCATTTGTAATGCACTATATACCTAACCTTGAAAATGTGTAAATCTTACAATTAAAAAAAATTATTCACCTGGTAAACACTTGGATATGGCAATTTTTATTTTTCAGTATGTTATGGAAGCAGGAGCTTCAGAGACAACTGCTCCTCCCCAGATATTTTCAGATATGTTTTCAGAAGACAATTAGAAACATCAAAATAAAAATAGAGAAGTAATTTGGCCCTACCTGTGCCTTGTCTGTGTTCCATAATTGCAGGTTTGTGAACAGCTGGACCATGGACCCCAAGGATAGTGTTCACAGTAGCACCCCTGGCTGCTCTCAATCACCAGGCCCAGCAGGATGAAGTGAATTAAAATAGCCTTGTCTATACTGAACGTGTTCATCTACAGCAAATGGACAGGTAACACAAAAGCACACATAACTGGAGCATTCACAGTTGTGCCCAGGTCACAGTAATATATTTGTTTTGATGCTGAAAGTCTGTAAGTCTGACTCACAATACAAAGTCACTTACCCATGTACCTGGAAAGTGGCAACAATGCATGAGATGCATCAACAATTTAGTTAATACTTCAAGGACCAGTCGTAGAAATCACAATGGCTATTTTTGCCACTAATTTGTCCAAAGTACTAATCGCGACTGCACGTTATTTCAGTTTAACAAATTGTTTATAAAACCTTTTGAATATGTGACAGAGATTTGCTGTTGCCCATATTTTTCTAATGGTATAGCCAAAAATATTTTCTAGGAATGAGAATAAAAGCATGAGCCAGTTTCTTCTAAACAACATACAAAATAAGCACAGAAACTTAAGATTGGCCAGGCCTAATCTATTACATCTTAGCTATATGCCTAAAATCACCCTTTGCATAAGCACATTGTTGCAGGGGATCCTTTTTTCAGCCACTTGTTGCTGTTATTCTTAGTTTTGACTATCTGGTCTAAACCATAGACCATCGCTATTCAGAATCGTCCTTGATCCTCTAGTCAAACTTTATTTCATGAAGATGAAGGTTATAGATAGTCTTTGAGAAGGAATAATTCTTGGTAAACTTGAACAATGTCTTCCAGACAAACCATTTATTCATTGAAAAAGGCAAAAGTTATTTTCCTCAACCTGAGAGCAAATAAACAGGCGATTTGATAGACTGTTATGGTAGAACACAATGATTTTGTTTTGCCAGGCTATAGTTCTAGCCTCAAAAACCCAAAACCATCACTGAGAAAAAGCAAAGGTTCTTTTTTTTTTTTTAAATCAGGTCAAAAAAAACTTTAGTCAGCAAACTGCACAAGTCCTTGCCCAGCTCTAATGTGGAACTCAGATTGCTTTTTACACAATAATTCACCAATGAACAAGCCTCTCTAAGCAAGATTTTTTTAAGTATAATCCACACCAAAAGACTGGTGTAACTAAATGCAGAGAAACCAACTACCTTGCCAATGAACCAAGAAGACAACAGGTATTAGATCTTTTTCCTTACCTGGAGTTCCTGGCTCCAGCGATGCCCAATTAGAAAACAGATTCTATATAATTCTCTCTTAGCTTAATTCCTTCTCTGAACATAGATAAAATTCTCATCTGTTAACAAATTTCCAGCCAATGAGTGTCTGAAGTGTATTAATAGCCTTAAAAATGTTAAGTACACGATAGAGATGAATTGAACCTTTTAAATAAAAATATATATATATATCAGCACACTTAGTCTTGATACCTGTATGCCTTGAAGTCAACAAAAAAACCCTTCCTTATCAGCTTACTGTAAGACTGTTGGTTACAAAGTCAACTTTGCAGACTGATGTGACCTCAGTGCAGTTTGTAGCAGCCTCTTAAAAGTCTGGGAGGTTTTGTTTGATTTAGTTATCCGTTAATGAAAGGCAGATCTGGTCTGATGACAGAAACATTCAGAAGCACCACCAAAGAAACCTTCAGCCACAGATCTTTTCTAGTGAATTGTACTGAAATGCCTCTCCTTACATATGTAGATAAGGAAATATGCCATTCCTCCAACATGAGCAGTCAGAAAAAGATATGTTTGCATTAGGCCACAATGGCTTGACCTACTGCAGGTCTCCTTGAACTGCCTGATGGCAGAGTCACTCTGCTCTCAATGTGAAGGCAGAAGAATGAGAGCCCATTAAGCTGGCACATGCTCATAATTCACTGCTATTTGTAAAGACCACTAGGAAACAGAACAGGAGACAAATGCAGATGGCTTCACTGCCCATATGTCCCAGGCAGCTGCCAGCTCGCTTGCAAGTAGACCAGCTGATCAGAGTAATTAAGGGTCTGGACCAGGACCGCTCTTGTAGTTGAAGCAACTAGTGAAGAGAGCTTCTCCTAAGCATTACAGCTCACCTCATGCCATTGCAGGACTGTTCTCAACAACATAGTTCTCAACAATATATTTCTCAGTTCCTTGCAAGCTCTGTCTATAGGACGTGCTTGCAGCAATCTCACCCTTTTCTGCCCTGGCTAGAGATCAGCACCTGCAAATTCAAATCCATTCCTTAAGGTATGATGTGTTCAGGCATCCAAATAGCAAGCAACACCCTAATGTTAACAATTCACTTCCCGTTCACTTTCTGCCTAGGCAGTGAGGCACTCACAAGGTATCTTCATGGCTTTTTAAAATCATGAGAAATAAAATACATACAAAATCTGTGTAAAGAAACATACACTTAGAAATATAATCAGCAATAAGGCATGGGGGTGGTTCATGCAAGCAAAGCAGCCTTCTGGGACGGAGTTTCAAATGGAAAGGCATTTGCATTAAAAAAAGCTCCTCCTTTGGACTGCAGTCCTGCCTGCTTTTACGCACACACGACTTTGTCTCTGGTCAGGAGCACTGGTCCAGCATTCCCAAGAAGCCAAAGCACTATCATTGGATTCAAACTGGGAGAAACCTAGAGAGGCCTGTGTGTAGAAGCACATCATTTTACAGCACTTTTTGGAATTCAGGAGCAGGTACAACAGTCTACGCACATATCCACGGCCTCAGCTTAATTACTTCTATAAGAATCATCTCTCCAGCAAAACAAACATAACATTCCTTCATCTCTGTTGCAGTGCTTTTATAAAACATCATTTGTCAAAGAAAGGAGAAATGTTCGCTCATAGGGTGCCAAGAAGTCCAGTGAGTATTCTGCCTGAGATTATGGCGTTTCTGACCGAGTTTCACAGGATCAGATCTGAATTTCACCTCATCTCTTTCAGGTATCTAACTCCTCCTACTGAGAAAACACTTGTTATCCTCCTAAGTCAACTTCTAAACCTCACCGAGGGCAGCCTATGTTCTCACCTCAGGGCACTGCTCAAGGGAAAACACTGTGAAGTTGAAAGAGCAGAAAGAAGGGAGCAAACTCCACCATATCTTTTGGGAGGTAGTAAGACAGAAGCCAAATTCAGTTTCAACTTAAATTACACCCCCTCATACCCTAGCTCCAAGATAGGAAGAACTGACAGGAAGACTCATTCTGCCCTAGTTTTCACAATCTTTTCTTATTTAGTTGACAGTTACCACATATGTCCAGTTCTTTGGATGACAAACAGCAACAGTTGACTGAAAAACTGCCCAGTCATTTCACACAGATCTTGCACACCTGACTTGAGCTGTCAGCTTTCACATCCACTGTAGAGGAAGTCTGAAGTTTTAAGAGCATAAACTGACACTGTTCACAAGACATTTTTTTCCTCAAAATCTTCCTGGAAACAGACAAAAGAAATCTCTCATCGCTACATGGCAGGTTAAAATTTAATATTAGCCTGGACTCGGAGGGAAACAGGCTTCACACTTCATTCAATAATTCAGTGAGCCTTTTCTCCTCTTTAAATGTTATCACCCTACGTGCCCCCCACGAGAAGGGATATTGAAACAAACAAACAAAAAAAAAAAACAAGGCACCTTTAAGCGTGAAAGGCCATTGAACGTCTTCAATATTGAAGCATTTTGACATATCCTATGGCAATAAAAAAAAGTGAACCATAAAATATTTTATTTCCCTCATCCATCACAGGGTGCCTCGATGATAAGGGTGACATTATCTCCCAGCACCAAGGCAGTCAGCCTTGCCTGTAGCAGGACCAGTCACTTATGCTTTCCTTCACTTGTAAACCCACGCTGCTTCCCCCCTTGTAGCTCCTGCTTTGACCGCTGCTCTGAAAGAGGTCTCGAGTTTAAGAACAGATGCAGAGAGGGTTGGAGGAGGCGCTACACCAGCACAGAGCACTGCAGAACAGCAGCATTCGAAGAGGGAGGCAACTTCTGTTCAAGGATCCTGTTATTGGAATCAGATTTTATGCTGTGGGATTTAGGAGCGCTAAATTAAAACTGCCATCTCGGGCTACTTTGTAGAGGGTTGAACAGTCAGGCATTCTCTCTCCTATTTTACGAGTTTGCTGCTCCTTGTTCTTAATTAACAAGCCACAAGTATTTGAGGCATCTATTAGTAATCACTGGAATAGCATCCCCACATGTTTGCCATTGCACATCTTTATTTAACCGGTGAAATTCACCTGCAAGTCAGTAAATTCTCCATTCAAAAGATAATTCCCTGTCTCCACAGACAGAACAGTTTCACACCAGGTGGTTCTACGTCTCTGGGTTTTGATTTTGAAAAAAAGTAATAATTATCCTTTCTGTACACACCAGCTAGAAGGAGAAGCGTCCCCATAGGAAAAGTTCCCGCTGCTCATGACTGGGGTACCAGGCAGCTCTTGGGTCTCCACTGGGATCAGAGAGATGGCATAGCAAATGGCACTAGACAAGTGCTCACAGAGCTGGCCTTCAGCATCTCCTTGTCACTGACTAGGTTGTGCCAAGCTCCAGCTGTCTCTTGGGGCTACCATGAGCCCTGCCAACAGCAGAAGTGCTTTTGCAATACTGATGCCTGCTGGCTCTGGCTTAGAAAGGTGTTAAATACATGCTACAAGTTAGAAACTTGCCTTTCCACTTCCCTGAAGTTTGGAGGGGCTTCCTGGGCCACTGGAGTAGAACAAACTTTTAAATCGCCTCTTAAAAAGGAGTTGGAAAGAAGCTATGGTGCCTGACCTGTGAAGCCATCTTAACTTCAGCAGGGAAACAAACGTTTCATGGAGGTGTAAGCAAGGCGAGATAAGTGCTCTGACCTCAGGATTTCAACAGGAAAGCTGTGGGAAGCAGCAAAGAGGCTGCTCAGAGGTTCCAGAGCAAAATTGGTCACCTCCTTGGATGATATGCTTTCAGGCAGCTTTGCTCAGGTCAACACACAATCTGAGGTGTTTAGCTTCAAGGAGAAGATTCACTGGTTGCACGATCAGCCAAGGGTGGGTGGACAAGGAAAAAAGATTTTCCAGCTCAGAGTCTTCCTTTGTTTTGATGCTTTCAGATCACTATTTTATCATTTCCTCCTTCCACAAAGGAACTGGAATTTAAATTACAACCTTTCACCTTTAAGAGCACCGTTTGATTTCAACCCCACTAATGCTCAGGGACTGCTTTGACAAACTGAAGCACAGATACAGGATCGCTGGAGTACAACTACAACATAACAGGAGTCCCTGAGAGCAGCAAAAGCACCCTTTCCGTCAGGAGCTGAAATGCTTAGAAGTGGATTTTACACTCCATACAATAGAAGAGCAAGAGTCCAGGGAAATTAAAATCCCAGCTTTTCTGAATTTGTAGGACATTCTAGCAGCAGAGGACACGGAACCAACCAGAAATATTGTGTACTTGCAATCATTCAGTGCACAGCTGCCTTACCTCCTTACTGTGGATGGATATAAAGCCCTCCGCTGTTTGCATAACACCATGCTTGCCAGACTGCTCACCGAGGAAGGGTATTTGGATGGCAGAAGGATGAAGAAGGTCTGAGCCCATTTCAGGGGAGAGTAGTATGTCCCACACTGTAGGAGATGAAAACACTGAAGACTCCTCAAGCGGAGCAGCAAAGAACCCACTTTAGACAGGACTGCAGGACTTATGGGAAAGGAAGCAGGCAAGAAAGCACCTGATGATAGTTAGTGATGGGTACCCAGCTGGAAGGAGTAGGTATGAGCTGGGGCTCAAGACCCACTTCTTGTAGCAAAGTAGCACTGGACTTCTCCCAAAATTCTTAGGTGAACTGGGCTTTACCTTATAACGTTTCCCAGAATAAACAAAACCTACCACTAGGCAGTGCTGAAGCAAGTGATTTATTTAATTACTTGTTTTCCTGATTAGCATTTCATAAGTACTAATAAGATGACAGAATTATCACTAACCAGTGTAACATACTCTGGTCATTACTTTCATAAGAGGGCAATTGAAATGTTTGTGTTTGTCAAAATTTTAATGGAAATTGCTTTTTTAACAATCAAATTTTTTCATAGAAAATACCTACCTTTTTGCTAAACAGATTTAATCTGTGGAGTATCGAGAACAATCTGAAGTATGCACATCCAGCTCTCTTTCTAAAACCCTGTGAGTGCTTAAATCAAGGTGATTAAGCTTGACAAGATTAAGCTTGATAAGGGGTAGGATTTCCTCCATTCTCTACAGATATTGCTCAGTTTTTCATGCATCCAAATCAAATCACTCATTACATCAAAATTGCAAGAAACTTGAGAAAGAATTATATCCTAAAAGATGCACCAGGACAGATATCTGGTCCTGTGTATTCCTGCCTAGAAGGGGTGGGAAATCAGCTAGAGCTGTGACAACTGAAACTCATCGGCCCCTTTGGGTCACATACGTGTGCCATTGTCCATACTGGTAGAACTGGCCCGCTGCAGGGGAAGGGGGCTGCTTCCTCTCTGAGACAGCAATGCTGCTTTTCCCCGCTGCATCAGAAACCTGTACAGACCCCTCAGATCTGTTCCTTTCACTTCCTCCTTGGACAGCAAGAAAAGTATAGTATTTTCTACTGATGGTACCCCTCACTGCTTTTTACACCCATGGTAGGCACCCCCAGCACAACTTGTGCCTGCAGTAATAAGCAGCATCTTGCTGGAGGCTCTTTCTACCACCACTGCACCAGCTACCTGGACCTTTCAAACACCTGATTTAGAAAGACAAACTTTTCCGTTGGAGGCTGCATCTAGAAGTGCCTCATGTCACAGTGAATAATTCAAGTTACAAAATGGGGTTGGGTGCCCCTTTTTTACAGAGGAGGAGCTGTATAAAGATGAGTTTCCCTCACGGGAGCCAGAGGAGATACACCAAAGTCACCTCCACAGAAGCGACCTTTTTTTTGCTCTGTGGAGACAGTTAAGGACTACCCAAGTTACCATAAGATCCACTCAGCCTGTGGAGCGGTAAATGCACATAATAACACAGTAACAGGACATGAATGGCAGCTTTCCAGCCACTTACTCTCCTTCCTCAACGCTACATCAAGTGACTAGCGCACAGCTCATCCCTGTGAGCCACTTTGTCCTACAGTGGTAGTCTATCACCCAGCAACATGAGACCATGGTGCACTCACCTGCAGACATCTCCTAAGTTAATTCCAATCGCTATTTAAATCATTGAGCAAATTAACTCTCCCTTAATAACTATAGGCACCTGGAGGCTTTCATAGTACTGAAATGAGAGA
This sequence comes from Struthio camelus, assembly GCF_040807025.1. Classification (NCBI taxonomy): domain Eukaryota; kingdom Metazoa; phylum Chordata; class Aves; order Struthioniformes; family Struthionidae; genus Struthio; species Struthio camelus. Next base: position 53,632,668 of record NC_090981.1, on the reverse strand, counting down.
TGGATGTTAAGGACCAAGTTACCAAATGTGGTTAGTAGTTCTGGGAAAACTACAGAAATCTCTGAAAGGATTGGCAGCTAAGATATGCTGGAAGCTGTATCTGCATTTGCTTCTCCTACAAGAAGTGATAGTACTTCTGGGGTCCTAGCAAATATTAGGACAAGCAGTTGCAAGGCATGGGGCATTTGCGTAGCAGAGTTGAGTGGATATTTCCAACAAAAGACAGGAGAAAATGCTTGTTATTTAACATAACAAATAAGCCTGCAGCTATATCAACGCTTGATGTAGATGGGAGTACTGTGAGTAGTTGTGAGCTTACCTGAAGTTCAGGAGAGATTAGCTTGTGTCACAGCTGCTCAGCCTTTCCCCAGTACTTACCAGTGCAGCCTCTCCCTGTTTGTAGTGAGATAGCTGTGATATGCACGGCCTGCCTAAAGGCTCTATTCTTTAGGTCATGGAAAGTACATGGGAAAAGGCTCTATTGCAGTCCATTGGAGGAAAAGCAAAGCCATGCTGCACATGCTTTGCAACTGAGTAAGCTGTTCACTTTCTTGTGTAGGGAGGGAAGGTCTAGAAATGTACACTATAAATTGAAATTTTCTTTTACAAGTTCCACAAACTAACTTCAATTTGCTTTCAGTTAAGTTTGCTGGTGGTAGCTCTTCTCTTCCTGAAAGAGACAAGATGGCACTGAAAATGCTGAGAGTAGGAAGAAAAGATCCTGCTTGATAGAAAAACAGACAGAAATAGCTTCCAAAGGAGATAAAGGTATTAGAAGCAGTGTTCATGCTAAGCTACTGGTTGCATCTGATACAGGATACCACCAGCCTGGAAGAAAGGCTCAGCATAGCTGATGCTGGCCTGCTGCTCAAGGCAAGCTTGCAATTGCTACTACAGGCCTCAGATTTGCCATCTGGAAACCTAGGCAGAATATTGGCAAGGCTTTGGTCAGGAGCAGGATTAGGGCTATGTCAAAAGGAACAACGTGAAGCAAGAAGGATTCCTGAGAAACAATGGCATTTAAAATTGAGAAATAAGCAGACCAGAACCCTAATGCCACATTGCAGGGAAGAAGGTGCTGGGAATTGTGCTCCTTCCTGGGAACCACTTCTGCATGCCAGCTCTGCCGGTTGCTGCTCAGACCCACTGCTGCTGTGCAAAAAGAGAGACTATCTTCTTGCACTGCTGTTTTCTCAGGGGCCTTTTGAACTCCTGGGAAGATCTCCTTTGCTCAGCAGGAGCTAACAAATGATCAGCCTCATCCAGTATTAGACAGAGATCAGACAGGCAATTTCTCTGAGGCAGAAGTGTCCCGCTGCCTCCGCGCGTGCAATGCTTCGAGATCGTCCCTTCCTGCAGTACAGCCAGTGCCACCCTACACATTCTGCACGGCCATAGGATACTGCGAGGAAAAGCCTTGAACCGAAGCGGAGACCTCCTGTCTCACGAAAGACTGACACGATATTCCTGCAATAGCTTCATGCCTCCATAGTGTCCCTTCTAACCAGATAAAATCCTGTTCAGGCAAAGTGCCTGTCTGTGTAGGCTTTCCTGTAGGATGGAGGTTCGCTGGGCGAACACGTTTCCATGCAGGAGTCACAGGCTGTGCTCGCACGGCGGCGGTAGGACCAACGGTGCCCGTAGCTGGCAACAGCAATTGCAGGAGCAAGGAAAGGAGCTGAATATTTTCCTCTAATTTATTATCTGACCCCAGTAAAATAACGTTACCTTCTGCCTAAGTGGAGATGCTGGATTTAATTAACTTCTATGAAGTATTTCAAATGCAACAAGACGGAGAAAAGCTTTTTTATGACTAATCTGTCAATAGCAGAAAAATAGGCAAACTGGAAGTAACACTGTGTGCTTAGATATAATTAAACTTATCATCAGTATGCTTAGATCTAAATAAAAACCATTAAGCTGTGTTGTTCCTTCAGGCATCACGATACGGAATCTGTGAACAAACTTATATTCCAGAAGAATCCTCCCCACTGAAGCCAATGTTTGCAGTCTGATTTATGACTCTGTTTCCCCTCTTCTACTTTACTACCCATATAGCAGTGCTCCTCTAACCTTTAAGTGCTGTGTTCACATGGCACAAGCTGCCTTAAAATAAAAATGTCTGTAAATCCCACATGAGTGTCAGCAAAACATTTCTCCCCATACTGTCCCCCTGCCTTGGGCCCGAGTAAGGAGTTCTGAGAGAACTGGTACAGCTGGGCTGTCTGATTAAAAGCTTTTGGATGTGACTTAAAAGCTCTGTGAAAACTGTCTTGTTTAACAAAAACAGCGAAGTCTCCTTCAAAAGCTTTTTCATCCTCGTCTGTAATTACAGATCAGTAAATGCAAAGACCTGAGGAAGTGTCCACTTGCCTTTAGAAATTCAGTAGACCTTCTCTTGTGTGCTGCAAAGTTGGGGTTAAACCCTCCTGCACTAATATTTGCTGACTGTTTGAGATTTTCCCTGTAGTACACACTGTATCTTAGCTGATTTGAACACATCTAACACCAGCCCGTTGATGTTTGGCAGTATCAGTTTAAAAGTCTATCAAACCCATTCCGGCCACTAATGTGAGTTATTTTATTTATAGATTTTTTGCTTTGCATTAGCAACAAAGAATTTTGCCAAGTAGGAGTATAGGCCTGGAAGAGATTTTCTTGGTCCTGCTGTTAGAAGTACCTAAATCATGCTTAATTTATCAGATTTAATACTATAATCTAGTGCTTTTGTTCCCGTTCCTTGTGGAATAAGACTCTAAAATCTCACTGCATTGATAGCTATAAAAACTATTTTACCTTTATTTCTGGCCAGCTTAGTTCCATCTGCTATTATGCTAATATTAAACTTTTGCTTAAATCGTTCTTTTTTCTTTCTGGGGTATTTCAAAGCAAGAAGAAATGGTACAGTTCTCTCTGCTTTGGACAAGCCCTTTCACTCACCCTTCCATTGCCACTCATGTTAAACTTCCTAGCCCTTCCTCCCTTTTTTTTTTTTCCTAGAGGTGACCAGAATCTGGCCAGATGTGTCACCAGTACCTTGTATGCCTTCTAATTTCTTTGTGAAATTCCTTGCCAGACAAACCATAGGTCTTTTCCATTCCTTCCTTGCACTGTTAACTGATCCATTCTGCAATGAAGTAGCACATACCTTCCTCTCTTTCAGGCTCAGGGGACCCCGACTTAGGAAGACACATGGCATTAGCCAAAGGCTCATGATCCTGGAGGAGCTCCCTAGTAGGTTCCCACTGTGCTTGAGGGGAAGCTCTGGATAGATTTGCATGTTGGAAATCAGAGGTGCACTCTAGAGGTCACTCTAGGTATCTTGGTGTTGGGTTTCCTTTGTTTTTAAGCGTTTATCCCTTTTGGAAGAAACAAGCACCACATTAGCTTTCCGTTCTTTCTGAAACAGGTTAAAGAAGAGGAGTTGTGGGAGCTGTCACTGACACAGGAGGACCAGGGAAATCCACAGAGGTTTTGGTAAGAAAGAAATAAAGCAAGAGCAGGACCAGGAAAAGGCCAGACATTCACAGGATCCCTAATAGGGCCCGTACGAGAAGTGTGGGTTGCAGGAACAAATGCACGTGTCTCTCCACGTTAAGTAGGAGGCACTCCTCAGGGACTGGGGGGACATGTCTCTCGGGCGGCTGCCTCTGCCCGCAGACACCTTGGAGCTGTGGGGCTGGGGCACCTGGCAGGCGCGCGGTTCTTGTCACGTGGGGTATGAGCAGCCTGACAGTGTGGATGGGGCAGCAGGGCAAAGCCTGCACCGCTAGTACTCAACCAGGCAAAACTGGCCCCTGGAAGCACTTACACTGGTTGGCACTGAGAGGCCGGACTCCTTCCTAAGGGTGTCTTGGCAATTGCGTCTCTGTGTGATGAGCTGCCAACTGTTGACCACCAAAACTATGTGAGCGGGGAGGTGTGTAAGAGCCAAACCCCGCCACGCACCCGGCACCGAGAACCTGGGCCAGCACAGGGAACCTGCACAAGGACTGCAGTGATGTTACCCTCCAAGATTTACCTTAACGCCTAGCTGAAGAAAACAGTGCTCCCCAGCACATGCTGGGACACCGTCTCTGGGCCGGAGAGATGAAGGGGCATTTGAACAGTTACCTTTCTTTCTCCCTGAAAGATAAAACAACCTGCCAGCTAGCATAAATGGCAGCCTGTAGGCAGCAAAACATCCCCCATCCCTTTAGCGTCTTTCCTCCAGCAGTGTTTTCACAGAAGCTGTCAGGGAACATCTTCCATCACTAAACTTCCTTCTGCCTTGTGCAGAAGGACTCAGGGGCAGAGCAGCTGCTACTGCATCAGACCAGGAGGATGCATGATGTTCGTCTGTGCTCCCACAGACTGACATCTTCATTTCTTCTTCTCTAGTGTTCCCTCTGTTCTCCAGTACAGTTAGTTCACACTGAAAGAATGCATTTTTTCTTTTTTTAAAAAAAACTTTGCCTAGAATATGTGAAATATGGTGGCACTTTCCCTCAGATGTAGTGCATTGCAATGAGAATGCTAACTCAAAATAGTATCCTCAGAGACGGACCACCATTTCACAACCTCGATGTTGACATAAGGTTTACAAATGGTTTCCCTGAAAACACTCTAAAAATGCAGAATGCATTTGAAATGCGTGCCAAGTTTTAATTTAATTTCAGTTGAGGTCCTGTATAAATAAGATTCAATAATAAAACTTTTTAAATTGAGGCTTACAAGAAAGGTAGCAGCTCCTGTCAGTACAGAGCAGCAGTATCAAAAAGTCTGAATGTAATGTCATTACACTGGCAGAGATCTTTGTGTGCTGTTTCAACAATTGATAGAATAGCAACCTGTTTCCATGCTTACTCTATCACAACTTGAGTTTTACTTTCAATGAGGCAAATGGAGGAAAAGCAAATGCTGCTTCTCCAATTCCAAATTATATCCCTTTGGACAGGAAATGTGTAGTCCTTAAGAAGAACAAATCATTTTGCTGTGAAAGGCTGCAGAAAGTAGGATAGCAGAGAGAGGATACTGCTGCAATTATATTAAACTGTACTGTATATTAGTTACTCACAGTGTGGTTAACTGAAAGTGATTCTTATGAATCTTTCTCTGATAAGTCTTTCATTAATTCTGCTAAGCGTTCCTGAGTAGAATCGTTATCTGATATCATGTTTCATGTAATCTTTTTGAGGTAATCTGTCTTTTTTGGAACAGACTCTGAGCTGCTGCATTTGTATCAGTTCAGAGCCGAAGTGCTGGAATTATTGGAGTTTTAAGATCAAGCAATATCTACAGAGGGTCAGTACAACATGGAAACCAGCTGACATTTTACCCACAACAGAGCAGTAAAAACACTAAACTGCTGAGAGGCAGTTTTTTGTTCTAGCCCTGTCTGAACAACAAGAAAATTGCAATCTAAACAGCCACATTAGCTTTGCAACACAAGTACGTCTGCCCTACTGTCTGCCTTGGAGTTAGCTAGATAATTTGCTAAATCATTGTATGCTCCAGAATAGAGCAATGATGTTACTGGAAACTAAACATTTTTAGATAAATGAAGTAATTGCAGCAGAAAACAAAATCTGTCCTATGAGGTTCAGAAATGCTACATAAACTGGCTTAAATGAGACTCTGCTCTCAGACGTATATATCACTGTGCTCAGGCATGAGGCAGCTCCAAACCAGGCTAGCATAACACACAAAACTATAAGACACTCTAGGAAAGAAGAGTTTGTTGTAATGGATCAACTTTTAAGCTAGAATGTATCTTACTAACCTTTTCCACAGCAGAGATTAATGATCCCCAGCCAATACTATTGCACTGGGTTTGAGTGTCTGTAAAAGGTATATGCATGTTTTATTTGTTTTTATATGTATATATACTACATAAATACATATACATATTTAAAAGATACCAAATCTTGATATATAATTCCACCAGTTCCTCCTTTTCCCCTCTGTTTGGCTATATAGACATAAATCCCACTGTGTGCTGTGGAAACCCATTGCCTTTAGGGGTTCAGTGCTGGAAGAGATGCACATGATGTAGATTTACCAGTGCAAATGCAGTCAGTGTCAGCAGGGGTTTGTACACTATCTCAAGGTCAGGGCAATTCCCACACCGCAGCTGGAAGTCCACAGCGTCAAAGCATGGATGAGGGCAGAGGAGACTTTTTGGTTTAATTTCTGTTGTTCAGCCACAGTGGGGTTACACTTCTGTTGCACGCGCTGTCTGCACGCGGGGGATGTCATGCGTGGCTGGTGTACAGTGATTTCACAGGCAGGGGAACACTCGAGGCTGCAGGTTTTCTTCCACTCTCAGCCATTTCTCAGTTCGGTAAAATTCAGACCAAGGGAGAGTGAGGGTTTTATCAAGGTCCTTTTGGCCTATCCTTTGTCCCTGGTCTGGGGACATGTATGGGGAGGGAGCCACGGACCACAGCATGTGAGCAATGCCCTGCTGGCAACTTCATAGCTCTTTGCAGAAAACGGATCCAAGGGGATGGTTTTAAGAACAGAAATATTCCCTGTGCCTCTGCATTTGTGTCTATCCACCCGACCCTGTCGGTGCCTGACTTTCTGCCTGATACGGAGTGAGAAAAGAAACGAGCGTCTCAAATTTCATCTTCTTTAGAAAAGTTTACATATCAAGTTAATACTAAGGAGAGAAATGAACAAAGCCTTGGGGGAAAAAAAAAGGGGGTTCTTCGCTGGTATGTGTATTTTTCATGTCATAAAGGCGCGATACCTCAGTCCTCCAAGCACTGATGTGAATGAATGACTTTATGTCCCAAAACAGGTTCTTTGAGAGATTTAAATCTCCAGAAATAATTAATTAAATATGAAGTTGTATGATCAGTAGCAAAATTCTTGTAGTACTTCCGCAGGCAAGCTTCACCACTAGGGAGCACCAAAAGACAAACTATTTTAGAGTTTTCTGGTGTTGAAATCAAAACATAAATACAAAAGAACAATATAGAAGCCTTTTGACACTGATACAATAAACATTTAAAGTTGTAATTTAAAAAAATTGCTTACTGAAAATGTAGATGAGTCAGGGGCAATAGGGCAAGAGATTTTAATTTATTTGATCACTAATCAAGATGATACCAATCAAGAGCTGCGCTGAATCATCTCGGCAACTGGTAGTTCTTCTTTTTCCAGTTTCCATTGGATTGACATCTTTATCACAATCAAAAAAGACAAATACCAGGCACTGAAAGAGTCTTTCTCCACTGGATCTGAATCGTCTAGGTCAAATCTGAAGTATATTACAGAGCTGAGAGAAAAAAACACCTTGTTTTTCTCTGTGGCAGATCAGGATTAGAGGTTCCTGGCAGTGTTTGAAACTGTCTCAGAGTCAACTAGAGAAAATTCAGAGCTATAGGTCAAATCCTGGTCTGTACAGCCAAAATGACTGACCAGAGATTGTTGCCTTCGTTCATCTTCCTCTTGTCAGCTGCATGGCTACATATCCTCTTCATCCTCTCTTTCCATCTGAGCTGAACAGGAAACAGCAGCATGACTCTCCTGTCTATGCACAGTGTCAGACTCAGCTGTGAAACTTTTTGGACTTTCTGGTTTTAGCTGTGTATGCCCCCAGCAGCCTCGCCTCACACTGGTGGTCAGGAGCCGAAAGGCATTGAAATGAATGGCAGGCTCAAGTCGATACAATCTCAACTCCTAAATGGCTTTGGGAATACACACCAAAGTGTATAATAAACTGATCATTAATGTAAGATTTCATCTCTCGTCTTCAGCTTTTAATCCTAGAAAATGGGATTAGCTTTGATTATTCAGTGACTCAGGACCCACTCAAGTTACAGCTCTTCCCATTTTTTGTTTTTTCTGACAATCAGGACATGACAGCTTTAGCGCGCCATCCTTTGGAAAGCAGCCTCTTGCATGCCTCACTCTGGTTCCCACAATATAGAGGAGGAGGCTGATTGTTGACCAGTTTACCACTACAGGGGCTTCACAGAGGCTTTTTTTTTGCAACTGAATCCATGATAGCAAGTAAATTCTCAAAACAAGCATACCTATGCAGTAGCTGGCAAAAGACGCAAGTTGTAAGCGTCTACAGAACCGATTAAGTGAATCGAGCAGTCTGCTGCTGACATGAACATTAGCACTTGCTCGCTCGCAATTCTAATGGGCACCAGGCAATCGCACTGCTGCTCTCGGCATGCCATCCATGTGAGCATCCTCCACGTACAGCACTGTATGCAAGCTGGGAAAAAACACTAGTATTCTCACAATGGGAATGGTAGGTAAACACTGCTAGACACAGTGGCTGCCTAAAGGTATACAGACCCTGAAAAGAATAGCAGTAAGGTTCAGCCTGGCCTTCTCTGTGAATTTTAAGCTATCACAGAATTTACAATTGCCAGTTTATAAAAACCCTTTTGGTTATTATATGGAACCTAAACGGCATTCATCTAGCCCAGCATGGTAGCCCAGTTCCAGTTGGATTAAGGTTCCCCACAGTGGCAGGCTATTTCACATCTTGTTCTTCTCAATAGTCTTATTACTGTAATAAACACGCTCTTCATATCAAGAAAAGGGGTAATAGAATTCCACAGGAAAGGTCCTGTTCACTTGCCTGTTGCAATGAAAATTAAGGAGACATGTACAGAGGGACTGCTGCTGCATTGCAGCACTGCTAGGCTGGGCAGGCATGCCAATCCCCTAGCTGGGCACTCCTCTCCTCGTCATGACGCCGTGTGTTTGGGGTCAACAGGAAAGAAATGAGGTAGCTGAGACAAGTTAAACTGACACCAGGCAGGAGCATATGTGAAGTAGGCTTGTATCTCTGCAAAGCTAGACAGAAGGACTCATTCAGAGGGCTAAAATCTTGAGGGTTATTGGCCATTGTATATGGGCAGAAAAATGTAGCATGTAAATAATACCCACTGCACATAGAAGCTGCTTCAACAAATGAGAGAGTGAAAGGCAAGGTGCGTGCATAGGCAAACTTATCTCTGCTCATTTGGACTCACATCCTGAAATATCCATGTATGTCCTAACAGACCAGCTGAGCATCAGCTCTCCGCATCCACAAGCAGTCAGCCCCCTCCAAAGAAAAACTTGAACAAATCCGCCTGCATCTTTCTGAGGGCGCAGACTCCCCGTTCGTGCCCTTGCCCTTTCCCCTTTTCGGGCTCAGCCCTCCTTGCTCAGGCCACCCCACACCCCAGTCCCAGCAGCAGGAGCTGCCCTAGAGGTGGGCAGGTGCTCAGGGACATCCCCAGTGAGGGGGCACCAGCATGTGTGCCCTTCACCTCTTCCCCTGCAGAAGCCCCAGCACTGCTGAAGAAAAAGGGAAGACATAGGAGAACATCAGGCAGCCTTAACTTTGTGCTAATTAACTTGGTCATGACTGTATCACTACAGAATGGTTTTAACACCATTCAGCTGAGCCGAGTTATTTTTGATTCATGCTGGTATGAGTGGGAAATTTTGAACTTAAATGTGTTTGCAGTGATTGACAGGCTCATGGGGTTATCTTAAGATATCCTACTATCTACCTAAGACACCTGCTAAAAACAAGTTTGCAGTAGTCAGTTCTTCTTTAGAGGTTTAATGAGTTTAACGATCATCCCAGTAGGCCAATGCCCATTTTACAAAAATAAACCCAGAGGACAGACTGTCAATTAAGGTAGGTTTCTGCCCCTTAAGCTGGTCTCACCGTAGACAAAGGATGATTTATTTTGTACCTATTCTACAGATAAACAGGAGACTTGAGGTATTTCTATAATTACTAATGTTCCCTCTTCTGGAAGCAGCGGCTATTTTCATACCATAGGCCAATAAAGGAAATGTGAGAGGCATCTGTGCTTTGTTCATAGCTCCATTAGCCTTTCCTGAACTGTAAATTACTTGGCAGCAGCTGAGAAAGAAGGGAAAGGCAAGGCTGAATGCCAAAGGAAAAGTCCGAACTTCACAACCAATTCAAGCCTTTCAGATTTCACTACCTAAAGCCATAGTTCCTTGAACAGGTAGTCCTTATAATTGTAAAACTCATTAGTGGAAGTCAACACATTTGGTACATGTCTAATTGTAGCAGAGTGTATGGGGAAATATTAGAAGTGCTTTATAGCATTTTAGCTATGACCATTTTCCATGGACGTCTTCACCAAACAGTTCACCTTGTCCCCTTCTTGTTCTTCATCAATTAGTAAACGAAAAAGGGAAGAGAAAAATAGGTTTAGAGCCTGTCTAGAGTAGTTGACATTTTGTGAGGGTAAGGGCAGCTGAGAACAATAAATTTATGCATTTTCCTCCCACTTCCAGCCACCTAGTTTAAGCACAATGACAACATTAGGAAGAAAACACAAAGGAGCTAGCCTGTGAGTGGCAGTGGCAAGAAGCATAGTGCCGTAATGGCATCTGGAACATTGTAAGTAGCATAGATGTGAGTAATTGCATTAATTCCCTTTAATTACAATCTGTGACCTGAAACAGGCTGCTCCCAAGAAACATGACACACCAGCAATCAAGACAGATTTAGAAAGTAACTAGAACAAGTACATGGTTAGATCTTTATAATTACAGCCACAGGTGGAATGACAGATGTGTGTGTATGAGAATTTGTGTCCTTGTTTTACACGTCACCCACAATTGAAGTAGAGGGACAGGTAGCAGCTCCTCCATCCCATACAGAAAGGCTTTAGAGACTGCAGGTTACATCGTAGCTTCTGCTGGGTCACAGGAAGCCAGTACCATTCTTGCCACGGGCACAATGAGGATGGTACCCTGGGAGGCACTCAAACCTTGAAATACCCCTAAATGCCCAAACTAGCATCCCCACAGCCCTGCCAGGAGCTGATTCTGGATTCCTCTAACTGTGCTGTCCAGGTGAACACATGCCTCGGCGGAAGGCAGGCAGACCCCTGAGATGACTCTGCTGAGGGAGCCGAGATGATTATTTCTCTGCCGTTCCCCTCCACTCCCACTCTACAGTGAGATGGAGTTTGCAGTGTTGCCATACCATTTGTACATAGCTCTCCTGCAGTTATGGGAACTGTCCTCTTCTCCATGACTCAGAATGTTTTATTCATGATCCATTTACAGTATGACAAAGCACAAGGGACTCTGACGGTACTGAAGCTCTTTTGCATGCTGATGGCTAGGTTTTTAGCTGCTTTCTAATTCTTGTGCCTTGCACCAACATTTTTGTGTCTGAAGCGGAATTGCATGACAAACTTGCTGCGTGTGCATTTGCCTTCACATGATCTGCACACAGAGCACAGTTGGCTATGCAAATCGTATGTCTGCCTTTGCATCCAAGGATAACTGTGTGTACATGACTGCTTGAACACCTGTATGAAGATGTAAGAAAAATGATATACTATATAATTTGGCTCAGAGAGTCATTCTGCTAGAAACTTTGCTCCTTCTCACCCTTCCCACTGCACTCTCTCATACTACATGGTGAAACCCTCAGCATGACCCAGCTCCCAGCTCTGCTATATTTGACAGCTTTAATCTCCTGAGCTGCACCATGAATCCCTGAATATGCAGGAGAATAAAGAGGGATCTCCATTATGAGCCTACATGGTCTCATGCTGCTATATCCTTCGTAACAGACACGGATGGAAACCCACACCGTTAGAGTGATGAAGAGGGGAGAGCTGATTCTGTGCTTGCTCCCTACTCTTTGTTCATGTCCGTACAGTTACATGCTATTCCTTCCCCTGCCCAAGGTGTTGATAGATCCTCAGTGACTCAATGCTGCATTACAAAAAGGAGACAACATCCTGTCCTTTCCTACCAGCCATCAGTGTTATGAAGAGTAGGGTCACTGATATTTTGAGACACAGAGACACTTTGACAGTGAAAGCCATAAAATTCAATGATTTAAACAGACAGATAAAACACCCATTTTTGAGGAGTTTATGAACCTCAGCCTTCCTACCAACACCTATATTAAACATCTTGAGGCATTCAAGAGGTAGATCCAACAAGTCACCTGATTTTATGTTTGTAAGTCCATCTATCACACAACTCTTGGTTTACATTTTTTGGTATTGTTTTAAAAGTACCCTAGAAAGCATATGTGAGTGTTTATCTGTCAAGGAACCCGATGGCCACAGATAATGATGGCCAATAAGACAAGCAACTAACATCTCTACCAGGGCCCTCATAATTCTTCTAATCTCCTTATATGCAGACAGATGGAGAGCAGAAGAACTTAAATTCCCTAAGACATCATTTACAAGTAATTGAAGCCTTGGCTTTTCTATAGACTTTAAAGACAATTAAATCCCTCTGGAAACCAACAGTGAGTCTCTAACTCCCTCAGCTGTCCTTTAAAATCCCAGCCTAAGGTCTTGCTCCTGTTCCCATTGCAGTAATTAAATTAATTAAATTCAGAATAGGGCAGCAGAGGGAAGTCCAGACAACCAAACACAACGTTAGGAACTAGAAACTACAACAACCAGTCCCATGTCTGCTCCTGATTCTTTTCTATGGATTTCACCAAGTCACTTACTTTTCTGACTTTTTTGCCCATCTATTTCTAGGCTCCATGGTTTATTTACCTATTTTTAAAAAGATGTGTTCACCTCCAACCCCACTACATGATCTTTAAATTGTTAATTTTCTTGGATAAAGACGTCACTGACAATCAGCTCTGCTTCTCATCACACGCTGCAGCATAGTCAAGCATAGCCTTTTAAAACCAGTCTGGATTCACATCTCTGCTCCCTGCCAGCTACATGAAGTCACACTGGAGACAGAAAATAGTGTTTTACAGAAGGGAAGAATATACCAGAAGGGTTTATGTTCTATACTTGTGAACCACAAGGATGCAGGATGTGAGGAGACTGCCGATAGAGGAAATTGTTAAAGATACAAGCCCACATTGCCCTCTAGGATTTAATTCCACAGGAAGGAAGTCTCACGACTAACAGACTGTGCTTGGGCTTCTGGTGCGTCAGCATTGCTAACTATGGGCGTTTTGAGGCTTGCTTTCTTACCCACACTTTCTCTGCTTGGACGCACATAACCTAGCTCTCAGATTTTACATGCTTTCCATAACCCACCTGGGAACAGAGGGAACAACCTGGCCAAATGCATGCTGCCAGCCATCCTTGATGCTGGTGAGAAGGCAGTTATGATGAAAAGGCAAAGGGTATTCTGTAAAGTGAATTCATGCTGAGACAGAGTCCAACCCCCTCCCTGCCTCTCGTGGCCAGCTCTGGTGAAAGGTGGGGGCCCAGGGAACGGCGCCCCAAGAGCACCTCACTGCATCTGGAGAGAGGGAGAAAAAGGGAGGCCCAGGCAACTGGCTCATCTACACTGACATCCACACTGTAATCTGTAAAGCCAGGCTACATTAATCCTAAGAAGTCGAACCCACTGTACATTATGCGTAACACTTTCTTAACACCACCTTTGCCCTGTAAAGATACTCCTAATGAGAGGTTTCCCAATACTGCTAATGGTGGTAGGCCTTATGAAGATGACTGTACTGCTGTAATTTAGCCCAAGGGAACCTTGCAGAAGCAAACTAAGCAGCATATTTCAGACATTTGCCTTCTTTTTTTTTCCCCTCCTCATCCCAGTCAAGAAGGTCATGCAATATGCCTTTCCTTTCATTAAAGGTAATTTAAGCCATTAATGTCCAGCTGACACTGTAGTGTTCACTTTGTTCTGCAGAGGTGAGAAAACGGCTAGTGACCTGAATTTTCTAAGCTGTGTAGGAACAGCATGGTCCAATTATAATGCTACAGCCATGGTTAGCTCCATCTCTAGATATAATCAGGCCATTCCTTCAGACAAAAAATTAGAAAAAGGTCAAAATTCAAAGGAAGGTCACAAACAGAACATTGTGAAGAACAGCAAAGGACTCTTCATTTTGAAATGCTTGTGATATTTTTGTGATCATAGTGGCTGGGTAAGAGTAAGTCAAGTGAGAGACTTCTCTTAGAGGAAATGTCAGAGACGATGGCTAGTATAATAAAAGGTGAGTATGCAAAGAAGGGACTGGTGATAAGAGCTGCAAGTTTAGAGAAGAGGATGACAGCAAAGAGGATCATGTTTTGTGTGACCAGAGGCGTGAAGGAGTTTTAATTGGTTTTCAAAGAGACAGCTATACATTCAGGGTTTTGTTGTCACCACTTTAACTCAGCTTTATTTTTCTTATGAATGAGTGAAGTGAGATTCGTCCTCACTGAAAGGATTTTGGTATTCTTGTTTTGATGACTGTAAAGGTCTCTTAGAAGAATTAGAACAGCTGAGGAAAAGCAGGATCAATTCTCTAAAAAATTAATTATCCAGAATGCGTGCTATCTAATTAGACATGATACCTCATGGCAACTGACTGCACAGACTTCTCATTTCTAGAACCCTTACAATCTGATTAAAAGGAAAGATGATGTGACCCAAGGGCAGGTTTTTAGGCTGTTATATTAAATAAAACAAAATAGTACCAATATCATTTGGGATAGATTTGTAGGACACAAATTCAGCTACAGGTGAAGTGGAAGAAGAACAATACTCTACAACGGGAATCTTGCACCAGATTTTCTCCCAAGGGATCATGACTATTATTTAACATAATTTAATATAAATATTGCCTAGTGTATACATGTGTGTTTACTATAGCTAGGTTTACTGTTTTCTGCCTTACACAAGGCAAGAATGCTGAAGAGGTGCTACTAAAATATTGATTTAATGTTTTAAATATTACTTGAAGCCTCATTGCACTGTTCCCTTGAGAATTCACAAACATAAGCAACATCCGATCTTTTTCAAGTCCTCAGGGATAGCCATGAAAACTGGATCTTTATTAAATAAGTCACAGCACAACCTTGTTACCTGTATTCAGGGAAGTGATTTGCAGCCAGCACCATAACCCTGTATGTAAGGGGAAGCATACACGGCCATCTAATGCCTTCGTATTCACTGCTACTTACCAGGACTAATTAACGCTGAGACTGTGTGGATCAGTGTTGTAGTAAGAATTACTGCGTCTTATAATTCATAACTATATAACTTTTAGATCACAACACTGTGGAATCAAGCAGCAGAGACTGAAAAAACAAGTCATGCCGCCCTCAACAGTAGCAGGCACTGAAATCAACATACTGAGCACTTGCAGAGCAAAAGATTTATGGATTTCTGGACAAAACAAGCACATCTTGCATTACATATGTTTGGTTCCTTAACGCAGGGTTTTTATAGATTACTAAGCCTGATGACTGTAAAGCATTCATCGTGATTTAAATTTTAAGTTATTAAAAATATCATCACACAAATGCATTTGAATATTTGAATACTCTAAGGTATATTTTCCCAGCAGCTTCACAATTGCCCATGTTGCAAATTCATTGTTTGTTTCCAACAGTCTCTTTTCTCTTGGTTTGGCCCTTGAATGACACTGTGAAAGGAATTATCACAGACGGATACAACCCAAATCGTCTACACTCTATTGAACTTTAGTGTGTTTAGATTTCATAAGCACATTTTGGGGGGGTGGGGGAACAGTCCTGAAAATGCTTGTTTTTTCCCCCTTGCCCTCCACTCCCTAAGCAAAACAAAAACAAACAAGCAAACAAAGATTTCCATGCTAGACTTCTGGTTTTGAAAACAGAAAGACCAACAGAGGACCCTAGGGATAGCTTAGTTCATACTTAGCTACTGCTAAATTGCTGTAAAAACCACAATACTAGTGCAACATTCTTAGTTTCTAAGCACTGACTTGTAGGTCAGCTTGAGAGGCAGTATTTTGAACCCTCTATCATTCCCAGATGGCTGGATTCAGTGTTTTGATTGATTAAAGTGTTAGATAGCAAGATCAGAGCCAGGCAATAAACTATAATATATGCTGCTTTAGCAACTGTAATGGGAACACTTGAATTTCTAGCAACCAAGAAGCTGGCCCTAAAAGGCTGAGATTTATCTAAGCCCCAGCTCTGAGCTGTGAAGAAGGAGCTTGTTTCAGAGAGTCATATCTTGCTCCTGAATTTTCTGAAAATTCTTTTTTTTTCCCCCCGTAATACACAAATACACTCAGAAATGCTGGAGAATTGCACAGTTCATCACCTTCAAAGCAAAAGAATTAGTGTAACTTGCAGATGGTGTTTTAAAGAAAGTACTCTAACAGCCATCTGGACACGCAGCTGCAACATAAAGGTACCTGTATGTGTTACGGAGTCTTGCTTGCATCCTGCCATTCCCAGGACTGTAAGGGAGGTGTTACCCCCTCAGAACAGCCAACTGCAGCTCAGAGTGGAAAACAATTTGAAATATGGGAAACGAATGGAAGCACCATTTCCATCTCTCAAAAAAAAATGCAGCTAATAGCATTCCAAATGACAGAGCTGAGATGCAAAAGCAACATTCCCAGCCATTCAACCAAAGAAAATGCTGTTGTTTAAGAACAGCTTGAAGGTATAGGCACTGACAGCTGTAATCTAAAAAGAGAAACCTTCACAGCCCCTTTCTGGCATGGGAGCAGGTTCCTTTCCCAGCAGGTGGGAACACGGTACCTGCTCACCCGCAGGCAGTCCCTCCTCTTTGCCAGGGTCTGGGGCTGCAGCACAGTCCCAGCGCTGGGTCCCCACCACCATCCCCCAAAATCAGCCTAAAGGCTCCAATTCCCAAGGCTTTACATTTTTGCCAAGCGAATGTGAAATGCTAGCAAATTTGAATGTCAGTTTTTTAGCCTCACTTTGTAGAAGTACAAATGTCAGACAAGCGCCAAGGTAGCGAAGCAAATAAAGCAAGCAAGACAAAGCAAACTGTAGGCACACCCTAACATCAGAAATCTGGTGAAAGGCAGGCACAGGGTAATGCCATGTTAAAAGATGTCGCATAACTCCGCACAAACAACTACACAGATGCAAATACATACTTACAACACAAATAGGGAGAACCGGGTGCCCCTTTTCCCTCTGAAAGGAAAATGGTTGGTGTCTGGAAGGTCAGTGTGTTCTGAACTGCCCAGCATACAGGCTTTGTATAGCAATTTGAGAAAAGATGCACAAAAAACAAAAGGCGACAAACACGTTTTCTCTTCTCCTTTACTCTTCTGAAGCTACCCACGCCCTGTATAAAAACAGAAACAGAAAGGTCCCAGAACCATTTTGTTCCCTTCCATCTTGTCCAGGTTTTAGGGGAAGATGGACTTGAATCGCGATAGTCTACTTTCCACCAGCCTGTTGGCAATTAAGTACCTCATACAACATGAAAGAGCTCCAAGAAGCGAGAAGGAAAGAGCCCCATACCAGCTGGCCCACAATGCCCAGGCCTCCCACGCTGGGAGCTGGTGCTCTGCTCTGTACATTTTAAGACATAAGTGGACATACCTTATATTGCTGGTTTACAAAGACCAACCAAAATATATGACTAATACAACAGAGATAAGTATGGCTTGGGGTTGATCAAAACTGTACTTTTCAGGAAATGAATTATTCAAGAAGAAAAAAAAATAGAGAAACATAGGCAAACTCCGAAGATACAAAAAGCAGGACAATTCTTCTTTGAATGAGGTCGCCTCTCACCTCCCACAGGTGCATACTTGCATGCAAGCACTCACACACGTGCACACGTGATGTTTGCATGGCAGAATCACTCTTTTCCCCTAGAGCAGAAAAAGATTTAAAGACCTCCTCCCCCCTGTCCCTGGACTTCAATGGGGTTTGAATCCAATTGTAACTGGTTGTCGAGAAGGACTTTAGTAGGCACCAAATTATGTCTCTTCACGGCTTTCAGTTAATGGCCAAAACTCAACCAAGTACACAACCTCAAACACTGTCCAAGCACCCTCTTCCCTACTCCCTCCTCAGAAAACATTAACCAATTCTAGGATTTGGTTTGATATGAAAAGGGAGAAATCTCACTCAGTCTTTCCATTTCTTCACACAATACTATGGAAGTAAAAGTTACCACGAAATTGTCAGTGTAGCTCTTTAAGTTATTTATTTAATCTTTCTAGAAGGTTAAGAGCTTCTTCTGAATGTCTGAAAAAGTGCAAATTTTTTTAAAGAAGTAGGAGGTTCACTGAGTAATTAATTTAGTTCCATATACACACACGCTCCCACATCAGTGCCTCAGTAACGGTCATTTAAATTAAGCTATGTTTTTTACTTTAAAAGTTGCATTTATTTAATCCAAAACCTAATTGCAGCTGCACAAAGAAAGCAGCAGAGAGAGAATACCTGGGGAAAATCTCTTCAGAGCTCTATCATGTTAAACATTATGATTACAGGCAAATTAACACACTTCACACATATTCGTTAACTGCAGCCTTTGCACAACAGGCACTTTCAACATACGGAATGAGCAGCTCTAAAAGTTGAAAAGCAGCTTCATCATAAGTTGCTAATTTACATTTCTCCTTGTCAAGTCCTTTCAGCAATCTCTAATGTAGGACTCAGATATTATCAAAAAGAAAGCAGAGGGAAGATGACAAACATTTGAGGGCAGAAATAGCCAGATTTACTCCCTTAACCAGCAAACAGACTCCTCTTGCGTGGCTCCAGGAAGGATGGGGTTTGCATTTGCTTTCAGCTGCTCCTATTTCTGATTTTAAACAGCCAATTTGTCATCATCAGGCTAAATTGCAGCGAAATCGTATAAAATCAGAACCATTTATTTGAGCTCTTAGAAAGCTGAGATCCTATCTGATGTGTTTTCTCCTAGGTAGAATGGTAGGGTAGCTGAGAGGGCAAGCTCTCAATAAACAATTGCAGGAAAAAAAACCAAAAGCCTGAATTTTTGATACTCTTTTAAGTACTCTGCAGTGGCTGGATGGTACACGTTCTTATTCTGTAGTAAATGCAAGGAGGCTTAGCCCTCCCTAGAAAAGCAAATGCATCTCCAGCACTAGCTTTGGATTCGTGATTTAAAAGCCCCCATTAATTTTCACTAACCTTGAGACACCTTATCTTTGCCTTGCTGTATTTCAAAGAGGATGTGGCTACTTGCGCAAACCCTTCTCTCACTTTCAACTTTGATTTTGCTGTATACAACCTAAAACCTCTGTGTTCAAAATATGTAGTCAGTGATTATGATGATACTATCAGACTTTGGAAATGGCTCTTTAATAAGCCTCCCTCCCCTCCCTACTATATTGCAAACTGATTATGCATGCATACAAAAAAGTTCAGTCGAGTTTAGCTTGTACATTTAACTGTTCTAGCACAGAGCATTCAGATTATCTGATTTTCTTGCAGAGTATGATGTCTGCACAAACAGACGTACAGCGTAATAATCCTACTATTACAAAAATGCACTTGATCTGACCATATTAGAATTCTAGTAATACAGTAATTCAAGCACAAGACCTGGTCTCCAAAATGTTAGATTAATTGGAGCCCTGTTATTTTCTGTGAGTCCATGAATTGTGATTATGATTACATATTTTGTATAACTATATAGTTAATCATACGCAAAAGATTCAATGAGGTAGCTTGTTTTTCATCTGGAAAAAGCTATTTTGGCCTTGATGTCATTGGACAAAGACCTTTTTGATACCAAGCCCTGTAAAAAGCCAGCGCTACAGCTAGTAAAGTAGTCCAGGTTCTGCATTCTGCTGTAAATTATATATGCAAATTTTTAGCCCACAAAATACAATTACACAAATGCACGTTGGGTGAATGGCTGCAGACAGCTTTAGGAAAACCTGTACATCAAATAGATGAATGAAGGTATAACAAGATCTTTTCCTCTAAGATCATCCTGTCTAGCCAAGGGGATCTGCAAAGATTAAATATGGAAATAGATGAATAGATGAACCCGAATTATTCTGTGATTCTATGATAACAAATCAATAGGGTCCTCAAGGGTGAGCTACTCAGCAGTTTATTTACTTGGTATCAATATAACAGGAATGAACTTTTTTTCCTATTTAACACTATCCAGTTGCTATTGAATCTTGATTTGTGTGAAAGATTCCTCTGATTTTACCAGCCAAAAGCAATAGCTTTTCTTTCTTTTGTAGTATGAAACTACAGCTCCTTAGCACCCTCCCAGCTTCCAGCCATTTGCAGCTGAGGGACTGCCTGAGAGGAATCTAGTTTCTGTGTATTCTGTAACCTTCAAGAAATTTCTTTCTCATGAACCTGTCTCATCTCCCTTTGGACTCGAGTAAAGTGTCAGCACTCACGCTATCCCATGGAAAGAGCTCCGCTGTGTAACTGCAGGAGCCTGTGAAAAACCAGCTCCTTTTGTTTGTTCCGAACATGCTGCCAGCGAGAGTCAGCTGAAGCCTCCTCGTTCTTGTGGACCACCAGTTGTGGTGCGCCCTTTCCATGGCACTCCCGATTTTAGAAATCTCTGTCACATCTCCTTGTGTTAGCCTCTTTTCCAGTTTGAAGAGTCCTGACTTAGTCATTCCTTGACTGGACGTCATCCATGCCTTTGACCATCCTTGTTGCCCTTCTCTGAGTCTTTTTCAGCTGAGTCACATCCTCCTTAAGACTGGGTAACCAAACTGCATTCGGTATTCAAGACACAGGCATTACTTAGATTTACACAATGCATAATGATGTGCTCTGGTTTCTCCTCTGTTTCTTTCTTCATTATCCCTAATTTGATTCACTTTTTTGACCACTAAACAGAATGAATTTTATTGCTCCATTATTTACAGGGCAAAGATAAAAATAATCTGTTTGTTTCAGTGATGATGCTAACAGTCATCCAAGATTGAAAGGTAGCCAGACAACAAACCCATGAATCTCGATAGCCTGGAGAACAGGCTACAGACATGCACTGTGTTCACTGCTAATTGCATTGCAGCAAATATTTATTTTCAGCTAAAATATAAAACTAGACACTTATTTTTGAAACAAGTCAATGTCAATGGAATGACTAAAATGTATTGACCAGTTTGGGAGCTTGCAATGACTCTATATGAGCTGTAATTGTTGAGCACGTAAAAAGGCATCCAGTATGCTTGATTTTTGACAACTGTTCACACTTTCTATTTTTGAATGCTGTAATCGGAGGAAGAACAGAGGTGAATTTTATGGAGTAGCAAATATTTTACCTATTAACAAACAGCAGAGGAAGATTTTGCTCCGATTTTGGGTGGCGTGAAATTTTTAATGAATGTGAGCAAATCTTCTGGTTACTGCAGGGAATAAATGGTGACTCGCTATCAAAGAAACCTACCCTCAAAAGCCTCTTGCAAAATTTGATCAGACTACAGCCAGATTGACCAGCACAGCGCTAGAAAAAGATCTAAGTATGAAAACTTGGCATTAGTAATCTCACTTGTAGTGATGAGGCCCCCCGGGGCCTCCCCCATCCTGCCACAACTAACGTTCCAGGCGCCTTGACCCTCTCACTTCGCAGGTTTAATTAATTAACTCCAATCAATGAAAACCTTAGCAAGCGATCCTGTTCTCCAGGTATTTTTAGTGACTTCTCACAGTTCAAGATGGACTCTTGGCAGTGTCTGTTTGCCTCTCTCAGCCTAACCGCGCATAGTTAGTGTGCTTTAAACAAAAGCTTTTGCATTGTCCAGGAAACCCTCATTCAGACCTGCATCATCTTGCCTTTTAATGATTGGCCATCATTCTGAAAACTTGCTGCAAGAGCCAATTTTTTTAATAAAAAACAGTAAAAACATAAAAATTTGGACTTAGAAGCAAGGAGAAGTATTACGTTTGGGGATAGATACCCCTCTGCAGGGAGGCATGACGCTGGTTGCCCATTTTATCAGTACCACAGACTTTCTAATGGGCCCACATTTGAAAACAACACTTTTCAAATAGACCAAATTAAAAGCAGTGAGCCAAACCTCTAACCTGATCTGAGCCAGGCAGATGGCTCTGCGCTACCCTTTCTCACCACAGTATCACCTCTTCACAATGCTTGATCATTTTTCTTTCCTTGCTTTATCATTTCTTTCTTGGAGAGTTTACATCCCTGCAATTTCTCATTGACAAGGGTCTCACACATAGGCAGACTTTATTTCCATCTTCTTTTTTATGGCTTCTCTGTCTGCAAGAGGAAAACCTCAGTGACCTACAGTTTCTGATCTTCTTGAAAAAGAATTTTTCTCAACCAAAGTTTGGAAACTCTCAAATGAAGCTACACTGTACTTATTTACAAAGCAGATGGAGGTCTTTCACCTGCATTTAGACTTAACTTTCTAAAAGATCTTGTACTTCTTCCTGAAAATGTTAATTTAATAAGTAGAAAAGTAATACAAAGTAAAAGTTGAGATTATTACTAGACTGTAATGAGAAAATAGATGTTCACAAATTCTGTTTAGTATGAGAACAGGCTTCCTTCTTTCGAATTTGTTGTCGTTTCTTTAATAAATTTGTTTATCTACGTTTAATAACTGAAGGAGGGCTGAGTGGGCAGCAGGAGGTGGCTGGAACTTGAGTTTAAGGGGCAAAGAAACTCATTTCAGTCCATGTCTTCTACAAGAAAACAGGAATCTTCTTGACTCAAGAAAGGTGTTACCCAAAATCCACAACAGCAATCCTGAGATCTTATTCACCTAGCTCTACAAATATTTTTGATTGTTGTCTAGACTCAGTTGTCTAGAGTTGCCTTCTTGTCTATGTTCAGAAGCACTCCCAGTCCCGCCTGACTGGTCTGATCAGCTTTTACCTCTGTGATTAGACTGATTTCTCTTTTTTATTCTACATTCACCTAATGTCTGTGATCTGCAGCATCACAGACTCCCAGTGCTTTTGCAGCAATAGCCTTCTCAGCTGAGCTTTGATACACAGCATCAGAACAGGAGCAGACCTTCTGTTCCTGCTGCACTGCCTGCCTCCTCTCCTGTTCAAAACTACAAAAATATACAAAAGCATATTCATGGAAAAAGACTAAAGTTTTTAAAAGGTTAAAAAATTGCTGCATAGCATGCATTTCTGGGAAGATGCAGAGCTGCAGCTCCAAGCATCTGGGAGGGAAAGGAATTGGCTTTCATGACACCTGAAAAACATACTTTTCCTTCCCTATGGGTCTGCTGCTTTGTGGTACATCAATATGCAATAACAGAAATTCCTGCTTTCTCTTGCATGCGTATTAGTCGGGGATAATGCCACTGAAGTCTAGATTTGCACTCAGGCAAGTAGAGATTAGAGGCTAAGGAATATGCTGTTCTTTCACATATCATCAGACAACGTAACACACCATCCTCCCGGATGTGAACATATGCCAGTAGCCTGGTTTCATTTTTTGTTCTGAGTTACCAGAAAAGCAAAGCCATAGGACTTAGAAAACTGACTAATAATAGTCTTTTGTACTCCAAAGTAAGGTCTTTTCTGGCTATTTCATACATATTGTACTGAAAATATCTAAAATACTCACCAGCGTACCAGAGTTCATGCTCTCTAATTGTTGCTTGCTAATTGTGCAAGTTTTATTTTAAGCTGGATAGGAGATAGGAAATGTGAGGGTGCTTGGCTACTCACAGAATGGGAAGTGATTTGGTCAGAACAATGGCTTTACTAATGAGTATGATGCTTCCTTGACTGCGTAAGCAGCATTGGAGCAAGAAAACAGAATATATTTGCATAGATTATCCAGTGTTTACAAGCAAAGACTATATGCCTTGTGTAAATCAAGTGCAGGATTTTTTTAAAGCTCTCTTTCTTTAACCTAAACTCTGACTATACGGGAGCAATGGCTCCCCTGAAGCGCTGCAAGCTTCTATCTGCCTGTAGCTCATTATTCCATCTTAATATTTATACAGTTCCACAGCTTGTTCTGGCTCAAACCTGTTTGTTTGAAGGTGAACCAAGTGCTAAGATCCGTGCATTGGGGTGAATCAGTGTGATTAACTGGGCAGAATATTTACATCCGTATCTCCCAACTACACAATACCTGGAACATTTTCTATTGCATTTTATCAAGAAGCAAACACAACCCCCCTTGCATGTGCATCCTCCTCGTGGGTGAATGAAGCACCTCTTGTTCTTAGGTTTTCCCATTTTCTGACTGACTCTCCCACAGAATATTTCTCTTTTCACATCACAGTCCCCCCACCCCCCAACAAATCCTGTTCAGAGCCATCCCGGGAAATTCATTCCTACATTTCTCTCCCTTCAAGTTGCTTACCTCCCTCCACAGTTCTTGCTACTCCCACTGCTCTCCTCTGCATCAGCAGAAGAGTCGAATTCTCCTTCTCTCTCAAGAGTTGACAGCAGGATGCAGACTTTAATCCAGGTGCCTTAATTTCCAAGCAAGTTTGCTTGTTGTTAATGATTATATGAAAACTGGGTATCAATTCCACCATTTTAAAAGAGAAATGGGAGCTTTGTGCGGCATTAAGATTTCACGCCAGCTAAGAAAAAATAACTCACTTTGTACAGAGTATTGGATATGAATTTCATTAACATAGCCAGTTTCTAAAAAACAAGGGGACACTTTTAAAAGGGTTTTTCTAGAAGAAAAATCTCTGAAAGTGTTGAATTGATCCTAATCTAAATTAAGGTGTACATTTACTCTTTAGTACTATAAAATAATTATCACTTGGTTGACATCAAAACATGGAAAAATATAAACCACTGAAACAGACGATGTCCCCAGATAAGCACCTGGGAAAAAAGTTTCCTGAAGTGATTGACTCTTTTGGCATGTGGGATCTTGGCAGTAGAAATCAATAATTTTCCTTCTCTTCAGTGTATTCCTATCATTAGTTTATTCAAAGTGAAAAAATTAACCTAAAACCTAGGAACGCTTCCCTTTTCTGCCAGTCTACGACAAAAGAGCACATGGAAGTTTTTGAGGCCTTCTGGTCCTAAAAATATTAGAGAACTTGGTAATTATAAAAACTCATTCACTCCAGATAAAATTTCCTTCACTTAATTTCCTTCACTTTCCATAGCTTCCAGTGTTGATATTACAGATTTTCCTTGGGATCCATCATGTTTAGCTCAGCTTCAATTACAAGACTTTTTATTAGCAAAATTGGTGATTTGGTGTGTTAGTTTACTCTGACCACCTGTAGGAGACAGCTTAACAAAAACAAGAAATTAAACCTTTCATAAATAAGAAATGATAGTTACCGTTTCCTCACAAAATAAAAGATAAAATAACAATCATCTGCATGAATGTTTGTTAAAAAGAAACTTTGTTATGCATATGCATAGTTAAGCCTCCTATTTAGCAAAGCCATACCAAGTTCACTGTGAGGACTGCACTTATTTACTAAACAAGGTCTTAATGGTTATCCATAAGGATCAAACTGTCTTTGGGGAAAAAAAGGTATACAGTTCAAAGGCAAAGCAAAACTGAAGTTCATTATCAAAATCAATGTTTTGTACTTGAAGATGTAAAGATGATTAAAACCAGTTATTTAAGACATTTGATTTCAATCATTCCACTTACTGTTGCAAATATTTTTTCCTTTCAAATTTCCCAGTTGCTGGGAGAAAAATAAAAATAAATAATGCCAGAAACTGCAGCTGGGGCACTAAGGAGCAAGAAGCTAGGCCGAAAATGTGGAAGTCATATTTATCTCTCACACTGTGCCTATAACCACAAACGCTTACTTCCATAAAATCTATTTAAAATTGATCTTCCAGAAGAATAGTTGCATTTTAATTAAATGCTCTTATCTTGTTAAAAGATATAAAGGTAAAAAAAAATTCTCCTTTCTCCCAGATTCAATGGCCTAACGCACAATTATTTTCTGGAATCGGAACCATTTACTGAATTTCCGTTTCCTGTAGTACTACAAGTGCTTTCTCAGTTTTAAAGGCTATATTATCTCAGCTGGCTGTGTTCTCATGTGTCATCAAATCGGTATGTTAACCAGAATAGGAACATCCCACGCTTGGAGTAAAGTAGCTATGACAACAGCAGGACAAAGCTGGCCTTCTGACTATTTACTGAAGAAACGAAGCAAAATAAAAGAAAACAAAAAACCAAGGCGAATCACTTCTGTAACGAGAAGTCTTCGTTCCATGTATTGGGCTAACCATGCTCTCCCATTAATAAGACGGTACCCGTGGAGTAGGAAGCGGAGGGAGACAGTTTAAGCAGCATGCAGCTGCCACGTGGGCAAAGACAATCCATGGGTTTCTGCGGAGGCACTGATAGAGAGGCTTCCTGGCCTTGCTCATCTTTCGTGGCATCTTCTTCTCCAGCCCCAGCTGCCTGGGCCTGGCTCCTTGATTTCAAACCAGGCCAAGCGACAGGGCGTGGACTGCTCAGGAGCAGAGCACTTCAGCTGCCTTTGCCTGGGACTCAAGAGAGGTAACAGAAGAGGTCTGTCCTGAAAAATATGTCACATTTTTGGCCGTGCCAGAAATAAAATCTTTATCACTTGGCAGTATACACCTGAAATCCCAAGCTCTTGCCCTGCAGCAAGGCTTTAGCTTCTAGCTTCCCATGCTTCACCTTAGCTGAAAGTCTCAGAGCCCAGTCCCTCACCCTGTGGCTCTAGGCGCAGGTGAGCTGGGCTGACCTTTGTCCACCTCTGGAGAGCAGGTCCCCAAGCCCTACCAGAGTCACCAGGGAGATGACGGAGCAAAGTCACCCACTGGCCAGCACAGCTTGGAGCCAGGCTTGAGGCAGCAGCTGCTCTGCTCCACCTGGTGAGTTGAGTTTGTGGTGGTGGCAGGTACTCTTCACCGTGCCAACGTGAGCTGCCACCAATGCAGACAGGGCCCAGCGGAGCAGTAGGAAAGATTAACACTTCTGAGGTCTAGTCCCTGCTTACCATCTCCCTTCTTGCTACAAGGTGCTGCTAAAGGCCAGAGTGAGCAGCAGGGGCTTTTGCAGGCTCACGTGGTCAGAGGTTTAGTACTTCAGGCAAACCGGGGCTGCAGAGCCCTGCCAGGTGGAGGAGGTACCTGAGAGCCTGCTGCGCCTGGGGCGGCATGAACACAATATCAGCGCTCTGCAGTATTCAAGGATCCCACAGCAACGATGCGGAAACAGTACTCCCTCCACAATGTCCTCATGGCGACAGTCCACGTAAACCTCTAACACAACAGCACAGCCTGAGTTTAATGTCTGACCGTAGCCCATTTTGCAAAACTATTTTTAAGACTCTTCCCCCGTGTAATGTCTTGAATGCAACAATGAAGCCATAAAACAGGAATATAGGTACCAGAGCTTTATTAGATGTTTCACTGGATACAAAGAAACTGCATTTTATATTACTTTCTTTTTTTATACATTAAATACACATTCTTGTCATAAAAATTCACATTTGTTATACAGAACTGTAGGCATTTTTTACACAACATTTATTAAAGTACCATTGAATAGATCCTAAAAAGAGAAGGTGCAGCTCTGTGAACCTTTGTGGGCAAAACACACAGGGAGCTCTATGTCCTCAGTGTTACATAATCATCCTTCCCACAGAAATGGAGTAAAGTCATTCAAATGCATTAATGCTCTTTTGGAATAATAAGGCTTCTATACAGAGAACCTGAACAGTGTCAGGAGGCAGTGCGGCAATAACATCATAATCATCACCTTGCGTGATTCTAAAACTACTCATGACTGAGGCAGTCAAAAACTTAACATCTGCCCTGACAAGCCCAGCTATTTCTTCTTTTAAGTTATATTTTTAAACAGGCATTCTTACTTTCAATAATAATAATTACACATAAAACCCAGGATTCTACTTTAAGGATTCCAGCTTCATAGCCAAACTGATTTGCCAGCTTCAAGCATTTCAGCTACTCTTGAAATCTTTGTAGATCAAATTGACTTTGGGGGGCCCCACACGGAGGGAAGAGACTAGAACATGTCATCTCACTAAAGAAAATAAGCCTAAGTACATCTCCCACTTGGACAATATTTATTGGCTTATCATCTAATCTGGTTTTAATTTGGAGTGGGAATGTTTGCAACTAAATTCTCATCAGCCAAGGTGAGGCCTAAGCAGTCACGCATACATAACTTGAGGAATGGAGGTAAACCATTATAGGATGTCAGATGTGGGAGTCTGCCCCCATCTCTTAGCTCTGTATTCAACGTAGTCTTATACAGAAGTTACAGATTTTGATGGTGTGCTGAAGACGACAAACTAACAATATTTTGAGCACAGTGTTGCTCACACCTCATAATAAAGGGATGAGTACGCAGAAGCACAGACTTAGATAAGGAGCAATGAGTAGAGCCAGTGGGCAGATGTTGTATTTTAACTAGACAAAGATAACAGAAGAGGGTCTGAAATCAGACTTTGGCTTTTCCTGAACCACTGCTCACATGGGACTGACGGAAGCCAACCTCACATCAAATACACCTTTGGACAGGCATGCTCTATCTGACCTTGTCCAACTGGCCAGGCATGAGGTAGACTCTTCCCACGTTCTGTACTTCTTTCGTAATTACCCTCTTGTCATCCAGCAGAGGCATCTCAGACGGAAACCAAGACGGGAGAGCTAGGCCTGGCTGTGAGAAAGGTAGAGGGGTCATATCCC
Organism: Struthio camelus; assembly: GCF_040807025.1. Taxonomy (NCBI): domain Eukaryota; kingdom Metazoa; phylum Chordata; class Aves; order Struthioniformes; family Struthionidae; genus Struthio; species Struthio camelus. The sequence continues at coordinate 53,604,322 of NC_090981.1, read as the reverse complement.
TGGGCAATGCAGAGCACTAGCTCTTGCCAGCCTCTGGGAAATTATTATAATTTTTTTAATTAAAGCTGCCATGGCTCCTTAAAGCAGAATGCTGTACATGGGCAGGCCAGGCCGGGACACTAACCTCAGCCATCTGATTTTTACATAAGAAAAGAACCTGGATTGGAACAGAGTTCAGAGCTCTTCCTGTGAATTCACAGCTACATTCCAGCACGGGACATGAGCAATATTGCATAGCATCCAGGCACTTCTACAAAGCCAGAGTACCGCAATTATATCTCAATAGAGGAATTTTAGGCCCTTCATTACATGAACGCAACTCCCACTGGCATCAACAGGGGCTGTGTGTACACAGAACTGATCTCGCCTGATCACACAGGAAACCGGGTCTTTATCACCACATACAGTCAAGGTAGTTGATCATACAAACATACTATTCTTTATTTATCCATATATAAGTGAGCTCCAATTAAGATCAAGTTTAACTTCTTAATGCCAAAGGCAGCTGTACGAACAATCTTCAGCAACGTTTGAAATCTGAATTCATAATTATGGGATTTAAACAAGATTATGTGAATGCATTAAGGCAGGTTACATAACTGCCCTTTTCCTTTAGGATTAATTATTATTTCCTCGTACATTGTAGACAATCCATACTCCCATACATACACACATACACACACATACCTACAAAACAGCAGCACAGTAAAAACTAAATAGATCACTGAACTCCAACAAACTTGTAATCAATACATTGCACAAACTATACAGCATATTTTAACCTCATCATTGGGTAAACATATACAATTCAGAACAACTTCGACTGTATGGGACACAGAAGCTACCACTGAGATATGGCAAATACATGAGATATACTATTAGCTTTTGCTTCACTGAAAAGGAATTTAGAAGTTTAACAATGGTGTTAACTGAACTCCTGAAATCACCAAATAACCTATTCAGTCGCTAATGCCTAGTGCTCCCTATACCATATGTAGAATAAATAGCACTGGAGCGATGTCTTCAGGGGCACTCTACTTTTTTGAGGTTTCTCAATTAACTTCCAAATTTTTTAATTTGCTTTGCAACACAGCATATACTTACTATACAGTGACTCCCTCTCATCCCAGCGCAAAACTTTAGTAACTACCAAATTAGTGGAAAGGGTCTAGATTTCTATCAATATGACAGACAGACTTAGCCCAGCACACAGGATCGCACATTCCCTCTCACACACATAGGCGTATATATACACATGTATACTTCAAAAGAATGACTTGAAATGGCAGAACCAACAGAACTGTTAATGTAACCAAGAGCAAATAAATGCAAACAACTCACTGATTTTAAAGTTAGGCTCCTTTGGCCTGATCCTGATCTTTACCTTCTCATATAAGGTGGAAAACAGACTCCTGGGGCCAGCTGCTAAATTTTAGTTCAAATCAGTGTAAGCTGGATCAGTATCAAACATTACGGAAGAGATTCTCAGCTTTAATAAATTGAAATATGGAGCCACAGAGATTTACACCAGCTGAGAATCTGCTCTACTGCCATTCAGTTTGTGTTGCGCAATGCAGTTGCAATTTTTCAGGTATGACTGACAGAAAGCATCAAGTAATCACATAAAAATGTCTAGAAACTCGAAAAGACAGTAATACTTCAAGTGTGTACAATGAACATAACGAGGGGGGAAATGAACACAGGTGGAGAAAAAATATTAAGACAGAGAATAATATTACAGTATGACTAAACAGATGGTTATGAAGACCAGTAATGTGGATGGGTATTTTTCTGCTGTTGAACTGATTACAGTCATCTAATTTCTCATACAGGATTCCTCATAATACATGTGTAGAAACCTCCCCAGACAAATGAGGTCAGATAGCTAATCTGAACCAGTCCTGCAGAGCAATCCTGCAAGCACACTTCTGGTTGAAATCAACGAGAGTTTTAGCTGCATAGGGATGACCAAACTGGGCTCTAGAATGGCCCAGTTGTGCTGCATAGTCCTCTCCAGATTGTTCTCTTCTGGCAAGATTTCCCAGATTACATCAACTGAGAGTGTACCCCTATTAGGACAGTTCAATTTTAGTTTTGGTGCCTCAGAGATAAAATTGCCAGAAAAGTGTAGATAATACTTCCCTCCCTTTTTGTTTGAGTAATTAAGGCAAGTTTGTTTACCTGTCCCCTACAATAAATTGCTGTGCTTCTCCAACAGAAAGGAGATTGGCAGCTAAATAAAAACACAATTTTTCTAACTATTTTTGTTTAACATTTTGCTAAGATTTTTTTCCCCCATTAATGGAGAAACTACATGATTTGTCTATTATCCTTCTTCATAGAGGATTTTTTTTTGCTTTTATTTTCCAGCACCTAAATGACAATTAGAATATAACTGATGCTAAACAAACATTCCCTAAAAATGCCAATAAGCTCAAGATATGATATAGCATTACATATATATATATATACACACACACACACACAAACACACACACACACACACAGGCACACACTTTTTCTTAAATACAGTAAAACATTTGCTTTGAGCACACCTTCACCTAAGTGTGTAAGTGAAAAGCTTGGTGTGTTTAGTGTGTGCTTGAGCCAGCGGTTCCAGGAGGAACTCAGTGTTGTTGCTCTCAGACTCAACAGAATTTCAGTCAAAACCCCGAAAAAGAAATCATTTTTTGTCCACCCATGTTCAGTAATATTCAGATTATTTTGCCATCTTATAGGGAGCTTAAATGTTTTGACTATATTTAAGTAACTGAAGAACGACAGGAGAATCTAGAAGCAAACAAATCTAGCTAAGAAGAATGAAAAGATCTTTTCATGCCACATCTTCAACAAATAAGCAAACATTTTCAAGTTTCTATATAGGATACCCTAAATAGATGAAAAGGTACCGCTTCAGGAACTGTGCAAAATACACAAGTTTCCAGTCTGCACAAAGAAAACATATGCTCATGTTTCATTTATGTTTCATTTTGTGTGCCCGTTACATGAATTTTGCTTGGAGAGTATGTGGCAACTGAAAACCAAGTGCATCATCCCCATCCCCATCCCCTTCCCCCTCAAGGGGGAAGCCCAAGTCCTACTCCTTTTTCAGTGCAAAGATGGGGTGTGACTCCTGATGAATTTTGGGGCCACTTTGGGTCAAGTTTTTAATGCTGTAAAAAACCTAACTGGCTTGGATCACAGATTTCACTGAGGATGAATCTTACACTCCTAATCCCTACACAAAAAACTGCTACTGAAGGAGGCATCATAATGCTGTAACACCTGCACTGTTTTCTTTAACTAAGTTTATAATACCCTTGTCTAGAAACCACAATACCATTAAGCAAGTGTTGAATGGTTGTCTTCGTATCACGTACATACATGTAAATGTCTTTAGAGTTTACATACACACACACTTTTTCCAAGGCACCCTCCCTGTACAAAATAGCAGCAAGCGTTCATTTTATTCCACTTCTTCATAAAAAAGCCCCCCAAAACACAAAAAAAGAAAAACCCACCTCTTTGATAAGACCATTTTTGCTTGCATATGACCGGATGATCTTTGAGATGGTAGGCCTTATCAGCTGACCGAAAACAGCAAGGGATCATAAGATACCATTCTCTTCTCACTCAAGTAAGCGTTCTAGTAGTATCAATGGAAACTTAACCTTAGTCTTATCCTATAAAGCCTTGCAATACTTCAGGGAGCATTTTCCTTGTAAGACCTTACAGTATCTATCATTTTCCATAAGTGGAGTGTTTGGCTTTCAAAAGTTGTGTGCACACACACTGATATATCAAAGACATACGACTGCACTGTATCCTGTTAGGGGTCATACAGTGGCAACGCTCTCATTTTACAACTCACCACATTTTCCATATATTTGAGTTTTGTGTTCCATCAAAAGTAGGGTCATCAGAGATTCTGCCACCAGACCAGTGCCATGCAGTACATTTCCGACCTTTTGTTATGGTCTGTTATTTCTCATGAACAATGTAAGGAGTATAGTTTACTGTTGCTAGCTAGATATTGAACTACTCCACTCTTTAGTACAGCAATTGTTGACTGATGAAATTGGCACTGATTTTTTTCTTTGTAATTAGCAGAGAAGTTCTGCGTTCATAGCTGCCTTAAGGAGAACCTTAGACTGCACCTTTTTTTTTTTTGAAGCGTAGTTTTAATCCTGCAGAACGCACCTTTCCGCTATAAGACCAAATCCTGCCCACCTTACAGTGCACACAATTTTGTGATCCCAAGCCCAAGTCTTGCTAAACAAAGGAAGTTTTCATATTAAATTAACTGGACTTTGGATCAGACTCTTACATAAGATTAATCCTGAGAGGGAGTGGTGCTCCAAGCCAGCCTGACTTTGTTCCTGCTAAAACCATGGAAAATACACAACGGCAGCATTTAGTACAGAGTTAGGTTAGCACTACATAACTGCTGACTTTACACGGAGCAGAGACATTGGAAAACCCCATTGCAAAAATGAAAAGCAAGCAGGATTCAGGCTGTGCTCTGCGCAAGCTACATAATACATCACGTTTACTGTCCACTGATTATGTGAATGTTGGAGGCATGACTTTATATTTATTTTTCACAAAGGTATTTAAACCTGTGGCTCATTGATAAATACAATCGGTGACACCAACTGACAGATGAAGTGTAGTAACTCAAAATTTTAGGGCCGCAGTGGGGCCTTAGTCTCCCACCGTAATGCACGCACCTATGGGAATCCTGCTGTGGGCAGAGAGAGGGCAGTGTACATCTCACTGCTCTGAATGCAGCAAATTTCTTGGCACTGTTCATAACTGTAGAAGACATACGAATCACATTTGGTACCTCACGGAAAACATGTAAGTGGCCTTCTTTTATCAAACACTGTAAACATGTTTAGTTTTGCTCTTTACCTGAAACACAAATGTAAAAAATAATCATAATTGATTAAAACATTTCCCCTTTGCCCACCCACTAAAGCCCTAAACACCTCAGTGTTATAGGAAGATCAGTGTTTAACAAGATAATTCTTTAAAATGCAATCATTGTTTTTTAATTCTAAATAATGCAACAACAAACATATTATACTATCAAGTAGTGTCATCTTCACCTTCATCCAGGGCATAGTTGAGCTTTATGACTGTGCTGATAAAGTCACCGAGTTCTACAAAATCTGCAGTGATAATATTTACGCCACTTTCTCCTGGTTTCTGAGTTCGGACCCACTGCATCATTGCAGGAAGAGCTCTAAGGAGAAAACAGGAACAATAATTACTCATAAAGCATTGAGGCAAATGCATCGAGGTCAGATTTACCAAGAGTGACCTTAATTGATCTTACTTGGTTTCTAAGGGAACCTAGTGTGGAAGGACACAGGTTACCACTCAGGCCTTTGGAAAATCCTACTCTTTATAATTTTCATTATCTACAGAAAGAATATGTTGATTGCATTTCAGCTTCTCAGTAGAAAAGAATAAAAACAAACGTCATACAGTCCCACAGTGATTACTGATCTTGTCTTGGGGCAATGGAATGGACCAGATACCTTTTTGACATCATCCAGCCATATGATTTCATGGGAATTGTTCAAGGAAAAAGAAATCACAGAGAACTCGAGCCATTTGTAAAGTAAGTTTGACACATTCTAAGAAATTCTGAAAAAACATTTTTCGGGACAGAAGAGCAACTATGATTTCTGCAGTGTAAGTACAGCATATGCCGAATATAATTTATTTCTCAGTATCAATATCCCAGCTTTCAATTCTATTTCATCATAACACAGTGATTAGTAATTGAAATACAAAGCAGCGCAGTCATATTGACTTTTTTTCTTAAAACAGCATATTTTTATCATGACAGACTTCTAGCACTGGGATACTGGCATGTACAAGGTGTCTGCCTGTTTGGGTTTGTGAATATAAAGAAACCTTTTTGATACCATGAAAACAGAAAACAATTATCTAGAATCATCCACACAAGAAAAACCTACGGGAAAATAAAGGATTCTCTAGTTCTGCAGTAGAAAGTCAAGAAATAAGATACAACGTTCAGAAGATCGAAGTTAACAGCGCTCAAATAAAGTAAGGTACAGATTTTTCAAAGAAAGGGTAATTGACCATTGGAACAAATTCCCAGAGACTGTGATAAATTCTGCAGCATTTGGAGTCTTTAAATCAAGCCTCGCTGTCATTTTTAAAATACACTCTCATTTAACCACAAGTTGTTGAGTTAAATGCAAGAATCTATGGACTGGATAGCGCAGCAGTCAGTTTACGTGAATATCGTGCTCTTCCTTTGCCCTAAAATCTGTAAATCTGTGATTTTCTCTCGACCAGCACGTTGTATGGACATTTTCACAACAGCAAGATATATGTAAAAGGTTGGCCTGAGCCTATTCCCAAAAGCTTTGGGAAAACAAGTCTTAACAAAGAAGAACTTTTTCACTTTTAAGTGGCCAGAATCAGGTATTTTTTCTAAATAATTCAGTACTGAAAAAAATCCCAGTTATAACTAGACCCATGTGTAATATTACAGAAGAAAGCACAACACTAAGGTTTTGCTTCAGCAAAATGCTTGTCTGTGTGCTTAAGTCCATCATAAGATATAGGTCTAAGGCCAGCAAAGCATTTTACTTCAGGCATTGATTCAATGTGACTGAAGCATATGCATGTATCCATACCAGCTCATAAAACTGAGCTCAAGCGCTCTGCTGTATCACCCAACCAATGGCTTGAGATTAAAGCGTATGTAACCCTGAAAAGCTGCATTCCTTAGAACTATAATAGGCAGACGACGGGTGTTAAATATTTTATAATGCCTGGACTGTTCGAAAAGATTTGAGAGCAATCAGAACCAGGAAAGATCTTAGCAAAACTGTGGGGACCACCAAATTGGTGAAAGACAGCTTAGAGCAGCTGAAAACTCTACTGCATCGTCATACACAAAATATATTGCTGAACCCTGGAGAAAGACATGAGGGTGAACTTCTAAGATGGCAGTATGTTTCCTTTGTCTTTAATACCCTATTTAAACATAAAGAGTTTCAGGTTTAAGGATGAACTGATTGACCGTATTCAGGCGCAGATTCTTCCTTCCTTTTTTCAGCAGAAGTTGATAACCTTGATATTTTACTCCCCCTTGAGGCATAATTATCTTCTTTGGTGTCCTTTATTTGATCTGAATCTGATTCTGATGTAGTTCTGTCTTCAGACCATAGAGTTTACTCTCTATACATTTAAACATATACATTAAAACACTGTTTTCTTTTTCCTGCTGTGCTCTTATTAATCCAATCTTTCACAGATAGCCATGCTTCCTTTTGATTAATGCTGTTTTAAACTCAGTGTGCCCTGCCATGGAATTATCTCCAAATAGTCTTGGCTGTTAAACACAGATATTTACATTTCATTAATCCTTCAAGCAGAACTCAGTTGCACGACCCTTTGCCCGTACAAAAATTGTTAGATAAAGTCACAGATCTTTTGTTTAAGAGACTAGAGAACGTTCAAAGATAAGTTGCCCGTGAATCAGATTATCCAACAAAAGCTTATTTGCATAGCAAAGCCAAAGAACACAGCTCTAAAAATAAGTACATGAACAAAAAAGTCCACTGACCTTAAGGATTCAGTCTAGGCTATGCAACTCTGCTTACAAAAGAAATTCACAAAAAAAACACCATACACATCTTCCTCCCACAGTGCCACCTTGAAAGCTAGTGTATATGATGATTTTAAGACACCACGGATTGCTCAGTTTCAGCATAAATATCACACACACACTAACAGTAATTATTAGAATAAGCCTACTTTAACGTTCCTCCGGGTGTATTTGCGACAGCAACACAACCCTTGTTCACCCTTCCTTGTAATTTCCAGTCTCTGCATGCCCCAAACCAGTAATTGTTCTCATTAAGGGTTTTAGTCAGAAGAACACAGACCATGCTGTGCGACAGCCACCTACACGACTCCATGCTCATAGAAAGCCAGTAGATACCATGGTCTTAATGAATATTCTTGTGATCTTGATAAGCAGGATTTTGTGCATGAGCATATATGCAAGCCTCTCAGTCTGTAAATCCAGACAAATGGAGGATCCTGACAGCACCACTATGTCTGTGTTAAGGAGGTCTGGGATCTCCTGTGGGGGCTCTTGATGTCCACATTTAAGGGCTTCACTGAGGGTTTAGCACCGAGGGTTCTCATCCCAACACCAGAAGGGCTGAGAGCCATTTCAGCACAGGCTGCATTTGTAGACAGTCAAAGTTAGTGATCTCTACTTTTATGCAAAGGTAACTTCCGCAAATTACAGTGGTGTAGTCATACTGTAACTACATCCACAACTGCATTGTGCTAGTATAACAAGTTTTCATAATAAAACAGTATCACACTGGTGATAAGGACAGTGATGCCACTTCTGGAATTACCTATAGGACAGGCTCTAGCTCTCCTTATGGCACTAAGCAATCTTAAGCCTTCTAGCCTTCCCACGCCCGAGATGATCTGGCTGTAAAACGATGTGGTGAAAGCTTGATGAGTTAATCAGAAATCCTACTTGCCTCAGAGATATCAGAGGCAAGACTGTGAGATTTCAGTTCTGTGAATAAACGTTCTGAGGTGCATACAAGATGAAAAGTACTATGTTAGCACGAGTGTCACAAATTAATAGCCAAGTAGCTGAAAATTCTGACATATGCAGAATACTGGGAGCTCTTTAAAAATTATTTAATAAATAATTAGTCTGTTCTACCCCACAGCTGTGGAACCCAGGCCTTGCAACGGAATTACATGCCAGAATTGAAGTCTTCACAAAGAATACATTTCTAACTGTTAAGGGTCGTGAAAAACACCTTAAAACTTTTAACCAAGTACACAGGACAGTGCTGCTTGCCTCAGCCTGTAGCCACTTATGAGAAAAGGCATGTTGACAGCAAAATTTAAGTGAGGAGAAAAAGACAGAAGTCTCCTCCTCTCGTCTCATTAATTTACACACCCAGTCTCACTAACATTTTCACGTTACTTTAACTTCACTGACCTTGGGGGGCCTGGCCAGATTTTACACTGTGCCAGACCAGCATAAGTTTCTTTGCCAAGGCACAGCACTGACCTGCAAATAAGGATCCAAATTTGAGTCATTTTTCCTCTCCCTTGGCACTAGGGAAGCGCTAGCAGTTGGAGCAATATAAAGAAGAAAGTCACAAGTCTCAGAGCTTTTAGCAGTGGAGGAAGGTTACTCTGTGGGGAAGAGAAGAATCGCATGTTACCCGCACTAACTGTGGCCTGTGCTCATTAATCTTAGAGAAATATTTTTCTATTCTCACCTCTGTACCATGGCTGCCTCCTGGTCATTAGCTTCTCTCCTTAAGGAGGAACATATCATTTATTCATGCTTCGAGTTTCCTAGGAACAACAAGGTAACCATCTGCTGCTCCTCTCACTTCCACAAGGACAAGAGAACAAGAGAACAAAAGTGAGGTGAACAGGCTCGACGAGGAAGGGCCGGGTGAGACGGGCTGTAATCCAGCACCAACCCATCACCACAGCTTCTCAGCTCCATGGGGCAGACCTGTCTCCATTCCCCACGCTGCTCAGCAGCCTTGTCCAGAAGCACCCAAATAAGCTGAGAAGCCTATGCAAAACAGGGAGACTAGAGTACTGGAGAGTAAAGACATAACTGCATTGGACAATGCGATGTTGTACAGAGATATCTAACGTGGCTATATTTCTTCTGAGAGCAAAGCTTTTATCTCTAACTGGCACATCACTAGGTCAGTCTGACACATCAATCATTTCGGCGTGGCGTAGGTATCAAGATGACTTGCATCATGCAGTACAAACATGCCCTACATCGCTGTTTTCAGCTTTTTTTGTTGTTGTTGAAAAGCCACGTACTTTCTCACGTAGGGTTGCCACAGGGATTTTCATTTACAACCAAGTAAAATTGAGGCTCAGCTTTGACAGTTACTTTATTACCTCTATCTTCCCTGTTCTGCTTGTATGAACAGAAATGTGTGCAGACCTTTTTTCCAGCTTCGCTCTTCTTTAAGGAACCATGTTCTGATGTGTTTAAGAACTAAACGAAATACTGCCATAAACTACAAGACGTACAGCCATTTTCAAAGCTACTGGATATTCAAGGTCTCTCTCTCTCTCTCTCTCTCTCTCTTTCGGTCTATCAAAGATCTTAAGTGGACTCCCATGCTATTGAATTTTGTTTAAAAAATAATAATAATACATTCAATTAGCTTCAGTTGATGGAATAAAACTGAGAACTTCCATTCTGAGCTTTCATAAAGAAAATATTACTTAACTAATTGCATTAACATTTGCTTTAAAAAAAAAAAAGTGTTCTTAGGCTATTTTAGTTCAGAATGAGATTCTTCTTTTTTTTTAATGTCTGAGTCATCAAAGCCTGACAACGTGACAGAACATTAACGACAGCAGTATGCTAAGACAGGACCTCCCATGGCGAAACAGCCATTCCTCTCTGCAGAGCTTTCAAGGGAGGAGAAGGAGAAAAAGCAATGTTGTAAATATAAAACAAAAGAGCCGTTCACCGTTTGATAAAAGTTTGATCACTAAATGGCAGACAAGAGGTTTTCTTTCAGAGCATATGGAGCCAATGCAACCTAATCCAGAAAGGGAAACTGGTCTCATTTACAGAGTGCAAAGTAGTCTAGCATTACGTGCCCATTACCAGCAATGCCAGAGAGAACTGAAGCAGGTCCCCTTGCTCAGGTTAAGCGACACGTGGCATTTTTTTTCCCCCTCTCCAGCAAAGCACACTACCCTCCTTCCCTCAGTCTTCCTTAAAGAAGTGATACCATTCAAGAAGAACAGGACTCCTTTGCAGGAGGATGTACTCACACGAGCAGCAGTGCAGACTCTTGGGAACTCCTGCATTTGAAACCTTACAAAACCTTTTTCTGCCCATCCAATTCTATCCATGTTTGCACAAACTCTGATTAACTCTGGATCCATAATTCAGCACAAGCTGACTGTGGCCCTTCAAAGTTGCTGAGAATTCACTGCTCCAGTGGGAGCAGTGGATGTCTTGCGTATCACTGAATCATAAACATCACTACCGGAAAGAACCTTGACAAGTCATTCACGTCCACCCAGCCCATCCTAAGGCAGGATCAACTATACAAACATCAACTGTACAAACCATTCCTGGCAAATGTTCAACTTAATCAGCTTTTATAAACCTCCAGTGACGGAAATTTCATAATCTTCCTCTGTGTATTCAGAACATCCCTTCATAAATATCCTTATCCTTCCTCATTAGTTTCAACTGGAGCACCCAAAAATAGATGCTACCAGAATTAACGGCATTAAGGCATGCTATTCAAGAGTGTTCACCAAGCCCTCACTCTGCTGCCACTAAAGATTTACTACTAATAAATAAGCTTTCCTGCAAAACATGAAGCTTAGATACCATCCCACCGTATATCATTCTGCCATAATTTTTTTTGGTGGCAAAATCAGTTTAAAAGTTTCCCTTCCTTCATAGGCCAGCCATTTGTTTCTGTCTCACTGTCACCATTTACTGTCCTCTCTGCTGTGCTGATACACCTGTAGAAACAAGATAAAAAGCAGTACATAGAAACGGTCTGAATTAAAATAAACAAATCAACCTTTTTACTCTTCCCCGGTCCCAAACAGCCCCAGTTCGCTGAAGAGATTTGATTTACAGCAGGACCTCACAAATTGTTGAATTGGCACAGCCAGGGAACAAATGAACTGAAGTACAGAGATTTACATGACACAGGCATGGAAGGGATGGGAAGGAAGTCTTTAAATTAACTTCCTTATCACTCAAATCCTCTCTAGGCAGCAATCACGTGCATGGTCATAAAATTGGCACTAAAAAGGTCAGATTGACTAGAACCAGAGAATTTGGGCAATGCTGAGTGAAATTAGTAAATTTTATTGTTCATAGTTAGTCCCAAAGGGACACTGATGGGAATTAATTTTTCAGGATCCTGAATGGACATGTTTCACCGCCCCAAGAGTAGCCATGTTGCAAGTGCTATCTATATTAACATCCAACAGCCCTGAATTTATTCTTCTGAAATGCTTATCTATAATTCAGTTATCTCCAATTGCTATATAAAGTTTGGAAACACATCAAATGACACAGACTACAATTCTGGGGCCAGATGAATATTTTAACGTGATTGATCATAGCGCTGTACTCTGCAGAGTCACAAGGCACAAGATGTCTTTTGAGCTGTGGTTGGCTTTCTGGGTTTCTTTTTAAAAAGGAGGCAGAAAGGAGTAGAAAGCAGCCGTTTTGGCCCTCTTTTCAAGGAACATTTCAGCTGAATTTATTGAACCTGGACCTCTATGCTTGTACAAAAAGGTAACAGGATATTTAGTAGCAGCAAATGGATGGTAGAGGAGGTTACTGATTAATGTTCACCATCCTTTATTTATTCCTGATTCTGTTTTTGAGCCATTGCACCTACAGCATTATCTAATAGCATTAGAAATCCAGACAGCTGGTAAAGGACTCAGGAGACCCTGTATTATAAGAGAATTCACTAATGAGGCAACACTAATATTTCGGCTACTCTCTTGGTCAACATAGTGGGAAACTGAAGTGGAAAAGCCCAGAGCTACAAAAGTTTGAACCGCTACCACATGAAGTGGGGCTTTTAGCTTTTATGCCATGACTAAAGGATTTGTAACACATGCACTTATGCTAGTATGGACAAACACCCAATAGACCATGTATTAACAGGAAAACTACCGACTGCCAAGAGGATGGCAGTTTTCTAAACATGGCTATTTTTAGCGATCCAGCACATCAAGCCAGACAAACTCTTTAACTGTTTTTCTAATTTATTATCTCTGTGAAGATCACAGAGGGGTAAATCATCTCCCATCACAGGAGTGCTGTAAGTCTTAAGTTATGAAAACCAGGGACAGAGAATCATAATTATTTCTTAATTAACCTTCCAGCTGCGAGAGCTTAAATTGTTCAGATGTCATTCTTTTCAACATTTCATGGTTGAAACAGAGATAAGGCGGGACACTCATTTACTCAGGTGTCTGTACATGGTATAGTTTGTGTGCTTGAGACGGTCAGTTCTGGACCCACTTCCGAACAGAAGTGCTGAAGAAATGTTAAGAATTGCACAGAAATGGCAATAAGAACAGGTTACAGAAATAAGGACTGCAACTTTTTGCACTGCCCATTGCATGACTAAAGCCTCTGTCACCAGTCAAGGGAATAGCTATGGGTACGGGTTCCCCCTGCCCCCTTATCTTCTATTAAAAAAAAGCTGTGATTTATTTAACTCATTATACTTGATTCACTATACTGAAACCATTCAAATAAGGTGTTAGAGTTCACCACACACTGGGAACTGCTTTGTCACATGTGCATAATGTTTTTTGAATATTCTTTCTGCTTCATAACCCCAAATGTTCACCGACATTTGTTTTCAGTCCCCAGGCTCTCTATCATGTCCTGGTCTAAGTTGTCAAGCATTTTCTTGGCCAAGTTAGGGTTTTTTGTTCTTGTTGTTGTTGTTTGGGTTACACCATGGTTCCCTTTGCATAGAGTTAAACACAGAATTCTCTTTTGTTCACATTAGGCAAGTATTTCCATTTTACTGTGGCACCCACCTACAGAACTGATGTAGCTAAACAGAAATCTTGCCAGCTGACTCTAAGCTCCACAAATATATAACCCTAGCAATGCTGCTTAATGAAATGTGTCTTTTCACTCTTTCCAAGCTGCAAGAAATAAAGCGCTGATAAACCTCATTTGCACTGTTACAAATTAGGAATCACTTCGTTGAATCTTGCATGAGCAAACATCGCACAAAAAAGCAGACCCACATTGTCAGCAACAGCAAATCTCCATTCCCCAAATGTTTATTTCCCACTGAGCTTCCTTTCTGACACATCATTTTTTCAGTTCAAAGCTCTTGCCCGAGCCTGCAGCTGAGAAAGCTGTACTTAGTGGCAGCAGTCATCTTACACGAACTAAAGGCAAATGACTCTTAGGGCAGGAGGCTCTGAACAGCCAGGTGTCTTCTGAAAGACCCCTGCAGAGTAAAGTCCATCTTCATCGGCAGGGGAGAATAAATTCTTTCCTCCTGTGGCTACCAGGTAACCATGCAAAGTAACATAAAGCCATCTGTACTGTTAACACATGACTATATACATTAAAAATCCTGCCACTGCTTTCCTCGTCTTTATCATACTTTTAAAAGGAGTAAAACACAACGGGTTTTCTCCTAGCTTCCGAAGGGAGAAAGTTTAAGTTGGTTTATGCTGTATTAATGCTATTTTGGACGTTAATGAGGTGGAAGCCCAAACAGACAGTAGGCTTCAGTTGTCTGCTTTCTGGCAACTCCAGCTACTCACAACATGCTGTAAACGTGTCCCGAAAGCGTCGTTACCAGCATTCCCCGAGCCAGCCCCCCAGCTCCCATTGGAGCTTCCCACCTCCAGGCAGCCTAGGCACAACCTCGCTTCACTTATGAGATCTGACAAGCGCCTGGGGGGGGCAGAGCTGCAGGCAGCGATGGCCTCCCTGCTTGCAAGGTGCTTTGTGTATGACGCATCGTGTTCTTCCTCTCCAAAACACAGAGCATAAGTGTTCTCCCTTTTGCTAACAGATAGCAATACACCGGTGTGCCTTTGCAATTTCTGTGGTAGGATACTTAGTAGAAAATTGAGAACAAGAATAATACTGCCACGGTTAACCAGACAGGTAGGAGGAAAATTAAAAAAAAAAAAACACACAAATGCTGGCTTGAAACCTAATGAAATTACAATGAGCTAATTCTGGAAGCAGATTCTGCTGATGCCCTGGGTATCGGGCGACAGTCAGGGATACAGTGGAGGCGCCTGACATTACCACCCAGAACGAAATCAGAAGTGAGACGTCAGTGCAGGGTAGAACGACAGTGAAAGACGTGAGAATTACATCCAATGATCACAGGCTGACAGTGACCTCAAGAGGATGATCTGACATGGCACTTTCATGACTGAAAAAAATCTTTTTCTGTTTAAAAACTTCATATTAAAGAAATGTCTTACTTACAGCAAGTATGTGTTTCCGAAACTGCTGTCTTGAAAAATCCTGTCTTCTGGGTGTCCAGCCCCGACTCTGACAGAATAAAAAACTTTCTCCCTCCTCCCCTTGCCAACATGCGAGACAGGAAGGAAACGGAGTGACTGCATTTTGTACTAAGCCCAAAAGTTTTCTCAGCAATTTCCCAAAGTGTCATCTGGGACTAACTCTCATATTTTCTTATGGGTCTCCTGATAGATGGCAGTTTTACTGAAGCCTCACCGCTTGGAATTACATAATGTAAGAATCCCATATTTTTAGGAAGGAAAAAAAAAGAAAACACTGAAGTTATGGAAATGTGCCAGAGAAGATGAAACCTAAACAACAAAAATGAAATAAAATCAAGAAGATAGCTGAAAAGCCTCCAAACTAATTATTCTTAATATTTTTGTTCATTTCTATCCAAAATTTCAATTTTTTATTTTGGCAATAGTGTTCTTATTAATCATTTGATATCTTAAATATGTTAACAAAAATAGAAGAAATATAGTTAGATGCCATTTTGGCTTCAGAGCGCTTCTTTAAGCTTTAACATAGCAGACAACACTACGGAACAGTATAAAAGCGTATTAGAGTTGGTGCAGCTGCGCTCAATATTCACATTCAAGGAAACAAGCAATTAGAAGTACAAATGGCTTAATTCTTCTTTTTGAAATGAGAGAAGAAAGTATGCGTAAATATGAGCCCCTATATATAAACAGCATTGGCTTTACTGTGAAATAGAAGGATAAATTCTTATAATAGTTTTGGCCATCTACCTAGCAAGCCCAGCAGAGAATTCTGCAACTTTGATGACCCGGAGGAACTTAATGAAGACACTTAATGAAGGCGCCTCACTACGGCTCCACGTGCAGCAACCTTAGACTTAATTGGACCCTACCACACTGTGTAAGGGAAAGGACTTCGGGACTTGCTGTCACACTAGTCTCATCTCCTCCCAAGACTTCTGCCCCTCAACTTGACATAAGCCACCGTCAGGCTAAGGTTTTATTTCGTGTTAGCCTACTCTCCCCACACCCTGTCAACACATCCAAACCTCTCACCAAAATTTGTTACTGATATAAAATTGGGGCTAGCTAGCTGGGGTAATGATACCAGCTGGGGTTCAAAATTTCACAGAGGGAAAGGCCTGTGTCATATGCAGTAGGGATATAGGTTAAATAACTGGTTTGCTGAACGGGCTCCGCTGCTTTCCCAGCCATGTGCCCAAGAGACGGATAGCAGATCGCCTCGTTCTGCAAGGACATGAAGAACTGCAGCAGCTGCTTTCTGAAAGCCTAGTGACACAAACAGGAGCACAGACCACATACGAAAATACAACTTCAGAGGTACGGATTTACGGATTTACGGGTTGATTGCTCAGTTTAATCTGCAGTGAAGTTATAGCCAGTACTAGACTATTCTTGGTAGCCATGCAGGTAAAAGGAGTCAAGGTTGTCTCCATCAAACTCTGGCAAGGGCTTCATTCTCTCCCAGGGCTGCCCCATGCTCTGCCTGGGACCTTTCCAAGAGCTCTCCGGTTGAGGAATGCTTCCAGGGACTCCAGGTGCGGAGCTGCCCAATCACTCCCAATTCTCAGTTTTGCCCCTTTTGCTGGCAAGACAGGCTTTGCCCCTTGTCACATAACTCAAATTCTGGAGCATGACAAATTTCAATGATGCAAGAAAGAGATATTAAAAGGCAATGAGTACCAAAAAGGTTGTGGATGGAGGAAACTACTGAAATTGGATGTGAAGAACATTGAAATAGGGTCTACTGCAGAAGAGGAGGAGATTGTTACCAATATTTAGCCCTGCCCAGAATCTTGGAACACAGCCCACCGAGCAAAGAGATTCGGAAAAACCTCTTCTTAGTAACTGGAAAGAAGAACAAAAGGTACGTACTATTATCAGGGAAAGCAGAACAGCTAGGTGGAAGGCAAAGTTTATTTGAGAAATTTCTGGCTACCAGCAGTATCACTCCACTGTATGACCTGTAACAGAATTTCACACATGGTTGCACAGTTTCCCCTGAAATAGATACTAAAATAAATCTAAAGGACTTAATTAAATAGATAAAATATGTATTTTTCCAGTCTAATAGCGCAGCCTGCAAAATTAATGTTTTCGTCTTCCTAACTACTTGCAGATGCTTCAAAATTAAACTTAATCTCACCTATATTCGAATCCTTTGCTACTGAATACAAAGCAAAGCAATTTCCATTTCCTTTCCGACAGAACTAGACTAGGTGATTTTAATTTTTCGTTCCATCCAGTGGAGTTATAGCTAGAGTCTGCAGTGGCAGACAACCAGTCCAAGCGTACAAAACTGCATACAGCTGTTTACCACAATACCTTGCTCAAACATTCCACAATATGCTAGTAAGGGACACACAAACTACAGAGGAATTCACATTAAATTTAAAGTTGAAAAACCCACCCCCCAGCAAGGAAAATAACCAGACTTAAACCCTTCCAACTCAGCTGTCTTTCCAGAGAAAGTCACAGTAAAGAGATGGGTCTTGCAACATTTCCAGGAAGTTAATGCCTTTGGATTCTTCAGAGAGTGCAGAAATATGCTTCATTTGTGAAACATCAGTAAGTAGATCACAGCAAAGCAATCCACCCAGCAAGGTTGGAATGGAAAACTATGACAAAAATCACTGCCTTTAAAAAAAAAAAAAAAAAGGTACAGGGAAATAGTCATTTTTCATCATTTCTATCTGGACAGCAAGAAGCAGCAGAGACTAAAATAAGAGCTCCAGGCTGCACATCCAAGTAATAGAAATTGAGAATAACCACAGCTTTGATTTGAATGATGTCATGAACAAAAAATATAAGGAAGGGAGATAATGGTAGACAAAATAAAACGGGAACATATACAGTTTTTCAGTTAATTAAAAAAATTAAATGTCTAGTTAATGTTCAGCTTAGCCAATGAAATATTTTTTCTTATTTTTCACTTTAATTTTAAATTGTTTTAAATGAGGTGTCATTTTAAAAGAACATTATTTTGAAATTGTCAAAACATTTCAATATTTCTAAAACATTAAGTTAGAATATATGAAGATGAAATGTTTTCCTACATATTTGCCTCAAATATAATTACTCACCAAGTTTGACCCAATTTCACAAATAGTATGAGTGCTTCTCACAAAGCTGTTTTTCCAGCAAATTTCTGGTTATCTTCATCTGAAATAGCACCTCTTCTACTTTCTGCTGTTGTTTCCTTTGACTGTATCAGGAACCACTTTCTTGTGCAGACTGAACTTCCTCTACCTCATTCACCACCAAGCCTTCATATCCCAAGTTTGTTTTATCACTTAACTTGCAAGTTCTATATCAAATAGACAAACAGCACTGAAGACCCTTATTACATTGCTGACATTGCCACCTGAGGTGTTTTTCTAGACCACCTTTAAATACCTTATATACACAACAAGCAAAATGAAGAACTGACTCTCAGGCTGGGTCTTGGTTACAGGCTCTCACTGCCATGCTTGCTCACTCAGATCTATTAACACTACTGCACAGCTCTCTGGCATGTATCTGCCTAGGGTCAGCAACTGCAATTTTTCTTTTTGGGACACGAGTAAATGGTATGCGGCAGCCTCAGCCCAGCAGCGGTCACTCCGAATAGCAGGAAGAAAGGAAGCCAGAACAAAGGGCAGCCCAGCACCCCCAACCTCCAGCGAGTCTAGATTCTTCAAACACTGAGCAGCTCAACAACTGCTTAATCTCACAAAAGAGAGAGATTTAGCTCCTTATTATCCTTTTAAATTTTCTGGCTTCTAGCTCTGGCCTCACACAGCAAAATCAGCTTTGTTAATCAGCTGGATCTCAGAGGCAGAATCCTCCCAAATAGCGTCCAGGGCATTACTGCAAACCCCCACAAAGCATTTACCAGCATTAGCTTACCCTCAGCTGTTCATTCCTTCTGCTTGTTTTCCTCACAACCCAATATTAACCATCCCAAAGCATTCATACAGTAAACAGTGCAGCAATTACACCCAATACAGTATCCAGGAAATATCAGAGAATAGCCACTGCTCTTTCACAATGAGAAATGCTTGTTCTGGGTACAGCTGGAAGGACACTTACTGATCAGGCTACCTTCCTGCCAAGGCAGCCCCGATGGTCAGAAGTTACAAAGATCCGTCCCACTAACACAAACATGTCTGCCTCTGTCTTTCCAACAGCCACCCAGACTATGAATGAAAACTGCAAGGATGTCTTTTTTCCTAATAACCAGGAGATGGCTTCTAACGCGTCTGAAGAGCACAGGCTGTTCTTAGCCGAGCAAGAAAGAGGAAAGTTGTGCCTTGCTGTCCCGTACCTCCATCTCAGGTCACAAAGCAGGTTGCATGGTAAGGAAAGTGCACAGCTGCCTTTTGAAAGGTAGGTTAGCAGTCAGCCACTCTTCCCTAGAAACACAGGCCTGGGAGGAATCTGCTAATTAATTTTACCTGTTCCTCTTTCAAAAGCTGATAAAGCTCATCTTGAAAGCAGTCAGCTTTCTTGCTCCTGCTTTTCCAACCATAAGATCATTGCAAAACTTCACCGTTCTGATGGCAGGAAGCTCTACTCTCACTCACCTCCAGCCTAAATTTATCCAGTCAGTTTATAACTTTTGCTCTTGTGAGAACACTAGCCTTTGGCCTAAACTGTGCTTCTCCCTCCTCGGTATTTATGCCCCTCTGATATTTACAGACAGCAAGCACGTAGCCTCTCAGCCTTCATTGTGCTAGGATAAACAAGACAAGCTCTCTCGATGACTTCAGTAATTCATTCCCTGATTATCCTAGCAGTCCCTCTCTGCATCAGCTCCAATTTTGATCTGCTTTCCAGAACAAAGATGATCAGAATTGTACATGATATCCAAAAAGATATCCTACCAGCGCCTTGGTATGGTAACAGAATCTTTTTGTGCATCCTGGAAAACATACCGAGATGATACCTCTCTTTTTCCCAGATATGTTCCACCGAGGTTTCAGCTTTAGCCAGCCACTGGTCATACTGTGCCATCTATTTTGTCTGGCTTCTCCAGCTGATAAGAACCCACCTCTCCTGCTAGCGACAGATCAGTCTCTTAAAGGAATGCTACTATTACCTTCTCTTCAATCTGGTATTTCCAGTCCTTCTCAACTCCATTTCTGATCCTCAAATTCCATTTTATTTGGTAATTTCCTATTTAACACTTTACCAGCTACATTACTGAAATCCAGATGAGGTCAATTTTCTTGTAAAATTTCCATAAAATTACTTATAAAAACAAATCAAGATAGCTTGACACAATCCACCTTTGGCAAAACCTCATCAACGTTTATCTTACTTTCCATTAACCTCTGTATCGTTAATTATCACTTCCTTCCAATTATGCTCTACAGTCTTTGCCTTCTCCTGACAGCTGGTGGGGGCTCAGACCATTCCTCTGCCCTTTTTATATAGGAGTGTTACATTTGCTATTCTCCACTCTAAACCAGCTTCACAATTGTTTTCATAGGTCTACTTTAAAAGACATGCAATGCTTTAAAAGACATGTTAGTGCTTTAGGAATTCGGAGGTGGAGATTATACAGATTGGTCTCCTCTCTACTTGAATGTATTCATTTCTTATAGTTTTAATAAAACATCTACTCTACTGCTCTCTGGAGTCCCAAAGAAGGCTCCAAGAGGAATTCGGGCAATTCAAACATCGGTATCTCAGGCTGTAGTACGGCTCTTTCATACATCTTTCCAGGCTTCTGGCCTTGAGGGAGTAGGAATGCATCCAGTTGTGTGGAGGTCGTTCTCTAAAAGTTTGGTTAAAGCTGGAAACAGATCATTCAGCAAAGGAAGCTTGCTAATAAAGTCAAATTTTATTCTCATATTAAAGGTTGATTGATAAAAAAAATATTTACATGTAGTTTTTCTTACCTGCCGCATGAAAAATTAGCTTCCAAGCTCCACACGGAATAAACTAAGCAGAACTTACTATGATAATCAGCATTAATACAATTATTTTAGCAACTTCACACGGTGCTATTAAGGTAATGGTGCTATAGGTTATTTACTGTATTGTGCTATGGAATCTACTGAAATGACTGAAAATGGCTTACGTCACTCTGGTAGATATTTTTGCTGACCTTTGAGTCATCCTTTTTAACATTCTTTACTGGCAGATTTTGTAAGCACATGCTAACAGTCATCTTTTTTTAAATTCAACTATAGTCAACAATACTGTAGTGTCTAGATGATGATGGAATCAACATAACATGACTGAGAGCAAAAATCAGATCTCTCGTAAAGCTAAGTCATCTCCACTAGACTCTTCTATATTACATGTCACAAATTACTGACTCTAGATTACATCTACCATTATGCTGTCTGCCTGGGTTTCAAATCATTTTAAAATTTAAACAGGGCATTCAGGCCATTTCACTCTCAGCCACACAAATGAAGTTGAACTTTTGTACCACAAGAAAAAAAAAAAAACACACTCTGACTTATTTTTTCCTGGAAAAGGTCCTGGAAACATGCCACAGTATATTACTTAGATGATAGCCTTTCCCTGAAGAACTTTGTCCTTCTATAGGGTTTACTACTATGCACAGCGGATGAATTATTATTGTTAACAACACTGCTATTTTGCTTGAGCAGTAGTATTCACCCTATAGATGATGGGCAAGACTGCAATTTCCTATAGCCATAAGCCATATTAAAATGGAGATTTTGAATGAGAGCAAAGTACAGTAGTGTCTGCAGACTATCACCTGATCAACAATGATGTCCATGGGACAATAAGGGCTGGGCACTTTAGTGCTAGATGTTTACCATGGTTTTACACAGATCTAGTGAGAAACGAGAACTGCTCTTCTGTGATAAACTCCAGCATTTCAAAATGTGGCTTTGTTTCAAATTGGAAAGCAAATACAAAATGTTGGTATTTCTCATTAAATAAAGTTCAAATCTGTTTCTGAATACAAAAATGAAATGCTTTAAATATAGAAACAGCATTAAATATTACAATTAATACTGCAACAGAAATCTGAAGAAAAGATGGAATTACTAGAAATATAAAGCTGAAATATTTTGACAAAACAATAGTGTTAAAATAGACTTCTCTCTGGAGGAAAAATATTAAAAGATGGATTTCTGAAAAAGAGTAGACCTTAAGAAAGCTGCAGTTTTCAATTGAAAACTGTAGCAGTGGGAAAAAGAACAAACGATTTTGCAATTGCTTGGTTGAACCAAATTATGCAGACATGCACTTGCTGCCACATCTAACAAAACTAACTGCAGACCAAAATCTTAAAGAAGGAAATAAAATATTAACTAATATACCACCGATGTGATCTCAAATCAGCTTTAAAAACAAAAATGGCCAAGATTTTTCAAGTGCAAATAATGATTTGGAGAGTTCTTACTGGTTCTGAAATTCACAAGTTGGGTATTCAGCACTAAACGTGTTCAGTCATTGTAAGAAGTCTCACTTTTCCAGTAATGGTAACTTCCGAAATGATCTCATATTTTATTTAGTGACATCCCCACACTGATGAACTAGGGTTGCTATACCACAAATGAAGCAAACCACATCATAGACCATCAGGGAAAAAGTAGACTGAAAAATGCATTTTATAGATTGTAAAAATGTACCAAGGGATCGCAGAGGACACATCAACAATAAACTAAAATCCTTCTGGAGTAAAGCCAGGATAAATATTGGGTGGAGAGATGCCATAGCAAAGAGGTCACTACCTCCTCTTTCAGTGACACTGAGTTGTGCTGGATCACTCAGGGCCATCAGCACAAGAAAAAGCAGACCTGTCACATCAGCCATGAGTGTGAGAGTCACTCAGGTGGCTCACGCTCCTCTTGTGAGATGCAGGCTGAGTCACACAATTGCAATACAGCTGCGGCAGCCTGTTTCCTTCTGCAGACCCCTCATGCCAGAGGTGGCTGGTTGGCCTCGTCTGAGCAGCTGTCTTCCCATGAGGGGTCAGAAAACGGCGACGAGACCTTGCACTCCTCAACCCAGCACCAATTCAAATGGAGATCTGCTAGACAATACAGTCCACTACAGCCGTCAGTGTGACCCAACACAGGGACACCTTGTGCATCAGTGGACACATGATTTAAGAGATGACAAGAGTTGACAAGCAGAGGATTAGAGAAAAACACACATGCACACACACACATCCTGCTTTAAAAAAGCAAGCAATAACCTCCTAGCTAGCCACTGGGAGTCTGTGCCTGAGAACGGACATGCATACTCTGAGAAGAGCTGCTCAGTCTCCGAGCTGGCCAGCTGGTGTGGTCAGCACTGGTTGTCAGCAGGGCAGAAGCCCTGCAGAGAAGGTTGCTGAGAGCAACGGAGCCTTGTGGTCAGAGTTCATGCAGTGCATTCCCAGAGTTACTATGCAGTAAAGGAAAGTGCTGCCTGAGCTAGAAAATATTTTTCTAAGAGACAGCCTACCTATAGCTCTCATGAGAAACAGTTTGGAAGAAAAAAATCCAGATGTCGCTCATACGATTTACTATTCCCACAAACGTCCCTCAGACTGCAGAGCACAAAGAAAGCTTCCTACACAGAGGTTAACCGCTCTGTTGGATATCCATCTTTCCCACTGTAGTGTAGTGAGACAGCAATGGCATTGAAATACTGTGTTGGGGGAGAAGGAGCCAGCAGCAAATAAATGAGGTGAGGTGGACTGTTATTGACCAAACATTTTCTGAACTGAGATTAGCAACAGGCTGAAAAAGCTTACTGTTTATGGTGCTTAACAAGGAGGAGAGAGTGGTTTTCAGGGCACTTCAAGTGTCTTCATGATGACATTACCCACTCATCCATATCAGCTGACTTCTGTTCTTTAACTTCTATGTTAGGATGTTTAACAGATGGACAAAACTGGGGCCAGAGACTCACCACACCATGTAATAATCATACTCTTCAGAGAATAAGTACTAGCCTTAAATAACACACATTTACATTGGTACCTTCCAACAATGACCTTCAGGACTGTCTACCTAGTATCTGATGGCAGCCTGAAACAGCATTTCTGGACATGAAATACTCTTTCCCTTATTCTTCTCAGTGACAAAACACCTCAGCTTTTAACACCTGTGGTACCACTCTGGTTCCAGAACTCATTATTTGATCTGAAATAGTAGTAGAAATGAAGCTTGCTGGACTGACTACTTGCAACAGTTGAAAGGAAGAAAAGAAAACAAAGAAAAAAGAATGCAAGTGGAAGGGAGAAAGAAAGCTGTCGAAAGGATGAAATAATAGTGGTCCTGAACAGAAGCAGATTCTTCTTCTGAAACAGTAACTGTGCTAACAGCCTCGAACAACCAATGGCTCAGCTCAGTTACGGCAGCAGGTCCCATACAAGTCTCTCCGAAATATCCACTGAAACAGCTTGGGAAACAAGACAACGAATGAACTGGCTAAAATGTTCACTTCCTAGTTAATCAAGCAACACAGTACAGTATGACCTGTATGAATTATGTGCAGTGTGGCATTGTCTAAGAGATCTAATTTGAATGGGTCTCACTGGAACCAGAGACCTGGACTTCATCATATGACAGTCCCTGACGTTATAGTATATAAATCCAAGTAGGAAGGGAACAAAGGCCCATAGCTGTCCCCCATCACAGGCCAGTAGCAAAATTAAGGAGCTGTGTCACCCAAGATCTAGTTCAGTTTTTGATCTACTAAACAACAGTGCCTGCCAGCATAAGAACAAGCAATAATCGAAAGGGGCACTGCACTACTTGAAACACAAAACTAAGCAGGTTTTGCTATCACACAATGATATGAATGCTGGTAAGGTTTCTCCTTCATGCTATGGCTCAGAAAACAAATTTTCAGCGGGAAAATACCTGCCTATCACCATGGCTCCTACCTGACTCTCACCACTCAGTCTGCTTCATATCTTAATACAATTCTACGATATAATACATTCTAGATGGCAGTTGCTTAGCTACAAAAACTCTCAGATCAACAGCTACAATATTAAAATCTTGTCAAAGGTCAAATCCCATTGAATGATCATTCAGTGTCTTAAAAATATGTCTTTTACTATTTTTCTTAGTACCAGAAATAAATACCGAATGACATTTTACTATAATAGCTTGTGCTCTGTTGAAGCAACAGTACAACACAGGACAATACGTGCAATGCTATTATTACATTTATACACATCATCTTATTATAATCTCCCATTACATGAAGTTTATATCTTAGCCACAAAAAAATAATTCCTGGCAGAAAATGAAATAAAGAAGCTTTTGCCTACGAGTAAAGGTGCAAAGAAAAGTTCAGTAAAATGAGTTTAAACATTTCCAGACTTTCAGAACAGAAGATATCACAATACGCTTTATGTTGTATCAAAATAGTATCTTTCACAATGATTCTGGCTCCCCAGGAAAGAATTTCAAAGCTCAGACTGCAGACATTAGTGAATTCCTAAGAAGAAAACATCATCATTTCCGTTTTAATAGAAGGCAGTATGACAAACAGGCATTTTTCTAGCTTAATGCAAGTTCTGCCTCATATAGAACATGGTACATCCCCAAGACCTTCTGCCTGGCTGCCTTCTCTATTTACCAAGTGCTTTACCTTTCCAGCTGTTCCAGCTCTTTCTTTTGTACAAACATGGCAATAGGTTGCCAGGTTCCCATACTGCTTCCTTCCTCTGTACGTTATGTACTAACACGATTCTGGGTATATCCTGCATGCTTAACTGCTCATTCAGAACACAGGCTACTCGCTTATAAGCATGGGGAAGCATTTCATAAAATTAATTTCAGGCTTGGGTGTACCTCCAAGAAGACTCAGATCAGTCTGGCAGTCCACTTCATAGATGGCAGGCTCATCTTCCTCAATTGTAGCTGTTTTCTGGCGAGAAAGCCCTCTAACTCTTCCTCTCCCCTCCTAACCTCAGAGATGATTCAGATGTTTTATGATACATGTCAGTACCATCTCTCACCCAGTGTTACTGTGGGACATAAGTGCCCTACTCTCCTGATGTGCCCTTCAGACTCCCCTGTTAGCCCCATCTCTCCCTTCTTCCCTATCACAACAGAGCGTATAACCAGAAGTGACAGTTCTCCAGAGCAATAGATCCTGGCCGGGGGGATTTTCATAGCTAAGCCACACTTCTAACTGTATCCTCAACCTTTCTTCCTTAGAAGGCTGGTTCCTCACCCTGTGACACCCTGGGTGCCACCACAGCCTACTCATTCAACATTCACTCCCACATTTGCAGGCTACTACCCAAGGAGAAGACAGAAACTGGAGATATTCAGATGACTTCTCTAGAAAGACTGTGGATGTACTCTCTCTAGATGACGCCTCCAAAAACCTCCAGGGCCTTGGAGGAAGCTGTGAGTGGCTCAGATCCATCTGGAAGGATACAGCATGTATAAAGGTTTTTAAGAGCTGATAGGAAGTTTTTGACAACTTTCCATCCACATCTTATCACTCCAAGAACATAGAGCAGATGGACAGAGATGATTAAAAATTACAACTTCTAAACATGTAGTGACTGCATGTTAGTCAGTCCAGAACTACCCAGTTCTTTGCTTAGAAGTGACGCTTCTATAGATCTAGTTACTCACATAGTCCTGAACACAACGGTTTGCAGTATGCAAGCGCTAATACAACACAAACCTTGATGTTGCCATACCTGCTTAGTTTGTATTTGTCTGAGTTTGTCTTAAATGTCTTTGCGTTACAGAATGTCACTATCAGCTTGAAAGCCCTCTTGTGAATAAACCTGGAAAGGCTTCTTCATGCAGATCTCAGTGCTTGTCTTGTATCTTAGAAATGAAAAGGAGAAGGGCTAATCCATCAAGGAACCATTCCCTTCACAGGAAGCACAAAGCAGCTAGGCAGTCCCAGACCCTGTATGGACAAATACATTTCCCCGAGGGTCAGTATTTGTTACCATCTGTTGGCTGTAGAATTTCCATAGCAATCTAAGCAATGTCAGAAAGAACACCCAAATGACTTTATGACCCACTCGTAATTTCACTACAGCAGCTGCATGGATTGAAGCACGACATCTCTGAGACAAGTAGATGTGAGTGACAGCATACAGCAGCGGAGCTGCAGGAATTAAAATTTACTTTTCACAATGAAAAACACTTACTGCTTTCTATATGCGCAAACTCAATGCTGCTCAGAGAGTATGATGATGGGATCGCATGAAGTTATGAGTAGCCAGACAACATATACAGTAGTTGCAAATAAGTGTTTCAGCGCCTAACATAATCTACATTATGAGCATGCCACATACAGGAAAACACAGAACTGGTGACTGCCAAGTCAACTTTCCTTGTAGACTAAATCCCGCAGGCTGTTAGTATGTATTTAGATACATGCTTTTCCCTCACACAGTTATTAAAAATCCTGTGCTCTTGCATTTTGTGGTATTTTAATACTCTTCCAGGCTCAAGACCAGACAACGCCATGAGACACCACCAACTAACACTTCCCAGGGGAACACTATGCTGAAATCCTTGTCCACACAGATGCTCTCTGATGATGAAATGCCACTAAAATGTCTGCCAGTAAAATCAGACTGAACATCCACAAAGTCAAGGTCTCCCTGTGCACATTTGTGTAAAAATATAGCGATTGCCTCTTGTCTGGATGGACTAAAATAATAATTAGGATAGTTGACAGGAGAATGGAAATAGTAAGGCTTTACATCTCACGGTGTAATTTTAAAGTCCATAGTAATATCCTAGAATATTCAACAACAGTTTGCACCATGTGAAAGAAAGGATAGCAGCCTCCAAAGTCAAACGTAACGAGGAACAAGGGTGCTGGTACCATATACGTTGATGAGGGACCGAGCTTACACTTGCTTCTTGGCAGTGAAAGGCCTCACCCAGCACCTGCGCTGCGATGGCTACGCTCAGTCCCAACCCCTAACCAGCTCCTCTAAACTTGCTGCTCTCCTGCACTTCATAATGTAGATAGACAACAAGGCAGGCAGGCAGGATGCCTACCTAATTAGCAAAATATACTTAACATTTCTGCTGCTGTTTGTTTTTCCACATAAAATAATTTTAAAATGGCATCAGTACCAACTATGGATTAAGAAACATCACAAAATCCCACTCTTCCAGCATCACAGAAATTCTGAAAAACTAAGCCGGCTGAGATACGTCTTGGAGGAGGAGAGCTCCTTCACCCCAGTAAATGATTCAAAAATCTCATTCCTTGCAAGTTCTGGGATTATTTTTCCTTTAATATCCACCTATTTGCCAGCTAAATCTGACCCTGCTTCGTTTATGACTGCACCCAGCGATAGCTTTTCTCCAGACAGCTTCTCTGGCCTACTTACCACCCCTTTTGTTAATACTGTCTGTGTTTTGCCTCCACTTCAAAGCTTCTCATGTGCAGGATTTTTTTTTTTTTTTGGTTGCTAAGGGGGAAGCTTTAGTGTGGTGGGCAAGGACTTAGTCACATGTGAGCTGCCAGGAACATTATCCATAGAGACTAATTTGACAATAGGCTGGGTATCTGTTTATTTTCTATTCCTCAAAACCCTCAAAAAGTACTTCAACATTTCTGTGTCCTCTACATAATTCTGTATTATTCAACCTCAGAGACAACAAAGAGGAGAATATCATTATTGTCTCCAGTGTCATTGACCAGGCAGAGATAAAATTAGTGTTATCGCTGCAAATCAGAAAACAGACTAAATTAATATGAAGAACAGCTCTACACTCAAAAAGGTTGTTTCACAACCGTCTTTCAGATGTACTAAAGGCAGTTGCCTCACTGTGAAGCTAATTCAATAAGCAGAGGGAATGTAATTCATTTGGTGTGTATTGTTTGCTAATCAAAGAACGTTTCTTGGCATGTACACCGTGCATGACAGAATGTTAAGTCTGAAAACATACTGTTAGTCCTCAAAGTTTTCATCAAATCCACGACACACAACGCACGAGCATGTGACAAATTCTCCTCATTCCTACAGCGAAGCTAAAAGCCGTAGTATAAAGTTTTCTAACAGTGAGGTGGTGGCGCTAGGAAGAGCTTCTAAGAAATGGCTTTTTTCCTTTGTATTTGTGCAGGACAGAAAGCCGGATGACATTATAATTTCACCTTCTTTCAAATTATTATCCCACTGAGTATCATATGTGATAACAGCCGGAAAGCCAGTGAGCAATCATTATCAGTAAGAAACAGTCCTATCTGTATATATCTTCTGTTGAATTTAATCTTAGGAGGGTTTGGAACTCCTTTTATCTAGGTTACCATGGGCCTCCCATCTAGCACATCTGTCACCATGGTGTGGGGAACAAAGTTGGGAATAAAATCATTTTCCATTTCTGAAACGGGCTGATGAGCGTCACCAGCGAGCATCCGCTGCCCTCGGAGACTGCTCGGCTGCCACAAGGAGCAGCCTCGTGGACAGGCGATATTCCACTCACCACCTCA
Source organism: Struthio camelus (assembly GCF_040807025.1). NCBI lineage: Eukaryota > Metazoa > Chordata > Aves > Struthioniformes > Struthionidae > Struthio > Struthio camelus. The sequence goes on along the minus strand of NC_090981.1, from coordinate 53,574,814 downwards.
CCGGGGCTGCGCAGGGAGATTTCACTACTTTCTTTCATGATGCAGCCCGCAAAGCAACAAGGAGGAGTATGGACTGCTGCACGGCGTCAGCTTTCAGTTTTCCTGGTCTGATGGACGCTGCAACTCAGAGAAACACTTTCCCCTCTCAGCAGGCCACTGCTCTTAAAAATCTTAAATAATTTCATGAGTAACAAAAACCTCAGAGATCAAAATCTGGTATGTCTCATTGGATCTAAAAGGATCCAAACTTCACTCTGTTTTCAGAACTAAGTTAAAACTGAAATGCAAATAAATCACTGTGTGGAGGGGAAAGAGAGAGACAACCAAGGGTTTTCTTTGAAAATGCCAAAAAGAACTATTTCTTAAATAAAATACGTAATTAGGGGCGGGGGGTAGACTTCTTTGATAAATAAAGCTTTATCCCACAGGCAGATCTTCCGGAACGATCCACGTTCAGATCTTCCAAAAATTCAATGAAGACCAAGTTTGCCAAAAAGAAAAAGGTGGGGGGAAGGGAAACCTGTCCCACTACAGTTACAAAACTGCTGCCAAAACCAACATGTTACATTCTCAGTGTGAAGCTGCTAGCCAGCATCTATTGATAACCAGTAAAATGGTATAAAAATCTATAAATCTATAAAGTGACTGCAAATAAAAGCATATGTTTTCTCTACCTGGACACAAGAACGGAATCTGAGCTATGTATTTATTATGAAAAGAACAAAAAAATGTTTTTACAAAAAAATTAGATGGTTCAAAGTAGCAAACAGTACAGCTGGAACATATGCCCTAGTTATTTTAGTATGGATTACATACTTTTACATTACTGAAATATGAATGCTGTGAAATTGGAGAGAATTTTGTAAATTCTAGCAATTGCTTGGCATCCTTGAATTGCTCATCTGTTTAATAGGATCTTCATCACATGAGGAATGATTTGGAGTATACTTGATGCTTACTTTCAGAGTAGCTATCTAAGCAAGCTCAATATATGAACTCAGTTACCCTGTAGATTAACATATATTCCAAGCCCATGTCTTCCTGCAGTGTATTTTTGTAGTGAGTAGCAGGCTTTCATAATGACACCGCACTTTGGAGGCAAAATACTAGTTCTGGAGATAGTTCTGAAAGTCTATGTCTTTTGTAATAGTTAAGAGCTAGGCAAAGAAAGAAAAAAGAAGTTTTTAGAATTTGTGAAAATCCCAGTTACAATTTCAAAAAACGATATTGCCAGGTATTCCTGCCCTATTATTTACTGACATTGCAAGTAAGTTGGTGAAAAACTCAAAATTTGCTGTAGACAAGAGATACACAGAGTTCAAAGGTTCAAGTCATTCAAAACTGAACCAAACACATCCAGAATCCTTTTGTAGTTTTTATCCCCCCACCCCCCCACACCCCCCAACAGCTCCAAGGAAGCACATTATGAGCTGGAGAGGAAAGAAGAAAGGGAAGGGGGAGGGTGTGACCAGCTAGTGTAAAAAAAAAGTAATTTCTCAGCTGTGCTACCTCATACTGTTAAGAACACACAGAGAGCTGTTTAGCAGAGAACACGATAGAAGAACAAGCTCTCCAAACCAGATGAGCTTTTAACAGTAAAATCCATAGTCAAAGTAGAATTTCAGTACAGGGAAGTGCTCTTCAGACCCACCAGTGAGGAAGATCCCCAGACAAATGGAGTCTATTAATACATAGGAGGAGGCTACATGAACAGCCAGAAGTACATTTGCACAGGCATTTCTGATTCATATTCAACTGCTTATAAAACCTTTTGTGTTGCTGTTTTATCATTTCAGGTGAAGTTTAACCCTGTTTTTTCTAGTCTACGCTCACTTGGGAAAGCCGTCATACAAAGGGTTAAGCACTTCTGAAAAAAGGCATGTTTTCTTTGCAGGGTGTAATGTCACAGTCATTGGGCCATTCATCATCTACCAGGAGATAGCATTCCCGATAGACCTTCCTGGCACAGGCACATCTATCCAGAGAACATTAACAGGCCATTGATCCCCATTATGAAATGTTCCACTTTGCAACTTTTGTTATTGTTGCTGTTGTTTAGAAAAAGATGTTATGCGTTGGCGTTAAATTTCAGGTTTCCCACAAAGTTGCCAAGAACATAATGCCTTTCAGCTGAAAATTTCCTCTGATTTTTCAAAGTCAAAATGTGTATCTTGCATGGACAGTGGTTTTTGTAACGTAATAACTAATGGCCTGTCAGCACAGTATTCCATCTACACAACCACTACAATGGTCTGCAGAGAGTCTTCCCTCAGGAAATCGGTATGATGCTGTTAGGAGGCAAATACACTCTAAGGGTGTCCTGACACCTTTAATATAGTGTGTGATGATATGTGGAGAAAGAAGTCATGTCTCCTTAAGCTACCCAGAGGTAATTAAGGATGGAGGTTCTGCACTGTCAGGCTTTGGTGAAGAGCCAAAACAAGTAATGATTGACCTAATACCTGAAACTTGCTGCATAAATCAAAACTTAAGTTCTAGATCTTTTAGATAGATTTGCCCACATCCAATAAGGTAACCTGAAGGAAGATGTTCAGTGCTCATGGTAAGAAACCAAATCTGAAACAAAAGAAAAAGCTGCATTCAGGAGAGCTTTAAAAAAATATATATATATATATATATAAAGCCAATCCTGTCAGATCTCATCAGGCTTTAGCCCCAGATTTTCTTTCAAGATACAAAAGCTTCCCCTTCAACATGCTTCTCTTTAAATACTTTCAGATTATGCCTAAATTCTCACTCTAACCCACAGTACCATGGAAGAAGGAAACACACCTGCTAGTTTCTCTTTGAAAAGAATTAGAAAAGCAGTGTTACCAACACAGATTCAGCACAGTAAAAACACACCTTACCTTCCAGAAACTTACCTTTCTGTGATTGTTTCTCTGAGACCACTAGCAACCCCCTTCACCACTGTACTAGCCTTTGGCGTCAGCACTACTTGAGATATAAAAAAGGAGCCCTTCTTTCTTCTTTCGGTGATTGATGCCTGGAGAAACTGAATCAGTTTTTCTGGGTCTGTTGTGTTTGCCCAGGGTGCTGGCATCATCTGACCTGGCCAAAGAAACGGTACCTCAAGAGCCACCGGACTGTGATAAAACACCAACACTTGGTGCTCCTTTTCCCAGAGGTACTGGAGGCTTACTTCGTGGGCAAATATAGCAGGACACATTTTGTTTCCGTATGTGTCTTTGAGCATTTGGACAAGCTTTTCATGATGATATTTCTGCATCCCATAGAAATGATTGAAGTCCAAGAAGACCACTTCTTTTGGGTGGTCAGTGAGAAATGCATTGATCTCTTCCAGGCCCTCACTGACTTTGGCACTGAATAAACCATGAGCAAAGTAGAGTTCATTGTCTGGGTCTCTGGGTTTAGTGGAAATTCTAAGATCAAAATATCGTATACCTGCCCCCAGCTGGCTAGTAAAGTTCATTGTCTGTGTAGCCAACCACTTCCTCATCAGTTTTTTAGCCACAGTCCCAAATACAGAGACAAAGTTCTGGACGGTTTCTGGCTGTTCAGGCCCAACTGGAGAGGCTTCATCGATGTAGAAGCTAAAGGAGTCATGAGACCCTGAAAAACACAACAAAAGAAAACAATCAACATTGTATTCATATATTAAAAGTTATTAATGATACTGATACTTTCTTAATAAACATAATATTCTGAGCTGCACAAACTCACCAACAGACTCCTCCCCCGACCTTTTACTCAATAATACTATGTTTGTCTGGCAGTATTTATTCCCCTAGCACTTCCCAGGAACTTGAATGAAAGGCAGTATCTATTTTAGAGCCTGAGGCACTCCTCCACTCTCTTTACCTCTTCCTTATGCCTTTAATCTAACTGAAGTCAGCAGGCTCTGAACCTCAAAATAAGCCAAGTGTAATGCCAGCAAAGCTGGTCACATAATAAGAAAGGACCCTAGCGCCAACACCAACAAAAAGAGAGAGGGAGAGAGGGAGAGAGGGAGAGAGGGAGAGAGGGAGAGAGGGAGAGAGGGAGAGAGGGAGAGAGGGAGAGAGGGAGAGAGGGAGAGAGGGAGAGAGGGAGAGAGGGAGAGACTCTGACCCTGCTGAACAACATCCCTGCCTCCAGCCCTTTATGGCCAGTTCAAATACTAAAATATTGGTTGAAAAATGCCAAGAACATGTAACCTTTCTGCTGAACTCCTCTTCAGCTCAAGTCTCATCTGGCCTGCAATGAGGCCACTAAACGTTGTGTGCCTTTTTAAATACACATCTGAAATCTTTGCATTCCATAGAGGAAACTACATAAGTTTAATAGATGCAGCCAAGAATAGCATTGATTTCCACTGCTTAAAACAGAGAAACACTATTGCATGCTTTTGACAAGAATGCGATATGCTGCTTAACATGCCTAGGTACAGAAGTTGCAATTTTTCACAATGCAACAGTCACATACAAATACATAAAACACTTCACTATGCAGAATTCCCTTTGCTTCAAGGTCTGTCCTTTTTTTTAAAAAAAAAAAAAGGAAATAAAAAAGAGAAAATGAAAATGCATACTTTTGACCAGCATGTAGACCTTTGGCATGAAAACAGCTGATAAAGCTAAGGGCATTTGCCATTATATGGTAAGCCTTCTGTAAGGGACTTTGTCTTGCTTTACTGACAGAACAACCTGAACTTAGGGGATGTTTATCATCCCTGTATACCATTAGCTTTCCAAATACCTCGTGGTAAAATCTGGCAGTAAATCTAGCACTTTATACAGCAAGACCGTCCAACTGCACTACTGCGTTTCCCCCATCCCAGCTGAGGTGGATACTTCTGGTCAAATTCCTTGCAGCAATGAGGTCCTGCACCTCCGACTAACTCATACAGCTTGCAAAGCTCTTTTGGGGCCAGCAGGATGTGTCTTTCTGAAACAGGATGTGTCTTTCTGCGGCACTGGGCCCTCAGTGGTCCAACTCCTAGCATCAAAATGAGTTCATAACACAAGTCCTGCCCTTCTAGTACTGATGATTTGTAGTGCTTTTGAAAACTGCTTCCCCAAGCATGATTTTTGTGGTAAGTAAGCATCACATTAATGAAATCCTGCTAGTCAGTCATTTCTGATGGTGATACTATTTTAACTGAGCTGGAACAAACCCTACAAACCGAAAGGGCAGTTATAAGATTTTCTTCTTAAACAATAAATGCAGTTACAACAAACCATCTTAAACTTTGGTTTGAATTTGGCTTTGTTTAATTTGAGAAACGTCTAACGTTTTTGCACACCCCTGCTTTTCCACCTTTGAACTGCATTTTACCCTAAATATTAGAAAAATTTTCAATTTTGATGATGCTTTCTACTGCTAAGTGTTGAAGCGATACTACAATCTTTGCAGAGCCCGATTAGATCATGGAGTATCTGGTTACCCAGTGATATCCCAGGGCATCAGATCTGCCTACCGAATTTTAATGATAAAACAAATGGTTAGAGCAGTGGCTTGTGTCTCAACAGCATTACAGGAAAAATCAATGGGATACATTAAAACGTTCTGCTCAGTGTAACCTGCACTAATCTAGAAATTAAAGTAAATCCAGTCTTGTTTAAAACAAGGCATAGTTATTGATATTGCCAAGGGATGGATCTTGCAAACCCTCACTGTGTGAATCCTTCATCCATTGAAGTCTCTTTGATTTCAGTAGGATTTTATGTCAGAATAAGGATATATGTATAAACATTATTAACCAATTGCAGCAGTGGGCCCAGGATGGTAGTAAGATTAATTAGACCTTTTATCCTTACTCACTAAATTTGCAGAAGAGGAAGTTAAACTTGATTACCACAGCCAATATGCAACACGGTGCCAACTGCAATTTTAAACTAATGAAGTCCAGAGAAGCAGCACAGTTCTTACAGCAGAAAACTAAGCTGAACACCTTGTCAGCAGATAGTTTTTAGCTATTGGTAATGCAAAACACAGAGAGAAGAGAGTGGGAGAGGGGGGAACACAGCATGGTTGAAAGCCATTGAACATTACAAGCAGGACAGTTTAGAAAAATAATTTTTCATTATTAAGGTCTTGAAGGGCAAAACAGCAGGCCACAGGCAATCTGGAGAGCATCAGAGAGAATTTTTTTCTGCAGACGCTCCTTCAAGTAGACAAGGTGCTCAGTAGGATCTGCCATGAATAAGGAAGAACTGGCTAGGGATGTGAAGGTCAATGGCAGCCTTAGCTAGAGTCACCATAAGGTGACAGAGTTAAAGATCCTAGGGAAAGTGAGGAAGGCAAGTAGCAGAATAAAGAGCCTGGACTTCAGGCAAGCAGTCTTAGCTTGTTCAGGAAATCAGTAAGCAGTATCCTGTGGGAAAATTACCTAAAGTGCAAAGGCAGTTAGGGAAAATGGCCCATCTCCCCCAGCGTACAAAGAAAACACGGAGTTAAGGCAGGAGGCAAGTTTGGCTGAATGGAGAACTTCTGACTGAGCTCAAACACAAAAAGGCAACGTACAAAAGGCGGAAGCAGGGACAGGCTACCTGGAAAATTAGAGGAGCATTGCCCCGGCATGCAGGGAGGGAGTCAGAAGTCCAAAATTTGACTGGAGTTGAAACTGGCAAGGGATGGGAAAAGCAACAAAAAGAGCTTCTGCAGATATGTCAGCAGCAAAATGAAGCAAGGAAAATGCTGACCCACTGCTGAATAGGGCAGGAGACCACATAATACAGGACAAGGAAATGATCAAAGTACTCAATGCCTTCCTTGCCTTAATCTTTATTGGCCAGGTCTGCTCTCAAGCACCCTAGTCATCTGCACCTCTTCCTGACTGCCACTTCTCACTACTAAAGGGTGACTTGAGTTTAGGGCTACTTATGTAGATTATAAACAAGTAGATGGAACCAGAAAGGATTCATCTGGACATGCAGAAGGAGCAGGCCAACTTCTCTGTGAGGCTGCCTTGTCTCATCCTTGATTGGTCATCATGACTGAAGGAGGTCATCCCTGTTTGGAAAAAGGCAAAAGTTACATCCATCTTCAAAATAGGAAAGCAGGATGATCCAGGGAACTACAGTCTATCAGAATCATTTCAATCCCAGGGAAGATTACAGCACAAGTCCTCAGAGAAGCCATCTCCACTTTATAAAGGACAAAAAGGTCACTGCGAACAGCCAACATGGATTTAGCAAGGGCAAATCATGCCTCACCAACTTGACTGCCATCTAGGACAAAATGACTGATTTGGAGGAGAGTTGTTATTTTTGTTTCCCTTTACTTCAGCAAGGCTTTTGACACAGACTCTCTTAACATCCTTATAAGCTAACTGGGGCGATAGGGACTAGAGCAAGTGCACTATAAGTTGTGTGAAAAACTGCCAGAGGATCATCAGGCTCAAAGTCTAACAGTCTAACTGGCAGTGATTACAAGTGACTCCTTGGGGATCAATCATGGGGCGAATTCTGTTTAACATCTTTATCAGTGACACACGTAATGGGATGGGGAGCCCTCTCGGCAAGTTTGCAGATGACACCAAGTTGGGAGAGAGAATAATACTCCGAAAGAAGAGCTGCTATTCAAAGAAACTTCAACACAGAGGAGGAGCTGGCTGACCTGAACCTTAAAAGGTTCAGAGAAGCCTTGGACCTGGGACAGAACAACCCCATTCAACAGCACAGGCTAGGGATCAACTGGCTGGAAAGCAGCTCAAGCAGCTCTACAGAAAAAGACCTGGAAGTCCTAATGCTCTAGTTAGGCACAAGCCAACAGTGTGCCCTTGCAGTAATGAAGGCAAAACATACAGCTCTGCATTATTGAGAGTGAAGCAGGCAGGTAAAGGTAAACAATTAGTCTATTGTATTCAGCATCTGTGAGGCTGCATCTGGAGTACTGCATCTAGCTTTTGGTTCTTCAGGGCCAAGGAAATACTGACAAACTGTAGTGAGCCCAGTAGAGAGCCCCCAAGATGCATACAGCTAGAGCACATCATGTGCAAAGAGAGCCTGAGAGAATGGGGTTTATTTGGCCTGGAGAAGAGAAGGCAAAGGGGGCTCCAGCTGCAGTCTTCAACTGCCTAGGGGATGGTCACTGAGAAGAGTTGGGCTCCATCTTCTCTGAGGTGCACAGACATAGCACAGGAGACAATAGTCACAAGCTGCAACAAGGGAAATTCCACTTGAACACAAGCGAAAAAAAAACATTCTTCCCCACAAGAGCAGTTAAGCATGGGAACAGGGGTCCAGAGGGGCTGGAGTCTGTATCCCTGATTCTCAAACCTCAGTTGGACAGCCCGATTTAACTTTGAGCTGGCTTCTGCTTTGAGCAGAGGCTTGGACCAGATGACTTCCAGAGCTCCTTTCCAACCTAAATTATTCTTTGTTTGCTCATCAATCCCCACCACCCTGCCCCAGGAAACAAAAGGTTTGTTTGTCTCTCAGCCTTAGAAGCAATTACCAAGATACACCAAAAGTGTTTGCACCGTGCATGAGCCAAATATTAAAGTGGTCAATTTCAACCACTGATACATTAAATTTTGATGAACTTAGATGTAGCCAAACACTATGTAGACATTCAGGAGTAAAACGTGTAGTATCGCCTAGACCGCAAGGAAAAGAGCTGCTAGTACTTTTACTGGGGAGAATAGTCTCCTGTTTTCCTTGCTGAATTCTGTTACTAGAACTATTGGGAATATACAGCCCACTACAGCTTCGCTATGGACATATTTACGGCTTCCCTAGAGGGCTAAACCCCCTATTTAAAAAATAATTGGACTCAGTGCTGAACAGAGTCCCTCAGGGAGAACGTGCTTCAGTTTAGAATTGTTTCTTCAGTTCCACAGAGATTTACGAAGAGGCACAGTGAAGGCACTGTTTTTGGTTTCTGAGCTTCAACATAGCATTCATAGAGAGGGCAAGTGTAGCTGGCCTTTGCACTGCTCTCCCCTTGCCTCACCAGTGGCTCTGATTTCGTAACAGAAGCGTGGTAAATACCAAGATAGAAGTACTGAAATGAACAGAGCTGCACAACATGCTCCTACCAGCAGCCATCACATTCTGAAGACTCACAAGTCACAGCAAAAACACAAACAGGTAGAAGCAAAGTTGCACGTTTTGAGGCATGGTTTGCTCTCCTCTCCCTCTCCCACAGCTTCTCTCGTTTTTGTGCTGGGAGTTATCCAACAATTACTGAAAATCACTGAAAGGGGACTCTTACTACTGGTTTGGGTGTCATTAAAAGCTTCACTTGCTGTTGTCCTCCAATATGTAGGAAAGGACATCCCTGGGTGACTATTGCTGAAAAGTCACAGACGGGGCAACCTAACCTTTTTTTGAAAACATCCTTGCCAATGAAGACTCTACAGTGATGGAGACCAGATCACAACAGATTTCTTGGACACCACAAAGGACAGCTAGGACAAGTTCCTTTGACCTCTGGTATATAGGAGACCAAAGCAGATGCTCTCACCATCCCATCTGGTCCAAACTCTTCCTTCCCCACCTCCTCCCTGAAAAAAATCCCCAAACCCACCTACACGCTATGAGTCTTTACCTAGCCAAATTGTGATTTCAAGAGCAAAGGCTGCGTGCACCTTGGTGCAACTTAATACTGTGTTTAACCTCCTTTTTAAGATGACTGAGCACTGTCCTCCTAGCCAAAGCCAGAGCACATCTAGGAACTCAAATGGTGCTGCCCATAGCAGTGTGATTCACAATTCGCGATCCAGTTATCTGCAGCATTTGAACTGCTTGGGTGATTCAAGCTTTGTTTGGTAAAAAAGATTACCCAAGAGAGGAAAACAAAAACAACTGAAAAGCATTAGGTGGAAAAAAACCAACCAAACAAAAAAGATTATAAATCATGCAGTGACCCAGCTCCCCCACAGATAACCGAGTGGCTGATCAGCTATTCATCCAGCGCTCATCATCGGTTGGACCTCCCTGCCACCAAACTGATAATCGCAAGGCTTAACTATCTGTGTACAAACAGCATGCCACTATCCAAGGCAATGGAAGGAGAGACATCAGAAAATGCAAACATCCAGAAAACTGACAAAGCCCAAACAGCGGGTTCAGAGTCCTTCGCAGAGTCCTGGCCAGCCAAACAACCATGCATTCTTGCAACTCGATCGCTGTGTGGAGATTACTATTTTTATTAAAAAAGAAAAAAAGAAAAAGAGTCAGACTTTCCTTTACAAGAGATTATAATATCAATATTTTTAATAGGTAAGCTATTACCTGGGATTTATAAAAGTAAATCATCTGATGGGAAAATAAGAAAATATTATTTTATAACCCTGCATGAAAAGATAATATTTGACTTTGTAGATACATAGCTCAGGTAAAACTGAATTGCCCCCTTCAAGTGGTGACAACAGAGCCACTATTTTACTTTTTATATATAAAGCCCTGAAGTTTCTATTGAAAAAGACATACAACAAAATAAATAAAGATATTTTAAAAATAAACTCATTAAGCTAACTTGAAATGTCTGGAAGATAACATGAACGTAAATCAATCCACTTTTTAAATTACATCTTTTTTCAGGTCACACACCACAAACAACCGTATATCCAGACAGTTAAATCTCTCAAAGTCAACAATTTAAACCTGTGAAGTAAGAATTTTAATTCTTTCCAAGTGTAACTACAGGGATGAACTAACTTTGGCTTTCTAATGGAAGATACAGTTCAAATCCAGAGCCCAATTCTAAGCACACTCAACTGTTTGAATAATTTTCATTATGTACACAGATGTCTGTGGGCAAAAAGACCCATTTTGCTTTAGCTTCTTCCAGAATAACAGAATTCCAAATTGCTTTGGAGATTCATGCAACACCAGGTAAATTGAAGTCCTTAAATATCTGGGAGCAAAAAGAGGTAGGCAGTGACAAAGGAGAAAATATATTCTCCTCATGCTTGAGAAGGTAAGCAAAAAACGCGACGGGTGTGACAAAGAACGAAGGTGTTGAAGCACCATTTTTTAGATTAATTTTTCGAAAATGTAGCTGCTGCTGCAAATACTGCACAATCAGAACATCCCCATCAGAAATCCTTTCTCCAGTCTCCCCATGCCTCCGGGCCACTCCTGTCAGCCCCAACATACTCTTCCTCCTCCTGTGGCCAATATCCTCTTCTGCCTTGGAGACCTTAGTGACAATACAGAAAAGGAAAAGGAGATATTTTCACCTTCCTACCCAGTTACCTCCTCGAACTGGTAGTCTGGTTACAGTAGAAATTAATCTAGAGGGCCTTTTTAGTTTAATTGGAAGTTTTTCTTATTTACTGTGGCTGTATGCATTCTCCTTAAAAATCTTAGGTCTCGGCCAAGGCGTTTTCCTAGGACAGAGCTGATTCACACACGAGCTTTTTCTCTGAGCATTCCCTTCTCTATTCAAACTTGGGCTGCAGAACTAGCTTAAAATTGATTTTAAACACATTTTCAGTATGCTGAGATTTTAACATTGTTTGTTGGCAACAGTGAACAGTCCTACATTGTGTTATAAACCTCTTCAAAAGTCCTATTCTATCAACCTCTGCCCGACACGATTTCTGAAACTCCTTCTACTGTGGGTAGACCTCTCTGCGTTTCTCAGCCACTATATCTTAGCTGGGGCACGTTAACTAACATTATTGAGCATTGGAGTGTCACAACACAAAGCAACAGACCCACCAGCTACTGTATCAGTGGCCGCAAGCCTCGAACTATACATGGCAGAGTACAAAACATTCAAAACCCAGCACAAAAAAGTGCTCTGTGATCAACATAATACAAAGAGAAAGTTTTTCCTTCCACTCTGTCCAAAGAGAAGGAAGTGAAAGATAGATGTTTCCACAGATCACTACAAATCATGAAAGACTGCTTGAAAAAACTCTCTGAACCTACTTATTTCTTATGTAGGGAGAAAGAAGAGCTGGTAAAGATGGTCTGCTGTCTACAGTCGCACCCCTACGTCTAGAAATGGCATCACGTATTTAGTGACCAACTGCTGGATCAGAAATGGGTCTATATTTTTGTTCCCATTCTAAGCAAGTTAAGTTTTCATGCACAAGAAATTGTTTCAGCAACAACTTACTATTGTTTCTCTGGCATGTCCCTATCAACTGTGAAATATTTATGAGGATCATGTTTTGGTTTTTTTGAACATCATGACAATCGTTTCCAAGGGCAGCCTTTGAATATTGATATTGCTAGGAATCTCCACAACCATGAAGAACAGCATGCTCTTGACCCGGCCAGAGGTGTTACCATTTTAAGCTTTAGGTTTTTTAAGAGACAGCTTGAGAACTATGACCAGTGCCTGCACTGGGGAATTTTTTCCAACATCTGGACCATGCCAAGCTGTTTCACATAGGAAAGAAGCAGTACTTGAGTGAGGATCTCTCTTCTAAAACCAAACCAGGCAGAAGACGGGGAAAGATCTACTTTGTTTTTAGGACAAAGATAACCGGTAGTTATCACAGCACTACATGCAAGCTGTGGCTAAAAATCTGATTAGGTTAATCATTATTCAATTCATACTAGCACACTTAGCGTGCAGAAAATGTGTCCACATTCGGCCTCTTCCAGCTCCCTCCTGCAGAAGCAAAGATCAGTTCCTTTCTTCTTAGAATGCTATGTCAATTAATGTCGTATTTCAAATTCTTAATGCTGTATTGTAAAGTAAAGAAATAGAAAAAGCAAACTGTAATTGTATTTCTAGCTCTCTAAACACTGAGAGCATGTGTCATAACTGTGGATGTCACAAGGCCAATTCTGCTAAAGAAACTATTCTTTAACAAAAAATTAACACCTGCTGCCCTCCTGCGAGCAGGCTTTCCCTCTCACTTGATAACTTCCTCACAGTCCTGTAATTATTTGTGTAGGAAGAGGCGTTGCAATGTTTTCTAAGACACTGCTTAGCCTCCCACCTTTTCCCAGTCAAACCACCTCCGGATAGATTTCAGCACAGACTTCGTGCCGACAGCATACAGAGACGACAGCATGGGGAACATTACTCAAAAGGCAGAGGCTTTCTGAGTGCCTCAAATGGTAAACTCAAAAAAGCTCACCATTAAGTGAATAATTAGTTTCACTGAACATAAGTTGTAAATGAGCCAGCCTTTACTTAGAAAAATGTAATATTAACATCAGTGGAAGCCTGAACAGGGGCTGCAAGATCCTGCCATATGCAGAGCACGGTAGACTAATTCCCATGTTTAATCAGCGCAGCGGAGAATTTGCACGACAGTAACACGGCGACAGCACGGCTTGCTCTCAGCAGCACTGCTCACAGCTTCCCCCATCTCCGCGACCGCGAAAGCCATACTCAGCTGCTCAGCAGAGCGCAAGCCAGGCGACCAGAACTCCTGCAGACATCTAAACTTAAAGAGCATGGGCAACATCTTTGCATTATAAATGTAGAAATTATAAATTTTGATCACGTTGAAGATCAAAAGAATCAGTCGGTGGTCTTTCCCCGCTACCTTTTTCAAACATGGTCTAAAGCTCTGGACTGTACACAGAGGCAGAGGAGGAAGGGGATGATACTGCCTGTCTGTACGCTAGCTGCAAAATAATAGCTGCCGGACGTGTGTGTCCTGTGCTGAACATTTTAAAAGGTGTAGGAATAACTTAAAACTATTAAAGCCTGCCCTACAGTAAGCAATTTAAGAAGCTATTTTTATTATGGATGTGAAATTGAAAGGCTGGCTTCACTATCATGCAAAAACGTAATAGGCAAAAACATAAACAGGATTCACGTAGCAAGAAATTCAGCTCAAACTGAAAGGAAAAAAAGTCAGTTCTTGTTTCTGACACCGCAAGATTAACTGCCAATTTTTTTGAAGGAATCAAGATTGACCAAGCATCTAAAACATAGAGTTTACGATCACCAGAAGTTATAAAAGCTTGACAGAAGAACGGACAAAACTCTGTGGCTTGCATGATGCAGGTCACACCCTGCAACAGACAGGCTTCCGTGACCTTATCGTTTATGAATGTAACCACACGTATGAGGACTGACTAGTACATTCTATAGCACAACCAACGAGCAGTCCATACACCCTTGTTTTTATGGACAGCTGTATCTGAGGACAGAGCACTTAATTCCTTGAAGCAAAATACCTGGGGCAGAGCCCTAGCTACTGTCTGCTCCACAAATGAGGATTCTTTCAAGTTTTTACTTCTTAGCGAACAGAGCAAACAAATCTACTGTTACTTTTTATTTTTGCCTTGAAAGCTCCCTGCCACTCGTTCAGATGCATCAGAAATTTCTATCACATCTGACATTCTAGTTAAATACTAGTCTCAGAAGTAAAGTACCATCTTAGCACTTTTTCTCTTAAATCAGGGAGTAGCATATAAAAACGTGAACATTTCACTGAGGAAAAAATAGCAAGAGGTATATCTGATTCTAAGCATAACATTACAGTGCCAGGAATAGTTTGGGGCATGTTTTATTCCAGCACCAGCTCAGTCAGGCTGAATATGTCATCAGCATCCAAGTCCTCTCCTGGGGCAATCAGCTACACTTGAATTGTGAACCAATAGCTTTGGGACTAGCAAGAAGCTGTGATGACCCCAGGCAGCTCTGCTGAGCACGCAAAATGGCATCGCCCTACAGTGTGTGCCTCCCAATCATAATTCTTGTTCATAACCCTAATGCTACCAGTGACAGGACAGCCTCGAAGGGCAGTGTGTGACTGGGGAGGTTACAAAGAGAACAGTCCCTTGATCCGTTCATATCCCTCCCTCTCCATGCACAGAGGAACATAAAGCACTACTTGTTATGTATGGCCACAAGTAATTTAATGTTCACACTCCAAAAAGAGGATCAAATCAGACAACCTCTGCTCCTTGTGCTTTTATTTATTTGATTTCTTTTCATGAACAACAGCCTTTAATACCCTTGGTAACAAGAGAGAAATTTTCCTTGAAATAATTGCTTCTGATTACATGGCTCTCACTCTTGCCAGTTATTACATCTTTTTGGCAACAAGAAGAATTTTGGATACTTGATTTCGCATTTTCCCCATCTCTTGCCTCTCCCCTCCTCTTAGATCTGCATTTTTTTTTTCTCTGGTATACATAGTACGGTCCATGGCTGCATTGAGGGCAGGTACTGGCCTCACTACAGTTCTCGCTTCATTGTGCTCTCTCTCTCTTTTTTTTTTTTTTTTTTTAATAATGCAATATTTTCTATTATACCTAAATACTGCTACTGCACAATTCCAGTGATCTCTTATATCTCATATATATTTTTTGCATCTTTACCCATTATTTTGAGGCTAAGAGAAAGAAAATCAGGTGGTATAACTGGACAAAATGAGGCTGCTTAAGAAAGCCAGTGGAAGACTGATGCCTTAAAACGTGCCTTCTGCAACTTTTAAGATCCCTATGAGAAAGCCACTCCAATCTGAAATGCACCACCACAAGAATTTTAAAGGCAAGACTTTTTCAACTGCTTGTACAAGCACCATACTCTGCTGCAAGGACACCTGTGATGTAGACTTTAAGGATTCCTCCTGCACTTTAATGAGTACACTGACAGCTACTTTATCAGCACTCCAGGATGGGCTGTCCTAAGGATAATATTGCTAGTTTTCTATTACCATGCAAGAAATCCAGGCTAGATTCATTTTCATTTTCTCAGTCACTGGGCCTGAAGAGCTGGGACAAATCTGAGCAGTTAATCCGATTCTTGTGGGCAAAAGCTGGGAAAGCAGGTGAAAGCACTATGTCGTCTTTCTTAAAGCATTTTTTCCTTCCAAAATCCAGAAAACAATCTTAAGCACTTGGAGCCTAAGCTTTATGAAGATATCATTTACGCATGTACAAATGGAGTACTGCTCTGCCATAGGTGGCCTCCTGCACTCAGTTTGCTTTGCTATAACTAAACAGAGTGCAAGAGAATGGGTAAGTGGAGCAGCATTACCAGGAGTAAACACCAACTCATTTTGCTGACCATAAACATGACCTGTCCTCCAAGTTGCAGTGACTGCCCCTCAGAGAAGGCTTAAAAAACTTCCAGATAGAGGTCTGGGATAATCTGCCATCCCATCCTTTCTTCCCCGCTAGCTTACAAACTGATTTTTAAACAAAAAAAGGCTAAACCCTAAAACATGAGGTTTAATATTCCTTCCAAAATGTTATTGCTTTTAATTATTACTCGGAGTAATCTTTCTATCCACTCAACTGACTGATTTCATTTCTGACCTTGAAGTAAAAGAGATATCACAAAAGAATAGAAGAGAAAACACAAAAAAACACTAGAGGCCTCAAGACAAGTCTCAATATCAACCAATATGCAAAAAACAGATGCATAGCAGTTGGATGCTATTTCAGGTGGTAGATCAAAAAAAAAAAAATCACATTGCCTTAGAGTTAAGCATTACCAGGGCTACTGCTGGAAGAATCTTAGCTAGGATTGTGAAATGAGTCAATCAGCTACATCACCTGGTGCACATCCTCTCTGGTCCAGAAACATAAGGATATTAATAATCACAGTTTCATTTTGCAAACAAAACAGCAACAAGTAAAATAACACCCAGAATACAACGGAATCAAACTGTCAATGCCTGTCTTTTACTCATTTCTTTTACCATCACTCTTCAGGCAATTTAAAGCCCTGCACAATCAATCAGCCTGCAGTCCTGCCAAACACTCTACGCCTAGCAAGCCAGTTCTTCCTTTATTATTTGTTGCAAACAGTGTGCCTGTTTGATTCAATATGGCCATCAAATAAGCCACTATACAATAGCAAGGAGTATAAGAAATGAATGAAACAAGTTATAAAATAACAGTATTCCATTTCCTAAATTTCCCCTTCACAGTCTACACCAGATTCCCAGTTGGTATTTATCAGTACAGCTTTAACAACCCGTTATGCCAATTTATACTGCTGCAGATCTGCCTGTGTTTACCATTTAGCATTAGGAAGTCAATGAAAAAGCACAGACTGTATTATTGATAAACTGAATGAACGCTCAGCTGATCTGCACTTTGTCCAGGCTCTGGATATGCTCATGACTTTACACTCAAGAATTAATTTAGCTATTTCACACTAACTCTACAGAAACATAACATTTCATAGTAATTTCCCCACATGTAATTGGATACTCTTGTTACCCTACCTCTAACACCTATCAGCTTTTTTTTTTAATCCCTCTGGCAACAGTCAACTTTGAAATAATGAAACTTGTAAATTAGTGAATGCATTTTAAAGACCTGTCAAAGCATCTGAATATAGAATACTTTCAGCATTGAACGTGCCCAGAAAATCATATTTTCTTGGAACACAGCAATGACTGCAGTGCACTCCACAGCAACTGTATTTTGGTTTTAACATGACACTTCCTCAGCTTAGAAGCCACAACACTGTTGTCTGCAATAACCTTACAGGTGGTGATATTGATAATGCCAACACTTAAAGTACTGTGCTGATTCCAGCATGAGTCCTTTCATTCTTCTTCTGAATTCCCCAGTAACTTATATGTCACCCTTTTCTTCTATACCAGCAGGTTTCTGCTTGAGTAGAGATTGCCCCCTATTACTTATACATGAATATCACAGTGCAAACTGCCTTGATACTCCCTTCCCCGTCGCCCTTCCCTTCTATCTCTATGCCATCCTGAATATCTATTTCAAGACACTTGCAAGAACTTGCTCAACGCTTGGATGGACCATTTCCAACTCAGTTTTGAGAGGACATGAGCTACTTGTGTGAAAGTAGACCCTTTGCTTTAAACCGTTAAGTTATTATTTAATAAATTGGCACTGACAGATGCTATCTTGTTTCTACAGTCCCACTCCACAACTAAACATAATAGCAGCTGTTCCACACTGCTATTATTGCCTTTTTTCAAGCAGGCTGTCAAAGCAGAGTCTATATCAGACAGAGGTTTTTTGTTTTTTTTTTTTTCCCCTCTGCCTTTCTTCTTCCAGTTATAGACATATGTATTAATTCAGGAATTTGACTAATTTTGAGTAACGGAGATCTGAAGAAGTGCTTCCTTGCTACTTCTTTCAGTAGAGTCTGCACTGGAGAAAAAGAATCCAGTAAGTGATTCGCAATTATCTAAAAGCGGATAAAGTTGGATTCAGACTTAGATCATCATATTTATTACATTTTCACAACCTGAATCACTCTCTAGGATGCAGATCTCCGGCTGGAGCCTCACCGATGCCATGGTGCACCCGGAGCCAAAGTTCCCAGGACTGCCTCCTCCCCTCAGACACACAGCTGTGACTAGGAGAGCTTTGTTTGCTTTGGGCTGGAGGACAAATTCAGTGCTTAGTTTTGATGGAGATCTCATCTCTCAGTTCTCTTTTCTGTAAAATGAGGATATTAATACTCTTCCTTCCATTAAAAGTCACCTAATAAGAAGCGCCAGAATTAGGTATTGTTGCTGAATTTTTAGTGTAGTTGAGGGAGAACCTGACGCAAGCAGATATTCAGTCAATGGCTTGACAACGTTTCTGTTAACACTAGTCACAGAACATAAGCATATTCTTCTCATCCACCAGAACGGTCATCTTGCTGCTGTGCCTATCACACTTAGGTGTCGTATTTGCCAGCATCTCCCATTAGCCAACAAGTCTCTTGTGTTGGACTTCACTCAGAAGAGAAATCCATTGCTGTCATAACCATATCAAGCTTGTCTGTAATCATGCTGTCATCTACCCTTTTCACAGAATCCTTCACCTGACGCCACCTGCCTTCCTGCCACCTGCCAGAAGGTATTTTGCACTGCAAAGAACCTGGGAGGCTGAAATCCAAAGAGACACTACACCATGGCAACACAAGAGTGACACTAAAAATTCCCCCAGTGGTGAATCACACATCATTGATGGTCACCTGAGAAACAAAGGGGAAAAAAGGATTCGGAGCAGTTAAGCAAACCTGGAAAAACCTGGAGGACCAGGCAACAGCCACCCCACTTCCAGAGCTCTACACAAGCCACCAGCTGCCCTCCCCTAACCACCAAGCAGGAGTTTGGGTTTTATGCATTTCCTCCCCCCACCCTGTAAGCCTGTGCATTACTGGCAGGCAGGCAGCAGCAGTGCGTTGTTGTCAGTTCACCAAGCCCAACACAGCCACAACGATAACTGCACAGTCTGTATTTCTTCCTTTGAGGCAGAGCACACAGTGCTCCAGATGGTGTTGATAGGAGGCCACTGTCCTCTCCCTCCTTGGTAACTCTACACCTGGATTGTCCCCTGCCTGACTAATACCACATAAAACACAAGAAGCCTTCTCACAGAAGTTAGGACTAGTAGATTATGCTGTGCTCATAACCGTAAAACATGAAGCCTTGCATACAGTGAAAATGTTTAGTATTTTAAGATGGAAGTATTAAAATAATTGCGTGCCATGTTATTTCTCACCTATGAAAAATGCCTAGTTTGCAATCTTTTGCTACTAACAGCACTGGCATATAAACAAAGAATAAATACGTTCTATCACAGGGTATGTTTTGAAATCCAAACATATTCATCAAAAACTAAAATTTGCACGAAGCTCCTAATTCTGTTTCTGTACTGGCAGTCAGCCATTTTGTACATTATGTTACTGACAAACTTTAATTAGCTCTAATTCACACATTATAATCACTGTCTAGAAAATTTGTGATGCATTTGTTATGAAGCAGATTTGCATCTTGATCAACACACAGTTGTTTTAATATTACAAAATTCACTAATGCAGCAAAAAAGAGCTCTTTTCATATCACAAACGCAGATTATTTATGACATTTATGTCTTCCAAATAAGTACTCACTTCCCCTCTGGTTTTTGAGAGACGTTTCCAAAATAATAGCTAAATGTATTAAAATTTCTCTTAACTGAACACAAGCTTAAAGAAGAAAAAAAGGAAGAAATCATTCCTTTAACATAGTGACTACTTTTTTTTTAAAATACATTTCATTAGCACACAAACTAACCTACTTCAGTTCTTTTGAAAAACCCTCTCTGCATATACTCATATCATTATGTTCCCAGACACTTTTGAAGAACTGACTCTTCGGAGTCTAACTACTCCTGAGAGTCAGTGTCATGTAGGCTCTTACAAGCCAGATACACAAACTGTTTTAGTCTGTGTAAGCACTGGCAGTGCTTAACTACAACGTGCAGTAGTTGCTATTGAAGAGGCAGAAATGCAAAATCTGAAATCAAAGATTTCTACCCTTTTTAATAATGACTTAGCTGCTGGTGTTACTAGGGTTCAGAACCTGTTACTACACAGTTCTTCAGCATCCACAGTTGATTTTGGCAGCACATTTACCAGCATTGTTCTGAGCAGCTTTAGTGCAGCCCAGTTATCAAGTGTGGCATTTCATGAATTTGCTGGACCTACTCAGTGAAGCATAATTTCCCCAAAGCAGTAAGAATAAAAAGCAGAGGTGCAGGTGAATGAAAGCCAAATAAATAATCAGTACAAAACCTTGGGAAGAAAAGCTTCTGAATTTGCCAGCTATTTGTCTGAACAGCTGTCTATGCAGCGATACAGAGCCACGTTAAACATGAACTGTTTCCTACATCCACAAATGAGCCTCCTTTGAAGAATTCCAGTAGTAAGAGAGTTCCACTATTTGCCTATAGAAAGCCAGATTTCACAGCACAGACCGATTTTCACCAGCCAAGCAGCAACAAAGAAGCACACGAGGGCACTGCACGGTGGACAGCAATGAAGCGTTCCAGGAACGCTAGTAGCAGGTACATCAGTGTGTATGACTCCAGAGGTAGATGCTCCACAAAGAGGAATAGGAGACACACATAGCAACTGATCTGTGCTAAAATCCATCCCTCTCCTCTGCACGTTCCAGTAATCGTGCTACAAAACAAGGGAAGGTCCTGCTGCACATCACCCAAAAACCTCTCATCTTGTGCAGCAAAAAGAGCAGCAGCTGAGGCAGAACTGGCCTCGCAATGTAGGAGGAAAACGAGTAGCGAGCAGAACAGCAGTCACCACCCTCAGGCCACCAGTTCACAGTTTTGCCAGTATGTGACCTTTTGTTTGCTATCAGATCATATCCTTAGCAGTCAAATCAGATGTTTGTCTATTCATTGGATCCTCTGAACATTCAAACCACCTGTTCACATACACAAAGGCTGTTTGGATCCTTCCTGCCCTCTATTGTGGCAGCTCAATAACTAAGACAGGGAGCTCCCAGCTGGGTATGAGCAAAGGAGTAACACTGCACAGCCAGAAGGGAAAGAGATGTCAGCACAGCGCATTTATATAGGGAGAAAATTAGAGACTGGAAACCTCAGCAAAAAGTCATCCCTTTTCTTGTGAGTGTCATAAAAGAAAGATGCTCAGAATAATTACTACAATAGGGATTTAAAATGTTAATTTGTACAGTACTCTGGGGAGCATGTAGTTCTGATTGACGTTTTGGCTGGAAAAGGAACCTTCCTTAGCAATCTCTGTTTGCTGAATTAAAGCACTAATAGAGGCAGTTTGATAAAAGTGATGTCACCCTATTGGAAAGCAAGCCAAAGGAAATAAATGCTTTTTATGACTTGGCCCCAGCAACGATGAAGTGATATTAAGACGTAGAGAAGATTTCCAGGATCTTGGTATGGGGTGGATTTGAATCGTTAGCACTAAAAATTAAGTGGAAGGAAATCTCTGTAGAATGGTAGCAGTGAAACTGTCCCCTTTGTAGTTGAATGCATGCTGTTCGCAGGAACTGCAACATATTGGATATTTCATCTCCTCACACAGGTGCACATCCATTAGCTGGCCCATGTTTATCACCCCCGACTCAACTGTAGCCACTTAAAATTAAGCCTCTCATCTCAACTGTCATCTAAATTCCAGAAGCAAGAGACAAAGAGAGGCTCCTCTAGTGGGTACTTCACCCTATCTGAATAGAGATGTCTAATAGAAATTGGGATGATTCACCTGTGGAGGTGATTCTTTTCCTTCACTCTTCAAATGAGACAAACAGCTCACTTTAGGCAGCTAAAATTAGGTGAGATGAATCCCACCATACATATCTCAGATATTAACGAACATATCCCTAAGGGGAGGGAAATATTATCCTTGTAAGTTAAGGTCTTGAGAGGCTGAAAGTCTTATCCTTTTAAAGAGTTTAAAGATTTTCTAGGTGGAATTTAGAAGTTTTAAGTCTATGACCCTGAGAACCCTTTCATATTCCTTGCCTGCCTGCCACAAAGCCTTACTTCTTACTGCAGACTTTCCCAAACAATTACAGTCATCTGGAAATGAACCAGTCTTAGTAGGGCTGAACAGCTCAGTGCCTAACAGGCATAAGCCCTGTTTGGATCCACAAACTGAAGGTGCCCTTCCTCTAAATCCCTTTGCAGCA
Organism: Struthio camelus; assembly: GCF_040807025.1. Lineage (NCBI taxonomy): Eukaryota > Metazoa > Chordata > Aves > Struthioniformes > Struthionidae > Struthio > Struthio camelus. The sequence continues at coordinate 53,552,535 of NC_090981.1, read as the reverse complement.
TGCCCAAGAGAACATCGCAGAGACCTGAAGGTGCTCAGTAACTGCAGACATTAAGCCACATGGCCCAGAAAAAGGGCACAGGCTAAGGGTTAGGGCATGCGTGTGGGGAGGGGGTAGGACACACTGCAGCTGGAGTGCTAGAAATATGATAATCCAGGCCCACAGTATTTCAAATTCAAAATGAAAAATCATCTTTTTTTTTTAACATACTCTCCCATATTCAGTCACATCTCAGTTTCCTTTCTGTCTCATCGAGGTGCAACTCTAGCAGTGACAGCTGTAATGGGACAGTGCAAGGAAGCCCTCATCAAGGAGCAACGTTGCCTTGCTCTAGATCTCAGTTAGAGAAACCTCTACAGAGACACATCACAGACAGCCCATATCTCTGCAAAGATCTAACCACGCAAGTACAAAAACAAGTGCATGAAGTAGAAGTAACAAGCAAAAGAGAAGAGCTGAAAGAAACACTAGAATAATTGTGAACAGCATAAAAAAAGGTCACAGCTCATCAGTTGCTTGCTAAGTGCTTCATACTTCTACATCATAAAAGAGCAGATTTTTCAGAAGAGACTGGAATGAGTCTTCCATTCTGAAGCAGCATTTCTCCCCTACAGAACTGAAGAGAAATGCATAAGAGAAAAGATGCCGGGGCCTGTGGGAAATGGTGACGCACATTCAAGAAAGGGACCCTTTACTCATGGAAGGTAGGCAAGAGTCAATACCTTCACGGCCCACCCAAGACTTGGCAGGCTGGGCTGAGCCAAGTTAGGGCATGAAACCAAGGATGAGCACTCTGTGTTTGATGTGAGGGGTAAGGCGGTCTGGGTAAGGACAAAAGAGAGGACAGCCTACAAGATCAGAGCCCTTGTTATGAGTCCTCCAAAAATACTTGCGGGAAAATGAACTGTTCTGTTTTAAGTGTGAGACATGAGTAGTGTAGAAAAAGGAAAATATGGAACAGCCGGCAGAGGAAAATAAAAACAAACGCTACCCAAACACTCTCTGTGAACTACATGATACAGACATCCTATGTCAAGGAACAGTGTATCATCGTACAACACTTTGTATTACACACACACAGTAGGGACAAACTAAAACTGCACAAGCAACTGTAATTCAAGCATTTTCTAATTTTGAGTGCTTGACTCTGTAGACATCTTTCTGGTATCGTTTTTACTTGTACTTACATACTATGGTTTGAACAGAAATCTAACATTTTTATAGTACTCTACCTCCTCACAGTATCAAGGACAACCAGATTTTTTAAAGTATTGCTCTATATTCCTCCGTGTCTCAGTTACCTTCATTCATCACAAAGATACAGTCATAACAAACACACAGACCTTAATATTTTTTCCACCGACTGTATGAGAAAAATGATGAGACAAATAGCTCTTGGAGTGCCAAGGAAAACCAGCCTTTGGGATACTCTCATCAAAAACCAGGCTAAACTCAAATTTAATATCCAGACACTGACAGTTTCATGCTCCACAGACTGAGCTGTGCAGACTGTGTTTATTCATAGACGGTGCTAGGATTAGATTAGTGTCAAGTTGTATTTTTATTCTTAGCTTGAAGACTGCTGTTTCCATTTCAGTCCTGAAGAACGGTTTACCTGAAAGTTTATCCGTTTTTTTCTAATTATTAATTATATATATAATAATTATTAATTCCACTGGTACTCATAAAAGATAACACATTTTTTACATGCCCGGCTCCTGATATTCTCAGGCTATCACAGCTACAAGGACACTATTTCAATATGGAAGATACTGAATTTGGTATTTGAATGGAGATTACTCAAAACAATGGAAAGGAAGCCAGATTACCATTTAATTTTCTAATTTATACAGGAACACATACATAATCCCCAGAAGATCTACTACCCCAAATCCTTTAAGTGTCACTCAGTGTTAACTGCACAATATAACTAGATAGAGAATTTCAGAATCAGTCAGAAACCATCTCTTTCATTCAGCTATTCAACTCAAAAGGAAATAAATGAAACAAAAAACATGCTCCAGACTAAAAGAAAACACTCCTGAAATAAAACCAAGTACTATACAGCAAACCCTAAAGTGCTGCCAAAATAATTTGATGACAATTAAAACAAGAAAAAATATGAAATCACTGTAACATGATGAAAATACCCACTGCCAGCAACATATTGACCTGGAAATGCTATGAAAACAGCCAGAAAAATAATATCTGATTGGACACCCTTGGACACAGATATAGAGCAAGATCCTTAATAAAATGTTATTTCTTGCACAGTGGGAGGCTAATAAAAACCCAGCCCTTTTCAGCTTACAATTTTTGGAATCCTGAGTAGTGTCTTTATTAAGCTAATCGTATTAACTCTTGATCAACAGGTAACAACCTCAGCTGCCAGCTCCTAACGGTACAGAAGACAGCACCTGGCAATCCACTGTTGTACTTCACCTTTTCCTCTGCCCAGGAAACAAATACTAATCTCAGAGTGCTCTAATAGTTAAGGCTCCTGTCATTAGGAGTAGACAGAAACCCCAGAAGCTCCGTGAACTGTCTTGCCCTGGAGGCGGCTTTTGCTCCAAGGCAAAGCCAGCAGCGCTGCTACTGACCTGTCCTTGCCTGGCTGCCTCCGCAACCCCACCCTGCACATGGGCACAATTTTTCCTTTTGACATGCTCAAGGCATTTGGCAAAGACAAACACATTAACATCCAGCTTATGGTCCAAGAGAAAGGAAAGATTTATTAGGAAAACTGTATGCCTATATGTAAAAAGGATTCCACAAGCAAATACGCTGATATGATGTGCATACCTTCATGGCACTGCACATCATCATTTTTAATTCGGTTTAAGGAATTCAAGAAAGGTCGGTTGCCTCTTGTGCTAGGGCTATATCACCTCATTCTATCATCAAACACAGTTTAATATTTTCCAGTGCAGTCCCTGAACATCCTTTTCTGAAGTCTCTTTTCTGAAGTACAGGGCTTGACATAAATTTCGTTGTCCTTGTTCCCCAAAACAATTATCTTTCACGGCACATTCCCTGACATACACTCTCCCCCCATCTCTTTCCACTCCCCCCAACCTTCTGTTAACAGGAAGGAGACAAGAGACAAGATGCTGTAACTACTATCAGGCACATCTCAGCTGAAGCCTATTATAGCATTTTGCCACAAAGCTAGCAGTTATTTTCTAATAATGCTTTTTTATGCATCTTTACCCAAGCAGGCTATAGCTTGTGTTAAAAGTGGTGCATAAGGTTGACAGAGGACTGTATGCTTTCTTAATAAGGCTGCATTCCTCTTACCAGAAGGCGATGAGCCTAGCAGGCACTGTTTTTGCAGAAAACATACAAAAGTATAATGCTTGAAGTGAAAGGTCAATCTGACCTTCACTTTGACAGATTTCAGACATTAAAGGTTAGCACACACAAAAGATGTTTGCTCCATCCCGAATATTGTTTTTCAAACACTCACTGTACTCACTGGTACAGAAGCAATGTTTCCGCATGAGTACTAGCGAGACCTAAAATAATATTTTAACTCGCTTTCCATAAATCAATGCAAACCTTTCAGAGGACACTTACGTTGATTTAAACATTGTTTAGATTGCAAGATTGCCAAAAGCTGGTTTCAAAGAGCCACAGCGCCCACGTGCTGCTGCTGCTCCAACCTGAGAGGACCCAGGGGAAGGCAGAGCAGGGAGCGACGGTGCTGCGCACCCCGGCCGAGCGGTCGGGGCTGCCGGGACAGCGGCACCAAAGAGCTGGCGCTCGACAGCAACCCGTAGCGCTGACGGGAGGTGCCTCCTGACCTCTGTGCACCCCCGCTGCGCGACACAGACCTTCTCATTAATGATGCATCATAATCTTCCTCAAATAGGGTCCGTCATCTTTCGACGGTGTGTCCAGTATTTAATTAATGAGGAGGAAGGGCCACTGTCAAAAGACTGAGTAGTAACACTGGGATTAGGATTGCAATGGACTGGAAACAAAGTAACCAGATTTCAAAACGTGAGTGGAGCCAAATAATCAGCGGTTTAGAGGGAGACCGCAGCTCTCCGTCACATTGAAAATTTCTGTATTGGCGTTGCTACTACAGAGTTGCTACATCTCTCTCAATGCCCCTCCTCTTCAGAAACAAACACATCAGAAGGAAACAAGAAGAAAGAATCAGTTTGCAGAGACAGGTGGATATTTAATTCCAGAAGCACAGAGAAATTGTGAATAGAGTATTTTTATCTAGGTAATATTTGTGAGCGAGAACACTGACAAGGACATATTGTGAACTGCAGACTCTAAAGAAAAATTCCTCCGCTAAAATAGAAGCACTATTTAATTACTTCACTGATTTCTCTTCAGGCAAAAGCATCTACTAAGTAAATAAAATATTTCAGTGTAGAGCTGTGATTTCTTATAGTTCTAGCTTTGGCCAGGTTGACAAATAAAACTAGCATAAACCTCAAAACCTGGGAGGCAAACAGTTATCTCATTAAAGTGCAGCACATTAACTTGCAGCCATCAGCTCTGCTGCATGCTGTGCTGCGAATAAATTAAATGTGAATTCAGAAGCATTCTGGCTGGCTGTGTCTGACAAGCTTTATTACCGTGCATACACGAGCGATTGCTTCCCAGTCTTACAGGAAAAAAAAAAGCATTAAGGAGGCAAAGGCAAAAGAGTCCAAGTTTATCTTCTCTGGCAGTGGAGTGCCTAAGCTCCTAACGCTCATATAAACGTTTTGATGATAAATACACAAACAGAACTGATCTTTTGGACAATGACCAGTGAGCCTGATATTTTGGTGAGCTACCATTAGTAGTTTCTCCTTGTGGCTGTATCTACCGAGTGGCTGTTACTTAGGCAAACGGAGTTCAAGCTCAGTTACAAGGAAACGTGATCTGACCACAAGTATGTTGGTTTGGGCTGTGTCAGGGACATATCACAGTGTCAGCCACTGAATAATGTATTTTCCTTGGGGCAGAAGGAAATATTTCTCCATGTTCTTCAGTCCTTTGCTACTCTTTCTCATGGTGTTAGTAAGCTCCTTTATCCTGGCACCATAAAGAGCCGGTAAGAGAAATGTTAGATATATTTCATCTATTTCAAATGAGACAACATTTGACTTCGGCAAACAGGGATTAAAATTTCCTTTTGACCACCCTTTACTAAGTTCTGTTATACTAATGAAAAACAGGGTTTGCGTCCATCATTCTCTATTCCTGGGTATGAACACACAATAGAAATCTTAAAATTTCACTTAGGCGAAACAATCAGACAATCAGACAGAAGTATGACAACCATCATCCTAGCTGTCTCAGCTATAAGCATGAATATGGGAGAACTACCAAAGCAGGCAGCCAAGACTGAAGCTGTAACTGTTCAGTGATCCAACATAAAGAAGGAATGCATAAATACACACTGACGAGTTTTATTCCTGTGCATAAAAGGTATCACTGTTCAAGCGGGCTCATATTAACATATTCATAATTGATCCAGCGTAGGAGTTCTTGAAGACCTTATGGCTGGATTAGCTCAATGGAAGTGGTATTACGTGAAGACAGTCAAAGAATAAGTAAGAACAGAATTTGGACAATTGACATAACCATAAACACAAGCTCACAAAACCATTTTCTTCGATTAAATCTAACACCTTGGCCTCTGGTAAAGTAAAACTCTATAGCTCTACATTTATTTAAACATGAAGGCACATTAAGTCGTACAAAGTCAGAAAGTCTCTGGGATAAAAGTACTTTGAAAATTCTAATTACTTCAAAATGATGAGGAATTAAAAATTAACCTTTTATTCATCAATATTTCAAAGCCCTATTAGTTTCCATTCAGTAGAGAATGTCCTTAGCTTGCATCCAAGAGTGTCTTACAGAATAATTACAGCAAAATTGGGGAGGAGAATAGGCATTAAATTTAAGAAAGTAGAAGGGCATGGAGTTTGCCACCATGCATATAGTTCCAAAGCCAGTGAACGTTTCACTGCCAAAAGTTTAATTCTACATCTGTATTACACACTTAGAAAAATCTACTTACCCCTAACCAACCCTGGCAAATGAGGTTCCTGCATCTATATTCTTCTGTCTAGACAAGTAAAACCTTCATTTCAAAAGTAGCATCACAGTGAAACGAAGTAAGACTTCTCCTTCAGTCCGACTGACAATATGGGCAGGTACAGAGATAGAATCAATTTCAACTTGATCTCACAAGGGAAAATATGCTCAGTGTAGCCTTCGCATGCTTCCGACCCGACACCTATTCTTCAGGGTATTGTCCTGGGAGAGGTCACTGCTCTCTCCACAACCATGACCGTTTCTGAAGCCCTTCAAACCCGCTAGGAGCAATACTACAACTGGAAACAAACTGTGGCACTGAGTGAATAACGGCAATCTGACTGCATCGAGTTATAATTCCAGTTTCATTTTAGAAGTGCTTTTAACTTTTACTCCAGACTCTCACCATGCCTCTTCGTTTCAAGAACAGAAACGAAATACCTTTGTGGGTGTCCAGAGGAAGTTATCACCGACCCTTGGCAATGATGACTCCTGGCCAAAGACAACTTGCTAATGGTTCTTAAGCACAGTAGCAAACAGAAATATTCAGCAGCCGCAGAGCAAGAGAGGGGGAGGAGAGTAGAGAGAGAAGATATTGAAAATAGCAACTCAGACATAGAAAATAAAAAAATCTTAAAAGACAGGAAGAAACAGCGTGACAAAACAGTTCATCTCTAGCAGAAGAGACCAGACAAGAACAGAAGAAAAGGGTGAGCAAGAGGACAGAAATGGAAACAGAGTCATAATAACCTTGCCTACGGTACAGCAGATTTTTCTACAAAGAAATGTGGAGGAGGTTTTGCATATAGGCATTTTTTATTTTGCTTCAGATGACCCACGTTTTATTCTATTGGTAAAATGTATATGGTCCAGGCAGGCCTTGTGAAATTGCTGTTAACAGCTGGAGTCCTAAAGGAACAGACTCTACACTGCTGTCCATACATAAACAGAGCTTGTAAGGGAGAAATGGCCCTTGACTTGTGACCCCAAGTCCTGTAATTTCATAATTTAAAAGGAAGCATCAACACTGCATTATTCCCAGGAAACATACCTTCAGACCAGGCTATAAAGATTACGTGTAATCTCACAAACATGTAAGCTCAAAGCATGCGTCTGCTATAACTGCCTGGTAACTACTTGCAACAGGAAGGTTAGTTACAGCATTCACCAACAGAAGGTCCCTGGAATTAAAGCCACCAGAACACAAATCCCATTTCTTAAAATTTGTTTTCCCCCAGCAATGTTTTCCAGACAGACCAACTAGAGTATGCAGAGGTATTGGGGGAAAAATAAACTACAAGAAAATAATTATTTATATTTTAAACACTTGGGGGATGTCTAGACATTACAGCAAAATGTCTATCCAAGGCTCTAGATAACAGAACCTGACATCTCAGGGGTACTTTCATTTACAAGAGGTAACGGTACTTTTATTTACAGGAGAGTTCATAAATTGCTTTGATAAATACACCCTTGTCAAACAGCAAAGCTAAGCAATCACTACTAAGTGTCTGAGCAGACATAACTTGGGTACGTTCTTTCTAAGAGCCCCCACAGGGGTTCGTGTCTGAAGAACCTAGAAGAACTCTGTTTTCAGAAGAGCTAGCCAGGTATCACTGCTTAACTGCTTCTGCACCATTTGGCACAGGATAATCACGTGCTGAACAGTGCAACACGTGTGTAGGACAGGGGAACAGAGAATTAGAGAGGAAGGTGACACCAGACACTTTCAAGAGAGGATCATTCAGCATTTGAGGGGATGCTACCAAAAAAGTCACACAGTCTTTTCTTTTTAAAAACGTTCTTCTTGTAGCTTATTCATCTCTTTTATCACTCAATTTGTACCATGTACTTTGTGTAGCTTGCAAAATAAATTTTCTCTAGTTTTATCCATTACAAATCTTCAGTAGGGAATAGCAATCTGAATGGGCAAACACAGAAAAATATATGGACATACATAAGCATATATATTGGGAAACAATGTAATGATTAATGTATGCCCCAATATAAAGTATCCACTAACCAAGTGATTTCTCCAGCACCATCTGAAACCTAGCTTTTCATCCTTTGCAGAGGGCAACCATTTTTCTGCGGGGGAAATGATTTGCCTTGACTTCAAAAGCAAGACGGCAAAACAATTGGGATTTGTCCCAGGACGACTTCTCAGTTCTTGAGACCTTTACTCTCACTCACTCATCAAAAAAGCCCAGCAAGCAGTGCAACACCAAGTGAGATCCTCTACACTGGTCACTTCTGTAAAGAACTCAGGAGTTTACTGAAGACCTCACTGTAGATCTTGGATGTGCTAGCCACAGGCAGTCTCTGCCCCTGACATTTTAAAACCTAAAACAAAGGCAACATATGGACAGACTAAAGAGCGCAAAGGGAGGAGGAAAAAAAAAAAAACAACACTGCTTAACACTGCAGGTGGCAACCATGAATCATGAGAAAATTCACTTTTCAAGTTCTTGTTCGTGCTTATGTCAGTTTTGCATACTTATTCCCAATGCAGGAAGAGTAATGCAGCTACTTTCAGGGACACCCTCAGCTCTCCTGCCTAAAGGGTTGTTCTAGCTCAGGACCTGATTCATAAAAGTGACATTCTACTGGTTTCTAGCAGGTGTTTGATCGTGTAACTGTAAAATTCAACAAGACTTTAAAATAATGCATCCCCTAACTACTCTCCTCAGCATGTGTGGTCTGTGCCCACGTATAATGCAGAGCAAGCCCAGGCTGTCTTTAATCCTCCAGTCCTTTGAGCGCGCACAGCAGGGAGACGCACAGCTTTGACCTACCTGCCACTGGGAGTCTGTTTTTCACGATACATTTCAAAGAACTAACTTTCAGAATTTAAGAAAGAAATCTCAGTTGCTAAAACACCTCTCTGGAGGGAGAAAGGTGAGGGAGCAGTCTTGAAGTTCTGGTATGAATGATACTAATACTTTCACTCAGGTTTGAGGAGATAATTTAGTTAAAAAGCTCTATGTTCAGATTGTTACAATATTTGATAAAGACAGTTTAGTCTATCAGGTTTTTTTTATAACTATTTCTCAACTCAGTGGCATAGCTAACGTACAACACAGAGCTAAGGACAGTGCATATTGCCAACTCCAACATACAAATTAAGCAGTGATGAACTTGGGGTAGAGAAGTCATATACTGCATTTTTAGAAGACCTCTGCACAAAGAATAATTAACTGAGAATATCTCTGTAGGTGAAAACCTAGCTCAACAGTTGGAAGACATCATGAACAATGAATTCAATATAAATGAATAAGTGTGAAGGACTTTTCTGTGTGGGACCTTAAAGAGTCACCTTGCTACTTGTACAGAATCCTTAAAAGGCTGTGACGGATCCTTGCAATCATTTGCTATATTCCAACCCTATTCATCACCCTCTCCAAGAATCTCTGTATGCAGTCAAATCAGGAAACCCAAACAGACAGAGACAGTCAGTATTCTGGTCTGTGTTAACTAGTTCAGGGGCAGTTATCATGGACATGATCACATAATGGCGCTCCATTCAAAACGCCTTGAAAACATAAGACACATGATGTCCTCAGGTAAGCCCACACACATTTATTTAAGGTTCAAATAGGTCAGCTTAGAGCAACATGCGCACCGAGTTCAGCACTGGCCTAATTCTAACTTCTTGAGAGTATGATCTGGTGAATTCAGAGTGCATTTGAAAATTCCACATTTAAATCTCAACCAACTCCCGTGAGAATAAATCTACATAAGAATGTTCCGTGAGCAAGAGCTGCAATAACCCCAGAATGGCAGGTATGTACTTATCGCTGTTAAATTCCAGAGAAAAATATTTGCATTCTATAAATCACTGCCTGACATTAAACACCTGGAAGCCTGAAAAACATATACAGATATCATTTCCTTACTGGGAATCTGGTGCTTTGTATCATGAACAAGGAATTAAAAACATTTTCATGAACATTAGCTTTAGCTTTTGCTGATCAGCTAGTGAAAAGGCTTAGCACCTTTGTGTGGTGCACGCGCGCGCACACACGCACACACACACACACACACACACACACAGAGGTATATGTATACACATACACAATTTTTCTTGTTATCTTGTTACATAGTTGTTCATGCTTCCAGTCCTTACACTTTACAGACTTTAAGAAGTTCAGGTTGAACATTCTGCAAGCAAAAAGACATTATCTTCACAAGTATTCTGAGACACTCAGGTCAAGTCTGGATGCCTCGCCTGATGCATACAAACCTGACACATTCAAGTGAAGAGCTGACTGGGGGCTTTATGGTTTCTGTGTTTGGTATAAATATGACCGACAGAGAACTGAGTAAAGGTACATACTCCAAGCATACAGATTCACTCTTCACATAACGTAGCTTAGTTCACAATTCGCTTTGAAGGAGCAAAATCAACTCTGACAATAATAACGTCTGCATTTTGGGACCTACTTATCAGTAAGACTCATCAGTCATCAGTCTGTTCTCCTATGAGTAGTCCTTACAGCACGCAGTGGTAAGCACACTCCTGCAGATTAGTTTTACATGCACATAATTGCCTCCCAGAAGGAAGGCTATATGTGTGTTCAGGAAGGTTCACTGGATCAGTGCATTCAATAAATATCTTCTTATACTTTTAATCTACTATTTCCCAATTTTTTTTCAACTACCGAACCATGATCACAGATATATCGTACCTATTCACAAATTGACATTTTGTTTGGAGGATATAAGCTTGTTTTCAGAATTTGAGCTTTCATAAAACATCTTGAGCACACAACTCTAAGCAACTGTGATACTTGAAGGACTAAACTTTAACCAGAAAAACTGAATACAAGTTACTAAATACAATGCATTTTTCATTCCTGAAAACACTGAGCATTATTTTCTGCTAGCCTCCCCCAAGACATTCTATGCCTGTAAATTCATTCTAAACCATCCATACTGGAGATATTAATCTGCTGGAGCTGGAGGGAAAACACACCCAAAGAAAAACCCTTACCAAATATTTTCTTTTCTGTCAAAAAGGAGGAAAAGGCAACAGACAGACTACCTAACTCCAATACTACAAAATCAGAGTTTGATTTCTAAAAGATTGAAGATGAAATTTTGCAAATAATGCCAAAAGACAGTAGGACTAAAGAAAGCAAAAATGCGACAAGTGAACTGAATTGAACTATTTGTGGTATAAGTCAACCGAATAAGTCTAATGAGTATGAAGGAAGTAATAAAATGAGAAAAAATGGTTGAAGATACAGCTTCAGTCACAATTAAACATTCTTGATTAACGGTGCTACATTCATCACTCCTTGTTGAATCTAGAAAGCAAAACTGTGTCAGCCCAGGTATTCTCTGCATTTTGTCTACAGTGAGCTTTTTCAGAAAATATCGTCCGTTTATGACTCCTAAATGCTTCTAAAAGACTAAGACTCGCTTCCTTTGGGCACCGACAAGTCAGTCAGTCATTTAGCCAGTCAGGTAAAACTACTACTGAAGTGAACAGCAAAAGCGGCATCAAGATGCATCACTCTTTTCATAACCTTGCTAGGAGTAGCCTCCACACTTTCCAGATCCTGAAGATAATAGACAAAGCATTATTTTTGTCGGACCACTGATTCTAAACTAACAACACATGCTGTCCATTACATGGAGTATTTTCTGTTACTGAAATCAATAAAAGTTAACATTAATTTTTTACGTGTGATCACCTATCAATCTAAGCTTACACATTTTACTGTTCAAGAATGCCTGCAAGGTATTATTTCAGAGGAAAGTAATCTTACATAGTAGGTTTACACAACAGAAATACCTGAGGGAATTAACAGATCACATCTGCAGATTCACATCAAAAGCATATTAGAACACGATATAGGCTGTTCAACAAAAAGTGCCTACAACAACCAGCTACAAAGGACTGGATTTACAACTCTGGAAGCCAAAATCTATATAGTTCTCAAGTATTTCCATCTCATCTTGGCTCTTTGTCAAGAGCTTCCATCCTATAAATTAAATTCTACTTCTGATTTAAGTCCACACTTACAGAAAACTAGAATATGCAGCAAAACTTTTATATATATATTACAGATGTCATAGAACGAGAAGCTTACAACTAGGAATCTGCTCATTTTGAAACAGCTTTAAAATAGAAACTTAATATGGAGAGTTTCGGTAGAGTAAAGCATTCTGCACAGGGGTGTTCAGCTCCCCACAAACAAATTGTTTATAAGAAGTGCCCTATTTGTAAAACAATGCAAAAGTCAGAAATCTTCAGGACCTAGAAAAACTTAGAAAATAAAGAGCTACTTCAACCCTAGAGACTTTCAGAAGAGAACAGGTGAATGCTTTTCATGATCTTGAAAAAGCGTGCATCACCAAAACATCTAGAAGATTCACAAATATTTCACTGAAATAAAAGCAAACTTTATGCCATTTTTTAGTAGTCAGAAACTACAAGAATATTCAGGGAAAAAAGCCAATCTGCTTGCCCTGTTCTTGCTCTTTCCTAAGAGTCTACATGTAGCTACTAGTGGAGAGCAAAATGATGGTGAAATGGGCAACTGGTCCAAAACAGTACAGTTATTTTTATGATGCTTTAAACAATGTCTTGGTTTGAAATAACTTCTTCAGTTTTGATATATCTTGTCATTATTGAATTAATACATTTAAACTGCCACAACATCAAAGTGAAACTTTATATCTCAAGTCAGAAAATCTGTATTTTTCCATCCCCAAATAAAGTGTTCCTTTTTTCTTGGCTTTTGACAATTGCTAATGAAGAATAAAAACAAAAAAAGTTATTTTCCAAGTTCCTTCCCTGACAATATAGAATTTCCTGGGATAAAGGGAACAACAGTCTTACAGGATTTCCTATTGGGTTCATTGACCTCTGAGGCCATAACAGAGAGTGACTCTTTATGCTGGACTGCTGCAAGCCACAGAAGAGGCTCCTGTTCAGGTCACAGAAAAATCCCACGTGATGCATTCTGCAGCAACCCTGCAACTTCATGTTGACGTGGGTCATTTTTTCTGGAAAGAGCTCTAATCTTGCTTTAACAGATTTCGCTTCTTCATGCATCAGTCATGCCAGCAGCCTCACTGGTAAAAATGTACCATTTAATTCGAAGCTGAATATATATGGAGTAAAAATGGCATTTATATTTCATGTCTTGACTACCCCCAGAGCATGCTGCGATAGTTATGTTCCTACTGGTGAACCATCCTGAGAAAACATTGCTCATATTCTTTAATCAGATTCAGAAACATTTTCATACTCTGTCGGAAGAGACGGTTCCACCAAAAATATGAATCTCATAGGGTCTCTTTAATATCAAACTTTTTCTGCTCTTGATACAGCAAATGGCTTCCTCAGGATTTCGTTATTTCTAATATCACCATAAAATATGTTATTAAAAGTTTTTAAAGGGCAGCTCATTCTCAAGGAATAACTTAGGGGACATCATCTTCAACCGAACCCTGAATCTGACTATACTGGGGCACAGTACATACACGGGAGCAGCAAAGAATTCAACTTCTTTCCCTCCAACTGCCATCTGCCCCCTCCTCTCTTTGGCTGGGATAAGCAACTCCTCACTATTTAATCTTCTGGATGCTTTAAAATTCTACTCTGACATATTATACAGTAATACACTCTTCTGAAGCAGCCAGATTATTATGATTATGGAGTACAGCACAGTAAGAAACACAGTCTTTTAACATATGTGGCAATGTCATTCTGTGTAAGTCAAATATCCTTTGGAAGGTATAATGTCTTTACAAGGGTAAAATGTGGATGATGTTAGGGAGGAAAGGGCTGTTTAGGCAGTATAACAAATACTCCGCTAATTGCTTGGGTTTTGTCTATTTTTTCCCCCCTTCTTCTTTCTTTTGCAGATTCCAGAAAAGCTCAGGAAATTACCATCACTCTCTAAGAGAAGAGGGTAACTTAATATCATACAGGCTCCCTGCTAGGCATCATAGCATTTTAATACATGCATTCAGAAAGAGTGTAAATTAAAACCAAGAGGAATTCTTTTTAGGTAAATAGTTTTGCAAGATAAGCTTTAGAAAGGAAGACACTAGTCCTTCTTTCCCCACATCACTGAACCTCTAGCTTGGCCTTCATCTTCTGTAACACAGAACATGACTAGCACCCCAGGACCACACATGGAGAGGTCTTTGCCAAATTTTCTCTCTGCCTGGATCTTGCAGAGGTTCTTCCACGTGATTAAGGTTGAGATGCTGGCAGAGCAGCAAGGACAGTGTAGGCAGGAGCCAAAAATAATGATTCAGCCTGCCTAGCTCAAGCACGATGGGAAACAAGCTATACACAGCATGGCTGTCAATAAACTGTCCTGTTATAGTGTTTGGCCAGGTGTTCCCCATAGCTCAAGGACAGCTAACCTGCAAGTATTACCATACCTGGGAGACCAGTATTACTTTTAAGTGTTAACATATCTCTCTCATCTGCCCTACTTTAGTTTTTCTTCCAAGACAGAACATGGTTTGATGCCAGCGAAGCATTAAGGCATGAATTTACATCTCAGCTGAATTACAGCAATGACAAGTTAAGGCTAAACTATGGTTGTCATCCTCCAGCTTCTAAGAGTTGTTCCTCAAGGTGCAAGTAGTCCTATCAATAGGCCTACTGATGCAAAAAACTCACCGGTGAGAGAAAAGAGTGCAGAATTTGGTTCTTGATGACGACTGACTGATGCACAGTTATAAGGCTGCAATTCAACGATCTAGGTTCTGCTATACGCCAACTGTCTACAGAGGAGCTCCAGGGTTACAGATCTTGGCTCTTCACCAGACCGAGCTACTCAACATAAAACTTCACTGAAGAGGACCATCACTTCTTCACAGAGTTTAAGATGCCACCTGCAGAAGAAGAGCTCAAAGCCGTGTAAGAGAATTCAACCGTCCAGTACTCGCCCGGGCCTTTTACACAGCATGGCAAAAACAACCTTCCAAAGGTGCTAGCAGCATGAATTTTTACAAGGCAGGCTACAGTGATTCATTCACATTTTGCACCAGCAGCTCTCTAATGAATTTAGAGTACCTACTCCAATCTTGTCCTTGACGAAGAATTATAAACAATCTTAATTGCTATTCTCTAAATTAGTCCTCCTAAATATTTTCTGCCAGAAGGTGACCGCAGTTTGACAGAAATCAATGAGACATGGATCAAGGCGCTGCACAGAGCTCCCCGCGTGGCTGCTGACCAGCGCTCCCTGGAATCACTCTGATGCTGTCCACGGGCAGTGTCACTTCCTAGGAGGGCAGACGGCTGAGGCTGGCAAAAAGAGCTGAGATCCAAAGACAGCGATGAGTGGTGGCGAAGCTGTGCCATGCTGCAGCTTCAAAAGGATTGCATATGTTTGATTCCCCAAGAGCGCTCAAGCGCTTATACATGGGCTATCTTGATGTATAGTCCATTACCATAACTGGGGTTGGTTGAAGAATTACTACATTTTAGCTGAGGTTTCCTGAAGATAAGTAGGAGAGGGGAGCAGGGAGGAGGAAGGGTTTCTGAGGTCAGCCAGAGCCCCAACTTGTTAACAAGGACTTCCTATTTTACAGCAAGCCAGTCTTTCCAACCCAAGTTTAAAGGAGCTCAGAGGAATCATGCCTCATTTCTTCTCTTTGAATTGAGTAGCATGTTAACCCATCATCGATATTTTTTCCTCATGATAACTGTAAAATCACCCCTTGTTGATTCCCCCTCATTTCCAGAGTTATACCCAGAGGCTGTCCTAGCATTTTTACCACTTCATTTCCTCTCCCCACACTTCAATACCATAAAGGGTTTTGTCGCATTTCTTACAGCTTCCATTTCTGTCTGTCTTTCTAACAACGAGTACAATACACCATCTGCGGCCACATCAGACTACTACAGCCACAATTTAGAGCACAGTGCTTCTGAACGTGCAGCTGAAAACTGCAATGGCTATTTCTTCCCTGAGGCCTTGCACATGAAAATCACAGTCATCATTCCCCTCTGGATCTCTTCCTGAACTATCAGTTCTAAATTTCTTTTCTGCCAAATAGGCAGCTTTCAAACAATTCTATGGTTCAGCCTCAGCTTATTAGTGTGTTTTTTTTAATCAAATGTTTGTTTCACTGTGGTCCAATAAGTGCTACTATTTTCCTCCTGTGTTCCTTTCCATTTTTATTACTTCCATATTTCAACAGTGAGGACCCAATTTTACCAATGCAGTGCTGTCTCCATTTGAAAGACTTTCAAACTGACTGGATGCAGGCACTACTGCCAAGATTAAAACCTGTTTACTGTTGTCCTGCTGCGTATTGTAAAAAAATATTCTGAGCTTTGGCCAAAGTCTTTCATCAGCTCCCCCAAAATACTCGAATCTTACTTCTCTAAGGTCAACATTAATTCTCTGTCAAGGGTAGCAAGCAAGAAGCATGTAACAGTAGGCACAGTCCTACTGGCAAACATCATATTAGGTGCTCAGCAATTTCATATCGTGATCTAAATTTGGTAGCTATAAAAATAACTTCCACCAATTGTTTTCATTTTAAATATCCTAGCTTGGCATTCACGGAGTATTTCAACAACACAAGGTAAATTGGTCTTACTACAGCATCTCGAGAATACAGCCACATTCTGCCAGGACTTCACATAAGCCTTTTTTCTATATGATTTATCATGGAATTTACTTAAACTTCTTTCTAATAAATTTTGCTGCTTTCATATTTTTTAAAGGCAGGCCTTGGCTGCAAAGCTATACAGAAAGTTCTCTCCAAACAGGGATCCCAAAGGCAAAATGTAACAGAAATGTAATACCACAGTGATGTACATTTTCAGAACCCACATATGAATTTAGCAGCTGCTGAAGTGCCTGGGTATATTATTTTATTTCACAGTAAAATGTCGCTCTGCTATTGTAAATTTCACTTTTTTCCTAAAAGCACTGTAATAGCTATGCATCCTCTTTCAGAGCACAGATTTTCCTTTGCTTTTGCTCGAGTCTTAGCAGCGAAATCCGTCAGCAAACTGCTCCTGCGATGTGTTCTAGGTGCTTTTTGAAGCAATGCTTTGCAAGAAGATGGAGATAAATGTGGTAGCGTTCACCTTCTGATCTGTTGATAGGCACTTGGGTTTAGGAGCAAGTATTTTGACTCAGCATTCTCAGAAACTCAGTTTCTTCACCATGCTTTAGAGAAGGCATATGACGGTACCTAGGCTGATAAAAAAATATGTAACAAGTGAGAGCACAGTGGATCTCTATATTCTCTGTTTTATAACCCTTTCCTCTGTATGAATTTACAAGAGATGGTAGCAGGTATTTACAGTTGTCTTATGCGGTTACCTATGTAGTAGAGTCTGTCAGTGTCCGTTTCCCTAGCTCATTCAAAACACAACAGACCAAGGGCCTGATTTAGCACCATCAGTCGTCAAAGTGTGTCTGTCTGTTGACTTCAAATTGCAGTAGGTTAAGATCACAAATCCATCTTTTCTCATCTAGTCTTTCCTTAATCTATACATAGGTCATAATCAAAGACAATGGAAGTTCTGGATAAGGCTAAATTTTAAAGCTGTTTTTCCAGCTCTTTGAAGATAGATTATGTTTTCTTTCACGCAGCTATTTCATAAAGATTCAGCTAAAGATTGGAAGCAACTAGCTTCGGCTGGTACTCATCTTTTTGACAAATAAGTTGCACTTGGTATTTTAGAGGGCCATATTTAAGTCCATCATCTAATCAGCATTGCTTTCTTCATCTGCTCAGAGCAATTTAAACATCAAGAGCTAACCAAAATAGACTCAGTTCCACATAGCACAGTTACATACACTGCACAAAAGTAAAAATACAGTGTTACTGCTCCGATTTAGTGACACTTCATACAGATCTGCACTTACACATGGTACAAAGTAGTGGAAAATTAGACCCAGCCATCTCAGACATTAAAGCTGAAACTGCTCCTGGCAGGTGGTGAATTCTACTATCCAGCAAAACATCCAAAAATATTTACCTGTGAACTGGGTTGAACTAATGCAAAATGCTTATTTCAAGCATACTAATGTTTGCTTCCTTCCCTCTAAATGGCATTTCTTGGCTTGTTCATATATTGGTGGATATTTTGAAAATGCATTCATCTGCGTCCTAGATTAAGAGTGCTCATGGTTTATTATCTAAGAGTGGGAAACATGATTGCCCCTCCCCACGTATTTTTGAATGCGATTTGTATGTTGGAAGAACATGCCTCCATATTTCTAATGGCTTTATATATTCTCTAACAAAGTATTTTCAGTCAATATCTCACACTTAAAACAGAGCTGAAATGACACATGAAGGAAAATTCTGTGTAAAATGGATTGCATTTAGGTTATTTTCTTCTGTGTTCCAAGAACATCTGGGGAAGTAAATGCCAAAAAAAGATAAAATCCACAGTTCTGAAAATGATCCTGGTGGCTTATTATTGACTCAAAGTTATTTGAGAAGTAGGCTGGGCTGGAAAGAGACCACAGAAAAAGTTAGTTCCTGTAGGGTAGGTGGTACAATGCATGACATAGATTAAGAAAGATATATTCAAACTCCAAAGCAGAAAAATGGTGATTGATATGAACTGGAAACAGCCAGCAACTATTCAGCAAGGCTGCCACGAATGCTGGGAGAACAAGGTGGACATCCTCCAGCCTTTCCCTTGCAACTCAGCAGCAGTGAGCAAAAGATTCATGGGAAAGATTCACGAGCCTCCGACCCAGTCTCCTTTTCTGTCTAAGGGACAGGGGCACCGAAAAATCATTGAAGAAAATACTCCATTAAGGGCTATAACAAAACAATAATCTGGACACAGCCTTTTGGCTCAAAAAAATGCATAAGCCACAGGCCAAAAGAGTACGAGGGAAAATATCATTTTATTCTCATCTCGTTCTTAAGCTCTTTCCTTGGCACAGGCCACAGAAAATGCCGAAGGCAGAACGCCAAGCTTGCTGCACGCTCGATCTCATTCAGCATGGCAGTTCTTACCTTGGCCTTGGATCTCCATCCTCACATCCCGCAACTCGTAACACTGGCTCTGTTTAACCCTTGTTAAGGTTATTTGTCCACATACCAATATGGCACTCCTGCACAAACTGAAGTCACTTTCAAAGAGCAGAGATTACTCATGATTTTGTAAAGGCTGCAGCCTCAAAGGAAACTGTAATAGTGTAGCAAGTGTACTACAAATTGAAATCGTAAAACGTGTTGGCAAATCTTTCAATGACTTGCTGTGATCTCTGCAGAGCAGAAGGACTTGACAGGACCAGATGCATACTGGGACAAAAAACCAAAATATTTCTCCCCAGTACCACTACAACACTATCCCAAGCTCTCAAACAATTTAATGCCTGGTTTTATCAGCTCATATTCACATGGTTTCCAGCCAAGAGAGGCTGCATCATTAACAGCCAGTTCATTAAAAGAGACCACAGAAATCCCAGTTTTCTCCATATTCCGAACTGTGATTTCTAAAGGGATTCCTGCCTCTTACTCATTAGAAATAATGGTATTCATTTGTACATGCACTGTTCACATCCTTCACAGTGTCCCTTGGCTTTCTTCCCCTATACTACTGCTATATTCAAAAACTGTTGAGGCTGGCTTGATTTATATTTATTTATTGTCAAGTTATAAAATATGCTTCTCAAAACATTCACTGGGCACATGCACTAAATAACACTTCACTAACGGCATGTGTCCAAGTCCCTCTCACAGCAAAAGCCTGCACAACCAGATAAGCCTTGAAGCATGACTAGGAGATCAAAATACCCATGTTTCCTGCTCCCCAGCTCTGACAGGACTTATCTGAGAACAACTTCTACACTAGAAAGTGTGAAGGTTGTCAATTTTGCATCATAAGTAGAAAAAGACAGAACCCCAGTTGAGCAGTGCTTTGTAGATTCAAGTTCATAAAAAGCATCTCCATGCCACTGGAAAAGCCTCCATTTCAACCTTGAAGATGGTGACAGAACTATACCAAATAGGGGGAAAAGTTGAAATATAAAAAATGTTCCCCGAAACAGAAAATTCCAGCTTTGAATTCACATACATACATGACCTAAACAGTCCTGAATTTAAAGCTGCAGCTGGTTAACCAAAAGGATATCCTGACTCCGAGGCCAGCCTCAGTACCTGTTGTCTTCTTGAGATTAGCAACCCTGACCCACAGACAAAGAAAACATGGCAGAGGTTTCTAATAGCTTTTGCAAGATCACACAGTAGCTTCACAAAAAATAAAAATGACTAAAAAGGTGCATTTCTCTTCTACCCTTTAATTATGGGCAGAATGACAAACACGAGAAGACAACTCCAGTTTTCTTCAGTTCAGAAGATATACAAACACGTCACTTGGCTTTAGTTAGAACATCCTAACTAGTCGGAAGCTGTTTTTTGAAGAATCCAAACTTTTAACAAAAGGATTTAGCAAAAACAACAAATTAAAACACTTCGAGACATGTTAATCACACAGTCTGATTGCACAGCACTACATGTAATTCAGGTAACTAAACATTTTTCCTACTCTCACTTAAAAGGCATTTAGTAACCATTTGCAGTCATAAAACCAAGTTGCATGGCTGCCAAAATAAAGACACACGCCAAAATTTTAATAAGATTTAAAAAACAATCTTCCACCAAAACATTAATGCATCGCAGATGATAACAGGACAACAACGTAAACCAGAAAATATGCTTTTCACTCCACTGTGCTTTCCTTTGTAAAAAGGTGCTATCAACTTTATTTAAAGGTTAGGATAGTTCAGTGCACTTTCTCCTGGCTTTTTTAAATTATGAGATAAATTGATAATCCCATAAAATTCCTGGATAGGCTTTTGCTTTTGTAGCAGCACTACATGTCATATATTTCCAATCATCTGAAATATCCTACTAAGCATCATGCGCAGAGGGGAGCTAAGCCTGAAACCACAGCAAAGGAAACCTGTTTTTTCTTCCCTCCCATTCTCCCATCTTCCAACTACTGCTGGAAATATTTTATTTCACAGCTCAAATGCTAAGCTGAAGCATTTAAGCATAAGGTATGAAAGCCAAACACACAAAAGATTAGATGAAGCAAAGATTAAGCATTATTTAATAAGAACAGACACATTTAAAAGGGTGACAATGAATCCAAAAACTGCCCCTGTGATTTGTTTTAAATTACATCATGACGAAAACCATGAGATGGTTTTAATCTGGAGAGAAAAAGATAGAATCCATGCTTCTAAAAGAAGAAAATAAAATAAATTCTATTTCACATTGAAAAAAACAACTTTCAAGTGGTTATGACATTTTGCTACATTGCAGTAGGAACACTACATAATAAGGATTCTTTTAGGATACTTGGACCTGATCTGATGAAATATCGAGCACCTTCAGTTTCCACCGGAGCTGACAGCACTCAGCACCCTTCAGCATTCAGGCCCCCACTGTCTGTCAGGTACGGTTCTCTTAGGGGGAAAACTTAATCAGCTTTGCCTCAAGCATTTCAGGCAGATGACAATTATTTAAGGAAGGACTGCTATGGCTACCGTAAACTCCAATTCGGTATTTTTGTTGTTTAGCTATTCTTCCACGTAGCCAAGAGTAGAAAAAAATTTAAAACTTCAGATCATCCAACAACTTCTTAGCACAAACTATTACTTTGCTACCTATATATACCCAATAAGAAAACAGAACCCTTACTATAAAAATATGAAATATGACCTTGAGTTGTCTAGCTGTGAAAAGATATGCAGCACCACAACAGGTTTCTATCACCAGCATATACATGAAAATATACATACGCAAACTATTCATCACTGAAATGCCCCAGAGGAAATCACCACTGATCCCAATTTCTGACTGGCAGCTTGAGGAAGGAAAATAAGTGTTTCACTGCATTTGTTTACACTGATTTATCCCTAGCATTTCAGTTTTTCCATACATTTATTAGTTGATACTGTACAGCTATTTAAATATTGAAAAAGATCAGATGAAACCAAGGTCAAAGGAAAAATCCTTCAACCTTCACAAAGTTTAGCTTAAAATCCAGACTTTCAGATTTTGAATTATACTCCTTGCAAGGTCCCATGAACTTTATGCTAAGCAGTGCACAAGCGGATCTGTCCACAAATTGAGCTCCTATAACTTGGACCTCCTTAGAAGAAAGGACAAGATGGGCTTAGACTAAGCCTGTTCTCCCTCAAATGGCTGCTCTTCGAAGAGCAGAATTGTTAAACACAAGTTTGTCTGCTAAATCTGAAAAGCATTTACTAAATACACATAATCAATATCTAATTAAGTAGCTAAAATTTTAATTAATATCTCTGTGCCTAGCAGTAGAAAAGACTGCTTTTTTCCTTTAAATACAGAAAGCCCTCCATGAAAATTTACAGTTGTATTTTCATAACTGTCTGCCTTGTATATGTATTTTTAATTACCTGCTCATTTAATTTTAGTGTACCTGAACACCTGCAAAGCAATGATCACTTTGTATAAAAGACACAGTACAAGCTGCACTATTGTAAAAACTGTAGAAAGTTACCAAACATAAAACATTCATGTATTAAAAAGCAAGGGCAGTTTGGATACACAGACAGAACGGCAAAAATGTTTTCAACCAAGAGATTAAATGAAATAGGAAGTCAATGAGGTGGAGAGAAAGGAATAATTCCAGAGGGCAATAAAGCCACTTCCTCTGCTCCACCTGCCTGCCAAGACAGCAAGATGCTAGGAGGGGTCAGGGCAGAGGCCAGCTCTCCTGAACTAAGCCAGAGAAGAGAGGGTGGACAGAGACTGGTGCACTAAATACGTCGCTCCTGTTGGGAAACCAAGCAAAAGTGGCCTCAAATCATGTCTTGTAGTAAGTGGGCAACTAACTGAAGGGCCTGAACTGTTTGATTTTTAAGGCAGAACGAGGAACCAGATAGATTCATTCTGTGCAAGCTAGAAACATGCCCTGGTAGGAGAAATTAATGGCGAACGCCACAGAAAAATAAGTTAGACCAATAATTCTGAGAGGGTTGGAAATAACATATTAGCATGTATAGGGCCTCTGAGAGGCTGTTTTACAGGTAAGGCTGATGTAAAGAGAAGCCCATAACAAAGGAAGAAGATAGAGTTACCAAGAAAAAAAAAAAAGTTGTGAGAGTCAATTAAAGATCCTTGTTCATTTTCTCACCTGAAAACAAGGCAAAAAAGCATGTATTTCAGGGAGAAAAACACTGAAATAAGGTGCAGGGTGCACTGGAAAAAGAAACTGCTCTTTCAAATATTTATGTGTAGGTCAAAAGCTAAATGGGCAACCTTCATTTTAAGCTTATTTATAAGTTTACCTGCATTATACGTTTAAGGTCCTAAGCGGAGCTAATTGTGTACCGAATGAGATCCCAGAAAGCAAAGTGGAGGTACTCTGTTGACCACTAGTGGACAGTTAAGCATGAAACAGGATTCAGGTGCTTCCCACGTACAATTACTCTTCATCCTAAGAACACCCATGTTATTGGCTATTCACGTTTAAAATTCAAGAGCTTCTTAAAGAGTGAAAGTGTTGTGTATGGGAACTGACAAGGAAGTATATTTAGCTATTTTTAAGACGAAAGAAGTTTCCCATGGGGCTGAGAATGAGAAGTGTCCACCCAAGAAGTAATCACTTGAACATTTGCAAGATATTACAATAGACGATAGGAATTTAAAATATCATTTGAAACAGAGCTGTTATGCTACTTCAGCAGCGCTGACATTCACAGAATGGCTAAAATATTCCAGCTACAATAACATAAATGGTTTTCTCAAGTCTCCAGGTACCATCTCCCATATCTTAATGCATTTACTAAAAATGTTTGACATTTGATCCTCTCTTTTTGCAAGCCTATTCTCTATGAGGTCTTGTTTTTTCTTTTCAAAGCACAACGATGGTGGGAGAGTGGGAAAGAGAAATTT
The DNA here is from genome assembly GCF_040807025.1 of Struthio camelus. Lineage (NCBI taxonomy): Eukaryota > Metazoa > Chordata > Aves > Struthioniformes > Struthionidae > Struthio > Struthio camelus. Next base: position 53,528,574 of record NC_090981.1, on the reverse strand, counting down.
CAGGTCTTAGAGCCTCTTCCTAAATATGGGTAGCATAAAACAAATTCCACCTGCCAACAGCTCCTTCTCATTTAAAATGAGCCAACTTTAGCTCTGCTTTGTCTAAGTAATTGCTTTCTGGCAGCTGGACAAAGGACATTATAGGTCAAGACAGGAAAAAAAAAATCCCTTCCAAGAGGCAGAAGAAGTTAGTCAGATCCAATGCACTCCTCATAAGGAGCTACATTAAGCAAACACAGCTGCCAAACTGGTGCCGCCACAAAAATAATTTTCACTCAGAATTGTATTGCTCACAGTGAATCCTCAGGTGATACGAGCACACATGTTGACAGCAAAGAAAGAACAAAACTCTGATACGAAGCAAAACCCAGGAGAGCCTCTGCCCTCAAAATGATACATACAAAGAATATTTGGGGTCTAAAATTCATTCAGAAGATGTTATCTACATGACATGAACTACAGAGATGCCCCTAACACATGCCAAAATTGCTCATATGGCAGATCTTATCATGGCACCGGTTTTGGTGGAAAGATTAGCAGAGGAAAACATTACTGCATTGCATACAGTTCATGTCCTCAACCTAGATAAGAAGGGGTCATCAACAGATCAGAATGAATGGACTCTATAATTCACTTTCTATAACCAATTTGGGGACATAAAGTTTTCGTTATATAAACCTGTATTAGCTATGGAAAACTACTTTTCTTTCTGGCCAAGAAGGCACAGGCATTCAACAAAACTACACTTTACCAACTACCAAAAGAACTCTGCCCTCCGCACCCCCAAAAACAATACTCCACCTTTTTTTTTTTCATCGGACTGTTATGTCTTTAGCCGGGTAGATCTTTTAACACAAAAGGCAGTTTACAAACGCTGGGAGACACACACCTTGGGCAGAAACCAAAGGAATGTCTCTTTACATTGTTCTCATTGTCATAGCAATATAAGATTAAATACGCTTGGTATTATTTTCTGGTACTTAAGTGATTATTTTGTTTCCAAACACTGTATATACATGAATTTGCACTGAGGAAACTTCCTCCACTTGAGGAAAATCTGTCATTTGCAATGCAGGAGAAAAGACATACAAACGGCATGAAAGAAGAAAACATCATCATTATAAGGAACCCTTCTCATATATTTGGAACAAATCCAGATAGAAAAGTTTATTATTGGCAAAACTGACAGAAGTTATATTGGAGACCTCTGCCTCAGATACAGGATTTCTGATTTTAGGAAATCAAAAATACTTGGCTAGAATTACCGAGGATGAAATGAGTGAATCAATTCACTGGGATACTGACAAAGTCTGGCACATAGAAATGTAAGTGCTGGTAAGCAGTATAAATTTGTGCCTGCATTAGGTTAACAAACGACCAAAAAAACACCCACATGATGTGTGCTCAATCATACTATTAAATGTAATACAAACACTACCTTAAATTGTACTGTTTAAACACTAGCATGACTGAATACTGCTCCTTGTGTTTCTCTTTTTCAACAGCTACAATTATATGCATGTCTGTGCAAATACAGTGCATCATCTCAGCTCCAAGCATTCCTTCTAAACAGTGAGAACTGCACTGATGTTTTCTAATAAAAAACATTTTATTCTTGAATACACTGGAATGTCCTCTGTATTGGATCAGTGATGAGGCATCCATTTGGAAAAATTATTACAACATTTTCAAGCTAACAGTTTATTTTCTATAATATAATTTTCTATAACGTTAGTGTCGGAATGTTACTCAAGCTCCTGAACTAAATTCTATTCTACTTCTGATGAATTAAGTTCAAAATCAGTACTCTAACTGTTGCAAGAGAAGTTTAGGCACTGCTGGAAAGAAATAAGAACATACTCTCAACTTTTTTGTTACCAAAAAAAAAAGAAATTGCAAATAAAATGCTATTTACAAGACATATCAGCAATTTTGTAAACACATTAAGCATTAGTTTCCAAATCAGATAAAAACTACGCAAGTTAAAGCTACAGAGATCTGACACAAGAAGCTTCCAAAGCTCGTAGGCGCACACATAGCATTAAATGCGCACATGCGAACCAATGGGATGAGATTACAAAGAAACATTACAAATGTCCAAAAGGTTGTTTCTTCTTGAAAGAAGAAATCAATTCAATGTTTGCCCTTGCACTAATACTGTGTATTTCCACGTTACACGTTGAACATGATAATAAATCGATTACCCAAAGATAATACTACTTTAACTGCACTGATACCCAAATGTCCCACAAAGAAATACGCTTAGTCTACGTGCCAGGCTTCCTAATGGACAAATTTATATGAAATACGTTCCCTCCCTCAATAAAGCTCTATTTGCTAAAGCTGGCATTTTAAAAGTGACATAGTCAAATAAATGGGGTTTATGATAATTCATACCAACAGAAGGACACATTTCAAAGGTCTTAATCCTATGCCACTGGAATCAGAGAAGTTTTGCTGCCGATGCAGGACTGTTTGCATCATCGTTACATGAGCAAAACCCTTCTTCTAACATAAAGGGGCATTTTCTTCCCTTAAAGACTGCAGAATTGGCCCAGTGCTTAATGTTATACTGGGATTAAGTGGCAGTAACAGTCTAGGGTAGGTTAGTTTTTAAAACAGTTTAGACATGTTAACAAAGCGTGAAAGCTTATATTATTACTGCTTAAGCTGTAGGAAAGCTCTCAGCAGAAGTCCATCGTGAAAGCAGCCATGTATTTTACAGAAAAAGCTATGAGAAAAAAATAACTCAGAGATTTTGCTGAGACAGATGCAGTCTTAAGATGCTAGTGACATCAATCAAGAAGCCTGTTAACTCTAATGCCTATCAAAGGCAATAACATGCATTTGAAAGCCAGTAAGTTCAATGACGATCTCCTCAAAACCAATAAATCATCTCTCAAAGAATAAATTTAACCTGTAAAAGCCTCTATGTATTGCAAATAGAGTCATTTCTCATCATAGGCAGCATTCTGTAAGAATATTATACATCTTGTGGGTTAAGGAAAACTTATTAACATCAAAAGCTGTCTACAGCTCCAACATGGTTTGACGTAACAGTCTCTTATGGGTTCCTATGCCTTGGGGGAAACATCATTTTAAATACGATATATTCAATTAAGAGTAAAAAAAAACCAGCATAGCAAGTAAAACATTAGACATATCACATTGTGAAGACAATAGGAGACTATGAAAGAGATGAATAAATGCTTTAAAACGGACATACCTATGTTTAAACAAAACAGATACAGAAGACATGCTAGTAAATAGTAGCTGTAGTTTTATTAACCTTAAAATGTCTTTGGCTAGTGTTATAATAATCGTTGCAACACTAACAGCTGCTATACAAAACTTGCAGGAAATGAACATTTCTCATAAGGGGCCTAAGAAATGTTACAGTTTTAGCATCTTTGAAATCTCCTTCCCACATATAAAAGGGAATGGGAAGCAGCAAAAGAGGACTTGCAAAACAAGGTGACCTCCTCAAATCAGGGATCAGCCAAACCAATTAATGTTCCAGATTTCAACACATATTTTGCCTATGTTAAGTCTGCAGTTATAGTTAATTCCTTACTCGTAAAAGAAAGTCCAAGAAAGAATAATTAACTAGCTAATTGTAGAGCCAGAGCATTGTGAACTGTCATTTCTTATCTTATTTAAAACAACGTTGACAAAGTATGTTCTCTAAATACTACAAGACATAAAGTCTCATACCAGTATAGTACGTTTACCCTCACGGAAGTGGACAACCCTGCATCCTTCCCCGATTTCCCCCCACAGCACAGAGCTAAGATTTTCAAACCTTATGATAGAAGTTAACCAAGAAATATAAACTAGACGGCATTTTGCTCTTACATTTGGTCCAGGGAACGAATTATTATGCCAGCAAAGCAGCACATAAGCACGTTACTTCCCTAAGTTAAAAGAAAAAAAAGAAAAAAAAAGAAAAAAAAAAAAGAAAGCCGGTGCTTTCTGTTAACCAGCAAGTTAGCTCCAGTTTCCAGCTGCAAGCAGGGCGTACCGCAGCCATCCCTCTCTGAGCATCCGATGCGCTCGTCCGCATTTGGGCAGCGCACGGCACCAGGATGCGCTGTCTCCGGAGGGAAGCGGCAGCGCGCAGCCCAGGCCGGTGCGCCCCGTTGCAGAGGGGCCCGCAGCGGCGCCAACCGGGCCCGGGGCCCCCGCGGGGGCAGCGCCCGCCGCCCGGCACCTCGCCCCGCCGCGGCGCCACCTGCCGCGGGGGCTGCCGCGGGGAGCGGAGGGCGAGCTGCCCCCGCCGCCGCCGCCGTCGGGCCCCGACCCACCTGTTGGAGCGGAGCGGGCGGCGGCCCCGGCGCAGCCAGGAGCGCCCGGACCAGGCGCTGCCCGCGGGGCGCAGCGTCCGGCCCCCGCCGCTCGCCCCCTCGCCGCGCCGCGCCGCGGAGCGGAGCGGAGGGATGGGGCGGCCGCGCCGGCCCTACCTGGGATGGCCAGGTTGGTGAGCGGGGCGCTGCGGATGCTGTCGGGCAGAGCTGCCATCCAGTCGGCGAAGCGCAGCTCGCTCTTCCCTTGCGACGAAGCCATGCCGCCGCCGCCGTGCCCAGCCGCTCTCCCGCCGCCGCCGCCGCCGCCGCCGCTCGCTGCCGCCCGCCCCCCCGGCCCGGCGCCGCCTCTGCGCCCGCCCGGCGCCGCCCGCGGGAGGCCGCGCACGCCCCGCGCCTCGACACCGCCCCCGCGGGGGGCTCCCCCCGCAGCCGCCCCGCGGCGGGCGCTGACCCAAGTTTGCCAAGTTGCCGTCCGCGCGTCCAAATCCACGTCCGTGGGGGGCTGCCGGCGCTGCGGCCGGAGGGCGGCGGAGCCGGAGCGGGCAGGGCGGGCGCGGGGCAGCCCCGGCCGGGCGGGCACCACCCGGCCTCTGCCAGCGCCCTCGGCCGGGCCGAGCCGCGGCTCTTGCCCCCGGCCGCGCCTGGTGCACGTTTCTCTTCTCTTTGCGATGGCAGTAGCCGTGCTCGCTCTTCCCAACCTGACGGGCTTTGTTTCAAGACGCAGATTACAAGTTGGCGTTAACCAAGCATTTATATTTCTGCCTCTGAAACAGTGAATTAATGAACCTGATCAAGCTCCGTCAGCCATCCGGAAACGGTGGAACAATTGTGATCTTCAGACTTCAACGTGACTTTTTTTTAAGGTTGTTGACTTCGAGAGAAGTTCATTTTGATACATCAGAACCAGTGCCTGAAAAGAGCCATGCGCAAACCGGGCTCAATTATGAGTTCACCTTGAATTCCTAGCAGACCAGACTGTGGTCTTTTAGTTTATATTACTCCACGTTTTCTGTAACAGCTGACTTTTTAAAAACAAAAATGCAGGAGACAGTTACAATTTTTTTTTCTCTTTCAGTCTGAATTCCCAGAGCAAGTAAAAAGACAAGCTCTGCCCTCAGCCACAAAATAAAGGAGGAATTTCTTGGAAAATGACTAAATATTTTAAAGATACTTTAAATAAAGGAAATATGCTGACTCATTTATTGCAATAGAAATAGCTCTTAAGGTGGAATTTGAACGGAGAAATACGAACAGATGATTGACCTCGGGAGAGATGTTGAATTGGAATTCGGTACTGCATGAAAAAGGGGGAGGAGTGAACAAACTGTGAGACCGGTATAATTTCTCCGGTATTAGCTCCCTGCCTGTTAGTATGCTAATCCATTCTTTGCAAAAGCATTGATATTAGTACATATTTTTTTTAAGACCAAAAAAAAAAAAAAAGCCGAAGTCCGCATCACAGATGTAAAGACAGAAAACCTAGTAATGACCTGAAGATGGAAGGCATTCAGGTCTCTCAGTAATGCTTTCTGCTTTACTGCAGAACTGTAAATGTTGTTCTTTGCTTCCAAAAGTAATTACAGCTTTTGTGTCTCTTAATTTTTTGATATCCAAAGTAAGATTTCTTAGAGATCTCAATTTTCAGACATGGATAGTCTACTTTTTGAAAGCCAGTTCCCTTCTAACATGTGTCTCAGACTAACCACGTTTGAAGACGTTTGCCTTTGTTTCTAATACGCTGTAACTTCTAAGAAGGCAGACTTCAATAATTTGGAAGGAAGCAGGATAGGAGAGGAAGCTTATACGGAACAGAAAGAAGGAAACATTTCTCTAGCAGCTTAAAGAAACACTTATGTGGAAGTTTTGACTTAAAATAAAAAGGTAGCTTTTTGAAGCTTTTCAGTGGTTTTAAATTTCAGAATAAGGAATTGTCCATGTATCGACTTGGGAAGAGTTTAATAAAAGCCAGAGCAAACTCCTCTCTGATTCTGACTGAAGAGCAACTTATTTTGGCGTAGCTTAAGCCTGCCATTTAACCATTTTCAATCAACTGAAACAATGGTAGGCTGTAAATCAAAGTCAGAGCATCCCTACAGTCTTTTGCTCCTATTTAGAGGGAAGGAGTTAGATTACTGAAACCCCCACGCATAACAAGCCTGAGGTGTCAAAGAAAGCAGATTCCAGGTATCCAATACTTTAAAAGTTTGAGAGGGACCAGATAAAATGAAAATGAAAGGCAGTGCCAAGACACTGAAAAATACCACCCTTGCTCTTCAAATGACAATTATGTTGAGCTCACTGAAGATGGCAGGAAGAGAAGAAAAATAGAAATCATACTATCCGTTTATCACATATTGTGTTCTCTCCAGTCTGGGACTATAACCACATTGATGAATAGTGACAACATCTCTGCTTCTGCTCAACCTATTCTGTAGAAAAACAAAGTAATTTAGCCAGTAGGCTTATGTCACTTCAGCACTCAAAAATAATTTCATTGTGAAAAAAGGTTCTCTATTGTTTTCATTCTCGAAAAAATTAGCATTTTAATGGTAAACATTCACAGTTAAACTTTGTCATTTAGCAGTCAGATACTTTGTCTTTTCACATGTCCTTGGCATCTATTTTAATCATGTGAACAACAAAGGAGTAACAGGATCTTTTCCTCTACATTTAGAGGTTACTCTAAACCCTGTGTTAATAAATTCAAAATGAGGTTTTGAACACAAAAAGCATTAGCAGTTTTTATATATTTGAAGATTTTGGTGGATTCAGCTTCTGAGATTTGGTGTTTTCCTCCCTCTTACAGCCTGCTTCCATTAATTGGAGGTTTCCAGCGCAAATCCTGGCCACCATCCCACCATTGCAGCTCTCATGCTTTCAAATGATGCCCTCAGTCAAATCCATGAAGCAAAGTCCTGCCAGTGGTTTGCAGCTGAGTTCCCAATTATCTTATTACCTGAGAACCCAGTGAATCCAAGTTACTCTCAACTTCATTATTCTTCATGGCTAGCAAGAGTCAAAAGTCATTTTATCTGTAAGACAAGTGCATATAACCCTAGCAAGTCAAAGGAAGTAGAATGGTTGAAGGAGAAAAGATCATTTTTAAAGTCACCATAAAGATGAATAGAGGAGGTGAAAAGTCTTTTTATTGTCATTTCATACTTCATCACGCTAGTTTGACAATCTCACCTTGCGTTCATTGAGCAATCTGTGTTTGGCAGTACTCATGCTGTCAAAACAGCCTACAAAATTTAAAATAAAAAAGCCTTGTAAAAATAGGGTAAATAGTCTTTTCTTGATTCTATAGAAAAGATTATCTGTGTTTCTTTCAACCAAAAGAAAATATGGTTTATTCTGCACTGTTATTTGTCATTCTCTGCCATGAAAAACTGACCATCCTTGCTAGTGCTGGTATTGAGACTGAAAAGAAGCGGCATTTGTTCTAGGCAGCTGATGGCATGGATTTTATTGATAAAAGAGCAGCGTTATTCCTGCTCTGTAGTTGTTGTGAACTACAGAATCTCTGAACCAGATGGGTAAATATCCGATAAACACTTATACTTGCATTCTTTATAAGCAAAACAGAGCTACTGAAATAACATACAAAGGTCCCAAGAAAAGTGCATGTCTTACTGTGAATAACAATTGGATCCAAAATACATATTACATCCACTGTTAAAATGGAATAAAATAATAAAAATGTATGGAAAGGCAGTTTGTTATATTTAACCAAAATCCAGAAAACTGAAATAAAACCACTAAAAGATGAATGATAATATATGTATCCAAAACTCAAATGGAAGTCAATGTCCCCATAGCTACCCCTCTCTGAAAATGTTTCTAAGGTTTCGGGAAGGGAGCGTTTGTTTTGTTTTCTCACTCTGTCATTATCAGCTATTTAGTATTTAGGAAAAGCCACGTGAAACAAGAAAATGACTAAAAATGCAAAACATTTCCAAATGAAAGCTCTTCAGATATCACCCACGTTATGTGGCATCTGAAATGTTGATTTAAATGTGCAGCACTGGCTACATTTTTACCTGGTTAAATCCAAACAAGGCTGGTAAGGTTGGAATTATTGCACAGACTATAGTGCAATTACCAAGTGCAGTGATGGCAGAATATGAAAAGCCCTATTTTTTAGCCAATTTTAGAAGATCACAGAAAGGGATGAAACTTCGAAGCAGGGAAGGACAAGAGAGAAATCATTTTTTATTTCTAAGCAGAGTTTATAATGTTTCAAAATTTTCTATAGATGCTTGTGAACATTTTCTCATTAACAAGTGTCTCTTACTGAAAGACCCCATGTTTAGCCTGCTAAAGAACTAGCAGAGAAAACTTGATTCATACATATCGATTTCAGCAAGTTCTCAAGAATGAAAACTGGTTTTGTACAAAAATATTGTTTAGTTTAGCAGGGGAGTGACCAGAGGCAATGCAGGCTCCAGTGCTGATCATAACCTATGTAGCCAACCAAAAGCACTGAAGCGGTTCCCAGAAGGCTTTTTGAACAGGAAAATCTCTACTTTCGGTTGAAAAAAAAAGGGGGGGGGGATTGAAAGCTCCAAATCAATCTCTGCTCCTCTCTCTCCCCTCACAATTTTAAAGCTTTCCAACAACAGCAAAAAGAATGAAGTTTTCAAGGCAGTCATATATTCCAAAGGATTCTATTTAATTTTGTCAAAAAAACCCACCTCTTCGTGTGAACTGAAAATTTTGGCCAGTCAAACTTGGAAATCTCTACTGAAAAGAGATGTGATAACAGAAAACACTCCAGAATAAGAAGAATCCAGATTATCTGAATGCTAGCATCCTACCTTTGGGGTTGTACTTAGCATAGACAAAATGGGGATGTTCAAGTCAGGGTAAAGACTGTTAAAAGTGCAAGACAGAACCAAGTCAAGAAAAAAATATGATGCTCATTTGACAATATTTATTATGTCATTGCATTGAGGTAAGAAAAATATCTATACATAGAAAAATCAGTGAAGGTAGTAGGAATGAAATGCATGAGATTATTAGTGGTGGATAGCATTTGCAGGATTTTACAGTGGACCACCAAAGATACAATCAGATTGTAAATGTCAGCCATTTACAATATAGCTCAGATGTCCTAGACAGGGTATTCAGCAACTGAGGGAAAAAGGAATGTTATTTCTAAATAGATGGTCTAAAAATAGAGTATTTCTTAAAGTATGGAAATTAAATACTATAAAAAGTGACTGATATTTTCTGATTGTTTCTTTACCATCAAGATACTCTGAATGGCATCTTGCAATTAATCTGGGCTGTGACTGCACATATGCACCATTATGTAGTTCCCACTTCCCTGCTGTAAGATCAGTTTTAAAAAAGCAAATACCATGCGATTGAGAAGATGAAGTACCATTCATCTTCTGTAGTAGATATTTAAAAGAGGCTACAGGAAGTGGAAACTACATCAAATAGGGAAATAATGACAACAAATAAATGTATAATGACTGTCTAAGCAATTAATATTGAGCAATAACAAACAAAATATTTCTATTTCTCTGCCTGTTAAAAAATAGTTCAAAATCAGTGAAGATAATGAAAACACTCCACTGAATTCAGTGGTATTTGGTCTCCCTGGATGAAAAACTAGTATCAGTTGGCAAGAGCAGATATTATGTAAATAGTTGATGCATCTACTGTACCTATATCCTCAGCCTTTAGGGGTGAAAAGTCTTTCCTATTTTTAACCTGCTTGATTCTGAGGAGTATGACGAATGATACAGAAACTTTCCAGCAGGAGCTGCAGAGCATTAACGATGGTCAGCTCCATTCTTGTCAACTGGAATCATGTTTCATAAACGATGCATTTCTGCATCTTGGATTAGGCTTTCCAGACAGACTCTTGCTATTTGCATGGTAATGAAGCACTCCCCAAAGGTGCTGAAAATAGTCAGCGGGACTAATGAGATTTTAGCACGCACTTAAATCGGTATGCTAGCCACATTTCCTAGGCTCCAGTGCATGTCTGGGGGGATGAGAGATAATGTTTCTTTTTAATTACACCCACCCTGTGATTAGTATGAGCAGCACAGTCATTCCATCTTGTGATTTGCAGGCCAGGTAGTGCAGGATGCAGGGCACTGTCTCAACCCCAACGAAATGGGTGATGAGTCTGGCTTCTGTAGAGGAAGAGATAGGCACTGGTGCTGGAGAAACAAAGAAGACTAAGTCTGGGAAGTCAGCCTTTTCCGTAGTGAAACCCATTCCACTTTGTGATGTTAAGAAATGCTACACAGTAGTTGCTCAGAGGTAATGTCCTATGCAACAACATAAAAACATACCTGAAACCAAGGATATTTGTTCTTCTAGCCTAAGAGAATGAGGTGGGAGAGAGAGAGGGATAGAACAAAAGAATGAAAAAAAAAAAAAAGGAGGTAAAAAAGACAGAGAAAGAATCCGTCAAGGCAGTGGGGGAAGTTGATATACACGGCTGATTCCTGGAGATCAGCTACCTGGTGGTATCAACGTCCCTACAGATTATTGCAAGGCTAGATGATGTTAACACAACAAAGGAAGCAAGAAAATATATGTCATACTCGCCTGTCCTGACAATTCCCCAGGCAGACAGACTCCAGGGACACCTGTGGGCAAGCGCATCCTGTCAGCAGACAGCAGGGTTTTAGGTAGCCTCTGAACTATGAAGAGGTTAAATCCCACAGGCAAATCACACGTCACAGCGATCCTAAACACCTTGTTCTTCTACATATCTTCCAGGATAGGTGGGGGGAAGAGAGCTGTAGACTGGGGGAAGAGCATCTTTTGTAAGTCATGCAGTGTTATGTAGGCTTGGAAACCACTGAGCACAGCTGTCTCGGCCAAATGCTAGGTAACTAACAGCTGGGCACAAGGCAACTGCATTACCTGGAAACCTGCTCTAAACTGCACATTTGGCTAATTGCTTGCAGCCAAGTAACAAAGTGATGAGACTTCAACAGGTCAAACTAAACAGGCAACCAAGCCAGTCTAATTAAAGAAAGGAATTGATTTATAGAGGATTTATAGAGAGGAAGTCTGGAGAAAGGAAGATTCTCCCTTGGTGGAGGAGGATCAGGTTAGAGGTCTTTTGTCCAAACTTGACATCCATAAATCCATGGGCCCTGATGGGATGCACCCACGAGTGCTGAGGAAGCTGGCGGATGTTATCGCTAGGCCACTCTCCATCATCTTGGAAAGGTCCTGGAGATCAGGAGAGGTGCCCGAGGACTGGAGGAAAGCCAGTGTCACCCCAGTCTTCAAAAAGGGCAAGGAGGAGGAGCCAGGAAACTCCAGGCCTGTCAGCCTCACCTCCATCCCCGGAAAGGTGGTGGAACAGCTCCTCCTGGAGGTCATCACTAAGCATGTGGAGGACAAGAAGGTGATCAGGAGTAGTCAGCACGGATTCACCAAAGGGAAATCATGCTTGACCAATCTGATAGCCTTCTATGATGGAATGAGTGGCTGGGTAGATGAGGGGAGAGCGGTGGATGTTGTCTACCTGGACTTCAGCAAGGCTTTTGACACCGTCTCCCATCACATCCTCCTAGGTAAGCTCAGGAAGTGTGGGCTAGACGAGTGGACGGTGAGGTGGATTGAGAACTGGCTGGATGGCAGAGCTCGGAGGGTTGTGGTCAGTGGTGCAGAGTCTAGTTGGAGGCCTGTAGCTAGTGGTGTCCCCCAGGGGTCAGTCCTGGGTCCAGTCTTGTTCAATGACCTCGATGACCAGCGGAGGGCTGCAAAGATGATGAGGGGACTGCAGCATCTCTCCTATGAAGAAAGGCTGAGAGAGCTGGGCCTGTTTAGCCTGGAGAAGAGAAGACTGAGAGGCGATCTGATCACTGTGTACAAGTATCTGAAGGGGGGGGTGTCAAGAGGATGGGGCCAGACTCTTCTCCGTGGTGCCCAGCGACAGGACAAGAGGCAACGGGCATAAACTGAACCACAGGAAGTTCCACCTGAACCTGAGGAAAAACTCCTTTCCTGTGAGGGTGACAGAGCACTGGCAGAGGTTGCCCAGAGAGGTGGTGGAGTCTCCTTCCCTGGGGATATTCAAAACCCATCTGGATGCGATCCTGGGCAATGGGCTCTAGAGGTCCCTGCTTGAGCAGGGAGGTGGCCTAGATGATCTCCAGAGATCCCTTCCAACCTAAACCATTCTGTGATTCTGTGATATCAGCCCTGGAAAGGATACAGCACAGTGAGGACTTGCAGACCAGGAAAAACTAAATATGGCATGCAAAACTAGATGCCCACTAGCTGGGCTAGGGTATGAAATAAATGTAAGATATTAAGATGCACAATAAAAAGTGATGATCAGTAGGAGAACAACTGATACAATGCAGTGCAGACAGTCAAATAATTGCAAGGGGAACATGCGCTCACAACTTTTGGATCCAGATGCAGACACCAGGTCTGCTGATGATCATGGTGTTAGTAGGATATGATATTTACCCGATAGTATGACTTCTCATACTGCTTAATAAAGGACCACATGTAGGGAGGTCAAGCAAAGCTTTGTGGAAATGCAAGTCTAACTGATGCTGGGCCCCAAGAAAGGTAGAAAACCAGACAGATTTGGGAACAGCCAGCTGTGGTCAGCAACCAAGTAGGTGGCACCCTGAAACGCTGATAGGGGCCGGGGACCAGAGTAGCAGACCTCAAAGCCCGGAGAAACTGGATTATAAATTCAGTTTGCTCACAAGGGACCCATGATGTCGCTGACATACCCTTTAGGGGAAGCCTGCCTCTCAGTGCTACTGAGAGCAGCCAGAGAGGGAAGCAGAGAGAGCCTACAGTGCTGAACGTGAGAGGCCAGGCTGTGGGGTGCAGCTCAGTCACTAGCTCTCCATCCTCAGAGATGATGGGATGGAAGAGCTGGTCCCACCTTTCCTTCGGAGAGCGTGACCCTCTGCAATACAACTCCTCCCATGATTCCTGCGTACTCAGCTCTGTTTCTGATTTGAATTGCTGCCTAGCCCTTGACTTATCTGGCAAATTAAATTATGCACCTAACATCTTAGTTGCCTGAACCATGCAGTACCTAATGAACCATTCCATAAAGGTCATAAATATTTTTAACTAAAGTTTGGAAATAAAGCATCTGTTTCCAAAAGTTTTTTTTTTGCCTGTAGGATTGGTTCTAATTGTTGCACATCATGACTTGCTACCAGAAAGAAAAGTTGTTAAAAACAGTTTCATTAAATGCAGTGCAGCTCTGGATTATAAAGATGAAATTAAGTTTGAAAATGCAATGATTTGTGTGACACTGAGTGAATAAAAGATATGAGGAATCCCTAATAAAAATACAATCCCCTTAGAATTAAAATTCATTATTTTTGCAATATAGCCAGTAGGCTATACAACATTAGCCTAATTCCCTTGGGAAAGATCAGGGTTAAGAAAGCTGTGGGATACTTCTCCCTACATAACCTGCAAGCAATATAAAATAACTCAAAGGATGAAAGTGCTGTTTTGTCCTAATCAGCTTCATCCTGCTTCTTGAGCATGTGAGAAACTCTGCAAACTGCCCTTAAACTCGTTCCAACTTCCGCACACCCTTAGCAACTTGTATACAAGTTACAGTAGATCAAATTTAGTAACTCATTTTGCTTGAAGTCATGCTGTCATGTGGACCATACTGGGGCCTGGTTTTCAGGGTGGCCCTCAGTGAAGGATCAGGCCTGTGAACTTCATTTCCAGGGCCAAATACTGCCAGCATGTCTCACAAAGCTCTGCTGGACCCCTGGAGGGCTGATGAATGCAGCTTTAATAATGTGCTCCTCACAGTCTGTGAATGTTTCAAAAGTGCTTTCTCATTCTAGTCATTTTAAAATATTTTTCATTTGAGGCAATAGTCTAGAAATCAGAATAAGGCCTTGATTCAGTGAAGCACCTAAGTATGCTCTTAGCCTAACAAAGGGAACTTCAGCACGAGCTTTTCTGATTCAAGGCCTGAGAGGCTAGCTACATTTTCCTGACACCCAGAGGACTATTGGATTTTTCCTGCCTGTTAGGAAAAAACATGTGAAAATCAAATCAAAATCTTCCCTTCAGAAGTATCCTTTGGCATCAATTAAATTGTATACGGGAGCAGGGAAGAAAGATCTCTTCAGCACAGTGGTAGGAGAGATGGGGTTGACTCGCTTGGTTCATTTTAGATGAACTTTCTTCTGCAGCTGGAGACAAAAGGTCACGTTGCTGCTTTTCCCCGGCAGGAACCGCAGCAGCACGAGCACCCGCTCAGGAGCAGCTGCTGGGCCAGGCAGGCTGTTCATGGCTTCCCCTCTGACACCCAGTATAAGCATTCAGGATCATCTTTTTTTTTTTTTTTTTAATGGGAAGAAGGCTCTCCCATCAAAACTGGAATATAAACTCAAAATGTTATTTGCAAATCCAAGGAGTCAATCCTACAAAGAAATAAAGCCCTGATGTTTCATACAGCTCAGAGCAGCTCATTTCTTTTGCCTTCCTGAACTCAGGATACAATCACTTTGCCATCTCTTGCAGTTGTTCTATTTTTTTCTGAGATCCACTCTTTTCATTAAAAGTTTTCAGGGCAATAGGGAAAAACAATCCTTTACAGCAATATTTCAAGTTGTTTCTCTGGATCAGCCGCTTTTGATAGTTATTTTTCTTAAGGGTTTTGCAGGTTAGAACGTGACAGTACTGTAATGTGCAACATCTACTTCTCCTCATGTCAGCTCCCAACACTGCAAAGGTCAATGGGGGCTCACATGAACAAGACAACTAAAAGCAAATGAATTCAAGTTCCAAAGGCCACACTGTCTGCAGTAACTTGCACACAGACACATACAGACTTAACTGAAATATGTCTTTTTTGTGTACAAAGCAATAGAGTTCCAATTTCTGCTGCTGTGGAAAGCTGAAACCTAGTCTAGCTAGTGCTGCAGTTGTACTTTCACCTAAGAGGAGTTTCTGGATGTTTTCTGTGCGGTAATTATAGCTTTGTAAAGCCTGCTTATCTCAGGATGAAATTAAAATAATGGCAGAAGGCAACTCACTGGTGTGAGGCTGGGAATTTAACTGCTAGTCAGCCGTGTTATAGAAAAAGCACCTCAGGTGCTGGGTTTGAAACTGAGGCCGGTTCTTGGAAAACTCAGGGAAGTGCACGCTTTTGTCCACGGCAACAGCAAGGTAAAATGAGGGAAGCACAGAGGAACTTGGAGAAGAGGGAGAAGCTGGAGAGAAACAGCTTGGGTTTTGGTGTTATTACTCTCCAAACAAATGAAAGGTCCTTTCTAAACAGAGCACAGTGGCAGAGCTTAACAAAATATCTAGACTTAATTAGTGTAATTTCAAGTACTAGCTTAAATTTGAAGACTTCTAAGTATTCTTCTATTTAACTGTGTTCTTTCTGGGTTAACATGTGGTAAGATGTAGTTCTGTATAACAGATTTATACAAATGTACCTATATGAGCGTATCAGAATCAGACAGTACCTGTTCGTGAATGGAAGAAAATGTATATTGATTCAGGGCATTACTATTTGGTTAAACTATCTGAATGAAAATGACATGGCATATTCATCAGCAGCTAAACTGTAAAGATAGACTGATAATGTTTCTCACTGTTATGTTAAACATATGCCATCTGAAAAATAGGAGTGTTGATGTGTTATTCCACTAGCCATATGAAGTGAAAAAGCCAGCAAAACTCAGTCCCATTTTTAGAATTTCATTTTTGGAAGAATTTTCCATTGCTGAAAGAGAAATGACAACAGGAGGTTTCTGTATGTTCTGGATGATAAACAACTTGAATCAAACACAGACTGAGGAGTTACAGCAGGTAAAGTCTTTGCCCCTTTGAAGTCAATAGGAGGTTTGCCACCAAATGCAAGAGCACCAGCCTTCAAGACTACTGTTTTGACTGTCGTGGGGATGTGGCAAAGCTTTTCAAGTCACACTGTTGGCTAAACAGCTGCTCTGTTGTGGAAAGAAAATGAAGTTTGAGCTACTTGTTCAGTGCAAAAGAGAAAAATATACTGGTAAAAAATTATGATCTACTGTATCACTCTTCTTCCCTAGAAACAAGCTTAGGATCCCAGGCTGAAAACTTTCTTGACCTGTGTGGAGAAAGACATCCTTAGTTCCCCAAACTAAGGACATCCAAGGGGCAAAAGCGATACTTTTAAACACTGCTACCTTCAGGAAAAAGTAATGTTGATAAATGTCTTTCAGACATACACACTTGAAGTTAGAAGTCAGGCTAGGAAAGGATGCGTCACTAACACTAGAGGGGTTTCAAGCCTTCTTGAAGAAGAGTATCTGATAGCCACCGCTCCAGATCTGTTGTCCAACACTTCTGGCGATAAACGACCGGCTATTTTCTTTGCTAGGAGGAGCTCAGCAACTTTCAGTAAGTTAGAAAAGTTCAGCTGAGATTGGTTTGAAATGCCACCTTTATCTGCTGCACAAAGAGGAGCTGCAAGACAGTGAATAATAAATAGCAGAGCAAAGGATTTCAGATTTTGGGTGTGTGACAGCAGTGGATAACTGTTTTACTGACCAAGAAATAAAACCTTAGGGAAAAAAATCCTTACAAAAGTACATTAGAATAACCTGAGCATCCTTTTACTGTGCATCCACTCCTTGAAAAAAGAAAGTCTTATCAGATATAGAAAGAACTTCTGGCATTTCTTCTACATGCAATTCCTAAAGAAAATATTTAAAAATAAAAAATATAAAAAGGCAGTGCATGTCTCTGTTAAAAATGCATGTGTCAATCAGAGACAAGAGTGTAAGAGAAAGGAGAAAGAATAGTATTTTCCTTTAAATTCTCCTTGCAGTCCCCTTACAGCACAGTACCTACAGAACACTTTACAATGGTTAGGAAGGTGTATAGACAGCAGTGCTTACTACCCTAACGAGAAATGCCTCACCATTAGCTTTTCCATGTTCCTCGTGTTCACTTCTTGTCCTACAGCAATTTCTTTCCTATAGTAGTAAATTCTCTAGTTCAGGTTTTTCTCACAGTGATATGCTAATTGGGACCTCTACTTGCTAATATAATACAATGCAATAACAGGAATCAATAATTAGCATACTGGTATTCAGGTGGTTAAAATGTACGTGTGAAATCCTGGGCCTCTTTTTGATTTGGTGTTTCTACCACTCACCTCCCTGGCCTGCGGCTCATGAGGTTGGCCTTGCACAGCATCAAAGGGAAGGAACTGCCCCAAATTATTATTGTTTGACAGTTACTATTGTTTGACATTTCTTTCTCCCAAAGAGAGGTATTCTGGTCAATACTACAAAGCCTGTCCTTATTTGCTTGATTTTGAGGGCAAAACGTCTCAGGAGGGTAAACGTCAAGAACTTAAAATGTGACCTTTAAAATATTTGTGAGGAGTAAATATCGTTGCTGGTGTTTTTGTCTGCTAAAGCTTCGGAGGTTTAAGATACTCAAAAGTTATGAGGAGTGCCTAGGGACAGGGGTAGGTTCTTTCCTTATTGTTTACATAAATCAAAATAAATAAATGATAAGTAGAGAAATAATTATGAGGTTTGTAAATCAGCTACAATACTGGTAATAGACTCTAGATGTTTAGATACCTCTAAACATCTTAATACCTCTCAAGAGTAAAATTTCCAAGGATTTGTTTCCCTGTAGTGATGAACTGTGTTTCCAACACTATGCAATACAAAGATTTGGTATGCTATGCTGATTTGGGACTTGCATGGGTTTTGCAAAGGACAAAAGATGAGAAAGCTACCCAAGAAGTTTGTCTTATTTTAGAAAAGGGCAAAATAACTGCATGTTACATATATATATATTATATATATACACATATATATATATGTATATAGAAATAGTATATTTATAGAAAAGGAGCTCTGTGGACACTGCTTTCAACCAAGGGATAAGAACACATCAGAACAGAGAAGGGGCTGCCTCATTCCTTCCTGCTGGTTTGACAGACTCGTGGCAGCAGCAGGTGATCAGTCCCTCCAACCAGCCTCTTTGCAATTTCCTTAAGGGAAAGAAGCTGAAAGGAAAGCTGAGAGAGACTGAGGAACGTGTTCCCAGATTTTTCCATTGTTCCCTAAACATATTTTCTTAGCTAACTAAGAACAACTGAAGTATGCATTCTGTGATTCCTCACATAGAGGGAATAAATGAACTTGACAAATTCTTTTATGGTCTTCTTGATGGAAGAAGTAACTTCTCAAGTCCAATTTTCACTTTTACTGTCAGGCTTTTGGTAACAAAAATACTTCTTTTTCTTCAAAGCACCATAAACATTAGGGTGAGCAGCAGGCACTGCTCTGCAAGTTTAAAAACCCTCCAAAAAGTTTATTGAGTTGTTATGCCCTAAATCCAGATTGTGTCTAATTATTCTCCTCCATCACACAATAAGCTGTAATCCTGTGCTTCCAATAATCACCCTAAGAAGGAAGAAAATGCAGTATTTGTTCCCTAGGAAAGCTGTTACAGATGTACATTATGCAGTTTCCTTTTCACTTTTGTTAAATTAAAGCAATATTTAAATATCCTGAATACAAACCACTTATTTTGTTTTCCTCTTGTTACAAGGCCTAAAGGAAAAGCAGGAGATGGTCTTATTTCCTTAGCAACAGTGTCAGGTGTGATTTATACTACCATGCATCCCGACAGCTGTCTCCAGGCAACAAACTGAACTGTAATGCCAACTGTTGTGCATGCAATATATGGCAAATTTGAGGGGAAAAGAGGTGGAAACCAGATACCTATCCCTAACATCAAACAGGAGACAAGACTAAATAAATGTGAGATTATAATGAAAGTGGAAATTAATCAAATAATCTAATCACCTCAGCTGAATATGCCAAATGTTCAAATATGTAAAGCATAACCTGTTTTAAATCAGTCACATTTAGATGACAAGATGTAGATTTGTGTTAATACTTTTCCAGGGCTTTATCTTAGCTTATAAAAGTGGTACCACTAAATCTTCTACTCCTGAGCTGTCTTAGCAGTAATTCTCATGGAAAGGAGAACAATTGCACAGCAAAGAATTATTTTGATAATTATTCATTGTTAAAGTAGTTGCAAAAATTTGCCAAACTTCAGCACAGGGCATTTCAGCACTATTTCCTATTTGAAGTAAAGACATTTGCATCTTGGATTTTATCATGTGGGCAAACACTGGCTTTTAAAACAACAACTGTAGACCTGCTGAGGCTTGCCAAGTGCAATCATGAGAGAGAGAGAGAGCACTATTTTCCTGAAAAAATTACTGTTTTAGTTAAGGTGAAATTTGCTTCAGGAGCTGAAGATTCACCAGAAAAAGCTGCTGTTTGTGCATCCATCTCTTTGAGCAAACCCTTTTCAGGTGCAGAGCTAACACCTACAGGTTACACAAAGCAAGCAGGCACTCTCTTGTGTCAACATTTTACACCTCAGATGAGGCTGCTTGCTGCAGCGAGGCACCATGGGGACCTGAATAAGGCTGTTCACCACCAGGATGGCCCAGCAAGGGCCTTGCCAAGGTCTCTGTGCAGAAGGTGGAAGCAAGACCACATCCCTCACGGTAGCTCCCAGAGCCTCTGTCCACTGTTAGACTGCTCCTCATTTTTCTGCAGGATTGCACTCTGAATTTGCAGAGACAGCATGGGTTTATAAAAGACATCGGAGAGCCAGGTAGTTGGAATTTGATTTGTATCACTGATGTGTCTGGGAGTGCCTGTCAAGGTTTTCATCTATCGAAGCTAACCACAGTGCCTTTTGCAAGCATTAATGTATTTCCCATCATTCTTTAAGACATTAACTTTTCTCTCCTTAAAGTTCTAAGAGATTTTTACTCTAAAGCCAACTTTTCCAATTTGAATAAATAAGACAATAGGAGCCTGGCCTCTTTCTAGCAAAAGCATCCAGACCATTCTGATTTTTTTTTTTTTTTTTTTTACTAGCACAGATTTGCAACGAATGGCTTCCATCTCCCATACATTCCTTAGTATTTCTCATCCTTTGAGAAATGTAGCAGTGAAATCTTATTGCAGAACTTTTCCTATTTATTAGCATACCACCCCTAAGCTTATATTTTTGTCCCAATTTGGAAAGTTGTCTTTTGTAGAGTCTCTCTAGGATAGCTCTTATTTCAAACTTTTTATGATCAGCTGCTGAAATTTGCATCCACTGGAAGCTGCTCCTTAATTTAAAAAGAAAATAAAACTATTAGGCATTCTGCCAAAAGATTTTTTTTTCCTCCAAGTGGTAAACACTTGCAATGATGTAAGCCTGTATTTATACAAAATATCAGATCAGAAATTTTTAGAATTTGTTACCTGATTCCAGATGTACCCTTCTGCGGATACTAGTTCTGTAGCTCAGGTCTCACTGTAATTTTGAATGTTAAAAACAAAATACCGTTTATCTTTGAGAGCAAATGCAGTACCAAAATCAGGCTTGTTCACCTCTCCCCTACTGTAACCAAACACGAGCAAACACAGATTTTAGTTCAAACAGCAATCCCTCAGACATTCACTAAATGCTAACTGGCCTATTACAACAAAAGGGTTAAGCATCCATTTAATTTCATTTATGAGTTACAAAAGAACTTAAACCATGTGAACAGTATCACCAAATCTGTGGGACTAATTGCATGCCTAATGGTATCAAAAGGATCACAGATCTTTTTCATTTGGGATCCAGCTTCTGATTCGGTTTTATGGCATGCACCTGTCTTTTGATAGCTGCAGAGAAGCAAGCTGCCTCCCCTGTGGGAAGTGGCACAAGGTACTAATAAAGGAGAAGCTGAACGCTGCCACCTTCTAAAACACAAGCAAATTCTACCTGTGCTCTGCTAAATGGCCTTTAGATCCTTCCAGAAAAGTGAAAAACCTGAATCTCTTTCTTCTACGTATGTGCATACATATATATGCATCTACACTGGTATAAAACCTCTACAAAAGGAGAACCAGACCTGTAGAAAATACAAACCCATTTCAGTTGCTTTAATGCTCACCTATTTATGGTTATTTGTATGTATGTTTTAATATGAGGCTTGAAAGGATCTCAATGGAAATAAACATGTAGTTTATGCTTTCCCTGGCTTTTAGGCTTGAAAGAGTAAAAAATTGTTCCAAGACACCTAAACGTTTTTGATTTTGATACCCTTTCCGTACAGAAGTGCCTCAAGTATGAGCGAGAAGTGCAAATGTTTCGTTATTTGTCAGCAGTCTATCCTTTTGATTAGCCATTATGGCTCGTGTGCGCTTGTTTGCCTCTGGCAAGCTAGGTCTCTTTATATGGCATGATTTTATTTAGGCTTGTTACTTTAGTTAAAGGAAGCAGCCTGTTAGAGAGATTGTTAGAGAGAAGTATTTGTCTTAATCTTTTACCCTTTGGCTTGTTTGTAAAGGCAGAGTTCTTCAGCTTCCTAGTGATGCTGCTCCTAGGTTTTCAGTGTATGTTTAATCCGCACAGAGAAACAGACAGACTATAGGATAATAATGGACCAATTTCAACACTGCCTTATATCACATCTAGTAAAATTAATTAAATTCAGAGATGAAACCAGCTGCTAGGGGGTCTGCATATTGCAAATCCCTTTAAGAACAATCTTTTTTTCACCAGTTCTCTGCAACACCACCCCTGTTCTAGGAGTAAATGTATGTCTGTGAGTAAGGAGATGCAAAAATGAGTAAATCCATCATCTCAGACGACTGAAATTAAGGTGATCCCAGACACATCCATTGGATTTGTATGGAAATTCTGGTATGCGGGGCTGGACAGCAGCACCTGGGATCCTGAGCAAAGGTGCAGCGATTGCAGATTGACAGGTAACGGATATTTAGTCAAAAAATGCACATTCTCCATATTCCCCTCTTTCTTTCTCCTCCTCAAAACTCCTGAAACAAACTTAAGATCCACTAGACAATCCTTCTCTCCCCACAAATCCACAAAACAACAATTTGCCACAAGAAGAGAAGACGACACCAAGAGAAGACTGCAGTCCTAGGTCTCTTCTCTTCATTGGACCAAAAAGATCAGATCAGATGATGCCAGACAAACTCTCTTCCTCTGTCAACAGGAGGGGCCAGACCCTACGTGTTCAGTTTCTTGAAATAATAGATAAAAAGCATTTTGCTGTATTACAAACTGCTTTTTGAAATACAGGTGATGCCTTTTGAACAGAAAAACAGTATGCAATTAACCAGGGATGCACAATGCAAAGGTCAGATTTCTAATTGAGAGAGGATTTTTCCCCCATAGTCAGTGACTTACAATGAATGAGGCTAATGAATTTCTATCTTCCATCTCCGTGGGAACATAGAAATTACTGAGTGACTTACTGCACCTCAGGAAAGAAACAGTAAACATACCACACTGCTAAACCCTTTGAAGCAGCTCATCACTAGATTCTTTGTATCTTGAATTCTACACTTTTCCTTCCTTTCTTATTGCTTTCTGTTTATTCTATAAATAGAAAAGTATCTATAAAATATCTATGATTGGCATTTCTGAGATGCGGTCTCAAGGTCTGGTACATATCTTCTAGCAGAAGTTAGGTACATAGCCAGATTTGGGGTTTTTTTTTTTTTGGCTTTTTCTTTGGCTCCTTGTGAACAAATTTCCCTAAATGACATATATGTTCTTCCCTGATAATTTTTCTCTAGCCTATTTGGTTGGAGAAAGTGTCTTAAAAATAAGCCTCTAGAGTCTGGAATAAGGCTTCTGGGTGGCTAAAAGGGTAGTTTTCTATGCCTATATTATAAAGCATAAACATATATGTTAGCCCTAAAGCTTCAAGTTCACAATTGACATGCAAAACCCATCTGTGAGAAGATTCTACTTCTTTTCACAGTATCTAGCAGGGTCATTTCTTAAGAATAAAATTCCTATAGAAAGCCTTAATCAGTAAAGGATCACAATGGTTCTATTTAAAATTTCCCTAAGCAGCAATAAAATATTATTAATCCCTGCCTCCTTTCTCATCCCACATCACTAACAGCCATCATAAACACAGCAGACTAAGCTATTTGTCTGTGCTTTAACACATGCAGGAATAATTTTCTGTTTGATTCTTCAATCAAATCTGCAGACTTTCTGTCAGTTGCCTCCTTTATTCTCAACCCACACAGTCAGTAAAATTGTCATTTTTTAAAAGCAAATATTTTACCCTTCCAGTTACATTTTCATTTAAAAAAATAAATCAATAGGGTTTGTAACTGATAACCAGATTACGGTTGCTTTTAAGATGCTGATATCTTTCCCATGAGATCATCTGACAGCACAATAAAATACATCTATTTATTACGAGCATAACTCACGTATTCAATAGGCCTATGCAACTCTTAAATGGAATTTACAAGAGTCTATAAATGAGATTTAGGATTTTAACCGGCCAGTTTGACTTTCCTTCTTCTGAAGTTCCAGCTGCTCGATTTTTTATAATGGTTCTCTATTCCTGAAGAGAGTTTTTGAGAATGACTCAAGACTTATTTTCTATACATACACACACACACAAACACACACACATACACGTAACCATATAGCCAAGCAAGAAACTTCTTTTCACGTCTTCCTTCACAGAAACTAGTAGGCAAATCACTTTTTGTCTCTGTTTCTGTTTCATCTATGACAACATTTAGCCCAACACAAACACGAACACTGATCCTTGCTTTAAAGAATTATCTCAAATATTCTGCAATCCGCTAACAAGCAAAGGCAAAGAGCGTGACTAAATAAATATATCAAATAGTGTCTCAGCACTATCTATCTCTCAGCATAGGGCCATTATACTTTTTACAATACAGCAAAAATATTGTTTCATTCTGGAGTTTGAACTGAAAAGCATATGATTTGCCCTGTCCACTGGGAAATACTGAGTATTATTATGTTTCATGAGGAGTACAATTACTGCCCAAGTGTTTCTGGGGCTATGCTTTATACTAAGAGAACAAAAACATGCAAACAAAAACTGACTAAGGTAGGAGTCGTGATGTTCCTGCTGGGAGAAAGCCAGCTGGGCCGTGCCCACAGGCGCCTCTGCGGCACCACTGGCTGGGGGCGTTCGCCGGAGAGCCACGGGCTCGTGGGTGCCAAGAGGTTCAGCAGCTCTTCCCCGCCGGCCCCTCACGGAGCTGACACTGATCTTGCCGCCCTGGTACCTGAGAGGTGGAAAAAACACCCCAGAGGGGACGAACTCCCTCTTTTCAGGTATTTGCGCCATTCTGCAGGATGCGTTTCTGCCCCTGTTTCAGGGCTGGGCAGAAGGCGACCCATAAACTGTGGCCAGGGAGTTTGTGCTTGCTGCCCCTGTCATTGCTAAGGGTCACAAAAGGTAGGGGATCTGATCGCTCCAGTGATGAGCTGGTTGGTTTAACCTAATGGTTAACATTTAAATCCAAAGGATAAAACCATTAAGAAGTGGCGTGGAGACTCTCTCACACAGCTGAGCTAGGGCAGTGGCATGCTCCAAAGGCTCTTTATGGAGAAGGAGGGTCTCTCCAAAGCAGTGACAGGCCCACGTCTCCAGTCTGGCTATAGAAAAGAAAGAATTGGCTGGAAAAACTCCAGACTGATAGTAACACAGCTATAATTGACTTATATTCTACTTTAAGAGCAGAGGGATGTGCAGCGCTGGCACACAGCTCTCTCTGGCCCAGCGACAGTAGGGCACAACCACATGCAGTGGCTGCTCCAAGGTGAATGTGCAGAAACTAATGTGTTGACTGATAGCAATGTTAGTCTGCTCTTGACAGAGGCCAGGATTTTCAAGCATTTATGCTGCTCAGAGCGGGAAAAGCAGCCAAAACTAGCTTGAATTCCATTATTGATACATGAGCAACTAGACAGCAGGTGCTGGTGTGCACCTAGATGTGATATTTATTGCATACCAGCATAAAAACATAAACAACAAATCAGTTCAGTATCCTCATTCCAAAGGGGGCCAATATTGCAGCGACTGCATTCTCCCCTGGAAATGTGAACACAGAATGGAGGAAAGAGAGCCCGACACTTCAATGAGCTAAAACACATTTCAGTATGCTTTTCAATTTGGGTACGTATAAGCTCTGTCAGATGAAATAAAACAGCTGCACACAGCCTTCTACCGATGCAACTATAATGACAGGTTAATAAGCTTAAATCCCTATCACTCACACATACACAAAGACGGATAGTGATGTCAAATTTCAGTTGTTGATCCTGATTTTTAAGAAAGTTTTAGGGGTTCTGACATTACCATGGAAAGCAATCTCTGTACCCCGCAGCTGGCACCAAATTACCAACTGACTATCCCAAATGAAAGTTTCAGGCAACAGTGGCATAGGACTACCTAACGCTCAGGTATTGCCCAAGATCCCAGCCTTCATCCAGGTTTTGTGTGCCCTTCAAGTGAGTCCAGGGGGCTTCTCAGTGAGCTCACAGCTTCTTTGGCTGGGAGATGCAGCTTTTGCCTCCCCTGAAGAAAGGTTATTCTCTAATTAGCCATTACAATACGTTTGCTGTAGCTGAAGAGGCATGTCTTTTGTTATTCACTGGCATACTGTAATAGAAGCGAGTGAACAGTTTTGTTACTGGTGAAATGGCAACCTGGTATCAGAGCTGAAAGACAAATCTGGCTGTACCCATGGAGAGAGTGTGCTTACGTTATGATCCACACACCAGCACATCTGGCACACTAACGTTCTGTATGGAGCCAGTCATTTATATTTAGACCTACCATTCAGTTGTATGTGAAGCCTAACTTCACTGTCAATGAATATTTTGTGTATACTTAGATAACACAACAGCATGAAGGCAAGACAGCAGATGTGTACAAATGTATTTCAAAAGTTTTCCTATGGCAGTTTAAAACACACATGTTCACCGGGTGTTTCAACTTACCTTAAGATTTGCTAGGGATTTTTATTATTCTTAAAGACATAAGTCTGAATTCATTTTTGTGTGTGTTTTAGTGTTGCCACATTTTTAAATGGGGATACTCAAGTGGTAACCTTATACTTGTGGTTATCTTTTGCAAAGAGTTCTTAAAGCAAAAGTTCTTAGGGAGGCTGAACCAGGAAATTCACAATCACACCAAAATGTGACTTCTGAACCCCCCCCTACTCTGTGAGCTCCTTGACAGGGACAAGTAACAGAGGTCTCCACATTGCACTGAACTGTGCTACTGCTGCTGCACTGCAGAGCATTCAGTGTTAACAATGAAAGGAAGTACTAAACTCTTGTCTTCTCCTATTATACTTAATGGAAAGATGTGGCACTTTAAATGGATAAAGATAGAAAAAATATCATTGAAATTCTGATGTTTGCTACCTTTTCCTTTTCTCCCCTATGCTTGATTCTGTTTTCATGACCATAGATACGAAATGCTATACAAGAGATGACTATAGAAACCTAATCAAAATCAGGTCAATTCCATTACACTTGGAGCAGAGCTTCAATGT
Source organism: Struthio camelus (assembly GCF_040807025.1). Taxonomy (NCBI): domain Eukaryota; kingdom Metazoa; phylum Chordata; class Aves; order Struthioniformes; family Struthionidae; genus Struthio; species Struthio camelus. Next base: position 53,501,870 of record NC_090981.1, on the reverse strand, counting down.
CACAAAAGGACAGAAAGCTGCCCTTTGGAAAGTGGCAGATTTCCCTGGAGTGACAGACAACTCTAATGCAAGAGACCCCATAACCTTGGAGTTAAGCCACTTACATGCAACTCCCCAGCTAGAACAGGCGCAGTCAGAGCACACTCTCTCGGTAAAAATCCCTAGCTATATGTATTAAAGCAATCCCAGTGCTGCTCCCTGGCCCATATCAGCCCATGTGATGCTGCACCTCAGGAGAAGGCAAACGCAATATTACTACCAGCTTTTCCTCTCCATCCCTCCTCAGTCCGTAGTTGCACAGCCACTGGCCTCATACTTTCACTGAATTGGTTTAATCAGAGATGAAGGTTAAAGATTCTTCAGTTTTAGTACTGCTTGTTTCTAGCAATTTTGTATCATTTTAGACTGGGACCTGGAATGATTTCTAATGATGATGAACCTAGCACTGCCTGTGGGCTTTGCACATTCGGCTGAGGCACGTTTAGCTGCTGCAGTTCCCAAAGTCCTTTTCTTGCTATGCTCTGGGCTGGGCAAAGGGAGTCCCCTGACATTAGATATGTCTGTGAAAATGGACATGCACTCAAGCTCCATTAGCACCTTTTTTTTTTTTTGCAACTTCCAATGCTTGTTTTTCCTGCTACATCTGCTTTCCGTCTCCTTTGCAGTGTCTGGTGCATTTCACTGCTACTTAGCATGGCAAATACACACCCCACCACGCTGTCTTGTGAGTTTCTACCGTTTCATAACGCACAAATTATGCCAGATAGATTGATTCAAAAGCCTGATCTAGACAGTTTTATCAGGGTGAATTCATGTAAAACATCATACTAGCACCACAGAAGAGGTCTTTATTAATGTTGTCGTGCATTTTAATCCTATTCTCCTTTTATTTTCTCAAAGAAAAGTTGTATTCACATTGTGAGAGCTATAATTGCATGTGAATTTCCAACTGCTGTAGTTCTTTCAGTAGACTTTCTAATTCTTCTTGATAACACAAGGATATACACAATATATTCACGAGATTAAATAAGAGTAAATCACCATGTTAAGCTACATAATCGTTTACAATTCAATTGTTGCTAACACAAATGTAAACAGTGTATGCCTTGTCTACCAGAATCTTTGTGTTTGTGATACGTCAGAGCAACATTTAGATGGAAATTGGAAGTCAGCTAAAATACTGCAATAGAATTTAAGAGTAGTTTTATTTGTTAAATTGCCTTCAATTTGCTGGACACAAAAGAAAAAATAAGCTTATCAAACCATGTTCTACATTAAAAACTGATTTATTAAGAAATATAATGAATTGAATAGATTGTTTCTGCTGACTGTGTCCTTCAAGATTTTAGAACCAATAAATTTCACTTTCACACTTCATTTTTATTCATAAACTAGAAAAGGAAAACAAGCTTGTCTACTTTTTATGCTCCCAAATGGCTTTTCATTTGTGAGGGAAATCATCTTTGGTAGATCTGTTTGAGGAAAATGGACTAGTGTCTGCAGATACAAAACAGGTTATTTCAATCAAAAGTTGGTTTTCGCTTCAGACAATTTTTTTTTTCCCGGATGCATAGCCAATGACATTATTTCAAGATTTTGACATGCTTTAAAACTTTGGAAGCAAACATGCACTGCTTGGGCATTATTTTCTTGGTGGGGTTGGATTTTTTTATTTTTTGGTGCAGGAGAGATATAAGTATATACCATATGCTAAAGCAGAAGATAGGTCAGCAATAAATTCAGGAATCACAGGTACCCACTCCTTTTGTACATGTCTGGCTATAGGGAGAACAAAAAGGGGATAAGATGATAATATATTTAGACCTCAACATTTTATGAGATCAATTTTGAAATTAGAATACCAAAATGGTCTTTATTTTTAATGTATGCTTTTGCTTGCTGATGGTCATGTGATGGTTTCATAACGGAAAGGTTGCTACCTCTTACACAGCTTACATTACTAAATTTACAGGAAGGATCTATACTGATACAATCCTTTTATAGTAGTGCTGTTGTCTGTACTAGAGAACAGTGCAAAATTAGATTCTTGGTTTCGATTAGTACAAAACTTAACATTACTTAGCCCAAAACACAGAACTAGACTAAATGACTAGTGAGAGACAAGACGGTCAGGAGTTTAGGATCACAGAAACAGGCTTTTTCTGCATCTTAGCATGAGCCTGTGCTTTGCTCCCTGGGGCCATCCAGTGCCTCCATCTGCTCAGGCAGAAAGGAAAACTCTGCAGAGCCCTTTTATAGTTCCCTTTCTTCCACCAGAGTAAGCTAACTCTGTCCCCACAGTGCTATGAGGCACATTACAAAAAAAGATGTTGACAGCTAAGAGTATTATTCATAAAACTTTTTGATTATTAAAGTTATTAGAAATAAACTCTTCATATCTGGACTCTTGATACTGTCTAGAATCTGAGAAGACATCAAGATTCTTTGGTAGGAGCTACTGCCAAATTTATGAGACACTCAAATTCTGTTGAAATTAGTGGTAGTCTGGGTGCCTTACCAGTGCTGTGGATCTGATCTGACCCATAGATTCCTTTAAAGATCTTGGCCTTGCCAGGGCAACACTGAATAGTAAGTTCTTGTGTGTGGCATAAACATACACAACTGGTGATGCCATCAGGGAACAATTCCCACTCTTTGTAGACTAGCCACCGGGAATGAGCTATATATATGGTTTTTATACTGAATGCGAATTCAGGAGGCCAATACATAAATGACTGTCATGATCCATTAAAATTCTGTTCCTTTTTGCACAGTATTACATTTTCCAACATGTTACTATACTGTCATATCATATTCTTAAACAAAAAATACCTAACATACCACTTGTAAATACACTGCGCAGAAGCAAATTAATGTGCTGAACAGTTATGTGCTCTTTCTCACAGTGCTATCTGCGCTCAAACTGCAGCAAAGACAGGGATTCAGCGCTCTCATTGCAAGTAGCTATTATCCTGTCTTTTCCTCCTAGTTTTATCTTAGCACATTTCACTTCTGCAAGTTACAACTTTTCAATCTGTAAATCAGTTCTCTTGATAGCAAGTACAGTGAAGACAGCGAAGAGCCCACTGCAGATAGCTACACAGCACTCTTATTAGGTTAACCCCTCTGCAATAGGAGGGCTTAAATCAGACATTGGCCCTTTTCAGTCCAAATGTCATTTCCAAGAATAATTTCCCTTGTTGCTTAGCAACTTCTCTTAATCTTTCCTTTCTCTCATTCATATCAATATCTAATCCCCTGGCCAGATTCCTAACCCAAGGCACACTTCCTCCTGTTTGCTATTCAGTGTACTGGTTATAACTCTCAGTGAATTCACTGGGACCCATTTTCATTGCTTTCTTCCTGGAGTAGCTGCTATTATAGTTGGTTTGCCCAAGGAATACATAAGGCAGAAGATGTGCAGGCAATGAGGAAACAGATCTACTCTTGCTCATATATGCAGGGGGACAGCGATGTAACTCATTTCATCTTTGCAGTCCTTGAGGCGCCCCATTGTGGCCAGGTGCATTTGGCTGGATGCACCAGTATCTGTGTTACAGCACTTGTGTGGCAGAGGGTGCCTCCACTCCATATGTAAGCAGTAAGCAGCTGAGAAAATCTTCACACCAGCATGGAGGGATAAACTTTAAGCTCCTACAGAACTCCTGCTTTTGTTTAGGAAAGCCTTTGAAAACTTTGTCTGAAATGTGGCAGAACAACCAGCATGGCTAAGGAGGAAGATGCTTGGATTTCAGAGGAATTACAGCAATAAAGCATATGCACTCTGTCTCTGTGAGAGGATATGCAGGCTAGCACTCAAAATATAAGGCACAGTCTTGCATAACTGAAATATAACCTCTCTTCTGTTAACTAATTTTGGACCCTTGCTGTTTATACTCACTTGTGCACAATCCTGAATAACTGAAATATCAAAATAAAATCCCATCAAGTACTTGGTTATATTCAGGAATTCATACAAGACAAGATAAAAGCCATTGTTCTTGTACATACCCCAGTATTCATAAACATGTACAGTCCAGACTGGAAACTGCTAGTCAAAAATGGGAAAGAGAAACAACAGTTTTCAACTCAGCTAGAGATATCAAATCATTACCAGGTTCTCAGCAAGTCAACTGCCAAGAAACCTGTCTATGAAGAAGCAAAATGCAACTACAGAAGATGTAACCTGAGAGGCATCCTTGTGGCATGAAGTAAGCATCAACTAAGAGAGGTTCTTCAATTACACCAAAATTATGAAACAACCATTATCAATACCAGATTATAAACCCTTCCTGCGTGTTATTCTAGATTGCTATGACAATAGGATTATGTGTGTTGTCTCCTTGGAGGAGGAAAGAAATACACAAATTTTGAGTTTTCGCTTTAACTGCAGGAACTGGATAGAATTATGAACACATCTGGAAAACCTCCACTAATTATGATATACGCTGGGACCAATACAATATCAAAAAAAGCGAGATTAGAGAAGAAGCTCATCTCTGTTTTCCCTATTAGTGAGATAGGAACAGGAAGAAAAGAGACACACATCACTAGCCACATTAATAGAAAGAAACAGTCTTTCTTTTTGCATAACCTTAAATAATACAGTTATTTGAAAGACTAGATGACCCATATTTCCTATGTTGCAGCAATAATTATTAGAAATGGAAGCAAGCAGAGCAATAAGGATGGTATTTAAAAATATACAGGAATATGCAAAGAAGACAAATGTAACATAGACACTAACTCAGCAAATCATGAAAAAAATTGACCTACAATGACAGAAAACGTGAAAAGAAATAGTATTCCAATTGCTAGCACTCACAGTGGGAAGTAAAAAGAATGGGAAATTTCTCATTTACAAGACGACATTTAATATAATTGGCAATACAGAAATCTAGTGGGAGGATGTGCATGTCTGGAATGTTAAAAACATTGGTTATACGCTGGTTAAGAGGAATAAAGCAGGTAACAGGTAGGTGGAAGAATGACACCATGTATCACGGGCACCATTCTCACCTTAGGGTGAAAGAAAAAAAATAGGTAGCAGCTTGAAAGCTGACCATACCACCTATGAGTTGTTTTGGTTTTCTTTTTTTAGTTCTTCTTTTTAACATGTTTAACGTATATGGATAAACTGAACACAGTAAATCAATTCGAACAGTATATGTGATAAGACTGTCATTTCTGCCAGGCTGTTATATCGGTATTTGGATCTTTGGCTTGGATACTACTTGGCACACTACAGGATTCCATCCTTATCTATTCATCCCTTCAGACTACTAACTGATGCTTTTATTTTTTTAAATTTCTTGCAATTTTCAAAAGCTTCAATTTAGCATTAAAAGATCATTTAAAAATTTGAGGGTTTTTTCCTCCCTGAAGTTTCATTTACATTCCTGCTTATAAGTCTTTCAAGGTCTGAAAGTTTAACCTCTTCCAGTTCCTTCTGAAAACTATAAAATAAGATTTATGGAATAATAAAAATTCAGTGACAACAAAAAGGAGACAGTTCTTTTCTTGTATCTGAGGAAAGTTTTAGGCAACTTCATCTGAAAGAAAAATTCTGGAGAAGGAATAAGAATGAACACTGTATTCCTTTAAGAAAAGTTTTAGACAGTCAAAAAGCTACAGTTGAGACTGAGGTTGAGCAAAGGTTCCTATTGGATAAATGAAGACAAGGCAGAAGCTAGATATATTAAAAAGAGTCAAGAGGGAAGAGGTAAAGAAAATACAATGTCTAGCTCATAGAGTATAGGAAAGTGTAATAAGAAAAGTTAGCAATGTTAGAGAACAATCCATTACAGGCAGAGCAGAGAACAAAGCAACTTTCATTTAAGTGTTTTAAGAAGAGAAAAAATCAAGGCAAGATAGGCACCTGTTTACTGAACGGTAGTGTCTACCTCATTATTGACAGTTTTTCTATAATTGTTTACTGTTCTGTGTCCGGAAAAAGGCAAAATGAGGTATTAGATGAATTATTTTCATGACAATGATGAAGTGCTTCCTAGGCCAGCAGTAACCAGAGAAGGACACCAAAATATATATAGGGGATAAACATTTGAGTCTACAGGGCCAGATAACTGCTACACAAGTCACAGAGAAATTTACTGAGGAAAAATCTAGCCCTTGATTTTCTATTTAAAATAAGTTTTTGAAAAGACCAGACAAAATACCTGATGACTTAAAGAGCTGTAACGTTGTCCACACTTCAGCAGGAGCACACATGATGACAGATGGTGGGTTAATTTGATAGCAATCTCAGGCAAAATAGTGGGAAATCAGATAATCAATTGTAGGAGATTCAGCCCACAGAAAATAAGCTATCTTACATCTGCCATAGCAACACGTTTGCTACTGCTGCTCTTTATTCTGCCCAAACAGTGAAGGCTTTTGCACTGCAGACAAGAAAAAGATACTGCTAACCTCACAGGTTAAGGCCTATTTGGCCTCACCCCTGTTTTCCGCTTTTTTCATGCTTCTTGCCTTCCTCCTGCTTTTTTTTCCAGAGTCAACACTCTCAGTAAGAGACTCAGAAAACTCAGAAAACTGAGTCATACTAGAGTTTACTCTTTACAGTTCCCCACTTCTTCGGTAGGATGTTCTATTTTTTCTCTTTTTTCCATGCATTTTCCGCAGCAACGTGTTCTAGTACTTAGCAGCACCCAGAGCTGCTGCGTGAGGCACTTCCCAAAGCAACTTCCAAACTACCTGCTGCCCCGACTCTTCTCTGCCACCTGCCATATTGGTCTTTCAATTGTAGCTGGAGAAGCACATAATTCATTGAACCTTCCTTGGCTGTTATTAGGTAGAGTCTATCTAGTCTGTCATATAAGTTCAATTAATAAAAAATTAGAGGATGAGAATAAGTAACTTGAGTTAATGTGATTTTATGGAAAACAAGTTTTATCAGACAAAGCTGATTTCATTTTTTGAATGGCTAAAGGTAATTGCTCTGAAGCATCGACTTCGGTAACATATACTTGACTTTGTTCCATGCATGACTGAAAAATGAGTGCTCTAAAACCCAAGTACACAAACTGGGTATTGGGAATACTGGGAATTGATATGTTTCTTATAAGAAAATAGGGAGAACCTACCCTAAATTTTGAAAAAACACCATCAGCAATAGTTTCTAGAGCTCCAGTGCACAGCAATTTGCTCATAACCTAAGCAATGAGTAAGGCATGAAACAAACTCCATGATATTTAACATTTGTATGGTAACAGCAAAAGATTGCAAATAAGGCACCAAGCATTGGAGAAATGAGCAGATAGCAGATATGCACTGCTGAATCCTCACAGAGATAGTCCCCAAGCTGAGCCAATTCAATCACAGGAGAAGAAATATTCACTTGATTCAACTATACATGCAAATGCAGACTCTACCAACCTTGCATATTCAGTATCAGCTCTGTTGTGCCCAGGGATCCAGTCAGTTTTCGAAGACTGCTCACGCTGATGCATCTAGAGGAAGGAGAGCACATTGGATAGTCAAGGTGTATAGGAAAAACAGCAATAAAAGAATTATTGGAAGCACTCATTAAAACATCTTAAATTAGCTTCTTAGCTTATAAGAGGGAACCATTACTTAAAATGAAAAGTTATGAGATACACAAAAGCGTGGTCAGATGACATGAGTGTCTCACACGGTAAGAGTCAGGCATTGAATAGAAATCAGTAGAAACAGAAGAGAGGGTTAATAAGGGTTTCAAAATATAACCTTGGGTTAAAAAAAGAAATGGCCAAAGAGACAAAACTCACAGGGAGATAAGGCTTGAAAAGAATGCATGCTTCATCAAATTCAGTATGCCACCATTTAAGCAAATAGGTGTGGCCCAGAGTTGTCTGTGGACTGTCTCCTAAAGCGGGATGGGATCACAGGGAATGGAGGCTGGCAAGGACCACAGGCGGTCTCTACTCCAGCCTTCTGCTCAGAGCAGCGTCAGCTCAGAGGTCAGACCAGGTTGCTCAGGGCTTTATCCAGTCTGGTCTTGAAAGCCTCCAAGGATGGAGACCGCACAGCTGCTCTAGGCAACCTGCTCCACTATCCCTGTGGGGGAAAGGTGTCCCTTATACCCACTCAAACATTTCTGCTTTCAATTTATGCCCGTCATCTTTCGTCCTCCCACCATGCACTGCTGCAAAGAGTGCACTGCTTTGTTTTTTCATTACCCTCCTCTCCTTGCAGGGCAAGTGCCCCAGCCCTGAACATGCCACTGGCCCTTCGCTGGATGCACTCCAGCTGATCAACCTCTTCTTCAGGTTTTGTTGTACAGTAAATGGCTACAAAGGCTCTACCCATTGATTTTCCATTAGAGATCTGTAATTAAAATAGAAAACTACCCATCTGATGGTATTAGGAGGTACAATTTTGTTCATTTTTTATATGAATTCATAACAGCTCAATTCAACTAAACAGTATCAATAAGGCATTCAGAGTTCTCATTTCAGGCTGCTGACAGTGGTATCTGTTTCTTGGAAAAATGACTTTTAATCATGAAAAAGTTCATATTGCTCCCGATCAGGGATTGAAATAATTTTGACTGGATTTGATTCTCACTGAGTTTTCTGGATCAGGACCTAAACTCAAAAAGTGTTCACAAAGGAATGGGAAGGATCTGCTTTCTAATTTGATTTGAGAAGTTGATCAGTTAAGCTGGCCAAGTACTGCAGAGGAAAATAAGAAAAAAAAACCTATTCATGAATATTCATTTAAGAATTTACATGAATTTCCCCACCTGCAACGAGGTCTCATTGAATTTATTTCTGTGAACATTCCATTTAATGATTTTACTCTATAAGCCTGCACAGAAAGCACTACTTTAAGTGAACACTGTGGAAATTTAAATTGAGTTTGAATTCCTATACCTTTGGCTTGACAGCCTGAGTCTAAGACTTATACTTAACTGCCATGTAACATACATCCATAAATCCATGGGCCCTGATGGGATGCACCCACGAGTGCTGAGGGAGCTGGCGGATGTTATTGCTAGGCCACTCTCCATCATCTTGGAAAGGTCCTGGAGATCAGGAGAGGTGCCCGAGGACTGGAAGAAAGCCAGTGTCACCCCAGTCTTCAAAAAGGGCAAGGAGGAGGAGCCAGGAAACTCCAGGCCTGTCAGCCTCACCTCCATCCCCGGAAAGGTGATGGAACAGCTCCTCCTGGAGGTCATCACTAAGCATGTGGAGGACAAGAAGGTGATCAGGAGTAGTCAGCACGGATTCACCAAAGGGAAATCATGCTTGACCAATCTGATAGCCTTCTATGACGGAATGACTGGCTGGGTAGATGAGGGGAGAGCGGTGGATGTTGTCTACCTGGACTTCAGCAAGGCTTTTGACACTGTCTCCCATCACATCCTCCTAGGTAAGCTCAGGAAGTGTGGGCTAGACGAGTGGACAATGAGGTGGATTGAGAACTGGCTGGATGGCAGAGCTCGGAGGGTTGTGGTGAATGGCGCAGAGTCAAGTTGGAGGCCTGTGGCTAGTGGTGTCCCCCAGGGGTCGGTCCTGGGTCCAGTCTTGTTCAATATATTCATCAATAACCTTGAGGAAGGGACAGAGTGCACCCCCAGCAAGTTTGTTGATGATACTAAACTGGGGGGAGAGGCTAACACACCAGAAGACTGTGCTGCCATTCAGAGGGACCTGGACAGGCTGGAGAGCTGGGTGGAGAGGAACCTCCTGAAGTTCAACAAAGGCAAGTGCAAGGTCCTGCACCTAGGGAGGAATAATCCCATGCAGCAGTACAGGCTGGGGGTTGACCTGCTGGAAAGCAGCTCCGCAGAGAAGGACCTGGGAGTGCTGGTGGACAACAAGTTAAACATGAGCCAGCAGTGTGCCCTTGTGGCCAAGAAGGCCAATGGTATGCTGGGGTGCATTAGGCAGAGTGTTGCCAGCAGGTCGAGGGAGGTGATCCTGCCCCTCCACTCAGCCCTGGTGAGGCCTCACCTGGAGTACTGTGTCCAGTTCTGGGCTCCCCAGTCCAAGAGAGACATGGCACTCCTGGAGAGAGTCCAGCGGAGGGCTACCAAGATGATTAGAGGGCTGGAGCACCTCTCCTAGGAAGAAAGACTGCAAGAGCTGGGCCTGTTCAGCCTGGAGAAGAGAAGACTGAGAGGCGATCTGATCACTGTGTACAAGTATCTGAAGGGGGGGGTGTCAAGAGGATGGGGCCAGACTCTTCTCCGTGGTGCCCAGCGACAGGACAAGAGGCAACGGGCAGAAACTGAACCACAGGAAGTTCCACCTGAACCTGAGGAAAAACTCCTTTCCTGTGAGGGTGACAGAGCACTGGCAGAGGTTGCCCAGAGAGGTGGTGGAGTCTCCTTCCCTGGAGATATTCAAAACCCGTCTGGATGCGATCCTGGGCAACATGCTCTAGGTGACCCTGCTTGAGCAGGGAGGTTGGACTAGATGATCTCCAGAGGTCCCTTCCAACCTAAACGATTCTGTGATTCTGTGATACGTGTCCAATTAAAACAGCTCACGATCATTATTTTTGAAGACTAGCTACTCTTCAAAGCAATTATTTCAAAAATGCATTTAATAGTAAATCAAATAGTACATCAAATCTCACTCCATTTCTGGACAGCAGAGAGCAAAAAAATTTGTTGTAGGAGACATTAAATTCAAGTTATATGTCATCTTCTCCTAGTCACATATGCAAGTGTGTCTCTCTCGAAATTACAGTTTCCCTTCACCTCTACTTTTTATGCCCAACCTAAAACATTGCCTTTAATGTGCACTGCTTTTTTTAAAAGATGTTTCAGCTTAAAATAGTTCATAAGCATCAAAATCTCTTGGTTTTGCAGTACTGAAAACAACAGAAATATTAAAATAGATACATTATCTTCCAAGAATATATCCTCTAAAATGAGAATCAGATTCAATCAGAATGAATAAACCATGACAGATATACTCTATGTTGTGCTCAAAGAAAGTGGTCCTCTTCCTGTTGAAAGGGACTTCATTAACTAATTGCCCAGTAACAACCAGAACATGCTGCTCCTGGGGATTAATGACCAGAAGGGTTTGATTGTTTCTCTGCATACCTTGGCCCATTAACTCTCAGCTAGCCCGTAGTTATTCATCCTCAGGAAATTACATTGTTCTTATTAGCATATTAAACTGCAAATGAGAGCACAGCCTTCAGATTTATGGATTGCCTAATTTCATTGGCTAATTTAGAAATATTTAGTGTGTACAGAAAAAGGAATGAATGCAACGTATATCAAATTAACTGGGAATAATCCCTAAATTTTCTATTCACTTGATAATCACAACAGATTTACCTGCAGTAACATGACTGATTTCATTTCATACCGCTGTGTCTTGCTATCTGTAACAATATTTTCACTTTGTCGGGATTTATCATGTTCTGTACAGAGGTATATTCCTAATTTTGCAACTTTGGATCTCACTGATTTCAAAATAGCAATTTCAAAATAGCAATTCACAAAATTACAAAAACTTTGAAGAAGGGAAGGAATGGGTAGCATTGCTCTGCTGCCTTGCTTTCGCACATAGGATCAACTCCCATTAGTGCTAACGAGAACCGTGTCTTCAGAGCTCCACAGCGGCAATGGAACAGCAAGTCCTCACAGCAAACCTCCTTCTTTCCTCGGGGAACAACCATTAGCAGAGGGCAAACCCTCTTTCTTTACCGAATATGTTCTTCCAACATCATTTTCCACAACATAAAATGTGATAGAACTGCTTTATTAAATCCCAGCTAGACTAAGTAATTTCTTATGATACGATTTTCTAAGACAAAATAAAAGGAGTTGAACATCTCCCTTGACTTTAGAGGCACTTCTAATGCTACTATACATAAAATTAGATCTAACAGTTTTGTTTTGCTTCACAGTTTGCCGTGTGCAGCCTGACACATCCTCCCTGGCTATGTCTCCTGCCTGTGTTCCCGCGACCAGGAAGGTCTGTGCAGGCAGCAGCTCTCCTTTCCCAGCTCGCAGCTCCCCTGCGCCTCCCAGCACCATCTGTTCTGCACAGAGCAGCCACAGCAGGGTATGAGCACGTGTGTCCACATGACCCACTGGCCTGAGCATGACTGTGGGGTGATATGCCATTTGAGCAGCATTTTTTCCTCAGCTTAACAGAGTCTTCAGGATCAGAAGTAAACTATTATTTTCGGTTTAACGGCAGCATGGACTGATACTGGTAGCGGTAGTTTGGTGACATTTGTAAGCATAGTATCGCACCATCATGGTAGCTTTTCAGATAAGCATAGGTAAAATCTGTCATGTTAGGATGTGTGTCTGGGTTAGGACTAGTGTTATTTTGTAGAAAACATGGTCTTGGCATTTAAGCAAGAAACAGTTTCAACAGCATCAAATGTGCTGCGTAAAAAAAGCAGCACTACTTTTCCCCGCAGTGCATTTCACTAAGGCCAATTCTTTGGTTTTGTTGCCTCTGTCTAACCAAAAAGTCCCTCAAATTCTGCCTTAGAAACAAGATGAGAACTCTTCAAAGCGTAACTGACAGTCAGGATTAATTATCTACTTGTCACACACAGCTGTTAGCAGTAGTTTTGATTTTCTGATACCCTCGTGCCTGGGAGACAGATTACTTATGTATCTGTTATAATGCCAACACAGAAAGATGTTGGGAGTTTTCAGCCGTTCTTAGGCTGGGTATGAACGAGTTTTCTGGAAGGATGTTAATATCTTTGATCTTTTTTCTGCTTTCAACATATTTCATCATAAAACAAAGAAGAAATGTGGGGCTATGTAAGAAGTGTAGCAGGTTTTGATCTGACATGGTCAAAATGAGTAATATTTCATCAGTGTATCAGTTGCTAATCTCTCCAGTGGTGGTGGTACAATTTTCTTCCATGGTGTCTGGAAATGTCCAGGTGATATTTTTTCAGCAATGTACTGTCTCAAGGCCTTCAATCGTCAGTTAGAGATAAGGCACAGTATAGAGACAGACTGAAGGAGAAACTTTTGGTCAGATACCCTTGGCCTTATTCATTATATAATTAACCTAATAATTAGTTAAAAATTACTATGTGGGTTTATGTATTTTGGGGTTGGATGAAAAACTGTAGACCTTCCTGGAACTGTAAAGCTCAGAAGGTAAGCAAGGGATCCTTTTGCCACCCGCTGAACTAGAGCCATCAGTAAAGACAAGTTATCTATGTCATAGATTAAGAATAATGAGAATGGGCAGCAATGTCATAGATTAAGAATAATGAGAATGGGCAGCAGACATCTCCACCTTAGAAATATTAGCACATCAAGTGAGGATACTAATAACTGGAACAAAGTACCAAGAAACGTAGATGGTTAGCCATCACTTGGTCTCTCCAAATCAAGACTGGATAGCTTTCTCAAAGATAAATCTTAGTTCAACGGGTCCAGGTGAAACGTTATAGCACATGGCATACGGGTCAGACTAAATAATGAGTGTACTCTTCCAGGCTTAATATCTATTACTCAGCAGATCAGAACAGTGAATGAAAGATTTTGTATTCAGTAAGAACTACAAGCAGGAATTGAGGTAGGCAGGGGATATAAGTCCCTGACCTTCTACTGGGCCAGGTTGAATCACTGCTCCTTTAAAATAAAATGCCACAACTTATTTCTATAGCAAGTGCACAGTGCCTTGATTTCACAGCTCATCTGGAAGACCATATTGAACGCAGCAGGGTGCTTTCTAACACATGATCGCAGTGTTGGTCCAGCATTCAACGAGCACAAAGAGGGCTGCTCACAAAGTTACAAACTCTGTTAAATGTGCCACTGCATACGTGTACTGGCCTTCAGAGATCTTGTTGAGCTTCCCAAGCTCTAGAGATGCATAGCAAAGTGGGACATGATGGTTTAGTCTTCAAAATCAGTCCTGTGTTTGAGCTCTCCCTCTTTAGAGAACAAGTTGGATTAGATGCCTCGGGACAGCCCCAAAGTGAAAGCCTTTTTCCCTAGGAAACTTTCTGCTTCTCTTCACTCAGATTTATTTTTCTTGTTTTATTTGAGACTATGCATAGAAACAGTATGTAACTTTCTTTCGTAGCTCATGATTTCATATCCTATATCTGAAAATTAAATGTGGCATGAAGTTTACTTTTTGTCCTAATGTGAAATTGGATCAAGTAAAAGCAATTTCTATACTCTTAGCACAGAGAGTGCCTTAAAAATGGGTGAAAAAGGCTTCATTCAGTTAAAAAATAACCATCAGATTTGTACCTTGACTCACAATGGTTTTATTACCATCTGATAACACTGATGATATTGAATTACAGAAGGATCACCGTATCAAGAAACAAAATCATGAGCTTTTTCTCTTCCACTAATGTATTGTTTAAATCTTGGCTCACTGACTCAATAAAAAGAAATAGGCTCTACACAGCCGCGCTTAAGAGAACTTCTGCCTTAAAACATTGGCTGTGAGCAAACTTCGGCCTCTTCAGGGACCTTCTTGGAAGAATCCCATGGGATCAGGCCCTAGAAGAAAGAGGGGTCCGAGAGCGCTTGTTAATAGTCAAGGCTCACCTCCTCCAAGCTCAAGATCGATGCACCCCAGTGAACAAGAAGTCAAGCAAAGCGGGCACGAGACCTGCATGGATGAACAAGGAGCTCCTGGCAAAACTCAAACAGAAGAAGGAAGCGTACAGAAGTTGAAAGCAGGGACAGATAACACAGGAGGAATAAAGGGACATCATCTGAGTATGCAGGGATGTGACTTTAATAACAGTGTTCAGTGACACGTGTAAATAAAAAAAAAAACTATTGAGAAATATAGGTCTTGAATACTTTGTTCTTTTTTTTTTTTTCAATTTTCCCCTCATTTGAATGTGGTAGTATTGCTCGGAAATCTCTGGAAAAATATCGAGAGATTATTATTATTATTTATCCTCAGGCTAGCGAGGTAGATTGCCTGCTTGGGAGGGTGCATAGCCTCCTCCCCTGTGACATCTGTCTGCATTTAGTGGGGCCATGGGGAATGAGGTGATGGACAGGGTGACAGACATGGAAGAGATGATCCCTCAGGTGCTGGGCCACCCAGCTTCTTATGACCTGAAAGAGTGCCACTTTAACATGATTCTAACAGTGTCTGCAGCCACAGTACATTAGCCCGTGTTCCCCTAAAACCAACAAACTTGAAACAGAGCTGAAGAGAGGTTAAGGAAAGAGCTGTGAAGTGTTACCCAGACAGGCCATTGGTATTTCAACAGCTGCTGGTGTCCCCTGTAAAAGAGCCCTGAAACCACTCTGATTCTTAAAAGTCCCCTGAAAGAGCCTCCTTGCGGTGGGTGCTAAATAGCATTAACACATGAAAATTTGCTGAATAAGTAAAAGAGGGTCACCTGGCAAAACCTGCCTCTGTAAAGCTGATGCTGTATTGCCTGATGCAGGGGACCTCAGGGAAGCCTGAACCTCAGCAATCTGCTCTACAGCAGGAGATAAATGCTTCACATGAGCCCTTAGTGCTAGCAGCCCCACACACCTGGAAAACAAACCTCTCTGGAAGCAGCATTCTTCTCTGCACTTCACATTCCCTTGGAAAGTACATAGAGAAACTGCTGAACCACCATGGTTTCAAGTAAATAAACTCACTGCCATAGTTTATAGTTAGCATAAAGCAGAATGATAAAATATAATGAAAAAATGAGACCTTCCCCAGATCAATTAATTGTTTCTGACACAACACTATGGAGTGATTTTTCAGTATGCAGGAATAAAGTAGGGCAGGATGAACAGCCAACTGCGAGAGCTTTTATACATCAATAAAGTAAAACGATCTAGGTGGAAAACAAAATTACACACACACAGATTTGTCCGAGAAAACTACTCTCAAGCTATTTTTCTGAAGCCTCAATGGTCGAATGACCAAACTTTCAGATAAGTACTTAGGTGCTTGACTTTACATGCTTGGCGCAGCTCTACTGAAGGAAAAGGATTAGCCACAAGTAACAGCTCAAGCAGGTGCAAGATGAGCTCCCAGACAGGAACGCTGC
Source organism: Struthio camelus (assembly GCF_040807025.1). Lineage (NCBI taxonomy): Eukaryota > Metazoa > Chordata > Aves > Struthioniformes > Struthionidae > Struthio > Struthio camelus. Next base: position 53,485,889 of record NC_090981.1, on the reverse strand, counting down.
TATTATTTTGATGGAAACTGTTACCATGGTTTCTGCAAAAAATATTCCAGGTAATTGCTGGACCACCTGATTACAGCTCACCCTATTTAGACGAAATTCTCTCCTGCTGCTAGTATTGGTACAACGAAAATCCTTGCCACGGCCACTGTGCCTTCCACTGGAGAATTTCAGACAGTTGGCAGGCAGCAACAAACTGAACTTGCCTGTGTTGTGCCCCTTCACAGAAGAGGTGAAGATGCCCAGCAGCAAAGCCGTGTGACATAGCCTGACCCAGTGCCTGGCCCGGCTGTTAACCTCTGTGTCCCGGCACCAGGGAAACCTCTGCAGCAGGGGAGTGGGGGAACTGACTCAGCTGCTGGTGGGACCTTGCTGGCAGGGTATGGGACTGCGAGCTCGCGCACGGATGCCATGGGCAGGAGGGGACCGCAGGAGCTCTCCTTCCTGGCAGCTGTGTGCCAGAGGCGCAGCTCAAGATACAGTGAAAACCAGACCCTAGAAACTACTGACTTGCCACTGTACGATGCAAAATCACAGATTTAAACCCTCTCAACCCCCTCCTCGGCTGCAACTCAGGTTTGCAGACACCCCAGATCCCTGTGCATCCCAGCTGTCCCCAGCAAATCTCCCTACTAACCCCAAGAGCCTGCCCAGAGCCCATCACCCCAAAGCAGGGGCTTCCATGAAGAAATCTCACGTGACCTCACCATGAGTCATGGCCGTTGGTCCCGTTTGGTTTCACACACTTTTATTATTCCCATCGGATCTGTAGTCATGCCGTATTAATGGGACCTGAAACCTAGAAAGGTTTAAATCCAAACTAGAATATTTCTAAAACAAAAACATCTTCTGCAATTACATCTTCCCTCTATGGAAAACATTAAAGAATGACCCATCCACGGCTGAAGTACTGTGGAAACCCCTCAGAAACTGTTGAGATGGAAGTTCTGTAAAAACTTACATAAAATCTAAATGCCTGATTAGAATACAGAAGGGAGAAGTTAACACCTTTCGTTAGAGCCTCTGAAGAAGCACAGTATGAATTGCTTTATGTGATGCCTTCTAAAATTTATTCCCTATTACTTGTAAAACTGATGTGATCTAGGAAATGAACAATCTATTCAGTACAGCAGGGTAAAGATTAATTTTATTACTATGGTACAAAAATAAAGTACAAGCCCATTGTTTCTGATGTAAAACATTCAAACTTTGTAGATTCCAGGGCCTGATTCAAATGAGAAATATTTTTGCAGCCACATAATTTGTAAAGACCATAAACCTCTCACAGTGCCATCTTCATAGCCTGCTTTGGCCTAGCACAGGGTGCTATATGATTTTTGTTAAGTGAATGATAACGAGGAGTCAGGATATTCAATAGGACCAGCAAAAACCGCCCCCCCCCACCCCACACGTGCTACATAAGGCAGCACCTAGGCAGAGACCTTGGAGTGCAGTGTGTTGGTGGAAAGGGCAGGTGGTGCATCGGACTCCAAGCAGGTGGTCTGTGGAGGCAGCCTACGCTCCCCTCTGGGTCAGGAGGGCCACCCGGAGTTGTGGCGGCACTTGGCAGTATCTAACCAGTGAGAGAGTGGATTGCCATCCCACATGTAATTTGTGGGGCACGCTGCCGTCACCCTCGTTCAGTCAGTCACCAGTGTGCTGGGGAAGGCCAAGGAAACTATCCTTCCTGACGCCCCAAACCACCGGCAAAAGCTGAAACACAAGGTAACTACAATACAAACATGGTGTAAGTAGAGTAATCCAGTGTCTCTTTGAAAACCCTTTGAAAACCCTTTGGACATAATCTGATACACCCAAGATCTCGTAAGACAAACCTCATCCCTTTTCTCTAAGGATTCTTCCATAAATCTATTCTATCCCTCGTGTGAGAAGTCACAAAGCTCCATCTTAAAACAAGTCCAAAACTCTCATTTCCCTAACTAAATGAGCATTTCAGAACTTGCCTCTTCAGATGTCTAGAAACTGTCTTCTAATTTACAGTTTAAATTTATTCATGAACAATTTGTAGCCATTTGATCCTGTGCTAATATTATCCTTCAAGTGGGAAAGCTCTTTCCTCAGTATTTACCACTTAACATATTTATTAAGAGATATCACATCCCCCTCCAACCTTTATTTGACTTGGCTAAACAAGCTAAGCTCAAGTTAGGAAATGTTATAATTATTTTAAAATACAATTACCTGTTCTGCAAATAAGAGAAAATAGAAAGACTGTAAAGTCAGGAAGACTTCATGAGTAACAATTAAAACATGAAGGTACCTGCCTTAGAGTTTTTAGCTGGAAACGGTCATTAATTTCCTGAATACATATTTCCCTGTGCAATCCAGTCACTCCATAATAAGTTTCCTAAATCTAAGAGTAATTTGTTTTACGCTCTTTAATACCGAATCCACTTAATGTCCAGCTTGCATCTCTTTTCCAGAAGGCCTGTACATGTTATCCCCATGCTCACACAAGACAGCCAATGATGGCAGAGTAGAAAACTTAAAGCAGCATTAAAAAATAACAAAACGGAAAGAAAACAAAATGTGGTGTGAAGAGGGGCATTTCTTGGTATCATGATTTGTTTGCATTGTTCCATTGCTCCTCCTGCATGTGCATGTGTGCATGCATGGCTGTGTGTTCACCTGCACTAACATGTATGGGTGCGCGTGCAGACACGGCTTGCTTTGGTGAACACTGAACAGCACAGGTAGTTCAGTGGGCCCCCTTACACTAGCAAAAAACTATCATGTCCCATTAGATATTATAGGGAATATTTGCAAGCCTGGGCATCTAGAGCATTAGCAATTTTAAGTGGGGGGTCAAGGACTCTGCATTAACCCCTGTTGCTTCTGAACTGGAGAAATAAATGAAGGCTAAAGGGAGGAGGCTCTTGGTGGATGGATTTTCTGCCTTTGTCACACCTTCGCCTCCTTCCCCATAAGGGAAGCATCCATTAGGAGGAAGCAGAAGGCTGAGGACCCCAATGCTGGACAGTGCTGGCTGCTGGGCAGTGCCTGGCAGCTCCACACAGGTCAAGGCGGAGGAGCAGCTTGGCTGCACCTTCAACCTCTTCCAAGCATTGCAGGCAGAGCTCAGGGACCACTGGGACAGGCCCTAGTGCTGCATGCAGCTGCCTGCTGGCTGTGCTGCACAGCCCGCTCACTGCCAGCCTGGGTAGGGACAGCCCACCATGAGCTCCGGGTGTCCAGCTCCACAGCGTGCGCCCCTCACCTGCACTGCACTGCCAAACTGCTCCCTGGGGAGCTGCTGGACCCCACGAGACCTGCAGCAGCTACCACGTAGGCTGAAAACACAGTGCTTTTTCCATATAGAACTAGGAGGGAGGGAGAACAAAGAGGAGATTCTCCTGATTCAACGGCTTAAACAGGTCTTTGCAAATTTTCTTTTTTTGTCTCTGCAGGTCTGAGAAGGTTGCTCATACTTTGTCAGTCGCAGCACAGGTGTTGCATGCATTAGCTCCAGTGAGCAACTCAGAAGACTGGCTGTGCTGAAGAAGAATCATTTGACAGGTTATTACTAAATTTATTTTCCACTGACACATACTGTCAGACCCACTTGGCTCTATTTCCAATTAAGTCTTTTTTCAATGCTTTTTTAAGCAAAGAAATAACATTTTTCCTTCTCTTTAACCAAGTTGCGATTTTAAGACATTTATATTTTTACTTGACATGTCAGAAGTTGAATGGTGGGTAAACGGACTGGTAGATTTGGCCCATATTGTGGAAGAGCCCTGTCATAAAACCAGCAGCACTCAATATGACAAACACTCAATGTCTGAGAAGGAACAGCAGAAAAAAAATATATCCAATTTTTACTGACGATCTTCCCCAGGAAGTCAGGGGCTGAACAGACCTGAAGCCATGATGCTGACACAGTGCCGTGTCCCTGAGGATCTGCGAAGAGGGTCCCTGAGAGAGTGCCCTCCAGATGCTTGTCTTATCTGAATTAGAGCTCTTCACAGGTATTGGGGGCACTTCAATCCTCAACACGTCTTTAGGACAGTTTGTTAATACAAATCTACTTCAGCCAGAAGCGTTAATCAGCCACTGAACACCCAGCTCGCTCTGCTGCTCAGTGCACTTGATTCTAACAGTTCTTACAGTGTCTTTAAGTGTCCAGGATTGTATTTATAGAAGTCTATATTCCATTTGCATAGAGGAAGAAAAGTATTCTGGCCTTGTGATCTGATAAAACTGCTAAAAGCTATAGGATATGATTCCTCTTCCTCATCTGCGGTTCATTTTTCCTAAGCCATTACACTTTCTTCTACATGCAAAAACATGCTAACAAACTGGATAGTAAAGCTGTTCACTAGCAAACCACAAGATCTACAGCCTGCATGTGGCCTTATAGGTATTTGGGACTGAATCTGCTACATATCTGATGGATGTCAACAGACCATAGGCATCCTACATACAGGAGCAATCTGTGGTTTAAAAAGCATTGACAGGTTTCCTGAAGAAAAGGTGAAGTGCTGTCAAAAACCTGGAAAACCAAAAAATTAGTAAGAGTTAAATATCTCCCTGGTAAGTCACTGTTTGATCTGAGTCAATCTGCCACTAGAAATATACAGAAATTTAACATTGAAACAAAGTCAATTCACTAAGTTTCAAGCCTAATGCACTACATCAGCTTTCCTAGCTATTTCAGTTAGTGGTGAGGATTGAGTAAATTTATATAAAATTCATTGTCCCCTCCCATTCCTTCCCATTTGAATTGTGTTATTTTTCATTGTGATGTTCTTAAATATCAGTGGCATCACAGAGTTACCAAAAGCCACGTTGTGCACTCCAGAAATAAGAGGTACCTAACTCCTCTTTACTTGATCAGCCTCAGTGAGTTTCCATGTTGATGCAGTGAGAGTAGAAGCCAAAGGAGACCTGGTGTGTCTGACTGGGGAAGGAGTACCCTGCAAGTGGAAAAAAATTGCATTGCTCTTATGAATAGAAAGGTCTATAGAAATCCATTCCCACTAAATATTAAAGCAGAGAGGTGAAACAAAAAGAAAAGCAGCTACTAAAGTAGTAATTGGTGGAATAGTTTGCTGTACATAAATGGGTTTGCTTATATAAGTGTGGCTTTTGGGATAACACAGCAAAAGCAGCAAACTTTCCTGCTCACCACTGGAGTGCTGCGCAGCTACTCTATCCATAAAGGGGGGGGGGAGAGGGGAAGGCTCCCAGTCTGATCATAGGACACCAGGCATAGCAAGGCCTTTGCGCTGATTTGGTGGTTAATTTGCAGGAAGCAAAAAGAGAGGAAAAAAATCAACAGCAACTTCTTCTTGTTACAGGAAATTGCTGTATTTTACAGAGTATGGCCTAACATTTCCACACTTCAGAGACACAGCTTCGGAAGAGTATAGTCAACCCATGGCAGGCAAGGTGCCAGCAGAGACAAGGCACGGTCTCCCTGTGCCTTTTAGAAAGACATAAATGCTCAACCTGGAAATATCAAGAGGCTGGAGCAGCAACCTGGCTGTCTCCTTCATTGCTGCAGTTTTCAGGTTTGAGCTGGCAGACTGAAAGCTGCTGCTCAGCCCAGCCACTTTCTACTCTTCACAAACAAGATGAGATTTCTGACAATTGATTTGACATTCTCTTTTTTGGAGTGCCTTTCTTTATCATATTCTTGCTTACAGCACTGCTGAGAAAAGGAACCAGCCCTTCGACCCCTATAGCACTGTGCTGGGGTTAATCTTTAAACATGCTGTACAGGATGCACGATGCCCAAACCTGAATCACTGCATGGGCAGACGAGGATGCTGTGCCGCAGAGCAGCTACAGCTCCTGCTAAGTACCTTGGTCAAGACTGCCCCCACATAAAAGCCATCAGGAAGACGGATTTAGCCATATCCTTAGCTCTACCATCCTCATCAACTTGAACACCAACTTGTAAATGTCTTGATTCACATTTGAAGCTGTTGTGAGATGCATGCTGCAGGGGATGCCAGCCTGCTCCCCATGAGCTCCTCCATGCCGACCCTGGCTCATAGCCCCATCCAGCTGCCACCAGAGAGTGCTCCAGCGCACACACCTGGCTCGGCACCTTGTCCTTGCTACAGCCCAAAAGCTGAGACTGGACTAGTCCGGAGCTTTTAATTCACTCAGATTGCTGAAACTCTTGTGGCAGCAGATGCAGGTGATGCCTTGTTGTTAACAAGACTGATCTGAGCATTTTATTCACCTTTTAGACTCAGAACAGTGAAAGTTTTCCAAGCATGGAGCAAGTGCAATGCTTTGGATCCTTAGCCTGTGGTGCAGCATTTTCCATCACGATGCTGCAATAAGCAACCCTAAAGCCAGGATGCCCTAAACCCTCCCTTAACAGCGGCAGCATGGTACCTGGGATCAACACCATGCCTTCTCTGCGTGTTATGATCCCTGCTTGCTGAGAGCTGTATAAAGCTGGCAGAAATCATGCTTGAGCTGCTTTAGTTTATACCAGTGGATCAGATCAGCAAACCCAAAATTCATGAAGACAAACCCAACAGTGGCCTTAACAACTCCAAATTGCACAGCACATCCCTGCAATGCAACTTAAATCGGGATCTCAGACTGGAAAGGAAGCTGGAGTTCTCTCCAGTGCTCTCAAGCCTTTTGTGCCTGACCCTGGGCTATCAAAGCATGAAGAGAGTCTGCCACACCTTAACGAACACACATGGATGCAGGAAACGGCAGGGGAGAAAGGGAGGACAAGAAGATGAGAGAAGAATAGATGCGAAGGTGACTTGCCTGGCCTCCTCTAAAACACAGGTCACAGAGTTCTACCCGCTGTTCCTGCTCGGCAACAATAGGATGACTTTGATCACTGTAACAACCCAGCAATCTCAGCACGGAGCAGGATTTCAGTATTGCTACACAAAACCCTAAATGAGTTGATTATTTTTGCTGTATGTGGGTTTATTTTCACTCCTTCACTTGCTAAAAAAAAAGCGTTTAGTTGCAAAGGGATAATTGAGCAAAGTCAAACAAAGCTTTATCCACCCTCCATGGGACACAGCCTGGGGCAGCCCCCCTTGCAGTTTCCCACCCCAAGAACAGTTGGCCAAGCCTGCAGGACTTGCCTCACTCCCACACAAGAGCTGGGGGCGCAAGCCCCTGTCACACTTGCCTGGTTTGCATCTGCAGCCAAGATATTGCCAAAACCACTGGGAAAATGCCAGTCCTGGTGCATCTCAAGGATAATGAAAGGAAAGGACAAAATATGCTGCTGCAGCTACACAGAAACTGGGAAAAAGGCTGGCAGAAACCTATTAGTACAAAAGAAGCTCCTACTTTACAGCCTTGCTGCTAGTAATGATGTTTCAAATGAATATGATGTAGTCAAAACAAATATAAGTGAAAGAAAAAAACAGTGTATCCTGAGAAGTCATTCTTCTTTTACAGATTATGATAAAATATATTATTTAATTATTGGGATTATATTGCATGATATGAGGACCTGGCAGCACCATTTATAGTGAACTGTAACTAACACTTCCCATTCTAAGACACCATTTTCTGTTTTTTCATAATTTTGCCAAAATTTGACTGTTTGAGCTAAAATGTTTTGCTCTACTTTTTTTAGCATATAAAAAAATCTGTTTCTGAAAAGAAGTTGAGAAAAAGCAGTTGTTTTGCACATATTAAAAGACAAAGGCAAACAATTTCATCCAGAAGCTTCAAAGCCCCCAGGATGCAAAGGACAGATTTGAAATTCGGCAGGGCTGTTCCCTTCCCTGTCAGAGCTGTGCCCTTCCACTCTTTGCATGAAATCTTTCTCAAAAATCATCATAAGCCCCAGAAAAATCGAAACTCACATCTACTCAGAAGAAACTTTATAGTTTGACAAGAAAGTTATCCCCATTTCATCCCTTCTCTAACAACTTCTGCATGCGAGCAGGGTTCTCCATACCCAAACTGTAATATTTTTCCTGGTTCCCAGAGACCACCATTGCTCTCCTATAGGCCAGACCAAGTAGGGAAACTCTTGGGCTCTTCTCATGTCCCTGGTGGTGCCCCAACAGCATGCGGGTCTGCACGATAGCCAAGGAGGACAGCAAAGGAACAGGCAGGTAGAAGGAAGGGAAAGGGAACAGACAGCTGCAGAGAGGAGTGATCAATCAGGGCAGAGATTATATGTGTGGAGCAGCAGGTGGGTTTATACCCACCAGAGTATGTGTCCCTGCAGCACCTGGAGAGGCACCAAGAGCTGCTGCCTCCCAAAATCCTCCTGCTGTGACAAAGCGGTGTGCAATCCCCTGGCAAATTGCACCTTGAAAGAAAAGGAGCCAGAAGGCAGTCAATAAGCATGATGACAGCCTCCTGCTACTATCATTTATCCTTATAGGCTCTGCTTTGGAGTCAAAAATCTCAGCTATGCAGGTCACCCAGCTGAGGACACATACGGTACCACAGAAACTATTCTTTTAAAAGAAAAAATATGAAACAAAAAAAGAAATTACATCACTTTCAAAAAAATCTAAGTTCTTAAAATTAATGATCAAGGTAGAAAATGAGAGAATTTAAGATTACCTCTTTATTCTGGATTCAGCCTTTTTGCACCATTAGAGATGTAGCTTTTATTTACAGATTCACTTTTTCTTTTGAATCCCTGCCTTATTCAGTGCCTGGGAAGTGGGAGAGGCTATGGTCAAGAAATTAATCAAGTTTTGTAGCGAGCAGTCGCTTTCTATGTAGTTGAATACTGGAGAATCACATTCTCTTTACGTACTGCTAAAGCTCCATGATCTTTGCCTTCTCTTCAGCACTGCCACTATGAAATATCTAGGTCAAAGCCATGGGAGTGCTGAGCCCTTCCAGATGCAGTTAAAATCAAGTGAAGCTGGGTTTTGCATAGGGAAGGTGCAATAGAAGCACCCTTTTCTTTGGAAAATATTAAACTGAAAACCTTAAGAGAGGAGGCAGATGGCACAGGACAGGCTTTGGGTGCCCCGCAGGGAGACAACATGCCAGATTACACATGTGCTCATGGTGACCCCAGCAGAGCCCCCAGGGCAGCCAGCTCCTCAGGCCTGGCCAGCACTACAGCCAGCAGAGTTGCAGTCCACCCTTTCTTTCTGCAACTGCTGCCAGCCTTGGAAGAGCTACCTCGTTTGTTATCTCTCCCAGATGCCAGCCCCTGGCAGGCACCAGGCAATAGAGGAGGAAAAAAGTCCTATGAGCCCATGGGAATTACTTGTATTAGTCTGTACAAGTGCTTTTAATGTTGCTCAGGCCAATTTCAGTCTAGTCTTTCCTAACTTTCTAGAAAGCTGGCTGCGCAAAACATTGTGCTATCTATAATAGCTGATCTACAGAAGACATATAGAGGGGGTCAGAAGCAGTGATGCTTGCCCATGCTCGGGCACCAGGAACCATCCTCACTGCCAGCTGAAGGGAGGGGAAAGGAAGTTTGCTGAAGGCCAATGCAGGAGAGCTTTACAGCACTCCATGGCATGGACCACTGTTTGAGACAGGTTATGGAGAGCCACAGCCTGTTCCAACTGGCATTTATTGCTTGCTTTGTTACAACTTCAAAAGACTCAGAAATTAAAACAAGCTCATTGTTACTTTAGTACGTGGCTGAAGCTGGTAGAGACCGACTTAATTAGGGTAGATAATGCCACAAGAATAAAATTCTGACATAAGATAATGTCTCTTGGTGGTACATAAATGTCAAGACATTCATGGAAGACAAGTGTTGCAGTGAAACAAATGCCTGTATTTTCGTTATATCAAGTGATTGATGAAGATGCAAATGTCACCATATGTCTAAAGGGTGCTGTGCAGATGAATGGAGGTGGCTCACTAGCAATACATTGCCTGAGTTACTGCATACCACCACTCCCTCCTGGGAAGGATCAGCACCACAAGACTTTTGAGCTTTGCAACCAGGAGCAGCCACTAGCTGTCAGCGCAGGTGGGTCAGGAGAGTGAGCTCTGTCCTCCAGGCTCTTCTGATACCCTGGAGGCTGCTGGAGGCAGCAGACTGACAGCCACCTCAGGCATGCAATAAAAGATTATTTGTATAAAGCAGGTCTCTAAAGGGCTAGGTTCGATTCAACCCTTCCTCTGGGCTCCATTCACTTTGCTAAAGCTGCCTGGGAGGGCACTCCAAGCTGCTTTGGGTCACGTTTGCTGTAAGGTACATCCCAGCATCTTTCCTCACTGAATTAATCCTAGCTCCACCTAATAAGACATCTGCTTTATCCACAGAGCATGCATAAGCAATAGAAAAATACATCTCCTTGGAGAGGGGGATGGAAGAGGAAAAAGAGAGAAAGAGAAAAGCCTTTTTTCCGCTAAGCCCTTTGCACAGTGAAGATTCAGGCTCCAAGACACATTGACAATACAAACAATAAATAGTAACAGATTTGGCTTGCACAAGGACTTTACTTTGAAGATGACATGACTTCAAAAATAAAGCTGGAAATAAAATAAACCTGTATGTTCCATTCAAATCACACTCTAATTTAATGGCCATTTTCAGAAAGCTATAGCATTACAGACAGTAGAGGCAATACATGAAAAATGCAAATAGTGGGATGAATGAGGAATGCATAAACAACAAACAGATACAAAATGTTTTCTAATAGACAGTAACTCCTTTCTGCCTTGTTTTTACTATTGACGTTGAATGATACTTTGCAGTTTGAGATTCTTCCTGTGGGGTTAGTTTTCATTACCAAGTGCAGCTCTGACCACTAAACCCTGCATGACTCCAACCCCTTGCAGCCTCCTGCTGCCTCTCCATGCCCTGCCATGAAGGGAGCAACAGACACTGTGTGTCTGATTCTGCAGAAGTGGAACACAGGCATTCCAAATTCCCCACAATTTTAGCATGAGTACACACAGAGAAGTTCACATTTGCTGTGGTTATTTACTAAATTGAGCCTGATTTCCCCTCTCCCCCTGCCACCATTAAGCGGGAACCCAATAGCGAGATCAAAGGCTAACTAGGATATTTCGGGAGAGATGTAATTTTATACTAAGGAGCTGCTGCTGCTGCACCCCTTGAGAAAAAGAAGAATCTGCCTCTCTTTCAGTCATGAAGAGATTCATCTGAACGGCACTACAACAGATGAGTACGTTCTGGATGATGCAACTTAAAACAATGAGCTGTAGTTCTGAGAAAGCAAACTACAGCCCTACATTACTCAAAACCAATTCCCAATTCCTAAGAAAAGCAGAGTTTGCATGAATAGCCAGTTTATGCAATAAATGAATGATTAATAACATGAGTTGATGGTTTTCTTTTAAGAAAATGACAGATTAGACTGGAAAACACTGTAATTTAAACATGTTAAAATAGATTCCAGAATGTATCAGTCAAACCTTCTCTTTTTTACCACACATTAATGACATCCATTCCTTTAGCAAAACATTTTTCCGGCAGTGCCCCAGTATGCCTCTATTCTAAAAGTAGGCAATTTAACCGAAGTATTAAAGCAAGACAGAGCCAAATAGTCAAATTTCTCTTTCCTCTAAAGGACTAGAGGTCAATTTTCCACACCTTCAACAGTGTATTCTTTAATATTAATCTTAAGTTCTTTTTTTAATCAAATAAATCTTTAAATCTTTAAAGCCTGAGGAGCTGGCTGCCCTGGAGGCTCTGCTGGGGTCACCATGAGCACATGTGTAAATTGGCTGGAGGCCAATTACAGCCCTTCGCAGCAGAGGGAAGGAGGGACCAATCCACAGATCATCTTGTTTTCACATGACGGTAATATGAAGGAGTTTAAGGATGAGAAAGGATTCCAAAGCTTTTAGAAGCCAATAATTTGTAATATCCCTATCACAAGTATTTTAGTTTCAGCTTTTCAAAAATGTGGCTGTATAAAAAAAAGCATAAAAAGTAGCCTTTATCTCTACATTCATAAAAAGTAGCCTTTATCTCTACATTCATCTTTTAACACCACTTCCAGCATTTCACCATAAATATCAGTTTCTACCAATCCCCACTCAAACTTCCAAATTTTAAATAAAATTAAGGCAAGAGACAGGGACAAAAGAGAATACAAAGACTTAGAAAGTTCCTACTAGTACATATACTTCATAATTCTTCTGGCTTAGAAATCTTCCACTTTTAGTAGCGATTGATCCTTCTAGCCCTAACGCAAGCAGTCTGTCCTGCTGTGTCTCCTTCCCTGCCATTTGCCTGCAGAAGCACTACAGCTCCAGACTGTGTCAGTATAACCTGCTGGAAACCTACACATACGTTTATTAGCACAAGCAAGACCAGGCATAGCCCCCACTCCCCCCTGCCTTGTTTTATGCTCACACTTGCCCTTTCCAAGAATGAATCCCTCCATTATTCAGCAAAGTAGCTTAGAGAGACCTGAACACCAGAAAAGACTACTCAGTAATGAACCGAGAGTGCTGCACCTGCACCTCACTGTGCCTTCTCACCCCAGGAGAACAAGCAGGAGCACCCACACACTGGCCCCACTGAGTGCTGGGCAGCCCCACTGCTACGCACAGCCCCAGGCCTGCTGCCATGCTCCTGCCACAGTGTTTCTCGGGGCTCAGGCAGCCAGGGGCTGTATGAGCTGAGCTTCATCCCAGCCTCCCACTGCTTCTCCCTGCAGGCTGCTCTACCCCACGCAGCACATTATCGGTGATGTGTAAGGGAGGCAGCTGCAACGTTTGTAAGGGGACTGCGCAGCCAGCGCCTGGAGAGTGCACATCACATCAGATAGGGAGGCTGCAACCTCATTAGCCTCCCTAATAAATCTGTGCCTGTAATTAGATCAAAGCCTTTCAGCTTTCCCTCAGCATTTGATATCACTGGCGCTGAAGAGAAAGCAGTTCCAGTGGAAATTGCAGGTTGAGATTTCACACTTGCAGCAGCAGCTCTTCAGGGACTGGAAAAACATATTTAACAGCCCTCCCCACAGGCACCTGCCTGCTGGCACTGTGACAGCCTCTGTACCGCATCCCCACTGGTTCAGCCCTGTCCTTACAAGCAACTTCTCAAACTTAGCAGTCTTGGGAAGTTGCAGTCTGGACATCAACATAGAACATAACCACAGTCCTTGCAACAGACTAACAGCTAGTAAAGGAAAGGCCCTTGGACCTCTGAGTTTAGGACAGTCTTTGCTTCTCTCGTTTTTTTTTCCCTCTCATTCCCTTCATTGTTTTTTTTTCACTTATGGGAAAAGCTGTGCAAAGAAAAGAGGTTGGGGGGGAAGCCATCCCTGCAAACTGCACAGCAGATTCTGATCCTTCCGTCTTTTTACCACTCTCCCCGCAGCTATCAAAAACTATGCCAGTCCAGCCTGCTTTACAGGATGAAAGTTTTCAATCTGTTTATATAATCTAATGTATTTGATTGTAACCCTGTTTGCTTAGAATTCTCTTTTGGTGTTCATTTAATTCAAATAATTTTTTAATGCCTGATGCTTGCCTCACATGACTTTTGAACAAAATGCAGGATACTTTCACTGTTTCAGTGCCCACAAACATTTTCTTGCCACATCTGATGAATGTGCAGCAGCAGGTGATTCCTGACTTACAGAATTAAAATTAATGGGTTTTAGGTCTAAGTTAAAACATATGTTGGTTGCATGGGTGAAAGTTCAATGTCAGGGCTGCCAAAGAAGAGTCACTAAATGGAATTTGATGCCAGAGTAACTTTACCACTTGCTGAAGTCAGCTGGTCATGTACTAAATATGATGAAGTGAGCTCTAAAACAACACGAAGAGGAAAGATAAAGAACAAAAAAAATTCACGATGGGTGGAGGGTCATGGTGAGAGCCAGTAGCTGCACCTTCAACATATGAAAGGGACCAAGAGATGGGAGGCAGGGGGAATCTCACAGTTCACATCACCTTTCCCAGTCTGGGCTCATGCCATGTGAAAATGAAAACTAAACCCTCCCACACAGGAGGGTTCAGACAAGCATTTGCAAGAGCACAGGGATGTACAAAACTGAAGTACAAATGCATGTTCTGCTCAACTCAGGAGTTTCCTTTCGTAAAGGACCCCTAGAAGGCCTGTGGCAGTGCGTTAATAAACATTAGTTTCCCTCGAGCAACCTCTGCTGTTTCTACTTGCAGATTGTCATTTTCAGAGACTGAGGTGCAGAAACTGATGGAAAGCAGTAACATTTGGGACCATCTGCCTCCCTTTGAGACTTCTGAGGTTGTAGCAGGCCAAGTGAGGCCACCCTGCTCCTAGCACTGCAACACACTGCAACATCAGGCAGGCTTCCTTAACCCTTCCCATGTTATTATTTTCCCTTTTGATCTTTCAGGGAGCTTTTTGTTTAATATTTTCACAAGCCAAGGGGAAAGGGGAGACACAAGGAATCATGCCTTCATTTTCAAGTCTGGACAAGGCTGCACCTGAGCCTAAAGTTACTCATGTACCAAATCTGACTTGGCTTGCCTGAGCTGGTGGAAGCAACACTTTGAAAAAGTCTATTTGGACTTACTAAAAAAGAAGAACCATCTGTCCAGTCTCTTCTGCTCTAGCACAGCCAGTAATCACAGGCTGAAAGCAAGAACTGTACTCAAAGTCTCCCAGACACCAAAAATTATCATTTCAACTCGCAAGCTCAGTGCAAGACTGTTCTCTTACCGTTCAATAACTCAACTCACAGAGGAGGCAGTTGATACTTCTGCACAAAAACTTGTATTTTTTCTTAGCAGTGTGCTCAAACGCCTTAGACCACAGGCTTAGCTTCCCTCTCAGAGAAACATTGCTGAAGATGCAATGGGAATGAAGGAACAAGTAACCTCAGAGTGACATACAGAAGCAAGCCTCAAACAAGAAGCAGTAAACAACCACGTTCTTTAAAAAGGCAACTGAAACTATGTCACCTGCTCTCATTCTTAATTATATAGTCATCAGTACAGCTGGAGTAAATAAAGGGAATAGCCATCTTCTCAGTGATGGCTAGTAGGTGAGTATTACCCAGTGTGAGAGCCCTGAAAGGGCAATGGCAATTCTTCCTTAGCAAATATTCAGTGGGAAACAGCTAGTTAGCATCACCAAATGCTAGTGAGGTTGTATCTTTTGGGGTAAGATTAGACCCATTTCCTTATGCATAATATGCTTTGGAGCATCCCCACAACATCTAAGAGAGCTCTGTGCTCGGCTAGTGGATCTCAGCCCTACCTCTGGAGTCATTTCCCAAGTGTAGTGCTCCTGGAGCTACTAGTTCTCTGGAGATTACATTGCATTTTAAGTTCAGACGCTCACCTACACTCCTCAGTGCAATCCCCATAGCAACCACCCCCTTTTCAGTTTTAAATATTATCACCATTTAAAAAGGCATACGCTTTGCTTGTTTAGTTGCATAAATCATAGACTGAACAAATCCAACCCTATTAAAAGTGTGCACAATGTTTTAATCTGAACTCATTAGAAATCAGGGAATATTTAATAAAAACATATTTTCTGTTTAAATACAGTATTGTGCATTCATGAGTGTTACGATAACTTCTGTAGCCAAGACAAAAACACATATGTCTTTAAAGTCCAACTTATAATTGAGGTTCAGTGAGTTTTTTGCCCTTTTTATTATGCCACTTCTTTCTTATTATATTGTGGCTGCAAAAGCAGAGGTCAAAGGGGATTTATATTCCACAAAGCCTTTTTTCAATTATCCTGGAGATCTGCACGGTTTCTAGACGGCGTCTTGACACAGCACTGTTCAAAAAGACAAACACCTCCCCACTGACAAACTACTCAGCCAGCCAGCCGAACAAACCAGGCAAATCTTAATTCTTGTAAGCAAAATACCTTGTTCTCCTGCTTCTCCATGGTATTTCCTATTCTCTTAAAATGTTTTATCTCAGTTTGGGTTATTCTGCCTTGTAAATTTCATTTTACCCATCAGCTTTGAACACACTGTAAATATATCTTAAACTCTTGCAAAGGATAACTCCCAAAATTATCCAAACTAAACAGATCTTCAGTAAAATGACAGAGTCATTGTGAATCCAGTTAGGCTTCACCAGATAGGTTACCAGATAGGTAAAATGCAAAACAGAAAAGTGGAAGGGAGTGAAACCAATACAACAAAATTAGTTCAGTATATCAGAATATGAAAACTTGTAAGAGAACAGGTGAGTCAGTATCCTTGGTAGGAAGGGAGTAATTAAGAAAGTTATGAATATTGCATAGAAATTTAATTTGCTTCCAGTCATCATTATAGATGATAATACACTACTGTGTAACCTGGACCTACTAGTTCAGATAGCAAAGGTGAGGCTTTGTCAGCTAATTAGGTACAAAAGAGGAAATGCTGCAACAAACCAATACATTAAAAAAGCCTTACCTGGCAAAAACCCACCCAGGCAGGCTCCCTATGAATCTCCCCACCCCAGCTTTGCAAATATAGACTGAAAAAGAGGATGGTCTAGTTTTTAAAGCAACAGCCTCTAAACCTCTTGAGGGAGATGAGATTGACTGCCCTGCTTGGCCAGATTTCTCCTGTGCCCTGAGGCTCTCTGTTTCGCACCCAGCAGTGCAGCACCCAGCTCTGACTGCAGCATGGGCCCCAGCACCACGAGGATGAGGCTGCTGTGCAGGGACATAAAGCTGCCTAGAGCTGTCCTACGTCTTCCCATCTGCTGAACATGAATTTCCAGAGAGCTGTGGTGGGTGTGAGCACAGCAAAAGCCATGCCACCACGGAGGGGAAGCCTGCGGAGGGGATCAATGTAGCCCAGCTGCGCTCACCACCCACAGCTGGCCACGGGGGAGCCCAGCACTGTCTCTTAGTTCCTCAGGGACATCCCCCTCTGCTGCCCGTAGAGGGAGACAAGATCAGCTCAGACACCAACATGCTTGTGGTGGACCCCTCTCCGTATGCCCACTCATCCCTGTACTCTGCCAGTAGCACCCATCACTGAAATTAGATGCATAGCCCTGTGAGGCGCTAAAAAGTTGCACTGAGCATGAACCAGTTCTGCCTTCACATAAGAGACCTCCAGATCACATACTTACTTAATTTTGCAGGCCTTTACTTTAATCCCTGCAACTCCCCAGAGGGCACATGACTGGCTCCGTATGCTGGGACATCCCTTGTGCCCCTTTGCACTGCACTGCCACGGCCTCCCATGCTCAGCCCTGTCACAGGAAAGGATACAAACACCTTGTTTCTAATGGTATATGAAACTAGAAAGAAATAGCAAAACCCCTCCAATTACCTAATACTGCACCGTATATGATAAAACAACAATGACATTTCAGTTGCCGTTTGCATTTACGCTACCCATTGTGTTCAGCTCTGCTGAGAAGAGGCTCTAGGAAGGCAAAACAAAAGCTCCATTGAGGTTCATAACCCCAAATTCCAGGGTTTTCTGAGGTCTATGTTGTGCTAACTTGATGTTCTGAAAGTGCACAAAGCTCCTCCAGGCAACTGTGGCTCTGCTCAAATTATTTTATCAGTCTTGTGATAAAAAGATTTCCCTTTTCTCTAACCACAAAACAAAACAAAGCCAACAAGAAACAAGGTATTTACACAGTTCAGTGTTATTTTAGCTGCAGACGTGTAAGCTTGCTGTTGTGGTGGCTGTTTCCAACAAAATGAATTAATCTATTGCTATAAGCAGAAAAGTTAGTATCATCTTTACAATTGATCAACAGGTGAACAAACATAATTTTGGTAATGAAACAGCATGTCTGTCAAATAGATTGCAGTGCTTTCTTGGTGTCAGTAAAACAATGAGCAAACTGGTAATAGTTTCTGAACTGCTCTCAGAAAGGAAAAATGAAGAGAGAAAATCAAAAGTAGAAGAAAAAGGCTAAAAGTGACCTGTGGGGCATTTCATGGCTATGCAGCGAATTGATGTTCACTATGGTTATGAAAAATCCCTAAAAAGGCTAATAATGAGGTGGCAACATATGCAGATGATCCAAATTATTTATGGCCATTGAGGTTAGAGAAGCTACGCACAGTTGCAGGGGCTGAGACCACAGAGAGGCTGACAAAACTCTCTGCACACCTCAGGGAACAGCTGCTGGAAAAAATAATGTCCCTACCTGCGCACATTATCAGAAACTACATTAACTGTAACCTTTGGGAGAAAAATATTCTGGACTATTATAAAAAAACTCAACAAAAACCTTTACTGTGTATGTAAGAGAGATAATAAATCTCTTTAAATATATTTGTATCTAAACTGTCCTGCTTCAGGGTATACATCAGGCAGTAGTCGAGGGAGCTTTAGGAAGTCTCTGGGCAGGTTATCTCATGATTATGGCCATGAAAACTTTGTGTATGTGGAAAAAGGCACCACTTTAACAAAATCAGTTTTAAAAAGCAACTTAATTTAGTACAAAACCCCAGGAGGGGTGCTTTGATATGAAATTAATCTAGATTATATTAGTTTAGCTAAAATGGATTCCTTACCATATTAAGCAAAGGAAGTTACGGATTTGATGCAGACCTTATGGAAGAAACTCTTCCACTGTGACGCAGGAGTTCAGACCATGAAAATATGCTGGCCCCTTTGGGTCTCCGCAAACCATAAAAAAACTGTTTAAAACTGGTTAAAACTGCTTTAGGAGTTCTAAGCTGGGAGCATGAGCCTCTCAACACATCTGTTTCAAAATAATTTAACTAGTGGGATGCAAATTTACACCGAGGCCAGACACAGCACTGATGTCGTTGGGAGCACAAGGGGCCAGAGCCACCTGGAAGGGAGCCCTGGACAGAGCTGGCTGCTGCTCCCACCCCAGGGGCATAGAAAAGGCCAAGGGGATTTTTGGCCACGTGAGTGAGAAGGAGCAGCGCTGCCAGGCCAATTTGCCTGCTGCTCTCGCCTGAGCCTGAGCCAGTGTGGGCTGGTGCCTGTGTTAGAGGAAGGCATTGGCCTTGCTCTTTCTGAAGGATTATCCCAAACCAAAAAGCAAAAAATAAGGTAGCAGTGCTGGAGAATTTTCTGCTCTACAGCCTCACAGCACATTAGTGCATAAGCTTCCTGGCTACAAAGCCCTTCTGCCCAAACCTAAGCTTGGCTTTTCAGCTTTAAAACCTCAGCTACTAAATCATTATTTTAAAAAAGCCAAAAGGTTGGAATTTTGTCAGTTAAAAAAAAAAAAAAAGGTTTTTTTTCCCCTCCCTTTAGGAGTTGATCAAAATCTCTTTGAAGGCTCTTCAGAAAAATAAATTGCTTATGAGCTCAGCTTCATCTGAAAAACAGGGGCTGCATAGGGAAGAGAGAATTTCAAAATTTTGTTTGCTCTGTGTCTGGAACTACTTTTCCTACCTGCCTTTTGCCTTCCATTTTGCAGGTGGAAGAAGTCACAAGACTGATGAGCAAGAAGTCAGCTGGGGAGACGAAAACCTGGGCTGCTCTTGCATGTCAGCCTCCACACAGTAAGGGGGCAAAGGAACGCCCAGGGGGACCCAGGGTGTCCTCGTACCCCGAGCCAGGGCCAGGGCAGCGCTGTCCCACGCTCTTATGAGCGACTTGAAATGCCACATAAAATCAACAGGTTGCTGTTCACTCATCCCGTGCTTCAGTTTTGGATGAGCCTCTGGGGAAATGAGGCTATCCTAACTATTCAGTGACAACTTTCAGTCCTACACATCCTAAACCATGGTTTATAGCATTTTCAAGGCTCTCCTTCCACCAACACAGGTTATAATCTTTCTTTTTCTTTCTGCCGCTTGTGGCCGTTTTATGAGGCTGTTGTTTGGAAGCCCAACCATCTGTATTCTCATTTCTTTTGCAAAGTTTTTAGCATGTGAAGCTGGGCTAAAACCGTCAATGTAATGCTTTTGCACTGGAAAACAGCAGCCTGCGAAAACAAAACTTTCTGGAGAATATAAAATAAAACACTTCAGAATGAACAGCCGTTTAAGAATAAAATATCAAATGGTGCTCTTCAATGTAACTGAAACATGTTATTTCAGTATATTTGCAAAATAAAATTATGAGCTTCCAGATATTCTCTGGAAAGTTTTATTTTCACAAGCTGCTACTTTCCAATGGAAAAACATTACTTTGTATTGCATCTTATTAAAAATAGAAAATGCAGAAAACCTATTTCATTGAAACAAAACGTTCTAAATGGTTAATTTAAAATTAATTTGGTTTTCATTTTGTTTTTTAAGTGATGCTTTGGGCTCTCTTCTCATTTTGTTATGAAAATAAATAGCAAAGTTTTGGCGCTTTCCCTGGAAAAGGAACGTTAAACTTCAACCAGTTCTGGCCAAAAATCTCAATTGTTGAATTCACAAGCATATGACTCATAGAGTTTTCACTATATCTGTGCAAACAATGATTTTTATTTCATTCTTCCTGGAGTTAACAAAGATTTGTGAGCTAGCACATAAGCTGAGGAGAGTCTAATTGGTTGTTTCTTAATGGTACAGATGTAAAACATTATCTACATCCCTATTTACAACTAATACCAAAATAACATACCCAAGAGACTCTCTAAAGTGCTTCTTAGCTCAGAAACACAGCACCCTGTAGCATTCAGCAAATAACAAAGACTTGCAAAAGCATTGTTAAGTTTATTATTAGAGATTAAAGATGACATGAATGGCCATAGGCCTATAAATAATGCAATTTCACAGAATGCCACTGAGATAAAAAATTGAAACTATCACCTTTACTGAACAATTGCAGAACTGAACAGGGGTGAAACCCCACAGGGTAATGAAGAAGGGTCCTGCACAGGTTGCTCCAAAGACCTGTGCTCCGGAGGGTGTTCAAGCACTCCAGTAAAGCTCTGTAAAAAGAAAGGAGGAATCTCACGTTCCAGGCACTTACCTTCAAGAAGTGTTACCTTCATCAGCGGAGTAATTTCTGGCTGGAGTTGTGCTGTGGTCTCCCTCTCGCGCAGGGGCGAGGGCTGGCACGTGGCCAGCGGTCGGCTCAGGAGGGCGTCCAGCCGCAGGCACCGTTCTCCGTCCTGGCTGCAGTGAGGGCACACAGAGGCCGCAAATGCCCAAGGTCAAGGAGCAGCCGGGGACTCTTCAAGGGGACAAGTCAAGATGCCTGAAATGGGGAGCGGGTACAGGGCAGCCCCGCAGCCAGCGGGACCCGGGGGGCTGGCTCCCCCTCTGCTCACAGCAGCCATGGCTCACCAGCAGCCCCTCTTCGGCCGGGCTGCTGACGTCTTGCAGCTTCAGCTTTGATAAGGAAGAAATTAGGAATTTTTAAAATTCCTGCTGAGAGCAGTCTTGATTTGCAGAGCCTGTTCTCTCTCATTTTATCTTCCAGCAGAACAGGTCCCTGCTTTGCAAGAAATTGTCCTTGTTGATATTTTTTGAAATGCATCTCTTCCACTAGTTTCATAAAGTGCTTTCCACTGACTCTGCAATAACATGATATTCTACACAGCATGATATATTCTGCAAAAAATATTCAAGTGATATTCTAATCTTTTTACAGTGTTACTTGAGGGCTTCCACTGAGCATAGCCAGGGAAATTGTCTTGATCTTCAGTTCAAATATAGAAAAACATGTTATCCCTTTTATCATAAACATCAGAGAAATAAACCTTCTATAGAAACACTGAATAAAGACTGCAGCTTCCCTTGTTGCTGGGCTCTTGTAGTAGATTTATTTTGATCAAAAGATTAGTTGCGTTGGGATAAATTGTTATTGAGCCAGACTTACTACCCCGGGAAACTTACTGTATAATTTATTAAGAAAAAAACATTTATTACGGAGACTATACAGGCTTAAACAGGTTAGGTGCAAGTCTATAAGAATATTTGAGATTGGGCTGACACTAGCTGTTTTGCACTTTTCCCTGTAATAAGATATCTATTGCTGAGTTCAAAGGGGGTTTTCCTTGCAGAGGAAGAGAAAATATAAGTTATTGTGGAGTAAATTAATTCTAAGGACATCTACTGCACTGGAAGGAATGCGTAATATTTTCCTTTACCGAAGTGACCATTTGGGAAGGGAAGTAGTCTTTTACATACTAATCGTTTTGTTCAGTGCACGCTAAAGATTATAAAAATCAAAAAAAAATACAGTATATTTTTTGTATTTGCATGAATTTTTCTACTTCTAGCTGAAGTAGAAAAACTTTCCCAAGCGTCATTCAAAGATTTTTTCTGAACAGTATCCCACCAAAAAAAATCAGGCAAAAGGGAAAAGAAAGAAAGAAAAAAGAAAAAAAGAAAAAAGAACAAGGAAAAAAAAGAAAAAAAAAAGAAAAAGCAGTTGGGGAAAGTGTTTCCATGTATTGAAATGTAACAACTTCTGAGACTTCTCTTGATTAGGAATGTCTGAGAGGACCCAGGCAGAGCTCTGGCAAAACCTAAGTAAGGTCTCTGAGGGGTGTCCCGGGGGTCCCTGAGGGGCTGTGGGTACCCCAAGCGTCTCTCCGGGGCTGCGGGTGCCCCAGGTGCCCCTGAGGAGCGGCAGGTGCCCCAGGGGTCTCTCGGCGGCTGCGGGTGCCCCGGGGGTCTCTCGGCGGCTGCGGGTGACCCGCGGGTCCCTGTCAGGGGCTGTGGGGGAGGCGCTTTGGGCGCAGCTCGGCGCCCGGCGCGTGATCGCCGCCAACGGCTGGCGCGCGCCGTTCAGCTGCTTCGAGCTCCGGGCGCGCGGACGGCGCCGCGATTGGCTCGCGGGCGCCTATTTAAGGCGGGCTCGCGCCTCGCTGAGGCGTGGGCTTCGTCGGGAGGTGGGTGGGGGTGGTTGTGTGCTGCGGTGGGCAGTGTGCAGTCTCACAGGCTGAAGTGAGGGTCGGGGGCTAGAGTGGGCATTCTAGGGGCTGAGGTGACTCAGAGGTGTCTCTTAAAAATTGGGTGATAAAGACGGGAAGAGAGAGAAATCAGATTTTTTTTTCCCCCTCCATGGGGGAATGGCACTGCTTGACATGGCTGAGAGGGTAGGACTGAGACTGAGATGGGAAATGCTGGGGTAGCCTTGGTAGCTGCCCCAAGTTGCCTGTGGGTAGTGTTGAGGGGATTATGAAGGATTTGATGATAAATCTTGAGATCACACTCAGACAGGGTTGGGCTAGAACAAAGACTACACTTGAGAAGTAGTGGGCAGGAAGTGGGGAACTACCTCAAAGGCCAAGAGGGGTATTTCAGTGAAAGCTCTAAGATAACAAAGAAGGGGGAAGCAGTGGGTTTTGCTGGAAGATGCTACCATACATCAGAATTGACAACAAGAGGCCTTTGGTGGGAAATAATAAGGAAACTAAGTGGGGCAAAGCAGGTCATTTTAGCAGGAAACCCTGAGATACCTCCTGAGAGCAGATAGTACCAAAGTTTAGGAGTGAAAGGTGGAGTACTTAGAGGAAAAAGGCTTACCATTTTGGTGGGAAATGCTGAGGTATCTCTAGAGGAGACAAGGTGAGTATTGTGGAGGAAAGCTGAGGTAACTGTATAAAGCACAGGGTTAGGATTTTGGAGGAAAATGCTAAGGTAACTGTAAGGGACAGGGCAAGGAGTTTGGGCAGAAATGTTGAGGTAACTCTAGAGGGGACAGGGAGAGTATACTGAAGGGAAATGCTGAGGTAACTCTACAGGGGACAGGGTGAGCATTTTGGAGGGAAATCCTGAGGTAACTCTAAGAGGGGAGAGGGTGAGTATACTGAAGGGAAATGCTGATGTGACTCTAGAAGGGACAAGGCAAGCATTTTGGTGGGAAATGCTGAGGTAACTGTGGAGAGGACAGGGAGAAAAATTTTTGAGGAAAATGCCAAGATAACTACGGAGGGGACAGGACAAGCATTTTGGCGGGAAACACTGAGGTAACTAGAGAGGACAGGGTGAAGATTTTGGAGGGAAAAGCTGAGGTAACTCTAGAAGGGAAACACTGAGGTAAATCTAAGAGGGGATGGGGCAAGCCTTTTGGAGGAAAAGGCTGAGGTAACTAGAGGAGACAGGGCAAGATGTTTTGCTGGGAAAAGGTCAGATAACGAGGGGAAAGGGCAAGCATTTTGGAGGGAAATGCTGAGGTACCTCAAGAGACCACAGGGCGAGGAGTTTGGAGGGAAAAGCTGAGGTAATTAAGAGGAGACCGGGTGAGGTTTTTGTACGGAAATGCTGAGGTAACTTTAGAGCAGATGAGACAAGTGTTCTGGAGGCAAAAAGCTGAGATAAATCTAGAGAGGACAGGATGAGGATTTTGGAGGGAAAAGGCTGAGGTATAACACTATAGAGGATTGGTCAAGGATTTTAAAGGGAAACACTGAGGTAACTGTAAAGAGGACAAGGCAAGCATTTTTGAGGAAAATGCTGAGGTAACTGTAGGGGACAGGGCAAGGCGTTTGGAGGGAAATGTTGAGGTAACTCTAGAGGGGACAGAGTAAGCATCTTAAGAGGGAAATGCTGAGATTAACTAGAGACATGGCGAGCAGTTTGGAGGAAAATGCTGAGGTAACCCTAGAGAGGGCAGGGTGAGGATTTTGGAGGGAAAAGCTGAGATAACTAGAGGGGACAGGATGAGGAATTTGGATGGGAATTCTGAGGTGACTCTAGGAAGGACAGTGCGGGTAGTTTGGAGGGAAATCCTGAGGTAACTCTAGAGCACACAGGGCAAGAAGTTTGGGAAAACCTGAGGTAGCTCTAGAAGAGAGAGCAAGCATTTTGGAGGGAAAGGCTGAGGTAACTAAGAGGGGACTGGGCAAGTATATATTGAAGGGGAAAAGCTGAGGTAACTCAAGAGAACAGGGCAAGCATTTTGGAGGGAAACGCTGAGGTAACTAGAGGGGACAGTGAGGATTTTAGAGGAAAAAGCTGAGGTAACTCTAAAGAGGACAGGATTTGGGAGGAAAAGGCTGAGGTAACGCTAGAGAGGACAGGGTGAAGATTTTGGAGGGAAAAACTGAGATAACTAGAGGGGACAGGGCAAGTATATTAAAGGGATTTGCTGAGGTGGCACTACAGGTGGACAAGGCAAACATTTTGGAGGGAAATGCTGAGGTAACACTACAGGGGGACAGGGCGAGAATTTTGGTGGGAAATGCTGAGAGGACAGGGCAAGCAGCCTGGAGGGAAAAGCTGAGGTAACTCCAGAGGGGACAGGGTGAGCCTTTTGGAGGAAAAGGCTGAGGTAACTCTAGAGGGGACGGGGCAAGCCTTTTGGAGGGAAACGCTGAGGTAACTCTAGAGGGGACGGGGCGAGCCTTTTGGAGGGAAATGCTGAGGTAACTCTAGAGGGGACGGGGCGAGCCTTTTGGAGGGAAACGCTGAGGTAACTCTAGAGGGGACGGGGCGAGCCTTTTGGAGGGAAACGCTGAGGTAACTCTAGAGGGGACGGGGCGAGCCTTTTGGAGGGAAACGCTGAGGTAACTCTAGAGGGGACGGGGCGAGCCTTTTGGAGGGAAACGCTGAGGTAACTCTAGAGGGGACGGGGCGAGCCTTTTGGAGGGAAACGCTGAGGTAACTCTAGAGGGGACGGGGCGAGCCTTTTGGAGGGAAACGCTGAGGTAACTCCAGAGGGGACGGGGCGAGCCTTTTGGAGGGAAACGCTGAGGTAACTCCAGAGGGGACGGGGCGAGCCTTTTGGAGGGAAACGCTGAGGTAACTCCAGAGGGGACGGGGCGAGCCTTTTGGAGGGAAATGCTGAGGTAACTCTAGAGGGGACGGGGCGAGCCTTTTGGAGGGAAACGCTGAGGTAACTCTAGAGGGGACAGGCTGAGTATTTTGGAGGAAAAGGCTGAGGTAACTCTAGAGGGGACAGGCTGAGTATTTTGGAAGGAAACACTGAGGTAAATCTAAGAGGGGACAGGGCGAGCCTTTTGGAGGAAAAGGCTGAGGTAACTGCAGAGAGGACAGGGTGGGCATTTTTGAGGAGACAGGGCAAGACGTTTTGTTGGGAAAAGCTCAGATAACTAGAGGGGACACAGCGAGGAGTTTGGAGGGAAACGCTGAGGTAACTCTAGAGGGGACAGGGTGAGCCTTTTGGAGGGAAACGCTGAGGTAACTCTAGAGGGGACGGGGTGAGCCTTTTGGAGGGAAACGCTGAGGTAACTCTAGAGGGGACAGGGTGAGCCTTTTGGAGGAAAAGGCTGAGGTAACTCTAGAGGGGACAGGGTGAGCCTTTTGGAGGAAAAGGCTGAGGTAACTCTAGAGGGGACGGGGCGAGCCTTTTGGAGGGAAACACTGAGGTAACTCTAGAGGGGACGGGGCGAGCCTTTTGGAGGGAAACACTGAGGTAACTCTAGAGGGGACAGGGTGAGCCTTTTGGAGGGAAACACTGAGGTAACTCTAGAGGGGACGGGGCGAGCCTTTTGGAGGGAAATGCTGAGGTAACCCTAGAGGGGATGGGACGAGCCTTTTGGAGGGAAAACCTGAGGTAACTGAAGAGGGGACAGGGCGAGCGTTTTAGGAGGAAAATGCTGAGGTAACTGTACGGAACAGGGCAAGGAATTTGGATGGAAAAGCTGACATAACTCTAGAGGGGACAGGGCAAGCATTTCAGCGGGAAACACTGAGAGAACTGTAGAGAGGACAGGCTGAGGATTTTGGAGGAAAATGCTGAGGTAACTCTAGAGGAGACAGGACAGGTATATTAAAGGGAATTGCTGAGGTAACAGTACAGGGGACGGTGAGTGTTTTGCAGGGAAATCCTGAGGTAACTAAGAGGTGACAGACCATGCATACTGAAGGGAAACGCTGAGGTGACTCTAGAGGGGATGAGGCAAGCATTTTGGAGGGAAAGCCTGAGGTAACTAGAGAGGACACGGTGAGCATTTTCCAGGAAAACGCCAAGGTAACTGTAGGAGACAGGGCAAGGAGTTTGGACGGGAATGCTGAGGTAATGCTACAGGGAGACAGGGTGAGGATTTTGGAGGGAAATGCAGAGATAACTGGAAAGGATAGGGTGAGGATTTTGGAGGGAAAACCTGAGGTAAGTCTATGGGGGCAGGGTGAGGAGTTTAGAGAGAAAGCCTGAGGTAACTCTAGATGGGACAGCAAGTATTTTGATGGGAAATGCTGAGGTAAAGGCCGAGGGGATAGGATGAGGATTTTAGAGGAAAATGCTAAGGTAGCTGTAGGGGCTGGGGAGTATTTTGGAGGGAAACCCTGAAATAACCATACAAGGGAAAGGGCAAACATATTGGAGGAAACTGCTGAGGAAACTCTGGAAAGGACAGGACAATTATTTTTGAGGCAATTCCTGGGTAACTCTTCAGGGGACAGGGTGAGCAGTTTGGTGGAAAATGCTGAGATAATTCTATAGGGGACAGGACAAGTATTTTAGAGGGAAATGCCGAGGTAACTATAGGGTGGAGGGTGAATACTATAAAAGGAAATGCTAATGTACTTGAGAGGAGACAGGGGAATTATTTTGACTGGAAAAGCTGCGGTGTTTCAGAGGGGATAATGACATCATTTATAGGGAAAAGATTGAGATACCCCTAAGCATGCATCTGTAATTTTACAGTACTTTGGTACATCAGAACGTGTGATGGTCACATTGAAATGGTTTAAGAAAGTGAAAAGATGAAGGTGGAGAGGAGATGTTTAAGCAGGAAGATATTTAACGATCTCTGAAAGGAGAAGCGGAGATCATGACAGCTGGAAATATAAGACAAGAAACATTGTATCACATGGGGGAAAATATAATCTTTCCAAATTTTGAAAGTCTGCATATTTTTTGCTACTTCATCACGACATGATGAATAAGTTGTCTTTATTTCTGCTATGCTTTTTAGCTCTTAGTGCTAAGGTGCAGTACAGATGAACCGAGAGTCACAGAGGAGGATATCCAACTGATTAAACTCCTGAGAAAAAGGATCCTAATATAAATGAATATAACTGAACAGTTGAGTCATGTTATTTTCCTGTATTTAGAACTCTACAGCCAAAGATTCAAAAAACATTACACGATCTCCAGGAAAACTGGAAAAGACGGAAAAGCAAATGCTGGTAAGTTTACAAAGCGCTTCTCCTACTGTGAAAGGGATCAACTTGGGGAGGCAGAACACGGAGGAGGGAACAGGAGGTGGTGGTCATCAGCACACACCTTGCCCTTGTAGTGAGCTGCAGGAGTGGTGCTCCAAGAGTCAGGCCTTGCCTGGGTGTCGGGGTGTGGGCTTGGCCCTTTGCGGTGCTGAGGGTGTCTGGTTTCCTTTGGAGCTGCTCGCGGAGGAGAAAGGAGAGGAGTCGAGTGGAACTGCGAGTCAAGAGTGAGCAAGAGGAGGAGACGAGGAAGAGCGGAGAGGAGGGCAGAGGAGGGCGCTCTGGGCCAAGAGACCCCCCTGTAAGCAGAGCTGCGGTCACGTGAGGGCATCCCTGGCATTGTCGGGATGGTTTGGGTTGCTTTGGAGAAGGTACTTGCTGAGTACCGTTCCCTAGGCTTTTGGAAGAGTTTGCAATGTGGTGGTAAGGGGGCCTCCCTTCCCAATTCCAGCCGGAGCGGCGCGGCGCAAGCTTCAGTCAAGACTGCCGGACCCCTCGTCACCGACTCGGCAGCGGCCGCTGGTGCGTTTAGCAGAGGGTTTGCCCCGGGAGGTTTAGGGGGCTTGGGCGGAGCGTCTTTCCCAAAGCGGGTGGCTTCCTGGGCGTTTGGGAGAAGCTGTCGCCTAACTGCAGCGTGGCGAGGGCCAACGCGAGCGTGACTTTAGCGAGAGGAGCTGATCTGCGGTGTCTGAGCTGGGGGGGGTGGGGGAGTAAGGGTAAGGAAGGGAAGAGTTGGCTTGAGCTGTGCAGAGCTCGCCGCTGTCCCTCTGTCCTTCAGGCAGAGAGGGGACTTGGCCCTTTGCGGTGCTGAGGGTGTCTGGTTTCCTTTGGAGCTGCTCGCGGAGGAGAAAGGAGAGGAGTCGAGTGGAACTGCGAGTCAAGAGTGAGCAGGAAGAGGAGACGAGGAAGAGCGGAGAGGAGGGCAGAGGAGGGCGCTCTGGGCAAAGGGGCCCTCCCTGTAAGCAGGGCTGCGGTCCCAGAAGAGCATCCCTGGCAGCTCTGGTGCCCTTGCTGCCTGTGCGCTGGGCGACCTCCCTGTAAGCAGGGCTCGGGTCTTTTGCTTTTGCTGGCCTTTTGCCGTGTTGCTCCTTTGGCTGCCTGGAGAGAGCGACGACCCTGTAAGGAGGGTGAGAGTCCCTTTCTCCGCTCCCGAGGGGGAAAGGGAGCTCGCCGGAACCCATGCCCACCCTGTAAGCAGGGGAGGGCCCTTTGCCCCCGCGGCTTTCCGCCCGCTGGCAGCCTGGCCAGCGTGACCCCCTGTAACCAGGGTGCGTCGCAGCAGTTGCCCTTTGGCGACACGCAAAGCCCCTTGGCGTGTTGAGCGCTCTGGCCTCCATGCGGCCTGGGGCCAGGTCTGAGCCTCTCCTCCTGCTCGTGGGTCCGGACTGGTCCCCTGACGCTGGCTGCCCTGGGCCCGCTTTCTCTCCTGGAAAGTCATGTTTGTGCTTGGCTGTTGTCTGTTGTCCGTTGTCCTTGTCCTTGCTGGGGTGAGTGAGCGAGCGAGTGAGCTTGTCCTGTAGGCCTCTGTTAAAAGCGCTGCAGCGTGCTTAGCTTTGACTTCCCAGGATTGAAAGAGCGGCTTTGGGCAGCGACAGAGCGGGGGTCCTCTCTCGGCCCCGGAGTTGAGGAGGGGGAGTTCAGGCATGCCCCCTCCTTCCTAGGGCAGAGCAAAGCCACTTGGTAAGAGCGTGGGCAACGGGACCCGCCCGTAGTCAGGGCGGAGGTCTCTGTGCGTGTGGCTGCCTGTCCTGCTGGCCGCCTGGCCAGCGTGGCGGCCCTGTAATCGGGGTGTCCGTCACGAGGCGTGGAGCCCTTTGTCCCCAGGAGCAGCTTGGCCTCCCTGTAAGCAGGGTTGAGGGGCCTGCCCTCCTGCAGCCTGCTGCTTTAGCCAGCCAACAGGAATGACCCCTCCCTCGCCCTTTCTAGGGGGCAGGTTGAGGAACTGCTCTGCTGGAGGGGTGCAGTCCTGCCTCCGGCGCCGCTTTTGGTGGCGGTGACCTCCCCGCAGCTGGGGTTGAGGTCCCTCCCTGGGCTCCAGAAGACACCGTGTGGTGCTGCAGCCAGGATGGCCAGCCCGTAGCTCGGGCGTAGGTCAGCAGGGGCTTGTTGCGAGTGCTGAGCTGTGGGGGGACCGCCCTGTAAGCAGGGTTGCGCTTGTCCCCTGCGCTCTGCGGCAGGTGCTCGGAGCGACCCCCAGTAAGCAGGCGGGTGTCTCGGGCCCCCGCCTTTCAGAGGTGTGGGGCCGAGATCTCTGGGGCGGGGCAGGGCAGGGCAGGGCAGGGCGGGCCCTCCCTGTAGCCAGGGCTAGGGTCCCGGCCCCCGGCCTTTGGCCAGCCTGCTCCGCTGCCTGGCTGTTGAGAGTCATTCCTGTTGCTGTGGGGGAAGGCTGAGCTCTCTGGCTCCCTGGGTGTCGTTGACCTGCCCGTAATCGAGGTCTGGGTCCCGAGCCTTTGTGCTCGGCTGGCAGCTTGTTTTGGGGTGACCACCCCGTTTAGCGGGGTCCAGGTCGGAGTGCCCCTGAGTGGGAGAAAAGGAGCCTCCCATAGCCCCGGGGACCAGGGCTGCCCTGTAGCTCAGGGACTGGCTAGTGCCCTGGGGCCCCAGGTGTTATGCACTCCTGGCAGTGGCCCGAGCCCCCGGTAAGCAGGGGTGAAGCCTCCTGGGCCACTGCTTTCCATGCCCAGCTACGTTTGCCCAGCGTGCCCGCCTCTGACCCCAGCTCCAGCCGCAGCCGGAGCGGCGCGGCGCAAGCTTCAATCAAGACTGCCGGACCCCTCGTCACCGACTAGGCAGCGGCCGCTGGTGCGTTTAGCAGAGGGTTTGCCCCGGGAGGTTTAGGGGGCTTGGGCGGAGCGTCTTTCCCGAAGCGGGTGGCTTCCTGGGCGTTTGGGAGAAGCTGTCGCCTAACTGCAGCGTGGCGAGGGCCAATGCGAGCGTGACTTTAGCGAGAGGAGCTGATCTGCGATGTCTGAGCTGGGGGGGTGGGGGGGGTGGGGGGGGTGGGGGGTGGAGGGGGCTGCGGTGCGGTCGTTGGTGGGGGGGGGAGGGGGCGCGAGGGAGGAGGGAAGAGGAGGCACACACCTTGCCCTTGTAGTGAGCTGCAGGAGTGGTGCTCCAAGAGTCAGGCCTTGCCTGGGTGTCGGGGTGTGGGCTTGGCCCTTTGCGGTGCTGAGGGTGTCTGGTTTCCTTTGGAGCTGCTCGCGGAGGAGAAAGGAGAGGAGTCGAGTGGAACTGCGAGTCAAGAGTGAGCAAGAGGAGGAGACGAGGAAGAGCGGAGAGGAGGGCAGAGGAGGGCGCTCTGGGCCAAGAGACCCCCCTGTAAGCAGAGCTGCGGTCACGTGAGGGCATCCCTGGCATTGTCGGGATGGTTTGGGTTGCTTTGGAGAAGGTACTTGCTGAGTACCGTTCCCTAGGCTTTTGGAAGAGTTTGCAATGTGGTGGTAAGGGGGCCTCCCTTCCCAATTCCAGCCGGAGCGGCGCGGCGCAAGCTTCAGTCAAGACTGCCGGACCCCTCGTCACCGACTCGGCAGCGGCCGCTGGTGCGTTTAGCAGAGGGTTTGCCCCGGGAGGTTTAGGGGGCTTGGGCGGAGCGTCTTTCCCGAAGCGGGTGGCTTCCTGGGCGTTTGGGAGAAGCTGTCGCCTAACTGCAGCGTGGCGAGGGCCAACGCGAGCGTGACTTTAGCGAGAGGAGCTGATCTGCGGTGTCTGAGCTGGGGGGGGTGGGGAAGTAAGGGTAAGGAAGGGAAGAGTTGGCTTGAGCTGTGCAGAGCTTGCCGCTGTCCCTCTGTCCTTCAGGCAGAGAGGGGACTTGGCCCTTTGCGGTGCTGAGGGTGTCTGGTTTCCTTTGGAGCTGCTCGCGGAGGAGAAAGGAGAGGAGTCGAGTGGAACTGCGAGTCAAGAGTGAGCAGGAAGAGGAGACGAGGAAGAGCGGAGAGGAGGGCAGAGGAGGGCGCTCTGGGCAAAGGGGCCCTCCCTGTAAGCAGGGCTGCGGTCCCAGAAGAGCATCCCTGGCAGCTCTGGTGCCCTTGCTGCCTGTGCGCTGGGCGACCTCCCTGTAAGCAGGGCTCGGGTCTTTTGCTTTTGCTGGCCTTTTGCCATGTTGCTCCTTTGGCTGCCTGGAGAGAGCGACGACCCTGTAAGGAGGGTGAGAGTCCCTTTCTCCGCTCCCGAGGGGGAAAGGGAGCTCGCCGGAACCCATGCCCACCCTGTAAGCAGGGGAGGGCCCTTTGCCCCCGCGGCTTTCCGCCCGCTGGCAGCCTGGCCAGCGTGACCCCCTGTAACCAGGGTGCGTCGCAGCAGTTGCCCTTTGGCGACACGCAAAGCCCCTTGGCGTGTTGAGCGCTCTGGCCTCCATGCGGCCTGGGGCCAGGTCTGAGCCTCTCCTCCTGCTCGTGGGTCCGGACTGGTCCCCTGACGCTGGCTGCCCTGGGCCCGCTTTCTCTCCTGGAAAGTCATGTTTGTGCTTGGCTGTTGTCCGTTGTCCGTTGTCCTTGTCCTTGCTGGGGTGAGTGAGCGAGCGAGTGAGCTTGTCCTGTAGGCCTCTGTTAAAAGCGCTGCAGCGTGCTTAGCTTTGACTTCCCAGGATTGAAAGAGCGGCTTTGGGCAGCGACAGAGCGGGGGTCCTCTCTCGGCCCCGGAGTTGAGGAGGGGGAGTTCAGGCATGCCCCCTCCTTCCTAGGGCAGAGCAAAGCCACTTGGTAAGAGCGTGGGCAACGGGACCCGCCCGTAGTCAGGGCGGAGGTCCCTGTGCGTGTGGCTGCCTGTCCTGCTGGCCGCCTGGCCAGCGTGGCGGCCCTGTAATCGGGGTGTCCGTCACGAGGCGTGGAGCCCTTTGTCCCCAGGAGCAGCTTGGCCTCCCTGTAAGCAGGGTTGAGGGGCCTGCCCTCCTGCAGCCTGCTGCTTTAGCCAGCCAACAGGAATGACCCCTCCCTCGCCCTTTCTAGGGGGCAGGTTGAGGAACTGCTCTGCTGGAGGGGTGCAGTCCTGCCTCCGGCGCCGCTTTTGGTGGCGGTGACCTCCCCGCAGCTGGGGTTGAGGTCCCTCCCTGGGCTCCAGAAGACACCGTGTGGTGCTGCAGCCAGGATGGCCAGCCCGTAGCTCGGGCGTAGGTCAGCAGGGGCTTGTTGCGAGTGCTGAGCTGTGGGGGGACCGCCCTGTAAGCAGGGTTGCGCTTGTCCCCTGCGCTCTGCGGCAGGTGCTCGGAGCGACCCCCAGTAAGCAGGCGGGTGTCTCGGGCCCCCGCCTTTCAGAGGTGTGGGGCAGGGCAGGGCAGGGCAGGGCGGGCCCTCCCTGTAGCCAGGGCTAGGGTCCCGGCCCCCGGCCTTTGGCCAGCCTGCTCCGCTGCCTGGCTGTTGAGAGTCATTCCTGTTGCTGTGGGGGAAGGCTGAGCTCTCTGGCTCCCTGGGTGTCGTTGACCTGCCCGTAATCGAGGTCTGGGTCCCGAGCCTTTGTGCTCGGCTGGCAGCTTGTTTTGGGGTGACCACCCCGTTTAGCGGGGTCCAGGTCGGAGTGCCCCTGAGTGGGAGAAAAGGAGCCTCCCATAGCCCCGGGGACCAGGGCTGCCCTGTAGCTCAGGGACTGGCTAGTGCCCTGGGGCCCCAGGTGTTATGCACTCCTGGCAGTGGCCCGAGCCCCCGGTAAGCAGGGGTGAAGCCTCCTGGGCCACTGCTTTCCATGCCCAGCTACGTTTGCCCAGCGTGCCCGCCTCT
Source organism: Struthio camelus (assembly GCF_040807025.1). NCBI lineage: Eukaryota > Metazoa > Chordata > Aves > Struthioniformes > Struthionidae > Struthio > Struthio camelus. Next base: position 53,452,325 of record NC_090981.1, on the reverse strand, counting down.
GACCCCAGCTCCAGCCGCAGCCGGAGCGGCGCGGCGCAAGCTTCAATCAAGACTGCCGGACCCCTCGTCACCGACTCGGCAGCGGCCGCTGGTGCGTTTAGCAGAGGGTTTGCCCCGGGAGGTTTAGGGGGCTTGGGCGGAGCGTCTTTCCCGAAGCGGGTGGCTTCCTGGGCGTTTGGGAGAAGCTGTCGCCTAACTGCAGCGTGGCGAGGGCCAATGCGAGCGTGACTTTAGCGAGAGGAGCTGATCTGCGATGTCTGAGCTGGGGGGGTGGGGGGGGTGGGGGGTGGAGGGGGCTGCGGTGCGGTCGTTGGTGGGGGGGGGAGGGGGCGCGAGGGAGGAGGGAAGAGGAGGCACACACCTTGCCCTTGTAGTGAGCTGCAGGAGTGGTGCTCCAAGAGTCAGGCCTTGCCTGGGTGTCGGGGTGTGGGCTTGGCCCTTTGCGGTGCTGAGGGTGTCTGGTTTCCTTTGGAGCTGCTCGCGGAGGAGAAAGGAGAGGAGTCGAGTGGAACTGCGAGTCAAGAGTGAGCAAGAGGAGGAGACGAGGAAGAGCGGAGAGGAGGGCAGAGGAGGGCGCTCTGGGCCAAGAGACCCCCCTGTAAGCAGAGCTGCGGTCACGTGAGGGCATCCCTGGCATTGTCGGGATGGTTTGGGTTGCTTTGGAGAAGGTACTTGCTGAGTACCGTTCCCTAGGCTTTTGGAAGAGTTTGCAATGTGGTGGTAAGGGGGCCTCCCTTCCCAATTCCAGCCGGAGCGGCGCGGCGCAAGCTTCAGTCAAGACTGCCGGACCCCTCGTCACCGACTCGGCAGCGGCCGCTGGTGCGTTTAGCAGAGGGTTTGCCCCGGGAGGTTTAGGGGGCTTGGGCGGAGCGTCTTTCCCGAAGCGGGTGGCTTCCTGGGCGTTTGGGAGAAGCTGTCGCCTAACTGCAGCGTGGCGAGGGCCAACGCGAGCGTGACTTTAGCGAGAGGAGCTGATCTGCGGTGTCTGAGCTGGGGGGGGTGGGGGAGTAAGGGTAAGGAAGGGAAGAGTTGGCTTGAGCTGTGCAGAGCTCGCCGCTGTCCCTCTGTCCTTCAGGCAGAGAGGGGACTTGGCCCTTTGCGGTGCTGAGGGTGTCTGGTTTCCTTTGGAGCTGCTCGCGGAGGAGAAAGGAGAGGAGTCGAGTGGAACTGCGAGTCAAGAGTGAGCAGGAAGAGGAGACGAGGAAGAGCGGAGAGGAGGGCAGAGGAGGGCGCTCTGGGCAAAGGGGCCCTCCCTGTAAGCAGGGCTGCGGTCCCAGAAGAGCATCCCTGGCAGCTCTGGTGCCCTTGCTGCCTGTGCGCTGGGCGACCTCCCTGTAAGCAGGGCTCGGGTCTTTTGCTTTTGCTGGCCTTTTGCCGTGTTGCTCCTTTGGCTGCCTGGAGAGAGCGACGACCCTGTAAGGAGGGTGAGAGTCCCTTTCTCCGCTCCCGAGGGGGAAAGGGAGCTCGCCGGAACCCATGCCCACCCTGTAAGCAGGGGAGGGCCCTTTGCCCCCGCGGCTTTCCGCCCGCTGGCAGCCTGGCCAGCGTGACCCCCTGTAACCAGGGTGCGTCGCAGCAGTTGCCCTTTGGCGACACGCAAAGCCCCTTGGCGTGTTGAGCGCTCTGGCCTCCATGCGGCCTGGGGCCAGGTCTGAGCCTCTCCTCCTGCTCGTGGGTCCGGACTGGTCCCCTGACGCTGGCTGCCCTGGGCCCGCTTTCTCTCCTGGAAAGTCATGTTTGTGCTTGGCTGTTGTCCGTTGTCCGTTGTCCTTGTCCTTGCTGGGGTGAGTGAGCGAGCGAGTGAGCTTGTCCTGTAGGCCTCTGTTAAAAGCGCTGCAGCGTGCTTAGCTTTGACTTCCCAGGATTGAAAGAGCGGCTTTGGGCAGCGACAGAGCGGGGGTCCTCTCTCGGCCCCGGAGTTGAGGAGGGGGAGTTCAGGCATGCCCCCTCCTTCCTAGGGCAGAGCAAAGCCACTTGGTAAGAGCGTGGGCAACGGGACCCGCCCGTAGTCAGGGCGGAGGTCCCTGTGCGTGTGGCTGCCTGTCCTGCTGGCCGCCTGGCCAGCGTGGCGGCCCTGTAATCGGGGTGTCCGTCACGAGGCGTGGAGCCCTTTGTCCCCAGGAGCAGCTTGGCCTCCCTGTAAGCAGGGTTGAGGGGCCTGCCCTCCTGCAGCCTGCTGCTTTAGCCAGCCAACAGGAATGACCCCTCCCTCGCCCTTTCTAGGGGGCAGGTTGAGGAACTGCTCTGCTGGAGGGGTGCAGTCCTGCCTCCGGCGCCGCTTTTGGTGGCGGTGACCTCCCCGCAGCTGGGGTTGAGGTCCCTCCCTGGGCTCCAGAAGACACCGTGTGGTGCTGCAGCCAGGATGGCCAGCCCGTAGCTCGGGCGTAGGTCAGCAGGGGCTTGTTGCGAGTGCTGAGCTGTGGGGGGACCGCCCTGTAAGCAGGGTTGCGCTTGTCCCCTGCGCTCTGCGGCAGGTGCTCGGAGCGACCCCCAGTAAGCAGGCGGGTGTCTCGGGCCCCCGCCTTTCAGAGGTGTGGGGCCGAGATCTCTGGGGCAGGGCAGGGCAGGGCAGGGCGGGCCCTCCCTGTAGCCAGGGCTAGGGTCCCGGCCCCCGGCCTTTGGCCAGCCTGCTCCGCTGCCTGGCTGTTGAGAGTCATTCCTGTTGCTGTGGGGGAAGGCTGAGCTCTCTGGCTCCCTGGGTGTCGTTGACCTGCCCGTAATCGAGGTCTGGGTCCCGAGCCTTTGTGCTCGGCTGGCAGCTTGTTTTGGGGTGACCACCCCGTTTAGCGGGGTCCAGGTCGGAGTGCCCCTGAGTGGGAGAAAAGGAGCCTCCCATAGCCCCGGGGACCAGGGCTGCCCTGTAGCTCAGGGACTGGCTAGTGCCCTGGGGCCCCAGGTGTTATGCACTCCTGGCAGTGGCCCGAGCCCCCGGTAAGCAGGGGTGAAGCCTCCTGGGCCACTGCTTTCCATGCCCAGCTACGTTTGCCCAGCGTGCCCGCCTCTGACCCCAGCTCCAGCCGCAGCCGGAGCGGCGCGGCGCAAGCTTCAATCAAGACTGCCGGACCCCTCGTCACCGACTCGGCAGCGGCCGCTGGTGCGTTTAGCAAAGGGTTTGCCCCGGGAGGTTTAGGGGGCTTGGGCGGAGCGTCTTTCCCGAAGCAGGTGGCTTCCTGGGCGTTTGGGAGAAGCTGTCGCCTAACTGCAGCGTGGCGAGGGCCAATGCGAGCGTGACTTTAGCGAGAGGAGCTGATCTGCGATGTCTGAGCTGGGGGGGTGGGGGGGGTGGGGGGGGTGGGGGGTGGAGGGGGCTGCGGTGCGGTCGTTGGTGGGGGGGGGAGGGGGCGCGAGGGAGGAGGGAAGAGGAGGCACACACCTTGCCCTTGTAGTGAGCTGCAGGAGTGGTGCTCCAAGAGTCAGGCCTTGCCTGGGTGTCGGGGTGTGGGCTTGGCCCTTTGCGGTGCTGAGGGTGTCTGGTTTCCTTTGGAGCTGCTCGCGGAGGAGAAAGGAGAGGAGTCGAGTGGAACTGCGAGTCAAGAGTGAGCAAGAGGAGGAGACGAGGAAGAGCGGAGAGGAGGGCAGAGGAGGGCGCTCTGGGCCAAGAGACCCCCCTGTAAGCAGAGCTGCGGTCACGTGAGGGCATCCCTGGCATTGTCGGGATGGTTTGGGTTGCTTTGGAGAAGGTACTTGCTGAGTACCGTTCCCTAGGCTTTTGGAAGAGTTTGCAATGTGGTGGTAAGGGGGCCTCCCTTCCCAATTCCAGCCGGAGCGGCGCGGCGCAAGCTTCAGTCAAGACTGCCGGACCCCTCGTCACCGACTCGGCAGCGGCCGCTGGTGCGTTTAGCAGAGGGTTTGCCCCGGGAGGTTTAGGGGGCTTGGGCGGAGCGTCTTTCCCGAAGCGGGTGGCTTCCTGGGCGTTTGGGAGAAGCTGTCGCCTAACTGCAGCGTGGCGAGGGCCAACGCGAGCGTGACTTTAGCGAGAGGAGCTGATCTGCGGTGTCTGAGCTGGGGGGGGTGGGGGAGTAAGGGTAAGGAAGGGAAGAGTTGGCTTGAGCTGTGCAGAGCTCGCCGCTGTCCCTCTGTCCTTCAGGCAGAGAGGGGACTTGGCCCTTTGCGGTGCTGAGGGTGTCTGGTTTCCTTTGGAGCTGCTCGCGGAGGAGAAAGGAGAGGAGTCGAGTGGAACTGCGAGTCAAGAGTGAGCAGGAAGAGGAGACGAGGAAGAGCGGAGAGGAGGGCAGAGGAGGGCGCTCTGGGCAAAGGGGCCCTCCCTGTAAGCAGGGCTGCGGTCCCAGAAGAGCATCCCTGGCAGCTCTGGTGCCCTTGCTGCCTGTGCGCTGGGCGACCTCCCTGTAAGCAGGGCTCGGGTCTTTTGCTTTTGCTGGCCTTTTGCCGTGTTGCTCCTTTGGCTGCCTGGAGAGAGCGACGACCCTGTAAGGAGGGTGAGAGTCCCTTTCTCCGCTCCCGAGGGGGAAAGGGAGCTCGCCGGAACCCATGCCCACCCTGTAAGCAGGGGAGGGCCCTTTGCCCCCGCGGCTTTCCGCCCGCTGGCAGCCTGGCCAGCGTGACCCCCTGTAACCAGGGTGCGTCGCAGCAGTTGCCCTTTGGCGACACGCAAAGCCCCTTGGCGTGTTGAGCGCTCTGGCCTCCATGCGGCCTGGGGCCAGGTCTGAGCCTCTCCTCCTGCTCGTGGGTCCGGACTGGTCCCCTGACGCTGGCTGCCCTGGGCCCGCTTTCTCTCCTGGAAAGTCATGTTTGTGCTTGGCTGTTGTCCGTTGTCCGTTGTCCTTGTCCTTGCTGGGGTGAGTGAGCGAGCGAGTGAGCTTGTCCTGTAGGCCTCTGTTAAAAGCGCTGCAGCGTGCTTAGCTTTGACTTCCCAGGATTGAAAGAGCGGCTTTGGGCAGCGACAGAGCGGGGGTCCTCTCTCGGCCCCGGAGTTGAGGAGGGGGAGTTCAGGCATGCCCCCTCCTTCCTAGGGCAGAGCAAAGCCACTTGGTAAGAGCGTGGGCAACGGGACCCGCCCGTAGTCAGGGCGGAGGTCCCTGTGCGTGTGGCTGCCTGTCCTGCTGGCCGCCTGGCCAGCGTGGCGGCCCTGTAATCGGGGTGTCCGTCACGAGGCGTGGAGCCCTTTGTCCCCAGGAGCAGCTTGGCCTCCCTGTAAGCAGGGTTGAGGGGCCTGCCCTCCTGCAGCCTGCTGCTTTAGCCAGCCAACAGGAATGACCCCTCCCTCGCCCTTTCTAGGGGGCAGGTTGAGGAACTGCTCTGCTGGAGGGGTGCAGTCCTGCCTCCGGCGCCGCTTTTGGTGGCGGTGACCTCCCCGCAGCTGGGGTTGAGGTCCCTCCCTGGGCTCCAGAAGACACCGTGTGGTGCTGCAGCCAGGATGGCCAGCCCGTAGCTCGGGCGTAGGTCAGCAGGGGCTTGTTGCGAGTGCTGAGCTGTGGGGGGACCGCCCTGTAAGCAGGGTTGCGCTTGTCCCCTGCGCTCTGCGGCAGGTGCTCGGAGCGACCCCCAGTAAGCAGGCGGGTGTCTCGGGCCCCCGCCTTTCAGAGGTGTGGGGCCGAGATCTCTGGGGCGGGGCAGGGCAGGGCAGGGCAGGGCAGGGCAGGGCAGGGCGGGCCCTCCCTGTAGCCAGGGCTAGGGTCCCGGCCCCCGGCCTTTGGCCAGCCTGCTCCGCTGCCTGGCTGTTGAGAGTCATTCCTGTTGCTGTGGGGGAAGGCTGAGCTCTCTGGCTCCCTGGGTGTCGTTGACCTGCCCGTAATCGAGGTCTGGGTCCCGAGCCTTTGTGCTCGGCTGGCAGCTTGTTTTGGGGTGACCACCCCGTTTAGCGGGGTCCAGGTCGGAGTGCCCCTGAGTGGGAGAAAAGGAGCCTCCCATAGCCCCGGGGACCAGGGCTGCCCTGTAGCTCAGGGACTGGCTAGTGCCCTGGGGCCCCAGGTGTTATGCACTCCTGGCAGTGGCCCGAGCCCCCGGTAAGCAGGGGTGAAGCCTCCTGGGCCACTGCTTTCCATGCCCAGCTACGTTTGCCCAGCGTGCCCGCCTCTGACCCCAGCTCCAGCCGCAGCCGGAGCGGCGCGGCGCAAGCTTCAATCAAGACTGCCGGACCCCTCGTCACCGACTCGGCAGCGGCCGCTGGTGCGTTTAGCAGAGGGTTTGCCCCGGGAGGTTTAGGGGGCTTGGGCGGAGCGTCTTTCCCGAAGCGGGTGGCTTCCTGGGCGTTTGGGAGAAGCTGTCGCCTAACTGCAGCGTGGCGAGGGCCAATGCGAGCGTGACTTTAGCGAGAGGAGCTGATCTGCGGTGTCTGAGCTGGGGGGGTGGGGGGGGTGGGGGGTGGAGGGGGCTGCGGTGCGGTCGTTGGTGGGGGGGGGAGGGGGCGCGAGGGAGGAGGGAAGAGGAGGCACACACCTTGCCCTTGTAGTGAGCTGCAGGAGTGGTGCTCCAAGAGTCAGGCCTTGCCTGGGTGTCGGGGTGTGGGCTTGGCCCTTTGCGGTGCTGAGGGTGTCTGGTTTCCTTTGGAGCTGCTCGCGGAGGAGAAAGGAGAGGAGTCGAGTGGAACTGCGAGTCAAGAGTGAGCAAGAGGAGGAGACGAGGAAGAGCGGAGAGGAGGGCAGAGGAGGGCGCTCTGGGCCAAGAGACCCCCCTGTAAGCAGAGCTGCGGTCACGTGAGGGCATCCCTGGCATTGTCGGGATGGTTTGGGTTGCTTTGGAGAAGGTACTTGCTGAGTACCGTTCCCTAGGCTTTTGGAAGAGTTTGCAATGTGGTGGTAAGGGGGCCTCCCTTCCCAATTCCAGCCAGAGCGGCGCGGCGCAAGCTTCAGTCAAGACTGCCGGACCCCTCGTCACCGACTCGGCAGCGGCCGCTGGTGCGTTTAGCAGAGGGTTTGCCCCGGGAGGTTTAGGGGGCTTGGGCGGAGCGTCTTTCCCGAAGCGGGTGGCTTCCTGGGCGTTTGGGAGAAGCTGTCGCCTAACTGCAGCGTGGCGAGGGCCAACGCGAGCGTGACTTTAGCGAGAGGAGCTGATCTGCGGTGTCTGAGCTGGGGGGGGTGGGGGAGTAAGGGTAAGGAAGGGAAGAGTTGGCTTGAGCTGTGCAGAGCTCGCCGCTGTCCCTCTGTCCTTCAGGCAGAGAGGGGACTTGGCCCTTTGCGGTGCTGAGGGTGTCTGGTTTCCTTTGGAGCTGCTCGCGGAGGAGAAAGGAGAGGAGTCGAGTGGAACTGCGAGTCAAGAGTGAGCAGGAAGAGGAGACGAGGAAGAGCGGAGAGGAGGGCAGAGGAGGGCGCTCTGGGCAAAGGGGCCCTCCCTGTAAGCAGGGCTGCGGTCCCAGAAGAGCATCCCTGGCAGCTCTGGTGCCCTTGCTGCCTGTGCGCTGGGCGACCTCCCTGTAAGCAGGGCTCGGGTCTTTTGCTTTTGCTGGCCTTTTGCCGTGTTGCTCCTTTGGCTGCCTGGAGAGAGCGACGACCCTGTAAGGAGGGTGAGAGTCCCTTTCTCCGCTCCCGAGGGGGAAAGGGAGCTCGCCGGAACCCATGCCCACCCTGTAAGCAGGGGAGGGCCCTTTGCCCCCGCGGCTTTCCGCCCGCTGGCAGCCTGGCCAGCGTGACCCCCTGTAACCAGGGTGCGTCGCAGCAGTTGCCCTTTGGCGACACGCAAAGCCCCTTGGCGTGTTGAGCGCTCTGGCCTCCATGCGGCCTGGGGCCAGGTCTGAGCCTCTCCTCCTGCTCGTGGGTCCGGACTGGTCCCCTGACGCTGGCTGCCCTGGGCCCGCTTTCTCTCCTGGAAAGTCATGTTTGTGCTTGGCTGTTGTCCGTTGTCCGTTGTCCTTGTCCTTGCTGGGGTGAGTGAGCGAGCGAGTGAGCTTGTCCTGTAGGCCTCTGTTAAAAGCGCTGCAGCGTGCTTAGCTTTGACTTCCCAGGATTGAAAGAGCGGCTTTGGGCAGCGACAGAGCGGGGGTCCTCTCTCGGCCCCGGAGTTGAGGAGGGGGAGTTCAGGCATGCCCCCTCCTTCCTAGGGCAGAGCAAAGCCACTTGGTAAGAGCGTGGGCAACGGGACCCGCCCGTAGTCAGGGCGGAGGTCCCTGTGCGTGTGGCTGCCTGTCCTGCTGGCCGCCTGGCCAGCGTGGCGGCCCTGTAATCGGGGTGTCCGTCACGAGGCGTGGAGCCCTTTGTCCCCAGGAGCAGCTTGGCCTCCCTGTAAGCAGGGTTGAGGGGCCTGCCCTCCTGCAGCCTGCTGCTTTAGCCAGCCAACAGGAATGACCCCTCCCTCGCCCTTTCTAGGGGGCAGGTTGAGGAACTGCTCTGCTGGAGGGGTGCAGTCCTGCCTCCGGCGCCGCTTTTGGTGGCGGTGACCTCCCCGCAGCTGGGGTTGAGGTCCCTCCCTGGGCTCCAGAAGACACCGTGTGGTGCTGCAGCCAGGATGGCCAGCCCGTAGCTCGGGCGTAGGTCAGCAGGGGCTTGTTGCGAGTGCTGAGCTGTGGGGGGACCGCCCTGTAAGCAGGGTTGCGCTTGTCCCCTGCGCTCTGCGGCAGGTGCTCGGAGCGACCCCCAGTAAGCAGGCGGGTGTCTCGGGCCCCCGCCTTTCAGAGGTGTGGGGCCGAGATCTCTGGGGCGGGGCAGGGCAGGGCAGGGCAGGGCAGGGCAGGGCAGGGCGGGCCCTCCCTGTAGCCAGGGCTAGGGTCCCGGCCCCCGGCCTTTGGCCAGCCTGCTCCGCTGCCTGGCTGTTGAGAGTCATTCCTGTTGCTGTGGGGGAAGGCTGAGCTCTCTGGCTCCCTGGGTGTCGTTGACCTGCCCGTAATCGAGGTCTGGGTCCCGAGCCTTTGTGCTCGGCTGGCAGCTTGTTTTGGGGTGACCACCCCGTTTAGCGGGGTCCAGGTCGGAGTGCCCCTGAGTGGGAGAAAAGGAGCCTCCCATAGCCCCGGGGACCAGGGCTGCCCTGTAGCTCAGGGACTGGCTAGTGCCCTGGGGCCCCAGGTGTTATGCACTCCTGGCAGTGGCCCGAGCCCCCGGTAAGCAGGGGTGAAGCCTCCTGGGCCACTGCTTTCCATGCCCAGCTACGTTTGCCCAGCGTGCCCGCCTCTGACCCCAGCTCCAGCCGCAGCCGGAGCGGCGCGGCGCAAGCTTCAATCAAGACTGCCGGACCCCTCGTCACCGACTCGGCAGCGGCCGCTGGTGCGTTTAGCAAAGGGTTTGCCCCGGGAGGTTTAGGGGGCTTGGGCGGAGCGTCTTTCCCGAAGCGGGTGGCTTCCTGGGCGTTTGGGAGAAGCTGTCGCCTAACTGCAGCGTGGCGAGGGCCAATGCGAGCGTGACTTTAGCGAGAGGAGCTGATCTGCGGTGTCTGAGCTGGGGGGGGGTGGGGGGTGGAGGGGGCTGCAGTGCGGTCGTTGGTGGGGGGGGGAGGGGGCGCGAGGGAGGAGGGAAGAGGAGGCACACACCTTGCCCTTGTAGTGAGCTGCAGGAGTGGTGCTCCAAGAGTCAGGCCTTGCCTGGGTGTCGGGGTGTGGGCTTGGCCCTTTGCGGTGCTGAGGGTGTCTGGTTTCCTTTGGAGCTGCTCGCGGAGGAGAAAGGAGAGGAGTCGAGTGGAACTGCGAGTCAAGAGTGAGCAAGAGGAGGAGACGAGGAAGAGCGGAGAGGAGGGCAGAGGAGGGCGCTCTGGGCCAAGAGACCCCCCTGTAAGCAGAGCTGCGGTCACGTGAGGGCATCCCTGGCATTGTCGGGATGGTTTGGGTTGCTTTGGAGAAGGTACTTGCTGAGTACCGTTCCCTAGGCTTTTGGAAGAGTTTGCAATGTGGTGGTAAGGGGGCCTCCCTTCCCAATTCCAGCCGGAGCGGCGCGGCGCAAGCTTCAGTCAAGACTGCCGGACCCCTCGTCACCGACTCGGCAGCGGCCGCTGGTGCGTTTAGCAGAGGGTTTGCCCCGGGAGGTTTAGGGGGCTTGGGCGGAGCGTCTTTCCCGAAGCGGGTGGCTTCCTGGGCGTTTGGGAGAAGCTGTCGCCTAACTGCAGCGTGGCGAGGGCCAACGCGAGCGTGACTTTAGCGAGAGGAGCTGATCTGCGGTGTCTGAGCTGGGGGGGGTGGGGGAGTAAGGGTAAGGAAGGGAAGAGTTGGCTTGAGCTGTGCAGAGCTCGCCGCTGTCCCTCTGTCCTTCAGGCAGAGAGGGGACTTGGCCCTTTGCGGTGCTGAGGGTGTCTGGTTTCCTTTGGAGCTGCTCGCGGAGGAGAAAGGAGAGGAGTCGAGTGGAACTGCGAGTCAAGAGTGAGCAGGAAGAGGAGACGAGGAAGAGCGGAGAGGAGGGCAGAGGAGGGCGCTCTGGGCAAAGGGGCCCTCCCTGTAAGCAGGGCTGCGGTCCCAGAAGAGCATCCCTGGCAGCTCTGGTGCCCTTGCTGCCTGTGCGCTGGGCGACCTCCCTGTAAGCAGGGCTCGGGTCTTTTGCTTTTGCTGGCCTTTTGCCGTGTTGCTCCTTTGGCTGCCTGGAGAGAGCGACGACCCTGTAAGGAGGGTGAGAGTCCCTTTCTCCGCTCCCGAGGGGGAAAGGGAGCTCGCCGGAACCCATGCCCACCCTGTAAGCAGGGGAGGGCCCTTTGCCCCCGCGGCTTTCCGCCCGCTGGCAGCCTGGCCAGCGTGACCCCCTGTAACCAGGGTGCGTCGCAGCAGTTGCCCTTTGGCGACACGCAAAGCCCCTTGGCGTGTTGAGCGCTCTGGCCTCCATGCGGCCTGGGGCCAGGTCTGAGCCTCTCCTCCTGCTCGTGGGTCCGGACTGGTCCCCTGACGCTGGCTGCCCTGGGCCCGCTTTCTCTCCTGGAAAGTCATGTTTGTGCTTGGCTGTTGTCCGTTGTCCGTTGTCCTTGTCCTTGCTGGGGTGAGTGAGCGAGCGAGTGAGCTTGTCCTGTAGGCCTCTGTTAAAAGCGCTGCAGCGTGCTTAGCTTTGACTTCCCAGGATTGAAAGAGCGGCTTTGGGCAGCGACAGAGCGGGGGTCCTCTCTCGGCCCCGGAGTTGAGGAGGGGGAGTTCAGGCATGCCCCCTCCTTCCTAGGGCAGAGCAAAGCCACTTGGTAAGAGCGTGGGCAACGGGACCCGCCCGTAGTCAGGGCGGAGGTCCCTGTGCGTGTGGCTGCCTGTCCTGCTGGCCGCCTGGCCAGCGTGGCGGCCCTGTAATCGGGGTGTCCGTCACGAGGCGTGGAGCCCTTTGTCCCCAGGAGCAGCTTGGCCTCCCTGTAAGCAGGGTTGAGGGGCCTGCCCTCCTGCAGCCTGCTGCTTTAGCCAGCCAACAGGAATGACCCCTCCCTCGCCCTTTCTAGGGGGCAGGTTGAGGAACTGCTCTGCTGGAGGGGTGCAGTCCTGCCTCCGGCGCCGCTTTTGGTGGCGGTGACCTCCCCGCAGCTGGGGTTGAGGTCCCTCCCTGGGCTCCAGAAGACACCGTGTGGTGCTGCAGCCAGGATGGCCAGCCCGTAGCTCGGGCGTAGGTCAGCAGGGGCTTGTTGCGAGTGCTGAGCTGTGGGGGGACCGCCCTGTAAGCAGGGTTGCGCTTGTCCCCTGCGCTCTGCGGCAGGTGCTCGGAGCGACCCCCAGTAAGCAGGCGGGTGTCTCGGGCCCCCGCCTTTCAGAGGTGTGGGGCCGAGATCTCTGGGGCGGGGCAGGGCAGGGCAGGGCAGGGCAGGGCAGGGCAGGGCGGGCCCTCCCTGTAGCCAGGGCTAGGGTCCCGGCCCCCGTCCTTTGGCCAGCCTGCTCCGCTGCCTGGCTGTTGAGAGTCATTCCTGTTGCTGTGGGGGAAGGCTGAGCTCTCTGGCTCCCTGGGTGTCGTTGACCTGCCCGTAATCGAGGTCTGGGTCCCGAGCCTTTGTGCTCGGCTGGCAGCTTGTTTTGGGGTGACCACCCCGTTTAGCGGGGTCCAGGTCGGAGTGCCCCTGAGTGGGAGAAAAGGAGCCTCCCATAGCCCCGGGGACCAGGGCTGCCCTGTAGCTCAGGGACTGGCTAGTGCCCTGGGGCCCCAGGTGTTATGCACTCCTGGCAGTGGCCCGAGCCCCCGGTAAGCAGGGGTGAAGCCTCCTGGGCCACTGCTTTCCATGCCCAGCTACGTTTGCCCAGCGTGCCCGCCTCTGACCCCAGCTCCAGCCGCAGCCGGAGCGGCGCGGCGCAAGCTTCAATCAAGACTGCCGGACCCCTCGTCACGGACTCGGCAGCGGCCGCTGGTGCGTTTAGCAAAGGGTTTGCCCCGGGAGGTTTAGGGGGCTTGGGCGGAGCGTCTTTCCCGAAGCGGGTGGCTTCCTGGGCGTTTGGGAGAAGCTGTCGCCTAACTGCAGCGTGGCGAGGGCCAATGCGAGCGTGACTTTAGCGAGAGGAGCTGATCTGCGATGTCTGAGCTGGGGGGGGGTGGGGGGTGGAGGGGGCTGCAGTGCGGTCGTTGGTGGGGGGGGGAGGGGGCGCGAGGGAGGAGGGAAGAGGAGGCACACACCTTGCCCTTGTAGTGAGCTGCAGGAGTGGTGCTCCAAGAGTCAGGCCTTGCCTGGGTGTCGGGGTGTGGGCTTGGCCCTTTGCGGTGCTGAGGGTGTCTGGTTTCCTTTGGAGCTGCTCGCGGAGGAGAAAGGAGAGGAGTCGAGTGGAACTGCGAGTCAAGAGTGAGCAAGAGGAGGAGACGAGGAAGAGCGGAGAGGAGGGCAGAGGAGGGCGCTCTGGGCCAAGAGACCCCCCTGTAAGCAGAGCTGCGGTCACGTGAGGGCATCCCTGGCATTGTCGGGATGGTTTGGGTTGCTTTGGAGAAGGTACTTGCTGAGTACCGTTCCCTAGGCTTTTGGAAGAGTTTGCAATGTGGTGGTAAGGGGGCCTCCCTTCCCAATTCCAGCCGGAGCGGCGCGGCGCAAGCTTCAGTCAAGACTGCCGGACCCCTCGTCACCGACTCGGCAGCGGCCGCTGGTGCGTTTAGCAGAGGGTTTGCCCCGGGAGGTTTAGGGGGCTTGGGCGGAGCGTCTTTCCCGAAGCGGGTGGCTTCCTGGGCGTTTGGGAGAAGCTGTCGCCTAACTGCAGCGTGGCGAGGGCCAACGCGAGCGTGACTTTAGCGAGAGGAGCTGATCTGCGGTGTCTGAGCTGGGGGGGGTGGGGGAGTAAGGGTAAGGAAGGGAAGAGTTGGCTTGAGCTGTGCAGAGCTCGCCGCTGTCCCTCTGTCCTTCAGGCAGAGAGGGGACTTGGCCCTTTGCGGTGCTGAGGGTGTCTGGTTTCCTTTGGAGCTGCTCGCGGAGGAGAAAGGAGAGGAGTCGAGTGGAACTGCGAGTCAAGAGTGAGCAGGAAGAGGAGACGAGGAAGAGCGGAGAGGAGGGCAGAGGAGGGCGCTCTGGGCAAAGGGGCCCTCCCTGTAAGCAGGGCTGCGGTCCCAGAAGAGCATCCCTGGCAGCTCTGGTGCCCTTGCTGCCTGTGCGCTGGGCGACCTCCCTGTAAGCAGGGCTCGGGTCTTTTGCTTTTGCTGGCCTTTTGCCGTGTTGCTCCTTTGGCTGCCTGGAGAGAGCGACGACCCTGTAAGGAGGGTGAGAGTCCCTTTCTCCGCTCCCGAGGGGGAAAGGGAGCTCGCCGGAACCCATGCCCACCCTGTAAGCAGGGGAGGGCCCTTTGCCCCCGCGGCTTTCCGCCCGCTGGCAGCCTGGCCAGCGTGACCCCCTGTAACCAGGGTGCGTCGCAGCAGTTGCCCTTTGGCGACACGCAAAGCCCCTTGGCGTGTTGAGCGCTCTGGCCTCCGTGCGGCCTGGGGCCAGGTCTGAGCCTCTCCTCCTGCTCGTGGGTCCGGACTGGTCCCCTGACGCTGGCTGCCCTGGGCCCGCTTTCTCTCCTGGAAAGTCATGTTTGTGCTTGGCTGTTGTCCGTTGTCCGTTGTCCTTGTCCTTGCTGGGGTGAGTGAGCGAGCGAGTGAGCTTGTCCTGTAGGCCTCTGTTAAAAGCGCTGCAGCGTGCTTAGCTTTGACTTCCCAGGATTGAAAGAGCGGCTTTGGGCAGCGACAGAGCGGGGGTCCTCTCTCGGCCCCGGAGTTGAGGAGGGGGAGTTCAGGCATGCCCCCTCCTTCCTAGGGCAGAGCAAAGCCACTTGGTAAGAGCGTGGGCAACGGGACCCGCCCGTAGTCAGGGCGGAGGTCCCTGTGCGTGTGGCTGCCTGTCCTGCTGGCCGCCTGGCCAGCGTGGCGGCCCTGTAATCGGGGTGTCCGTCACGAGGCGTGGAGCCCTTTGTCCCCAGGAGCAGCTTGGCCTCCCTGTAAGCAGGGTTGAGGGGCCTGCCCTCCTGCAGCCTGCTGCTTTAGCCAGCCAACAGGAATGACCCCTCCCTCGCCCCTTCTAGGGGGCAGGTTGAGGAACTGCTCTGCTGGAGGGGTGCAGTCCTGCCTCCGGCGCCGCTTTTGGTGGCGGTGACCTCCCCGCAGCTGGGGTTGAGGTCCCTCCCTGGGCTCCAGAAGACACCGTGTGGTGCTGCAGCCAGGATGGCCAGCCCGTAGCTCGGGCGTAGGTCAGCAGGGGCTTGTTGCGAGTGCTGAGCTGTGGGGGGACCGCCCTGTAAGCAGGGTTGCGCTTGTCCCCTGCGCTCTGCGGCAGGTGCTCGGAGCGACCCCCAGTAAGCAGGCGGGTGTCTCGGGCCCCCGCCTTTCAGAGGTGTGGGGCCGAGATCTCTGGGGCGGGGCAGGGCAGGGCAGGGCGGGGCAGGGCAGGGCAGGGCGGGCCCTCCCTGTAGCCAGGGCTAGGGTCCCGGCCCCCGGCCTTTGGCCAGCCTGCTCCGCTGCCTGGCTGTTGAGAGTCATTCCTGTTGCTGTGGGGGAAGGCTGAGCTCTCTGGCTCCCTGGGTGTCGTTGACCTGCCCGTAATCGAGGTCTGGGTCCCGAGCCTTTGTGCTCGGCTGGCAGCTTGTTTTGGGGTGACCACCCCGTTTAGCGGGGTCCAGGTCGGAGTGCCCCTGAGTGGGAGAAAAGGAGCCTCCCATAGCCCCGGGGACCAGGGCTGCCCTGTAGCTCAGGGACTGGCTAGTGCCCTGGGGCCCCAGGTGTTATGCACTCCTGGCAGTGGCCCGAGCCCCCGGTAAGCAGGGGTGAAGCCTCCTGGGCCACTGCTTTCCATGCCCAGCTACGTTTGCCCAGCGTGCCCGCCTCTGACCCCAGCTCCAGCCGCAGCCGGAGCGGCGCGGCGCAAGCTTCAATCAAGACTGCCGGACCCCTCGTCACGGACTCGGCAGCGGCCGCTGGTGCGTTTAGCAAAGGGTTTGCCCCGGGAGGTTTAGGGGGCTTGGGCGGAGCGTCTTTCCCGAAGCGGGTGGCTTCCTGGGCGTTTGGGAGAAGCTGTCGCCTAACTGCAGCGTGGCGAGGGCCAACGCGAGCGTGACTTTAGCGAGAGGAGCTGATCTGCGGTGTCTGAGCTGGGGGGGTGGGGGGGGTGGGGGGTGGAGGGGGCTGCGGTGCGGTCGTTGGTGGGGGGGGGAGGGGGCGCGAGGGAGGAGGGAAGAGGAGGCACACACCTTGCCCTTGTAGTGAGCTGCAGGAGTGGTGCTCCAAGAGTCAGGCCTTGCCTGGGTGTCGGGGTGTGGGCTTGGCCCTTTGCGGTGCTGAGGGTGTCTGGTTTCCTTTGGAGCTGCTCGCGGAGGAGAAAGGAGAGGAGTCGAGTGGAACTGCGAGTCAAGAGTGAGCAAGAGGAGGAGACGAGGAAGAGCGGAGAGGAGGGCAGAGGAGGGCGCTCTGGGCCAAGAGACCCCCCTGTAAGCAGAGCTGCGGTCACGTGAGGGCATCCCTGGCATTGTCGGGATGGTTTGGGTTGCTTTGGAGAAGGTACTTGCTGAGTACCGTTCCCTAGGCTTTTGGAAGAGTTTGCAATGTGGTGGTAAGGGGGCCTCCCTTCCCAATTCCAGCCGGAGCGGCGCGGCGCAAGCTTCAGTCAAGACTGCCGGACCCCTCGTCACCGACTCGGCAGCGGCCGCTGGTGCGTTTAGCAGAGGGTTTGCCCCGGGAGGTTTAGGGGGCTTGGGCGGAGCGTCTTTCCCGAAGCGGGTGGCTTCCTGGGCGTTTGGGAGAAGCTGTCGCCTAACTGCAGCGTGGCGAGGGCCAACGCGAGCGTGACTTTAGCGAGAGGAGCTGATCTGCGGTGTCTGAGCTGGGGGGGGTGGGGGAGTAAGGGTAAGGAAGGGAAGAGTTGGCTTGAGCTGTGCAGAGCTCGCCGCTGTCCCTCTGTCCTTCAGGCAGAGAGGGGACTTGGCCCTTTGCGGTGCTGAGGGTGTCTGGTTTCCTTTGGAGCTGCTCGCGGAGGAGAAAGGAGAGGAGTCGAGTGGAACTGCGAGTCAAGAGTGAGCAGGAAGAGGAGACGAGGAAGAGCGGAGAGGAGGGCAGAGGAGGGCGCTCTGGGCAAAGGGGCCCTCCCTGTAAGCAGGGCTGCGGTCCCAGAAGAGCATCCCTGGCAGCTCTGGTGCCCTTGCTGCCTGTGCGCTGGGCGACCTCCCTGTAAGCAGGGCTCGGGTCTTTTGCTTTTGCTGGCCTTTTGCCGTGTTGCTCCTTTGGCTGCCTGGAGAGAGCGACGACCCTGTAAGGAGGGTGAGAGTCCCTTTCTCCGCTCCCGAGGGGGAAAGGGAGCTCGCCGGAACCCATGCCCACCCTGTAAGCAGGGGAGGGCCCTTTGCCCCCGCGGCTTTCCGCCCGCTGGCAGCCTGGCCAGCGTGACCCCCTGTAACCAGGGTGCGTCGCAGCAGTTGCCCTTTGGCGACACGCAAAGCCCCTTGGCGTGTTGAGCGCTCTGGCCTCCATGCGGCCTGGGGCCAGGTCTGAGCCTCTCCTCCTGCTCGTGGGTCCGGACTGGTCCCCTGACGCTGGCTGCCCTGGGCCCGCTTTCTCTCCTGGAAAGTCATGTTTGTGCTTGGCTGTTGTCCGTTGTCCTTGTCCTTGCTGGGGTGAGTGAGCGAGCGAGTGAGCTTGTCCTGTAGGCCTCTGTTAAAAGCGCTGCAGCGTGCTTAGCTTTGACTTCCCAGGATTGAAAGAGCGGCTTTGGGCAGCGACAGAGCGGGGGTCCTCTCTCGGCCCCGGAGTTGAGGAGGGGGAGTTCAGGCATGCCCCCTCCTTCCTAGGGCAGAGCAAAGCCACTTGGTAAGAGCGTGGGCAACGGGACCCGCCCGTAGTCAGGGCGGAGGTCCCTGTGCGTGTGGCTGCCTGTCCTGCTGGCCGCCTGGCCAGCGTGGCGGCCCTGTAATCGGGGTGTCCGTCACGAGGCGTGGAGCCCTTTGTCCCCAGGAGCAGCTTGGCCTCCCTGTAAGCAGGGTTGAGGGGCCTGCCCTCCTGCAGCCTGCTGCTTTAGCCAGCCAACAGGAATGACCCCTCCCTCGCCCTTTCTAGGGGGCAGGTTGAGGAACTGCTCTGCTGGAGGGGTGCAGTCCTGCCTCCGGCGCCGCTTTTGGTGGCGGTGACCTCCCCGCAGCTGGGGTTGAGGTCCCTCCCTGGGCTCCAGAAGACACCGTGTGGTGCTGCAGCCAGGATGGCCAGCCCGTAGCTCGGGCGTAGGTCAGCAGGGGCTTGTTGCGAGTGCTGAGCTGTGGGGGGACCGCCCTGTAAGCAGGGTTGCGCTTGTCCCCTGCGCTCTGCGGCAGGTGCTCGGAGCGACCCCCAGTAAGCAGGCGGGTGTCTCGGGCCCCCGCCTTTCAGAGGTGTGGGGCCGAGATCTCTGGGGCAGGGCAGGGCAGGGCAGGGCAGGGCAGGGCAGGGCAGGGCAGGGCGGGCCCTCCCTGTAGCCAGGGCTAGGGTCCCGGCCCCCGGCCTTTGGCCAGCCTGCTCCGCTGCCTGGCTGTTGAGAGTCATTCCTGTTGCTGTGGGGGAAGGCTGAGCTCTCTGGCTCCCTGGGTGTCGTTGACCTGCCCGTAATCGAGGTCTGGGTCCCGAGCCTTTGTGCTCGGCTGGCAGCTTGTTTTGGGGTGACCACCCCGTTTAGCGGGGTCCAGGTCGGAGTGCCCCTGAGTGGGAGAAAAGGAGCCTCCCATAGCCCCGGGGACCAGGGCTGCCCTGTAGCTCAGGGACTGGCTAGTGCCCTGGGGCCCCAGGTGTTATGCACTCCTGGCAGTGGCCCGAGCCCCCGGTAAGCAGGGGTGAAGCCTCCTGGGCCACTGCTTTCCATGCCCAGCTACGTTTGCCCAGCGTGCCCGCCTCTGACCCCAGCTCCAGCCGCAGCCGGAGCGGCGCGGCGCAAGCTTCAATCAAGACTGCCGGACCCCTCGTCACCGACTCGGCAGCGGCCGCTGGTGCGTTTAGCAAAGGGTTTGCCCCGGGAGGTTTAGGGGGCTTGGGCGGAGCGTCTTTCCCGAAGCAGGTGGCTTCCTGGGCGTTTGGGAGAAGCTGTCGCCTAACTGCAGCGTGGCGAGGGCCAACGCGAGCGTGACTTTAGCGAGAGGAGCTGATCTGTGGTGTCTGAGCTGGGGGGGCTGGGGGAGTAAGGGTAAGGAAGGGAAGAGTTGGCTTGAGCTGTGCAGAGCTCGCCGCTGTCCCTCTGTCCTTCAGGCAGAGAGGGGACTTGGCCCTTTGCGGTGCTGAGGGTGTCTGGTTTCCTTTGGAGCTGCTCGCGGAGGAGAAAGGAGAGGAGTCGAGTGGAACTGCGAGTCAAGAGTGAGCAGGAAGAGGAGACGAGGAAGAGCGGAGAGGAGGGCAGAGGAGGGCGCTCTGGGCAAAGGGGCCCTCCCTGTAAGCAGGGCTGCGGTCCCAGAAGAGCATCCCTGGCAGCTCTGGTGCCCTTGCTGCCTGTGCGCTGGGCGACCTCCCTGTAAGCAGGGCTCGGGTCTTTTGCTTTTGCTGGCCTTTTGCCGTGTTGCTCCTTTGGCTGCCTGGAGAGAGCGACGACCCTGTAAGGAGGGTGAGAGTCCCTTTCTCCGCTCCCGAGGGGGAAAGGGAGCTCGCCGGAACCCATGCCCACCCTGTAAGCAGGGGAGGGCCCTTTGCCCCCGCGGCTTTCCGCCCGCTGGCAGCCTGGCCAGCGTGACCCCCTGTAACCAGGGTGCGTCGCAGCAGTTGCCCTTTGGCGACACGCAAAGCCCCTTGGCGTGTTGAGCGCTCTGGCCTCCATGCGGCCTGGGGCCAGGTCTGAGCCTCTCCTCCTGCTCGTGGGTCCGGACTGGTCCCCTGACGCTGGCTGCCCTGGGCCCGCTTTCTCTCCTGGAAAGTCATGTTTGTGCTTGGCTGTTGTCCGTTGTCCGTTGTCCTTGTCCTTGCTGGGGTGAGTGAGCGAGCGAGTGAGCTTGTCCTGTAGGCCTCTGTTAAAAGCGCTGCAGCGTGCTTAGCTTTGACTTCCCAGGATTGAAAGAGCGGCTTTGGGCAGCGACAGAGCGGGGGTCCTCTCTCGGCCCCGGAGTTGAGGAGGGGGAGTTCAGGCATGCCCCCTCCTTCCTAGGGCAGAGCAAAGCCACTTGGTAAGAGCGTGGGCAACGGGACCCGCCCGTAGTCAGGGCGGAGGTCCCTGTGCGTGTGGCTGCCTGTCCTGCTGGCCGCCTGGCCAGCGTGGCGGCCCTGTAATCGGGGTGTCCGTCACGAGGCGTGGAGCCCTTTGTCCCCAGGAGCAGCTTGGCCTCCCTGTAAGCAGGGTTGAGGGGCCTGCCCTCCTGCAGCCTGCTGCTTTAGCCAGCCAACAGGAATGACCCCTCCCTCGCCCTTTCTAGGGGGCAGGTTGAGGAACTGCTCTGCTGGAGGGGTGCAGTCCTGCCTCCGGCGCCGCTTTTGGTGGCGGTGACCTCCCCGCAGCTGGGGTTGAGGTCCCTCCCTGGGCTCCAGAAGACACCGTGTGGTGCTGCAGCCAGGATGGCCAGCCCGTAGCTCGGGCGTAGGTCAGCAGGGGCTTGTTGCGAGTGCTGAGCTGTGGGGGGACCGCCCTGTAAGCAGGGTTGCGCTTGTCCCCTGCGCTCTGCGGCAGGTGCTCGGAGCGACCCCCAGTAAGCAGGCGGGTGTCTCGGGCCCCCGCCTTTCAGAGGTGTGGGGCCGAGATCTCTGGGGCGGGGCAGGGCAGGGCAGGGCAGGGCAGGGCAGGGCGGGCCCTCCCTGTAGCCAGGGCTAGGGTCCCGGCCCCCGGCCTTTGGCCAGCCTGCTCCGCTGCCTGGCTGTTGAGAGTCATTCCTGTTGCTGTGGGGGAAGGCTGAGCTCTCTGGCTCCCTGGGTGTCGTTGACCTGCCCGTAATCGAGGTCTGGGTCCCGAGCCTTTGTGCTCGGCTGGCAGCTTGTTTTGGGGTGACCACCCCGTTTAGCGGGGTCCAGGTCGGAGTGCCCCTGAGTGGGAGAAAAGGAGCCTCCCATAGCCCCGGGGACCAGGGCTGCCCTGTAGCTCAGGGACTGGCTAGTGCCCTGGGGCCCCAGGTGTTATGCACTCCTGGCAGTGGCCCGAGCCCCCGGTAAGCAGGGGTGAAGCCTCCTGGGCCACTGCTTTCCATGCCCAGCTACGTTTGCCCAGCGTGCCCGCCTCTGACCCCAGCTCCAGCCGCAGCCGGAGCGGCGCGGCGCAAGCTTCAATCAAGACTGCCGGACCCCTCGTCACCGACTCGGCAGCGGCCGCTGGTGCGTTTAGCAGAGGGTTTGCCCCGGGAGGTTTAGGGGGCTTGGGCGGAGCGTCTTTCCCGAAGCAGGTGGCTTCCTGGGCGTTTGGGAGAAGCTGTCGCCTAACTGCAGCGTGGCGAGGGCCAATGCGAGCGTGACTTTAGCGAGAGGAGCTGATCTGCGATGTCTGAGCTGGGGGGGTGGGGGGTGGAGGGGGCTGCGGTGCGGTCGTTGGTGGGGGGGGGAGGGGGCGCGAGGGAGGAGGGAAGAGGAGGCACACACCTTGCCCTTGTAGTGAGCTGCAGGAGTGGTGCTCCAAGAGTCAGGCCTTGCCTGGGTGTCGGGGTGTGGGCTTGGCCCTTTGCGGTGCTGAGGGTGTCTGGTTTCCTTTGGAGCTGCTCGCGGAGGAGAAAGGAGAGGAGTCGAGTGGAACTGCGAGTCAAGAGTGAGCAGGAAGAGGAGACGAGGAAGAGCGGAGAGGAGGGCAGAGGAGGGCGCTCTGGGCCAAGAGACCCCCCTGTAAGCAGAGCTGTGGTCACGTGAGGGCATCCCTGGCATTGTCGGGATGGTTTGGGTTGCTTTGGAGAAGGTACTTGCTGAGTACCGTTCCCTAGGCTTTTGGAAGAGTTTGCAATGTGGTGGTAAGGGGGCCTCCCTTCCCAATTCCAGCCGGAGCGGCGCGGCGCAAGCTTCAGTCAAGACTGCCGGACCCCTCGTCACCGACTCGGCAGCGGCCGCTGGTGCGTTTAGCAGAGGGTTTGCCCCGGGAGGTTTAGGGGGCTTGGGCGGAGCGTCTTTCCCGAAGCAGGTGGCTTCCTGGGCGTTTGGGAGAAGCTGTCGCCTAACTGCAGCGTGGCGAGGGCCAACGCGAGCGTGACTTTAGCGAGAGGAGCTGATCTGCGGTGTCTGAGCTGGGGGGGGTGGGGGAGTAAGGGTAAGGAAGGGAAGAGTTGGCTTGAGCTGTGCAGAGCTCGCCGCTGTCCCTCTGTCCTTCAGGCAGAGAGGGGACTTGGCCCTTTGCGGTGCTGAGGGTGTCTGGTTTCCTTTGGAGCTGCTCGCGGAGGAGAAAGGAGAGGAGTCGAGTGGAACTGCGAGTCAAGAGTGAGCAGGAAGAGGAGACGAGGAAGAGCGGAGAGGAGGGCAGAGGAGGGCGCTCTGGGCAAAGGGGCCCTCCCTGTAAGCAGGGCTGCAGTCCCAGAAGAGCATCCCTGGCAGCTCTGGTGCCCTTGCTGCCTGTGCGCTGGGCGACCTCCCTGTAAGCAGGGCTCGGGTCTTTTGCTTTTGCTGGCCTTTTGCCGTGTTGCTCCTTTGGCTGCCTGGAGAGAGCGACGACCCTGTAAGGAGGGTGAGAGTCCCTTTCTCCGCTCCCGAGGGGGAAAGGGAGCTCGCCGGAACCCATGCCCACCCTGTAAGCAGGGGAGGGCCCTTTGCCCCCGCGGCTTTCCGCCCGCTGGCAGCCTGGCCAGCGTGACCCCCTGTAACCAGGGTGCGTCGCAGCAGTTGCCCTTTGGCGACACGCAAAGCCCCTTGGCGTGTTGAGCGCTCTGGCCTCCATGCGGCCTGGGGCCAGGTCTGAGCCTCTCCTCCTGCTCGTGGGTCCGGACTGGTCCCCTGACGCTGGCTGCCCTGGGCCCGCTTTCTCTCCTGGAAAGTCATGTTTGTGCTTGGCTGTTGTCCGTTGTCCGTTGTCCTTGTCCTTGCTGGGGTGAGTGAGCGAGCGAGTGAGCTTGTCCTGTAGGCCTCTGTTAAAAGCGCTGCAGCGTGCTTAGCTTTGACTTCCCAGGATTGAAAGAGCGGCTTTGGGCAGCGACAGAGCGGGGGTCCTCTCTCGGCCCCGGAGTTGAGGAGGGGGAGTTCAGGCATGCCCCCTCCTTCCTAGGGCAGAGCAAAGCCACTTGGTAAGAGCGTGGGCAACGGGACCCGCCCGTAGTCAGGGCGGAGGTCCCTGTGCGTGTGGCTGCCTGTCCTGCTGGCCGCCTGGCCAGCGTGGCGGCCCTGTAATCGGGGTGTCCGTCACGAGGCGTGGAGCCCTTTGTCCCCAGGAGCAGCTTGGCCTCCCTGTAAGCAGGGTTGAGGGGCCTGCCCTCCTGCAGCCTGCTGCTTTAGCCAGCCAACAGGAATGACCCCTCCCTCGCCCTTTCTAGGGGGCAGGTTGAGGAACTGCTCTGCTGGAGGGGTGCAGTCCTGCCTCCGGCGCCGCTTTTGGTGGCGGTGACCTCCCCGCAGCTGGGGTTGAGGTCCCTCCCTGGGCTCCAGAAGACACCGTGTGGTGCTGCAGCCAGGATGGCCAGCCCGTAGCTCGGGCGTAGGTCAGCAGGGGCTTGTTGCGAGTGCTGAGCTGTGGGGGGACCGCCCTGTAAGCAGGGTTGCGCTTGTCCCCTGCGCTCTGCGGCAGGTGCTCGGAGCGACCCCCAGTAAGCAGGCGGGTGTCTCGGGCCCCCGCCTTTCAGAGGTGTGGGGCCGAGATCTCTGGGGCGGGGCAGGGCAGGGCAGGGCAGGGCAGGGCAGGGCAGGGCAGGGCGGGCCCTCCCTGTAGCCAGGGCTAGGGTCCCGGCCCCCGGCCTTTGGCCAGCCTGCTCCGCTGCCTGGCTGTTGAGAGTCATTCCTGTTGCTGTGGGGGAAGGCTGAGCTCTCTGGCTCCCTGGGTGTCGTTGACCTGCCCGTAATCGAGGTCTGGGTCCCGAGCCTTTGTGCTCGGCTGGCAGCTTGTTTTGGGGTGACCACCCCGTTTAGCGGGGTCCAGGTCGGAGTGCCCCTGAGTGGGAGAAAAGGAGCCTCCCATAGCCCCGGGGACCAGGGCTGCCCTGTAGCTCAGGGACTGGCTAGTGCCCTGGGGCCCCAGGTGTTATGCACTCCTGGCAGTGGCCCGAGCCCCCGGTAAGCAGGGGTGAAGCCTCCTGGGCCACTGCTTTCCATGCCCAGCTACGTTTGCCCAGCGTGCCCGCCTCTGACCCCAGCTCCAGCCGCAGCCGGAGCGGCGCGGCGCAAGCTTCAATCAAGACTGCCGGACCCCTCGTCACCGACTCGGCAGCGGCCGCTGGTGCGTTTAGCAGAGGGTTTGCCCCGGGAGGTTTAGGGGGCTTGGGCGGAGCGTCTTTCCCGAAGCGGGTGGCTTCCTGGGCGTTTGGGAGAAGCTGTCGCCTAACTGCAGCGTGGCGAGGGCCAACGCGAGCGTGACTTTAGCGAGAGGAGCTGATCTGCGGTGTCTGAGCTGGGGGGGGTGGGGGAGTAAGGGTAAGGAAGGGAAGAGTTGGCTTGAGCTGTGCAGAGCTCGCCGCTGTCCCTCTGTCCTTCAGGCAGAGAGGGGACTTGGCCCTTTGCGGTGCTGAGGGTGTCTGGTTTCCTTTGGAGCTGCTCGCGGAGGAGAAAGGAGAGGAGTCGAGTGGAACTGCGAGTCAAGAGTGAGCAGGAAGAGGAGACGAGGAAGAGCGGAGAGGAGGGCAGAGGAGGGCGCTCTGGGCAAAGGGGCCCTCCCTGTAAGCAGGGCTGCGGTCCCAGAAGAGCATCCCTGGCAGCTCTGGTGCCCTTGCTGCCTGTGCGCTGGGCGACCTCCCTGTAAGCAGGGCTCGGGTCTTTTGCTTTTGCTGGCCTTTTGCCGTGTTGCTCCTTTGGCTGCCTGGAGAGAGCGACGACCCTGTAAGGAGGGTGAGAGTCCCTTTCTCTGCTCCCGAGGGGGAAAGGGAGCTCGCTGGAACCCATGCCCACCCTGTAAGCAGGGGAGGGCCCTTTGCCCCCGCGGCTTTCCGCCCGCTGGCAGCCTGGCCAGCGTGACCCCCTGTAACCAGGGTGCGTCGCAGCAGTTGCCCTTTGGCGACACGCAAAGCCCCTTGGCGTGTTGAGCGCTCTGGCCTCCATGCGGCCTGGGGCCAGGTCTGAGCCTCTCCTCCTGCTCGTGGGTCCGGACTGGTCCCCTGACGCTGGCTGCCCTGGGCCCGCTTTCTCTCCTGGAAAGTCATGTTTGTGCTTGGCTGTTGTCCGTTGTCCGTTGTCCTTGTCCTTGCTGGGGTGAGTGAGCGAGCGAGTGAGCTTGTCCTGTAGGCCTCTGTTAAAAGCGCTGCAGCGTGCTTAGCTTTGACTTCCCAGGATTGAAAGAGCGGCTTTGGGCAGCGACAGAGCGGGGGTCCTCTCTCGGCCCCGGAGTTGAGGAGGGGGAGTTCAGGCATGCCCCCTCCTTCCTAGGGCAGAGCAAAGCCACTTGGTAAGAGCGTGGGCAACGGGACCCGCCCGTAGTCAGGGCGGAGGTCTCTGTGCGTGTGGCTGCCTGTCCTGCTGGCCGCCTGGCCAGCGTGGCGGCCCTGTAATCGGGGTGTCCGTCACGAGGCGTGGAGCCCTTTGTCCCCAGGAGCAGCTTGGCCTCCCTGTAAGCAGGGTTGAGGGGCCTGCCCTCCTGCAGCCTGCTGCTTTAGCCAGCCAACAGGAATGACCCCTCCCTCGCCCTTTCTAGGGGGCAGGTTGAGGAACTGCTCTGCTGGAGGGGTGCAGTCCTGCCTCCGGCGCCGCTTTTGGTGGCGGTGACCTCCCCGCAGCTGGGGTTGAGGTCCCTCCCTGGGCTCCAGAAGACACCGTGTGGTGCTGCAGCCAGGATGGCCAGCCCGTAGCTCGGGCGTAGGTCAGCAGGGGCTTGTTGCGAGTGCTGAGCTGTGGGGGGACCGCCCTGTAAGCAGGGTTGCGCTTGTCCCCTGCGCTCTGCGGCAGGTGCTCGGAGCGACCCCCAGTAAGCAGGCGGGTGTCTCGGGCCCCCGCCTTTCAGAGGTGTGGGGCCGAGATCTCTGGGGCAGGGCAGGGCAGGGCAGGGCGGGGCAGGGCAGGGCAGGGCGGGCCCTCCCTGTAGCCAGGGCTAGGGTCCCGGCCCCCGGCCTTTGGCCAGCCTGCTCCGCTGCCTGGCTGTTGAGAGTCATTCCTGTTGCTGTGGGGGAAGGCTGAGCTCTCTGGCTCCCTGGGTGTCGTTGACCTGCCCGTAATCGAGGTCTGGGTCCCGAGCCTTTGTGCTCGGCTGGCAGCTTGTTTTGGGGTGACCACCCCGTTTAGCGGGGTCCAGGTCGGAGTGCCCCTGAGTGGGAGAAAAGGACCTCCCATAGCCCCGGGGACCAGGGCTGCCCTGTAGCTCAGGGACTGGCTAGTGCCCTGGGGCCCCAGGTGTTATGCACTCCTGGCAGTGGCCCGAGCCCCCGGTAAGCAGGGGTGAAGCCTCCTGGGCCACTGCTTTCCATGCCCAGCTACGTTTGCCCAGCGTGCCCGCCTCTGACCCCAGCTCCAGCCGCAGCCGGAGCGGCGCGGCGCAAGCTTCAATCAAGACTGCCGGACCCCTCGTCACCGACTCGGCAGCGGCCGCTGGTGCGTTTAGCAGAGGGTTTGCCCCGGGAGGTTTAGGGGGCTTGGGCGGAGCGTCTTTCCCGAAGCGGGTGGCTTCCTGGGCGTTTGGGAGAAGCTGTCGCCTAACTGCAGCGTGGCGAGGGCCAATGCGAGCGTGACTTTAGCGAGAGGAGCTGATCTGCGATGTCTGAGCTGGGGGGGTGGGGGGGGTGGGGGGTGGAGGGGGCTGCAGTGCGGTCGTTGGTGGGGGGGGGAGGGGGCGCGAGGGAGGAGGGAAGAGGAGGCACACACCTTGCCCTTGTAGTGAGCTGCAGGAGTGGTGCTCCAAGAGTCAGGCCTTGCCTGGGTGTCGGGGTGTGGGCTTGGCCCTTTGCGGTGCTGAGGGTGTCTGGTTTCCTTTGGAGCTGCTCGCGGAGGAGAAAGGAGAGGAGTCGAGTGGAACTGCGAGTCAAGAGTGAGCAAGAGGAGGAGACGAGGAAGAGCGGAGAGGAGGGCAGAGGAGGGCGCTCTGGGCCAAGAGACCCCCCTGTAAGCAGAGCTGTGGTCACGTGAGGGCATCCCTGGCATTGTCGGGATGGTTTGGGTTGCTTTGGAGAAGGTACTTGCTGAGTACCGTTCCCTAGGCTTTTGGAAGAGTTTGCAATGTGGTGGTAAGGGGGCCTCCCTTCCCAATTCCAGCCGGAGCGGCGCGGCGCAAGCTTCAGTCAAGACTGCCGGACCCCTCGTCACCGACTCGGCAGCGGCCGCTGGTGCGTTTAGCAGAGGGTTTGCCCCGGGAGGTTTAGGGGGCTTGGGCGGAGCGTCTTTCCCGAAGCGGGTGGCTTCCTGGGCGTTTGGGAGAAGCTGTCGCCTAACTGCAGCGTGGCGAGGGCCAACGCGAGCGTGACTTTAGCGAGAGGAGCTGATCTGCGGTGTCTGAGCTGGGGGGGGTGGGGGAGTAAGGGTAAGGAAGGGAAGAGTTGGCTTGAGCTGTGCAGAGCTCGCCGCTGTCCCTCTGTCCTTCAGGCAGAGAGGGGACTTGGCCCTTTGCGGTGCTGAGGGTGTCTGGTTTCCTTTGGAGCTGCTCGCGGAGGAGAAAGGAGAGGAGTCGAGTGGAACTGCGAGTCAAGAGTGAGCAGGAAGAGGAGACGAGGAAGAGCGGAGAGGAGGGCAGAGGAGGGCGCTCTGGGCAAAGGGGCCCTCCCTGTAAGCAGGGCTGCAGTCCCAGAAGAGCATCCCTGGCAGCTCTGGTGCCCTTGCTGCCTGTGCGCTGGGCGACCTCCCTGTAAGCAGGGCTCGGGTCTTTTGCTTTTGCTGGCCTTTTGCCGTGTTGCTCCTTTGGCTGCCTGGAGAGAGCGACGACCCTGTAAGGAGGGTGAGAGTCCCTTTCTCCGCTCCCGAGGGGGAAAGGGAGCTCGCCGGAACCCATGCCCACCCTGTAAGCAGGGGAGGGCCCTTTGCCCCCGCGGCTTTCCGCCCGCTGGCAGCCTGGCCAGCGTGACCCCCTGTAACCAGGGTGCGTCGCAGCAGTTGCCCTTTGGCGACACGCAAAGCCCCTTGGCGTGTTGAGCGCTCTGGCCTCCATGCGGCCTGGGGCCAGGTCTGAGCCTCTCCTCCTGCTCGTGGGTCCGGACTGGTCCCCTGACGCTGGCTGCCCTGGGCCCGCTTTCTCTCCTGGAAAGTCATGTTTGTGCTTGGCTGTTGTCCGTTGTCCGTTGTCCGTTGTCCTTGCTGGGGTGAGTGAGCGAGCGAGTGAGCTTGTCCTGTAGGCCTCTGTTAAAAGCGCTGCAGCGTGCTTAGCTTTGACTTCCCAGGATTGAAAGAGCGGCTTTGGGCAGCGACAGAGCGGGGGTCCTCTCTCGGCCCCGGAGTTGAGGAGGGGGAGTTCAGGCATGCCCCCTCCTTCCTAGGGCAGAGCAAAGCCACTTGGTAAGAGCGTGGGCAACGGGACCCGCCCGTAGTCAGGGCGGAGGTCTCTGTGCGTGTGGCTGCCTGTCCTGCTGGCCGCCTGGCCAGCGTGGCGGCCCTGTAATCGGGGTGTCCGTCACGAGGCGTGGAGCCCTTTGTCCCCAGGAGCAGCTTGGCCTCCCTGTAAGCAGGGTTGAGGGGCCTGCCCTCCTGCAGCCTGCTGCTTTAGCCAGCCAACAGGAATGACCCCTCCCTCGCCCTTTCTAGGGGGCAGGTTGAGGAACTGCTCTGCTGGAGGGGTGCAGTCCTGCCTCCGGCGCCGCTTTTGGTGGCGGTGACCTCCCCGCAGCTGGGGTTGAGGTCCCTCCCTGGGCTCCAGAAGACACCGTGTGGTGCTGCAGCCAGGATGGCCAGCCCGTAGCTCGGGCGTAGGTCAGCAGGGGCTTGTTGCGAGTGCTGAGCTGTGGGGGGACCGCCCTGTAAGCAGGGTTGCGCTTGTCCCCTGCGCTCTGCGGCAGGTGCTCGGAGCGACCCCCAGTAAGCAGGCGGGTGTCTCGGGCCCCCGCCTTTCAGAGGTGTGGGGCCGAGATCTCTGGGGCAGGGCAGGGCAGGGCAGGGCGGGGCAGGGCAGGGCAGGGCGGGCCCTCCCTGTAGCCAGGGCTAGGGTCCCGGCCCCCGGCCTTTGGCCAGCCTGCTCCGCTGCCTGGCTGTTGAGAGTCATTCCTGTTGCTGTGGGGGAAGGCTGAGCTCTCTGGCTCCCTGGGTGTCGTTGACCTGCCCGTAATCGAGGTCTGGGTCCCGAGCCTTTGTGCTCGGCTGGCAGCTTGTTTTGGGGTGACCACCCCGTTTAGCGGGGTCCAGGTCGGAGTGCCCCTGAGTGGGAGAAAAGGAGCCTCCCATAGCCCCGGGGACCAGGGCTGCCCTGTAGCTCAGGGACTGGCTAGTGCCCTGGGGCCCCAGGTGTTATGCACTCCTGGCAGTGGCCCGAGCCCCCGGTAAGCAGGGGTGAAGCCTCCTGGGCCACTGCTTTCCATGCCCAGCTACGTTTGCCCAGCGTGCCCGCCTCTGACCCCAGCTCCAGCCGCAGCCGGAGCGGCGCGGCGCAAGCTTCAATCAAGACTGCCGGACCCCTCGTCACCGACTCGGCAGCGGCCGCTGGTGCGTTTAGCAGAGGGTTTGCCCCGGGAGGTTTAGGGGGCTTGGGCGGAGCGTCTTTCCCAAAGCGGGTGGCTTCCTGGGCGTTTGGGAGAAGCTGTCGCCTAACTGCAGCGTGGCGAGGGCCAATGCGAGCGTGACTTTAGTGAGAGGAGCTGATCTGCGGTGTCTGAGCTGGGGGGGTGGGGGGGGTGGGGGGTGGAGGGGGCTGCGGTGCGGTCGTTGGTGGGGGGGGAGGGGGCGCGAGGGAGGAGGGAAGAGGAGGCACACACCTTGCCCTTGTAGTGAGCTGCAGGAGTGGTGCTCCAAGAGTCAGGCCTTGCCTGGGTGTCGGGGTGTGGGCTTGGCCCTTTGCGGTGCTGAGGGTGTCTGGTTTCCTTTGGAGCTGCTCGCGGAGGAGAAAGGAGAGGAGTCGAGTGGAACTGCGAGTCAAGAGTGAGCAAGAGGAGGAGACGAGGAAGAGCGGAGAGGAGGGCAGAGGAGGGCGCTCTGGGCCAAGAGACCCCCCTGTAAGCAGAGCTGCGGTCACGTGAGGGCATCCCTGGCATTGTCGGGATGGTTTGGGTTGCTTTGGAGAAGGTACTTGCTGAGTACCGTTCCCTAGGCTTTTGGAAGAGTTTGCAATGTGGTGGTAAGGGGGCCTCCCTTCCCAATTCCAGCCGGAGCGGCGCGGCGCAAGCTTCAGTCAAGACTGCCGGACCCCTCGTCACCGACTCGGCAGCGGCCGCTGGTGCGTTTAGCAGAGGGTTTGCCCCGGGAGGTTTAGGGGGCTTGGGCGGAGCGTCTTTCCCGAAGCGGGTGGCTTCCTGGGCGTTTGGGAGAAGCTGTCGCCTAACTGCAGCGTGGCGAGGGCCAACGCGAGCGTGACTTTAGCGAGAGGAGCTGATCTGCGGTGTCTGAGCTGGGGGGGCTGGGGGAGTAAGGGTAAGGAAGGGAAGAGTTGGCTTGAGCTGTGCAGAGCTCGCCGCTGTCCCTCTGTCCTTCAGGCAGAGAGGGGACTTGGCCCTTTGCGGTGCTGAGGGTGTCTGGTTTCCTTTGGAGCTGCTCGCGGAGGAGAAAGGAGAGGAGTCGAGTGGAACTGCGAGTCAAGAGTGAGCAGGAAGAGGAGACGAGGAAGAGCGGAGAGGAGGGCAGAGGAGGGCGCTCTGGGCAAAGGGGCCCTCCCTGTAAGCAGGGCTGCGGTCCCAGAAGAGCATCCCTGGCAGCTCTGGTGCCCTTGCTGCCTGTGCGCTGGGCGACCTCCCTGTAAGCAGGGCTCGGGTCTTTTGCTTTTGCTGGCCTTTTGCCGTGTTGCTCCTTTGGCTGCCTGGAGAGAGCGACGACCCTGTAAGGAGGGTGAGAGTCCCTTTCTCCGCTCCCGAGGGGGAAAGGGAGCTCGCCGGAACCCATGCCCACCCTGTAAGCAGGGGAGGGCCCTTTGCCCCCGCGGCTTTCCGCCCGCTGGCAGCCTGGCCAGCGTGACCCCCTGTAACCAGGGTGCGTCGCAGCAGTTGCCCTTTGGCGACACGCAAAGCCCCTTGGCGTGTTGAGCGCTCTGGCCTCCATGCGGCCTGGGGCCAGGTCTGAGCCTCTCCTCCTGCTCGTGGGTCCGGACTGGTCCCCTGACGCTGGCTGCCCTGGGCCCGCTTTCTCTCCTGGAAAGTCATGTTTGTGCTTGGCTGTTGTCCGTTGTCCGTTGTCCTTGTCCTTGCTGGGGTGAGTGAGCGAGCGAGTGAGCTTGTCCTGTAGGCCTCTGTTAAAAGCGCTGCAGCGTGCTTAGCTTTGACTTCCCAGGATTGAAAGAGCGGCTTTGGGCAGCGACAGAGCGGGGGTCCTCTCTCGGCCCCGGAGTTGAGGAGGGGGAGTTCAGGCATGCCCCCTCCTTCCTAGGGCAGAGCAAAGCCACTTGGTAAGAGCGTGGGCAACGGGACCCGCCCGTAGTCAGGGCGGAGGTCTCTGTGCGTGTGGCTGCCTGTCCTGCTGGCCGCCTGGCCAGCGTGGCGGCCCTGTAATCGGGGTGTCCGTCACGAGGCGTGGAGCCCTTTGTCCCCAGGAGCAGCTTGGCCTCCCTGTAAGCAGGGTTGAGGGGCCTGCCCTCCTGCAGCCTGCTGCTTTAGCCAGCCAACAGGAATGACCCCTCCCTCGCCCTTTCTAGGGGGCAGGTTGAGGAACTGCTCTGCTGGAGGGGTGCAGTCCTGCCTCCGGCGCCGCTTTTGGTGGCGGTGACCTCCCCGCAGCTGGGGTTGAGGTCCCTCCCTGGGCTCCAGAAGACACCGTGTGGTGCTGCAGCCAGGATGGCCAGCCCGTAGCTCGGGCGTAGGTCAGCAGGGGCTTGTTGCGAGTGCTGAGCTGTGGGGGGACCGCCCTGTAAGCAGGGTTGCGCTTGTCCCCTGCGCTCTGCGGCAGGTGCTCGGAGCGACCCCCAGTAAGCAGGCGGGTGTCTCGGGCCCCCGCCTTTCAGAGGTGTGGGGCCGAGATCTCTGGGGCAGGGCAGGGCGGGGCAGGGCAGGGCAGGGCGGGCCCTCCCTGTAGCCAGGGCTAGGGTCCCGGCCCCCGTCCTTTGGCCAGCCTGCTCCGCTGCCTGGCTGTTGAGAGTCATTCCTGTTGCTGTGGGGGAAGGCTGAGCTCTCTGGCTCCCTGGGTGTCGTTGACCTGCCCGTAATCGAGGTCTGGGTCCCGAGCCTTTGTGCTCGGCTGGCAGCTTGTTTTGGGGTGACCACCCCGTTTAGCGGGGTCCAGGTCGGAGTGCCCCTGAGTGGGAGAAAAGGACCTCCCATAGCCCCGGGGACCAGGGCTGCCCTGTAGCTCAGGGACTGGCTAGTGCCCTGGGGCCCCAGGTGTTATGCACTCCTGGCAGTGGCCCGAGCCCCCGGTAAGCAGGGGTGAAGCCTCCTGGGCCACTGCTTTCCATGCCCAGCTACGTTTGCCCAGCGTGCCCGCCTCTGACCCCAGCTCCAGCCGCAGCCGGAGCGGCGCGGCGCAAGCTTCAATCAAGACTGCCGGACCCCTCGTCACCGACTAGGCAGCGGCCGCTGGTGCGTTTAGCAGAGGGTTTGCCCCGGGAGGTTTAGGGGGCTTGGGCGGAGCGTCTTTCCCGAAGCGGGTGGCTTCCTGGGCGTTTGGGAGAAGCTGTCGCCTAACTGCAGCGTGGCGAGGGCCAATGCGAGCGTGACTTTAGCGAGAGGAGCTGATCTGCGATGTCTGAGCTGGGGGGGTGGGGGGGGTGGGGGGTGGAGGGGGCTGCAGTGCGGTCGTTGGTGGGGGGGGGAGGGGGCGCGAGGGAGGAGGGAAGAGGAGGCACACACCTTGCCCTTGTAGTGAGCTGCAGGAGTGGTGCTCCAAGAGTCAGGCCTTGCCTGGGTGTCGGGGTGTGGGCTTGGCCCTTTGCGGTGCTGAGGGTGTCTGGTTTCCTTTGGAGCTGCTCGCGGAGGAGAAAGGAGAGGAGTCGAGTGGAACTGCGAGTCAAGAGTGAGCAAGAGGAGGAGACGAGGAAGAGCGGAGAGGAGGGCAGAGGAGGGCGCTCTGGGCCAAGAGACCCCCCTGTAAGCAGAGCTGCGGTCACGTGAGGGCATCCCTGGCATTGTCGGGATGGTTTGGGTTGCTTTGGAGAAGGTACTTGCTGAGTACCGTTCCCTAGGCTTTTGGAAGAGTTTGCAATGTGGTGGTAAGGGGGCCTCCCTTCCCAATTCCAGCCGGAGCGGCGCGGCGCAAGCTTCAGTCAAGACTGCCGGACCCCTCGTCACCGACTCGGCAGCGGCCGCTGGTGCGTTTAGCAGAGGGTTTGCCCCGGGAGGTTTAGGGGGCTTGGGCGGAGCGTCTTTCCCGAAGCGGGTGGCTTCCTGGGCGTTTGGGAGAAGCTGTCGCCTAACTGCAGCGTGGCGAGGGCCAACGCGAGCGTGACTTTAGCGAGAGGAGCTGATCTGCGGTGTCTGAGCTGGGGGGGGTGGGGGAGTAAGGGTAAGGAAGGGAAGAGTTGGCTTGAGCTGTGCAGAGCTCGCCGCTGTCCCTCTGTCCTTCAGGCAGAGAGGGGACTTGGCCCTTTGCGGTGCTGAGGGTGTCTGGTTTCCTTTGGAGCTGCTCGCGGAGGAGAAAGGAGAGGAGTCGAGTGGAACTGCGAGTCAAGAGTGAGCAGGAAGAGGAGACGAGGAAGAGCGGAGAGGAAGGCAGAGGAGGGCGCTCTGGGCAAAGGGGCCCTCCCTGTAAGCAGGGCTGCAGTCCCAGAAGAGCATCCCTGGCAGCTCTGGTGCCCTTGCTGCCTGTGCGCTGGGCGACCTCCCTGTAAGCAGGGCTCGGGTCTTTTGCTTTTGCTGGCCTTTTGCCGTGTTGCTCCTTTGGCTGCCTGGAGAGAGCGACGACCCTGTAAGGAGGGTGAGAGTCCCTTTCTCCGCTCCCGAGGGGGAAAGGGAGCTCGCTGGAACCCATGCCCACCCTGTAAGCAGGGGAGGGCCCTTTGCCCCTGCGGCTTTCCGCCCGCTGGCAGCCTGGCCAGCGTGACCCCCTGTAACCAGGGTGCGTCGCAGCAGTTGCCCTTTGGCGACACGCAAAGCCCCTTGGCGTGTTGAGCGCTCTGGCCTCCATGCGGCCTGGGGCCAGGTCTGAGCCTCTCCTCCTGCTCGTGGGTCCGGACTGGTCCCCTGACGCTGGCTGCCCTGGGCCCGCTTTCTCTCCTGGAAAGTCATGTTTGTGCTTGGCTGTTGTCCGTTGTCCGTTGTCCTTGTCCTTGCTGGGGTGAGTGAGCGAGCGAGTGAGCTTGTCCTGTAGGCCTCTGTTAAAAGCGCTGCAGCGTGCTTAGCTTTGACTTCCCAGGATTGAAAGAGCGGCTTTGGGCAGCGACAGAGCGGGGGTCCTCTCTCGGCCCCGGAGTTGAGGAGGGGGAGTTCAGGCATGCCCCCTCCTTCCTAGGGCAGAGCAAAGCCACTTGGTAAGAGCGTGGGCAACGGGACCCGCCCGTAGTCAAGGCGGAGGTCTCTGTGCGTGTGGCTGCCTGTCCTGCTGGCCGCCTGGCCAGCGTGGCGGCCCTGTAATCGGGGTGTCCGTCACGAGGCGTGGAGCCCTTTGTCCCCAGGAGCAGCTTGGCCTCCCTGTAAGCAGGGTTGAGGGGCCTGCCCTCCTGCAGCCTGCTGCTTTAGCCAGCCAACAGGAATGACCCCTCCCTCGCCCTTTCTAGGGGGCAGGTTGAGGAACTGCTCTGCTGGAGGGGTGCAGTCCTGCCTCCGGCGCCGCTTTTGGTGGCGGTGACCTCCCCGCAGCTGGGGTTGAGGTCCCTCCCTGGGCTCCAGAAGACACCGTGTGGTGCTGCAGCCAGGATGGCCAGCCCGTAGCTCGGGCGTAGGTCAGCAGGGGCTTGTTGCGAGTGCTGAGCTGTGGGGGGACCGCCCTGTAAGCAGGGTTGCGCTTGTCCCCTGCGCTCTGCGGCAGGTGCTCGGAGCGACCCCCAGTAAGCAGGCGGGTGTCTCGGGCCCCCGCCTTTCAGAGGTGTGGGGCCGAGATCTCTGGGGCAGGGCAGGGCAGGGCAGGGCAGGGCAGGGCGGGGCAGGGCAGGGCAGGGCGGGCCCTCCCTGTAGCCAGGGCTAGGGTCCCGGCCCCCGTCCTTTGGCCAGCCTGCTCCGCTGCCTGGCTGTTGAGAGTCATTCCTGTTGCTGTGGGGGAAGGCTGAGCTCTCTGGCTCCCTGGGTGTCGTTGACCTGCCCGTAATCGAGGTCTGGGTCCCGAGCCTTTGTGCTCGGCTGGCAGCTTGTTTTGGGGTGACCACCCCGTTTAGCGGGGTCCAGGTCGGAGTGCCCCTGAGTGGGAGAAAAGGAGCCTCCCATAGCCCCGGGGACCAGGGCTGCCCTGTAGCTCAGGGACTGGCTAGTGCCCTGGGGCCCCAGGTGTTATGCACTCCTGGCAGTGGCCCGAGCCCCCGGTAAGCAGGGGTGAAGCCTCCTGGGCCACTGCTTTCCATGCCCAGCTACGTTTGCCCAGCGTGCCCGCCTCTGACCCCAGCTCCAGCCGCAGCCGGAGCGGCGCGGCGCAAGCTTCAATCAAGACTGCCGGACCCCTCGTCACCGACTCGGCAGCGGCCGCTGGTGCGTTTAGCAGAGGGTTTGCCCCGGGAGGTTTAGGGGGCTTGGGCGGAGCGTCTTTCCCAAAGCGGGTGGCTTCCTGGGCGTTTGGGAGAAGCTGTCGCCTAACTGCAGCGTGGCGAGGGCCAATGCGAGCGTGACTTTAGCGAGAGGAGCTGATCTGCGGTGTCTGAGCTGGGGGGGTGGGGGGGGTGGGGGGTGGAGGGGGCTGCAGTGCGGTCGTTGGTGGGGGGGGGAGGGGGCGCGAGGGAGGAGGGAAGAGGAGGCACACACCTTGCCCTTGTAGTGAGCTGCAGGAGTGGTGCTCCAAGAGTCAGGCCTTGCCTGGGTGTCGGGGTGTGGGCTTGGCCCTTTGCGGTGCTGAGGGTGTCTGGTTTCCTTTGGAGCTGCTCGCGGAGGAGAAAGGAGAGGAGTCGAGTGGAACTGCGAGTCAAGAGTGAGCAAGAGGAGGAGATGAGGAAGAGCGGAGAGGAGGGCAGAGGAGGGCGCTCTGGGCCAAGAGACCCCCCTGTAAGCAGAGCTGCGGTCACGTGAGGGCATCCCTGGCATTGTCGGGATGGTTTGGGTTGCTTTGGAGAAGGTACTTGCTGAGTACCGTTCCCTAGGCTTTTGGAAGAGTTTGCAATGTGGTGGTAAGGGGGCCTCCCTTCCCAATTCCAGCCGGAGCGGCGCGGCGCAAGCTTCAGTCAAGACTGCCGGACCCCTCGTCACCGACTCGGCAGCGGCCGCTGGTGCGTTTAGCAGAGGGTTTGCCCCGGGAGGTTTAGGGGGCTTGGGCGGAGCGTCTTTCCCGAAGCGGGTGGCTTCCTGGGCGTTTGGGAGAAGCTGTCGCCTAACTGCAGCGTGGCGAGGGCCAACGCGAGCGTGACTTTAGCGAGAGGAGCTGATCTGCGGTGTCTGAGCTGGGGGGGCTGGGGGAGTAAGGGTAAGGAAGGGAAGAGTTGGCTTGAGCTGTGCAGAGCTCGCCGCTGTCCCTCTGTCCTTCAGGCAGAGAGGGGACTTGGCCCTTTGCGGTGCTGAGGGTGTCTGGTTTCCTTTGGAGCTGCTCGCGGAGGAGAAAGGAGAGGAGTCGAGTGGAACTGCGAGTCAAGAGTGAGCAGGAAGAGGAGACGAGGAAGAGCGGAGAGGAGGGCAGAGGAGGGCGCTCTGGGCAAAGGGGCCCTCCCTGTAAGCAGGGCTGCGGTCCCAGAAGAGCATCCCTGGCAGCTCTGGTGCCCTTGCTGCCTGTGCGCTGGGCGACCTCCCTGTAAGCAGGGCTCGGGTCTTTTGCTTTTGCTGGCCTTTTGCCGTGTTGCTCCTTTGGCTGCCTGGAGAGAGCGACGACCCTGTAAGGAGGGTGAGAGTCCCTTTCTCCGCTCCCGAGGGGGAAAGGGAGCTCGCCGGAACCCATGCCCACCCTGTAAGCAGGGGAGGGCCCTTTGCCCCCGCGGCTTTCCGCCCGCTGGCAGCCTGGCCAGCGTGACCCCCTGTAACCAGGGTGCGTCGCAGCAGTTGCCCTTTGGCGACACGCAAAGCCCCTTGGCGTGTTGAGCGCTCTGGCCTCCATGCGGCCTGGGGCCAGGTCTGAGCCTCTCCTCCTGCTCGTGGGTCCGGACTGGTCCCCTGACGCTGGCTGCCCTGGGCCCGCTTTCTCTCCTGGAAAGTCATGTTTGTGCTTGGCTGTTGTCCGTTGTCCGTTGTCCTTGTCCTTGCTGGGGTGAGTGAGCGAGCGAGTGAGCTTGTCCTGTAGGCCTCTGTTAAAAGCGCTGCAGCGTGCTTAGCTTTGACTTCCCAGGATTGAAAGAGCGGCTTTGGGCAGCGACAGAGCGGGGGTCCTCTCTCGGCCCCGGAGTTGAGGAGGGGGAGTTCAGGCATGCCCCCTCCTTCCTAGGGCAGAGCAAAGCCACTTGGTAAGAGCGTGGGCAACGGGACCCGCCCGTAGTCAGGGCGGAGGTCCCTGTGCGTGTGGCTGCCTGTCCTGCTGGCCGCCTGGCCAGCGTGGCGGCCCTGTAATCGGGGTGTCCGTCACGAGGCGTGGAGCCCTTTGTCCCCAGGAGCAGCTTGGCCTCCCTGTAAGCAGGGTTGAGGGGCCTGCCCTCCTGCAGCCTGCTGCTTTAGCCAGCCAACAGGAATGACCCCTCCCTCGCCCTTTCTAGGGGGCAGGTTGAGGAACTGCTCTGCTGGAGGGGTGCAGTCCTGCCTCCGGCGCCGCTTTTGGTGGCGGTGACCTCCCCGCAGCTGGGGTTGAGGTCCCTCCCTGGGCTCCAGAAGACACCGTGTGGTGCTGCAGCCAGGATGGCCAGCCCGTAGCTCGGGCGTAGGTCAGCAGGGGCTTGTTGCGAGTGCTGAGCTGTGGGGGGACCGCCCTGTAAGCAGGGTTGCGCTTGTCCCCTGCGCTCTGCGGCAGGTGCTCGGAGCGACCCCCAGTAAGCAGGCGGGTGTCTCGGGCCCCCGCCTTTCAGAGGTGTGGGGCCGAGATCTCTGGGGCGGGGCAGGGCAGGGCAGGGCAGGGCAGGGCAGGGCAGGGCGGGCCCTCCCTGTAGCCAGGGCTAGGGTCCCGGCCCCCGGCCTTTGGCCAGCCTGCTCCGCTGCCTGGCTGTTGAGAGTCATTCCTGTTGCTGTGGGGGAAGGCTGAGCTCTCTGGCTCCCTGGGTGTCGTTGACCTGCCCGTAATCGAGGTCTGGGTCCCGAGCCTTTGTGCTCGGCTGGCAGCTTGTTTTGGGGTGACCACCCCGTTTAGCGGGGTCCAGGTCGGAGTGCCCCTGAGTGGGAGAAAAGGAGCCTCCCATAGCCCCGGGGACCAGGGCTGCCCTGTAGCTCAGGGACTGGCTAGTGCCCTGGGGCCCCAGGTGTTATGCACTCCTGGCAGTGGCCCGAGCCCCCGGTAAGCAGGGGTGAAGCCTCCTGGGCCACTGCTTTCCATGCCCAGCTACGTTTGCCCAGCGTGCCCGCCTCTGACCCCAGCTCCAGCCGCAGCCGGAGCGGCGCGGCGCAAGCTTCAATCAAGACTGCCGGACCCCTCGTCACGGATTCGGCAGCGGCCGCTGGTGCGTTTAGCAGAGGGTTTGCCCCGGGAGGTTTAGGGGGCTTGGGCGGAGCGTCTTTCCCGAAGCGGGTGGCTTCCTGGGCGTTTGGGAGAAGCTGTCGCCTAACTGCAGCGTGGCGAGGGCCAATGCGAGCGTGACTTTAGCGAGAGGAGCTGATCTGCGGTGTCTGAGCTGGGGGGGTGGGGGGGGTGGGGGGTGGAGGGGGCTGCGGTGCGGTCGTTGGTGGGGGGGGGAGGGGGCGCGAGGGAGGAGGGAAGAGGAGGCACACACCTTGCCCTTGTAGTGAGCTGCAGGAGTGGTGCTCCAAGAGTCAGGCCTTGCCTGGGTGTCGAGGTGTGGGCTTGGCCCTTTGCGGTGCTGAGGGTGTCTGGTTTCCTTTGGAGCTGCTCGCGGAGGAGAAAGGAGAGGAGTCGAGTGGAACTGCGAGTCAAGAGTGAGCAAGAGGAGGAGACGAGGAAGAGCGGAGAGGAGGGCAGAGGAGGGCGCTCTGGGCCAAGAGACCCCCCTGTAAGCAGAGCTGCGGTCACGTGAGGGCATCCCTGGCATTGTCGGGATGGTTTGGGTTGCTTTGGAGAAGGTACTTGCTGAGTACCGTTCCCTAGGCTTTTGGAAGAGTTTGCAATGTGGTGGTAAGGGGGCCTCCCTTCCCAATTCCAGCCGGAGCGGCGCGGCGCAAGCTTCAGTCAAGACTGCCGGACCCCTCGTCACCGACTCGGCAGCGGCCGCTGGTGCGTTTAGCAGAGGGTTTGCCCCGGGAGGTTTAGGGGGCTTGGGCGGAGCGTCTTTCCCGAAGCGGGTGGCTTCCTGGGCGTTTGGGAGAAGCTGTCGCCTAACTGCAGCGTGGCGAGGGCCAACGCGAGCGTGACTTTAGCGAGAGGAGCTGATCTGCGGTGTCTGAGCTGGGGGGGGTGGGGGAGTAAGGGTAAGGAAGGGAAGAGTTGGCTTGAGCTGTGCAGAGCTCGCCGCTGTCCCTCTGTCCTTCAGGCAGAGAGGGGACTTGGCCCTTTGCGGTGCTGAGGGTGTCTGGTTTCCTTTGGAGCTGCTCGCGGAGGAGAAAGGAGAGGAGTCGAGTGGAACTGCGAGTCAAGAGTGAGCAGGAAGAGGAGACGAGGAAGAGCGGAGAGGAGGGCAGAGGAGGGCGCTCTGGGCAAAGGGGCCCTCCCTGTAAGCAGGGCTGCGGTCCCAGAAGAGCATCCCTGGCAGCTCTGGTGCCCTTGCTGCCTGTGCGCTGGGCGACCTCCCTGTAAGCAGGGCTCGGGTCTTTTGCTTTTGCTGGCCTTTTGCCGTGTTGCTCCTTTGGCTGCCTGGAGAGAGCGACGACCCTGTAAGGAGGGTGAGAGTCCCTTTCTCCGCTCCCGAGGGGGAAAGGGAGCTCGCCGGAACCCATGCCCACCCTGTAAGCAGGGGAGGGCCCTTTGCCCCCGCGGCTTTCCGCCCGCTGGCAGCCTGGCCAGCGTGACCCCCTGTAACCAGGGTGCGTCGCAGCAGTTGCCCTTTGGCGACACGCAAAGCCCCTTGGCGTGTTGAGCGCTCTGGCCTCCATGCGGCCTGGGGCCAGGTCTGAGCCTCTCCTCCTGCTCGTGGGTCCGGACTGGTCCCCTGACGCTGGCTGCCCTGGGCCCGCTTTCTCTCCTGGAAAGTCATGTTTGTGCTTGGCTGTTGTCCGTTGTCCGTTGTCCTTGTCCTTGCTGGGGTGAGTGAGCGAGCGAGTGAGCTTGTCCTGTAGGCCTCTGTTAAAAGCGCTGCAGCGTGCTTAGCTTTGACTTCCCAGGATTGAAAGAGCGGCTTTGGGCAGCGACAGAGCGGGGGTCCTCTCTCGGCCCCGGAGTTGAGGAGGGGGAGTTCAGGCATGCCCCCTCCTTCCTAGGGCAGAGCAAAGCCACTTGGTAAGAGCGTGGGCAACGGGACCCGCCCGTAGTCAGGGCGGAGGTCCCTGTGCGTGTGGCTGCCTGTCCTGCTGGCCGCCTGGCCAGCGTGGCGGCCCTGTAATCGGGGTGTCCGTCACGAGGCGTGGAGCCCTTTGTCCCCAGGAGCAGCTTGGCCTCCCTGTAAGCAGGGTTGAGGGGCCTGCCCTCCTGCAGCCTGCTGCTTTAGCCAGCCAACAGGAATGACCCCTCCCTCGCCCTTTCTAGGGGGCAGGTTGAGGAACTGCTCTGCTGGAGGGGTGCAGTCCTGCCTCCGGCGCCGCTTTTGGTGGCGGTGACCTCCCCGCAGCTGGGGTTGAGGTCCCTCCCTGGGCTCCAGAAGACACCGTGTGGTGCTGCAGCCAGGATGGCCAGCCCGTAGCTCGGGCGTAGGTCAGCAGGGGCTTGTTGCGAGTGCTGAGCTGTGGGGGGACCGCCCTGTAAGCAGGGTTGCGCTTGTCCCCTGCGCTCTGCGGCAGGTGCTCGGAGCGACCCCCAGTAAGCAGGCGGGTGTCTCGGGCCCCCGCCTTTCAGAGGTGTGGGGCCGAGATCTCTGGGGCGGGGCAGGGCAGGGCAGGGCAGGGCAGGGCAGGGCAGGGCGGGCCCTCCCTGTAGCCAGGGCTAGGGTCCCGGCCCCCGGCCTTTGGCCAGCCTGCTCCGCTGCCTGGCTGTTGAGAGTCATTCCTGTTGCTGTGGGGGAAGGCTGAGCTCTCTGGCTCCCTGGGTGTCGTTGACCTGCCCGTAATCGAGGTCTGGGTCCCGAGCCTTTGTGCTCGGCTGGCAGCTTGTTTTGGGGTGACCACCCCGTTTAGCGGGGTCCAGGTCGGAGTGCCCCTGAGTGGGAGAAAAGGAGCCTCCCATAGCCCCGGGGACCAGGGCTGCCCTGTAGCTCAGGGACTGGCTAGTGCCCTGGGGCCCCAGGTGTTATGCACTCCTGGCAGTGGCCCGAGCCCCCGGTAAGCAGGGGTGAAGCCTCCTGGGCCACTGCTTTCCATGCCCAGCTACGTTTGCCCAGCGTGCCCGCCTCTGACCCCAGCTCCAGCCGCAGCCGGAGCGGCGCGGCGCAAGCTTCAATCAAGACTGCCGGACCCCTCGTCACGGATTCGGCAGCGGCCGCTGGTGCGTTTAGCAGAGGGTTTGCCCCGGGAGGTTTAGGGGGCTTGGGCGGAGCGTCTTTCCCGAAGCGGGTGGCTTCCTGGGCGTTTGGGAGAAGCTGTCGCCTAACTGCAGCGTGGCGAGGGCCAATGCGAGCGTGACTTTAGCGAGAGGAGCTGATCTGCGATGTCTGAGCTGGGGGGGTGGGGGGGGTGGGGGGTGGAGGGGGCTGCGGTGCGGTCGTTGGTGGGGGGGGGAGGGGGCGCGAGGGAGGAGGGAAGAGGAGGCACACACCTTGCCCTTGTAGTGAGCTGCAGGAGTGGTGCTCCAAGAGTCAGGCCTTGCCTGGGTGTCGGGGTGTGGGCTTGGCCCTTTGCGGTGCTGAGGGTGTCTGGTTTCCTTTGGAGCTGCTCGCGGAGGAGAAAGGAGAGGAGTCGAGTGGAACTGCGAGTCAAGAGTGAGCAAGAGGAGGAGACGAGGAAGAGCGGAGAGGAGGGCAGAGGAGGGCGCTCTGGGCCAAGAGACCCCCCTGTAAGCAGAGCTGCGGTCACGTGAGGGCATCCCTGGCATTGTCGGGATGGTTTGGGTTGCTTTGGAGAAGGTACTTGCTGAGTACCGTTCCCTAGGCTTTTGGAAGAGTTTGCAATGTGGTGGTAAGGGGGCCTCCCTTCCCAATTCCAGCCGGAGCGGCGCGGCGCAAGCTTCAGTCAAGACTGCCGGACCCCTCGTCACCGACTCGGCAGCGGCCGCTGGTGCGTTTAGCAGAGGGTTTGCCCCGGGAGGTTTAGGGGGCTTGGGCGGAGCGTCTTTCCCGAAGCGGGTGGCTTCCTGGGCGTTTGGGAGAAGCTGTCGCCTAACTGCAGCGTGGCGAGGGCCAACGCGAGCGTGACTTTAGCGAGAGGAGCTGATCTGCGGTGTCTGAGCTGGGGGGGGTGGGGGAGTAAGGGTAAGGAAGGGAAGAGTTGGCTTGAGCTGTGCAGAGCTCGCCGCTGTCCCTCTGTCCTTCAGGCAGAGAGGGGACTTGGCCCTTTGCGGTGCTGAGGGTGTCTGGTTTCCTTTGGAGCTGCTCGCGGAGGAGAAAGGAGAGGAGTCGAGTGGAACTGCGAGTCAAGAGTGAGCAGGAAGAGGAGACGAGGAAGAGCGGAGAGGAGGGCAGAGGAGGGCGCTCTGGGCAAAGGGGCCCTCCCTGTAAGCAGGGCTGCGGTCCCAGAAGAGCATCCCTGGCAGCTCTGGTGCCCTTGCTGCCTGTGCGCTGGGCGACCTCCCTGTAAGCAGGGCTCGGGTCTTTTGCTTTTGCTGGCCTTTTGCCGTGTTGCTCCTTTGGCTGCCTGGAGAGAGCGACGACCCTGTAAGGAGGGTGAGAGTCCCTTTCTCCGCTCCCGAGGGGGAAAGGGAGCTCGCCGGAACCCATGCCCACCCTGTAAGCAGGGGAGGGCCCTTTGCCCCCGCGGCTTTCCGCCCGCTGGCAGCCTGGCCAGCGTGACCCCCTGTAACCAGGGTGCGTCGCAGCAGTTGCCCTTTGGCGACACGCAAAGCCCCTTGGCGTGTTGAGCGCTCTGGCCTCCATGCGGCCTGGGGCCAGGTCTGAGCCTCTCCTCCTGCTCGTGGGTCCGGACTGGTCCCCTGACGCTGGCTGCCCTGGGCCCGCTTTCTCTCCTGGAAAGTCATGTTTGTGCTTGGCTGTTGTCCGTTGTCCGTTGTCCTTGTCCTTGCTGGGGTGAGTGAGCGAGCGAGTGAGCTTGTCCTGTAGGCCTCTGTTAAAAGCGCTGCAGCGTGCTTAGCTTTGACTTCCCAGGATTGAAAGAGCGGCTTTGGGCAGCGACAGAGCGGGGGTCCTCTCTCGGCCCCGGAGTTGAGGAGGGGGAGTTCAGGCATGCCCCCTCCTTCCTAGGGCAGAGCAAAGCCACTTGGTAAGAGCGTGGGCAACGGGACCCGCCCGTAGTCAGGGCGGAGGTCCCTGTGCGTGTGGCTGCCTGTCCTGCTGGCCGCCTGGCCAGCGTGGCGGCCCTGTAATCGGGGTGTCCGTCACGAGGCGTGGAGCCCTTTGTCCCCAGGAGCAGCTTGGCCTCCCTGTAAGCAGGGTTGAGGGGCCTGCCCTCCTGCAGCCTGCTGCTTTAGCCAGCCAACAGGAATGACCCCTCCCTCGCCCTTTCTAGGGGGCAGGTTGAGGAACTGCTCTGCTGGAGGGGTGCAGTCCTGCCTCCGGCGCCGCTTTTGGTGGCGGTGACCTCCCCGCAGCTGGGGTTGAGGTCCCTCCCTGGGCTCCAGAAGACACCGTGTGGTGCTGCAGCCAGGATGGCCAGCCCGTAGCTCGGGCGTAGGTCAGCAGGGGCTTGTTGCGAGTGCTGAGCTGTGGGGGGACCGCCCTGTAAGCAGGGTTGCGCTTGTCCCCTGCGCTCTGCGGCAGGTGCTCGGAGCGACCCCCAGTAAGCAGGCGGGTGTCTCGGGCCCCCGCCTTTCAGAGGTGTGGGGCCGAGATCTCTGGGGCAGGGCAGGGCAGGGCAGGGCAGGGCAGGGCGGGCCCTCCCTGTAGCCAGGGCTAGGGTCCCGGCCCCCGGCCTTTGGCCAGCC
This sequence comes from Struthio camelus, assembly GCF_040807025.1. NCBI lineage: Eukaryota > Metazoa > Chordata > Aves > Struthioniformes > Struthionidae > Struthio > Struthio camelus. The sequence goes on along the minus strand of NC_090981.1, from coordinate 53,408,859 downwards.
TGCTCCGCTGCCTGGCTGTTGAGAGTCATTCCTGTTGCTGTGGGGGAAGGCTGAGCTCTCTGGCTCCCTGGGTGTCGTTGACCTGCCCGTAATCGAGGTCTGGGTCCCGAGCCTTTGTGCTCGGCTGGCAGCTTGTTTTGGGGTGACCACCCCGTTTAGCGGGGTCCAGGTCGGAGTGCCCCTGAGTGGGAGAAAAGGAGCCTCCCATAGCCCCGGGGACCAGGGCTGCCCTGTAGCTCAGGGACTGGCTAGTGCCCTGGGGCCCCAGGTGTTATGCACTCCTGGCAGTGGCCCGAGCCCCCGGTAAGCAGGGGTGAAGCCTCCTGGGCCACTGCTTTCCATGCCCAGCTACGTTTGCCCAGCGTGCCCGCCTCTGACCCCAGCTCCAGCCGCAGCCGGAGCGGCGCGGCGCAAGCTTCAATCAAGACTGCCGGACCCCTCGTCACGGACTAGGCAGCGGCCGCTGGTGCGTTTAGCAAAGGGTTTGCCCCGGGAGGTTTAGGGGGCTTGGGCGGAGCGTCTTTCCCGAAGCGGGTGGCTTCCTGGGCGTTTGGGAGAAGCTGTCGCCTAACTGCAGCGTGGCGAGGGCCAATGCGAGCGTGACTTTAGCGAGAGGAGCTACCAATTTGTTGTCAAAAAATTCGTTTTGTATTGTTTTGTTCCCACACTGGCTGAGGAGAATGAGCTGTCCTTGTGGAATGGGTTGCAATTTTTCCCTTTTTCGGAAATTGGCTCTGAGTCTGTACACAGGCTTTGGGAATGGTTTTTAGGAGCAGGGATTTAGACGTGGTTTCCTCTGTTCTAAAGGTATTTTTCTCCTTCAGCTTGGGCACAGAGGAGAGATCAGAAGGACCTCTGCATCCTGAGAAGCATATTCATCTTGTCCTGAAACGTCTTGTATATACCCTTTTTCCGTTTACTCAGTGTTACCGTTACCCAAGAAAATGGTTTGTCAAGCTCTATGTTACAGTGAGCAACTTTCACACCCAACTCTGCCTGCATTCATGGAAACAAAATTGCACTGCTGAGATGGTTTTCATTTTGCCCCAACCACTGGAGTTTTTGCTCTTATGAGGCTAGTGTGGGGTTTGTCCTTTGCGGTTCCACGTGGCATATCAGGGACTGTTTTGTGTCTTTCAAGTATGAGGTTTTAATGCAGTGTTGTTGGGGAAGTTTTGTGTTTGGAGTTTGGTAGTACTGCATAGTTGTTGTGGATGTTTTATGGTAGGAGGTATTGCAGTACTGCAGCATTGTGGGAGTGTTATGGTAGGGGTATGGTGTTACTGCAGTGCTGTAGGAGGATTTATTTTGGTTTATCTTTGGCCTGCAGTATAGGACAGTGTGGTTAGCATATGAAAGTTGGAGAGCTGAAGAGGCCTGTTAGGGGCAGAGTTGAGGTTGCCTGTGCAGTGCAACGGGACTAGGGTGCAGAGTTCGTCTGAGTTGGGTTTTGAAAGCTGCCTGGCTGTGAGGCCTCCCTTGCTTCTCCAGCTTCTGTCCTTGTGCCTTACGGGGCTAAGGCACGGCCTGCGTAACTGAAGTGCTTCAGTGATGCACTACAGGGTTTAACCTCACTGACTTCAAGAGAACGTGTAACTAAATTCCAGAAAATACAGCTAGAACTTCTGTTAAGCATCTGCTGCACTCTTCTCTGCCCACAATCAATTAGGGTAAAAGTCCCCCGTTTACCCTGTCCTGTTTTTACTGTCTGCTCTGTATCTCAGCTGGACGAAAGCAAATAAATAAATAAATGAAATAAGAAGTGTGTTTAGTTTGGTGTACACTGAAGTTGCATTTCCACCGGGCGACTGTGAGGGCGGGATGGGCAGGAGTCACCAGAAGCGCCAGGGAGGAGGCCCGGGCCCGCAGGGCGCGGTGGGGCAGGGTCCGGGGAGGGCGGGGGAAGGGGAGAGGCGAAGCCGCTTCCCAGCAGCCGGGCTGGAAGCGGGACGCCCAGTGGTGGTGCCGCAGCGCCTGCTCCGAGGGCTTTGTGCCGCGGGAGGGACCCGCACAGCCCCCTTGACATGAACCTGGGCGTGCAGCTGCCCGGCCGCACCGCGCTGCGCCACGCTTAGTTATAGCAGGGTTTTATACCGGGTTTATTCACGCGTCGGCTCGGAAGCCTGTTGTAAAAGGCGACCAGAAGGGTAAGCGGTAAAGCGGTGGATGCTTCTAGAGCATCAAAGGGGAGGGCTGTGCCCTCAGTACTGCGGTTTGTTTGGTTACCTGCTTTGGAAAAGGGTTGCGGTACTAGTGCGGAAAAGCCCGGGAGCTGTTTTGGGCAGGAAGGAGGTGATTGGTCACAGCTTGTTGAAATGAATTGATGGGTTAGTTGCAGTGAAAAGTTGCAGTGTGTATTTAGCAAGTGGAACGTTGCTAAGCTTTGAAGGCAATAAGAGCACAAATTTATGAGCAACTTGCTGCTAGTGCAGATGAACAGGTTCCCTGGTACCCCAGTAACCAAGGGAGACTTCCTGAGGTGGTCAGCATGTCAGCACAGCCCTGCTAATGCTAGTTTGCTTTCCTGCTTACTTGACCAAGACGTTTCTGGTTTCCTTGAACTGGATAGTCTCTCTAGATTGTTTCTTTTTCTTTTTTTGCATATTCCCATTTATTCTTTTGGCCAGCTTTCACAAACATGGTCAGTACATTCACAAACCATTTGTTGGTTTGTGAATGTGCTGTCAAGATGGTTTTTCTGCTGGTGCATGCTTTGCAAAGATCAGTGTCCCGCACTTCAGTCTGATATTCAAGTCTGATTCGTGATGGCTGCCAGAATGCAGCCAGAGAGCACCTGCTTACAACAGGGCAGAGGCAGTAAATCAAATCTGTTTACAAAATCTGCAGACAATTCCTCAGGGATCATGAAGTGTTTGAGAAGGGCGAAGCAGTTTGGAAAATAAAAGAGTTAGTGAACTTGTGGAGGTTTCCTATGCCTGATTTTTTCAAACTATGCTTATACTGAAGCAAGTTAAAGTGAATTAAAATACATTTTTGACAGTCTGTTATTTTTCTACATCCTATTAAGTCAGAATACCCAGATAATAATAACAACCAATAAGAAAAATTTTTGCACTTTAACTGTCAGGAAGATGATTTGTTAGGGGAAAATGGAGACGAGTACATATACAGTGCTTGGGGCAGGCAGTTTTGTAGGAGAAAATGAGTGTCAAGCGATTGTGGCTCTGGCTTTTTTGTGTTCTGCTGAGGCATAGTGTGTGCAGGTTGTGGACCAAGTTCCTCCTTTCACTATTACTGACCTAAATCATAACATCCGTGTTGATATTGTAGACCCTAATTTCCAGGGCTCAGGAAGCTCACCACGTAGCTGAAATCCCTTCAACCAGGCAGCTTCTGTATGAAAGCTGTGCTTAGGGCAGGCAGTCTTTTTCAAACTTTCCCTGCTCCTCACAAACACGATTGTGCCTGGTCAATGTTTCATTTTTTGTCTCCTGCCCTGCAGTTAGACTTAAAGTGCTTTGAGGCCAGGCCTCTTTCTTGCTTTTTGTGCAGCAGTCAGCCCCAGGAGACCTCTGTGCTAAAACCAGGGCTCCATAAGGCTCCTTGGGTCCTCTAGGGCTCTGTTTTTATGCTCAGAGGAGGACAAACTTGTGACAATACAAGCTAAAGAAGCAGCAGGCTGGGATACAAAAAGGCAGACAGAGGAGCACTTTGCTGAACAGCTCCTTGCAGTCCCAGAGTGCGGGCTCAGGGCTGCTTTACTAAATATGCTCTCAGGGCCTCCCCTGATTTCAGTAATGCAGGAAAAAGCCTAGTGTGGGGAAGAACAGAAGCTTCAAAATCTGTCCCCAGAGTTGTATCTGCAGCTAGCTCGGAGCAAGGAAGATGTATATGGGTGCTAGCAGCAATAATAGGGGATCTTCTACACTCAGGTTTTACCGATATTCCTGTGCTGCAGCATGTCTAAGCAAACAATCAAGTCAACAAGTAGCTGACTTTGCCGTGCTTCTTGTTCCCCTCTGCTCTGAGTCTGGGGAATCCAGGGCTCCACAGGGAATAGCTGTTGTCCAGTCCTTCCTTTTGGGAGATTGTTGCTTTGATGTTGTCATTTTCTTCTTTTTGCATGGGTGGATAACAAAATCGCTCCCAATTTGTAATAGCAAGAGGTGGGGCAAAAACATTCATGTTTGCTGGTAGTCACTAACCATAATTTATACAGACAGGTTTATGTCTGCAGTAGGGAACTGAAGGCTTTTTAGCATTTCTCAAAGTATTTGCCAGTCGTTTGGGCTTGCATTCTAGGTGATGTGAGGTTGCTCCTGATCGAAATGGGAAAAGTGGCAAGGAGGTACGTTGTAGCATTTTTTTTTTGTCCCTGGCAGTGGTGCACAGTGTTACTGAAACCTCTCTGCTAATTAGCTGGGAATGTTGAAGCATTTCATTACCGTTTTTGTGATAAACTGAGTAGAAAGAAGGGGAACGTGTGCCCCCACATTATAGCACTAGCAAAATAGATATTTATTCTAGAAAGCAGGTCAGGCAGATCGGCACCTGTGATGCTTGGGTGAAAAGATACCTGCAGTATTTCCTATCTACTGGAAATTTCAAATCAAATTGCATTTTATTTAACAACAAGTAGTTTTGTGAGAAGTGGAACCTCTGAGGCCTGAATTTCTGCAGCTTTCGTTTGTAGTTCTCTCCAGTGCAGATTGTTGGGTTTCTAGTAATGCAGGTGAACTCACACAACCAGTTTTATTCTAGCAAGAGCAGGGAGCTGGGCTGTCTACTCCTCTATCCATCTGTTGGTTTGCTTAAGTTTATCAGCAAACTTACTGTCTCCTATTTAATTAAGTCTTTGTTAGTTTTAGCTGAAATTGGACAAGGGTGAAAGTGTGTTGGTGGGAGAAAGACAATTAGCTATTTTGTTAGTGGACGTATGAATTTTCTAGGAAACCTGGTATCCAGGAGGCTTTCACTTGGCTACTGGTATTTGCTTATTCTGCTTATAGCAGCTCTCTAGTTTGGTATAGGGCCATTGCTAAACTACATTGGGAAAAAGAAGAGGAAAGTCCTGTTTGGACTTTTGACCCTCTAGTAACGTTTGAGCTCTGAGAGAAGGTTTACCTGTGACTACGAGTTTCACACTGACCCCTTCTGAAGGATGTGCTGATGTCTAACAGTAAAGTTGAATTTATGAAGTACCCTTTTTCTACTGAGATACTAATTTGGGGCATTCCTCTTTACTCAGCTTCATACTTTGATGAAATGTGCTAGAAATACAGTCTCTGAGAACCTTTTCAGTCTGTCAGGTTTGTTTGAAGTTAACCAAGGGGGTCAGAGATTGTAGACTGAACTAACATGTCATTGTGTGGAATGGCACAGACAGATATGTTTTCCTCAGAAACTGGGGAGAGAAGGAAAAACAAAAGGAAGCAAAGGAATAGTAGAACTTGCAAAAATTGGAGGTAACGTCAGGCTTTTGGTATCCACATTGCAGAAGTGAGCAGAATAATGTTTGTTACATTTCCAAGGGTGATGTGAGAGTGAATTAGTTTTGAAGGAACTAAAGCTCATTTTTGTTGTCCCCATTTGCATCCCACTAAAGCTGCATTGTCAAAGCTGACTCATGTGCACTCTTGGTTAGACAAACTCACTCCTTGAATGTGACCTTTCAACTTACGCTGCAGTTATTCATCGCTAAATGCATTGCTTCCTGCTCTGAGTTAATTGGAAATGGCTTTTGGATTGCTTTTGAAGAGGCATAATGCAAACACCTGAGAACAGTCCTAGAATGATTTCTCAAGGGATTGTAAGGTGGACACATATCACTTAACCTTGAGGATCAGTTTACCTAGATTGTTCAAGATGGCATTAATACAGCTGGATCTGTTTCCAAAGGACTTACAAACGTAGTCCCTCTCATGCAGTGTTGCTTATAAACTGATCCTCAACGGATTTTGTTCCCAAATGGGAAAATAAAATTAAAAAAAAAACAAATCTTCAAGTTTGTTTATTATGAAAAAATAGTGTCACAGAAATTATGTGTTTGAATTGTCACAGAAGGAAAACCAAATGCCAAGTTCATGTTCCTATTGTTATTACCATTGCCTTACAATTTGGTTAGGTCTTACATATTGAGCATTTTGCTAAGCTGTTGTGGCCTGTGAAATGCAAAATATCTGTGATCAGGATCTGGAGAAGCTCTGAGCAAGAAAAATTCAGAGAAGACAAAACCTGTGCCTTCCTTCCGCCCAGCCTTTTCTGTCTCCTGTGTCTGAGGAGAAAAAGCCACTTATTGTGTCTGTGTATGTGAAGGGCCTCTTCTAGTGGAAGAAAAACCTGTCTTAAATAGAGCTCAGGGTGGGTGTCAATTTTATTTATGAACCTACTCCATAGAGCACCTGGCCTACAGAGACCTCTTGTTCTAAATGTCCCCTCACCTGGCTCCTCTTTCTGGAGCTTTTTAAAAGCAAAAGGAAAGGGGTTGGGTTTTTTTTTTTTTTATCTTTCAGCAACTAGGTCAGACCTCTTTGGACACAGAACTCAATGCGACTCTATGACCCTAAATGCTGTGTCTCGATTCAAGCAGCCGTTGCAGAGAAGGGAGTTTGCGGGTGTGCGTATGGCAAATCTCAGAGCAGGAGCATCACAGCTCTCCACTCACACAGCTCTGCAGGATACAGCCCAGATTAACCAGCAGGGTGTAGCTAAACCTTCTGGCCTATATAAATGAGGAAAAAATGTATCCTATAGTAGATTTTCTGTGTGAAGTTTTTTATTTGGGATATGAATGAAATTTTGTAGCTGATCCATACAGATTTAATTGTGATAGTAGTTTAATGCTGTTCTTGTCAGCTACCCACTAACTTCCCAGGCAAAGAAAGCATACGTCCAAATCCAGCAAGAGCAATTTTGCTGCTTTAGAAATGTCATTTTGCAAAGAGATGCAGTTGTGTGTGATGCCAGTGTGACATATCAGAAAATTCAAATGTACTATAGGGATTCTGATAGCAATAATTTGACTGTAGGTTAGGCACAAGCTACAGGAGCCCTTGGTTTTTGCACTTTAGATCCTACTATTTAGATTTTACCCAGGCCTAAGTAGCCTCTTCCTCAGACCAAACCTTACATTTGGGAAGAGCAATTCCAGAGGTAACATCTGCAATGTAAATCTGAGATCTTTTAACTTTCAGGTCCCTTAAACTCTTAAAGAAACTTGTTGTTTAACTTTACAGCAAGTTAAAAGACCTAACAGTTCGGCTTAAAGACAGTCTATTTTCTTAGAGTCTACAGGGCTTTTCACGCTTGCACCTCTATTCATGTTTTGAAGAGTGAGTGACAGATGTCTGGGTACAAATGGATCCTTTGTGAGCACCTCAAAGTGATAAGGCTGATAGAAGCTTGTCCTTGGCATCTTTCCCAGAGTGACAGGAAGCTTGATAAGACGTGTGGCCTGACTGTCCCTGGGCAGGGCTCTTCCCTCACAGTCAACCTTTGCCTTTGACAGGTATGTTAGGGTAGAAGCTGCGGCCTTTGCTGGTTTCGGAGCACGTAAGAAGGGGTTACAGAACGTGGATGCTCAGCGCTCATATGTGTATTGGTCTCTCCAGGCGGAGCCTCTGCAAAGTTTAGGAGCAGGCTTGCCTCCATTTACACAGAGCTCACCAGCCATAATGTGCTAGAATCTGTGGTAGGAGAGTCTTACTCATATTTCTTTTAAATAAAAACCAGTAAAGGTCAATGCTGCCTGCCAGATTATTTAGGTTGGAGCTTGCAGGATTTTGACCAAGAGGCTCCTGCATTTGAGGCCAGCATCCCAGAGACTAGGCTTTTCTTTCATTCTCTCCCTTGAAACTCACAAATCAGCTGTACAAAACAGTATATTTAGGGAAAAGTTACCTCCTCCTTCTAACCATCTCCATTTACTGAGTTCTTCCTGTTCTCCCCTACTAGCCAAAGAGCGCTCTGAGAGTTAGTAAAACAGTTTTAGTAGGTGCTTGGAGATTATCTGCATGGTTTTTTTCCTTTCAGTCTGCGCTTACTTCGGGTTTAACCATCTAATCTGCAGAATGTACTGCTGCTGCAATCAGAACACTTATGTTATTAAAAAAGAGGGGGATTTAACTACTAATTGTACACACACACAGAAGTTCTGCAGTGTGCATCTCACATGCAATTTAGATTAAATCAGCAGGTAAATATGATAACAGGCTGCTTTTTATTGACCTAACAAACAGGAAAACTCTATCTTTAGGAGCTGGCAGCAAAGCTGCGTGAGCAGTCAGCAATGACTGGGCAAACCCTCACCTACTGTGATTGAGCATTTTAGGCACACCTCCAGAAATTCTACATGAGAGAGAGTGCTATTTATTGTTACTTTAGACATGTCTTTCCACTCTGGAGAATATTTCTTTGCAGCCAGCTTTATTTCTCCATGGCTTTAGAATTGTTATCACCAATTGGAACAGTGGGAGAGGCACCAGCAAGACCTGCCTTGGTTTTGGACTCAACCATGGGTTTAAGCTGTCTGCAGGTTGAGGCCCAGGGGCTCTTACTGGAGGTTCAGGATATATGCCTGCCATGCAGTGGTCCAAGGTGTATTGCTGGGTACCACAAGAAGATTTACAGCTGTCTTTAAATTCATATGGGCATGGGCATTCTCCACCCCACCACTGTTAAACATGGATCTCTGAAAAATCCCTGATTTCTCCACTGATTGCAGAGGAGACCAGCCAGGTTATGGCTACAGTCATTGACAGAAATGCTCATGTTAGAGCTCTTTGGTAGGTGATCTAGTGCCGTTCATTACCACAAGGGTGGTGTTCCTGTTTAGAGAATAGGAGATCTGCGCTGGCTGAGAACTGGTTCTCTGCTCTGCTGCTAACTTCCCATGTGATTGTGGGAAAATCAATGTCTCTTCAAGCCTAGAGTCCTCACTGATAAAATAAGACAGTGACAGCAGCATTTCTGCCATTCACCAGAGGTCCTGGTCCTACAGAGGTTTAAGCAGGAGTAGTCCTACTGGAGGTAAATAAATGCTTAGGCAATTAAATGTTTAAAGCTTTAGGCTGTAAACCCTCCCAGAAAAGGGGATGTTATCTGTTATGTCTGTACAGTATCCTGCACCATGAGGCGCCCGTTGGAGTCAGAAGCCTGGATACTGCTGTTGTACAACAGTCTATAGGTAGGAGAGAGAATTGCTATCTTTGTAGGGAAATCATCTTCCAGCTGCAAGGGAAGCTGCTACCTTTATTTTAATCCTGTTCCTGCATTGAAACTGTCCCTGGTGCTCAGTTTGCTCACAATCATTGCAGAAGGGGTATCTCTTCAGAGGCAGAGTTCCCAGCTGGCTTCTGGCAGGTAAATAGGAAGCACAGGTTTTCTCCCTGTATGTAGCCTCTTGGGCTGTGTGTCCAGCTCACTTATCTAAAAACAAACAGCAAAAAACCTTCCCTGCTTTCTTCTATCTGTGCTCTGCCCCCATGTTGTCTTTCCCTGACACCTGGCCTGTGGCTGTCAAAAAGTGCTGATGATACCTGAGTAGCTGGGTGAATTAGTGTGTACACTGATTTCATTATGATTTCCAGAAAGTGTGCCCAGTCTGGGAGACGGATTATTCTGTGAGGAGGCAAGTGAAGGGGAACAAAAGACAGACTCTGGTGAGCACAGGCACTGGAGAGCACACTGCCATGGAAGCCAGCAGGCTGTTCCCTGAATGCCTGATCCTGGCCAGGATTTAGGCAGATCTGAAATACTGTGACACCGAACTAGGTGGTGAGTCCATCTGTGCCTCAACACCTAGCAGCAGTTCATGCCCAGCATCTCAACTACTGAACCACCCAATTCTATTTTTTTCTTTAGCACAAGGTCAGTGCAACATTTACCTCTTTTTTGTGTCCCAAAATGCTCAAGGGTTTTTTTCACTTGTTGGCATTAAAGTAACTTTTGAAGTTACTTTTGAAGGGAGAGAAAGAGAATTAGAAAGACGTGCAAATGCACAGGGTTAATTTTGCCTATCCTACCGGAGCTCCTGGAATGGGAGCAAGGTCATAGAGAGCAAGGACTGAAGCTCCTATAGTTGCTCTGATGACACTGCACTGGTGCATTAGTCTGTCCTGCTGCCCCACACATGGAGCAATGCTATCCATTGCACAGTAGTCAGTTCCCTGACTTTGCTGGGTGACCCCAGCAAAGTGTGGGGAGCTGGTGGTCAAATCTATCTTTTATCTTAATCTTCAGTTCTGAATGAAGTGAGAGGGTGAGAACTATTAGTGATCCTATCAGATGAGAGGTAGAAAAATAACTTCTGGTAACCAGAAAACTATCTACCACCATTATCCACAAATGTGCTTTAAAACAAGTTTCACAAGACTTCTTGTAGCCATGAGCAATAAGCAAACTGTTCTCTTGGACTTAAATTTATCTTGTTCTTCTGCATATTCTTAAATTCAGAACAAGTTTTGGAAAGAGAGGAGCTGTTTCATCACTCCTATGTTGTTTTCTACTATGTACCAAGACCCACTAGGGATTACTCCAGAGTCCTACTGATAGCAGAAGTCCTCACCGAGTGTGCCATATCTACCGCGCCATGAGCCCAATCCCTGCCTTTGTGGCCCCCTTAGCTGCTCAGCTGCTGGAGAAGCCGTTCAGAGGCTGCCGGGAATGTCACGCTACATCGCTACCAGCCAGCCCTGGGACCAAACACGCTTTCCATTCTGTAAGCAGAAATAGTTGTTTTAACCTGCCCAAAAGAAACTAGAGTAGGTAACACACATCCCAGTTACTGGAACCAGATCTTGCTTTGCTGCATACTTCTGTGCCAGCTCTTTACCTTGCCCTGCCTGGTTTGGAGTTGTCCAAAATACTAATTGGCAAATTGCATACCGTTCGGTTACAAAAGAATGTTTTAAGACTCAAAATGAGGGAAAAGGCAAACATTCACCTTTTAAAGCTGCTTAAATACCGAGACATGGGATTTTCAAGCACTATGGGTCATGTTACAATGTACTGTCCCTTTTCTGGGACAGGTAACATGGCAGTGATCTAGCCATAAGAGCTTTTTAAACTACCCTTAAATTAAAGCATTCCTCACCCCATGGCACTTACTATCACTTTAACATGATCGAGTGCCATCCGCTCCCCCTCTTTCTTGAACATGCACACACAAGCACACAGACACACAGATGTGCAGAGGATCCTGAGTCTATCCTGTTAGCAGCTGTGGAAGAAAAGGTGCAAAAATAAGCTCCCTTTCTTGTTGCAAGAGACGACTTGAAAAGTTGGTAATTTTTTTTTTTTATGCCGTACAGGGCAAAGGGTGAAAGTCAAAGCGTGTGTGTATGTGTGTGACTGAGGGAGAAGAATCATCGTGAGGGAAGGCCAACTCTGCCTGTGCTTTCTGGAGATGGTCCTCCACTGCAGGGATTTTTTTTTTTGTTTATTGGCATTAGCAGTTATCTCTGAGATCTTGCTTAAGTGATGAACCACTTGAACAAAAATAAGATTCAATTCACCTGAGAGGAAGCAGCGGCCTTCCTTCTCTTGTATTGGGTATTTGTGACAGAGGCAAGCTAGGAATTTACCTTTTCATTTTTCATTTTCAGCCTTTTTGGATACTGACCTTTTAGAGGTGCAGACTCAGGTGTGTGTTTGCTGAGTAAACCATTGCCAGCCACCTTTGCTGTCGTGCTGATTGCTCACACTATTAGTTATACACCGTGCCTTACGCAACAGGGGCAGAAAACTCCCTTAGGAGCACTGTTTTCTACTGTAATTCAAATTAAAAAAATCCTAGGCATAATGGGTCAACAGTAGAGACTACAGTGCTGATGTATTCGGCAAACCGAGTTCTCTTTTTCATTTTCTACCCTAAAGGTTCAAAATAGCTAAAGAAAATCAAGCTGTATTCATTCTTACTTTCAACAGTTTCACCTGAAAATTAGCATGTTGGAATTATCACTTTTTTTCTATTATGTGCCTCTCAGTAATTATGTAGATGAATGAATGCTGCTTTGTTTGATTTGCCCTGTTCCTATTAAAGTGTCAAGCAGTGTGCAAGCATCGGAAGTTTTGAAAGCTAAGCGACAAGAAAGTCAAGGTGAAGCCTGTCTTCTTCGGCACTCTTTCTTTACTGGATTTTTATAGACCTTTTCAAATTAGATTTAGCTATTAGATTTTTTCTAGATTTTAATGCAACCTTTCTCGATACTTGAAAGCCATAAGGTTAAAACATTTACCCACTGACCTGGGAGAAGAAAACTTGGGATTCTTAGGCCACAATCACATTGAATTATTAAATGTATAATATTTAATGTTTAACCAATTAAGATGTGAGTGTGCTTGGGCTCATGGTGAGGCCAAAACATGCACTCGGTGCAGGCTTTTGCTGTAGCTTTTGTATGTCTGTGCAAAACACACTCTGTTTATAATCCCCAGCTTTCAGAATTCTGTTTCATGCATCTTTATTAATCAACTCCTATCTATTTTAAGGCGCTGTGCAGTTTTAATGCTAAATATTTTAACTGACAAACAGGCTTAGATGAAAAGACAAAACAGATATTCCAGGAAACTCAGTATTTCACTACTATTCTAGATGGGCTGTTTTCATAGTTTATGTTTGTACTTTTTTAGAGGAAGGGCCTTTCCCCTGGCACATGAAAGCAGTACCCACACGCTCCCTCACCTCGGACCACCGAGCAGAAGCCAGGGGAATAAACAACTGAAGGTCACTTGGAGGAAGATGATGTCCATGCAATGCAAGGAGCAGCAATGGAACAGGCTCACCCCGCTGAAGGTGTTAATGCATGTAATGACCATGTGGATGGAAAAACTGTATGACATTCTACCAGTTCAGATGGGTTTTAAAGAATTCTGAGAAGAAACAGCTGTGTATCAGATTCGAGGCGGGGGGAGACAGAAAGGAAGGGATGAAGGAAGAAAAATAACTACTTAATCAAGGCAACGATTGTTTGGTTTATAATATTTTAAGCCTTTATGAGCAACAAAAAAGCAATGTTTCTGCAACTTACAGATATCCTGTACCCTTTTAACTTGGAGCATTGGATAGGTATTGCAGATATTCAGTATTTTAAATAGATATTTGTCATTTAAACGGTGCTTTGTTGATCCTGGTTTGTAGGAGCAACTCAGGTCCAAAAACTATTTTCCTTGTGATCTGTGGACGATCTGAGTCTCATGCTCCATCGCTCTGGGATGAAGCATCACCGTCGTCACACTTGTGGGGCTCACAAGGTCCATGCTGTTGAAGACCTCTCCCTGCCCAGGCGGGAACCTGGCCTTCTGCGGGGCACAGCAGCGACACTCTATAAGGAGCAGCAAATGCCCTACCACTGAGGAAAAGGGAGGAAAACCAGAGTCAGGGCAGAAACCTTGCTATAGCCAGGACTTTCAGAGTCTTTGTTCCTGGATCTGCCTGCAGGACTGCCGAAGTCTTGAGAATCCTAGCAGGAGTCCTGAAATCCTGTATTGAACCTACCTTCATCTCTTCACTCTCTGTCCTGCTAGTATAATGGAAAACCACCAGACAACACTCTTGTGTGCTTTCAGGTGTGACGGTGTCTAGAGAAAGGGTTGTGGCCATGAGGTCATTTACCTGTGAGTTTCCCATTTGCTGTGCATTGTTTCTATTTGCTGCTTTCTGATCTTTCTATCCATTTCAGCTCAGCTGTGAAAATTATCTGCTGCACAATTAAAATCCCCATAGAAACAAGATCTCCAGTTGATATATTCTCAAATGGATTATTCTGCAAAGGGTCAAACAACTTGTTAGGTAGAGATTTATAACGCTGATGATTCAGATAATTACCATTTATGACCTTTCTCACTTCTGGTATGAACCGATCAATGATTCTTAGTGTTTCTCTGATCAGTTCATGACAATGTAGTCAAACTCCACACGCAGACTGGTCTGTGGCATTTTCTTTGTAACTATTGACCTGTTTACATACTGCAAATGACTTTCCCACATGACTGAAGGAAGGTACTTTGCCAATTGTAAATTGGATTTTGCAAATCTGCGGTTTATGTTAAATCGATCTGCAGCCTCTTTTCCTCACTGCAGCAGTTAACATGTCCTAAAAATGCAGAATTGCTCTTAATGAGAACAGGGATATGCTATTGCAGACTAATTTCACCATTTTTCAGTTTTATTGCTAGGAGAGTTATGCAGTTGGCTTTTTTTTTTTTTTTTTTCCCTAGGCTGTAGGTTGCTTAAGAAAGAGAAGAATCTGAAAATGTCTATATTAATCAATACACTGGCATATCAGAAAATACCATTCTGTAAGACAGAAGAACAAGGAATAATCAGGAATACCATGATACCATGAGAAGCATCTCCTCATGGAACCAAAAGCTTAGCAAGGCTTCTGCCACACAGGATATAGAAGGTTTTTAGTGTCATTTGAGTCACTAATCTCAACCCTGTCTTTTATCCTGAAGAAGTCCTGAGCCATTCACAACCCACATAGCCAGAGGTGCAGATGTATGGCACTGCCCTCCCCTGCCACTGGCTAAGCCTGGGACCTACTAAAGAATCCCGAATTTGAAAAGAGCCATGTCCAAGTCTGATATCTTCCTTCTTGCCTCTGGCCTAGAAGAGGTGGTGTTTCAGCCACGCAGCATTCCCAGGCCAACTAGCTCCCAGGGCTCCCCACTAGGATGTCTCTATCTCACAGAAGTGCATAATTTTCCAAACACAGGCATCCAAACGACCAATCGCCAAGTTAAAATGAAATGAAAACAGAGACAGGAATATATTACCCACCTTTTAGGAAGGACCTGAACAGAAGTACGTTAGAAACAGGCCAGCAGACCACACATCTGAACTTCAGTGGTAGCTTTAAATGGCATACTCCAGCACCATCTCTGCCTACGCAACCACAGCTACAGTCAGGCTGAGAGGCAGCCAGACTAAGCAAGTCTCCCTTGTGCCCGAGCTGGTCCAGGCTGAGCTTTGTGGCATTATGAGGGGGCCTCTTCTCTCCTCACAACCTCCCTTTTCTGATTTTAGTTCTCCCTCTGTCATAGGTCAATGGACGCACACTTCGATTCTACAGCTGAGAATGAGCCCAGACAAGCAGGAAGATCACTGAAATCTGAGCACGTCGCAGCAATATCTTGAGCAAGGGGAGCTACTCCTTTAGCATTAGGAAGGTGCCAGCAGAGCTGATTGATAGTGGGGAAGAAGCAAAGCACATGGGATGGATATTATTCTAGAAAATGCAAGCTGAAACTAGACAGAAATGTCTGACAAGCCAGAGTTCCTGATAATAGCCTTAAAGTTTATATTTTAGGGATATTTATTGAACAAGACAACTTTCCCTGCTATCGCCTTCCTGAGCTTGCTTTATTCTTGGACAGATCTAAGAGAATGTGTTAATTGCTCATACAACCAGATTTTTATCCAGAGGGGTGATGAAAGGACTGTTTTGCAGGCTATGAGCATCAGATCCAATTTGTAGTCGTTATTCACTCACCGCCTAGACAGTTGGGATAGAATTTGTCCTAGAAATAATGTATACTGTCCGTAGGTGGTACCAATGTGCTCCTTCTGTGGCTTGCTTTTATTTTTTTGGGTAACATGCAAGTTTGCTTTTCACATTGTTTTTGCTCAGTTTATGCAAGTATTCTAATTCTCCTGGCTGCAGTTGTTACGCTTCTGCTGGTGATGTATTTTTTCCTCATTAATTAAATTTTTCACTTCCATTTTCTACCTACCTACTTTCCAACTGACAGATGCAAAGAGAACGTTTAGGAACATATCCAAAAAATAAAAATATTTAATGTAGACACCTACAATACAATTTGATTACTTAGCACAACCTAGTTTTAAAACTGTGGTCTGGAAAGTCTGCTCTGTACCTCGCTGCGTTCCCAGGGCACCTCACTGCTTGACCTGCCAGTTCTGTAGGTGTCTTCAGATTTTGTTCTGAGTTTGCCTAGAAACATTTGCCTTAATATAGGTAGGTGCCTACTCACTGGCGATCCAGAAACAAGGGGAAGTGACTTGCTTAACACAGTTTATTTCAGAGTCAGTGTTTATAAAATAAAAACTATTCTTCAGAGCATACTTCAGGCCTTTCCACTACTGGGTGAATGACTTGCACACTAGACAGTCTTCTGCTGCTTCTTGACTTCTGTAGTTATAGTCCCATAGCCCTTGCAATTTTTCCTACAGCATAACTCAGTTTCACTAGGAGAAGCTCTCTTACTCAGCTGTCGTGTGGTGGTTTAGGTTCTTTCTTGGGATAAGCTGCATGTGGTTTGAATCTTCTTGGACACAATTTGGAACTGCAACTTGACAAACACTCTCCTCACTGGGTTATTATCTAGAAAGAAGCCTCATCACTATTTTTCAAGTGACTGCAGTTGTGCGACTTCTGTGTTGAGAACTGCAAGGGTTGCCTCCCTGGTGAGACCTCCCCCCCCACCCCCAGCACAGTCAGGCAGACAGACACCCAGCTTGTGAATCTCATAGAGGCACCAGCTCATGACAAGCAGCATGCTCTGCACTACACTGTGTGCAACACTTGTCACTCTGCCCAACAGCAGCGTCAAAGTCTAGAATGCATTGCAACAACACAGCCTACCACAGCTTTACACAAATTTACCAATTTCTCTCCAAATTGCATGCTCAGGAGACAGCTTTAAGAACATGGAAATAGAGATTTTAGTCCTAGACTCTATTGCTTGCATATATCAATAATGTTCTACTTGCTTTTACAAGCCATTATAGTAATAAAGTAACATGTAATACCTCAGGAGGCAGACAGAGACCCCTTGAAGGCAAGAATTTCTCTTATGCTCTCACTTCTTCTATGTATGTAACTAACTATGTAAACCAGGCATATTTTCTTCCACACAAGTTTTCTTCCACACAAACACAGTAACTGCTGTTTACAGATCCTGGTGCCTCAAAAATATTAAGGTATGTAAATAGATTCAGGAAAGAAAAGCCCTCCCTCCCCAACTTGGCCCTTAAGTTATTCCACCAAAAACTGTCACATATACTGTGGTATAAGTACATCCCTACAGATAAGAAGTCCAGTTTATAGTAGCAGATTGACATGGGCAGAAGAGTGGCTCAGAATAATGCAGTGCATCAAAGAAAAACACTTGGATACTGTACAATAGGCAACAATGCAAGGTACATAGGAAGCCACAAAACTGCTCAGATATGCTTTTAACCAGCTGGGTTCTTTCTCCTCTTGTCAGGGTTGTCCTCTAAAGGGTATAGATGAAACTTTACTTTCTATATTTGTATGAGTGAACTTTTAAAGCTGCAAGAATGGAGTAGTCTCTCAGTGTTTTTTACTTACCTTGCATCTCTAGTTCATGGGAGCAAGAGACTGTTGGATTTTGACAAGGCACATACATAAATTACTAAAGATTCTCATTTAAGAGGAAATCGTCAATTTTTTTTTTAAGATTAAACATTTTTCTTCATGCTTTTCAACAGTTTTGTTCTATGATATTGGAGATAAAATGGTACCACAGCATATTTACTCATAACTTATATGTATGGAAGGATGAGCCTACTATCCACAGACAAGCCTTTTCATCGCTTTGCAGTCATCCAATTTGTCATTCACTAGGTTGTTAATGGAATTTTCTTCATCCATCATCTAGTACCATCTTCAAACTACAGCCACACACTAATATCAGTAATAAACATGTAAAATGCCATTTCTATAGCAGTTTTAATCAAAAGGTAAAAATTGCTTTTTTAAGAACTATGTTTGTAGGCCATTCTTCAACCTGTTTGAAAAGCAAGTCATTAAAGAAAATGGATGTGATAATTATGTTTCAGATTCTCCAGTTCTACTTCTGTCCTTGATGTCTGTGTTGGGTCAATCTGTTAGCTATCTGAGCTTCACTCTGTTTTATCAAATCCCTCCACCTTAAGTCAGGATCTTCACGTTTTTCTGTCTTTTGAGGTGTGACATGCTCATTTGAGCACGCGCTAATTGTTTGCTGTTCCTAATGGCAAAGCAGAAAACCATTAAAAAGGTAACAGTGGACATAACCTGGTATTTTTAATCTTTTTTTTTATTTGATTGTTTTGCAAATACATAGAAGGACTTTGACATATAGTTTACAGCGCTTACAGTACAATTACATTTTATATAATGCTTTCATTTTTTTTATTTCTCGGGGCAAAAGTCAAAAAAACATCATGTGAAATAAGTGCAACATGATAATATGGCAGAATCATCACCTTTGCAGGACACATATCTGCTGTCCTCATCTTGTGAAGTGCTGTCAAACAGGGGATGATCTCTGTGATATCACAATAAACCTTCATGCATACTATTTTTCTTACAGCCATGGAAGAGAAAGAGGAACAAGACTCTCTCATGCTCATAATACCAGTCATCACAGCTACTGCTCAGAGTAGACCTTTCAATAGCTATGAACCACACTTGCTTCCACAGAAAGAGAAATGCTTCAGGAGTGCTTTAATTTCTAAGCCTACTTTGCAATCCTTAATAAAAAATGGAGTCACAGCTTGTTGCAATTGGCTTGTGGGGGCACCTGACATTTTCATCACAATACCAATAGCCTACTACCATATAACGTTTCCAAGATAAAAAATTTGAGTGTGACATACATAGAGATATTTGCACCACTGATGTCTAGTGAGAGAAGTCTGTTCTTCTTTCTTCCCCAGTTTTTGGCACCATATTGACTTTTGTTTTCTTGCATTGCACTAATACAAATAAGAGAGAGAACTAAATATCCAGCATGTATGACAGTCTTCAGATACTCTTCCACACTCTTAATCGAGTGTGATAGCCAAGCTAAAGAGAAAAAAATAACCTTGTTGTACAACCTTAGCTGGTTAATCCTCACAACATCCCTGTGAAGTAGGAAGCAAAATATCTCTCTTCAGCTACAGGAACTGAGGCAGAGAGTACGTTTCTCAAGGCAATAAATGGAGAACTAGAAAAGCTGAAACTCAGGAGTTCTTGGCTCCTAATTCTTTATGCTGGAAACCAAGGAACTGGACTCATAGACATTATCAAGTCATTAGTCTTTTAACAGCCATAGTTTAATGACAACTATGGCTTCTGTGCGTATGCCAGCAAAGCATAATTCCATGGAAGAAGAAACATGTACCTAGTGCTACCCTTAGATACTCCTCCTGTACCTTACATATGCTGATAAATGTATGCTCTAATTAACTATTCAGTACTAAGATTAATATAAATGCAGGTGATTGCAATAGATCAACATTTCATTTCTAGATTTTATTAAAGGTTTCCCCATTTATTTAAATATATAGCTTTCTTTCTGGATAAGTTAATAGCAACTCCCTGTTCCCCCTTGCATAGTAGTTTTTATATTCCCCCCCCCCCCCAAAAAAAAAAAACAGCATCCATTCTGAGTGCTCTCTACTAGACCTCTAAGTGATGATGAACAAGACTCCTCCTGGGATCCCACCCATGCCCTCGGTGTAGCTCTTAACCCATCCGCAGCTCTGAAGGCAATGAGAGGCATCTTCTGCTCCATACAGCACCACAAACAGTACAGTTTTCAGTGAAATCTCTCTATGGACTGAGGCTTTGACTGAGCCAAAGGTCTCTTGGCTGCTCTATCCAAAACCAAAATTGTTTCATACTGGGCGACCATATAGTCACCTTTTGTTATATGGAGACTTTTAATCTGCAAAACCTCAGTGAGTAGAACTTAAGTCCAACACTTAGATTATTCCATAGCAATAGAAATGGCCAAACTTTAAGCAAGCAACTTTGCTGGAAGTAGTGAATACCATAGGGACTATACCTAAACAGAGAAAACAGATGAAAACTAAAACTAGGTTAAAAAAAATTGTGCTTATCCTGGGTTAAAATATTCTGGAGCACTTTGCTCAATGTAGGTTCAAACCCTGCATACAAATCAGGCCCTTGCACAACACATTTCTTTCTCGTGTGTCCAACACACTGGGTCTTGCCTTACACATACAGGCTATACAATGGCCTACCACCCCTTAGCATCACAGTAAAATTCAAGTCATACAGCCTAGTATGGGAAGTACTTCTGTACTAGTATAAAGGTGCTTACAAAGGTATTTTTCTTATTCCTTTGTGGGAGGAAAGGTAACTTGTATTGGCAAGACATTATCAAAGAAACGTTTAGAATAAGTCCAACTGAACCAAAGTAATCTCTCTAATCAAAACAGTTCTATTGCTGTATAACCCATGTGTGCATCAAGACTAATTTTATAACTGTCCCATGGAAAAAAAAGTATTTCTTACTTTAGAATGGAAAAAATGCAGGGCAAAGGCTACTTAACCTGTCCAAGGCCACAAGGAGCTAGATATTGCAGGAATTTCATATCTGGTTCCCTAGAAATGTGTTATATTCCTTCCGTAACATGCACTGAACACAGTGAATACCATTTAGCATTAGAATGCCCTTCTGTACCATATCTCAACTCTGCTCATCACATATATATGATAGGCATATGTATATTTATGCCTGTATATTTTACCTATTTTTCAATTACTTACTTAACATGCTCCAGTGCTGATGTCAGACACACGTCAAGAACTGTTTTAACTTAAGTCTTTTAAGTGTTTCTATTGAGATGAATGATAAAACCATTGTACCTGTAAATAATATTATATTCTAGTAATTGCAGATTTCCAGTCAACTCGTGCTCTACATGACAAAGATACATTGTGCTGATCTGGGATGTGAGATCGAAAATATAATCGTAATTATGCTACGTAGTCACTTCGTAATTAAGATCAGGAAAAGGGAGATCTTCACCATACATCAGAACCAGTATGAGAGAATAACTTTTCATTTTGATTGTCTCATGGCATGCCTTCTAGTTATCATGAGTTTGGGTTCAAAAGACTTGACTATTTGCTGATGCCTTGATCAGCAAATGGTGCAAACTTGCTGCTTTTACCCTCAACCAACTGTATTTTCTTCAGAACAAATCTAAGCGCCCACATCACCTGTTTCTCTATGTAACACTGGAAGGACAGCCCTCTTGCCAAAAACAGTCTTCACTTACCTCTGAATGGAGGCTGTGGAGGAGAATGGTCATCTCTAGAGAGTGACAGTGATTAACATGGGACAACTGTGCAGCTCTCAGTTGTCTGGACAGAGATGGGGCCTTTTATTTTTCTCCTTCAAGCTAGTCTCATTTGAGCCTGTACCATTTAAATAGAAGGGGTCAGAGCTGGACTTTGGCAGGACTAGGCTTCTTAATGCCAGCAAACAGACACCATGGAAACAGCAGATACATTCAGGGTTAAGGACCCAGTTTCCAGTGATATAAACAGTTTTGTCATCAACTCATTAAAAGAGAAGTCCAGAGGTCCAGATGCCTCTCTACAGCTGCGTACATTTGTTATATACCACTCCAGAAGAAACCCACAGTTTTACAGGAGAATTAACATAGTTAAGTGCTGTAGTTCTAGGGCAAAGGAGTGATTTGTAGGTTTAATGACATCATTAGCAAAAGCCGAGGCAATTATAAATTTGCACAGGCATTTTCTGAATCTCTGTTTAAAAAAACGTAGTCTTTGGCAGAGAGACTACAAGGCATTTTTCTGACAAGGTTCGCTAACATTTTAGTACAATGTTATTCAAAATTTAGGGAACAAATTCACCATTCCATTACAGTTGGTAAAGTTACATAAGTAAAAATACAATTTAGGCTGCTAGTCACAGCCTGACCATCTGGAAACTACTTACAAAGCCCTTAACAAAAAAAAAAAAAAAAAAGGTAAAATTGCAAAACAGACATCCATTTCTCTTCACTGAGCTCCCATTTGATGACAAGCCTTCTGGCAAGTCAAGCCCAGTCTGCATTTCAGGTTTAAATCTGCCTCATTGGTATGAGTTTTGGCGAAACCTAGCAAAAAGGAGGGGAAAAAAAAACACAACAGTTGGCATACAGATATAGCAATGTAACCCACAGTTCACTTCCGCCACTGAAGATTAGAGACACTATATTTATTTAAAATTATATACTTGGAGTATTTCAGAGGTAAATGCTCCCACCACTAAATTTTCTGATGCAGTAATACAAGATACATGTGATGCTAGTATCCAGCTTGTAAGCTTCCTTTACTGAAGAGCTGCGTTATTGATTTAAGAATGCAAGCAGATTAAACTTGGATAGCTGACTCTGTATTTGCCCCTGCTAACTTAAAGGTCCTCTTAGAGGGCCCCAGATGCCAGAAAAAGGGATAGTTGAATGCCACTGAAGCAGCTCCTCAGTTATACAGCGTACAGGATGGTGCATTAACATCACTCAAATATGCTGTGGCTTAGGTTAATGTACCGGACTAGAAAAAGTTTTATTTTGTGTATGGTGAGGCTGCACTTGCCACAAACAGCAACAGGACAGATAGCTGGAGACAGGCAACCACTTCAGCCATCACCTTTTAATCCACTTGCATTCGCACATCAATGCCCGGAATGATTCAGAGGCAACAAAACAGATTATTTTCAACACATTACTGAATTGTCACTGCAATAATAAAACAAGCCTGCCAAAGAATCTTAAACTACTGATTTCCCTTCTTTGCTCAATAGCCAAGTTCATTCTGCCTCTCTTCCCATACACCAAGCAATAGGATGCTGTCAGCCAATGGTGGGTCTACACAGAAGGAGTCAACTGGGTTTTAGAACGTGGGTATTAGCAGTGGATAGACAATCAACTCAAACGCACAGTATACTGCATGCAAAGTTCAATATTTCCAACTCAAACTAATATCAAATTCATTTTTATTCCTTGCCTTCTTCCATTCACGTTCATTTTCATGTCAGGACACATTTATGTATTGCGTTCTTTTGGTTCTACACAGTAATAAAAATCAATTAATGGTATTATAAGAAATCTAGCAGACAATATATAAAAGACCGTAAGCCTAAATAGGGAAGTAGAGGAGGAAAGAGGGTGTAAATAGGAACAAAATAGAGAAGATTTTGGAGTGAGGAGTACCAATGGTTAACAAACAGTTGAACCTTGACTGTAGCTCTACACAAATATTCTGTGGAGAAGATCTCCACAAAAGATCTCTTAAAATATCATCTAGTCCCAGCCCTATTTAAATAGGTGTCTCAGGAGGAAGATCAGAAATGATTCATATGATCTTACTTGTGCAGGATGAAAAACAATTCCATGGATACTTGGCTCTTAGTTGATTAAGTGTCCCAAGTGAAATATCACCTAATGCATTCCTTCTGCCTCCTTACCCCATCTTTTTCACTTAACACTACTGAACAAGCTAACTTATGAAAGAATGACATATAAAGACCTTTCCAAGCACTAAAGCCTCTTTCTTTTAGAAGTATAGGTCTATATTTCCTGTATGTTAGATTTCTAAGTTACCCTTCCTCCACCACAATATAGCATCACTTATAAACAGACCTTATGAAAACAGCCACTGAGGGAAAAAGCTTAGTTCATGAAGAATGTGTTTACTGTATCAAATGCTAATGGAGTATTTTTGGTGGATGGAAACCATTCACTGATCTTTCAAAGTTCTGTAGGGAATGGGATAATAAATAGATGTAATAGCTACAAGTGTAGAGGAGCCGGAGAAACTTCCTGACTGTACAAACATTCTTGGGTTAGTTTCAGAAGTGTTTCAACATTTCCAAAGTGGATGCGTGCTTCACTTAATGTAGTCTATTTCTGTCGTCCTGAAGTAGCATCCCTCACCCAGGAATGGTTCCATTGAAGTACAGACAAAAACTGGAGGACAGAGATGGTACCATTAAAATCTATATTCTGAAAATCATGACAACAGACAATTACCAGAAAAGATTATTGTTTTTCTGCTGTCATAGTTTTTGGTGCCATCAAAACCTCAAGTGTTTTATATCTGAATGAGCATATTACATTAAATGTAATGTCTGCACATTTGATGCTAACAGCTGTCATTTGTGTGTACCACGATCTGCTCCAGTAAGGGTCTGATCCCAAGAGGTGCTGAGGTGCCACACGGCCTGCTGAACATAAAGGCGGTGAGAGCTCAGCACCATGCAGAAGCTGGCCCAAGCAGAACAGTTTGCTCTAAAGAAATATGATTAAATAAGCAGAAAATTGCTAATGTAATAAACGAGACAGTTTGGGGTTGGAAAGCAGGGAGTCATCAAGTCTGAAAGCCCCCCCGAGTCCACTGCTTTAAATCCCAGTAGAGCCTTTTAATTCAGTATCACCCTATGCTAACAGCATAGCATTCGCTAAGGGCTGAACGCGCTTACCAAAGACTATTCCAAAGTGTACTACCACAGAGTAATTACTTTCTTAAAGATCATTCTAAGCAACACATTCCCTTAGTATTACTTCATGGATGGACAGACTAGCTCATCTTGGAAGCTTCAGAATAGTCTGCCAAAGGTGAAGACGTATACTGGGAGCCGTGTGCCTCACCAGCCTGCTATGCCGCATCAGAACTGGGTAAGAGGAAAAAGTTGGCTGAGGACAGATGATCTCAGGAACTCCCTGCAATTCAAGCAGGTTGACTCCTTGATTTTCAACCTCATACTATCCTTTTCAGCTACACAAACACCTGCATGCTCACTTTGTTATGTTTATTTATAGCAAGCTAGCAGTTCTATCTAGGCCTGATCTTGAATGGTACTGAATCCTAATAATCTTTCCTGATCTCATCAGGAGTTGCAAAAGCAAATTATTGTGCCAACAGTGTAAAAACATTCCCTCAAAAAAAAAATGTATTACCATATTTGTTCATTAAAATAATAAAAGTTGTTTACTACTTCTTAACTCCAAATTACTTGAAATTACAGATAAAAGCAAACCATAATTCTAGCATCAGCTTTTGCACAGAAGTCTGTTGCTAACATGATTTTTTTAGCGGAGCTGAATGATCAGGACAAAATGCAATTCCATTTAAAAACAGACTTCATCCTCCAACATTTCTTTTAAGGAAAAAATACTGCTGTTAAATAAAACTACATTGAGCTTGCTGATATCATATCTCTCTCAATGCTATTTATTATTTTTCACTCATTGGCTTGAACTTGGATGGTTTCAATTTCTTTATAACCATAGATGAGGCAAGTGCTATTCAACTATGTTGTGTTTCTTTTGTCCTGGCAGCCGCTTTTCCTAAACTCCATGGTATCTTTTCAGCTCTTTTTGTAAAACTCAGCTTTCAGATTGGAAAAAGGGGAGAGGAATTTTTACATAGAGAGACTTTCCCTGACTATTTTTATAATGAAATACATCTGCAAAAGTTTTATTTCTTGGTCTGTTCTCTGATGGTCTCATCAAAGGTATGAGCCGGTACAAGTCAAAACAGATTACCTGCCAAGGTGATCTATATGCTAGGCAGCAGCAGATCTGATTTAAGCATACAAGATAAGCCAATACTTTGTCTTCACAGCACAGTGAAACTGAGGGTGAATTGTTTCTTTTTGATATGATGCCAGTCTATAATCAAGATTGCTGACTCTAAATCATTTTTCCTTTGACATTTTGCTGTTGCAAATGTCCTTTAGGAGATTTTTTCCCAAATAAGCAGACTGTGCAAATGGGAATGCATGGCCCAACGTCTCTCAATGTCGTAGAGGCTACAAAGCTCTCCTCTACAAAGAAAAGTAGCTCGCACAGGTAGTACAATGTGAACGTACAGTCAGCCCTTAAATTCTCAGTTGTAATGAATATAAAGACGTGCTAATTTTAGTTAAGATTGTTCTCTTAACTGCAAAAACGTTGTCAGAAAAACATCAACTCCTCATTTTCCATCTACTAGTCTTGTTTCAAACTAGCATGATACATGATGCTAAAATTCTGCTTTTACTATCGCAATAAAATATCATTATAGTCCCTATCAGCAATGTAAACAAGACGTTTCATTCAGTGAACATAAAGAATCACAAGTGCAACTGCTACTCTTGTAAGGAAGCCTGAGGCAGTGTATTGATATGTGGAAAAAAAGGACCAAGGATACTACTTTTTGAACAACTGTCTACCACAGTGCTCAAACCTCTATTTTCTTAACTTCAAAATGAAGTGAGGGAGCGGTAGGTATTCTCTGTGTATGAAAATCAGGCCCTCAAGGGTCCAACTTCACACAACAGTAACCCAGGGTTGCTGTCACTGGTATCAACAGAAGTTTTGCTAAGGACTGCAATGAGAGGAGGACTGGGTCACCGTGGCCTGGAAACATTCTTTAAAGGAAAAAAAAAACAAACAGCGAGGAAGAGCCAGTGATTTTCCATGCTATTGCTGAATTAAACAAATCCCTTCCGTCTGCAGAGCTATAAAGATTT
This sequence comes from Struthio camelus, assembly GCF_040807025.1. NCBI lineage: Eukaryota > Metazoa > Chordata > Aves > Struthioniformes > Struthionidae > Struthio > Struthio camelus. The sequence goes on along the minus strand of NC_090981.1, from coordinate 53,382,609 downwards.
CAGGTGCTTTTGGAACTACCAGTCAGCAGGTAACGCTGACCCAAGCACATATCCTGGCAGAGCTCAGCAAAGTATGTGCTTTGCAAGCGTTTATGCAAGCTGCACGCTTTCAAGATATGTATATGAAAGCACATAAACCAAGCAGCATCTACATTTTTCATGCCCACAGTTCTTTTAGTGCAACTCATCATTTCATGCATGACCAAGCAGTTGTACAAACAGGCTGCACTGGAGTTTGCCTTTTTGAGCGTCAGGAATCCAGGTGCTTTTGAAGAGTCCCTTCCTGATCCCAGTGAGACACATTCCAGGGACCTCAATGATATATTGCTCTCTCTCTCCTCAATTGCTATTTAAAGGCAAACCTAAAGATTCAGAATTTGTACCACTCCTGTCCATTTACAGGAAAGCAGTAAGTGCCAGTGGGTGGTGATAAACTTTTCTTTGGTCCTGATAGCTACAGTCTTGCCCTGTCTTACCCATTCAGAGTTACTGCTGCAAGGCTTAATCTCATGACCCATAATTTTGAGCTTGTCACCTCTTTCTCTGAATCCCTTGGCTGGTTCTGCTTTTACTGCCTCAAGCATAGGCTGTTGGACCTCACTTTGGGTAATACACAGCCAGTTTAAAACAGCACATTGTTTACCTGACCAAAAATAAAGCAACTCCTTCCAAACAAACAGGTAATGCATCTAAGCATCAGTATCCTCTGACAATAAAGTCCTTTCCTGTAACTTCAGTCTATATAAATGCTTACTAATCGTGGCACGTTCAAATTCATCATGAAGTGAATCCCAAAATTAAACATGCAAGAATAAAATAGTGATTGACTGCAACAAATATAAATCTATAAGTTCAGTTTTTATGTTTCAGGTTTGGATGTTAGCTGTTTGAGAGGCTGATCAGCCAAAGAGAGATGAGCCATGACATTATCACAGTTTTAAAAAATTGATCACTTTTCGCTAAATCCCTGGGAGAAACTGAATAAACAACTTCTTTTGCACATAGAATGGCTGAATATGGAAGTTTGCTTTCACTGTAAATTAAAAAATAATAAAGACTTCCACCAAAATCTTCCAAAAAATGGAAAATGAATAATGGAGCAAAGTGGCTTGTAGCAAATTTCCTCCTGCACGATGCAGTTGCAGGTCAATCATCTTTAAGATAATTTTTCTCAGAGAAATGAATATATTCATGTAAATGAATGACTATGTAGTGAACTGCTTTTTATTTAAAATATTTTGAACTCCATAAGAAAAACATATGCTATCATATTTGGCTATCAAAAATTATTTTTATGGACACAGAGAATGAATGAAATTCCCCAGGCTTTCAAAGCACATTGTTCAGAATTTTTTTTACTTACTGCCAATAGTTTTCAAAGCCTTAATAACAAACTCTTTGACCTAATAACTGCTCTGCAGGCTTACAATTATGTGCCCTAGCCCTGCCATGCAACTCTGCAAAGAGGAAGATATCCAGAGTACAGCGCTCCATTACCAAATGTTCCCCAGCTGTTCTTACAGCACAAACTGTATACTGTCATAGTCAGTGTCCTCACCTAAAGAGGGCTGACCTACCCCACAAAACTTTACAACACAAGAGAATAAACATCATAACTCGCATGTGGGAGAAGGACATGAAGAAACTATATTTGTTATCAGCCACACATATGGAATCAGTTTCATTAAATGTCTCTTCAGTTATACTCCAGTGTATTACAGCTTTCCATTAATCAGTCAGTTTTGTATTGGCATTAAGTGAATCTCTTAAGAAGGAATGTGAAGGTGTAAAGGCAGTGACTTTATGGATTAATGCAGAACACAAGTTTCATTCATGTAAGACAACAGGAAAGAAAGAGCAAAAATACCAGCAGTAGAATCATGTAAATGAACAGCATCAGTGGCACAGAGTGGACACATGTAGTCACCCTTGCTGAGAAGAGTCACAACCCCATCTACAGATATTATGAAAACTTACCAATAGAGGGTTAGGTAAATCAATGTATACAGAGGAAGAACGAATACTCATCCACCTCAGATATGAATCAGCTGTCCTCTTCAGAGCATTACAAAAAGTTCCCACATTACCCTTTTTAATCTTGACCATTTTCCTATCTCTTCTGTCTTATCCAGGTGGATTCTAATTCCAGTGCCTAATACAATCATACTTGATTAGCCCTAAGATGTCCCATAGGGTCTCTTCCTAGTTTCACCGTAAATCCCACAGGCAATCTACCCAATACCTTTCCACCTGCAAAGGGGAAACTTACTGGATCTAGAAGTCATCATGTATTAACTAGCTGTAAAGACTATTTTTTCTGACAAGGGAATAATTATATTTGTTCATAGAATGACTTACTGTGAAGTCACAGCCAGTGCTTTTCTTGATATCATCCACTGACAGTCCTTCCCAGATTTCCACAAGGGTCAGCCCCTTTTTCTTGTCCACATCAAACACAGCCTGCCAGGTTCAAATAGCATACAAGTAGTTGTTTTTTTTTTTAAACATGAAAACAGATAGCAAGGAAATAAACAGTTATATTGTACAAAATCCATTGAAATAAGTTTTATCAGTAACAAATGATACCATTATCAATCAGTATCACTTTACACATTTCTGACTGACCATTAAAGGTTTCTCCAACATTCATCTCTACTTGAAAGATTATGAAGTATGAGGCATGTTAATTTTGAATGAAAAACATGTTCCTGCTTTTCTGCACATAAAATGAGGACTGTGCCTTCTGCTTCAATCTGGTGAGAACTGGGAGAGGGCAAAGGAAAGGGCAGAGACATCCTTTGCTACAAGGCAATGCTCACCAAGAGATCACAACAGAAAATAGGGAAGAATAAGGGAGGTATTGTCTGTGTTTTTAGGGCAGCAGAGAGGTACAGAGTGGCTTATCACTGAATCATCAACAGAGGATGATCTTCACCAACATCAGTTGCACACCCGATTTCAGTACAGATTTTACTGTTTTCAGAAGTTAGCAATGAGAGAAGGCTTTTTGTTTTATCTGTAATAGAAAGCCTGGGAGGAGATGGCTAAAGGGGCAAAGGCTGCTCTTTCTAATGTCTTCACAGGAAATGATTTTCACTCCCAAGACTCTCAAGCACATCAAATAAAAACACCTGTAAAATGATGTGCACTTTAATAGTGCCTGCCAGAGGAAGATATACGAGTCACAAGCTAGTTGCCAGGGAAACCATAAAGACTAGACATTTCCATAAAGAAAGTCAGTAGAAAAAGTCTAGTGAAGATTGAACTCGGACGGAAAGTGAAGTTTTAAACTCATCACAGAAGTGTACTGAAGCTCAGCTATCCTCCTCTGGGTATATGAGACTGATTCACGGGACTAAAATGTGATAGCCAATCTAAATCTTAAGACAGAGGTTGGGAGTAAGGAACATCCACCCAAGGAAGCTGGTAGGGAAACAGTTTGCAATCCATTTTAAGTGCTGTTATAACTTTGTGTCATCTCCTTACAAAACAACAAGATCTAGGTGGTGATGCTTAAAGAAATTTCTCCAAGTGTTTATTTTCTATCAGTTCTTGTTCAGACTCTTTTTTTTTGCACTTTACGTCTGTATTTGGCAAGATAGTAGAAGACTGTGAACAAACTTCCACATGTTCATCTATTTTTCCCTACTATGTGGAGGAAGCCTTTAAATAACGGTGGTAACAGACCACAGGGAGAAAGTAAATGTGCACTTTGAAGCGTTCTACTTAGTGTGACAAAAGGATCACAGGGAGACTACTTTTAGCCCTTAAATATGTAAACATTGACAATGAAAGAAGTATGATTACAGCAAAAACCTAAGTCACTTATCCTGTACTGAAAACATCCACTAACTTACTTTGAGCAGCAGCAAGGTCACACACTCTCATGGACTTAAACTGGAGAGTAAATTGCTTCACAAACGGACTTCAGGTAAGGACAAAAGAATTAAAGCCCTGGTATAATTACAGGTACTGTTAACATCTTCTCTAAAAGAGCCTGAAGCGTACAGCAAGGAAGGTGCCAACTGTCTGATGTATATTGCTACAGTTGTTCTTCCACTGGAAAAAGTGATTTGTGACACAGCTCCCTTAAAATTGTGTTTGAGAATTTACATCTCTCAAGGACAATTTTCAGATACGCGTTGGGAATAATAAGTAGATACATAACTTTGCATAAATAGTGCTCATGCGTGGCATCTCTGTTCTGAAGGTATTTAAGAATGTGGTCCAGTATGTTAGATGTCTCTGGTGAAAGCTTTACAAGAAAAAATATGAGCCACTGAGCCTGGGGAATTGAACTCCAAGGGAATCTTTACCCTTTGTTGGTAACAGATACAGAATACAATCTTCACTTTTACTAAGCTTTGCTACTTCTACTAAGCGGCATTTCTCAAGGATAGAGGATGAAAGGATTGACAAGGATTCAAGTACTTTACCTTTTCTGTAATGATGCGATTTACACATTGTTTCCCAGTAAGTGGTAAACTGCATTTTTCCAGGATTTTATGGACATTGCCCTGTGTTTAACAAGATACAGACAAACATTAATTTTCAAAAACAATCCAACTTACTCAGCATTCAAATATGAACATGAAAAAGGAACATCACAGCTGAAGACACTCAGCATTATTGAAATCCCACAGTACTCACAGAACATTGTTAGAATGCGCCTCTATGGCAGATTATATCTCAAACAATTTGGGACAGTTCTTACTTAAATCCTACATAAAGCGAGATGACTAATAAGACTCTCGCTATATCACAGTGGATTCCTGAGTTTAGAAGTTCAGCATACTTCTGCTTAATTTTTTTCCTTCCTACTGGCACGTGAGGAAAAGAGACAGATGGAACCTCACTAATGACATGTCAACGACAAATTAGAGAAAGGCAAAAAAACAATTTACTTTCAGGCCCTTTCTTTCTGGGACACCAAATGCCAGCTATGCTAAATCTTGTAAGAAATATCACCTGATGAAAAGACATAGTTTTGATAGGAAGCTGGATGTTTAGGGTTGGGTGGGGAGTTACTCTTTTTTTTTTTATATTGTTCTTTTTTTTTTTTAATAGGAGTTCACAAATGGCTTTAGATCCTGCCAAATGAATGTAGGCTGAAAGCGCTCTGAATGGATACGAAATGGATGGATCACTGCACTTTTAGTCGCTATTTGTAGCCATTTTACAGAGGTAGCTTTGAGCATCTCTCCCTTTATCACATGCTTTTAATTTTTCTCTAATTATCAGTTTTCAGTTATGCATTTTAAAGATCTCGGAGTGTAGTAAGTCTAATTTAATCATCTGAATGCAATTTTTAATTTAATTTTTTTAATTTACAATCATCAATTAATTTACAATCATTCTGTGATCATCCATTTGCCTTAAGGCTTAAATAAACTGGGCAACTATACCTCAGCCAGTCTGATTTCTGAATGATGACAAAATGAGCAATCTGTGTGATCTGAATTTATCTTCTTCTGTGAAGAATTATTTCTTCATTCTAATTATGCTGGCAAGATCCACATCTCATATCAAGGCAACTACTCTGATTAGACTGAAACTGACTCACTTTTAATGAAAATAATGACTTGAGGCAGAGCATTACTTGTAGTCGATCAGCTTATATTGTGTCCATCTCAAGGACCTTCTTGCACTCTTTCCCTAAGAGAGAAGATTAATCTGTGCTATTTTTAACATTTTCAGTAACATATCAGGTGTACTTCTAAGGCATATGATATGCAATATCCCTTCCCGGCACCCAATTGAGATTGAAACATATGGACTTGAGGAGGTGACAGCTTGAATGGTTCCTGTGACCCTGAGCACTGACACATTGCACCTTCTTAACAGTTGATCTGAAGATTATAATATTACCAGTTAGCATTAAAGGTGACTTTTAGAACTCATCCGTCACCATCTGTGCTTTCAGGGCACCATCAGAATGGGAGTGCAAATGGAACTGCATGCATTTTTTTATAGGATTTGTTCAGATAAATTCATAGGATTTTTTATAGGATTTGTTCAGATAAATTCAGGAAAGATTTTTTTTTTTGTAGATGTCCAAAACCTTAAGGTACTTCCATCTGCTTTAAACAAAATATTCTGTTGCTGAAGAACAAAAAATGTCCTTAATACTCCACAATGCATCAAAATCAAAACTATTCACAATGATAGAAAAGAGCATTTCAATTCAATATTCCATACTTCAGTCAGATCCACAGAATCACAGAATGGCCGAGGTTGGAAGAGACCTCTGGAGATCATCTAGTCCAATCCCCCTGCTCAAGCAGGGACCTCTAGAGCCCATTGCCCAGGATCGCGTCCAGGCGGGTTTTGAATATCTCCAGGGAAGGAGACTCCACCACCTCTCTGGGCAACCTCTGCCAGTGCTCAGTCACCCTCACAGGAAAGAAGTTTTTCCTTATGTCCAGACAGATCTTCCTGTGTGTCAGTTTGTGCTCATTGCCTCCCGTCCTATTGCTGGGCACCACGGAGAAGAGGCTGGCCTCATCCTCTCGACACCCCCCCTCCCCTTCAGATACTTATACACAGTGATCAGATCCCCTCTGAGCCTTCTCTTCTCCAGACTGAACAGGCCCAGCTCTCGCAGCCTTTCCTCATAGGAGAGATGCTCCAGTCCCTTAATCATCTTTGTGGCCTTTTCACTGGACTCACTCCAAGAGCTCCATGTCTCTCTTGTACTGGGGAGCCCAGAGCTGGACACAGTACTCCAGGTGAGGCCTCCCCAGGGCTGAGGAGAGGGGGAGGGTCATCACCCTTGACCTGCTGGCAACACTCTTCCTAATGTACCCCATAATACCATTGGCCTTCTTGGCCACAAGGGGCACATTGCTGGCTCATGGTCACCTTGTTGTCCACCAGGACTCCCAGGTCCTTCTCTGCAGAGCTGCTTTCCAGCAGGTCAACCCCCAGCCTGTACTGGTGCGTGAGGTTATTCCTCCCCAGCTGCAGGACCCTGCGCTTCCCTCTGTTGAACTTCAGGAGGTTTCCCTCTGCCCATCTCTCCAGCCTGTCCAGGTCCTTCTGAATGGCAGCACAACCCCCTGGTGTATCAGCCACTCCTCCCAGTACAGTATCATCAGCAAAGTTGCTGAGGGTGCGCTCTGTCCCTTCATCTAGGTCATTGATAAATATGCTGAACAAGACTGGATCCAGGGCCAATGACCGCAACCCTCTGAGCTCTGCCATCCAGCCAGGTCTCAATCCACCTCACTGTCCACTCATCCAACCCACGCTTCCTGAGCTTGCCTATGAGGCGGTGATGAGAGACAGTGTCAAAAGCCTTGCTGAAGTCCTGGTAGACGACAGTGGAACAATAACATGGAACCATTATCAGCCAGTACTTTATTATTTCTTGCAAAGAAGGCCAGTGATGGTATGGGTTAAGAACTTGATTTTTATTTCTCTTATAAGTAAGAGAAACCTATAGCAATATTTCACAACTTGGGCACAGTGTCTGTTCAGTAGATTAAAAAACATTACTACTCCTGTACTATTGTTCTTCACAGTTATAAAGAAAAAAGTTAATTTAGTAAAAAATACATTAAAGAACTACCATTAAGAGTTAGACTTAAGGTCCCTTTGCCCAGTCTCCCACAGTGCCCTCCTGGTTCCTGACTTGCTGTGATTTATGGATTTCTTGAGATGGAGGCTGCTTCTGGACAATCCTATTTATTTGTCAATGATGAGCCTAGCCTCATAAACCAGTTTAATCACTCCCAGATAAACTTAATACTTTGAGCTCCTACAACATCCTGCCAATGATGCACAACTTTGTTAGTTGTCTGCGAAAAAATATTTCCTTGTTGTTTTAAACCTGCTACTTACTAATTTCACTTGGCTCCCACCAGTTCTTTTACAGGATAGTAACAAAACATTGTGCATCCACCTTCTCCATGCCATTATTTTATATGCTTCTCTGTTACTCTCCCTTAATGATCTCTTTCTTAAGCTGAAGAGTCTTCTACAAAAGTCATTTCATGTCATCATCCTTTTTCTGTACCTTTTTATTTTCAATTAAATGTAAACATTGTTATTGAAACAATGTGGAGCAGAGGGTGTTTAGTTTTGTTTATAGCATACTGTATATCACAGTTTAAAAAGAAGAAAATCCCTGGAGTATTTCTTTGAGCATTAAGAGAGATACTAGATTCACCTTCATAATTTAAGCATAAATTGTGTCTTGTGTTCACTGCAAGGACTCAACATCGTGAGACGTTTAAAAACTACAACGCATACTGAACAGAGAATGAACTTTTAAATTCTAAGAAATTGTATTTTAAGGTTTAACATGCCATCGCGCTTAATAAAAAGAAACTTGAAAGGGATTACAAAGGTCCTTTATAAGATCACAAATCAGACAAAACTGATTACAAGAACTGTCTACTGCAACAACTCTTGAACGTGTTCATTGAAGATACTGTGTACATCCCATAGCCTTCCACTGTATTTCAGGCCATCAGTTCTTGACTCCTGTTGATTTACAAGTGGCTTTAGTATCTAGTAATAGATACTATTTATTGGGAAAACAAGACAACAAAAACATCCCTGTTCTTATAAGCTAGAAGACATACAAAAAATACAGCCACTGTATCATCAGCTTCTTGCTAGTACACCTCTGAACAAGCCAGCATATTCTCACAGTACATACATACATTTCTTTCACTCAGTAGCATACTGTGCTCTGAGCAGGACAAAAGAGTGCTCCTGAGATGTTTGAAGTGCTTCTTAGTTACGGATGAAATAACAGTTTGTGAGAACATCTTTAGAGTAAAGAAATAAAAGGACCTGAACGTAAAATCAGCTCTATAAGAAGTAATCACTCCAATAGAAGGCTTCTGACTTTCAGAACTTGTGTCACAGGTACTATAAATTTGTTTGTGCATACAAAATGAAAAAAAAAGGAAAGAATAAAAAAAGGAGCATCTGTGGCTGTAACAGCAGCTTTGGATTTCTGAACAAAAGATTTATATATTTCAGCCTCTTCACTTCTGGAAGAAGAAGTATGAAGATCCCCAAAAAGAAGCTCCTTAAGAGGAAAGTGCTCCAAGAATACCAGTAGCCTCCATTTTAAAATAAGTATATAATGCAAAATTACACTGTTTATTTTTGCAGTGCTTTCTAACAAAAAGCAGAAGCAGAAGAAATACTTTACGAAAGCCTACAATAGTCTTTCAAGAAGTCCACCCCAGGCATCCCTTGTACCTAATGGCCCAAACTATGTATACATACACAAAAATAAGTAAGTCTATGCCTGCACTGTTTATAATAGTGAACCAACCTGTGTTTCCATCCTTCTCAGGTTTCAGTACTCCTACTGACTAAAAACAACCAGCAAACAACTTCCAAGCACTTTACTGAAAAAAGACTTTGGCAATAGCATTTTAAAGAGCTAAAATGGCATGAATCATTGCAGTGTGTGTGGACTCAGAGCCCTAACTGAATTCCACAGTATCTGGAAGTTAGAAATAAAAATTCATTCAGACGACAGTAATAACAGAAGCATGTGTCTAAGCAAATGGGTAATTGCACATCCAATTTTGGGGGGACTGGGATAGAGGAGCAAGACACACACAAATTTGCTTTTCCCATGCACTTTTGGGTCAGTCTCAATCCTGTTACGGAAAATGTGCCCCTTGAGATCACAGCTTAGTATAAATTGTGCAAATTCCATATTTTTAATAGTAATTTTTTGAAAGTGAAAATTAATTCCTTAAATCAGATTTTAAACAACCAAAACTGTTAATATATTTAACTTTCCTATTTACTACCATGAAGACTCCTTACGCTTGCCCTAATATGTCCTGGCAGGGATATAAACCTCACACATAGATAAGTAATTCTTATTGCAGACATACAATAGAGTTGGAATAACAGAAACACATAAATGAAAGAAAAGGTTAATTTTAAAATATCTATTCCAGTTCCCTCAGAATAGAGATTTTGGCCTTCAGTCCATTTTTCTCATATCCTGGACAGCCCAGTTTTAGACGTTTCAAATGACAAGGTTCTTAGGACTTTCTGTGGGAGGCTGTTTATGTCTACAAACCTTCCACACAAAAAATTCTCCAGATTAACTTCTATCATATAATAATATAATATGTAAGGCAGCTCGCACCATATCATACCAAAAAGATCCACTTTATTATTTGTAAGTACTAATTTGATTGGCAACTTCAAAGGTAAAAATATTTTCATAATAGCAAGTGTTTAGCCATAGGAAAACTCATTTTTCCAGTTGTCCTGAGGTAAAGAGTAAAAAACCTAGGCAGCATTTACTGCAGCTCTGGCGATTGCCACTAATTAAATTTGCATAAGTAACTAAAAAATGTGTGCAGTTTTTAAAACCCAACTTAATATTTAATTTTTCCAGGGCGAATGGTTCGCTTACAAGAGGCAAGGAACCACACTAACCCCCTGTTGTACCTCCATAATAGCTAACAGCAAAACTGTCAAACCCTCACAAAGAGGGACAATCAGTGTAAGATATCTTTTTTTTGGTACAGCACAGAATATTCATTTAGAAAGAAGCGGCAGAGCCTTACCTTGGCTGAATGTTCCATGGTGACAACCACTTTTGTCTGTGCGCTGGATACCAGGTCCATGGCACCCCCCATGCCTTTCACCATCTTACCCTGAAATTAAATTTTTACAAGTTTAACCTTTTTACTATAAACAAGATAGCTATATTGGCTGCATTGACAGGACACTATATTGACCTTTTTTCTGTATAGAAAGACCACATATTTCACCACTGTCTTCAGACAAAACAGGGCTTCACTTGAGAGCAAGCAGTTGTTCATTGTAAGCTCTCTGTGATGCAAATGGTAGAAGAATAACCGGTGGTACATGGGGCTGATTGTTATGCTTGGTATCCTGGGGTGTAACTTAAATCTAAGTAGTGTCATTGACTTGATGGAAGCCCTAACACAGAGAAGAGATGAATTTAGTTCCAATGGTTCTGACATTATAAAAGCAAAACGTTCATTCTCATGGTGACAGAAATAAACTTTATTCCCTCCAAAGAAATCTTTGCTTATGAAAACGTAGTAACGAGAACATCTGAGCACTCTCAAGCTCTCCACCTGCCAGTTTAGAAAACCATGGCTTGTATCACTGTATCAGCACAAACTGCTCTATTTATTTCAGTCCAGATGTCTTTGGATGCCATTTTGGAAAATGGGTAAATAAATGAATTTGGATCAGTATGCATTTCTGTTTGTCCCCCAAACCAAGTACTGTTTATCACAGCAGCTGTATTATGGCTTGGTGTTCAGCTACCTATATTTTTATTTTCTGTAATGCCTCACCATTCATTGAAATTTGACCCCTGCCTGCTTCTACCACCTTAAAAAAATGCATCTGGTCTTGGAAGGTGAGAAGTCCAGGTGAGAAGTCCAGACTCAGCTCAGTTTGCGGATAAGCAATGACTAAAAGTACAACATTCTACCAGTATGAGCACAGCAGTTATGTTTGGGCAGCTGGCAAACACCAGACCCCAAAAACCAAGCTAGGTTTGGGAGAGACTTGTCTCATTGAGCTGTCAAGCCAGCAACTTAGTGGAAGTCTCTTTAGCATAGTGAAGGGAATATACACAGAAAATGGTATTTTCTTATTGTTTGCAGAATGAAGAATAAATGACCTCTTTCTATATCTGTAAACACCCTTGGTATTTCTCAGATCAGATTAATATTTAATATTAATTACCTGAAACATTTCAGGCTTTGTCTTAACACACTGCTAAATATTTCTTTGTCGATACAAACCTAAAAGGGTTGACAGGATTTACCTCCGCACTTAATTTCCTGGCACTGCTTGTATAATTCTACATCCTATCTTGAAATACAGAGTCCTTACAGAGACTGCAGTGACCTCTCATCAGCCTGCCAGAGGCTCACCAGCAAAATAATGTAGAGTTGCTGAAGCTGAGGCATTATCTTCCCATTAGCTCAAAATATGTTTCCATCAAGGATTATGCTATCAATATATCTATCTATCTGCCCTAATAAAGCCATTAGTTCATTTTCCTGGCTTTTTAATTCTGTTAAATAGTAAAGAGCTGCAGCAACTGGGAAGTTCCTGAAGAAATAAGTACAGATGAAGGACAATGAACATCTGCTGCTGGAGAAGATGTCATACAGGACGGAGACAGGGAATTTCTTCCCTACATGTGTGCAGAAGCAGTAAAATACAAACTGAGAAGGACTTTGGGACCCTTAAAGCAATCCATGTGCTGTTCTTCTTTAGGCAAACATACTCACCCTGGCAAAGCAAATAACTTAAAATATAAACATGGCTAGCTGGAGTTAATGCTTGAGGAATATCCAGAGAATAAGAATCTTGTATTGCTCTTAGTGCATCATCTGTTGAAATTTCACAACTCTAAATTTGAATTAGGATGCTCCACAAAAAAGATTCCCAAAAGACATTTTGTTTTTTTGCCCAAGATAAACATGCAGAACAAAACGGATCTACCACTTATGGTGGTATATTGCTCATTTATGAACAATGAGCAATTTCTGTTTCCTTCAAATTTTAATAGTACATTTGATTGCACCTGACATAAGCCAGACTGTTTTATTTGAATACTTTGTAAAATGCAGTGGGTCATAGAAAGAAATATTTACACTTACTGGGCACCAATTGCAACAGCCAGCTGTGATGTGAAATCTCTGATAAAGGCTAAGTAGGGCTGATAGCACTGTATACTAGTCGGGATGGCAACTGTACACTCCACTTTTAAAAAGTAGTCTTCACTTTTTTTGTTTGTTTTTCACTGAACAGGCCAAAGTGCAAACAGTATAATTGTTCTCTTTTTGCAACTTGTTAAGACACAAGTGTAATTTTTAAACCTACATTGAGTTGAATTGTTTTAGGCAGCTCATTAAAAAAAATTTCAAACGAGCAGCTCCTGAAGTACACCTGCAGTTTTCCTGCTCCTTCTTAGCACGTTGTCAGGGGCTCAAGGTTTACATGGTTGTACGCTTATTTTAGATGAGCTTTGTAAGCTCCTAAATAAATTAGTGCTGCTAGCTTTAGAAACTGAAAGATTTAGTTCAGTGGCACCGCTTCAAATTACAGTGCTCTATTATAAAAACCCACGTTATCAGTTAGAGCTTAAAGCTAGAAGAAAGTTCTTCAGATTACCTTTGCGCTTTCTGCGAAGTCCAGTATTGGGAATACTTTTTAAAAAGGGTTAGAGAGGACAGAGACAAGCTGGCAGTTTCCTTGCAGCTCTTCTGTTCCCAGAGTTACTGCAAAGGGTTTATGCTGCTGAGAAGAGTGTTACCTCTCTCAGCTCACCTTGTCAGCAGTTTTGGCTAAGTCTCAGTTCCAATATTTTTGGGAGGGTGTGGTCATGCACAGAATGGATTTTTTTTTTTTTTAAGATATTAAGCTTGTCTTCTTTCTTAGAGCTATTTGCAAAAAAGAAAATTACAGAAAAGAGGGATTTCTAATAAAGCCTAGGTATTGTAAAATAAAACGTCATGGTTATAGTGGTGATGGGGTATTTTTCAGAAAATACAAGAGAAGATTATGTATTTTTCACACAGACAAAATAGGATAGGAAAAAGCCCTCAAAAAGGTGAAAGGAAGATTGAAGTACAGCTAACATGATGTATTTCCCTTCTCTTTTGAGGCTCCAGGACTCTTCCAGTGGTAGCAATTATGACCTGCAAGGGCTCTGTAGGCTTTGTAGGGAGAGAAAGAGTAAGCTGATATGCTACTGTAGGCTTCATTCCAAGGCAGGTGTCCACAAAATATCACTTCGTATTAAAATAATATCCCATTAAAACCTAAGTTTCAAAGGACAATCTAGGTAACTGCAGGTCCTGTCCTTCCTCACTGTTAAGTTACTACTAAGTCCTACTCAGGTATGTCCTAGGCATTAGACAGACAGCTTCACATTAGTGCTGAGAGATGCACACACTCATTAAACGTAATTAATCTAATTGCCTAATTTGCAGTGCTTCATTCATTATTTTACTGACAATAATTATAAAAAAGGAAATACGTTTCTCATAAAATTTCTTGCAACTTCATGCTGTTCAACTTGGGAGCAAATGCAGACAGTTCAATGTATTCAGTGCAACAGAAATGCTGGAGGTAGCACTTAGCAGACAGTGCATCTGGATTCCAAATGAAGACAAGCCTTGTTCAAAAATCCTCCTCTTTAAGCAAAGGTGTAAATAGCCTGCATTGGGACTCCTTAGAGAAGAAGCTACAATGCTCTGAGGAATCCAGGAACAGGTATGCTTCCTCCCACCATCAGCAATAACCACGTCAAGTCGTCAGAAAACCTGTTGCTTTGGAGCCTTCTGCTTTTAGATTAGATGTTACAAACAAATAAATAAATGAAATAGATAGATCAGCAACATTTCTGCATTCCTCCTGCCATTCAGCTGGCCTCTGCCATAGTTCACTTTCACTGTAGGCATACAAATGACTTGACTGAGGAACATGCAGTTCATCTTATGCTCAGAAAGTCCAAAGTCGTACAAAAAAGATGTACCTTGAATGCCTGTAAAAAATCCTACCATTTAATGTACAGAACTGCATTCCTAACATCTTAGGTTATACTGACCTCTACAGATAGTAAATTAAAAGAATTATTACTAGATTTGATTGGGTTTCCTCATTGTTTCGTTTCAGATAATCTCATTTGATAAAGCTCTAGAATTTTTGTATTGCTTTTCTTTCTTTTCAATTTATTTCACTATTAACACTTTAATCCTTTAAAATTGGCTGCTCCAAGTCAGAGCATTTAAAAGTAAAGGCTGCTGGTTTTAAAATCCAAGGGTTTTTTTTTTTTCATTTTGTTGTTTTTGGTTTGTTTAAAAAAAAATCCACATTCCAGTGTCCAACAGAACCACCCTCCATACATTACAACAGCCTCTTGATCTGCCCCTTAACTGCATTATCTATCTTAGCTATCAAAATGAATCCTGCACTCCAGCAGCAGAAGGTACAAAGCTACAATTAATTTTCTTGCTCAGAATTTTATTTGTTTCATATTGTTTGTCGAGAACAGAGATATTAAACAAACAGTATCAGCCCAGCATCAACCCAGAGGCTGTGTTAGTCAACTGTTGGTTACTACACTACACTTTGAGCCTCGTGGCAACTACCAGCTTCCTCGGCACCTTCAGATGCATCCTGCCCAGCCTCATGGACTTCTACATGTCCATTTTACTTTAAATAGCTTGTAACTCAATCCTCTTCTATAGTGGGTACTCCCCCAAATTCCGCCACTAGCCACAGAGACGCCACCAGTAAACTCAGGCAAATAAGTTGTTGAGTACCTCAGCCTTTTTCCATGTCCTCATCCAGAAGTATGTTACCCGCTCATTAATGATGTGCTTCACCACATAACTTCCATCTGTAATAATTTTCTACCTAGGGAAATGTTATGTCACAGAAAGCTCATACATTTTACTCTCTCAGATTCTTTGACCTCTAGCTGCAGGGCATCTCCATCATTGGTTCAATGTTTCTTCTGCTGGAACATCATATCAGCAATATCAGTAGTTATGTTATTAATATCACTGAACCCTTAGGAGGTCTCATCCATCACTTTTAATCTTTTTTTTTTTCCTCCTGCTCTTAAAAGATGTTGTTTAATGGCTAGGAGATGTTCAGAAATGCAGAAACATTATTAGTTAAAGAAACTACATTAATAGGCCATATCAGGTGCCTTTTTTCCTTTTTATCTGGAGACAGTGTAACTGACTTCAAAAATTGTACTTTACCATGTACAAATCAAAAGACCAGAATTAAATGCTCAAGAAAAATTACATATGTCGTTAAATATAAAGCTATCCAGGTACAAAAGGGACCAAATTCCGCTCAGAAGTCAGGCACTAAAATGCAAGACACAACAGTACTTCACTTTTTTGGTACCTAAACCTTGTTTTTTGATCTCTCCTTTAGACTACAGAAAAGTATTTACTCTGAGCTCTCTGAAGGAAGTGAAATTTCCTTATACTAAAATTTTAAACAAAAGCAACAATTAAAACAAGTAGAACCAATAATAAGGCAAAGCCTCTGGTGTCACAGGGGTGACACTTTCAGAAGTTCTGACGTTTTGCTTTGACCTATGCCCAGCTTCTGCTACGTGTCTCAGCGGCAAACGGAGTCATATATTTTCTATCAGGAAGGTTGTAGAAAAGGAAGCAATATTTCCCAGTATGATGCAGCCACTAGAGAGGCTGCAGAGACTGAGGCGCTTCATAAAACCCTTCTTTAGCAGGGTCCCAAGAAGTCACAGGTAGAAAGGAACTACAAATGAAGCAAATACAGGCAGGGAGAAGTGCAGTCAACTCCCTAATTTTTAAAAACTTGAGTGAGGCAAGTACACTGCCACAGGAGCCAGGACTGTTGTGACCGTCTGTGCTGCTGCTCTGTAAGCATGCACTGAAGCTGTCCTGCTAGCAGCAATTTCTGACAGTAGCTTGAGAGAAACAGGTTGGATAATGTGTCCTTCACTCTTGAAGTGAAATGTGGCTCAATCCAGCAGCTCCCAGCAATCATGGTCACCCATCTTCTCTTGCCTGCTTGCCTGCCTTCCCTCAGTCTCCAGCCCTCCTCCACCATGGCGTCCTCAGCATTTCTATTCCACCCTCCTTGGCCACCCTGCCCCAACTGCACTCAGTTCCCAGGGGCGCCTCAGAAATTTGCCGCCTCCTTCTCCCTCTCCTTTCCCTCGTTTCCTTCTCCAAAGCCCACTTGTCAGTTTGAGAAACACCACAGGGATGAAGTCAAAAAAGCCGTAAGTAGTGTTTAATGAAATAAATCTATCAATAAATGCCTGCATTTAGGAAGAATCTCCTGCATAAGCAAACGAATAGCATGGTTTACTGCATGTGCTTTGAATATTCTCACATTCTTCTCTTAATCATAGGATTTTCCTCTCTATTAGAAATCAGCAGATAAGAGTGAAGACAGGACTGCAATTATTGCAATGAACCTTCCTAGTTCAGGTCACTTTTCAAGAACAAAAGCTCCAGTTAAAGAAAAGCTTTTGGACTCAGTACAGAGGCACTGTGTGAAATCTAATATTAAGTGTGGTCAGATAAAATTACATGGATCTTTGGCATTAAAATCTGTCCATTGATGAATCAGGAATGCCTATTTTCAGACATTCCAGCTTTGTGAGATATCATTATATGTTCCTTTTTGCTAGATTACAAAGGAATACTGTACAGCAGGGACCTGTATTTATCACTTGTTCACTTGTGTATTTTGAAGATGCTTCTCTTGCCCTTCCAATTTACAACAGCAACAATAAAGCAAACAAAGCAATTCTTCCTGCCTAGAATTCAACCTATCCCTGTCTACTTTCTAGTAGGTCTCTCAGAGAGGAGCGTTCAACAGAGCTTTTGCAGGACAAAAAAACAGAGGAAGAAGAAAATCCCAGAGTTAAGTTAGCTTGATTATAAAGGGCAGTTTATAGATATTTTAATATCGTGACTTTCGGTTTGCAAAAGTATAAAGAAACTCAGTCTAAGACAACCCAGCCAAATGAAACACAGAATTTATCTGACAGTTGAAACTGAAAAAAAACTATGGATTAAAATCATCTTGAATTGTGCCTATAAGAAGAATACCTCTAAATTCACAGAGAAGTAAATTATTAGTTGGGTTTACACGGTAATAATTTACTTTTAAATATGTTTTCTAGTCGATCTCAAAAAAGCAATTTGACAGAGAATGCAATGACTCAAAATAATTTTTCTAGACATTATATAAACAAGTACTTAATTTTATGCTTGTGTAAGACCTCATAGCCACCACGAGTTAAAGTAAGGAAGTGCTTTGACAGAAGCAAAGCTACTTCAGCAAGTAAAAGTGAAAAAGAGAAAAGTAGATCTTAAATTGATGTAAAGGAAAAAAACATCCAACCCTACTTCTCGGTGACCTGTATCTGCACTATTGGACTAACACTACAGATTACTTAGATTTATTTATATCTACCATTTGGAAAACTACAGCTTAATAAATGTAACTTTCACACAGTTAGCTATTTAAAATTTGGGTGACACATTTATCACACCTTTGAGATACAGGGCATGTATAAATGAGGCAAACTCCAATTTTAGTACCCAGTTAACTCCTTGAAAACTTTCAAAATCATTCTTTCGCCTTGGTTCAAACAGCAAACCTGGGGTTAAAAACATAGTTATCCCTTATATTTCAAAGTGTTTTCTTCCCCAGTAAAGGCTGATTTCATTATTTTGGATTCTAGTGACAAGTCCTTGTAACCCAAGACAAGAAAATAAGTTCCAAATCAGATTCAGGAGACCAAACTACCCAAAGATTTTAGTACAAATTTGGAATTTGGGTAATGCAAAGCTGACCAGCATTACCTTCATGCACATCACACTTGGACGTTTACAATTTATCTGATTCAAATATAGAGCGCTGTCAAAAGACACAGAGTAGTAAAAGAAGAGCGCATATAGGATCCTAGAGAGATGCAATAGGGGGAACCATTAACTCTCAGGCCCCATTTTTCACAATATTATTCAGCTAACACTGCAAACAGAAAATCATCACAAAAAAGCCAGAATGTCTATCAGTGGGGTCTGAAAAGATCTAACCAGCACTAGTCCCTCTATTCTCAGTTAGGTGACTATAAAAGCAAGTTATTCTGTGATCAGCAGAACCAAGGAAATCCGCTTTTCTTATGGATTTGTGTCATATGCCCCATATTCCAGTCTAGCCATAACCCCTTCACATTCCCTATGATTTCTCTCACGCAGACACCTGCAATATCCCTTCAGATATCCCTTTCTCCCATATCTGCCCTCACAGATCCTATGCCCCTCTCGCGAAAGGTATCTTATGTTCCAGCCACTGCTACGCTGCCTGCATGCCATAGGCCTGTTGGAAGCTTCCCGCAGGCTGTTGCGCTCCACTAAAGCTTTTTCCTCAGACAGGACATGCATTTGGATTTTTTCCTCCTTTATACAGCTCCCAATTTTTAACTACAGCTCATTACCTTGAACCAAACTAAAAAGAATATTTGGATCAGAAGAGATACCTGGAAACAACAAACAGTATTGTATTGTAAGCAGTTATAAATATCCGAAACAAATTGGTAAAACATGTAAAAAACATTTATGCTGTTTAATGTTAAAACCTAAACTGCATTCAAAGAATGGTTAATGCTATCAGCTGCTTAAATAACACTGAGACTAGCTTATATTTCTCTGTTCGAAACCTGTAAAACTATTCATGTTAACTACAATAGTATGACTTCATTCTAGATGTATTTGAAATGGCAATGCTGTGATCCTTTGACAGGAACACTGGGGAAAGAAAGGCAGCCAATCTTTACAGTCTTACAACTTTATAATACCTACGCACTCCTTCACACCTTTTGTCAAGCTCTTGTTCTAGTCACGTAACCATACAAAAGCCGTTGCTTTCTCAAGAAAAAGCATCGTCCTCCGTCCAAAAATGTGACATTTCAAAGACTTACACCCAAGAAGAAGAAAAAATGCTAAACTAGATCATGTTTGGTTCCTCACACATTATGCTTAACATAAGCGTAATTTTAGAGGGCTGACTTCTGATATTTGATTGCTTGGTTCAACGTTATCCAAGAAAAACAGTATTAACCTTAAAGTAGCACCCATCTCTATTTTAATGCTTTGAGCTTCACAACTCCCCTTCTGCTTCAGCCCTTTGCTCCTTTGCCCGACTCTCAGCTTCTCACACATGTATATTATCCTCAGTACAGTGCAGTGACAGAAGTACAAATGTCTACTTACAGGAATCATCCAGTTGGCTAGGTCACCATACTTGGACACCTGCATAGCTCCAAGCATTGTCAGGTCAACATGGCCTCTGGCAACAGAAGCAAAGTGTTTAACTAGCGTATCATGTTCAAGGAACAGCCCACAAATCTTTACAAACTTTTGTTCACACGCTCATCATACCAATGTAAAAATGGTGGTATACCGCAGAGACAGACATTACGTTTCATGCGTGTAGCCATTCTTTTCTCTAGATCTATCACTGATGCAAACTTTTGTCTGCCTATTGAGCCTCAAAATGTTATTTTTGTCAGGTTTTGGTTAACTGCATGCACAGTCAACCAACTCTGAACTCATATTTTTATAAGTGCACTTCTTCACATATTTATATGCACTCATTATCTTTTCAGAGCCATTATGATTTAGTGTTTGTTTGCATCCAACCTCCTTCCCAAAAAACAAACAAAAAACAGGTGCAGACGGTGAATTAACATTAGCGGGGTGGAATGAGGACTGCAGTTGCAGGCTGAGGAACGAGAATATACAGTGTGCAAGTATAGAGTAGATACTTGGAAATGACCAAAACGTATTTGTTAAAACATAGTTATAAATGTGTTTATATATGGCCAGGCAGTGCTAGACGCGAACATCAGTATGGTATCTATTAGTTACAGTGTATTTCAATTTCCAACAGCCAGACCTAATTCTCTGTAAGCCACCACTGAGCAAGTCCATGATTATTTTACAGGTGTTAAATGCTCATCACATTTCGAAGAATTACTAATGAGTTCAGTCACGGGCTCAGTTCATTCTTTTCAAATTTCCAAAGATATGGGTTTATGTTGTTACGCACCCTCTTATCATTGCAAATGATTCATCACTAGAGAAATAGGAAGAACCTGGAAGAACAGTCACTGTCTCCTTTCCTGTAAAAGAAATAAGCTATTGTTTGTATATATTTTGTGTCTTTTACAAATACAGTCACAGCTATTAAGCAGAAGGAAAGGATTTTTTTTTTTAACTAATTCCTTTGGATTTTGCACAACTATGGACTTGATTACACTTCTTAATCAATCATAATGAACTGTGGAGTAGTTTATGTGACAGTTTTTATCACAGCATTGCCCATTGTTAAACCACCAACAGCACCAGGCAAGACATCATTGAGGCCAGAGGTTAAGCAATCCCTGTGGACTTCAGCTTTCTCTTCTAGCCACAGGAAAAGTGAGGGATAATCGCTTTTGGAAGAGAAAAAAGAGCATCTTCAAGAGACAGAAGGGTTGCAAGGAAAAGAGAGCAGATCAGATGCTACGTAGTCTAGTCTGAGAATGATATAGAAAACAGAAAAATAAACAAAGGAAGAGCAGACTAAATCTGTCATTAAAGTGCACAAGAAAATGTGCTTCTTTGTGCTGTACTGTTCTTTGCATGGTTCTTGGGTCAAGTAATGGGGCACACAAAACTTCAGCCAGTGCCTAGTGCATAAATCACATGGAAGGGTCTGATTTTGACTCCATTCAGAGAACTCTCTTTCCTCCCCTGCCAGTTCTTTGAATCAGCCTGCGCAACAACCATCTATAGAGAGTGCCTGTGGAAATGTGTAAGAAGCACAACCATGGGTAGAATGAGCAGCCAGGCATGACAAACTGGAGAGAAAAGAGACCATACTGCAAGATGACACTGAGAAGAAAAAGTCAGTGTAAAAACAGAGGGTAAGAAAAATGAGACATCATTAAACAGTTTCCAGAAAACAGGGTGGGGTGGGGGCGAGGGAGAGAGAAGACACTGAGGCAGCAAAAGTGGCAGGAAAACATAAGGAAGCATAGTTGGAAAGTTAAAATGGAGAACTAAGTTACTTGTTTTAATTTATTTAGTTCATATATTATACCAAGACACCGTAGCAAATTAAATTTTGACATTGAAAATAGTATAGAATTAGGGTCATACAAGTGGTCTTGCATTCAGATCTCAAGAATTCACCATGCAGTCACCCAGACCAGCAGTGAGACCGCCTGAGCTGTCTTTCCCTCTCAGGTACCCACGGGGCTGGAGAGAGCGCAAGGCCTGTAAGCAGTGACGTGGGCCGAGAACCCTGGGCTGCAGAGAGAACCTAAGGCAAGGCTGAGCAGATAGAAGCACAGACTGAGGGCCAAAGGATAATGTTATGAGAGCTCCAAATGACCCAGTTCTTGAAGATGCTGTGAGCAAGTCAGTATTTATGTATGTTCATTTATGCTATAAGACACAGAGGTCTACCTTTATGTTACGGTGAAGATAAGCTTCATATAATTGAGATATTCAGCAAAGTGGACAAACAAAAAAAAAGACCATATCTCTTTTGGAAAAATATTATTACATTTTCAGATTAAAAATGGGAGAAAAAGCCCAAAGCAGTTTATTTTGAAAATGTAGGGAAAAATTTTTTTTTTTTGTAACAGGCTTTTGAATGATGGGAGGAGAATTAAATCCTATTCCTTTGCCATTTAGCTTCTGTCCTCGTCATATGGTTTTATAAATTTGGCTGAAATGCTCAAAGGCACCTCGAGTGGTCTGAACCCAAGTCAGTGGGATTCAGCAGTTTCTGAATGTTTTACCGATGAGAACAATAATAGTCTTGTTGGTAGTTCTGAGATTCACCTAATCCTGTGCCCTGTTTAGCTTCAGATACAGACGTTAAGATGCTCAACACTGAATTACCCAGTACTAAAATAACCTAACTTCCATGTTGCATTTTATTCTAATCTCTCATCTGTTATGCTTCATGTCTATGCTTCAACCCAGCGAGGCTACCTCTTGAAAAATATTTGCTGATCATAAATAATAATTCAAGATAGTCTTGATATCTACAAAAAAGCACAATGATTTTCTGAGTCTGATAAAATTCTTGGAGTTTTAATAATCCTCACTCTGCTAAAATGTTTCATTTCTAATACATCCATATTAGACCTTATCATTACCAATTTTTATGGTAAATTCTTTTATTAGAATTTTTTTTCTTTTCAATGACACCCTTAATCAAAAATAAAAAAAATACTCTGTTTAGTTCAGGCATTAATTCAACTCCCATATGTCTCTGATATTTCCCTTCTTACAGTGTATCTCAACAGCTAGCTACCGGTAAAACACTGAAGATGGGCTTAAATAACTCTTTATTTAAAAGATAACACTGAAACGAGGAATAACATAGTGGGTATCAATTATCATATATCAAATATCGAAGTGGGTAGCAAACGTTTTAAGTCAGTGAGCAACTGCTGGAATGTATCATGTTATTAAATTATAATGCTTTATCGATGCTTTTTCTCATTTGGCTATTCAGAGTTTAATTGTACTAAGAAATAGTGATTGGCAAAGGTACTTTTTTATATATAAAGATATAGTAGTTTCTGATAAAGACAACTTTGAAAAAACAACTCTAAAATACCAGCTATGGATCCATAATCTATGCTGTTAATATCAGTGGGAATTTATAAGGTCCAAAGGCTTCCTGAAGTTTATCACAATGCAAAAATAAGAGGTCCAGTTTTATACAGAAGCAGTCAAAGAGAACAGGTACATGCACAGCTTACCATTAAGAAAACAGAAATCAGGCCAAAGACAGACGCACTAAACCTTAAGAAGTTTGTGTTTTCACATTTCATGGCTGCTTATGAGGTGAAATGCCCCAAAACAGATGGGAACAGTGCAAAACTGAACTGGATAAATAAAAGGGAGCAGTAGCAGGTGATATGTTTGAAAAAGGGAAAGCTCTTTCAGACAGAGCAGTCCCAGAAGCGCTCCTCCTTTGCTGACCTCTCTCACGGCCAGGCTGTTCTCAGTGCCCGTGGACCTCTATTCCTCTCCTGAAGTGCCAAAAGTAGCAGCCCAGCAGCAGCTTTCCAGCATGCCTGGCCCCTTTTGGCAAGCCCTTTGGCTCCTGGCCTGGCTACAGCTCCCTCTCCAAAGACGTAATTGGGTATCACTTATACAATTCACTACATAGGGAGAAACCAGGCTGTTATACACACAACCCTGAAAACCGTGTCCCAGACACGAATCATTGAAAAACATTTTCTAGAAGATACGATGTGAGAAGTAGCCGGAAAAATATATATATTCACATACAGGCCTCGCAAAACAATCTCACTTCTGAAAAGGAAAATTTGACCCTCTGCTGCCTGGGCTGTAAAAGAATTTCCTTCGGTAGCTACTAATATGTACCAATGCATAAGCGCTAACCAGAATATTAAATATCTACGTTAATTAAAACCAACTATAACTTAAAATACTAAAAGAAGCCACACACATCATTACTTACAAGTAAACAAACCAGGAATCTGGGTTCAAATACTGAATCAAAAGAAACATTTTAGATTAACAATGAATAATCACTTTCCATAAATGAAATTTATTTGAAAGATTTTACCTGCATTAATCAGGTCTGGATCCACTTCATTTTCAAGTGGATAAGGACCCTGACAACAAAATAGACCTATGTCAGCTCTATATTAAAATACCTTTGAGATACAATTCATAGCAGCTTTATCATTTCTCATGCTTATTACTTAAAGCAGATCATTACCAACTTGCATTTTTTTTTCCTCCTTGGCACAACATCATCCTATATATACAAACCAAAATTCACATTAACCAACCTATCAGGACTGAAGGACACATTGCTGGACGTTAGAATTATTAAATGACCACAGAGTCATTTTCACCAAAATGACAGATATTTTTCAGAGGCAGGTATCCAATGCAATTCAATAAAACTTTACCACAGTGAGAATAATGTTCACTTTAAGTTTTAATTTAAATTATGTTTAACAAGCCAACTTACAAGGCTTGGTCTTGCAAACTAGTGAAGGTTCTGACCCCCTCCAGCAAAATATGTTACTTAAGAACATGCTTAGTTGTAATAAAATAGCGCTATAATCCTGAAACGAGCATTTCCTTAGAGACTTCCCCACACTACAAGAACTATAGAATCCTGCAATTATGGCAAATCTTTGAATATGCTTTTTAGTATAACTATACCGAGGTTGGTGGGAACACTAAAAGGCAGCGGCACAGCAAGGTATGTACACTGCACTGAATCATCAGTGACAGTGATAGATTCTTACCAAACCCAGGACTCCATTTTCACTCTGTAAATGAACGGTTATATCCGGACTGATGAAGTTACTGGCCAACAGCGGGATTCCAATACCCAGATTCGCTGAGTAAATTGGTCAAGGCACAAACAGGGAACACAGTTATTGCAAACTAGTACGCTAACAAAGTTACCATTGTACTATGATTCGATTAGAACTGTTCTCTTCACAAACATTTTATTTTTCAATCAGATGCCTCACATTTGCACGGAATTATTTTGGCATTTGGACTGCCCAATTGCATTCTGTCAAACGCCTCACATGTTAAAAAAAAATCCTGAGCAAGTAAGCTTCGTTTCCAACGTACTTTTTCAAGAACTTCTTATGTAACATTCAACTGCTAGCAAACGCTCTGGATGTGCCTGGATAAAGACATATGCATTAACCTCCCATCTATTTCAACAGGGCATTAATAAAAAGACAGAATTCCAGGTGCTGGACAGCGCAAAGAACAGACATGGAAATTAACTTGTGTTAAGCAGAACAGCTGCGGCCACTCTAGTGAATCACCACAGCTTTAGCTACAGCACAGCTGGAGGATACCATACATGCCATCCTCAAACTCTAAGGCAGCTCGTCTGATGATCCTCTCCCTCATGTTGTCTCCTTGTTTTTGTTTGGTTTTTGAGTCTTCAGGCTTTCGGATTGATAAGCGCTGCAAAAGAAAAAATAGTCCTAAGCAAAGATGAGCATCCAAATTGTTGCTTCTCAAGACATGAAAACCTGATTTGTGATTGCACTGAGATACTTGGTCTAAGAATAAGGTTAACAATCAGTTTCTTACAAAAAACAACCTTTTCTTCCATCAGTTCAATCCTATCTAAACCAATGAAGTCATCAAGTACCCCAATGATAGCCTTAGAGAAAAAGTTATTTCTTTGTCCGTATTGCCAAGGCTGAGTGGATACATGATACACAAACACAACTGGTTAAGAATAAGGAAGAAAGAAAGCACCAGGCATTAGTGCAGATACAAGCAAGTCCGAGATTCATTTCCCCATAAATAGCTACATTTTTAAAATGTCAGCCTAAAATGCAGATACTGCCCTCTTTCTGCATTCATTCCATTCAGTGGTGCTCTTCTAGATTTACATGCATGAGACACACAAATACCAGTCATATAAAGAGCTAAGCAACTAAGTTTCAAAAATACTTTTGCAAAAATCTGTTCAAAAGGCATTTCCTGAGATTTCCTGGCCTGAAGTTGATGCTGTCCAAATCACACGTAGGTGAAAATGCCATGGCATTCAAAGAGTTTGTAAGTTTTTTTTTTTTTGTAAGTGAGTGTGTACATGGATTCTGTTCTTTGTGCATCACTCCCATGCACCATTTTGGACTATTTTGGACAACATCAGGTTGCAGGTCCTGCACCCCATATGTCCTCACATTCTCTCCAACTCCAGGCCATAAAGGACAAACTAGGCAAAATCATCCTCTGTTCCTTTTCACCACCACAAAACAACTTCTTCAGTGCTTTTTTTCTCCTTATATCGGGAGCCCCTTTCCTCCTGGGCAGTCAGGGACCAACACTGTCAGTTCCTCTTTAAGTCCTCAGCAACTTCTTCTCTGTATCGCTTGCCAATGACGACTACTACCTTTATAGAAGGCATAACATTGTCTCACACAGTAAGAAAGACTCAGACTTTCCTCATAGATCTCCCTCATGCAATCTTTCATAAAGAGGAAAGTTGCCCATGAAGAGGAATTTTGCCCATAGTTGTTACAGAGTTCCACATTAACCAGTTTGTTCATCTGTTTTCTTTCCCTTTACGTCAGGGAAGCGTTGCTCCATGCACTTTAAGTTTTACGGGCATCAGCGTGTTACCTTAATAGTACGCTATCATGCAGGATTACCTTCAGCTGCAGCTTTTGTAGACAAGGTTATGGATAGCCAATATCCTTGCAGATATCATAAGTGAATCTTCAGTTTCTAAGAATGAGTTACAAGCTGTTCAAATTATATCCTTTTACCCACCTTAGCACTTATTCATCTAGAACTTAAGGAACTTCTACTACTGTTTAGGAACATATATATTTATATATGTACATACAAACATATTTATACATATAATAACATATATATGCTCTTATAGCTACATACAGAGTGGTTCAGACCATTTAGAAGAATTTCTACTTTGTCCATTAGGGCGTATGCTGTGGGAGGACAATTCTCAACTCTGTAGTAACCATGATTCCTCAGGATGTGCTGTCTCCACGGCCCTGGTGATATGTCCCTTTTCTCTACATCTGACATCTCCCTGGGGCTTCTGAATTAACACAAGAACTCCACCGTTTGTGTCGTATATGGAAAACTACAAGGACAAACACAGTGCAGACAGTCTCTCTGACAATCCGAGCCAAAAGAATTTACCGTGTGCATTGTAGCATATATTCTAGGAGCAGAATCTCCAAGGACAAGACATCTTGGGAAAAAAGGAGCTGTTCTTTTTCTTACTTGAAATATGACAGTTCTTGACCCACTTGAAAGAGGTTCCTCTTGTGCTCTGTAATCTTCTAACTGCATTTTATTTAGCATTCTAAGCCACAGATTGGTTCTTTTGAGGAAAGATAGAATACCTTCCTCAAAATCTCTTAACATTTTATAGGGATAAACTAACTAGAAATACAGGAATTTTATAAAACATATAGAATTTATTATTAAATGAGTTCCTTTATAGAAAAGAATTATCCTACAGACCATATTATATAGTATCATTTTCACAATGGAAGTCAAAAGATTGGCTGAATATTTCTAGAAAAGCTATCCTGCTTTTGAGAACTTGAAGTCTTCTTGATAAAGGCATTTTACAGATGTACTCCACTGAGAAAATCTTTGCCCAAAATATATTTCCTGGAATCTTAGTTTTTGTGCTTGAAGCACGTGAGTGAGTTTGTGCTGAGGAGGCCCTTCCTTAAAGGATAGGGGCCAGTAGCAGGAACTGAACTAAATAAGAGTCATGTTCAGATAAAACTCATAATTAGATTTCCCTTTTCCCATCTATTTGGAATTTCATTATACAGAAAGTTTTATGCTTTGGCTAATTTCCCTAGAATTGCTTCGCTTTCCAGTTATGCAAAAAGTAAGAACAATCACAGAGGATTTCTCTCTATAGTGAGTGAAAGGCTGGATAAGTATGACAAAGGTATTTGCAGTAGAGGGGTCAAGTCTGAGTTCAATTAGGCAGGAACTGCCATTTAAGACCAGTAAGAATTATAACAAACTAGTTTCTAATTATTCTTCATTTCCTCCCCTTTGCCAATTATCATGCTTTTATAGGTACAGCCTCTTTCTTAACATATAATCTTTTATAAAGCGTAAATAAATAAATCTGCCATTTTCTTCCTATAATTCTATTAATGAGAGGCACCACTGCTAGAATTACAAAATTCCAAGGACAAAGTTAATCTCTGCTGCAACTTTGCTGTGCAGTTTATAAAAGCTTTCCTATCTCTGCTGCAACTTTGCTGTGCAGTTTATAAAAGCTTTCCTCTTTCTCTCTCTGACTTCCTTCTTTTTCTTAAGCATACAAAAAAAAAAGGCAGTTGTCTAGGCATCAAAGGAGTTCCCACTTACGCAGAGAAGTCAAAGAAAATCTCAGGCAACCTGAGATATATTTTGTATACAGGTCTTCCCTGGGTGCAGAGTTACCCCTTTATCTGGTGCGAAACTGTAATAAGAGCAGCAGTTTAATATATGCAAAATGGATTTCTCTCATGAAAGGAGAAAGCTTTTTTAAACTGAGATATTGCATCCATTCAAAAGGAAGGAACAGGGTATTTATTAATTGCAGTCTCACGCAACATGCCCAAAGAATAAAAAGAGGTTTGACACATCTGTCTCCAGTCCACTATTCAATGAGGCAATATGTTTTGGCAGGATGAGCAGATGGAAGAGGAAGGGGGGGTGGAAAGCTTTTTAACCTTAACATTCCCAAAAAGAGTTTACCCAGAGAAAGGGACTTGTATGATTTTTTAGGACTTTGTGACTTAATTTTAATAATAAAAGTTTAATTACTACAATTTCTTTCTGCACTTTTCTTTTGTCATAAAGTTTTTTTCCTTGTATCACATATCCCTCCCCTCCCCCATGTCTTTTAATGGCATTTTGAATAATTTCCACCTCTAGAGGTATGGAGACACTGCAGAAATACAGAAACAATGCTGCAGCTGCAATTTAACAGCATTGTCACATCACCAAAAATGATCACAGGGACATAGCTCAAGTGAGGCAAAGCAACAGAAAAAAAGAACAATTATATAATCTTCCCTATCTTGGAAGTTTTCAGTGTTGGAATATTATTGCTGCAATTTTTAATAGCCATTAACATCTTGTATTTAGTCCAGAAATGGTACAATAGTTCCTGTTTAAAGAAAAGGAAAGAAAGTTTCCAGGGCCTTTGCAATGCAATCCACTACATGGCACAAATGGGACTGAGATTCGCCCTACCTGCCCACCTCAAAAGCTCTCCAACAGAAAAGAGACTTGTGTTTCTGATTGTCAAAGTTAGCTCTTAGTCTAGGCATTCCTCACTGTGTCTACAGCAGAGAGAGAAAGAAGGAGAATGGATTTCCCATCAACAAATTTCCAATTGCTACAAAGTCTTTCCGGACAATGGGCAGTTGCGCTAACTTTTTTACAGTCCAAACCAGAGAGAATGAGGCATGAGACACAAGGCTTAGTTGTCAGCCCCTTCATCTACCTACTGTTCTCCAGCATTTAGTGAACTTGGAAGGTCTTTCTCACAGCATTTTCTCACCACTAACACTTAGGAGCTAGAGAGAAAATTCTGTAAATTCTAAAAAACACTCCAAGTTGAAATATGTTGTTACTAAGAAGCTGAACTTCTTACTTCAATTCTCTTCTCAAACTTCTCTCCCTGTATCAGACGATCAACATAGATTTTGGGAACATGAATGTCTTCTGGGGCAAACGCTCCTATATCAACAATTTCTTCCACCTACAAAGAGAAAAGAGAAAGGCATTCAGTGACAGTTTGTTAGCAATTAAAATTCAAATATTAAATATATAGCGTATCAAATCACTTAAGAAAAAGCAAGGAATAGGACAAAACAGAAATACCCTTTAAAATAGGCTGTTTTAGAAACTTATCTTTCTTCTTTCACATGCAGCAAACTGCAGCATTTTTCGCCAAGGGTATTTCTACATAGAAATTGAAAATAGTTGATGTTCTAACAGCCCAAACTATACAAAATCACCTTAAAGAAATATACCATGTACGCTTACATCAGAGTTCTTTGTACCTACAAATAGTCTACATCTAAACAGGAGGAAATAATACGGTGGTAGCCAAAAGTCAGAGTACGAACAAGAAGCATGAATTTTGAGCTTACAAACTCAGAAGCTGGATTGAAGCTACTTTGTATTGAAGCGTACTCAGTGATAATGTTGAAAGCATTTGAAAGGCAGTAATTAATTGTAAGCAAGATGTGAAGATCTAAGCCTCAACAGTTAGTGAAACAGAGATGCAGCACAAAATGGCACTGATCCACATGTGGTACAGTTTATGTGTGATTTTTCTTTGGGACACCGCAGGCATTAGGGCTGTCCCTCCTGCTTTGTCTGAGTTCAGGGCAGTCCCATGCTCCTTGGCTGAAGACCCCATTGTGGCCACATGCCTGCAGCTCAGAGCCTTGGCCATGTCTGGTGCTTTCTCCCTGGCAAATCTCAGCTGCAAGGAGCACATCTCTTACTGCCACAAAACTCACAAACAGACACTCATTTTGGAACTGTACCTGCATCAGGCCACTGAGAAAATATAAAATGTTAAGCAAAGCAATGGGTCAAAGACAACGTCTGAAACAATCTACTTAAAAGGGAATCAAACAGCTTCTGAGTTACATTACCAGGAACTAGTTAGACCGTTAGAAATGCCTGAAAAGTCGTCTAGGAATCCCAAAGGACTCATAGAATATGGCACATCGGTAGGGCTGCATCACTTAGCAGCCATCACCAACGAAGAAACATTAAAGAAAGTAAAATTCAATTTGACATCCTACTGCTATTGCAGAATGTGATCAATAATAAAATCCATAGTACATCTGATGGACAATTACCTTCCTACTGCGCTTTGCAGTGTGACAATAAATAAACAAACCAATCTACCGCAAAAAGCAGCAGAGGGAGAGGAAAAATTAACAGACCAATGATCACAGGATCAGTTCCACTTGACCCCTGAAAAGAGCCATGGGGTAAACAGAAAGGAAAAGACAAGATGCAAGTTCTCTAAAGTGAAGGTTGCAAGGAAGAGACTATAACAGCCACAGTGACACAAGCCACAGTGTTCACGAATATCAATATTACACATCCAGAAAGTGCAAAGCTATGAGAATTTTTGCAAGGTAAAAAGACAATAAATTTAGGATTTTAAAAATTCAAACTATTTCATTCAGGGAAAAGTGGTACAAAGGCATTCATGCCCTGTCTCACTAACTTGAAGGTTACTATTTTACACATTAATATAGAAAGGAACACAGAGACTAAGTCAAACCAAGGATAAAATGAAAAAATCCTGCTGTGCACAGATGAAGATGCTCTCTCAGAGTACTGTCTGCTGCCAGAACAGGATCAAAAGGGAGGAGAAGCAGGAAACATACAGACTTTTCAGTGAAGCCACATGTAAGCAGACAATCTGCTACCAGCAGAATTCCTAAATTCACCTTTTCTAATTAACATTTGTATTCATTTATCAGGTGAAAAATTAGGCCTGGAGAATACTAATTGCTACTGATTTGAACCTTGTTATAAAAGAACTACTGCAATCTACTTAAGCAGCTGTGATTATAAAACTAAAGTCTTTGCTGACACAGTTCAGCTGACTTCAACAGAATTACGCTATCAGAAGGCTTGACACACTGTATTCCTCCCTCCTTACAATATACAAAATACATAATTTATCCAAACAATACCAGATTTTGTTATTAATCACTCCCATTCCCTTAATTGGTAAGAATTCTGTATTTTTGGAAACAGCAACCAGCATGATAGTTTCTCTTCATAAGAACTACTAACATTATTATTTATTTTCCCAGTATAGTAGCCTAAATGAGTATGACGCACAGACAAACAAGACGGATATTGTCCTAGGGATTTTAAATCAGCATAAGGACCCTTAAACACTGGAAAACTCATGTTCACAGGCAACCGCCACACACCCTGTTGCTGTTTTGCAATTTCCACATTCCACCATTATGAAACAAGTACCAAATACAATTAAAATTAAATACATTAGAAATATCCATATAGACATAAAATGGAATTTCAAAAAGAGATTAAAAATTTGCATGTAATGTCTGCAAAAATCTATATCATCCAGCCCTGCAAGCAAAATTAATCACCATGTCTATGTGGCAGAAATTAAAAAGCAAGAAGTCTCACAGGGGAAGCACGAACGTCACCTGACTGCCACTTCTCCAACTCTCTCTCCTTACTCTGCTCATAGAGAAACTACATGGCACTACAGGAGGCTATTGGTAGCCCACCCACATCAGTTTTGCCAGCACTGCTACCACAAATGAAGCTGTGCCAACAGAAGTGAAACTATGGGAAATTTGATGGCTATGGGAATCAGCAACTTAACTTTATATGCAGCACTACAGTGACCACCACAAGACATAATCCAAGCATCTTTCTAGATAAGAGTGATAATCCAAAAATTAACAGTTCCAAAGCTGGGCATATTCAATTCCCTTGCACGTAAGTCTTCTCTTTAACACGTCCCCAGCCTAAGCCTCAATCACCTTTAAAGCTAGGAAGACATTTACATGGGTAGCTAGAAGGATGTGAATGGGTTTCACCAGATTTTTTTTTCTTCCTGTTCGACTTCTGCATTTTATTTATCCTTCTGTTCTTTCTTCCCCTGATTCACTTTGCCTTAGGCTTTATTTTGTCATGCACAGAAGAATCTTTGTAAGCATCAAAAATCATCATTTGACATCCTGCCTAGAAGACACACCATGAAGCCTGGCAAAGTGTAAAGAGGGAAGTAATCAGGGCAGAGCACCTCCTGTAATCTTTTTAATTAGTGAGTAAAAATATTTTGATACCATTTAGATTGCCTTGATCACATGTGATCATTTTAAATCTTACCTTCACCAACAAAGTGACAGGAAATAGAAAGTTTATAACTTTTTGCTACACAAGGAAAGCTAAAAAGTAACTTTGAGAAAGTTCCCTCTCTTTGGAAGGCTCTGATTCATGAATCAAAAAAATCCTTTCATTGTTTCAAGAGCTTCACAGTATCAGTTTTCCTCCTCTGTGTAAGTATCCTTGCAAATATGTCTATGCTAGCAAAGCCCAATAGCAAACAATGGGGGCAAAATAAATGAATCCTATCATTTCTGAATACTGGTTTATCTGCAAGTACACCCAGAACATAAAAGCTGTTCCCTGCTGTGATTCACAAGAGCCTTCTGCCATTCCTTTTGATATCAGTAGTCACTCACTGGTCACTTGTTTCAAAATATCACTTCCTCCTGTAATTTACATCCAATCTTCTCTTTTCAGTAGTTAGTTTAGTAGTTAGTTTATTGTTGCTTATAGAAATTCAGCTACTCTCCTAAAGCTTTACCTCAGAATTTCCAAAGGCTTCTAGAGAGAGAAACTGAACCTAGAAGATTACGAACTTCCAGTAAGATAATGAACACTTATACCTGACCAAAACTTGGCAAGGGAATTGTAATGGCATGCCTATTCATGCCAAAACACTTAACAGTAATAATAAAAAAGGGCCTTTACTTTGAATCTTTTTTTCTTATTTCTGCAGCCTAATTAGGTGCTTTATGATATATGAAATGTTCACAGCTGTTTTAGTCATAAACCTCAGTTTCCATACAACTAAGCTATAAGCAGAAATGGCAATATAATTCCTTACTATGGAAAAAAAAAAAAAAGTGGTGGGGAGAGAGAGAGCGCGTGCGCACAAGCAAGCATGCACATGCTTAACAAAAAACAATGCATTCTTAAGTAGCTTATTTTTAAAATGGCTCTATTGAATCTCTCTATCACTGTCTTCATTATCCCCGTACCCTTCACTTCTCCAAACTGAAAAAAAAAGAGAATACCCTGCAGAACATAAGTAGGGTAAATATTACACCTGGTCAGATCTCCAAAACAACAGAAGAATGAAATCCAATTGAGCCCCTTACATGCTAGAGACAAGTTCATTAGACCACTTCTTCAGTTCACCGCAGGAAAGTCAGGACGTCACTACAAAATTCATTGTAACATATATAAAGTAGTAAGAAGTTTAAAAAATAAGGCGATGAGGAGAAGTTGTGTATGTCTGGTCCAGCTGAGAGAAGATTGAAGGTAGTCAGAAAGAGGACTGTGATCAACTATTCTAATGACAACCAAGAAAAAAAAAGTCAGCCTTAATTTAAAGAGATTAAACTGAATATCACTGAAAGCTTTTGATATTGTAAAACAGTGGAATATATTCTAGGAATTGGGCACTGTAAATTCTTGAGAACAAACTATACAAACATGTATTGGGCTGGAGGAAAGAGGAAACGAGTCAGTATTTACTCAATTCTGCCTGAATGCAGGGAGAAAAAAAAATAGATGCTCTTCTGATCGTCCCTCTGATCTTCTGAGAGTCTCAGAAGAGTTCTGCCCTTTTCTGATTCTGTGATGAGGCTAGACCATGCAATTTCTACTCCTGTCAAGCTACCACTGAAGTGAAATGACAGTCAGTCAATATCCATCCTAAAAAAGAGACATTTACAGTAATTTTAAAAAGCAAGTAACTACTAAGCAGTTAGATAAAGGCATGACTCAGTAATAATCACTGATTTGGGCCCACTAAAAGCTTGGAATAAATATCTTCATAAATTTACTGAGGTGAAGGGGAACCATTAAATCTTTAAAGTTCATATTCATTAGAGAACCTGCAGTCTCACCAAACTGATCATCTGGGTGACACACTAATTGTCCTGCGAACTAGTCCATGAACCCTCCTTCATAGCAGAGGACAGGAGCGTAAAAGACAGTGTTATACTGCTGGTAATACTCTTCCCAGCTTCTAGCAACATGAAGTTTAGGGACTTCCTGGGTCAGAGGCTGGATACACACCATCTTGCTAGCTTCTGATGGACCACGAATTTGTTTAATAGTTTTCTGAGGCCACGTACATCTTTAGCACCAAAAACTTTCTGTACCATTGCATTTATTCAGCTTGACTGGTGTTAACTTACTCATCAGTGACCTGGTTGAAGGGACAGAGCGCACCCTCAGCAACTTTGCTGATGATACTGTACTGGGAGGAGTGGCTGATACACCAGGGGGTTGTGCTGCCATTCAGAAGGACCTGGACAGGCTGGAGAGATGGGCAGAGGGAAACCTCCTGAAGTTCAACAGAGGGAAGCGCAGGGTCCTGCAGCTGGGGAGGAATAACCTCACGCACCAGTACAGGCTGGGGGTTGACCTGCTGGAAAGCAGCTCTGCAGAGAAGGACCTGGGAGTCCTGGTGGACAACAAGGTGACCATGAGCCAGCAATGTGCCCCTTGTGGCCAAGAAGGCCAATGGTATTATGGGGTACATTAGGAAGAGTGTTGCCAGCAGGTCAAGGGTGATGACCCTCCCCCTCTACTCTGTATCTGAAGGGAGGGTGTCAAGGGCCAGACTCTTCCCAGTGGTGCCCAGCGATAGGACGAGAGGCAATGGGCACAAACTGAAACACGGGAAGATCTGTCTGGACACGAGGAAGAACTTTCCTGTGAGGGTGACTGAGCTCTGGAACTGGTTGCCCAGAGAGGTTGTGGACTCCCCTTCCTTGGAGATACTCAAAAGCCATCTGGACACATTCCTGGGTAATATGCTCCAGGTGACCCTGCTTGAGCAGGAGAGTTGGACTAGAAGATCTCCAGAGGTTCCTTCCAGCCTCAACCATTCTATGATTCTGTGGAAAATATTTCTTATCATGTCTTGTAATTTCACTGGGTGCTTCCTTCTCCTGGCATATAGGAAAAGCATGCAGCTGTTCTTTGTCTTTTCCATACTAATGGAGATTCTATGTATTTTTATATCCTTTTTGGTTACTAGTAGACTGTTATGCTCTGTGAACACTCCAGAGAAAACCAGTCGGAAATACCGCATGCCCTAACTGATCATCAGAGGAGCAAAGCTGACAATCTCCGAGGTTTGCCTCCAGCTTTTTCATCATATGGCTACAGATTCTCAGAACTTAGGAGCCCTTGCTACATAATAGTCATTTTACCTTTGTCTTCTCTGTTCTAAATCTCCTCAATTACCTTCACTTCTAGTTGCCTCAGGCTTAATTTCTTCTTTTGTATTTCTCTGCACCTGCTTCCTCTGTTTTTTTCCAATGTTCACTTTCCATTCCATGCCTTTAACCTCTTTCTCCATGCTGTACTGGTGACAGCAAACAAGAATACAGATTGCACTAAATTATCTGCTCTTGATACGTGTGCGTAGCAGTTCTGGGATAACAACTGCAAAGAAAAGAAGACGTATACTTGATTATCTGCAAAAGCTATCTACTTGTAAAATTGTATGCATGTATGCACAAATGAAAGGACTTGTCAAATTTAGTTGCCGGTCTCTGAAAAAGCTCTGCTGTGCTACACATATGAACATTCCTTCCTCAGGAACTTATAAGTCAGTCAAATTTCAACATAACCAGGATATACAATATTCTGAACTTTAAAAGTCATGTTCAAAGTCAGAAGATACTGAAATTCCTCAAAAGAATAATCCTAAGAATATAACAGTCTCAAAATAATCTTTAGAAATCACTCCAGGAAGTGATCACTTCCTAAATCCTTCTTAAAATCTGGTTGTTTGGATACAAGTCATCAGTGAACCCACTCTGCTTGTAATCAGTTAGATTTTGCAGCTTGTACTTTCCAGATAAAATGAGGTGATTTCATAGTGTTCAATACTTAATTTTTCTATACTCACCTAGATACTAGCAGTACAACAGAAATCGGGATGTAATTATGTTATCACCTCTTAATTAGAAAGCACCCAGTTTATATTCAATACTTAACACAAAATGAAACATAAGCATCCACACTGAAGAGCTGTAAAATTGCTTTCTGAGCTCTAGAAAAGGCATTTTTGGAAAATAAGTTTTTAGATTACATTACGTAATTATTTTGAAATTAATCAGCATAATGGTCCAGGGGAAAAACAGGTCTCTAGGAGCCAGGGGAAAAACAAACAGAAATCCCACAATGCATGAACAAATTCTTTTGCCATTAGTTAGTCCTTAATGAATAAAGAATCTACTTAACCTGTACTACTTACATATGCCAAATAAGGAAACAGACCATATCCCTACTCTTTCCACTCTCAAATAGAACAGCTGCTCACAATATTAACTATCAGAATGATATAATTTAACATTTTTGCAAATAAAAGTTACACTGCCTTAAGTAAATTATTCCAGTACTTCACTGCTTATTTTCAAAATATGTTAGATTGAAAACCTTTGCATTGATTAGAAGGTAAAAATAAATAACTGTCCTTTTTATTTCATTATCATTCATAAATTATCAGGAAGAGCAAAAACCTAAAAAAAAAAAAAAAAAAAAGCTTTAATCTCAACAAAAGACTTGTATTTTCTTACTCATATCAGAGAAATGACAAATGCAGAGAGCCTGAAAGAGATCTCTCATCTCCTACACATTCAAAGGAATATAACTCAAAGGTCAGGAGATAAATTTAAGTTTTACTTGCAAAAGTGATTTAAAAATAAATGTAACTACTGAAGGAAAAGGTGGAACATTTCAAAGAAATCAGAGAGATTTATTTGCATCTTCCAGGATATGCAAGTCCAACTAAACCCCTCTGAAGTTCAGGGAATACGCCTAAGAATCAGGCCAGAGCGTGCTGAACACATGATATATAGTAAGGTAATCTGAGTGAAGCAATGTAATAGCGGCTATTTAGTAACAAATTAAGTTGCTCGTTCCCTTTGGGAAGAGAAAGAAAGCCCCCAGGTATTTCACTAAAGAAGATAAAAAGATACATCATCACAAAATGGCACCCTAGGTACATGCATGTATTACTTGTCCTCCTTATTCCACATGTTCATTACAAATAGTGATAGTTTTTAAATATTCAAAAAAAAAAAAAAGCATGTTACCGGTTTCTTTTGCTCAACAAGAGAGCAGTGTGTTTTAACTCACCTTCAAAACCATAGCAGGTATCCAAAAACCCCAAATATTCAAAAAGGAATACAGGAAGAAGGCAGTCAAGAGAATTTTTCAAAGAAAAAAAATCAGAAAAAAAAATGAAGTGACAGTAGTATTATGTTGTGAGGTATAAACAGTCTCAATAGCTTACTCAGAAATCACAGGAATTTGGGTAACAATGGATTTTAAGTAACAAATATTAAGAAAAATAAAACTTCTCTTGTGCCTGCACCTTATCCGTCCTGAGCTCTGCCTGGAAAGACAGTGCCACATGCATGGGAATAAATAACAGGAATGAAGGGCCTCACAGAACCAAATACAAGTTATTTGAAGCTGAAACTGACACAAATGTATGAAATCAGACTTTCACCGAAGAAAGAAACTTTGTTTATCAGAGCCCAATGAGAAAATTCTGATTTATTTGCCTCTAAAACCTGTGAAGAATTGTCTTTAGCGAATCTGATATTGAAACAAGCATGATCTCTAATCTCCCAATCACACCAAGTTTTCTATTTTATCTGTGGTATTTGTTAATTGGGAGAATAATAGATGAAGCAAATCAAACTAATACTGATTGTTTTTCAGCTGCCAAATACAACCCCTGTATAACTTTTCCCTTCCCCGGTCCCCCTCAAAAATAGAAATACCTGAATCACAGGTGTATTTGTTGTCTCTGATTTATCCAAATTACCGAAAAACAAGAGCGCTCACAAAGCTTTACATTCATTTAGTGATTTTTGTTCTTCTTGTGTCTGAAAGTCTAGATGTTGCTTTGAAGTGAGTGGTTGGGTGGTCAACGGCATGTAACTCATGTGGTTTTCCCCTTTCTCATAAATTTCCAGGCAGACAACTAAATCAGATACATTTGGTTAGTGTATGTTCAACCCTGATGGAATCTGATTTAACTAACTCATCACAAATAGAAGATCATTTCTACTTGCACCATAGCTAGACTTACTCCCTTAGATCTGGGGTGTCTTATTACAGTTTAGTTTTATTCTGAATCAGTGAAGCACTCTACATCTTCTATCATATCTTTTTCAAATATAAGACAAAAATACTTAAAGAATAGCTTTACTTTTCACTTTTCTCAGTGCATGAATGCCAGAAGAAACCCAACACATACATAGACAGCTCAAGATAATCAAGGGATAGGCCACTTGGGGACGGGGACGGGGGGATCTTTATTGGTTACTGGTGGCAAAAACAAGCAACAAAAGTGTAACCCCTCCTAAATACCTTACAGGAAGTGACCAAATACTACAGCACCAGGAACGTGTGCTCTTGTCCAAGCTAGGAAGTCCTGTTTCTTAGCTAGCCTCATCCCATAATGTTACAAAAGGAAGCACAGTGCCATCTTTTCTCAAGCTACAAGACTCCTCATAAGACAACTCTGACAAAGAACAACAGAACAAAGCTATGGCAACAGAAGGCACAAAAAACTTTAATTCACTTAAAAGAAGCAAGGCAAACCAGTATACACACCAGTGTATCTTCCAGCAGTCTGGAATTCAAACAGGTTAAAAAAAAAAAGTATAAAAATGCGTATGTCTATTTTGAAAGTACTGGGGAAATAAATTAGTACCTGAAACTAATTTAAAAAAAGAGATTTAGTTTACCTAAAAAACTAATTGCTAGATGTGCTTGTGCCTTCATTTGCAGCTCCTGATGCTTAGAGTGTCTGAGAAATTCAGCACTTCAAGACTCTTAAGGATAGATATCCAAGTTTGAAATTGCCAGTTGTTATGTTTAGAACCCATGTTAACCAAATATCCCTTTCAAAATTCAAAATCCATATTCACAAATAAGTCAGAGAAATCATGCAGGACCTACGGCTTTATCAGGAGAGCCAGAAGGGCTCTAGCCCTCCTTGGCTTATTAGCTTACATGATATGTCAGGTATATACAGTCCCCATTTTTATCAGGAATACATCTATCCCAAATCTGTTCTTTGCTTTTCTCTGCTTCTCTCAACAAGGAAAAAGAAAGATATAATACCTTTGACTTATTGCAAAGGTTGGCAAAATGGGGAAATGTCCCTACTTTTCTGCAATCAAAAAAATACCTACATAAATCTTAAAACAATCTCTTGTTTCAATAGGTATCACTTTCTCTGGCTTCTCATACATGAAAAGAAAAACTAGCATGGTATGAAGTTAAGACAGCCTTGATATCTTAATCCTTTACTCCTCTTTAAACACTTAGTTTCTTCAATGAGTAATTCTGTTTTAGAGCATTTGCATGGAAGGATGATGCAACAGAACATTAAAGTCTGAGCTGCTGATTGGAATGACTATTTCAAAATTGTCATAGTAGTAATAGGTGTAAGGCCGCAACTTTTCAAATCTCAATATTTTGACCACCTGAAAAAATGCATTTGTTTTACATCAGTAAGTCGTCACTCAGTACTGTGAACTAACTTTTTGTAAGACTGAGTTTTAATGGTATATCCTTCTCATTTTGTATTCATAAACTCTATTAGAAACTACAAAAGTTATTTATAATATTTATAATAGCTAAAGGCAAAGCATGTAAAGAAAGTAGAAATATATAATATGTGTGGATATATAGGCATATAAATCCGTTGAATTATGCCTGAAACTATCTTCTGCATTGTTTTTACAACAATATAATCATGTGAAATGTGATTTAAAATGCAAATACCGAAAAATCACAGATTAATGCATCTTAAAAAAAAAACCAAGGCATAAGAACCATCATGAATTCCTTTTGCATACTAGTATGTACAATGTAAAGTTCAACCTAGACTATTTCAAAATCCTATCCATTTTCAAATTCTCACGACATAGGACATGTGTATTGTTAATGAAAAACACCTCAAATGCCCAACATACTGTGCTTTCTACCAACTTATTGTGAAAAAAAGTGAATTTAGCTTTATGAGCAAGCACAGACTATCCATCAGTTTTCACAGCACATCGTCTGTCTGGTAATCTGTAATATGTACTGATCAACCATGAACTTCCTTTAGCATATTATTTTTGACTGTCATGTTTGTTCTTAACACATATCAAGGACTCAAGGACTTTTTTCATTGCAAATTATATTCACCATATCAGCAATGAACTTCTGAAGCCAAATACTGAAATAGCTCATGAAACTCATTCAAGAAACTATCAATTTAAAAAGAAAAAAGATGAGACAGAAAAACAAATACAACTCTTCTAGCACAATGCTGTGTGCAGCTAAAACTGTCTGAGCAGCAGCCAGCAACATTTTGATCTGCTACTAATTTTACCACTTAACGTAACATTCACTACCTCAGCGATGAAGTGCCAAATCTGAACACAAATAATTGGAGGTTATATATAAAGAAAATCAACAATGAAAACCTATAGTTGATTTTCACTATTAAAGAAGTTTCTTCTCCCAAAAAATCAGCAGCATATTAATGAAATGTAAAAAGAACTACTTTATAAAGTCCCTTCTAACCCAGTCTATTTCAGTGCTTTTCAAATCCTCCAGAGACAGTCTGTATAATGCCTGTAAAAATGTTTTGTTGTTGTTGTTCTGTCTTGCCTTTTCATTAACACATGCATACACAAACAAGAAATCAAATACAATTAATGGAAATAAAAACAAAAAAGGAGTGTTCAAGTCTAGGTGTGGACTTTTTTTTTGGGGGGGGGGAGCATACTATGGCAATCGTGTACTAACGGTCCTAGGAGCTTCACACCCCCTCCCCTTCCACAACCCCCCCAAAAAATGTGCAAGCTGTCCCTGGATTTCAACTCCAATCCTTCTCAGACTTCTTCCTGAACTTTCTATGACTGGCACCATAATAGCCATCAAACTGCTTTTTAATATAACTGAAGACTGAGGCAGTAAAGGCATTAAACACGTCAGCCTTCTTTCCACTCTGCATTGGTAATTTTCCCTCCCTTAACTCAGCAGTGAAATATCAGTGTCTCAGTGTCCTTGGTCTTCCAGCTCACTATGTATGTACTTTCAGAACAATTTCTTGCTACCTTCATGAATTTTTTATGTCACAGTGGCCTGGAGTTTTCTGAGTTTGCCTCTGTGTGCTTAGGCTTTTTCTTTTTTTTTTTTAATGCTCATCCTCAGAAGTCTGCTTCTGGTGTCACTTTCCATAATTTTTTGTTTCT
The DNA here is from genome assembly GCF_040807025.1 of Struthio camelus. Lineage (NCBI taxonomy): Eukaryota > Metazoa > Chordata > Aves > Struthioniformes > Struthionidae > Struthio > Struthio camelus. The sequence goes on along the minus strand of NC_090981.1, from coordinate 53,340,398 downwards.
ATGTTTGAGATGGTAGTGATGATTGTGATGAAGTTAAATTCATCTCCTGCTGCTCTTCCAGTGCTTCCTCCTTGACGGGAAAGTCCACTCTCAAGCCTTTCACAAGGCGTTCCTTGAAATGAAGTGAACTTCATTTCTTCTTACCTCCCAGAAGCCTTCACTTACCTCCCAGAAGCCTTCATCTACCTAATCTATCAGCTCATGAGGTCAGTTTTCCTAAGAGTCGTTCCTGATATTTTGCTGTTCTCCCTTCTATGCTTTCTAAGCATCATGAACTTGTATTTCGTAGCTACTCTCCCTCAAGCGTTCATTCCAGTCCCTTTCACCTAAGGTTCCTTTGGAAGAAGGGATTATAACGTCTGTACCCTACAACTAGGTTCACTTTATTGATTTTAATATTATCTAAATCCAGATCGACAAACACCTCTGATGCAGGATTTAGCCAAAGCTTAGGCATGTAAACCCAATCGTGCTGTCAAAGTCCCTGACTAACCCCTAGGTGCTTAATATGCAGTTTTCCATACTTATACTAATAAATTACTGTGGCAACTAGAATTCTATTGTCACTTGCCAAAAACTTCTGACAACGCAGCTGGACTAAGCAGCTCAGTGCCCATCCTGTACCAAATGGGATTCTCAAACAAAACATTCCTCCACTGAAATCCCCTGGGATACCCTCTCAGCAGCCATCCCTGAGCACCTGGACAGCAATATCGAGAAAGGCTCTAGCTGCATGACAGCTCAGTGGTTCAAGCACTTGGCACTGAAGAGAAAAGATATGGGTTTCCTGTCCTCCTGGGCCTCAGATCCTGATCTGGGGTCCCACAGAAAACTGTCCTAATGCAAAGTCAGCGCCCATCCCAATTTCAGATTTCCTTCCTGTGCCAGGGTACAGTTTCAAGTTCCATGACTGGGGCATTCAGGTAAGGAAAAAGAGACTTAGATTCCTATTCCACCTTCAAACACAGCTTATAGGCTTTTTATAGTAAACAGTCACTGTGCAAAAACACTGAAGAATTACTCAGAACAGAACTATGCATCTGAGGACAGTTATGTTGGTGTTAAAGTGTTTGGAGAATTAGGCACAAAAAAAAGGTCATTTTTCAATAAAACACAATGCCATGATTTAGCGCAGATAATAGGATACAAATGACTATTTCAGTCTGCTTGTCCCTCAGTGCAGCACAGTTCGTTGTACCTGAGATAATGGCGCTCACTGACGTGACTGTGTTGCTACTAGGCAACCAGAGATAAAATGCAGGGTTTAATGATTTTTATTTAATGTGTTTTTATGAGAAAGTACACTCTTCTTTTTCCTCCCCGATATTATTTGAGGTAGAAATGCTGTTTATATGGGGAGATATATTTAGCCATCCTCTCGCAATCTGAACAAAAAAATGATTCAAACTGGATATCCAAACAGCCTGTCTATAAATATTTTTAAACATATTGACTATCACCACTATCAAACATTTATATCGTGGCAGTGGCTGATAGCTCAAATCAGCCCACCAGGGACAAGTATTCTGTAGGTCTCACAGCAAACAACAGTGACAGGGAACAGACAGCAGCTTAGGGATGTTTATGGCCATTCTGGATGTACTCTCTACATTATGAACTCTCCAGGGCAGCAAATGAGAACCTGAGACTAAATCACCCTTCACCTCTCCTGTGTTGTCATGACACCCACACCTGGCACAATCACATCACGTTTCTTCCTGTGGCTTTAGGTTGCCTTGAGACTCTCCAAAAAAGAAGCGTCACAGCCAAAGCTGTTTCTCCTAGTGGGACACTGCTCATAGGAGCTTCTGCAGCAAGACACACTTCTCTGGAAGCAAACTTCAGATTGAAGTGTCTGACCCTCAGTCTTGTTTATTTTAACTAGCAAAATGGTCTAAAACCAATTGCCCTCAACCATGTGCCACAGACATAACTGTAAACACAACAGCTTTACTTCCCCCTCCTTCAGAAGTCTCTCTATGCACAGACAGTATCACTCCTCACAACACGGTAAAATTTTTAGGCACACAATAGCTATCAGGGTTTGGGTTTTGTTTCTGCTTTTTTTTTTTTTTTTGTCTCTTTGCTCTTATCCTCCACATTCCCAAATGCTGCCAGTTTCTCTCACCTCTGAATTCTTATAAAAATTAAGTGTCTGTTCATACTTCAGCTAAGACGGTATAAATTGCCACACCGACCTAAACTAGGGAAGAGCAGCTTTAATACATTAAAGAAAAAAATGCGTCCATGCACAGTTCTGTCTGCATATTTCACAGTTCCATGAGGAATCTTAAAAGGGCAGGTTAACAAAAGCAATCAATTCCCAGGGCACTTCCCACTTTCAATAAATTAACAGATATCCTGAGACTGGATTTCCAGTAATTAATATTATCCTCGGCAGGGACCTCACTATGCTCAGTGCCATTCCATATTTTTAATCAATGATCAGAAACTAAAAGAAATATGGAGAAAGATTGGTGGAATAATAAATCCTAAAAAGGAAGCAGCAGCATCAGACATAATGGGTAAACTGGGATGAAACTCCCTTCAGTCCTCCTCAGTTCCCTAGTGACTAGCTCCAGACATCTGCAGGCTGACTACGCTCGGCGCTCAGGATGTTCTAGATGCCGTAGCAACATATCTCTTTCCAGTGCCTAAGATCTGAGCTCTTAAATCCTAACACAACGTTCTGGATTCCACTCTGTAAGCAAGACATTTCAAAGTTCAGCTAACAAGGCACTGCATTTGGTCTGAAATTCTTATTTTTCCTAACTCTTCACTTATGCTTCTCTGCCCATTAATTTGTCCATAAAAATTAGAGTGGAAAAATAATATTAGTGTGCCATCCTGCAAAAAGCATATCAGGTACTAAATAGTATTGAAAATGCAACAAACTCGAGGTGGACACCGCTCATGGCAGAGCTACTAAACACTCTTAAGTGGGATTATAGCAAGAAGGATGTCACATAATTACTGTTCTCTGACAAGAAAATTCTACCCCATCATATGTGGAAAGAATAGTAGAAAGAGAGAATGAGATGGAACGTAGGAGGAAGGCTTTGATCCACTTAAATTCTCTAATACACCAGAGTATGGACAAAGTATGAAGGGCAAGTGAATAGAAGGAAGAGAAACGATGAAGGATTCTTTATTTCATTTTTAAATAGAAAAATATTTTAAGCCTTTCTTGAAAACCAATTGTGAAAATTCATATATTGCTGCTGAAATGTCACTGTAATTCAAGTGACAAATTCTAAGGGAAATCATACAGTATTATTTGTTGAAGCTCTGTGCAACACAAAGAAATAACTCAAGTTCCAAAATGTATTATGCAGACATGTTTTTATAACAAACATCTTTTCCAAATAAGTTTTTACACACAAAAAAAAAGAAGAAGAAACACAAGCCTCTTCCATTTAGAACTTACTAAACATGTTCCAGAATAGTTTCTCTTGATCTTACTGTAAAATCCTATTTAGCTTTTATTAGGCTTATAAAAAACTTACCACGGAGCAAGAAAAAGCCAGTAGAGCAGTCTATCTTTTGGATGTTACTTTGCTTTAGCAACTCTTCAGTCACCAATATATTTCCAGTCTAGGCTGTGCCATGTTTTTAAACATATTTTTAGACAGCAAGGAAAAAGGACCAAAAAAAAAAAAAAAAAAGGGACAAGACTGGAAGAAACTTCTAGATCTAGTCCACCTCCTTACCAGAAGCATGATCAAATGTCGCTATGTCATGACTGATATTTATCTAACTTATTCTGAAAGATCTCCACTGTGAAAGCTCCATGACCTGCCCAGTCTATGCCGGTATGTATTTATCTTTATTATCAGGACATTTTTCATAATGTCATATGTAATTCTTCTCAGACACAGCCTAAGCCTACTGTTTCTTCTTTTATCCACATATTCTTTATTTTAACATCTTTTTCCGTATTTGAAGCCTGTTCCCATGTCTCTCTCCCAAAGGCTAATCACAGTGAACACAAAGGCCTTGCTGGGATCAGAGAAATAATAACCGGAGGAACTCTGGTAAACAAATCCTTAAAACCGAACTCATTGATTTGGCTACTTCTACCACTCATATCAACAAAGAATTATTAGACCATTGTCCATAGTATGAAATCCACCAAAATTAGTCAAAGAAGGGAACTCCCTCCCCACAATGCCACACAAACCAAAGGGGTTTGTTCCTACAGGGAACTTGGTACACTTCAGTTCCCTACCTCCACCACAGTTGTCTTGGCAGCTTTGCACATAGGTTGGTTGAAGTTTCTTGCAGTTTTCCTGTAAAAGAAAAGAAAATGAATAACTACTGAAAGCTGTAGATGTACATGGAAACACCTCTTAGAACTAACTACTGCAAGTATCTCTCTAAAATAAACAACATACATCTTTTTGCCAAATAGCCAGGAGACTAATAAAAAAAAGGGGAAGGAAAAATATTGCAGAAGCGTGTAGAATGCATATGAAATTAAATTGTATTTTACTACATTAGAAAGCATTAATTACAGCTCCTCTGAACTTTTAATCAGCACATTTTTTATTGAAACTAGGTGTGCTACTGATACCTTCATTTATCAGACGAAAGAGCAGCAGAAAGCTGTGTAAAATGTCCCTTCCTATTACTCCATTGCACACAGAATGAAATTTATCTCCACGAAGGGGCCAGCATAGGGCCTAACAACCTCTCAAGTCCCACATATGCCTTCATAATTCAGCCTAGGCAGCAATACGGACTTGGACTAGCATTCTGTGCAACAGTAAATTTAATCCAATTCTCTTGATTAAAAAAGCTGTGCCAGTTTTGCTGCTCACTACAAGCCTCTGACATTTTTGTCTTAATTGCCATACAGTGTTTCTGTAAAAAGGAAAAATTATCTCTAGGAAGTAAAAGGAACACATGACACTATAACTATGCCAGGATCTGCACCCAGATCCCACTGGGCACAAGGAACAAAAGACCCACGTCAGCACCTCTATTTTCCAGAAAGCAAACAGCTGCGGGGCATAATATTTGAGTCAAGGATACATATTTTGGTGGAGTTTCACTGACAGCTTCTCAGCATTTTTCTCTTTTAAAAAGTACCGTTCTTGAAAATTTTTCACCAAAATGCATGCAGCTGAGGTTCAAGTGTTTGCCATGAGCTAGGTTAGGCAGGGACCTGTACATGTGTGTCCACTATCTTGGATTAGATTCCTCTCCAAGTAAAAGGGAACTGAAAGATCTTGTTTTTGATTTGTATTGCAAAAAAAAAAAAAAAAAAAAAGTCAAAACCTCATTTTTCTGTTTCCACGGAAGTTTTTTTTTTTCCCCTGACGCTCCTTATTTTCCAACGTATTTTCTTCATTTCTTCACCCTTTTGTCTAGGGACTGTTTCTAGCGCTACAGCCATGCCCCCTCGTGGTCTTGGAGGCGTCGGGGGTTGGCCGAATGCTGAGGCGCAGCACCTACCGTGCAGTTTTAAGATCATTTCTAATGTAGAAGAAGGATAGAATGAAAACTGTACCCCAAGGCACACATCTGGGGCAGCACTGGCTTATTAGAAATGTACAGCAACTGCAAAGCCCCTAACAGCGGCTAAGGGGCCCCATCTGTGGCTGTGTAAACACAAAAGAACGTAAGAAGAAAGCATAAAAAATGATTAAAGTTTATAGTCTTCTCTCAGTGCACGAATACAACACTAGTTGGCAGCGATTTAGGAAACTATAGCCTTAAACTAGGCAGAGGAGAAAATGAGAAGAAAAATAAAGTTACAAAATAGAAGGACACAGACGGGGGAGGGCTGAAGTGGCAACAAAGAGTTCAGCATTTCTTCCCAAATGACTACTTTTCTGAGCCAAAGTCTTTCTCAAGATCTTACTGGTTGATCTGCCTGTATAAGAAAGTGACACAAAATTATTTTCACACAGGAGAAAAAGTTACAAGAAGAAAAAATTCCAAAGGCAAATTGAGAAGAGTTGATGGTCTTGATTCCCACTCTATTGATAAAAGTTTCTTCACTTTGAAATGTTTTTGGGTAGTAGAATTGCTTCTGAAGAAGTAGTCGTCTATAAGATCAAATTTACCTCAAAGGTCTTAGTTCTGAAGAATACACCAATCAGAAGGAAAAAAAAAAAAGAAAGAAAAAATAGAATATTAAACTTACTTTCCAACACAGAATAATGTTCAGGTTCTGAGGGTTTGAAATCCAGAAACTAGCTAGCTAAGTCTACCTTTTCCTTTTAAGGTACCTTACTGGATATTTAGACTCAGCAATGCATACAAAGCTCATTGTTCCAGCAGACCCATGGGCCTCACAATAGCTTTTCTGCTAAAGGCAGAAGATAGCAAATTAGTTCACAGTAAGATAAAATAACCAAGCGTCTACCTAAAGGTACCAGGGTGAAAGGATACTTCAGATATGGGCTGATTTAATGTATTGCAGAGCCACTTGAAGGATGAAGAGACAACCTGACATGACTGCCTGCGATAGTCAGGATACTGCTTCAACTTCTCTGTTCCCATGTCAAAAGTATACTTTTAATGATATAAACCACAAACTCTCACCTTACAAGTGAAGGTATCAGGCCAGAACAACTCCAAAGCTGAACGGTACTAATGAAAAGGGAATGCAGCCAAAATAAGTAGAATATCCACATATGCAGTGGAGCTCCCTGCTGTTGTCCTACCAAGGAAAGATCTTCTAAGGGAGCTATAAGACCTGGAGACAAGCTGTTCGGCTAAGCAGAACTACTACCCACCACAGATTACCAAAGTTATGCACCCATATATGCATCCTTACAGCTAGCATAGGAACAAGGTGGAATTATTTCATCAAATTTGAAGAAGTCTTGGATCGGTAGTCTTGGTAATGGTGCATTATAACTAAGAATGATTATCTACTGAGCCAAAAAAACAGGTCTTGTTAGGCAAGGGTTGTGTTGCAGAAGTCTGCTCAGCCAAAACATATCTGGAGGGAAGGCAGCCACAGCATACTGTATGGAAGAAAACTGAAATGGGACATAAAGCCTCATATAGAAACTCTTGTTTAAAAATTGATTTCTAAAGGACCCGGTGCCGTTCAGGATCCAGGCAAAAATCACGAAGGAATCATTTTGACTTCATGTACAAGATCAGACCAAAAAAAAAAAAAGAAAGTTTCACTCACTGGCTTGTGTGGTCCAAATAATTCTATTTAGATATAGTTTAAGTACACCTTTTAGACATAAAAGAAGCTCTTAGCTTGAGGGTAACTAACAGCGTGGCAGACTCTTAATCCACTCCTATTGGCACAACAGGTATCAGAATCTTGGGAAAAACACTATAAATAATTTCCCACTGCTGTGAAAGCAGGGGCAGATATGAGGAAGCAAAGGGTCTGTGCTAACCTAGGTGGGTCTCAGCAAATGCAAAGGGAGGTCATATAGCAAAAAGTAAGTATGGAACGGTTCCACTGACATAAGCAGAATGGAACATGATATCAAAAAACATATTCCTTTTCAACTTGTAGGCTGCAAATTTAACAGCAAACTATTCCAATTTCCTTCTCTGTTGTCTCTGGCAGGCTATGAGAACAGCCTATGTTTTACTGTTCTAGATCATCAGGCAATGTGTGTCATTCAAAAAGAGAATGGGTCATCGCTTAGTATAAGCAAGTTCTTTTAAACTAGCAACACTATGCATGGATTAAGACATTAAATGTTGATGTTTCCATCTTTTAGTAGTAGCATTTCAAAGGAACAGCTAAGATTTTAGGCCTCCCGATGGAACTAGTTTTGGTATCAACTGTACCGTGTGAATTCCAGGGAGAGAGGGAGACTTCTGAAAAGAACGGGTGGCAAAGTGAGAAAGAAAGACCAAAGGATGCAAATGTGAGAAAAAGTGAGAACACAACCAATTTGTATCTGTGAGGTATGAAAGAAATTCAGAGATAAGTAACCATCAGGGGACAGACACCAGGTAGAGGCACAGAAAGGAGAGGCTCAAGATCAAAGTTAAGACAAATCAAAGGAGAAAGACCACATTTTCTATATTCCATGTCCCAGAGCCCAAGGAAAGCAGTTTAACAGCCAAACTTAGGTGTGTGTACACAAGAAAGTTCAATTTTCTATCAGAAGCAATCTTATCTTGCCAGTGGGGAAGCCAGTACATCAAGCATTGGGGGGCAGGGGGAGGGGAAAAGTAATTCTCTTCACTTTATTTTTTGCTTGTTTGTTTTACCTATATTATAATTATTATAGATAGAAATATTTATATATATATGTATAAAATCTATATTATTTTATCTATAAAGTTTCTGGACAGTTGGGTTATGACTGCTGTTTTCTCAATACCTTGTTTCTTCTAATACATAGAAAGGCAGACTGCATCACTCAGCACTTTCTTGCCGTAATCTGCAACTGATTGCTATAACACTTCCCTTCTCATCTGATAGCCATAAAACAAATAAATAAAAACCAGGCATTAAACATAAGCAAACCTCTCCTTCAACTCAGGACAAACCAGAGCACCACTATAACAACCTAAATAAATGTTATCACTAGCACAATCTTTTCACTACAAGATATAAGCTTTGCAAGCTTTTAAAGTCAAGTGTAAGCTTTTCCCTACAAAACATGTTTAAATTCACATAACGCCTCTCCTTACACCACTGAGGTTAAACACACTCTTTTCTGGGGACAGGATTAAGCTTTCTCATTACTTACTGGCCAGGACAAAAACTCAGCTCCTCTCTGTTCTGATGTGTATGAACCTACACTTTTCTTGGGTCAGCCTTCAGATGTACAAGAAACAGGACCCAAACTTTCACATGAAAATTGCAATGTGAACAGAAGGTCATTATGTTTCTCAACAGTCAACATAATGGCTTTTATCTCCTATGCCTCATTTTTAACTACCAATGTATTCGTAGTTAATATCAGCTGTATTTGAATTCTCAGACGCCATTAGAAAAAGCAATTATATTCTGTTTTTTATAGCAGTATTATCTGAGAGTAGGGAAAGGCAATATGAATGAAAATGAAGTCAGTAAAACACTTTTTTGCCTCCACACAGGAGAGAGGATTCTCTTTCTCTTTCATTATCTAAACCATTAAAGTATCTTTTCCCATTGGTAAACAAGCCGCACCTGAAAATGATGTTTCCTGCACGATCAGCCTTCCATGCCTTCACAAGAGCAAAATCCCCTGTAATTGACTTCTCCATAATAAAGTGACGACCATCAAACTCTCGCACCTATACAGAAAAGTACACGAGTGAGATGTAGGTTTCTTCAAATAGACCTCTCATATAATACTTATATTATGGGATTAAGTCATCCATGGACAGTTTTATCTGAAAAACTGTAGCCCAAGTATGTAATCAGAGAGAAGCATGGAAAAGCTGTAAAACACAGATTTATCATAATCTTTAGTGTCCTCGTTTACTGAAACACAGTGAGAATCAGATGCCTGTTCCTGCTGCTCCATCTACTGGAATTTAACATGCATTTTGGTGCACATCTACCAGCTAACTAAAAACCAAAGTGCTAAAGCAGAACTGTTGAAAAAGTTCATATTCACTGTGGGAAAAGTATGCCCACCAGCAGAGACCCGAAATCTAAATGAAGAGGATTTAAGACTTGAGTACTCAATTCAGATCATTTGTTCATTTCATCTGACAGGCTGAATTTCATTAGGTCTTCTCTGCATTTATGAGCAGTATTTTTAATGATATTGTGCAAGAAGTCAGAATATAAAACTGACAAACTACCAAACTAAATTCATTTTGTAAAAATAAATATAGGAAGAATCTCTTATCATCAAGGTAAGAGTTTTTCCAATTCATTGTCAAGCTCATTCGTAACAACTGTGTGAGGGAAGCAATCTAAAATTATAGAATTATATTTAATGTAGAAACGGAATGAAGTTAATGAAGTATTCTGCCAAATTTATTCCTAGAGTCTCTAAAACATAATTAAGTTCTCTTCACAATCACAAGTGAAGCTCATCACTGAACCACTTCATAGGATAAAGGCAGAACTGAATGTCACTGGAAATCAGTTTGGTTTCAACATGGGTAAGCTCAGCGTATACATAGTTAATCCATCTGATCACTGATGCCCTCAAAAAGGTACTAGACCTTGTTAAATCCTTAAAACAGGGATTCAGATTATTTTTAAAATTATTCATGAAGAACTGTGTTACAACACATACTGAAATAAAACTCAAAGATAAAAAACGGTCAAAAATGAAGAAGATAAAAGGAATTCCTCCTATATTATTAGATGAATTTTAGGAAATAAGGCCATTTTCACACTCTCTGAAGCCAGCTCAGTCCTCCCACGGGAAGTTAGCTGGACTATGTCTCTACTCTCTCCAAGTTCTCTGTCAAGCTGCCTGAAATTATGAAATACCCTCCCAGCCACACTGCAGACCGTGGCTTCTTCGAGAACATTGTTCTTACCCATCTTGCTTTATATGACAGTTCCCCAAGTCTATGTAGAGCTGTATCTAAGGCCTCAGTTCCTAAGAATATGGACATTCCCATGAAACACAGAGCCAGAAGTAAAACTAATATTCCTTAAAATCTGGATTACACAATAACCAAAACTAAACCTCTTCATCAAGCATTTTCATTACTGAATATTGCATATCACTAGAAACCATCGCAGAAAAAAAAGCAAAAGAATATTTAAAAAAAATCAAGGTAAAAAGTACTACTGCCTCAGAAAAGATGGTGTCTATATTTATAATTGCCAATTACCACCAAACACGTAGGACACAAATCCTATATAGAAACATGAAATAGCATTTCTCCTAACAGTGTCGAAGGTGGTTAGAGTATCCACAAGTACTACTGGAGCATAACCTAAAATTTCTGAGACAGGAAGAGAGTACAGTTTTGGGTTCTTATAAAAGCTCAGATCTCCTTTTAACAAATGACACTTAGATGTGAAATGGATTCGGAGAATGAATTTGACCAAATGATGCTGTTGATGTTATTAGTCCCCAAGAAGACTGAGGAGAGTAAGATATGCTTTTTGAGAAATGTTAAAGGGAGAAGAAAATCACTATCAAAATTATAAGCTATTTAATAAAGGAAACAGTCCTTGAAATGGTAAAATATCATAATGACATGTTCAGTAAGAAAATTAAGAAAAGAAAAGACTAATTTATTGATCAGATAATGGGAATATCATGTATAAAATATAGGAAATCCTTGGGATGAAAAAAGTTACCTTTATCTTACTGAGATTCTTCAGGTAGAAGAATGGTAATGCCTGTTGCAGCCTAACTGGAACATACAACATTAGCCTACTTCCATTTCTTCAAGTACAGTCATAGTACTGAGAAATGTCTTCCCTTCTCCAAATTCTCCATTCAGTTTCAATAGGAAGTCCTCATGTTGAAATTTCAATGTGAAGTCCTTGCTTCTCACTTGGAAGCCGCACTGTTTTTTATTTCTTTGCAATTTCAAAGGCTCATACTAAACTGCATTTCAATTGTTGGTATATCTGTTTGCTGAATATGTTTGTGTCGGTTGAGCTTTTTCCTGTTTACCAGGAAGACGTCCTGTCTCTTCCAATGCTAAAGCTTCCTGTTCAGTGGCAGGGCTGCTTAATCCATATGACACTACTTAAGGAGCACCTGCCTCCCTTATAGCAGCTTCTTCTTAATTCATATTGGGCAGTGCACTGGCCTGGTACAAGATTTGTTTAAATATACAGAGAATCAGGTCAGAGAACTGAGTCCAGTGAAGAATAACTCAGCAGGGAAGGTTTTCCCCTGTATCAGTTTCTTGATGCTAAGTCACCTTAAAGGTGCGAGGAGAACTTCATTAGCACTTCACAGGGGACAGAAATGACAGGAATGACCGGCGAGGGAAATTAATGCATACAGTACCACAGCCCTGCTATTAATCCAACATGTCAGGATTAAACTTGGCATGGAGAAGCTTAAGTTACTATTTATCCTGGAAATCCATAAGAAATGCAGTTTTCAAAGCTTCCTTATAACAAATGACATCTTACCTCTCTTGGCTGGCTGGCAATGGCAACAGTGCCATCTGTATTGTATTTGATAGGTGCCCCCCCTTCCTGCACCAGCGTCCCATAGCCGGTGCTGGTGTAAAACGCTGGGATTCCTGCTCCTCCTGCTCGAATGCGTTCAGCAAGCGTACCCTATGGGAGAACACGTTCAAGAGTTTAGCCACTTGGAAAAATCAAATCAAACTCTAATGTTTCACTTGCGTGAACTTATTTTTATATCCTATCATTTGGGGCTTTTCCTTCTGAACTCAGTACACTGTCATCTATTTCTTCTTCCCATTAGTTCTCCTTTGCAGGACTGGGACAGGATTTGGCAAGAAAAACTTCACACTTGGCCATGAGTTGCTCAACAGCGCACAGTCACAGAACTCATCATTGTCTCCCAGGCCCCAGCATTTTGTTGTCCCTTTTGTAACACCTTTCCTTTATTTTGTTTCCCAAACTGTTCCTCTGAGAAGAGTGCAGAGTTTTTTTCTCTTTCCCACTTGGCCACAGGAGGTTTTTCTTTTATATGAACTCTGTATATTTGTTTAAGTTTCATTCTCCAACATCTCAGGAGAAACTTAATAAATACCTCCTTCCAAGTTGAGACAACCATGCCTAGCAAATTAAGAAAGAAGAAGGAGTCAAGTAATCTAGCCTCTCTTTGTTAAAAATGTCAAGAAGTTGATGGAACAGCATTTCCATTCAGTTTGACCACCCTGGTTATGTTCTGCCCTATGTCCAGTCAGACCACAGACACTAACATCCCAAATTCCTTATTAGCTCCAACTATGGAGTCGGGGGGGGTAGGGGGGGACACTCATGAAAGGCAGTCTGCCTTTCCTTAGTGCCCTACCACACATTTTATTAATATTTTTCTGAATTTAAAGCAAGAAAAGATCATCATTGTTATCTAGCTTACCCGTCTCCAAAACACAGGCCGCATTTTCCCTGGTACTGTCCCGCTGGATCTACATAATTTGTCTGGGCAGTGCACACAGCCAGTTATGTGTTTGAGGAGATGGAAATTTGGAAATATCACACAGTGACATGCTGCAAACTTTAAAGTTATATTACTAATTTTGCAAAACCAGATCTCAGTGGCATATGACTGCTACTCTGACTTAAGATCTCATTGTATTCAGGCTACGCATGTAGCCTGGCAGCGCTAAAATAGTTATAATTGTGGTGCTAAAAAGTAAAGCTGTAAATAGTAAAATCGTAATACTATACAGAGATTAATTCGGTTGAGATTTAATCCGCAAGCACAATAGGAGTAAGGTATCCTTAACTTTTTAAGTCTCACAGCAAACTGAAAGCTCCTCTTTTGACTCCTAACCACTAGATGGCAGGCACTGCACGCACGATACCCCTACGGGCACGCACAGATGCGACCAAGATGGCATTCCAGGAATTCTCGGACTCGTTTTCCCCTTATATGGACCACAGCAGCGGGCCAGACCTACTTCATGTGTTTTTCTACCACGCAGGAGATCTAGCAAAACCAAACACTGTACAATAAAACATTTATATTTATATATATTTAGTTGAAATGAGTGTAAGGCAACAAACAGTAAAAGGAATTTACACAAAAAATTTGGTCAGTTCTTAACAGACCAGCAGAAGTCCGCAGCCCGTGATCTGAAGATGGCAACTACCATCTGTCTTACTGTACATACATGCACCAGAGAAAACATCTGGACTGCAAAATAATTTAAAAAAACACTTTAAGAAAAACTTATCATAATCACTATTTTAGACAAAAAGAAATCACCACTCTCCTGAAGACCCACTCTTACCTGAGGTGTAAGCTCAACCTCAAGCTCACCAGATAAATACTGGCGTTCAAATTCGGCATTCTCTCCAACATATGATGATACCATGCGTTTTATCTGCTTAGTCTTAAGCAGAAGACCGAGTCCAAAATTGTCAACACTATGTAGAAAAAGATAGACAATACTCAGCATTTATAACAGTTCCTTGTTGCATTCAAACACTGGATAACGTTTAATGAGTTAACATGATAAAATGAAGTTACCCTCCCCTCCCCCCATTTTAGGCTTAAGGAATTAGAGATGAAATCAAATTCCAGCTCCCGAGGGGAAAGCAACAAAGTTACAATTAAAATTTAGGAGTCCAGTGTTCACAGACCTCATCTCTTCCAAGGGAAGAATACACCAGCTACAGCCAAAACTTTCATTTTAAAGACATTTCACATATACCAGCTACAAATAGCAATTTAACAAGTGGTGTTATGTTACATATGTGCTTCTTCAAAAAGTCTTATTACTTAATAAGAAAGTCACAACAAGGCATAATCTGTTTTTTAGTGAACAGAGACTTAATTTTTGTTTAAAATCTTGCTTGCAAAAAAATAGTACAGCTTCCTAACTCAAAAAATAAAAAAATTCTTCAAAAATCAATTTATGATGCTGAGTGAGCAGAGAAATATTTTGCACAATAAATCAGCACAGGTCAAAGGAAAGAACCCCTTGGGCAACAACCAAATCTCATTTAATGTACTTTAATACTCTACTGCACCAGACTTCTATTTTAGATATCTATCTCAGCTGCTACTTCCTGGCATCCTTTCAACAGATGAAATTCAGAAAGTTAACAAACATAGAGTTCTCGTTTTTTAATTTAAAAGAGGTAATGATGAACCTTATCCACATGCTCATCCATTTTTATTCTGAAGTTTAATACTGATTAATTAACTTTGACAAGTGTAGCATCATATACGGTATTTCCTAGTCCAGAAAGCTCAACAGACACCAAGTGATCAGCACAGAGTTCACATTTACCTCTCACTGTTTTCCAAACACAGAGATGTTGAAAGTCTAAAAATTTCAAACAGAACGAGGTGACTAGGGGGATGCCAACCTTTACCTTTGAAAATCTGCTCCTAAAATTAATCAAAGGTCACAAAAGAGACCAAGTTTCTCTTCTTCAAGCCAAATCAGGCCTGGCTCACCTGCTATTACAACAGGACAAATACTTTCTTGCTTGATGGCACTGACTTTCCATAGTATGTGTTACATGTATTGACAGAGTGGAAGGAACAGGGGCTGAGCAGTACCAGCAACAGCTCTTCTTCTCCTATCATGACATTCAGAGTAGTTGCACAGATACAGAGTACAACATGCAGTCAGAAAGACTTCTCAACTGCATGTATAACGAGGACTATTTTAAGATTTGGCAGCCCAGTTCTATGCATACGCAAGCATCTTGGAAACTCTGCATGAGAGGAAGCAAAACAAACTTCTCTGATTTAGTTCTCTGATCGGATTTGTGTTCTCTAAGTGTAAAGAGCTTGTCTTATTTTAAAAGCTTTTTCCGCTCCCCAACTCTGGCCTATAGAAATCTAACCCTAATGCAATATTTCACTGTGTCAAAAATGTTCTAGTGTCAAAGCAGCCTTGAGAGCAAAATGTGCGCTGACTGGAACAACCTATATTTTTAATTCCCCATACAAGGACTTCCACCCATCTGGAATTAAGAGAACTGAGAACAGAACAGAAACAGAAGTACTGAGGCCAAAGAAAGGGATAAAAACCTCTAAGTGCCAGGATTTACTGCATCAGGTCACTAATAATAATAGCAGGAGAATCCCTTTCACAAGAAAGCCAAACTCTGACTTCTCATTACAAAAGATAACAAGAAAATATAACAGAGCATCCAGTATTTATTAGCAGTTTAACAGGGTTTGATAGCCAGCTAGCAAAAAATAGATGTAATAGTGTCCAGTGCCAATAGCACGAGAACAACCAGAGCAGTATTTTGAACTGTCTAGGGAATGCGATTTGCTGCTTTTACATATCATTCACTCAGGTTAATAATGCTCTTGCATTCCAACACTTGCAAGCTGTGAAATAGGAACAGGCAGACATGAGGTTTCCACATATAGACCCAAAATTCTGAGTGCATATGCACACAAGAAAGGGAAGACAAGTGAGAGTAAATAGCAGATTTGTAATGGTTAAAGATATAGTCCCTGCTCCAACAGTCTTAGAAGCGGCAATTGGCATATGTTATTAACAGGACTTTGTACATCTTCCTGCAGGATCCCATATGGATATGTCTGAGTCTCTTACCTACTATAGGAAGATATCTTCTTTCAAACAAAAGCCTTTAGTTACAAAGATCACTATAGAAATTAGACAACAAGCTACACAAAAGTTATTCTCTGTCAGGCTCATCAAACAAGTTCATCACTTCTTAAGTTACTCTTTTTCCTTACCAGAAAGGCAAGAGGTTAGGATTGCGAAAGAAAAAATCTCCTCCATCTCTCTTCCCTTCAAAGATGCTTCATCTTATCTGTTTTACTTTGTAGCATCAGTTTTGAGCTTCATTTCAAACACTTTTCTCCAAGTTACGTGCAATTACATCCCCTAACAGATCCACACTTTCTTGAGAAGTCCAGATATGCTCCCCAGCTAAGTCAGATGCATCAATCATTGGCTCTTTCACTTGTCTTAAATACACAGACTTCAGCTTTCAGGCTCACAAGACAGCCTGAATTATGGCATGAAACTTGACCAACATGAAAGAAAGTATGTGGCTGAAGATATCATCCAAGTTCTTAGTGATGCACATCTGCAGCTCCACAAGACGACTTATAAAATGTAATCCTGGCAGCACCAGACAGTGACCCTTTATACCCGTTGTGCAGAAAACAAGTAGCAGTGTCCAGCTCCACTAGATGCCCTTTGTCAGAAGACACCAAACACAAGTGCAGTCACACCAAGGATAAAATAAACACGGACAATCACTCACATAACAACTCTTAATGACTTGTCTTCCCCAGCCGTTTAGCCATTGCTTAACAGTGAGACCATGTCCCACAATATTCCCTCATGAATTAGGTTGAAAGATTACCAAGGAGCCAGCTAATATTCTGCTTCTACTTCTTTTCTTTCCCCCCTCTCTCAGCACAGTACATGGAATGAGGGGATGATGAGGAATGGGAGTTGACCAATGGGGGAAAAAGTGGCTTAAGCTCATGGAGAGTTAGTTAGATAGACATAATGTTTATTCGCCCCATTGATCCTTGAGACGCTGTCTTCAGCCATCCTTTTTCCTTCCATTTTCCTAAGATATCTTCCTATCTCTCCCAATGAGAGCTGCTTAACGGGAGGCAGAAAAGAGAGGCAGAAGGTGTCAGAGGGAAGGTGACTGACAGAGTGGAGAAAAAGATAAGTATTGAAGCTCTCAAGAGCTAAGAGGGCCCAGGTCAGGAGAAGGAACAGGTAAGACGGAAAGGAGGGCAAGAGTTCATAGCTCCAAGAAACACAGAACCTATCTTGCCACCTTTTCAGCCCATGGCAAAGGACAAAGGAACCAATGCACTGAAGAGCTCTCAGCTCAGCAGCCTGGGACTTCTTTTATTTTCAGGGGAGAAAGAGGGACGAAAAAAGGGAGCGCACCGTTGTTGGGAGCCATGAAGCTGCAAGTTACCAGCACGATTCAGCTGAGCCTTAAACTCCCTCTGCTTTCTCTGCAGCATCTGCACAGTATCCTTCTCCCTCCGCTACTAAAGCCTTTTTTAGAATAACTCTGTCCTCTCTACTCCACTAACTTCAACTCTGTTCCAGCCTCACAGCTAAATGGCAGTACTTTTCCTCTGCCATCCTTCTCCCCCAAAGATGTACCACCGCTTTAGGGATGACTGACGCAGGCATATTTGGCAAATCCGTCAGAAAGTCGCAAGGGCAGATTTGTGAAAATATTGCATAGTTACGTCAGCAGCGAATTCTCATCTTTCCGATGTTCCTTTCCACTATGAAATGACATGTTGACCTGTTCCATCTATTCTGAAATTCACTCCAGAAGAAAGTATAGTCTAATCTGTTGCTTTTATTTATTGTATTACTACTATATGGAAATGAGCCTACTGTAATTCTGTAGGGTTTGGGAAACACATTAAATCACAGATGTTGTCATTAATAAAGTCAGGTTACTAAGTTTAAGCATCAAAAGCAGACCAATTAAAGAAAAAAAGCTCATTTGATATAACTCTTAGACCACATGCGCAGCCAGTATAAGTAACAGACTTCATTTTCACCTAGCACAAATTCAGTCTATTGAGATGGTAGAGACAAAAGATGGTTAACCTTAGAATGAGTTTATATGCAAAATTAGTTATCCATTTCATAAAGCACATAAAATGAGTCATTTGGAGCCAACATCTTAAACCTTTTTTTTTTTAATATTTCATTTTGTTGACTGTTAGCCACAAGAAGATAGTTTTGTTGCAACATAGATCCTGGAACAATAGGCCTGACGTACTAAGACTTCTCTAATGCAAGCTAAGTTGACCTGAAGTGTCCAAGTCTACTGTAACCATGAAGTCAAGGTTACCATGAAGTCAAAGGCAAATGACAAAACAGCCACGTGCTAGAAGGTATTATATAGTAACCACAACTATGTAGGGGATTTACTCAGTCGAGATTTAAAACAAGGATGTCGTAAAACTACCGATGGACACGGAGCTAAACAAATCTTAGCAACGTGCCACAAAGATTCAGTAAAATTGATTTTAAGTAGCCTATTGAGATAGAACCTTCTAACTGTAAAAGGGCTTATAATAAAATATTGTAAATGAAATACTTAAAATAGGAATAATGTAGACAAAACAAATTGTAAGGGAAGGTGTGAGAAGTGGTACTTTAGAAGCACACCCACCCACCATGGTAGATTTCACTCTTTCACTCCAGTTTCCTTGCAGTGAGTTGTGTAAACATCAGAGATACTGGATATTTGTACTGCTTCTCTTTCCAACACTTTGCTTTGTTTGGCTTGGCAAAAGAGTAACTATATTTCACTACCCAGCACACAGTGCGTGCACGCACTAGCACAACACAGCAACAGACAACGCATTGTAGCAGTAACACGTTTCTAAATGAAGGAGGTAGACTAGAGCACCCCAACACCAGTGTACGTTCTGTCCCTGGCAGCTTGTAATAGATGAAAATAAGGACTTTCCCTGACAGTAACTACATGAATGGAGCAACGACTTGCATGAGGAACCCCCTCCCCCTTACTCTGAACCGCTGCGTATAGTGTGTGAACTGATGGCCATCCTACTCCTCTGAAGCTGTTTCCAGACCCTGCTAGGTGTTTCTAAGCTCTGCTGAACCTTCTTTCCAGCTAAAGGAGAGAGGGAGCTGGTAAGAGTGCTCCAGACTTCCTACTCTCAGAAATGCCAGCTTAATTAAGCACAGGTACTGCTAATATTTTTCCCCTGATGCAAGTGAAATGCTGTCTCCATTGCTGCTATTTTAGTTATAAACAGATAGCTCTGCAACACATTTGCAGTTCTCACATATTGAAAGCCATCTGATATAGACCATGTGGCTGCACTGTTCTCCATAATAAGTTGTCTGTCTAAGTACTTGGCTCTTTTCCTTCTCCAGTTGCAAGCTGCCTACTAATCCCACTGCAGGCTAAATAAACCTGACCACAGCCAATTACCACCTCTTTGCTGCGAGAGCTGGAGAACAGAAAGCAGCTGCAGTCAGGAGGATGAAACACAGCCGGGCATCAGCTGCAGCATAACAGCACCAAAGCAAAACACTGAATCCAGAGGCCTCTTGGAAAACAGCAAATTACTCATCCCACGAAGTATATGATAACCCAAGATTAGAGGACCAATTCATCCTTTCAAAACTGTTGCTGCAGAGTATATCCAGGCTGTTCTGGTTACTTCAGTTTTCAAATCTATTTATTGGTATCATAATATTTGGTAATACCACTGTACTTTTTTGTATTATAATATACTTAAATGCTGTCGTTCACTGTCAACATAGTAACCTGTCTTTACTAATGATAACATCTGTGATTTAATATGGTTCCCAAACCCTACAGAATTACAGTAGGCTCAGTTCCATATAGTAGTAATACAATAAACAGAAGTAACAGATTAGACTATACTTTCTTCTGGAGTGAATTTCAAAATAGATGGAACAGGTCAACATGAGATGAGATCAAAACCAGGCCTTTTTATAAACTGGACTTTATGAATGTCCCTATACATTTTCAAATCACCATATCCTATAACTTCTACAAGGAAAACCTAGCAGAATTGCTGCTCCAACTGCTCCTCAAAGGTAACAGTCATTAGCAGATATACAAAAGGAAAAGGACGATGAAAATGTCAAGCACCTTGAAAATCTGCAGAGCTTCCAGCAGTCTGCCCTGGAGACAATCCAAATACCAGCAGCTTCTGAGTGTGTCAGAAAGAGGCCTGGACCATCATACTGTCTTTGATGGGCTTATCCAACTTTCATGAGTGTTCATGGAAAACTAGTTTCAAGGAGAACTGAATTAAGCTGCGCTTTCCCACCAACCAAACCTTTACAATATCTCTCTCCAGCCTCAAAGACTGCAGAATTATCAGGAAAGTTAGCATTCTTTTGAACTGACTTAATTCCAACCTACAATACCACCATCAACATATAGAATACAACACAAAATAGCTGCTTCTCAGTTCTATTACACAATGCTTCTCCTTCTACTTCTTCCACAACACTCAAACCCCCACCTCCTTCCCAAAAACATCTGTGCAATCTCTCTATCTATATATATGTTTGTCGTTCAGAAACTTCAGAAAGTGATTGATCTCTATTCTCAACAGAAAATAGAGAGTACTCTGGGCTCTCTCTCTCCTTCTTCACAGAATCACAGAATCGTTTAGGTTGGAAGGGACCTCTGGAGATCATCTAGTCCAACCTCCCTGCTCAAGCAGGGACCTCTAGAGCATATTGCCCAGGATCACATCCAGACGGGTTTTAAGTATCTCCAGCGAAGGAGACTCCACTACCTCTCTGGGCAACCTGCTCCAATGCTCAGTCACCCTCACAGTCAAGAATTTTTTTCTCAGGTTCAGGTGGAACTTCCTGTGGTTCAGTTTCTGCCTGTTGCCTCTTGTCCTGTCGCTGGGCACCACTGAGAAGAGGCTGGTCTCATCCTCTTGACACTCCCCCTTCAGATACTTGTACACGTTGATGAGATTGCATCTCAATCTTCTCTTCTCCAGGCTCAACAGGCCCAGCTCCCTCAGCCTTTCTTCATAGGAGAGGTGCTCCAGCCCTCTAATCATCTTGGTAGCCCTCTGCTGGACTCTCTCCAGCAGTGCCATGTCTCTCTTGGACTGGGGAGCCCAGAACTGGACACAGCACTCCAGGTGAGGCCTCCCCAGGGCTGAGGAGAGGGGCAGGATCACCTCCCTCGACCTGCTGGCAACACTCTGCCTAATGCACCCCAGGAGACCATTGGCCTTCTTGGCCACAAGGGCACACTGCTGGCTCATGTTTAACTTGTTGTCCACCAGCACTCCCAGGTCCTTCTCTGTGGAGCTGCTTTCCAGCAGGTCAACCCCCAGCCTGTACTGCTGCATGGGATTATTCCTCCCTAGGTGCAGGACCTTGCACTTGCCTTTGTTGAACTTCAGGAGGTTCCTCTCCACCCAGCTCTCCAGCCTGTCCAGGTCCCTCTGAATGGCAGCACAGTCTTCTGGTGTGTCAGCCACTCCCCCCAGTTTAGTATCATCAACAAACTTGCTGAGGGTGCACTCTGTCCCTTCCTCCAGGTCACTGATGAATACATTGAACAAGACTGGACCCAGGACCGACCCCTGGGGGACACCACTAGCCACAGGCCTCCAACTTGACTCTGCGCCATTCACCACAACCCTCCGAGCTCAGCCATCCAGCCAGTTCTCAATCCACCTCACTGTCCACTCGTCTAGCCCACACTTCCTGAGCTTACCTAGGAGGATGTGATGGGAGACAGTGTCAAAAGCCTTGCTGCAGGCCAGGGAGACAACATCCACCGCTCTCCCCTCATCTACCCAGCCAGTCATTCCATCAGAGAAGGCTATCAGATTGGTCAAGCATGATTTCCCTTTGGTGAATCCATGCTGACTACTCCTGATCACCTTCTTGTCCTCCACATGCTTAGTGATGACCTCCAGGAGGAGCTGTTCCATCACCTTTCCCGGGATGGAGGTGAGGCTGACAGGCCTGGAGTTTCCTGGCTCCTCCTCCTTGCCCTTTTGGAAGACTGGGGTGACACTGGCTTTCTTCCAGTCCTCGGGCACCTCTCCTGATCTCCAGGACCTTTCCAAGATGATGGAGAGTGGCCTAGCGATAACATCCGCCAGCTCCCTCAGCACTCGTGGGTGCATCCCATCAGGGCCCATGGATTTATGGATGTCAAGTTTGGACAAAAGACCTCTAACCTGATCCTCCTCAACCAAGGGAGAATCTTCCTTTCTCCAGACTTCCTCTCTTGTCTCCAAGGTCTGGAATTCCTCAGGACTGGCCTTAGCAGTGAAGACTGAAGCAAAGGCAGCATTCAATAACTCTGCCTTCTCTGTATCCTTCGTCACCAGGGCACCCGCCCCATTCAGCAGCGGGCCCACGTTTTCCCTAGTCTTCCTTTTGCTCTTGATGTATTTGAAGAAGCCCTTCTTGTTGTCCTTGACATCCCTTGCCAGATTTAATTCCAAATGGGCCTTAGCCTTCCTCGTCGCATCCCTGCACGCTCTGACAACGTCCCTGTGTTCCTCCCAAGTGGCCTGTCCCCTTTTCCACATTCTGTAGACTTCCTTCTTCTGTTGGAGTTTTGCCAGCAGTTCCTTGCTCATCCAGGCAGGTCTCCTGCCCGCTTTGCTCGACTTCTTACTCAGAGGGATGCACTGATCTTGAGCCTGGAGGAAGTGATGCTTGAATATTAACCAGCTTTCTTGGACCCCTCTTCCTTCTAGGGCCCTGCCCCATGAGATTCCCCTTCCTTCCAACAGAAATTATTTAAAAAAAAAAAGGCTCTGAGGGGCTTGAATTTGACTTTCTATGGGCCAAATATCAATACAAATTCGCATCTTCTGTGACTGTGCAACTGCAAGCATCATGCACTTCTAATAAAAATGAAGTATAAGACATGCTGAACTTCATCCTTAGAAGCTGGGACCATTTATACACAGACTAAATCTCTTCTACTTAAAAAAAAAAAAAAAAAAAAAACTATCTTTCAATATAAGACAAGTAAATATAAAAAATAAGACTGGTGGCTTATTTCTACAGCTGGCAGAAGAATTCAGACAAGAAAGAAGAGCAGTGAGAAGCTTAATAGAACTAAACATAAATATCTTACAGCTTTCTCTACTTAATAGGATTCCATCAATAGCTACATGGCCTTTTATTAAATATATGAAGTTTTGTAACGGAATAGGAGGGCCACGTACTTTGCCAATTTAACCAGATACTTCAGAATTGTCATAATCTTTGCTAAAAAGAATATTCCAAGATTCTGAAAATGATGTACCCAAGAAAATTTACTGATAAACTCATTACTCAAAGTTTTACCTCACGGTATCGAACTTTCAGCAAGTAGCATTGAAACTAGCAATGATAAAAGGAAAAAAAGTGTTTCAACAATCTACAGGTCAGTACTATCTTATCATCCAGTCAACACTATCAACAGCAGAGACAGATAATAACAGAAACTTTTGTTAATGTTTAAATCTGCATTTGAAAAGGAAGCGTGAAGAACCAATACAGATTTTTGCTATTTCCTTGTTCTATTACCAAGAAACTTTATTAGAGGTGATTTAAATGAAAACTAAAACATGATGGTTCAGCAACACAGGAAGGGATAGCAATTTTTAAAATAATCATGGCATTTTAAAATGCCATTTTTTGAATAGTATTCTGGTTTTAACTCATGTTAACCACGGTCTGGTTAAAACAAAACATTAATATTGGGATACAAACCTATGGACAAAGTAAATGGGAGATGCAATTATATAGCTACAAGTAGCATCAAGCACTACTAGAAAAATTCAACCTAATTACTTTGTTTGACAAGGCTGGAGTTTAACATCTACTTTTACCCTACATGAGCAACCAACTTCTTTATACCCAAGCAACTGTTCTGGCTCACGTGACAAACTCCTTTTTCTTGTATTCTGACATAGCCACAGCAGAAAACAACTTCCTAATCCTTTTGCCCTTACATCTTTTGTGCTGCAATCATGCAAAGCCTGTACAGAACAGATGGAGACTTCCAACCCAAGGAAGGAGCTCCTAATTATAAGCATTAATGAAGCTCCACTGAAAACAATATAATATTCTTATTATTGTGTGTCACAAATTCAGAAGAAGTAAACTCATTCAGAAGTAAAAAGTTCACAGAAAATATAATAACACAGGCATTACTGTTTGCTGAATGTAAGCAATACCATTAAAAAACAAACAAACAAGAATACTAACTAGCATCCTTAGCAATTACAGCTTGTAACTCCAGTACATGAAGCTAGGATGTCTTATTTCACGTGACAAGATAGTTTAAGATGAGCCACCTCATGAGGAAAAGATTGACAAAGAAAGTACAGTACTGCCAGGAGACGTCAGTTATTCAATATTCTTTAAGCCTGTAATTAATCAAATTACACTGGGATTATTATGTTGCTGAAGGTGACATTTAATACGATAAGTCAAAGTAACTAAATTAGGGTACCTGCAGATGCTAGTCATCCAATGACACACTGCAAGGAGAATTGAATATCAGCCTTTCTGACCACACCAATTTCAAACATGAGTCGTCATATTCTGCATATCAATATTTTTACTTTAGTTTCATTTCTATCCTATCAATGCACTTTAACAGAAGTGGCTGTAATTATTTCTCTATATGAAGTTTATTAGTTGTTACACAGTCTTTTACAATGAATGGCTTAGGTAAAAATTAACCCTAATGAGAAGCTGAGAAATTTTATATACATATATATATATATATATATATATATACACACACACAAACCAAACAAAAAAAATAATTCTGTCAATCTCACTTGAATTTCTTAATGAGCAAATGTTTAAAAAAAAAAAAACCACAAGACCTACTAAGAAGGCCCCGCATTCTTTTGTTAAAAAATTGAGAATGCTTATAATAACCAAACTACAGTAAAAACTTGTCAAAAAGCATCAAATTGCAGTTATAAAAAAATCCCTATTTGGATCTTCACACACATTCAAAATCATTGATACCACATTTAAAGCAGCTAAGTAAGATCTTTCATTTACAGTCCACCAGTTATATATACATACACTTGCTATGTTCTACAGCAATGACAACTACTCCCTGACAAAACTGGATATACTATACTGTACTTTATAAAGTCATTCCAAAAATAACACAGCTAAGTGAGTTAATATGGAAAGTTATGCAAGAGAAAGTAGGACTTTTTCACACATATCAACCTACCCATGTAAGCAGACTATTTACTCTGTACTTTTTAAACTAGGGACATATATGAATTCTTACCCTGCGTTGTTACTGACTGCAGTTATTTCCTTTACTCCAGTCTTCAGTAAACCCCCTATAAGGTTTTCAGGGATCCCACACAATCCAAAACCTATGCAAAATAAAGAAAATTGAATATGTAACAAGTGTTTGAAAGAACACAGTTCAATCAAAAGTCTGGCAACATGCACTGATTGATTGAAAATCTTTTCTGAATAGACAAGAACAAGCTTCTTGGATGACTAAAGAGCCCAATACTTCTGGAAATAAACTTGTTTGGAGTAAGAATAGTGGACTACAATTAACTTCCAAATCTGAAGTGCTTAAATTCAGAAGTGCGACCAAAGAGCTTTATCCAGTTGCACCCTTAGTGCTGGAATCTCCTAGAGTCACCAGATGCTTCCCAGCTTGGATGAAAGCAATTTAACTCTTAGAGGTCTGCTCATACCTAAATGACCTTTGGAGCAGGGCTAGAGAACATCAGCTCTCCAAGTGTGCGTCCTAACCACTACATTATGCCATTTTACTCATTATTTCACCCTCTCTTTCTGCCTATCTGATCTTCAGCTCTTTGCTGCATATAATGTCAAACAGGAGTGAAGAGTTCTCCCACACAGTATAGCCTATCATTAGATGATAAAAATCTGAGAACCTTAACCTGGGGAAGATCTGTGACACTGGAAGCATAACAACCCAGACCTCCACCCAGGCTGAGGTGCCTGGAGCTCCTACCTGTGATGCAAGAACCCTGTTTGCCTAACAAAGTACAACGCCAAATCTGAGGCATCTAAAGGCTTAGACTGGGCTTTAGCACCAAGACCCTTAACACTTTGTTTCCAATCACTTAGCCTCAGATCTTCCTTTGTTCCCATCAAGCAATAAAAAAAAAAAAAAAAAAAGGCAGTAATTCTTCCCATTGGGCATTTTGCCTCATTACAGATCTCCAATGATGCTTCCCACATTTTACAACATTATGTTCTTTATTCTTCTTCAATACTAAAAATCAGCTGGAACCAATTACATAGAGAGATTTTTTTTTTCTTTAAGTGGATTGAATTGGGTGAAATTCTGAAAATCAACTAGAAGACTCAAGAGCTCAATACACATTGAAAACCAACATGACGCAATTTCTTGACTCTTCTGAAAATATTACGCGCATCCATTTAGTGTAATGTAGATAGATATTATCTTCACTTCCCAGTCAGAAACAGGTTAGGCGATTTGCTCAGCATCAAAAGAGCCGGTGACAAGGAGCTACAAAATATAGAGAATGCTACTACAAACATGATCAAACCAGAATTTCATACCATTTGAAAAAATAACACTAACCTGAAAAGTCCAAGTTAATATTTTGCATTAAAATTGGCACAAGTAAAATCTAGTATTTCATTAGTGGGAAAAAATAATTCTTCTTCTGCTGATTTTTCCTCCTCTAGCAAGCAAATAGGAACTTCCTCACTGAAAAAGTTTGTCCCATGAGTAGCAGTAAGAAATCACTTGTTTAAAATACCCATACAAGAATATGGATTCTTGAATTAGTTAATTTAAAAAGAACCAACATACAAGATTTCATCCATAACAAATCGAATATTTACCACCAACAAGTATAGTTGCCCCATTGGGTATATCTTTTACAGCTTCCACAGGATCAGTATAAAACTTGGTGTTGCGTTGACAGCTGGTAGAAAAGTAGCACCCACAAATCTGGAACAACATTAATAGAAAAAAATGAAGTAATAAAAAGCATTACATTGTAGATTTATAATGATGACTATCCCCATAACTAAGTAAGGAGATGTACAAAAAAAGACTGATATTGCCACTCGAGACACTAAATGTTTGTGGAGAGAGAGAGAGAGACAGAAAGATAGAGAGAGGTTCAGCTGCAGCATCTTTTATGGATCAGTATCACTCTTACATCTCTAAAGCACGGAGTCATCTGTTTTCTCTCCCCCAAAGTCATAGCACATTTTGCTATTCTGTTCATGGGTATGATAAATGCTTTAGGCGTAATACAAGCTGCATCAATCTGACAACATTCAAAGATATTTTAAATTTCTGAATACTATACTACAGGAAGTCCCAAGCTGTCAACAGTTTGAACAGGCTCAAATGGTAATTGTTCAGCATGAGTTAGAGCAACCCAAAGACTGCTCTAGCTTGTATATAACTACCTGGAGCTTCAAAGATATCCAGGCACTACAGACAACCAGAAGTTGCTGAAGTAGAGGGCCAGCATCACCACGGAGTTGAAGAGGAGGTCGATGAACTGTGCAAAGCACTGCACTGTGCTGGCAGTATAGTAAGCAGGGACTCTTTGACAGGGTGACACTTCCACCAACTTCCTAAAACAGTTTTAAAGCTCCTTCTGAATCTCCTTCATTCTGGGTTGTTCTCGAACAACAGAAGGAGCTCTAAAACTCCTGTTTTAAAACCCAGAATCAGGGATCAATAAAACATCACTAAGTAACATCACTAAGGAGTGATTCTACACTGGCTGAGAAAGAATGAAAGACCAAACCTCACGGTCAATTCTACCATGACCATTTCTTCCAGAAACATTCTTTCAGGACCACAGCGAGGTTGCAAAGAGCATCTCCTCTGGCCCCCTTCTGTACGGAAGAGACAAAAGGAGCAGCACGCACTGGCAGCCACAGGAGACCCAGTCCAACCAGAGGGCAAGCGGCAGGGCAGGATGGCTCCTTGCCCTCAGGCCTGACGAAAGAGGCAGGGCTGGAGAGAGGCCAGGCCACTCACCCCATGGACACATGGGCAACAACATTTTAAAGGCACCACAGGTACCTTTTCCCTAAACCTAACCTAAACAGGTATACCTGTAACTGTGGGGAACAATATTCTAAGATTAAAAGAGTATACACTACTCTGTTTATCCTCATTCAAGAAGCAGCAAATTCTGGTCCTAAGAAACTCACTATCCTTGCCCCTAGGCACACAAATAATGGCATTTATCTCTTCAGTCATTGTGACCAACTTCCTTAAGAGTAAGTTATATAATCTTTGTCTGACTCTTAATTACAGTTAGAAAGAAATGAAGATGAAAATAAAGATGTAATGCCAGTATAACAGCAAAAGTGTCTGCCACTGGCCACAAAGCTTTGTCAAGACAGTCAGAAGAAACTAACAGCGAAATCCAGTTCCCGGTGGATTCTTCTGAACTTATTTCAGGTGTTATGTAAACATAACAATAACAGAAAGAGTACTTGAACTTTACGCAAATGTAGACATGAAGTGTGACAATAAAAGGAAAAGACAAATGGATAATCAAAGGAACTTGGACCAAAAAAACAAAAGCCAAGTCAAAATCAAGGTCTGTACCAGACCTCTTCTAAGACAGGGTAAAAAAAAAAAAAAAAAAAACAGGTTACAGTTACAATGAGGCAGGCTGTGTTATGCAATACCAGGTTGGATAGCTCCAAGAAGGGTGTCTGCCCTACTGTTCTAAACATGTTTTTCCTCAGTCCCTTACCCACCCACTCTGCTGTTTGAGGGCTATGAGTTTTCATTAAGCCAAGGTGCCAGAGAGCACCCACATTAACCCACAACCCCGGCCGGGGAAGTTAAACACCCTGCACTCAGCTGTGAGTCTGGCTGCCCAGGTTCAAGAGGGACAGAAATAAGATGGGAACAGATCCGCCATTAGGATAATCAGCAGAACAGAAGGAAATAATACGGAAGAGCAAAACAACTTAGCAAAACAAAGGCTGAAAAAGATACAATTATTATCCATAAACACATCAGGAATAAACCTGGGGGTGAGAAGGAGAGTAGGTGAGCTTAAACTAAAGCAAAACAACAACACGAAAAGGCAAAGAAACAATTCTGGCTCAAGAAGAAACTACTTGGAGTACAGTCACACGCAGGCTGAACACCAGTAGATCAGTGGGGTCCCGAAGAGCCTTCCCCTAGGAAGGGCAGAAGCAAAGGAGCGACCCGGCTACGCAACAGAACTCAGGGCATTCGTGAATGGGAATTTAGGACAAGGTGCCGGGCACCGTGCTAGCTGACCCGGACCCTCTCGCGTTCCCCTGTCCACCCGCATGCAGCCCACGTCTAGGAAAACGCTGGGCAGTTATGTGTGCATGTATCTATATCTATACACATGTGTGGGTATGCATACACACACACACGCATATATATATATATATAAAGCGACTTCCTGTAATTATACAGCGATTTCAGACTTCGAAAAAAAAAGAAATTCGGTGCAACGTCTCCAGCCCCCGTCGCCCCAGGTCACAGCATCCCAGGCAGCTGCGAGCCGAGCGCCCCCCGGCCCGCGGCTGCTGCCCGCCCTCCGCCGCCCCCACCCGCTTCGCACCGCGCCGAGCCGCCCCTCATCCCGCCAAGGTCACGGCCACGGGCCGCCGAGCCGGCGGCGAGGGGGGCCGGGGCGGCCTTACCTCCGCCCGGGCGGCCCGCGCGGCGCCCAGGAGGATACGGCGGCCGCGGGGCGGCAGGAGGAGTTTGCAGGCCGCCATCTTCGCGCTGCGCGGCACTGGGGCGGGGAGCGGCGCGGGCGGCGCCTCTGCGCAACGGCGGGCGAGGGGCGCGGGCGGGCCGGCCGGCCGGCGGCGGGTCACGTGGGCCGAGGGCGGGTGGGGGGCGCGGGCGCGGCGCCCACTGACGTCGGCGCTGGCCCAGGCGGGGCGCGGGCGCGGGCGCGGCGCGGAGCGGAGCGGAGCGCTGTACAGCCGCCTCCGCCGCCGCCGAGCGAGCGGCAGCGGG
The DNA here is from genome assembly GCF_040807025.1 of Struthio camelus. Taxonomy (NCBI): domain Eukaryota; kingdom Metazoa; phylum Chordata; class Aves; order Struthioniformes; family Struthionidae; genus Struthio; species Struthio camelus. The sequence goes on along the minus strand of NC_090981.1, from coordinate 53,310,352 downwards.
GCCACCCGGGCCCGGCCCGGGCGCCGCCGTGCCCCCTGCGGGCCTGGCCCCCGCCTTCCCCCCGGAGGCGAGCCGCCGCGCCCGCGGAGCACAGGGCGGCAGCAGCGCCGGGCCGCAACGCCGGAGGGGCGTCCAAGAGACAAGGACACGCGCGGAGCACGTGTCAGTGCTGCAAGCCATTTCCGTGTTAAACTGTTTTTTATTATTATTATTATCCCCCCCCCCGCCCCGTTTTACTTGTAAGGCTCTATCACCTCCACAGACAACCCAGAGGCGCCACCACGGAGGTCTCCCTGAGAAGCTGTCTCTCAAGTCTTCCAACGTGACCCAGAATTTGCTGATTTACTTGTAGATGGTTTTCTTACATATTCAGAAAAGGCCACTTCGATTTTTCTTCCAGCAATCTGTGGTCAAGAATCAAAAACACTAGAACGGAGCTGCTGATAGGCGCTTTGAATGGTTAACATGCAGAGCTGTAGTGCTCAAGGTTAGCCAGTCTCCTGTAAGCACATGGTCTCTACCAGGCGCTTGGAGGCTATGTTGGATGGAAAAAATGTTACTAGAATAGATGGATACTTGTTCAGTCACATGATGCGAACGGTTTCCTGCTAGCAGTTCTGTTCCTGCTAGACGGAAAATTCACAGCATGCCTCCACCATCATTTACACTTTCTAAAAATACCCGGAGTGATCAGTTCATGCCCTAATGATGCCTGATGGAAGATACAGAGAAAAATGTGACAAGCGGTTTAGATGCAGGAAAAGATGAATTCCCCCCAGACACGACACGAGGTCACACTTCTCTCCTGCCACATTGCTATTGTTGTTTCCAGGCTCTCTCCAGCGCAGCTGCCAGCCTTGCTATACAGAACTTAGAGAGGGTTGAATGTGACAAAGGATAATTTACAACCAGGAAGCCAACATTTTAACGGAGTGCCACTAGCCTCGCTCTTTGTGTCCGTGCACGTTATTTCACTTTATTCCAAACACAGGTCCAGCCTTCAGGGTGCTGCTCTGCGACACCTAGAAGCAGAATTTGGCTGTGTCTCACTGGCCTCCACCATGTCAGTCTCTTACGCATTTTCAGAGAAGTGGTACTTGTAGCTACACTGCATAAAACTGACAAATTTTGCAGATGCCAGTGAAATGTGTGGTGGACACTGCTTTCGTGTTGGGCTCTCGGGGATTTAGATCAGGAATGGTTTTGTTTCTAAACACCTGTTGGATTTAGTTAGCCAGCTAAGTCTGGGGCAGTTCTAGGTGTGAAGAGCTACAAATTACCGTCAGTGTCAAGCATGTGACATTAGTCAAACATTTCTCACCTTTAACAACATTTAGAGATGAATAGTGGGAGAGTTTTAAGCCCTTAATGCCAAATACAAGTTAGTAGATAGGTATTTTGGAGCAACTGCAGGTTAATGATTGCATATTCCGTTATAACACCCTTTAGTTATACTGCTACCGAGCATACGAACACGTCAAAGTCAGACCAGTGCAATACACTGAAATACCGTGTCTCAGAGAAGTCCAACAAAAGCCATAAAAGAGTTAGCAAACATGCGGGCATTTTTTACCTACTTGCTTTTATCTGTATAGGGGGAAGATCTTACCAGAACTCTGAGATAACCAATTTATTTCTGGGTAAACGTCTCATCAACATTTGTTTATAAAGTTGTTATACTTTTAACTAGATTTTTGCCTGTTTGTTAGACCCATTAGAATTTGGCAAGAAAATTCAATCGCTGAGCCATGAAAATCACATATTGAATCAAACAGAAGGGAAAGCTTGTTAAATTATGCAGTATCTAGAATACATGCACAGAACACCTAAACTTACCTTCCAACACGTTAATAGGTCCCAATTTGAAACAAGAGGCTGGTGTTTACATACTTTCCAATATTACTCAAAATACTTACATACTTTTGATATTACTTGTTTAAGAGCACAGGAAACTCATCTTGAGATAAAGTAGAATGAATCTGAATCCCTGGATACGGAAGGGAAGCTCAAAGAGAATGAAAGAAGGTAATTCATAACATCTACATCTTTCTTCAAGAGTGGAATTTCTACAAGGAAAAGCAAATCAAGGAAAGATTCAGAGGGGAAAAAAACCTTAAACATACTGCAGGTTACAGACCTAAAGGTACTGCATAGTAATAAATGCATTCCTGCTGGCAACATGAGAATAACCGCATCGACCTGTGCAACACTATTGAACAATTTTAAGATCCACTCATAGCTTTTATAGGATATATATTTACCTCGGGAAAGAGAAAAGGGCTGCCAGCTGCATCACCAATGATTACAGTGGTCAGTCACATGAACTTAAATATTAAAATTGTAAATATAAACTTATTAGCAAGGGTCAGGTGAAAGGAAGGTCATTACAAAGAAAAATTTACTCATTACATAGAAGCATTTGTGAGTCTAGTCAAAGCTGTACTTGCTGAAAACTAGCAGGTAGTCACCAAATGAAAGCTCACTTCATTAATAAATACATATAAAATTAAACATAAACACCAAAGGCAAAATCAAAGTGGAAAACAAAACAAAGCAAAATAAAAACCCTAAAAGCCAAACGTCTAAATAGCTATGGCAGTGTAAAGCAAGGGAGAGAACCATAGAGCCAAGATTTCTGAAGGAAAACGACCTAGGGAGCTGCTGAGGAACGCTTTTGCCCTACTGGCAAGATTTCCTCTTTGCAGGCCTAAGCTTAGGATCAAAGAGGATACCAAGGTATGAGAGGATCCTGAAGCTACATAATAATCAACAGCTTTTTGGTTACACTTCTTTATCTGTGAATGAACTTTTGAGCAGTCAATAGAAAAATACTACATATTTTTGCTACAATGAATATCTTAGTAGACTATAGGAATACGGTTAATTCAAGTAACTATAAAAACTTCTAAGGAAGTTCTCATGAGCATATTGGATAAGTAGATTGAAAAATCTAGCAGGGGGATTTTTTTGCTTGCTTCATCCTTTTCCTATTTCTATTTTAGTACTTTCATATTTTAGGCAGGATGTCCTACTTTATATAGAGAGTTTCTAATATCATGTCAGATTGTGTATCATGATTATAAGCTAGGATAGGCAACTACGCAAAACTTTTTCGAAGCCACTGAATATTTTATACAAGGTCAAAGCTAGAGAATTAAAGTTATTACAGCAAGTTATTCAGTTATTAACCTCCGCAATCCTAACAGAAATAGCCACTGAAAACTCAGTTAAATCCACAGTTAACTGGTTACTGTAATTTCATGGTCTTAAAAATAGACAGAGAATTTCAAATTTTCCAGCAACTGCAAATTCTACACCTCAATTCAAAACCAGAACACTTACCATGTTAAGTTATACAGAACTTAAAAATTAAAGTCAGTCAATTTTGTATATTAAAAAACAGAAAACTATTACTCAACATGATCCTTAGCAACTCTGTTCAGGTTTTAATAACATATATTTAGTAACTGTCATCAATACAATCAGAAGTAGTGAAAAGTAATAATCTTCAACAGCGACAGTCCAATACGCCTACTAGTTCTGGAAGAAGGATAACCGATTTATCATTAATTCCCTTACTGCAGGAATGAGAAAAAACAAAAGGCCTATTCAGCAGATATTCACAGACACCAGCTGCAAAAGTGCCATATATTTGTACACTAACATTTATAGAGAATGCTTTTAGTTCTTGCTGAGGAATGCTACTAATCTCTCACTCCTCATTTTTTGCCAGGAGTTTTTTGCTGCAAGAATGCAGCAGAACAGGAAAGTTTTTTCTTCCTTTGGCTAAACAGAAATCATGGGGTTATTTTACACTCTAAACGGATAGTGTTGTAGAAGATTAAAGCAAAACAAAACAAAAGGGGCTACTGGAACAGTAAACTGGAAACAGGAATCCTGAGCAGCTGTCATGCTGCACGTCAGTTCATGTTTGTTAGCACTACTGCAACAGGCTTTTCCAATGCAATGGTATAGTTAAAAGCTACATAGAGGTACTTTCAAACTGACTTCATCTGCAAACAGAATTAGTATGTATTCGAAACTCAGAATCTAGGAAGAATGTGCAAAACTGTTAGGAAAAAAAAAACCTCTTTATTTGTGTTTGATACGCAACTTACCAAAACAACTACAGAAACTGAAGAGGATAATGTAGAACCACATCTGCAGGAGTTGTATACAGTAAACAAACCACACAACTCCCATTGCAGATAGTGCTGTGGAATAAGCCAACTGCACAGATGCTAATCAAGAATTACAAAAGGCTAGCATCTGTTTAAGTTACAAGTTTCACCTATAAAGCTGGTTTCCTTTTTGAAACTTGGACTTTGTCATCCATTTCATGGGCGTGGTGCTTATTTGGCAACCACCATTTCTTGGCTACAAGAGTCTGGCACGCAAACTCATGCCTGAGGTCCAAGCCCACGTAATTATTTTATCATCCTTAGGGAGTCGGTTCCCTACATGCTCTGATAAGACAGTCTTATCTGAATTACTTGTTTTGCCCAATTCTTCTTGTCCATTCAGCTACCGAGGAGCAACTCTCTGGAGTTCAGAACCACTTCCCTTTTACAGTGGGCCAGTTCATCAGTAATTGGGTTAACATTCTCAAGACAAAGCATGAGCTAAAAATTGTACATGTAGGCAAATCAGACAGCTGTTTCCTGTTCCATTTCATTTTTCAGTGGCAATCAAATGAACAGAAGAATTGGTAAGAACTAGTAAGGAAGGTAACGAAACTTTCACATGGAATATATGGCAAAATCTGAAACTTTTGTTGAATTCTTCATAAATACATTTAAAAAGAATACTTACATTCATTCGTCCATCTTTTAAAAAGACCATAGAATCAGTCAATCAGTCTTAGAAATGTGGGATTTCCTTCAGCTCTCCCCTGGTTCTGGCTTAACTGTCTGACTTTAAACTTGGTTCTACAAAAACACACTCAAAAGGAGCTTGGAGGCCTGCTAAGCCTAAGTGTGGGTGAGCACCTCACATTTTCAGGCACCCAGCTATTTCTCAGGACAGCCTCAGGTCTCTAACTCTCGAATCCATCAGTTGCAAACGTCACCTAAAGATCAGGAAGGTCTGTTTGAGGGGCCAGATTGAAGCCATACTCTGATAGTTCCCTGAGGACTTCAGCACTCAGCTGTGGGGGTTTTGTACAGTTTTAGGAAATAAAACCATTTCAGATTGATATTACTATAGTGAAACACCCCCATTAAATGCCACAATATATCGAGCACACTTGTAACAGCCTGTGGCATCCTACTGAACTCTCAAGCAGGAAAGGGAAGCAGTTTTACATTTATCTTCCTCCAGCATCAATGGCTTCCGTCACCTAAAATAGCAGGCCCCAATTAGATGTTACTTCTCTACCAAGTTTCACATACATAACTTTAAATAACAACGGTAACCAGGTGGACTCAGTTGAATAATTCCTATGGGAATGGTGAATCTCATAGAATTTTAGAGGGCCTTTTGAAAGTCTAATTCACACAATTTTAGATTATTCACCCAGTGAGTGAATATGAAGCTTCCTGGATGTGGTGCATTTAAATTGTTGATCACATCAAGTAAGAACTTGAGAATTTCAATGAGGTTGCAAGTTATCCACAACACGAATCAGAAAATCTGTCATAAAGTAATGATCTTAGATCTCCCATTTACATCACAGAATAAAACCTTGGTTACTATAATCATAGCTCACCATTCCTACAGTTGTGTAGGAATGTGACGGAAGAATTACTTGTGACAAAAATTGTTCTTTAAATCTCAGTAATATTTATATTTATTTATTTAGGCCTTTGAAACATAAAGTACTTACTTGAACATCGGTTCAAGAGGGTACTTTCAACAAGCATGCCACCAGCTAACAGACTTCAAGAATGTAGACAATGTGCATCCTCCTTTGCCCTGAGTGTATCAGAAACACAGACTTCTTGCTCTTGCAGCAGATGAGTTCTCATGTGATCTTCTCCACGTTTCTATTTTTTAGGGAACGGCATTAATTCATTCTATGTTATAGACATAAAACAAATTCTTCTGTGGTGACCTGTCATGACAAATTAATGACATAAGCCATTAGTTTAAGTTGCTCTAAAATAAATAATTATATTCCCAAAAATGTACATGTCTATAATTGGATGTACAGACAATCCCTGAGTGCTGCCAAAATGTTATATGAAAATTATGCTCTTATAATTCTAAAAAAATAATTTTTTGTTTTCAAGCTCTACCCAAAAAGGAAAATGTCACAGCTCCAAAAAATAGCTGCTGCTTTTATGGACTTACTACTGCAAATTATAAAGGCTGAATTCTCAGGGCCCCCCCCCCCCAACCCCTTCTTTTCTTTAGTATGAGCTTCCAGCACTTTTCCAGAGCTTGAAGTGACTGTTTTATAGTGACCACTATCTTTAACAGTCATAGTTAGAAATGCCAACAGAGTCCCAAAGTTTCGTCAGGAGAATATCACCTCTGATTTTTTACTTAAAATGAAAATACTGTATAGCTGTGTTAACTTTCTAGATTGACAAGGCAGGGTGGTCAGTTACCTCGCTGTACAATTTAGCAAAGACTGCTAATGTATTTTTAAAAATAATGTATCAGGTTATTTTCCCAAATTTTCTGAAACTTCTGAATGATTTTTCTAAAACTCAATGGAAAACTAACAAGTACTATCAAATTTTCTTCACTGAGGTATACTGTGAGCAAATAGCTGGACCATCTGGCTGAACTAAGAAGTAGCAAGATAATAAACAGCAAATAGGTAATAATATAACAAATATTAGAGATATTTTACTGCTTAATTATAGATCAAGTTAAAGTAAACACGAATATACTAACACTATGTATGTAGTAAGTGACATTGATGTTTCCTGTCCAAAAAAAAAAGATAACCAGCAGAGATTCACTGTATTTTCTTATTTGGTAAAACTCCCCCTCTTTTCAACAGAGGACTTTTTAAAAATGAGTCTGAAGGTAAAGGAAGCATTCAGCATCCCTTAAAGTTTTGTGTGAGAGGGAAGAGGCTCTAAGTTTGAATTTTGATTCCAAACTCAAGACTCAAGTAACCTCTCTTTAAAGGCAGAGTAAAATAGGTCAGGTTCTACTTCTAAAGCATAGTTTGACTGGTATTGTTTCCAGTTCATACTGCCTACCCCACTCCATGCCAGTCACCCATCAGTCAGGACAGTACAGCTCTTTATGTGACTGCACATTGAACTGCAATCCAGAAAAAGGGGAGGGGAGGCTTCAAACCAAGCGGGAGGAAGAGGCAGCAGAGCAGAGCAGCTGGTTAAACTTTTCCAAAAGAAATGCTTGCCAAGCTATGATATGACACCTCTGTCTTTCATAAAACTTTCTCAAGCACGAACGGTGGCTCCTCTTTGCTGTGTTTTAGAAATGCATGCAGCACAACAGGAACAGAAACATTTGTTCTTATCCATCCCATGATTCTTCCAGGAAAAGGTATGTTTTTTTCTCAGGGGAAAACCTAGAAGAACCAGAAAAGCTTTAATGCTAAGTGCCACATCAGTTAATACAAAACGCCAATTAGCAGATTTAAGTGTGCTATGATCCAAGAGAATCAACAGTTTATAAAACCTCTTATGGTGCCATAAAAGTTTACTAAAAGCCAGATGAAGGTTCTCTGAGCATAAGTTACACATAACAGCTTCAGGAGGGAAGTTACAAGTCTCAGACAGGAGCCAAACCCACCAAATTGACAGTTATGCGTCTCATACAGCTCATGGTTACATAGATCAGTTTAGTGATCCAACTGGAGGCTAGGTCTGTGGGAAAAATTATCAGCATTTAGTCCGATAAGCAAACTGATCTCATACACCATACTGTCATGTGACTCTCGGATTAATACAATTAAAGGCTGGGAGCACACAATCAGGGACAAGTTTATGGTCACTTGTTTTTTGACCGAATGATATTATTTTTATGTTAGCTAAAAGTCAGCTGTGAAACAATACCCTAAATCACATAAACAATAATCTGTAATGCCCAGTTATGGAGGCAGGCGTGAAGGCTACAGTAAGCAAGTCTTCCTGTATTGCACGCGTCCACAGTACACGCAGTTCTTTGATCAGTAACCATACAGCAGAAAAATCCCGTCTTGCCTGTTCTAAGTAAACTGTTTCATTCTAATAGAGGCATTTGTACACTTTATAGTTACTGTTTAAAAAGCTACCTGAACCTTCTCCAGCTCCAAAAAGCAATCCCTACTTGTTGGTCTCATGCCCCCTTTTTATAGGGAGGTCACTTCAGAAGAGCAGCTACATCTTCAAAGCTCACTGCATACCGTTTCCTAATAATCAACAATCAACTGCTAAATCCTCTCATATGTTCAGAACCTATTCACATGCAAATCCGATGCCATATTGTCCCCCGTGCAGAAGGCCACATCATAAGAAAGCAGCTGTTTTATATTTTGTCAGGGGACAAACCCAACCTGCACGTACACTTGAAGCAGGTAGGCAAGGAACGGTCGTGCAAGGTTAGGCAAACAAAAGTACAACACAGCTACAATGTCTTTTAATAGCTGGCATTCACATGCTTCTCTGTAACTAATGTGTTTCACAACCACTGGTGCAAAAGTAACATTCCACTACAGCTCGCCCTCAGGCCCGATTTCACGTTTGAGACTAACGATATGAATATCAAATACTCTGACTTAACTATATTTCATACTGAACACACGGTTTTATTTTCCATTTGATGCAGAGCAAGAGGGTATGTATGTGTCTAAATAAAAAGACAATAGTAGAGGACTGACTGATTTAGATACTTTTCTATTCAATGATTTGACGTTCTTGCCTGCCATGACCCTGATTTCTGGAAATCATGTCACAAGGCTTAACTCCATGAGCACAGAGGAACTCCTTGGTGACTACTTCCCACTTTCTTAGCATCGTCTGGATTAACTTCCAGTTTTGCACACCTTCCCTGGTAACTTGTATTTTATTAGTTCCACATATGCCGTATGTGAAAGCATGCATCTTCCTGTATGAATCAGACAGACATTTCAAAGCTGGTACCTTAATACTGACCATCTTTCTTATAAATAGAGATAACATTATATATAACACACTCACGAAGCTCACAAAGAATAAATATATACCCTTGCCTAATAGTTCCTGTGCATGAAACCACAAATAACTTTTTTGTTTACCTTCAAGAGCAAAAAGAATTGATTCAAAAAGTAGAATGACAAAAGACAGGTAAAGGATCAAATATTCTGTAACACCTTTTCACAAACTCATTTTCTCTCAACTATTTACATAGACAACATTTCTCATAATCCTCAACTAACAAAATTTCTCTCAGGTTACTTTCTCCAATAATTAGTATGATTTCACTATCATCCCACTAATGTGTTCAAGAAAATTTGCACTACCTGCAGAACTTAAAAGCTCTTGAGACTACTAAAAATGACAAAAGTTTATCTTTCATTGCTGTGAAAAGCTGTTTTCTCCAGACAATCCTGTACTTTTAATTAGAGCTAACAACATTTTCCTACCACAGTGGCTTTCCAGTTCCTCTCTGTAATTATGAGCTTTGGTAACACTGAGTACAAAGAGGAACAACACACATCATGACCAAAGAAATTCTTTAACTTTCACAAATAAAAGAGGTTACAAATCATTGTCTAAAGCAAGATAAATTATTAGAAATTATTATAGGTCTTGAATATACGTATGCTTAAAGTTTTCACATATTTAAAGATGTCAAGACATCCCAGTTTCACTGTTAAATATATCAGAATAGGTAATAAGTGCTGATGGAATAGCACAGGACAAAAGTATTTCCAAAGTGTGTACTTGTAACCAGTCTGTTCTCATTTATACAAACAAATTTCAAAAGGACATAAACAGTACGTGGCTTGGAAGGAAAGAAGCAGTGGAATCCACTGCAGTTAAAAAAAAAAAAAAGTTCAATGAAAATAGATCCTAATGCATATGCTGGAAATACAAATTTATAACACAAAAAATCATAGCCATATTTATTGCTTGTGTAATTCCAAAGTCACTGCACAGAAACAAAGAATATTATATGTTTAAATATATACTCCATATAAAAGCATATACATTGTGTATACGTATATACTCACAAGGGCCAACACACACAGAGGTGCATTTATATATAAATCCCAAATGCTGGGAAGACACAATTGTGGCAATGCCGCATCCCTGGCTCCAAAGGAAGAAACCTTAACAGCCTTCCCTTTTCCATCAACCACAGCTATTTAAAACACTGTGATACACTTCCTTTTCCTGTCGTGCTTCCACCCATTTAGGAACACTGTCTGTCTTCAAATAGGTACCGCTTTATGTTTTGCCTTGTTAGTAACTGCAGCTTTAAAAACAGCAAGTGCTAGGCAGTAAAATTTCACAAAGTCCATGCAATATCTTCACCAGAAATTGTTTTACCATACTGTAACCATTCCTTAAAGTAGCTCTAAAGGGTAAAAATAGGATTTTTTGCTCCCATATAATTTATGTAAGAGTCATCCAGAAGGAATGAGTTTTCTTAAACACAGAAGGCTTTCAGAAAAATAGTAGACACAATGTTCTCTTTGTATGAAGCTCTGAGAATTTGAATTGTAAGATTTCCCAAGCCTGAAAAAAAAAAGGGAGAGGTAGTAAACCCCAAACCAGGACATTCTCTTTCAAACGCTTGGAAGGGATTTGATCCGAACGAGTTCTAAGCAAAAACAAAATATGAGGCAGACTGAAGTCCTTGTTCTCTCAAATAATCAGATAGCCATTCTTTTATCAAACTTGAGAACTGAGTGGTTTGCAAGGTGTGGGAAGATTAGCACAGCAGCTCTCTAAATTACAAAATACAGCTTGAGGTTTTAGTGACTTCACGGATACAGCTTAAAGGAGGGATGGATACTGGAGCTGTTCAGAAGCCACTCCAGCCAGGCGCAGGGAGAGTCCAAAGAGAGGTTAGGGCTCCCACAACGCACTAAGGAGGCACCTTCCCATCCTGTCTCAGCACAAGCCCTCCTTTCCTAGTTTATCCTCCTCCTTGTAGTTTGTCAAGGAATTTACCCAAAACTCAAGCCACCCTCTTTCCTTGCAAATCAGTTCCCAACAGGAAGTGTGTAGGGCACAACACAGGGAAAAAGCTTGAAAGCCACTATAGGTGTCTTCCGCTCATTTACAGATGATAGACCATACCACATTTCATGGTAAAGCCAAGTCGGGGAGGGGGGCAAAAACCTTTCAGGTTCAACTTTTCCTCAGAAAAGTGGACACCACCACATTTTTTCCATTTGTCTGTTACCACGGACATCCTGAAAAAATGTCTGACATTTCCTTCACTATTAAGGGATGACCCACTTGACTAGTTATAAAAAAAGCAACTAAGACATAAAATCAAAGCCTGGAATTAAAAAAAAAAAAAAAGTAAGGGCAGGAACAAGCAAGCAAAGAATCTGAGGAACCAAAAAGGAACTTTTCAATGCACAGACATTTGTCATTCCCAAAATGAACATGGGAAGTGCTGCATTTCATTTAAAACATAAAGCACCATATCCTCTACTCTCCGTTATAATTATGCTTAATTGTCAGGATAATTTTGGTATTGTTAACACAAGTGTTCCTTAGATGAAGAGCTCTATCTGGATACAGACTATGCAGGAGTAAATGGCAATACATATCCAGCTAAAATATTAGCAGTTTTCTTCCAGAAATCAAATTATTTCTGGAAGCAAACATAATTTTGCCTTCTAGGTTTTATTTTTGTGTTGTATTTAGTCTGTTTGACAACTCTTACGTATTGCATAACGAGGTTAATACTAAAAACATCTGAGCATGGGTAGGTAGGTGACTTTTCACTACCTAATTTAAAATACATCAGTAAACTGCATCCACTTTCTCTAAAGGACGCTAATGGGACACAGACACTAACAAACAAGTATTATATGACTTGAAAAAGTTAAGATTATCATGCAAGTAGGGAAAAAATGTTGTTAGTCAATTATTCTTTTAAAATGTTCAAGCTAACAAAATCCAAAATATTGGGAAAGGTCATGACATATTACTCAATTGGACATCTAGGCGCTATTTTTTCTAGACAAGTAGAGAGAGAAAATTAGAGAAATGATAGAGTAAAATACTCTATTGTTATGCTAATGCAACATAAAGTATAGTGCTGGATGGTTTACAGTGGTATAGCAGCATGCTTTTGTTACGAAAAATATAAGGAAAATTGATTTTTCTTCATAATATGGAAACTGTTCAGCACCTCAGGTTCATGAAGTACACTAAAGCTGGCTGATTAACTGGAGCGTAAGCGTGATTTCTCTAACCACAGGCATGGAGTTCAAGATGATTAAGCTCAACTTTTTGCAATTGTACCTCTACAAGTTAAATAATCCCAATACTAAAAGTAAAAAATCTCAATGAAGAAGTATTTAGTGACGGAAAAAAGAAGCAGCTTTCGATCTGATTTGCAGCCCAGCCCCCCTTGGGCAGTCTGTCAACACTCCCTTTAGGTCACAAGAAACGTTTCGCAGGGAGCCTGGACAGCGCTCACCTCGCCAGAGCGAGCGCAGAGGGACGCGCCAAAGGCTCTCCCCAGGCACCCCGAAGCAACTTTGGGGAACCCATACACCTCCGCTAGGAAAGAGCTTTAAGGTCCTCTAAAAAGGCAGCGGCCCCAGTTCCGTTACCGAGGGCCGCGGGCCAGCCCCGCCGCGGCCCCCCAACCGCCACCTCCCGCCTCCAGCCGGCGGGGCGGGGCGGGGCGGGGCACGCGCCCGCCCACCAACGGCCGCACGCAGGCCGCGGCGCGAGTGCGCCTGCGCAGCCCCGTCCGGCGGAGCAGCGCCCCGGTGCGCGCCGCCGGGCCGGGCCGCCCTCGTGGCCGCCCCGCCAGGTCACGTGGCCCCGGGCGCGGGTGGCGGTTGGGATGGCGGAGGCTGGCGGCGCCGTGCCCGGGCTGCGGCCGCGGCTGGCGGCGCTGGGCCGGCGGCTGGCGGCGCTGCGGGCAGCGGGAGGCGACGGCGACGGTGAGGGGCCGCAAGGGGCGGGGGCCGAGCGGGCCCTGCGTGGTGTTCCCGCCGGCCCGCTGCGCCCTCTGGTGCCCTCGTGCTGCGCGGCATCCCTCGTCGCGCCCCTGCTGCGGGGAGCGCCGGCGGCCCCGTCCCCGGGAGGCTGCGGAGGGCCGCGCTTTCCCCCCCCCAGGGAAAGAGCCTTGTCCCCGGAGCAACGCCTCAGGTGCTCTCTGCGGGTCTCCCTGCGGAGGCTGAGCCTTGAGACTCTTCTCTGCAGCAGCCTGGTTGAGGCCTAACATTTACAGCTGCATAAGAACAAGCAGCGTTTTTACTTTATGATTTCTTTGCACGTGTAGTGTTTGGAGTGATTTTTTGAGGCATCAGACCATAGCTGTTAATGCCGTGAATTTGGTCACGAGAGCAGTCGTCGTAACAGGGCGAAGTGCCAGTTTAAGTACTTTATTATTCAGCTCTATTGTAGGTATCACAAGGACGAATAAAAGCATATGAAATGAAAAGGGGGAGCAAGCACGGCTGTTGCTGGATGCTCTTCAGTGCTAAGAAAGCCTTGTATTCTTCCTTCAGATGCTTTCTTAGTAAAGGGCTCTGCTACTCTGGAGAGACTGAAGGACCTCTGTAAAGAAGAGAAAGAAAAAACATATCCTTCCAAGCTTTTGCAGCTTTATACACAGGTAGTATATTTAAAGCATTTGGTGCACCGCTTTTAGAAGATTGACTGTGTAGGGTATAGGAGCAGGTAGGGTGTAGAAAAGAGGATATAACTGAAAAATATCTCTACACTTACTTGTTAGTGTGTGCAGTGATTACAGAACTTTCCCAAAGTATAGGCCCGATTTTTTTCTAGACTAGAAAGTAACCGAGAGTTGATAATAATTGTACAAGTATTGTGAGCATAAAAAAGGGTTTTGAGTTTGCTTATTGTGAACAGTCTAACAATGTTGTAGCTTGTAACACTGTTGAAAATTAAATGTTAAAAATTATCTTTAAACTTGTAATATTTTGTAAACTATAACAAGTTTGTATGTATGCCACCAGCTGCTTATTTTGTTGGCAGTTTTTTACTTATGTTACTTATTTTTACTTGTTTTATTTTTTTTACATCGTGCATCTTCCTATTTTCATAGGCTGTCCTAGATATTACGTATTTTGAGGAAAACCAGCTTGTGGATGAAGATTTTCCAGAAGATTATTCCTTACGAAAAGTTAAAGAACTTATTTGTATTCTTTCAGAACCAGAAGACCTAGTGAAAGAATGCAACGTAAATGAAGAAGTGAGTACTAACATTATTCAGTCAGAGAATTAATTATTCTATTATTTAAAAATCAAAAATCTAAAACAGGATAGCGGCACTTACATTTCTGATGAGCAAAATTTGAGGTCTTTTGAAAAAATTCCAAGTCTTATTTGTATTTAAGCAGTGATTCCCAAATCATTGCCCATAAATAATTTTTCAGATAACTTAACGGGATGCTCAGAATTTTTCCTGCTAACGTTTCAAGATTCCAGATGATTTCTGCTGTTTAAATCCAAAGTATTAGGCTTGTGTCTGTGACCATCACTTTTAAGTATATCTTCTGAAGTTAAGGGGTTGAAACAACACCGTTTGCATGTGTCAGTGTGCGTATGTGTAGTTCACATGGTTACTTTTGGCTTAGCACGTTTTACTGGGATTTATTTCAGTGCACCAGCATCCTTGGCACAGAGTTAATCGAATGTCTTTACTGGAGAAAAGGAGCCCTGCTTTACATGTATTGTCACACTGTAAAAGAAAGGAGTGACTGGCTAAGGAAAAATATCGACTTATTTGAAAAGGTAAAAGAGGCTTTAAAAAAAAAAAAGGTCATCTCCTGAGTGTGTAAATGTCCATAAATACACTTTTGAAGTATGACATTTTCTTTTAAAGAACAGCTTTTTCTTTTTTTTTCTTTTAAATAACTGCTTGCAGACTTCGTATCTAGAAGCATTTCTGGCTGTCTTTAAATGGCTCAGAATTTGTGTAGGTTTTTTTCTCTCTCCCTCTCTCTCTCTTTTTTTTTTTTTTTTTTTAAATTTTAATCAGTGCCTTAATGATGGAGTCCATTACTTGATGAAGATGCTTAGCTTTAGATGCCCTCTCCAACTGGATGAAGATGTCTCATTTCAGGATAAAGATACTGCTAGATTACTCAGTGAAGGTAAAAAAAAAAAATTTACAAAATGCCCCAATAACTGCCCCATTTTATAGAACCCTTCATTGTGTATTTTTGTTGTATCGGGTTGGACTTCATTGGTACTAAAAAACTAACTTTTTAGAACAAAAAATAATTGTGAGAGATTAGCAAGCAGTAGTATTTTCCTGCCCTTCTAACTCTCCTTTCTTGTGACTCACAGATTTTAGGAGGTGGTAATGTTCATTTTCTCTGTGTTTGTAAGTCCATCTGAGAAGATGAACAACTGAAGCTGTTTGTGTTTCATGCACAACGTGCATGTTTTAAAACTATCCAGTTTTCAGTTGACAAATCTGAAAAGCATAAATAAGACTGTAGAGGGTGCTAAGTGTTCTCATGTTGGTCTAGATCTAGGGGAAAACAGGCATGATGAGTTACTGATTTCACACAGGTAGAAAGAGTACCTTTTTTAGAGTCACCAAAACTTGGTTATCACGCTTCAGTGTAGCTTTATGTACGTTGTATTACTATAGTGCGTTTCACCTGAGCATCTGAGGCCATGCCAGTGTAATGCAATTAGCGTCATGCAGTGGGAGTGGATTTTTAAAGTTAAACAGCTGGTGATGAGGTCCGTATTGTACGCTACCAAAACTTACTCTGGTCTGGTCCTGTGGAACGGATGCATACATGGGATGGAGCACTTTCTCATTTAGTTTCGCCTGGAAGGGACCAAGAAAGGCTGTTCCAACTCTGTTCCGCAATACAAAGCCAAGTGCAGTAGCTGATTTCGTAGGTTTATTTGGTAGGATTTTTTTTATTTTTATTTTTATTTTTGAAATGATCACGGACACTTACCATGTGGCTTTCTATTTAAATAGTAAAGCTGCTGCTGGTTAACCTGAGTTAAGCTGATGCTGAAATAGCATCTTCCATGAGGCCTAAAGTGTGGGAGGCATAGAAGTGTGCTAAAGTAAATATGCATAGTCATAGCTACACTTAATGGATTATAAAGAAATACAGAAATATAAATATACAAACAATTTTCAGCAAATATTTATATGTCAAGCTTAAAACTAAAGATTTTAACGTTGTGGAAAGGCAAAATGGATGGAATAACAAGCAAGGCCTTTGATTCAGGTTCTCGGCAGTATCGGTGCTCTAATGGTCGAAACTTGTTCTCTGGTATGCCTCTTTAATAGGAGGCATATACTGGCTTTTTGAAAAATTTTTGCTGTGTTACTGAAAAAGATTTTGAAGTGAACAAGTCACATGCTTGTTTAACAAAAGAAGAATAAAGTAATTTAGAACTCAAATATCTTTTTGCAGGTGTATTTAGTGATACGCACTTACTGGCGATGATGTACAGTGGAGAAATGTGCTACTGGGGACTGAAACACTGCAGAGAAAGGGGAAGTGGAGAAGGGAAGCAAGAAAGGTGCGAGACGACAAATCCAGCGTCTAGTAGTGACCCATGCTGCAGATCACAGAGTGCATCACTGGGTTTCCGAGCAGCAGGCAAAAACATATTAACGAAATATGTGGCGGTATGCGAAGGACCTTTAAAAGGACAAGGGTGGAACACGACAAGTGCAAGGCAAATGCTGTGTTACTTCAGGAAATCCCACAGCTAGAGTTGCTGCTGTTGCGCTCTTCGGGGAGCTCGCTGCCTGGGGCTCGCACCTAGGGAGGCGGTCTGCACGGAAGTGAGGCAAAACACTACTAGCTGTCTGACTGTACTTGTCAAAACGTATGCTCTGTTGTAAAGAGAGTGATGCCGAGACCGTCTGGAACATCGCTCCAATAAAACAGTGTTTTCAGAACAAGCGTTTAGTAAAGGTGGGGGCAGGCTCCCCGCCTCTGGAGCGGTGTCGGCGCGGCGGGGCCGAACCGGGCCGGGCCGGGCGCCGCCCTCGGCGCGGAGGCGGCGCCGGCGGCGGCGGCGGGCCGAGGCGCCATGGCGGAGGGCGGCCGGCTGGAGGCCGCCGTGCGCGGCCGGCTGCGCGGCCTGCGGGAGCGCTGGGCGTGGGGCGCCCGCGAGCGCGGCGCCGCCAGCGCGGGCGCGGAGGCGACGGCTGGGGCCGGGGCCGGGGCCGGGCAGGGCCCCCGCGGCGGCGGCGGCGGCGGCGGCGGGGGGGCCGCGGAGGAAGTGAGCGCCCTGCAGGCGCTGCCGGTGAGCGGGGCCCGGCGGCGGGGGGCGGGCGGGCGGGCGGGCGCGGGCTCGGCCGCTGACCCGGCGCTCTGCGTGTTTCAGATCGACGTGCAGCTGAACATCATGTCCTTCCTCTCGCCCCAAGACCTGTGCCGCTTGGGCAGCGCCAGCTCCTACTGGCGGGCGGCCGTGCGGGACCCGCTGCTGTGGAGGTGCTTCCTGCTGAGGGACCTGCCCTTGTGGGCGTCCGTGGACTGGAGGTCGCTGCCCGACGTGCAGGTCTTCCATCAGGTCTTTGCAGAAGACAGTGGTAACACGCTGTACGACTACATGACCGTGTGAGTACCTTCGCGTCCTCTAGCAGGGCTTGCAGCCGCTCGACGGCAGAAGTAGTCACGCCACGGACAGCGTTCACGCGCGCACCGGTAAAGCTCTGCTGTCAGATGCTGCTGACGTTTTCATGTGGCCCGCTGTCTCAGATCCCTTGCTCGTTTTGTGAATATGATTTCCTGTTATGTGACAGTTTGGCCTGCTCTTTCCATCTGGAATTGAAGAAGAATGTAAAATCATGTTTTAAAAAAAAAACTTTTTGTAAATTGTATGCCAGCTATGCCACAGAAATACAGCCACCTCAGAAGCTGTGCGCGCTGTGCTGATCTTGTTGATGAAGATGTGTTCTCCACTCAGTTCAGAAGATAATTACTTATTCTATTAAAAGTTCTAAGTCTTTAAAATGTGGCAAATGAATCTTAGATTTTTTATGTCATATCTGGCAGACCTAGAAAAAAAATGAAATGTCACATTGTGCGCATTCAAAAACAACAGGTTGTCTTAGCTCTGATGGTCTAAAGACGTGAGACAAAGACCATGCTTTCAACTAGCGTAGTTGAAAAACATAGCAACACTCATAAAACATAGCAACATTCATAATATATGTGGATTACTTGAAATTTCTCTAAGTCAAGCAGATTATTTTGTGTGTGTGCGTGTGTGTTTAACTTCATTCAATGCCCTGAATTAATTCGCAGTATTAAAATTCTACATGCAATAAGAATTTCTGAAGGTGATTTATGAAACCATTGCTTCACAATAAACGCACTAACCTTGGCAATCTCTCTGTCACTCACCTCCATTTTACAGCCAGGGAAGAGGCACCCAGAACTTGAAGTGCAAAATGTCCTTTAATTCTGAGCATTGGTCTCGTTAGGTCTGAATACTTCAGAGCACATCACATACTTGAAGCCACCCGTCACTGATTTCTGTTGTGCCTGTGAGCACTTAATATTTGTGCTGATATCAACTGAAACGTCTCAGGTGGGATACAGAGGAGCACAGCGTTAACGTTTTCTTGAAGTGATTTATCTAGCATCATGTGACCAGAAGCAAAGACTGAAGCCACTTCTCCCGGATGTCTGTCAGTCCCTTAACGTTACGTCTTTTTCTGTGATTGCTAAAGTCTCTTTGTGCTTCTGCATCAAATGAACACATGAGCTTCCAGACAGCACCCACCTCCTTTTACAGCAAGCGTACTTTATGCGTGAATGGGATAAGGTCCTTCTCGTAAAGAGTTGCCTTTTTTTATAATTAATAAACATAAAAGGGGTCCCATTAAGGGTGGACACACACTCAGCATTCTCATATGTTTTTATATTGTGTTTGACTGCTCAACTTTGGTGCTATTTTACCCATGTTGTGTGAGCTGGGGAGGGGTTGGGGGAAGTTTTTTTTTTTTTTTAAGGTAGAAAATCCATCATATGGAACTGTATTAAGGTCCAAAAATCAATATTTGGAACTTGGCAGGACTAATGCTTTTACCTGCTTTGTGCTGGTGATCTAAACCATCGATTTTTAGCTATTTGTTATTTTTGAGCTGTGCTTAAGTTGTTCTGGTAACACAGCATGAGAAGTTTGGGACCTAAGTTAATCGATGTTGTTTGATTAATGCCTCTTTTGTATTTTGTGTTTAATTTCTAGTTGCGTCTATTTTACACAGATATAAAAAAAGCTGTCCTCAGAGTCGAAGAAGTGTGAAATCAAGCCGTCCCCGGTATGGGGCTGTGACATCCTTTTTGCAATCACTGGTCACTCAGGCAGAACCTCGTTTTGCTATGTTTGGGCCGGGGTTGGAAGAGCTGGATGACTCTTTAGTGCAAAGGATGATGACTTGTCCAGAAATTCTACTAGTGGCTGGCCTACCCCAAAGACGAATTCATGGTAATGCTCTTCTTTCTGATTTTGGGGGTTTTAAAATTTTATAAAAAGATATATCGTATAAAACAAAAAAAAAAAGCTAGGGGAGAAATAGGAAAAAAAATGTTTTTTAATGCTCTCTTTGAAGCTCAATAATGTCATTGTAAAAAATTCTTTCTTCTGTATATATATAGTGAAAAGGATAAACACAATAACCATTTAGGATAAAGTTTTAGCTCCAGTGAATTTAATGGTTAAATTTGTACAGTGTCAGAGAGTCTAGATTTTGCTCATTGTATTTGTATTTTGATCCTAAATTCCATGACACACATGCTGTTGTAATGGGTAAGTGCAAGCATGACTTCCTTTAAGGAGTGCTTGCTACTACTTAGTGCTGCTATTACTTAGGGGTTAAAAATAAGCTTGTCTTTTTATACTGATCCTTTATCTGATTCAATATTCTGATATCAAGTGGGGGTAAACTTTCTTCATTTGAAAAGGGTTTGTAGGATCAGGTCAAGGAATTTTTTCAATATTTAGAAGGGATTTTAAAAAAAGCATAGTTCTGAACATCTGTAATTTTGCTTCAGTCCAAACCAGAGACAAAAACTTATGATTGTTTTTAACTAAGAATAACTGGTATTTATTTAAGCACAGCAGAAATGAAATAATTAAATTATATTTATAGGCAGTGGGAAAGTATGCCTTCTTTCCTGTTGTTTTCTTTTCTTTTTTATGTCCTTTTCAGTGCAGACTAGAGCTTTACTATGTCAGTTTAGGCTATCAGGTGCAAAGCAGCTCCTCTGTGACTTAAGTTTCTGTGTTCTAATACAAGTATCAAAACCCAAACAAACTGGGATCTATCATCTGGTTTTCTTTTATTTTTTATTTCTTTGTGAAATAGTAAGTATGCTTCCCCCTAAGAGCAACACCTCGGTTTAGATGGGTCTGTTTGACAGCCGCGGTAGAATTTTTGGCCTGTCACTCAGCTGTGTTCAGTAACCAGATATTTGTAATCTCATATGGTCATTTTCTCCCTGTAGGGATTGGATCAGGAGTCAGTTTTCAGTTTAATAACAATCAAAAATTCAATATTCTGACATTATATTCAACTACCAGGTAAGATTTGTTCTCCGCAGAAAAAAAACAACAGTGCAGTTTTTCAATTATTTCATACTTTTTCTCATGGTTTCATGATGTCAGTTTTATGCTTTTATTGCATGCATGAATATCTCTTATAAACTGGAGCTTCAATGTTTCTGTCCCTTTCTCCAACCTCTAAATTTCCATGTGGAAGTAGTGAACCTTCTTCCCAAAACTGATGCGTAATAAATGTTTTGTGATAAATACATAACAGATGTTTCTTTACCTCTTGATATTCTGGCTGTTTCCCTTTTGAAACATTATATAAATTCATCCTGGGATGTATTTTAATGAGCATCTTGCAGACTGCTAACCATCTGTATGTGCACACTCGGAAAAAAAAATGGAGGGAATGAAACTATTTTCCTGGCTTAGACCATTTTCCTGTCACTTTGCTGTGCTGGTGTCTCTGCCTGGACTCTGTTTTCTCATTTTCTATCTAAATTAACCTGGCTACTAAATGGCTATTATTTCAGCTATTAAATGGCTGAAATATTTTAATATCTTTCAGTGTGGAAAGGAGGAGAGCAAGGGCAGAGCAAGCTGTTGTTGTGAATAAGATGTTCTACCAAGACAGCAGCACAGTGGGGAATCAGCAAGCTGTGCACTACAATGTAATAGCTCAAGTTAAAAAGGTGTGCGAAGTAGTTGATGGATTCATCTACGTTGCTAATGCAGAAGCTCATAAAAGTAAGGGGTTTCTCTTTATTGAATGTGCTCATATTTTGTGAATGATTCAAATGTCGTAAAAGATCTGTGAAGAATATGGAATGCATCAAAATCCTCGTTCAAGTTGTTTCAAGGTATGCTTCCTTGGTGCTATTTTTTCCAGTGTCTTTTCGAGTTGAAGAGCTCCTCTCTCCTAGACCTAGCTCTCCCTCACCTTCCTGTAAGGGGTTGTGACCCTTTCTGTTACTGCCAGTACCATATGGCTGCTCTCTTAAGTCAGATCTGGGAAATGATCTGGGTTTAAAAAAACAGAACAAAAGGAAACCTGGGAGCAGGTAGGGCAGTGGATGGGGTAGAGTGGGTGGGAGAAGCAGCCTGAAATGTAGCAGTGGTGATGTAATAACCTGGAAACGGAGCCTGTACCGGGAACACTGCGGTGAAAGATGTAGCCAAGCCAAACTAGGATTGCCCTATAATAATAGCCTGAATAAGAGTAATCCAAACACCTGTTATGGTAGACTGTCTTTATATTCATCAGCTTTAAGTGGAGGGAAAGGGCTAGCTCAGGAAAGCAGGGAATAAAAAGAATGTGGGGGAATATACTGGCAAGAAAAATTTAGTCAGTAGGGAAGAGCTATTGACTGTGTAGTGTGTCAGTATTTCTTAATGGCCTATTGTGATTTTGATCTTGGAAAATGCTCTGATGTTACGGACTGGAATAGGTTGTCTGCTCATCTTTTGTAGTAGGTTGATATAAAGGCAGTACTTCTTTAAAAATAATAAATTCCCCTATTTTTTTTTTTTCCGGAGCAATGCCTAGAGAAAAAATAGTACTTGAAGGAGAATTGTCAGCCCAGAGCAAAATCCTTGGAAACAAACCCAGCAAAATATCCTATATGAATCATTTATTTCTTGTTTGTCATCTTTATTAACCAACCACAAAAGACTTGAGCATCTTCTGCTTTCTGCTTCAGTGGAGTTATTAGTTTGAGCTGGACATGCTTCTATTATCGCAAACGAATGTTAGATAGAATCATAGGATTTTACAACATCTATCAAATGCATAGATCCCAAGGATCTGCTAGTTACTCAGATAGCTGTGGCATCTGCAGATGTGAAGCGTGCTTGGCTTGAGATTTTCTACACACAAGTATTTTTATAAAAAGGGAGACAACATTTTAGAGCTGGCATTATGTTTTCCATATTGATGCCTTTTGAGATAGTTCTGCTTCTAGTCTTCCACCTTTTTATTGTTTTTTCAGTTACTGGATGAACGCTCATAAACTTCCCTTGGCTTTTTTGTCTAAGCATATGTTTGTTTTCTTTTCCTGCGTCTCTCACTGTCTGTCTTCTGTCTTCTGCTTCATTTCTATGCATGGAAGTGCTATAGCTTCACAAACAATTGTTTCTTGGTGTCTAAATAAATTGAAGCGTGCTGTACATTCAGCTGTCATGTATGACTGTACAATGTAGCAGTAACTGCCCTCAATCTGATAAGTGTGTTTGATGCTTAACTGTTTTAGAAACATTCCATTTGGGAAGTCTCTTTTTTATAACAAAGTAGGAGGCCAGAGGTAGAATGTCTTTGCATTTTTTTCTTCTTTATCCACAATTAACTCAATTTTCTAGACTTTTTTTTCTTACTTCTAATCAGGGCATGTGGGAGTATTTCAAGGGAAAATCCATGGGAAACTGTGCTATGCGAATTCTGTGTTTTGTCCTTTTTTCATAAGTTATGTGTACCTTCCCTTTAAAACAGTGGGGACACAAAACGTGTGTCAATATTTGGGGGAAATTTCCATATTTTGTTGTTGGATGCATGTGATTTTCCTGCTAGTCATAATAATTCTGTAACGATCCACCCACATTTTAGAGGGGCAGGTGTTGCAGTCTGATACTATGTTAGCTATGAGTGTGTTTGTTTATGCACGATCTTCATTGTAACATTTTTCTGCTTTCTTCCTAAAAAATATATTATTTTTTGAAAAGAATGATATTTCCAGCCTTTCTCTCTTTGTGTGTATGTCTGTGTGTCTGTGTCTGTGTAGGCTTAGCAATGCCTGTGATTGTGCTACAACAACAGATAACAACGTATCAGTATAAACATAGTTTTCTTTAACGACTTCAATGTTATTGAACGTGTCATTAACAGATATTAATTCACTGTAATTTTAAAATGTGAAGATAATGTAAGCAATGTAATTTTTCTTAACCTAAAGGATATCAATTGTAAACCTAAAGGATATCAATTGTATTAAAGATAGATTAAAGAGTTTCAAGAATGCAGCCCAGGAGAC
Organism: Struthio camelus; assembly: GCF_040807025.1. Taxonomy (NCBI): domain Eukaryota; kingdom Metazoa; phylum Chordata; class Aves; order Struthioniformes; family Struthionidae; genus Struthio; species Struthio camelus. The sequence goes on along the minus strand of NC_090981.1, from coordinate 53,286,723 downwards.
AAAAGGTGGGAATTAGACATTGGTGTAGTCCCAGAGCTCCAGCATCACTAGAGTTGCAGAGCTGGTGGGACAGCTTGCAAGACTGATTGATACAGGCAGGGAGGATGAGGAGCAGACTATCCTATGGGCAAAGGAGCAGCTCAAATGCTCGAAGCTAAGCTATGAAATGGGCAACTGGCCTGTGGAGAACTCATGTGCCAAATAATCATTGCAGACGTGCACTGTAAATTCCATGTCTATTTTAGCAATACCTTTTAGATTTCACCTTATGCTTACTTCTGTTTTAATCTGGGACTTAATCACTGCTCCAAAATTAGTTGGGTGATGAAAACTAAAATGGCATTAAAACTTACTTTAAATCTAACAGTTTTTAATATAAACAACTCAATATTTTTAATCCATTCAATTTTGTATTCACAAGATTAAGGGCAACTGTGAAGTGTCTGTGAGAACGGAAACCATGAAGATTTGGTTCCCAGAAATGTTGTGTCCTCCTCCGCTGTTATGAAGAGGATCCTGACTATTGAGGCAGAACATTTATCTAAAAAGTGGGCACCAAATAAATAAAAGCAAAAAATTAAATTGATACTTCATCTGCTTTATAAAAAAACTCAGTTATTGAGCTTTCCTCTGAGCAGCTTTCCCAAAAAGAAAGCGGCTGTGGAGATGCTAATTTTCGTGAAGTCTTTAAAACAGAAAAACAAAAGTCACGTGCTGTCAGTTCCAAAGAAATATGTGACAGTACCTGCCAAGGCCATAGGGCGAAAGAGGCAGGACACTGACAATATCCAGGTAACTCGCTAGGTGTCACTTGCAGTTTCGTGTGATGGAGCGGCCCTGGCTGGTGTCTGCGGGTCCCAGGGGAGCGGGGTCTGGACCCTTCTCCCTGCCGCTTCAGTGGGTGGCTGCAGCTCGCTGCGTTTCCCGCTGGATGGCACTGCTGATCCACACCCGCCACTGCGGCTGTCCAAGCAGCATCCTTAGACCGTCTTACAAAATTGTTTCCTTTGAAGTAATCTATTGTACTCTCTCTTCTCAGATATGGCAGCAAGCAGATGCAATTATAGAAAAGCCTATGAGAAAATCGACTGTTTTTTCAAAAGCGTATAGGGGACTATGCTGCCTCTTTCAATCTGGTGGGTATCAGTACCAATTTGTACGGCAGGATGGGTATTGCTGCCGAAGAGAATACCTGGAGTCGTTGTCAAGGGGATTTATGGAAGTACTGCTGGCATCATTGCGAGGTGATAGAAGCTTTAGTCTGTGATGTTAGTTTGTCTTTTGTGGCGTTTTAGCGCTGGTGGTTCTGGATAAAATATTCTCATGTGTGAGAGTAAAGAAATAATTTTCTCAGGCCAGTTACGGGAGCTGATGCTATTGCTAGAGCTTATGCTTAAAGTCTCAGGTCAGCAGACATCTCTGCCCATGGGCTGCTCTCGGTTCCCTCAGCAGGACAAAACTGCAAATCAAGAATACAGGTAGGCGTGTAACGAAGGTGTTCAGCCGGTGAGACCCATAGTGGGATCTGGATACTGGTTTAAGAACCAATGAGATTAGAGTTTTTATGCTACTTGATTATCTCACACACTCACTCATTCCCTCCCAACCCAACATTACGTTCACAAGGTCTCAACTTCCCTTCCCAGCAGGGAGATTGTTGCTGACCCAGGGTCGGGCAGAAGGTCCTCTCAGTTCATGCCGTGGAGCTGCTCACACTTACCAGTCTCGGGGGTTATCGGCCGAGGATGTCCCCCAGCATGTGCGCCAGCCCTTTAAGCCATTTAATGGCCCTTTGCTGGACCAAAGTTGAGCCCTACAGGACTTAGACTCCAGATTAATTCCTGTGCAGTTTGGCAAACGCTGACAGAAGACACCAGCTGTGAGTATGAAAGTCTCATACTGCCCCAGAAGTATATTTCTCCAAGCTCTGAAAAGTCTTACATTGTGAAATGATCCTGATGACAATCCAGAGACACCTACTCTATTTGTTAAAAATATTTAATACCTCTTGCAAAGTGATGACAAGAAAAATAAACTATTCTATCCAGTCTCAGAGGTGACAATAGAAGAACTGAGGTAAGCTGAGAGTGAATGGGGACTGTACTGCTTAATCAATAGTGCTCCCTTGATAGAGGGATGGTATCATTTTTGTGTGTCATCTTTTATATCTTCCCCACAGACTTGAATTATGAAGGCGATTCCACAGCTCAGGGATGTCAGGGGAAACATATTCCACAAATGTGAATATAAAATGGCTACTCTCCAAAGACAAAAACAATCCTCCTTCTCTGCTTTGAACTGAATCCAGCTTGTCTTTCACTAAAAGTTCTTATACAAGATTCTTATGTAGATGAATTGGCTCCAAAATTCCTCCTGTAAGCTGGATAGTATTCATGGCCGATTACCTTTGAAATTCAGTGGGTTCATGTTCAATCTGAGAGAGTAAAAGATATGTCAAAGCGATAGTTTAAATGCAACCCCCTTATGCGCTATAGATTAAATGATATTAGATAAATTCTTTAAAATTATGACATAAATCTGAATCATGAGGATTAAAATAAATTATAAGAGTTACCTGGGAATCAGGTTTTTAGATTATAACCTTTATTCAGCGAATGTCCAAAACCCAGCACAGTGCAGCATAAGGATATCCTGATACAACAGCACATGTGCTTCTTTCAAAAAAGCACAAACTATTTGCAAGACAATTAATGCAAATTATAAGTTTAACTAACCAAAAGACAAAAAGAATCTTATGGTTTTCAAAGACTAGATATTCAAATTCTGTAAAAATACACATTTTGAGAGCAAAGAACCTAATTACCTGATTACTGCTGCATCCATATAAAACAAGAGGGGCAGCTCTGAATACGATTAACAAGTGGTTCAATTTTGCACTTGAATACAAGCATCTTTCACTCTTGTGGAAACAAATTACTGATGAACCAACATAATTATCCTTCTTTTCATCTGATATACCTGATATATATTTTCTGGACTCATTAAAAAAATTAGAACTGCTACAAAGTATTTGTATACTTTAACTTGCACTCCACCACAGAATATGAGTAGATATAAACCAGCTGGTGTATAAATCCACAATAAGGGATTTCTTTCCTCTGAATGTGCTCTGATCACTTGTTTCAGACACAAATTGTTAATAATTTACAAATAAATTGAAAATTAGTGCGTAAATATTTTAGGAGTGGCGTGGTATGCCTGAAGGGCCCAACTTAACAGACTCTCCCTAGGGCTGTATTTCATGGATCTTTTGTGTTCCAGCAGTATAGCACAGCAGTTTCTTTCCCGCTCTGTTATTCTGCTTACCAGATTCATTTCATGGGCCTCATCTGTGATCTCCTGAGCAGATGAACTGCCCTCTAAAGTCAAGGAGTGGAAGAAACTGTGCAGAACTCTGCTGCATCTGGACCATGTGTCCTGCCTGAGACTCTGCACACAGAGGTGCTGCCAATATGCCAGGAACCTTCTCCTAGTCCTAATCATATGCCAGATGTAGAAACTTGCCCTGTGCTTCAGTGCACAGAATTGTGTATGCTGGGAGAAAGGAAAGCATCTGAATTCTTGAGCTGCATCTGTAGAATTTCAACAGCAGTGGCCCAGTATGTCGCGCAATTCCTCAAGTCGGACTCCGTATTCCTGGTGGAAATGCTGCTTGGATATTTGCATGCATTTATATATTGCTAGTTTGATTTCTTTGTGTGCACAAAGAAGGGAAACACAGATAACTGGATACTGGAATATCGATGTCATCACTGGATTCCTTGTAATGGCAGAAAGGTTTGTTCCAGAGGGGCACTTGAGGCATTCCTGGAGATTGTCAGGCTGCATATTCATCTGACTGCTTGTAGAAGCCAGCATAACTGCTAGCTTACCACCCCTCAGTATCTTATTCTTGAAACCTCTCTGAAATATTAAAGGGCCTGTCTACATTTGAAAGTCAGCTCAAATTGCACTGAACTCCAAAAGAAATTGCTGTTCTTGAAAAACTCCATGTAGGACCACTCTTAGTCCAAAATGAGAGCACTTTGTTCATTCAGAGTGGCTTAAACTACACCAGAAGAATGTACTCTTGCTCTAGGAAAAGAGCATCAGCACAACAGGGTCATTCAGGAACAAAGTTACTCCAGAACAACTGCACAGAAAATAAGCCTTAAAATAAGCCTTAAATGTAGTATCTCATAAGATTAATTAATATTGCATATCCAAAATAAAAATATAGTGAGTTAAACCTCTGAATGCAGTCTTTTTATTCCTGGATCGTTCTTTGATGCACTCTAATCACAGAGGCTCTGTGGAGCGTGCATCCTGGCCTCAGTAAGCTGTGGTCTGTGCTTGCACGGTACTTCAGCTGCAGCACATCCCGAAGAGATACGCTGTTTGCAACACTGGATCACCTTGACATCCTTATATGGTGCCATATTGTCATCAGAGCGTGTTGAGTTGTACATTTGCGGTTCCACTGCCAAAGCCTGGAGCACATCCCCTTTCTAGTTTATTGGCTAAGTGAATGAGATTAGCTGGCTGACTCCAAGATGTGCTCCTTCGCTGATAAGAGCTGTTGTGAAGAGAGCTGGAAATGAGCACCTGCCTCTCCTTTCCCTTGGAAACTGCTTTTAAGCCGAATCCGTACTGCTGGCCCTCACCTCTGCTGCACTGAAGCTGTCTAGCAACTCTACCTCGCCTGGTTTCCTACATCCACAACTCTGACCCTGACCAGGACCCGCCTGCCCAGCTTCCTGGCTTGACCTCAGACCTGCCTCATCACTATGGACTTGCTGGATGACCAGTGGACTGCATCTGACCCCTGATCCTGACCCAGACTTGCCGCTCTGCGTCTGGCTCCTTGGTGGAGAGGGCACTGCTAGCACCTACCCTCTCGCTGCGCTCTGCTCCCAGCTCATCTGCCCTGGCCGAGCAGCCAGCCCTCACTGTTCCCCAATACCCAGGTCCAGCAGACGCAGCTCTACCCTAACATAGTCGATCCAGGGTGACAGCAAGCTGTAGTAAGGACTAATGTGGGCTTTTCTTCTCAGAGGGGACAGTGCTCTGGAGCCCACCCAAAACCTAAAGCTTAGTCCCATTCTCACTGACGGTGAGCTGGAACCAGCTCCCGAATAGAGTGCAGAGGTAGCCAAATCCGCTGAAATCACTGCAGGTTCCCACTGGCTCAGGTTAGGACAGGATCAAGGAATTGTTAATTAGGACCCTTCTATTTATCTCTAAGGTTTCTAAAGGGACGTTTTCATCATATGTCTCGGGGAAAAATATTTAAGGGCATTTAAATAGGACACTGTTTGTGGTACCCAAAGTTAGGGGCCCGGACTCCCAGGAGAGAGGGACAGACGGACCTCTGGAGAATAATTCAGAGCTCCTGTGTTACTTCAGCACATTGCTGTATAACTGCTCATACGATGTCTCCTAAAGAATTTGGTTTAGGATATTTAATTCCTTTTGATTTATCTCTTTGAGACACCCTGAAAATCTTGGATGAAAAAGTGTTGGAGTCTGTCCCAGCTAATACTCTGCTTTTGTCTGGGCACTGGCAATATCGTGTCTTGCTCCTTGCTATCAGTCACGCAGAGGTCATAGTGCTGTTCTCTCTGGGAAACTACCAGATTGTTTGCCTAATAATAAGAGCTTCCTGTACAGACTGTATCTATTTAAAGTCTAAGACTTCAGAGAGCATTCTGCCATAAATGTAATAGGGTCAGTGCTATTATTCCTTTAATTTGTTTTCATATGCTCTAGAATCTGACTCTAGATTTGGATTCCGCAAGTACCACAAACATGAAAAGGGTCATCAAAGTCAACAGTGCTCACATGTCTGAAATTTAATATGCGAGTCTTGGCAAAACGAGTGTCTTGCTTTTACTACAGAAGTGATAAAGGATTTATATGTGTTTGTCTAATAGTTCACTAATTCTGTTTTATTGGGTTGAGGTATTTTCATTTTGGCTTCTAATCAGACTGATTTTGAAGTTCTAGATTTATTTGGTGGTATAGATGTCTTGGTTGATTTCATTGTCTGAGACTGAAGACTTCAGTTTTCCTAGTTTTATGCTCATCGGTTCCCCTGTGTACAGGACAAGAGTCGCCCTTTGCTGATATCTGGCTTGCTGCAGTGATTTTCTCCCATTTAGCCAGATGCTACAGGACAGTTGTTCTATAGGTTAGTGGCATAACTCAAACAGTCCATAGCATGATGAAGAGTCTCACTAATCAGGGGAGGCTAGAAGATCTTGATTTCAAAATTAAACAAAAGTGATTAGTGGTATAATTTCTGCCATTGAAATAGAAACCGATAGATACCAGGGAGGGGGGAAAAATCCACTCAAGTCAGTAGTGATTCTTTACTTTGGCTCAAGAGCCAAATAATTTTTCTTGATTAGTGCATGGGCCCCTCTTCTAGTCACGATCACACCTCCCTCTTCCTTCCGTCTGCCTGCAAAGGGTTTGACCAGCATGGACAAAGCTGCATCCCATATTCTCAGCACTTATGTGCCATTCCAGCAGTCAGCTTCAATGCACGACACCTGGCCTTGCAAGTCCTCTGATCTCCTTTCTCCTACCAGACCTAATCCTGGCCTCTCTCATTCATCTGTTCCCCGGCTCAACAGGTGCCTCCTTCACATGGCCCCACAGTCCATGGAAAAAAAAGGAACTTTTCTGCTTCCGACGTACAGCTTCACAGTCGATTTCCTTCATGGCAGCTCCACCAATGCAAACCTATATGTACTAGTGTAGTCAAACAGCTACTGGTCTGCATGTCACTGGCACATGTCTGGCTTCTTCACACTACAGAAGCCATCACTGACTTTCCCTTAATTGGAGCTGGTAGCAGAGCCACTGAGTATGGCCATGAATAAATTTATTCTTAGCCATTAAAATGAACAGCATAACTGAAGTAGTGGGGTAAATGAACTAAATTTGTGGAAAGGGATTATATGACACCTAGACACCACAGAAATCCATCAGGAGCCTGGACTCAGAGGCATAAGAGATGCTATCTGGTCTCATGTTCCTGATATATTTTGCTACAATGTCCTCAAGGAGAGTCTGGCTAACTTTTCCAAAACTAGATGGGTGAAATCCAACAGAAGTTGACCTGCCAGTCCCCCATTCTTCTCCCTTCTTCCTCAGATCCCATGGTTGTTTTTGCTTTCTAATAGCTGCATGTTAGTTTGAAGTCTCAGATTTGTTTTCTACCAATACCTGTACTATTCAAAAAGCATCTTCCCTGGTCTTTCCAGACCCTTCTGCCTTCTTCTCCTTCTTTGACTGCAGCCCGCATCTCTGACTGTTTCTTCAGCATCTCTTTGTCATTTATGTAAGATCATTAGAATAGCCGTAGAGGGTCAGTCCATTATCCCCAGCAGCTAGTTAAATCATCTACAGCAGCTGGACATGAAGTACTTTCCTGGCTCCCAGCAATTTGTGTTTCAGATATTCTGAAGTAGACATGATACCTTACTAGTGCTAATAACTTCTCCTCCCTTGCCTTTTTTTATGGATGCCCCATAGATCTTTGTCCCTTTCGGTCTCCTTTCTCTTTAAATCCTTTTGAAGCCAAGCTCATTTATCCTTTCTTTATCTAGGTTACTCTTGCTATCTCTCTGATATATCAAAGTCTGAGGATCCAGGGTTTTTTTTTGTGTATGTTTATTTCTGAGCTTACTGCTCATAGTCACTGAGACTTGGGAGCAATTTGTGCAAGGTACTGTTCAAAAACAAAGCAAAAAGAAGGATCCTACTCCCCTGCACTCACCATTTAATTAGAAGATGAGAAATACAGGCGGATAAAAGAAAGTCGGGGTGTTTGGATAGGATAAGCACGGATGTCTCCGCGTAGTGATGCAAGCATCACAGTTAAACAAATTTTTAAAGAGATTTTTTTCTTTCTTTACCCATTTCCTTTCCGATATTGCTTCAGGTAAACACAGTCATCTTCCCTGTGTTTCAGGCTTGCTCATCAGCTTCTCATGCTCATGCTGGCCTCTCTCTCTTGGCCTGCAGAATAAGACTGTGTAAACTTTCACTGCTTCTTTCATTTCATTACAAAGAATCAAGGATTTCTTTTCCTGTTCACACCACTAAATCAATGCTTGAGGGAAAGCAAGCTGCAAAAACTATCAGCTAAAAACCCCTCACATCTGATAATACTGAACCTAAAACTTGCTAAGATAATCAGTACCGAGAAACGTTTTTGGAAGTGTTCTGTGTTGTCTATCTGAATAGCCCCTTTACAAGTTCTAAGCCCCTCTCTTGATGATCATCAGTTTCGTACACTATATGAAGAGAACATTTTCACGTACTGCCCTTGAAAAGAGCTTGTGGGTTGCTAGGCCATGCAAAAGTCTGCTGGCTAACAAGGAATAATAAAAACTAGTATCCTTGATTTAACTGCTTTATGAATGCTTACCTTTTCATGCTGATTATTGATGGTTTAAGCCAAAAGCCTCATCAGTTCCACTAGACCAATGAATATTACTGGAGCCTAGAATCAGGTTTGCTGTAAAACTTACTACACAGTGGCAAACAATAAAGAGCCAGAGGCTTTTTTCCCTTTTCCCCATACAGTCAGATAGGGTAGGCAGTGTGTTAATTGTTATCATGCTATTTAAGCAATTTGGGAAGGTAAAAATAAGATAAAATGGAAGACAGATGTGGGATAAGTAAGTTAATCAACTTTTCCCATAGAAGAGGAAGTCTTGAGAGAACATCCTAGCTCCAGCAGGCTCCCATTTGTTTGTTTGGATGTTGTTATTCTGTTTTTTTTTGTGGTGAGAGGCAAGATACATACAGTCTTATGCATGGTGTTCTGCTGGCGTTCTGCCTTCTCAGAGCACCCTTCCTGTTTTATAACTTTGGGTCAGTAAAGAAACTCTCATTACCTCATTACCTAAATGCTAAAACTTGATTTACTGCAAAATATTGTTACGGATTTCATATGCACGGTGACACTCTTCTCTCTATATTTCATGTGTAGCTAATGCATTTCTCTATGTATTTTGTGTGTGGCCTTTCCCATTCTAACTTTCAGTCACATGCCCACCTCCCTTAGTAACTACAAAGCTCTGATGGATGAATGTGAAATCCAGTTGTTCAAGAATATACTGCATTTCAGTCTTGAGTCTTAATCGCACCTGCTGTAAACTTGCTCTGAGTGTACTCAGCATGCCGATAGAACACGTTATATAGGAGCATTGTAACAACCAACTACAATTTAATGCTAACATTGTAAATAGGCTACCTGACTGCAGATAATGCCTTAAAGTCCTTTCACACACAAGCTTGCTGAAGCACAAATGTACCAAACAAACTTATCAATAATGTGAACAATGTAAATTCAATGGCTAATTGCCTCAATTTATTTCTGGAAGTCTTTGTTGCTAGCAGGGTGGAAAGGAAGGGTGGAAATGAAAATTATGAGTTTTAGCTTTAAGCCAGGTGAGATCACGAGTCTGCAATGCCTTCTAGGTATAGCGTATTTTCAGATTTACTTGAAAAATTGAACAACACTGGCAGAGAAATCTTGGAGATACTAGCCAGTGAGCGGCTTTCTCATCTGAAGAGCAGTAATTCAGTATACAAATTACATAGTTACCATCTCCCACAAAAATTCATACTTCTATCTCCATTTATTATTTCAAACCATAAGCAAAGATTCATCTGAAACTGTCAGATGTGATTGCTAGAGTAACAAGGTTTGACACAACAGGATCACGTTGCCCTAGTAGGAAGATGGATGGAGGACTGCAGGAGATCTACCTCACTGCAGCTGGTTGAAACCAGTGTTATTTTCTTCATGGTCATTCAGGCATACGCACTCACTCCAAAGTAGCTCTGGGCTTTTTAAAACGGCACTTCGTGGCAGATCCCTGCACGTCTCCTTCAGTTCTCAGTTCACATCTCTAGGGCTGTATGAATAGTGATATGACAGGAATTTATAGGATTTGATTAAGGGGGTAAATCAAACAACCTTTTTTAATGAGAGCTTTGGGTTGTTCTCTCAGTAAGTAGAGTTCTCAGCTCAAATCTCATTTGAGAGATTCAGTCAGGCAGAGAAGCAGCCAGAATTTCCATTTTCTTCTGAATTTTAGATGACCTAAGAGCCATACTGTATAAAAGACAGCAGCACCACTGATACAACTGTCTCTTCCTCATCTACATTTCTTGGTGCAGTTACAGCCTAAAAAATTTGAAACATTCTGTTATGGAAATGGTACATTAATTGTTTTGCCATCCTGGAAATTTCTTCCTTGCTTTTTCCGTTGGCAAAGACTATTGACTGAATTCAGCCATCATTCACACTGACCAAATGGTTGTCAAACTAAAAAGTAGTAAAAAAAAATCAAAAAAACCCAGCAGATTTCTCTGAACAAACTGTAGTATTCATAGTGGAACAAGCAAAAAAAAAAGAAAAATCTGGGCATGCATGAAATGAGATATTTTAGGTGTACCAATAACATAAATGGCACAAGCAGCAGTTTTAAGGTCTTTAATGCAGCGATACTCAGCGAAACTGAGAAGGCAGGGAAATATTTTGCAATGGGGAGGGCTGTGCGGGACTGAAGAACTATTGAGTGTACCTACGTCACGGACCTGCTTCTCTTCAGCGGCTGCAGAGGCACTACTGTAATAGAACGGCACTTCCCAAATATATTCCCATACCCCTAAGTGGGGTGCTGACAGCAAAGGTTTAGTGCGTAGACCTTGGGTGTGTGTGAGCATTTTCTGATTCAGAGCTTGGCACTCAGAATTTAAGATCTCTTTTGTATGTGCTGGAGAAGCTTGTAGGGAAGAGAACAATTTCTTCAATGCAATATTTTTGTGGTTACAACACTTGCCCTGAAAGGATAAAGCACGTTGTTGACCCTCATCAATCTGCAAAGATTTAAGCCCACTGCTCCGGCTTTAGAGCAGCGAAGTAGCCTGAGGTAGGGCAACTCTCTGCAAAGCTAGGCCACAGCGGAAAGGCGTGCGGGACTGACAGCAGCAAAGAGAGAGGAAATCTGATTTTGCCCCTCAATGGGAAGAGTATCTCAAGTTCTGTTCCCTGCTCCCAGGGCTCATCAGCTCTTAAGTGGAAAACAGACACATGGCTCTCCCAGAGATCAGAAAACAAGTTTTTTCCTTATTCTCCTTACCAGCTGACCGAGTAAGATGGTCTCAGGGATTTTGCATTTCTGGCTGTGGACTGGTGCTTCTCTGCCTTCAGTCTGACAAGGAAATGCACGTTCGGATACTGTCAAGCCAGGCCGAGGGGATCTGGATCCCTCATTTCCTATTTCCTCGGAAAGTCTCTTACCACTAAACCACTTTGGAAAGGTCCTTTCACTCTCCTCTTTCATTTTTAAGTGAATTCTTTAAGTGCTAATTATTTGAGTAGAATATGATCAGATGACATGTAAAGTATTTCTGAATTGCAACAAAACTCAGGCTGAATTGATTTTAGGCACCTTTGAAGAGTAGATGATGTTTGAGAGTAGTTAATCTGCAAGCTCATGGTTGCACAGAAAAGTCTGTAGATGAGCAATGAATTGAACCCACACTGAAGAGTTCAGTGACAAGTTTAAATTTTTAGCTGAGTTTGGGTACCTCATCAAAGAGGTACAGACAGTATTTCAAGCAAAAATGTGAATGACATATTAGACTTACTCCGGGTTGAGAAAGTTGCTATCAATTCACAACGAAACTTTTCGTAGCTGCAATGGAGATATAAACAGACATGATAGGAATTGCATTACAAGTCTTTGTACTATTCAAAAAAACTGCACAAGCCACCTGGTGCCCAAATTACTGAAAAGACATCTTTGTCAGTTCAGAGATAGAGAGATTAGTTGTATGCGGATGCTACCTTATGAGTCCAATTCTCTGCTGTCGTCAAGGGTTTTTTCACTCAGCAGCAGCAGCAGCAGCCTAAATTGCTTTTCCATCCAATTTTCTAAGGACATTAATTAAACCTCAGAACCTTGTTTCATGTCCTCATCTGTGTCACTATGTTAGCCAAAAAGGGAGAGTGCTGTACTATGTAAATGACAGAAGACAGAGCATTTCACTGAGAGAGTACCTCAACCCTGCTTTTGTAGTTTGTGGGGAAAAAATTGCATCAGAGACTCCATGATACACAGCGTGGAGCTGGATGAGTGCATGTGAGAGGACAGGTGCATGTGAGAACAGCGTTGTGTTATGAGAATCAACTGCTTCGCTGCCTGAAGGAAAAAAAACCCAAAGCAGTAATAAAGAATCCCAGCAAAAACTGTAACTGTTCCAGCGCATTTTCTGTGCTTTGCAGAGTCCACTCTTTCTCTGTCTATGGGACTGGGAAATGGCTGTGTAATCTCCATTTGGCCTGCACATTAAGGATATGAGGCTTAACGAGTGAGAAAAATGCAAATACAGGAGGGAAAAGATATAATAGATTCCTTTCAGCAGATCTATAGCTATATGTGAACAGACATGTACCCTGAAGACCAATGGGCCTAATTCTCGCTTTGGTCAAGGGTCCTGCAACATCCATCCGGTGAAGCTGTAGCTTTACGCTATTGTATTAGACGATTTTACGCCTGCTGACAAAAGGCCCTTTTAATTCAGCCTGCAGAAGGGCCGCAGCCAGGGTCCTGCCCAGGCACTGCGCACCCCCCAGACCCTCCCCGCGTGGCCCAGGAGCTCCACGTCCCCCAGACCCAGCCAGGCTCTCCTCACCTAGCCTGGGGCTGCCAGCTGCACTGGCGCCTTCAGAAAGGCAACCCATCTCCTTGTTTCACTGCGTGTCTGGGCAGCGCAGCTGGCACCCACCGGAGCCCGTCTCTGTCTGTTTTGTCTCATAACGGCCCTCTCCCTGCTTGTCTCTGCATGGTGCCTGGTGGCCGGGGAGCGGATGGGAGATGGGTCTCAGATCTTTGTCCCAGCAAGTAATAGGGAGGGAGGAATTTAACCTGCATAACAAAGATGAAATGGCAAGATTTCTCTGCACCCTTTAATTTCCTTGTAAATGAGATGTGCACACAACCTTTCTTCTCTGCTGGTATCGTTCTCTTCTGTAAGGCTGTACAGACTTCAAAGCAGCTGGAGCTGTTTATTGCACACAGCAACCAAATAAATAGATATGATTCGAAAAAAGAAGACTATGCAGGCTTTTATTTTTTTCTCCAGGAGCGCGCCCTTGCAGTGAAGAAGGCTACCTGCGTAGGAGGCTGAGTTATCATGACAGTAGCCTGCAGGCCCAGGGAAGTGATGACTCTCTTCTGCACCACATCTGTGAAGCCACATCTGGACTGTTATGTGCAGTTTGGGGCCCCTGGGACCAGAGCTGTTGACAAACTGGAGAGGGTCCAGCAAAGGGCCACTGAGAGGATTAAGGGGCTGTCAGGGCCTTCTGTAATTTGTTATAATAACACACAAGAGCATGGCCCCCTCAGAGCAGGCTGTTTAAAAACAATGCAAAGTAGATCCTTTGCAAATGCTTGCTAACTGCAATACTAAATGCCATAATTTTGCTTGCAAAATAGTTCTCAAGGATGCTCTGCGTTTCTTTGGTATAAAGCAGAATAGGGCCAATAAAAAAATTCTCATTACAGAGTTGTAAAGCCTCAGAAACCCTTTCAGCCATCCAAATCCCTTATTCCTCTTTCTTCCCCCAGCGAGAGCTGTGTGTCAGGAGACTGTGCCCCCATTCCAGCCAAGTGCTTTTGCCACGTCACGTATTGGCTTAGACCACTCATGAAGCACTACAGGAAAGAGAGTTTATGGGGGGGAAAGCTGTGCTACTTCTGCCCCACCTCTCCTGCAGCGACCGCCAGACCGTGGGGCTGTCAGTAAGTGAGAGGTCTCCCGCAAAGTGCTAACTTACACCTCACAGGAGCACCTGAGCCTTAGGGAACAGCAATCAGCAGACAACCTGAGTGGGAGCAGATTGGCCCCAGGTGTGTTGCTTTCTGACAAAATTAAATATATCCAAGGCTGTGGTAGAAAAGGTAGATTTTGAGATGAGTTCTGCTGTTTTCTGGAGGGTGCAAGAGTTCTTGTTGTGTATGTTAGTGCATAAAATATGCTAGTTTGTTACTTTGTTCATATTGTTTTGTTTTAGCATAATGCTATCTCTGAAATGCATGAAGGGGATCAAACATTGGACTACATTCTTTGTTATGTGAGTTACATGAAAATATATGAGTCCCTGCACTTGGTTAGATACATTTCTATGAGTGAGTTAATAGGAAAGTGTTTCTTCTGCTGAAGAAAACTAGTGTCTTAGGGTGCAATCTAATATTTTCATGATTTTAAGTGAAAAACTAATGGTAGTGTTTCTCTCATAGAAATAGTACAGTGTTTTACTTGGTAATTGTGTTGTTGCAGAGAAGATGATTCTTTTGCATGAAGAAATGTATTTTTCATTCTCTGAAGGGAAATGAGAGGTGATGTAGATCAATCATTTAAAAAAAATCTGTGTATGTGTACTAACATATTCTCTAAGGCACTTACTGTTTATGTTCAATGTTCCTTTCTGGTCAGATTTGTACACACATCAGCATGACTGCTTGTTATTTTAGGTGCTTGCATAATTTCTATGAATCTTTAATTATTTTCCAGAACCCTTTCGGGGGAGTAAAATCTTCTTTAACACTGCTATGCTTTTATGTACTGATCATGTAATGCTGAAGGCAAAATTGATGGGTTGCCTCAGAAACCTACATACCTAAATTGCATCATTAGGAAACTCTGACCTTCTTATATTCTGTGTTAGCCTCTAAAGAGAGAGAGGGGTGGGGAGGGGGAACTCATGAAGTTGAGAAGGGATCAAAGTAGTAACACCTTTGTGAATGGACTTCTCATCTGGATTTCCGGCTCAGAGACAAATTTCTTCAGTACTTTAGCTGCTGTAAACTAAAAAAATTTTATCTGCACTAAGGGGCTTGTGAAGTCTTCCACCTGATAGGAATATGTCCTTCTATATTTTTTTTCTGTTTTTGTTTTCCCTTAATCCAAGGAATATATTCCCCCTGCGTATACTTATGTTTACTTACATTCTGGCTCTAGATGGACATTCAATCTGCATTATAACACCACCCTCTTGTGCCCTCTCTTTCAGCGTTGAAATCTAAGTGCTCTCCATCCTACGCTTCACTTCTTGTTAGCGGTTAGACCTTAAGTCAGATAGCCAATCCTTCTGGAAATATTACAGGTTCACTTTAGCAATTTCATGTAAAATGGACTGCCTCTGTGAAATAGCTTCCCCCCCACCCCACCAGCGCTTTTTAAATAACAAATTACTGAAAAATATTGGGACTACATTGCACTAATATAAATAAACATCTTGTAAGTCTGTGATGAATTGCTGTAATTGTTTAATGCATATAACTTCAGTATTTTTTGAGGGGAAAAAAATTAACAATATAGAAAGTAAATTTGTTGTCCTTCATATACAGAAGGAGAGCTTATGCTCACAAAGCTGCCATTAGACTTCTGATTCCATGGAAACTTTACAAATGAAAGCCAGTTATGTTTTTCAGGGCCAACTCAATAAACTAACCATTTATTTCAAAGTGATTTCAATTCTTTAAATAGGATTAAATGTGCATGTGAATGTAGGCATATCTTGGACACACGTGCTAAATGGCTAAAGCCAGTATTCAGTCTTCAGTTTCCTTTCAGGAGGAGAAAAATATGAACATTTATTTTTTTCTAATTCCTCAGAATGTATGTATACTAAAGATAAATCATAAAAATAAATCATACAAGACCTGGAGGGAAATATTTGAATACGGTCAAATATACTCAATGAAATTCATTGGGCAAATAAGTCTTGTTTTGAAAACATGGATAAACAATAAAAGCACTATTTAAAAATTAAATAAAACTGGCAGCAGTACGTACAAAAGGGAAAGATAATGTAATAATGAGTTGAATGTTCCATGATAAATACCCTTACAAATGAAATGCAAGTTAGATCAATTTTTTTTTTTCCTGAATGTTACACTTCAGGGTTATAAGAAAAAATGAATGGAATACCTAATTCAGTAAGATCTTGCGTTTACCTGCTCCTGGCCAAGGAGGAGATACTAGTTTTATAAAGCTCAAGGGTATCACAATTCTGTGTAAAAGTTTATTCTTTACTCTCAGTTTACATGCATAGAAAAAAGCAATATTTTTTTTCTGTAACTCTTTTGATAGGAAGAAGTTGGTAGAGAAGTGAATAAAAGTAAAGGATTCAAAACTAAATAGAAACTTAATTCACTAACCTGTGCAGTCCTTGGTCACAATTTTGAGAATAGTCACATATTTAATTAACAAACAGTAAATAAACAAAGAAATATTTAATCACCTCAGTATTTCAGAACACTCGCTGTGTCCATTTCAGACTGGGACTTGGTTTTACAAAGCTGTAGTAAATTTTGTACTCAAGCGCTCATTTCGTTTATTTAATAAGAGGTTTATTACTGATCATGTTTAAGCCACATACTTGTT
The DNA here is from genome assembly GCF_040807025.1 of Struthio camelus. Classification (NCBI taxonomy): domain Eukaryota; kingdom Metazoa; phylum Chordata; class Aves; order Struthioniformes; family Struthionidae; genus Struthio; species Struthio camelus. The sequence goes on along the minus strand of NC_090981.1, from coordinate 53,270,238 downwards.
TTGTTTTTTCTTACTCCAGAAGTCTAGCTCACAGTATTTAGTAGCCTCTGTGTGAGTGTGTGACTTTACATAATGCAACACCTAGTGAAAGCTAGATCCTATGTATTCTGTGTAACGCACACTTTACTTTAATATCTGAGCAAAAAATAGTTAAAACTTCTGTGGCATACCTCTGCTATGTTCTCAGGAGGCCCTGGTGAGCCACTGTATTTTCCTCTGTATCTGTGTTTTTTGGGTTTTTTTTTTTAACACTTCAAAGTGTTATCATCCATATGAACCATGAAGTTCCCTACCACAAGAGATCATTTAAAAGATGAATATTTTAAGCAATATATTCCTCCCTAAATGAACTGAATATTCGTAAGATCACAACTGGAAACAAGTTATTGCTTATCCAAGTTAAATGCCAGGAGATCGATGAAACTGCATATTTCAGAGCTCAAACTAGTCTGGGAGAGCAGAATGAGATGCATGAAGGTTATATTGCTTTCTTAACGTGAGGCTCCTGCAGTCTCCTGACAGTATCTTCTTCTGACTGGCAGTTTTCTGCTGATCTAGACGGAAAATCAAACTATGTTTAGATCAGATCCTGAATGGCAAGTTCAAAATGCAAAAATGTCTTCCTTGCTTAAGAAAATAGGAGACGTACACTAGTTTAGTAAATGGGTTTCTGCAGCATACTGGTTTGGCTAAATCAGCCCTTTAAGTTCTGTGTGTATATAATAAGCTATCCAGGGTTCAAGCTAGCTAATTTGGTTAGGTCAGGAATTTTTCTACTGTCCTATGGTCATGGCTTTAACTGCAGTAGAGATATACTCATATACTTGACCTAGATTGACAAACAGGGTGATAAAGAATAAGGAAGCAGATGGAAAGTTTCTCTTGAGCCATGTCTTTTAAAAACAAAAAACAAAAAAAAGCAGTTGTAGCAGCAAACTTGCTCAAAAAAGGCTGCTGCTATTACCAACAGAGGAGAAGACGCTTGAAGGTGAGAACGAACTTGGACAACCTAGACTTGCAACGAAGTCATTAAAGGAAAAATTATATATTATGATAATCATCAACAAGAAAAAAAGATGAGAAAGTTTTTTTTCTTTGTCTCTTGGCCATTCTGGCTGGAGTTTAACATTGCCCCAGCTTTCCTTTCCCCTTGAAGGTGAAAGTTTCTTTTGTTCTTTTTTTGAAATTAAATGTTTTAAAACAGCAAAGACAATACTTAAATTGCTTTTCTACTTTTGTCTAGGCTTACAAGAACCCCTTTGTTTTTACCAGCATTGCTCTTATCAGTTCAGAATATAACGTAAATCTCCTAGGGAAGGAAGGAAGGAAGCTTTTACTATGCTGTATCTGCCTTCCAACTCCCCTTTTCTCAGGGAGCACTGAAGGGTACTGACTTGGGGATCAATCAGCATGCCTTTTGCTCTTCTCTGATTCATTCCACCTCTTCAGTGTGCTTTGAAAAACAAAGTAAATTGATGAAGAAGCCTGTTTAGTCTTGGACTGCAATTAGGTGCACTTAATAGGACAGCAGGGCACTCCTTCTGTTTCATTAAAAGGATAAGTATTTATTTGCTGTTTTAAATCCCTTTGAATTCATGAAATTTAGTTTGCAGATCGGATGCTTTAATTCAGATCAGACGGTACATTATGTGTTTTTTCATTTCAATGACTTTCGAGTTTTCTGTTTGCATGCTGTGAAAATAACAGTTTTGTTTTGCTTTTTAGTATTGGCTGTACCTTTGCCCCCTCACCCAGTTCTCCTATTTATTTTATAAAATAGGAAGTTATACTGTTTTATACATGTTTGTCTGTATTTGGCCTTATGGGAGAGAATACTAGAGGTTTCATTTAGTTACATCTTCATTTTAATGTAGATTATTTGCCAAGAAACGGTGTGAAGGACTAGCAGCTAAGACTACTCAAACAAGCTCGCTCTCCAGGTACTCATAGCTTCAAGCTAATAAAGACCTGTTGTAGTTAAGCTCTTGAGTAGAGCCGTAGGGGCATCCCTGCGGCTGCCTCTTTTTATCCTTTGATGCAGCATTAGTACTTTTTAGGCCGAGACACTCGCATTACTTCACTCACTCATTTGTTTTTTGCTAAAATGTTTCTATATAATGCCTTTGCTGTTTCTAACTTCTCTAAGTTTCAAAGTTCAAAAAAAGTTGCATTTGCTTATGCAGATACTTCTAGATTATTTGTCTTGCTTCTTGAAAACATGATATTTTCTTATAGAATTACTATATTTTTGTTTTTGTTTGGCATTCTGCTTGGTGTACCTTTGAGTTCAAGAATGATTCAATTATGGCTATCAGGAGAAATAACCTGCAAAGTCTCTTGGGATAGATAAAGATTGTGCAAGTCTTTTTGAGGTCTGGATGCAAGGATCCAGCCATCTTTAAGAAACAATGTTCATGCTTTCTTCCTCCTTCTCTAGAAGGACTCAGGTTCCTCAATGCAAGTGTACAAGTGACCTCATGTGTTTGAGTTAATGTTTTCAGGGGCTTTCCTTAAGTTACAGAAACTTTGCTACAGTCTGTTTCCCTCAGCTTCCTTAGTGCTAAATTCCCAGGGTTCCTATATGAGGAAACCTTAACAAACGCTTTCCACCATTTATATTATACTGAGTTCCTAAATGGATTCATGCTAATTTGAGTGCTATTATTGTTTGTGTTACTCCGAAAGTGTATAAAACCTATTAGACATGTCACTACACACACAGCTTAAATTAATGTTTTCCACCTCGCTGTCTGTATGCCCTGGAAACTGCATGTTAAGGGTGGTTCATGCATCTGAGACCTATGGGTTAGTGCTTTCTCTAAAGTACTACTTTTCCTCCTCCTGCCGGTCACAGAATCCTTTTAGCAGCAGCTCGGCTCAGAGGGCTTGTGCTGTACGCACTCAGCACTTCTCCACCCGGGGTGTGAAGGACAGGGCAGCGGTAACCCCTGACTGCCTTTTTTTCCCCCTCTTGGTAACAGTGCGATGTCAGTAGTCTTCCTCTGATGCTTCCTAACGATTCCTTCTCTCTTACCAAGTGAAAGCTGGAGGTACTCCTTTCATTCATGTTCTGCACATAGGCTTTCAGACCATTCTTCAGCCTTAGACAGACAAACGGATTACTGGAAAGAGAGACTGAGGGCTTCAAAGGCTTCAGGTATCTTGTGCTATTTGTGATACAAAGACCAGCTAAGTTTCCCAAAAGACCTACAGGGAAACATTAACCACTGAAGGCACGTTTGGTAATATCCACAGCATCCATATCTAACTTGGCCAAGACAGAGGTATTCATGGGGGCCAGCTGGTGAATAGTGGAAATATAGTTTGTTTCTCACCTGAACAAAAATTATCTTAGCACTGATGAGGTAAGGCATAACCTATTTTTGGTCAAGATATGGATATATGACAATGTTCACAGAAAGGTGAAGGAAAGAACATGCAGCCCTAGGCTCCGATGACTGACCTGTCAGTGTGATTTTAAAAAATCACTGGTTTTAGAACCATCTCTTACTCAGAACAGGTGAGAGAGGGAGATAGCCAAAACAGGCTTCTAACAAATGGCAGCTCCCCTCCCTCATGAGGAGGGCTGTATCATAAGCCAGCTGATTACCAGGCTCCGAACTGATGCCTCTGTGGTCCCTAGAAGTTTAACTAAGATCATAGCAGTGGCTGACACTTCCACTGAGTGAAGTTGTGCAGCTTTTTGCAATTACCTCAATAGCAGGTTGCTGAAAGCAACCAAAACCACCAAACCAGAAATCAGAATTAAGTAGTGTTTTTTTTTTTTTTTTTTTCAGAACTATGCTCAGTGAGGTAGGCAGTAAGTAGTTCTCGGATGCCTTTAACTGTCTAAACAGCAGATGAGTGCACTTGGCCCTGCAAAACTTGATATTTTTCGATCTGAAATAGCAACATGCTAAAGGTACAGCTTTTATACCTTCCTCCTATTGAAGTCCTTATTGTGGTACTTTTGGACTATCACAGCGGTTGCTCTTCACAGCAGTCATAAAAAGAGTTGGGAAGTGAGTAGGTAAGCAGGAACTATGCTTTCAAATAGGACTCCTAGAAACGTTCCTATGTGTGAGCTAAGGTAGCCCCCAAAGCTGTATTGCCCCATGTTACATAGGCACACTCTATCGGCTGTATAGGTAGGAGTAATCACCTGGAACTGCAAGAGAAAGTATATTTTCATCAGGACATTGCTACAGTGTCCAGACAGATCTGCAGAGTATATCATGGGTTAACAACAGGTTACTAAATCCAGGAAGATCCCGAAATCATCTGCTTCATCATTCACTTGGTTTCTGGACACAAATGAGAACATCCATTCTGTATCTTACCTTCTGTTTGATTAGTATGTGACTGCAATCAATGTATGCTATTTAGGCTCCTCTCAAAGTTGTTAACTTTCGTGGGATCTTTTCTGTGTGCTCATGAGGGTGTGTGTCTGTGTGTGTTTGGTATGTGAAGACCAACTGCCATATCACACATTCCTATGAAACAGAGGAAAGAAACTTTCTTTATTTTTATGGGCAGCAACTGAAGTACAGGGAGTTGAAGGTCAGAAGTAATTACCAAAATTTGGCATTTCGGCAGAGAAATCTGCCTCATACTGAAGTGCTGGAGAAGAGCTAATTGAACACAGGGACAAAGTGAGAAGCTAGTGCAAAGACTGCAAATCATTTTATTCAAGTTCAAAAAGAATTTGGGGTTTAATAAGGCTGAATGGCTAATAGTGCTATACGACCTTATGACTCGGGGGCCCTGGGACCCAAAGCTGTAATTCGAATTGCGCTACAGAGCCTTGTCAAGGCTGAGTTTATGACTTAGTGCTACCTTAACTCCTGCTTCCTCAGAGAAAAATTATTGCAGTAACTGTACCCTGACTAAAATTCTTTAATTAAAAATGTATTGCTTTTAAGAAGAAAAAGGAAAACATATGTAAGACCTTAAAACAAATGGGTATGGTGCCAGCAAAATCAACTTGTGTAACAGAACTGCCTTAACTGGGAAAATATTTTACTGATTTATGTTGTTACTAACTCTTGTTTTGAGTGCTGTGGCTGACTTGCATTGTCAGGAAGAACAAAATGTTCTTGAGTTTATATGTTTGGCTTTAACTTACATTCAGCCCTGTACAAGCAAATATTTATTTAAACTGGAAAAATAGAATATATGAAGTGTTTTGTTTATTCAAGGAAGAGGAATAATGTCATTTTTGATGAGGAGAAACCTGCATGTCCAATTTGTAAAAGGATACTTGAAAGCTTAGACTTAGCTCTTTGCTGGTAAACACTGAGGGGAAATGCTAGCTTTCAGGCAACTGCGCTTTGCCCCCATGGTGGTGGAGAGCCATGCAGCCCTTCAGCACCTCCGCAGGGCACAGGGCCCCAGGAGCCACTGATGCACCCTCACGGCAGCTGCCAGAGCCGAGGAGGAAGGAAAAGGGCAGTGCTGTGGGCAGTCCTCGGTCTAACACACTCGAAGGTTAAGGCTGTCTAAAGAAGAGGTGAGAGGCTTGCTGGGAGTGTTTCTGTTCGGTGGGCTAGATTGGCCTGAACTGTTTCTTTATTTACAAGAGAGTCTGGAAAGGGTGGTGTGTGCGCTCTGTGGGTTTTTTGGTTTTTTCCTTTTTTTTTTTTTTTTTGCTGTCTTAGGCCAGATTAGACAAAAGAGCCAGACTTGTACAGCAAAGGTCACTCTTCTTTTCCTGGTGCTGTAAGAACTTGTTATTTTAATTTTAAACTAAGTTATTTTTCTGAGGGAGCAACTTACGCCCTTTCTAATGCTAAAAAGATCAATATTTACAACATTTTGAGTTGGTTTAGAACAGGGTTAATTGCAGGAAAGGGAAGAACAAACCTTATGGGACTTGAAGTAGTTCACAGGATTTCCATTTTGAGTTTCAAATACCAGTCTCTACTCATCCCTTAAACTCCTTGATCATAATAATCAATTCATAGATACTATTTTCCCTCTTCAACATTTTTTTTCTCTGTGAGATTTTATAATTTTTTTCTGGATGCCTTGGATAGTCCCTGTGACTTGCTGAATGAGATATGCAAGATTTTCCCCTACACTTGCTTTGGAAAAGAACAAATTTCTACCTTGTCAGGTACCTTAGTTGTCATTAAAATGTTCTCCAAAGTACAATATGAACCCCAAAACTACTTAATCAATGTAACTTTCCTGTTTTCTGTATGGTTTTGGCATTAGGAAATTTAAGTATGTTTTCCTCTGGAAACTTCAATATCTTGGTGGCCATCTGATATTGTTGAAAACTATGTTATAATAGAGAATCACAGTCAGAGAGAGATATGGAAAAGATATGAATAATTCTCTCCATTTCAGTCATATACAATCCTATTTGACTACTGCTTCTCTCATGGAGAAATGAAGCCAGAAGCTCTTCAGAAGACCTTTGGCAGAAGCAGTTGCATCTTCCATGGGCGTAAATTTTCTGTTGCAGAAGATAACAGAGACTCCTGACTCACTGACTGAGTATCTTTATACTTTTCTATGCCCCGTAAGATGGTGAGATGGGAGATGTCTCTGTTTGGTTTATGTCGCAATTCTATTTCTTCCCCTCCATTTCTATATACACAGTGAAGTGGACTGATTGTGTTCAAAATGTGTTATTAACTCACATAGGCTGTCACCTGCCTTTCACAGGAGAAGAGATTTTTCCTCTCTTCTCCCCCCCCCACCCCGAACATCTGCTGTCTTTATTCATCAATGCAATGGATAATTGACTGCTGCTTGTTTCCTTCAAACCTTTTTCACAAGCAATAGTTGAATGTCTCGTTTGATTTCCTAACCTGAGTCTCAAAAGAAAGACTAGCCTGTGCCAGTACCGCGCTTTTGCATATAAGAAACTTTCTCTCTTGCCTCTGGTGCTGCTTACATCCATAATGCAAAATAACATTGTTTTACTGCCTACAGAACTAGAACTAAAATAACGTGATCTATTGGAGAGTTCTGTTATGCCTTTATGCTACTGAAGTCCAAACCCTATTAGCCCTTCATAGGGCTATAGCATTTGACGACTCTAATGAGAACGTGCTGTTTTGAAAGGAATACCCTGAAAACAGGAAATCAGTAGTTTCTCATCATTTCTGTTTTCCCAGTTCATGCATTTATTACTAGAATTAGCTTACAAGAAAACCTTATTAAGCCTCTTCTCCTTACTAAGGAAAAGGCCTGTAGGGACAGGATGTATGTGTTTCAGTACAAAATGCTTAATTTTGATAATGAATGTTAGCAACATCAGGAATACACAATGACCTGAGTGATATTTGAAATGAAAAAAACAAAACCAGCTTGGGACAGCAGTCAAGCCAACTCTCAGTCAAGACAATGCCTTTTGAAAAGGGAAGTGTTTTGTGAGTTTTGAGGAAATTTAGGGAGAAAATCTGATGTGCATCGCAGGCTTTTCTCATTTGATCTTTTCACTGATACTAGTAAGTTGCTACATTGCACCAAGTTTAAGTGTGTCCTTGCTGCTGCCTTGTAGATGTCATAGGAGAACATGGATCTCCAAGAAATTAAATGTCCTTGTAGCTCAGATCAGACTCTGTTGTGAGGTGTTGCAGAAGATTTAAAAAAAAAAAAAAAAAAAAAAGGTTGCAGGAGAAATAGAACAAATGGTTCAGTTCACAGTTGTAAATTTGAGGTGAAACATGTTTGAGAAGACCTTTAGCACTAGTCTGAGTATGATGCTTTCAGCATGGAAACTATGTATTACACTGGACATGAATAAAAGTTGTTCTGTGTAGCTGTTAAATAAAGATCATAGACAACCCTATTGCTTAGTAAAGGTGTACAAAAGGATTTCTTCTATAAAAAAGAAAGACTGCATGTCTCTTTGGCTGAAACGTTCCACTACGGCTTTTTGTTCAGTTTTATGTTGTTTCCTGATTTGGATACAGGAAAACTTTAAAAGAAAAACTATTTTAAATCTTGTTTCCATAGCATCCTTCTTGCTGTAACTGATGTATCAAGTTGCTTGTTTACCCTAAGGGTTCCATCTTCACAGCCAACTTCCTTTCTCCTCCTTTTCGTTACTGTTGTTCGAACATTGCATTAGGATGAAAAAAGAAGGCCGTGGCAAGGACCAACGGGTAAGCCTGGGAATTCAGAATTCCCATTTTCTTTAATCTGGATTTATCTGAGATGGTTAATTTAAAAAGCTGTAAACTGTATGAGAAAAGACTGAAGTCACAGCTAGCTTATACCTGAAACATTGTCTCTGTTGTGCCATTTTGTAGCAGTGCTAGAAATCTGGTTACTGAAGCAGGTAGCAATTTACTGAAAGTGGCAGGTAAAAATTGAAATCTTTTGATTTCTTACCCAGGAATGGCATGCCAAATGGATTCAGAATGGGAACTAAAACATCTTAATCGTTGTTCTGCCACATGCTAACTGCAAAATTTCAGGCCAGCCATTGAGCCTTGGGTGTTCTGGTTTCTTAGCTTGAGCAAATTGGATAGTATTATCACTAACTTCTAGAATTGAGCCTTAAAATCATCTAAAGAGAACTTACATTTTCACTGAAAAATCAGGGGATGTTTTGTTGATGATTCTGATGGAAGCAGGTTTTCAGCCTAGGTAAATAGCAAATAATCAATGGGAACAGAAAACTAGCCAGACTGAATATTATTTATCCTTTTGCAGGCTTTGTGAGGTGAATACTTAAGAACAAATAGCACTAGCTACTGCCACTTTATCAGCCCTGAGGCTTTGTTTGTAATGCTGGACTTAAGGATGAAAACCAAAGCAAGCCAGCCCCTTTTTAAATTCTCCTTTGTATCTCATTTCTTACTAGCTGACTGATACCATTTGCTTACAATCCTATGAAATGAACTGCATCAGCAATCAAGGGCTTAGGCAGGCATACCACAGATTTGGGAACTAACCTACTTTTTACCTCTGTATTGCAGCTAAGTAGCAGCGACAGCGATGTTCCTCTTGATTCCTGAAACTGAATCAGAAGTTCAGCATGGAAACAAGTCCCTTAAGCCATTCTCTAGAGTGAAGGACCCTCGTTCTTCCCTACCTTTCATAGCAGGAGGGGAAACTGCAGAATAAGCACAATGTTAATGAGTACAACCCACTTGCCAAACTTTCTGCTGCAACAGAACTTCCTCTGGTCCCAAGAGGGCACAGCCATTTTAGTGGGACCATATAGCTGGTACGCTCCTTTAATACAGGAGCTCAGCAGTGCACACTGGGTGAGGGAGTCCCTTGAGCAAGATCTAGGCAGTGAGGAGAAACTTCTGTCAGCAGATGATTATTATGACATCTAAATGCCTCATAATTTCAGGACAAGTGGTCATTTTGGGCAACTAATGCCTTGAGTGTCCCTGTTGCTGGAATCTGGAAATGCTACAGCTTTGGTAGCCTTTTATCTGTTAAATATGTTGCAGTTGTACTAGTTTTGAAGATTTTTAGGTTTGCAGAAATCTGACATTACAGCAATACTCTGAAGAGATGGATGGTTTAGTAGTAATATCTGACAAACTACAGTCTTTGCCATGCATCTCTTCAAATAATTTAGGAAATAAATGGTAGTTTCATTTAGATGGGTAGCCTCTGGAGGGGGGAAAAAGTATAGAACGGATTGTAAAAACTCTGCGTTACAAAGTGGCTCTGAATCTGCCAAACAGCTTTATTGCTAATATCATCTTATACCTAATAAGTTTAATATACTTTCTAGCTGTGCTTTTTCTTCTCAGAAAAGAAAACAATATTCGCTTCACTTTGGACTGCTAAGAAAAAATGAATGAATCCTAAAATGCTTATTGAAGTAAACTTTTTGTCTTCCCATGTTGATATCTTCTTATCTCTCAATTTTGGATATATTGATGTGTAAGTATTTCTCCACACGGTGATTGGATGAAAAGTGTGTTTATGCTTTCAGACTTGAAATTTATGTATCTTTCTTTTGACACCAAAGTGAAGCAATAGCCAAACAAGTCAAAAGAACTGTAGAATTCTATTTATAGAAGATCTGGAAAGCAACTTTAAAGTATTGTAGAAACTTCCCACGCTCGATGTTTTTGTAGGCTTATTCAGCAGCCTGAGTCTTCAGAGTATTGCAGCAAAAGCTTTCTATTCTACCTGTACCTGTGCTTTCAATTCAATAGGCATTGTCCTGACAATCTTAAAGACCCTTCTAAGAAGGTTAATGATGTGTCACGTTTTGTTGTGTGTGGGATAAAACTAAGTTGACATTGCGTTAAATTTGATAATTTGGCAATGCAAAAAGTATGCAGAAGAAGAGAATAAAATCAAGTTTTTGATCTAAGAACTTATCCAGTTATTGAAGTTATCATTTTCTTCTCATTAATAAAGGTATCAAAAAGGGAAAAGCTATTAATATATGTTGTAGTCTAAGCTGCAATAATGCCTTGACAATTTTGTATGGGAATGTGGTAGTTGGGGAGAAGGGTTAGTACATACTAATAATACGTGCATATTATTGGGAGTCATTGATAGCAGGTTGTACATGGTTCATGCAGGATTACATAGATGTGTACTACATTTATTTGATGATCGTAACATGCAGATTAGTTAAAAAAAAACTCCAATTGTGGCATAAATTCATGGATTGGTCAGTTGTTTTATAATAATGTATTCTGGCAAATCTTGGTTGGTTGTGGAATATCAGTGTTGGGTTCCAGATTTCCTCTGAAAATTTTTCTTTTGTAGTTTATCTAAAAGGTGTCTTGTGGCTTTCTTACAATTGGTAAGATTCATGTCTTCAATGTCCTCTGTTATGTTATTTTGGGGAGAATTGCACAATTTTATTATATAGTGCTATTTTGAACAAGGTATTTACAAAACACTTATGTATTTTTATATGCTGCCATTCCTAAGAATGCAAGACATAACCTACTGAACTGTCTTAGCTATACTGGAAATCAGTATTTATTCAGTAACTTAATTTCAGAGAGAGATTTATTTGCATCTGCAGAAGGCTGGAGTGCTGAAGAACTACTCTCATCGAAATGTAATGGCTGTATTTCTGTGCCATTCTGCATCCTTCCTTGTGTTCTCACGTATCTGTCTTGTTTTTGCTGTTAAACTAACATTGTTATGCATGATATCTATTCTGAACTGCTGATGAGGCAGTTATTGTGTGCCCACAGCCAGTATGCACATAGATAGAGAACACTGAGTGGGCCAGTGAGTGAGGGCTGTGCCTGATTACAGGTCTTCAGTAGATGTCCTATGTTACCTTAATAGCTTTCAGGGAATGCACCATTTCTACAATGGCAGTGCAGTGCAAGGTCCTCTAAGCTATGGACCTTAGGGATCAATTAATTCCAGTATCTCAGGGACTGCAACTGATGTAGTGCAGCAGAAGGGCATGATAAATCCTATTTGTGTCTGCCAAGAGCTTTGGGACCCTATAGGAAGAACTGATCCCAGAATTGCAAAGGGCAATTCTATGCACACTCTAGCTCTGGTTTCATTACCTCATAAGAATCAGTAAAGCTATCCTTGGTTGACTTTGACACAAATGATATCAGGTTCTGGCTGGACCTATTTGCAAACTGTGTCCATGTAATTTCATTCCAACGATAAGAATTTTGGGGGAAAACACATGACAGTGATCTCACTGAAACATAGCAATTTCACTGACTCTTTTTGTTCAGTGTTATCTTCTGATAATAGAAATAGGAAAATTACTGTAGTTTTCCTCCATTTCTCTCTAGGACCTTTAGGACTTTTGAAAAACTGTCTGGCTGTCAATGTGCTCAAAATGAGAGAAGACAAGGATAGCGACGGAATATAATAGATACTGCCCTTTCATTTAAAAGGAAAAGTGGTGGGGGGGAAGGCTACTGGTCTCCAGTAGCCAAACAATAGCTGTGAGTCTGAATATGAGCTGTTGCTCTATAGAGTAACAAACATTTCAATGAATTCCACCACATCCCCTTCCCCCCGAGTAGATTAAGGTTCCCAAATCAAGGGAAGCCTGCAGAATTTCAAATCTGCAGATCCTGTGGAACTGCAAGGGAGGCATCTATGCACTTCACAACGATGTGTCCCGAGTGCAAACTGCTCATGTGATCTGGTTTAGATGCTGACAGCAAAGCAGCCAACACAACCTCATCCTGAGGGGTTTCTGCTTCCTTGATTCTGTAAAAAGGTGTTTGTCCACTAAAGTACAAATAAGCTTTATTCTTTTCCTGTAAGTGGTTAATTAGCTCCAGAACTACTCCTGTCATCTTACATACTTCCCTAGAACAGGAGAATCAAGTTAGAGTCTTTAGCGTACCTTCACCTGAGGAATGAAGGGTGGATAGAGATTGTTCCTTACATTTGGCCCCTTTCCTTCCCTAAGAAGGGGAAGCACATCCCTTCTATTGCATTATTGTGTGACTTTTAGGGATGTATGAAGGTGACCATGCTGCAGGTATGCAAGAGCAATAGAGGTTTGACACCTGATAAGGAAAGGGAAGGAATATTTTCAGATGCAAGAACGTTGAGGTTGTATTGGATGAAGCTTAGAGAAAACTGCAGAGTATTTAGGAAGAAATAAATACGATGTCTTGAAATCCCTGCATCCTCACTGGGTAGAGCAAATAAGCACAGTAACAGAAGATAGGACCAGTTATGTATCCCTTGGAGGGCCAGCTTTATAGAGTTGGATGGTTTGGAGCTGATATTTAAGGACACCCCATAGCAGAGGTACAGAGCAAATGCATACCATTTACCCAATAAATAAATAAAATCATTGAGAAAAGGCAAAGGAATGCTGGCATGACTAAGCTCCAACATAAGAGGAAAGGTGGTAATTAAAAGCAAAAAAGCATTTTTTTGGAAAGCTCAGGCAATATTGGAAATACTTGTCAGTTAAATGTAAAACTTAATAAAGTAGGCAAAAAGTCTTGAGGTGCAACTAGCAAATAAAAAAAAAAAATCCCAACCCCAATGTCAAATCCTTTTTCGAAGACAGCAGGAAGAGGGAGCTTTCTAGAGAGTGTGTTGGGCCAATAGATAGCCCAGTGTGAAAGGAGCCTTCAGAGAAGGTAAATGTGTATCTGAAAAATAAAAAGAAGTTTTTGTGCTCAATGCAAAGGAAGTTCAAGGGTTTTGTGTGCCTGAGCTTTTTTGAGGGAGAATTCATCAGAGTATTTGACTCGAAATGAAGTGTTAGTAGGAGTTGTAGAACAAACGGACAAACTCAACTGCAGCAAATTGCCAGGAACCAACAGTATTTACCCAGGATAAAGCATGAAATCTTGGAATTACTAATTTGAATGTGTAGCCACATGTTTAAAAATAGCGTACACTTCAGGACTGGAAGATGCCAGGTGTGAGGAATTTGAGAAAGGGCTGCGTGAGACCTTGGGCAACTAAACTTTAGCAAGCCTGATATCTGTAGCAGGCAAATTAGTAGAAAACTAATTTATAAAATGTTTTCATATTAAGAATATGATTATTGGATACTAAGATAAACGTGATAGAATGGGGAGGAGTAATTATGTAGAATGCATTAATGAATTCTGACCCACAATGGGAGAGATCTCCAACTAGCTCACCTGAATTTCCAAAAGGCATTCTACAAGTTCCCTTACCATAGGATCCTAAAGAAACTGCTATTGAATAAAATGAAAGGTCTTTTCAGAGGTAAATAGCAGTGAAGAGACAAGAAAGAAGCTAGGCACAAATGACTGGCAGCAATTTTTGTAAGTGACGCTATTCCCCTCCATATCTCAGAAAAATTCTAGTAGAGCTGGCAAAAATACAAGGAAAAAGGTGATATGGTTGAGAGAGAGGGGATGGCTTCCATTCTAGGAATTACTGATTAAACCAAACACTCAACTATCCAGTGATTGCGGTTGGACCTGCTCAAGCAGGATCACCTAGAGCATGTTACTCTGGATTGTGTCCAGATGGCTTTTGAATATCCCCGGGGAAGGAGACTCCAACACCTCTCTGGGCAACCTGCTCCAGTGCTCAGTCACCCTCACAGATGTTATTCCTCATATTCAGATGGAACTGCTGGGGTTTCAGTTTCTGTCTGTTGCTGGGTACTACTGAGAAGAGTCTGGTCCCATCCTCTTGACACCCTCTCTTCAGCTACTTGTATACAGTGATCAGATCCCCCCTCAATCTTCTCTTCTGCAGCCTGAAGAGTCCCGGCTCCCTCAGCCTTTTCTCATAGGAGAGATGCTCCAGTCCCTTCATCTTTGTAGCCCTCTGCTGGACTTGCTATAGTAGTTCCATGTCTTTCCTGTACTGGGGAGCCTGGTACATGGATACAGTACAACACTCTTCCTAATGCAGCCCAGGATACCCTTGGCCTTCTTGGTCACAGGGGCACATTGCTGGCTCATGGTCGCCTTGTTGTCCACCCAGACTCTCAGGTCCTCTGCAGAGCTGCTTTCCAGCAGGTCAGCCCCCAGCCTGTACTGGTGAATGGGGCTATTCCTCCCCAGCTGCAGAACCCTGCGCTTCCCTCTGTTGAACTTCAGGAGGTTTCCCTCTGCTCATCTCTCCAGCCTGTCCAGGTCCCTCTGAATGGCAGCACAGCCTTCTGGTGTGTCAGCCACTCCTCCCACTTTAGCATCCTCAGCAAACTTGCTGAGGGTGCACTCTGTCCCTTCATCCAGGTCATCAATGAATAAACTAACCAATACCGGACCCAGTGTTGACCCTTTGGGTATGCTGCTGGTTACTAGACTGTGCCGCTGATCACAACCCTCTGAGCTTGGCCATTCAGCCAGTTAAAAATTAAATAGGCCCTCAAAAATTACTGGTGGCAGCTATATTGCAAGCCGCCACAGTGAGGTACTGGGAAAAGTTTTCACCTAGCAATAATTCCACCTTGTGGTTGCCTCATCAGCTATAACACTGCAACTGTGTGCACTCTAGCCTAGACCAGAGACTGCTAACAGGAGATGTGATAGAGGTCTGTTAGATGAAAGTAGCTTGGAGATGATGGGAAAATAACTGATTGCTAGCACCTCTTTTCCTATGCAAGAGGTTAGGTCCTCAAATCATTTTAATAGGAGCCAGGCTCAAAAGAGAGATGATGAGGTTCCTCATACACCATGTAGATAATCTGAGGAGCTTCTTACTTCAGGATGTTGTGGGTGCCAGAAATTTTTGTGGGTTTAGAGGTAGACAAGATCACAGAAGAGAAATCCTTGGAGAATTGCTAAATGTATTTGGCTCAAGGACCTTGACCTGCAAGTTATTGGATTCTAGCAGAGCATTTAACAGAAGCGTTGCTATCTGCTTCAGTGCTCTTACACTCGTTTTTAGGCATCTGCTTTGGGCTGCTGTTAGAGACCGCGAGTTGGACTTGATAACATGACAACTGGTAACCTATGTTCACTCTCTGCCTTTCCGTAGGTTACAGCTGGTTGCTTCTAATCACACCTCTTCCAGAAATCACTTACCCTTCCTTGCCCAGGCTTAATCCTTGACTGCAGATTCATTGTTCAGACTGCTTTATGATCCGATATGAGAAGGAAAAAACAGGAGGCTGGCAGCACACCTTGACCAGTCCTGCTATGTCGCAGCCTGAATTTAGCCACTACAGAGAAGGAATTGTAGTTCTTTTCACTGTTTCCTTCTCCTTTGTTTATCGCGCTTCTTTCTTGCATCTGTGTCATACATCACCAGCTGGTTAATTAGTTTATTCACATGCTAAGCATGCACCCCCGTTACTGGTGTCACTCATTCAGCTTGAGGTAAATGTTATGTTAAGATCTTTTCTGGTCTCTGCCCTTGTTGAGCAACCCCATTTCCATAGCTGATGTAAGTCAGATCAAAGGTGCTGTGATTAACCAAGGCTCTGCTGCCCGATTCGCTTATTACCTCAAAAACACTCTATCACTCAGCTGTAAGCAGCTGCCCATATATGCACTTATCCTCTTGTCAGATAATGTATGTGCTTTTCACCTATCTATCAGCTATCACCTAATTGTATCATGGCTGAGCTAGCCAGATATCCTGCTTTTTTCATACATGCATAATTGGTATGCTGCTTTGAATGCCAGCTTTCACCTTTTTAATGTCATTTGGCTTCTGTTTCTATGGCATTGCTTTCTGGCTGAACAGTAGTAAACGGACAGATAACACTGAGCAAGCCTTAATGTGCTTAATGTGAATTATCAGCCAGATAA
Source organism: Struthio camelus (assembly GCF_040807025.1). Taxonomy (NCBI): domain Eukaryota; kingdom Metazoa; phylum Chordata; class Aves; order Struthioniformes; family Struthionidae; genus Struthio; species Struthio camelus. The sequence continues at coordinate 53,254,090 of NC_090981.1, read as the reverse complement.
AAATGTGCAGTTGAGCAGAAAGAGAAAGTAAATGCCCAGATAGCTGAGGAACTATGAAGTGAGGAAGGAAAAAAAAGGCTGTGCCATATAATTCTGTTCTGCGTCTTATCAGAATTATTTTGAGGTTGCAGTACTTCTCCATTCATTATTTTCATCTGTACTTCAGATATCTCTTTAATGTATTTATAAACTGGAGCTGATAAGTAGTATTTAATAGCATAGTTCTTTCAGTAGCATGGAAACAAAACTCTGCTCTATTTTTTTTTTATTTTTATTTTCAATGTCACTATTGAATTTGAAAATCAGCTGAAGAAATCCTTTGCCAAAAAGCAGATGATGCTTTGGAATTTGAATTGTCAGGGCACCCTGCATGGTTTAGCAGCTCTTCAGGGCTAGCGTCGGGGGGTCCCCGGCGGGGCAGGGCCGGGTCTTGCCGCAGTACCCGTCCCCCTGCCCCGAGGCAGCAGGGCACCAGGGGTGGCCGGAGCTGCCCCAGCCCTGGCTTGGGGCACCACCGTGGGGATGTGCTGAGGCTGCACAGGGGCCGAGCTGTGGTGGGCTGGAGCCAGCACCGCTGCAGCATTGCAGAACAGTGACCGATGGCCCTGGGCTGGGCTGAGCTGAGATGGGGCCTGTGGCTGGGCGGGGGCCTTCTTGTCATTAGTGCTAGCATTAATGGTATTATAACCTCTAAACCATTGCATAAATACAATAGAAAAGTCATCCATGTAATAAGAGGTTAATTTATCTTCCAGCTATGTGTTTCAACCATCAGTTTATTAAATGTTAGTGTCTGTATACTCTAGTGAGGCCAATACGCTTTTACCACAGTTCTTGAGTAGCCGTCGCTACACAATGGGAGAGAAAGTTGTGAGAGCTGCTAGTCACGGTACCTCTGGGTTACATATCATGCGCCAATAGCGTTTAATTATTTACACAACAGTATCAAAAGGAGAGATTTTCTAATGAATCTGTATCTTGCCGAAGCAAATAAGAATAAATGTTGCATGTCAACAGTATTTGACGTTTTGACACCAAGTCAAAGGAAAGGGCACTGCTCTGCAGTGTACACTGCCACTTGGACTTGTCCATAGCCTCATTATGTGGACCCCATCTGGAGAGACTGGCTGCGGTCATCACGCAGCCGATTCAGTGACCTTGCTGAATAGGCCGTAATGGGGCAACATAAAAAAATTAGAAAAGCAGGTGATAGGATCAATGATGAGAACTCGGTGTGCTGTCACTGATAAAAGGTCATTCATCTCAAGAACATGATTGTGTGCTGTTCTGGCCTGCTGGATCAGGGAGGTTGTATCAATGACAAATGAACTGTGTAAGGCTGAAGACAACCACACTGAATGGCAGACACGTACAGCGGTGATGCCTTTGCCTATTTGCTGTGTTTTATGGCTCTTCTCTGGCTTTGACCAGGCACACCCCAAAGTTTTGGAAGCTTTTCCCGTAACCTTGCAATTTGATAATCCAAGTGAAGATCTGCACTGGGAAAATGGAAGAGTATAAGTTGATTTATGTCAAGATCTTCTGGAGAGCTAGGGAGATATCCAGTGTAGTACTGGATTTTACATCATTTAACATGCTATGCACTTGCAATACTGAAGAGTTATAAGCGGTTCAAAAGTGGCTGAGGACTGCCTTTTATTGAATATTTTGTTAGCTGGTTGGTAGGGCACTGTCCTGCTAGATGGCAGTTCATTTTCTCTGACAGAAGAGGAACCACTTCTCTGTAGATGTTCTGGATCAAACAAGCAAAACCTGTGTAGTTTTTATTATTTACTTCTACTGAGCAAATAAACCCCTAGAACCAGTTAAACTTGAACCAAAAATCTGGGGACAGTGGCGACCTCTTAACCTGTTGAGGGCAAGAAGCTGTCATCCAGGACTGGAGCGCCTGTTGTCTGTCGGTATAAAAGCATACGGCAGCGCTCTTACCACTAGTCACGCATGTTCCTTGTGATCTTAAAGTGTTCTTGCTGTACTATTACTGAACATGTCTCCAAGATTTTCCTAAGAAATGATCACTAGAAAACAACCATCCTCTGTCCAGCTCCTTTCCTGCAGCTAAAAATAAAACCACAATTGTTTGCCTTGGAATAACTCAGTGTAAGAGTTTCTTATAAGGCAGTGGACTGGGGCACTACTGTTAGCCGGAGCATGTAAAAGGCATTTCGAAAAACTGTCTGGGAAGAGTGTAATTCCAGTTACGGTGCACTCTCGCTTATTCTGAGACGGTTCATCTGCCACTTGGGGGACTTTGCACACTTTCCTTAAATGAGATTTGGGAAATACTTTGTAAAGCTAAGCACAGAAAAATCAATTTTAAATTCACTTTGTAATTTTCCCTCATTCACACTGTGGAGCTCAGCTTGGCTGGAAGGGAAAAGCAGGCCCAGCTGACCAGGAGCAGGACTTGGAAATAGGCAGCCTTCAGCAGCTAGGGCCGTTCGGAAAATCTCAATGGCTGCTAATTAGGGGTCTTTCTTCTACGAGACAAATATGTGAGAGCTAATTCACAGGAGATAATAAAATCTCTAGTAACTAGTATGTTTTTGAATGCTGAAGTCTTGGGCAGGATTTGTAAACTAGTCGCTGTATCTTTCAGATAATTGCCAAGTTACTGGGTTTTGTTGCCTCAGGGAAGTTTTATGTGCATTAGTAACTCCTGAGGAATGATATTTTAGACTTGTTTACTGGCTGATCATCATACATACCTCAATTAAGTCTAGTTAAAGGATTTGAGGTACCTTTGAACTTCATGAGCAGCTCTGTTCATTTGATTCATTGATAACCTGCCAGGTTATAAATAGCTTTTTGGGGAGTCTTCAAAAGTAATTTCCATGCTTCTGAAAATACAGTCATGTTTTTCTTCCTTTGCCTTATCTGATCCTCCCATGAATAATAGTTGGTATATTCTTGGTGCTGTGGGTGCCAAATGCCCTTTTTTAAATTAAGAAATTAGTACACTGTTCTTTTTTCCATCTCATTTTATGTATACTCTAATTTTCCTCCCCCTCCCCCACTAATCAGGTTAATACATCTCTTATTTTACTCTGTGCGGTGTGTGTGGTTTTTTTTGTTTTTTGGGTGGTTTTTTTAACAAGAGTTTTTGCCTTCATCAAGGTGAGAAACTTGGCCTCCGGACCCTCGTTCCCGGCACCTCATGTAGATTTCTTATGTAATTTTTTTGGGAAATATATTTTTGTGGATGACTGGGCAGAGTTTTTAAGAATCTTACAGGCTCAGAAACCAATATCGGAAAAGTTCGAACTGCATCCCTCACTATACCCTGCCCTCAGAAATGTAATATCTTAATTCTTTGCCTTAACGAGGAGGCGTTTAAACGGCTTTGCTAAGCTTCCAGAGAACTCTTGTCGACAATTTCATTTTTGTGTTCTTTTCACCAGAAGTTTAATGCTGCCTCGGTGACTTCTGGAAAGAGGGATGGAAGGCTCTCAATAGCTGAAATTTTGCACAATGGTTAAAGGCAGATTGATTTCTACTGCTCTTCCCTTTATCATTAACTGAAGGTTATTTTTATTAGTGATTCATCACAAACAAAGATTGTCGGTATTTGCAGTTGTAGTTACTTCTAGACCCGCTGTCAACATTCTGCCAGACTGTTTGTTTTGTCTGCTTTAGTTTGTTTAATGTATCGCTTACGTGAAGCAAATAAACCTTTGCCCTGTTTTCCAGCTCATTGGCGTTCAATTCACTGTAATATATATTAATCAGTGATGAATATATTTGTATTTTATCTTGTAATATAAGGAACGATAATTATAAAAGTGTATAAAAGTTGTTTTTATTCTATTCCCTACACAAATAGGAATAACTGGCTACTTTTTATCATGCTTTTAATAAGTGGATTTATATCTGACTAAATACTCTAGGTTTCACTATTTTGTACAATGCGTAGGAAGCTTAGCGTTCAGACACAACCATGCTTTGTATCCGTTTATGGCTTAATAGACAATTACAGCTAGAACAAAGGGAAAGTTCTTCCTGACAAACAACATGGAGAGAGGTTGGAGGAAAGAAATTTTAGGAAGAGAGAAAACAGCATGAAAAGATAACACAGGCAGAAAAGAAGGCACTGAACAACAAAGGATAGTCTTCAAGAGTTAGTACGTACAAATAAAATTATATACTGGAAGCACACAGCATTACAACGTTCGGTTCATCCTGGTCCCCTGACGTATGGTGCTGGTCCCTGTTCCCTATGCTCTCTCTACAGATGAGCTCCGAACAACCATTCTTGCACCCATTTTTCTAGGCTGCTAGGGAAGAGACAGGAGAAGCTTGAGATGGCAGTGCTCCCTTGGGTATCAGAACCTGGCAGTATCTTTGCAGTCCCTAGGAAATTGCAGTGTGATAGGCATGTTTTGCTATGATTTGCATCTCTTACGTCAAAAGAAATTATAACCTGCTGACCATAACAACTAACAACTGATCAGTTCCTTCCAGATAAAAGGAGCTTGATAGCTGCTGATGAAATATATTCGAAACCTAACAAAGCTTATTCTAGGATACTTCACAAGCATTCATGGGAAGACTTCTGAGTCATGCCTTGGTTCAATATTTTACAAGAATTTAAGGGTCTTAATGGACTTAACACCATGGATACTGAAGCAGCTTTGTGCAAAAAGTTGTCACACAACAAGAAATCAAGAAGTGGCATTTCTTGGTACAGTAAAGGCTGACAAAAAGAGCAGGTACAACCAAGAGAGGCACAGCACATATCATGAAGAGCAGAGCTGCTACCTGTCTGTGCTGTATGATATGGTATTTTCAGGGGAGATCGCTGAGTCTCCTCTCCTTGGAGCTAGAGAGAGTCACTGGCAGCCTGAGGGGTTTGTGGTAACTTTGTACGACACCACGTGCTTTGGGTCTGTCTGCTGTGGCCTGCTGGAGAGCCGGGGCAGTCAAGGCTTTGGTTGCTGCTTGGAGCCACCGCTCAGCCCGGGAGGTCCCTTCCTCCTCCTCCAAAGTAACTCCTGAAAGGGTGGTGCTCGGAGTGTCTGGCTGTTAGTCTTGCTGCCTTTTATGAGCCTGTGCTTGGATTGTGCACAGATATGCGACATCAGTTCTCTAGAATTTCATTTTTCTACCCCTAAACAAATGAAGCTTACATTGATGACGTTTATCCCCTGGTATTTTAAATGCTTTTATAACCAGCACTTCGGTTCTTTCATTGCTTACTAGTGTTCTCCATTGAAAAAATAGTATCTGTGAAACTTCCACTCACTGAATTTTTGTGAAATCTGCTTTTTACAGTAACCTTCCTTGGACTGCATGATCAGCTACATTGCAAAAAATGGAGTTCCTAATCGATGTTAGGATTTATGTTTAAAAAATGTTCCTGAACATGTTCCTGTTTATGTTCCTAAAACTTAGTTTTATTACCCAAATTTGCAGTGAAGATTTCAGCTAGGAGCTAACTCTTGGAAAAGAGAAGGTGACTTCACCATTCCTGTCTTTAGATAATGCAGGGCTACTACCAAGATGAGGAGATAAAGCCTTAAATTATTCTTTGAAAGAAATATTATTTAAAAAAGAAAAATCATCTGTTCCTATACAGAAGAACCTTCTCTAGAAGCCTTTGCAATACCATTTCTCCATGACTTTCCTAGATAGGGGCCCTAAGCTCATTTCCTCCTCTCTGAATTACTCTAAACCCATTTTCCGATATGCCACATCTTAACTTCCTAAAACAATAATCTATAACATCAAATAACTTATTTAAAAGATCTAGGCAAATCAAAAAGTTATTTGAACAGTTGCAATAATATATTTTGATAACATAGTGATAAGATGGAAAAAATCAAGTGCTGAAAAATTTTGAAAGAGCCCAAAATTCAGGTTATTCTGACAACTTTATCTGGGCAGCAGAGTGTAGCCTGTAGACCTTCTGATAAAAATATTTAACGTTTACATTTGACAGTGAAGAAGAGAATTAAAGCTTTGCTTTTGTCCTATTATAAAGGTCCCCAGGCGTTCAACACTAAGTCAGAGTCAGACCCTTATACGATCGTTTATTTCAGCTCCAGTTGGTCGTCTCCAAAGAGGGACCCTGAACAAAGAAATTCTGGGGTGATTATACTCCTTGCAGTCTTATTTCCCCGCCTGCCAGTGACAGTCTCTTCCAGTTTTCTTTACTGAATCGGTGGTCTCTTTCCTTTTGATTGGTTCGTGTCTACATCCCAGGACGGTTGCTATGTTCCTGCTTCACGGTGCCTTATCTTATCCGAAGGTTAACCGTTGCCTCTGTCCATTGTGTGCTGTATCTTGGAGGGCTGATTCTAGCTGGTTCTGCATTTGTTCTGTCAGCAGTATCCCACAGGTTTGGTTAAAGTTCAAGCTTAGGCCTGCAGGCTTCACTGCCCCAAGCACTGATGCTGAGTTAAGCAAGGTTATGCCAATGGAGATAACAGTAGTTATCTTACAGTCCTCTTCCCTAATACTAGCAAACTAAAGCTGGAGATGCAAGAATTATGACTGGAATATCTTTACTTCCAAAATCTGTTTTTGTTTGTTCATATTACCTGCATTTGTACTGTTTTTTTTTCTTTTTCTCTTTCTTTTTTTCAAGCAACTGGTTCTGATATAGTCTTTTTTATTTCCTAGGAAAAAAATTACAGACATAAGAATAAATTTTTAGAGTTAGTCAGGTCGGGGATTCTAGAAATACTGCCAGTTTTGTCAGCAAAACATGAGTTCCATGAATTGGAGCTATCTATTAGGCGAAATGTAAACACTTCACAGTTTCTAGTGACATTTTATCAGAACTTTTGGGGACCTTTGGCTAAGTGTTGAGTTGGTATTTAAATGAGGTACATCTCCTTTGAAATAATGTTTTTTGAAAAAAGAATATTTGAGTGTTCCTAATATGCAGAGTGGTGGAAACAAGTATATCTTATATTGTATATTGTGGGCCATCTGTTCAGATCCTTTAAACTATCAGTTTGTTTAGAAGTTTTAAACTTTTTGTTGTGAGCTATTTTGCACGCTGACTTCATATTATGTATGATTAATTTCACTGATGGAGCTATTAAGAGCAGAATTGTTTGGAATGACTCGGTGCATCTCATGAGTTATGTCGTAAAGGAACTATGAAGTTCCTTTCCTTTCAGTCTTTCACCCAACTCAAAAGATATATTTTTAAAACTTTGAAGAATGCTAAGTTGAAAATGAGCACAGAAATAACAGATATTTTTTAGACGTTAAACACAGATTTTCAGGTTAAAGAAGATTAACCAGGAAGCACTAATGTCCACACACAAAAGAGAATTCAAAGGGTACCTGTCTTCCTTTAGGCGAGTAATATTGCCTGTGCCAGTTCACGGTATATATATGAGCATATAATTAAAGAAATAGACTCTAGAAGAGTAAAAGCTGATAGGTATGCCGGTGCTCCAAGCAAGGTAACCTGAGGTGAGTAACTGATTTTCCGTCCATTAGTCTTAAAAAAGTTCAAATTGCCCTTACAGATAAGTCTGAGGGTGCACGTGTGCAATCTGGCATATTAGTAATGGCGCATAGCCCTCTGTTGTATCTTTGATGTTCAGTGATTGCAAGCAATGATATTTGTCTTCTGACAAGTAGTGAGGGGTGTAACTTTGTGCAGTTGCCAGCGTGTGAGTCAAAGGTTTAAAGAAGCTGAGATATTGAACTTTGCACATGTTTACTGCTGTTTCCCAGCCTTGGAGTTGTGGTTTGGAAAAGGGAATAATTGGGACATTGGCCTGTTTCTCAGAAGCAGCATGCCTTCATTGCAGTAAGTAATAACTACAGAAATAATCATTCCCCTGCCAGGTTAGGATGGTTTTCTGCTAGGTTTGATGCCTCAGATTCTAAATTCTAGATTGATTTAGACGGTGTTTGTATTGCTAAATAAAACAAGGACAGGGAACAAGACTGAGCACTCAACCACTGACGGTTTGGATTGCTCAGCTGTTAGCAAGCACCCCAGTATAGTTTTGGCCTGTGCCAGCTAGGTGGTTGGTACTCGTGGCTTAAGGGATAGCATGCACCAAGACCACTCTCAGTAGGTAGTACAGAAATGACTACGCTGCAATGCTCTCAATACTCATCTAGCATCTTCAGACACTCCTAAGTGCTCTCACGCCATACCCATCCAGCACATCCCTTCCACTTCCTGTTGCGGAAACACCACTCTGGCAAGTGGCAAAACAGCCCTCACAGTACTTCAGGCACTTTAACTTGAAAATAATAGTGCCTCAGGACACCATTATAGGGCTTAGAAGGACCATCTGGGCGGGTATGTGCCTCTTCTCTCAGGGCAGGGTACGATCCCTGGCCTTGTTTTGTTTGGTAATATAGTCGTCTCTCAGTCCAGTTTCCCCTTGGACCTAAGATCCAGAATGTGATTCTCCATACGTTTGTGAGTTTGATGGTAGTTGGCTTCTCTGACATACCCCTTTGTGCTGACCGTCCAGGATCAGTACTGAGAGGTCGCTTCTGCAGTAGGTGATTGCACTGCTCTGCCAAGGCCACTACTATCGCCTGGGGATGCCTCCACCCAGCCAGACCTTGGCTGATCGTTGTAATCATGGAGAGTGTCCAAAACATAGCAATAAGTAAATAAAAGTACTGGCATTAAGAGTATTCACACCAGCTGCTGTAAGTATCTGACTTGTGTGCAGCTTATGGCACCTACCGCTAGCAACCTTTATTTCCTGCATGTTGCCAACAGACAGAGGCACTGGTAGAAAGCAGTTTGGATGATATCTGTTAAAAGCTTAATTTAAGAGGATTTAGCTACCCGCTGTTGTTTGTAGGTAGCAAACGCTGAAGAACACACTTTCAAGTGTGCTTGCTAAGACTGAAATTAAATTTACTTTGAAGTCAAAAATGGTAACATAGACATTTATGGAAAAGAGTCGAGGTACTTCTCATTTTCTCAACAGCTAGCGTCATAGATTTGCTGAGGAGAATTCACTTAGGGATGTCTCTGTGCCAGTCAGTTGTAGTCTGTAGCTCATCATTTGGAAGGCAATCCTTCCGTTAGCAAGTGGGAGACAGTTGGGCTAAGGCCTGCACTGCACTTTTCATGGCAGGAGTTATCTCATTGCCACGTGGGTACCTAAGACTAAAGGCGTACATATGATGGTTCCAAGAATCCAGTTGGTAGAGACTGGAATACCTATGAGGAACGAATTTTTATCCTTACCTGTTAGAAAAGTCAAATGTTAGACAGGCATCTTTCCCCATCTCACCAAGACTGCAGGAGGCCACTGTAATATTCCTCTTCCTTCTAGGCTGGACCTTCTGGCTTATTCTTTGTATGTGTGTGACTGGGCCTGACAAGGCCCAGTACAACTTGATGAAAAATGTTTTTTTTTTTCTATTTAGACATTTTTAATTCAGTACGGAATTTGATTCTACAAGATTTTAATCAAAGACTCCTTAAATATTTGCACAATCTTGCAACTGGAGAACAACACATGAAGGATGATATAGGACACCTAGAAAGAAATAAAAATCCTGCAAACATTTGGTTGCCGTAGCGTTTATAAAAGGTTCACAATATCAGACTACTTGAATAAGAAGACTGAGCAACATGGGGTCATAAAGTAGATAACTGCCCATGTGCCCAGCTGTAACACATTTACAAAACGAGTAGATGCATGATGCGTGAAATTTTTCCTTAAGTGAGTCAATATATTTGTTAGAGCTTAAAATTTTCAGAAGTGCCCAAGGGGCCAGCTTTTTACAGAAATTTGTTTGCTAAAGCTATAAAGATTTTTAAAGTATTTATATCCTCAGACAACTCTAAGAGTCTTACGCTGGTTGCCTTACACTGATGAGACGTACACATCTAACATGCTGCTGCAAACGTGACCTGGGTCATGCAAGTCCTTTGCACGTGTGTTTGTAAGGGGCTACAGTATGACTGTCCTCATGCAATCTGGCTGAAGATAAGTAAACAAAAGATGGAGCTGAACGGCAGGCTGGAAAATGAGTGCAGCATAACTGCAGTGACGACACAAAGATCAGAAGGAAGCTCTGTCTTAGTATCCGTTTTCATTTATTATTTGAGTGTGGGTGTGCGGTCAGTCACTGAAATAGAGGGGAAGTAGTAATAACAGCATATAGGTATATAATTCTTTTGTTAGATCTAATTCTGTGTTTAGGTGATTAGTGCATCCTTGTCAAAACCTAAGGCACTTGCCAAGGTACCTGCTTTTTTTTTGATCAAGGACATTATTGAAAATCACTTAGTACTATTTTAAAAGCACCCTGCTAGGCTTTGCAACCATTAATGCTTTTACTAGTGAAGTACCAAAGAATATAGTGTTTTTATTTTGCTCTGCAAAGGTTCCCAGCAGAATGTAAATTGCAAAAGATCTTTTATGGCAACCAGAGTATTGCTCCCAAGGGGATATCATTGCAAAATTGCTACAAGTCAAGTTATATTGCATTTTTAATAGTAATTTTACTTAGCTATTTTGATCTATTAAAACTCTTCAGAATTTCATTCTGCAAATCACGATGTTGTAAACTGTTTTTGTTTCTTTAAAGATTGCCACGTCAGATACGATAATCTATTCAGGCAGAAGAGCATAAATCTCTTAGTAATGAGTGTTATGATAAGAGTTTGGGATAAGTAATGATTCTGAAATCCGTGGAAGACAGAGGGACTTTCTTGAACATCTTACAGTTAACCAAAATTTGCAAGTCTAGCTATATAAACCCAGGTTAACACTTTGTTAAAATTAGTTTTTCACTTCTCGAAGTTGCTGAAGTCAAATCAAGGCTGTTATAAAACCATATCTAATGAGCAGCTGGTCTGTACAAAAGAGATGAGAAGAATGCATGGTCCATATCACAGTCAGACCTGTAGAATTTTGGGAGAATTGAGGTTTGAAGGAACTATGTAGTCTAGCCTCTGCTCACTTTGAAGTTAGATCAGGTTGCTCAGGGTCTCATCCAAGAGTGCTCTGGAAATCTACGGAGAACAGAAATTGCACAGCCTCCTAGGCACCTGTTTTGTGCTGAGCTACCCTTACCATAAAAGGTTTTATTTCCTGATCTGTAGTCAGAACTTTCTTTGCAACAATTTGTGCCCATTGCTTCTTGCCTTTCTGCTGTGTATGACTGAGAGGAGCCTGGCTTTTTCTTGTTGAATCACGTTCAGCTTGTGCCCTGGGACTCGCAGGTCCTTTTTTGCAGTGCTGCTTCCCAGCTAGTCAGTCCCTAGCCTGCATGGGTTATTCTGTCCTGGTTCAAGACTTTCCGTTTTTCTATGTTGAACCTCACGAGGTTTCTGTTAGCCTGCTCCCCCAGCCTATCAAGGCCTATCTGAGTGGCAGTGCTGCTGTCCAGTGTATTGACTCCCCACAACTTGGTGTTCTCCCCAAACCTAGCAAGGGTGCGTTTCATCCCGTTGTTCAGGTTACTGATGACAATGTTTAAGAGTATTGGGCCTAGAATCAGCCCCTGGGGAGCATCACTCATGACCAGCTGCCAGCTAGACTTCAAAGTGTTGAACACCACACTTTGAGCCCAGGGGTGCGTTTTCCACCCACGTCACCCACCCCTCCAATCCCTGTCTCCTCAGTTAGGCTACAAGGTTGTTACAGGAGACAGCGTTGCCTTGCTAAAGCCAAATGACATTACATTCACTGCTCATCCCCAGAGCCAGTCATTTCGCCCTAGAAGGCAACCAGGTTGGTCACACATGAATTGCCTGTGGTAAATGCATGCCAGTGAACCGAGGACCATAACCATATTTATGGTTTCAAAAGTAAAATGTTATTGTCTTTTATTGATGAAATCAGCCAAGATTTTTGAATATGATTTTGATTAAATGCCTTTAAGGGTACAGCTTCACAAGTGGCTTAAGCTAAAGCTTAAGCTTTTTTAGCACAATAAGTGCCCTGGTGCAGCTGACTGTGGAGCCACCTGAGCATTGCTGCCAGGCTGAGGGAATGCAGAAACTCCCTTTTGGTGGGAGTACGCTCAGATCTGACTAAACACAGTTTGCACCACATCCTGAGTGTTCATTTCTGCCCTATTAGTTGTAGCTTTTGTAATTGTGTTTACCTGTGTACTGAGCAAACATATTTCAGATTGTGTTAATAAGATTTCTGAACAGGCTTTTGGAAGGCAGGCATACAGTGTGGAAAAGGGTAAAGTTCCAGACTACATGCTGTTAGAGTTATGCATGGATTTTGGTGGGCTTTCTCACCTAGCCTCAGATGCTCTACGTCACCTTCTTACACACTTCTAGTTACAATTTTTTCCAAGGTAGCAGTTGTGATTCTGCCTATAAAGTATGGGATGTATACAGCCCAAATGTTTGAACTTTCCCAAAGCTTTCTGTTTGTAATAGTAAACAAACCTTGAATTAAGTTGTTATATTTTTTGAAAATCATGCCCTGTATTGAAATGAACAGTCTTAAAAACATGAGTAAGGTCTGTACAGGAACTCAAAAAAAAGCAAGAGTTGCAATATGAAAGCTATGCCCATTTTTAACTTCTTTGCACTTTAGAACTTAAATATCTGATTTTTTTCCTTCAGACTGGGTCTTCCTGAACCAGCTGCTGGGAACAAAGGCCGGGACATCTCCGTAGCTGGCTTTTTGTCTTCCATATATGACCTACAGTTTGAATTCCCTAGTTGCTCTGTTTTTGTTTGTGTTTTGAAAAAACAAGAAGCTGAGGGGAACAGAGAAGATGATACTTTTTCTGCAGCTTAATGTACAGCTTGAAAATAAACATAGCTATTTAATATTGTAAGGGTAGAACCAGCTTATTTGGTGAATAGCAAAAAATCTTAGCCGTTAGTTGACATCTCTGTATACTAGTGCTCTTTGTAGATCTGTTAGTCCATTGTTTTCTTTGGAAATATATAACATAAAATATTGTATTTTTCTGGCTTTTAACTTTGGAGGAAAGCATTCCAAAAGTTTCTATTACATAATCCCACAAAATTAAAGCATTCTCAATTCAAGACTATTTGTGTCTCCTTCTCATCCAGGAATAATTAAACAATACCTCTTTAGCAATGAATTTTATAGAGCACTTAAGAGCAAAAAACACTATACTTTGTCTTGTGACAGTTCTAGAAAGTGACAACTGGATGGTATTAACTCCTACTTAATCCTAACTACTTTAACCATCAGCAGCTCCATGTGGTTAAAAACATGGAAGCCACTGCATAGTGAACTCAAACTTTTCCTGCAGTTAGTTAAACTATAAAAATAAAAATACCATCTTTGCATATTTGGATTGGAGTGTGCTTCTGTAGTCAAGCTGCGGCCATTGCAAAATTAGGCTGGACCTTGGATTAGTCTCAAGAGAAAAGGCTATAAGATATATGTAAGATATCAACTTTAGTAAAGCTAAACGTAAAAAGGCAGCAGATCTTTTCACTGCCTCCCTTTGTAGTATTTAATCAACTTACAGCTTTTTCATTTTAATGTGGAGTAGAGCAGTTCCTGCTTTGTAGTTCTAAATCACCACTACTGAAAATAAACATTTATTTTTATTTTGTAGAAAGAACTGTGCCTGTCTTTTCCCATCCCAAGTTTAGGTATTTGAAGATGGCAACAAATCTCAAAAGGAAAGCCTCAAGAAAGCTGTACTGGACTTTTGGCTTTTGTGTGCTCTCCTGTTTAAAGTTTTCATACCTGTAACATTTCCTTTTCATCCTGTTTAAGAACAGCTATTCTGAATTGGACCAAGGTATCCTAGTCTCCAGGAAAGGTCAGCAGTAAATGCTTAGAGAGAGAGAAAGAAAAGTGCGAGCATAGACTGGTCTTTCCACTGCCGTGTCTCCCAGCTTTCCGCAGTCAATGGGTTAAGAACTTACTGAGCTGGAGTCCACACCACCGCTGTCAGTGATTAGGGGTACATGTATATTTGTCAAATTGGTCCAGTCCCTTTGGCCTCCTTAGCATGCTGCGGAAGTGATTTCCATGAGTTAATTTATTGTAGATCAAAACGTATTTCCTCAGGCTGTCTCAATCTTCCTTATAACTTCAGAGAAAACCCTTAAAAACTTCTATTTTAAGAAATATTCAATAGTCATTCCCCATTACACCGGGCATACACTATACTCTTTTTTTAACTGATTGCTGTCATCTTGTGGCCCCATGCTCTGGTGAAAAATTTTCAAAGTTTTTGTGAGGGAAGCAAGTGGCGGAGATGGGTCCTAACTATGTCTTGTTAACTTCCAGGTAGCTACGGCTTGAGTTAAGATATGTCATAATAAATATGCTTGTTATAGAGCTCAGTTCATGCTCCATGCCCTGCCATCTTACCTAGCAGATAATCATTTCAAGTTCTTTAGCCTTGGCTGTTGCAAAGGGAAAATGTGTAACTGCAGGTTACACCAGGTAGCTGCAAATGTTTTAGCTATTCTTGTCTTTTCCCTTTTTGGAATAGATTTTCATTTTCAAAGCAAATTCTTCATATTTTTCTTCTGGACTATAATTGGTCACTCTGTGTCCCTGCCACTGTTTTGCGTTTCCCAGGCCAGCTGCTTCAAATCTTCTATGTCCCATGCTTCTTCATTTCTGCCACTCCTAGCCCTGGTGGTCCTACTATCTTGAAGAACCTACACAAATCCCATCCCCTGTGTCTGCATGGATAGCAGACAGACCATTCACCGATTTCTCTCTAGCCGTTCCTCCCTTCTGCTTCTCTTAATTGAGCGGCTCTCAGCTGATCTTTTTGCTTTATCCATTTTCATGTACTCAGTGTCATAAAATTCTTCATTTCAGAAATGTGCTGAAAAAAGTTTTTTGAGAACATGAAGTTCTTTTTCCTTTGTTGTCCTATATTGTCTTCTGTGGTATTGTGGTATTGAGAAACTTGGCTACAATCTGGTTTGTGGCTAACGATGATCTCTCTATTTTTATTTGTTCGTGTGTGGGGGCATTTATTTTCTTTTTGACTTCTTGTATTTGTCTGCAGACTGTTTTGTACATTGGATAGAAAAGGAAAGGAAGTGGGCCCCTTCCCCAAAATACTTCTGAGAGTTGAATGCATGGTTTCTATTAACTTACATGCATTCAGAAATACGCAATGAATAAAGAAAATGCTGAGCGCAATACAGTGGTGCTGTTAATGATTAAAAAGTAGGCCAACTTATATCACCCGGGAAAAGAAAAAAGGTAAAACAAAGGGAATTGATACAGTAGGGAGGATGGCAGTACAAAGAATGTTTAAACTATGTCTATTCCAAAAGTACGCACATGGTAAAGCATTACTCGCTACTGTTTTGATCAGTAGTGAATAGACCTTGAGCATTCACACGCACAAAGCTCTTTCTCTGATGGCAGCGGGTGTGCTGTAGCTAGGAGCTGTACCGCTTTGGCAGACACAGCTGCTGTGAACCCTTGAATCAAATCGAAACCAGTTGTATCACACTTCAAAGATGACTTAGTTGATGATAACTTCAGCACGTTTTGTTATCCCTTGTGTTGAATTCCATTTCTTTCCATACAGTTGCCTTAGCTCCCTCACCATCCTCTTTCCAGGGCAGTGACTACAATGTACTTAGAAATGACCAGCGATCCCTGCTGCCTTGTAAATCAGTAGCCACATCTTATGTAATAAGAGAGCATTTTCCGAGGACCTGGGGGACCTGCAGGCGCTAAGCGCTAGGGATCACGTCTGGGGCACAGGGTAAGCTGGTTGTCTAGATTCCCGTGTCTTTTAATGGTCTGAACTCAGGGCATTTGTGTCCCAAGCTCAGTCTGCGGTAACCTGCTGTTGTCAGTCCAGTGTCTGATGGATGCACCGTGTCAGTGGAGCAGGTCTTATTAATGTCGAAAGTGGGTTAGGCCTGTAGAGAACAATTGTATTTTTCCTCTTTGGAAAGCAGTGTTCTGGCTTGCTGGGAACAGGCAGTACTCTAGGCTCGGCTAGACCTATGCTAGGCTCTGCTTGTAGCTACGTTACTTATGCAACACCCTAATTCTGTGTGTGCGTTAAAATGCGATGTCTTTGTGCTTTGTAAGGACAACGATAAATAAGTGCCGTAGCTGCTGGCCACTTCCCCTGTCCCAAGAGGACGGAGAGCATTGTAGCCACCACAGCTAAACGGTATTGAGGAACTTTCTTCAGGGCTGTTTATTTTACAAACACAGTAAAACAGATTAGAAAATATTTTATGTGTAAATCTGGGGATAGATCTGAAAAAAAAAAAAAAAGAAGCTTAAGTGCTGCAATACTTGACTTTACTACACTTAACTTGGATTGAGAAATCCAATATGATGGAGATTCAAGCAAATTTTAGGATATGTCTGTGTTCAGCCCTTTTTCGTATGCTGTACTCAGATATCATTTTGCGATCTCCATTTAGGATGTGGAATTCAGAATCTTCTCCGGAAGAGAGACGCTTACAACCCTTCTGTCCAAGGGGAACAAGGACTTCTGTTTTCAAATACAGAGAGTGATGGTTTTCCCTCCACTAAAGGGCTGAGACTCTTCTCAGGCTTCTAGAGTATTCTCTAGGTTCAAATTCCTTTTCCAAAAGACCAAAATAAGTAAAAGGAACTGAGAGCCTCTGCTACCTAAACCAAACCATCTTTC
Source organism: Struthio camelus (assembly GCF_040807025.1). NCBI lineage: Eukaryota > Metazoa > Chordata > Aves > Struthioniformes > Struthionidae > Struthio > Struthio camelus. The sequence goes on along the minus strand of NC_090981.1, from coordinate 53,237,506 downwards.
AGAGGGCTGCTGAGCACCCTTATCGCCTGCATCTGAGACTAGCACGGGATGGGCTAGTTGAAGGTTACCTGACTGCGGAGGTGGTAGATCAGCATCTTCCAACAAAGGCATTCTTGTGTTTCTCGCCTGAAAAAAAAAGCAAAAAAGGCTGATGTGTCAGTCTAATGACAGAACTGTATTCAGGTCCTAGTGTAGCTGCTCGCTGCCTGAGTTATGTGGGAAAGCCCATCCTCTACTAATGGTGCTCCATGTGCTGGGCAGATAAACAGGGCTATTCATCTGTTTTGACAGAAAGGAGTATGAGTCATATGAGATTTAGCTTTTTCAAACACTTATATAAATGTCCCATTTGAAGAAATTTTCTACTGGGAATAGAATCAGGTGCTTGAACTGAATTTTTAGCCAGCACAGGCAGATAGCGGACGTTATTGCTCATATCTGTTTTCTAGAAAACCCCATCTGAAGGATGACCTGTTACTGCCAAAGCCAACATTGCTGAAGAAGTCTGCGTTAACATCAGGCAGGAAGATGCTTTCTTCAACCTGCTTTTTTCAGAACTGTGAAAAAGACAACACAGGGAAACAATTGGAATAGATTTTATTTTTCCTTCTGAATTGAAGTTTAACTCTTCCCGCAGTTGTTGCAGTGTATGCGTCCTTTTTATTGTTGTCAAGAATAGTACTGTTAGACTTGCTGTTTATGGATAGAGCATGTATTCTTTTCCACTGTTTAAGAAGTGCTGATCAGCTGCTGTCAGTCTGTGAGCTAAATAAAAAAAATCTGTCTTAATGATGTTTCCTGCCCAGTGGCTTTCATAATGCTGTGTTATGTGGTAATGATTTCCCTTTCACCAGGCCTAGAAATGGTCTTTTCAGAGCTGTTCCAATTATTGTTCAGTCTTGTTAACACCAGTCTTGTGCTGCAGGGCTGTGGGCTAGTATTGATACACCATGTTGTTGTTCTTAATTTTTGTCTGAAAGATTGAAGGAAGAGTTGAAAGTTGAGAGAAAAGACAGCCAGTGTCTTGATTACTCTGTAATTAGGAGACAACACCTGTTCTGATACTTTCTTAATCTTCCTCTGAAATGAGTTCAGGGTGTTTTGGTGTCTTTTTATTTCCTGCTTCCAATTTTTTATATTGTATTTCTCTTTATAAGGTTATCTGCTTGCTTTACTCATCCATAGTGTTCTGTTGAGCCAGATATTTATCTCATTTATGTACGTATAAATTGTCAGTACCTTCTTTAATCCATGGGAAACCCCTCTGGATTTATGCCAGTGTAACCAAAATTTGAATCTGAACTGGTGAGCTCATTGGTGTTACCGCTTATTTAGCGCAAATGAAATCAAATTTCAGTTTATTTGGTCACAATTGTGCACACTTATGTGTTGTATTTTAGAACTGTTATATTTACAGCAAATATTTTTCAAGAGAAAATGGTCTAATGAAAATCAGAGAACATCTCATTAAAATTCTTTTAATAAAAGCTGGAGAGTCTTTTCCTTTTTTCTTTTAAGCTATTTTTAAAATCCAAAATATCACCCATCTTATACCATTAAAAATGATTTTCAATTAGCATTTATTTTATTTTTAAATAGAAGGAAGTCTAGCACAGCTATAATAAAGTAAGGTGCTTACTTCCAGTGAATAATTTGTTGACTTTGTCTTTTACTTATATGTACATTTAGAATTTCCTAACAGAAATGTTGTAATTCAACACAAAGTTTAGACTAAAGGTGAAAGCCTATTCAAATAGGGGTTGTAGTTATGCGAGTGTCATAATTTCCCCTATTCTGGGTGGGAAAAGTTGGCTTGAGAAAGTGGTTTAAATTAAGGGTAAGGATATCTTCCCAAATTCTCATTTAATAATATGGCTGGATATTATGTCAGATGTCTAAGAAAGAATCTCTGAAAAATATGGAAGTATTCACTTGTAGGGACGTTGCTCTAAACTAGACAGGAAGTTAAAGCATGATTCAGTTGAGTCTATGAAAGTTTTCGTGGAACTGACACGGAACTTAAGAGAGTCATGCCCTGTTGGAGCAGCATCTAGAAGCTAGATGAGATGTTCAAGGGATCTAAAATCATCACTACAACCTGTCCTGGGGATTGATAGACCTCTCTTCGTTTGCAGTTAAAACAGTTAAAACTTCGTTTGCACTTCTATCTAGTAAACCTAGTGCAAAAGGATGTATCAAGTGGAATAACAAAAATGTATGTCATAGCCCTCAAAATAAAATGCCTGGGTTCATGTCACTGAACTGCAGGAGTCATCGTTACCTATTGTAACGCACAGTTCAGTAATGAAAAGCTTTCTCTAAGGCCTTTGCGAAGGAGGAGAAATTATTTGTCTAGTTAGTGCGCCTCAAATCACATGTTCAATTGGTAGCTCTCTAAAGCTACCTACCTAGAAATTTCACCAATATATGATAGTCTTGTCCCTTGGGTGCCTTAACCAGGACTGTGGTGAGGTGCCTTTTTCTTCTGAGTGTCTACAGCCTGGCTCCTCTCCTAAAACCAGTCTTCTACAGGGTTTGCTCTTCTAAAACACACCAGTTATCTTAGACTCTAATCTAATCCCTTGCAGTTTAGAGAGTGTAACAATGTTATTCATAATCTCAACTGTTAATATATCATTCAGATATATTTTACAGATATCATAAAAGTTTAAAAACAATATTCTAATAGTTGAGATCCCTAGGTGAAAAATTAGTCTAATTTCAGTTGACATGCAGCATATATATGTAAGTAGATTATACTTTTTTGCAGCATAACGTCTTTACAATTTGAAACAAAAGCAGTTTAGGCTTGTCCACAAGTTGGTTTTGCTACTTCAACTTTTTTGGCTCATAGTCGCTCAAACATTACTGAAATCTATGTTATTATGCTACATTGCCACAATCCACATCCAGTTATAATGAATACTTCCTGCATCTTTGGCAGTACCTTTAGCGGTAGGAGCCACCCCTGTATTGTATTAATTGAACCCAGAGCAGAAGTTTCCTCCCGAGTTGGATGGCAGAAGAGCCGTGTTCAAGATTGCAGTTTGGGATGTGAACTCCTAATACTCACTTCCGTCCATTTTGACGCCCACATCTTTTCAAATCTCACCCACAGCCAAACAGAGCATTGCAGAACCTGAAAAGGTGGGGATGGAAAAGATCAGCACTGGATCATCCAGAGGGGTCCAGAGGGGAATTTCTCAGTTCTTTCTGAAGTCTAGGATCACATAATCTTTTTGAAAAGAGCCCAGAAGCCTCCTGGTAAGTCTTGTCACAAGACAAGACTTGTGTGATTAAGACCACACAAAGCTCTATGTTCATTTATCATTTAACCCCTGGTCTGCTTATGTGCATGGCACACAGGCATCAATTTCTGATGCTTCTGGAATCAGCGGTGGCTGGTGGACACCCTCCACAGTCCCCTTGAGCTCCTCAGGACTCTGATCTCTGTCAATTTTTGCTATTTCCCAGATGTGTGATCCCTCCCTGTCCTTCAGTAAGAGCTGCAACGGACAGTATTCCTTTCAGGGAAGTACTCACACGGCAACAGCTTTTTGTTCTGCTAAATAGGACTGACCTGACTTCACGATAAGAAGGCAAAAACCTCTTTCTGTCCTACTATAACACGTGTAAGGAGATGTAAGGGTGACTTCACTGAAGAAAGGAGCTGAAGTAATTGAAAGTCATTGAGAATATTTGTTTTGAATTTCACAGTCAATGAAAATCTTTATTATTGTGTTAAACTGTCCTCATTTTTCTCTGTTTACTTTTAAAGTTCTTCGTATACTCACCATTTCTGTCATGTGTGACTGGCACAAACAAACCCATTTCAGTACCAAGAAATGAGCTTAATGTGTCTGGGCAGATAGAAAACATGAAAAAAGTGGAAACTGTATTACTTAATTTTCAACAGCACATTACCCTGCATTTTTCCTTCCAGCCCCTAGGCTGAAATGGTTCCAAACTGTTAACTCAAAATTAGGTACAAAAAAAGGGACTGGCTTTGGTTTAGGTTTTATTTCTAATTTTGCTTTCAGAGATAAGAGTAGATGGGCTATTTCCATTAAAAAAACCAAAAACTTCTATTATTTTCTATGCAGCTAATAAATTCATTTAAAAATTATGATGTATTATGATACATCGTATCTGCACTCACAGGAGTTAGATCTTGCATTTAGTTTGCAATGCGTTCAGTGCAGTTCTGGGTAGATGACAGTATCTTCCTAAACTGGAATCAGACATTTTTTTCCTAGTGAATTACTTTTTGGCCTTAACAGAAAAATCACTTAGAAAATCATTTGAAAAGTAGGTCATTTGATAAATAATGGCTGTATTTTTCAGATTATTGATTTGACTAATTTTTTCCCGGCATCCAGGTAGTTATCAATGTATCCACAGTGACAAGCTTTGACTAAATGAGGATTTAAGAATTTTTATCCTGTTCTTATTAGACCAAATATATTAATCAATATCTTTGAAAATACCATGTGAAGGAACGGAATGGAGAGAGAGATATGAATGGTACAAATATCCAGTAAATTCTAATCTGATATTTCAGAGCTAATTAACAGAGTCTGACTGATAGTGGGTAGAGAATGACTCTCGACCTGTACACCTGGTGAAGTAAGCTTTTTGTGCATTTAAGGTCTTTGGCCTGTGAGCCATTATTTTACTAGGAGTGTAGATTGTCTACTCTGAAAAAGCTGGAATACACTCATTGGGAATTCAGCTTCAGTAAATCATATCTCACATCCTTGATGAATGTGAACACTTCTCTTAATTTATAGTAATTTTAGGAAGCCATTAAGATTCTTTATATAACCAGAGAATTGAAACAGGAAGTGTCCATCGCGTAGAATCACATCACTCTGGAAAATAAAGATTTTACTAAAAGACTTTACTAAGGTTGTTTTTAGAGGAATAAGCAGACAGGTAAGAGACGAGACAGCAACAAAGACACACCGGACACAGAGTCACTGCTAGCCTAGACATGAAGAAAAAAAGACAGGGAGAGAGAGGAAGAAGCTATATTGCAAAATGCTACCTAAGCAAAGCATATCTGAGGTATTCTCCCCCCGTTGATGTCGGGTTTTTTTTCTGTTTAGGAAATAGGACTTTATAACTAAGGTGATTGTCAACTTCTCCTGCTAGCAGTAAAAACACTGAACTATGTGTTGAAGCTAGGTTCAAAAGGGGTAACCATGCAATTTTACTTGTTCTATTTTCTGTCATAACAAGTAAAAGTTATGCAAATTTAGACAAAATAGCTGACGACCACATCTAACCCCAGTGAAAGATGAATGGAATGTTTCCTATTGGCATTAGAGGAAACCAGCAGGATCTAATTCCGCAACATGCTGCACATCAAAGGGGGCAGAAGCAAAGGGTGAGAATGCTCCACACTCTGAGGGAATTGCTTTAAATCTTTCTGGATAGACACTCAAGAGCTTATGCCTTTGTATTTAATTTATATTCAGCTCCTCTCTGATTCTTACCAGCTCCTCTCTGGAAGGGAAGCGGGTGTGGAAGGAAATGTCTGAGGGCGCAGTTCCATTTCTGAGTGTTGCAGTTAGACCACATGGATGCATTTATTTACCTTAAAATGTCAGGAAAAAGTTCTTATCACAGTTAAACACTTGGGTTTAATAATCTAAACCTTCTGCAAACAGTTTGCTCAGCGTTAGATTTTTTTTCTCTAGGACTTTCTCAGTGGAGAATATTTTTCTTTAACTATGTACAAAAATCTAAATGAAAGTGCTTCATATTTAAGTCCAAGTCTAAAAACCTCATATGAAAACTATAAAAGGCAAGCAACCACAGGTCAACACAAGGGAAGAATTAGATTGAGGTACTTATGATATATGAACCATTAATATCGGGAAGAAATAGTAATTTTATCCATGTGGCTGAAGATGCAATATTATGCTAACATTAGGAATGATTCAGAGAACTCTTGATCATCTGGTAATTTGTTCATATTACTGGGAGGAAAAGGTAGGAGTTCACCTCTTATAAGGCAATATTTCATCTGAAATATGTTTCATCACACCGAACACCCAGACAAATGAGGCTGCCGTTTTCCTTTATAGAGACCTGACCTGACAACAAGGTGACCATGAGCCAGCAGTGTGCCCTTGTGGCCAAGAAGGCCAATGGTCTCCTGGGGTGCATTAGGCAGAGTGTTGCCAGCAGGTCGAGGGAGGTGATCCTGCCCCTCTCCTCAGCCCTTTTGGGAGGCCTCACCTGGAGTCCTGTGTCCAGTTCTGGGCTCCCCAGTCCAAGAGAGACATGGCACTCCTGGAGCAAGTCTAGTGAAAGGCCACAAAGATGATGAGGGGACTGGAGCATCTCTCCTATGAGGAAAGGTTGAGGGAGCCGGGACTCTTCAGCCTGGAGGAGAGAAGACTGAGGGGGATCTGATCAATGTGTACAAGTATCTGAAGGGAGGGTGTCAGGAGGATGGGGCCAGCCTCTTCTCCGTGGTGCCCAGCAATAGGACGAGAGGCAACGGGCACAAACTGAAAAACGGGAGGATCTATCTGAACATGAGGAAAAACAACTTTCCTGTGAGGGTGACTGAGCGCTGGCAGAGGTTGCCCAGAGAGGTAGTGGAGTTTCCTTCCCTGGAGATATTCCAAAGCTGCCTGGACACAATCCTGGGCAACGTGCTCTAGGTGAACCTGCTTTAGCGGGAGGGTGGACTAGATGCTCTCCAGCGGTTCTTTCCAACCATTCTACAGTTCTTAATGAGATAAAAGTGTAGAATAAATTGGATGCTGTTTTCAAATAATTAGTATTCAGAAAGATTATGCAAGTAATCAAATTTGTTTTCTAACCAAATTATACAGTACGAATAAAACACAATCACTTCTATCTCAAGCACAAATGTATTAGTGCTAATGAAAACTCCAGGGCAGCTTTTAACAATTTCATTATACACTACCTTGGCGCATAGTAGTTCAATTAATCTCTGCAGTGCCGCATTGCATTCTTAACTTTTTAGAAATAAGTTTCATTGAAAGAATTGTGCTTGCTCTGTAGTCTTTAGGTAGTTTAAACAGGAAAATAATATTATAAAACTCCAAATGGCTAAAAATATTTAGAATATCAACTTTCAAGTTTTGTTACGATACATTTCTGAAAAAGATTCTAGTTATGAGTGTGAACATGTCTGAAAGATCGTGAAAGACATAGGGGGATTATTTTATACTTTTTTTTATCATAGTCCAATCAAAATAACAGAATATTTAGCCTCAGCTTTGCATGAGAAATAAAACTTGTATAGGTAACACATATGCAGCGTTTGAGAGATATCACAAAAGAAGAAAATACTTTAAAAGTAACAAAAGAATTTTTTGTCAGTCATGTTTCTGATGAAGAAACATAGAGCTGATCATGTCCTGTATGAGCAAGAGCACATCAAATGCCATTCTTGACGAGGAATTCCTAGTCCAATATTCCAAATCCCTTTTCTTACCCTTTAGGGGTTTGCTTTTGCTTTCTCTGCTAGACAGATTCTAATATATGTTGGTGTGTGCTATCATCATCTTTATCCAGATGCTTTACTACTGCCATCACCACAGCAGTTTTGGAAGAGCCTTTTGGGGAAACAATCTTGTGTCTGTCATTTGGGGTACTACTACTGGGAAGATTTATTTTCCTGATATGATTGTGGGGTTTTTAAGGATTTTTGCAGTTTAGTGGGGCTTACCCATTTGTGTTTACCTGCAACTTCCCTATTCTATCATTATAGTGGGAGAAAATAAACATCATTTTTAGCTAGTCAAGCTAAATTCTTAAACTCTTTCAGGTTTCTTCTGTACAGCTTTCGAGATACCACTGATTTGTTCTAGCCGTTTCTTTCTCTAACGTCACCATTTTGTAGCCTCTTACCTGTTTTTGTTTGGAAGCTCTTTCACTACAGCGATCTTTTTGCCATCCATTGTGATGAATGAATGCTGCAAACAAAATATTCTTAGGCTTCTTATAGAACTTCCTTTACATTGTGGTTTATTAGCTCAAGAGTTCCTCTGCAATAGTGTTCCTGCCTGTACAGTGAACACCAGAGAGCCTTCAGGACTCCTGCTCCCTGTAATATTGCTGATCACCGAAAGGGATGCTGTGGTACTCTCACAGCCAAAATAAGGTTCAGCAAACAAGGCGCAGAAACACTGTATTCCTGTCCTTCCTCCCTCCCTCGCCATGGCATAGCCTATTAACGCTGTAGTGCCTTGTTTCTCAGTCTGCCACTGTGTGTATACGAAACTCATGAAAGAAATATCCAGAGGGTCCATTTCTTCGTTCTAATTAGTGTTGAGTTTCTGAGCACTTTTTCTTTTGTAAGTTACCACAGGTCTGGAGGGAAGGTCTTTCTGAGGACACTAAGCTGGTTAAAGGATAGGAAGTAAAGGACAGAGCTTAATGATCACTTTTCAGGATGGAGAAAAATCAGCACTTGGGGTCCCACAGGGATCAGCACTGAGACAGGTTTTATTCAATATTTTCATCAGTGACCTGGAGAAGAGAGTGCACAGGGAAGTCTGAATTTGTCCTTAAATAGTCTGGATTTTAGTCTTTCTGACTAAAGGTAGATGGACCTTCTGGTGGCCATGTGACATTTCTGATCAACACCTTGCATGATGTAGAAACCACTGAAGAGACTTGAATTTCTGTCACTCCAAGCTGCATAGCTTCCAACAGCTAAACCTCCTCAGATCATCTGACTGGCTATTCTGCCATGCTACTGTTTCACACAGTTTGCCCTGAGAAAAAAGAGATTGGAGCGATGGGCTCTGGTTGCTACCAGAGATTCAATATACCCAGTAGGAAAGAGGCTAAACCACTTGAAGGAGCTGAAAGCACATCCATCATATATTTTAATTTGTTTTGCATATATCTCTTACTGCTAAAGTATAACCAAACTTTCTGAGCACTAAAAGGTTGGACCATCTACCCAACCTGTCATCCAAGCTCACAAATTACTACAACTTTTAAATTTAATCTTCTATTCTTTACACCTCTCCTTTATCTGTCCAGTCGAAATTGTAAAAATTAAAGGGATTTCTAAGGAGACCCACTCAAGTACAGATCAATGACTGAAATCCACAGCTGCCTCCGAAAGTAAGTTTTGATGAGTGAATGTTGACTGGGTAGCTAAAATGTGTGCTGCAAATGAAAATTGTTACTGCTACATTAACAGAAAATTACATATGTAAATTAGCTTATTATTTTCTGTCATCAACATAAGACTAGAGTAATGAAGTGCTAGACCCACTGCTTATTTTTAAATATCCATGTTTTTTTAATGGCTCGACTTTGTACTATTGAAGTTATGTTACCATTTAAGAAATATTAACCAAACTGAGAGGAGTGTTAAATTTTAAACATATTTTGTAAATGTTATAATTTTTAATAATAGCCCTGTAAACAGACTCTAACTTTACAAATTATTTGCCACTGTCTTAAAAAAGAAAGGTCAGGAACAAACATGTTAGCATGAATAGAGTGATGAAGTCCTACAGTATTACAGGAGGTACTCTCACGTCTCATGACTTGTCACAGAAACAGAATAAAATATATATACGTTATTATGACAAATAAGAAGGATAAACAAGTTGTGGGTGTGCTTCTATTCTGTCAGAACAATTACCTCCAACTTTGAGATAGCCTGCTTCCCCAGAAAATGATTTCTTGTTGAAGCACAAGTCTTTCTGTACAATTTATTTTTTTTAATATAAGGAAAGAATGAGCTTAAGAGCTATAGTTTTTCATCCTTAATAAATAGCCAATATCTTCAACAGACATAGCAAGCAGCCTTTGAGCCTGTCCTCATACGTATTCCTAAGAACTGTTTAGCACAGACATGAAGTGAAACTCTATATTTCATTCACATGCAAATTTCTGTGTACAGATTTGGGCTTCACTTCTGCCACCCTTTTCTGCTCTCGTCCTCACTCTTGGTGTCTACTTTTTTGTTTGCTTGTTTGAGGCCTCATCTTTATAGTAAGAGTAACAATAATAATAAAACTGGAGCGAACACAGAATGAATCCAAACACCTATGAGAATCATTTAGCACAAGCGAGTGTGTATTGGCTTCGGTAGAACTGGTCACATGAGCAAACGTATAAAGTTAAGCGTATACTTCGGTGTAAGAGACAACACGTTGTTACGGTCCTTTCACAGAGGGAAAACAGACACAAAGAGCTTAACGTCCATATTCCTTGTTCTCCGTGGCAGACAGTGTCATAGGATAAAGGTGAATACAGAATTTGGCCCTTTGTAGCATGACTAAGATCAAGAAGTTACGTATAGGACTGAAGACCTATTTGTACCTTGCATTGCTGCCCACTTCCATGATCACAAGACCATTTTCCCCTTTATCCTGAATGGTACTTGAACCTCCAAACTTTTTTTTCTGCTCTGTTTTGATGGAGACATTGACTGAAGAGATATTGTCTCTTCAAACTCTGTTAAACCTAAGCTTTTATAACTGTGTGTGAGAAATGTTTAGGTATTCTGCAGCACTTTTTAAGCTGAATATGCTTTTGTGGGGACGAACACACAGTTCTCTCTGTCAATTGGTCTGTGGGAGTCATTGGAGATCTTTCTGTATAACTTGCAAGAATATCCCTAGAACCGGTAGACTTGCAGCCTACCAGAAGGGCAGGGGTTTTCCGGTGATATTTTTGTTTTCTTGGATAACAGCCAGGTGAAACGTTACAACAGGCAAAAGGTAATCTGCTAATCCAGCATTTAAGCAGTCCTTTTGATCTTTGAATATAGTAATTTAAAACAAATCTCTAAATTATTTAGATTATAAACAATGAAGAGATTTTTCTCTGAGGCATGACTGAGTGCTATGGGTTCCAAGCAAATTGCTAAACATTCTGCAGCTCTTTGCTCTTAGTGGTGGGATGTTCCAGCCTGATGGAACTGGCAGAGCTCCTGTAGAGAGAGGATGATGAGGACTGTTCAAAGCCATTCTCTATAGCAACACCTCAGCAAAAGTAAGGGTTTAACAAGCCAGAACTAGTAGCTTGTTATCTTCCAAATCTAATTCTTTCCACTATGAATTCATCCAGGACAACTCTTAGATCCACCTCCCCAAAACCTTGTTATCTATTTATCAGGGATATTTTTGTGTATGAAATGCAAATGCAGTGATTATTCGGTGTTCTTTATAAAGACATAATTAATCAGTATCAATGTTTACAGACACAGGTCTGACTCTTTTGGAGAGAATTCCTATTCTTTCCGAATTTAGTCAACATAGTTTCTAAATATGAATTATGCCTACCAAAAGGAATCCAAACAATCTTTATTAAACTCTATTTCAGAAGCTAAGCATTACGGGAAAAGTTAGCAGAAGAAAGGATATAGCTAACTCTTCAGTTCTCCCTTTAAACCTAGCCATTTATGAAAGAAACACCTCAACCAACCTTTCTCCCTGGCAGCAGTTTCTGAATGGCCCTGCCAAACTGACAGCATCAGCAGGAGAGAGGGAGCAGAAACATCCAAGGAAATTCAGGTGATGGGATCCCGTGTGCTGCTAAGGTTAGACTCTTTATGAATACATGATGTTTACATTCATGTATACATTTATATATTTATTAATACAATTATATTCTTAAAACACAATTTATTTCAGATCAGCCTACTTTTAAAGTGCTTGCTGAAAAGCAGTTACATGTATAGTTGTATTTTAGCAAAGTAAGGAACTTTATATATGACTAGGCAAAATGTTAAATCTAACTTCTTATTTGAAAATAAGTAAAAATCAGTCTTCCAAAATTTTGAGACTGGGTTTCTAATGGTACTGTTAATTATCAAATATTAAATACAACAGAGGAGGGAATCTAGTTGGCTGCCTGACAAGAGAATGCAGGTCTGCCTCAAAACGAGAGGTCTGTGGAGGAGCAGAGTTCCTCACAGACAAATTCTGGGAACTACGTGTTGATGGCTTCTTTCTCACTAAATCTGGAAGATATAACATTGCTGTTTCTAGTTTATAATTCTGCCATTCCTTGATTTGCCTTCATGTGATCCCTGCACCCACCAGGGTAACAAAGGGATGGAAAAACTCTTTTTTCAGCTTGTTATGCTTAACAATCTTTGCCAGAAGGTGGATGAGAAGATCTGCTGTCCCAGTTAGAGTCTGTATATAATCATAGTTTATCTGTAACAAAGCATTATCAGCACGACCCAGTGGGCCACTGAGGAGATCAACTGCCATCTCAGTTGCAGCCTCCTTACTTGAAAACACCTATGATCTCACACTTGACTGCAAAACTGCTAAATAAGCCCTTGCAAAGAATGCTTCCATTAAAGAACATTCCCTTTCCCCCTTCAACATAGTGAAATTAATCTCACTGCTATAAACAGAAATAATATAACCTGCTCTTTCAAGCCAGTAGAGATTTCTTTGATTTCAAGTTCCTTTATAGTTACTGCATCAAAACTATTCCAGTGTGATTGTATAATGTCTGGAAGGTATATGGGACAGACAGACAATGAAAAGGAGGTAGAAATTCAGTGTCATGAAATAAAAAACACGGTTAGGAACTTCTCTGCAGTACTGGCAATTTCATGTGTCAGTGTTAGTCAGGAATACTTTTTCTTCCATTTTCTTGTTCCTTTTCTTATCTAATTCAAATTAAGGGACATCTATTACTTTTTAAAATGTAGTTAGCAGTGATTGGGGCTGTATTGCACATTAAGTGTTGTGCTTTTATATCTGTAGCTGTTATTTGTAAGGTTTATATTGTCAGCTTTTCCACTGTAACTTTAAATACGTTGTTTTTATTGCCAATGTACTCAGTCACAGATTCCAATACATGGTATCTAATTCAAAACTCATTGAAGTTGATGGTAAAAACTCCTACTGACTGCAGTAGACTATAGACTGGAATATATCAGATGAAGGATAAATTGCAGTCCGGATGTCTGACTTGAAGTATTTGTCTGATTGTTGTCCCACTACCTACGAACTGATCAGTATTCAATTTTTTTGGTTGTCCCGTCTCCCATGACTGTTATAATCTCTCTTTTTTCTTTTAGGAACTCTGAATGGTAGCCGCCTTGCTATCTAAGCAAAGTACTCACAAGAGTTCTTCCGTTAAAACTTTATTCCAAAATGTTATTCTAGACTCGCCTCTCATGCTTTCTTTTCTCTCAGACCTGTCAGACTTAATTTCAAGTCTGAGGCCACAACCTATTTCCTTCTGTTTTGATCTTTTCTGCTGTTCCACATTTTAGGGCTCATTAAGCTGGCTGTGGGTGAGCAATGAAGGTCAAATTAATCCAAGCATATGTATGCAACTGTCCATGTTGGCTGTCTGCCTTTCAAGGATCAGGCACTTCTTAAAAATCGGTTACTAACAGTTGTGTCTTTTTTTGCGACCTTCAATCTGACATTTGTGAACACGGCTAATTTTCAGTCCACTCAGCTGTCAACCTCTACTGTTGTGATGCAGCAAAACTGTTATTTTTTAAGAACCGCATTAATTGAACAGGTAAGAGAAAAAGGATGAGAGAGCATAACCTTGATCAGCTAACTGAAATAAAAGGGCATTTTGCCTTAGTACAGCAAGGCAAAGGAAAATAACTAAAATTGATTACCCTGTTTATCACTGACTCAATTTGTTGGTTCCCTTGGCAACTAGCACTGAAGTAGATGAAGTTACTAGTAGCCTGAAGGAGATCAACATGTAACAGTTCCATCAGCTACATTAAGCATTTTTTGATGGTTGGAAGTACAGAGTGAAAAGTGCAGCTTTAGTGGAGGGATTAGATTGCTGACTCCAACTGTAGCTAGTGCAGCCTAATTATTTTTTGAAATATTTGTATCACGCTGTCAAAAGAGGGAGAATATTGCATTGCGGTACTGTATCATTCTCATTTGTTTTTTTGTTGCCTGATTAAGAGGGGAAGCAAAGTGAAGCTTAGTCAGTGTTTTGTGTGAGAAACCCCTAAGAAAAAATCCTCCCTCTAATGTTTCAGTGAGATGTGATAGTCTCTATTTCTACGTATTCTGCACTCTGATAGACATTTGAAGTTGTTGCATTTGAGTTGTGGTGTGATTCATTCTTTGTTGTGGAAAGGGCTCAGGAATCCTATGGAAGTCAGAAACGTTGCTCTGCAAGAATAGCAGTCTTCTTCTAGACCAGGCCGTTCACAAATCTGTTGGACAGGAATAAACACTGCACTTAATAGCTACAGGTTTCCAATGACAAAGATACGGATTTTCCACAGTCTTGGCAGCCTGTTTGGGCGTAGCTATCTTTCTTCATTTTATTTACGCTTCTGAATGCTATCCTCTTAGCTTACAGAAGGAATGGCTGGGAAATTATATTGTTTCTTCTGCTTATAGGACAATGGGTGTTGTTCCAGAGCTGTAACATAGGATTTCCTCAGAAATGCTTGTTCTCATGTGCTATATTTCACTGTCAGAGGTTTTCTCTTCTACCTGAGTCCCACACCTCGTTCGGGTCCTCATTTCTATTAACAGATTGATCCTTATAGGGGATGAGATCTGAAGCCTGTCATGCCAGAATTCACGTTTCTCTGTTCCTTGAAGTCAGCTCTTATGAAAAAGCAAATGATGGTGGAACCTTCTTGACCTGTTTCCAGACCGTTTTGGACAACTAGAGCATGAAAACCAGTGAACTGGGGAGCCAGACCCCGGCTCCTGGCAGCTATGTCTGTACTTTTGGGACCTGGGAAGCCTTCCTAGTTTCCAGACCTGGGCACATGCCCTGAGCATATTCTCATACCCCTTAGGGTAAAACCTGTCTGTGCACATTTCTCTCCACGTACATATACGTGCTCTGGTTTCTATGGAGAACATCTGGAAAATCTCTGACAGGAAACCTAGCATGTTCCCACAGTATACCTGATCTGGATCATCTCGGCCTGCCACAAAGTTTACTTAGGATGCACTCAGGCACATTTAAAATGACTCTTAATGACTCTTTTTTTGGGTTGTTTTATCTGAATTTTAAGTGAATGCACCTACCTGCTCCCTGGTACCAGCAACAAATATACAGATGCATAAAAAACTTCAGACCTTTTAAGGAGAAGGAGGTAATTATTTCTGAGAGGTTTTTGTATGGCTCTGACTTTTAGAGTATTTCCAGTTAATATATGTCAAGAGGACAGGATTTTTAAACAGCTAGTGGAAAGCATTTCTTTGCCTGTAAGAAACATATGCACTGCTGGCAGTAATATAGCAGCAACTGTAGTCATCCTTGGCAGACTCAGAATTTCTTGTTGTGTAGAAATGTTTTCTCTTAAAAGAAATTTCCTCTTCTGTTTCCATCTTCTGTTGAATATGGATCTGAATTTGTAGGCTCCATGAAGGGCTCTCCTGCCTACAGATTTTAAATCTGCTGCCTGAGGAGCTGCCTCCAATTAATAAAACTAGTAGAATAAAATCAAAGAATTAATACTAATTTTCTCTTTTGGTGCTTGTTTATTTTTTGACGTTTAAATGAATAAATTGCCTTGGAGCTTTTCTCTGCATTCAGTACTGAGTGCTTACATATCAACAGCTGCACACAGAGTAACCTTTTAAAACAGGGTTTTATTCAATTAAGCCATACGCTAGCAACAAATCCTAAGCTGCCCAATTGTGAATTGTCACAGTTCTGCAGTGCACTTTCTCTTGCTGAAATCTTATTTGCTTGGTTTTCTGCCATAGGGCATATGTCTGGAACAAACCAAATTCTCAACCTTAATGAGAAAGAAACTAAAAGACTCTGAAAGCCCATTTTGTTTGCTAGTTTGAGCTAATCAGAGAAATAAGCAACACCAGGAGTTGTGCCAGACAGAGCTCCAACAGGGGACAGGTACAGAGGACCTTTAAAGCCTGCTGGGATGCAGGTGCTGGATCTGGCCCATCAGGGAGCAATGTCCTAACAGACAGTGTGAAAGACCAAAATGGGTAAAGCCTCTTTGGTGCTGCGATATTAGGTCTGTCTACCCATTTTTCTTCTCAGCTTTCTTTTCAAGGTATCAAGAAAGAGAAATAAAGAAAGCAGAATATAGAAAAGAAATAATATAGTACTTTATGAAGTCTCTTTTCTCTGTGTTAAGAATCCCTTTTTGTCTCATTTCAGAATTTAATTTTCCCTTTCTCTGTTGCTGATAAAAGCAGAAGGAATGGTAGTCTGCACGAAATATATATAGCTTCAGCACTGTGAATTGAGGTTTCCTCCAATGCCATTAACAAAGCAGCAACAGAAGTTGATTCCTACCATAGAGGCAGTGTTAGATTTGTGACAAGAAATAGAAATAAGGTGAAGATGTAATGCTGCTGCTGCTTTCTTGGGTACCGTGGAAAAATATCAGCTCACTTTACTGGGAAAAAGATCTCACTTTTCTTCCTGCAGTGACAATTTTAAAGGTTTTGCTTCTTGTCTACATCCTACTGTGAAATCTTATCACCATTGCTTTCTCTCGGTGCCCCGTGCTGCATATAGGATATTGAGCTTCCCAGCTACCGCTCCTTCTAGACCAGGAAAATAAAACATATTTGCCTTCAGGTATTTGTTGTTTTTATTTAGCCCGATGGAAAGTGCAATGAAATCAGAAATGAATCATTCCTCCTCTGTTAGAATAAGTTATTTCCTTTCGTCTGAGAATGAGCTACATATGAAAAGCCTCTGTTGAACACATAATGGCATTCTGTTTAGTCAAAAAAAGATTAATGGCATTCAAACTAATTCAGCTGTTTGCCCCTAAGGATATTTGTGATCCTCTAGCTTTGAGAGGTTCTGAGAAAGAATCTAGTTAGTACTGCCACTGACTAATCAGAAATTTAGCTTGATATGTGTATTATTTTCCCAGTATACCTTGGACTGCATTCACAGAGCTGCCTGGAGTTTATGTTATATCGTTAGCAGTCTACTTCCAGGAAGACATCGTTGTGAAGCTACTAACTTTCATTGATTTCCTCAACATTTGAATAACCCATTCCTTCTTCTACCCTTGCTACATTAGCTCAGTTGTAGAAGTTATTTCATTACTTACAGTCTATTAAATGGTTTTACTGTTTATTTGTTCTTTCCTTGGTCTCTAGGTTGCTTAATGCAAGTCTGTTTAATGAGAAGTTCATTTGAAGTAACTTTTTTTCAAATTTGTATAATTTGGCATTACTTAGAACGAAGATGCTGATATCCTTCTAGCTAGTTTCCTAAGACAAAGAAGTTTAGTCAGGAGATTTTTGTGAAGTGTATCTTTTTTTTTTTAGGACTTTACTGCATAAAACTTTAAAGACAGGGGAATAATAATGTAATTGTCAATGCTATGGTTTTAATTGTGACTAAGCAGAGATTTGCTCTTACTGCTTAGGGAATAATAAAGTAGCTTCTCCAGATCTAAGAGCAGGTTACTGAACTATCAAAGTTTCTAGAAAGAATAATCCTCTTTCTTTTTCTGTTTCTTCTCTACCCTTTTCATAAAGTAACTTTTGCTTCTGAAGATGTTTCCAATGGAAAATAGCAAATTGAGAGAAGTAAGCTTTTGTTTGAGATGCAAGTCGAAAAAAGTGACAGTGACTGCTTTTCAGTGGATGCAGATTTAGAACATGCTTTTGTCTTTCGCAGCAATGAGATAAAACTCAGCGTTGTTTTTCTTTTGTAAAACACCAATCAACAGGTATCGTTACTGCAGACAAACCAGACATTAATGATTGGAAGACCTCAGCTGCAGACCTAAGTAAAGCTTAACAGTTAAATAGAATAATTGCATTATGTTCTGTTGTGCTAAATACTGAAAGAGCAAAGCTGACTTTTCATCCGATCAGGCCATAGCGATGTGCAAAGCTCAAGGTATGAGTACTTGGGAGACTGCTCAGGAGACTGCTGGTACAAAGGTAGATCAAGGAGTTTGCATTCAATTAACTCAGCTAAAATTTAGTCTAAATCTTAGCCAAAAATAGTTCTGGAAGGATTCTATTTAGTATTAGCAGGATCCTTAGTTCAAGACCTCAGTAGTAAAACAAGAGAGATGTAAACTGAGATTAGACATATCAATGACAAAATTCCTTCATGTTTTTAGAGGTTTTTCTCAGGGCTTTATCTGTTATCTTAGGTAATTTATCCAGGTCATGCTGTAGAAATACGAAGACATCTTGAACTTTATGAAGATTTATGGATTTGCTGTTCCATAGGTGCCACTAGAACCTTGCTTGTCCTCATGAGGTTTGCTGCCCACTTTTTAGATAAGTACTTGCTCTCAGAGGGCAGCAGGCTCCCCAGACTTCAGTGTCAGCACCTTCTGTAAAGCAGTGTGTTGTAGGAAGGGGTCAGCTCCTGATAAAGCTGGGTCATTTTTGACTGATCATTCATTTTCGCTAGGAGCAGACATGCTTCAACAGCTTGTTATTTACAATCCCAGTTTTAAAGAACATGCATTTCAAAACAGAAAAGGCTGTAGACCAAGAGCACAAGTTTAAGGAGTGAGAACAACAAGAAGGCGTTTGTAGCCCCTGACAATATCTGACAGAGTTAAATGTCATACAGGCTAGTGGGAAGACAGAAAGGAGGGTATTTCTTCACAAAACAGGTAGGAAACCTCTGCTTCAGGTGTGAAACAGGTAGGAAACAGGCAGGTTGCCTTTGCTGGGGAACGAGTGAGAAAATAGGTACCTGTGTGCAACTCTGTGGGAGTTCATAGTGTTCTTCGACCGCTGAAGGTGCTTCTCATTCCTTTGGAAAAAAAGTGTGTCCAGCAGATGCAAGGGGGTTTGCAGTGATCGGTTCATAGCATTTCTGTAAGCAAACACTGTTTGTTTGGGTTGTCTGCTCTGTCAACCTGTTGGAAATCTTGTATAATCCATTAGAGAACAAGCGAAAGAACAGGCACGAGACAAACATATTGCCATAAGCCATACATACATAAATCTGCAACCTTCGTAAGGTGAACAACAAGAAGAAAGAAATGAGGTTTAAACTAAGGGGAAATACCAGTGAATACCAAAAGAGTAAATAAAAGAAAAATCTCTGTCTCTGACTGTAAAATGTTGCTTCTTTCTAAGAAACTGATTTGTTTTGTATTATCCATCGTAGTCCCTCCTACTAAAAGAATATGAAAAATGTTAAATAGATATACCTAAAAACATGGACGGACAGGTGAATCTGGTGGAAGAAAAATTGTTAGAAAAAGGAAAATGGCCAGCTTGTGCTGAGCTTTGGTAATTCATCTCTCCAGATGTCATTTTGTCCTCTCAACTATCGTTTCATTCTTGCATGCTGTCGTTTTGTTGCTGTGATGGTACATTGCCACAAAGCAGCCAATGAAGTAGCTCATTTTGCTAATTCTGAATAATGTCTTGTGTATTCTAGAATCAATTGCATCAACGCTTCAAAATACATAGAGAGCTGTATCAGCTTAGATACTCTGTTGCTATTATTTCCCCATCTGGTCCATTATCTCTAAAAAAAGGTATGATCTTGTTACCTGTAACGTTTTATAAAAAATTGAAGTTAAAAGTTTTCAGTTAAAAGGTGGGGAGGAAAGTTGACAGGGTAGCATAATAGAGACTTCTCAAAAATATTTGAACTAGAAAAATTAATAGTTAGTCTCCTAATTTTTTTATTCCAGCACCACTGAACCAGCCATGTCAGGCCAGCATTAAAGTCATTCTTAGATACCAATGTAGCTATCTTAACAAATATTTCAGAAAGGGACTTTACACGTACTGGTGCTCCACAGTCCTGAAGAGGCTTCCACACACTCTTTGTGTGCAATGAATTATTTGATTTCACTGGGATTATTTTGGTACGTAACTTTAATCATGTGTGTACATGAAAGCAGTGGCTGGGTCTTGCTTTATGTAAAGCTGATGAACTATTAATGTTCTCTCTACTAGCGTCACTCAGGAGAAATGTGTGAAGAAGCTCCGTGCTACAGTCTCTTTTTTTGAAAAGTCATTGAGAAATCCACTTCCGAAAGGAGACAGTATCTGTATATTCGGGGTTCTTGAGGAAGAGACTGATAAAGGTCCTGTCATGTATTTTCATCACAGTTACAGGTATCAGCAGTGATTTGCATTTCAGATTGTTCTTCTATTCTGTTTCATGTCGACAGGAGACTGTCTCTTCTACTGCAGGCCCGGCACTCAGGGCACCCCCCTCACTGTGCAAATTCAACAGTCCGTCGCAGGGCTCTTTTCACAGGGATTCAGGATTCTCTCTTTGCCTCTTTAGCTCTCTTTTACTGAAGTATTATTTTGTTTATTACTTCAGCTGCACAGAACTCAGTGCCATGTTTTTGCTGGGACAAAACCCGCAGAATTGATTTTTGGGAGCATCATTCTTTGAAAGGCAAACTTGAGCCTTTCTGAGCGTTTCTAAATGTTTGCTTTAGCGCTCTCCGAAGGTTAGTCATCGTCAGGGTATTCCTAGCTGAACACTCAGAAAGTGAGAGGCACGTTAGTGTTAATTTTTAAAATGCAGGTCCATACCTATGTAACTCCTGGGGGAAAGATTGTTTCTGTTTTTCCATTGACTTCACCAGCTTTGCTGCCTTCAGGTTATTAAAAGATTTTTATTTTCAAGTGTGTTGGTCTCCCACAGAAAAGGCTTCAGGCTTGGCCTTATGAACATCTGATATATTGCTTTGATGATAGCCATGCTTTCAAACAGGAAGGGCAAACCTGTTACATTCTGTATCTGGCAATTTGCACACATTTTTTGGAGCATGTATGGACATGCCCATGCAATTAATAATTGCGTTAATAATATCCATCGATAATACTAACTACCTAGGCCATTTATTTCAGAGATTCTATCAAGTCACTTTTAAAAGGTGTTGTTCGCATTTTATATTGTCATTTTATTCTCCACTAGCGTGTCTCTGTTTGTATTGCTGTTCATCACATGCAAAATTAGGCTGTTTTTTTTCAGGAAGCTCTTGATAAATTGTGGTCCTACTTAGCTTCCAGTCAGCTGTTCAAGTACTGTCTGTAGGGTCTTCACAGTTGTCTGTTGTCCCACAGATGAGGTCGATGGCTTTTGGCCAGTTCAGATCCCCCCAGTATGAATGAAGGAATTGACTTGATTAGTCCTGCAACAGTTCCCTTGACTTTTCACATGCAAGAATTACGTTTGCCTAGTACCTCTTCCTGCTGCTGTACAAAACAAAGTAGCTTTCTTTACTTTAGTATTTTACACCTCCAGGGGTAAGTCTTTGGCAGGAAATTAGGATTCCCTCATACAGTAAACTAAAGCGCCTGAATCTAAAATGAAACAAAATGTTAAGGTATGTCTTCATGTCACAATGCGATGCCTTGCACAGCAGGCAATGTTAGCTCAGGCAGAGAGCTCTATTCCTGTTTTCGTACTGTTTCCAGCTCATTCAGAGCTAGATGAAGTATCTGCATGTTGTGCAGCAACCTTTTTTTAAGCCTTATTTTCTTATAAAAAGTGCCACTGGTAATGAAAAGTGGGGTATAGTGTTTGTGATAACTCCCTCATTTATCAAGAAAAATGATGAAGAGGAAAGATTATCAAGAAAATTGATGGGGAGGAGAAGAAAAGGGAAAGAAACAATATTTGAGAACCTAGAACTAAACTTCATTCCTGTTTATGAACAGAGCCTATTATTTCCGTATTATGTTCCCAAAGTGCAAGTAAAAGAACTTGGAAACTGACTTGTAATTATTATTTGTTGGAAACTGACTTGTATTATTATTTGTATTGCTTTTTTAAATCACATCAGTCATAGTCTGAAATGCTGTTGTGTCTACAGGAGACACAACAGGCCCGAAGCATCTCCTCTGTGAATCGGAAGGAGCTGATGAAGAGATGAAGTATGGGTAAGCCACATCTTGGAGCGGATCAGCTGGTGGTTGTACAAAGAGGTAGAGTTTACAAATACTTGCTGAGAAACTTCTGAAATAGCCTGGATAGTCAGATGAGCATGTGGAGGATTACGTAAACTTCTGAAATATTATCGATTCCCCAATTATTAAGTAATAAATGCTAATCATTAATAAGTAGTGCCTCCACCACTGCAGTGACAAGTTTATATAAATATTTTTGGATTAACTCCCTGATTATCAAATAATAAATACTAAGTATTAAGAAATAGTTCTTCCATAACTAAAGTGACAAGTTAATATAAATATTTTAGGTTAATTTTCAGAAGTTTAATAGAATAGAGAACTTGGGTCTAAAAAATGTATGTTCATAGATGTTCTGACCACTTGCCATTCAGTTGTAAGCACTAAACTGGGCTCTGGGAAATCTACAGTTTTCCAAAAACACAGATGTATTTTAAGGTTAGGTTTATCCCACTCCTAAGCAAGCTGTACAAGTCTGTCATTTCTTTCTGCCATCCATTTTTAAGTTGTATTTTAGCTGCTAGTATAAGTGTCTGGCATCCAAGATTCTGGCTGGCATCTAGAGATGAGGGAATGCAGGTATTTAGGGAATGAAGCATTTCACACCCTTATCCCTATATTAATTGCATCAGAACCTTACGGCACTAGGGATACCATCCAGTCTTTTTCCATTTTACGTTACATCTTCTGTTTTCCTTAGTTTTCTATTATACACATGTCTGCAACTCTGAACCATATGGTTATGGAAACAGCAATGCTAAAGGAAAAGGAAAGTCATACTTCAATATGTCACTGCTAAGTTTCTGTTGTGATACAGAATCTCATAAAATTAGCTGGACATCCTTCCCAAGCCCTATGCAGTTTTGGAAGAAGTATAAAATAGTCATTACTTTCCATTTGATTTATCCTAGAGATATTTTACATTAGAAAACAGTATCTGCATGCACTCCTTCTGGCCCCATCAGTTAAATCTGTCCTTGGAAACCCAGGTTCAAGTTTGTGCTTTACCTGTTACGTGTAAGACCTGGGTCTCCTTCCCCACCAGTGCTCCTGGGGAAACGGAGGGGAATAAAATGAACCTCTTGGTATGACTGTGAGATTGTAATTGGGCTTGAAACCAGATGTCTGATTACTGGAAGACTTTGCCCAGGTTTGCCAAGGGTGTAGCTGCCCACAGTCTATTATTGCGGCAATTGTGTAACCAGCTGAAGGCTGGTCAAGGAGATTGACCTGCACTTTGCGGCAAATGCAAGATATACTATGGGATTGTACTGCTTGCTTTTTCCTGCTCCGTGTATCTCTGCATGGAGGAAAGCTCCATATTCTCTAGAGCCTGGTTTCTGCTCCGCTGTCGCAGTCACTCTTTTGATCACTCCTCTGTAGTCTTGACGCTGCTGCTACCCCTTCTACCCTGATTCCGCTCCTGCCTCGGCACCTCAGCCCCGGGCTCTGACCCTGCCTCCTGCCTGCATGGGACTTGCTGCTCATTCTGTTCCTGTTACCTGGCTTGCTAAAACCTGGTTCATGATCCTGCTGGATTCTGCTGGATCTAGCCCTGACGCCTGTCAAGATGTCTGTCTTTCAAAACATCTTTCTCTTGATCTCTGGTTAGCCATGTTCTTGTCTGAAGCTTCCCTTAGTGTTTTTCTGATCTCTGCTTGTCCTGATGAAAGAATCTGGTTCTTGTCTCCACCTGTGAGAACAGAGAAACCCCTTCATATGAACCTGTATTTCTCTCGGTATTTCACAGTAGAAAGTTATTTCAGTTTAGAATCCTTGACTGACTCCACCAGGAGCCCACAGCCTTGATGAGGCTGATATTTTAGCATGCAAATTGATCTCATCAGACCTGTAGTCAAGTGGTACCGATTAATTGTGAGAGGAGACCCAAAGTCCCCTCTCATCACGTTTCAGAGTGAAGTTATGTCGGACCACGATTAATTCTGTGCTGAAAGCAAGATGGGGCACTGACTATGGGTAACGTGGATTGTGTCTGTGGCTCATAAATGTCAGCTGCTATTAAAAGTATCTCTTTGAAGCTGCATATTTCCTTGAGTTTATTTTCATATTTGTTTTCATGAGGATGAAGTACCACAATAGCTTTCATAGAAAGAAAGAGTGGCCATAACAAACGATTTTTTTGGTCTACTCTCAATTTATGCTCCATTGACAGCTGAAGAATAAGCTGGTGAAGAAGTTTAGAGTTAAATAGCATTCCATTGTAACATCACAGTTTTTCATAACTTTGATTAGGTGGAAAACTACTGCTTATGAGATCCATCCTGTCAGCGCACAAGCTGGATTTGGAGTCTCATCACAAGAAATTCTCATATTGCATGAACAAGGTAACCTTAAATGAACCGATATTTGCAAAGTATTATGAAGGTCAGAGTCTGCTCTAGCTGGTAGTCCTTTTATCGACTATTTGATTATTCTTTTACTCTTGTTTACCGAGGCACCAAGTCAAAGCTGTATACCTCTGCCACAGTAGATGAAGCAGAGGAACATACTGTACTAATAAATAGTAATGTCTGAGTTGCAGACAATGCTGTAATGTTTCAGGAGAAAAAAAAAAAGCTACAGACAAATCTTCTGTGTAGTTTCAGGTAGGAATTAATTGATACTTATATTTCTTCACTTTCAACAATCATCATATATAACTGTGTATCTAGTTGTTGGCTATAGAAAATATAGTAAAGATTAAGCTTTTTTCTGCAGTTCTGAAAGGAGCTAAGTTTCAAAAACAGACCTGTCAGTTTCCTAGACACAGATAAAAGGTATTTCAATAATGCATTGAATAACGTTTTTTATAACTGAGGCAGGTTTTGCAGAAGTTCTGCTGTTGTTAGCTTCTGGTGGTAACTGCAAGTTATAATGCTGGATATCAGTCAACTCTCTCGCTCTACTCTTTTTCTCTTCATCTCTTCATGTTCTTTGCTTTGTAGAATTAAGAGAGGCAGCAGTATGAGCAGCAGTAAATTATTTACAGGAGCCTTGTTTTGTCTGAGCAGTAGTCAGAACAAGGCGTAGTGCGGCAAGAGCTGAAGAGAGGTGTCTGAATAAGCTGCTATAACATCTCACCAAGCCCTGCTTGCTCTGACGCAGTTCGAGAGATACAAAAAATCATCATCCACTTCCCAGGCCTCAGGGTTTGGACTCAGGAACACATAATTGCATGTAAAATTGCTGTGTGACATCTGTTGCAAAGTAAATGTGCAGGTGTGTTCTCTAGCTTCTTGGCAACTTTTTTCATTAAGGGTAAGCTGTCTCATTGTACTTCATCTTTTTCATAAGAGAAACTGCTTTTTTAAGGGATACTTTCAGTCACAGGCAATTTGCCTGTATGTTGAAACTTTTTGTGTAACTTCTTAATGCTATTTCTGTCAATATCACAGTAAGAAACTGGGAATTATCCTTTATGAAAAAGCATATCCTCTGAATGAATTTGTTGCGTGATACAGATCGCAAGTGGATAGCAAATTCAGAATGTCTTTAGAGGCAGTAGGCAGCTCAAAAGGAAGACTGGCTGCCCCTTTTTAATTCATTCTTTGCCTCTATTTCACAAGCTTTCCCCTAAACTATTTCTTAATGACTTTTTTAAAGTCATAATGTATCCATGGAGTATCATGGTGTGTATTTTGTACTTCTCTCCTAGTTAAGATGCAATGCACTACTTCTGCACTCCTCAAGACTGTCATGAAAAGTTAATATTGAAACTCCTTTAGAGATAGACTATAAATGTGAGTGTAGAGTTGGAATTGCAAATCAGTTATCATTGGATTTCTAAACTGATTTAGAAATCAGTTACAGAAAAACACCCTGAAACTAGAGGTAAACGACTCAAAAAAGCTAGTAAAAGCTGTACTATAAAGTCAGACTGTAGAATTCAGAAATAGTTTTATATAATAAGAAACTAAATTGTGGCTTTAGCATAAGTATATCCATTTTGCCTCAGCATATCACATTCATGTCTAGTTTTTCCCATTTCCTCCAAAGCAATGCATAGATAAGCCATGCGCAGTTTGCACACTTAACAAATCTGGCAAACAAAACTTTCATCTCATTTGACCAGGCACAAACGTAGATATCAGAATTTAAGCTCTCATTTGTGCTACTCCAAAACCATGAAATTGTACATCAGATCTATTGTTGTGTATCTAATCATGTTTTAATTAACTCCTGGGAGCCTAGAATACATCAAATAAAAGAACACATGGAATGAAATATAAATTATACAAATAAAAATGCAACACTTAAGATGCTGGAAGATTTTTCCACCAAAGTCTAGGGAATCGCTCCTTCCATCCCAACTATTGTGCAAATGTATTTTGTACTTACGTTTTGAACACAAAATCCAGAAAGGAGAACTCTATTACTGTTTTCTATGGAAGTGAAGGAAATCTACATTGCCGCTCTTGATTTGATTTAGGCATCTTTGAAACATTACTGATAAGTAGTTTTGATGGAACAATCCACTGTTGAGATGAGAGACCCTGATAAGAAAGGAAGTTAACAAGACATTCCAGTACATTAAAACCAGCCTTTGAAATGTAATACGTAACCCCAAGGCAAAGCTGTTCTATTTTCCTGTCTGAATCTCCCACTTGATAATTTCACAAAACTTACGAATGCTGAGAAGAGTTTGCAGTCCGACATCGCATCTCACTGTGTTTGTGTGTGCCCATTTGAGGTGGCACTTCATTGTCCCTTCCTCCTTCCAAACATCATTGGGGCTCCATTGCCAGAGTCCTTGTTCCCCACTCCTCTGCTGGGAAGCTCATCTCCAAAAAGTGCAGCTTTTAACAGCTAGGAAATGCCCTAAACTGGGTGGCAGAGAAAGCCATCTTAGGTAATTCTCGCTATTGCAAAATCATCTTATGTAGATGTTTCCAGGAAGGGGAACTGAGAGGGAGAAATTGCAGTGGTTTGAAGAGTGCTCTGTGGAAAACTCAGCTGCTCGTGGTCCAAATGCAATCTATTTTTTCTTTTCACTAGGATTGTTTTAATTCTTGTGCTGTTGTGGAGATCTGCAAGTAGAAACAAAAATTTGTAGTGTGATTCCCAAAAACTAAATTTTTACTGCTTCCCAAATTCTTTCACAGTCTATTTTTGTCTTTGCCTGGCTTGCCACTTCCGTCATTTTACCTAGCGAAAAGGAAAATTCAATAATGAAAATTTGGTTCTACTGTAGCTGCTGATATTCAAGGGCCAGCCTTTTAGAAAAGGCTGGTTGTCTGTCACTCCTGCACATTTTTACCTCTCTCTCACTGTTACACTTGCAAGAATGGCACAGCTAACAGATTTCTGCTATGGTGCCAGTGTTTAAATAAGCAATATTTTCCAACATATGACTCAGCTAATTTATGTATTTGAGTCTGTTTTGATTCCATATGTTGCAGCAAATGGACATGTGCAGTATAAAGAAAGATGTGCTACATTCTGTTATTTCACTAGAACGTGTACATTTCTCTGCTTGAGGTCACTTAGAGTTTTACCATTGATTTGAGTGAGAGTAACATTAGGACTTCTACATTATAATGCTGCATTTACAAGGCCAAAGAAACAGCAGTTCAGAGGCAAGAAACAAATCAGAGCAGAGAGCTAGTTCTGCCTCATCTCTAATACATTACTTCTAGACAGTTTTAAAATGTAATCATACAATATCTCCTCCATCCTATCTCCTGCACCCAAAAGAAAGCTCTTAATATCTCTGGGGTTTGCACAGAAGCATTTCCAAACTTTTATCTTTTTGCTCCAGCTCTTCACCTATTCAAACTTATGTTTGGAATACGATGCAAATTTTAAAGGGATAAAATTTCTCAGAACGAAAAGCACAAGAGCACTCTGCTGAGCAGGGGATTCCAAATTATCTTGGCTGTTTCATTTTTCTTCCAAAATTTTTCTTTCTTCATGTCCTACTTCTCGGTCTTTTTCATTACTGTAGTCAAAATGGGGCCTTTCCAGTTCCTGTGTGTACAGGATCTCGCCAAAAGTGTGAGTTGCTAAATATTTGATAAAATGAGAAATCCAACTACTGCAATGAAGATACGCTCTAAATGTCAGTGATTGCAGGGCATTAAGCTTTCTTCATCCACCTCACCAGCCTTCGCATGTTTATTTCACTTTTATCTGTAATTCTTTCTTAAACATGCCTTGTAAAAGTTTGGGGAGGAAATGATGAGTTTTGACTTCACATTTAGAGAATACTGGAAACTTTTTCTTTTTTTGGGGGGCTGTATCACTGGAGATTCACGAGCCTGCTTGTTTCACTTTTCCTACACATCAGTATTTTAGGCACAGTGTAAAATCTAGACTGGACCACAGACTGATGACATCACGCATTGCAAGGAAATGAAACAAGTCTTGTTCAATATATTCATCGATGACCTGGATGAAGGGACAGAGTGCACCCTCAGCAAGTTTGCTGATGATACTAAACTGGGAGGAGTGCCTGACGCACCAGAAGGCTGTGCTGCCCTTCAGAGGGACCTGGACAGGCTGGAGAGCTGGGCGGAGAGGAACCTCCTGAAGTTCAACAAAGGCAAGTGCAGGGTCCTGCAGTTAGGCAGGAATAATCCCCTGCACCAGTACAGGCTGGGGGTTGACCTGCTGGAAAGCAGCTCTGCAGAGAAGGACCTGGGAATCCTGGTGGACAACAAGTTAAGCATGAGCCAGCAGTGTGCCCCTGTGGCCAAGAAGGCCAATGGGATCCTGGGCTGCATTAGGCAGAGTGTTGCCAGCAGGTGGAGGGAGGTGATCCTGCCCCTCTCCTCAGCCCTGGGGAGGCCTCACCTGGAGTACTGTGTCCAGTGCTGGGCTCCCCAGTACAAGAGAGACATGGCACTATTGGAGAGAGTCCAGCGGAGGGCTACCAAGATGATTAGAGGGCTGGAGCACCTCTCCTAGGAAGAAAGACTGCAAGAGCTGGGCCTGTTCAGCCTGGAGAAGAGAAGATTGAGAGGCAATCTGATCACTGTGTACAAGTATCTGAAGGGGGAGTGTCAAGAGGATGAGGCCAGCCTCTTCTCCGTGGTGCCCAGCAACAGGACAAGAGGCAATGGGCACAAACTGAACCACAGGAAGTTCATTCTGAACCTGAGGAAAAACTTCTTGACTGTGAGGGTGACTGAGCATTGGACCAGGTTGCCCAGAGAGGTAGTGGAGTCTCCTTTGCTGGAGATATTCAAAACCCGTCTGGATGTGATCCTGGGCAATATGCTCTAGAGGTCCCTGCTTGAGCAGGGAGGTTGGACTAGATGATCTCCAGAGGTCCCTTCCAACCTAAACGATTCTGTGATTCTGTGAAATTTGATTACGAGGGAAACAATTTTCATTTAGCCCTTTTCTACAAATGAAAGTGGTACTTCCTGAGGAAGATCTGGAAAGCTGTCTTGTCTAATGAAATGACAGTGGAAAAAACAGTTTTGGTAAGATACAGCTTTGTCGGTTAATCAGTTATGGTTTTCCCTCCCTCCCTTCCACATTAAAGCTATGCTTGTCAGTGTTCTGGGCCAGTTAATAAATGAAGATCTGGCTTGATTTTCTTACACTGCCTAGTGTTTTTTACTATTCCAAGGAGTTTTTGCCAGTTATATAGAACATTCTACATAGCTACATTGGGTCTTATACGGTATAAATTGCTAATATTACTAAATTGCAATAAGATTTTGGAGAAAATGTGTAATACTTTATTAATTTTTACCACTCTGTTTCCTTATACAGAATAGAGACTCTTATCCTTCTTTATTAAATAAAGTTTCCTTTTTTTCTGACTATACATCATCCTTCTCAATGTATTAGCTCCAACTCCTAACAGTAAAGGTTTTTGGATCAGAAAACAAAATGCTTGCTTTTGAAAGTGTTAAGAAAAAAACATTTAGAAATGTTCAAGAAGTTTTTTTGAAAGTGGCCTTTTCCCACAGAATATTTTGGTTTAGATGAATCAACATTTCCAACGAAAACATGTTTCACCAAAAAAAAAAATTCCAACTAGCCATCTGTATTCACTGCTGCCAATTATAAGGTCTTAAAAAGTCATTTATCAAACCTCAGAACATCTTTAGAGATTTAGTACATCTGGGATTCATTTCATTTGCTTTCTGGTGTATATGGGTCAGATTGTTAAGCTTTTCTCCTTTATCACAAGGATGATAAACTTTTGAAAAAACGCAAAAGCAAATCCTGAGATTCTTACCCTAAGAAATATAATATTGCAAGTCTTGTGATAACAAGTGCATAACTTACTGTTAATGAAACATACCCAGTGGATGAATCTGTGACTAAATTACTAAGTTCCTAATTTCCTAGCAATCAGTCAAAGCAGCAGGCAATGGTAGACTGAAGTCTGTTCTAACAAGTTGTGAATTGTACTGGTTTGTAGCTAGCCTTGCCGTATGCCTGTACGCAGTCGTGAACGCATATTTTTACTGAAAGTCATGATATCAGAAAGGTCTGGAGCCTATCTATCTGCAGTGCTGTTAAGAGTCCCCAGCTCCCTGTTGAGTTTCCGCTCACCTACAGAGCTCCCTTTTCTCCACTCTGAGAGGCCGATCGCCTCCTTCCGCCGCAGCCTGGGCAGCAGTCGGGGCCATGCGCAAAGAAGGCAGTTTTGCAATGGGTCCTCTTGGGGCTGGAGGAAGGGCCAGAGGGAGCCACGCGTATTAGCATCTCATATACTGATCTGAGATCAACAAAACTGCCCTCTGTGCTCCTGCAGCATCGCTCTGCGCTCAGCCCGGGGCCAAGGCAGAGAGGAGCAGGGCTCCTGGGACCGCCAGCGGCACGGGAGACACCCCGGGGTCAGAGCCAGGATGGGGCAAAATCAATGGAGGAGCACAGCGGGGTCAGGGGCTGAAAGATAGAATTAATATAAAAAAAAAATTGTTTGGTGGGCAGAATTCATTATAAGCAGAAATGAAAACGTGAGGGTTGAGGGAAGAAAGGGAATGCCTCAAGTGATTTGAATCACCTCTATTAATATCACTAATACTTATATTAATGATAACTAAGAATAATATTGCAAATATTGGCAGAGTTACTCATCTGTTTGAGATGAAAATGGAGAAAAAAAATGCACTCTAGGGAAGTTTAAATTTGAAAAACAAACCAAAATACTAAATGTAATCCAAATACCTCATGCTCTGGGGACGTGTCATGGTTCTGGGGGGCTTACGTGCTTTGTTTTGTTGCATTTTATTTGACCTGTGGTTTTTATCTTTGGAGATATGCAGCACAGTAACTCTGCTAGTGTTCTGCGTCAGAGATCTAGTTAGAGTAATAAATTATTTGATTTAGCTCTCGACTGTGACTAATGTTCTATGATCGCTTTTGAGATGTCTATCCTGTAAGCAACTGATGAGGATATAGGCATAGCCAAATATATTTGCCATCAGTAAAAACCCTGACTACACTCACCTAAAAGGAGAAATAAAAAGGAGCAGATTCAATACGCAACCTCTCAATTTCTCTCTCCTATCTGTGATATGGCCTATTGATATATCATACTTGTCATGGAAGAATATTGTCATTACTATCAGGATTATTTTGAGAATGATAGAACTATGGAAACAAATAAACTCTTCTCTCTGCATTTTAAAAAGATTTTTAAGTAATTGGAGCTGTTGAGAGTTTTGTTTGGTAAGAAATATACGCTTATTGCAAGGTCTTGAGGACTGTATAGTTGCAAAAGGCAATAGCATTTTGTCCCTGAATCCTGAATTAACAGAAAACAGAGTTTACCAGATAACAACTGTTCTGTAAGTTAGTAGCATATTCTGCCCTGTAAGACAGTGGTGTAATTGAAATCACTTGAATATATGTGAAACCCCTTGAATATATCGAATATATGTCCGGCCCTACTCTTTAAGTCTGCACAAGCAGAACTTTCTGAGCTGCTTGCGTTCTGCTCAGCTCCCTCGAGGTTACGGCTGCCCCGTCCTGCCGGCTCATGTGGGTGGTGCTGAGATTACAGAACATAAGGTTCAGTAATGGTTTCTCTGAAGAAAACTGCCATTTTAAGATGCAGCCAGATAACAGAATTCTGGCTCACAAAACACTTTGCCAGCTGAGTGAAAAGGATGCCAGGTGGTTTAATATAAGAAAATTAATGATATTTTTCTAATTCTGTTATTAATTCTAGACATATCAGACATATCAGCAGAGCTCTGGGCTTCGTTTTGGTAAGTACTGTCCAAACACATGCTGAGAGGGCTCCTGCTCCAAAGATCCTCAATCAAAATAGGGAGAGAAGGAAAACTTCTCTCAATAAAAGAATTGTTGAAATCAGTATTTGAACCAAGAACAAAACTCACCACACTTTTGTGTACAGACGACGGCATGGGTTACCTGCTCTGTAATATAGACTCTACCACAAGAAGTCCTTAGCTTTGTAACAGCGTTAATAATTGTCAGTAGTTGGTTTATTTTAACAAAACGATCTTCTTTTTTTGCATGAGATTTTTGAAGAACTGCATATTTTGCTTTTCAGTTGGATATAGAATTGCAGTTTCTCAAAGGAAAATATGAAAAGGCTATTATGATAAGAATAATTGGACAGTCTGTTCTGTAATACATGCAGTATGGGTTACAACTTAAATTTGTTTTGTACCTTCATTAAAATACACTTCTAAGTTTGATCTAAAATTACAAAACACAGATATTTGGCATTTGGACTTTCATTGAAACCGTGATGTTAGATCTAAAACAAGTCTCTAAAACTGTTATTAAAGGAATGTAGTCTTTCAGCCGAATACTTTAAAGAAGGTCCTGAATACACCCATATAAGATCTGTCTTTTTAAAAAGTGCAATAATGAGATCATTCGACTTTGTAATCAGAAACCCTAAAATGAAATTGGAATTGTTCATGGGGGAAAAAACTCAGCAAGTCCAAAAGGGGATAAATTAGGCCCTAAATAAATACCTTGAACTAATCTTTTCTGAACAGAACAGACTTTGAAAGAATTAGCCTGAAGTAATAGAAGCCATATGGCACAAAAACTCCTTGTCGCAGGCAAAACTGAAGCATAATGTGCTGTGTACAGTCAAACACTGCTCAGTGAAAATATATCTACTTTTTTGTGATCAGTTCATCCTGCAGAAACTCAGATTCACAGCTCTGGAAACTACTCTAGCCACTGAGCACAACAGGGTTGTGCATCCTTCCTGTTAAAGCTGTTGCACTCTGCATAAAAAGATACAGAACAACTGGTAGATGAAAGAAAAAGGCAGACAGCGTATGAAGATGACTTGCTCGCCCAATGGGTACATTTTTCAGCTGACAGAGACATAGGCAGGTCTCCAGTCCATTTCCCATTGAGTAAGTGTATAGTTTATATGAACAGTGGCTGAATAAAACACATAAGCAGAGCTTGGAGCAAGGACCTGCACTGGATCTTTATACCGAGACTGGCCTAGGACCAGCTTGTCTATGGACTCCAGCAGGGTTCAAGTGCCTGATAGCTAAGTGCTTCTTGATTTAGGAATGCATTTGGGTATGCTTACAAGGGTGCCTTAGACATACGGCATTTTTAATGTGAAAGTTGTGCACCAAAAGATTTTAGGTGCTGTCATGATTCAGTGGCAGGGGAATGTGAGTCTGAAGACATTTTGTGTGCCTCAGATGTTCAGATGCCTTAATCTTGAAGATGAATTTTCAGTCTAAAAAGGAGAGGGTTCCTATTTAAATGCTTAATTAGATGCTATCAAATTGTAGAACTTTATTTTACCGTAGCATTACTCTATTCCACCTGATGGAAACTTAACGGGAACTCAAAATGAACAACCTTTTTGTTTCTATTTTCATTATTTGCAATCTCTGCTACAAACTCTATGATGCTGTACCTTCCTCAGACAGCACCGAGCACTAATATGCTTTCATGTGGCACTTTAACATTCTGAAACATTTAAATCCACTTAACCTGCTTTAAAATGTTGGAAGTATCATATTAATCACAATACATTTTGCTGACTGTGCCAAAGCTCTAAGGGTGGAATAAGACTGAACTTATTCTTTTGTGGCTTTTTAACCACAATAGTGAGCAATTTCACTGTATGCTGCCAGAAGAACTATGATGTTTCAAGAGCCTGTGACTCAGCTGCTTCATTGTTGCTATAGTTTTAGACTTTGAAAGTGCTAATTTTGACTTTGTGGCTCTATGGCAAAACTTTGCACAATATTTCACCACCCACAAACATGGGCACATTTCCCTTGTGACATCCATGGCATTGAGTTCTCTTGCAACTTTCACTTTATGCCTGAACGGGAACTGAGCTCCTTTAGTAATCAGACCTAGTTTTAAATAACAAGTTCTTGAAAACGTGGGTTTCAAAGTGTTTGACTGTCTGGCTGGCATATCTGTGTCTCTCTCTAAGTTAATTCTCTAACATGATATCAGCCAAGCACTAAAGAGCAGTAGGGTCCTTGATAGGAAAGCGACAAAGCTCCTAGCAAATTATTCTCTGTGAAAGACCCTTTCTTCTGGAATTAGAAGAAATGGATTTTCTTTGCAATATATGACTTACAGGACATGCTGACCAGCACTTTTGGGGCAAGAACAGCTTAAAGATCAGGTGGGAGAGAATGAGTTATTTTCCTCCTCTTTTGTTTTTCTATTTCGTTTAGATTCTAGTTAGAACTGCTTACACTTCTATTGCTTTGGACTTTTGTTGAAAGCTAACTGTCGTACATTTAATACTCCATTAAAAGCTAAATGCTCTACTGATATGTGCCCTTTTTAATAACTGTTGCTGAGGTACAACCTGGGTTCCCAAGAAAACTCATCCGTCAGATATGCTATGGTAGCTGGTGGCTCCTGAGGAGCCAGAGCTTCCATAAATCCTCATGCTGAACACCTCAAAGCTAAGGGCAACAACATTTCCAGCTGCTTACAACACAGATGAGTCTGACAGCCCTAGCTGGATTAGGAACACGCTGGTGCCCTAGGCTGATCTCATCTATTACTCTGCTCTTTATCACATACATTTTAGAAACAATTTAATTTGTCCATTTTCTTCAAAAAAGTCTTTCCTTTGATTGCCCTTTGTTCTTCTGCCATTTTCACCACCAGTTGGATATGAGTGTCTTCTACCAGCATATAAGAAATACAAACAATAACTGCCACAGATGCCAAGTTCTGTTTACCTCTTCCTGTCAAGAGAACTGAATATACTGCAGAACACTATGTCTTAGAAGGGCTTCTAATATACCGTTGCGTGCTTATGCTGGAGAAGGCAGATTAAAGAACTGTGCCTTGTGCTTAGGTATAGGGCTCGGGAGCTGTGACGGTCTGGAGTTCAGGGGAAATTCCACCACCCGCCCTCAGGACGACTCTGTCTCCCACACCGGGGTGCTTGGTAAAAAAGGCTGCTTTTATGCCTGAGAAGCAGCATGGTCAGTTACTGCCTTTTTTCAAAAGCTATAAGAAAAAAATAAAGGGTGTATTCTTGTTTTTTCTTCTTTATTATCTATTGTCATGGGATCCAGAAGAAAAGCGCTTGGCATCACAAAACTGTTGGGGGCTGGGTGGGATAACACTGTTCACAAATGGAAGTGCCTGCCCAGAAACTCAATCAAAGAGTTGCTGGATGGTATGATGCAATCTTGAGAGGGTATAAAAAATGTACAATCTGTCCCCAAATAATCATTCAAGAGAGAAAAACTGGTTCTGGTATTTGGCATGCTGCAACTATGTCAAATTACAGCTGTGAAGATAGGATCTTCATTACTACAGATGATGCCGTCTCTGATTTGCAAATAATAACTTTGTTAACTTTGCCGAAAGACTGAAAAAAACCTTTTGACTAGGTGACTAAGATAAAGAAATAAAAATAATAAACAGGCACTGAAACCATTCAGAGTGCAAATAAATGGATGAGCACAAGGTATAAACTGAGTATGATTAATTCATGTAAAACTAGGCATACACAGAATGAACGATGAGGATAAAACTTCTACACGATCAACAAAACGCTCCACGTTATCCTAGCAACCTTAAGTAACTTTCTGAGAGTATTGTACCATCTGGGCAGGTCTGGCATCTGTTATACTGGATGTTGTATTCATATGCAAATCATATGCATATACAGTGTTTCTCAGCCTTTCTCTTTTGCATCTACAGACTATTTTGTGCAAGGTTCCTACCCTGCTTTTCTTTTACAAACAAATACTTTCTAGGCAAAACTTTGAATGTTTGTTTATTCTTTATTTAATCCATTTTGTTTCATTGATCACTTGTATTTGTAAATATTTTGGACCTTTGAATTAAATCTTTGCCACGTTTTGGCAAACAGCCTTTAATGTTCTGCAGGCCAGAACTTAGCATGAAGAATGCTTTCTAAAGTATTTTCCTTCATAACTTATTTCTGTCCTCTGTAGCACAGAAGAAGATGACCTATAGAAAGGAAAATATCAAATGTAGAGAAAAACAACTGTTACAGGGCTTATACCTTGGGTTTTGTCAGTGGTCAAGACCACGGATGTTACTCCAGTCTGATACTAGATTAATACTAAAACTAACAAAACAATTTTGGCTTTTCTTTGCTTTTTTTTAACTCCTCGTTCCTAACTCAAATTCTAGAGAAACGGTATTTCATCAAAGATGTCCTCCTTTCTCCTTTTGCCTCCAAGCTCTCTGGTTTTCATATCCTCTTCAGACTCTTTTTATTCCCACTAAAATGACCTGCTAATGATGATCAAAACATGATTCTGAGTTACTATATTCAGGCTTTTTTGCCTTTAAAAATTACACTTTTCAGATTAACTGTGATTTAGGTAAGGTCTATAGTTAAAAAGAGATCCAGTCATTATAATGCATAACATTGCAATATCTATCTTTTAGATATCTAGTCACAGAAGTGAACCCCACTTGTCTGTGTTTGCCTTTTAGTCTCCGTAAACTACACAGAAAAGGAATAAGATGCTTTTACGAAGGGATCCAAAAGAAACAGAACAGTGGGTGAGTAGCCACCCAGTAAAGTCTTTAAAAAAAAGAGTGTTTATTAAGTTTCGTCTTTCCTGGGACAGAGGCACTTTACTCACATCTTCATGGAGGCATTTCTTTCATGTAAGAATTTGCAGCCTAAGCCCCTCTCTAATGTCGTGTCCTGTGACCAGCTTTCCTGGAGTAAGGAAGAGAGTCATCTCTCCCAGAAGTGGCAGATGATGATGTTCTTCTGATCCAGATTGCAAGCAAACCACACTCACGTTTCTGCTTCTGGACTTTGAGCCATTTTGGTGTTGCATAGATGATGAGTGAGAGAGTTTTGGTTTCTCCTCTTGAAGCTGGAGATTAGTCTTTCCTGTCTTTATGTCACTGAGCATTTAATGTGAATAATGAAATATTAATTAGAACAAGAATAGAACTCCCTTCTCTTGGGAAAGCTGTCTAACCACTAGATGATAAAGTCACGCACAGTCTTACCACTCCCAATTAATATGTAATAGTTCCATATAAAGTGAAATAACTCTTGGAGGACAAGTAGGCTTCCTTTCCAGCACCCTCAGTGTTTCAGGAGGTAGAAAATGTGTGCTTGGATTCATCCTGAAAAAGAAGGAACTGAATCCATATCTCCTGCTTTCTAGATGTTGGTCTAACCTCTGAGCCAGCTGAAAAGAGCAAGCAAGGGTTTCTTTAGCCATGTTTTACCTGGATCCTAATCTGGCAGGCAGGCATTATTAAACCTTGGAGAAAGCCTAGGTACAAAAGCCTCTCTCCCACGAATCCTGGCTAGGATTAATTCTGGGATTTCAGCCAGTAAACAGAAAATGAGGCGCTTCCTGGCATGTTCTGAACAAAGTTCTAGGAAGCTTCAAGTTGCAAGGATTGCAGTTGCAGTTGTCTCCAGACAGCAAAAGTAACTACCTGGAGATAAATGAGATGGTTCCAGTCTCCTTTGGCTTTATTATTTTCTTCTCCTTGCAAGATGACGCTGATTCAGGCCAAAGGTAGATGATTAATATCAGGACCAAGAGAATCAAAATAAAAGTGTTTTTATGCATAAAATTTTGTGGAGCTAAAGTAAACCTTGTTGAAATGACACCGCATTGGTCTCAAGACATCTGTTCCGCTCTATTTTAGCAGTTGATATCGAGTACCCTGATGATGTTTCTCTCCATTACTACATTGTGTTTTTACTTGTTTAAGATTTCTGTGATTTACATCCAGTTGATTTTTTTAATCCTCTTTTAATGGAAACATTTTTGTTAGGTTGAGAAATACTTGATGTTTAATGCCAAGGATTCCTTATTTCTGATCCGAGGAGATGTTTCTTCTTGTTTATGTTCTGCTGTTTAGTCATTTGAATGGATTTGCAAAATCTGTTCTCTGAGACTAGTAGGGTCTTTTCACAAACACAAAAAAATACTAAGCTTGTGATTCCATACATAAACATTCAATAGCGTCAGAACATAGAATCCTAAAACAATATTGAAGCATATCAGTAGGTAATCGTACCTTCCGAAATACTGAACATGTGCAGATTCATTAAGGGAAAATCCAGCAAGGACCAGGGAACGCAGAGCAGAATCTAACCAGTTCTGCAGTCTTTTTTCTGTCTTTATACTTAGGTAGCAACATCTAGCACTGTAACAGCTGCCTATACATGTTTTAAAGGTGTGAAGAAATATATGTTTTAAAGCTGCGAAGAACAAGGGTAAAACTGATTGAAGTGATCATAATTTTGTCCTTGATTTGAAGGGTTTCCGGATTTCATCCCAAAGATGTTAATGATTAATTCCATATACTTGTTCTAACAAGAATAAATTAGGAAAGTAGAAAACAATGTAGACCGTCAATAAAAAACATTTAGATCCTCTAAGATCAGCTGTGGCAATGGATATTAAAACAAAGAATGATATTCCCATTGCTGAGAGAGAAATAATCAATAAATATTCTTTGTAGGTAAGAAAATAACTGAAGAATATTAATTATTAGGAATGCGCTTAATCAGCTAGTCTTTACAAAAAGCACTAGCATATACATAAGAAATAATGAGTCTTTCACTCTACAAAGTATCTCTGGCAAATTATTCAGTGGCAATGTACAGACATACCTTCTTTCTGTCTCATCAGAAAATAAAATGAGGATTAACAAGCAGACGTGCAGGATGAACTGCAATTAAATGGTACTTCATGTTATAAATGATCAAGGTTGTTGTACGAAAGAAACTTTCATGGCATGAAATAGTTTTGTGCGTATTAAATACAAATCTATTGAAATATTAAACAACGGATCCCGAACAAAGTTAGCTATTCAGGACTGCTCAGGGTAGGTGAGAATGGGACAGGAATATCTCTGTCCAGGCTCTGGAGCAATTGCAGATCTGTTTTGCAATTGTTAATATGCAATAGCTCACTTTAGTTGGGCGAGCATGAAAAACCTTCTGTGGCTTTATTACCCAACTAGGGGCCTGTAAGAAAGGGTCTGCAGCCCAGATCTGGGGGAAAAGACCTTTTCTTAAAAAAAAAAAAAAATCTGTGAAAAAGACGAGACCTCGCTTGGCTGCCACCAAAAACACAATACCGTCTAGCAGAAAACAAAGCACATTCTGACATAACTGCAAGCAAGCTAGAGAGAAGTGCAAAAGACAAACCTGAACATTATGGAAGGAAAGAATAGATAACTTCGGATTTTTCATAAAACTCACCCATACTCTCAAAAATGGAATCTGTTCTCGTAACATGTGTTCTCATGGGGCTTTGTTACAATGTGATTGGATAGATGACAATGGCCTAGGTGTGATTTATAACATTATAGTTTTAATGAAAAATAAAGAAAAATAAGATGGATTTCTGAAAAGACTCTGAATACATTCATAAGAATAAACATACAAATAAAACATGAGACTTCAAGTAACAGTTGTGGTTATATCTGGATTTTTTTCTCTAAGCATCTGAAACTTATCAGTTTCACATGAAGACATCTTTTATATAGAAAATATAGGCAAATATGAACAGGTTCAATAGCAAACAGTACGCGAAGATACAGTGTTCATTAATCAGTGGAGAGTTAAAGGTTTTCAGTAGGACCTTCTCTAGCAACACCAAATTTTTGCGTGACAGAATACAGCTGCCCCAGAGCCTCTCATAGACCTGTTTAGAAAATCAAGAAACATGAGAGTGCAGTTTTTCCCACAAAAAGCAACAGTAAAAGCCATTCTGTATATTTTATGGTTGACCTGTATTTCATATCTTAGACTCCAACTACTACAAAGTTATATCCATATAAAACAAAATCCCAAGTCTAATAGTAAGAAATCTTAACAAATATAGCAAAATCAAGGTATTATTGGTTGTCTGAAAAATGTAGTGCTAAGGATGCAGAAATACAACACAGGCAGCTGCATATCTGTGAGACTGACCTTCTGTTGTGCTTTAGAAAAAACATGTTAAGAAAGAGTAATCAAGTCAGTGAAGTTATGATAATATGGGACAATATGCAGCAGGAGAATCATTGCAGATTGTCCTGATATCTTTCTTCTGTAACTTCCTAGGCAAAACAAATATAATACACCTCAAAAGGCTCTTACCTCCTAAATGGATAACTGCCAATCACAGTACAAGCAAATCCTTGACTAAAGGCACATATGCATTAACTGATGTCATTGCAAACTGGAAGACACGTATGTTCTCACTAGCTAATCAGCCAGCTGGGGGAAATACAGGGTGTTTCAGCCTGTGAAGAGGGCTAAAGAGTTTGTGCTGCCTTTCAGCACTCAGGCCAAGGACATGGGAGATAAGAAAAAAGGCAGGATGTGGGGATGTTTGCAACATGACGTGGAAGAAGGAAGGGAAATGTGCTTGCAAGAGGGAGGAGGCAAGGGACATCGCGGCACATCTAGGAATGGAAACAGAGTGACTTTATAGGTTGGTGTCCAGAAAGTGGGCAGATGTAGCACGTGATGTGATATGTAATTTGATATGGTGATATGCTAATATTGGTATTTGGGGTTTATAATGGCCCACTCATTCATTTCTTCTGAGTATTCTGACTTTATTTGCGTTACGACTGTAAACACAATGAATCTATCTAGCTCTTAGTGTATACTTTCGGGAAACTTTCTAATAGGAAGTAATTGCAGAGGAGTTTGATTCCTTTAGTTTTATTCTCTACTCTGCTAGATGCCTCCCTGTTCCCCAAAAGACATCCTGGATCTCTTGGATTTGATCCTCTTCATGAGGCTGAAGATGTAATGCATTTTTAACTGTATTTTTTAAACCATTATTTTTCTGTTCTTTTCTCATTTATTATTTAGGTATGTTTATTAGGGAGGCTAAGCTTGTCACTGTATACCACATTTCACTTGTTTCTGTTCCAGATTCTCTGACCTTTTTTCAAGTGTGTTTATAGCAAGATTCTCTTTTGCATTACAATGCAGTTTTCATCCTGATCGTTTATCTTCCATTGCAACGTTGCCCATTTTCCTGCTGTGGCTCTTGCTGAGGCGGGGAGTGGTGTTCTCCTTTGGACCTTTGTAGCCCCTGCTGAGTGCTTGACAGGCTCTGGCAATGCAGAGTATTCCTTTGCATTTCTTGTGCCTTTTCCTGGATGCCAAACATCCTTCTGGCTTCTTTTTTTTTTTTTTTTTTTTTTTTTGGCCACCAAATATGTAGCCCCATTTACTGTGCTGCTCTCTGATTTGGAGCTTTAACCTGTGTCTCAGATCTTTTCTCTCTTAAATATCACTTGATTTTCCAATATATTAATGCGGTAACTTTGTTCCCCCTCATGTATGTTAGTATGTAATATTTGATTTACATTGCTTTGCAAATTTTAAAAGCCTTACAGACATTGGGGTTTGATATCTTAATAGGCTCTTTCTGAGGCTTTTTTATTATTATTATGAATCTCAATCATCTGGTATTTCACCACAGTTTCTGTACAAATGGCCTGCTACAGAAACGGTGGAGGAGCTGCTTAAAGATTATACGTACAAAGATGTTTAAGACCTTGAGTCTTTTTGCAGAATGTTTATATACCTAGCCTTACTTGCTTGTCATTTATTCGCTATTTGGAGCGTAAACTCAACGGGAAAGGACTCCTCTCTCCATATGTGTATTCCCAGAGCACTGACTGCATTGAAATCCTGGTCTTGGCTATGGGGCTTCTGGGCACCAGTGCTGTATAACAGATAGCACAAGTGAACCATTTATATATGAAGCTACTTCTTCCCTAACAGCAATTGCATGTATTTAATGTACAACAATTACTGGATGAGTGATAATTTTGAAGAAAAATAGTTTTAATCCATACAAAACAATAGGGGATCAAAAATAGCTATTAAAGAAGATTTTTTCCTTTAGCTTTCCACTGGTCTATCGCATAGATCAAAACAAGTGAAATACTAAGTGCCTCCAAAGCCTTAGCTATGGGTTTGAGTTCTTCTTTCTTTATTACTTACGAAACAAAATAGTCTGTAATATTAAGACGGAAAATAGAGAAATCCCTAATATTGTTTGTCCTGTAATTTGGCACATACTGAGTTAAAAATAGAGAAACCATTTATACATCGTCACCTTTTAACTAAAATACTATAGAAATACTATAAGCATGTAGTAAAAAGATATAGACTTCAGACTCTAACTAAAATGCAAAAGCTGCTGAACAGAGGCTACTGCCTTTACTACCTTCATAATGTAATTTGAGCTGTTTTCAAGCAAGCTATAACATGATAAGGAGTAAAAATTCAATGTCAGTAATATAATTGGGTATCATATATCAGTGTTTCTTAGCAACAAGCCAGTAACGTTCAGTGAAGGCTATGCTGAAAATGGAGTAATAAATATCAACAGAGAATGTTTTCACTGAATGGTTACACTTCAGATTTTTCCCTCTTTGGAAAAACGTAAATGTTTAAAAGCCTGGCTGCTCTAGGTTGAAAACATGAATCACTGGGTTGTTTTGTTTTGTTTTGTTTTGTTTCTAACAATCTAGTTGCAATTCAGTTGTGACAGAGTTCATTAAAAAACAACAAACAAAACTTTATTCAAAATACTTTTATCTCCTTCGTTGTATGGCTAGATTGTCTGCCCTGTCAGGAAGGCTGCCTGTCGGCCTCTGATAGCTATTCCAGGTAAACTCTTGTGAGGGGCTCAAGGTGTTGAATGTGTGTATTTATATATATGCTGTCACTTGAAGGAGAAAAATGGGTTTCTCCCATGTTTGAGATATGTTGTCAGATATGTTTACAACCCTTCTCCCTCAAACTTCAACCCTTTCCTAAAAGCAGGTAAACTTTTAACATTTCAGCACCCTTAGGGGAATGAATTCAGTCAAAGGATATAAACAGAAAGAGCCAAGGAATATCAAAGATTACAGTATTAAGACTATTATTACCATGATATTCTACGTTACCATTTCTGTAATCTTAGAGTTCTTTATTCATTGCCCAAAAGACAAGAACTGTGTGGGAATTAACACTATTCTAACAGCAACTTGGAAATATCGTGATCGAATTCTCAACTGCTAGTCACAGAGGTGATTTTAGGATTGAGACTCTCACCCCTGTGTGGTCAGAACTTGTGGGAAAAACCCATCTTCTGGAGTTTTTTGTGGCTGATGTACTTTGATGTACTCCTTTTGTACAGGGAGATCACTTCAGCTTTTCTTTTTCCTTTATGATCCAAGTGTTAGGGAGATGTGTATTTTTTTCTACTTCTAAAATAGTAACCTTTTGTGATAGGGGAGCATACGTATAAAATGATTGGCCTTTGAAAGGTCAAAGGACAATTTTGTCTTACTGGAACAAATGCTTAATATGCGTCCCTACCGTTTA
Source organism: Struthio camelus (assembly GCF_040807025.1). Taxonomy (NCBI): domain Eukaryota; kingdom Metazoa; phylum Chordata; class Aves; order Struthioniformes; family Struthionidae; genus Struthio; species Struthio camelus. The sequence continues at coordinate 53,193,889 of NC_090981.1, read as the reverse complement.
CTTCAGTAGGATTTCTCCAGTGTGTAAACATACGCCTAAGACCTGGCAGAAGAGCTTAGCCTCAAAAAAAGCTGCATTTCGCCTTAGTGACAAAGCTCATGACACTTGAAAGTAGAAGACAATGCAGGAGACAATTAATATACATTAACAATAAAGCCAGGTAAGTATCCCTAGAACAGAGAATACGTATCCATGTTGATTCAAACAACCCATTTACTTTCACTACTACAGTCACAGTATCTCCTCAGATTTCTCAAGGGTGTGGAATTATTAAACTTGGCAGGGCTACGTTTCTGTCTCAACAAACCACTGAAGGTTTTATCTGGGGTGGAAAACTAACCAAAACAAATAGTTTCTTTCTATTGAGAGCCCTTTGCAAATAACATATTTTGGACAAGGCCTCTGGGTCAGTCTCCTTGCATTGACAACACCTCCACTCTCAAGAGAGAAAATCCTGATGTCATTCAGAGAGTATTCAAATACTGATTGCAAAGCTGACTAGATTTGTAAATTCTGGTAGAGAAATGGCTTCTTCCGAAAACAAAATAGAAACAACCGCGAAAAGTACCATTAGATGAAATAATAGTAGCCTTGTACTACACTGTGGAACTGATGCCGACTCCAAGGCCAGGCTAAGGGTGTGTTGACATAGGTGGGTGCAGATATCGCATATTTGTTTCACACCCACTCTGGGCACAAACCAGCTCTGGTCAGGAAAACTTGAATTCACATAAACATGCCTCCAAGCCCAAGGTAATATACCTTGTCTCCTGCATGACTTTTCAGCTCAGGTTCAGCAGTGCCCTAACACCGCTGTACAGCTTCTGCATAGGAGCCAGCTTCCACCCGTCCAGGCCGGTGCGGGCGCAGAAGGGGGCGCGTGGTGGCTGCAGCTGTTGCTGAAGGTAAGCCATCGGGCTCACCCCGCATTGCGTAGCTAAGGTAGGATGACAGAAGCTTCTGCACAGGCTCAGGCGACAAGACCTGAATCTAGCAATGGTCAGCACTGGAGGCTTCAGGGGCAAGCACAAGAAATCTAAACTTGGCATTTCTCAAACAACCGACCCGTGAGAAAACTTTCTTTCTAACCTTATTAGTTTAGCCAGCGAGATGTGAGAGATTGTACTCCATGCAGTACTTGTGACTAGGCATCTAAATCAGTGCACCCAACAGGACTTGTGACTTTGGGCTGATTCAGACACATTGGTGCTCACTACCCGTAACTTACTTTCCCTTCCTCCATTCTTAGCTGCTCTTTGTCATTTTTTTCTGCACTGCAGGTAGCGGGAGGGGAGAGAGAGGTTAGAGGGAGGAACTCTTAACAAACCTACCAAGGAAAGGATATTCATGGATCAAAATATATTTTCCATTTTGTAAAAGCCGTCTGAAAGGAGAGAGGAAGCTGGAAAAGCAGAGCTAGTAGGTCTTTAAATTATTTTCCGTGGCAGTTGTGTGCTATGCCTAGAAAGCCAAAATTTAATCATTAGACTGTCCTTTTTCTCTTTCTTCACCGAAAATTTCCTTTTGGGAAAATCATTTGTGATTTATTTTGGTACATAACAGATCTCCTAGGGTCAGCAGCAAAATGTGCAAATGCAAGTGTGATATGGTATGTGTGGTAGCTGCCTAGGAAAGAGAAATAAATGAAATGTATACCATTTAGAGTGACATTAGTCTACTACATAAACAGCATAAGCGAACTCTTTGTTATCTCATAAGAATTACATTCTGCCTTTCATAGAGTTAACTATGGTTACATAGATGATGTGATGATGTTGCATATGAGGTAATAAATTTAACATTTTATCTGCTAATCACATTCTGTTAAAATTATTTTCTCTAAATCAATTTATGGAGATTGTATTAATGTTCTTTCCAAGATTTAACTAGTTTTGAACTACCCAGTAATACACTGGAAATCTGGCTGCCTTTGCACAAATCTTTGCTGCCTGTGGCAGGGCTGTGCAGGTGTGGTACGTTGACACATGGGCGTGCATGGCAAATCCAGTGCTTTCAGGAAGTCTCAGTATTTAAACGTCAGATATGCTCAGGGATGATAGGAATTGCTTTCAGCTCAGTCAAACCTACAGCTATATATAAAACCCTGGCTGAGCTCCCTTATATCTAGAAATTTTAAAGCGAACACTGATATACTCAGAATTCATCTTAAGTATACAGAAGCTGTAGTCTCACTACACACTGAAAAGTAGAGTACCTCTTTTTCATGACTGTGTTGTGGTGTGGTTATTCAATCTAATACTTCAGGTATATTGTTTAAAAGACCTAAATATCCCATTTTCAAAACTGATTTCTTAGACATGTAAAATCTGACTTATCTAATGGGCTGGGGTTTCTTTCAGCGCCAGACAGAAAATCTGCAGGATGAGGAAGGAAGAGGGGAGATTTATCTAGGTGAAACTGAAAAAGAAATTTTTCTGATTTCTTATAAAATTGAACATTTACAAATAACATTTTCATTTTGAATCAATGTGAAATGCTTTTCACATCCACAAGCTTAATGATTCATTTAATCTCCTGTTTCCTCAGCCCTTTTTTTAAAATACTGTGGTTTTTTCTTTTTATTTGGATCAATTTGTAAATATATGATGTTACTTCAAATGAAAAAATTGAAAAGGTTCTCTTAGAAGTGTTGAAATGACATATTTCAATTGCAGCAATTTTGAATTTTTCTCCATGTCTCTTTTTCTAATCAAAAATTTGTTTTTAATTCATTTCACTTACATGAACAGTTTCAGTCTCACCAGCACTATTTCTGATGAATTTGTGGTCACAAGTGAATTAAAATGACTCACCTGTAGTTATGAATCCAGGTTTCTCTAGGAGATCAAGGTATTCTTGGTAGGATGTCATAAAAGGCACATTCGCCTCTAAGCCTTTTTTTGAGAAGTGTTGATGAGAAGAATTGAAAGTTGAAAGAGTTCAAGAGAAGAAGAGCTGCATTCTGTCAGACCGCTAATGTTAGCTCTATTTCTAGAGTGTCTTTGTTTGTACGTCTAAATCTCTGTCAAAGACATTTGTCATAAAAATAGAAGTGTAGCTTTGCAAATGGTATCGCTATAATTAATGTGTTGATGGTTGTTTACACATTGTGCAACTATACTAAAAATTATATAGGATCATGACATGCCTTTGCAATTATCAAATCCTGTGAAAACTTAAAAACCTCGACCCTGATTAACCCTCACTTCAGTGATGTATTTTAGAAACAAATTGTTCTCATTTGTACTCTTATCTACAATGAGGTTAAACTGACGAAAAATCTGTGTGGTTTATATAGCTCCAGCTCTCAAGTTTCTGAGATTCCCAATGGAATTCCCACGTACCTGCATTTTGCTGGCCTTTAGGCATCTGGCCTTAAACTTCTGTTACAAACCTTAGCAATTAAAAGATGCTTTCCATATACCAGGGTCTGAGAGAGATTCAGCTATTAATTCTCATATTACCCCCTAGTTTTCGCAAGGTGAGGTTTGGAACAATTCCTCAGATTTCACAAAGAATCTACTATCTATTTTAGCAAAAAGGCAGTTACATCAGGTAATGGCATTCACATTATTTTGTGAATAATCAGACGCTTAAGTGGCTAAAACAAGAGCTCAAACGCCTATGTTTGATTTGTTTATTGCCTCATACAACAGAAATAGTAAGCAGGTTGTTTTTCCAGAGCAAATTATTTTGTACTAAAATGATAAATCCTGTTTTATCTTAGCTAAAAGCCTAAGTACTGCCCTACTAATATGAGACCATTTGGGGTCTTCAGCAAGCTGATATCACATTTGTCATTGTTTAAGTGATGACAAGATTATTACATTTCTAATTAAAACTGATAAATCATTGGACGTCCTTTTTTTCTCTTTCCTCAGTTGCTCTTAGCAAGTTGTACAAGTTGGAAAACTTGTTCTCTAGTCAATCATCAGTAGTTCTGCAGTGGTCACCATTTTTCTGCCTCAATCTGGGCCTTGGTATTTCAGTATCTGATGCTATTCTCCTCTCTCTGTCTACATATGGAACATCAGAACAAAGCATGGTCTCAATGTTTTTCTGCACCATGTAGTTATGTGCGTCTGTGTGTGTCTTCTTTTGTCTTCTGCTAGTATAAACTAGCCATTCATTAGGTTACTAAGAACAAAGAATTAAGAATAAAGACTGATAAGGTGAACCCCAAGGATATGTAAAGTAAAAGTCTGTGACTCTTTTAGCAGTGAAGAAAAAATGCAGGAAGAATAAAATGGGAGAATTAGACAAAAGTCTGGAGTAGATTGAGTAGTGACATTTGAGTGTCATTGACCATTCCTAAACATACAGCATTGAAATAAGTGATTCCTTGATATTCCTTTTGTGCCCATGTTATGCTGAATTGTATGAGTCACAAAGCAAGCATATCCAAGGTCCTAGACTTTGGATTAATTTACATGCAAGGCTAGCATTTTTACCGGCCTAATGTATTTTTCTACTGCTCTCAGATAGCTTTTCCATAAGCCAAACACTTTCAGGTCTTGAGCTGTTACGGTAATCCATTGATCAGAGTCTATATGGCCCTCTCTGTTGCTTGGAGACAAAATACACTTGGAAGATTGTTCTGTTCCTCAGTTATGCCTCCTTAGCCTGTTTCCTCTTCTATTCCTATTCAAGCATTTCCGAAAAAGGTTTGGACTGACCAAAGAATCGAGGGTGCTGCTCAGTCATGGCTCCCTCTCTCCAGCACCCTTTTGGCTGGCTCCAGCCAGCCTCTGATACCATGGGAGGCATATGAAAATGCCTGATGTTTCCATCTGGTGCTTCCCTATGTTTACTTGCACATGCAGGATCACATCCAGAAATGTCAGTGCTTCAGTTCCACCTTTCCAGGTAATTAAACCTCCTTCTGCTACCAGAGGAATTGCTACTGTGAGAAATGCATTTTCCCCACCGGGGCATATTACCCTAATATTGAAGGATCCGCTCTGGATATACGATAACAGTGATGTTGAGAAAGCACACTACTATGGTCTAGTTTTGAAAATCATTTCTGCAGTCCCCAGTGGGCTAGCCTGTTTTGGGCACTTCATGCTTGGGCATGTGGTCAGAATGAGATGAAGCAGTAACGTAGATTCTTATATGCATAAAGGTTTAGTATTGTACTAAAGTTCAGAGCAGGAATTTTAGACTAATGCTTGGATTAGTTTTACAAAGGGAGTTGCTGGCTTGCTACACTGTTCATATTGTGGAAATGTATTTTACTCTAGAGCAAATAATATCTTGGACTTTACAGTCAAAATGTGATTTGTTCCATGATGAATCTTTAAATGCAAGTTAAAAAAAACAACAACAAAGAGCAGAGTGTATCACATATCCATATACCCTCTACAATTTTAAACATAAGACAGATGTGTGCCAGCAATGCAAACTAATGCTTTTTTGCTTATTTTTTCTGATGCAAAAGTCTCTCCAGCTACAATTGCAACTTTCATTCAGAACAATTGATTAGTTTATTTGTATTTGTGTACAATGTTGTCATCAGTTTAAGTGATACCTGTTCTCATAATAAGCACCATTTGTTGTACTTCTGATCTCCCCTTCTTCCCAGGACTATGAATATGCAAAACCCAATCTTGTTATCTTAGGTAACTGAGTAATTGGCTCCAGTGTGGCTGTATAGCTGAGAAGCGATATACAAGGACAAATAGATATGAGGATCAGAACTGCATATTCTGTGTAAGCTACAGTGCAAAATAATACGAAAGATTCAAGCAGTATCCACAATGAAAGAAAATTATGCCCCTTGAAATAATTTAGAAAACTTCTTAGAACTTTACTCCTAACATATATGAATGTGGACATAAATGTTATAGAAACAGAAATGTATGTCAAACTTCTGGAAAGAAAATATACAAGTGGAAGCTCTTCTGGGAACATTCAAGAGAGCTTCAAAACATTTAGACAATACGTTATCTTAAGCACTTCAAAAAGAGACTTTTTCTGATACGCAATATGGATTTTCAGGATCTGTGGAGGACCGTGAGATGAATTTTTTAAATAGCACAGCAATAGAGAATTGCATTTCATTCTGCAGTTTCATTGCCATTTATTGTTCCTGAAAGAGCTATTAAGAAAATACGTTGGTGCTCATCTTGTAGTGCTGACTACACGATGGATAAGACACTTCTTCGAGAGTCTATGAGAGGGTTTATACTCCCTGATAGCTAACAAGTGAAATCAGCCCAGTTCTATTTATGTTGCTACAAGTGCAGCCCCTTCGAAAGGGAGCCAGGCAGGGAGCAAAGGGCAGAGCACAAACGTATTTTTGTGAGCCTATTAGCTGGGCTCGCATTTCACAGCTGTGACGGACTGTTGTGATAAATTCTTTAGGAGGACTCTGCCTCTCAGGGGAGTTGAACGCTCTCAGTCCGCGCCTTTACTCCTCTGCTCGCAGGCGGAGTCCGGCTGTATGACAGCAGAGCCAAAGGCAGTACCCGATGTGCAGGGCCCAGACCTAGCTCTTATTCTGCCTTACTTCTTGTCCCTGCTACTACTGGTCAGTATTACCAAGACAGCACAGCTGCCTTTAATTTTCTCTACTGAGATTGTAGAGGTTATAACATTTCCATCCAGGAAGAAAGCAAAATCTGGTGCTTAATCTTATTTGCACTTCCAATTGTCTGATGGGCAGCCATTCTGTTGTCCCTGCAATGAGTCAAGGGATACCTATACCTGATACCTATTGCACAGCAGAGACCATTTCACACACGACAGAGAGTCAAATGTATATAGCTCCAAAAGAATCACTAAGTCACCGTACACACAACAAATTCAGTCTTCCAAAGTTATATGCAAATCTCACTGATTTTAGCACAGGGAAGAGAGATTGTTGGAGTAGTCTCTGCTTATAAATTTTTCTGTGTGCAAAAAATTACTTTGCTGATCTCTTTAGTGTCTCCTGTGTCCAAAACACCCCATTTGTTTACTGCTTAAAGACATGCCATGTCCATTTAGGTTACGCAGTGAAGCTAGTGATAACCGTTACCATCCATTTCTTAAGGGCTTGTTTTATTGTTGGTGGTCATCCTCAGATGCTGCTGGAGGAAAAGACCCTTCTATAATATTGTTGTCATCAGGACGAAAGAGAGGAGAGACGCCAAGCTGTGGGTTGTAACGTATTCAAAAATCCTAGCAATGCATTGCTTTGCAATACCCTAAGTCCTTTGCCTTGCTACCAGCTTGAAAATTTCCTTCTTCTAGCAACATGTCAAAATATTAGTTTCTCAGAAATCATATATTTTGCCATGTAGCAGGAGTAAAGCCAAAGGATTCACAAGTGTGAATTTAAATAACAGACTGTAGGAATCATTCCTATTGACTGCAAGAACCTTTCAGGAGCCCTCTTTTAATTAGTGCTGCAGTTGCTCCACTACCCTGAGAATTGCTATGGCAATATTTACTGCTGCAATTGAATAGAAAACATTTATAGTGGAGAAATACACATGCCATGGCTGATCTAATATAAGTATCACTTAAACATGTGAAAACTCTCATGAGATAAATGTGTTCCTGTGTCAAATAACCAATCATCTGGAAGGTGCAATTCTGTGCCACTGATATGCTAGCATGTTATTTCTAAAGTTGTTTCAAATTATTTTTTGGAAAACAAGTAAAAGACTGCTCTGATATGCACACTATTAAAAAAACAAAACGAATAACATAAAAATTTCCACCAAACACCACTATCAACAATATTCCCTTGATAATTGTAGCAGTAGTATAATTGGCACACATAGGCTGAATTTCCCTCTACATTTTGGATAACTGGAGAAGAGTTTTAAATTTAATCTTCGTAGTTGAAATGCTATTTTTTTATTCAGGTCTTGCTTGAAATTCTCTCTTCTGGTTTCACATTCTCATAGTATTTTCTTCAGAAATGTTATTCATTCAGAATTAGATCTGGGGCTAAATTTTTCCATGGCTACAGGCATATAGTTGTCTTATATTCAGGTAAGAACTAATTTAGACATCGCAAGGCCAGAATTTAGCTTTATCGTAAGGACTGCAAAGTTTGAACAGGATTTGTGGTTTAGATGTAAATAAGGAGTAACTATTCAGAATAATGAAGGTGCTGAGTGTGAAATTGCCACATATATGATGGGAACCATTCCTTTAAATAGTTCCCATCACATATGTGAATTACAGCCTTCTGATACTCTCGTCCAAATTTAAAATAATTATAATGACATCAATAACTCTTTTCTGGATTTATGTCCCTGTGAACATGGAAAACACCTCTGCTTTGTGTTTTAAATGGTACCAGGAACTGAATTTTATTACAATGAAAACTGATGAATTTTGCGGTAAAATTTACTGTTTTGCAGTTTCTTAGAATGTGTGGAATGATGGTTTTTTTCCCCCATCTTTATATTATTTAAGAAAAATAATTTTTGACATAATTTTTTGTGAAGAAATGTTTATCTTCGGTTTTGGAAATGCAGATAAAAGATTTGACTGTCAGCTGTTGAAAAATAAAAAGTGATTGGTTTCATTTTTAATGAAAACCAAAAGCTTCCAAAAAAATACTTTTTTTTCTAGAAAGAGTGAGGAAAGACACACTTCATAATACACTCCAGTTCTTATAATTCCCAGCCTTTCCCTGTACTATCCACTGTTACTCACCCTTAAAAAGCATCCATTGCTGTCATCAGGAACTAGAAGTTATAATAATAATAAAGTAATAATCTTTTGTAATTAATCTCATCACTAGACTGTTGTTAATCTGCAACGCCAACTTCACCTCTTATTTCTGAGGTACACTTTATCCTGGATAGTGGGTTGTCATCTGTGCAGGTTAAGACAGATTTCTGTTGTATAACAAAACAGTGTGGGAACAATTAAGAGCACGAGCTCACGTTATTCACAGTTAGGAAAGTAACTCCGAACTTGGGTTAGGAAATATCTAATATTAATGGATATTCAGGATCGTATCTTTTATACAAGGTATACAGACTTAGTTTGCTAGTCCATGAAAAAGTTACTGTCACTGTTTTCCTGGAAGAAATAATTAGTTTATAGAATGCATATATGGGAGCCAAAAGACTTGTGAAGCAGTAAGTCAAAATTCAAATGCACCAAAGTTTTCAGTTAACCTACTAGAGGTGTTGGATATTTGAGAAGAAAGTCTTTCTACTATTAATAGAAATAGATACTATAATTGTGTATTGCCTCTTATCCCCACTCAAAGGATACAGAGGCATGCACTGTTCCTCTATCCTCTTTCACTGACTATATCTTTGACTAACTTTTTTTAAAGTATGCATTTAGCATCTCTTTTAAGATACGTTGTTTTATTTCACTGAAAAGTAATAGTTTATCTATCCAGTCTTGACACCTAGTGTCTTGACACCCGAAGTTTGTATGAGTTGTAATGGAGAATTATATGGATTTAGTTCAAAATGGAAGCTAGAGAGCAAGAAAGCTGTGCTAAATAATGATGCAAGAAGACTGTTTATTACTAAGCATCTAGAAATATGCCAGATACTTCAAAGAAATTGGGTAGAAAATGGTTCTTGGTCTTTTACCAGAATTTTGTTGGAAAAATATATTCTTTTACCAAAAGAGGAAGAAAGAAAAGGAAACTTTCTGAATTTCAGCAAAAAAGACTTTTAGTATCTTTTATTTCATATTTTTAAAAATCCTGATTTCATAGTACATAGTACATGTTTCATCTATTAAGGAAAACTTCATTTTTGCGGAAGACTGCAAAATGTAACTGGCATTTTTAACTAAATCTGAATAAGACAATATCCTTACAAAAGTAACAATGAGTCCAAACTGAGATTCACAAAATAATTCAGGAATAATTCAAATAGTATGTATATCTCAAATAATTCAATAATTCCAATCAGAAGAGAATGAGATAATGTTTTGTATTTGTTTTCAATCTCCTCATTCAAAGTGTGACCTTGTCTTGCTTCTTGCATGCCATCGAACCTTGTATCCCTAATGAAACGAGTCACTTTATCTAAGATTTCTCTTTGATGCGTGTTACCATACCATCTGTGTACCCTACAAACACAGATGAGTTTGCCTTTTCAGCTCCTTGGTACAGTATTTTGCAAACTCCATAAATATTTAGCCCAGAATTTAAGACGCAATCTCAAAAACTGAGTGCCCTTGTTAATTGTGTACCTCACCTAAGATGCTCAAGAGCTGTTTTATAACTACCATTCACCCACAACTTCTGCTGGCTTCAACTGTACCGAGCTGTCAGCATCTATGAAAATGAGCCCCAAGCTGACTCAAGCTGGGGACCCAGAGAACGAGGAACTACAATTAGTGGTCCCATGTGGTTGTTTTCTTAGTATAAAATGAAAATCCACAAAGCTGCAGTCTAGAAGCAACTTCCACCACAGTCTGTGCTAATCCTGACTTTACTAAGCTTATAGATATCTGTTCAAATTTTTATTGTTAACCTCATCCTTTGAAATTATGCATGTGGGCCTTTCTTTTATATATACACCAGCTTCACAGTGAAAATAGTACTACAATCTCTTCTAAAGGACAGGATGTGCCAGTCAAGCTGAATTCTTCACATATGTCCCCGAGCAAATGTCAGTATGTGAGTCTTTTAATGTGTGACACTAACATGATGCCAAGAAAACTCAGAGAGCTGCTGTGATTAACAGCTATTTATTATATTATATATTATATTATATAAGCATATATAGAGAGTATATGAACAAAAATCAACAAATATATTTTAATAAAGAATATTTCTGCACTAAACCAAGGCAAAGAGTCAGAAAAGTTGCATTTTCTGTTAGAGGAATAATTAGATTGTATCTAGGCTAGGATATCACTTCCGTAGAAAATGTACTTGCTTGTAAGAGATTATAAATGCTTGTTTATAAATGAAAGCATTTTCTCATGGGACAGGTCTGGCTCCTGCAGAGAATTTTAACTATCATGTCCTTTTTCTTTTGAAGATTCATTACACTATCGTACATATTCTACCTCAGTTTTAGCACTTTTAGACTTCCAAGCGTAAGTGATTGCTTGAACTGGAGCCAGTGCTACGTCTTGCGTTCACACAAGGTATTGTTGTGCTGGAGAGAATGAGCCCCACCAGAGCCCTGCAGGTTAGTACAGAAAAGCACTCTAGTTGTCCTGTACAAGCCAGGCCAGGTGCAGGAGAATCATCCTTAAACCAGGGCTAATAAAGCCTATTTGTTTCCTTGCGGAGACACTGAGGCTTCTTTGTACCACGTTGTCCATAAGTACCTACACTTCCTTCGTGCAGGGCATTTTTGCGCTCCCTTCTCTCTGCTCAGTAGATTACTCCATGGAGAGAGTGACCACGTAATCTGAATTCAGGTATCTAATTTAGATGCCAGGAATCACCGAACAGAGATGCCTTTTAATTCTCCACACTCTTATAGAGAATTCAGGCTCTTAACTGTAGGTGCTGTGAATCAAGTGATCAAAGCAGTCAAAAGTAGGCGGTTTATATGTTCTTTTGTGTCTGGAAGAAAAGCTTTGTCCTAGTATTCTATTACCTGGAAAACTAATTCAGAAATTATTTATCTGAGGGCTAATGTTATAAAAAAGTGGAATGCTGAATGAAACGTGAACATTCTAGCTCACTGTTCTCCTTTCTAGAGCTATTCCTCAGTTCAAAGTAAACCTGAGCTACCTGAGGACCCCCAATGGGCAGGGACCTGTTTCACAGGACAGAGTCCTCGGTCAAAATCTGTTAACAAGGGAAGTGAAAGGCTGCACCAGGCACCAATTCCATGCCACATGTGTAATAGCTTAGGATACATCTGTTAGAGAAAAAAACATGTTTTGAAGTTCAAGTGACTATAAGACCACAGTTCATGCCTGGAAATTTACAGAAATGAAATCTTTAACAAATATGTCAATAGGCAAATGTTACCCTCACTATGGCTGCGGCCAGCAATGGTAGAGTGAAAGAGCTTGGAACAAGAAAAAGCAACGGTCAGTATTGTCCCTTTTTGAGATAAGGACTAAGGCTGCATTCTGTATGCTAGTGAAACACTGAGGTGCCCCCCTGGAGGGGCTGAACAAGCTCATGTGCTGAAGATCAACAACAGCTCGGGGCAGCGGTGGTAATCACGGAAGCCCTGGGTAGGGAAGCAGCAAGAGCGGTGGTGGATCTGAACAGCAGTGGTACAAATAGCAAAAGCTGTCTTTTACCCAGTAATACGTTCTCTAGAGCTTGACATATTGTTGGGATTAAAGACTGATTACTTCAGATATTTCTCAGCTCGGACAAAGAGGTCAGCTATTTTCTTAAGTCTTAGCCTACAGTTGACTGATTCTTGAACTGTTGACCTGGGCCTGTGAGAAGGTTAGTAATCTTGCATGCTGATGCCTTATTATGCAGATCTTTTTCTGATTTACTGTCTTATTGTGTTTCTTCAATTATATTTACTTTTGTTTAAAATTTTGACCTATGGAGATATTCCTCATTGCTTTGTGCCTTTATTTCTTAGGTTTCTGAGAGGAAGGCTTAAAGCACATTTTCTTTAAGCTTTCAGAAGAAACTGGTAGAACTTGTACTGGCGTCCTGTAATTGTTAAGGAACATAATCAAATTATGACTGCTACTGCCTGGGCAGCTATGAACTTCTAACTCATCTTTATCTTTCATAACAACATCTAAAGTTGATTTACTTCCTAAGCAGTGCAACACCTTCCATACTGAATTATTACTTTGCATTTTTAGAAAATTTTACTGCATAGGACTTGCATGGAATATTCCTCTCTTTGTATTCTTTCTTACAGAAAATCTGCATGGTTACAGCATAGAGTGTTAGCCTGAACTGTATTTGACTTTGTAGTACTTTCCCCTGCATTTCTAAGTGCTTTCCTGGCTGCATGGTTTTGTGGTTGGATCCAGCTCCACTGAAATCAGTGTAAAGGTTCTGTGACTGGTGGGAGTTGGTTTGGATCTTATCTCATAGCCTAGAAACCTGTTAGTAAAATATACATGAAAAATTCAGAGGTGGCTTGAAATAGCTGCACAATACCTACTAAAAAACTAATCCATAACTGATTATTCTGTCAGGGAGATAGATTTCTTTCTGATGAAAGGGTTAAGTAATCCTTTTGCACAATTACTTCACTGCTCTTTACGGAGATGATTTCTATCACTCCTCTACAAGTTTTCCTGGATCACATAATCAAATATAATAAATTGAGCCTTAAAGGCGAGTTGTATGGAAATGCAAATGTGTCTTGCTGGGATACCCAAACAGAAGGTTTCACTAACATATTGAGGAGGGTGGGCAGAAATTAAACTCTGAAATAAAATAAAGCATTAATATGGTGGCAGTAGTAATGTCAGACAATATTAAAAGCAATTAAAATGAACACCATGTTTAGCCAGCCCTTACTGGAGAGTGTGTGTAAAGATACCAAAAGGCAGTGTTAGGAATAACTATTCATTTGCGACAAATCCTCACTATTAACATCCTTGTTGTGAGGTGTAGCTTATCCCCCCTCCCTCCTTGCCAAAACAGTGTTGACAGAAGCAATGGATATTCCCACTGGATGAAATCTGCTTTAACTCAAGATCATGGAGGGGGTTTCTTGCCCTACGGCATCTTAATCTGGCAGTTATTAACAGGTCTGTCTGCGCATGCTTCCTGTAGCATGTGACTTCCACTGAAATATTTTTCAGTAGCATCAATATAAGAGAAGATAAGTCCCAGAGCGTAGTCATCAGTGAGAGCATTTCATATCACATGCATCTGCACTGTGTTGCTTCTTGCATTGCTTTTTCAGTTTCAGAAGCAGTTAGATCTAGACTTGTGTGTGTATATGTGAGAGGACGAGAGAAGGCTCATTGTCTGTTATCTCTCAGGCAGGAAAACTTTCTGTTCTTGCAATGCTATGTTTATCTTGGGAGACAGGAGGCATATGCTAAAATTGAACCTGGGAGTAGCAGGAACCCCGAGCCTGAAAAGGTAGTTTGAGCTGTGGATGGGGGCATTGCAGTGAATGATGGGGCTTCATGAATGGTGGAGGTGGTTGGAGGCAGTGAGGACCAGACTGAAGGGAGATGGGAAGCCTGGAGGATAGAGGGTGGGGAGAGGGACATGGACAGATAACAGCACTGACAGCCTAGAGCACAATGCCCAAGACTGTGTCCAGATGGCTTTTCAGTATCTCCAAGGAGAGAGACCTCACAACCTCTATGGGCAACCTGTTCCAGTGCTCAGTCACCCTTACGGTAAAGAAGTATTTTTTTATGTTCAACGGAATCCTGTGTTTCAGTTTCTGCCCATTGCCTTTCACCCTGTCACCAGACACCACTGAGAAGAATCTGGCCCCATCTTCTTTTCTCCTTCCCATCAGCTATTTATACCCACAGATAAGATCCCCTGGAACCTTCTCTTCTCCAGGCTAAAGAGTCCCAGCACTCTCAGCTGGCTTCTCTCACTTCCAAATTTCCACCTTTGCTAGCAAAGCGCTTCCCTTTGACTAGGTTTTCCTACTAGGAAGATTTGCTGGAGAAGACAACAGCTTTGCTGAATACTCTGGGCACTTAATTCCACCAGGCACATCAAAGATCAGCGCAGAGGCCTTGCAATGCAGCCACTTCAGTTCAGTTTTATTTCACAGTGTTGTGAGTGTTCAGACACTACGTCGATGAGTGGTGTAAGTAATTAGACGGATTAGAAGATGGATGATAATGTGTAAAAGTAGATAGAGAATGGATTTCCTTGACACAGACTGGAAGTCACAGTCTCATTCAGAGTACTGCAAGGCTGTAGTTAAGCAGGATAAGGTAGCACCAAGGACGCCGGGGCAGGCACGCTCTTCACATTAGGAACAAGTCATCAGGAGGAAGTCTCTGCACTGCTCCACAAGACCATCAGTCCCCATGCTAATGCAGCCTTTAGGTTGATTTTTGGGTTGATCTAGCACTTGGAGAAGGTGTGTAGGCTGGGGCCTGATATGGACTGCAGTAGCAAGCTGCAAATGGAGGTTCATGCCGTGCCATAACTAGGAAGATATTATTACCCTTCTTCCCTCACTCCCTGAGGTGGCTCACGGTGAACTTTCTTTCATTCACTAGAGGCCAGGCAATCCTTCTACCATACCACAGGAATTCATGATTAAATAACAAAATTAACATCTTCAGGAAACATCTCTCTCAAAGGTTTTTCCTTTGGGATCTTTTCAGTTAGATGAAGCACGCATTAGACGGGAAAGAAGAGCTTGGGCTCCTCCTCTGATCTAATGTCTTTGCTCTTGATGGCTCTCTTGCACTTGAGATTGTCACAGAGAGTTTTGTCTGCATAGGGCACTAAGTAGTGGGACCACAAGAATTTCTCACACATAATATAAACACTTATTAAATATATTTAAGATAGCAAGGCTGATATTCCTACTGCTGTTCCTCTTCAAAAAGAAAAAAAATTTCCGTGGTCCGTTTTTTTTATATTAAGGACCACCTTCAAATAGAACCTCTCTTAATAACTAGTTGCAAGCAGACAAGTTTGATACATTCTTTTCACCAGTTGAAGATCACTTCTGTTAAGTGAGTAATGAGACTATTGCTATATTTATCCATTAGCTGAATGGTGAAAAGGAATTTTACTAAACTGTAATAAGACTAGACATTCAAAACTCAGAAGCTTCAATTCACAGGATCCGTCTATTTTTTTTTCCCCTGTATTTTCAATCCCTGTGACATCTGAGTCTGACTTGGAATGCACTTTTAACTTCTCCAGAGTGGTTTTTTTTCCCCCTCTCCTGTCAAAGGCCCTTGGGATTGATATCTTAAAATAAACTAAACAATCTGTTTTGTTTTTAACCAATTATAAAGAGTCATATAAATAACATCCAGTAAAATCCCAAGTGCAAAACATTGCAATAATCAGTGCAGTGCTTTCTTTTGCATACAACTTTCTGTCTATTCCAGATGAGAACTTGCAGGTTTATTTGCTGAATTTGTTCAATTAAAGGTAGTTGTCCTACCAACTTCACTGTTTATCTGTGCAGCAGTACCCATTATAGGCACCTGTAAAGGAGAGATAACTGTGCCACAGTATTTTTGATTTGCAATGGAAAACTCCTAGATCCTCTGACAATTGTCAAAAAACATCAGTTCACCCAATCCTAATCTGGTGATGAGAAATAAATCAGTTTTTCTATCTGTTTTTAATCAGGAAAGACTACACTGATCTAGTAGTGAAAGACTGCAGCTGTTGCTGCATCTGGGAAATGACCACAGTGATAATAGTTTTCAACTGTGTTGTGGCATTTTGAGGTTCATATTCCGGTGCTGAGCCCTCTGGCTGGAGCCCTGGCATCTCTGTCTTGCCTCTGTTCCATGGAAATCCATCTCAGAATTGGGGAGGGGGAGGGGGGAATAGTTAAATCCTGAAAACTACTGCTGCATCCAAAAAAGGTTTATTGCCCAGTTTCAGTTTACAATGGGGTACAGTTTAAATGGCAAATATTTTGTTTTGTTAAAGATAAATGTTAAGCGATCAGTTTTCAAGGTGCTTTAGAAGTTGCCTATGATTTTACTCTGCAGCTCTCACTGCTGTTTTAGGGTTTTGTCTTTAACATTGTCTATTTTTTTATTTGTCCTTTTCCAGTTATTCATTGATTATAACGATAGCACAGTGAGAATAACTGCCCATCATTATCAAGTGCTTCTTGCTTGCTTGGAACCTAACCAATTATAAAGAAAATCACCTAACAAAATTACTATCCTCTTCTTTTTCCTTCCTCAAATAATACACTGATTGTAAGGGACTCCTCTTAAGAAGATAATTCACAAAGAGTCACATCATCCTCTCAGCCACATGGGTGCAGTTCCTTCTAACTCCTTTCGGAACCAGCTGCGTTTTCATGGCCTTTTACAAATACAAGGAAGGGACAGGAATAAGTCAGCTGACTCTTGAAGCCATGTACATTTTTTTTCTGAAAGAAAAGGTGTAAACACTATAGAAAAAGTAATCCCACAGCTATGGTGATATCTTGGCTTCAAAATACTCTTGTTCCATTGCCTGAATTGCTAACCACTTCCTCTGTGACCTTCAGTGACAAACTCATGATAGGGTCTAACTCGCTTACATTTAGAAGTTCTATTTTAAGCAGACAACAAGGTTTGTCTGCATAGGCAGTGGGGACAGACAGATGTGTCCAGAGTGTGAGCTTGTTTAAGACTTGCCATCTGGAAGTCTAAATCCCCAACTACAAGTGGGGATAAAGCACTTTGCTGCATCAGAAAGGTATCATGAGGATAAATGCACTGAAGAAGGCAAGGCATTTGCACTTTGACATTACAGCTGTGTTAGTGTTGGAGACAGACCATATTGTGGAGACTTCGCAATAAAAACGGTCAGAAAGCTTACTGTGTCAGGGTAACTATGTGATAGAAAATGGAGTTTGGATTGGCCTGTGATTCTGAAATTTGCTTAGGCATTTGCGATGACTGAAGATACAGAGGCTGTAGGAACGGTAATTAATTCCTTCAACTAGAGAAGGACTGAGATATTTCTGTTCAGAGATGAGCTGAACTCTAAAAGGGAGATGAATACATGCAGAACATTAAAAGAGAAATGAATGGTAGTGCCAACTGTAGGCACTAATGAGGATTTGCAACAATGAGCAATAAATGAGCAAGCTGAGTAGAAAGCAAGCATTACTGTAGAGCAAACAACAGGTCTTCACTACAAGGCTACATATATGGCAGCGTAACAGCCGGACAGCAAAGGGTACTCTTAGAGGAATCTGGAGGGAATGTAATCTTTGAAGACTGCCTAGAAGTAAGAGCTCAAAGCTCACAGGCTGACTTAATCAAAGCAAGCCATTAACTTTTCTCTTTTTTTCCAGAGCATTGTATGAGACAGGATCTTTCTCCTCTGGACAGAGAAGGGTTCTTCTCTATGCTTTTGTCAGTGATGAGTGATCTTATTGCAAAAACGCCACTGAAAAGCCTTTTACGCCTTGCTTTTACACTAGTGCAAACTCATTTTTTTTGGTGGTTGCTTGTTTGTTTGTTTTCTCCCGAGGTGAGGATAGAGTTTGTATTATAGACCCTTGTGTTCATTACTACTGCCCACATTGTTTCAGTTCCTGAATCTTGATCCAGGGTTTCTCCTCACTGGGGGCACTCCAAAGACCTATTCTATAACAGAGAAGCAATGGGATTCTAAATAGCAGCATCCTATAGTGAAACACCAAATCTTTCCTGGAGCTCTGACGCTGATCAAATATAACTGGCCTTAAAGAAATGGTGTTAGTGGACATGTGCGGCATAACTGTGAAGGGCAAATCTTCCTCGTTATCTAAGCCTTGGGAAGCAGGAGCAGTGCTTCTGAAGGAGGAGCAGTGAACTGAATCACCAAAGGTGGAGAGCTAAGTCCAGAGATGTTTGTGAAGGTTAAAAAGCTCTCCTTCTAAGGCCTTCTGCTTTACCAGAGAAAACCACTGAACTCTTCCTCATTCCCTCACAGTAACTGTCAAAGAGTCACTGTAGGCCCATCATGTGGAATAGCTTTTGGAAGGGGAAAATAAGGAGATAACCAGCAAGTGCCTGGGTTGGAGGGACAAGGCCCTCATTTGAATGCCCTACAGTTGCCTTAGTCACAAGACAGAGTCTGGCAGAGCTGCTCTCATTCTACTCCCAGTCTCTGCTGTGATCGTAATCAGAGGTCACGCCATGAACTTTGCTGAATTTGGAGCTCTGTTGGTATTTATCATTCCAGTAAACAGTATACTTGCCAGCCCAATGAATTAAGTAGCTCACTGGGATGAAGTTGCAACACATAATGCTCATTATTTCATTGGGAAATAAATAAAAGTATTATTATGGAATAGCACAGATTATCGGAAAAGGCCATAGAGGACCAACATCCTCTCTGTCCTTACAGGCAGGATTATTGGGTCATAGCATAACTTTAGCAAGTCTCACAACTCCGTTTCCAAAAATTACAGGTACGTAACAGCTATAAACTACTTGTTGTTTAACCGGTTTTGTGTCCTTCACTTCCTTGGCCCTAGGTATATGGCCAATTTTTCTTGCTTAGGAAACAGAGTGACTTAAAAGAATGAGTACTATGATAGTTACAGCAGTGTTTCATTTCTGTTCTTCAGCTACATTTCATCTTCAATGCAAATCTCTTACAGTTTGCCTCTGAAGCAGAAGAGCAGAGCCCTATCCTTCATAGAGGGGAGCCCTATCCATTCACAGAAGAAAGTAAGCTGTTCTGCTCTCTTTGCTGCTTACAAATGGCCAGTATGTTGTTAAACAAATAGCATGCATTGCAGAAATAAGAGAAACATTTCTCTGAATAGCTCATGGCATTAAAAATGTGTTGTTAGGTTGTTAGGCTACATTATGGGCACACTGAAGACATTTTTTTTTTTAATAATAAGAAAATGAGAAGCAATTTAAGGATAGGGAGAAGAACAGCCAGACATTTTAAAAAGGAGCTGAAAAGCAGTAAGAGATACATCAGCATAGCAAAAGAAACTTTGAATTCTGATGTCCAGAGGGACTTCCATTATATCCATAGATACCTAAGTATTTGGGGGAGAGGAAAAGAAGTAGTAACAATGAAGTCAGTTGGCAGCAGTCAGAGGCAGAAGCAACAAAAGACTGCTCTGGAGAAGATAAATGAAACCTCAACATTAAAAACAGGAAGAAAGATAACTATCTTACAAAATGTGTACTTTGAAGGGTAGTGATACAACACTTGCAGGATAAAGGATGAGTGGGCCATATTTGAAAGCTGCAAAGAGTCTAGGAAAAATGTAGGGAGAAAAAAAGGGATCATCCTTATTGAGAGGAAAATTGACCCTCTACTCTTTCAGCAACATGATCATGATCTGGGTTATTATAGCAGGAAAAAGGACTAAGTCATTCATTGCAACTACTCTGCCGCTATCAGTAAGAATCAACTCATTCTCATCTGCTATAATTAGGTGTAATTAGATCAAAAATGAGCAAATGAATATACTTCAGGCTTGGCCTGCCTCTGCATTTGATTTTGATTTTGACTTAGTTCTGCAGTTTTATCGGTTTCACATGCCTTGAAAGAGGCAGTTTCAGTTTGTGACCCAGGACACACTGCAACTGTTTATCATTCCCATCTTAGCAAAAATGGAAGGTCTATGAATAAAGCAGCAAGAGGAAACAAGCAGTAAAACTGTAACTAATAGCATTCATTAGCTCATTCTGCTAATAACCAAAGCACTATTTAACAGCAATATTTTTTTTCTGTTTAGCTTAATGACAAATGCTCCCATTAGGCTTAACTTTTACTTTTGTAATAACCTAAGTCTTCATTTTACTGAAAAAAGAAAGTGATGCTTGCCACCCAATGGGAATAGATGGGGATTGGATTCTACTACATATAATAAATATTATGTATATTTGTAAATTTAGCTCTTTTGAGTAACTCCTGGCCAAACCGACTTGGAAACTTGATCGGTATTCCATAAATGAGACTGGCACAACATGTTTTTTTTTTAATTCCTCTATTCCCATTGCCATGTGATTTCATTTTTCTCCACAGTTCTCAGCCCCGGTTTGATTATTAGACATTGAGTCCATTGTTGGACTCGCTTTTCTCAAATGAGATCCAGTAAGTTGTAGAAAGTAAGCTCAAATGTTGCCAGGGATCCATGTTAATTACTTATCTCATTAAAAAGTGTCTCAGTGCTCAGAGTTGCACCATCATGTAAGCAGCCTTTCTGCTTGAATTCAGATGCTGAAATTCTTGCTGCAGCTTCTGTGGATAGCATAGCTCTCCTAGGTATGTCAACGGTCAGGCCCTGTGGTGTGGCTATTATTAAACAGCAGAGTTCAGAGCAAGGTTTCTCTCCCAGCATTAGAAGTTCACAGATTTTATTTTAAGAATATAGATGAACAAGACAATTCAGAATATCATCAAATCTTTCTGACAAATATCTTCACCCTCTCCTTTCCTCTGACATACTTACTCAAATGGATCCTTCAAACCTGTATCTGTAAGCAACTTGAAAAAAAACACTTGAGAAGGGGGAAAGGAAGATCCTTGCCCCCTCCCCGTGCAATAGGGAACAAGTTAACAGACTTCTGATAACAGAAGAGCCCACGAGTCAAAGCACCATTTAAAAGAATGGTGCTTTATGGTCCAGAAACAAGTGATCAGATCAATGACCAGATAAGAGACTTTTTCTCCGGCAGGTCTTCGGAGTTTATAGCTTAAACAGAAGAGCGGGCTGGGAACTATCATAAGGAGCTTCAGCTTCCCTGAAAATATAAAGCTGATCAGGAGCTGAGCTGTGCTGTTAAAAGTGGGGAAATGAGAATATTGGGAGAAGTTTGGAAAGAATATTAATATAAATATTAATGCTTTTATTTTATATGAAGCACAGTCCAGAAAGCCAGGCTTGATGTAGGATGAAGTAAATAAAAGGCACAATTGAGATAATGAGAACAGCTGCTCTAACACTTGTAAATCCAGTGGTGCACTTCTGAAGTGTGATCTCCAAAAGCTGTGTCTTCATTGGGGGCAGAGGGTCTGTGGCTGGAGAACATCAGCTGGGAGGAAAACTGTCAGAAGCTTGCATAAAGCACCATTTAAAAGCTGAGCGCACTGGCTGAAAGCAAGCTTTTGGTTGGGTTACACAGAGAGAAAACTGGTAGATGTTTGGACAGAGTATAATAAAACAACCCTTGTTTTCATTCTAGTGAGTTTTAAATTATGGAAATTAATTAGAGCCGGTTCAAGGAAGCAGATGACCATGGGTACATTTGTACTACCTACATTAAATAGAGCTAGTCACAGATGAGCAATGCCCTAACTGCATCGCTTTTGGCCACAGGTTTCCTCCGGGCCCCCATCCAATACTTGTATAGCATAATGATTATTTCTGTGTGGTGTCTAAAATCGTGTGAAGGCTTGGGTTTCAGTATGCCAAACCAATGTTTTCATAGCTTGAAACTGAGGGCACGGGTTGCATACTTTGACATGTAGCATCCTGAGTACTTGGGTATCCAGAGTCTGCTGGGATAGTGTTGGAGGACTGTGTAAGAGGAAGGAACCAGACCCCGTTTAGTCATCTCCATACTGTCTCCTAGGAGCAGTCCCTGGCAAGTGTTATCCCCTTGGCATTATTTGGGACTTGTTGACTCAGGCCAAATCTATGCCAAGGAGTGTGTTAAGCAGTGTGGGTGATTTAGGGCCCAGTGAGTGAGCTAAATGCCTGGTCCTGTTTTACTAAGCAGTACAGTGAAAGTATTTTCATTAAAACAGAGGGGATGTGAATTAGCACAAGATCAAAAAGGGAGTACAGAACTCGTGACTAAATATGGCTTTGCAATTGAAACTCAGGGAATTATGGCACATATGTGCACGTTACACCTATTAGGACCTCCAAGTCCAGTGACTGTCTTGTTTCTCATGTGGAACAGTTTCTCTTTTCCCCAACAGCAGTGTCCTCTTCACCCCAAAACCACCCAGCTCCATCCAGCATTATAGTAACTGTGGCTTGCTCTAAAGGAGAGACTACTGGGGGAAAGCTAAAAGACATATTGGACAAGGGATTGTGTATGGAAGTAGGAAGTGCCAATATCCTTGTATACAGTGTCAGTGCACTGGTGGAATACCAGACAACCTCAGCAGGTGCAGGGAAGGAGTAATAAAGCTGATGAGATACTTTTAGACAAAATAAGCTTAGTTTAATTAAAAAGAGACAAGTCACTGACCCTGAAATGTGTAATTTAAAATGAAGCTCTGATGAGCTTCAGCAGAATCCAAGGCAGGGGTGGATTGCTGGGTGCCTGCCAGAAGCCAGGCCCTTTGCCCCCACTAAGCTCAACAGACGGACTGCACCAGGGTCCGATGTTCTGAGACTGGGATTTCAGATGTTGTGACTCTAGGTCAGCCAGATTCAAAACACAGGAGCAAAGCACCTGGGATTGCCACTCCAGCCTGAGTCATAGGCTTGGGATCTTGGGCAGCAAAACTGATATGGCAGTTGATGTTCATGTGGACCATTTTGAAATGACATTCTCAGAAATTCAGTTCACCAGAAATTTTGAAATGTTTGGGTTCTGGTCCAAATCAGAAAAAAAAATGAAGCAAAAAAAAAGGAGGAGGGAGGAGGGGCAGGGGGAAGAGAGGTGTTTCCAGTGAAGTGGAAATTCTCCTTTTTGGTCAGATTCACAGCAGAATGATTAGGGAAACAAAGTAGAAAGCATAGTTAGGGGAGTCTCCATGTCTACTACAATCAGCTGTTGTAGCTGTTCCAGATCTGTCTGTGGCAGATTTGGGAAAAATATGCATATGAGTCAGCCCCAAGATGTGAGTGGATTTACAGGCACAACATATTTTAGTGGAACCACTCAGACACGTACATACCAAAACTCAGTACTACTACTGTAATTCTTGTTCTGCCTGCCCCAACCCGTCCTGCCCAGCTCTACATTACTCTGACTTTGGGCATCACAAAGAAATGGATAGAACTTGGAGGTGCCAGTTCTTTAGGCAGCTATATCTCAGGATTGATGTTCCCTGTCTCCTCTATAGTATCAGAAACATCATCAGTGTTCTATAGATAACATGCTATACTTTCTAATATACTCTGTTTCCAGAATAACAATGTATAATGACTTCCATTATATTTCCCTGCCTTCAGGAAAGTTAATGATTTGTTTCATATGCTAAATTAAACTTCAAGAACCCAAAGTAAATATTCCAGTGGCACCTCTATACAGATACTTTAGCCAGGCATGGATTTATCTGGGAGCACAGATAGAGACAAACAGAACTTTAACCCAGTACCCTCAGTATGTGACAGAGAGACAGTCTCAGCCACGCTGACCTCCTAATCATATCAGGACTATGTCTGCCACAGACATATTAGCTGAAGACTACTTTGAAGCTATCAAAGAAAAAGGTTAAATTTATGAAAACAGGAAACAGCACTTTTGTGACAGCTGTTTCTTACTAAAGGAAGTGCCTGTAAATGTACCATACAATAACTGTATAATGCAGTACACAAGAAATCATGAAGGTGATCTCCCGTGTGAAAATAGATGGTGTTCTTGCTAAACAGAATGAATGCAAGGAGTGCAAGTCTCTTAACGTTACAGGGCCCTTCTCTTGGCTGTGTCAGATGATTTATGGGATTATTTCTGTACAAGCTATTTCTAGATGTGGCCTATGTCAGAAGTTTCAGTTGGCTAGATATCTAAGCATCTGTTTACAAGTGTCAGGATCAGTGGAATTTTATCAAGTACAGTTAAAGGGAACTGGATAGGACACATCTGCTGGCACTTCACTTTGAGGTTATAACTGTTCTGTTAAAAAAAAAAAAAAAAAAGCTAGGTAAATGTCATTGCCATTAAGGGAAGCCAGTTAAAACATAACATTTGCAAATGACGTCAGGGACAATATCTCAAGTGTACTGGTCTCAAGTCAACAATGACAGATAAATGCACAATCTGACTCCACCACCAACACACGGAACAGAAACATGGGATTGGCATGGAAGTTTGAAAAAGACCTCTTCTCCCTGTTTGGTCTTTCTGTTCTGAGTTTCTGCTCACTTGGTCAATAATATAAAAAACCTGTAAAAAAATCTTGCTTGAAGAGAAAGAATATGAAATAAATGGCATGCTAAGATTTAATTTTAAATATAATGTAACATTCCATAGGTATTTGATTATTTCAAGTTCACAAAGCAGATTCGAACACTTCCTTTAAACAAATAAATAAAGGATTTATGACAAATCAAGCAAAAAGTATGAGGAAATACAGAAAATCCACAAGAGAAGCAAGAAAACTTAACACACAACCACAGTAATGACTTAATTGACAAAACATACACTTACCTGGTATGATAACTCACAGAATAGGTCTATTTAATATTAAAGGACATAGCCTTGCACTGGTCCTGAATTCTAGAGTGGATAGGAAGTCAGTCTTGCTAAAAGTTTCTGAGTAAAGAAAGAAGAAAAGAACATAACTGCTACCATTATTAGACCAAATCACCCAAGCAGAGAGTGTCTGGTACGGAAGCCTTTGTCATGAAAAACTTTCCAAATCATTCAACGCACAAGATTAGTCTCATAAGAGAGTTTAACTGCTCATAGAACTGTTAGGATAGGAATACATCAGGACAGAGATTGATCAGCAAGCTCTAAATTGAAAAGTATTAGTCATCACTTTTGGTGCGGAAGAAAAAAATAGAGGAGATGATAGATAGATACTCTCTTCTAGATGTGGTTCTAACCAGTGATGTGTAAAGGTTTGAGAATATGATGACAAAAGGCAACTTGGAGATGGTGACTATGAAAATATAGAATCCATAATCCTAAGAAAGAAAATAGGGAAAATAATAATGTAAGTAAAATAATGTATCTGAAAGGAGACCAGTCAACTGAAGTTGAAGTTTCATGAAAAGAAAGTCAAAGAAAAATGTATTTAAGCGGTTGTGGCTGAAAGCACAAGCTACCCTATCAAAAGAGAGGCCAGGAAAACTAGTAAGAGATGAGTTTAGGTAAGCCAGAAGCTTTTAATTGATCTCAAACTCATCAAGTTCAATGTGGAAATTAGGTCAAATTTTAAAACACACATAACAGCATGAGTGTATAAAAACAACCAGAAAACTATGACATAAAAATGATATGCACTTACAAAAGACTTTAAAAGGTAACATGCATTAATAATGAGAGGAAGAGCGAGGAAAATGTTGCTTGTTATTCCTGTCCATTCAGTGGGGGAGACCACACATGGACTATCAGCTGATGATTCCAAGAAAGTCAGCATATCTAAAACCTCTTTTTCATGTCAGCTCACACAAATGACTAGCAAGATTAATTGCATGGCAAGGGTTAATAGCTCGGTCTGGAACAGGGAAGGAATAGGATAAGAGAGTGTTAAGAAATGTTCTCAAGTCAGCTGGACCAGACTGACTTTGGCCTGGCGTATTTTAAGAATTAGGTGAAGTAGTCAAATTAGCTATTACTTGAGAATTCATGAAAGATGAGTAAGATATATAAAACTGGGAAAGGATAAAAATAACAGCTGCCTTTAAAATAGAAGGGGAGAGGGCAGGGGAAGAGTAGCCAGGAAATAATAAACTAATCAATTTAACTTCAACTCACAGTAAAAAGAAAAAAACTAGAAATAAATGATCAAAGTATTTGCAGACACTTGAAAGATAGCAGGAAAATTAACAGCAGGATAAATAATTTGTTAGTATAATATATAATTTCAAATCAATTTTCTTTAATTTTTTGATAAGGTAGTGTTGTTGGTAGGGTTCTACTAGGACCTACCTTGGATATGACTGTATTCAATGTTATTATTAACAATCCAGATAACAATCTTATTAAACTTGCAGATTACACAAAGTTAGAAAGAAGAGCAAACATTACCTTGAAAAACTGCAGAATTAATTGAAAAATGGCTGAACTATAACAGGGACCATGTCCTTCATTTAGGTGGGAATAATCAAATACAAAACTACAGGCTGGGGACCAACTATTTGGGAATTAATTTTTCAGAGACGTATCTGGAGATAATAGGTAACAAACTGAATATGTGTCACAAATAACATTCTATTGGAAATGAAAAAGGCAAGGAATATGTAATGACTTATAAATAGTAGTATAGCCCTCAGGCTTTAAAGACTCCTTTCCTTTACTCAGCACTAGTAGGAGGACCTCAAGTAGAGATCCATTTTGGGCACTATGCTTTGGGAAAAATGTGGGCCAAGTAGAGAGGGTTTAGAACAGTGCAACATATTAGAGGTCTAGAAAATCTATGAAGAAAGACTTTAAAAATAGAGATTGTTTGGCCTAAAGAAAAAGACTGAAAGGGATGTGGCAACGTATCTCAAACAGAAGAGAATAATCTGACTACTATTTGCACTGTGGATAAAAGAACTCAATAATTAAAATTGTAGCAAAAAGAATATAGGTTAGGCATTAAGGAAAACATTTTCTAATAATAAATTTGTCAAGTTCTCATACAGATGGCT
This sequence comes from Struthio camelus, assembly GCF_040807025.1. NCBI lineage: Eukaryota > Metazoa > Chordata > Aves > Struthioniformes > Struthionidae > Struthio > Struthio camelus. The sequence continues at coordinate 53,166,881 of NC_090981.1, read as the reverse complement.
TGGGTAGATAGTGTGCTCTTTACCACTGCAAACTGTTAGAGAAGTTAGTCAAGCATATATCAAGAAGTAGGGATAGTTAATCCTGCTGTGGGCCACACGAAGGAACTACGTCAGGAGTAGGCAGTTGCCTACTGTGGGTTTTAACTGCGTTTGGCTTCCGAGTAATTCAAACGCAGTTACCATGTCAAGGTAACAGCACGCAATGAGCAGGTTATGGGAGCTACTGCTTAATCTAAATCTCCATCTATGGAAAAGAGTCATCAGGTCTCGCCTGGACTGAAATCATGTGTTTTCCTGGAACCCATCTTTATATTCAGCTTGGTTCCGTTCCATAACGGAGCTTTGGAGCCCCAAAGTAGATATTGCTCATAGGAATCCAACTCCTTGGCCTTTCCAAGGTATGTGGTGTATATCACATTGCTTCTAGCCAAAAGAATATATTGTTATGCAGCTCCCTGAATCAGGAAGGTTGGCCATCCTTGAACTGGATGACTCTTAACATCAATTCTCTAGCAGCTGATCTTTGCCCTCACTGCCTTTCAGTACCATGTTATGTGTGCTGAGAATTGTCAAGCAAAGTACAAGCATGCAGAATTACATGACTTTGAAATAATTCTGTGCAGCAATTTTGCCCGGGCAGCAGTTGAGGCCAAAGGACATTCCATTGTGTGGATGGACAACCAAACCTTTTTCTATGAGGTGGAATGGAAAGTCCATAGAAGAGACCCCTGAAGAGGGAGGAGAGAAGGATTTTTGAGCAAGAAGGGGCCAAAGAGATCTGCTTTTTGACTGCAAAGTAATGAAGGCTTAATTAAGATTTCTGAAGTGACAACTGTCAGTGTTTTGAAAAGCGGGCCTTCTCTAAATTTGTAAATAGCTGAATTAACTAGAAAGGGATCTTTCCATCCTAGCTATCAACTTCTTATAAAGGAATCGAATAAAAAGCCCTATAATCTTCTACTTCTTAAGAAGACAACCCCACAAGAATTCATCAAATGAGAGCTGTGGATGGAGATTTCTGTTCATTAGGTAAATGTCCCTCATAAATCACATTTAGACTTGTATCGTGCCATTGAACAACTATATTATTAAGGAAATTTATGTATTTTTGGATGAGCCTTAATGCACACATAATGTATTAGAAGCCGAGGTAAACTCTGCCATAATTTAAAAATAAAAATAAAAAAAGGCAGTTTGATAAAAACCTTGCATAGCTCAATAGAAAAGTTAGGGAGACAAACACAGGGAAAAGTTATAAAAAAAAAAAAAAGTAAAGTTTTTCTCAATGAGGATAATAGGAAAGCCCTTCAGATGTATCTGGTTGAACATAAGCAGGAAATTAAGAGTACTAAAAGTGAACTTGAAGAGCACTCCGCTCAAACTCATGTCTTTCATGTTCAAACTGATAGCAAAAAGTTTTTTCAATTCATCAGAAGGCGGCAGTCATGGAATTAGTGGGACTGCTTGATGACCAAGATATAACAGGGGTGCTCAGAGAAGATTAGGCCATAGCAGAGAAATTTAGTGACTCCTTTGTGTCAGTCCCTACTGCTGAAGATGCTTGGGAGATTCCTACACCCAATGCATCCTTTGTAGCACACAGGTCAGAGGAGCGCTTATAAACATATATATATAAATATACAATAAAGTATACATATACATATCAAACACATAAAATGTTAATATAAATGTGTGATTTCATATAACATGTTTTACTATACAAAAATATAAACATTTATAAAAATATGTAGCAAAAGTCACAGGAAAACAATCCTAGAACATCGGAACAAAGGGTTCATGCTCTGGGAACTAAGATGTAAAATGCTTTGAGATTAGGACTCTAACATGCCAGAACTTAAGAAGTACAGGAAAACAATCCAGGAACACCCTATTTCACTTTCTTACACCTTTGAGACACTTTAGACACTAGCATTTGAGGCAGAAACTTCACTGGACTCCTAAACTTATGCTACGGGCAGAAGGAAATGGAATGGAAGGCATACAGGTGTAGGAATTGGTCTCAGTTTTGCAGATGTGCAGGGTCACAATCCTCAGATAAACACTGAAAAAAGTAAAGGTGGGATTCAGTTACCTGCTATAGTCATCTAGTGCTATTTTAGATGCCATAGAGTATCTGATATATACACAGGGTGGTGGCAGATATGAGATAGTACCTCCGGGCTCAAAATATCACATCGCATTTAGTGCTTTGGTGAACATCTGTCTTGGGTGACCAAGGTGAGCGGGCACCAGAGTGGTGGTGGACACCTGAAACCCCTGCATAGTAAATTGGGACAAGTAGACAGCTCCAAAATACATCCAGTGCTCACCAATGCTGAGCTAATCAGCATTGCATGAAATCGTCTCTGGGTACTCACTGGAGCTTAGGTATCTGCATATACGGGATTCAGACCTTCTGAAAGGAAACACCTGATGGAGTAGGTCTTATCTGTCTAATGCAGAACAAAATAGTGCAAAAATGAAATTATAGCACCTAAAAGTTCCCAGCAAATAAGGACCAGTCCTCAGGTATTCACACAGTATTCTGTTCTAGAGCCTGATTTCTTATCACTGAAACCTTGAAAATAAGATTATTTTCTGACATTTGCTCTAAGATCCATCAGGACAATACTTACACATTATTTATCTTACAGTTAGTTAATATTTTTCATTGCTCATTTGCAGTAGATCTTATGTCTAATGCGCATGGAGGATGCAGGATAGCCTGCACAGTGCTGGAAATAGGCTAGGACGCCAGCTTTGAAATTTCTTGCATCAAAAAAAGGAGACTGAATATACAACTGGCTGATGCTAAAACTTCCCTTCTACTCTCCTCCATCTCCCTTCTTCACAAAGAGAGCAAAATGCTTACATTGTCACTTTTCTTCTCCCAGAGAACCGGAAAGTCAACATATTCATTACAGAGTCTGATAGGCCTTCATTTCTTATTAGCTGTGGAGAACAACAGGATAGATGCCTTAGAAACAAAAGAAAGGGAGAGCAAGAGACTGCAGGCTGCAGCTGGGTCTCTTTCTTCATTTTCCTTTCTCACTTTGCCTGTGCCTTCCTCTCCTGTAAGCGTGTTCATATTGATTCCTTGGAGATTATTTCCTTTAAGAAAATTATCTGTCTCCACAGACATTTGCTGGTTACACAATTATTTTACTTTCACATAAAGTAATCAGGGGAGCTTTGTCTCTGCTCTCTGTTAGCTTTAAAGGAAGTAACCCAGACAACCCACAACCAAAAATTTTCCACATATTCAGAGGCTGAGAGCAGAGCTGCTATTAAATATTCTTTTTATTTTTGCATACAGCAAGCACTGTGCATTCCCAGCTCTTGGTACAAGTCTGATCGTGGTTGGAATATGCACTTTATTCGTGTGGTTTCTCCTCATGGCAAGTTACAATGTGCCATAACAAAATAACTTAAATGGTATTTTTTCTGCAATTTGATTTATGATGGAAATTAGATTAAAAGAATGCTTCCGTTCTTTCAGCTGTTCTTATATGTTAGATTAATAGTGAACATAACAAAAATGAAGTGAGGAAAAAGAGGAGGCACTAACCTATACATTATACAGAATTTTTACTTGTTCCTACCCTATGAACAGAAATGTCAATGGAACACAATCTGTGCCTAAGAGATTGATGTATTCTCCATAAAGGTCATCACTTAAGTTTCATGCAGAATCAGTGGACTTTTGAATGAAGTCTTGGACTGGTCTTCTGAGAAGTCATGACATAATGGGAGCTGTGGAGGGGAGGGGGAAAATTGAACACCATCTCTATCTTACTTTTACAAAGATCAACATGTTCCTTTTACAACCTCCATTTTTCCCTTACCATCTAAATCTGATCAACAGAGATTAAATGGAGAAGGATTTTTTATTAAGAATAAAAAAAATCACAGTCCCCATTCCTGGAGGCCAGTAACAAGCAGGGTATCACAGAACCTATACGGTTACCTGTCCTGTTTAACATCTCTATCGATGACCTGGAGGAAGTAATGGACCGCATTCTCATCGAGTTTGCAGATAATACCAAACTGGGAGACCAGTCAATATACTCAAGGGCAGGGCTGTTTTCCAGAGGGATCTAGACAGGCTGGAGTAACGGGCTGACGGAACCTTGTGAAATTCTGCCAGGACACATGCAAAGTCCTGCCCCTGGGAAGGAAGTGATGAAAGCTGGGGCCTGCCTGCGTGGAGAGCAGCCCTGCTGAAAAGGATCAGGTGGGCTTGATAGACAGCAAGCTGAACATGAGCCAGCCCTCTGCCCTGGCAGCACTGAAAGCCAACAGCCAAGAAGATCAAGAGAAGTGATTATTCCCTTTTACCTGGCACTCACAAGACCACATTTAGAGTACTGCATCCAGTTCTGGCCGCCAGGTAGAAGATGGACACTGTCAAACTGGAGCGAGTCACGGGAGGGTCACCAGGATGCTCAGGGCTGGGGCACCTGCTCTGTGAGGAGAGGCCCAGGGACTGGGGCTCCCTCATCCTGGAGAAAAGAAGGCTTTGGGGAGGCCCCAGAGCAGCCTTCCCACTCCTACAAGGAAGGTATCAAAGATGGAGCCTGGCTCTTCACTGCAGTGCGTGGCAGCAGGACAAGAGACAAAGCATAAATTGAAACAAAAGAAGTTCAGACTGGATATAAGAAAAAACATTTTCCTTATGAGGACAGTCAAGCAGTGGAACAGGTTGCCCCAAGACATTGTGCAGTCTCCATCCTTGGAGGTTTTCGAGACCCAGCTGGGTAAAGCCCTGAGCAACCTCGTCTGACCTCCTAGCTGACCCTGCTCTGAGCAGGCTGTTGGATTAGAGATCTCCTGAAATCTTTTCAACCTGAATTTTTCTATGATTTCGTGTTAAACATAGAGCAAAGAGAATAGATAAAAACATGATTTAAGCTGTAGGTAAGAATGTGGAACATGAACAATCATCTATCTATCTGCTGCATTTTTCTCATGCACATTTGGAAAATAAAAACTGTTTTGTAATTTCATATAAGCAGTTCTTCAAACACATTCATACTCACTTAAACTGTATACACTACAGTATTTTGAACTATTAAGACTAGCTCTCAAAGTGTAAGGCCTAGTCTAAAAGCTCTGCAGGTAGAGAAATATCAATCAAGAGTACATTTTGCAATACTGTATTGGCAAAATGCCCCAACAACAACAAAGTAATTTTATTGTTTATTCCCTTCTGGTATAAACTGTTCCAGCTAAGGAAAACCTTTCTGTAGCATGGCCTTCCATGTGGACCCCTTTCTATTGATCTAGAAACACATACGCTCACATAGCTTTTGTTGGCTGTAGGAAACTTGTCGCCTGTCAAAGCAAATAGCCAGAACTTTACCCTGTGTAATAAGGTGCGCAGTTACGCTAGATTTTACTGATATAGCTTCCTTTACGCTGTACAACTATAGATGTAGGCCTGTGATTATGGCAGGAATTCACAGGTAGTCCTGCTGAAAGAACTGACAATTATAATATAACATGCACTAGATTGCGATGCCTGTAGCCAGTTTAAAGCGAATGGAGCCTCTTCCAGATGAAGGAACTATTATGAATACAGCTGCTTGAATCCTATTTGATATTATGTTGATCTGTATTGCATTATACACTAATATTAAAAAAATAGGAAAAAAAAAAAGAAAAAACAGATTCAGTTCATTTGTCTACTGTGCCTCGCTCTAGACCATCACATTTGGAATGGACATGTTTCAATATGGGTATGTTTTGAATGGACTGGAGTGGCAATGGAGTACCTAGAGAAGAGAATACTTACATTATCTAATGTTCACATGATTGGACATTTTGCAGAAAAACAGTATGTCAGAAAAAATAGTCACCATTTAGTTATCTTTAGTGAGTATACGCAAGCCAGACTTGCTTTTAAAGGGAACCAGAGGGAATCTGGAACAATGATAATGCAGTGTAAATGAAAAAAATACGAAAGGTGAAGTACATAAAATTATACATGGTTGGAAAGTTAGATGTTGCCTAACAGTTGTTGAAAGAGTATAATCAATTCTTCTATTTTTGCTGAGCTAAAACGTAATAGATTTATACTTCTCAGGATACCGAATTCAGATACTCTGAAGTTGACTTTCTGTTAATGATTAAAAGGCTAGCACAGACTGGAAGCACAAAATGAGTGCATCGCAAGATCTCCCCAAAAGCCATCCTCCAGTGAAACTGAGGATACCAGTTATTTTTAAAGGACTTTTGACATACTTTTTAATAACAGAGAAACCGAGACATCCCTGACCACGTATTATGTTACTTGCTTGTATTGGAGTAATGAAGACAATTCAAGATCTTTATCCTACAGGCACACAACACCCACATACCCTTGGGCTTTTGCAACTTCAGGACCAGCCACACATAATTTGGAGACTCCAAGCCTAATTTAGGGGCACAGTCCTAATCACTTGGAAAAAAAAACAAATTATCATGTCTTCCACTTTCTGAGAATTTATTTCACAAACTTTCAAGCCCCTCCCACCTCTGTACATCACTGCTCCAAAATACCTTTGCCATTCCAAGTCAGGACCCTAAATCATCACTTACCTACACTCCTACTGGTCTTCCAAACCCTGTCCACATCCCACAAGCTTACTGACTAAAAATTTGGGCCGTTTTGCCTAAATCTTGTCTTGTTGGCAGTGAATGGTGCTTGACATTAATCCTGGTGAAGCTAAACCACTTGCAAGATGAAGAAATAAAAAGCAGTATTTTTACGTGCAGGAAGTATAAATCAGGAATATATAATGAATCTATTAATGTATTATTATCTACACTTATTCAAACATATAATAAGGGAGCAATATTTTCCCTGGTTTATCTAACTGGTATTTTAAATGTTAAATTGTCAGTGCTACCAGGCCCATATAAAACTGTTTGAAATAATCTTAGACGCATTCTTAATATATCATAGGAATCTTACACTAAACAACACTATGAACATTTCTAAAACAAGACTATAAACATTTCTAGAGCTGGAATACAAGTCTTCCTCTCCTAATAGAGTACTCTAACCACAAAACTACAGGATCAGGATCAAGTTTGTGGTTGCAATTATTAGCGCTATGAGATACTAATTATGCTCTACCATATAGCTTCACAGCAGGAAGAATGAAAGGCCCCAGGAGCAGCTGCTAGTTTGGTAGCATAGGCATCTCCTGGGAGATGTGGATGTGAATCCCCTAGCCAGTGGTAAGAGCTGAAATTACATGTACATTACATGTGCGTGCTACATCATTGCTCAAAACTGTTGAAAGGATGTAGAGCTCTATTTTCACATTTTTTGAAATGACAAAAATGCAAGAGAAGGTTCTGGTGTAGGAATGAAGAAAGATGTATCTGTGTGCTCTGAGCGGGGCTAAGTTTAAAGCCTCAGTAGCACTTCTGGCAGATGGTTATTGACAAGTTAAATTCCAATTCCCTAGTAGCTCACACCAATCTAAAACGGATGAGGTCAAATCTCACTGCCCATCTTGCCCCAGTTGTGCATTTTTACCCCTTCATTTGGTCTGGCACTCGCGTGACTGGGCGGAGAGCCAGTCTGGAGTGGCAACCTGGCTGAAGACTAATCCCCTTGCCTGCAGGTTGGTTTTTCAGATAGACCCACTCCATGAAGCCAGGCAACGCCCAGTTGCACAAGCGCTGCTGCCAGCGCAAAGCAAGGGCAGCCTCAACTTGAGCAGCACAAGCTGCCAGGACCACGGCAACCTAACAACTTTCCTGCGGTGGCACAACCGCTCGTGCTCACTGAACCAGAGCGGGGAACCGTGCGCGTGACAATTCTCTTTTTTTCTGGCTTAATTTCTGGACCCGGCTCTGCATCTGGGCCACACAAGCGCGCTTACTGTGACGCTCCTGCTGCGCTGGCTTCTCTGGTCTCACGCCTCCGCCACGCAAGGAAGCCAGACGCTGAGCCGGCGGCACAGGGGAGGCCTCCGCAGGCATGTTACGGGCCAGGACGCCACCGCTGGAGTTACTTTTGCAGATCTGGGTCTCTCCCCGCTACTTCATGAAGCTAAACGATGCTCAAGTAAAAGAGAGCGGCGGCACTCCGCTCATCGTGACGGTCTTCGTTCCTAAGGTGTCTCCTGAAAGAGAAATCCGTGCTCCCGCAAGAAAAGCCCAAGCAGCCACTCTCCTTTTTCCCAAAGCTCATTTCAGTACTCGCACTACTCCACCCAGCACACGGCCACACGCCCGCGGCAGGAAGGCGCCCAGTCGCCTTACGACGCCGTCAGCCGTTACACGGCACCGCACGGCCACGCTCAGCGCTCCCGCCCGCAGGCGCCGTCGCCGGGCCGCGGCCTTCCCCGCCGGGGGGCGCCCTGCGGGCGGGGCGGGCCGGGGCGGGCCGGCCTTGGCCGCCCGGCGGCGGCGGCGGCGGCGGCGGCGGCGGCGGCGGCGGGGCGCGGAGCCGGTGCTGGCCCGCTCCGCGGCCCGCGGGCGGGACTCGACTGCCGGCGGGGCGATGCTGTGCAGTAGCCGACGTCTTCCCCTAGACGGAGCCCCGCGGCGCGGCGCGGCGCAGCGCAGCGCGCGGCGCGAGCGACACGCACCGGCCCCGCTCCCCGGCGGCCGGGCGGCCAGCGGCGCTCCCAGGAATGCGCGCAGCCTCCGCCCCGCGCCGCCAGCCCCCTCCCCTCCCCTCCCTTCCCCCGCCGCCGCCAGCTCTTCTCGACGGACATGTTCCCCCTGCGCGCCGCCGGGCCCGCGCCCTGACCCCTCGCCGCGCCAGGCGGCCCAGGGCCAGCGAGCTGCCGAGCGGGGCGCGGCGGCCATGGGAGGAGGAGGAGGAGGAGGCGGCGGCGGCCGTTGAGCGCCCCGCGCCCGGCGGGGCTCGGCGGGCAGGGCAGGGGCGGGGGGCTCCCGGCGCGGCGGCGGCTCGGCGCCTGGTGCCGCGGCGAGCAGAGTGAGTCCTTGCCCCCCGCCGGGGGTGCGCCGCGGGGAAGGGGCGCCGCGGAGGGGGCGCGGGGGCGTGTGAGGGGCGGCCCTTTGCCGTCCCCCGCCGTAACCTGATCCGTGCGGCGCCGGGGTGTGCCAGGGGGTGGGATGGGGTGGGCTGCGGTGCGGAGGGGAGGGGAGGGGGTCGGCCCCTCCCGCCGGAGGTCGCCCCGGGCGCCTGGATGCGCTCGCTGTTTTTAGCCGTTAGCTCCGCAGAAGTTGCCACCAGCCCGGCCGAGGGAGCGCGATGCCCGCCGGCGCCGCCGCGGCTGGCGGGGCGCGGGCGGCCGCTCGCTGAGGCGCTCGCATGGTCCCCGCGCCCGCCGGGGGGCCCGGCCTGGCCCGGCCCTGCCCGCCGCCGCCGCCGTCGCCGCCGCCGCCGGCAGCGCCACCAAAACTTGGGGGAAGTTTCCGCGCGAGGCGGTGAGTAGCGGGCGGCGGCCGGTGCCCGCGTGTGGCGGGGGGACTCGCCGCGCTGGGGCGGGCCGGCGGCGTAGCCGGAGCGGGGCTGCGCGCTGCCAGCCAGGAGGAGGCGGCGGCGGCCCCGGCGCCGGGAGGGTCCCGGGCCGCCGAGCGCGGCGCCGCCGGTGGCTGCCGCCGGCCGCCGCTCGCCTCGCCGCTCCTCGGCCCGGTTGCGCCCGGCTCTTCCCCGAAGCGAGCGGCGCACTGCGCCGCGCCTCGCCCCGCCGCCAGAGGCAGCGCGGCTCTCGGGTGGCGGCAGCCCCGGTGCCCGGCTGGCAGCGCCGCTGCCGCCCCTGGATGCCGCTCCCTCCTCCTCCTCCTCCTCGCTGGCCCGGGCTGCACGGGTCTGTGCCAGGGACAGAGCGGAGCTGGTGGCCGGCCCTGGCCGGGAGGGAGCCGGGGCCCGGCCCGGCGGCGGGGCGGACGAGCCGGCGGCCTGAGCGGCGGGGCGGGCTCCGGCGCCCAAAGTTTAGTGAGGCAGCGGGGTGCGGGTGGTGAAGGGAGAACCGTGCGAAAAGGGGCAGACTTGAAGCTTAGAGAGTCGTAGTTAAATAATATTCTTCAGAGAAATCGCATTCGCTTGTCTGGTTTTGAATTTCGGAAGGAGAGACCTGCCAGCATCTTCAGTGTTTCCTGCTCTTGTGGATCTAATCCGAGTATCTCTTGTGTGTGATTTATTCCAGTTTCTACGATGCCCCCTCTTCCCCTCCCCTTTTCTGAGCTTTCCACGCCGTGGATAATTGGTTGATTGCATTTCTTAGTGCATGGTCTACTGTAAGTATTGCCCAGGGAGCAAAACTGAACAGAAAACAAATACTGCAAATCAAATATTCTGAACATAGACACACGCAGTAGAAGGTGTTATTGTTAGAATAATGAGTGTTTTCTCACAAGAAAATCGTTGTGATCTTTTTGAATTGTCACAGGGCTAATTCTAGAGCTCCAGCGTGTGGATATGCATTACTGTTGCTTATCTTTTCCGTGAATATTTCATTCAGAACCTAGTGTTCTATTAACTGAAAATATTCAGTCATTGTTTCAATTTCTTCCTCATGGAGCTAGAAAACGGGCACACTTGACCATATTTCTGTTTTTGGTTAAATCAGAGGTAACAATAAAGTAATCAACAACATTTGGCCTGAGTTTGGTCCCATTTTATAAATCCTGTGAGCCTTTAAGCGAGTATTTACTGATACAAAGAATTGCAATTTTACCAGGTAAATAGGTACTTCACTGAAATCTGAAAGTCTCCTAACTGTAGCATTGACTTGTTTAGTCACATGAGTAGAGAAAATGCAGTTGGAAATAGACTCAATAAGAGCGGATTTCTTAAGTTTTATGTGAGATACCAGTGTTTGTTTAAAAGATGCTATTTTAAATATTGAGATTGGAGTAGATTGCAGTTGAAAAGTTTTGCGGCTCTCAATGATAAGTATGAATATTACTGAAAGCTGTTTAGAACAGCTTGAAATGTTTTAATAGGGATGCAGTGTCTTTCTGTCTTGCATTATTAGAATTGCAACTTGCTGTCTTAATACAGGACATTAGTATGTTTTAATTGTAAAGGAGGTACAAACAAGACAGTTCACAGTACTTTCCTGAGACATTGTTTCTAAAATTGCCAGAAAGTGGTGGCAGTAGTTGTGCCAAATTTGTGAAAGTAACTTCTGAAACTTGCTCTAATGTTTAGAGAGATCAAAGATACCTCATAAATAATTTGGAGCCTAACTGATCAAGTATTGTTTTTATTACTCTGAGCTGTTTCATTGTCTCCCAGCATTGATATGTCTGCACAGCACAATGCTGCACCATGTAAATATATAAACTTGAAGGCGCTATAGCTGCTTTTTTAGAGGTGTTACTTTGAAGGGCTTTGCAACATGGCAGTACTGCTTCCAGAGTGAGCTTGGGTGTCTGCTCAGTGCTGCTTGTGTAGCATAGACGTAGAGCTGGTTTCTGCACTTTCTTATTAACAGAAGTAGCGGGTGTTACCGTATGTGGTCCCTTGTGTCTGTTTCCAGTAGGGAGAATTAAAATCTTTGGTGATAATTCCCTTATTTCCGGGTTGGTGCCTTTCTTTTCTGCAATCTGAAAGCTGGGGAAGTATAATAGGTACTGGTGCTTTATTGATTGTATAACTTTTACTCTCAGGGTCTTTTTCCCATGACTGTTTGTATTCTGTGGATATATATACACATTAAAGATAGGGCTTGCTCATGTTAAAGGAAGTTTCCTTTTGCTGCAGATTTTTTGTTTTTTTTGAACAAAGCAAATATTTATTTTAGGCTGTTAATGGGAGCATCAAGCTGAATCGTTACAACATTGTGTATCTTTTTTGGTATATCAGATCTTGGAGAAAATAGTTGTGAATATTTGTCATTGAGGAAGTAAGATGGGCGATGATGCTTTTTTTTTTTTTCTATATTTTTCAAAAATGTTTTATCAGGCAGATGACAGCACTTTTATCCAACTGCATTGAAGCATGCGTAGTCTTAAGTTAGGTGTCTAAAAGTTTTCAAGGTATTACGCGTAGTAAAAATGATAGTAATACCAAGAAGAGAGAACAAAGGTGGTGAGTAAGCAAGGATAACAGCGTCACAAGAACAAGTCCACTCTGTCCACATGGGGGGGTCCCTGAATGATGGGTTTGCTGAAGAGCTGGGTTCCTTTTGACTAAAAGGATCTTGCAGATTTTTTTCCCCACATGTGGATCTCTGGAAAAGATGGCTCTTTGGTCCAGCAGGATTGCAGTGGTAATTCCAGGAAGAGGGCAGGGTGAGGAAAGCAGGCAGAGAGGCAGTGAGGCTGCCACTACAATAGTGGTGAAGGCGAAAGGCTGACGCAACCAGATACTAGCTTGGCAGGAACAGATTTATGTCAGGACTTGAAGGAACACTTTGTGCTTGGATTGTTTACCACAGGGGACATCTTTCTTTACTGTATATGAATCCCAAGTTAAGTTCTGTGTGTGAGGTAGGTGTTTATTTACACATAATTTTAATTTTTGAGAGATGTAACAAACTTGATTTGAACAAAGAGCTGCTTCTCAATGTATGAAGAGCAAATTTTCCTTTAGTAAGTTGTAAGGGCTGTCTCCTGACAGAGACAGATGTTTTCCATGTCACGTTTGCGGCAGATTATTAAATGAAAATACATTTAAGCATGGGTTTTTTATTAGCCTTTTAAAAAATGTTATTCTGTTGAAAAGAAAATTGTATCCTGAAACTCTGTTTTTTATTGATCATCTCATAAGTGGATATAAAGTTTGAAAACACTTCAAAGTACCGGAGTGTTCTGCTGTAGGATGGGACTTACTGTCTTGCCTAAACCAGGTAGTGTTCCTGAGATACCTTACTGCTAGCTGAGCTTTTCAGAGGTAGAACGTAGTGGAGGTGTACAGGGCATCTTAAATGCTTTCTGTTGAAGAAATAACTGCTAGAAAACATCGTTGTCTAGTGTTCTGATTGGAGCGTTAACGGTCACTGATGCGTAAGATAGTTGTATTGATAAGTGTGTGGGTACACGCACAAACACACATGCACACCTGCACAGTTTAAAGTAACTGTTTCAGGTGTGAGGTTATCTTGCGTCGCTTGTTATCAATGTAGTCAAGTAGCTAAACAATCATGGTAGTAATTAAACACTCTTTGTTTATATGAGTTTTAAAACTCACCCCAGCCATCATGCTCTATCTATTCATCGTGCTAATCACATTCATATTAGTCTTTTGACTTTTCAAAAATCCACCAGCCACAATGCAAACATCCATATCTGCTAGATCATACCTATTTTTATAACTTTAACACTATATTTGTGTAATTATACAGGTGTGCAACTAGTCTCTTGTACTGCTACGTGGCAGAAATAGTTTTGTGGAAGGGATCCACTGGGGAGAAGGAGAAGTAACAGGACTGTATGGAGAACTTTGGAGATGTGGTGGAGACAACACACTCTATGCGGGGAATGTAAATGGGAGGAAATGGAGCTCCGATAAACTTGAGAAAAAATTTTAACCTCTCTAAATTAGAGGGTAAGCACAACACCCCTTCTTTTGAGACAGACCAGGCATTTAAGGTGTAGAAAGAATTACACTTTCCTGCCTCACCTTTTCTGCGGTAGTTTAGAGAGAGGCAAAACGTATGAAAAGTACTGTTAGGCTATTGCAGTATTATACCTGTTAGACCTTTGGATCAAGCAGAGATCACTATGTAGGACATATAATGTGGGATATTGGATTTAGAATGTGTGGAGAGGAGGTACTACACAAGCTTTACACTCATTAAGGTGAAAGGTGGTGGTCTGTGATTACCTAGTAAGCTTATCCTTGTAATCCTAGAACAAAGATTATATATTAAGACATGTTATAAATCAGAATAATCAGTTGCTTTTGGCTACCATGTGAATATTGGAGGATAATAGAGATGGAGATAGTTAAAGTTGAGCATGTACAAAGCTATTTAAATACTATCGTAGGTCCATTGCGGTCTTCAAACTCCGTTTGTAAGTAGCCAGTCCAAACATAAAGTAATATTTAAGATGCTCTAGAGGGTAATTTTATGCAATAGTTTGTCAGCAGCTAACACTATTAACTGTGTGGAGCAGTAGGACACAGTTTAGCTTATTGATAAGTTCTGTCTCCTTATCATCATGTTGCGTTGTTCAAGTGGTCAAATTGAGTTTGAAGTTTTACTGCCTCAGGGGAAATGAGATTGGTGAAACTTGGCCCTTCAGTAGGAGAAAAGAAATCCTATAATCAGAAGTTGTTCTAGCACAGTGCTAAGTGTCTGTTTGCTTACACCACAGATTATCCTGGCATTGATGTGCTGGGCAGTCGGATATATTAGTTCAGTATTCCAGCTTTTGCAACGGTGCTGACTCAAGTCTGGCCAGCCTGGCATTGGAGCAGAAGTATATTTGTCTGTTCTTGCCCAGGTAGAAACATCTAAGGGCTGTTTCTAGTCTTGAAAATCTGCTATACTTCTAAAACAGTAGGTTCACTTAAATCCCAGTGAATTGGCTCCACTTTCCAATAGATCTCTAGGATGCAGTGCCGGTAGTCTGTAAATAGAAACCATACATATCTTAGTCCAGTGAACAAATATCTATGTGTCTGGGTAGTATGCAACAATTCTGCTTTTATTCTGTACATGGTTTGTCTCTACAACCTTCTTGATACAGCTGAACAACAACTTTTGTATCTAATGGAGCTTGGGGATTAGATATAGATGATCTGGCTGTGAGATACAGTCTGTAGGCCAGGAGAAACAGACTGACAGAACTGCCAATTTTTATTTCAGCTCTCCGAGTTAAGGGAGCGCGCTTGTCACTTTTTTGCTGTGCTTTACAAACTGCATGCCTGCTGGAATTGCCGGCTGCTTTCAAATGCTCAGGTAGCAGCCAAATTTCTGATATTTCCCCTTTGACTTTTTTTCACCTGCCTCTTTCACACACACATGGCAATTTGTATGAGTGTTACCTTGAGAACAAGTTGGTGCAGTGGGCTTCCCATTATCGCATGACTGCAAATACTGTTTGAATCTGGTACTGAGTGCTTATTAAATTGTGTTTGCTCAAGAAACATGTTTTGACCTTGCTTTATAACTTAGAGTTCTCTAAGAACAGAAAAAAAGCCAGAACTCTTCATCCAGAAAAGCCTGAATGAACTGTTTGGTGTATTGACTGATCGTGAGATTGCTTGTCACTTTGTGTGATGCTGTAAAGAGTGAGTGAGGAGGTCTGAGAAAGTGAGATTGATAGAGCAGTCTTCTCCATGAGACTATTTTCCTTCCAGATTGTGGTTCTCGCCCTTCACACAAATTGAAGAGGCCTGAGCGCAATTACATTTGGGACTAAACTATGTCTATTCTGCTTAGAGTTAGGACGGTCTGGCATAAGGATAGAGAAAAGCAATTAGAAGTAATGAGCTGACATATCTTTGGATTTGATCACTTTTTATGGTTTAGCCTAGTAATGGGAAGAAGAATGTAGAACTGTCTTTGTAAGAATAAAAAATATATCCAGAGAATGCTATGGAACTTTTACTTACATAGAAACCCTCAGGAGAACTATTGTTTTTGAAATTACAGTTTGAACTCAAGCACAGAGCAGCTCCAAGGGCTGAGTCAAATGTTATGTAAACAGTGCTGAATATAGTGTGGTCAAGGCTCCTAGGCTGCATCGGTACTTAAGAGCACCCACTGAGGAAATCTAGTTAACTATGCTTAACTTGGGGCTTTAGTCTTCCAGAGAGGCTACCAGGAATGATTTGCAGCATGCTGTGGGAAATCCTACCTTTTTATCCTGAATTCCTGTGCAGAAGTTCTTGGCTCATCAATACGTGTTACTGAAGCACGCGCAGCCAAAACTTTCCAGACTTTTTACTTGTGCTTGCTGCAGCTAGCGCTATACTGGGTCCATTACATATAGATGAACTGTTCTTGCTCATGGCTGCGAAATTACTGCAATAAGATCAGAGAGAATGAGAGATGGCATTTGAGGCTTTTTAGGTGTGATTTCTGACCTTTGGAGAGCAGCAGTGAGTCTCAGGGAAGAGTTCATTCATGCTAGGTGGTGGTAGCACTGCACAGTAGAGACGCTTGTCACTTGATATGGTTGCTGCTGGCCTCCTGTAAGCAGGCCAGTTCTGGTGCAGGACAGCTTGTACTGCAGGGAGGAATTGTAACCTGGCATAAGGTGAATTCCCTGTGAGGAAGGCTATTTTTGTGGAACCGTGTGAAGGGCTCTGGTATCTTCCAGCACTAAGGTGCATTTAATGAGGGTGACCATATCAGTTCAGAAGAAGCACTTGCTTTTGTAGAAACAGTCTGCACCTCCTCTTCGGCTGGTTCATTCTTAAGGGTCTTGCTTGAATAACTAATGTGCTTGAAACAACAGGTAGATTTGAAAAAATAAATTTCTTTGACTTTATTGAATTTAGACCCACTTCTTCAGTGGCATGTAATTATGCACCAAAAGGCATACACAAGTGTGCTAACTACAGAGGATACTGCTTGATTGTGCTGAAGGCTTTGACTTCAGACCCACAGAAAGGCCAGCCGGTGACATTAAGGAAAGATGGCATTTACCTGTTTAATAAGTGGTGTGGAGGACCTGCTTAACTGGCATCAGGGCAAAGACAAGAGCAAGAATATTTAGATGAATAGGGTCTATACATCATTGATTTTTCAGGCTTTGTCAAAAACTATAAAGCCACAGCTGTCGTGTATGAAGGGTGCAAGGGAAATAAGCAATACGAGTATCTTTGATCCACCTTGAGACGTGGTTGAATGCACATAATGCCATGATGGAAAAAGTAATGTTTTTTACTATTGTACCTAGGCCCATGCATTTGCTGTAGCCCATTCTATTCCTCTTTCCCAATTAAAAAGAAGTTAATATTTTATTAAAGTAACAGAAAACATTTTGAAAAACACTGCAGGTGCCTTTTCCCCTCTCGTTCTACAACCGCAGACCGGGGGTTCTTTCTGCAAAAGCCTCGTGGACCTTTATGGATCCAGTGGAAGTAAAAAGTCTTGCCATCAAAAAGAAGGAACACACTATGTTTCAGACTTGGGGAGAAAAAAAATCTCCTCCCCACTTTCATGCCGTGCATTAATTGTTCACACTGACCTTGAGCCACGTAACCAGAACAGAAGCTCCTGTAGTCATACTGCTGTTTTGTACACCAAGGTATAAATTTCAGATCTAATTAATTTTTCAAGAATTTTCACTTATCATTTGAATGTTATTTCAGGTCTCAGGAAGCTTAGAGCATGGTTAACTCTAGGACATCTCGGAGTAGAAGAGGGAATAAGTTTTCCTCAGTGGGTTAACATGTTCTAAAGGTATCTCAGTTTGCCAGATCATGCAGAAAAGGAGAGAAGGTAATATGTAATGAAGGGTCAAAAGTCAGGGACTGCCTATAGATTATGAATAATTTCAGAAGGAAAATGGAATATGTGCGGGTAGAAAGACCAGGATACAAAAGTCTGGGGAACTGCTGGATGGTGTTGGAAAGACTGAAGTTCCAGACTCTTACCTGTTCGTTTGCACTATGAAAGCCAGGATGAAAGCCAGGCATTAATCATGTGACTAGTGGTCAAAAGAGTATGTTTAAGACTAAGCGTAAAGATTTATAGAAAGATGTTTGAGGTAGTTGGACTACACAGGAAAATAACTCAAGACGACTAAAAATTCAAGTGTAACTTGAATTGCACGCAGAAGTGTAATGTCATATAGATTTTGCTGTAATAATTATGCCACTTTCCAGGTGAATCTGCGGTAACAGTAGAAATGTTTTTAGTGGAGTGGAAGTTGTTTTGCAAGGGGCTTGCACTGCTGTGACTTCTAAAAGGCGTATTGGTTGCAGTGTATTGTAGGAGGCTGTTAATGCAGCAGCCCCTAACAAAAGGCAGGGAAATGAAAGATGGTATTTTTGCATCAAACAACTGATACTTTTCACCAACTCATTCTAAATGTGAGCAATCAGTATGCATGTTATTTATTTATACTTCAGTTTTCATTTTATTCCTGGTACTGAAGCATGAAGAACTTCAGATATCAGTATAAGTGACTGGCACCATTTGTTCTTAGGGCTGAAACAGAAGAGGTATCTCTTGCTAATTTTTTATTTGTTTGAATTTTTTAAACTGAATTTAAAAGGTTCTTGTCAAGGAGCCTGATCTGCCAGAGGCTGTAATGTCATAATCCTGTTTCTGTCATGTAGATGTGCATCCTTATGAATACACTTAGGGGGCACAAAAGAATCCTCCCTCACCCCCCTGGATCTCAGATGTCTTCACTGATCAGATGTCTCGCAGTGAAAGTAAGCATGAAACGTGTGTTCCTTCCGTTTTAGATTGAGCAGTACTACAGAGTAGCAACTTCACTCGTAGCCTCTAGATGTGAAAGTCAAACAGCTGTCTGTTGTTACTATTTTTCGTTTGCTACATTAGGGTGGCCAGACTCCTTTGCCTCTTGGGCCCTATGCCAAAACCATCATACAGCTGAAACTGGGAACTGAATATGCTTAGTCAAGCAATTATTTTTCATTTAAGTTGTAAACCATTAAAACACTCCTTAGTGGATGTACAAGCCCTCTTAAAATGTCACATATTTATATTAAAGCAAGTATTAACTTTCTTTATGTTGTCATTTTTCATAGGTACTGTTGAAGTAGCCTACTAGCTTGAAAATCATTAGATCATCAAGTGTTTTTCTGTGGAAAAGTTAAAAGAGCTGGCCTTACAGAGAGGGAAAGTAGTAACAGATTGAGAAAGGAAAGAATCCTTTTAAACTCATCTGTGTCAGCGTCAATATTGACCATGAGGAAGGCAGTTTACTTGCAAAGACTTCCAAATGAGGATTTCTTGTTTTCTTCTCACTGCTTTTAAGCAGCTCTATTAAATAACTGGCAAAGCCAAATATCAGAATGGTGATCCACAACTTACTGAACTTAATGTTCAAAGCTAACTTTAAGTACGTCTTTAACAGAACAATCCATGAAGAAGAATTATGGCTCCAAACTGTTGAATTGCGTGCTGCTTTATGGTATATAATCCAAGTTGAACTTCATGCATAGTTGTATTTACCAAACCAAGCAAAGTTATTTTGTTTTTATTCCATCTTTTCTGATTGAAAGTTAGCTTGCAATTGTGGGCATGATTTTCTGAATTGCATGTTTTGTAGAAGGTGTAGAAGGATCGACAGAAGATTCTTTTACAGGACCAGTGAGCAATCTCTAGCTCTTGCCACATCACTGTACTTTGGCAGGGTAGCTCTGGTGGACAGTGGCAAAATGCAATGTTTGTGACATTCTTAATATCCTCGTGGATTGGTATGTTCCAAGTATTTTACGCTTTGCTTACTCCCCACGGTAACAATACGAATAGGTGTTTCTCAAAAGTGTTACTAAAATTCTCTGACTGAAGTAGCACAGCTGTTCACAAACTGTGGCTTATGGACCACTTCCAGCCAATCCACAGAGAAGTCAATTTATTAAAGTGCTGAGCTATGCATGACTGAAGGAAGAGGCAGTCATAGCTTCAATCGCCCATTCAGCAGTCTTCAAGCATAGCTGCCTTGTATTCTGTCCACAGTTCCTTTCCTATTCCTCAGTTTTTGGATTACTGAGCAGAAATTGAAGTCTCTTACTGAGTCTATGCTAATGTATGTGAATTCAGCAGTTGGTTTCCAGTGCAGAAGAAGCAGCAAATAATAAAACTCATGCATTAGTGAACTTAAGAGAGTAGAGCTGCAGAAGCTGGTGGAGGTGGACACTCGTGGACGTGGAGGCGGACACTGGTGGATGTGGAAGCTGGCTAATACAGAACAGCAGGAAATCTGAACGAGCAGCTACATTCATTACTATAATTACTCGGCAGAAATAAAGCATCTTCTGAGGAAAAATGAATTTTAATCTGCGTTTTGTTCTATTTATGCAGTTTGTAGTGCTGGCAATCATTTGTAGGTGCTGTAATAACACAAACAGTTAGTTGTGGAGGAACTGAAAAGCAACAACAAAAAAAAGCACCAAAAGCGTATCAAATTGTAACGCTACTTCCAGACCGTGATTGATTCTTCAGGTCGCATAAGCTTCTTGGGATGTATTAAGGGACTGAGATGTGAAAAGAGTAGAGAGTTCGTCTGACACAACAGGTCAAGGTTGAAGGGAATGTATGTCTGAAGTGAACAAAACAGACTTTTTGGATGTTCTACATTATAAATAGTTGCTTTTTGGCAACTTTGGCTTTGGGCCTTGACTTTTGACCTCTGCTGCTCTTTGCGTTCATTCCTTTTGTCTTTTTCTTAGCAGAGCACTTTAGTACAGAAGAAAAGTGCTGTTTATTATGTTGTTTTATCATTGAAAACAATAAAGATGAACAAACAAACCCCCCAAAGCCATTCTGATCACTCCTTTCGTAACAGTGGAACAAGACCTTACTGGGTTATATGTAGGGAACTTTCGGCAGATAGTGTTTTAAACTTAGGATGTATTTTATGTAGTGTCATTGGAATTTCTGGCCGTTGCTTATCTCAAAGGCCTATCTATGGACATTGCTTTAGATGTTGGCGGCTCTTCTTCCTCTTGTTACCAGACATGTCACTGTGTAGGAGGCAGTCATTTCATTGTAATAAATTTAAGAAAATGTGAAGACAGTAAAGAAGTGCCATGAGGACTGCTAGAAATAATCATCACGGGATCAGAAGGACCCACAACAGTGTTGTTTCATCTTGAATTATTGACTCAGTCAGGCATTGAGAAGTTGTGACGAAAATTCAGAACAGTCTTTCCGAGTCTTGCCAGGATTACTCAGTGGAATCCCTTGTTGCCAGATGCTGATGCTGAATGAGAAGAGAACAGCAGCCACCAGTGGGGGGATTAGTTTTCAAAAATTGCTCAAAGTCAGTATCTGTCCAGTTCTTCTAGGAGTTTATTAATACTTCACTGACTACCTGACAGTTTGAATGACAAGCAAGCTGGTATAAATGATATTTATGAGCAGTGTTGCTCATTTATCTTGTTAGCTCTAGGAATGCATTCAGCACATTTCGCGTTTGGGAATTTAACGTAACTGTGAAAAAAGGAATTATAGAATAGATCGTAGGATTGGAGTGAAAGATTTGGTCTGAACTTCCCAAGCAGTAGCTTCTGGAAGCATTGTGCTTCTTGTGGTTAGGAACGTAGCCATGTTTCTGGCCATGACTGTGTAGTAGGCTTAGAATTTGTTCTCTGCAGTGAGCTCAGAAAGACCTCAGCCAGATGTGAACATTTAGATGATATTCAGAGCTCTGTGCTTGTGGCATTAGCTTCTGAACCATAGCAGAATCACTGCAGCAATTCTGTTACGTGTTTTGTTTTGTTTTGTTTTTCTTCAGATCAGTGGAATATTTGGTGAGTGGTTGGGTATGGTTTTGAATGTATTGTGCTCTCAGTTTTTATGTGCTCTTGGAATTAGTAAAAAGCCAGGTTCTGCTTGTATTTCAAGGATACTGTACCCAACCCAAGATTCCCAGGAGGCTAAAAACAAACTATTTATTTATTAAAGCCGTTTTCTTTGGCAGTAGCATGAGCTGAAAGTTTTACATGAATTATAGATTCATGGTATAATATGAAGTCTAGCTATTAAAGTTATTTTGCTGCTGATCAGACCACCTTGAGCAGTTGGTTAATAAAGAAGTGAAAATCCGCCACTGCATTAACCAAGTGTATTTAGTTGCTTCAGTGGTAGGTGCTGCTAGAAGGAATCCAGCATCCTTTCTGGAGTCAGGTTTGTTGATTATTGTATGACCCAGTAGGCAGCATGTCTGTCTTGTGAGGCAAAGGGCAATAATATTCTTCACAGCTACTTTGTTAAGTAATGGAAGAACACAGCCAGCATTGTTTGGGACAAATACACGATGGAAAAGCAATTGCTGCCAAGTTGCGTGATATAAAGAAATTTTTTCATCGTAAAACTTCCCTAAATTGTTCATCAGCAAGCTGAGCCTGAAGAGAACTCTTCCACTGGTAAGATTTAATGGAGAGTTCCTAATCAAGGAGTCAGTGGATGTGTCCTGCTGCTCACTAACAATTCTGCTTATTCTGAGATTTATCATGTTGTACAGGAATTCTGGGCATTTTTCTCAAAATTCAGCATACTTGCAGAAAATTCAAATGTTTATTAAACAGTTATTTTCATAAATCCAGAGAAACTTAACCAAGCAACACCAGTAAACACATCCTTCTAGACAGATAATCTAAGTTTTTAACTCTGGTCTCTGCCATGTGATGATGTATCTGCAGGAAAAAAATTGTTTCTTCGCCATTCTCAGAATATCTGTAAGCTTTCTCTTTAGCAAAACGGGGATCTGGCAGGCCCAAAGTGGAAAATGATGTGCAAGAAGAATGGAGTTGCTGTCTTTCAGTAGATATGATTGTTCTCTTTCTGTAAAATTAATATAGGCACCTGATGTGGTTAGTCTGATCTTCTTTCTTCTCCTGTTTGAATTCTTCAGCCATCTGAACTCTTCCTGAAGGGTGGATTTGCACGTGATCTCCTGTTTTTCATGCCAGTTGTGAATAAAAGAACTAGAGCAAAAGCATTCCATATCTATTGTTAAGTGTTTTATTTTCCAGACTAAAAACTGAATTCTTTCAGCTCACATGTCATTACATGCTTGTCATTCCTAATTAATTTTTGGCATGTTCTTGGCTGTTTTGTAGACAGGAAAAATAGATTTAATTTTTATTTTAAACATACAACTGAAATGCCCCCATAATTGTAGGCTGAAACAAAATTTTTCTGCAAGTCCTGTAAGGTGAAAACTATCGTGGGAAGTAAATGTGTGGATATATTGACTTTTTCCTTTGTGAAGGAGTGATTCGCTTCATCCCTTATCAGTTATCCACTTTGTCATGAAGGAATGAGACTGTTATATTTCATAACTGGGAATTAGTCATCAAGCATATTTGGTTATTTTCAGAGCATTTAAGTGTGTGATTTTTTTCCCCTGGAGGTATTCTGCGTACTGCAGCATGTTTTACCAAAGGAAAAGATGGTGTTTACCTCCCTGATTTTATACACAGAAGTTCATAAATGTATACATACACAGAAGTGGATTTAGAGTTCTGACCTGTGATGCAGCGAGCTACAATAACTCTCCCGAAACCAGCTGTGAATATAGACCAGATCAGTGAAAACCTGAGAATTTACTAGCTGGCATTCTCTTTGCTTTATGGAATTTTATTCTAATTATCGCTTGACTGTCAACCTCCTGGCAATTTGCTGTAATATAAGAAGCCTGTTATTTCTCAAAGGAGCCGCAGTTTCTGAATCTGAAGTTAAATCTTCAGAGTCACTAGAATGACCAGAGCAACAACACAGCTTTGTTGAATATATTTAAGTACACAGTTTGATTAGGAGAGTTTCAAACACAAAACGTATTCAAAAAAACGGTAGCCAAAAATTAAACATGAGCATAGTCTACCTCTGATTCATTAATTTACAGCACTCATTTCTCTGCCCCAGAGGCTTTAATATATGTTAGCAGGAGGATGTCAGAGCAGCTTTCCTCGTTCGGAGTACACTTGCACGCTCGGATCATGCTGAGCTAAGACTCTTCCACCTCTGAGAAAGGTGGTTGTGCCCTCTCTCCCACGCAGGCCTTATGTTCCCACTCTTTGTCTGTGTCAGCACAAATCATGTTGCCAATGTAGGACAAATCAGCTTGCATTTGAATCAACAAAATCATCTAACTGAGGAAAACGGCAACAACAAGGGCTAGTTTCATCCCAGTCAGTGAGCTGATGCAACTTGTGATGCGGGTGTTGGGTAGCTGGAGAGGTGGGGAGTCCGTGGTAGTGGGACGGCTCAACATCAGAAAGGGCGAGCCAGCTTCTTGTAGCAGGAGCCCACAGCCAGATGGAGATGTGGGGTTTCCGACAACCCCACATTACAGATATGGTCAGTCTTGTCACAGGGCTGGAGTTAGAGGTAGCTTGGGGCAGCTGTTGCCCCGTGCCCTGTGCAAGGGGATACCCTCCAGCTTTGGGATCTGCTTCCTTAACACTGACTGCAGTACAACTGCTATGTGGCCCAAGTTCATGCTTGCAACCACTGGGTGACCCAAGGACTCATGTATCCAGAGACAAGGAATTTGAGAGCTCTGCAAGTAGGGCATTACAATCCAATTTCAGTCAAACGGGGATGGAAAAGATTTAACGTTAGCAGCAAATGGGAAATGTGACCTAATGATGCCTGATGTGTTTAGAGGATACTGTAGGGTTAATTTTTTTTTTATTCTGATTTATGTTTTCAATTAAAATACTTAATCTGTTAATCTGGAACCTTGTTATGCATCTACAGAATTGTTATAGTGAAAAAAGGCAGAACTTTACCTGAGAGTACAGGTTAATGCCAGTTAGTTTATTTTGTCAGTATAAATTTGTCTGGTCCCTCCTGTGATTGTGAGCTGCTAAAGGCAACTCAGTTTATAGCAGAAGAGCAAGGATATTGTAAGCATCTTTGACATTGCCTGCACTTCTGAGGGTGTTAGTCCTTCAAAGAAATTGTGAAAATACTTGAAGGTGAGTTAATAGAGTTAATCATTTTGCAACTTAGTTTGTTCGAAGTTAGGCAAGTAAATGTGTGTTGGACACCTCATTGGTCTGATGTGAATAAATATCCGTGGTTATCATAAGCTTTCTCAAAATGTTAAGTGTCACTAGGTCAAGACTTCAGTTGCTGGAGAACATTTATATGTTTTAATATTAAGTATCTGCTTAAATGCCTGAATTATTAGTCCTTTCTGAAGATTCTACTGACTGCAATGAGCTAATACTTAAGACTAAGATCTTAATTCAGCTACCTAAGTTTAATGCTTGATGCTCAATGGTTTGTGCAAAATTTTCATGGTGTGCGCTATCTGCTGTGATAAACAGGAACAGACACTCTTGCCCCAGGTTACATACTAGTTTATTACTAATACTGTGTCATAGATGTAATTTGCAATTCTGCAAGTTATGCCAAACAAATATGAAGATACCTGCCCTGGAGAACTGGTAGGCTGCATTCTTGCCTGCAGTCAGGAATGGTAGGATGTTTTACAGTGCAGTATGAAACAAACATAGTTGCATGTGACTGCACTGCGTGTTGTCTACTTGTGCTTTTAATACTTTTTTTTTTGGCATGCTGTAAGCCTTCTGAAATCCAGCATGCCCTGTAATTACCTGCTTCTTTATGCCTTGCTGAAATGGCTGTAGGAAAATATTTTTCTGAAATCTCAGATTTTAAGGAAATTTTGAATGTAGCCTGATGAGATATTACAGTGCTTGAATTTCTAATTGCAAATGAAAATATTTAGTCTGTTCTGTGCTTTGATTCATAAGCTTTGATGTATAAGCTTGACTCTAGATGCAGTCAAGTAGTGAATTTGCTGGAAAGACAGAGTTTTCAAGAAACCAGGCCAGTTTATAACTTTAGGTTGAATTAGGCGTATAGTTTCACCTCTTAAAAGTAGCTGGGGCTACTTAATTTCATAAGTGCTGGACTGTTCTAAAACATTTTAACTAAAAAATACCATTTTTTTCAGTTGAAAGCATGATTTTAATGGAGTTGAAAGAAAAAACAGCTAAATAAAAGTAATATCAAATAAATTCAACTGATAAATGAAAATACGTATCACTTTGAGTTGAGTAAGATGTTATGGATTGACTAGAAATAAAAATTAATTGGTCTTCCTTTAGAATTACATTTCAATACAAATGGAGCCAACTTAGTTCTTTTCCTCACACCAAAAGGATCTGTTTGTTGAACTTTGTCTTTTGCTCTTGTGCTAACTGCTGCTAGTTTTCTTTTATGGAGAAGACTATTTCTATGATACGAGAAATGCCTCTGAACAGATTAAAAAGATAATATTTACTATTGCGAGATGTTGATTGAGCAAGATGATAATGTCAGATATGGGTTATGATAGATATGATACTACTGCTAATGGTAATTTAGTAGATGTTAAATGGATGCATCTCTCTGTCAAAAGAGTTTGCAGTGTAAATAGGTAAACTGTTACCCCCTGTGTAGATGGGACAACAGAGGCACAGAGTGTAGTTGAGTGGGTGGCTAGAGGCTCCACAACACTGTGGGTGGTTTTGCTTTTCTTAATTACCAAGTTGGAAAGTTACTCAAAAAGCCTAATCAGAATTTGCTTCACCACAGTCGGTGCTTGTGTTAGCACCACGGACACAAAGAATTATTGATTGGTGCTTTCTTTGCAACAACCTTTACGGACTGGAAGACTTACTATATTTCTCTTTATTCCTTCTTCTCCGTTCTGCGCTCCCTCATCTCACTTCTCTTTTGCAAGTCAAATACCATTCTTTAAACTTTTCTTCATAGGTCAGATTTTCTGAACTTCTTATCTTTATTGCTGTCTTCTGCACACTCTTCAGTTTGTCAACAGCCTTTTAAAGAATGAGCTGCCCGAAACAGAACATAGTGTTCACTAGCACAGGAGAGTGGAACAATTAATCTCCTGGGTCACACATGTGATGCTCCCATTAATGTATTACAGAATTACTGCTGCCTTTGAGACAATGACATTGCATTCTTGACTGACATTCAGTTTGTGGTTTACTCCAAACTCCTGTTCCGTTTTGCGCTCTTTTTCTATTTTTTTCTTTTGCAAAACTGCTCTGTAGCCAGTTACTCCTTACTTTATATTGGTTAGTAGTAGCTACGCTCTGACATTTAATCAGGTAATAAAATACTGAGAAAACTATCTTGAATCATGGGAATACCCTAGCCATAATCACTCATACACCTGTGACTCAGGAGGCCTCCCTCTTCTCCCTCTTCTCCCTCTTCTCCCTCTTCTCCCTCTTCTCCCTCTTCTCCCTCTTCTCCCTCTTCTCCCTCTTCTCCCTCTTCTCCCCAAAACAAATGTGTTTCGAAGAGGTGTCCAGATTGAAAAATGGTTTAGTGAAATAGACAAAATCCGTCATTATTTCCAGGTTAGGAGGGATCACAAAAGATTGGCTGAGGAACCTGGACAGGTTCCATCAGCTGCATTAGCATGACATTGAAATTCTGCCTCTGGCACTGTCCTGTTTCAGAGTAAACATGCAAAGTCCTGTTTGGTTTGTGGTCAGCAAAGATCCCAACAGTGCTTTTTCATGGAGCGAGGTGATAACTGTGGTGGCGAAACTAAGCTTCTGACAGTATAGTTTCCCCTTTGGCCTTAACTGCTACCAATAAAACTTTGCAAATGTAACTACTAAACTGGAAGGCTAGTTTTTGTCGGCTACAAGGAGAGCCTTACTAAGAGCTTTTGCTCTCCCTGAGGTTTATTGCAAAATGAAAATGTTCTCTTTGTCTCTGGCATCAACTCAGGTTTGTAAACTTTGTTAACCAAAGAAATACTGAGTTCAGATTCCAAAATACTTGTAACGTAGTTGTTGACTTTTGGGTACATAGGGCCAATGCTCTCACTCAGTGCAGTTTTGTCCTGAAAGTTCTGGATGATCCTTGTACACATTTTCTTGTTTATTCCCTTTTCTGTCAGAGGGCTCTTTCCTGGAAAGCTAAATGGGAGCACAGTTTCCAAATTGTGCTGAGGGTGATTGTTCTCTTTTGCTGTAAGAACATTCAGTGGGACAGATTGCAGAAGTTCTGCACGTTACTGATTTTTAGCACTGCATATGGAAATATTTGAGTTACTGGAGAAGGTGTGTGAATGGGGTGCATACCTAGAGAGGGAGTTTGGCAGGTAGGAAGTGAGCGTGCGGTTTACCTAGGAGTTTCTGCCTGTAGGGCAAATGGAAAGGGGTGGTAGCTGGGAGGGGCTGAGACTGCAAATACTTGCCAGTAGTATTCTTCTGACCTTCACCCATTCTCCTTGGCACATCTTGCCAGCCTGTCTTCCAGCCTGTCTCTTTTGCCTGGACATCACAGCTTCTTTCTTCCTTTAAAGATGACCTTGGCTGCGCATGTGCTGAAAGTTGGAGCCACAGGTGAGCTCCCAATGAACAGCCTAGTTCTTTGTCTTGGCTGGATTCCCAATCCAGGTGCTGGGTTATCTTATCTTTTATTTGTTTTGTTTTCTTGTCTGTGTGGGGATGGGAGGGACAGAAGGCAGTGTCAAATTATAAGGGCTAGTTTACAGAGACTTTGAAGATGTTTTGTGCTGAGAAATAATGTTTTGTTTGTGCAGCATTAACCACTTTGCATTCCCTTTCCACCGTAACAGCTCTAATATAATTACTTTGCACCATGGGCTATTTAAATGAGTTCTGTATATTCAAGTACACTTTTTAACCTGCTAAATGGATCCTATGAAGAAAGTTAATGCTATTTGTATTTAATTAAATATTTGCAAACTGGGCGGGAGTGAAGAGGGTACACAAAACATTACCTTTTATGTCCTGGCTAATCAAGAGTCACCTGGCATCTTCTTGAGGGATGATGAGTATTAGTTTCTGCTGCAGCCAATTGGCTGTAATAAAAGGGTTGAGTCCCAAAAAGGACACTCTCTACCTGAATATGGTGAAATTCCCTAATGTTAAAAAATGCCTAATTATGGGTACGGCCTTCCTTTTCTGACCGGTCCTTTTTATTTCTTGATAATGTCATCTTCAGAGGGTTCAGGGAGGAGGCTGAAAAGAGGTGAACACACATGGTGACGTTTATTCTGTCCGTTTTACCCCTCAAATGGCTCCATGGCTGTTTAACACCTGCCTAAAGATTTGATACTAAATATGGTGCTATGGAACACTTAAAGGCATTTCATTTCTTAAGAATTGTGGCATGCCTTTGACTTGCTTTTAATGAACGTTTATAGCCTTCCGTGTTGCCTACAGAGTTTTGCAAATGTGAATCCTAAAGGTTAATGCCCCAGAAAAAATAGAAAAGCTCGTTTTTAGCACAGTTTTAAGACAACCACATGAATTTTGAATGTCTGAAGTGGACTTGGCCATTTGAGTAACTTCTTAATACAATCCTATTCACTGTAGTTGGTGTATGAATGCCTCTGTTATTTAAATAAAGAGAGTAAAAACAGTATTGTTCTCAACATCTTTTTCAACCTGTGAGCAAACCGATTTCTTTACAAGTTTTGTTAGCTGCGTGTGTGTTGCTCTCTCTGTGGACGCTCCTTAGACCCCAAACCTAAAATGAGCTTTTTAAGCATAAACTGCTGTTACAAATCATTGGTGCTGTCTGAGAACGCATACATTTATCTGAAAAGAGCTCATTTCATGAGCAGTAAAGAGAGAGAGCCACAAGGCATACTTTAGCATGGAAATGTTGTACAGGATCTTGTTAGTTGCAGAAGGGACGGGAAGTTCTTACTAGTAGAACTGCTCTGTAGGACTGAGTCATACTTTTTATATACAAAAAAATGAGCTTTCATGTTAAAATAAACATCAGTTGTATTTGCTTGCAGGAATCTTCGTTAGATTTTCCTTTTGGGAGGATGCCCTCCTGATTGACAGGACATTATCCCAACCTTACCAAAGTACAGAAATTGCATTTCAAAGTTAAGCTGCTTTTGAAAAGTGAAGAAATCATCTTGTCCTCACTTTCCTACTGTTTCTTTAAACAACAGTTAAACCAGAGGACTCTCAAGGCTGCTTATCATTGAGGAAGATATGAACACTGAGCTGGAAAGCAATTTTGCCCTTTACAATTTATAGGCACCTTGACAGTGGCAATAAATAGCCTCTATTAA
This sequence comes from Struthio camelus, assembly GCF_040807025.1. Classification (NCBI taxonomy): domain Eukaryota; kingdom Metazoa; phylum Chordata; class Aves; order Struthioniformes; family Struthionidae; genus Struthio; species Struthio camelus. The sequence continues at coordinate 53,137,244 of NC_090981.1, read as the reverse complement.
AAAGAAAGACTTGTGTTTAATTGATTGCAATGGATGTTTTTTGCTTGTTTTTAATTGTATTGCCTAAGCTTTTTTCCTCTCTAAGCAGATTGATACTTTCATTTGCAACTTTTTTCATCTCTTAGTGCAAATGTTAACCACGTTCCAGGCCCATCTCATCTTACAAGAGAAAGGATCAGTGCCATTTATTTCCTTGTCACATATGGCTTATACTGTGTTTTACTGGACGCCTGCACCTAAAAAGAAATCCTTCTTCTACTGATAACCGAAAATACAGATTTCGGTTCTTAATGTACAGAACATGTCATCATTGGTAGCTAGCTATTGGGCCCCTGTCTGACATACGGATCATGGCACTCCTTCTCTCCTTTAGGGATTTGAGTTGAATGTAGCTACGGTGATATTTCTGTGTGTAACTTTTGTGCTTTATAGTCATTGAAATATCACAAGAGCAACCTTTTGAAAACTACAGTTGACTTAAACTATATTTCTGATGGCTTTATCTATTGGAGGAGGCATTTGGAGAAGGGAGAGGAAGGAGTTCCTGAGAAGGAGAAGAATGACTCATCAGAAATGTTTGTCCTCTTTTCTTTCCTGCATATTTCCATCACAAACTGGAGTGACTGATGGCTGTCTGAGTAGGCTTGAGGATGTGAGATAAGCCTCAGAAGCTGAAATATTTTGCAGCTTTTAGCCTCCTGCCTTTGCTACATTTAAAAAGTTTTCATTTGTACGTTTTAAATCTGCTACAGGTTGGCAAATCTTAATAACTGTGAAGAATGTTTGTCTGGCATACACTAATTCTCCGTTTTATGACATCCTGCTTTTTTTTTTTTTTAGGGGAAGGAAAAAGAAGAGAAAATGAACAAATAGCTTTTTGTCTCATTTCTGAAATCACTTACGTGCATGTGTACATCCCACGTTGGATGATGATGATGAACTCCCTAAAAATAATACTTGCGCTCCATTAAGAAATGTGTTGCACTGCACTTAATGAAACAGCGCTTAGTTTTGCTAACATCGTATTGGAGCAATACAAAGGTTGTTTTAACACACAAATGAATTCCCAGAACTCTTACTTTGTAAATAAAATCTGTTTCCAGTGAGCTCTAATTGATAATGGCAGTTAATGTAATACCTGCTGGCTAGGCCTGGCCTTTGCTAAAAGAGTTCTTTGAGACTTGGTTATTGATTGCTACAATCAGTTCAGGAAAAAAAAATACGTTGATTTGACTTTGGTTTTCTGTATCTATTTATTTTAGTTGATGGAGTGAGTGAGACTAAAGTCTCAAAGACCTTTTCTACCTTTTTGTTGGTAAAACATTTGATAGTTTTTATTTTGTATATGATTATGGCCCCAGGAATTACCATTATATGAATGTTAAACTATTGCATTTTTCTGTCCAGGTCGACCCTACAAAAAATGGAGTTTAGTCACAAGGCTGAGATGTCTCTTGGTTAATAACTTCCTGCATTAGAGGGAAGCATTTCCCTTTGTGGTTTTAGCAGTCATCCGTACTTTATACATGCATGGTACTGTACAGACATCAAGTAATGAATCCTTGTCCTGTGAAGCAGACCTGAACCAGCTCTGCTGTTCCCTACGTAAGGGATGGGAGCTGTGCTTTGATCCTCTTACCTTCAGTATTGCCTTAGAAGTCAGAGGTCTGGTTTGATTGCTGTTATCAGGGAATGGATGATGTTAGGCATAAATCCTCCAGTGGTGACACTCTTCTCATTTTTCTCTTCCCTCTCTCTCTCTCTGTACAAATATATTTCAGTAGTTGGTTTCTTAATACTGAGTTACTGAGTTGCTTACTGTTGAACAGTAAAAAGCTTTAAAGGGAAACCTCTTTTTGTTTTACCTTGTTTATGTGTTTTTACTTGAAAAATGCCCTTATCATGAATTGATACATCTTGCCTACACCTTGCACTATCACTATGTGAATATGCAATCGAAGATAAATTTTGTCACAAATAACCTAAAAAATGATAGTGACTAGAAGAATTAGTGAAAAAAGAATTAATCGTTAATTATGATTTAATTATTCTTATGTCTTTGCTGCCTGGTGGTGTTTGTTTTTTACTTCTCATTCAATTTTTGTGTCATTTTTCTGCCGTGTGGCACAGTTTTATCTGACAGTACATCAACAAGGGAAAGAAATACACTATGGTGAAATAGAAAAAATAGTCAGAAGAGTTAACGGGAGATTTTAATTGGATGCAGCTGTGAAACAATTTTAAGTAACAGTTTTCACTGAAGTGGATTCTGATTTTACTGTCTCTTTAAAAAGAGCTTGTTGGCACTCTGTTGGAGGCCCTTTTTTACTCTGTGCATCCCTGCTTTACTTTGGTGTGACAATCCTACTCTGTCTTTTGTTGCAGGTTCATCGGTTAGTTGAGTCCTTGATCTGAACTGGACACAGGAGTAGAGTGGTTCAAAATTTGTAGCTCAGCATACACTCAGGTAGTGACTACTGCAAACAGTGGAGGTGATGCAATTGTAAATGTTCTAAGGGACAAAGAGTGCAATTAAACAACTCAGCCTGCAGCCAGTCCATTAAAAATTAAACATTTCTGCAGTATAGTAGAGATACCTTATCCTGATGCTCGTACTTAGAAAACAGGCAGAAGAAATTTCACAACCCATTTTTATTTTACCAACATCCATCACTCTGTAAAAATAATCATTATTAAGCACTTTTTTCCCCAGCTGTTGTTACAGACTAGTGTATTAGTCCCAGCTTTTGGTGAGAAATGTGGTTAATAAAAAATCCCCTCCTTTATGGAAAGTACTTCAAAAATAATAGAAAATGAAAACTCTTTTGTAGCTCTTTTGAGCATTGTATATCATACTGAAGAGAGTTGTAAACGTAAGGATTTTTATAGAGTGTTAAAAGGCCTTATTTTCATTCTCTGTTAAGTTCTGTAGATTCTCTGCTATTTTTAGGATACCCTATTATGCTTCTGTAGACCTCCATGTTTTTGATCTTTGTAAATAGTTTCTGTTTATTGGTGAGACTGCATCTCTGCTGAAAATGGCTCAACTGCTAGTGTGATGGATAGACAGTTTTCAAATCTGATACAGAAACATGCATTTTTCTCAAGCTGTTAAGAATGATTTTGTCACCTCTGTACTGTCTTTCACCATCACTTCATTAGAAGCCCCTGTTGACAGCAATGCGTGGTTGTGCTAATGTTAAGCAGGGCCAGGCAATACTATTCAGTCATGCCCTGCCCTAGTGTAAATATGCCTCTTGGCTAGTCAGGAATATTTTTAACGAGTGCTTTTGCTGACTACTAGGTCTTGGTTTTCATCCTTTTATCCTTGTTCCCCACCCCCCTTCATTCTAAGCAGTCCCTTTGATTCAGGAGGACAGACAAATCCATTCACTCCACATATGTCATATATTTATCTTATTTTCATAGTCTCTTTATTCAACAACTTCTGCAGCATTATTTAGTCTTCAGAGGACTTTTTGGCAGGAACTACTTCCTTCATAGTGTTTTCCCTCCATAGAGCTTATTGCAGTTATGAAGAGGTCAGTATTGATGTTGGTGATATTATTATTAATGTTTATTTTACAGTCTTAAATAAAGTGTCCTCCAAAGTAATCCTACAGGTCTCTGCTAACAATGGGAATGCCATACATAACTCATGCTTCCCAGCCTGGTGCCATATGTACAGAATTTCTTATACATATTTATTCCATCTATTTGGTGTACTAGTTCACTTTATGGTTTCAGTAGTGTTAGTGTGACCTGTTTTTAAAACATTTTTCCGTCTGCAGGGCAGGCAGTCTAATGCTGGCCAGAGGAATCTAGCCCAAGGCTAATTTTGTGCCACAGAGATCCAGAACACTGTAGAGCTGGAGCCTCATTTTGTGCTTGTGCTTTTACATTACTGCATGACTTCCACTTAAAATTAGCCCTTCTGTGTTTGCTGAAAAGAAAGAAAAAACATGACATGCAGGAGAAATGCCTCCTCTTTTGTGGCTGCTATCTTGCAATGAGTCAGCATGGGGCTATGTTGTCCAATGTGCCTATGCACATAGGAAGCTATTATCGCGGAAGGTCTAGCTTGAAGGAGAAAAACCTGTTCCCTATAATTCCAAAAATGTTTAGTTCTGCAGCCAACGTAATAATCTTGATCCATTTCTGCCTGAGAGCATCCTTAGACAATGTATTTTGGGGAGCCACTGGATTATTGGGAGCAAGGACTGGGAGGGAGAAGGCATGGCAACAGCATTTCTCCTGTCACACCACAGCTCCCTAAGTATGGCATGAAGTTCCCTCTGAAATTAGTGTCTCCAGCAGTTGGAAATGGCTGTCTGGTTGCCTGGACCATGGAGCTAAATACCGGTCAATTAAGCCTGCCTGGGACTGTTCCCTGGCACAGAGACCAGCTGGTGCAGAATGGCCCACCTCCTTACTTTTAAACTGCCTTTGCTCACATTGTGAAATTGTGCCTCAGAATCGTTTTAGCTGAGCTGCTTGACTCAAGCCAATAGTCTGCCAGGAATCATGCTAACAGTTTAACTTCAGAGATAATTGAATTTCAGGGGGACTGGATAAATGCTATTCCAGGGGCAAAGTGCCTAGGAATGTTCCCGTGCATTGTTTAATTTGCTAGTATAGACCCAGTCCAGATGGTGAGATGTGATACTAGCCCTTCTGCTCCTCCTTTGCCTTTAAATACCAAGACCAAGTATGCCTTCAGCAAGTGGGCTGTCTAGACTTGGACAGGCCTGTGACATTTTGAGTAAAAAGTAGCAATCACCATGAGTCTAGTAGTGGAGGAAGGGTTTTGACTCAGTGAAGGTCTAGTTTGAATAGCGGAGGATGGCATTTTAATTTCCGTTTCTCTTACTTAGCAAATGCTTTTCTACAATTTTGTGGAGCTGTTTGAGGGTGCCTGGCTCAATTCTTAAAGAAAATGAGTAACAGTGATTAAGCCTGGAGGCATGGGCAGAACTCTGTGTTGCTGAGATGCTGTTTGAGGGGTGCAATGCTTTCTTACAATCAGCAAGAGATGGAATGGGTATGGTTAGTCCATGTGACAATGCACACCATTTAATACTGAGAAATTGTTCTGCAAGTCTTTTCTGAATCATCACTAGTGATTTTATCTTTGGGGCACAGACCTGGAACAGAGTCATCTATGTGGGTGGGGATGCAGATTTCAGATGAGCACTGTCAGAGTGTACATAGAAGACGTGAATTTGTAATCAGAAATGAAGTAATTGGAGTATATTTGCCTAATGTGCTTATTAATGCTGTGTGTGGCCCTCCCTTTTATTCAGATTTCTTTTACATTGTTTTTCAAAAGCTTGCTCTCAGAACTATTTCTGTATGAAATCTAGGTCCAGCTGTCCTTGATACGTTTTTTTGAATAAAATTCAAAAATGAAATTGGCTATCATGCCCTTTCCTTTTGCAAACGTGCAGGTTGTGGAAATTAAATAGGTAAGTCTACAGATTTCCAATGGCATCTTAACAGCCAATAGTTGAACCTCAAGATAGATTTCATTTCCTAGTATCTGTAAGAAGGCATCAAAAGAAAATTAACTTTGTGTATGTACTGCAAATATTTATATTGTATTTATTTAACTCAATGTTCAGTGACTCCACCGATGACCTGCAAGGAAAAGGAAGACTTTTTTCCCTCCAGTGACACATAATTTGGCTTCTAAAATTTTTTACTCTCACCTAAACCTAGAGGTTGGCCACAGCTAGATAGCATTGTATAAAATGCAGTGCAAAAACTTCTGGGTGGCTGCTTAGTTCATCTTGTTTATGTACTTCATATTAGGGTCAAATTGATGGGGAGGACTATTAGAGGAGAAGGAGTTGGCTTCCATTGTAGGTTGCCCAGAGAGGTAGTGGAGATATTCGAAACCCATCTGGATGCGATCCTGGGAAATATGCTCTAGAGGACCCTGCTTGAGCAGGGAGGTTGGACTAGATGATCTCCAGACGTCCCTTCCAACCTAAACCGTTCTGTGATTCTGTAACATCTTGTGATCATCTGGGCATTTTCAGGCAGTAACTAATTTCACTGAATTTTCACCCCATTTTTGCAGTTCCTTAAGACACTGTTAATGCTTTTGATCTCATGTACACTCTTCCTGTTGTTTTTGAGACTTGAGGTCTTTTGCAGCTGAGTTTATAAGTTAAAAATTCCAAGTTTATAAAACCCTCCCCAGATTCATTTTGCAGCAACCACTAATATCCTACACTGCAAATATTTTTCTGTAATGCTGAGGCATAGTCAGTGTGCTTTTAAAATGTATTTCCATTTACATAAGACTTGTAAGAATGTGATTATGATCCAAAAAGTTCCCATTTCTTATAATAGTAACCTAGAAACTTTAAGGATCACCTGCAGTTCAGTAAGAAAGATAGCTGTATTATACAGCAGTTTGATAGTCAACAAGACTGTCGGTTTTAGTGACTTTCCAGTAGAGAAATCATCCCAAGGTTTTTATTTTCTTTGTGCTATATTATATTGTACAGTTGGTTTCTGGTAGACTCAAGGCACTCAAAAGTCTTTCTCAATAATATAATTGATCACTAAATGCTACGATCGAGGCTTAGCAAGGTCTATTTTCATAGAACCTCTTATTTGATAACAATATGCTTTGAATCCTGTATATACTTTGGTACTGTGTGGTAGTTTTGGTACTCAGTGCAGTAACATGTACAGGTTGGTATACCTAGTGCTTGCATCACTTTAATTTTTGATGATCAGCACTGTATTGTTGAACAATATTTACCTCTAGAGTTTATAGATCGTAATTGGATGCAAAAGCTTATAAACATATACCAGCTTCCTCAGAAGATTTGAGAAGGCCCAATTTATATAAAAAATAAAATAGTACTCAAACTTTCCTGAGAAAAATCTCTGCTATTGGCTTTAATTGGCCAGGATTTCAGGATGTGAGCTTCTAGATTTATAACTGTTTTTCTGCATATGTATCAGGTCCAACTACCACAGATAGGATAGACTTAAGTGGCATTTGTGTGAGAAAACGTTTACCTGTGTTGAACTTAACAGGCTATTCCTTAAAGAATCATGGCTACCTTAAGTGTGAGCATGTGTTTAGCAGCATCAGCAGGTGGAGGGAAAATACCTGAAATCAAGTTTTGGAAGCAGACGTACAAAAGATCACTGGAAAATTAAGAAGGAGCCCTATTGGGACTCTCATTCCTATATGTCATAAGTAGGCCACTTACTATGGAAGCTGATTCTGAGGAAGTTTGATGCCTACTGTGGCATCTGAATTCAGGTGCTAGCTCTGCATACTATCCAGGGCTACCAGAACCTGTTGCCGTGTGCAGTCCGTAGACAGCAGAGGTCACCATACTGTAGCACAGATGGTGCAACTACTTAATTTTGATCCTAAATGGAGGATGGAGCAGTAATAAAATAATCATGCAGTCCTTGCTAGAGCTGTTCAGTTACGTCAGGACCAGTCCACATAGTATGATGATACATCTCTGCTTTCAGTAAGTTCAAGTTTTACAAAAGATAAATACAGGGTGTGAAAGCTTTGAATGTATTCGTATTGAAGATGTATACTTAACAATTCTCAGTTTATTAAATAGTTTTTTTTTATAACTTTGCAGAATTGTAAATTAAAGTTTTTTTGATTTGCTGTAAGTAGCAGTTCCTTTCTAAAGCTGGCGACAGCAAGTCATTTTCAAAGTAGGATGGCCTGAGTGAAAAGGACTATCTAGATAAAAGAAACTGATTTACATTAATATAATACTGAAATACTAGGATTTGCTGAGGGAAAGCAATGTGCCTGAAAATAATTGTGGCTGATATTAACTGGAGGATAATCATTTGCATCTCTGTGGATCCTTTTGAAACACCTGAAATACATGACCTCAGTAAAGAATAAATAGCAGGACGTTCTTCAAGATTTGGGCTGGAAGGAACAAGCTCAAGAATTTTAAGTATTCCTCCAGAAAGCCAGTTTTAGTTCTGTGGATATCAAACCTTTATCTCCAGAATCCTAAAAAAGATCCTTTCTTTCTGGCTAACTCTATACACAACTTTATGGAGCTAAAAGTTTATTCGTTCTTTGTCACGCCCTTCAGAGGATGCACCGGGGTTATATAATGCAGCGCAATCGTGAGACATTCTCCTCAGTAATATTATATACTCTTATTTTTAGTTAAACACTGTCTTAGGAAATCATGGATCCCCAATATTCGCAGTCAGAATAAAACAAGTATCTTATATGACAGATACAGAAGAGCAAGAAAAGACCACCTTGATTCTCATACATTATGGCCTGATCCTGTTCCTATTAAATGGAAATTGAGACCCTTGATTTGTCTTATGCCTCTATGGCTGTTAGCTTCAGTCTTCCACTGAAAATAAAATGTAGCAGTATTAAAAGACTCTGTGAAAATTTAAATGTGCTCCAAGATTTTTTTTTTTTGTGAAAAGATAGTGTCTTGATGAATAGGCAGCACTGAGCACCTTTTTAAAAATATTTTATTATGTACCAGTTCTGATTGTTTCCTAAGATAGAATTTGTACTTCTACCTGTGGTTTTAAGGGATTTTATAAGCAATCAAACTCCTTTACAAAAAAGGAAAAAAGTCGTACGCACACGTGACCAATTGACCTTGACATTTTTTTTCCTGGAGCAGAAGTGCAAGGAGTATGTTCATCTTTTATTAAGAAAAGTCAAGGCTTTTCTTTGTCTTTTGTAAGACCAAATTCTATATCTGTTGATGCTTTGAAAGATCCAGGACATTTGTTTTTGGCAAATCCTGAGTGGTTTGTAATTTAGTATAATTACTGTGCTACCTCATGATCACAGATTCACGGAACGGTTGAGGTTGGAAGGGACCTTTGGAGATCATCCAGTCCAACTCCCCTGCTCAAGCAGGGTCCTCTAGAGCATATTTCCCAGGATCGCATCCAGACGGGTTTTGAATATCTCCAACGAAGGAGACTCCACTACCTCTCTGGGCAACCTCTGCCAATGCTTTGTCACCCTCAGAGTAAGGAAGTTTTTCCTCAGGTTCAGATGGAACTTCCTGTGGTTCAGTTTCTGCCCATTGCCTCTTGTCCTGTTGCTGGGCACCACGGAGAAGAGGCTGGCCTCATCGTCCCGACACCCCCCCTTCAGATACAGCCTGAGTGTATGATTTAGGGATGCTTCTATTAATCAGGTGTAAAAAGTATCAGCATGTGCAAATTGTAATATAGAGGTTAGATTTTTTTTAATGATTAGCAAGCATTATATTGCACAAGGGTGAGCTGATCTCCCTTATGTGTAGTTGATGGTAAGGAGACTTTTCTCTTAACTTTATTGACTTCATAGATTACTATTTTGTAAGTACTGACAGTACTGTTGAAGTTTATATTCCCTTTGGATTAATGCATACTCTGACTGTAGGAAAATATAGCTGGCCTTCAGTGGTTGTCGGTTCATAAATGTTCCATGTATTTGTACGTGCAATAATGAATGTTAAACGAATGGTTTTTAGTAAATGAGCTCTGGGATTTTTTTTCCGTTAGTGTCCAACCAAAGCCAGTAAAAATCCTTGCAAGACTCTCTGCTGATATTGATGATTTGGTTGAAGTTATATGTTACCAGTGGGAAAGACAAAGGAATAATTAGGAATAATCATTTATTTGAGAGGGGTAGGCCACATAGAGATGTAGAGCTGGAAAGAGGTGGCTCCAGAGACACAGCCTGTTGACTTTAAGTGATAATATCAATGTAGTAAGTCATGTATCTGTGTCAGATGCCCACAGTCCTGTTAAGATTTATGCACCTGCTTCTGTTTCTTTTCTGAGTGAAGACACTGATTTCACCGTGACTGCTGAGTTAAGCAACCGGTCAGGACACCCCGCGCAGCACCATGGCTCCCCAGGGGAGGCTGGGGGTGCGCACAAGGCCCGGGCACTAGCTCATAGACAGGTCTTCATAAGTCTGGCATGTAGATAGCTGTACTTCGTAGTGGCTGGACTTTAAATTGTTCAGAGGCTTCAATTTTTTCCCGCTGTGCTGTATCATTTTTCCAGTGTTGTTCTGGGTCTTCTTAAGAGCTTGAAAAAGAGACAGTGTTTGTTTTGTTTAAACATCTCCTGTGTTATGAATCACTGGTTCACTGCTTTGAAACACCATTATTTCATTTGTCAACCTCTTTTTGCTGAATGTATTTGAAATAGTTTTGTTACTTACTGTAACCTTATTTTCAGCGTGTGGAGTCCCTGCCAGTTATCAGTGTTTACTCTGACTGTGCGTATAATCTTGTTCCTGTTGTTCAGCTAAAGGTGTTTGAGGCCTCACATGACCTCTGTGTTATACCTGATTATTTCATTTCTTCCTTAAATGAGTTACTTTTCTGTTTCTGTTCAATTCCCTCTGTTTTTGTGTATGTCATACACAGCCATGAGGCAGGTGCCAGATATTATTTAATACCGCTAACAAACTGCTGCTCTCTCCGTTCTATTTTTATACAGTCGCTTAAGCTTCCCGCTGCTTCTCCGAGCGTGAGCGTTTGCGCTCTCGCTCACTGACGGCGCCCGCCATCAGAACCGGTTGCCGTGGCCTTTCCCCTCTGTCGGTGCCTGGAGCCGCGGAGCCGCGGGCCTGACGAGAGCCGACCCCCCCTGCGGCTCTGCGGGGCCGAGGCAATGGTAGGAGCTTGGCGCTTAATCTCTCTTCAGAAGTTTTCCCTGGCCACTGTTCGTTTCTAACTCTGAATAAGCAACTCTGCTGAAGACTACCTCTCACTTGCGTTTGTGCAGTAGTCCCCTGTCCGTTTCAGTGCAGAATTAAGCAGGCACCTGTTAGTAGCACTTTAAACTAACCTGTTTGGTTTTTGCGGTACAGCAAACTCCTTTCTTTGTTCATGCAGCCATTAGCATAGGGGAGGCAGTTCAAGAGACTACGACCGCTCAGCTAGCTATTGGTAACATCTCATTACCGTGAAATAACCCTTCTGGAGCGTTTGTAGTCTGTTTAATTGGAAGGCAGATTTTCAAGAATTACAGTTGCAGCTGCATTTAAGTGGTAGCTAATGGTGATGCTGTTTCCAAAAATCTTCATTTTTACTACAAGACACATTTCTGCAACTGCAGCTGCATAAGGGTTGGTGTGCTTGGGCAGTCCCCTTAATATTTAGGCAAAGACATGACTTCAGATACTAATTTGGGAGTAACAAGAGCAAGCCGCAAGGGTCATTGGATGAAAACTCAAGCCCAGAATAAACATGTAATATAAATAAACCTTTGAGCAGTTAGTATCTCCGCAAGGTCAGAACTGCAGTAAAACAAACCTGTTTATGAAGGTAAGATTTAAGCAGTGAAGGAAGACCTAGATATAACATAGAGCTCATTTTCCATCCACAGCTGTGCAGAACAGTATGTAAACACAGCTGATGTTTGCCAGTGTTGTTATTCCAGTTTAGGGTTCCCCACATAGGAATAGAAAAGGATCTGATTTCTCAGAGCTGTGAGTTCTATGCACTCCCCATCTGAAAATCTTAAATCTTTGGTTCATTAAAAGTCCAGATTCCTTACAAAAAGTGGACAGGAAAGCCTGCTTTTTTTTTTTTTTTAAATCAGTTTTTTGCCAAGCAAATTCTGCTAGGCTGCCCGCTTGGTGTGATTCATCTTTTTTCCTCAAGGTGATCTATAAAGAAGGCTTTCTTCTGCATCCTGCTTGCTGTGTATAATATCACAGTGCACAGGAGTGAAGTGATGTTTATCATAATGTTCTGTATGCCTCACAGCAGCATGTAAGCCATGCTTAAAACGTTGCTGACAAATCTCTCTACAAAAGTGAATGCGAGATAAGTATAAGAAGAGGATGACCTGTTAGAGTTGTACTTGATTCATCACACGTGCTCACAAAGGACTAGTGTCATAACGCATGAGCCTAACTTGGGAAAGAAAAGAAGCAGGTAACTGACTGGTATTAGCTTTGGCAATAGGAGTCTTTGTAGCTTAGAGTATTAATTAAAATTGTAAAGACCTCAAGGATTACTTAAACATCTGTGCAACAGTGATCAGGCAAGTGAAATACAGTATGTTATCTTAATGTTCAGGAATTTAATATGTTTATTTTTAAATACCTTCTTTCCTTCATTTTTGTCCCTGGACTAGAATGGGAAAGAGCAGGTTCCTATAAAAATCTCTACAATTATAATATTTCTGCATTAAATATGTATTACGATAAAGGACTTCTCACTGGTGCTCAGATTAGGAATTATGTTCAGAATATTACTCCTGTTGCTATTCCCTGGTGAATTTCTCCATCTAGGAATATTACCATTTAAGAAGTGATAACATATGCAAGTAACAAATTGTAAAAGCCCAAGCAGAGTAATTTGATTGTGCTACTAAAACAATGCTAGTGAAGCACTCCAGTCTGTGGTTGCTAGCTTTGAATTATCATGATTGTTATAAATCATACCAGAGGATTGTGGGGGAAATAGAGCTTTCAGCCCTTCATTACAAATCCACCGTTTTCTATCCAGTAATCTAAAGAAGAACAACACACAACCATCTGTCTAGCAGACTGTGGTGGTGCGGTATAGACTGTTACTCTCAGTGCGCTAGGGGAGTAAGAGTGGGAAGAAGGAGCATGCATGAAAAATGTAGCATCTTTGGGATCACAGTGCTCCTCACTGTACAGATTCATAGCAAAGAACAGAGTCCACTCCTCTGTGTAAATGCTGCATAATGGGGCCCTGGCAGGTTTCCACATTAGGAACTGCGCATATGTTACACATACGCAATTCAGGAACTATGGAGAATGAATAGCAACTACTAGTGCATATATGCAAATGTGCATATGTTTCAAGTTACAGATAATAGCACAGTTATTCTTCTGGCTGGCAAATGTAAATGCTAGCATGGGGAATTTCTGCAGCAGGCTTTGTGTACAAGTCTGTAACAGGAAATAACTGAGTAACCCACTTCACATAGGCTGCGAATAGAAGTATTGCAAAGACCTATATAAAAGGTTGCTGAAGCTAGTAAAAGCGCATCTCACTCTAATACTTAAAATTATTTGTGATAGCCTATACGCTTAAAGACTGGCGGAGGCCAGGCTGAAAGGGTCAAAGAAACCTAAGGACTGCACTGGGATCCTCATGCCTCGTAAACAAGGTGAAGGGGCTTCATCAGGTTGATACAGGGATTTGGGCTAGGGGTCTTCTTGTTCTCTCATTTTAAACTTAAGCCAGCAGAAGAGGTAAACTAATATAAATGGACTGCCATTCAATGTTTTTTCAAAGTACAAGATCTATTTTGATGTCATTCAACCATCGTTGCACTAAACCTGAAAAATAATTTGACTGGACTGAGCCAGATGGTAGGTCCAAATTCCCATGATTAGTGAGTACGTGTTCAACTAAAGCTTGAAAACTGTCTGCTGCGTGAGCTACGTTTCAGCTTTGTCTTTTCTCTATTTAAGCCTTTTCCTTCCCTTTTTTTTTTTTCTTCTCCCCCTTTTTTTTTTTCTTTTACCTTCTTCTAACATTAATACAGATTTCCCAAGCCTTGGAGGATACACCTAGGCTAAAAAAGCCCAGGTGCAGTTCTCTGGCCTTGAGGTCAAGTGGACTGGTGCAGCTTGCATTCATACAGCTAAGCTCTTCTATGCTTCTGCCTGAAACGGGGATGGTGGCATTTCCACCCTCTCCAGAGCAGCTGTGGGCTGGTGCTCTCCTGCTCTGGGAGAGTGCTAACTGGTTAAGGGCCAGGGCTCTGGCCAGGACTGTGCTGATAGCTGAACAGTAAGGTTGATGGGGCCAATAGTTGGGCCCGTTCCCTGGTGCTCTTTAGTTTACTAGTGTAAACATAGTCACAATGTTGCATAGACTGCATGTTGGATCTCTCATTTTGTAGCATCAAATGAGCTAGTCAGCACCAAAAGCAAGATGTGTTTTATATGCAGGCCCTTCTTTTCTCTAGGATGTTTCTCCTTTTTATCTTTAAAAATTAGAATCCAATTTCAGCATATTTCAGCTAATGTTTTTTCTGTCCTTTCAAGTATCATCATCAGTAGTCATAATAGAAAGCCAGAATCAATAGGGGAAACTATCACATTCTGTACGTTTTCAGGCAGCAGGTTTTGCATGTAAAAACTGCAGCTTAAGGAGAGGGAAGTAACAGTTAATTTAAAAATGAAGTCTTAAAACTTTGCATTTCAAACTGTTCATTTTATGTCTGAAGAATTTTCATTTGCTGTTATCCATGGTACTAAGAAACAGGGCTCTTACCTCAAAACCCTTTTCCTGTTGTGCGTATTATGTGCTTGTACAGTAGCTGTGAGGTGTTCATGCTGCCTCTCAAGGCTCATTCCATCCTGTGGCATTCAGCGAATTAGGATTAGAAGATAATTTGTTCTTGGTAAAAGGATTCTGAGTTGATGGATGGCTGCATTGCTGACTCAATGTATAGCCCTACTACATCACTTTCTTTGTCTAAATAATGAGAGAAACTTATAGGAGCACTGTCCAAATCAGGTGATGCGCAGTGCTTCACAGTCCTTAAAAGTCATGATTGCTGTTCCTGTGAGTGAAGTGCACAGCATTTGGATTAGTGTCTCTTAACAGTTATAAGAGGTTCTTAATGCTTAACTCTGTCCTGCCTGTTGCTGTGACATCTGTGCTATTTGACCATACAATATCATCATGATGTAGATATATGAAAATAGGTATTCTGACATGCCAGTGTTTACATCTGTAACAAGTATATGAAGTTTTGGGGGGTTTCTACACTCCTGTTTCTGCCTGCCGCACTTCACTGATTGTGCTTTGTGCCATGTCTGTTCTTTTTTCCCTGCATTGACTCCCAGCAAGGGCAACTGTGTTTACTTGTCCACTATTTCTGAAAGACACTGGAGCCTTGGAGTGTCCTTTTGGCTAATCAGCGCATTAAGCACTACTTGTGCGGTAGAGATAATAGGAAGGAAGTTTCACAGTTACGTTCTCTTCATTTGTGAATCAACTGTGCGTTTCCATGATTAGTTTAAGTCCATCTAAGACACTCCGGCAAGTCATGTGTTCTGGGTGATCCAGCAGAAATTCAGCTAACACAATTACAAGTTTTCAACCAGCCCAGGCAGTGCCAACAGCAAGGAAGGGAGGAGAGAGGAAAATCCGGCTGAGAAAGTAAAGAAGGGAGGCAACATCTCCAGTGGCATCAGCACCCACGAAGTGTGAGAATATAGTGTTAGGTAGAAAGAGGAAAGAAAAATTTGTCTAGGTATTACTCTAGCTTTCCTCCTGCCACATAAAATGGTACTCTACAATGAGAAGGTGCATTGGTATGATTGTCGGCTCTGGGGAAACTGCTTTAAATATTTGTATTAAAAATATAGACATCTCAGACCTATAAGGTAAGATGCATATGCAAGTGTGTTACTGTGAAAGAAGGAAATGAAAGGGACAGGATATTTCTGTGCCACAGTCATAGAGGCAACTTTCAGTATCTATTCCCCCTCCCCTCATTTGCTCGATGTATTTGCAGCCCAGGATCAGAAAAAACAGTATATTGGATATGCGTATGACTTTTTGTTTATCTGCAAAATATTATGTTGAAACCACTAGTCCCAAGCACTCAAAAAATATTTTCACAATAGTATTCTTGGACTATTTTTCATTGTCAGAGATTGAAACTGGGAAAATTGGCGACACAGCTACAAATGGCTCTACAATATAGAAGACTCGTGCTATGATAGCTGTATGATTGGGTGTCCACCTAGAAAATTTAAAATTGGTGGGTTTTTAGCTGCCTGGTGTTAATTCATAGCATCTTCATATGAGTTAAAGATTGTCACTGTTCAGTACCTATAGAAATGGCGCAATAGAAACGTTCACTCTTCTCATTAATAACGAAGCAAAGTGCAAGCACTTTTTGTCCTTTCCCTTTTGCTCAACTATGTAACTCCAGACTACACTTCGTTATCCAAGGAGAGACTATTTGCATGGTCTATGTTTATAAACGAGATTTGTTCCACAACTTTTTCCTTCCTTTTTGGAGCTCCAGCTGAACATCTGCATTCATCTCTATTATTTTCCTAGGAGAAAAGAAATTTTAAAAATCCAATTCTTGAACAGTTGGCTTTATATTAAAATGGTACTTTACAGAAATTTACATCCAACGAAGTATGTAGCATGGAAATATGTTTATTAAAGAAAAAATACAGCAATTATTCTTAGCGCAAATACAAGTTATTACTAAAACAAGGCAGAGTTGATATTTTATATTCATAAATACAAATTCAAACGAACTGCTTCCAAAGAAGCTATGACTCCATTCAGTAACTAGTACAGTGACTGGTCCGCTTTAGTTACTCAGAAGCCAGTGTAATTTTGTTCTTAGTGTGGACAAGGCTAATACTGTTTAAAAGCGTTAGCTGTTTATATTTAATCACAGGATAATCAGTGGTGGTGAAAGCCCTTCTAATTGCCTTTACTTATATTGGCTTCAAATAAAAGTAACAAAGGGTTCACCAGATACAGAATTCTTTGTTTCAGATAGAGACTTTTGCAACTGATAGTGTCTCTGAAATAACATGATGCAAATCAACTTTGCCTTGGTATTCTTTTGCGTTGGCATGGTTAAAAAAAAATACAGATTTCCTTCAGCTGTATGAAATCTTCTAAAATGAGATCAGTAGCTTATGAACTCTCACTTGAAGGCATTCAATTCTGTGTAGTTTTAAGAGCTGTTCAAGTAACTTATCAGGATAACAAGAAATTTTTAACATTAATTCTGAATTGCTTGAAACAAATATGGGGGGAAAAAAGGGAGTTGATTAGTATTTTCGTTGGCTTTAATTCACCTTTTGTTTCCAGGTGTCTTTTTACCTTTTAAAATTTGATTTAGGTTAAATTTTAAATATAAAGATTATTTTTAAACTAAATACTGACTTATTTGTATAACATTGAAATGAATATGTGACTTTTAAAAAAACTTTGAAACGTTTTTCATCTCATTTCTGTGAAATTCATTCTGAATTTACAGTTATTTTCAGGTTATCCCAAAATCTTTTTTTCAGTGTGACAAAATAGAAATGGGTTTGGAATAGGAAATAGGAAGAGAATTCTCAGCCAGAGGATTTTGAGTTAAGTTGCTGTTTTGGGGTGAGATTGACTAAAGATAAAGGGGCAGGAAAGAGCACTCCAGATGCAGAATTGAGAAGCTCTTATTGAAGGAATCACAGAAAACAAGACAGGACAAGAGTTCAGGAAGAGCATAGTCAGTAGAGTAAGCAAAGGAGAATGACAGTGGAATCCAGATTCTGAGTTTGTTCAGATATAGACCTTGAGAAACTTTTTTGAGGTACATGGTAGTTCTGGGTTAAGGGTATGGAGGAGATTTTATGATGAGAAAAATTGTGCGTGTTTGTAATGGGAAAGGCAAAAGGTGGAAGGTAGTGAAAAATTAGAGAAAAGCCTGAAGGAAGGGAAGAGAGAGTATGAGGGAGATAAGAGAGAGGAGAGAGCTAAAGGAAAGGAGTTAGAACAGGCAAGAAATGATTTGCCATCCACTTAATGCTTGAGAGCAATCTTTAGATTATTTCAGCATTAATCCACTCCTTTTTTCCTCAAAAATGAAAGTAACCAAAGGTGAAAAGTCTTAGAAGAATTCTTTCAATTAGTGACCTTATCCCTGCACCCGAAAGGTCTTCATTCTCAAGAAGTCAGTTAGGCAACTGTTTAATCTCTTTTATCTATGCTGCTTTGAGATCTCTTGGCAAGCAGGAGGTTGATGGGACTTGTAACTACCTTCTGTTTCCTGGACTGATGCCTCGGAATAACTTGCATGTTTGGACGTCAAACATGAAAATGAAGTTCATTCAGTGATGTCAGAGTAACTTCTGTGCTCTGCCTAATGACCCCAAAGCGCATTTGGATGCTTGGGAAAGAAGCTGGGCCCTGTTATGGGCTGGCCTGGCAGAGGAGGTGTCCTTACTTTCTGGCAAAGCAACACTGCCTATTCTGTCCGAATGACACTATCTTTTAGTCATTGCTTCCACTGGGAGAGCCAACCTATTGATTGGTAGGTGTTTGGGCAGACTGGTGTAGCCTGCACTGTCCTGCTAATTTTGTTGCTCCGTTTTGGATCTTTCTTGGTTACTTTGAAATCTTTACCTCAGGCTATCTGCTAGCTGTCAGTGTGTGAGATGTGGAGACTTTGATAGATGATATTTGGCTTTCTCTTTCCGTATCTGTGCAGTCATTCTTTTCCCTCTGAACTAAATGTGATACTTCTGATTTATCAGGCTCCTAATTTCTAGCCATATGTTTCATTCCAGCCTCTTCCTGGTCTGTTATAGACCTCCAGTTTTAGCTTTTCTAAAATATGTCTCATTGCAATTTCTTCCTCTTTATTTTACTCTTTTTGGTGTTCTTTTTGGTACCTCAGTCGTCTCTCATAACTATCACCTTTCTTGTCTTGTTTTCTCTCAGTTCTGCTTAAACACAAAAAGGTGCTTTTAATCTGGACGTGTGTCACAGCTATGAATTTTTTTAGTTTCTTTTTGCATTATACATTAGTACAACCACAGCTGGTGGTAATTCTTTTTTTCTAATGCCCACCATAATGAGTATCAGTGGAGCTGTTTCTTGCGCTGGCACAACTGAAGCTATCTATGCTCATTCAAGTACATCCTTTTTTTATAGAGTTCTTTCTCAGCGACAGATGTAGTTCTTGGAAATATGATAGGTCCCTATCTGCAAAGTCACATTCATCCACTGGCCGAAAGATGAGGAACCATTCGTCAAAAGTATGAACTCCTTTTGAAAGATTGGCTTGAAGGGCATGACATTTAACTGTACCTGCCAATCTTAACGTATCATATAATCGTTGTGGCAGCTAGAACGTATTGCAGGACAACATCTGTGGTATGCCTAGGAAAAAGATGTGCTGTTAGCCAGCCCCTTGAAAGTTGCTTGTTTTTAATATATATTACATATATATACATATATATATATATCGAGAGAGAGAGAGAGAAAAAAAAATAAAAGGAATTCAAGTCTTTGTTAAGGTGAAACTCCTGGTTTCTTCTGATTGTTCTCATTTAAGCTATGATTGCAGGAAGGGATTGCTACTAACAGAATAAATTAGCACAGGAAAAGTCTCATTCTCCTTGAATATTATGTGATTTATTTTCTGCAGGTGGGTAGTAGGTATAGCTGAATTTGTCTCTCTGTTGGTCTGTGTATTTCAGACTAATGTTCAAAATAGATTTATGAAGAGTAACTACAGCCTGCTTTGATATTTCAGTCTGATTTTGTGTGGTAATTTTAATGCAAAATTCATGAGCTGTTTAGAGAAAAGTGCTCGCTGTAGCACTGAAGCACTTGGCAGCTTCTCACATCACCATTGCAACTGGAGTCATTGTTAACAAAGTGTTTCTTTCTTTTTTTAGATCTTTGAGTAATCGGGCACCAAAATAAGAAATATACCATAAGCAGGTCAAGTCATAGATCGCTCAGAGAAGCTCAAAAGAAGTTACAGGTCATAAAATTATCAAAACATTTTGAGATAAGCGCAGGCTGAGGACTTAGTATTACTTGGATTTAGAAGAAAACAAAGGAGTATGTAGATTGCATAAGTCTTAGCGTATCTACACGAGTTTATTCAGATTTTTGGACCAGGTATTGACATGATACTTGGCTCATATTTATATAACCATTGTTGCCCATTTTCAGTCTGAAAGTGATATATTGTCTAATTCATGCTGCCCTGGCAAGCTAACTGTTGTCCACTGTTCTGATTCGTTATTTTTGGCAAGGTGAAGCAACATACGCCAGAGCTATGGAGAACAAGTTGAATTGAAATTTGTCTGAAATGTGCTATATTAAAGCAATATTTCTCTTTTTTTGTTTATCTGCATAGATCATATATTTTCATGTTGAGTTTGATATTTTATTTGGTATTTTATTTTAAAAAATCACGATCAGGCTTTTTTTCCAGAAAACTAACTTTATTTTTCTTTATGCCTAGAACTGTTTATGGAAGTGATTACTTAACAGTAATCTTTTCAAAGACTTACAGTATAACAAAATGAAAGCCTTGAACCCTTAGTCTAGATTCTTAAACACTGACAAGATAAATCAGAGCTTCATTAAATTAATTAAAAAGAAGGATTCATGGGAAAGGCTTAGAATAATATATAAAGTATAAATGAAGTATGCATTAAGTTACCGTTAAATGGAAGAACAATGAATCATAAATTGCAATTGTATAAATGCATACGCTTTCTGTGGGGAGACTGATTATTTATGCCCAGGAGCATTCACTGTAATGTTTCCCACTCAGTTACTGTCAGCATCAATTATTTCATTATGATAAAAACTTCTGAAATGAGCTGAGATTGAAGAGAAATAAAGAACCCACATCTCTTTGTTTTAGGTTTCTTTTCCTCTTGTTTGGGGACAAAGTTTGGGGGCATTGATAACCTGGAGTGCCCCTTTACAGAGAGGCAAATATATCGACGTCCGTGTCAGTAAACAGAGATGCAAAGAAATTGCAAGTCCCATGCACTTTTTAATGATATCATTTATGGTCAAATTATAAGTGTTTCATGAGGAAGTTATTAGAGATTATCTGATTTGGCATACGGTTATGTCTTCAGGGATCCCTTGTAATATCTGCGTACTGAAACAGGAAGAGGAAGTGCTCTCCCTTTCTTTTCATTGAAAGTGTTAAGTGAGTTCATTTGATTCTGTTTTGGCATAACTCAGCACTTCTACCATGTATGCATATGTACATACATACAAACAAAAGAGAATTACTGAGAAATATATATATTACATGGAAGTATTTGTAATATGTACTTATATTTATATACCTAATATAGTCTAATATTGGCTACAGGCTGGAAGCTGAGTACTGCCATCAGTGGTGCTCCTGGCAGCTGCTGAAAGTAGGCCTCTTTAAATTCCTGAGTCTGACTTAAGATTGTTGATTTAATATTTTTAGAAGAGAAAACAAGCCTAAATCAGTGGAGAAGTAATTGGCTGAAAATGAAAATTGCACAAGATTCATGTTCTCACTTGGCGCCTCAGAGAAAACACACTTTGAAGGAGTTCTCCATCCCAGTCTTCTGTTAATTTTGACTCTCCTCCCCACAAAAAAAACTCCTGCCACAGATATTTTCTGTTCCCTACATGTAAAGAAAGCTTAATTTTTGATGCTGATGCTCTTATAGTTGGACTCTGCTTTGCATCAGATGCGCAGCGCATTGTCCAATACCTTTCCTGTCATGGACCGAAAAGAACCCAAACCAAAGAGGCAGTGTGCAGCTTTACTGTGATGTCTGGGGAATCCACAGTGAATCTACACTAGTGAGCAAGGACGTCTCAGTTGCACGTTTGCTTTGTTGTGATTTTGACTAAATTGCTTGAATTCTTTGAGAGAAACAAAATGGTAAAGCAGCTTAGTTCACAGGTAATGCTTCATTTGAATGTGAGCCATGTTATGGAGCTTGTAAAGCCAGTCGTTTATAAATGAAGATCTGTAATAATGTTTAGGATAGTGGCTGCAATGCTTAATGGTCAAATTAAACAGTTAAGGAGATTTAGGTAATAACAGCAGATTTATCTCATATCCCGCCTCTGTCCTCACGAGCACTCTCCTAAAGTATGGATGACACCATTTTCAAAAGTGGGGAGACAGTGAGAGCGACAGAGGCCTTAACTTTGCCCAAGTCGCATACTAAGACACCAGTAAGCGTAAAATAAAATGTGTATCTCTCAACTTTCAGTCCTGTACCGTTCAGCACTAAATTGTTCACCTGCTGTGGTGATTAGTCATTAGCTTGTTTTGATCCAGTAAATTTTGCTTGTATGTTTCTGTGTTAACATTCTGCCAAATCTCTCCATATGTGGTGTTTTTTCTTAGAGTAGTGATTACTTTGGCTTTACTTTAGCATGCATTAAATAGACGACTGTTTTAATATTCTTTATTTCCTTTTGGAAAAATGTTTTCTTCTGCCTTGTTACATTCCTGATTCCTTGAACCACAATTTTTATCATTACAGTAGTTTTAGTTAAAAGTGAACAACAACTGCTTTCCTTGTTTTCCTATATCTTTTTTATGTTTTATTTGCATATTTAGAAATGTTTAATCAAAAAGGGATGGGAGATGGTGAGAGGAAAGGGAATCATATTCAAAAGCCAGGTCTTCCAATTTTGCAGAAAATTATCTGGAGCTTTTAGAAGATCACTAGTTGGTCATGAGTCAACAGTGTTGTATGATTATGAAAAGACAAATATAGCAGAATGTGTAAAGTTGTAAGACAACTATATGAGATAATCCTTTCCGCTTAGCTTTCTGTCTGAGACATTATCAAAGCTATTTCAGACTTGGGCTAACTGCAGAGAGTCCAGAGGAAAGCTGTGAGAATGATCAGTGGTCCAAAAAACTTGATTGAAAGAATTGGTATTATTTCATCTACAGAAGAAGGGAAGTATAATAGTCTTCAAATAGGCAAAGGACAAATGTAGGGAATAACCTACTCTTCATTCCTCTATTAAAAAAAAAAAAAAGTAAAAGGGTTAAATGGCTTCAAGGGAGACTTGAGTTACATGTTAGAATAACCTAAGGCAAGATAGTCAAGCATTGGATTAGATTGCTTGGGGAGGTTGTGAAATCTCTGTCTTTGTAGCTCTTTTGAAAATCCAATGGACCGAGATCAGGAAAAAAGTAGTTGCTTTGGTTATAAAGAATAGAAATAGCCCAGATGATCTCTCGCAGTCCTTTCCAGCCATATTTTCTGTGGCTGTATTACAGAGGTCAGAGAATTTCACATAGTAATTTATGTTTTTAAAAGATGTTGAGGCTTGAAGAGAAAGTTCAAGGGATGGAGATCGTGTTTATTCAACCTCTAGTAAATTCCTGTTTGTACCTCATGTCAACCTTGTTATAGAATGTTTTCCTTATTTCTATTCTTGATTTTTCAGTATCTCTCCTACTTCATTAAAGAGCAGTCTGGTATTGGTAGCTTCTTCCACCTGCAGGTTGTTATTAACTACAGTTGAGTAATCCTTTACCATTTTCTTCAAAAAAACGGGAGAGATTGTCTTGATTATAGAAAGATGTCCCAGACTTCAAGTAACATTCCTAGCTCTTTGTTCTTTTGAAGTCTGTTAATCTCTTTAGTGTGGATATGAGAACTGGCTACAATAATTCAGTAATACAGGGTTTTTTTCTCAGCTTGTACTTGATGTTTCCCTGTTAATTTATGAGGGAAATTTCTCTTTTAAGTTGTTGGTATGTGAGCAACAGTTTCAACTAGTAGTGTTCTGGATTTTCTGCCATCCAGATCTCCAGATACTTTTCATAAACATTGACTAAACAGTTCTTCATAACATTCCTCCAGTTCAAGTAGATACTTATTAACTGTAGCTGGGAATATGACATATTTCACTCACAAAAGACAGCCTGAATACTGCTTCTAGATGCCATAAGATCTATATGTCAGGTGGAATATTACTACCTACTTGAAAAGTGTGGATTTCTTGTCTGTTTACATCCTTTACAGTGCTGATGGTTTCTTTATAACCCGGAGTAGTGTATTAGTTCCTGTATTTGGGCTTGGACTGCGGTGCTGATATCTTGAGCTATCCTGTCCAAAGATATATTTGTAAACATAATGCAGTATAAAACATAAAACTATGAGTGCCAAAACAAATATGAGTTGTTACTCAGCTTAGTGCTGCTAAGAAAATATTCCGGTTGTTATTGTATCAAAGAGGCAAAGATTGCCAAATCCGCGAGAACAGAAACGTAGTTCAGGAAAGCATTTAAAATATGAAGGGCAAGTCTAGATTTATTGTTAGACTCCTAAGGATATGAAGGGATTGAGGAAAAGAAGACTGATTTGGAATGAAAATGTGATCCCTCAGCCAGCATAGGCTGGTGAGGCAAAAGGAAGGGTTAAAGGAGGAATGCAAGTTTAAAAAAAAAAAAAAAAAAGGACTATTTGAGTTGAAGAAACAAACAAAAAGATGATGGACAGTCGTAGTGATTTTTGTCGGTGTTTCTTTGAAAGAATTTAGGGAATTCCTAAGCAGAGAAAAAGCTGATGAGAGGGTTCAAGGAGTGAGTTCACAGTGGCAAACAGGTAGGTCAGCTGAGGATGTGAATCCTCACTGTGTTAGAGAAGTAGAGTTTGAAGTAGTTAAGATGTTTGAACTTACGGAGAATGGAATAATTTGATAGTGGATGAAAGTTTCTGGAAACACAATTTTTGCTGGAGATGGTCATAGAAAAGAACAGGAGCAAAGAAGGCAGATAGATACTGAGGATGAATTAAGGCTGGGGAAGAAGTAGGAGGATGGGTTTATGAGGGGAAGAAAGTTAGGGAAGAGAGGAACTGAAGGAGGGAGAGAATCAGCCACATACAAAGAAGAAAGGAGGAGAGGAGAGAGCTAAAGGTCGTCAGTGAGAGTGAGTTGGACATTAGGGAGAAACAACGCTACAGCCTGTGACGGTTGATAAGTGATTCTGAAAAGAGCTCAGAGAAAATGCTTAGAAGGGCATCCTGCATCTGTCAAAACAAGGGAACACTGCTCAATGGCACTGGCATGAAGGTAATTACCCTTAGGGTGAATGGAAATGGAATTTTGTGCTGCAGTTTGAACTAAGACATAAGAACAGGAGAACGTATGATAATTATTGAGGCTACAGTAGATGAGAAGCACAAAACCCTACTCTTGATTGAGGAAACCATAAAAATACATCTGAAGAGCCCATTTTTTCCTTTTGGTCATGACAAATATTTTCAGAACAATTTCACAAGGCAGTACTTCGGGACCCTCTACAAATCCCACCCATTGCAGGTGATGCAAACAGGATAGATGAATAAAACTCTGCCAGATGCAATCAGAGTAAAAGTCCTAGGCAAATTACATTTTGTCATGTTACTGCAAGTTAACCTCGAGCCCTCGAGCCACAGTAACTGTGTGTATATTTTCAGCCCACAGCCGCTATAATGTCATCCACCTTAACTGCTGAACTCAAATTTGATGCCTGTTCAAAGCGTTCATGTAAATGATGACCTCAATATGTTTAGTATCAATTCAAATAAATGCTGTAACTCAGTATGTCGGTGTGCATATGCATGCATGCATGTGTGCACATATATCTGTAAAAAGATGTAATTAAAACATGCATAAATGGAAGTGGTGGTGCTTGGTGTCCATCTGTCTATTCTAGGCCAGTGCCTCTCCCATTTCATCTATGAGGAGACCGCACGCAAATATAGAAAAAGGCAATTGCTGTGAATATGAAACTACGTGCTAATATGTTCTTCTACCTACCTTATTTCCTTCTGAGAATAAAATGACTTGATCATGTTAACTAGTAGCTAGTTTGAGTCTGTTGTGTTCTGGATTAGCATACCAGAAAACACGCTGACATTTCTCTTAATTTTGATGGCTTACGTGTCATAATGCAGGATTAACTCCATCTCAGTAGCGTTGTATTGGAGCACTTTATTTGGTTGAATGAGGGGAGCAGTGAGTGCCTATGAAGGCACACTGGGGCCTATGTGATTCCCAAACATTGCTTCTAAGCCGTGGTTTAATTTTGGTCAGCCCTCTCCCTGGGGAGCAGATGCCTGCACAGATACCCAGGGTGGGTACTGCATCCTGCTTGCCTAAAAAGTGACTGCAGAACAGTATCTGAAAACAACATGGGTGGTTTCTCAAAGATAGGATTTACCAGCTTTGGATCTTTCTTGGCTTAGATGCATTTTCAAAGAACAAAAGGTCTATTGGCATGCTTGGGTCCAGTTCATCTATTCCACTTTACCCTTTTCTAACAGGTTAGCTTATGAGGCATTTAAAGAGATATAACGAGCACAGGTCTCTGGTGGAATCCTGACATGCCAATAAGGAGCTAAGCCTGTTAATGAGTTTAGGAAGCAATCTAGTCCTGGATGATCCCTGTATTAACTTAGTGCTGTAATCCTTTTGTTTGCCACATGAGTTCCTTAGGATGATTAGAATGAAAAACAGTTTTTGAAAAAAAAAAAATCTTACTTCTATAGTCTATTCATACAAATCTGTGTTCTCCTTTTGCTGAAAATGTAGTTCTTCCAAGGTCATTGAAAGCGGCTGCTTGCCATTTAAACATATAGCTAGTTACCTTATGTGCAGTACTGTCTCTCTTTCACACATGTTGAAGTGGCAGAGCCAAGTACAAATATGACTGTCTTCATGTTTGTCTAAACTGCAGTCTTACAAATAAACATCGTCATTGCATGCAGTGTGTGTGCTATCACCACTTGCTACCAAGAGTGAAACAAAATGTTCCGACTATAATTAGATAATCAGAAATTAGGACGTTTCCCTTCTGTTACCCTTAAAGTAGCTAAATCTTTGTGCTATTGAGCAGGATTTCAAAATATTTTGGAAAAGCTACTGGAATAATTTTTCCCTCTACTTTTGTAGTAGGAGTCTGACTTTGTCACATGAAGATCATTTCCACTTGCTAATACCTTACCAAGTATTTTGAAACAGGAGTTCGTCAGTAGTCCTTGTTAGCTCATTTTAGTCAACAGCTGCCTTGGGCATTACTACTTCATTTCAGTCGAAGCTGGCCCTTTATTGTTGAAAACGAGAATTGCGGCTTATTGGTTAATCATTTTTTTCTGAGGTTAAGAGTTCTTTTGAAAATCACAAATTAAATCAATGTTGGAAGCCTATCAGAAATATATATAAACTGGACAAACAGTCAGATCCTCAACCTCATAAAAAGTGAGCAAGCTCTTTCTGAAAAGTGGGATGCACAACTTGTTTGTGCATGTTGTGCTGTAAAATGTAAAGCCCTGTCATGTAACAAGTTATCTAGCCCTCCTATTTAATGAGGGGGAGAGATCAGGAGAGATCCCTGCTTACAGATTTTATTTTGGCCAACAACACACAGATTGACTTATATTAACCTTGACTGCTGTTGCATGTTATTCTTGCTTTTGCGTGGAAAATTCTGTCTCTTATTTTCCGACGTATGTTTAATTTATCTCTCTGTTCAGTTCAAGGATTTTTGTTTAGATGATTGTTTGTTACTATTTTCTTTTTTTTTTCTAACTCTATTACAGAGATGCCATTTAGCCTTTTACCATTGCAATGAAGAAGGATTCCTGAGAAATATGACAAAATTTTCACTCACGGTCTATCACATTTTGCATTCAATTCTTTGTTGTTTAGGGATCTGATTGTATATTAAAAAATACATATGAAAGGCAGAAAATTTTATGGGTATAAATCAAATTTTCTGCTGCTCTTTCTTAAGCTAGTTCCTGCTCTCAGTCAAGGAAAACTTTCATTTAAATGATTACCTCCTTCTCATTAAGGCTAGTGCAGTGTGGCCCTAGCATTCAGTCTGAATGTACACAACATTTCTTTGAATGTTATTTGGTTTTTTCTGCAGACTGCTTCCTGTTTCTGGTTATTTCAGGAGCCTGATATTGTGAGATATGATCTTTTTTTCATAGTCCCACCCAGTAGAAACCAAATTCTTGTGAATTACTCAATTACTGTCAGCACCATGGCTGACTTTCTAAAATACTTAACAAAACTGACAACAAGGAGATCAGAGAAATTAATCCTGGCAGTACAAACCAGCACATTGCTTGAAAACTCTTGTCACAGAACGGTTGGGGTTGGAAGAGACCTCTGGAGATCATCTAGTCCCACCCCCCTGCTCAAGCAGGGTAAATCAGTGTCGCCTGTGTTCATCAAAATGTCTGTTGCTTGTGCTCGCAGAACCAACCAAGGCTTTTTTATTGGCCTTGCATTTTCCCTGGACCTGTTATTTTTGTTTTTTTTACAAACACACTGATTGCTATTCTAGTCAGAAAAATGGGTTCGATCATCACTTCCATCCGTGGAAAGAAGTAACCTTCCATGTTGAATTAATATTTTTATTTTACCGAAGTGTAAAAATATTACTAATTTCAGACCATTTTAGACAGTGCTGCTGTGCCAAATATGGCAGTGATAAATATGCTTAGGAATTCAGAACAGAAAAAATGCTATAGTTTTTTTTTTTTAACAGCAGGCCATCTTCCTGTGAGTTTTACAAACTGTCTTTTCAGAGGAAAAGGTAGTGTTACTTTCTTGAAATTAGCAGTTTGTAAGTTATGACACGCTAATTTGTTGTCCAGAGTCATAGGAGTGAAATACTATTCATCCAAACCCTCTCGATAATTTGAAGTTTTCTTCCAGTCCAGCTGATTTATACCTTAGATGTGCATAGAAAATTAGTCTTGATCAGTCTCTCTGACTTCTCTTGGCCATTTAAATCTGTGTTTATACATTTTAATGTCAAGGTTAGCATAGGATACTGCAGCTTGGCAGGCTACCAGTGACAGGAGACATTTCAGGCAGCCATCGCTGTTTGAGTGAGAAGTGCAGGTGGGCCTGTCACGTCCATTGTTCAAGCATCCAGCTGGTGGCCTTTCCTGAGGAGGCCTTTCCTGACGGAGGACAGTGTCAGGACTCCCATGAGTACTTTGATAGGTCGTCTTCCCTCCGTCATGACCTTTGTCCTGCCTGAACTCATCTGTTGTCTGTTTCTGCTGATTTTGCATAGGCGCTGGGATGGCTGGAGGTCGTCACGTTTTGCAGTTGATCTGAGGGAGACGTGAAGCATCATCTATACCCTGCTGACGTTTGAGGTACTGTGATAACCTTATTTTACCTGGAAGTAACTTTTTATATAAATGTTGACTAAGCAGAGCTGTGAGAGTGAGTCTTGTGGTGCTCTGCAGATAATCCTCACAAATCCTGCGATCTATTCCTGCGGAAGGTGATATTGATAATAGGCAGTATTCAGAATTCCAATCAGGATCCCAATCTTAACTTTTTCATAATCCCCCAAACAATAGAAATATTTGAATTAGGGCTTCAGACGTATTTTTACTGAGTGTTAGCGGCCATCATTTGAGATAAGGGACTCAGGAAGTGGTAGAAGTGCTGAAAAGCCTTTTTTCCTTGTCAGAGAGAAATTATTTTACTATCTTTTAATGAGACATTTCTCATTTAGGAGTGATTTCTCTAATTTTATAGCTGAAGCATGGTAACGCAACCATACAGAAAGCTTATTTTATGCTCTCTTCTCGTAGCTTTCTGTGCCCAGCATCTCTGTCATTCCCCAGCTAAGCTGTCCTTCTGTTGTTCCTCTTCAAGCAACAGTGCAAGAAGCATGTCTAGTACTTGGAACAAGCAACTTGGAGTCAGGGTCTGGACACGCCTTTTAGCATGGCCACTGGCTCCCTCTACAATTCTGCCACCTTGTTCCACTTGGTGGCATTTCAGTTTCCTATTTGTAAATGAGGGCTAATAATACTTAACTTCCAGGTAGAAACAAAGCGTTCTGATCCACGGGAAATACTGTTACTCACATAGTGTGCCATACTTGTTTCTATATTAATGCTGCATTATCAAGGGGGAGTTGTAACCTTTCGCATTTGTGTGACCCCGTGCTTGGAAATTGGTAGTTGATCCCTGGATGGTAAAAATCATTTCTCTGGTGCTTTCTCTTTTGTGGTTTTCCCCTAACTAGACTAGACTAACTGGACTTAAAGAATATTTTGGCACAGGGAACAGGGACTAACTTACCCCAAGGATGATGTGATCATAAGGAAAGAGAGATTATGCTGACCAGATAATGCGAGTTACTGGTATGTAATTTTCAGCATATCTATGCCAAGTTAGTTTTAGAGTAAGATAAGAGTTGAAAATGTGATAACTGTTCCTGAGTAGATCCGTTAATGGCTGGGTCTTTTTATATTTACCTTTTAATACACCTTTGGCAGTAGCAGCGCTAGATTGTTTTCTGGAAGCGGATTTACTGCTGAGCTCTTCTGTGAAATTGAGGCATTTAGTGCATTATGCACAATGGGAAATGTTCATCTGCGCTTTTTCTAAGCTGAGATTAATAAAGTGTTCTTCTCTAAATAAGGATTTCATTATCCAAAATCATTGTGTAGCATTCTTTCCTTAAAAACTAAACAGATACCTTGTTACTTCAAGTCTATGATGCTAAAAGTGGGCCATAGATGTGGCAAAAGTAATTTGTGTCTCATTAACATTTACAATCCCATTGGAAGATAACACATGAGGCACAGCTTTAAATAGATTTTGACAGTGTTGGTAGTTCTGCTGAATATGCTGGAAAAAATTTTAATATCTGGCTGAAAGTAGCAGAAGTGTTTGTAAAATAAGTACTGTAAAATATTCCACTTTTCTTTAAAGTGGAAGTTTCTTTAGCTGTTAACACTTACGCAGCTACCGGGTCAGCACCCCTACCGGGTCAGGGGATCTGCTACGTTTCTTGCTGTGGAATACAACGTACAGAATACAGAAACCATTGGTGGTACTGTGTGTGCCTGAGGAAAGCTAAGGGAATGGAAATAAAGCTGACTGTGATCTCTTGCTCCACACTTTGGAAAAACTTATAGGCTTACATGGCTTCTCTCCTTTGAATGACCTTTTAAATCCAGACAAAAACCTTCATAAACTGACAGTGTGTGTGCAGATGTTATATTGACAATGAATGTATCCATCAGTTTAATACCAACATGCCGTAATACTTTCTCATCAGACAACTTGTTTAGCGATCTTAGGCTACCACAAAGTATATATCCACCCTTTGTGGGTTATCTCCAGTAGCTTAGGACCAGGATCAGATCCAAATCCTGTGATTGCTGGTGTTACAAGTAGACCAAAAAGGTGTATATCCTTAATTATAAAAAACAAAAACAGTCTTTTTCTTTTAAGCTTTATGATCTTTCCTCATAACTTTGCTTTATCAGTTCATCATGCTGATTGAAACGTTCACCTTTTCCCAGCTAATAATACAATCATCAGTAGGACAGGCTAATGTTGAATGAACTGAGTCAAGTTCTGCTACTGTTGAATTATATGTTACTGTAGATTTGAAATCAAGGCTAAGATGCAGTTTGAATGAGTCTAGCAAAGTCAGGTATTATGCCCTGGGAAAGGGCTACAGGCAGTCATATTTTATTAACAAATATACATAAGATGGACGGAAGCTAACAGGATAAAAATAAAAATATACTGCTCCAAATACATACTTTTTTTTTTAATGAGAATATTCCATGCTTATTGGTATCCCCTTCTACTCTGTCTCCCTGCTACTCTTAACTCATATGGAATTCTAGCTAAAACATCTCAGAAATATTCTGACTGATAATTTTTTCTGAAATAAAAATAGGTCTTTCAGGGTAAATATACTACATTGAACGAGTGAGAACAATCAGATTAGAATATAGGGGAACCTATCCTCCCACACAGTTTTATGTGCTTTAAAAATACAAACTAGCAAAAAGTTTTGCATTGTAGATATTACTCTATGGCTTATTACATGTGACTAGTAAAAATGTTTCAGGATGGTCCAATCTTTGCGATGGTATGTGAGGACTAAATCTGGATTTTGGAGAATTCCAGTTTTTCCCACTTAGCTGCAGTTGACCCACTGTTAATATAGCAACAGCAGACTGTTTTACCCCCTTCTTCCTCTGTCTCCCCACCGGCCCCAGTGGAAGCAGCTATTCCCTTTCACCCCACTTTGCAAGCAGCTCTCCTTTTTCCATCT
This sequence comes from Struthio camelus, assembly GCF_040807025.1. NCBI lineage: Eukaryota > Metazoa > Chordata > Aves > Struthioniformes > Struthionidae > Struthio > Struthio camelus. The sequence continues at coordinate 53,105,615 of NC_090981.1, read as the reverse complement.
CTTTCCCTCCTGGGCTGTTGCCATCCCGCTTCCACCACCAGCAGAGGTCAAGAAATAGGAAAAGGGATAGGAGGAGGGCAAGGTGCTGCTCCTGCAGCAGTAGCTGCTCCCCATTCCTCCCTCACCCAACACAGCAGGAGGAAGCCAAGGTCTCCTTTGGGCTGTGGCTGGCGGAAAGGAGAACTGGAGTGTTCAGGCAGTCATCACTGCGTTAAGAGCCGTGTTTCTCTAGGCAGAAGTGGCGCTGGCTGAGTGGTGCCTTTTCATGGGCTATCGATCTGGTTTATGAACTGCATACCATAAACAAAAAGCTATTTAAAGATCATACTATCCTTAAAGAAAGAAGTGCTAGTCCTTTTTTCACATGTTTTTCTGTACAGTTCTAGCACCATCTCTATTCATGCTATAGGGTAACAATCCGCTGCCACTAGGTGCTGTCTGATGACTTTCAGCCACACCACTAAAATGTACAACTTCTGTCATGACAAATTATTCTTGGAAAAAGTAGATTTAAGGTTGATTTGAATAAGCAAGTTGCTTAAAAGTCACATATATGTGATATATATATGTAAGTATACGCAGCAGTATCTATAGCAAGATTTATAAAAGGTATCTATATCAAGGAACTTAAGCCCTGTACCTATTTTAATCATTTAAGACTTAAAAACTAATAAACCCTTGTAATCTAATATGAAAAAGTAAGGCACAAGGAAATTAAAACACAGCCATAAGAGCTCTGCAAGTTCTATATTTTGGGGACTTCTCTACTCTGTAAGGGTACAGCTGTTGGGTACCACCCTGCCAGCTGAGCTATTCATGAGAAAGCTGGCTGACCCACAATGTATGATTTTTTTTTTTCTGTGAATTGTAGCTGTCTGCTATATGTAGCGTGTCTGAGATTGGAGGATAGCCTGCCCGCCTAGGGAGATGCAAACTCAATTCCAAGCCTCCCAAGCCAAACTGCTGTTAGCCAAGAAATTAATTTACTTGACCACCAAGTAATGCTGCAATTGTTCTCTGCAACCCATAGAAGAGCTAACATCTGGATTCATTTTCTAAGTTATGATTAGACTACAGGAATTGCGGGGCTTGGGGTGTTTTTTTTTTTTTTTAAACATATGGTGAGGGCACCCTGTATGAACTTACATTTAGAACCAGCTGCAAATACGGCTAATCAGGTCTTGGTAGTCTTTGCACACTATCCCTTTAAGCATCTGCAATAGCAACAAGAGAAAAATAATCTTATTTGAATGAACTATACTGAGTCATTATTCCTCTTATGAATATTGTTCAGTTTCCTGTCATCAATTCTGATTGCTGAAGGCAAACTTGTATGCAATACATGAAATCAAAATCAGGGCTAATTTGTACATCAGGATAATTTGAAACTCAAAGCTCCATCTACTGTGATATTCTACAGTTTTGGTAATGCTGGGATAAATGATAACCTGTGTACATGTGATTTAGCTAAGGTTGCTCTACACTCTATAGCAGAACTTGAGAATAATCAGTCTCATCTGCTCGCTGTGAATGTGGTTGCTTACACACATGATTCAAATGTGATTGTTAAATGTCATACACATTTTGGGAGTAGATGATATCATCATTAATGACTTCTAAAATATACTTATTTGAACTTTTATGGTAAGGTCTTTTTTAAAATGGGAGCCTTTTATCTCTCCAGAAATCAAGTTCCCTGTGATATTAAACTTTTTCAGCATAAGAACCACAGAAAGGAGCAGTCATACTCTTTCCTAAGTAAAATGAAGTAACAGTGATTCCATTTGTATGCAGAAAGTTTCTGCACTTTCACATGGGTGAGACTAGAAAGACTGCATTTTAGTCCACAGGGCCAAGTAGTGGGTGAAGGATCAGGCTCTCAGGTGTTCTTCAGGGCAGGTACCTTATAAATTTTTTCTGTAAACATCTACTTACTCACGGTCCTCTGTAAAGTAACATTAACAGGAATGGGGAAATGTGAACATGCTGGTCCCTTTTAATAAAAAGCAGTTAAATTTGCTCCAAAGTTTCGCTTTCTTAATTGCAAAGTTTGCAACATGATGGACTTGCTGAAGGGAAGGGTGTCATGACATCTGCGGAAGCAGACTTGCTCTCCCTCTGCCAGCCAGCTAGGCATGCGTTGAGAAGCTCTTCTGTTTATAGTGCAAGTTGCAGAATATCCATTTTTAAGTTCATCATTTCAGAGTTTGCTTGCTCACTAATGTTCTCTGGTAGGTGAAGCCCTGAAAGGGGATGCAGTGCATCCCTCACTCTGCTTCTAGGCTGTGGTGTTTATGCAGGCGAGCTGTTTCCCTTCCCAGTGTCTCCATTTCCTCATTGTAAAATGGATAATGACGTTCACCCCTGCTGTAGACTACTTGAAGATTTGATGATAGAAAGGTCTGTCTGAAAGCCTTAAAAGATCTCTTTAGAAATAGATTTGATATATTACCTTTAGTATTAGTATCGCTGTTTCTGTTGCTTATTTTGCAGACAGGTCTTAGTTTCTTAATTAGTGGGGTTTTCTTGGAGGAAATATTGGGCATTGGACCTTTCAATTTCAGTTATGAATTTCTAATTGTAACCTCCCTTTACCTTTTTATTATCTCCCTTTACCTTTCTTATTCTAAAATATCGCTTTCCATACAGTGCTATGATAACTGCAAGTGCCTGCTTAGAAGATTAACTGGGTGATTGTCATCTTCACTAACTCTTAATAGGCCGCGAAATCTAGAGATTACCATGCATGGCTGTTTGGTTTATTGCCCTTTAAAAAAGTCAAGCTGGCTTGATCACCCACTGTGCAATCCACATCGCTTCTTCCTTAATAAGTACTCTCTCATCAAAATATTTTCTCATCTCATCAAAATATAACATATTCATATGTGAGATGCTCAATAAAAACATACTTCAGACTTTTTGGGGGGTATTTTAATTTCCAAATCTTACCAATGCAAGTAGAGGGAGAAGTGAACTGACTTTTTAAAATTTTATCAAAGGTTTGGACAGACATCAGCTCTTCTTCAGGAGTTGCTGTTTACCTCATGTAAACTTGCTTTAGTGACACTGCATGTAAAAATACTGAATAATGTTTGTCTCATGCTGGTAACATTCAGCATCTCTCTCAGCTTTGTTGATTTACACCAGTTAAGGATCTAGCTCATAATCTTTTTATATTCCAAATATTTTGTGCGGTTGTTGAATGCACTAGGCTACTTCTTGGTAGATGTGCACCACTTATATATGCGGGTTTGTATGGCCTTGAAGCACTAAATCAATGGGGAATAGGGCCAGGGAACAATGCTGGTATGATTTTATAGGAGAGACATGGAAAGCAGTTCCACATATTGGTTTTCATTATCTCATACGTGTTTGTTTATTTTTTACATAGAACTTTTTAAACAGAGAATTTTATTTGAAATTATTTTGAAAAGTAGTTTTACTGAACAGATGCAAAATCATATACAAACTGCTACATCAGCTTAAACCAGACTTAGTTTGCATCCATGAATTACAGGTGTAAATTACATCAATATAAATCATTGCTTAAACCGGTACAAACTTCCAGACACACAAAATTGCACCAATTTAAATGCACTATTTACAGTTGTACCTTTTGTCAAGCTGATTAATCTTTATATGTTGACCAAGAGCTAGAAGACGATGCAGGTAGCAGCATGTGAAGGTTTTCCTGCTCCTTTCTGTAGATGACCAGTGTATATATATGTGACTACTTTGAGTCATGAGTAGCCATCCTGAAATCCTGCTAAAATCCTTTGTCTGTCATCTACCAGCTTTTATTTAACCCAGTAGTTAAGTCAATAACTTCCTTAATGCAGTACAAGCCTTGTAAGGTAGTTCTTAATCTGATTTTAGCACATGAATAATTTAGTGTGTGTTGCACCATATAACTCATTTGTCTCATAGTAACGAGCTGTTAAGTAGTTCCATTGTTCTAGGATAAGTACCAGGTCTTGAACTTGAGTTTTACAGTTTGTTGAAGATGTCTTCCCTGGAGGAAAAACGTTTTGTGTAAATACTATTGAAAATGAAACCCCATTGAGAATTTTTCTGGAATTACTCTGTGAGAGCTGAAAGGCGGCAGGTTTATGTTAAAGGTTATTAAAAGAAATTGGGGGTGCTTTGTTCAAAAATACTTAGCTGCAACCAAAGCCTGTTTCACCTGCCGTCAGCAGGGGCTTCATTTACAGTATGAAACTTCTCATGCAGGAGCTGTCCCTATCCGTGATCGGCTGATCATGTCACAGAATAGCTCACCAGAGCAGGTGCAGACTTCTGCACTGAAATTTAACTTACCATATTTGCCAGCGTGCTAGTTCCTGTGCTTATTAACTCCTGTGATACGCAGATACTAGCACACAAAGAAGGCTTACAAAGAAAACACCAACTGGAGCGATAAAATTGGCCTGCTATATAAGTGCAATATGGTAGCAATGTAGTGAGAAGGTTCTTTAATACTGAGCATGTGAATTATCCTATAAGTACACCTTGTGTTCCAGCCCAAACTCCTACTAATGTCACATAGGTTGCTTTCTACCAAGATTCCCATGCTGAAGGTCTTCATCCCTCTGCAAAGTGCTAAGAACTCTGGCTCTGCTAGATGAATTACTTAGCCATGTTCTCATGTTAAATATTCTCATGTTAAAATAGCCTTTAGGATTTAAACTTTAGCAGTAGCAAGATACAGAAAAGCTACCTTTTTTTTTTTGTTTTTAACACTGGCACAGAAATATTTTACAATACTGGGAATATCATTTAATTTCTCATGTAATATGTGAATACAAAATGTTTTTTCTTTTGGTGATTTGGGTAAAAGCGTGTTTTTTCATACAGATTACTATGGAGGAGTTCTAGATATAAAGTCAGACATTTCTTGTTCCTCTCTTGTCATAATATTTGACATTATATTGATGCATTATATTCCTTTAAGCAGAAGGAAATATACTTTTGCTCGTACAGAGAAATTCTCTCACTTTGCAATATATTATAAGAATAACGAAGCAAAGAGCTGGATTTTGTCTTTTGGATGACTGTTAGTTAAATAATCAAAAAAAAAAAAAAGACTGGGAAAAATTACCACTGTAGTTGAGAAAAGTGTTTATAGCCTGAAAGAATTACCATTCCTATAAACAGACCTGAATCCTCTTCCTTACTGATATAAATACATGTAAAACTGAGTGTCAACTCAGAAATTCCTGTCCGCGTGATAGCAGCTGGATGTTATAGTGACTTTTGGCTGAGATCCATCTACTTTGCCGCTATGAAATCTTGAGTTGAAAGGCAAGCAAAACGATGAAGTGTTTTCCAAGCTGAAAACTTTTCTACCGCTGTGATAGATAGAAACTTAGAATATAACTTTAATTCTCTTTTAGCAATTGTCTTCTGAAGGAGATGATCAACTAATTTTACAGGTAATATCCTCCCTGCATGTACCTTGTCCATCAGGTTACTGTTGTCAAAGCATAACAGGTTTTTTTGTAAATAAAGAATTGATATGGCATATGCCACAGCCAGCCGCCTTTGACTTCCTAGCCTGGTTCTGAGGATATTGCTTTATAGCTGGATTGACTTTCAGTACAAGTCCAGAACAATGTTCACACTCTGGATTTGTTGAAAGACTGCTTAACAGCATCAAATAACTGATAGCCAATTGACTTGTTACCCTGTCTTGAGTTTAAATGGGGCTATCAGAGTAAAAAGTGCAGTTCCCAATTCTTGATACTTAAAACTGTTATAAATTCTTGAGCTTATGCGGAACTCTATTAATATGAAACTGCCTCTTTTCCTTACTTCTAGTCTGTCATGAAGATCAGCCTTTTAATAATCCTCAAACTGGTGTCAAACCATGCATAATAATTGCAGTTTTATGCCAGAGACCTTCCTTCTTTAGCAATGCTGCTTCCCCCCGCCCCCCCGCCGCCCACCAAATGCAGCCTTTATGAGAGTTTTTTATTTGCAGTGCATAATTTTTGTTTCAGTGGAATTATTCCTGGTTCTTTTCATATCCTGGATTACCAAACAAACGAGGTGAATGGTATGCTATGCATATCAATTGAGACAATTTGTTATTTCTGCTTCTTAACGCAGCTAAGTATATAACACTGACAAGGATTCTCTAAAAACAGGCATTTATCCAAGTGCTGCTGGTGACTCAGTCAGACTGTAATATCAGTTCTCAAGGAAAGAAGTCTTTAGGTCCATGGCCCTTTTAGATTGTGTAGAGTTGAAGGGCTGTAACTCATTTCATCTGCAGAATGACTCTGTCTTACTGGCATTCAGTGGAATGAGGATAAGCAGGCAAAGAGATTTCAGCTATGCGTTTTGAGCCAAACCTGTCTGTATTTCATTATGCAGGCAGAGGAAGATTTTTTGTTGGTAGCACAAATCTTGCCATGAGACCACTGGTGAAAAAATAGACACGCTGCAGAAATAAGTAAAGGCCTTTTCCCTAGAAGTTTACAAGGATACGTGTGTGTGTGTGTGTGTGTGTGTGTGTGTGTTTGATACTTACATAAATGTATGGTTCAGTGCAGCACAGAACTTGAGAGCGTGGTGCAACATTCTGTTTCTTCCAGCAGTCATACTTATTTGGTGATGGAAGTATTTTTGTGTATTCATATGTGTTGTAAGTTCTTATGTCCTTGCCTATTCTTGATCTGATGGAATGATGAAATGTAGCAATATACAAAAAATCTAAATTTTCTCAGATTAATCCTTTGCTCAGTAATTTTGTTGCTCAGTGTGCAGCAAAAAAGCCACCTTTGGTTCTGGAATAGTCGTACATGTGTAACTTTGGCAAGCAAAACTAAACTGAAGGAGGTTACAGGGGAAAAAATTTTCTCATATTTGGAGTTCAGTGAGTTAATGAAGATGGCAAAAGCAGAAATCCTTTCTTAGGTACAGTTTAATGAACAAGAACAAAAAGGTTTTCCGTACTCTTCTATTGGTCCTCTCAGCTTCAGGAGCTATCTAAACCTAAATAGTTTATGTCAAACAGTAGTTTTGTCGTTAAGCAAAACTTGTTACGACTTACTCTGGATTTCACATTGTTATCTGACCAGAGTAGATGCAAACCGTACTGTAGGTTATAAGTGCACGATTTCTCTTCTCAAAGATTTTCCTAGCCTGGCTTCCCCCTGTCTGTACTGACTATATTTATGTCCTGCTGGAGAAGAGTTGTGTTTAAGTTCACTTGTGATTGACCATACTCCAACATCACTATAGAAAAGGGCCAAGAAATTTTTTTATCCTTTTTATAACTCCTGGCTCCCTTTCCCTACTGAAGCAATTAGCCTGAGCTGACCTCTAGCCAAATGTTCCTGCGGTCAAGTTTCAGCTGCCTTGAGGACAGTCAGCTGTTGTAATTTTTTTCTGCTTTTAGCTCTCTTCTTACAAGCTTTAAGACTCTGGTAAGATGTAGACTATTATTCCTTAGAATAACATGCATTGCAGACACTGAAATTTTTTGTCCTGTTAAGGTACAGGGACTTTGTTAGTAGCATTTGTCTTTCATCATGTACAGGGGCAGGTGCTGCAGGACAGATATTACTAGACCGTAAAAGATTAGTTTTATCCTAAAGCTGATGAGAAGTGAGAAGCTATCTCTTGTTAGGTTAACATTGCAGCCTCTAAACAATACCGTTCTTGTTGACAGTGAGCTTGCAAGAGTGGTTTTAGAGGAACAGCAGTGGATTGTTACAAAACAGATATGTGAGAATTTCCTGCAAGGCAGTAGTTGTCTGCTGATGGGGGAGATGGCAGAGATGGCACTTCAGAGAAATCTTCTCAGAAATTTTCTTCTATACCCTTGAAAGCAGTATTGTGATGGCGCAACTCCTGCTTTGGAACAGATTTTCTCCCATAAGACCTCTCTTTAGTTGCCTTTTCCAGAGCCATGACATTACAGCACGCCCCTGGCCTCCAGCGCTCCTCGAAGTGGTCGCCTTGCCTGCAGCTGAGCCGAGCTCTTGGTAGACACAGAGAGGCTGCATAATCCGCAGCGCTTCATAGCTCTTGCAGATATTACAGCTCCTTTTGCCTGGGGGAAGGCCTTGAGTGTAGACCCTGTCTCAAGGGCCTTGGCTTTGAGCCCTGACAAAGGGAGCGTGGGACCTCCCACTTTCTGCGCATGGCCCATCCATGTTTTCAAATGAGGACAGTCATGGGTTTTGAGCTCAGTCCTGTCTGTATATTGGCCCTATTTGGTCACCTATTGAATTTTTCTCCTGCATGCCACTTGTCTGGGCAGACGCCTCATTGGAGGAGCCCATCTGGATTTGGACAGAGCAGCAACACATTACTGCTTTGCCTTGCCAAGATGGTGGCGTTTGTGGGATTCCCCAGAAACAGCATTTGTTTCTGTACAGCATTTTATGGGAGAAGACCGAGGGATTAAGCAAGGAGTTTGATCACCTTTAGGGTTTAGGAACCTAAATCCACTGGGTGCCCTATTTCAGGCCACTAAATGTTTTAGTCAAGGTTTGTGACTAAGCAGGAAGCCGAATCGGTCGATACGGTTCTGCAATTGCTCTTAAACTCAGATAAGTTGCAGCAGCTGCTGCAGGGGCAATGTCTTCCCCTCAACGCTGACTGCTCATTCCCATGCCTGCGCTGCCCCCACTCTTCCCACAATGCGTCTTTGTGGAGGCATATGATAAACCTGGTCGGCAAACAGTTTTGTTACAATGTTTAAATTAAATGTTAATTTATTAAATTAAATTAAATTAAAGTATTAAATTAATTAAAGTAAATTAAATGTTTATGGAAGTTTTTGGACTGCATTAATTTTAACTTGAAAAATTTCCTGATCGAGTTTACTGCATGTAGGTATGTGAACAAGTCTGTGAGCACAAGCCAAAGAGCCGTACTGGAATGGGATTGTTTTTGTCTGCAGCAACAAGAGCTTGTTTGAGTTTAAAGTGATTGTTGAACCCTGGGATGTATCTCCAGACTCCTGGGTTAGCACTCTGGCTGTCAAACCCCTCTTTCTTGGAGGAAGCTGAGGTGGCTTCCAGTCACAGCACTAGATAAAGGGGATATCCATGTTGGGGACGGCCAAATATTAGAATTGAGAGCGTTCTAATTGCAGAGTTGTTCAGTGTGATGTGGTTGTGAAAGCTGAAACTGGGTTCACAGATGTGCTTTGAGTGACTGAGTCTGTCAATGATATTTGCATGGAGAATTCCTATGAGTTTTTTTTCTTTTCATGTAGCTGTTGTTAGGCAGCAAAATCAGCAAAGGTTGATGGAGAGAAGAGAATGGGGAAGCGTGGATAGCGGCAGCATGGGATGTGTGGGTATTGCCGTAGAGGGAGAGAGAGAGAGAGCCGAGGGGTTGTAGATAAGGTGTGGAAAAGGACATTAGGCTCAGGCCTGTGGAAGAGCAAAACAAAACTTTAGGGAGGAATTTGGGCTAGGAAAATTGGTATTTGAGACTGTCTATACTGAGGAGCACCGTCTGTTGGAGAAGCTTTTAAGAGAAATTTCTTTGTGCTGTGGTGTGGAAAAGTTCCAGTTGTTCAATACAAGACTGACAGTAGAGTGTTTACCAGAGCCCAGCTCCTTCCTATCCCCAACAGCAGGCAATACTAATGTGGAAGGGCTGAAGGGGGTGGGGGGACTGTTTGACAGGGTAGAAGTAGCATAAGAGGAGAGGAAGTGACAAATACAGATAAGCGTTTCTGTAGGAGATTTATGCATAGGGAACAATCAGATTCCTTTAAACAGGCACATGCGTGGGGGTGGGGGGACAATTGAGTTAGCTAAAAAAAAGTTGTTGTGCTTGGATGCACCTCGTGGTTTGTCAGTATAGCTTCTCTCTGAGAATAGGAGGATTGTTGGCCTGTCATTGCTTTAGTAACTTTTTTCCAGCCCTGTGCACTCCCACAGCTGCAGCCTTCTACTATGCCTTGGTCCTGCTCCACAGGCTACCTCGCTCTCAGACCAGTATCCGTCCTAAATCCTCGCTAACATGCATCCTTCTCACCATACATTTTCCTTCCTTCCTGTCCACCTGCGAATAAGGGAGTTGTCCTTGAACAGACCTGTGTCTGGTTGGACAGGGGAAAATCCTGCACAGCTCCCGTTAAGTGCCCAGAGAACAGCTCCCCAATTCTTCTCTCCATTCAGCCAGTCACGCCGAGCAACTCTGCTTCCTTCTGCCGTATGCCAACTAAATCTGGCTGAAGGGTGTGTGTGAGAATAAGGCTGGGAATCCCTGAGGCACCCTGCCTGTCAAAGCAGATATGCTGGGGAGGGTCTCTTGGTTTGTCTTTGCAGAATCTAGGTTAAACTCTAAAGAGCGATCTAAATGAATTCTTCTTGTATTGAGTTTGAAACTTGAAAATTATTGAGCTGTTATGTTAAAGAAGATGTGAAAAATAGTTTCTGATTTTCAAGCTTTGTGCTAAATAGCACGAACGAGAAATTTAGAGTTTGTAATTATTACATTTTTTCTGCAGTGTGAGTGAATCTGTTCTTTTGGGGCAGTAGAATTAAGAAGAGGGAGTTATCTTTTAAATTTAGTGTTAACATAGTTTTAAATACCCAGTATGTTTGTGTTTTACCGTTGTTGATGAAATTCCGACTTTGCTAACTATCCTAGGAGACTGTTTTTTAATATCCAGATTTGACAGCATCAGTTGTGTTAATCAGTAACACTCATTTAAAGATTATTGCTCATTAGTGGGCTTGGCTGTTTGAACACTGCTGATTTAGTCTGCTGTTGGATGAAGAAAGAAAATGTCCAATTAAAAATACTTCAGAGTAGCAGCAAGGGTTGTCATAATTGCAGTTAAATCCAAAAGTGGAGCCATTATTGTATCCCTCCACTGCCTTGCTGAGCTGGGATGCCAGGGTAGCTTGGCAGTTTCATGCCACAGAACAAGATGCTCAAGCACTGTTTCAGTGTTCGTGTTCATTTTGGTGTTGTAACTTTGCTTTTGAAGGTGACCAGTAATCTCTGTGCTCCACTGGCACTCTTGTAAACTGTCAGGTAGTAATCAGTGTTATGTATATTTTTTTCATACTACAGATGGACACCTCATGTTTGTTTTTTTTTTTTTTGGGGGGGGGGTACAGTTTTGTGCAGAAGGCTACCCTGCCCACAAGCCCAGCATAGCCCAGGTTCTGCCCTTCTTTGTTATCAGAGGCAAGAGATAATGGCATGAGCAAAGTAGTGTCCCTCATACACAATTGTGTGATGGGGTTGTGAGAGGTATGTGTGGGGCAAATAAACTAGGCAGGAGAAGGAAGATGCTTTCTGGGGAGGTTGTAAAGGCTTGTGGGATGGCTCCTGGGCCAAGGACTCCATGTGGTGTACTGTGTGAATATGCTTGGGTCCATCCGAAGGTGCCTGCTCGGAATTGACACCAAAAGAAGTTTTCAGCATGAGACACCCTCCATAGCAGCCCTTAAGGACAGGCCAGCAGAGCAGAGGCACTGAAATATGTGCTCACAGTTGCACAGGAAGCCAGGGGGGAGCAGAACAGAGAATTAGTCCGGGTTACTCAAATTCTTGCTGCCACCACAGCTACTGCCTGCTCTCTTTGCTAATCAAGTGCTGCTTCCTCTGGTGGTGACGGTAGCTGGGTTGTTCTACAAGCAGCCTTTTGACTTTCTGGTGTGGGAGCTGCATTACACAGCTACATCACTCCTCTCCTTTTTACTTCGTGTAGTCCTAGCGCCATGAAGCATTATACATGACCTGCAAAGACAAACACAGCTTTAGGAGAGCATGACCTGGAAAGGGGATCTTATCCTTGTTCCTTGAAAGAGATATTACTACTCTTTTCCCACTTTCATATTTAACCTAGGCTAGACATTGGATTCTGTTTTTCAGAGGTTGTTATGGGGAAAGTGTGGTTATTTCCTAGAAGCAAGAAAGACTTTGCAAATACAGAATATTTCCTCTGTATTTAATGAACTAGTGACCCATAAGGTAGCCCTGTTTTAAAAAAAAAAATAGTATTTACTATCTGTCCTAGACCGTAAGATAATATATGACTTTACAGGGCAATAAACCATAAACTAAATACACTTCTGGTCTAACTCCAGTCAGAAATTCTATAAAACTGAATAGTAGTTTAAATATCATGTAACTGTAATAGTAGAAGTTTATAAAGAAACTCTCTGATTGTCTTTTATTATTACAGAACTTAGAGGTATGGATCTTCGGCATCTGCTGTTTACTTTGGCACTGGTCTGTGCAAATGACTCTCTCTCTACAAGTGATGGTAAGTTTTATGATACCTTTCTGTCTCTTTGTGTATATATAGACTTTATATAAAGAGTATTTTTATACTATATGAATCAGAACTGTGCAAGTACCGTGACTGCAGTAATCTGAGTGCATTATGCAAAAAATATGTCAGTTAATTTTGTTAGGAAGACGGTGGTGGATGAGACTAAGTGTTACAGAGTAAAGGTGAATTTAGTAGATGGCAAAGGTTGGTGGCACGTAAAGAGACTGGATGAATGCTGATGTTACATATCCAGGTTTTCTTTCCCTTGTTCTAGTCTGTCTAGTGCTGAGGTTATGAAAGAATTGTTTGAGGGTTAATTTTTTTATAGAAATTTTTTGTTTTCTTTAAATCTTTTTAGTATATTTTAGTATATGCTAAATGTAAAACTATTTGGAAGTGTGGAGGAAGCATTTTCAGGCTATACGTTTTGGGTCTAAGGCCAGTATAAACAAGTTTTATAAGAAACGCACTTAAAAATTCTTGAGTGTAGGTTAAAAAAGGGATTTGAAAAGAACATGTAGTCTGAACCAGCCAGATTGCTTTGGGTAGCCAGTAGAAACCTTTTTATCTAGTACAAACTCGGAATGCACATCCTGTGGTGTTCTTGGTTCAACAGATCTGCTCATTTTTTGCATCTGCTGAACGTTCCCTCTGGCTTTCCACAGTTCTTTCCCTTCTTAATGCAGGATGAAAAGTATTCCCTCCATCTGAACTTTCTCTGCTGCTTTTTCTTTTTGCAGCCAGCAGTTATTTAGAGCAGTCTTTGTATGTTCTAGAGGCCTGACTTGAGTCTACTCGATCCTTTGAGACTGGTCTTTTACTAGTTTACAACCACAATGAGCTTCAGTGGGAGTTTTGCATTGTTTCAGATTCATCTGCTTATGCTGGTTATGACTTGCTCCTGCAAACAAAAACAGCTTACCTAGTCTGCTCTGTCCTTGTTGAGGCCTTTGGAGAGAACGGTAACAGTTTTCCATAATGACTAATTTTAGATGAACACATCGTTTCTTCTCCCAGAGCTACTGAACAGCTGCCCTCAAGTGGTTCCTTGAGCAGGTGCCCCTCCTGACCACCTAGCCAAGAACAGTGCTAGCAGAGAAAGTCAGAGGGGGCAGTGTGACAAGTAATTTTGGAAAAAGGGAGTGGAAAAGGCTTCCACAACCATAAATAAACTGATAAAATCTGCAATGAAGATTTCTTGCATCTTTCAAAGATTCATTTCCTTTTTTCTTTAGCTCAGTAGTTCCACTCCTACTTAAATGTTACTAAATGCAAATTAAATATGCATAGAGTTGCACACCGTGCAATTTCGCTAGCTGGTCTAGCGTTGATTTTAGCATGAGGTACTAAGCCAAAGGGCTATGGGCTATGGCTCAGTTCTCCAAAGCCGTAACTGCCCTACATTGTAAAGGTATAATCACCCTCCTTTTCCCCAATATAGTTCTGCGTTTTCTTAAAGTTGCATACTTAACATTTCTGAATATCTCTATTTGCAGAAGTAGTAAAGAAATTTGAGGGGTATTATCTTGCTTATAATGGAGAAATTAAGCTGAAAATAAGATGTAATTAGATTCTTCCACAAAGTTTTTTGTTGTTAAAAAAAATAAAAAGTTTTGCATAGGGGAAACATAGGTGTCCATCTCCTTTTATTTGAGTGGCTCAGACTCTGCCATCTTTCTTGTTGGGCATCAGATCACCTGCAAGAGTCTCTTCTCCCTACCCGGTTAAGGCATTTTCTGTTACATTTACCAGATTTGTTTTGAGTTCCTTCATTGATTGTTCTTGGTTTTAGTTGCTAATTTGGCTACTCTGCTTTGCATTTCAGCAATTGAGGGGTGAGACCCAGCCACAGTATTACACTAACGTTAGTTCTAATGTAGCTCACTGTAGAAAGCAATTAATGAGTCAAGTTTGCACTTTTGTTCCCTGGCTTTCTTCATTTCCTACTTGCAGGGATACTTACAATCTGCTACCTGCGTGTCCTGTGGGAAAGGAACGTACCTATTTAAGAAGTGTATAAAGAAGCATGGGAAAGTGAAATTTGGGCTGAAATAATGTGGGTTTTTTATTATTTTTTATTAATTTATTGTGCATCCTTTGTTTTCTGATTTGGTTAAAAGAAGAGGAAATTTCTGATGGGAATTTGCTGAATAAAGCTATGTACTCTTTTCTTCTTTTTTTTCTTTTTTCTTTTCTTTTTTTCATTTTATGCACCACTCCCTTTAGACCTATAGACTGAAACAAAATGTGCAAATTCCTCCTTGGTTCTGCTAAAATGTGGAAAGTCAGTATTTCTCAGTGAAATAATATACATGTGCCAGCTTCTATTCGTTGCCTCTTACAGAATGGTCAGTAGAAAAAAACGAATGTGTCCTGGCTTGATCTCCTCTTCCCCTCCATGTCTCTATTTTACAATGCATTCATTAAATGGACAAAAATAATCCCTACTCAGATGCAATCTGCTGGACCAACTGATTTCCCTCTTGAGGTTTAGGGACACAAGGCATAAGAGGATTCTTAGGTCTTTGGCAGAGGAGGTGTGGTCCAGATGTCCTAAGTTCTGTGAAAATTTCATGCTAAAAACAAAAAAATACCCACAAAGTCACCTTTTGTCTGGTTATATATACATTAATCAAACAGTAATTTTCATGAGTTTTCTTCAAGAATCAAAATACTGGAAGAACATTTAAATTATATTCTTACACTTAAATCCAAGACACAATACTAAATATGTACTCCTAATCTGCTGTATTTTTACAGAATTGTGTTTGTGAAGGGAACAGAGTTTTAATGTGTCAAGAATAAAATTCTAAACTTTAAACTGCATTTAAGGTTGTAGCACTTTTATTTTGGGAGTAGGGGAGCTGGTCGATTGGGAAAGTCAGACAAGGAAGCGTAACTTGAATGGGGATCTTTGAGATAACAGCACGGCAGAACATCCATGTGTCATTCTTGCAAGATTTAGGACAAGTTTTTAAATGAGATCTGTTTATTGGCCGGTATCATTTTGGTTCTATTTTTCCATGTCAGTGTGCCTATATATACAAACAATTTCATGAACATCCAGCCCAACCCGTTACTGCATCATGAATCCTGACAATCTTACAGAGCTCTCTCCAGCACAGTCTTGATGAGACCTTCCTATATACTTAAATTAAATGTGCTCCATACCTGTACCATAGCTGATGTGCTGCTAGAGGAACTGAATCTGCAGTGCCACAGTTCCCTAACAAATCCACTTCATTAAGTAAGATTTTCTATGGCAGCACAATAAAAAATTACAGGTAGTTGCTAATCTTACACCAAAGCATGTTATTGACACAGTGTAATACTGACTTGTACATGGAGGGAGCCATAGAAGAGCTACACACTGTTATGTCCTGAAAGTAAAGCTTATGTGCAGCTTTACAAGTGTCTGTGCTTTGAGCTGGCTCTGTGCAGTGGGGTTAGATCCACCCTTGGCACACAGTTAAATCCCATACGTGTTTCCTCCTGGCAGGAAAGAGAATGTGAGGCCAGCAGTTGGCTGGAGAACTGCACAACAGTCAAGACCAGATATTGGACATTTAGTCACTCATTTGCTGTCTCCAGGCTGGTGCCAGTTCTGCTGGAGGCTTTCTGTTGATTTAGTTAAGTTTTCATACTCGCCTTTTCCTAAGAGCCTGCTTTGCCAGCTCCTTAAACAAGGGCTATGGCTGTAGTGCACTGACAGGGGTGCCCGTCATCTGAGAGATGATGCTAAATGTGGCCAAGTATGTCTGCTGCAGCAGTTCTCTGTGCATAATTCAGAGCAGAGCAGTGAGCAAAATTCATGCTCCTGAGAGTTTAGGTTGCTTTGAAGATGGGGAATTACATACTTCTGAAAATTCTAGAGCTTTATTTTTAGTTAATGAGGTACGTGGACAAGAGACACTACTGATTCATGAATAGATTACCTACTTCTGTGCAATAACAATCATGGTTCAGGAAAAAGTAAGAGCTTATATGCGTGTACCCATACTCAATTAATGTTTGAGATACTTACATTAAACTGTGGTGTTTCAAATACATATTGAAGCACATACCTTGTTATTTTGGTTTAAGAAACCTGCTAACATTGAGGAGGGGGGGGTGATCCGCTCACAGGTTGCAGAAAGCTTAGGAAACAAGAATTAAGTTTTTGTCTGCTTGTTCCTTCTCCACAACTAACCAGCACAGGTCAGATGAGGACACAGAGGAGTAAACTGGGATTTAGTCCCAGTTAATAAAACAATACATAAGCTCAAGCAGTTCCAAAACTAATTTCTTCCCCAATGAAAAGAAATGGGAAACATCTTTTATCATTTTTGGTACTAGAACAAAGTTCATTCCAGAATATTAAAGCTATGCTAATTCATCCTCTGAAACAGGTTTAGAGAGGCACTCATGTTTAATGGTAGAACAATCAAAATATTTTTTGAGTAGACTGGTTTTGTACAATGATATTTTAGGAGCTACAAGCCTGAATTTACTCTACATGTTACTTAATCTGATTTCAGAAATGAATTTAAGTTTTTGTATGACAGCTTAGTTTTGGGGGGATTTTGCTTTTTTTTCTTTTAATTCTTGTATGAAGGTGTTAAGCTCAAATGCCATACTTTGCTCATTTTTATATAAGAAATATGGTTAATTGCTTCCCCTTCTGAGGCACACCAAATCTAATTTTTACTTCCTTCTTTTATTATGCCGGTGTCTGCTCACTTATTGTAATTGGACTCTTTATGTGCATTTCATATCCAGATTAAACCATCTAAATTTAGGTGTGCACAGGATGTTGAAGCTCCCAATTATAGATCTAGGGATTGAATCTGTTATCCATGCACTGGGCTTTATTGTCATTGGAGACACCCCTAGGTACCTGGGACGTCTGCATGGGGCTGGCAGAGATGATGGAGGATCCTTGGGAGATGTGTATCCTTCTGGAACGGCAGCTTAAGGCCAGACATCCCAAAGGTTCCTGAACATTGTGTTTAGGCAACTAAATCAACTCCAGCAGCTTAACTGTTCTTCATGTTGCAGGGAATGTATTGGCTAGATCTCTACTGACTTTATGGGAGCTTGCACGCCCGAAGGTGAGGCTCATCTGCCTGTGAATCCCATGGAGATGCTCTAGGTATCCAGAATACCTACATAAGACTTGTACAAAGGACATACAACCTAGGAGATCCTCATCTCCCGAAGCAGCAGCTGGCAGGCAGGCAGAATACCCTAAGTAATCTGACATAGTTATAGAAGTTGAGGTGACTGAATTTTGCTCTAGGTTGCATATAGAGAGCTAAGTCTTGCCTTCATTTTGAGCTGAGTCTTGCCTTTATAGTCAGCTGCCTTGCCAGATATACATAATTCCGCATGCTTTCTGGTGGATTTTAATATAGCTGCTCAGCCATACAGTGTTGGTCTGCTGTGGTCAGCCAGGGTGAGGGGTCTTGTTAGTGGATAGACAGGATATTAGCTGACAGCGTGAAGTGAAGTAGCAGGCTGATGTCGTCTAAAGGCATGGATTAGACTTTCCTGACATTTAGAGGAATTCTTAGTCTGAGCATTGAGGTCGCTTTGAACTGCAGCGTATTCTCTGTTGAGAACTAAATACCCAAGCAAAGTAAAGGAAACTGCTGTATTGCATGCCTCCAAACTAATCGTGTCTCTCAGTGGTTTTTTTTTTTAACTAGTTGTACATTTCAAATAGTCATCTTGAAAATCATATGTTGGAGTATAACATGCATATGAACATTTATTTTTAAATATCGCTGGAAGTTAGATTAATGGAAACTCTTAAAAGCCAGAGGGAGTTTTTTGTATTTCTCTATACAATCAGTTAAAAGAGAGACTAACCAGTTTCACTTTCAGTGATCCTGCAATACGCAGTTCTGGTCTACACAGCAGTACCGACAGGTCTCGTTGGGTAAAGCTGTGCATTAATGCTTGGTGTCAGCAAAGGAATGGTGCTACCTAGGATCTCTTTTCTCTTGAGATTTGAAAATCCATGGTACTATGTTCAGAATTTGTGTACAAAATATAAAATTGAGGTCAAACCAAAGTGTTCCACTGAATATAAGATACACTGGAGTCTTCATGTTGAGCTGAAGGGTGGTGGGATGAAAAAACATTTATTACATTTAAAGAGTGTTTTCAGTCGGTATCATCTTGATAAGTATTTGTCAGAATGATGACTCTCATTACCAGCAGTTTCACTGTATCTCCATATCTGTCTTGTAGTTTGATGGCCTGTGTATGTGATCTCTGTTGCAGGAACAAGAAGGGAGCTGATTTTTCTGTGTTGGTTCTTTGAGATTTTTGGATGGAAAACAATCCCAATTTAAGATATTTTCAGAGATTTGTCATACAATTTTTACAAGGCTCTTTTCACCTATTATTCCACTAGGATCAAGATAATAAAAATATCAAGATAATGAGAGTTCCTCTGCCCATCAAATAAATGAGAATTTTGCAGGGTTGAGAGAGGATATTTTGATTTGGGATGTTTTTTCTTAATTCAGAAGCCTTTTTAGATGTTTGAATCAAATTTTATTACTCTCAATAACTTAAATATATAGTAAAGAGGAATGTTTTTAAACTATGTACAAGGTGTTGGAATAGTTACAGTACTGGAAATGGAAGTTAGAGTCTTAACTGTGAATCACAGGAGTTCTTAACTAGCTAGCTTGGTGCACATTATTGGAGGGTCACAGGCATCCCATTACTATTTTTTGCCATAACTACACCGTGATTTTTATGTTAAGGTAAATACTTTGTTACAGATGCCTGGCATATAA
Source organism: Struthio camelus (assembly GCF_040807025.1). Taxonomy (NCBI): domain Eukaryota; kingdom Metazoa; phylum Chordata; class Aves; order Struthioniformes; family Struthionidae; genus Struthio; species Struthio camelus. The sequence continues at coordinate 53,086,562 of NC_090981.1, read as the reverse complement.
ACAGGGATCCTTGCTGGGACCCTTGCGGCTGGTTGATATCTTTGTATATTTTAGATGAGTACATGGGCGAGGGGGGGCTGGACAGAAGATTTATTGAATATATTTTTGTTATTTGAGACGTTTTTGTGACCTTCAAGCTTTCTAGTCTTCACCTGGAACAAAGTCAGTAAATGTCACAATCTGGTAACCTTTTGCATGGGATAGTCCATGGACTTCAGTGAGACAAGCATAATTAGTATCTTGGATCTGGTGCCGTGCTGGTGGAGGAGTTCTTAAATGAGTGATCTTTATAAAGAAGACTTTTGAGTGGAGAGACTCATTTCTAAACTACTTTCTTGAAAGAGATCTATTAGCTTGTACAGATCATAGAACAATAGTGATTTTTCTTTATGAAAATTTATTTTCAATTTTAAGGGAAGGAACTAACTACACTTTAGTGTGAAGGCTTTATCATTTTAAGATGTGGTGTTAGATGACATAAAGTAGTTTATATAGAGAAAAGATACCTTGGGAATTATCCTGCAGACTCTCAGACAGGTAACTCTATGCTGTCATAGTGCCATTTACATCAGTGGGAGTGGTCATGTGGGTAACTCTATGCATATAAGTAAGTATTTATTGTTCACTCAAATATGAGGTTGTGTTTTGATTTCGTAACAGGTTGGTCTCAGGACTGGCAAACTGTTCCTTGCCACGGGGTCTCACTTTTTTGTAGGTGATGAACTTAGAAATTTGGGATTTGTCCATCTGTTTATAGAGTTGGAAGATAACAGGGACTTCACTGCCTGGCCTGAAATATTCAGAAAATTAAAGATCAGGATCTGGGTGGCAGTTTTGGTTGAAGACCATGTCTTGTGGTTTAGGCGAACTAGAAATTTATAAATTGCAGTCAGTATAGTGACAAGCCAGTTCTCATACATGCAGGGGTATTTCTTTTTTTTTTTTTTAATGACTTTTTTGATGATCAGGAAGACTTGCTATTTTTGCATACATAAGTATCCTAATCTTGTTTGGAAGTGCCAAAAGATGAATGAGAAAGAGCAGAATCCTTCCTTAGCTTACTCTTCAAACTCTTGCCTCCTTTTGGTAAGTAATGGTAGCATAATATAATAGGGAGTCATCATAATATAGCTGGTAGTTTGTCTTGTTTATTTTCTCAGTTCTTCTAACTGGAGTTTTTTTGCAGTTATGTGCTGCTATATTATCGTGGAGTACAAGCCAAAGCAGAGTTGTCGCTAAATCCTGAAAAGTATATAATTGTTATCAGCTTAGTGCATCTTATTTTTTACGCGGACAGTGGCAGAGTTGTTGAGAATACAGATTTAAAAGCTTTTATCTGCAGGCAAGCCTTTTAAGCAGTGGCCTTATTTCCAGAAGTTTAAGTATCTTTGAGCAAGAAAAATGTTCCATTATGTAGTAGTAATTGCTGTAGAAGCCATTCCAGGAATAAGAATCAGAAAGTTTGGCACAGAGGAGTGTAAATTATACCACTCTGATCTGGTTAAGCCATTTCTGCTGGAGGGAAGATTCGTTCTGGCAGAGAGCAAAATATTTTTTCCATCATCACTTTCCATTGTGATTAGGCATGGCTTTGATGGCTAGCAGAAAATTTTGAGGGAAGGCCTTGAGTCAGTGCACTTCTGAGTTGCTTTTACCACTCTTGCTCCCTAGCCAGCACTGTATGTTTCAAATAAGCCACTTGTCTGGGCCAAAGTGACAATATCTGTGATCTCATACGGAGAAGAGGAGAGTCCACCATGTGTTTCTTCTGTGTTGGTAGCATGCACAGTATTTTAACAGGAAGGGATTTGGCATTTTTAAGAGTTGGGAGGTACCTTCTGCATATGAATTGTAGACAGACCTGTCTTTTGTAAGTAAAAAAGGAGAATAAACACATGCTGCTGACATTTGCAAATATAGTAGCTGTATGGGAAAATGTAGAAGAATGTCGAGGAGATAGGCAATGGAAGCTAGCCAGACCGTTCCTTGGGAAAAGGAGCATCTACAGAGCATGTTGACCCATAGTCATGCGGCTGAGCAATGGCAGGCGCTTCACCTGGGCTTTGAATCAGGATTCGTGATGAGCTCAATATTCTTACTACGCATATGGGTAGTCCATAGAAACCTCAGATAGTGGCCCTCACCGGTGTTCCTCGCCGTGGACTGACGCTCAGTGGTGCCAGGGACTCTCCCGCTCCATTATTGCCCCGATGGGGAAATCGCTGGGCAACCCCCGCTCATACGCAGAGGTAATAAACGCTCAATATCGACCATAGTGTGCCTTGTGTTTGTGTACTTGTCCCTGCTGGGAGTCCAGGCATTGCCCCTGCCTTACCCTTACAGTAGCCTTAGGTTATGCCCCTAGAAATCCATATTCAGGCTTATAAGTGAGTAGATCCAGTGGATAAAATGCTAACTTGTGTTGTAAGAGACTTGTCACCTATGTCCTTTACTCCAAACCACATCTGACTCCAGCTTTTACTGATGAGAGTTTCAAGCCTTAGGATATCTTTGTCTGCAAGACTGCCAAACACCACTTCATGAACAATCAGCTTCGGTCAGACACCCTTGTGAAATAACGTACGTGCCACAGTTTTCCTATCCAACTATCTGTGTTATCTTTAACATTCCTGCCGTTGTGTAGGTTTCCGTTATTGCTGCTTAGTTGCCATCATATTTCTTCTCTGTTTTAAGCACAAACTCACCAATTTGTCCTCCTTTGATTGCTGGTTTTGAAGTTGTTTGCCAAAATCAGCCACACCTCTGTCTTCAGCATCAGCGACAGTCAGCAGCAGAAGTGAATCCTTCTGCCTCTCGGCTGCAAGGCTCGTAATCCCAATGTACGTCCTCTCTCTCTCAAGCAGCCAAGCCACCAGCAGGCCTACTTGTCCTCCTGTGACCCACAATTGCTCCTCCTTTACCAGCCATGAGCTACATGCAAAACTGCTGGCTCTCCCTGGTCACTTGTGGCTTTTGATGGAGAAGCAATAAGGCTGTTGTGTACAGATCAGAACAGTTGGGTTACACCCCACTTCAAGTAAGAAGTAGCTTCAACTCAAGTGCTTTAAAGTTGATCAAATGCTTGTTACCATCCGAAGAGGGACAGGCTGTGTTTCTGTTAATGTGTCGAATGTTCTAATGGCAGCGGGTAAGAGAATGTGTCTTGATATGTACTCTCTCCCTAATTGCTTCTGTCAGGGCAGCGATCAAAGTACATGAGCTTAATCCAGTCTTAGTGAGATGACTTCTCTACACCAAGAGTTTTAAATATCTAGCTGTCCTGCAAAACTAATTTTTGCCCTCAGGTCCACTTGAACCGCTGCACTTGTATCTCCAAGTCTAGAATTTGATCCAAAACTTGGTTTACCAGTTATTTTTCTCATTAATTACAGCCATCAGAAGCAATGTGCTTCTGTTTACAGTTGTCACCACTTATGGTAAAATCCCAGTTTATGTGCAGCTAAGCTAATTTCAAAAAAAACTTAATGCCCACACAGGCATTTAAGTCCATGTATTTAAGGAGGGAGATTAGATGATGGACACAGCAAAAATGTGCCCAGCAGTTTGTTACCGCTATCTAGGAAGTTAACAAGTGAGAAAATTGCTGGTTACATTTCTTTGTGTGTGGGTTTTTTTTAACTTTAACTTCTGTTTTGTTATTTTAAATATAGTTGTATATTTCATGTGATTTTTTTTTAAGCATTTCATACAGTATTAGCCAAATGAACTCAGTTAATAAACTGTGCAACGGGGAGGAAAAGCGGTTCAAGCAAATAAACACTAATTTGTATTATAAATGCATATTGCATGACTTATAACAGATCATTCTATGCAATGGAGTACATGCATAGCAGTTTGCTTTCAGTACTGTAATAGGAAATCTGTAACAGGAAAAAGCAAAAAAACCTGTCGTTATTGTACATTTCACAGCGTACAATGAAATGAGCATGGAAAGCAATACAAATATTTAAACAATGATATAGTTATCATGCAGTAACTTACCCTGCCTGATTTGAAGTACAACAGATTTTCAGAACCAAGAAACTGTCTAGAAAGTTGCACCTTTTCTTTTTGTGCTGTGCTCTTCAAAAGTTAGAATCAGAATTACATTTGGAAGAGAAAGGAAAAAGTAAGGGGAAGAAAACACGGTTCTGAATTTTTTCTTTTGTGTCACTGGGAACTGGAGAGGCATCATTGACCAGAAGGTGGTTCCTGCCGCTGTACATAACGGAGCACCTGTCTGGGACCTCAGCATGATTTCAGAACTGTCAGTGATCTCTTCAGCCACTCCAAAGGATCAGAAGTAAGAGAGAAAATACTTTAAAGTAGGAGTTCACAAAGGGTAGTCCTTGAATCACATGGAGTGACTCTGAAAGCTTTGCATTTGTGACCACTGTCAGCAGAATTTTCAGGACTGTGGCAACAATCCCAGCACTGTTGGGTACTTGGGGAACTGGAGCCATCAGCCATTTGGAGGATGGCTTGGTCCAGCCTTGCAGAACTCAAGGTCAAACAGGCTCCGGACAGCTTCAAACCTTGACTACCACCTTTCCAGTTACTCTTTGGAGCAGCAAAAGTACAGTGTTGAGGTCATTATCCGATTCCAAGGATGATGGAAAGGGAGTTGAAATGATGTAGTGCTGGGGAGCTAGTCCATCGAGTGGCCCTCTGCAACCAAACTCTGTCAAGGGTCATTCTGTTCCTTTGGGGAATAAAAATACTCAGCCTAGGTTGTTTCTCTTTGCTACTAGGAAGGTGCTAAGAATGAACTACAGAAAAAGAATAGCCTAGGAATGACACTGTACATGACAGGCAGAGCTGCAGACTACGGGTAAGGTTTCTTTGACTTCTGAATCTGGAAAAAGTCCAGGCATTTAACAAGACAGAGGTTTTTACTTTGCTTTCTCACTTATACAGAAACATGCTGTAATATTCAGTAGTATCAGCAATGGTTAGATTTCAGCGCAACTTCTAGGAAACTATCACCCTGTTAGGGATTTTAAATTCACCTTTTCTAATGCAATGAAGACTTTTATTTTTCCTGAAGTGCAAGATTTTTTTTTACAGATAATTAAAAAACTAACAGAAAATAGATAGTTCCATGCTAGGGACTACAGACTAGCCATAATATAGGCTAATAGTGAAAACCATGTGCAGTTTCTGTTAGGACCTGTGTTTCATTCTCATTAAGTTAGTCAAGGTATTTTACCTAGCAATTTCAAAAAAAGCAGGAGGAAGCTTAAATATTAGGTATAGATGGGAATTTATCACTTAAATCACCCTTGGCACGAGAGAGATGGGATGCAACAAACATAACGCCAATTTTAAAAAGAGCTCAAGGAAATTGCACACGAGAAAGTTTGTCTTTTGGGCAAGGTAAGTTGGAAGAAAATTTAGAAGAGCGTGGATTGGTGAATGCATAGATAAATATGGTATATTTGTGAGTTTATATAAACCATATTTCTTTTGAAAGGTATTTATTGATTGTTGCCAGTAACTCCTGTCTCAAAAAAAGATATAAACAAACACATGGAAAATGGTTGTTCAGTCTCTGGAGTACGGATTTGCAGAGATATGACACCATAGCAAAGGCTCTTTAAAAAGCGTTAGGAGATAAAATGGAAGGGTTTTCATGGATTAAAAATTAATTAAAAGGGGAAATAAAGGAATAAATGGTCAGCTCCCACAACAAAAACCTCTCCTAAGGATGTTTCCATTCTTCAGTGAGTACAAATAGAAATTACACAGACAAGAACTTCTCAGCTTGGAAAGGTCAGTGGCAGGACGTGACAGAAATCTGTGCAATCTTGCACGGTGCCAAGAACATGAAAGAGGAGGCTCTGAGTGCACAGCAGCCATTTGGGGGCCTGCTTGGATTCCTCTGTGTGCTTGTACAAAGGCTCCAGAGTATTACTGCTAAAATGATGGAGAGCAATTTGATTGGAGAAAAATGCAAAAGATCCACCCTGATGAAAAAGTTTTTTTGTTGTGGGCTATCCCTAGCTATTACCCAGAAGATATCATGGAAACTTACTGAAAGGAAATATATTCATCCTTTATTTGGTCTGGGATTTTGTTTATTTATTATTCCCCTAGCAATGTGTAGTCTTGGCTTTAGAGACAGGGCTGACACAGAAAATTTACAGGCAAGTCTGAAAACTCTCCTGGATCAAGAGTTTACATTGGAATCCATATATGCCAGAACCCCACGTTTTTCACTCTGTAAAGACAAAGTAACCAGAACAATAGCAGGCCTGGCTTGCAAATGCCGTTTGCGTCATGTTTCTTCTGAAAGGCACTTGGTGTTTGCCACCCATACCTACTGTAAAACAGGCAAAACTATGGTAACATTTAGCAACCGCTAAAACAGTAACATGTACAAAGTAACATAATGTCATTATATTCTTTAAATTTGTGTTCTTGCTCTTCATCACTGAAACACAAAATGCATAATAATTTGACTTTGAACAGGTAATTGCAAGTGTTAGGGAAGTGAATGTAGGTAATAACTATAAATGTTAACATTGTCTATTTATTATTTGCTGTTAATGAATAAATAGCTAATACTAATTATAACTATTTCAGTGAAAATGCTGATGACAGCCATAGTTACTGTGGTGTAGAATTTAATTCAAACCGTCTGTTTTAATGTGTTTGCATATACCCTGGGTTGATCTTAACTTCCAGAAAAACATTTTACTGCAAGCAATAAGTAATTATTACAGGAATGGAAATTATTAGTGGTTCATGGTTTGGCAAGGAAAAGAAACGCCTTTTTAAGTTCTTAGTGTCTATTTGAGAAGGCTTCTACAGCAGAAGTGGTTGAGGGTAGAAAATAATTCAGAAGAGTTTTCTGTCAGAGACTGTACGTTGAATATTTGGGGTCAATCTGAGTAGGGTGTTTGGAAGCATAAGTCTCTGGTCTCATTGTTGTATACCACTCAAGTCCGTTTATATTCATAGGGTAAAGGAAAATATTCTTGAATAATATATAAAGGAGATATATAACACTGGTGAATAATGAGGGAAAATGCCGCTGTATATTTAGACAAAATTATTTTGTAGTGAACGGCTTCATTCTTGGATCTATTCTTCAGTGGATTTGTGGGGGGGGGGGGGGGGTTGTTCAGTCTAGCTAACTAATCTAGTTAGCTTTCAGTGTAATTGCCTCATCTGTTCTTAATCAGAAACTGCCCTGTTATCCAAGGATGCCTCCACTTGGCTCCAGAGCCTAGCACTTCTTGCTGTGAAGATCTGAGAAGCCACTTCCTAGGAAAAAGCATCTAGGGCAACTCCACAAGTAATGAAGTGGATGTGGGATCAATAACTTACTGTCTTTCCTTTCTGAATTTGTGCCATTCGCACAATAGGAAACTATAGAAGTTGATCAGAAAAACACAAGACAATGTCCTGTAACTCTTGGCACATGCCCCTCAGCACCTGGGGCCTTTCAGGATTAAATCTTAAGTCCCGGCTGGATTATGTCATGCTCTGCAGAGGTACAAGGCAAGGCTTCGCTCTGAAAAGCTTGCACTGACGGCTATTTGGGACAACCAGCTGTCACAGCTCTGATTGTGTTTAGCCTCTCATTCCTGAACAAGCTAGTTGAGTAGGGTTACATCCATTTTTACAAAGATACTCGCAATATTGTAGAACCCTTCTCAATAAGATTAACATGAGTTAAGATAGGTAGCAAAGACAAAGCTGGTGGAATTTAATAGAGTTGCCCAAAATATCCAGCTATTACTGTCTGCTTTCCTCAGGCTCTGAGCATGAGTAATTGTTGGAAGTAGGTTTTCCTCTGAGTTGGTATTTCTTTGTTCCACCAGTCAAGGAACGTTTTTTTTTTTTTTTTTACCAGGAGGAACAGACTTTACAGATTCTGGCCTCCTGGGCATGTTTGCATGTGGTGAAATCTTGTGACTGTGTTGTTGAGATAAGTGAGTGACAGCTTCCAGTTGGTGTTCTGTCAGGAGGTGAGGAGTTTTTTTCCAGAAGTGCTGGCCATCTGTAAATATCTATATCCTCCTTGCAAAGTTCCCAATCTGATATGTTATCTTATCCTCCCACTACAGCAGGCTTGATATTCTGCTACACCAGTTTATCTAGCTAGTAGACTTAAGTAGCAGTTCTAGTTACAGGAAAAACTGCAAGAATTACATCTATCAGGGTTACTGTTAAGTCTGTGTTGTCCAACTTTGTAACAGTAGGCTTGATTGTGAATTATTGTTAAATGCTGTTTTTCAATTTATGAGATCTTGTTACTGTTGGAATTCAACGTGTTTTTTTCTTCTCATTTGTTGAGCCGAAAGTGCAGTTTTTCTTCAGGGAATGAGGCTCTATTTTCTTCTTGCTTTAGAGACGTGTCAATAGTTAATCTCTTGCTATTTAATTTCGTTGTGTCCCCCTGAAATCCCTTTAGAAACATGAGAATTACGGCCATGGCAATACTTCTCACTTCCATGGGTTTTATATCTGAGGAATTTGCAAACATGTATGAAATATAATTAAGATCTCCAGTAATCCCAAGATACCTGTATATATGCACTGACTTTCTAACTTGAGAAACAGCATTATTTTTCCCAAAGTCCTAGGCAGACCTAGGAAAAGTAGACGTTAGATTTAGGATGTGGCTCTTAACCCCCTTTAAGAAAAGAAGTGTGGACTAATCAAAAAAAATGAATGGCCTACATTGATAGAGCTCCTGGATTTAACAGAGATGTCCTCTGTCTGTTGTTATAGCTGCCTATAGAAGAAATCCCATCATTCAAGTCAATTACAGGTTAGGAAAAGTCACTGTAATCATCTAACAGATTACTTTTAGTAAAGCACTGGATCTATCGTATCCCTCCTCTTCTAAAGATAACGCTCCCTGCCTTCTTATATTGGTGGAAAGCTCTGCAGCACTTCCTGATTGTTAGCATAATACAGAATGTTTTAAATGCAGAATGTTTAAAAAAAAAAAAAACATGAATTTTAGAAAAATACATGAGATGGAATCCTCTTTCCTTTAAATCAGGGCAAGGGTTAGATTATAGATAGGGAAAAAATTGTTTCTAACTGTATTTGGAATGGCTACAGCAGGAACATGTCCCTAGGAGGAACAGAGCTGGCATAATCAAATCTTTACACCCCAACATATTGGATATTTGGGGGAAATTGCTGTGCAGAGCCCTCAGTCTATCCTGAGTTGTCAAGTGGAGTTTATTTCAATGCTAAGCTATGAGACTGGTTTTCCTGATTATGTCTGGCTTTTGTTTTTATTAGTAGGTGGTTCGTACGTGGTCTGTGTGAAATTCTCTTTTTCATTTTTTTATTGTTTCCTGGAGGAAACATGCCCTAATTACCTGAGCTGGTCCTAACAGTCACTTCTGTCATCAGTCTCAGCAGAAAGACAAAAGGAGTCACAATAACTTGAGCCAGTCAGAGGAGGCTGAGGCTTGTTGACAGGAATGAGTGAGAAGTTTCCAAAGCCACTTATTGGTCCTATGGTAGACAAAATCCTTACGACTCCAGAAGGCATAATAGTACTGTAATAAAGACACTGGTCTGAAACAAGCTTTCAGCATCTGGCTGTGCCGCATAAAATCCTTTGTGTCCTTGGCAAATTAGCTAATAACCGTGTCCCAGCTCCCTAGCTGTAAGTAAGCAAGCGTTTGGAGGATAAACTCCTTAATTGCTTTGAGTTGACAAGATATTATGGTGATGAAATTGTTGAAGTTATGGAATGTTCTCTGTCAGCAGCGTTGCATTTGTTGCGCAGGGCAAAATGATAAAAAAATACATTTCTTTTTCCAACACTCAAAACTGTCAGGCTGCCTCCTCTGCCAAGGCAGCTGTGTGTTTGTCAGTAAGTAGGTGACAGCACCAGCCAGCAGAGAAAACCCTAAACAGTTTCCCCTGGTGCATGTTTGATTTCTGCATAAATCTTGTGCTTGCAGAAACGTTGCAGCAGTCAAGGGCTTGTACTAATGTGAGTCCCTAACTAATTGTTACCATGGGAAACTATGAAATGGCCACCCACATTTTAATTTCTGAATAGGACTTTTGTTCAGACATATTCTTCACTTTTGTTCAGACATACTCTTCAATCAGTCCGTGAATGTATGCACATAATTCATAGAAGCTTCTTCTCCAGTGTAGCATCGTCAAGATGAAATAACAAAAGCTTCCTAAAAAGAAGTAGCATCAGTCGCACCTGGAACGCTTTCTCTGTGGGGCTACTCAGGTATGAGGGATACCCAGAGTGCCACTTTCTGTTGCTTCATATAGAAGGGCACAACCAGTTAGATGACATTTTCACTTTTCTTACTCTAGTTATTGCTCACTGTGACCCTCCAACCTCTTTTCCTCAATGAATGTTAAGGTCCAAAAATAAAAATAGGAGTACTGGAGCTTTTCAAAGAAGAAGAAAGTATTGTTTCAGATTATGAACCTATTTTTCCCACTCTTTGGTTCTCAGAAAAGGCTAAATTAGCCTGTGTGAAATTTTCTATTTTGGCATGAGACATATACCTGATTTAGAAAATCTCAGTTCAGATGATTAAGGTGGGAGAAGTTAGCAGTGACTGAAACACCCACACTTGCAAGTAGTGATGGAAGATTGTGCCTAAGCCCAGTCTCCACTGGGACACGAGAATGGAGGTGACGTTCCATGGTTTCTGCTAACCAGTGGGTGCTTACAGAAATCTGGAAGAAAAGCCAGATTTCTGTAAGGATACAGTTATACACAGAAACGTGGACAGGAGACTTTCCTCACATCTTCCCTATCTCTGGCACAGATTTCTGTATCCTTTCCTATTCTTCAACACTGTCATCTGCTCAGTAAAGCCAGTAGAGCTACTTCCTTTTGCTACACCGGCTCCTTTGCTCTTACCAGTCTGGTAGCCTCCCCTACTTTGAAAATACGCTGGCTCAGAGAAACTGTAGAATGATGCTGAAACTTCTAGTTATACTCTTTGACAAGTTAAAACTTGACCTTTTTAGCTACTTCATTTCTAAAAGCTTTAGCTATGCTATTGAAGCCAGGCTGCTTGCTAGCAAACTGCATCAGAAAATCACTAGGGTCAAGAAATGTAATTGTTTCTTTATACGTGCATCAGCAGAGCAGACCAAGGACTTCTGTGAATGCAAGTGCACTACGATCCTTTCAGACAGAATCTCTGGGAAGCACATTGAAACATATTGATGAAATATTGTGGAAAAAGACTGCCTTGTCACTGGCTTTGCTGCACATTTGCTTTGGATTGTAAATTTGGCACTATTTTTTGAGATGAAAGAAACCCCGGTACTAGAGTACAATTCTTGGCTTCCTCTCTGTCTTTAAAACAGTATAATCTGCCAATTCCTTGTGTATATATCCAAAGAGTGACTGGATTAATATAAATGTCAATTGCAGCGTAGTTCAGGAGAGCAAGCAAATACTTGTTGCTGCCTGTCTGACATTTCTGTGGTGTGTAGACCTTTAGCACCAGCAGGTTCTGTCTTAAATAAAGGACTGGGATGCAGGTACCATAGCAGAGGGGCCTCAAAGGTGCCTCAGCTGTGGCTTTGTGTCTTTTAATCACGCTTGGTTTGGGCAGTGTAAGAACTGTTTCTGTACTCCCCTTCTCTTTTTTTTTCCCCCTTTCTTTTTGTGTATTTGTGTGGGGTTTTTTTTGAGTCCAAAGAGATGGAGACTATACATACTATTTATCTAATTAAATCATGATGGATGAACTAATGTAGACACAGAATTTGAAGGATGAGAAGATGACTGCGGATACCTTGATACTTGGTGGGGTTTTGAAAAGTAATAGACCTCTAACTGCCATTTGCTTGTATTTACTTAAGTTGCAGTTTTAATTTAAACTAGAAGATCTCTTGTCCAGCTAAACTCCTTTATCTAGTATTCTGAAAGGAACAACTGACAGTATTGAAAGTGAAGGTAGCGAAATTAAACATCTTAGTTTTTGGTTTTCCCAGGAACCATCTGGAACTATCTGCTGTGCATTACCTAGCTCTCCTAGTCTGAGCAATTTGGTAACGGAGAAAAGACATATACGCTTAGTAAAAGCATAAGAGTATGAAATCTATTTTATAAAAGTTTTACTCTTTTTAAATGATCTTAAAGAATTTTAGGAATGAATTAAACCAAATTGCTTATAGGCAGGCAGAAAATGATTTGAGCTATGAAACGTTTTAATGGTCCTGTAAAGTATCTTTCTCACTGAAATATCCATATTGAACATTTAAAAGAAGAAGAATCATTTTAATTGTTTTTTTTTTTTCCCCCTAAAGGTGGCTGCTCTAGATATATTTTTCCTGAGTTACCCTAATATATTGTATGTGCTTTGTGGACCACATAAAACCTTTTCCTTTTCTTAGATATCTAAGTAGCTAAATTGCTGGTTTCAATTCCTTGAAATTATATAAAATCCAGATATTTGTCATATTATAGTTGTGACTGTAGAACTGTGGGCACAATGGGAGCTTATAATTGACTGTATTTTTCTTTCACATTGTAAAATACCTTTCTGAATAAGATGGATTATTAGGAGAATAATTTCCTTAAAGCATAAAATGTAGTACATAAGAACATATTCTAGATGTCATATTTAATCTTTTTGCCAAACTTATCTGTTGAAACGTGAAGAAAAATTCATAATAAAACAAGCCGTCTCTTCTAGATAACTCAGAGAAAATTGCACTTAGTTGTGTTTTCAACAGCAAAATTCTGCTATTAAAATTGATTGCAAAACAGTTGTTCTGAAAGTTTTTATTGTATTTTGTTCTGAATTTTTTTGATCCACTACTATGAACTTTCATCACGCTTAGCTTAGCCCAAACGTTTCCTGTGTTCCAGCTTTTTAAGCTAGCTAACCTGTGTAAGGACATTAGGACAGTTCTAAACCATTAAAAAAGAGTGGAGATGGATGTGTTCAAAGTTCAGACCTGCTCTGCTGGCTTTTATCATCAACGTGAATCATGTGGCAATTTAGATGCTTAAAATAGTTTGTTCATAAAACACAACAAAATACAGCAATAAAATCTGTCTAGAGGAGACAAATATATATTGGGCTTTTCAATTTGATGTTGTGGGAGGATTTTTACAGGAAGAGGCTAGGCATTTTCTATTTGTGTGTTTTCATTTTTATTTTAAATTATTTTGGTGCACTTGAAATGTTGTGTGTTGAAAGCTGCGGAAACTGAAATCCTTTGTTTGTCCCCCAAAATGATATAGTATGGGAAATTAAAATATATGCTTCCAGAAGAGGGTTAGATCACAATGATTTTACCAGACAGGGGGATGGGATAATCCACAGGTTAGGTCACTAGCAGATTTGGAGGCATGGCGATTGTGTTCTGAGGCCTCTAGCTTCATTGCATGCAAAATCAGTGAATGAAAAAATGTTAAAAAAAATACAAAAGCCCCAAAGCCGACATTCCTTGGGCCAGGTATGGATGGAGTGATGCTCCTTTCTCCGGACTGAGGCTGACAGCTCTTCTTAAACACTATCAGGCACAGTTTGCCAAACCAGCAAAGCTGTGCAGGAGGGTAAAACTGTTGAGGTGAGTATATAAAATCTAGTTGTCAAGTGGAATTGCTTGGAATTTTTTTCATCTTAAATTTTCACAGTAGATGTTTTAGAAATAAATATAGTAAAAGGGAGTAGAGTCCATCCAAACTGTGTAAGGACAAGTCAGTCCCTTACATGGGTACGAGAGGAATGCCTTGTGTGACTAAACAGGTTAGGAAATAGAGTAGAGCGAAGTCAATGAAGGGAGGTAGCTAGTGAAGTTGCACAGGCATCTCTGCTCTTAGAAAAGGAGGCAAGTACTGAGGTTAGAAAGTTTGCTGATGCTATATTAAGTTACTTAGGACTGGAAAGAGAAAGGCCAACTGAAGAGCTGCAAAAACACAAGACAAATATAATAAATCAGCAAATGTAATTCAGTGTAGATAAATGTAAAACTTTGCTTGTAAGCAAAATACAATCCTAACTTCACATATACAATCTTGCTCCAAATTCACCAGTAGGACTCAGAAATGCAATTTTGCGGTTATGATAGATTCTTCCATGAAAATGTCACCTCAGTGCTCATTGCAAAAGTAGCATGCATTTCCAGTCTTCCCACCCCACCCCCTCAAATTTACAATAGAATTTACAAATTCAGAGAAGGGCAGCGCAGATGACCAAAGGCATGGAACAGACTCTGTGCTAAAAACGAAACTATAGTCGCTCTTTAGTCTGGGAAAGATGATGGGGAGGAAGAAATGTAATAAATGTCTGTAAAAATGATAAAGGGCATAGGAGGCACGTGAGGATCATTGTCTCCCCTAATAGAAGAACCGGGATTTATTAGGCTAGTAGAAGGGACATGCAGAACAAACACCAGGTGGTTCTTCATGAAATCCATGATTAGACTGTGAAACAAACTCACTGCTAAAGTTGTGGATCCTTAAGTATACATAAGCTGAAACGGGTACTGAACAAAGGACAGCAATTTCACACCAATTTGCAGCGTGTGGAAATTAGACCCCACTCGAGAAGTGTCTGAAGAAGCATGTTATACATTCCTCTTGTTTACTTACTCTTCCGTGGGAATCTGCTTTTGATCTCTCTTGGAACCAGGTTACTGAGCTAGAGCAACTGGCAGTCTTCATCAGTGTGGCCTTTGCTAAGTTTAAACTTCTCAGGTGCATCTAAAATCTGTATTATGAGTCAAGAATCAACAGCCTCAATAACAAGGGTGTCACTCAGGTGGACTGCAGCAAGGATATTGAGCAGATGCTCTCTGATATTAGCATGCTGGTTTCATCCTGTCCGTGAAAGGGAGAAGTCAAGGTGTAGCTAATTTTATATGGCGAGGTCCTGTTCCACTGTGTGCAGAACACTGAGAATAATTCTGGCTGTGTCCTCTTAGACCTCTCAACACAGACTCTCACCCAGCCCTATTCTTCTGGCCTAATCACACCACCACATACAAGTTTTCTACTACTACTGTAATGGCTGTTGTCTTTTTTTCTATGTGAGTATCCATTGTCTTAGGGAAAAAAATTGCAACATATGTAATGTTTGAGGCAACGCAATCCAGGAGAAATGAATGCAGTCAAAAAAGAATTTCCATATGGACTGGTTCAAATAATTCTGTTAAAAGTGCTTTGATAGTTCTAGTCCGTTTTACTCTAATTATTGTACCTAATACAAAGTTTTTGAAATGGCACGGCCAAAAATCATGTTAACTAAGGCAAAATACTACACAACCAGTATTTAAGGGAAAGCAGTAAAAGAGAAAAGAGTAAGGATCTCAGAGGTCCATTTACTGTTCCATGGAAGATTTCTTTTATTTCTTTTTGGCAGAGTTCAAAGACATTATGCCTGCATGAGAATTCTGTTACTGAGCAGGAGTAATAGAAACATATTGCAGAATCAGTGCAGTCCCTGCGTTGGTGTGTCATCCTTCCTTCTAGTATTTGTGCTGTTTCCACAGAAAATACTAGAAATATTCAAGTCTCTAGTCAACTTCAGGGAGTCCTTGGCTCTTTTTCTGTTTTTGGTATGTAATGAATATCATTCCAGTTATATTTAAGAAAAAAAAAGTCTTCAGAACACTTCAGAGCAAGGACGGGCAACACTTAGTGTTTTGGTAGTTCCCTCTGTAGCTAGCTTCTTCCCAGCTAAGAAGGCTTTATTCCTCCTCAGGAGCTGCAGTTATGTCCAAGAACACATGTTCTTGGCAGCTAACCGGTGCAGGCTCTGATGTAGCTACAGAACTGGAAATAACTGTTCTAAAGTAAAAACTTCAGATGGAAAACATTTTAGACATAGTTATCTAATGTCAAGTTTTACTGTATTTTGTGTGATTACGGAGTTGGAGGGTGCTTTTTTTCTCTTTTTGCTGTCCTCTCAAAAACAAGCAGCTAAACAGTTTGCCCATAAAGATAATACAGCACATACATAGCGAATTGTATTAAGCCTGGTGCCAGAGGTGTAGTGTCTGCTGTTACTTGTGAAATCTGAACTCTGTCTGCCTTTTTGAATTATGTAAAAGATTTAGTCATTGAAATCAATATTCAGTCTTTGCTTGAGAGTTATACTCCTTCCTACAGACAGCTGGCTTATTTTCCAGTTACTTCATTTATGTTAAAGGGAAAGTTGTTCAGCACATCAGAATTTTGGATAAGTAGTTATCAGCAAAACCTCAGCACGTTTGGTGAAAATAAACGTGATGTTTGGATCAACACATTTTTTTTAACAAGATGAGCTGCTTTCATATAATAGTTTCCAGTGCCCATTAATTTAAAACAGTCTTAGCAGCAACAGCTGTGACCTGTTCACCAGTCAAAGGCAAGATGCAATGTAATTTAAAAACAACAAGTCTGTAGCCTAGACAGGTGTTACAATTCTGTTTAAAATAAGTGAAATATTTTATTAGTATAAGGACTGTAGCATGTTATGGTAAGTGATATTTAAAAAGCACTTGGTGCCTTTATTTAAAATGCAGACTCTGCAACAGACAGTGCAGACTTTCTGTATCATTATAAGCCAAAATGACCACAATTTACACTTCTTATAGAGGATCTTGTATTTGAGAATATCAAAATACTTAATAGATTAATAGATTAATAAATTTAATGTACAATCACAAAAAGATGTTTCACAAGTATTATTTTTGCTTAACAAGTGAGGGAAATAGAGATAGAAAGAAACACAGTGATGTTTCAGAAATCTTAAGAGGAATGTGATGGTTGTGTGTGTGGTGGCTTAGCAGAGAAAAAGCTTACATCATGGCCCCTAGAGGGCCAGGTTTCTCATTTTGCTGAGTTGCATATGTTTCTCTCATATTCGTAATAAAGTTGATGGTTTTAATGTATGAACAATAGTGATGGACTGTGATCCAGTAATACTGCAAGCAATCTTTTTTGACCTTTCAGTTACTAAAAAGGAAGATTAGTAAACCTTTGTGTACCCTAATACAGGGTGATATCTGGTGTTTGGGGAGAGGTGGAAGAATAATTTCTTTTGTGCTTGTTTTTATTTTATATTTTACTTCACTTCAGATTCCATTCCCCTCAGTTAAAGCATGAGGTAGAGATTTCTGATTTTTAATGCTTGTATCATTCTTCAAATTTTACCGTCTCTTAGTTTGCTGAGATCAGTCATTCCTGGCAAGTGACATCTTGGCAGTTTCACTTATTTACCATATATGATTTATGGTTATATTTTGGCTTTTCTTAAAAAGGGAGATATGTTTATGGGATGTCTGAAACCTGAAAAAATTAAGCAAAAGGTAGATATAAAAGATAAGTCCAATCGTGCTATTTAGCAATGATGAATTTATGAAGATGTGTTGTATACAGATCCTTCACGCTAGGGTCCTTTTGGCAAGGTTGTTAAGTGCTGCAAGAGGGAGGAGAAAACAGAAAAGGAGAAGAGGTGGAAGATGATGGGTCAGATTAAAGGCTAGCCATGTAGTGGACTGCATTGCTGACAGCATAGCAGCCAGGTCAAGGGAAGAGATCATTCCCCTGTATTTAGCACCTGAGAGACCACATCGAGAGTGATGTGTCCAGTTTTGGACTCGCCAGCGCAAGAGGTATCACCAGAGCAGAATCCAGCAGAAGGCCACCGAGAAGGACAGAGGGCTGGAGCACACGGCATGCAAGAAGTTAAAGGAACTGGGCTTGTTTAGCCTAGAGAAGGGGGATCAAATTACTGTTTTCTACAGTCATTAGTACAGAGAGGGCAGTTACTACAAAATGGAGTGAGTTTCTTCTCAGAGGTAGATGCAAAAGGACAAGGGGCAGTGGTCACAAGTTGCAACAAAAGATGTGCCAGTTGGTGGACACACAGGAAAACTCTTCCCCTGAGTGTGGTTGAGCGCCGGAGCAGGCTGCCCACAGAGACTGCAAGACCCCATCTGTGGACATACTTGGGACGGGACTGGGCAAGGCCGGAGCAGCCTCATCTGACTTTGAAGTTGGCCATGCTTTGAAGCTGGACTAGATGACCCCCTAAAGAGACTTCCTACTTAACTTACTCTGGGATTCCGTGATCCCAAATGGGGTGAGATGGTGAGTAGTCAGAGGTGGCCTGTATTGAGGGCCTGATGCCGAAATATTTCATGGATGGAGAGCAAACCCTCTGCATGCTGTAGGGTTGTATGTAGATATCTCCACACTTACCGTAATTCTTTTAGTAAGAGTGAAGTACATCATCAGCTATATATAAAATTCCAAGGTAGAAACAGCTTATCTGTGTTCTGAATGAATAATGTTCAGAGTTTACCAACTTCTAGCTGCACTAGCATTTAAATGCTGCTAGGAGCAAATTTCCGGAAGTGCTCTGCACTGCAGTTTACAGCCCTATAAAATGAATTTATTAAGCTCTGCCAGAACATTTAAATCTTTTACAAATCCCATATGGCTGTTGGGCCCTAATTTCATTTTATGAGGAACTGACAGCCTTTGGACCTAAGAGCACTTGAAATTAAAGACTTCTCCCTGATTTATTTTGCCATTTAAGGAAAATTTCCCAGAATTGTTAAGTGGTCACAAAAGCTGATGCTACAAAATGTTAAGCAGTGCTGAAGCATGGCTATACAGTCAGATCCATGGCTCTGAGTGGTCACTGGGCAAGATAAGAAATGCAAACAAAGAAAATATTGGAAAACTAGAGCAATTTAAAAAGGTTAATGGAATCGAAGCTTTCTGCAAAAAGGAAGGATAAATGGATAAGGCTAGATATTGCTTTTCCCTACATTTGAATGCAAAATGGATGCTAACAAAACATATTTTAGTTTTGTCTTTCCGGTGAGAAAAGGAATTTGTAGTAAGCAACATATTTCTAGCATAAAATCCATCAAACAACAAGGCGGGCAATATTTGCAGTTAATGAGTATCCAGAGCTCTCTATACGAGCTGTATATGTACCACGGTCATCCACAGAATTCAGGAGAAACCTGTGCCTAGGCTTCTGAAATTTGAGTTGCAGAACTTATGAAAGGTGTTAATCGTTTCGGTTAGGTTGGCTCCAGGAATAAACAAACTCTGTGCACATGTAGGAAATAGTAAGTTTGTCACCCCTGTTAATATATGATTTTACCTTTCTATCTGCTGTTAAAAACCAGACAGTATTGTGTATGCTGTGGAGAGAGGTTGAGGGCCTCTAATAAGATGATTCTAAAAAAGTAGATATGCTCCACCCTGAAAACAAATCACAACTTAAGTCTGTCAGGCTCATGATGTATTGACACATATCTTATGAATAGGTGCAACTGGCCTCCACATACAATTCTGTTAATGGAAATTGGAGGCATTTGTTTCTTTGTCACAGGAGTGACCCTTCAGTGCCTGCTTGCCGTAGCCAGTTGCTGACTTATGATATTCATGCTGGACTTCATAAACTGTTCCGTTTGTTAACAGGGCTTAGGGTTCTTGTGATTATGGCCTTTGCTTCTCAACAAATAACACCCTTTTTTTTACCCACAGAGGCACAAGTATTTCAAAAAATGCTTTTAAGAGTTGTTTTCCTTTGTGAAGAATAATAGGAGATTGCAGGGAGACGGTAAGATTTATTGTTGGAAACACTCTCGGTGGGTTGAGAGAGCTGCAACTATCATTTTCCTAGTCTTGCTGCCAAATGTCCAAGAAGCCTGTTTCCAAATATTATGATGATGATGAACCTGAAGTGAGTCAGCAGAATTTTATGCATTGTCCTACAAGCATTCCTCTTCTAGGTCTGTTTTCAAGTCTGTGAAAGCCTTTGGAATAAGACAAAAAGAAGAGTTCAATGTGTGGAAGAAGTGAGGATATTGGGGAAAAAATAAACATAATTTGGCCGCTAGACAGAAACAGAAGCAGCAAGTGTACATACATGTCTGTAAACTATATGTATTTGCATATTCATCTGAATATTTTACGCTCTTATCTACGCATGAATATATAGAGAGTAAATAAAGTAGTAGTTGTTAGAATTGAAGTCAAAAATAAACTGGTCAGTAGAGTGTAGTGGGAGTAGACTAAGAACACATAGAAAGAGAGTTGAAATAAAAAGAGGAAGGGTGAGAATACCAATAAGAGGGAAACTGAACTTGGGGAAGCTCTAAAAAAATGCCAAAAACCACGAATACAGCATAATTCTGTTACATCAGGAGGGGCAGAATCTGTAAGATTGTCTTTCCATTTTTTTCCTGTGTTTTCAGACATTACTAATTTTTTTTCCCCATGGCAGCAACAGGGAAGAAATCATCTTGGGTTTTTGAATATGTCTGGAGTGATTTTCTGTGAGGGAATCTTGCTTTTGAAAAGCCTTAGAAGATGTCATCACATCTCCAAATCTTACTGTTTTCATCTAAAGAGGAATCACTGAATTCCATGTCATTAAGCTGAAGAATCACAAGGGAAATTTTATATTCTCTAAGTTAAGCGACTGTTCTGCATGCCCCCTACTGAATCAAGGAATCATACAATCATGCGATAATTCAGATTCAAAGAAACCTCTTTAGGTCTGTAGTCCAACCTCCTGCTGAAAGCAGATCCAGTTTTGAAGTTGGATCAGGTTGCTCAGGACTTTTATGCCCGAGTTACTTGTGCCCTGCTATGTTGCCTCTTCAGAGGATGTCAGGGGGATTAAAGTTCCCATGAAGAACTGGGGTCTGAAACTGTGAGACTTACTCCCATTGTTTAAAGAAGTCTTTGTCCACTTCCTCTTCTTGTCAGGGCAGTCTGAGGCAGATGCACATCAGAGCATCCCCTGGATGGCCTCCTCTCTGATCCTGACCGATAAGTGCTCACCTGCCTTCTGCTCCACAGCAAAGCTCCATGTGTTTGAGATGCTCCACAGAGTACAATGCACCTCTTCATTTTCCTGCCTGACCTTCCTGCAGAGCCTCTGTCCATCCACTGCCGCATTAAGCTGTCCCACCACTGCTCATTAATCCTGGTCATGTCACAGCTCTGTGAATGCATGCAGACTTCTAATTTCTCCTATTTGTTTCCCATGCTATGTGCATTTATGTTCAGATGCTTGCCAGTCGTACTGTTTTCTCGAGGGATTATTATTAATAAGCCATCTACGGGGATGAACTGCAACATAACTTCATGCAACTTCAATTCTTTAGAAATATTTTATTCTGAGCTACTTCTGTTTTCTTTAGTTTAAAAGGAATTTAAATTTTCCAAAGAAGTACAGGGTTCAGGGAAAGATGATTTCCTGTTTTTTAAAGCAAAAGTTCAGCCATTTTTTTTCAACAGAATTTTTCCAAAATATACCCGCCTTTTATTTTTCAAAGAAAATACCTTTGGCAATAGGTTGCAGGGATGAACCTGAGCTGCCCACAGTACGCACAAAGAGGTTGCAAAGATGGCTTCTGAAAAGGGATATACCTTGACTCTAAAAAATGAAAGTCAGGAATTTTGAGGAGTGTGCCATGTTGCTTCCAGTAGAGCCAAGCCCATAGCCCAGGCATGGCTTAGTGAAAGGAGCAGTCGTGGCAGCGAGTCTCGAATGTTTGGGGGAGTAGCTGACCACCCACGTCCTCCTTCCTGCTGCCGTGACTGCCTACCTAGCAATGTATCACTGTTCTACCTCTGAAGATATTTCATTGTCGTAATTTAAAAATATATTTTGAAAATAAATCTTCCTCACTGAACTCTTTTGGAGGAATTTCAGAAGTTCGTAGCTGGAGATGCTTTGGAAGAGACAGTCTAACAGCATGACAGTAACACAAGTGTGACAGGCGCTCCTCAGCCATGATTCAGCTACTCCTAAAGCAGATGTCCTTAAAATGTTATATAAATCGCACCTGTTTCTCTCCACTGGACATAAAGGCTGCTCACTGCATTATGTACCATATTGATATCTAAAATTGAGTGAAATGAATCTCGCCTTTGCTGAGTCTTTCATATATGACCACATCTTTCTGTTGCTCATGGATGTTGAAATCCGTTCTGTGAGTCAGAGTACAAACTTACTGAATATGAGAGATGCTATGTTTTGAAATACCTGTCCTTTAGGAATATTGTTGCAGAGTTGACAGCAGCATGTTGTGCTGTGATTTAACATTCACAAGAAGAATGTACTTTAGTTTAGTGCACAGCTTTTATTGGCACTAAATATCCCATTTCTTTGCTCTGAAATGTTTGCAATGCCTTAAATTAATGTGGGTTACAAGGGCTTTCTTGTTTGCTGTGCATGTTTGCCGATATGTTGATAATTTTCTCTGCTGTTTGTGTTCGACAGTGACATAGTATAATGCTTGGCTATGTTAAACACTACAAAATTGTTCAGTCTGTGCAAGCCTAGACATAATTTTAACAACTGTTGATAGAAAAGGTCTGTCATGGACAGGTATGTGGAAAAATGCCAATCTGACTGGGAGTTCAAAGGAAAGCAAAAGCAAACACTTTCTGGCATCTTGGAAAGAGACCTGGATATGTTTGCACAGATGTGCTGGCATTCTGGAGAAGATTCGGGGGGTTTCTCTGTTTCTCTGTGTATAAAAATTAATCAAAATGGAGTGAAAGGGTATTTTTAACTTGCAGCTTTCTTTCTCTGCTGAACAGCCTCATTTTCAAACCAGGCTAAATATTCATCCCTAATTAGTAGCAGATGCAGCGATACGTGCACAGGCGTGTGTCAAGAGGACATTTGGAAATCAGACTAGAAGGCACAGTGCCAGATAGGAAAGAAATATGTGAAGCTGAATCAGGGAGAGTCGTTTGGAGAGTTCAACAGTTGTTTTACAAAGGAGTCAAGGGGACAGCTGTGACGGGTTTTTAGGTAACATTGCAACTCAAGCACGTGACCCCAGCTTCTCTTCGGTGGAGGTCTTCCATCCATTATCTAAATCTGTTGGAACTGCGCAGGAATTAAGAGAGACACCTCCATAACTGATCTTTCAAAATCTCTTTAAAATATTTCCACATTTTTCCTCCTGTCTCCAAGTTCATAAGCATTTTTAGTAGTGTCATGTGAACATACTCATTTTCCTTTTTTTCACTTGCTATCACATTGCTGTGTGAAAGAGGCAGACCAACTGTGGAGAAACTAATTGACCCTATACCAAGGAAGACAATAAATGTGTCAATAAAAAGAGCATGAAGAACAGAGGGAATTAAAAAGAAAATTTCTTTTAGCAGTGTTTTATCAACATATGCAAACAGCACAGCAGTTATACTTTTATTATTTTTTATTACGTGTAAGGATATAAAAAATACAATAATAGTGTCTGTTTAAATATGAAACTGCTGGTGGGTACTTGCACCACTCTCGAGAAATATTTATCCCTTTAATTTAGAATGCCTCATAATGTTGCATCTCAAAGCCATTTTTTGTTTTTTATTTTACAGTAGTACAGTTGATAAATATTTGGAATTACATTGCCAGGTTTCTCTCAGTCTCAGTGCCATGACTGCAGACAATCCTCTACATACTGAATAGACTGCAATTTACAAATAACAAAAGTCCCCAGCATGTTTCCTACCAGCCTTATGTCTGAAAAAAAAAAGATTAAAAATGTATTTTTAAGTTTAGTTGAAGAAGTAGAAACAATCTTACAAATAATGAATGAACATACAAGTGCAGAGCCCTGGGTGGGCACTTGACCCTAGGACTCTCTGTATGGGAAAGTCAGTAAGGTTTGTCTTAAAGCTTTGATTTAAGATTAGATTAAATTTATCATCCTATTTACATAGACATCCAAGAGTAAACATTTCCTAAACTATCTAGAAATAATAGAACTATAGCTTTCTCTGTTTAAACATGACTGAAAAATGAAAATTTCTCGGTGCGATCCAAACTGATATGAAATCAAAGCTCGTCCTTTTTTTTTTTTTTTTTTGGTATTACCAAAATGCTTCAAAGCATTCTGCGTCTGTATTGTCGAAACAGATTACTCCAACCCTTTTCAGCCCAGGCAGGGAGTTAATTGATTTCACTGCACTATAGAGAAGATAGTAGGATGGGCTCTGTTCTCCTCTGGAAAAATAAAAAAGGAGGATCACTTGGGAATGAGAAAACCACACAGAAAGAGCCTGATGATGGTGCGACCAAGGGGACAGAGTGGGACCTATTGTGTCATATGAATAGGTAGCATCAAACAGTATTGAAGAGGTATGAAAAATCCTGCATTAACTTTTTCAGCTTTGTCTCTGTTTTCCCTGCTTCCTACGTGCACCATGGTTAGTTTCTGTTCTCAAGGTTAGTTGAAGGAACTGTTTGCTCGTAGTGGAGTGATGCCTCCTGGTTGCTATACTTTCATTTAGCAAAGGTGGCAGTGCGGACCTCCAGGCAACATATCTCTCTGTTCAGCAGCCTTCCAGATGTGGTTCTTCTTTCCATTTCCCGTTCTAAAGCATTCTGTGGAAGAGGGATGCTTCCAGGAAACCTCACGTTGCATTTCCCCAAACCCACTAACACTTTTTTTGGTGATGGGAATGTGGGAACGAGGTTGGGCAGTACTGCTACATGCAATGGCAAGCATTGTCAGAAACAGATCTTTTTTTTGTTTTCCTTGGAGAATAGCATAACTGCTGACACATGGTCTTGGCTGTCTCCATTATGTTTTCTTGGTGAGGGGCAGTTGCATAGTGAAAAAGGAGGAGGCAGACATTGTGAGGCAGACTGTGGCCTAACAAATCCATAAATCCATCAGCTTTTACCTGTATCTGTGCTACCTCTATTTTGTATCTGACAAAATCAGGCTATGGGATAAATTAACTGCCTTTACTCTGCTGGAGTTCTCCTCCTTAGCTGTTTCCCAAGAGATTTTTTTGATAATTTAGAGAGCTTCTCTGTAGACACAAGTTCAAACAAAGTGACCAGCACTCAGTCACAAGGAGTGTTTCCATTTCTTAAGGGTGGAAGATGATTAACCAGGTTTTTTTTCCTGAAATGTTTTTCAAAGCTCATCAAAATCATCTCCGTTCACAAAAATAAGTGGCTTTGGTTTACGGATATGTTTTAGTAGAAAGGAATTTCAACTGAAATTTTCTAACCTGTGCGTATGACAAACATACTTTCAGTTATTTCTTTCTAGAGTTATCAAAATCCCCAGGACGTTTTGTGCCTAATATTTATGTTCTTATTATAAGCTTTATTTTTTAACTTGATTGTGGAATGTGCCTGCAGAAACTGTCCTGTACTCTGCAGTAATTACTATCCAGATCTATTAATTTGCTAGCCATCATTTTCTTTAATGAATCAAGAAGGTTCAGTAATATGTATTCATAATATTTATTTTTCTGTTGTCCAGTCAATGTGTTCTTGTGGAATTGTGCAGTCTACAGAGCTTTATAAATACTTGTAGATATTGTTGGCAAGCTAGAGAGAGTCCATCAGAGGGCCACTAAGATGGTTAGAGGGCTGGAGCACATGACATACAAAGAGAAGCTAAAGAAAGTGGCTTTATTTTACATTACCTACAGGAGGTTTTCTGGAGAAGCCAGTTTCTTCTCAGAGGTAGACACAAAGGGCTAGTGGTTGCAAGCTGCAACAAAAGACATCCCAATTGGACATACAGAAAAACTTCTTCCCCTGAGCGTGGTTGAGTGCTGGAGCAGGCTGCCAGCAGAGGCTGCAGAACCCCATCTGTGGAGATACTTGGGACAGGACTGGGTACGGCCAGAGCAGCCTCATCTAACTTTGAAGTTGGCCCTGCTATGAATATGAGATTGGACTAGACAACCCCCCCGAGATTCCTCTTACCCTAAGTTATTCTGTCATTCTCATAAATCAATGCATCTGTGTTAGTTTCATGACTTCAGAACTTTCATATAGGTCTTCCTGGAAAAATCCCTGGTTTCGTTTGGGAAGCATAAGAAATAGAGAATTGGCTAATATTTTCCTTTACAAAGATTGACAGATTTGGAAAGTAATTGTTTATATTATGACATGGCATT
This sequence comes from Struthio camelus, assembly GCF_040807025.1. NCBI lineage: Eukaryota > Metazoa > Chordata > Aves > Struthioniformes > Struthionidae > Struthio > Struthio camelus. The sequence goes on along the minus strand of NC_090981.1, from coordinate 53,060,677 downwards.
TGAGCATCCCTGGTAAGAATGGTCTGTTCAATTCTGTTATCTCATGATTTTGGGCTTTCACCGTTCATTCATAGCAAGCTTCATTATTAGTTCATTATGTTCATTATCAATTTAAAGTAATGGGCAGATGCATAGATATTGCATATATTCTGTGGCACAAACTTGGAACACCCATGTATGATAGAGTTTCTGTGCAGAATACATGGTGGAGCTTGCAGAGTAAGAGAACTTTGCTCTTGTTTTGGTGCTGTTCCTAGACTAACTTTGCTTGCTGCTCTGCACTTCCAAATCAACTGATAATAAAATGACTGCAGGAAGTGCTGCTAACACTACTTGTGATTAAGGTTGCTTAGCTCTTCCTACTGAAATGTTCCCAGAAGCTTCTAACTCAGCAGGGAATTGCCTTTTACCTTATCTGTGAAAATGCACTCAGATTTTGATAATGCTGTGAGAATTCTCAAATTTTTGAATGTTTTCAGTACATACTTCCTTACATTTAGTAGATATAATTTCCAAAGACTCTGACATCACATTTTGCTTAGTCTTCTAGCAATTAGTACTAATGAGCCTGCATGTGCTGCCCATGGAGGGTATCTGAGCATGCTCTGTCCCAGAGACAAAGCAGAATTTCTCTTAGCGGCTCCAGCCAGCTGCTGCGGGCTGGGAGGTGGCCAAGTCCTGGAAACAAGAGCAGGAAGCATGTCTCTGGTGTGCATTCAGTGACCTTCTTGTTGGTGCCAAGACGGTGTGGGGAAGGGAAGAGACTGAAATTTAGTGGGGACAACAACTAAGCTGAGGGAAAGGGAAACAGGCAAGGGTTGAATTTATACGGTTTTGTAGAGCAGAACTAAAGGAGCCTTAGTGTGCATCTGTATTACTTACCTACTTGCATGCTTTTGGGTCTGCTTTCTGGAGTGACCCTCTTCATATTCCAAGAGAAACTTCCGATGCATCTTATGTTTAGTTAGTCCTCTGGAATTAACTTAGCTGCAGTGTGATTAGGTACACCCCCTAGTACAGCCTCTACCTGTGTTATCTGTCGTTGTTTTGGTAACATCATGCAGATGCTACCTAAGGTGATCTGATAGATGAGATACAAAGTGGCCAGAGTTCATGTTAGACTGACTACAAGGGACATGAAGTCCTGCATCCAGGGGGGGCACGCTGCAGTGCAGAACACCCATCTGCCAAGCGTGATGGCTGCGCCCCCAAGGACCTAGGTGAAGCTCATTGAGACTGGACAGAAGAGCAGAAACCGTACAACAGCTTGCTGTGTATTTGAGGACCGCTGAGGCAAACAAAGACAAGATTAGGATTGTCTAAACAGAAAAGTGGGACTGAGCACAAAAGTTTGAAGTTTAGATCCTGTCATAAGGACAAGAAATCAGAAGCAAATAAGGACAGGTTTGTGATAGTGAGATAGAAGGGGTCACACTGGTAGAGACATGCACAGAGAGGCTCTATATAAGCTCTATAACCTACTTTCTTCCTGAGACTGAGTTAGAACTAAAGATTCCTTAGTCTCACCAGTCTGCTGCTGCTGCATGCTGAATAGATGTGAATCTCACTGGCAAAGTGCACGCCTGAACCAGCTCTAGAGAGCCAGCAATTAGGCCTTTCATAGCCAGGCAATCAGTGTTGTTGGAGCTGGCATTCAGAAAGGTTGGCTCTTATTTTATTACATATTTTCTTCCTATAAACATACCTCTTTTTTTTCCATTGCACATTAGCGCTGCGGAAAGCAGAAAACATAAATCTGCTGGTGACTGAGATTCATCTAGGCAGTCCACCAGAAACGCACCAAACTTTGGTGTCGTTAGGCACAGCAGATCTGCTTATGAAGGTTTAGAACGTGAATGTTTGGTTACATTTTTTCTCCTGTTTTAATCTGAAGGGCCTGCTCCACAATTTGGAGAATGGCCCCATGGGTGATTTATGTAGGTGTGCACTGTCCAGCGTGAGTAAGCATGGTAGAATCTGTCCCATCCCCTGTTCATTTCATAATGAATGTCTCGTAGTGCAAGTGATAGGAATTAAATTGACCAGGAGTCACTGTGATCTTGACATTTTTAATTTATAACCCAGCTTTCTAAAAAGCAGTATAAATGTTAGTGTCTGTTCAGTGTATCTTTGATGTGAACATAAAAGACGGTTTCCATAGAAGAAATTGCCATTGTCTATGTCAACAAAAGGTTTCTCACCAGCATGCCTGTGACAAAAAGTAAATCCATTTATAAACTGTGTAGCAAATTGCTAATGCTGCAACAGCTTCATTGAATAAGGCTTTTAGAAAGGATGGCAAGGATTCTGTGACAACAGTTTTGAGGGAGTTTTGCAGTATTTTGGGGATTTAATGCCTTCTCCTTTGTAAGATTTGTGCAGTTCATTTGATGCGTTATTGTTGCACTCTTCAAACACAAATAAGCGCTCAAGGTCACATAACCAGGATCTGTAGTTCTCATAGGCCCTTTTTGACAAGTTCAGATTGCAAAACAAAATTTGCACAAATGTTGGTCAGACTGTATTTTCTGACTTTATAGGTAGTTCCAGGTCTATGCTGTTATCTCAACAGGAAAAACTTTGTGTTCCCTGTGGAATATGTAGCACAATTGTCAAATGGGCTGTAGCTGTACTACTTCAAGATGGTAAAGTAGATCCTTAGCAAATCTTGTTTTCTGGATTGAACTGAACTAGCCAGTTTCCACCCTCCCGCTTCACAAGGTTAGCTGGGAGCTTCTGGCCCTAAACAGAACACAAAGAACTGTGGGGACTGTACTTGGACTTTTGTCATTCCGTAGCAGTCTGCTTTACACAGCAGCATCCTCTCATGGGCATCCAATGACAGTGTATCACACACTGTCAGATTCAGCCATCAGGGAAAATGATGAAAATTAACTCAGAATTGCAGAACTATCAGTAAAGAAGGTTGGATATCAAAGAGGGAAGGAAGAAAAATAAGGATAGAAGGAAAGGCCCTTGAGAAAACAGAAATGAAGGAATTCATCAGTGGAAGTAAAGAGCTCAGTGAGGGAAAGAGAGGAGGTGAAAAGAGAAAAAGTATAAAATGGAAAGTGCTGAGGGACTTTCGTAAGTTAAGGGGCAAAAGCTGAACTCCTCAGTGCTCTGAAAGATGAAAGGGATTTTAGCTCTCTGATCTTTCTGTCACACAAATATTCTTCGCTGAAGCCGTTCTCTCTGAAAACTGGACTTAACAAATCCCAACATTGCCTTTTATTTGACTTTCACCCTTCTAGGAGCCTGGCCCCAAGGGTGCTCATTTCTTCTTGAAAGGTATGATAGTTGATCATGCTCTGGGATTATGCCATTGAGGGCTGTGAACTAGTCTAGCCCTGCAGCACTATTACAAATCCCTTACAAAAGAGACAGGGCATTTGACTCTTCAGAGCTTGAAAACATTTTTGGCTCCTTTGCTGGTTTATAGAGTTACAAGCTACTATGGCCCTTTGCTAGTCCCTCCTGTTTTGCTTGCATACTGATCTTGGTATGTCATCAGTGACTACTCCCCACAGCCATGCATGCTCTGCCTTATCTTCATATCTGGTGTAGAAGTCATGGAGAGAATTAATGCTGCATGAACTGCTCCACAAGATTAACAAGGGGAAAAAAAAAAAAAAAAGATCCTAACCTGCTAGTGTCTCTAAGAGGCCTTTCAACAAATAAATCTTTTTCTATCTGTCCCCTGATAAGAGGGACAGCAGTAGAATAATCACATGGCAGATGTTCAAGAAATAGTCTGTTCTTTCAGTTCTTCAAGTCACTGTTGCATTTCAGAGCTATGCCTGGGAAGCAAGCTGAAAACCACCATGAACGTTGCATTCTGATAACTGAGACATTGGTATGACTTTTATATGCAAGTTAGGCATATCAGTTTTATTGGTGCTAAATTACTGGATGTTCAAGGGATTTATTAAGCTGCCTTTTCTTACAGCTTGATGTTTCCTCACTTACGACATTCTGCCTTCGTTAAAAAAAGAGAAAAAAAAGGTCCATGGACCAAACAGGTGATACAGCTTAGACCCTCGTGCCTGCCTACACTCCCAATATTGTGCTTATATAGTAACATGTACAGAAGCTTGAGAGGGTGTCATTTACAGACAGAAGATTTAGGATAGAATTCAATAGAAGAGGACAGGACTTTACACCTTTCAAAACTATGAATTTAATGCTCTTCTTGCCATACTGTTCTTTCTGAGCTCTCCGTATACATTATATCTAACTTAGGTTCCTTTGCAGAGATAAAATGGGATAGCGGAACTAAGCAGAACTTACTGGCGCAGAGCTATGAACTGACATGAACTTAACTCAGTATCTTTTGACTAAGAGTAGAAAAGATAAGAAACTTTGTATCACAGCTCATTATATAGCAAATCTAATTAATTTTCAGTATTTCATTCATTAACAGGGCTAAACGAAACCAAGTTGATTGATTAAATAATGCATAAATTATTTTCCATTAGGAAAATTATCTTAAAACGCCATCAGTTTATATCCATCTTACTTTCAGGCTTCTCCTTTCAAAACAGTTGTAAAAACAGTAATAGCTATACCAAAAAAGACCTAAAATCCCTTTAGTGTTGTATCCTACCATCTATATCCTGAGTGGTTGCTTACCAAACCCATAGAGAAGAGCAGAAAAACAGAGCAAGTGCGCACTCAGACTTCCTCTGAACATTCTGCATTCCTCCAATGATGTGTGTCTTGGGGGTTTTTGGAGTCAGAGGTGGTGCCTTGATATTAATTACCTTTGCTTTTTTTTTTCCTGTGAAGTTGATGATTCTCCTCTTGGAAATGTATACCTAAAATTTTAGGATCCTAAGTGTGCTATAATAAGGAGTTTCACAACTTAACTAAAAATTGCTTGGAGAAATAGTTCCTTTTTTTCCTTTTGAACCTGCTACTTGCTAGTTACATTAGCTACCCCCTTGTTTTTGTATTGCAAGAGACAGTGAATAATCTATCCCAGTTCATCTTTTATGTGTCCTTTTTGATTTGGTAGATCTCAGTGTACTAAGCTCTCTTTTCCATGCTGGAATGTCCTAGCTTATTTAACTGTAGAAAATCCGTTGTTTAGATTTCTTGGTAGCCCTGTCTGAAAACAATTTATGATGGGAAGTCGGCTCTGCGGAAGGGCGGGAGAGGTGTGTATGTGTGTTCATGCATGTGTGCACACCACACCGCACCACCCTCGACACCCTGGGAGCTTAACTCAGTTCTGGGCCTCGCATAGTGCGACTGGGCAAAGGCAGAAGTGGGCACGGAGAACCCCATCAAGCAAGTCAATGTGGTGGCAGCTCTTTGGGAAATTTACAGGCTTTCCGCAGTGATAATAGCTAACAGGTAATGACTTTGTGACTTACCTTCTGCAAGGCAGCATCAGAGGGATTCTTTCTTTGTAGAGCTGTTCCACCAGATGCTTTAAGGTTTGTGTTTTTCAGAAGCAACTGACACTTTAATCAGCTCCTCAATTAACACAGGCTTTAAAAGGACTTGACACTTTTATGAGAAAAAGGATCCTACTTGTTTTTAGCTCAAAATATTGGCTGGGTGATTTCTAAAAGAAGAAAGCTTGTAAAAACATGTTTGATTTACAGTTTGGTGAGACATGCCAGGCACTTTTTGAGGCCAGCTGAAGATTAATCTGTCAGCATTTTGCCACTGTCCTAGGAATTCACAACATGTGCCACCATGTTGTGTGCCTGCAGGATGCCGAAGGGGATCACTCCTGGGTTAGGTTTCCCAGCTCAGATAACAGCATGAACATCTTGCCAATACACTGAGACCTGCGCTGACCTACAATAGCATTATATAAGCAGTCACTTCAATAAATGTAAAAGGTCTATCTGAGCACCGTGTGATGAAATTATGCCCTGTGCAGAGGGCCAGTGCAAACTTAGGCACAATGTTAAGCCCTCAGTATGGTGTATAATGGAATTAGGGCAGATTTCTACAAGAAGATGACATACTGCTAATCTGAAAGCTGTTTTCAAAATGAAGGACACCAGAATTACTTAGCGTGAGCAAACTCTTTTCTCTTACCTTCTGCTCAGCACTAGCTGAACTGTTTTAGCTAGTGTTCTCCATAAAAGGCAGGCACCTGCTACTAAGATTTTGAGGCCAAAGGAATAAATTACAGCAATACGTCAAGCAAATGAATACCAGATTTTGTAGTGGGATAGGTGAGGAAGCCTTAGCAGATGGCATTGCTAGCCCTCCTGCTGATATATACTTTATTTTGATATGTTTCGGGCATCTAATATGTCTGTTCTGTCTTGTGAACGCTCCCCTTACCCAGTCTACTCTTCCTACTCTTTCCACCTTCCAGCAATTTTTCTCTCTATTATTAATGCTAAGATAAGGTCCCAAGGACTACCTAGATTTTTGAATTCCGGTTTCCGGTTTTAACTTTAGTCTCTTGACTACCGTAATTGTCCTTCTCTCTCTTAAATACTGTGATTGAATTTGGATGCTTAGCCCATGCTTTAATGATCTACAAATGAGCCTGGAAATCTTAAAAGTTTAACAGGTGCACATAAGTATTTCCTATATTCCTTGGTTCTTGCTTTTGTTGGAACAATTTATGCTTTGAAACTCATCTTTTTAATGATAATTTGACATTTCCATTTCTGCTAACTGAAAAGGTTAGAGGAAAAATAAATAAAATGTGAAGGAGTGAAAAAAATAGCTTCAGTTTTTCAGATTTCAAACAAAGCAAAACTAAGTAATAAGCTTGTGTAAAATATGCTATTCTCATTTCATGAACTGGCTTACTTATGCCTCTTAACATAGGCATATCTCGTAATTGTTAGAACCAGACATACTGTCAACACAGCGATGTTGTTCAAAATTTCAAAATCATTCAACCAATATAAATTTCTCTCCATAAGCCCATGTGTGGGAGTTGTGAATCATAGAAACTAAGTTCTCAGAGATAGGTTTTATCTTTTAGCCTCATTCTTGCTGCTAGAGTCATATAGACTCTTACTCATGATATATATCCTACCTCATCATTTTTATACCGCGCAGAGACAGTGGTACCCGCCTAATAAGACACCTAATAAGGAACAAAGGTTTTTCTGAAATAAGTGCTTTATTGCCACTGAAAGAAGTGGGCTCATCCGTCCCCTGGCTGCTCATTCCCAAACCTTCACTGCTTCCTTGTACATGCTGACAAAAGTTTTTTTGCAGTCACACAGGAAGCTGGTTTGAGGAACTGATTTGGCTGGAAAATAATCCTTCTCCTCCCCCTCTGCCAGTGTTAGTTTTCAGCCGTTTCCCTTCCGCAGCACAGCATACCGCATGGTCCTACAAGCTCCTGGAATGGAGTAGGAGGGAACAAACGGTCTCTGAGCCTACGTTTTTCAGTGGCACTGCTCTTAGGCCTGCTAAAAGAGTTCATTGAATTACAATCGGTGTGTCCAGGTGGCAATTCAGAGCACCTAAGCTCTTTCCTTAGGGGCATCAATTAAGTTCTTCAAGTCAGAAGGCAAGAATCCATATCTTAAGACCCAGAAAGCATGCCGGGGAGCCCAGGGAAAAGAAAAGTGCTAGCGCCCACCCAGAACAAGGAGGGCTTCAGGGCAGCACTAATGGCGTGTGTCCCTTGCAGTCTGGGAAATGTTCAGTGAGGAGAGTTTTGACAGCACGGTGTTGGGACTGTTAAAAAACCAGATACCAGCCTTGTTGATAAGAGATTAGACAAAACAGGCCTCAGTGAGGAAATATTTGCTGCACTTCCTTGTTTTAATGTTAGAAGAGAACCCACAAAGAGGTTATCCAACCTGTACCCTTTGTGCACACTGTACCTCCCAATTAATGCAAACGTGTTGTTTTAATATATGGTTTGATTTAGCGATTAGGGTTCTTGCCTGTGTTTTGATACGTTTTAAGGAAATCCGTGACAGCACTGGATCTTTCATTGGTAACAAAGTGCCAAAACTCTGGGTCAGGTCAATATAAATAAGGCACTGGGAAGCCTGGCATAATGATAAAGCTGCATCAAACGATTGTTACCAGAACTCATTGCTGGTTATGTAAGTGTCAACAAGGGCTTTGTAAGTTGTGGATTGCACTTGCCTTGGCTGTCTTAGGTTTGCGTTGCTTGAAGGTAGCAGCGTTTGCTCAGAACGCTCAGAACTCCCAGTCATGGTGAGCTGCATCACAGAAAATAGGTTTCTTGAATATTATTGTCAGAATCAAGATACTTCACAGCATGGCTCTTGTTGGCTGTCCTCTCTCCTCACAGTTATTCCTTCTTATCTTTCATTGTAGCACCAGTTGTTCATTGTTACCAAGACAAAGCATGTAAGAGTGTGTCGTCTTCACTTCTCTTTTCTCCAAGCTCTAAAGTCATAGCGTCTTTTGCCTAATTGGTAAGATGAGAAGCGTAGAAAGAAGCTAAAAAATACAGAGGTTATTTTCTACATCAACTCTGGGGCCTCTGTCTTCATGGCAGTCATTCTTATGTATTATACTACTTTTCTGTTCTCAGGAAGAAAAGATGATCTTAAATAATGTAACTTAGAAGACCATTGTTGGGTATATCTACACTGAGTTTTTTTTTTTTAACCAAGCTGACACATATTTCAGCCCTCTGTTGTTTCAATATAGATTAAGTTGTTAAAGAGTGTTGTGTGATTGCCTGGACACTATCAGATGTGATACGTGCGTTGCTTACCTTTTCAGAAGAAGCAGGAGCAGTTGGAGAGAAGGAGGATTTTAATGCTTCTTAAATTACTGACATTTTCCTATTTTTAAATTATCTGCCAGCTAACAGAAGCTGCTAAAGCACATTAAAATAATCAGTATTATTGGAATTTTTATTGTCTTGGACTTGAGTCAGTGCTGTGCTAGGTGTGCGCTTATTAGCTAGTCATACATCCTAATAGCCATATCCTGTCCAGACATAGCAGAAGTTGGTTTGCATGTTATTTCAGGAGTAACCATGAGAATATGATGGCTCACATTGTTCAGTATAATGTTGTCTTGGTTCTGACATGAACAGGATGAGCAGAAACACTAAAGTTCTCCATAAACTGAAATCTTTGGGGAAGATTTGAATGCTGATTTGAGCATTAAATGGCCCCTGCTTAGACTGAATATTCCCTTGGTAGATTGGCCTTTTTATGCTTGGTACTGCAACGCAATAGTGAGCGTTGCAAAGTAGATGGATCCAAGCTAGATAGCCTCAGGCATAATTATTTTCTCCTAAGTATAACAAAAGTGGGATTAATAACATGGCATTTTACAGGCTCTGCAACTGCAAGCAATGCCTGAACCACTCATTCGCTCTCAGCCTTCCTGCTTTCAGCCAGATATGCCTTACTATCCAAGTTAATCAATTGTCGATCACTTAGGTGAGAAAGCTTATGTGCTAAAAGAAGTGTGAGAATAGTTATAATCCATGAAGCCAAATCCAAACAGTTCAGAGAGGATAGCCTACGAATAAACAGGAAATGCTGGAAGGTGGTGACCATTAAAGCAGTGGAGGAAGCAGATCTTCGTTAGTTTCCTGAAGTTAAAAACCATTGGACTGCCGTACAGGAGATTTCTTTATGGTACCTTGGGATCAATCAGTCCTTTCTTAATAAAGGGTAAGTGAGAAATAGTGGAACGCTGGGAGGACTTTGCCGTTTAATTTGTAGGTAAAAACTACCTAGAGAAGGTGAAAAACCATTATGAGACTGTTCTAGTGTTATTTTTAGCCTGGCTATAAAAGGAGGGTGCTGAAGATCCCATGAGAGGCCTTGCTCAGAGACTTCCTGCTGAGATTTGCAGACCATACGTCATGTTCTGTTCTTAATAATATAATATTTGCCTTGCTAAAGCCAGCAGGATTGCAAGTTAAGAAAAATTTGTCTCTAGAGATGCAAATAAGCATCCAATCTTGAAGTGCTGAACTAAGCTTTCAGATAGTCTGAGGCTGTTACGGATGTTCAGCACTAGCGAACATCTCTCAAGGAAGCACTTTCTAGTAGAAATGGTGTTGTTCTTACGGTAGGTTCCTTACTGCAAAAGTTTTAGGATATAATGGGTTTTTTTACCATCTACAAAGTTAAACATTAACTGCCAATGTAAACCTATCAGATTGTTTAGGATAGTTCAGATCTCAAAGTCAATGATGAAATGCAAATACTACAGGCTTTTACTGATGAATTGCCTTCTCAGACATGCCAGTAGAAGTAAGTCTAAAATCTTGCAACATACTCCAGTTTGTTTTGGGTTTTTTTTTTTTACCATCTACTCTTTTTCCTCTGTCAGGAGCCTTTTGAGGTCTTCCAGCCTTTTGCCTTAGCTTTTGCTTATCCTTTGTGTTTCTTGAGTGTCAGGCTTCCACAGAAAAGATTTTTCTCTTTCTTTTTATCTATTTTCACTAAAAAATTATTTTGTAGATACACGGAATCACAAGGATTGGATCTACTGAGAGAACCTTTATTGGTTCCAGACTAATTTTTTATCGGTTACTGTGCAGCTTATGCGTAAGCCTAGGCTGATTGTTAAAGGCAAATGCCAGTTTGTGTAGTTTTTATCTTCTGACTTCCTTGAAACCCAGTGCAAGTATTACATGTGGCTGTAATACAGACGAATTGGTGTAATATAATTCAGTTGAATAACCGTGCGTGTATATCTGTGTCTGTAGCATGGACTTTTCTGTTCACAGACCAGGTATATGCTGCTGAAATCTTATTTGCTTTCTTAGAAATATGCAATATGTCTCCTGCTGTAGCTTCTGGCCTCTCTCATGATCAGTCAAATATTCAGTCAAGTGTTTGTTTCACCAAGTAAGGTAGTGGGAACAGCTGGCCTCTGTAGCTCAGTTTATTTTGTATGTATGCTCTTGTGTGTGCTATGAAGCTGTCTCTCACTGTCCAGAGCAGGAAACAGCTTTGAATCTCCTACCCTTGACATCAGCTTGGCACCAAGCAGCGATTCCTTACTGGCTTGGAAACGCTTGTAATCACACGGTGCTTCTTGGTTCGGTATGAGACAACAATAACCACTGTGCAAAAGCTGCTGTAGTGTGCCTCTCACCACTTCAGCTGAAGAAGAGAGCGTGGGGTAGGCAGGGTCTGTCTGGAGGAGAGCAGGGAGAAAGGCGGTTGTCAGAAATTGAACGCGCTGCTGTTTCAGACACACGCAACGCCGGATCACCCGTCAGTCAACAGTAAGTAGGTGGAAGCATTCAAATATAGAGCCGATGTGTTTACCCTGGAAAAAATCAAAATATTTTTTGTCACTAAAAATTGTGACAAAAAATGAGGCGAGTTTTAAAAGCAGAAATGTTAAGCAGGGAAAAAAGTAATTTTTGGCTAAACTTTATGCAACCTCTGTATAAGTTGCCAGTCTAACATTTCGATTTGCTGGTAACTCTCCAAACTCATCATCAGTAACTAGCAAATACATTGCACACGGTCCTCAGTACCAGTGTGAATATATCTGTCAAGTCTTGTGTCCCCAGGAAATCATTGGTGTCCACTGTCCGTTTGCCATTTACATCCAGGTCTGCCAACACCTCTCCTAAAGAAATCTCTCTGCGATATAAAGAATCAAAAAATTTAGCATCATTTTTATTATCTTTTCAGCAGTTGCCTTCTATAATATGAATTTAAAAACAAGCAGCTTTCAAGTATAGGTAACTTTACAGTCCATAGCTTTGTTTTCTTTCTGGATGCTTTTTTTGCTCTTGTTCTTTTTCCTTTTTTTTCCTGCCTGTTTCCGCCTACTTATTCTTGGCTACTTCTAGCGCACATGACATCTTTAGTGACTGAAAATGCAGGCATATTTAAAGGTTAGATCACTATAACTCTCCGGTAAAGATTCTGAAACTGTCTCTCTCTGACAAATTCTGTTGAACCACTGGCCCCCTGTATAATCATCTCACTTTTCCAAATTTGCATTGGCTCTGGAGGGCTATCAGGATCTAGAGTTTACTTAAGTAAACTGTGACAGTATGATAATCAAGGATTAGATCTTAATAAAAGGGTGACATTTTCACAAGTTCACTCTTGCTGCTGAAACAAAAGCAGCTGTCTATACTGCAGAAGAATGGGAATAATTGCGAAGACTTTCTGAACCCAGTTAGAACTGTAAACAAGAAACACGGTATACTGTGGGAAATATGCTTGATTAGTCATAATAAAAGTTTTAGTTTTTCATTCCTCTTTGTTATTAAAATCTGATCAAACAAGTAATCTGTCTTTTATTTCAGTGAATTTCATTTTATTTAAGGATATTACTAGCACTGAGCTGAAGCTGGTTAGTTTTCCCATCAGTCTCTTTCACCTGCGTGCACTGCACATCAGCTGCTTAAAATCAGGTGTTTGCATCTGTTTTTTTCCCTAATACTTTTTAATTCTAGTCTTACCATACAGCCTCTCTATTTTCTTAAATTGTATCAGTAAATCCATAGACATTTCTTAATTTACATGACTAAGAAAAATCAGAACTGGCAAAATCTCCCAAGCTGTTTCTGTATATTACTGCTGAGACTGTCTTGGACTTCGGTGAGCAATAAAAAAAATTTACAGTTGATAAAAATCAGTACTGCCAAAAATAAGTGTATATAGGAAATTATAGAATAATTTTCTACCCAAAATTCAGTTGAATCTGGGCTTGGTTTCATTTCTCTCTTACACTTGCGTAAATCCAATTCACCTGTTGATGTTGATTCATGCAAGGGAAAAACCAACATCTATTAGGGAGTTTTTCACTGAAACAACCATTTGCTGAAACAAAATGAAGTGTCGTCATGTGACTCAGCGATGCTTTCATGTAAATTTTCATCCTCCTTACTATTGCTACTTATTGTTAAGAAAGTATATTTAAAGATAAAGCCTCCTGCATTCACATGCTTTTCTGCTTTTCTGCAGAGGCACCGAATGAATCACTTAATCCCATGTGCTTTATTTATGTCGTAAACGTGGTTTTGGCCCTTTTATATAATTACAGCTTGTGGTGGTAGCTGAGAAAATGGTGCAATTATAACATTATTCTTAAGACCTGAGTAGAAACCTCTCTCTGTTACTGTGCAGGAGTGTGCATAGAGGGGATCAGAGTTGCTGAAACCATCCTCAAGATAGATAAATCTGGCTAAATGCAAGCAAGTGATCCGTGGGCTGCTATAAACCATGTTTTCCATTACAAAGGCGTTGGAGCAAAGTCAGCAGAATGACTGCTGGCTTAAATGTTGCATTTGTTGATACCTGCAAAATACTCAGAGAGATAATGAGACAAAAATGAAGAGAACCAGAAAAGCTGGGCCAGAAGCCAGGTGACATGCGATCACTGTCAGAGATGGTGGTTTCTGCAATATCTGCCTTAAGGCTTTCCATAGTTACAGGGGCTGAAGGCAGGAAAGGTCTATCTAGTAATAATAGCTGGTGTCAGTCTATAGCAGATATAGTAATGATTAATAATTATACATACGTTTAGAAACCTGAATGTAAGCGGAGTTTCCTAACTGACTGGCAATGCAGTGTGTGACACATTAGAGCAAGCTGGTGATGCTAGGAATTTCTGAGTAAACGTTTTGACTTTGATGACTGTTCTTCCTTCCCACTTTCCAAGCTTAGCTGGGGTTCACCTGATGAACCGCTCTTCCCCTGTTTGCCTACTGCAAAAGGGGGGGTTATGTGCTCTCATTTTAACGACAGCTTGAATGAGGCGATGTACAAAGTACTTAATTATTGTGTGTTAAATGACCAGAACCTGCTGACCTTAAGAGTGTTTTGGAAAGCTAGTAGAGAGGAAAAGCAAGTACTATTATAGAAGATAAGCAAGAGCATTTTTTGACAGACTTGTGTTTCATTATTTTAAAGAATCTTTAGGTGTGTGTTTGTTGACAGTGCCTATTAATTTTTTGTTAACCTAAATAAATCATGAGCGCTGTATTGCTTCTGTATCAATGTCACTCAGTCACTGGGAATGAGTCCCTCCTTGGCACCGTACCCTTAAAGTCCATGCTTTTGTCGGAAGTGGAGTCGTTGTCTTAGGCATGCTGTGGACTGAGGTGGTACCAGTAAGTCTAGATACTTAGGCTGATCTTTAGCTAGCTTGAATGTTTACACTTTGTTTTGACCAGTGGGGAAATGGCTGTGTTTTCAATAGAAAAATATGAGGGCTTCCCTCTAAACTCCTCCTATGTTTATTTGAAGAGACTAGTTTGTGAAAAGACGTTGGAAGAAGACAGGAAACAAGCCAAGTGAGAAAACCCGTTTTTTGTAGTGATCAAACTTGACCTCTTATAACCCCACTGGTCTTTAATTCCATGAGTTCAAGTGTATTTCAAGTGCTGAGAAGAGCAGACCCTCACCACCTTTCTCTGTGATTCTGATTTAACTAAGCTCTGAAACATGAGATTGACAGCACTCGATTCTCACAAAAAGGGAGTGTGTGTTAGAGAAAGTTAAGTTCAGCAGAGGATATGTAAAACTTAAATCATTCTTGGCAGTTTGTCAGAAAAAAAAAAAGAGATTTCCTTTATAAATCTGTCCACTGTTCTTTTGGATGTGATTGTTTTGTCCAACCTTCTTATGCATGCGAATCACTAAATGCAATAGTAAAATGAGGATGAATCTGGAAGCATACTTTGGGTCATTCACTATGCAGAGGATCAGAAAATTATTTCAGGCTCACAGCCAGACTGCAAAAATAAAAACTGAAGGAAAATATGTATTATTCTGTTAAGTTCAGCTCCCCTCTGAGTCATGAATACTCCCTGTTTGTGTGTTCTCTAGTGCTTTGTTCTTCCTAGTGTTAAAAGTCCACTACTTCTCCAGGGTTTGTTTTTCCACTCTTAATGTAATTCTATCTGCCTAATGTCATTGTCATGATTTCACTCTCTTTTGGTATTTACATCATGCTGAATTTTGCAGTAAGTTAAAATGTATCCAGCTCAGCAATTTTCCTATTTTGGGCAGAACATCAGACGCTCCATGTTTGTAAATTTAAATGTGTCACATATATTTCCTTTCTTATGCAAGAGTCCAGCTGGGTTCCAAAGCATATATGACTAGTCGTGTTCTTGAGAACTGCTTGATACTCTGGTTGTTGGTGGGGTTTTTTTAAGGAAAAGCAGGTTTTTTACATGATAAATAACAATATTGGCTTCATTGCAGACCATTAGAAGTGGAGATCGTTGCTTTGGAAATACCGTTAAAGGGACAAATTCTAATAAGTCTGTAAGAACTCTACATAAGTAGGGGGACAAAATTTGTCCCAGTCATTTTCATTTCAAAAACCATTTTAAAAAGGATGCTCTTACTAGAAAAATGCAAAACTACATAAAGGTTCAGGTTCTTGCTAAGTTTGAGGATAAACTGAGCAGAAAACAATAATTTATTCTTCTTCTCTAGTTTGTTTTTTAAATTTCATTGGATCTTCCTTGAAGTTGGTAACTTGTAGCTCATGATTCATTGCAATAATAAAGCTCTGAATTACTGAACAAATAAACATATCCTGGCTGCAGCAATAAATCACACACTCTGAAAAGCACAGGAGAAATAACTCTGTGCCAGAAAGTTCTAAAATACTCAGAGTGATGCAGTCTTCTCTGTGACCCAAGGAAAGTTATTATGGCCCAAATATGGGGGGGGGGGGGTGGGAAGTGAGAGTACTATATTTTTTTCAGTCTCTGTGCAAAGATGACCTTAGGCATTTTTCACCGTGAAATAAAAAATATTTGAGGAATCTGTCTTCCCATATTCAAAGCATATGTAGTTTTTGGTTGTCATTATAACTGATCAGAGTATGGACAACTCAATCCCCAGACTGCTTTGAAAACTCATCTTTTGTTCTGTTAAGTGTCCCCTTGTTGTGAGAGGTGGATCTTGTAGCAGGACTTCTCAGAGGAGTCTCTAAATGGCAGATCAGTAATGTCCCTTGGAGTTGCACTCCAGATGTGGAAGGTAATGAATGATCCTCTTAATAACAGCCTCTGGAAGTTTCCCTAGTTTTTGCGTTGGTATGTGTTGATCGTAATAAGGAACATCTCTCTGGACTGGAGAAGACGACCGCTGCTGGGAATTTCCTCCAAAAGCATTCAGATAGACAGACAAAACTGACATTTTTTCCTTCTCTTATGATTAAAAACAGCTTCAAATTCCAGCCCTTCAGATTTCATGGAATTTCATGAGATTGTTGATATGCACCTCATTAAAATCTCTGTAGAGTACAGGGTAGGATTTTTCTAACTATTATATGCAAACATTATTCCCCGCAAAACAGGCAGTCATTATTTTAAAGAAAGGTTAAAGTCTGCAGAAACAAGAAGTAGCTCGAAGCAGCAACAGCAAGTACTTTACATTTAATTCTGGTCTCTCAAAAGCAGTGTGAATTAAAAGGAACAAAGGTCAAGAACAAGACCAGATTGAGAGCCAGTATCTTCATGAGTTACTTCATTCGAATGTAACGAGGGTGTGGAGTGGGAATAAATAACACGAAACATCAGGATGGATTTGTGCATAGCTGGCTCTGTTTTGGTGATGAAATACAGAGTTTGGGACATGGTGTCATTGGGAACTGATAATACACAGCTGTGTCTGTCTAATGGAACCTGGCAAATCCATGGCCCTGCTTTTACGGAGCGCTGATTATACTCAACCTATTGATTGAAATCTTGTTAAATTTGTAAGGAAGACTTCAGTATTTCTATTGGGTTGTCATTATTCTGCAGATATCCTTCAACAGAGGTGTATTGTAATGTTCTCTTTAATTACTATTTCCTCTGCCTTGCCGTTTGAACTGTCCTCCTGGCGTCCTGCTTGCTCCCCTGTTCTCTCACTCACTGTCTCCTTTGATGATCCCTGAAATACACAAATTCTTCTCTACATATCAGGATATTTACATAGCAGACCAAGTAATTGTCATCTTTGTTATTTAAACTGAGTGACAGCATGATTGCATCTTTGTGTCACCTTAACATTTCATTTACAAATTGTCAACATTATGTTTCTTCTTCCTTCACCTTTTGCTGCCCTTTTCTGACTTCCTCTTACACGCATCCCATTTGTGTTCTCTCCTGATTTTCTTTCCAAATATATCATATCTTCTTTTTCGGCTTTTTTCCTCTTTCTTTGTCCTTCTTTATCTTGTATTCCATGCTTTTGCTCCCCTCTATCCCCTTGCACTGCGTATGTTAGCTGTGCATTAACTTTTGTTTGGCAAAAACACTCTCCATACTGTTCTCACATTGGCACTTCTGTTGTTTGCTTTTCTAGCCCTGCTGTGTAAATATTTGCTGCCACCTCATGCAGTTTTGCTAGTATTGCATCTGTCAGGCACATCTGGTGTGGGCGTGCTGGATCCTCAGCCCTGCTGGGTGCTGGGCGCTTCTGAATGTCTCCTGGTGCTCAAGACTGGATCACCCCTTTTCCTAAAGTCAGACCCAAACATCGATATCGTACATGAATGCTCATTCTAAAACTGTCAAACTGCCCATCTACACAGCTTCTTGTTTATAGGAAATGGGCTGATGTCAAAACAAGGAAAATAAGGAGTCGGATTTAGCCAAGACCATCATGATGTGCCTTTTCATGACTTTTACATGAAGGTAGTTATAAAACTGCAGTTCACAAAATAGGATTCATAACCTAACAGTCTTACCTCCAGACTCTCCAGCTATCTTCCTCTTGGAGTCTGGGGAACTATGCCTGTCAACTTGGAATTGGATTTGTGAGTGCTAGATTATACTTCAGCTTGTATTTCTGGAGGAACATCGGTTCTGATTTTGAGCATTCCATTTTCAGCAGGAAGCTGGCAGCTTCTGCAAGGCTGTGTCGGAGAACCTTTGGTGGGACAACTCAGTACTCTCACAGCTGAGTGGCTTTTTTGTGCTTCGTTAGGATGAAGCAGTGGGTTTGCAAATAAACAGCTCCTGCCTTTGAACTGAGCTTCAGACTGGAAATCACTAGTAGATGTACAGGAGAAAGAAGACTGTTGGAGGTTACGGTGTCAGTACTGTAGAAGTTGCTTTCTCCAAGAAGGGCATGGAAAACCTTTTGTGATGTTCGTTTACTGCACATACTGTTTTCTGACGTGACCTCATTTGTGCTTCCTGTGAGAATGCAGCTTTCTTCATATGCCCTACCAACTAATTTTAGGCAATACTGAACATCCAAAGCAATGACAGTAAGAGATAAAAGCATTACTCACTATTATTTTTATATGCTCTTTCTTGAAAATGTAATTGCATTTTGAGCTACAAGTGTATGATCAGTTAAGAAGTAATTGGAATTGTGTTTGTTATATTAACAGCCTTTCATTTACACATATGCTGTCCTCCATCTCCACTTACCTTTATACGTAGGCAGGCTAGTTTTTGTGGCCTGTGTGTAACAGAATTATGGGATTCCACCAAAGCATACAGAAGAATGAGAAAGCACATGCCAAAAAGCTTGGGACATAGCACATGCCAAAAAGCTTGGGACATAGCACATGTCCACATCCTTGCTAATCCCTGTACTGTCTCATAGGCACTAGTACTAAGCAATGCTGCAGGCAACATCGTTGTTTTTCCCACAGTTCGGAACTGTGATTGGTTAATTTTCTTGTGTACCTGATCAGCGTCGTGTGTCTTCTCCACACCATTTCTTCAAGCCACATCAACTTCTGTTTTCATGGACATAGAGTAGCACAGAGCACATGGGAAAACAGAACAGCTGTTGGATTGTGATGTTGTGGAACAGGTCTGCTTCTGCAAGGCTTTTATTCTTTTCACTATATCAGTCTCACAAAGACAAACAGGTTGTTCTGAAAGAGAATAAATGGCCACTGCTTCTCTGTTGTTCAGGGTTATTAAACTCCAGAATGGGATTTTGATTTTTTTGTTCATCAACTATATTGCAAAGTTGTTAAAAATTACTTCGGGCATTCCCCAAACACAGCGCCCAGCCCCTATCTATTATGCAGGGATGCCTATGTATCATTGCTCTAAGCAGTAGTCATTAAAATAGTCTTAATGCAGTGGTTAAAACATATCATTACTGTTGCAGGCAAGCCTTAGGAAAGCATCAGTATTTATCAAGAACTATGATAATATTTAGACTAATTTCACAGAATATTGTCTTACACAGCGCTTCCCTTCAGTTCATGTAGCAATACAGTATCCATTTTAGAGTTGTTAAACTTTACTTTCTTTCTGCTGAGTATGTCCTGTAAAATGATTTTATTTGTTACTGATATGAAATAAATTCTTTTTCTTTTTCCCCGAAACTTGTTCCAAAACTTTACTACTGGCCATTCGTGGCAAGGGTACCTAGATCAAAAGTCAGATTAGGAGGCAACCTGATCAGGAAGTGACCTAGTTGTTGTCTCTGCCCACTGCATCCCACTTTCCATAGGTGGGATGTCTGTTAATATATTAGTACTAGACTGTACCTATTTCAAATGTCATCCGCTGACAACAAATGTTGTCCGTTTTGCTGTGCAATCTGAAAGAATCAGAATTTCCTGCTGCCAGTAATAGAAGTCATCCTGCTCCTATTGAAGTAAATTGCCCGACATTTGTTGAGCTTAGTGGATTCGGGAGCAGATCCATAATTGACAGAGCATTCGCTTTCAATGTACAAATATGAGCTACAGCAAGTAGCGTTCCAGTTTTTCAAAGCTGTTTACAATTTTAGATGTAGTGCTGCTACTTTTCCATCTTTCTCAGTTATGCTCTACCAATGACGTGTTGTTTATGCTTTGAGGGTTGATCATATGAAGATACATACTGTTACATAAGGTTTCCCCTATCACTGATTTTTGTATTAGAGCATGTTACTGTAAGTTTGTTCTAAGTTTAATAGGTATCGTAAGTTCTGATAAGTGACAATTTTACGTAAACCTTTTAAAATTACCGCAACCAGAAATACTTCATTGTGTTCAGCAAAAAATATCCTCCTTCTTCATTTACTGATTAGTTAGCTTGATTTTTTCTGTCATCATCATTATGAGTTTATCTACGCTATACTGGTAGGAGACATTTCTTTACAGCTCTTGTAACGCTCCGCTGTTGTTCTCGCAGAACTATTAGAGCTCTGGCAGCAGTAGGACTTACTTCCCCAAAGGTGAGAATAACCTACATGGTTACCCCGTGGTTATGAACTTCAGTTCCTGTTGAACAATTGCTGTTCTACACTCAGGGCCAGCTCCCTCTAAAGTTAGATTTTATTAGCAGGACTTTTAAACAAAACAGTCCCTAAAACAGACTATAACTCAAGAAAAATTAATCTGTAAAGGAGTTAGCCTTCTGAGAACTCTAGATTGTCTTTTTTGTTTTTTCAGTCCATCTAAATATTAATTTCAATAAACTACGGTTACAGTATTATATTCTGTTTTTAATGTTTATATGTAGCATTTGAAATGACACTGAATGGAAAACTGCAGGCTGATGACCTACGGACCAATGTAAGAAGAAGAGATGGTACATCTGCATTCCTGATTCTTTCCGTAAACCGCACTGTTGTTTTAGCTACTGTGTTGGCACAGTTTATTCAAGCTGAGCCAGAGATTAGACCATAGCTAATCTGTGGTCATAACAAAATGAAAGCAGAATGGGAAGAGATTTTACTCCTTTGCAGCATGGTTGTGGTAGCATAGCATTTTACCTTCCACTGAACCCTGAGGCAGGACTCACTTTCCTTTCAGACTTTTCTACCAGACTTTCTTACCAGTCGTGGTGCAAGCCACAGGTTTTCTAGTCCTTTTCCATACTTCTTGCTATTGAATCTGAATATGCAGCCAAGTGTAAGAGATTGCAAACGACTCCCATATACAGTGTCTTGAATGCAGTGATGGTTTTATTCGTGACAATTTGACCAGAACTTATTTGATCGGGTAGGAAAAGAACAAGTATTGTATCCACGCTTTGTTTTGCTTTTCTGGTCTATTTTCAATCTCAGTTTGACAGCCTTTACTTCAGGAGCCTGCTGCTTTTATGCCTAAATGCATTCCTTGTTCATTTATCACATTCTAGTTCAGTTTGTTCAGGAGATGGAGCTCACACAGGGTCCTGTAAAATGTTGATAATTGATTGTTGCGGGAAATAAGGAATTCAAGAGATCTACCCCAAGAGTGCCAAGCGTTAAACAAGTCGATTTGACAAAAGTTTCCTACAGTCCGTCACAAAGACCTGCTGTTTTGAAATCTGAAAATTTGGCACACAAACTGGAAAGGATCAATCAGGAGATAACTTTTCTTACAAATGAAACTCGTCATGAAATACAGAAATATAAATTATAAACCAGTAAACAAGAAGCATATGAATCCCAGACAAATCTGTTCCCTGCTGAAAAATTCTTGGCCGTATTGAAGGAACATCTGTCCAGACAAAGGAATAAGCGTCTTGTCATGAGAAAGTAGACAAGAAAGGGGGACCTTAGGAATACATTTGTCTAAAACTAGGGTGTAAGGGACCACATCTTAATCTGTATTCTGTGTGGACTGCTGATCCTGTTCATTGTAACTGATGCTAATTCTGGCTACATTATAATCCGTTTTTCTAGAAGAGTTTATATATTTTATAGTCCTTAATTTATCTCATGCATAAAGCTGGTGAGTTCAACTGAGTTCATTATTAAGCTATAACAGAGCCTAAATCTAAACTCCTGCTCAATCTCCCAAAGTGTAAGTGAAGTTTGATTCCAGCTGTCATTCGATCACGTTACGAAGTGACTGTGTGACTTTATTTACTCCTGGAGACAACGACATGATCTGCAGGGACTTTAAATGTTGTGTGTCCTACTTACAAATCCAGTGCAAGTATCAATAGAAATATTCTAATTTAGGAGGGTTTTTCAGTATATCATTTTCTTAAATTCTTACCTGTGTCAGTGAAATTGGCTATATTCGTTCTTGGTTCACACAGCTGAGGATAGAAACAGGAAAAACCGTAACATATACTTCTGTGCACATTATCTGTTTATAGAGGAAGAGAGAGACTCGTCTTCTTGATTATAGGTATTATGCAATTGAGGCAATTTTACTTATGTCTCTGAAGGAGGTGCACAAAATGTCATTTCTTTTTCTTTGTTTTGTTTTTAAACAAGGGTTTGATTTCACATTAAGTAGAAAAGAAAGGTAAAGTTTGAAGGCTGGAACATTCATGAATTTTAAAAATGATAAATATAATAGTGTTCTTGAATCTTTTATTCTATTTTCTTGTACCCGTGTATTATAGTAGTTTGTAATTTCATGATCGTGTGTTTTTTACCGTTTTTTACCAGGTAAAAATTTGTCTGAAGAATGATGTAAAAAGATGTAAAAACACAGATCAGGTCAGCCAAAAGTGTCTGGGGATTTCAGGCCTGCGCTGTCAAACGCTGAATACCATTCCAAACAAAACAACGTGCAATAGTCAGAACGTTTTATTTCAATATTTTCTGGAAAAAATAAAAATTTCTGAAAAAAATTCTGAATAATTTAATCTTTCCATTTGCTGCAACATTTCAATGCAAAATTTTTTTCAGTTTAAAAAAGAAATTTCTTTCAAGTTCAGTAGAAGGGACTTTACTGGCTAAGGAATAGTAAAAATCCTGTTTGTTTAAATCTTTTAATCAAACATCAGTTATTTCAGATTGACAAGGAAACATTTAAATGCTTGTTTGGTTTAGCCGCCAAACTTGCACAATCTCTCGTTTACACAGTTCTGTTCAGGGCTTGTTCAATGTCCAGAGTGTTAAATGAGGCAACGATATGGAGCGGGCAAAACAGAAGTTTGTGATATTCATATATTAGTTACTATTAGTTACTGTGGATGGTTGGCAGTGCAGAATGTAGAGGGGACAGTTTGAACCAGGAAGCTAAAGAAATACAAATTGCTCTGTCATTCAGAGTCTATATAAGCCTTAAATAAAGAGTCAATATGCAGTAGGACTCCACATGCAGGAATCCTCATACGTAGGAGGAAGCATCTGTATTGTGTGGCTACTTTCTACAGTTTTGAGTGTCTGCTATTTTGTACCAAATATTTACAGCTGTGATTATTGCATACGTTCATATGCACAATGCAGTAGCATTATGTTCCTCGCTGGCCAGGCATCATTCCACCTATCATAAACACACAACTCATATCTAAATTTTAGGTACCTAATGGATCACGTTTCTCAGCCAGTCAGTGGAAGCAGGTACTCACCTCCATAGGCATATGGTCTCCCTCTGGAAATCTTTACAGGCTAAATAGGAGAGAATGGTATTTTGGGGTAACTGCTTCATTAGACCGTTAAAAAACAGGAAGAATTTAGGTACCTGCTCTGGAAGCAATGAATCATACCAACAGCTTTTTGTTTGTTTTTTTTTCCCCACGAGGATTGACAAGGTTGACTAACGGTACCTGCCATTTCATGGTTCTACATCATTTCAGTTTTGACAAAGAACAGAAATTACGAACATAGAAGTGGCGTGTGGCGTAACAGGCACGTGCTTAGAGCTGCCCTTATCTCCCTTAGAGCAAGGTTATATCTGCACAGTGTAGTGTAGGCAAACCTGAACTCAGTTCAAGGCAGCTGCACTAACTTAGCCCTGCAGAGGCTGATACAATGCAAAACTGCTCAGCTGGGTAAATGCTTAAGCTGTAGTTAGTCTAATACTGAGCTGTGGAGTGTCACAGTTTCTTTAAAGCAAATGCAGGGCTAGTTCAGATATGTCTGTACTGAACTACAGCCACAATGTTGATGTGTCCCGACTCTGTGATACTAAAATTTCCACACTGCCCAATAGTTTTTTCTGTCTTTTTAATTTGGCTTTTACAGGTATAGTCACCTATAGATATATGCGTGTAAGAGGATTTTAAATCTTGCTTAACTGTACATAAGTGATTGAAAGAAAAAGGTAATTGCTCATAAAAATGCCAGGTTTCATTTTAACAGCATGTTAGTCTGGTTTATGTGTTTTTTTAATTTGTCTCATTCTGTCCCCTGTCATTTTTCATTGCAGATCTTTTGCAGTGGCCACAAATCAGCAAGTGCAGGTCACCGGAACTGGAGACGTTTTCATGTTATTGGACTGATGGAAATTTTTATAACCTCACTGCTCCAGGATCAATACAGCTGTTGTACATGAAAAGGTATATACATGGAAAGAATAGAAGAATGAAAGAACAGAAGAAAGAAAAAGAAGTCATATACTTAGATCTGCCTGTTATCTCATTGCTTTCTTGCTATGATATGAACCATACTGTGTTTTAAAGGCGTAAAATTGTGTTTTAAATGTGCGCTTTTCAATGTCAGAATTCTTTGGTCGTTATCAAGCCTTTTGCAGTGACCAGTGTTACTTGGGAGAGAATTAAGAAAACATTCTTAATGAATGTAGGTCCATGCTGCAGAACCAAAACTGAACACTATGCGGCTTGGGAAGGGAGTTTTAATATGGAACTTCAGCTTATTTCTTATAGACCTAACATGCAGCTGTGAGACTCATTATGTCTGCGCATTATGTATGTGGATTTTGGATCCCAGCCCCTCCCAAATTTGTATTACAATTTTATGTAAACTTCATTGATCAAATGCTAGTTTAAATTCTGAATGTGTATGTCCAGGAGAAAGGTCTGCTCCGAGACTGGGGATTATGTTTTACTGAGTCCTGTTGAATTAAATAGCTTAGATTCACATTTTACTTAAGCATCCGTAATTTTCAGGTGTTGAAGTGAGTAGCCTGAAAGAGGAGGTGCACATTGCCAGTACTGGCTGTTAAGGACAAAACTCTTTTGTTCACATGAACTGGAGGTGGATGTGAATTTTATGTTCCACCTAACGTACTGGTTTTCAAACTGTTTTAAACTTTCCACTAGTGATGATACGTTTGCTTAGCAAACTTAAGCATAAAGGCAAGGCTTGCTTTCTTAGTTACTTTTCCCAGACCTCTCGGAAGTATAGGGATTCAAGACAAAAACCACTGTTTAAGTGTAAATGATTAGCTGACAGTTGTCAGTGGCAAGCACTGAGAGTACAAGCTTTAAAAATAAATTGAATTGCGATAAAGCAGTGCCACATAAGTTGAACAGATCAGGTATTTCATCTTTGCCCCAGAAATAAGTATACTGTGATAAAAGTTGTGAGCTGAACATCCACTTGAAAATATTTCTGTTTCAGTGTTTTCTGTGATTCTGTGCGATCCTCTGACTTAATGTGCCAACAACATTTAAGGCTCAGGACACAACTCTAGCACCTAACCCAGTCTCATACGTTAACGCGGGCGATATTAGCTCATAACACCTTCATCAAGTCTTGACTTGGGCAGAGCTACAGTGTTTCTTTTAGAAAAGTGTCTAGTCTCGTCAGATAATTGCAAGACCTGTGCCTAGTGGCCTGAATGCTCTTTTCTCATTCTCAAATGTAGCGTCTACATTTCAACATTTTGTTTTTTAAACAGCCACTCAAGTATTGAAGGCTGTACTTGGCATAACTCTGTTTCAGGCTAGTCCTCCTTGTGTGCAGCTTGAATGGCTCTTAGTAAGAAAAGACATTTTTGTTGTACGTTTTAAAAAACAAGACTGTTACTTTTCAACAAACATCTAACAGTATGTTTGTAAAGATCCCCATTCAGGCTGTATTTGGTCTGAGAGGTAGCGTTAGAGATAAACAGCAGCAGCAGCAAATCTAGTCACTGCGAGATTTGTTTTTCCAAAGTGACTTTAGAAACACTGAGTAAACATCTGTCAGTTTTCCTGTAGAATATTTCTAACAATCTGGTCCCTCTCATTTTGCTTTAATTGAAGCCATTTGGGGGTTTGGACCCGGACCTGGACCGAGTTTCAGCTCGGCCATCTGAAAATGACCGTATACAGTAGCAGCCTTTCTCAGTCTGAGGATTCAAGCCCCTCTCTTTACGACTCTGCTAGAGTCTCTCTTTTAAGAGGTGAAATGATTTCTATGAATATGATATTCCCGTTGCAATTCTTTAATTTACAAATGACATGGATTTCTGAACAAAGTCAGAATGGAAAAACATAAGTAGTTGCTTCGCTAGTAGTTCCAAGCCTGTGTCTTAGAAGTGCTCTACCCCAAGCTGCTCAGCCCTTTCTCACTCACAGCACTGTATTCCTCTTCCCCATCACGGTATCCAGTGCTCTCTTTCGCGTTCAGTTCCTCAGGGAACCTCACCCCCTTGCGTTTAGCTTTGCAGGTTGCAAATCTCAGGGACTTACGGACTACTTTCCAGTGTTTCAGATCTCATTGCATCTCTCTTCATAAGCAACAGCAGTTGCTTAAAATACTACCTCTGACTGTTCCCTCAGCAGTGCCATCCAAACTATGGCAATACCACTAATAGGGCACGAGAGCCTAGGCACAGCTATGCAGGTAGCTTGGAGGATGGTTTGGATCTTGTAAGTGACATGTATTTCTTCCTTGCATACAAGTTATGACTTATCAACAGTGTGTCTTTTAACATCTATAATTTGTATTTTATAAAATCTATAAATCTCTGCCTCATTTTTATTATGTTTCTATTGCCATTCTAGGAATGATGAAGACTGGAAAGAATGTCCTGATTATATCACTGCAGGAGAAAATAGCTGTTATTTCAACACGTCTTACACCTCTATTTGGATACCATATTGTGTTAAGCTTGCCAGTAAAGATGAAGTATTTGATGAAAAATGTTTCAGTGTTGATGAAATAGGTATGCTTCCATTTTGCATTTTACCGCTATATTTTTATACCACAATTGGTATGATTCTGTAAGCTTTCTTATTATTCATACTGCATTTAAATGTTGCCTCTTGGGAAGGTTAGTTTTAAAAAATACGATTTATAGAAAAGGATTTGGTTTTGTAACATTTGTAATGTGACCCACACCGGAAAGTAGTGCCCAGGGTGAAAGAATGCTAAAAGGATAATAATGCTAAAAGGATATTAGTAAACGTGTGGTTTCTCTTTATGGATACCAGTGGTCTCTCAAATGTATGCAGATGCGTTTGCCCTTGCTGTCACTCCAGGCCCTTTCTAATGGATGCTACATACCCTGTTCTGTATGAGCAAGTAAGGTGTCACAAAATCTTGATTCTGCAAAGTTCTGGAACCAAATAAGCTTTCGTTCCTGAATCAGCACTAGTCTGCAGGATCAGGATGTCTAGCGTTTCCAACCGAGAGCTTATATTTATTGCGATAAGAATTGTGACTGTCCTTTGACTTTCTGAACGTTAGTGTGTGTTCAGATCTGTGATGTACGCACGTGCAATTAAAACTTTATTCCCGCAAGTGACTAGAATACCCACTGTTCCCTTTTCTTCAGCTCATCAAAATTACAATCATTTTTCAGATACCGTACTGTAGCAATGAGCTTCTACGTTATTTCGGAAATAGTTACAAAATATGTAATTTCAATTATTGTTTTTATGCATAATCAGAACTCTAAATTTAAATTTACAAATTTAAATTTTGATGGATAACTGTTTATGTCTCAGTTTTATAAGCTGCTATTGAAAAATATAGTGTAATTAATAGGTAATACATTCTTAGTCTTTATTAGTCATTCGGATAAGATACATGCAGAGCGTGTCTGCCTCCAACAGCAGGATGCCTTCTTCTTATCAAACTTTTAGTGATTTTATCATTAACTCATAGGATTAGATGCTAATCAGCAAATATGTGGTTAATGTGCTTTTTAAGTCCTGAAATCATTTAACAGTGTGTAGCAAGAATGGTCATTTCACATTGAAAACTGGCTGTTTTATTCCAAATACTCTGTTTAAACAGTACTACCTGATCCCCCTGTCCACCTTAACTGGACTCTGCTAAATACTAGTCAGACTGGGATCCATGGGGATATCCAAGTAAGATGGGATCCACCACCAACAGCAGATGTTCAGAAGGGATGGATTACTCTGGAGTATGAATTGCAGTACAAAGAAGTTAATGAGACAAAATGGAAGGAGGTATGAAGCAAATACTTGTTATGTAATAGTCATAGTACAGTGCAGGCTTGTTCTGTCCCTAACACTTTTGTCTGTTATGAAGAGTAAGAGGTTTGTAATTGCTATTAGAGGATACCTTAAGTCATAAACAATATATCTATATACTTCTGACGTTTTCTGGCAAATATCGTAACTTTTCATGTCCAGATAGTAGGCACACAAGTTAATAATAAGAGACCCTGAGATCCTTGTGTTAGATTGGACAGTATAGTGATAGTCAGATATATACAAATTTTTCAAGGATAAAATATTTCTCTGTTGGTTTCCTAAATCTCAGCTATTTGAAACAGTGCATGGTATTTTCAATAGTTGGAATAGGAATTTTATTCTTGGAAAGTGTCACAGTGTCCAGGGCATCTGGAAGTTTTCTTTTGAAGATCGCTAACATCTCATGAAGCTAATTTTCCTGTTATGGGGAAAAAAAAGTGTACCCAGCTTACCAGAATGTATAGGCTAAGCGTCAGTGTTGCAGAATATTTGGATGTGGGGACTTCTTCCTAAACATCAGTTCAACACAGTAAGAACATCATTTCAGAGCAGAACCCTTCTTTTATCTTCTCATTAATAGGAACTGAGTTAACTGACAGAAGGGAAGCAGATAATATTGTTATGAATTTGTCTTAATTTATAAAAGGCAAGTTTAGCAACTGAAACATTTATAGTCAAGCTGATTCGTTGACCTTCATCTGCAGAAGACCTTTGACCCCCCCCCACCTCTGATCCTTTTCAGTGCTAACATTTTCTGTTCATTTGATTTCTTATTAGTAAGTCTACAGTCAAGCAGGACCTGTAGTGTCTATAACTTCTTCCTACCTTTTTCCTTGGCTGAATTTCTATAGTGATTTACGCTATATTCATTTCCTGTATACCTCCTATATTTTAAAGCCTACTGATGGGTTAAATTTAGACAATAAATCAATGCTCCTTAAGAACAACTTGAAAGCCTGCAAGGGTTTTGTATGAAACTTGAAAATGGCAATACAGATGCCTCTTTAAAAATGCCTGATTTTGATTTTTTTTATAAGCTTTTAGCTATCAATCATATAAATAGCCTAAAAAATCTTTTTTCTCGCTCCAGGGCCATCAGTAATTCCACTAGGCCTTGAGAATAGCTCTTCTCGGGAGGGCAAAGACTTGAAGTTCACTCTTTCTTCTTTGAGAAAACAGTTAAGGAATTGCTGAATGCTGCACTTGCCTCAAGAAGATAGTATCACAGTTCATGTTATATTGGGGCTGAATCATAAGATTTTAGCTTACAAGCACGGACATGGCATAAATCCTTGAGAAACTATCAATTAGAACACAAAACTGAAATTTCTGGATAAAATCTTGATCTGAACTAAGACAATAGCAAAACTCCTAATGACAGCAGTGAAGCCATGATTTCACTCTTTGCATTCCTTCCTGCAAATATCTTCTAAAATGAGTGTTGAAGCAGTAAAGAGATAGCATTGATGGATGTACAATGGAAAGTTATATTTTCCATTATTAAATTACTAGTTTTATACACAAAGGATGATCTCTGGCTACTTAAAAGTCACAACGCTTTCTACATATAACTGATACAAAAACGAATTTATAGTACGTATCAAATCAGACTTGTTGGTAATTTTATTTTAGGTGCTTTGGGATTAACCTGTTTGATTTTTTTATGTACCTTGTACATGCTTCCTTCAATTCATTTGATAATTGTTCATTTGATAATTGAAAGTAGATAACTTACGTATTGATAGAAGGATAAAATAATGTTTAATTAATAAAGTACTGCAACAGTAAGTTGTAGTGCCAAAAGAATCAAAATTATTTTCTGAGCAAATTCCTAAACAACAAAATCCCCAGCCTTATGTAGTGGCTGTTCATGAGACAGAGCCAAATTTAATCTGGTTTACACTTGGAAAAGCTTTTTTTACTCTCTCTTTGCTGAATATGTTTTTTAAATTCTGCTCTTATTTTGAAATGTTGCCCTTTTCATTCACCAGACTAAAAGTCTCTCCCCTCTTATGTCAGGACAAGTTTGCTGATCCTGAGTAGCGATAGTTACACTGTCTCTGTGAGGTTGTTATGTTCTTCTAATAAGGTGTGAGAAGTCACACATCGTATGAACAATAGTGAAGAGTGATAATCTAGAAGTGAAGCGGCTAACTATGATGTGCCTAAAAATGTGTACAAAATAGTGAATCTCAAAAGTCTAATTTTCCTCTAGTATTTATCAAATTTTTAGATTGGGTTGATCTTTTGACTTACTTGCAAAAAAGTACAGGCCCAGATCCGCCTGACGTGGGATGACATTGATGATCACGAGTCAGCCCTCAGGAAAGAGGACTGGATCAGGGAGGACTCACTGCTGGCTATCGTATCTTGTTGAATTTTCGCTGGAAAAGGTCAATTTTACATTGCAGTGAAGTATTCTTAGGGCAGCGAAGCGTGTTGTACTGACTCCAGAGCTGAAGTCTATAGCTACATCCGTGCAGCACTGTGACTGAGCTGATGGTGAGGTGGGGGCGGATTGTTTGGGGGGTGCCAAACTCATATCCCTACCCTGCAATAGATTGACAGCCTGCTATCCCCATGGAGTACTGTGCTGCATGGGTGCCCTGCCTTGTGCTACGCCTACCCTGAGCGCTCTGAACCGTGCCTTCGTACAGCGCGTCTCCCAGTGTTCACTGTTCTTCCCGCCAGTTAAAGCCAGCGGCTCGGTTGCTGCGTTGGCTGCTACAGCTGGGCCAGCCTCTGCCTCGGGCGCTGCTGCCCCAGTGGGCACCCTCAGCGCCCTGGGGGCTCTGGCCCGCTGCTGACAAACAGTTGCTCGGTTTTCAGCCGTCTCTTGCAGGGGCCAGACTCGCACAGGCTGGGCAATTGCAAAGCTCAGCGCGACACCAGATTTGTCACACTTTTCCGTAGTCAGAACAGTATGGTAGTCACAGGTGTAACCATGTGCACTAACTAAACCATGCGCAGTAGGGTCCAGCAACCCAGCAGTCTGATTCCAAGCTTCCTTTCCGATACTGTCATCCATTTTTATTGGTTATCTTTTATCACGTGTGTCTCATACAGTTTTTAATTGATTTGATCCATGTGACAGACACTTCTTTAGTAGCACCCTCTATTCAGTTCATACTGTACCTTCCTCAGTCTGTGTATCTTGCATCATCCAGGTGTCTTATGTAAACCTTTGATAGTCCATTGATGAACTAGAGACATCCTGCCTGTTAATCAATTACCTATTTTTTGGCAACTCTAGCAAGTTCAGGTCATTTCTGTTACACAGCTGCAGTAATTATGCTTCACATTTTTCAGGTCTCCATTTTGGCCTGTATACTGCCCTTTCCAAGTGCTTTGGCCACCATTATCTGGAGTGCATACGATTTTGTGTGGCCTAGCATCCCTGCCATAAGAATCTCCTTTAATTGTCTCAGTAAAAGCATCTAGTGTGAAAAACTAGTGTACTATTTCTTTGTGGCTTCATAGCATTAAATAAGTAAAATGGGCTAGTGTATATTGTATGCCCTCCCTGCCACTTTCCAGCTGCATTGGCTTCACATTGTAAGAACTGCGTGATGCAGGGATGCTTCTCCAGTGTCTTGCTCTGAACTGGCAGAGAAAAGGAAAAAGGAATCTGTCGGTGATCACTCTCTTGCAAAATCTGACTGATTAGCCCTCAGAACACTTCAATCTAGAGATGTTAAGGATCACAAGTACTCCACAGAACATCGCTACCAACATAACGGGTTTCAAATTGTAGATTATGCAGGTACAGTAATAGTAGGATTGCATTACTGAAGCTTCTTTTGAATCCCCAATAGCTACTGTTTTCCAGCTGTTTTAACTCCTAGCTCATGATCATTTTTGCCAGTATTATCCTTGATTCTGAAATAAAAGGAGAATGTAACATCTGCCAGATGTATTTATATTTTGTGCACATTTTCCTTATTTTTTATATACTTGTGTTGGTCTATTGGAGTGAGAAAACATTCTGTAGAAGAGGAATATAAGGAGAGATTTCACATATTAAGACCTCCAGTGTGACTTCCCACATAGTTTGGTATGCAGCAATATCTAAGTACGTTGCAGTTAATACTTAAAGGTAAATCTTTAGAACTACAGTCCGGTCCCAGCTGTACCAGTGTCTCTAGGCATTATCCCATTTTATACATAGCTGAAGATTTTGGAAGCTATGCACTCTTCCCCAAAAAAAAGCAGATTTGTGAGACGTAATAAATTTGGCTAGAAGACCTTTAAATCGTTTTCCTTCTTAATATAGATTCCTTAGTGGGCATTGCAGTAGTTTTAAGACTTCCGTGTTATTTTAACAAGGCTTTTGGCATTCTGAAGTCAGTAATATTGTGTTATAACAGTAAAAAACATTTACAACGTGATAAGATCATTGGGAGATATTCACACCACCTACTTGCCTGGGGGCATATACCTGGGGGCAGCTGCCTTTCTTCATTGGCTGGACTTACAGAGAGCTTGGATTCTCCACCTTGGTCTCCAGAATCACAGCAGAGTCTGATGGCTAGTAAGTCCAAAGTAAATGGTGTGAATTTTCTCTGAACAATTCTCATGGTGCCCTTAAAGGTTCCAGGTAGCAAAAATGCCTTCAAATGCTTATTTTTTGAAATCAAGAAGCAGTATAAATTTGCAAGTACAACTCAAACAAATCAATCAATCACGGTCATTCTGTCTTTACAGTTAGAACCCAGACTCTCAACAATGGTTCCACTGTACTCTCTGAAGATGGGAAGAGATTATGAGATAAGAGTCCGATCAAGACAACGTACTTCCGAAAAATTTGGGGAGTTCAGTGAAATCCTTTATGTATCTTTTTCTCAAACGGGCATTGAATTTGTTCATTGTGCTGAAGGTAAATAAGCAAAGTGCAGCAAAGTGTTTTTCTAAGCATTGCTGTGCTTTTTGTCTTTTTTTTTGAATTTCTCCTTTCGTGTTTTATACCTGATATGTTCATGCTTTATACTTGAATAGATTGGTAATTCAGCCTGTTGCACGAAACTCATTTGATGAGATTGCGAGTGTACACATTTCGTATAGAGGTTCAGAAGTAAACTCAGCAAAACTCCCAACTCTTCAGAGAGCAAAAATAAGGATATTTTTAAGAATCAGAAATAATAACTGCTGATGCCCACACCATAGAGCCTAAGATAAAGGCAGTCAGATCTCATACTTCATTGTGTAAACTGATCACTCCAAAAGTGAAGGAGAGAATTGTCACTTCCATACAACTGGTTAAGTCTGTTATCAGAACTGCGGTGCTCTTTTCTGATCTGCCTGGAACTATCAAGGACAGTGTTTTTCTGATTCTTGCTTCTGTGCTTGTACTTGTATTTTTGAATAAGATAGGGGAAGAACAACTGCTGGGCACCACCTTTTCTCTATTAAAAGAATGAGGTAGCGCCTTATCCTAAAGCATTTTCAGGTCTGAGCTACTAAACAAACTCTTCAAAATAATGATTTTCAAAGCAGCAGGATATTCACAGCTCTCACTGACATGACAAGGAGTTACTGCTTCTCCTCTGTCAAAATAGGAACCTGTCTAGCATAGGCCTATCCCAATAAAACTTTAAATACTCGTGTTTCAGAACATGTCCAGTCAAAGTCTAAGTTGTGAACAGAAGGCTAAAACCAGTGCCTGAAAGTGCATTTTTTTTCCAAAAGGCCATATGTTTATATTCATGTATAGAACTATAAGTATTTCTTGGCCACAGAAGTGAGTGAACTTTGTATGGAAAACTTAACGTAGGGAACAAATGAGGAGAATCTAAGGCTACAGCCGGAAGAAATTTCTCTATACTTTGTGTTTTCTACAGTACCAGCTTGAGTGTGATGGAATTGCCAGTATTTAAGAGAGAAAGCATTTCATTTATCAGCATTGTTCTTCCTTCCTACCAAACCACTTTTATCAATCAGCTAAATTCTCTCCTTGCAATGATCTGCAAGATAAGTAACAGGAGGAAAAGAAACCGTATTTTTTGCGGTTGACACTGCTCACAGTATAATTAACGTGCTGCCACTGAAAGAGTAGTAGTATGATTTTTGAGACCACCATGTTTTAGTTTCTGTGAGAGAGGGATGGTTTGCCTATGATTTAGTGGAGTTACACACTGTAAGTAGTGTTCACTCAGTTTTGGCTGCCAGAAGGAGTAACATGGTCTGCAGCCGTATGCTGTCACGACTATTCCTAGCACGTTCCAAGCAGGCAGAACGCACCTCTCGTGACTGTTTTTGCTTCTTATGTTGTCTCTGCTAGGATTTTGTTTATATTAAAAAGCTCAGTCGCTTTTTGTAAGGAGTCTAAGCAGACTCACAAATGCAGTATGGAAACTGTTGAGACTGAAGGGGTATTTTTATTTCTGCTTAATACAAAATTTTCACATCTAAGTAACCAGAAATTCCCTTATCAGTTTTTATGGCTTTGGAATCCTTGGGCAGCAGAAGAGAAGGTTGAGGTTAAAGATGCAACAGAGATGCAGATTCCTGCTAATAAGTTTTTTGTTCTATTGTTTCAGAAATTGAGTTTCCCTGGTTCTTAGTTGTCATCTTTGGAACGTGTGGGCTGGCTGTAACAGTGATCTTAATCCTGTTATCTAAACAACCAAGGTAGGGAGTTTTTATCTGTCAGGTTTTCTTTACTTATAGTTTAAAAAAATAGGGTGCTTTAACTTTTCTGAATTTGGGGGACTAGAGACTATTTTGGGGATTGTTTCCCATGCTCTTAAGCTACATGGATGCTGGCATTTATAAGCACTGGGCCTTGAGCAGTGGGAATCTGACTGACAGCGCCTGTTCCTTTTGGATTGCACAGCCTTTTATAGCACAGTGTTTATTTGGCTAATTTACTTCAGCTTTGAATGGGGTTGGATTTTTAATCCGTTCAAATTTGGTAAAGACTGTTTTACACACTTATTGTTCAGAAATTTCACACAAACATATGTCAATATATTTGTTGTTCTTAGACTATTCAGCTGATCTCTGACCGTTTCTTCACTGAGCCAAAGGAAAGAGCTTGAGTCATAAGGCAGTATTAGGTCTCTGTGGACAGACTGCTGCTCCTGTAAATAACATGACTAAAACAAAACAAAGCTCAGGATTTTTACAAATGACACAACGGTTTCAAAGTGAATTCATCACCCAAAATGTGTACTCGGGGATGGATTTTGGCAGAATTAATTCAGTTTGCGTGTCATGACAGTACTGTTGTAGATTATGGAGAAATAACGTGGTCAAGCCCCCGTGCACGTGCGTGGTCTTGTATATACACTCCGAAAATGAACATTGAGGTGTTTTTCACATACTACCATGACAACAAATCATTGAAGTGAAAAGAGGATGGAGCAATGGGTGCAGTTTGAGCTTACTCTGAAAAAATAATTCAGGCATGCAGCTCTAAGCGTTGGCAATGCTTAACTTTTAGGCAGCTACTCCCTGTAGTAGCATCCCGATCTGGAGCTAGCATCAAGACTCTTGATGCAATGCATGAGGAAATCCTAGATGTGTCAGAATGGGGAGAGAGCAGCTTACAGCTAGGACCTGGAGCTTACTAAAGTCAGCACACTGAGCAAGGGGTAGCTTGGTCTTGGTCACAGAAATCCTGAGGACTGAAGCATGTCTGATCACAGCTCCTTCATATATTAGATGCTGATTGTAATTATTGGAGGAGGCTTTCCTCCACTGAGGACCCTTTATCTGGAAAGTTTTTCTGGACCGGTTAGCCTGCACCCTTTCCTTGTGGTGGTGGGAGTGGGAACTTGTGTGGAGGAGCAGGCTGCGCAGATTTCCCGTAAGGCAAAATATCAAGGTTCAGTTTCCTCCTGTAGCTGCAGGATAACAGATACCACTTCCTATTTCCCTCAATTCTGACCTCACAAGATCCAAACAAGGCTCCCTAGGACAGACGCCCTATCCTTAGTGGTTAGGTCATTCTCTTTAGAGTTGAGAGATGCAGGTTCAAACTATCTGAAGATAAGAAAGAAACTGAGCCTAGTCCTCTCTCCTAAATGATTTCTACAGGCAGAGAGTGGTAGAAATTTTCAGCTGATTTGTTAGATGCAGTTCTCAATCCTGTAGCTGCTCTGAGAGCATGACCAGTGCGCAGCAAGAATAACCCCTCCAGGGATTACGTGGAATATTACTGGATTTCTGGCTTTCAGTCTAGCCTACTGGGCAGCGCGTGCCTGAAAAACAGAACACCTGGGGAATGTGGGCCTTCCGTAGTTAAGCAGAAAGCGCTTAAATCTTTCTCTAGTGCTTCTTAAGACTCCTCAGATCATTCCTGGGCCTCGCCAAGGTCACTATCAATACAGCAAAACTAATATTTGGATTTGGATCTTCTCTTTTCATAGTTTAGTCACCTTCTCAGAGAGGCAAGTGGTGCGGTATAAAGGGAATGCTGGATTTTCCTTTTGGGAAGTACAGTTCATCCATTTGCAAAAGAAGCAAGGATGTAAAATGGAGGAGATGATAGTCATGACCCACTATTATTGGATTATTATTAATAGAAAATCATCTTTCTGTTTGGATTTGTTTTTCCTCAAATAATTTGAAATGTGCTTGCTTTATGAAGGACAAGAGTAATATCTATTTCTGTAGTAATTAATAACGCAGTAGCAAGTGAGTAGCTCGTTCTCTACAACGATAAAACTCAGACTGCTGCTGTTATAAATTTCTTGTTACATTAATAATTGTAAAGACAGAAGGATCACAGAGGTGGCAAAACATTAGTCTAAATGTTTGCAGTTGTGTTTCAGTTGTTTTCTTTTTTTGTTCTAGAGTAATTCACTGCTTTTCACCCAACTCCCCCTTCTCTGTTCCCATACTTGCATTTATTGGCCTTCTGCAAGACTACTTTGTCCCTGAAAAAAAACTGTGGGAAAGTCACTCTGAACACTGAGACTTGTATCAGGTTTCTTTGCAAATTATGTAAAAAGGAAAACTGTTGACAGTGCTGTAGGAATTTACTTTCCTGTTACAGAGCATTAAACTAGCAAAGACTGGAGTCCAGACTGGAGTCCAGCATACACGTGTGGGATTTCAACAAGGCAGACTGCAATAAGCTTGTTTTTTATTTGGAATAAGAGAAAGAAACAATCCTCCTTCTCCTTAGCATTATTTTAAATTCAGTCATCAAACATTTCAATTTTGAAGTAAATAAGTATAAATGCAATGTAAAACTCTTCTATTTCTGAACTCCTCAGAAAGGACCATTGCAAATTAAAAACCATCTTTTTTTTTCCAGGTTAAAAATGCTGATTTTTCCTCCTGTGCCAGTTCCAAAGATTAAAGGGATTGACCCCGATCTCCTAAAGGTAATATTATGCTCTAAAATCTTCAGAGTGGGAATGATTGCAGTAGTACCAGGTGACAATTGTGCTCCCAGGCAGAACAATTTTGTAGGAAGAAATCATGAAATGAGGGGAGTTGCCATAAAATTGGTTTTCATAAAGTACAGAAGAACACATCTTGCAGTTATTACATCAGCTACAGTTATCTTTCCTGAAGTTAACATTTTAAAAAGCACAAACATTTTTACTCGTTCCTTTATGACATTCATTTTTTCTGGCTTTATAGAAAGGAAAGCTAGATGAAGTGAACTCCATCTTAGCCAGCCATGACAGCTACAAGACACAGCTATACAATGATGACTTGTGGGTTGAGTTTATTGAGTTGGACATAGAGGATCCTGATGAAAAGAACAGAGGTTCAGATACTGACAGGCTCCTAACTGATGAGCATCTGAAATCACACAGTTGCCTGGGGGTGAAGGATGATGATTCTGGACGGGCCAGTTGTTGTGAACCAGATATCCCAGAGACAGACTTCAGTGCTAGTGACACATGTGATGCCATCTCTGATATTGATCAGTTCAAAAAGATGACTGAAAAAGAAGAGAATCTCTTGTGCCTTGACAGGAAAGATAATGAGTCACTTCCTAGTCTCATCCTAGACACAGACACCCAAGAGCCTCCTACTAAAAGTACTAAAATTCGGTGTGAAAACAACCAGTCGTGGCCACCTCTTGCTGACAGCCTTGAATCAGCTAGTCCGTTGGTCCCTCCCCAGCTAAGTAACCAGAATTCAATGACAAATACTGACTTTTATGCGCAAGTGAGTGATATTACTCCAGCAGGCAATGTTGTACTGTCACCCGGGCAGAAATCCAAGCTGGGGAGAACAGAGTGTGAAGGCTGCGCAGAACAAAACTTTACCATGGACAGTGCCTACTTCTGTGAGGCAGATGTGAAAAAATGTATTGCTGTGACTTCCCAGGAAGAGGATGAGCCACATGTTCAGGAGCAAAGCTGTAATGAGGACGCTTACTTCACCACAGAGAGCCTTACCACTACTGGTGTCAATCTTGGAGGTGCGGCAGCAGAAACTCCAAGTTCGGAGATGCCTGTCCCAGACTATACTTCTATTCACATAGTTCACTCTCCACAAGGCCTTGTGCTGAATGCAACTGCGCTGCCTGTGCCAGACAAAGAATTTAACATATCTTGTGGCTATGTGAGCACAGACCAACTGAACAAAATCATGCCGTAGCTCTTCTTTGACTAGGTGTATGCAGTATTTCATGGCAGAGAGTCAGCTTGGGCTTGTATGCTGAAACCAAAATGAAGTTTAAAAGTTTCTTGTGGTTGTTATAATTTTATCTGAAATGTTGAAACATAAAATGTTCATCAAAATATTCCTATTGTGTTCTGTAAATATTATCTATGAATTTGTCTTGAGACTGTTTTACTAGCAGTGACTGTCTTTTTATTGTGGGTGTTGATTTTTGTGATACTAAGCATTGAAATTACTATGTTTAATGTACAGTAAATCATGCTTTTTGATAAAGCTAAAAATGAGGTGGTTTAAAGTCTAAGAATTTAATAAAAATCATGCTGTTGGCAGAGATCTTTATATCAGTAATTGGGAACTGAACATATAGGTGAAAAAACGAAAGTAGTTTGAATAAAGAACACATTTATTTTGATTTATATAAATTAATAAAATATATTTTAATATTTTAGTCATAAAAGCATAAATGTTTTGTATTACACTACACACTGTAGTTTAATTATGATGACCCATCTAAGCAATGTAATTGCTGCAAGCTTAGAAAAGTATTTTCTGTTTTATAAAAGCTTTGTTTGCAGCAAAAAGAAAAAGAAAACATAATTTTTTTACAGAGCCATTTTATACCTCCAAAGAAACCTATAGAGAAATTTTGAAATATTGTAGGAACTTACAGTAACTGATCCTATTACTTTCTTATGGTAACTAATATAAAAATATACATTGAATTCAAAGTTTTGTAGAAAACTTTAAAAGATACAGAATATTTGGGCAAATGATATTTTCTGCTTCATCAGATCCTGGTTAATACTAATAATATACTTTTTTATAAGCGAGTTTTTGTTGACCACAATATCTAACAGTGTAGAACTACGCTTTCATTGAACAATTTTGAAACACACATGAATAAGCTCGAGTGACTTAGCAGCATAATCTTTTCACATTTGACCAAATTCTGAAGCCCTCTTTCAGCCAAAGCTATCACAACAGTCATGAGTTAGTGCCACATTAAGTATTGATTAAACAGATAAAATAAGGACTTCAGGATTTGGCCAGCAGTT
Organism: Struthio camelus; assembly: GCF_040807025.1. NCBI lineage: Eukaryota > Metazoa > Chordata > Aves > Struthioniformes > Struthionidae > Struthio > Struthio camelus. Next base: position 53,021,134 of record NC_090981.1, on the reverse strand, counting down.
CAGTTTTGAAGCTATACTGGGATTAAAAGCCTTCAATGGAACAAGGGAGTTGAAGATGGTATTATTCAAAAGTGTTTATCTTTATTGCCGCCCAACAGCATCTCCTCTGACTGCATTAGGCAGGCTTTCAGAAGGAAAGGAGAGAAAACCAACACTCAGTGGGAAAGCTTTCTGTTCTTAAGTATACTAAGAACTTTACAGAGCTTTGCAATGAACTGTTACTGCTTCAGAAGTTCCCATAGCAGGCCGTAGGTCCATCATAGCAGAAGTACTACTTAGAAATGAACATAGGGATGTTCATTGCCTTTCTCTGACCTGCATAGAAGTTTATGAAGTGCAGCAAATGCAGATCTTGCTCGTGATGTCTCCCAGTGAATTCACTGATGCTCTCTTTGTGACCAAGGGCTACAGGACCGGGCCCAACTATTAGGTGGGATTTTTAAGTTTAGCACGTACTTTATGGTAAATGTGCATTAGATTTTCTGCTAATTTGCTGCTATATTTTTCTAACAGCTACATTATTTAGTTTCATATAAAATTTCATAATGATAGACACTAATACAATTAACGCTTATGTGTGTGTTTGGAAGAAGTTTCTTTCTCTGTTTCTATTGCCAAAAATAGATAAATACCTCAATCAAACTCAGAATGTCATTTTGGTACTTAACTGGTCACACAAGCCATTATACACCGCTCAGATTTGTGTCTTTCGGTTTCTATTTAACTTTCCTTATGTCAGTGTTTTGTTTGTTTTTCTCAAAGTTTAATAAATGTATTGTCTTTGATCTCTCCCGGCACAACGTGTTTTATTGTAGATAATTCAATTTGTATGGAGTGTAGAGACTTTATGAGGAGAAATCAAGTATTTCTCATTGAATAAAGTGGATTGCAGCTTGCTTTCTATAGAAGCAAGGCCAACTGGGATCCATATTTGCACTGATTGATATGTATATAGCTAAAAATAGAAGCACAGACCTAAATTTACGGACAGAGATAGGACATGCTGATGGTAAGAGATGGCAAAGAATGAACACAGTGACTCACTACTGCCACAGCAGAAATTCCTGCTCCCCTTCCTTACCTGTGCCAGTTCTTGTGCTCTCCAGATTTCTCCATGAGCTGATCCAACTCTCTAAAGCCTGAGATAATTATGGGAGTAAAATATCAGAAGTCATTTTCTGTTGATTAATGAATTCAAGCGATTTGGCAAAGTCCCTGATGAGCAGCAGGGAAGAGAGGCAGGACGCCACGGACAAGAGAAAGGGAAGGGAGGAGCTAGAGAGTCTTCCCAGGAATATCTTTTTAGCCAAAACAGCTCTCACGCAGCCCAGTCGTGCCAGCGCAAGAGGCAGGAGGAATATACAACTTAAGGTAGGTGTGTGTTTGCAGGAAGGAAGTGTAATGACCTCTTTTGGTGGCAGCTATCACCTAGGCCAGCTTAAAAGGACAGTAGAAAGCCAGCCTGGGCCCCGCCAGGGCAACAGCTCAAATAGTCACATGCCCAGTGACTGCAGTCTGTGCGCGCTGTTCACATGTGGGTGCTTAGAAGAGATATCGGAATGTCAGACTTGCAGTTATCTCTGACCATTTTTTATACTGGCAATTCACTATTTTTCTTCTGAACACAGCTACCTATTATTTCAGCATGTTTGTCAGATACAGAAAAGCTTACATTACCCTGTTGCAAAGCAACATGCTTATTTACTTTCACCTTTTCTTTGAGGTGGGGAAAAATGTATCTGTTGTCTGTAGAAAGAGCCTTTGGATCAGTTTTTTGTCTCCTCCCTTACTCATTCAGAGAAATTATGCTATATATTGTCCTAATATTAGACATATGCTTCAAAGAAAAAGTGACAGAATTCATTCTTTCATAAATACTTCATAACAGGGCAAAATGCCAGCTAAATTTTTATTTTCTAAGCTCAATCAATAGCTAAACTATTGAAGGAGAAAAGGCATAAACATTGCAGAGGGACACTATAAGCAAGGAGTATTTTGGTGGAAAACACAATAATGTACAATGGCTCAATGTGCATTTCCAAGATACAGGAGGAGAGATCAGCAGGTTATGAGAGCAGGTCAGTCTTTGCGAATGAAAATTGACATTGTCAAAGGCATGCTCTGTTTTTCAAAATAGTAAGAGTATGAAAAAGAATTTGAAGTGTTCTATAGACTTGCACTGTTTTTAGAAATGTTTTAAGTTTAGGATGGCAATGCAAGTTGGGAGCACTCTACTGTCATTCATAGCTTAGTATACACAAATTTCTATGTATCAGCAAGGTCTTAAGAAATGGAAATGATGCTCTGGTTCAACTCTGCAAAACTCTGGTTCGAAGCTATATGAAGTGTAGCCACAGGTGACCTTTTTTGTCTGCACTGAGATATGATATCTCAGGGGCTATTACCACACACCCCTGCAAAAAAAGAGAGTGCCTGACCCAGGATGACAGATTGACTTATTTGCTAAGAAAAGAGAGAAAACAAGTGTAAAACGTTTATTTTATTAAAGAAGCAATGCAAACTTTGTTTGGGGGAATGAGGAAACATAGAAGTAAATACTACAGAAGATTACTTTTTCATTAGATATTTCTCAGTTCTAGTTCAGAAGAATATCCTAGCTAACCAAGAGAATGAAATTGGAAAGAACTTAACCAGCTTTTATAGCTGAGTGATTCTGAGGAGATACCACTAGATGTACTTCTTTGTTGGAACTCCCTCTGTTTAAATCTGATTTTATTGCACAAATTTTGCTTTCTGACTGATCTTTACTAATTACACACACAGCCAATGCTTTAACTGCCATAGAAACCACACCCTTAAGCCAAACAAAAGCATGATGTAGCCCAAGTGCATTTCCATGATTTGTACATTACTTAAGCACTGTGGCATTTCCTCACCTTCACTAATCAGTGCTATTAGAGGAGCAGGCAACATTCAAAAACAGATGGAAGAAGATGAAAACAGCGACAGTGGTGTTAGAGAATCAGGGGAAGTGGAGTGCCTGCCAGAAGGAGTCAGCAATGCACAGGGTAATTAGTTGTAGGTGGAGCTGTGGGAGTGGTGTATGGATGACAACTGTAGCCAGTAGTTATAACGAAAAGCAGATGCAGCTATTTAAATCAATGCATCTTGTAAATTGGCATAAATGTTTTACAGGTTCAATTTTTTTCCTACAGGCTTATTCCTTTTGTATAATGTGAGCTTCTCTCTCCTAAAACATGAAATTTAGCAGATTAATGATACATTGGCTTCCTGAAATTAGTCAGGGAAGGCATAGGATCCTTCTGTGTCATGTTGCAAATTGTGAGAGTACATGGCTGAAGTCCTCTCTTGCAGCCTGGAAGGAAGGAGAGGCTGCAGAAGCCTTGTCCTCAAGGAGTGGGAGTAAAAGCACAGTTGAAGAGCTGTCAGCTTTCAGTCGCCTCCAATCACAGATGCTAAGGAGGCAGAAATAACTCATGCTTCCGCTACTGTCCTTAGTCTGCTTTTAAGCTCATGTGACAGGAAATAAAATTTGTTTCCTAAGAGAGTCTTATGTATGCCAGGAAACTGATTCTGCATTTGTTTTTAATAGTAAAATTAATAGAACATTAATTTTACTTCTTTTTCCATTTGTTTTTCAAATGAAATGTTACAACATTAAACCAGAAAGACATAGAGCCATACAGTTTTTGTGTAACTTTCACATGCTAAGAAAGAAACTAAATTTTCTAATCTATTATACAGCAGCTATCCGCACAGCTATAATCTCGAGTTGCAAACTAAGGAAATCGCAACCTTGCTATATAGAAGTTGGAAAACTTCTTCAGGAACTCGTTCAGTGAGCCAACTAAATGTACTTTCCTTGGAAGAGTAAGGCACAAGCTTGGAAAGCTGCCAAAGGCAACATGATTCCTAGCAAAACCATGCTACCAAATCAGTGGGTCCAATGCTGCTTCAGTGAAAGTCTGGGCTCCATGACTTTGTTACCTAGAGATGTTAAGATCTTTAGGAGCATCTTGTTCTCTGTCTGTGGCCTAGCTGTGTGGGATTCTTTAAACTCACTACGTTATGTGCTGGAATTGTTTCTTTAAGTCATGGCATATTTTTTAGGAAGGAATCCGAACAATTTGCTAGTGCCTTGAAATGCCATGCAATCTTTTAAGTGAAATTCCCTGAGCCAAACTGCTGATAGAAGAACCTGCAAATCTGGACAAAGATCTGTGTTATCTACGGTTAGGTTTGCAATCCCTCAGTATTTACAAATGTAAAATTTTGCCCATTTGCAGTTTATACATTTTGGAATAAGTAGTCAGACTACAACAACAGACTGGCCAAAAAATGACCTATTTTATGAAAAGCTCTATGGATAAAAAGTCTGTTGCTTCTATAGTGCAAATAATTGTAAAGTGGTGTCGTCTTCTTCCTGGAACGTGATTACTGTTAATCAGCCAATTTCAAGCAATCACCAATTAATCAGTGATAACAAACCTCTGAATTTACTTCATTGGGTTATGTATTAAATTACTATTTAGATGCAAAAATGCATGTTTTTAGCTTGGCACTGACGGCTGAGCGTTATCTCAAACAGAAGTACAAGAAAATACAAGCATATGCGTCTTCATAAGTTGCCTTCCTACTTCCATAGTGTAGTAAAAGATGTTTTTGACACAAGCCTTCCTTCCTCACAAGACTATCCCATTGCCTAACTTCTGTAGAGCAAGTGCTAATAGGCGATGGTTGGGGCTGGGGCAAGGGGGAGAAACAAAGAAAATAAACCAGGACAAAGAAAAAAACATGCTGTCCAAATGGGTTGCTTTGGATGGGATCAATTAGACAAGACAAGACTCTTGCATAAGCGTGGTCCCTATCAAAGCAGTTTGTTGCTATGGTGTTTTAGACGTATTTACGAAAATGTGCTCCTGATAATACACACACATATGTTTTGCTGTGTGGTTCAAACACTCACTAGCACCGTGGTTTTGGAGGGTTTTTTTTTTTTTTAAGAACTATAAGAAAACTCAGTCAAGAGAACTTTAGCATTATTTTAAGATTATAACAGAAATAAATTATAAAAATAGTGTCATTACTGTAAATCTGATTAAATTAAAAATGATTACAGTTTGACTCACCAGTATGCCAACAGATCAATATTATGTAAATGGAAAAGCAAGGGCATGCACGCTTGGTTACTTAGGAAATCAGTGGAAGCAATGCAATTACTTCTGTTGACTTTTATTGTGTTGATGTTGTCCTTCTTTCTCTACTGCTCTTCATCCCTGATGTTCTTCAGTCTTCTTTGTTATATCCTATTTAAACTGGATATAATATCTATCTGGTAAAGCTTCTTAGCAAAGATCGCCTTTCAATATTCTTGCACAGTGCTTTGCAGGGCAGAGCATCATGGTTGACACGGTTGGGATGCTGACAGCTGCAGTACAAATAGTTAATGGTAATTCATAAAGTGAAAATCTTTCAAGGAGGAAAAACAGTTATTTAGTGCCTTGAGTTTTATGGATGCATATCTTCAAAATCAATAATATATTTTTGCACAATCAGGTTCTCCCAAAATCTGACACAAAGTAACTTATATTGATACACTTCAATGAAAAATACTTGACTGCTGAAGACATTTAAGTTATACTCAAGGCATAAAGATATCTGAATCTGTCTGTGTGTAGATAGACACTTTCTTCCTTGCAGCATAGATTAAAATTTTGTAATGTTGTACTATAATGATTTAATCCAGGTATGTTCTTTCTCTTTGGGTATCAGTATATGTGTATGTATACACACAAGAGAATATAATCTAAATTGAGTCAACATAACTGAGCATCTGTGACAGACAAAAACCAAATAAGCTGTGCTACAAATCAATGTTTTCATTCCTGCTTGGGTGATAGCTGAGACTTTTAAAATGAAAAATAATGATCTGACCAGCTAAATGATCGTAAAGGTCTCTTAGGCTCCAGTGAAACACGAGGGGCTTTTTTTCCCCTTGGAAACAGCACGTACCTTTCTGCCTATGCAGCAAGGTGCTGGAACATGCTGTCTACCTTCAACACAACATGGCCAAATATTTTAATAAAAGTTACAGACAAACACAGGCTATTACAGACAAAGTCTTGTAGATGATATGATACAGTGAGTTATTTTTCATCCAATTCGTCCAATCACTTACAAAGTTATTTCAGAAGGCAGACCAAAGCCATTTTAAGTCAAGCATGTGGTACAGCTAACACAAAAAGACTATGTGATTTTACATCTGACCCTGATAACTCCTTCTGGAGACTACAAAATCAAGTTTATCACAGAGGCACAGAACGATATACATTGCAGTAGGTTTCATTTCCATTTTACTTAGTGTTTACCTTCCTTTTTTGTTTTTTTTTAGTTCATCCTGCACCACGTACCACTCCTGTTGGGTTTACAAGAATACGGAATTTATATAAGCAGTATCAGAAATTTACTGCCCACCACTGTCTTGTTAAAAATAATGAGACTTGCATTTTGATAGATACTGTAAATGCTAAAAACCACTAAAGCTAAACCATTATTTCTTCAATTACTATAGCTATAAAGGAAGGATTAGATCATCTATTGCCTGGCAAAAAGAAACAAATATGGAGGGGAAAAAACGCTGCACAGAAAAAAAAAAAGCCTTATTGTTCTGTTTCTGAACAAAACAACAACTCAAGCACATGCTGAAACTAAGTGACCTTTTCTGTTGTTCGATGGCTCCAGCTACAAGGATAAGGTGCCTACATATATGTATATTTATGCACTTAAAAATCTATATGTAAATACAATCTAGTATATTAAAATACTTGATAAACATGTATTTGTATATATTGATATGTTTTTCTCCTTTGGACAAACATAGAACATAACAGAAGCAAATGCCTCTGTACCAAAATCCACGCTCAACACCTTTTATTTCCTAAACTAGAAAAATAAACCCCCTTATCAATAGGGCTATAACATAGCAAAAGCAATGCTGATGCCCAGGATGCACAGTAGTATAATTTCTTCCTCTGTTTTATTAAACTACTCTGTGGTCTGACACAGTAGCATGTTAACTACTGTGATGAGTCTGACACTAACTGTCTAGAGCAGGTTGAAACCTATGCACACCCTCCTCTGTGCTCTTTAGAGTAATAGGAAAAGAATCATTTTGTAAATTGAGTTGAATTTTGCAGACCTTAATTCTAGTAAATGTTATCACCGTCGGTATTTTAACTGCAGTTGCTACATTCCTCTGATATGGCTGGACTTATAAGGAGGAATGTGAAAATGCAATAATGGCATAAAGTTCAATCCAAAAACTACTCAAGTCTCAGCCTAACAATGACATTTTAAATGTATACAGATGATGCGGTTTGTGAGAACAGGAAACTTGGTTGGGACTACCATCGCATAGTTCTCTGATATAGAGAAATTTCTTTTACAAGGATGCTCATTATTGCAATAAAATGCATTTGTGTTTCCCACTGTTAGAAGCCCTCTATAGGTTGCACTGTATTAATATAGCATCACTCAGCTACCAACTGCTTTCTGCCACAGAATGCCACCCTACCTGTCTAATACACTGTGGATATAATATATTTTCCAGTGACCACCAGACTCCTTGAGTGTTTTGCCAGAGAAGTTACTTCCCTATAAAAAGGCAAAAAATTAGAGTAAACTCTAAATGAACTACAGCAAAACTCTCATATTTTGGATGTTGGCACTACCAGACTACTTACTAGTTTAGGAACAATACTTTAGAAGCTAAAACAAAAGAATATTTGCTGAATGCTAAACCTATTATAAGTTTAAAGCTCTGTCCCCCCAAGTCTCGTCTTTCAGTATTCTATGTATTTCTGGGTCAAAGTCTGTCCTCTGTTTTTGCCTCAAAGATTTTTTCTTTTTTTTCCAAGTCTGTTCATAGTAATCACCTTCCCAGTGCTTATGATGTATTTATAGATGCGCCACTAAGCGTAACATTATTTCAAATGTAACATATGGCCACAGAGTCATAACATCTTTGCCTAATCATGAGCTGGATCTCAGTCTTCAGCATCCATCTTCCTATGAATACAATCTATAAAATAAAACCACCACTAAATAATCACAAAAGCCGGACTGTGCAACACACTACGGTTTACTGTGTTTTAAACTCCTCATCACTTAGGTCTTTTTTTTTTAAATCTTATATAGCAATCAGGAGTGATTGTGCACCTTTTTCCAGACCTGAGAAGAACACTTATTGCTGTGATGTTTTGCTTTGACTACAGCACTTATCTAGTCTTCTCCACAAATAATTCTATTAGAGTTGCAATTTTTTATTTAAGTACTTAACCTCTAGAGCAAGGTTTTGGGGTGGTGCAGTTTTCAAGGACAGCTAAAAGGCTGTAAGATGTTTTGTAAAAATTGGCCAGTGAAGCAGGATAGGCGTGCTAGAAATCTCAAAGAGCATGCACTGAGTTCACTGGGGGATGACAGGAAAATGCCTTTCCTTCTTAGCATCAGGCACTGCAACACACTTGGGCTCCCAAGTCTAGTGCTACAGTTATGATATCATGTCTTTTCCCACATGTTTCTCAGCTGCAGATCCTCTCTGCACAAAAACGATTTTAATTACTTTGGCTGTATCTACATCTCAGCGGACAATAATCCTCTCACATACAGCTGCCTGCAAACAGCATTTCTGACTGTGCCTGGCAGGTTGTTCCTTCTCTGGATGTGTTCAGACAAGGTCCTGCACGCTCACTGATTAGTATCAATGCGCACTGAAGCTATGTCATCTTTCCTCTCTATGACAAACAAAAATGTACCAGCTAGGAACACTATGGCATATTTTAGCATTTCTGAGACCAAGGACACCTTTTCTAGCATGCAGATGTGGCTCTAGGATATAATATTACAGCCTCTTTCTGAAAAATCTACTTTCCTGAGGTAATTAACGATGTGTTTTCTATCCAAGTCTGAACATAAAGCAGTTTCTTTTCAGATTATGTCATAAAAACAATCTTCTCCTTGGAGATACTGCAAACTCAACTTGACAAGGCCATGAGCAACCCAATCTAGCTTTGAAGCTGGCCCTGCTTGGAGAAGGAGTTTGAACTGGGTAAGCTCCAGAAGTCCCTTCCATCCTAAATTATTCTGTGATTCTCATAAGTATGACAACTATTCACTCACCCAGTGATACTAACCTTGAAACCTAATGATGATGATTTAAATGATAAAATATTGAATGTTTTTCTGTAAGCCTCTCAGCAGAACCATCTAGCTGATGAGTTGTTTTCTGCAGTTACATTTAACTGCTATAAACCCACCCGCGGAGGAGCCCGCACTGCCCTGAGACAGTTTGTTTCCATGATAAGGCGGGATATTAAGCAGCAGGTATAGATGCTCCTGGCAGGATTGTCGTATGCCAGGTCTTGGCCATGGGCTCAATGCTAACGGGGAAAAGAAGTAGTACTATATGTAGTAAAATGGCAAGAAGCTGGGGGAGGGGAGGTTATTTTGTTTTCATGTGTAACCTTAGGGCTTTTCACAGGGATGTCATTCAGTGATGCAACAGGTCCCTTCCAGTCCTACGTGTCTACTTTCAGCAAAGTCTGGCAAGATGTCAGGACAGAGTAATCTCAACTGGATTTGCTATCAAATTTCAGGAGCAGAAAAATTAACGGAGAAACTTGCTCCTTTTCATATTTAAGCAGTACCATCAATTTCCCAGTCTACCCAAAGCAGCTGCAGACTCTTCAGTCACTAGCGCGGTGGCATCATCTGAGCACTTTGCCCCAAAATAGCAACCTTCCTACAGAGGAGACAAAGTCTTGATTGTAATAAGAAATCCTCGCTGACCAGTCTCAGGCCTTGTGGCATGCTCTCACGCTAGCGGGCATATCTTGGAAACTTTTCTCAAAAGCTCTTTGTGATAATTTCCCTCAGAAAAGGAGCGACAGGCAGGGAGAGTATCACTGCTTGGTAACCATAGCTACAAGCACAGTATAAATGCTGAGATACTAAAGATAAAGGGAATCAGTTGGTCTCTGTCACTCACAGAAGTGCTCCCATTCAAAGCCTATCGCTGCTCTTCAGAGGAGCATTCACACGCGGAATCCCCCCTCAGCTCACGTTAATGTCGATGTGGGGAGCCATTTGATAAAATAATTCACCGACTGCACAGGGGAGTGAAATCAGGATCTGAAAGGATGCTCCTCTGAGCTTGGTTGCTTGGTTGGTTGGTTTGGGGGGGGGGGGGTGTGCGAGGGAACGGTTGAAGCGCTTGGGTTATGTCAGTACAGCATGGGGACGCACGGCACAGGACACTCGTGTCCCCAGTTCCCCCAAAGAGACTGCTACCCCACGGCCACCGCCGTGAGGGGCCGGCGATAGCTGCAGGCGACCGCCAGTCCCCCCCACGTCGCGGCAGCGCCCCCTGGCCCCAGGGCGGGGCAACGGCCGCGCCCGCCGCGCCTCGCGCGCCGTCTCCAACGGCTGGCCACGCCTGCCGGTCCGCTCCAACGGCGGATCGGGGCGGGGGGGGCGGGGGGAGACACCCCCGCAGCGTCGCTAGTGGAGCTGGTTTCCCGCCTTTCAGGGCCGCGTGGCGGTCGTCCGCGGCTCGCTGCGGCCGACGGAGCGGCCAGGCCAGGCCAGGCGTCGTGTCGTCGCAGGGGCAGGGAGCGCCTTCGTCCGCCATCTTCTCTCGGGTATGACCGTGCACCGCTGAGCAAAAGGTTGTGCCACGGGTACCCGGCGTACCTGGCTGGCTGTGAGAGGATCTTGCTTGGCAGCAGGGCACCTCTTTGTGTAGCGTCGCTGCAGAGATGAGGGAGGGGAATAAGGGCGCCGTGAGCCGGTGGGTATCGGTTGGGTTTGCAGCGGCGCGACTGGTGCGCCTGTGCTGTTGCGATCGTCGTGAGCCCTCTGTAAGAGGGGATGAGGCGGTAGGATTCACCCCACATCTGGGGGCAAGTTAGGTGCTAATCGTTTTGATCTGCAAACTGTCTTTTTCAATATCCTCAGGATCTTCAAAGACTGATTAAAGTGAGGTTAGACTCAATGCAAGTATTAGTTGCCTATCTTTTAAGAAGGGTGAAGGGCAGAAAAAGGTTATTAAAGTTCTGCTTATAGTATAGTTAATATTCAATTGGGATGTGCAGTTAGTAGTCTAGAGAAGAAATTCTCGTGTTATTTTGGTTATAAATACGGGTTTCACTGTTATATGAAACAAAAATGAAACCTTAACTTCCAGAATCGGATCATGAGCTACAATACCAAAAAAAAAGAATACTGCAAGAGAATCATTGCAGGGGGTTATGAAAGAATAAAGAAAGATGTCAGTTTTATCACAGTCGAAAATATGTGTTAGAGCTTTCAATTTTTTCTTTTAGTTAAATAAATATTGTTCAAAATAGGAGTGTGGGGCTTAAAAAAAAAGTCTTTGGAAGATCTAGCATATATAATCTAATGCACAGAAATAAAAACGATGAGTTTTCCTGCTGGAAAAATATATTAGTAATACAGCGTATTATTTGAATTTACTGTTTTAGTTCAGCAGGAGTTTTATTCTCTGTGGCACTACTGGCTAATGCTGCCCAGTGCTGAGCACGTCCTGTCCTGTGAAAGAACAAATGATGCCCAGAAGTGGGCAGATACACAAACAAAGCAGTGTACAACACAGCAGCTCCTCAAAACTTCCCTCCTCAGTCAAAATTTAGAGGATGAAATACAAAAAATGTTAACAACAGAGAATGGAAAAGATACTGTGCATGATAAGGACTGGAGAGATCAGGGCTTGGCGGTGATGCTGTACATTTAGATTGTTAACCAATAGCATATTACGATACGTAATTGTTTTACAAAATTGATGTGCTGAATATATGTTTCAAAATCCATTATAACAATTATTGCATTGTAATAGCAGTTACAGGTTACTAAAATTACTGCTTTAACTTACAGACAAGAAAACAACTAACTTGAAGAGAAAACTATTAATTCTTAGTGTTACATATATTCTTTAAAATTGTTGGCCAAGCAAATAAAAGTGAATTAGCTATTTCATTAGTCCCTCTGATGAAACGGTGGATACAAGAGACAATAGTGCATTAAGTGCAGAGAACTATCTTTATCTCCTGCTTTACTAGCAAAGTTACATATATATAAACACTTGTACGTACTGAATGGCTAAGATTGTAACTTCAGAGTGAACATGTAAGGGACTTAAAGCCTGAGTAGCAGTTAAGTATCACAGCACGTACAGGTTAAAGGTGTACATTAATGTCATAATGGTAAATGGTAAAATGTTATTTACCTCAGTAACATTTTTCAAGTTATCAAATTTAACCAAAACTGATCTATTGCTTCTAGTATGTACACAGAGGAGAATGAATAATGAAACACAAAAATTACTGTGGCCTTGGGTGACTCACTGGATCACTTCCCTGATTCAATTTCTTAGTGTTTAGAATGAGGATGGGAAGACCAATATGTCTTGGCAGTATATAAAGAAGAGTCAGTCATATAATGTTTTAAAAGCATCTTACATGTAGAGCACTATTTGTTAGGTGAAATTGTGGTGTAGTGTCTAAGGAAGTAGATTCAGGTTTATTTTTGAACAGCAAAAAAAATTTCAAATTCAGTGATACGATCTAGCACTTTGATAGGTTTAGCTTGGGCTTTCTGACATTTCTTAGAAATGTCAGATCTTAGGTTGGTTGAAATTTAGTTTAATATGCAAAAATAGTTTAACTTTAAAAAAGGTGTTCTATGTTCTGCTTATATTTGCATTTATGGAATTCTTTCGCAATAGTGTGAATGAGGAGGAAAAAAAATCTTGATTTTTTTTTTTTATATATATATATATACGATGAAATGTTCCAGAAATAAGTGAATCACAGCCTTGAAGAAACTATGAAGAATATCAGTTTGGTGAATCTTGGTAAACTTTTAGATGACTTCTCAGTGATAGAAAAGGTAAGTAAAGAAGGTACAAAAAACATTGAAATTGCTACCTGTGAATACTTTGGCATATTTTAATATGCTTTTCAGGTGAAAGTTTCTTCTAAGTGGTATCTGTTCGTATTGTGCTATGTAATACCAACTTTGTTTGGAAAGTAAGTGTCTGCACTGTCTGTTAGCGCTCAGAATGATTTAAGATGAGCGATTATCCAAATGTCCTTCCTTTGCATTGCTCATCTGTGAAATAGCAAGTGAAAATTGTTTGTGCTGTTGTGCATTTAATATTTGTGTAAAGGACGATCTTGGATCATTTTTCATAGGTGAATGACGAGATCCCAGGTAACTACCATTTTACATGTGATCCATTAAAATGCCTTCTGTCTGCAGGAAAGATATATATTTCTTTTGTTATTCCTAATGAATACTTATTTTGCATTTGCCTGATCAGTATGTGATAAGCTTCAGACTTTTGTGTCCGTAAATAGACAAAGGTGTTCTATCTTTAGGGACTTACAAACAAAATTTCTGATAGTGAATCAGAATCTCTGTGCATAGAGATCGAGTGGGCTAAAAGAAGCTAGGAGTAGCTCTGAGTCCGGAAAGGTTGGGGCTGACATGTCAGAACTTTTGGATGTAAAATCAGATTTATAAAGACATCTAGGTTGCATAAGCATGCAAACAGACACTTTTTTTAATTTAAAACCTTCAGATTCCCAGATGAAAATTTATCTTAAAATGTCTGCTGTTGAAATCTGTGGAGTCTGCTCAGAGAAGTGTTCTGTGGTAGAATTTTAGTTTCTCCGGAAATGTGTGCAAGTCTCTGCATCAGAAGGTTCTATTGGAGACAACAGTATTGCGTAGCCTTGTTTTATTGTCCCTGCAGAAATTATTCCGTATTCTAAGAAGAAAAATCATCACCATAGCAGGAGCATCTGTTCTTATATTCTTTATTTTAAGAATATGTCAGTTCTTTGAAGGTGGATCCACTGAGAGAATCAGTACCAAATTTCTTGTTTGATAGACCCATTTGTGCTAGCTCTCTGATCCTGATCAGTAAATCCTTACCAAAGATAATACAGAAAGGACACCTGAAATCACCGTGTTGTGATTTTCATGGAAAAAGTTATTACACCAGTCACTATTCACACACACTCGTCGGTGCTTGACGAGGGTATTTACAACTTCTTATGCAAGCAACCAGAAGAACCTTGAAGATTAGTCTAGACTATGGACTTAAGAATTCAGAGGAAGCAACTAAATTAAGGTGGGATTAAGCAGTCTTGCTGATATGTGTTCTACTCTGTGCCCTTCTGTAACATTTATTTAGTATGTTTAATTTTGCAAGAGGAAGCGCAAGATTATGCTTGTCAAAGATTCCTGGTCTTTGTAAGTAATATTGTAAGTAGACGTTGTATGTTCTGGATAGTAAATGTTTAATTATGTACAGCACAGGCTTTCAAGTCTAACTTTGTTCTTCTCTATAATGGAATTCCCAGAGTGTCAAGTAAAATAGGCTTGCAACTGTAGTGTTGTGTAAAAATGCTTATATCAACTTAAATCTCGAGATGTGAAACTTAAATCAAAAATTCTTAGTATAACGTTAGTCTCTCACCAATTTTCTAGAAAATATCAGAAATTAATGAAGCAAATAACCTATTGGTTCTTCAGCTGGAAAAATCTAACATGTTGGTAAAATTAAGCCAAGCAAAGGAGGATTCAGTAAAAGAAGGTAAATATTATTTTGAAAAACAGTATGTTCTTTTCTTGTATTTAGGAAGTTCTGAGAAATATTGGCATTATTTTTGGTAATCTCAAACCACCACAGTTTACGATGCAAAGATTTTTAGGCAGAGTAGTATCAGCAGTGTTTTAGCTTAAAATGCAAGCCTGTATGTGACTTGTAGTTAACATTCACAAGCAATTCAGATGTGTATATAGAATGACAGAGCCAACATTTGAGAACTGTAAGGTCAGTAGTAACGTCATCACATCCCAAGCTGAGCTCTAGCTCTTCTATTGCTATTAATGTGACAAAATCTAATGTTATGTTTCGGCTGGTTGCCAGAAATGTTTTTTCCAGTGAAAAAAAGAGCCAGATGCATTCTTGGGTGCGTGTTTTGCCGTTTTCTGAAAACGTCAAAGTTTGAAAATGTCGAAGTTCCAAATCATCAAAGTTTGCCTGTAATTGGAGAGGGGATGTTAGGCTGGTGGGACTGGTGCTCTGAGATGGTGTAAAAAATGTTTTCTCTTAGCTGCTTATGTGATTTGGCTTGTTTAAGGTCAATTTGATAGCCTAGTTTGGGGTTTGTAATACTTTTTCCCTGTACCGTGCTGACAGGTGTATTGAAGTTCCTCTTTCAGTATTGGTCACTGAAATAACTTAACATAAATTAATTCTGTGCCACTGTATTGGACTTTGGGTATAGGTGGAACCTGAGTCTTGTGTTCTCCCTAAGCATTTCTTTGACTTCTTGAGCACTGAAAGGCTTTAGTCTATCCAGAGTAATTAGATTTTATTTCTATGTGAGATGTAATCTCCTTGATGCTAAGACGTCAGATTAAAAAAAAAAAAAGTGATAGCCTATTTGACTTTATATCATCGTGAATATTTTATCACGTTGGCATTTCCAAGTCAGTTATACAGCGTTAGAAATCACACATAATTCTTTCAAGCTTGAGTTTAATTAAACTGTATTGATCATTATCGTAAGTTTATTCCGTAGGAGGTATTTCTCTTCCTGTCTGTTTTGATGTCATCAGGGTCATATTTCTTTTACTTTCATAATAGATGTCATTACGGTGCTAAAAAGTTACGGGTGGTAATAAAAGTTTATCGAAATGTTCAGAGTATTCAAACTGTTTAATAGCAACTGAAGTTACATAATGAAACGGCATTTGACTGTTTCTAATAGTCTGGCAATTTTAAGCCTCTAACTTGTAATAAAGAAGTTACCATATAAATGAGGAATTAAAGAGAAAACAGATTAAATGAACATTTTTTCTTTTTTAATATTTCTAGTCTGGAAGTATATCTTTTCAGATGGCTGTTTAAAAAAAGAGGGAAATAATACCTGGTACTTTACATAGATGATATGCTCGCTCGCTCTCTATAGTTTTATAGAGAGAGAGAGAGAAAACTACACACACACACACAAACACACACACACACTTTTGTGGTTTCCTATTCTTCTGTAGTTCTTAAGGTGATGGAAAGGTGCATCTTCTTACAAAACTTCAGTCTCAGACAACTCAAACTGCTAAAGTTAGGAAACAGAGGGAAGGAATAAACTTAGTTTCACACAGGAATAAAGTTTCCGGTGGCTTTCACATAGATCTTTGCTGGGACTTAAATAATTTAACATACTCAGAAATGAACTGGAAAAGCTACTAAAAGGTGAGTACAAGTGTGCTAGTGGTACTAATCTGTTCAGTTATACCAAGAACTTCATGATACAGAAAGACGGTGCTAAAAAGAGAAGATGAAATTCAGTAGAATGCATATTAGAAGACATTGTATATGAATAGCGGTAGGCTCTAACTGGCAACTACTACCTAGGAAAGAGATCTTCATGTCATTGTAGACAATTCTCCAAAAAATAACAGTGGTCAAAAAAGAAACGGGGAAATAAACATTATGTCCCTTTAGAAATTTGTGGGGTTTTTTGTTGAATATTTTGGTCCCCGCATTTCAAAAAGGACCTACCGCAACTAGAATAGATACAGAAATGGCGGCAAGGTTCAGTATTGTCAGGGAGCAGAGAGGGACAGGGAGCCTGGCATGTAACAAGGCTGACAGAGGCAGGGCCCTCCCCAGTGGGGACCCAGTCCTGCTGTACCTGAGCAGGGGAGGCCCAGGGACGGTTGCTAGAATCAGCCGAGAGCCCACGTTACTGAACGAGTCTATAGTGATGAGGCAGGTTGGAGAACAAGACAGGAAAGTGAGTCAGGGTCAAGGTCAGGTCCAGAAACAGTAACAGGGCCAGGCATGGTCCATTGATCACCAGCGAGTTCGTACTGGTGAGGCAGTTCTGAAAAGAAGCCAGGAAGTCAGTCCGTAGGTCATGATCGGGTTCTGGATCGACAGGGTACATGGCCACGCACAGGATATGGCTGCAACACAGCTGCAATATCATAGCTCAAGCTGGGCCAAGGGCGAGAACCTCAGCTTAAAAGCAGCTCCTACGGGAAAGAGGGGCAGCCATTGCTGAGTCATCTTCCAGCTTTGTTCAAACAGCTTGTTTCAAGGTCACCAGCTGTACTCATTCCAAGCTAGCCCTGAGCCCAGGCAGCCAAACCCTCAGAAAGGGGATGGGGGAGGAAGCATTTAGCACCCTGGCAGGTGTGGTAACAGTTACGGAGCATCTGAGGAAAGACTTAAGTTGACTGATAACTTTTCAGCTTAAACAGAAACAGTAGAGTTGGGATATTACTGATAGCTGTACAACTATGAATGGTGTAGAGAAAGTGACTAGGGAATGATCATTCACTGTTTGTTGTAATAAAAGAAATAGATGGAAATCAAACTTCTTGATGGATAATCTCCTTTAAAGCAAACCAAAGCATGAACTTTTTCCACACATTATAAAACAAAGTTTTTGACTCAATTACCACAGGAGTTTGTGGATATCAAAAGTATAGATGAGTCCAAAAAGAGGAGACAAATTCATGAAAGACTACCTCTCACTCAGGTCTTCCTTACTTGTTATTGGAAACTGAGAAGATATAGTAAGGGTAGTGTTTGTCCTTTTTTTTTTTTTTTTTACTCTTTCCTGAAGCATCTACTACTGGGTATTATGAAATGGGGTAGTGAACTGGAAGGAAATCTGGACTGACGCATTAGAACCATTTGCTTTTCAATTAAGCACAAAAAACAATGCAGGACAGTTACCTCTTGATTGGTTTTTGAATTGTTATTATTGAAGAAGACAACAAGGAGGGGAGGGATTTTGTACAAAATAGATTTCAAAGAGGGAAAGGAAAAGGAGGACAAAAAGAAGAAATTATTTCTAGCATAAAACCAATGGGGAAAAAAGGATATCAGCAAATGCGAAAGAGAGAAGGCAGGAAGTCAGGGCAGCTGGGAAGATTGCAGAAAGGAGTGTGGAAGCAGAATGGACTGAAAACAGATGGAAGTCACATGGCAGATTTGGGCTTTGTAAATGGAAAGTAGTGCCTCAGTTTGCTGAGATAAGACCAAAACGATTTGAGGAGATAGTTATGTTGATACCATAACTGAGGAGAATGAACTCTGGAGCTGTTTTGAAACACATGATGGGGAAAAAATGTGGAAGGCAGAAGGCCAAGTAGGAATACTAGAGCAATCAGTGTGAAATACGAACCAGAGTTTTAGCAGCAGGGTTAGTCAGGAAAGAACAGATCTTAATAATATGCAAGTCATAATAGTTGCACAAATTACTAGGAATGTGGATAGGGAGCCAGAATTGTTGGAAAGTAAGGATTCTGGTCTAAGAAGTAAGAGAGATTGCAGAGCTGTTAATAGCAATAAAGAGAAAAGGGAAAAGCAGAAACTTAGAGCAATATGGGGTATCCAGCAGGTGACTGTGAAAGCCACTTGATGGTAAAGTAGTAGAAGGTAAGTGAGAGATGCCAAGGAAATAGAATGTATTTGGAAATTGAGACAATTAACAGGGCTGTTTTATTTGACTAATGTACCAATAAGGTATTCCAGTAGAATTCCAACATGACACAATGCTTGAAGTGTTCGTATAAGTAATCTTTTGAACTGTACTCATTTGATGATAATCAGAGCATAGTTTCACAAACTATCTTGGGCAGCAAATTGCTGTAATGTGCAGTAGATGCTGCCAGAGTAATCTTCAGATAAACAGTTGCAGTGTAATTGGACATCACCAACCTGAAAGTAAACAATTCAGCCTTCAACTGTAAGGCTTAACAGTAGACCACAAAGAGACTCATAGAACAGCTAAGGAAAAAGCACAGGAGACTGCATGCTGGTGGTGAACGGTTCCCATATGATTCCAAGCAAACATGCTGCTTACAGCAGAGTAGGAAAGAGAAGGAGCATTATGGAAGGGATGTTCTTGTTCCATCTACCCTAAAGGATTCGTGGCTGCTAGTGGTGGTGATGTGGAGGAAGTGTAACTTTATTCCAGCTAAAGAACTCCTAGTAGGAGAACAGGAACAGGGATAACATTTCATGCCCCAAGAAATCTCTGTCAAGTATCACATTCTCTCTGAGGGCTCCCTGATATCCTTCAGTTGCCAGAAGTTTATCTCTAGAACTGTTTAAGGTAATATAAAAGAAGAGTGGGAACTCCGAAGGAAACGCAAAGGAGGAAGGCAAATATGTAAAACTCAAGGGGGAGAGGAAAGTGATACTTTTTAAACGAAACTAAGGTAGAAAAGGTGAGAAAGGTGGGCGACTGTACATATATTCTGAAGTGTCATGAATGAGCCTTGCTTTATCCTCATACGTTCTTTGCTAAACAAAGGTCAGCTTCATGACCCCTTTAGTCTGATGAAAATCACTGCAGATCCATGTAAGACAGACAAAACTCTGGCATTCTTGTTTTTTCCTCTCATCCCTGACCACCTTCTGTGGTGACTAAGTGGATACTTGTGTTACAGGTCACTCTTGTATCTGCCATAGTCTTTGAAAAGAGAGCAATTGAAATACCCACAAAACACTTTATGGCTTTATTTTGACTTGATTAATACTTTGTTAGAACATGTTTGCTAATAGTGAAGGAATTAACTATTTCCTTCACTTTTTTTGAAGTATTTCTTTTGGGAGTTACTCTGTTAGCAGTAGATGATGCTTCTAAGTAACCAAGATAGGACAGAAATATTGAATGTCACATTTTCCTGGTATCTTCAGGACTGCGTATTAATACAGGATGTTGACTTAATGTGTTGAATGTGTTTAAAAAATGGTCGATGTAATTTGCCCTTTTGAAAAAGCCATTATCTTCAAGTGTAAATGCAGATGGAAGAAACTGCAATAACTTACAGACATTAAACATGTAAAAAGATCATTTAAGCTGTTCAGTCTTCCTGCATGTAGGGAATATTCTTTACAGAGGAGGAACCGTGCAGAATTCCTAATGGATGCTAATGCCATGTGATCTAGCAAAGCCGCAACAATTTAGCACAACTGCGCTTTTTCTTCCTTAATGTAGGCAAGCAAAAATTCACTGTGGGTTCCCGGTAAATTTTACAGTCACACAACTGTAACTACATAAGGAATTTGTCAAGATACATCCTTTAAAGATAATAAAAATGAGGAAAGATTCTTGGAACTGGATACGTTTCCTCAGAGGTGGCTTGCACTTAAAATGGCTGTGGTTCACTGTAAGACTAGCTGCTATTTCCATGTTTACCTAGATGCATAGATTTATTTCTGCACAAATGTCAAGCATTTGAATGGATAGCCATACATTCTGAAAGAATAGAAAATTTGTGGTAGAAATAGTTAATACAAACCCTGTAAACTGTTAGGAAGAGGCACATTTTAAGAAAGTAGGCTTAATTTAGCTTCTGACCATAAATGGAAACGTGAAAATGTATTTCAGGATAAACAAACATGCAGGAGAATAAATCTGTAAGGCACCCAAATACACTGTTAAATGCATTGTGAGTGTTAGTAGAAGCGATAATAAGACGAATCATTCTTAGTGGCTTAATGAAGTGAGCCATTACGTTATTTAAATTACAGGGAGAGCTGCTACTGCTGCCTGTGGAAAAGATTAACAAGTTTTCAGTTGATTGTATCTCTGTCAAACTGTTTACAGTGCAAATTTCTATACCAGGTGTCTGTCTCGCACTGAATGTATGTAGTTTACACGTCAGCACAAACATGTCATTGTTTTTTCAAAACCAGAGTAGAAATCAGAAAAAAAAGTACTGTGATAGAACATCTTAAAGATTCAGAAGCTCTTGCTTCTCCATATTTTAGAGCAGAGACATAATATTTCTAGAATATTTTTCTCAGTGTAAGGGATGTCTTTCGTGGAAAATCTTTCTTATTTGCCCAAATTTTCAATCCCCAGAAATATCTCTATTGTAAAATACTTATCTCCACATAATTAAGATGGATTAAATATTCCAAATTCTCTGTTTATTGGGCATGCTAACTTGGAGCTTCAGCTTTTGAGCAGGATTTTTCTGCAAATTCTTTCGAGCTGGTTTGGTACCCAGTACAGAAACTGAGGGCAGGGAATGTTTCTGTGCTGTTAGTGCTCCCTCTACTGCTTCTTTGGAAGCATAGAGCAGGAGAAAGGCAGGCTGACAAATCCAAATGCATGAAAAGCAGGCTTGAAGGAAGAACAGATTAAAGATTTAAAAAAAAAAAAAATGATTGGAAAACTTAATCTTGGGGCTGGGATCTTAATTCCTCTTTTTAACTGCATTATTTGTGAGGTAGTCTTTAAGTATATGATTTGCTATTTTCAATAGAGCTTTGGTCTTACGGGATGAGAAATTGTTATGTAGTGTACTTTATTTTAGAAATTAAAAGTCATTTCTGAAATGCAGTGGTACTCCAGAAATAAAAAGGAAGATTTTAAGAGCAGGTAACCTCAATTTTAGTGTCCTCAGTCTTTGAATGATTTTCATCTTTACTGATAAGGTTACAAGGATCATAAGGCATAAATACTAATTAATGAAAATCAGATCTTACTTTGCAGTTAGTCCATCTAGTGTACAAATATTAAAAATACAAAAATACAAATTTTGAAATAATATAAACAGGTAAAGTGGTAACAAGCATGCGTGCATATATATATATATATATATTTTTTTTTTTTTCAGAATTATTTTGTTTAAAGTGAGGTGATGGGAATGTATGTAGTTGTATACTCCGATTTTCCCCAAGCGTAGGTTGAACCATAAAAAGAATGTTAATATGCACTAAAAAGCGGGTGAGAGATAGTAATGAGTAGATAATGTTGGTCTTGTTAAAAAGAATCTTGGCAAAAATGCAGTCAGGAAAGCCTACATTTCTTTAATAGAAACACATCAAATTGTTGGTATCTTAATATGGAGAAGTTCCATAATTGCCCAGAAAGGAATAACATTATTTATTGGCTAGAAACAAAAACATGATACTTCTGTGAAATTACGTTTGTATTGCTTGCTAAAATTATTTTGTAGTCAAACTAAAGCCAAAATTAAATAATAATAATGTGATCATAATCTGAATGCTATTTGCACAGCTAATAAAAATATTTGAGAAACGTTATTAAATAAAAAATAAAACACAGGAAAGCATGTGTAAAGGGAGTCCTTCCTGTTACAAATTTTAATATCTTTTCATTCTGCCATGCTATGCGAATTATTTCAGTTTTATAGGTGGATTCATACAGACATATGAATGTAAAAAAAAGTCCCTCAATTGTAGATGTCCACTTGGAGACATAAAAGGTCTGATTTTTCAAGGTCTGCTCTACTTTATACCATTTCATAGGTTTGGCATGCTTCTCTTCATTGATCAATAGGTACACATTTTCACATTTTCATTTCATATTTCACGTTTTCTGGAAGCTCGGATCTCAAGGTGAGTATCCATAAAAGGAGGAATACGTGGTCACAGACACTTTATTCTGGTCTTAACGTGCCTGCAGGGGTGTAGTATACTGCACGTTCACAGTGACTTGCAGGACACTTAGTGGTACAGAATATGGACAGTGGCACACAGTGGCAGAGATAGAATATGCTGCACTGTGGTGTCATACCCTTACCTGTCCTACAACATCCTGTCTGACTCAATAAAATTCTGACTTTCTAAAACTGAAGTGACAATGGTACTGATTTATGCTCAGATCACTAGCTCTATCCCTTCTCTCTTCATCTTGTTCGTTCTGGCGAAGAATTGTGTATGACTACGTATGTATTCAAGACCAATTAGGATTATGAACAATCTTAATTCTATCATATCAAAATTTTTGGAAGTTTGACTTGCAATCTTAATATTCCATTTATATAGATTTTTGTATGTGGTGTCTGTTTTTAATAAAATAACTGAAAATACAGAAATTCCACCGGGTATCATCATGGCTCATGAGTAGGGTTGCACTGACAACATTCCTAAAGTCTGAGTTCCTATATTCATAATACGTTTTATGTATAAAACTGAAATTAATTTGCAACAGCCTTAACAAAACCAGTATTTAGCCAGCTTCTGCAAGATACGCAAATGGATTTACAAAAGGAAAATGTTTTCCTTGCTGGATTAAAACTAGGAAAGAAGCTAATAAATTGCACAAATGTTAATAAATTGAACATTAGATCTATCCCTAACATAATAGTTCTGAAATATGGCTACATACATTACTGAATCCTCACAGAAAAAATACACACATAGCTTATGGTAATATTTAACCTTATAGTAGTGGTTATGATTTTTGAAAAATGAGCATATTTTTGGAGGAAGTTGCGAGAACAACTTTTGTTAATGTTGCTTGCAGAAATCAAAATACAAAGCCTGGTACTTGAATTTTCATGTATAACAAACCATAAATCTCGAGGCGGAGGGGTCCTGCTTCATTTTTTGTTTTCGGATGAGTTAGATCAGACTGATCAATTTTTCATCAATTTTTACTGTAATTAACTAATTAATACATTATGTCATAGGTCACAGGCATGATTAGAGTACTCTAATTTTACAGCTGTTCACGAACATACTTAGCACTTTCTGAAAGAAAGCAAGCTAATATCCAACCACTGAAAATGTGTCTTCATCACTGATATTTTCAGCAACCTTGAAGGACTAAAGCATTGCTCTGGGCAATCCTCATTTAATGTACAAAAATAATGTCTATTGCTTTTATGTTTCCTTTACTAAAGCTTTTAGTTATAGGTAGTGTTGTACAGCAAAGTCCCTAGTGCTGCAATCTTCCTCCCTTCGTAGACTGCTGAATTTAATGCAGATTTACAGAGAGCTTTGATGTACTGTCCGGAAACTCTCAAATCCATCCAGTAATATCTGGCTTGTTATCATTTTTCAAGTCCCTAACCCATACAGCACGTTCACAAAATCTTTCCAAAACAAACTATACTAATGTCTATACATGCCAAACATTTCCTGTTTATATAGCCGTTAACAAAATGTTCAGCAGCCTTTCCTCTTGCATACCATTGTCTTACCTGAAGTACCTCTACAAAAGGAGAGGCTTGGGATAACAACATTGTTAAATAAGCTAAATCTCAAATATAACATTTGAAATGATTTTTGTTTTATATGAACAATTTTAGGACAACACAACACATACGTTCTTTATCTTTTCCTGAAGTTTTGTGGTTTGTTAATAAAAGACTAGGAATCTTTAAGCTGAATTATGAAAGTGACGTTTAAATCAATATAGACCATAAGTCATTCTTGCAAAAAGATGGCCTTCTCCAAAGCTGTATGACAAATGAAACAAGGAGACCATCTTAGAAGAAAAGAGACAGTTGATCATACTTGTGCAGAGATTCTTGAAGAAGAATTTCTGTTATCTTTACAGTAGGCAAAGGAATATATTGTTCCTACTATTCAAAATACTGAATGTTCTTGGAAGACCAAGAAGATGGATGTTTAAACTTCTGTAATAAAAAATGTATGTTATTCTCCTACATTTTTCATCATAGTTTAAAAAAATACTTAAATGTGCTGTTTATTATTTGTTTTTGGTGGTTATAATGAATTCCAAAATGAAAATAGTGAAGCACTTATTCAAAAATACTTGATTTGTCATTTCTTTTAGAACGTACTGCTCTACAGAATGTGATACATGGTCTGACACAAACTGTTGAAAACCAGTGTAACGTGAAAGGTAAAGAGAAAAGTGTTCCTATATATACTGTACTGTAATTTAGAATGAGCAGGTGTTTAAATGTTTAATTTATATTTAATGCTTTTTTCAGAGAAGAAGAGTGGCTAGCAGCCAAGCAGAAAGGAAACAAATTGTATCTCATAGCAATCCTGTGCATGTTTTAGTGGTTTGTGTGCTTAATAAATGTCTGTTGCTATTATCCTTAGAATCCACTAGTAAAAGTTCTAGCGCAGTGAGATTTTTTTAATCAATAGTTGGGTTTTAATTTTATTTCAGTGTCGCACAGGAAATCTTACAAAAAGTGCGAAAGTATTATTCATTTTTTGGACTATGGTCTAGTAAAGCATTTACGCATAGTTTTTACACGTTTAAGTACTTTAAGAGTCTTAATCCTCAGCTTAAAAATGATTTTAAGAATCAGTTGTTATCCGTAAATACTTGGCAAAGTCTCAATACTTGACAAATACTCAATACTTGACAAAGTCTCTCTTTAAAATTGCTATTTTAAAATAAAAATATATAAATATTATGACTATATATAATAACTATAAATATATATAAATATTATATATAATATCACATTTTTAGACATCACATGGACCAAAGTATCTTTATATCACAGTATAGCTATATAGCATATACTTAATTTCATACCCATTGTGTGTTCAAGGCACAGTAGCATAAATGTTAATAAACCTCTAAAAATGGGAAGTATATGGTTGTTTTTAATACTCAAAAGGATTTTTAATAATAAATTGAATTTTTTTCTAAATTCTGTCTTTGTGATGCTACTTTTCATTTAATTAGCATACTTACTATCACTATAGTCAGGCTGCTTAGGAGCCTGTGTGCATCTACTGAGTTCATTTTTTGGGAAATGGGTACTTAAAAAGAAAGGATTGCGTCTCCTACTTGCAAGTGCCCCACACAGGATAATAATCTCTTAATTTCTGAACTAAAGGACTTTGCATCTAACTGTTATTGACTGGATCAGTTATGAGAAGGCTGAAGACCAAAGTAGTAATATCAGGCAAATATTATGATTAAACTATGAATTATCTGTTCAAAAAATGGCAACGGAGGTTACTTAGTTGCGCAAATGAAGATTGTCATGTCTATAAAATGTTTACAGTTTCTTAAGTTTAGACAGGTCAAATGAAAGTCATTTTTTTAGTCTTATGTTAACCATACTGCTGAAATTTACTTTTTAGTGACTCAGTTTATGTTTTATTATTACATAGATGAAAATGAGAGACTGAAGGATAACATTCGCATCTTGGAAGAGAAATTAAAGGCTCGTGAACAGGTGCGTCATGAATGGTCATTCTTTAGGCAGAGGAATAAGGTGTCTCTTTCTCTTTTGTAACAGTTCATATATATTCTTAAACTCTTTGCTACTGATGACATTATTGTCGCACTTTTCCTGGAGTTTTATCATGTGCACAGGGGGAACAGTTGTTCTCAAACCAGTATCAGTATGAGAATGCGTTACTGCAAAGACTAAGAGGTCAGTCCAACTAAGTGCTGAGAACTCTGGCTCAGTCTAAGTTGCACTTACTTTTAGCTGCATTAGCTTTAAATTCAGCTTCATAGGCTAGAAGTTAATCATTTGTCCAAAAACACAAATACATGTTTGATGTTCAAGACAACTGCTTTACTGCCAAAGAATCAAGAACCTCTGTGAATTTTGTCAGTGGTCTCCTTGGGAGTGAACGCTACAAAGAGGATAGGCTCCTTGACTCATAACAAATTCCGTCTAGCATCTCTCTACTTTTCATCTGTTCCACTCTTTTTTTGGAAGACAGGTAACACCAGCAGTGCTAGTCAGGAGTCTTGTCAGTGCTCTGTGCTAAGATTGCACATCTGTTCCCTACATAGAATTTGGAACACTCTTGATACTAATTTTCTTTGTCTGCATTAATACTAATGATGAGTTGTTTATATTGAACTCGTGTACCAATAGAGCTGTTATCTTGACAATTTGAGGATAAAATAAGTAATGCCTTCAAAAAGATGATAAAACCTACATTATTAATCCTCAAATTGTGGTATAGAAACTATGATTATATACATGGTGGAGCTTCCCAGTGTTGTTCTGAAAGCACTTACCTGACATATACACTATTACCACCAATCAATAACTGCCTTTTTAAGTGCCTCTGAACATTGCTCTGGTCGGTGACTGCCTCCAGGAGAGGGCTTGGACAGGAGCTTTGGGGAAAGCACCTCTACGCTGGCAACTACAGCTAGTAATTACTACTTGGTAATTCTGGAGTATTTCTTAACATATTAGAGCAAACTTATATAATAAGTATACTCAAGCTTCCTTTCCTCAGGTTATCAGTGCCACCAGCGTCACTACTGCTTATATCACAACCATTTCCACTGCTGCCAGTGTGAAGTTGTGGAATCCTTGACATAAGCCATACTAACAAAACTGCGTATTTTAAATACAGTTCATTATTATACAATCTTTAGTCAAAATCTAAAAAAGTATAGCTGCACTCATTAACTAACTGCAGCACTGGTTTGGGGAAAGGTATGTGACTTCTCCATTCACCCTTTTTTTCCTGATAAGAGCAATTTCTAATTTTATTTTAACAACACTAATAGCTGTAATACAATTTGTATCTGCTACTCTTTTCATCTGTGGACTTCAGTCAGGTTGTGGAAGTAGTAACTGGTCATTCTGAATTTACTAGAGCTAGAAAAAGCAAATACTAAATTATGGAGAGTATTGCACATTTTGACCAGAATGTTGTATTTCACAGAAGACTTTCTAAGTAAGTACAGAATCCTAAAGATTTTCTTTATGAAGCTTTTTACATTCACAGGAGTATAAACATAAGATTGAGACGCTTTTGACAGAAATTCAAAACAAAGAGGAAGACCACAAATTAGAAGTAACACAGTTGAATTGCGACATGAAAAAAAAACGTAAGTTCTCTGAAGATGGAATGCTATGGAGCTGAGTAAACCATGTTGAAACCTATTCGAGGATAAATACAAGAAATACAGTTCAACTTCTTAATGGAGATACATGACTGGAAAACATTTTCTAATTAAAGTACAAGTGTAGTACTCACAAAACAAAGACACATGAAAGCTAGAGGTGGATAAAGTGTTTAACTGAATTTTATCTTAGCTCAAGAGTAGACAGTTACAGTGAGGTTGTAGTACAGAAGCATAGGATGAGCAGAAATTCCAAAACAGGTAGAACAAGCGCTGGGAACATGGACCTAAGAAAAATCTGAAGGAAGGAAATTTTGGGTTAAGTGCTGGCTGGAAAATTGCCTTATGAACTGTGTGCTAGATTGCTGTTACGGTGTTCCAGCTATGCTCAGGAAAACAGGACTCCATACCATTTTTGTAAATAAATAATACTGCAACAAGAAACACCTTAATAATTGCAACAAGATACACCTTAATAATTGCAGAAACACTGCAATAATTCCAGTATTAATTTTTTTCATTACAGACGTAACTTTCAACAGTAAGAGGTTTTGGTTATCCACTTAACACAAAAAAAGGCTAACAAAGTCTTTGCAAAATGTGATGCTTCTCTAAAGAGACTCCATCTTACTGTGATGGGACAGGGTCGTTTCCATGTAGTTTTAAAACATGTTTTTTGTTTTACTGAAATTCTTTTCCTGTGAAATACTCAACAGCTGTTCAAGAAAGTCTTAAGATTTGTGAAATGCAATTGTTCTTTTTCTATGTAAACCTGTTTATATTTTAATCATCATATTTCATGTTATTACTGTTATTAGTTGAACTAATAGAAGTGGAGTATAGGGAACAAGTAGCGAAAAAAGAACTGGAAATACTAGAGTTAACCAGACAACTGAAAACTCAAGATGAAGAGAAGCAGAATGAAATAATTAAACTGCAGATAGAGGTATGCATTTTGAAGCTGAGCTAAAGGTAATTAATTAGGCAGTGGTGCACTTAGAAGATTTTGTGTAGTGAAGAATGGTGTCAATGGTACCTAACAGAGAAATGTAATGGAACCTAGGAAAATTAAAAAATGATCATCTGCACAAAAGGGAATGGCATGTACTCCCTTCTGTAACTGTATCTGAATAGCTTCTGCTCGGAAATAAGTTTTACCTGCCATGTAGGGACATTGAAGTTTGCTGTATCCTTAAGTTAAATTATTTTGGAAATTTTGCCATCTATTTCTTGAGCTATAATGAAATGAAAGCAAATGTTTTCTACTTAACGTCTATTCTTTTTAATTAATTTTTATTAATGCTTGGAAGATATGGTTATTTGTAAACTTCAGGAGCTTAAAGACTTCTAATCCTGCAGAGCTTTGAGAGTCACAGAATTCAACGTGTGTTTCGTGGCTTAGGTTTTAAGGCCACTCTCCCAATTACAGAAAAATGAAGGAAATACTTCAAACCTTTCACATTAAAAAAGAAGTAAGGTGTGAAACTGTTTGGACTGAGTTCCCCTTGGAACACAAAGGAAGGATAATGGTTTCAAGGATTTTTTGCATCCTTCCCATTCTCTCCTCCTGCACACAATAGGACTGGGGAACCATCTTTGTTCTTTCAATGTTGTTTAGCAGTGTTTTTGTTCATTTAACATTTCAGAAATACTTATGTATGGTAAATTGCCATTATAATATTTTGTATCAATTCTTTCTTTTTGAAATAATTTGAAGCATTAAAAAAAAACTCTTAACATGTAATTGCATTTTTTAAAATAAACTTTCACAGTTTCATTGTCCTAGAATTAAATAGTAGATAAGCGTACTATTACTATTTTTAGGTACAAAACCATGGGAAAACTGAAAATTATGCTTGTATTATTTGTATTAATATTTTCCTGTTGGGTTATTAATGTTTTATCTTTTCCTGATTCTTTCAGTTCAATGCTAAATTAGCGAGAGTTCAGAATAAAACAGCAAAATCATTTTCCGATGCTTCTGTCTTGCCACAAAGTATCTATCGAAGGGTATGTGCTTGAATAGCCTGCAGGCTGCAACTACTGTTACAGTCAATTTCAAACAGCAGTTCCCTGGGCTTTTATTGTTTTGTTTTGTAACAGAAATTTGGGGGGGGGGGGGGGGGAAAGTGTTTCATGTCTGACAGGATCCATATCATTCACTTTTCCAACGCTTCCCTCCCATCTATTTACAACTAATTTCATGCCTTTTTGCACTGATCTTGATACAGATGTGATTCAGCAGCTTAATACCTTTGATACCAGCAACAAAAGCCCCCATGTTAAATGGTCAAATGTGTAGAATTGTTAACTTGGGAACTTAAGGTACAGCTGACATCAATGACTGTGATATAAATTACATATGTGCACTACTGTTCTGGTAGACTGGGGACTTTGGGATGTCACAGAAATAGGATTCTGGGGAAGTCATTTTTGTAATACTGTGAAAAATATTGTTAGACTATTTCTCATTAGCAGCAGCATATTGTATTGGTACATAATTCTACAAGATATTTAACAATGAAGCGTTTGTCTGCATTTTTACAGAAGCTGCAGCATCTCCAGGAGGAAAAAAACAAGGAAATTGAAATTCTGCGTAACACCATAAGAGACTTGGAGCTACGTCTTAATAAAGGCCAGGACTTGCACTTCAAACGAAAGCGGTTCTGAGAATATGTACTTTTGAACTACTTTGTCATACAGTGAGAACTAGAAATAGTGTATTTCAAACTGCACTTCAAAAGTAAAAGCAAAATACAAGGAAATACTGAATCTATTTTTTATTGAAAAACTCTTGTCAAACATTCCCTAAACATACATTCTGTTCAGTAGTACTTTCCTGCTAATCAGCATTCACCATAAGAAGCTTCAGGTTTTGTAGGAGTAACAGTTTCCCTATTAAGCCATCATCAACTATGGTGTATGCTTTCAATGTGGTTTTCCTTTCTTGAATATTCTCTTCTTTATCCAAGAATCTTTCAAATGACTTTATTTTCACTTTAACTTGGTTAGTCAAAGAGTGCTAAGTTAAAAACAATAGTTATACAAGTTTCAGCAGAATATTGCAGTACTAATCAATACAGATTATCAAATTCAGCACTGTTCTAAACAAAGACAAACATTACATCAAGACTGAATTTGGTCCCTACCCTCCCACTTTTTTATATAGATACTGATCTGCATTACGAGCTGTTAACACTGCCTGTCATTTTAGGCACAATCCTATTAATTTAGTAGGATCTTACAAGCTGCAGCAGTGTGTAGTACTGGACCCCGATACAGTAAATAGCAATAAAAGATAAACATATAATCTGTTACTTTCAAATAATGCAATTATTGCTTACATTTGAGATAAGAAGTTATTGTGGCGTGTTGCTTAGAAATAACATTTTATTGTACGCAATTTGTATCCATAGGTTAGAAAAAAAAAAAACAAACTGTGAATATATTCCATGTTCTTTCTTAACAATAAAGTATGATTAAAATATCTTTTTTGGTCATCTTCTATTCTTGGTTGCTAGCATCAAACAGAAGCCCCTAGGTCATAGTTTATGCTCCTGTCCTCACAAATGCAAGCAGAATGTTAGAAGAAAAACAAGAAAGACAAATTAATCAAGAAGGCAGACACCTTTCAACTGCAACTGAAAAACAAACTATGGGTCAGTTAAATGGCTTTAAAATAGGAAGTTTTTCATTGATGGAATTAGATAGGTTTTGTTTACTTCCAAGAGCGCTGCTGTAACGCTCCATTTGTTTGCGCTACTTATATTCTAACTCCACGCTTCCGTCACCTGTCTTGAGATAATTTTTTTTATTGTGGGGCAATAAAAACACTTCATCTGTTATTTTTTCCACTCCCAAAATTAAATGAACTTAGATAGTGTTTTATGGTGTTTAGTTTGTTTCTCAGGCTCACTTTCCTTCCTCTTCCTGTCACTGTCAGGTGTCACTAGTTTCTCTTGCTGCTGGTGACTGTCAGGCAGCTGAAAGCAGACGTCACTGTCATGATTCAGTAATGTCCTCTGCTAACAGCTGGCCGTGTCACCTGCAAGAATTCGGAAGTGCTCCGTGACACTGTCAAGTGACAGAATGCCTTAGCTCTTCAAACAAAAGGTGTCGACAATGTCAGCATCAGCTACTAGAAGTTGAGTCTGATGCTTTCTGCCAGGTTCAAGTTAACTGGTTTTTACAGCTGGCTTTTCTCTTTTTTCATAGCTTTTTATCTTGTGTATGAGATTCTGCACCTTCTCCCTGAGGAAGAGTTTCTAGCGGTTCTTGATTACCTCTCTGATCATGTCTGTTATGGCCAAAAACTCTATGACGCCGACCACTCTGAGAAGAGTGTCGTCTTGGAGATTCAGCAGGAGCCTGTTGGTTCTCATTTTTGGAATGATGACTCTCCTCATGGTGGTGGTGTCTGTGTCTGTGCAGGTGGTGACGATGTGAATGTTGGCCAGCTGGTTTTGGTTCTATCTCTGCTAGCTTTTCATCTGCCTTTTTAGTGATGTTTTCACATATATCATCAATATAGGGTTCCTGGAAAATAAAAAGTTCAAATAAGGCATTATACCTAATTAAACTAGTTGTAAAATAATTATCTTCTTGGTGTTTTTGCAGTACCTGAAATCTAAGTGATGGATTATTTAAAATTATTGTTTATAAGTAACTTTGAAAGACTGATGCTGTAATATAAAACGTGAACAACAGCCTATACTTCTTTACAGAAAACAATGATTCATTTAGCTTTTTGGCTTCCAACAAAATCGAGAAAATACAAGTACGATGCTAAAACGTTGCCACCGCTCCACCCCAAAAGTATGTGGAGAAGGGGAAAGCAGCGCAAGTTGGTGCCAAGTAGGGAATCTGCAGCACCTTGTGAAGGGTCTTGCAGGAAAAAGGAAAACGAGGAAGAACTATCTGCCTCCAGGATTTGTCTTCGAGGCTCAGTCTTTTGTATATCTCAGGTTATTGG
This sequence comes from Struthio camelus, assembly GCF_040807025.1. Lineage (NCBI taxonomy): Eukaryota > Metazoa > Chordata > Aves > Struthioniformes > Struthionidae > Struthio > Struthio camelus. The sequence continues at coordinate 52,988,488 of NC_090981.1, read as the reverse complement.
GCTTAACTGCCACTTTTTTCTGGTGGTGCTCTTTAGGCAGTTGAAGTAAGTATGTCAGTGGAGTAGCTATGAGAACAGGCCATATTGATGAGAGATGGGTTTTGGAGGTTTTTCAGTAAAGGTAGGTTAAAAAAATATTTTTCTTTAAGTACTCAATATTATTTCAAAAACATGAAGGATACCAAGTTTGAGAAGGAAATTCTTCTCTTATTGAATGTCAACGTTAATTCAAGAGAAGCACAGTAATTGAGCCGTAAGAAAAAAAAAAGTCGGGAAAGTGAACGCGACTGATCAAGCTAGGTGACTTCAGCTACGAGTACCTGTATAAGCACTACAGACTGAATGTGAAATAGGCACACAGACACTCTGAAATTCCTTCTAAACATCATATACAGTGTTTGACATCTGAATTCTTGAGGAAGACTGTCTCACAAAGAAGTGTTTCTTTCTGAGAAAGTGTTACTTCACTGAAGAAAGGTATGACTATCAAAAGGCACCTTGTTCTACAACATGGCTGATACCTGGACAGGGCTCCTAATGTAAACTCTTGGGGAATTAAAATTCAAATAATTGCTAATAAGTTTTCTTATTCTAGGATCCCATAGTTGACTTGTCTGTGGCCTACATTTCGCTGGAAAACTGTATGAGGAAAACTGAAACCATGACGCTTCTGGCTGAACTTTCATGACTAGGTATGTACAATTTCTGATAACCTTTAAGGTACTCCTGATCTTCAGTTATATTGAAAACAAAGCTGCCCTTTTTCATAAGGGTAACAATACTTTGTCATCATTACCACTTTTTTAAAGCGAGTTCTGTATATTGTTTTTAAATACAAACTAAAAAGAATAGTAACTCAAACCAGCTTAGATTTGACTACCAGGTCTTCTAAAAGTATACTATTCGTTTAAGTACCTACCTGGCCCCCAGGACTGAGGCATTAAATGCTCACTAAGCGTGTGTAACTCCAGAAATTGAATAGCATCCAAGATTTGACTTGATTCACATTTCTATCAAGGGCAGGAACTTAGATAATCAGTCTATTCTCAATAATCAGTTGATTCTAAATTAGATCTGCTTCATTTTGAAAAATGCTTAAAAGTTCTCTAGCAAGAGGCATGTAAACGTTTAGACTCTAAAACATGTGTTCTGGGATTAATCACACTGAAGTAATTATTTTTAAATACTGGTCCAGTCCACTTTCCCTTTCCTAGTGCGTACAGAATGAAATAAGAAAATACCGTGTAAGAGCAATTTCCACACTTGTTTTCACAGTATGCAATCTTTATAGATTCTTCTACGTATTGGAAAGACAGGAAGGAATAGGGCAGACCCAGATGATACACTAGACGGCCACATCTAGGGAGAGAAAGAATTCCATAGTTACATATACGTAAACATATATATATATATATAAAATTAAATCTCTCTTCTTCTCATCACATCTCCTTATTTTGTTCACCTCAATCCTCCCATACTGTACAATCCTACAAAGACTGTTTCTGTCCAAGGAGTCAAAAGCAGTAAAAATCAGTATCTGCATTATACACTTCTGCCTGCTCAACTACATCAATCAATAGGGTGAAGCATGATTTCTTACTGATACAGTTCTCTTGGCGGAAGCCTCCCATGTAACAGCGTTTTTAGACTACCAAAGGTACACTCTTTACATAGCTGTCTCGCTAAGGAGGACTGCCGTTTGCATAGCAGTACAAATCACAGTATGGTTGTTGCATTCATGCAACGAATGTTTTAATACAGCATAACATGTTTCTTGATTGGAAATGCGAACTGCAGTGCATCTGCATTAGTGATCCAGTGTGCATGAGCGATTCTGATGGTGCACATCTGCTCTGTGTCTGTTCTGGAGCGCTCTGGTATGCACTTGAGCACACTACTGGTGCACTCAGAGCAGATGGAACAAAGGTGGAAGTTGTATACCAGGCACCATGTTAAGTACCCTACTTGCAATGTGGACCACAAGGTTCTCCAGCCATAGCTCTCTACACAGGTGTAGTCCACGTCTAGGACCAGCAGCTGGCACAAACTTCACTGGCAGTAAAGACACAGTGAGGACATATAGTCCTTGAACTATAATGGATCACAGCCAAACCAGTGCCAAGCCAGTTGGTAAAATAAACACACCCTATGTTTCAACGTCACAGATTAGTTCTACCTTTCAAATTTTGTGGGCCAGGTGTCAACTTTGGGGTCCCTTCGGGGGCTACATGCAGCCTTGATCTGTTCATCTATCATGTGACAACCTTCCTCCCACACACTCAGGCATATTTGCTGCAATAACATCCGTTCCCTCTCTAAGGATCATTGAAGTGTTAGTTGCAGCCCACAGCCTAAAGTTATCTAATTTGTGCAATGTCTTCGCAGTAGGAGAAAAAATACATGTAATTTTCTAATTCTTTATTAAACTTAATTATGTTTCAATGTGAATTGAGAATGTTCTTTACAGTAACATAATAATAATAATTAAGATGGACATGTTAGAAATGCAAAACTTACTTATCATATAATTTGCATCAAATCTGAAAAATTAGGATTTCAAGTAAGCAATTATTACTGGTTCTCCCAAAAGATAACATGTCCCAGAATCTTACGGTCAAAAAGCTAGTTTATTTCAAAGTTTTAAGTTTCACCTAAAAACTAACTTTTCTACATGGAGACAGGAAGGTTACATGACATTTTCAACCAATTCTAGTTAAAATGCTTTTATGAAAACTTAGGTAGCTTTTCTGGATTGACTCTATTTTCACATCCATTGACATAATGGAGTTTTCAGAGAATAAAAACAGTGTCAGAATCACTGTCAAATTCTACTCTCCGTTACAGTAATATAAATCAATAGTAACTAAAAAGACAATGTATTTATCCCAAATTTATTTAAACAAAAGCAGACTTTTTTGTAGCTTCCTTCTTCCTGAAAAAGTGGAAGTGCTTTACATAGTGCAACTGAGAAGCTGATTATAACGACTATATCGTGAGGTAATTAGGCTATTTGCAAACTGATTAATTAATATAGTGAATTACAAAGACTGTAAGTACATGCAAATATTTTCCTAATTTTATACACAGACCTGTCATAGATGAGAAAATCATGTTTGTTTCCATTTAAGGTAGTCCAGACATCAGCTTGCTGTTCATCCTGCTGGTAGACAGTGATACAGTCTGAAACACTTTCTTTCAGTAGGTGAAATTTCCTGTGGGACTGAGTTCCCTGGTGGTTGACAACCACATACGAGATATTGACCAGTCCTTCATTCTCTAACTTCACTCGCAAGTCCTCCAATCTAAGGGAGATTGTAAAGAAAGCAGATTATTAAAAACAGGGAATCATAAGAGTCTTTTCCTTTGCAATATAAAAATGTTATTTCTGAATATATGCACGCTTCCAGAGATCAATGATTTGCCTTATTCATCAAACGCTAATGAGCTCCATCTTGCTTTCATTAAAGCAAATGTTATTTCCTCCAAGTTTTAATGGATACAAGCCTAAAACTATTAAAAGAGACTCCTTCCATTTGCCATTACCATCAACTACGTTGTCACCAAATGAGATCATACAGTAACTAGCAGTGTAGTGACATGTCCTGGTTCCTATCCTTGTAAGTAGAATATAGTACTAAATAAAGCAGATGCATTTGTTTTCAGATAGATTTCAGTGATATTTTTACTTCAGTTTTTCTTTTCCCATATTTCTAACAGACAGTTTATCTGGTGCTTTTACTTAAATGTTCTGTTTTGGGTCATATAACTGGTAAAAGTATGCACAGAATGAATACAGCAGCAAGGTGAATAATCAAGAAAGCAAACCTGCAGTTAAAAGGCTGATAGTTCTCCCACTCTGCTTGACATGGTTATTTTCCATAATAGCCAGAAAAGGGATATTACCACAACTGGAACAAAAGGATGGCTATGGAATTTGTGCGTGAGCCCGCTGGCTGTTATTAATGTTCCCTCTCTAATACTAGAGCATGTACATCACAAAATCTTCTTCTCTGCTATGTAATACAGAAAGCTGCTTTCTTCTTGTACAAGCTTTTCACTCATTTCATTTGTATAAGGGTCATTCTTTCCTCCTGAATGGCTCTAGAAAACTCTTTATTTTTTCAGTTTCAGAAAAATTTTGAATAGTCTTGAATTAGAAAGATTCTTTCGAGCCTTTCTAGAATGCATGGATTCAAATCCAACTACCTTGAAAACCAACCACAAAACACACTTTTGACTTGGATGGAGCCAGAGATTTACCACTAGTTTTTCGAGATCCAGTTCTGGAAAGCTTGAAAGAACTATTAGACTAGAAATTTATGCATCCCACGGAGGCAGGGTACTAAGATCTTATTACACTGATCAAAATCAAGCTGTGAAACCAGCACGATCAGTTTTTAAACTCAAGTTATTTTACAACCACTAAATGAATATACGATAAGGGCTGTGAGCACCAGTGTCTCAGGTCTTTTATAAAAATTAAACACTGATAGTTCCCTTGAATGCCTCATCTATTTTCTGCGAGGCCATGCTTTACCATATTTTCTGGTGTTTTTTTCTTTGAACAGACTAGGAAAGTACATTAAAAATGCACATTTGATTTGCCTTTTTCCCTAGAGATCTTTCATGAAGATTATGTGATTCAAGGGGTGTTTTCATATGAAGCATGAGTAAAATATAAGGATCTCTCTGTCCATGTCAGAGAATTATGGTATTTCTTGACTTCAGTATCTTTGCCACATTAATTATCTGTTGTTAACCAAAGTAAAGCTCTGGAGGAACTGTTTCTGTTGGACTTTCATGTGCTTTACTCTTCGTTAACATCAAGTTGATAGCATATTTATGTAGTAACTACAATCTGGAAAAGATAAGCTGTCCGTCAGTACTAAGCCAGCAGCTGAAGAATCCAAACCACTAGCACAAAATGTTCCCGCTGGGAATTAACCTGGTCACCAAGGCCGGGTCACACGTTCTAGCAGGGTCGCTGGCATTTGAGGAAGCCATAGTTCATGGAGCGTATCTGTAGTTGGATGCGTACGTTATCCTCAGACGGCTTTAAAAATTGACGAGGCTTGTTTGGAAAAAAACTGGGAAGGAGGTTTACACTTACCTGGAAGCCTGCAGCAGGCACAAGTATCAGCTAGCTTGGAGGAGAGCTACCACTGTCACCGACCCCCTAGAGTTCAGCATTGGGTTCTCCTCCCCAATATGCCATTCTGGGGGCTCTTTGCAGTTCTGGATCTCTGCCCCTCCTCCTGGGAGGAGGCAGAGACTCAGAACTAGCCCCAGCCCTGCCCACATGGCTGGGCTTTATCTGCAAAGAGAGAAAATAAACAAAATGAGATCAACGCTTAAGCAAAGTTCAGACTCTGAAATCCCCATAACAGAACACTGCAGGACACTGGGTCCATTCAGTTTAAATATACAGTAAGGGGACATTTCAGCAGTATGTTTACTGCTTGGTCATATTTCTTAGATTTTGCAATGGCGTTTCCATATAATAAATAAATCTAGGTCTTTGCTATGTGTAAACAGCTGAAGAAGTACAAAATAATGGCATTTTCTTTTAGTGCAAGTAAACAAACTAGGTTGTTCATTACTCTTTGTAATATTTCAGTTTTTAACATTTCAGTGATGTTAAAGTTGACCTCATTTCTTGTGTTTTTAAGTCTGTGGTGCTGAGCCAGTTTACACCAGAACACTCTAGACCAGTGCAGTCCAGATTCTAGTCTGATTCCAGTCCAGTGCAGCACAGTTCCACTGGCTTTAAAGTAGCTACACCAACAGTATGTTTCGGTACATAGAAAATATTATATAACCTGGCAAGGGGGAAAAAAAAAAAAAAAAAGACTTAAAAGATCTTTACAAGCCAGTTTGTAGCATTTTGGCGCCACTCAGAAAACTCTCTTAAGAATGCAAACACTAGATACAATTCTGCAAAAACAGGAAATGAAACTCAGTTTCAGGATTTCCCAGATTTTACAAAATCTTCTGCCCACACTGAATCCTTTCGATGTTTATGAGAATCAAAAAATACAAGAAATTCTGTAATGATCCTTTTATTCCAATTACATAATAATTTTGGCTTAATATGGTCAGAAAACTCCCGTTATTGAGAAATGACCCTTAAAACCGCTCTCCAACCTGCCCTAGGTTGTGGGATTCTACAGTTCCACCATTCAGATCAGATTCTGGCAGTAAACACAGAGTATTTTTGAAACACTAAGTTCTGATAAATAATATGTTCTCCTTCAATCTTCTCATAGTCTAATAAAATAAAACATTTTAATTACTGATCTTTTAAAGCCAGACTCAGCTGCTGCAAATCTGACATCATTTGTAAAATCCTGCTTTCCCTAATGTTTCTTTCCTGCAGCTATACCAAAAGCATTTTAGGTACAGTACTTTGAGGATTAAATTATGGCCCAGTTGGTATGTGGAGGGCCAGTTTTTTGCTCTTTCTGCACACCTGGAAAACGGCTTGCCTTTACAGGGCTCCACTGCAAACACATAAAGCTCCTAAGCCATGCTGAGATTCCTCTGTAATTTTATAGCCTTCTGCAGCACTGACACCCCAAGGCTAGCAACAGCTGTCTAGCTCTGCAGACAAGACGACAAGTTATGTTCTGAATTACACGTCCCTTAACAGTTCAACTTTTTACTTAGTTTCCAATGGAAATTTCCACAGTCAGTCTTTACAGCCAAAGAAACAGTCTGCCAAATCTTAAGTCATGAAGCTCTTTCACAGTAAAAACAACACACTTAACTTACCCTTTTCTCCCCTCCCTCCCCTCCTTGGCTGCTCCGCTCGACCATGCACTGCAGAAGAAAAACACTTTCGGAGAAGGGCTGTGGTATTTATATGGCTCTTGTTTATCTCACTTCGCAGATGTGGTTCAAAGTTCAGGGAGCTCATTCCAAACAACCTTGCAAGCAAAGCAAACCCCTTTAGCAAAAGCAGCCACAATATTTCTTGGTTAACTAATTCCAAGTGGCAACCATTTATCATGCAGCATGGCAAGATATTTTTAATATAATGACTTTGACTATTGGGTTATGCGGTTTGCCGGTCACCCCAGTAAGTTGGAGGTAGTGGTACAGTCAGAGGAGGGGGAAGGGCCAAACAGTCATCATTTTCTGAACACAGTGGTGACCACAGTGGGAGGGGGAAGGTACTTATCTATTTATAAACATGCTGAGCTAGCAGTTTCTTTCTCATAGTCTTTATCTGATATTTGTCTGGAGAAGAGAATGGCGTACCACCCTGCTTTGCAGGGCGAAACTCCTTTTGCACAGCTGCTCTTGTTTATGTCAGTTGGCTTTAAAACTTTCTGGAGAGCCTGCCAGTTTATCAGCTTATGTTGAAGATTAAAGTCCAGATTTCCAGCCATTGAATTCAATGTAGCCATATGAAAGCCATGAAGCTCCACTAACTAGCAACAACCATTTAACTCTTTATATTATTCTACCACGTTTTCTTACACCCATCATCACAGAAGTATCTGAAAACATTCATGCTAAACTGTTCTCTGATTCTCTCTCCCCAGTGGGACAATTGTTTATGCATGAACTGTTTTATTTTGATAGTAGTTTGCTTGAGTTTGATTTTCTTTAACGTGAGTGTGGATGTACGTTTATGGAGAAAGAAATCTTTAAAGACTTGGTGCGCCTTCAGAGTTTAAGGTGATGAGATCTGTGTTGCTTAGCGCTGGCCTAAGTTTGAGAAATGAAACTGCCAGCCATGAGGTTTATCCCTTAGAAGTCCTATGCTCGAGCTGATGAGAAGGACGAAGAGCTGGAGTTTTATTCAAGAGTCTCTTAGGATGTAACATGGAAGGCAGAAACAGATGTTTGATAGAACAGCTCATCCTGGATGCCATCTCTAATCATGAGAAGGATAAGAAGGTGATCAGGAGTAGTCAGCATGGGTTTCACAAAGGGGAAATCACGCTTAACTAATCTTCTGTGATGGGACAACTGGCTGGATAGATGAGGGGAGACCAGTGGATGTTGTCTACCTTAACTTCAGTAAGGCTCATGACCTTGTCTCCCATAACACCCTTGTAGGCAGGCTCAGGAAGTGCAGGCTGGGTGAGCGGACGGTGAGGTGGATTGAGAACTGGCTGAATATTAGAACTCATAGGGTTGTGATCAGTGGTGCAAAGTCTAGTTGGAGGCCAGAAGCTAGCGGTGTCCCCCAGGGGTCAATACTGGGTCCAGTATTGTTCAACTTATTCATCAGTGACCTAGGTGAAGGGACAGAGCGCACCCTCAGCAAGCTTGCTGATGATACAAAGCTGGGAGGAGAGACTGATACACTGGAGGGCTGTGCTGCCATTCAGAGGGACCTAGACAGGCTGGAGAGATTGGCAGAGAGGAACCTCACGAAATTCTACAGAGGGAAGTGCAGCGTCCCACACCTGGAGAGGAATAACCCCACGCATGCACCAGGACAGGCTGGGGACTGATCTGCTGCAAAGCAGCTCTGTGGAGAAGGACCTGGACAACAAGTTGACCATGAGCCAGCAGTGTGCTCTTGTGGCCAAGAAGGCCAATGGGATCCTGAGCTGTATTAGGAAGAGCGTTGCTAGCAGGTCGAGGGAGGTGATCCTCCCCCTCTCCTCAGCCCTGGTGAGGCCTCACCTGGAGTCCTGTGTCCAGTTCTGGGCTCCCCAGGACAAGAGAGACATGGAGCTCCTGGAGCAAGTCTAGTGAAAGGCCACAAAGATGATGAGGGGACTGGAGCATCTCTCCTATGAGAAAAGGCTGAGGGAGCCGGGACTGTTCAGCCTGGAGGAGAGAAGATTGAGGGGGATCTGATCAATGTGTATAAGTATCTGAAGGGAGGGTGTCAAGAGGATGGGGCCAGACTCTTCTCCTTGGTGCCCAGCAATAGGACGAGAGGCAATGGGCACAAACTGAAACACAGGAGGATCTATCTGAACCTGAGGAGAAACTTCTTTCCTGTGAGGGTGCCAGAGCACTGGCAGAGGTTGCCCAGAGAGGTTGTGGAGTCTCCTTCCCTGGAGATATTCAAAAGCCATCTGGACACAATCCTGGGCAATGTGCTCTGCAGGACCCTGCTTGAGCAGGGGGGTTGGACTAGATGATCTCCAGAGGTTCCTTCCAACCTCAACCATTCTGTGAGAAGTGCACTGAGGAAAGAGCACCAACTATAGCACCAACTATACAGTGGTCACTACCATAAAGTCAGTGTTTGCTTCCAGGTAGTATTCAGAGACACCTCCACACCCCCCCCTTATAGAGAGATGCGAAAGAGCTGTTCTGTCTGCTAGCAACTATTGGTGTGCTAATAACTGTTGTTGTGCCTTTATAATATTAAAAAGGAGACTTTGATCACATGCGTAGTGATAAGTCACGGGTATCTTGCTTTATAACATTCACGCTACCTGAGATCATTATTCTGCCTCAAGATGTGCTCAGGAAGAAAGTTCCTTGTTCTTGAAGCAAGTTGTAAGAAATATTGTAATGTTGGCTCTGGGGGTAAATAGATCTAATTTAGTTGTTTAGATATGTATGAACCCCAAAATACGTTTAAACATCAGTCTGAAGCTTTACCCTTTTTTAGTGGGAAAAACTGCACTTCCATATTTTTTTACGAACAGTAAAATAAAGAAATTAGTAATTGTTAAATTACAGTAGAAGAATCAGACCACCAATTTCTCATATTCATTCCCCTTGAACGAGTAGACTCATATAGCCCTTTCTCCTTAGCTTCTAAGAAGTAATTATCTTAAATCTTAATTTTGCTTCCCAGTGCGAGTATTTTATTAGTTGCTGAGTAGGTTCCAGTCTCACTGCAGGAGGAGGTTATCAGCTCTAATTTGGGCAAGTCTTCAGATTCAAACAATAATTTTTATAATTATAATCCTATTTCTACTCACTCTGTTTCATAGTTAGGGGGGGTAATGGTGTAATAGCACCCTTCCCTTCTTATTGAACATAAACTAACCTCTTTTTTGACATGTTTCAATCAAACTTTTCAAAGCATCACAGCACAGAAATACCACTGCCCAGGAACTCTGGAAATTAACTGCCATTCAGTATTTCTGTCATCTTCATTGATAACACATTGTTAACACAATTGACAACACAAATGTACACTTCTCTGAAAAACTGAAATGGACAGGGAATTACGAGGTAATGCTACTCTGGTAAAGTCTGCTGTAGTGATTTGGAATGTGCAAATAATGAGCGGATGGAAGCAGAACAAGGATCCAGCCTTATTCCAGCATGAGACCTTAGGACTTTGATGTCTCGCTGTTTCGCTTTTGTGACTAAAAGACGTCACAAACAGGGAATTCAAAGTCCATTGGCCAGATCGTAGTCTCTTCTTCTTGTATATCCTCTGATTTTATAACAGTATGACTGTGTCAGCTTGGTGGAGTAACTCATACTTTACACTGGAATAAATTACAATAGAAACAGGCTGTCAGGGTTTACGCAATGCTTGCATAGACAAATTTCCATTTGTTTATCAGGCCTTACGCTTTCTTAAGTGCTGTAACTAAAGGGTAATTTAAGTGAAGGCTAAAGAGTTACACTAAGGTAAAGTATATTCAGCAAGATGATTGGAACCACAAACTCATTACTTAAAGTAGCTCTAGAAAGAAGGATAGTTCTGCAATATTTGGTCTCGTGTTCCTATCATGTGAGATCCAGAGCAGCATGTGGTAACCACATGCTATTTCTCAGAACTCAAGAGAAAGCTGACATCCTCTGATACAGGCCTGGAGGTCGTTTCAACAAACTAAGGAATGGCTGATACATGCAAATGCCTATTTAAATACAAAATAAGACTCTGATCTTTTAGATAAATGTTGGTTTGTTTTTCTGCTTGGAAATTCCCTTATAATAATGAAATACCTTTCTCTACTTTAACCTGCCTGTAGTACACTGTAATTAGCAAGGGAAGTATTCTTTTCCTCAGATATGTCCTGAGTCGTAATCATTGCACACATTAGAAATGCAAACTAACCCTAGTTGCTGAAGACCTACATGAATTCTGAGCTCCTTATCGGCTCTCTTTACTTTCAGCGTTTACCCTGCAATATTTATATCAACCTGCAAGTTGCACATGTCGTCTCATTGGCGCCTGAGACCAATGGGTCATCTCTATTGGAAGGAAGGACAAATTACTTGACTTTACACAGCAGGTGGTTAAAAAGAGGGTCATTAGGATCACGGTTATAGGAAATCTTTTGTACTTGTGTGTGCTTCAGTGTAGTTCGCAACGCTCACTAGTCCTGTGGTCTACAGAGAAAAGCTGCAAATTCCTTCAGTTTGGTCTGACTCTGCTTAGACTCCTGGTGTTGATAAAAAGGCAGGAAGAAGCAAATGTAATAATGCAATGACCACAATGCAGGGTATCTGTACGGATCTTCTTTCTGGATCTCCTATCCCACACAGTGATCAGTGATCTCTCTTTCTACAGGGATGATGCAATTGCACCTGGAATTCAGCAGGCAGCTTTAGGCTTTCCAGTGCCATACACTGATCAAGTACATAACTAAAGCAATTAAAGATCTGGACAAATAAGTACAAAGAGAAAAATAAAATAAAAAACATAACTGCGATCCCAATTCTGCTGTATTCAGACAATTCTCCTCACGTTAACAATCAGGTCTAAATAGAGTCTAACTGTGATCATAACAGTCTTTATGCCCAGTAACTCTCAGTAGGAAAGGTGGAGGAAAGTGATTAATCAGCTAAATCCACAGCAGTTCGTTCCAGGTGATCTTAAAGGTCTCTTGACAGAAGTACTTGTAAAAGCAAGTTCTTGTTAATGATTTATAACATTGGTCATCCAAACGTAGTTTCCATTCTTTCGCAAGGTTCAGTGCATTGAACTATGGCAGGAGCACAGTACACAGGACTCAAGTGAACCTTGCACAAAATTCAAGTGTGTTCTCTGCTTAGCTGTTGTAAAATACATGAAAACTAAACACTGGCTCCAGCTAAAGAATAAGAGGGATTTTTTTATGAAAAAGTTCTCTTCCAGAACTGTTGAATTGTGATGAAAAAGAGATGACATGTTTTTAGTTAAATTTCTTTTTGTGGTTCTATGTTGCTTGGTTTTCCTGAGAGTACAGTGGTGGCTGCAAACATTGTGATCTGCAACAGATGCTAAGAGAGCTTAGGGATAGATTCAGATAGCTGAGTGCAAGGTGGAGCTTGTTTTACCTTAAACAGAGTTCCACAAACTAACTTCTGTTAAAACTGAGGCTTCAAATACATGATGTTGGAGCCTGATTGTCAAAGATACTTGCTTTCACACAACATAGACCTGGGATGCTGAACTGTAAAAAAAAAAAAAATCTTGAGGGCCCTTCTTAGGACAAGAATATATGAATACGCCACCAACACCAGTAATGACAGTAAAACTGTCTGCTTCAACCATTTTCACTGCTCTGTCCATCTTGGAAATCCAAAAGCAGCTGTCATTTTAGCATCAAAGCACTCTCAGTAGCAAATTGCTTGCAAACTGAAACAATTTCCAGATGAACCACAAAAATAGATAGGTGCAAATGACAGTTTTTACTTAAAGTATATATTACTACTGCAGGACACAATCAACAGGCTGAGTTTGATAGCCACCTACACCCACCACGATGGCATAAAAACTATTTTCACAAAAAAGGGGCCTCCTAGTTCCAGGATAAACTCTGAAAGTAAATGGCACAACTGTTCTCTGTAGATAAAGAAATACTGTAAAGCAATACTGACCTTCTGAGGACTGGGGGAAGAACTGAACTCTTTAATAAATGTATTCTCTATAAACGAAAAGGGAGAGCTGTGGTTATATGTCCTATTTGCTAAGATCAAAACATGAACAGACTTACTGCCTCCTGTTTTTTGAAGGCCTTGGAAGTCTAGAAGAGCCAGATCTTCACCTGATTTTTATTTGTAAGCATAATGGGAAACGAGAGAAGGATTTCTATCAGCTGTCTTACAGCAACGCCTTTCCTATTGCTATCAGTGTCATTACTTAAAGAGTCAGCAATAGCGACTAGTGTTCAGGCTTTGTCTAGATTTGATTTCTGTTAACAAAGCTATACGAGTTTTGCCTTCAACAGGCAGTACTTGGTAAAAAGTTCAGCAGCTACAGTACCAGCTGTTGATATATAGCTATTAGGTATCTGCAACATAAACTCAGAACATAATGGGTATGCCAGCTGGATAACTGCATACCTTCTAAAAGCATTAAATATTTGCTGACTGAGTAGACTGGACTAGCTTTAATACCAGAGTGTATAATATATCTTTCGTAAATTCACACCAAGTGGTGAAAAAATCTGGTAGGAAGACAATCACTAGCTTGAGATTTCAAAGTTTTTGCCGTTCTTCTGAAGAGTTCACGTTTTGCTGAAAGTGATAATGATTAAGTAACAAACATTTATTTGTGGACATGTCAAATGTTTGGAATATATATAACAGAAGGTCCCCAAACCCATGACATTACGGTCCTATGTTTTACTTTCCACAGATACAGTTCTTCCACATAACAATGAGAGTAAAGTAAAATTTTGACTATAGAATGTTATTTCTGTAATAGGTTGGCAACGGGCCAGCAAAGATTGGAGACCATTGTATGTGACAAACGTATTATCCCTACCTTGACAGTGACAGTCTTCCTATTTTTCCTATGTCTTTGATCTCCTAGATTTTGGGTGGTCAAGGGGAAAAACCAAAGTAAGAGCAGTAGAACTGTAATGACATTCCAGAAGAAAGGCCACCATGTGCAATATAGAGGAAATAACACAATGTTTGAAGGGAAGAGGGGAAATGAGAGCAGAGAAGGAGGTATGATGACTCTTCCCTGAGGACATCTTTGGAAATCACCTGCACAAGCCATCACGCTTCCTCACATTACTCCACTCCCAATAACAAAGGCATGGAAAAAAAATGCCCTGTGAAATTCACTTGCAGCCATTATTGATTGCTTCTATGAAATTGCCTTTATTTTAAATGTTTACATGTGCTTGGATGAACATTGTGAGAATTCTTACACCAAAATGTCTTCATATCATGTTCTTCTTGTTCCGAAAGTATTGGCTCAACTTGTGGAACTTGAAAAGTGACTGAGTCCTGGTCCTGAGAAGAAATAGTCGTCATGGCATGCCTGAACTTCTTTCCAGTCAACAGATGTTTGCATGGCTGGTCGTTCATCTTTCCACCTCTATGAGGACCCTTGTAGCACTGCAGGAAAAATGGATCCCTGATTGGCATTTTACTGTGTGGTAAGTCCTCATCTGTGTGGTAAGTCCTCATCTCTAGCTGACCTCCATTTTCTTTGTTTTTTTTTCTGTCTGTTTCTTGGCAGAGAGACATGTTCAAAATATTTATTACTTACATATTGAGCATATAGCAGTCTTAAATGTAGTTTTACTGGAATAGGATTTAAGGGGGTTGTAGCACTCCCAGTAGAGCCTGCAGTCAGTGTGTCGTAGTGGAACAGATGAGAAGCTCCTACATCCCTCTTTAACCACCAGAGTTTTATGCAGCTCTCCAAATTGTAAGCTGCATTTCTCTGAACTTTGCTTGTCAGCAAAAAAAAAAAAAAAAAAAAAAAAAGAAGAAAAGCAGACAAACAAAATAGGGAGTTCTGCTGATCCTGCATCACAATCTTTGCCAGATTTCCTGTGAGAGCTCAAGAAGAGGAAACAAAATATGAATGCGAAGCGAAAAAACTTGTAGCACTTTAAAAACCATGGCAATAAAGCTGCAGAACATTCTCTCAATACCACTAGCAGGCATTCTTTTGGGAGAGACAGACCAGAAAACTAAATGCAAAAGTAATCCTGTGATTGCAATAATAGCAGTTTTTAGCAATAAATACTTTAAAATTATATTTCCCCTTTCATTGCAAAGAGTTCACAACGCCTTGCTTGTAAATATTTTAAGTTAATGATAAAATGTTTGATGATTTATGTAAGTTAAAAAATATGTAATTAATGGGTCATGAACGATCAAAGATACCAAGTTCTCCTGCAGCCAAATGTAGGGCTTCCTTCTGCGCCTTTCGTTCAGGGAAATCATTGTGCCCTCAGTGGCTCAGGCTAAGGCTCTTTTTAGCACCTGTTTGAGGCTTACAGTGTGGATAGCAGCTGAGGATCTTCTTAAAAACTTAAATGACAGGATAGACAGAGGCCAGGGGTTCTTTCAAGAGCACATGTGCTGTGGTGGACACTCCATCTGTGTATCTGCAAAGGGAGATGCCTTTATAATCAGCCCAAGTACAGTTAGCCACATAGCACACCTGGTCTTGCATGGTTGTAAGGCTGTGCTAGAAGGAAAAATCTTCCCCTAGATATTACGAACGATTATTTCTAGATTGCTTGCTTTCCCAGTTTTTATTGCTCTTAGTATTATCTTAATTGCATGTGGAACATTTCTGATTATGGTCTCTAGGTTCCAAAGTAAACTTGCATCTATGATGAACATTTTAAGAGTGTATCAGGCAGACATTACGTCTTCTCAGCAATAATATAGTCCATAGATGTACAGCTTTCTAGTAAGATGATATGGTCTGAAAGAAGAAGGAATTTTAAATTACTTGTTAATGTTTCTACATGTATAATACATGGAACAGCATAACTGATAGTGGAATAGGCTAAAACCTTTTCTGCCATTTTAGCTTTAAGCCTTTTCAGACCCTATAGATTTCCCTGGATTATTAGAGACCTAGAAAAATCATCACATTTCATGTCCTGATACAGTGTTCATCTTTGCGTATCAAAAACACAAAACATTTTTGCAAATCAGGGTACAGAAGATTTCCTTGCGAAAATCTGAGTTACCATTGAAGATGTGTATCTATATGTAGAATGTCTTTATTTACAATGTGCGTGTGTGTTATTTCTACCTACAATGCACAATGCACACCCATACAAAAAAATAGCATGATATTTATTTACCGAAACAGTAAACCCATGTAACCTTTCTACACAAGAATTGCGTAAGTGGTTTCCCAGTCAAATAATGACCTCGCCAAGGCTTGCGAATTTGCATTCTACGATAAAAGGGAAAACCACCTAAGTACTTAACACTTACTTTTATTTAAGCGCTAAGTCATTATACAATTATTTTAGGCATGCTTCTAATGACTCTATGGAATCCAAATCAGTAGGGTTTTTGAAACTGAAAAGCGCTTAAGTTCTTAGACTTGTTTTTTCTTCCAGAAAGTTAGAATAATTTAAAAGAAAGTATTTGGATTAAAAGGCTAGATTTTAATACTCCTCTCTTGCAGCGTTCACCAAACACTGATCTCACTGATTTTGCTCGTCAGCTGATTTTTGTGGGGTTAATCCACAGTAGATCAGATTTGGCCTGGAGTTTGTAATAGCAGCAGAAAATACTGAGTAAACATAAACGCACATCCTGTACTAGCTGTGCGTTTCCTCTGAAAACTTAAAGATCAGCAAGGAACAAGCTGATATCTTTGTCGCACAGATGTACCATTTAAGGATTTTTAACATCAAACAATTCAGAGTTCAGCACATGTGACAGTTTTTAAGCATTGCATTTTATAATTATCACTATCATCTTCACTGTCATTAACTCCTTATATCTCCCCTTCTCTCTTGAAATAGTAACAGCATGAAGAGAATTAATAGGATGGCTCTCTATCACCCTGGCTGAGGTACAACCCACCTTTATTTTTCTTTAAGAGAAGTTAAACAGTCACTGGTATTGTTTCAGTATGTACACATATGAAAGGGGCTCTGTAGAAATGTTTTTTTCTTGCATAATAGCATACATCTGGCTTGCTCTAGGCATGACCATAACGCCCTTTCACAGAACGAGCCATTGCACAACGGAGACATGTTGAGTCTTCTGATACAGAAAAGATTTCTTACGAACGACTGATATCACTACAGGGATGAGCAGTTGATTTCCTAAGACTTTTTTTATAAAAGAGGCCAGAAAAAGCTATCAGGATTCTGCACCTCTTTGGGTCAGTCACTCGGTCATAATGAGGGACAGTGTGATGGGGATATACATCTGGGTACGTATGAATGCACTAAAAAGCTTTCAAAACCATTTGGGGCGCCAAATAGGTATCTCCAACAAGCTGGGTCTAGGTCACAGACTGCTTGGTGGATAGCCTTCAGCTACGTAATCTAATAGTCCCTTGTGGCCTTCCCTTAAAACCTGAATCAGCTGCTTTTGGAAAATGGTATCTACTCAATGCTGCACATAAGCAGGTCTTCTAAATATTTGGTTTCACATCTGCAGTTTATTAATTCCTTCATTACTTCAGACAAGAGTTTTGGTTTTCTTGTGTGTTTTTTTTAAGGAGGGAAATGCATAATTCACACTTCTCTATGATTTGTTTAGTATTCATTTTGCCTTCTCTGCTGCTCTATGCCACTCTGTAGGAGAGCCTGCAAACACTCGCTCTGGTTGAATGTTCTCTGCCTTCTTCAACACTGGAGTAAAAAGGTCATAAATTGAAGGAGGGCTCATAGGTGGAAGGAAACACCTATTCTTCCTATGCTTTGCTATTATTCTCAGCTGAATGTTGTGTCCAGAAGTTTTATTAGGTTATCTTAATGAATACAGATTTCTCCAGAGTGCTGCTGAGGTGATTGTGGGAAAGGCAAGTGACATTTTAGTGGGAAAAAAGCATAGGGAGTTATTAGCCATAGAAATGGCTAATATGGATTGATTAGAAAGAATATGGATAAAGATCATTTGGATGCTACAAGTAGTTTGCTTAACATTATTTTCCTCACATACATAAAATGAGCTATAGACCGGGTTATTTTGAGACGTAAAACTAAATTGTATTGGTTTATAACACAACTCTCACAAATCCCAGAGGTAGCTCTGGGCAAATATTGCACCCATCTGCAAGAGGATAAAAGCAGAACCTGAAAAGTTATAGACCAACCAGTCTAATTGTATCTTTGAAAAGCTTTAGGACAAATGATGAGTTATTTGCTCCCATCTGACCTGCAACAGAACAATTAGAGAAGAGTAAAGCCATAGGCAAAAAGTAAAGAAAGAAACACCATGGAAGACGTCGGGATGTCAGGGGAAAAAAGCAAATGGTCAGGAAAAGAACATAAATTGATGAAAAATAAGCAAACCACCAACCTTGACTAAATAAAGAAAAGGTGTTGGAATGGAAAGGCTGAAAGACTGTTAATTGTTGCACAGTGTTTTGGTCCTACAGTGGTAACTTTAGCATTATTTCAATTTGGATTACAAGCTATTCGGGATGCAGTACTTCAACTGAAAATTAGACTCATGATGGTTTAAAGTGAACCTTTATACTTATTAAGTGCACAAGGCATCAACATTCCTGATGCACTCCCACAGAGGAGAAAGCAAGAATGGGTGTGGCAGACAACTCCTAGAACCAAAAGAATAGTCTAAACAGACCTACTCATACAAAAAATAATTGTATTACATTAGCAAATCCATTGAGCAATAACATGAGGAAATAAGAGGGACTTTAAACCTCTTTTATGCTATATCACAAACCATCAGCATTCATAAAACTGGCAGTCTTTCTGTATTATTGTATTATAAAACACTGAACAAACACTGAGAAATTTATCTGTTAACAAAGACTATAAAAACATTAAAATGAACTTGACTGAATTTGTATTTTATTTGATGTTGTAGGATTTCTGTGCTGAACTGCTCCATCAACTTCACAGGCATTTGCCTTTTTAATAGAGGAGGAACAGGGTGAAGATTGGTGCTAGGGATAAGTGCTCAGAAAGTTCATAGAACAAGTTCATTAACAGCAGATACGTGGGTAAGCTCATAAGAACATATAGCCACGGCATGTCGCAGCTCTTTTATTGTTATGATTGTTGTAATGGCTCTCAAAGGGTTGATCATTGCATTGGTTTTGACAAGTTAAATTATTACACTGGCTTATTTGGATGAGTAAGTTTTCATGTGGTGACAACACATGAAGTCCCTGCTGACTACAGATGCCCAAGAAGATTGGTGGCCTAGAAGAAAAATGCTAGTGTCATGTTGCCAGCATTTGACATGACACTGGAGGAACTGGTTATGGTCAATACTGGCAACTCACTGTTTTCTTTTCCTAAGGCATCTCAGCCAAATAAACCAGCAGTTCTGTTGCTGAGTTGCTAGATGCTGCTCAGCTATGTTCTTCTTGCTCAATTTAAGAGATGAGTTGTGGGAACTTAGAGCCACACGGGACAGAGCCAGACCACAGAAAGGAATGCTTGAAACTGCTGAGCAAAATACCACTGCAGGGCATGGTATATAGTGTAGACATTTGTGATGCTACTTAATGATACTCATTTTGAATACCACTTAAGTATAAAATAAAAACTACATGTGTGTCTGTCTTACATATTTATAAAAACGATTGTTTCATAGAGGAAGGTGGGGTCCAGTGAAGAGTAAGCTGAAAAAGAGGATGATGTGAGTGTTGATTCATGTTTGTAAAGGCTGGAGGTGTAAAGTATTCCCAGGCGCTGCTACAAGCTGATTTTCAACATACTGTGGCAGATCCCACTAAGCAACAGCCTCACTGTCATAAAACACAGTAACGTTAAACCTTCCAGAGCACGTCTGGAAGAGCAGACACAAGCATTTTGCTTCAGCATTCAAAATACACGTATATGAGGTGCTGGGTTTTTTTTGCTCCTATGGTAAGGGCAGGCAAATAGTGCCGTCCCCGCGCTTACCACGGCGACCTGCACAGACTTGTTGGTTCATTTACGAAACTGATGAAAGGGCAGAAGTGAGGTGTGGGGAAGATGACAAGTGTTTAATCTTATTTTAATAAAGCATTTAATTGCATTTTTCTTTCACGTTTCGAAACCGGCCCCGCCGCTCCCAGGGGAGGCACACCCGAGGCCGCCTGCCGCCGCCGCCCGCCGCAGCCCCGCGCCCCACCTGCGCCCCCCGGCTCCGGCCGCTCCCCCGCCCCGCACGAGCGCTCACGGCTGCCGCAGCGGGACGCCGGCGGCGTGGGTGCTGACGGCACGCTGCGGGAGGGCCCTGCCCCGGCGAGCCGCGGAGCCGGCTCCTCCCGCCCTAACGGCCGCTCCCAACGGCCGCGCCCCTCCGCCGCCCGCCATGGCGCCTCCCCGAGACTACAACTCCCAGAGTGCACCGGCCCGGCTAGCCCCGCCCTCCCGGCGCCCGCGCGTCCTGTCGTGTTAAAGGTGACGCGACCGTCACTTCCGCCGCGTGGTGCAGGCCGGGAATGCGAGTCGCGATTGGCCGGCGCCCGCCCCGCTTTTCGGCGTGCCGGGGAGCAGGAAGCGGTAACGGCAGAGCCGGCGCGGAGGGGCGAGGGGCTCCTCGCGGTAAGTAGCTGGCGGAACCCCCTCCCCACCCCGGGGGCGCGCGCGCCGCCGGGGCGCGACCCGGCCGGGAATTGAAAAGGGATCGATTTAATGCGCGCTTTGATGACGTAATAACGACTAAGGAGCCGGCGGTGCCGCTAAGCGCACGGCTCGGGCCGGCCCCGGGCCGGGCCCCGCCTCGGGGGCGTCCCCTCGGGATACTCGCGCCTGCCGGCGGTCGCCCGCGCCGCTCCCGCAGCAGCCGTGCCCGGCGGGCGCTCGGCGCTGGCTAGGCCTTCCGCCTTCTCCCGCTCCCGGGACTCGGCGAGCGCTCATTGGCTCCTCCGCCCGGGGCGGGCTGTGCCGCGGCCGCGCGGTTGGCGGAGGTTCCCTTGACTGCCACCAGCGGCCGCCAATGGGGTCGGGTCTGGGGCGCCGGCGGCGCTGGCTGGGGACGAGGCGCGGCGGCGAAGCCCGGGGGGAGGGGGGGCGGCGCGGTGGCGCCCCCGCGCGGCTGGGAGGGGCGACGGCCGCCGCCGCGGGCCGCGTGGCCCTGGGCCGCGGCGTGGGCGGCCGGGCCGAGCCGGGCCGCCTGGCGCGTGGGCGGCCGGTGTTCCCCCACGCGACGAGACGCACACGAAAACTCTCACTCTCGCGTTGTCGCTTTGCTGGTTTTACTCTAAAGTGAACAGAGCGAAACACGCGTAGGGCTGAGCGCAGCAGCGCTAGTGAGGTAGCAGAGGAGCAGGGCAGGGAGGCAGGGTTGCTACGGCAGCCGGATGCCAGCTGCCCCGTCCGTCACGCTAGCCTCTTGCGCCGTTCTTGGTTTTCTTTCTTTTTTTTTTTTTTTTAAATAAAAAAAACGCTTCGTTTTTTAGTTCTGCTGCTGATACAAAGCAGCTACCCTCCACAAAGCTGTCTGCCGTCTTGCAGACGCCCCTCAGGTTCTCCTTTCCTGGGATGCCTGTGGGAAGGTGGCCGTGGCGGGGCCCCTGCCCAGCCTCTCCCTGTGACAGCGTGTGTACCTGTTCCCTGTAGGCAAAGAGAGTCTTTTGTTTGTTGCCTAAGACAAGAGAAGCTCCTGTTGTGGTCCAGGAGTACAGTAGCAATAATACAGCTTCATTGAACTAGTTACTAAGAACAGTTTGTAAATTTTGTGCCTGTCATGTGAAATTCGTGTGATTTCACAGGCTGATGGGGTTAAGCCAGGTCAGTAGTTGATCTGGGAAAACTGAATCTAGCTAGCAAATGAATCAGGTAGTATGGTTTTCATCCCTCACCTGTAAGCCTGGTTGTAACTGTCTGCTGGATCTCTTTTGCCTGTCTTCCTCGGTTTCTTGATTTTTTTTTTTTTTTTCCCCCCTCTTGGTACTGTATCACTCACTTCTACTTTCAAATTATTCATGCTGTCATTAAACATATGCTGCTATGTTGTTGTTTTTCTGCCCTGTCACTGAGTTTAGAATGTGAATAAACAAGGAATACTGTAACAAGTACTTTTTTTTCTTTTTGAATCTAAATATGTGATAACTTCACACTTAACACTTCACGCACACTACCAGCTTTGTGTAAACTTGGGACATTAAATCTACCTACCACAAGTTGTGTAATATATTAATAATGATTTTTAAGTGTTCTGTGAAACACTGAAAAATTTTTAAACTTAGGGCTTTGGCCGGGGAGTTGCTTTGGTGTTTTTTGAGGTTTTTTTTGTACACTATCCCTACAGACATGCGATTTGGAGGTAAGTTGCTTTTGGATAAGTGCAAATCATAAGATTTGTTGATTGGAATTTTATTTTGTTTAAGGGAATTTCTAACTTCAAGTTATCTATCCTTCCATGACTTGTCAGAAATGGACAGTGAGAATTAAACAATGAAATAAACCATGAAGTAAATAGCTGATAACTTCCCACATGAAACTTTAATGTGAGATGCCAGATGATAAAAGAAAGGCAGGAGTTGCTAGATATCTTAAGCTCAGTGTAAAACAGAAATGAAGTGAAAACAGGAGGATCTTTCACTTTCATCTTGCTTTTCCCCCCCCCTTCCTCCAGGCTGGTCTTCTCTGCACCCTTTAAGAGCCTGACATATATTTTGGCATCTGCTTGACAAAGCACAGATAACAGGTAGAACTACGCAAGCAAATGCTTCTGCTCTTCCCCCCCCTCCTCCCCCCCGCCCTTGGCAAAATGACTCTTCTCCATGGGACAGTTTTTCTGAGATACAAGGAAGAGCGTGTCTTGCACTGAAAATAGGAGTTCCACAATTTCAAGCAGACTTGGTGTCTACTAGCCGTAAGGAAGTGTTTTGCATCTCTTGTAACCTGGTAACTTTTCTTCTCCCTGCTTCGATCGAACCCAATATGCCAGTGTGTGTGTTGAAGTGAGGCAGAATTTAAGCAGCTGTACTGGGGAGTCAGCAACCATCAGCTCAGATGTTTCTTCTGTATAGATAGTAAGCGGTTAAAGATAACCGCTTATTTGCAACACTAAAAACTTCCTTTTCTTTAGTCAGTTTGGCTTAATGCTAGCTGCTCTCCTAACTTTCAGCTTGTCCTTCCCTTTATTTTTTTCTCACGTTTCTTCTTTTGTCCATACTAAGTATGACAATATAGTGAAGGGTATTTCTCAAACTTACTTAGACTTATTCAAGCCTAATTACTGTTTTATCTTAGAAGCCACTTGTTTTTCAAAGTGAGTTAGACTCTGAAAATAAATTGTGCCAATGTAGCTCTGAAATGTCTTTGCTTTTTCTAAGGCGTTGTTAGTGTGAGAACCAAGCGAACGTGGGAGTTGAAGTGCTGCCTGCAGATCTGAAGTCATTTTGCCTAGAGTTAACTTGTGAAATGCTTGGACTCTCCCCAGAGGTTCTTTTGCATAAGCAGCAGACTAACATCTGTCTCGTCCACTGGCACAGAGGTTTTGCCTAACCTCCTTTGAGAACCTCCACAAATCCTACCCCCAGCTACATTTATTGTATAATAAGGGAGGAAGGACTGTCAGATTATAAAGCTATGATTTGTGCCCCTTTGAAAAGAATGGCAAAGAATATTTCACCTTGCAGGGGGATAAGTGTAAGGAGGCTGGGTAAATAAGATGTTGCTTGCTCTTGGGTGTGACAGCGCTTTAAATCCCTGGCAACTCCTGTGTGGTCCGAAGCTGCCATGTGCTGCCTTAGTACATTCTTGTTTAAAGGAAGTAAACATCTTGTGTTAACTAAACACAAAATGTGGCTTAAATTTTAAGAACTGTTCTTCCATCAAATGAATTGGTAGAATTGCATGAAGTAACTGTATAAAGATTCTGATACTGTGCTGCTGAGGTATTGGTGAATAGTTAGCTGTGAAGATGTTCAATTCATGTGTTATCTGCTTTGAGGAGAGTGGGTGTCTGCTGAATCGGTGGAAGAAAGAAATACACTTCTGCGTATTGACCAAGAGTTTGACTGGTCTTTGTTTATAAACAAAGGCCATACTCTACTTCATTAACCCTAATGTGTCCTACCTGCTAGCTAAAATCAGGCAAGCAATTCTGTGTTCTGTTGGTTTTGTAGTCTATTAAAAATTCTAGGTAGTTCATATTTGTATACTAATTTGACTGTGCATAATGTTTACCGAGTGGCACAGTATTCTTATTCTGCTAATACATCTTTTGTAGGCAAGTCCTTTTGCCATGGAAGCGGAAGAAATGATGGAGTGCATCCAGGAGTTCCCAGATCATTATAAAGTTATTTTGGATAGACTGAATGAACAACGTGAGCAGGACCAGTTTACAGATATCACTCTGATTGTAGATGGTACGTATAGGCCTATGAATCTGTTGGTATACAGAGAATTTTGAAAGCTGTGCTGGGAAGCTGCCTGTTTTTTTCCACAGGTCAGCTGTCAAACTGGGCTGGGGTTTTTTTTGTTTTTTTTGTTTTTTTTTTAATCCTGGTTCTGTACAGGTCTGCAAGTTGCATAGAGACTTCCTTCTAAAACCTTGGGTGAACAGTGTCAACAGTGGTTAATAAGAGCGCTTCTGCTTTTCCAGGCAAGGGGCTAAGTATTTTCAGATAGAAGCCCACCTTGAAACTGCTGTACTATATTTAACATGTTGTCTAAGTATTTCCAAAACACTGTTTAAAATATTACTCCCTAATTTGAGCTGACTGCTTACATCCAGAGAACTTGTACAAACGTTTTTTAAAAAAAGAAAAGCTTGGAATAGGGTTGCCTGTTTGCTTCTCTGGTACCTGTCCACTGTTTTGATGTAGAATTAAAATAGGGTACAAGAATTCACCTTTCTTTTTCTGCGTTATAGAGACCTAAGCTTAATAAGCATTTGCATCTTCTGCTTCGTTTTATCTCGTAAGAAAAGGAGGTATCTAATATATCACATAAGGCTATTTCTTACCTTATCCTGAAGATGTCTGAGAATGGATGAGCCCTTCTAGGGAAGATAGGCAGTGTCCGCAGACTGAGCTGGAGTAAACCAGCTGCATCTCAAAAAGAGAAGAACTCTGACCCTCAAAAGGATAGCAAGAACTCCTTTGGGGGAAAAGGTCCTGGATTAGAAAAAGGGAAGCAAACTGGGAAAAGATTACTTTTCTGGAATCTACCACCGTAGTTTCAATAGCAATGCAGTAGCAGTACTTCCTCAAAACTTATCCTGGATGTTTACTCCTCCTCTAACATTAACAAATCCTTTGTGGTGACCAAAACTGTTTTCTTGTGCAGCTGTGTAGTTCTAATCCAGGTTGCTTCTCTTATCTTTTTCCTGTGGAGCTTTATGAATGTTCATGTCTAAGCTTGGGAGAATGCAGCACAGTGGTGGGGAATGCACAACCTGGAGAACAGGAAGGACAGAGCAGAACTGCAAGGGTGTTTATGCTGACCGAAGTGGTGGTGCAACATTGGTCTGTAAGCGCAGTAGAAACAGAGGAGAACTTGGATAAAACCTGAGAGTTGAGCCTAAAACATAGCGTGGGGGGGAAAAAGTTCTCAGAGGAATTTCCCATAATTTAAATATCTGAAAAGAGAGACTCTGCAATGAGTTAGTCCTCCAGCTGATCGAGTTGCAGAGCTTCAGCAAGGTCAGTGATGTGAGCAAGGTTTTGCACAAGACAGGACAGACTACCTACTATAGGATGTCATGTTGCAAGGAGCTACATTAAATGACTCTGTGCTTCTAGAATGGATTTGTAGCCTGGGTTCTGCAGCCATTCTCTCTTCTGTGCTTGTTCTGCACTGTGAATAAGGAAGGTATTATCTGAAACTGAAATGTTACGTCTCTCTTTCTAGGTCACCATTTCAAAGCTCATAAGGCAGTTCTTGCTGCTTGTAGCCAGTTTTTCTACAAATTCTTCCAAGACTTCACTCAGGAGCCTTTGGTGGAGATAGAAGGTAATCTGATTTATGCAAATAAAAATACCTCTGCAGTCTGTGTTCAGTCTGGAAATTAATGCAGTATTGGTGGTATGGACTAATGTGCATGGTTGGTCATATAGTCAGCTTTCTGAATCTCACTGAGTTGTTCTGAGGCGGTTATTGCTGCTGGAAGAAACTAGCCTTGAAGAAACCTTTTAAAAAAATTGGGGGGGGAGGGGATTTGTGTTCTTTATTTTTCCTATACGTTCCTAATAGAGGTTGTGGTCTCCATATATTTTTAGGACAGTCCAATATATCAACCTTTTCCTTGGTAACAGCTGTGCTGGTCAGACCAAAAGACCTCCATTGGTGGTCAGTGGCAGATGCCTTGGTGGGGTGAAGAACAGGAGATAAACAGAGCAATACTTCCTTGGTGGGCACTTCAGCCTCCAGTAACTTACTGCTCAGAGGTCTCTTGAGACAGATAATATTTTTGTGTTTAAATGAACCGGGTTTGGTTTTTTTTGTGGGCTGTATGCTACTTATTATTTTGTACAAACAACTTTTGTCCATTTTATTCTTCCTTTATGATAATCTTAGTCCTGGTTTGACTCTGTAAATCTTCCAGATTCCCATGTTTTTATAGTAAACTTCTTAGTCCAACATGAGTCTTTCATGAGTCTCAGCCTCATGAAAAGGGCAGCCAAAGTAGTATGAGCGTAATGGTGGGTAAGCAAGAGTGCAAGACTTCTCAGACAGGTAAAACTGAGAAATTGCTGATTGAAACTGTCTTCTTGCTTCTCAACAGGTGTAAGTAACATGGCATTTCGTCATCTAATTGAGTTCACCTACACAGCAAAACTAATGGTCCAAGGTGAAGAAGAAGCAAATGATGTTTGGAAAGCAGCTGAGTATCTACAGATGTTAGAAGCAATCAAAGCACTTGAAATCAGGTAAGCTCATAGGTTTCTCTTTCCTCCTAAACACTGATTTTAACGAGAGCTGGCTGCTAGCATTTTGTAGCACTGTTCCTTATCCTGGGCCCTCCGAAACTTCTGTGGGACCATATAGCCTTCTACAGTAAAGTGTGAGTAGGAATTAGAAAGGCTAAAAAAATGAATATTACGTTCTTTGGACTGGAACTGAATGACAACTGGCACAGCTAGCAAATGCTGCAGATATTGTAGGCTATGATTTTGTGGTAACTAATACCAGGTCTGTGCTCACACCTGATTTGGAGTAAGTTTGCTCAGTGTACAGTGACAGTGTGTATCTGGTAATTAGTCCGCATTAATGAGTTTGTGCTGGTGCTTTGATTTCACGTAGCTTTCTGCCATTTGTGAGAGAATAGGGTGCAAAACTAATCTCTCAAATTTCTTGAACACATATAATAGAATTGCTTTTATACTGGATCAACAGTTAATCAGATATTGCTGTATCACTTTCTGTCCAGTGCCAGGAGCTGTACTCTGTTACCAAACCACAACCTGAGAAAAGCAGATGCCAACCCCATTATGGTGTTTTCCTTCCCTTTCACTCTTAAATACAGAATATTGTCATGTCCTCATTCCTTTTGTGTGCTGTACTGCTCTTCCACCATGAAAGCAGAGGGAGGGACAATGAATGTTTCCTGGCTTTACAGTCATCCTTGCTGTCTTGTCTAGACTTTGAGATGCCTTTGCGTCAAGCCTAAGGAAAGGCTGTTGGTTCCTCTTTATCTCCCCATAAACACATTAGCCAGGGAAGCAGCCCTGGGCCAGAATGCCTGTAGTGGTGCCAACTAACATTTTGTTTGAAAACCTCTGTAATATGGTACACTGGAAACTTAATTTGCAACATCAGTGTTTATTTTTAAGTACTCTGTGGATTGCAAGCAGAGCTGCATAAAAATGTGGAGGTTTTTTGTTTTGTTTTTTCCTGTATAGGAAAGATACAGGATTGTGCATTTCTGATCCTATCCTCTTCCCTTCTCTTCCTCCCCTCTTCTTGGACATTATCAAGATTAATCCTGGTAGCATCAAAAAAATATATATTTATTTATTTATTTATTTATTTTTTCATTGGGGGGGGGAACAGAGCTTTGCTGTTTGCTTGAGAAACTGAAAAGAAACTTAAAGTGCGTTCTAGTCAGTATCACTTTGAGTCAGTGTACACTGGAGGAGCTGCTAAACTGGGATTCATATCAGCCCATTGAGCTAAACTGTCCAGCCTGCAGTTATTTCCCACTGTTGTATAACATTATGCGGTTTATTTGTTGTCCATCACTAGTAAATTTTGTAGTTATTAAGTTATGGAAACAGATGTTTTGCTCAACAAACGCACATGCAAGCCTTTTTTTGCTTAGAATTAGTTCTGTTGTTCATAGATTCCTTTTTTTTGAACAGGAGGAGGAAGAGGGATGGAGTTTTTGTTTAAGCCCATACAATTGAAGAAATTGACTTTCTCCTCATCCCAGTATGAAGGTTTTTCTTGCCTCAGCAGTCAGCTGTGTACTTTCCTGAAGTATAAGATGAGATTGTAATCACCTTTTGAAGCCACAGCTGTATGTTTTTCTAACAAGCCGTAGGCGCTGTAGGCGATCATATCCTTTACAGAGCTTAAAGATGATGAATAGTGTAGGAAGGACTTGAGCCTCATTTCTGAGAAGGCAGGCCAAAGAACTCTTGCCTTCAGGGAAGACTTCTTCCTAAGTGCAAGATTTCACAAGTTTCTGGAATAAACCTAAATTATTAGGCTAACTGGTCTTTCTTCTTGGTACGTTGTATATCGTTTAAGCAGAGCTTTTGAAAACACTAGTCGCCTCATGTCAGAGGCTCTACAGCTTTAACCGTGCTATTTTGCAAGTCTAAGGAATATAGATTAAGGACAAATTACCTTCTGAAACGTGTGCAGGTTATGTGGTCTTTCATCATTCAGCCCCTTTGGGAAACAGCTAGAAAGTGTTTAATGCGAAAGTTCAGTATTGAGCAGGAGTTGTTAGGTAAGCGCTGGTGGATCTTAACCATTTTCATGCACATGCTTTACAGGAACAAAGAAAATGCATCACCCTTAGAATCAAATCAAACGCAAGGTAAAAATAAACCGAAAAAAAGGAAGATAGCTGAAACCTCTAATGTTATCACAGAAACATTGCCATCTGCAGAATCGGAGCCTGTTGAAATTGAGGTTGAGATTGCTGAAGGGGCAAGTGAAGTGGAAGATGACAGCATTGAAACACTTGAAGTGGCTTCTGCAGAGCAATCCATAAAGTACATACAGACTACGGGTACATCAGATGAATCGGCTTTGGCTCTTTTGGCAGATATCACCAGCAAGTATCGTCAGGGAGAGAGAAAATGCCAGATCGAAGAAGAAGGTGACAGTGCAACTGATCCCTCATGCAAACAGGTAGAAGGTATTGAAATTGTGGAACTTCAGCTGTCACACGTGAACAACTTATTCCACTGTGAGAAATGTAACCGTTCGTTTAAATTGTTTTACCATTTTAAGGAACACATGAAAACACACTCTACTGAGAGTTACAAGTGTGACATATGCAATAAAAGGTACCTACGAGAGAGTGCTTTGAAACAGCACCTCACCTGTTACCACCTTGATGAAGGTGGCGCCAGCAAGAAGCAAAGACCTGGCAAAAAAATACATATATGCCAGTACTGTGATAAACAGTTTGACCATTTTGGACACTTTAAAGAGCACCTTCGGAAGCACACAGGTAAGAGCGCTATTCCTGTACTTAATGGCTTTGGCTCCAGCATTTTGTGTGTTTTGGTGAAGTAGAGAATATGCTGAAGAGAAACGTGGGAGCGTTAACAGTGCTAGCAATATTTGGCTTCTAGTTAAACTTAAATGTTGATTTCTTTCCCCCCTGCCCCCATAAACTGTGAGGAATAGAGATTGTGGCGACTTATAGATTTAATTTTTTCTTAAAGCTGTTCAAAGTAGGCACCTTTTTAAAAGAAAGCCCTAATGATGCTTCTTTCCCAAGTGTATCAAATATTAAAAATCTTTTGAAATCAGTTTCTGAGGCATGTTTACTTCTTAAAGTACTCAACTGAGGAGCTGCTTTTATTTTCACAATTCTGTTAATACATTTTTCTTTTGAAATGAGATGTGAATTGTGAGCTTATTAATGGAATGCAGTTTGGAGGATTTCTTTAACAGATCTTCTGGGCAAATGCCTATCAATGCATGAGGCATAAATTATCCACCTAACAACTTTCTCTTGCACCACCTTGTTAGGAACTTGTTAGAAACTCTCTTCCTTGCTCTGCACATCTCGCCTATGATTTTCTTTTTTGCTGTGTCAATTAACAAATGAACAAACAAACAATTTCTACCAACTGTAGTAGACTGGTTATTGTAAAATCTGCCTTTTTAAAGTCTGGATAGCATCTTTTGAGTACAAAATGACTTGTGCTCCTTCTTCCTTGTAATATGGGAAGTTCATGCTACTTCATCTCATTGAAAAGTTTGTACTATCTGTACAGGTACTGAGCATTGCATAAGTAACTCTGACTATAAAATATGTGTGGGTCCTGATCTGCCAGATGTCTTTTTAAAATGTTAGTCACGAGTCATTAGGAAGAGTTTAATGGAGGACGATAGCAGCCCTATTCTTTAACAGCTTGTCTTTGTTGTTAAAGCTTGCTAACTAGAACTTCTTTGCATCTATGTATGGGACTCCTGCGTATTGATATATGGCACTGTATCCTGTCTACTCCCAATAGCTGCTTAAAAGCAGCTAATGTAAGAAGGCTTAAAAAAAATCCTTATCTTCTGTAAAGTGTTTCTCCATTATGACCAAGCCACATCAAGGTACTTTTCAGAGAAAAGCTTGTGGTAGATTGCCGGAGTAACCCAAATATCACCACATGTTGGTCACTGTTGAAGCAAAGGGTTCTGGGGACAAAACAACTTAGCACATCACAGGAAATGCAGGAAAAAACTTCTATTGAACTGAAAGCTTTCTAAGCTCTGAATTCTTTGTGGCATTGGTTGAAAACTGAAGTAAAACTAAAAGGCTGGGGAGATGATGTCCTATGGCATGTCTGATCCTGTTGCTGCTTACTCACAACAGCAGCAATAAACTGAAAGTAGCAAGTGATGAAGAAATGGTGAAGAAAGCCTATTAACGTTGATGATCACGTTTGATATAACTTGACATTGTCGTTGTTTGTTTTTTTTTTTTTTTCCTCTTGTCTTAATAGAAGAAAATAGAAAGGGGAACCATGGAGTTCTTCCTCACTCAAATGCATACAGAGCCTTAAGCAGCTTCAGAATCTCTAAGAATCTGAGTAAGAATAGAATAAATACGTCCCTGGCCAGATGGTGGCTTGCTCTAAGACAATTGTCATGAATGTCATGTAACTCTGCAAGTATTAACAGTATCATCTCTACAGCTTATATAGAGGGATGCTTTGTGGCCTGATCTCATGATTCTCATAATGGAGGGGGGGAGATAATGAATGAGATATCACTTAAAATAGTAAGTAACTCACAGGAGGACAGAAATTCAGTGAAATAGAGCTATTGACCTCAATGGATATACACTAACTTGTCTTAGCCAAGAACAACAACTTACTTGAGTAAAACTTATTCTTAGAATGAAGCTACTGCTCTGAATATGCTTGTCTAAGCTCAGTATCTTAAAAGCTTGTATTTCCTAGCAGAAAGAGTCACTGAACAAGTGTGATTCCCTCTGATTTGACTGGGAATTTTGACTGTTGAATATTTCTCAAAACCCGGCCTTTTTTGATTCAATATAGATAGTTTATATTGAGATATATATGTGATAAATAGATATTTTTTCCCTTTTATGAAGGGTGTATGTACTCACATGAGCAAAGATGGAAGTGAAGGAGTTTGTGTTCCAAGCTGCCAAACTAATCAGCTCTGTAACTGCACTAATCTGTGTACAGAAAATATAAACTTAGGAAAACTTAAGCAAGGTCTTTGCCTTTCTGTGGTAAATCAAAGTTTTATGGGAAGCACGCTTCAAACTGCAGATAACGTTATCTGTAGAAGAAGTGAATAAATGGACATATAAATGGTTTGCCTACCTGGAATAAATGCTACCAGTTGATGCACTTCCTCCTTAGGTATTTCAGTGGGAAAAAACCAGCTAGGTTTACTAATATTTCTCTCTTAAACCCAATTTAAATACTGATGTGGTATGTTTATGGTAATGGACGAATCAGTTGGTGTTCCTCAGTTGGTATTAGGCAAATAAAAATCATTGTATGTACTCTTATGAAGAACTGTGAATTTCTTTTGTCAGGGTTAAAAAGCTTTTTATTTTGGGGAATATCTTTCCCGTGTCTGTAAAATTATAAAGGGCTAGCACTATACTGGGCAATCTCCTCTTAGAACCAGAGCAGATCTCAGTTGGTAAGACTAAACTAATGGTTGGATGACGCATGGGGGAAGAGAAACAAGTTGTCATCTTTGGCAAACAGCAGGCTAAACCTCTCTGCTAACATGTTTCTCAAGCAGGAGACATGCTGGCATCCTACTTGTTTTTTCATCGTTTTGTGGCCTGTATGACCCAGGTCACTGTGTTAATTCTCACTGTGCAAGAAGATACACAGCTTCTTTTGGCCCTTAGATATTGCCACTGCTATCTGTGACTTGACACTTCTGAGATACTTTGTGCAGAATATTTTTGAAGATTATTGAAGAACAGAGTAAGGATAGAATCAATTTCCCTGGCCAGGTGGTGGCTTGTTCCAGGTAACTGTTTTAAGTGAGTAGATTGCAGGGCAGGTGAAATTCTGTGGTGTGAGTTTTGTTCTGTAGTATCCTGTTGGCTCTCCAAGGCATCCATAACTTTTAATCTGCAAGACTGATGGCAGTTCAGTCTTCTCTGCATTACCTCTACAACAGGCTCCAAAAAAGCATAGTTTTTCATAAACGTTAACGGAATATTCACGTCATTTAACTTTTATCTAGTCTTTACGTGCATAAGCCAGAATCTGTGGGCTATCTGTGAATTTCTTTTGAAAAGCTTGTAAGGCAATTTTTGAATATCTTTATTTCTGAAAACACAGTTTTATCTGCTTTCTGCCTTAGTCAATAACTACTGTATTCCTTAAAATGCAGGCTTTTAAACTTAATCTAGCTAGAATAGATTAATGTATTATTCACTGAAACGTCCCAGCCTCTGTAGGAGCTCATGAAACAATTTTATGTGAGTAGTTATGTTGGTGTCATGCCTTCACAGATTAATTATCAGACTTTCAGAAGAAATAGACCCTTTCTGATTTTCATGCTTTAATTTCCTTGAATTTCATCGTGTTTGTGCATGACGAAAGTAATAAATAGAGACACCAGTTGTCCTTTGTTTTCACTTTCACCAAGTGATAAGGATATAATACTTTGTGTGAAAAAGAACATGGGATGTCTTTTGGCTTCTCATTGGAAAACGTCCTACTCTTTGGTAACAGGTTTGAAATTAAGTGACCAAATAGAAAGAAAGGATTTTTTTGGGGAGGGGGCTGAGGCCCACCTATGTCTCTGAGCTGTCTTTGCTATGGTTTCTTTGTTTGTTTATTTTGATATACTACATTGTTACTTCATGGGTGTTCTATGTAAACTGTTTCTGGAGCTCAGTTTCGCAAAAAATGAACTCCCAAGCACAAGGTGAGTTTTAGTTCTTGAAAATAAAACTTTATATTTAAATACAGCATGTGACTGTATAATTACTAAAGGTATCTTAACTATAAATATTAAGTCAAAATATATTGCTATTCTGTTGCAATATTTTAACAAAATAGCAACTATCTCTGAGTTCCATAAATACCTAATTGTGCTTTAAATTGTCTTTTTCTAAATGAGAGTTTTTGACTCCACATTAGATTTGGTATTTTACTTACATAAATAAAGGTTACATAAAATATTTCCTTTATTCTGTAGAATAATCTAGTTGGCCACCTCTTAACATTGTGAAATATTTTCTCCGAAGTCTTTACAGCATATTTCTTAACCTATACAAAGGGGAGAGGTGAAAAAGGGAAAGCTGACCGAAAACTGGTTCTTTCATATATGCTTACGTCCCTGTGTCTGTCTTACTAGGTGAGAAACCGTTTGAATGTCCAAACTGCCATGAACGTTTTGCTAGGAATAGCACGCTCAAATGTCACTTGACAGCCTGTCAGTCGGGAGCTGGAGCTAAAAAGGGAAGAAAGAAGCTGTATGAGTGTCAGGTGAGTAATGGAAGTAGGGTCTGAGGCTAGCTACCTGCTCGCTGTGTTGAAGTGTGGGAATACTGAGCTGGAAAGGCAATGAGAGTGGGTTTTTCTCCAAGAACTTTTTCTAGTAAAATAAGGATCACATTCAGCTATAAGATGCAGATAAGTTCTTACATCTACGTAGTTCCATTTTAATATGCGGAACTGCTAATATGGAGCTTCACAACACTTTGTTGATCATAGAGATGCTTGTGGGTAGGTAAGCATTTAGCTGCATTTTACTGATCTTTCTGCTTCCTTTTCAAGGTTCTTGATGCACTGACCTAGGCCTTTCCTGCTTGTGAGCATGCTTCACTAAAGTCCAAAATGCAAAGTACTATTTTATTTCCTATTTTATTGTTCTTCTGCTTGATACCCAATATCTTGACTCTATCTGGAAAGTCATTCCAGCTTATGGTAACAATCTATAGCATCTCTTAAGCAGACATAAATGCTGTAAATGGATAGCTGAGATACTTGGACGCTATTTATAACTGACATTCTAGAAATTGTTCAGAAGAATATGACATAGCTTTTAATAATCAGCTTTCGAAAGCCAGAAATGTGAGAACTGAGGTTGGCTGTAGGACTTTTATTTACCATTTTGCTGTAACAACACTGTGATACTCTCAAATAAAAAGAACACACGTGTTCTGGGTTTTTTTTTTTTATTTTTTCCTTAAGACTCTCAGCTCATTCAGTTTGCAGAATGGCTATGCTTTGAGGTTAAATTGGTTTGCATATTGAAGAAAATTTCTGGGCATCAGCTTTATTTGTTACAAAGAAGAGAGGGTGATCTCAGTCATAGGGAGTAGCGAACACAGTAGGAGATTAATGAATTCTTTATGTTGTTAATCGAATCATTTAACCAGAAGGTTCACTGGTGCTGTTACGTCGTTTAATTGTTATGCTACTCTGAGTTTAGTCCTTGTGAGTGCAACTGTCAAAGAGTAAACTTGAGTCTATATGTCTTGAACATAAGAACTATTGTGTGACACAGTTGTACTTAATAATTTAGAGGTTGTCTTCACAACCCTTCAGTTTAATTGCTTTGAGTCATAGCTTTCTGTTTCTAAAATGATACCATCTCTTCCTTTTACAACTGTTGTGAATATGGACTAATGTTTCTTAAGCCCTCAGCAACTAGAGTAGCTGTTGGATAAATTTTCTCATAAGCTTTTCTGCCAGAACTAAATTTGAATAGTGATCAATAAATAAAATCTTAGCTCACTGAGCAAAGAGGAGAAAATAAAATTGCGCTTGCTCCATGAGCACCTTTGGTGCTCTGTGTATTCTGTGTACTGAGTTAGGCCCAGGTTCTTGGCAAGAATGGTAATTGTGTACTTGGGCATTAGTGATAGTCACTACCTTAATGTAATAACTAACTAATTTTGAGCGCTTGACTAGAAGCTTAGTATTTTAAAAAGTGTATACACAGCTTCCTTCTTTCTAAAGTGCAAATTCGGTGTGGGGGGAACGCGTCGTTCGCTTGGTTTTATCACACTTCAGCACCAAAATGATGGTGTTCGGCTCCATTTCACAAACTTGTTCCTTGAGTTAAGCCCTGTTAGATATTCCTTTATCTTTCTGTGTTTATTGCTGGAAAATTAGGAGGAGATGGAACGCTTTGTTTCAAAAATATCTGCTGACAGCGAAGGAATGTTGGAACTTGTGTTCCTTGCTTCTTTCTACAGCCAAGAACACTAGTATGGACAAGACTCTTGAGGCTGTTTCTTTACCCCAGGCACAGCTCTATCCCACTCACTTAGCTCTTCCATCCTGGCACCTCATCCATGTCTGCAGTGTCTTTGTGTATCGTTTTCAGGCTGCTTACCTCAGTGCCAGCTAAAGGAGGAGGTATGCTCGAGTACTTTCTGAAAACAGTGCCCCTGTAGTGTAGGCAGCACTTTCAGCTGGAAAAGACTTAAGGGATGAAATTGTCAGAGATACTTATCTGCTGAAATCACTCTGCATATTTTTTGAAAAGGCAAAATGGGAGAGTTGTAACTGGCTAGACTAAACCTCAATGCTGTGAACAAATGAAAGCTGATGAGGAAAAGCTGGCTAGTGGTACTGCATCTAGAACTTTAGTAAAAGGAGTTTGTGTTACAGTTTCACCGTCATACAGTACTATTACGTAAATAGCTTTCCACCCAGAATTCTAGCACCAGAATTTTACTGGGGCATGATTCTGTATGTGAATCTCACATGATAAGTTTAAACTAAGAAAAGTGTCAACTACTGTACAGATCCATACATTCTGTAGGTATTCTGTGTATGCCTAACTCAAAATGGCACACCGTTTCTTAAGAAAAATACAAACACACACATGTATTTTATGCATTCAGAGCTGTCTTTACAGCTTCTACCTCAAACATGCATTTCTTTAAAGTCCAAGTAGCAAGAAGCTGCACTGTGTAAAGCCATGATGTGAAATAGACAATATGCCTTTGTCACATTTCATTTGGCATGTCTAACATACTGTATCTTTGTTTCAGGTTTGTAACAGCGTGTTTAACAGCTGGGATCAATTTAAAGATCACTTAGTAATACACACAGGTGACAAACCTAACCACTGTACCTTATGTGATTTATGGTTTATGCAAGGCAATGAGCTGAGAAGGCACCTCAAAGACATGCACAACATTTCAGAACGAATAGTGACAGAAGAAGTTCTTCCAGTGGAAGCTGTGGAAGCAGAACCAGTAACGTCAATGACTATAATAGAACAAGTGGAGCAAGTCCATGTGCTACCAGTAATTCAGGTACAAGTGGATCCCGCACAAGTAACTGTGGAACAGATGCACCAGGATCTCATACAGGACAATCAAGTGAGAGGCACTCAGATAGATGAACTGCAAGAACAGGTACAAATTAGTTACTTGGAAGTGGAACACATTCAGACTGAACAAGGTGCTGAGGTTCATGTGGAGCAGTTACATGTTGAGCATGTAAATCAAATAAAAATGGAAGAAGTACAGGCAGAACTTATAGATGGAACAGACCTTGAACAAGTAGAATATGAAAATGTCGATCAAGGAGAAGCAGAAGAGAAGGAACCTAGTCCAGTAGAAGACGCAGATAAGGAAGATCATGAGCAAGCTGAAGACTTAAAAACTCCACGGTTAGTGGACACACAGAATGAAAAGGTGGATGACTAGGACAAATAACCACATTGTGCAGGTTTAGGAATGAAATACCAAATTATTTTTGTTAACTTCTACATTGGTTTTTGCACCATCAATGATCAGCTTTCCGATATGCTGTCCTTAGGAAGCTGGACAAGTGGACCAAAGTTAATTTTCTTCATGTACAACTAAACTTCTCTTATACATGAGAAGTAACTTTCCCATTCATGTAGTACCAAGGAGAGATGGACACCTTTGTGAGGATTTTCATAATGAATTGCTTGTATCACACTTATGCCATGCCCAGGTATATATAAAAGTAATTTGACCTCTTTTCCTCTTGCCATAGAAGCAAGCTCTTGTTACAGATTTGCAGGGTGTCTGTGGCCAAAGGATTAGTTAAAATCTGGTGGGTTCTAATGTAAATGGCCAGTTGGGTACCTGTGAATGTTCTAGGCAAACTGTTTGCCATCCAACAGCAGTACTGTATCCTAACAGCAATCCTTGCTTTCCTTTTAATCTGAGAATCTTTCTGTCAACCTGGTACTTCTGAACTGTCAGGCTGCGGAAAAATCATGGAGGTCTTGGAGCACAAAAATCCTGTGCCTTTTCAACACTGACTGATTAAACTTCCACAGAGCTCCTAGAGTGTTCAAGAACCTAGTGCAGTTAAAGGCAATGTAGGTAATGATATAGTGCTTTATATTTTTGCTTAAAATTGTCAGCTACTGATTTTTTTTTTTTTTTTTTTGGCATTAAATTTAGATTGGGGGGGGTGGGTTGAGGGAAGAAACAGATCCCATGTGGAGGCAGGGGGGGGACACTTTAAAATAGGAAAAGCTCAGTAGAATCTGTGGTAAACATGAGCTGGAATAAAGCATCCTACTACCAGACTCCTCTTTTATAAATCTTTCATTTTTAAAAATGAATATGTTTAAACATAAATATAGAGAAGATTTGTCTATATGGTATCAGGTTCCTGAGGTTTTTTTGAAATGAAATTCTGACACTTGACACAAAAATGTTGTGCTAAAGATAAAAGTAAAAGCCATAGGTATGAGTGTTAAACTGTGGATTAAAAAGTAGGAATGTAAATATTTTAATCAATATTAGACAATAAAACAGTACCAACCATGAAATGTTGCATTACTGGCTTCATCCAATAAGCTAGGGAACAATTGAGTGAGAAGATGACTGTTTTACAAAGCAATTGCAGTGCCAGGTCCCAGTACTAGGAACCGATCTCATTTTGATAAGCTAATAGCTTATTATTGTAAAATTAAATTTCTTTAGTAAATACTGATTTGGCTGTATTTTTGAAGATGCTAAGGACTTCTAATTTTTGATTATTGCCTTGAGATTAGAGGTGCTTCATATTTCTGAAAAACTCGTCTTTTCCCTAACTGAAGGAGGAAAAATTATGCAAGAGTTCTTTAATGCTCTGAGTAATCCTATAGATCCTAATGAAAACTGGGCTTTTTCTACTCAGTCTTCTCCAAGTGCACGTTTCCTCAGATTTGTTCAAGTGTTTTTATGTAGTCTAACTCGAAATGATTCTTGTGTTTTGTCATACCATCTGAGAACCTATTGCACAACAAACATGGATCTTCATTAAAATTTCAAACAATTTGATTAATATAACTTGCATTCTTTCTTTTTATGATGCTTTAAACTTTGTGTTTTTTAAAATGCAAGTAATGAGATTTTGAGCAGAGGTGAGAATGTGGCCCAGTGGTAATAATGAAAGTAAAAACTGACTTCTGTATTTATGCATGGCTTCTGATAAATCATCACACCCAGTTGTAAGTTTTTAATCATTTAAAAACATGTTAAATAAGCAGTTTAAATTTTTGATGAGATTTATTTAGATGAAATTAATTCTATTAGCTCCTGCTCCATTCTTTGATAACAAGCAGGTGACAACAGCCTGCTTAGTTAGCTGCATAACTAACTTTTTTTCTAGGTAGTTATACAGCCGTGCATATAAACACAAGATCTGTGTGTGTGGATTTAAAGGAACAGAATGGCTGCATGTCTAACCAATGAAACAAAATGTGGGTAATTGAAGGTCCAAGGTAAATTGAGAAGTTGTGTGGTATTTGCAACAGGGCCGTGCTTTGGTAAGCACAGTTGGGATTTCTTAGATCTGTGTTTGATCTCCCCTTTTCAGCAGCTGTCACCTTTCTAAGTGAAACGGGCCTTAAGTTCAGGAGCAGGGAAGAGATGTGCTATTGCTGCACCCAGTGCTGCCTCTGTCTGGATTCCAGCTCACCCTGGGAGCGTGCTGGGAGACTGCGCAATCCCTTCTATCTTCAGCAAGGGAACAAGAGGAAGACAGGCCACTCCCTTCCTGTACAGAGAAGGACCCCAGGTCCTAATTAGGATTTGTACCTACAATGTTCCTTTCTGAGGTGCTTGGGGAGGTGAAGGTTGCCATTCAGTGTCTAGCTCTGTGAATGGAGGCTCTGTGGGATTAAGAGTTTGAGTTACGGGGGAGCAGGGGAAGGGGCTGGTTGAAAGGCCTGAGGGATGGGCTGTGAAAGGGATCTTTCATGTAATAATTCCTCTAGAAAGTGTATTTCTTCTTGCAAACCCTAAAATTTCCTTCAGAAAGATGCGAAGCCCAAATTGCTGCCTTCTCAGGACTCAAGTCAATGGAGTCCCTTATGTCTCCTTACCACAACAGCTGATACTGGGGGAAGGAGAGGTTGTTTTAGGGGTCACAAGCTCTAGCCACTCTATGTAGCGGCCACCTTGCCATGATCTTTTCTCCTTCAAACATCTCTACAGATGCACATACCTATCTGTGACTTTCCGGGCTCTATATATCCACACACCACTGGAGTTCTTTCTTCTAAATACATACATACTTCTGATCCCCAAACCCAGTATTACACATGTAATATTAGTCTCTATTTCTTCTACATCCAATGGAATGGACTTGCTTGGCATGTAGAATGAATGGCTGCATTCTTGTAGAATGAAGTTCATCTGAAAAAGCATATGGGTCTAGGCAGAGAGCAATGGAAAAGTGGAAATGAGCAGAAATCCATGAAGTGTGTTTGGATACATAATGCTCACATTAAGTTCAGAGTGAGTTTAGGGGTAAACATCTAGCTCACACATAGTTTGTGGCCTCTCAGGCGGGTATTATTTCAGAAAATAGGGTGGGGATGGGAAAGGGACCTGAAGACAATAGTTTGAGAGCTGCGGAATTATTCAGACAATATAATGTAGAATTAGCCGATGTTTTGGAAAATAGTTTTCCTGAGCCAAAGGAAGATTAATTTACAGGGTTATTAGGATAAAATCAGCTGTCCTTATCTGTGTGGAACAGTCGGTAGAGGAAGATCTTTGAGCATTTGCTTTGCTTAGTCTGCCCATAGTGAAAATTTCAAGTCGCTACTTCTACAGAATATGGTACTCGATTACAGAAATTCTATAATTTATTCAGTTACTTCAAATGAGGACACATAATGTTTGATTATAGTTTATTTTCAAGGACTGAATCTTCCTTTACAGGGGCTCAATATCATAGGGAAATAAAAATTAATTTTTTGTCATATTTCAAACAGTTTTATTCTTAAGTTATACTGTTTTTTGCTAGCAAGTAACTTGGAAATGAACATAACCTGTTTATAAAAACAAAAGTAAAAATAGTTTGTGGTTTGTCAAACAACTGACAGCTCAGTAAGTTATAATGGAAGATGGAGCCTTTTTCTAATTCACTGGTTCAAATCTAGTCCAGGTCAGCAATGACTAATTTGGACATAATTTGGGGAGTCTGCCGGCCTTCCCATCATAACAAGGATGAGAAATGCTTGAACAGTTCCCTGCTTTTACCTCTCACGTCTCTTTAACTGGAGCCTGGGTGTCAATAAGTGTTTCCGTTGGCGTATGCGTCTGATTCCTCTAGAAGAAGGCTGGCAGTCCCTGGAGGAATAATTTGTATCGTTAAATAACTCAAGCTACACACCGGAGTACAACGTGTTGCGGCCCGAGTGCCGCTCTCGGACAGCGTGGGTGAGAGGACCCCGAGGTCTTTACCCGGCGCGGGGGCGCGGGTCGGCCAACGGGAGCCGTGGCGCTTCGTGCGCCGGGAGCTGTCCAAGGTTTGGCCGCCCGGGCCCGGCCGCTGCCGCGGGAGGGCCGCCGGCCGCCGCGCTCAGCCCCCGCCGCGCCGCCGGCCGGCCGGGCCGCCCGGCAGGTAGGGCAGGCGGGAAGCCGTTGCCGGCTGGGCGGGGGAAGTGCACGGGCAAATGGCGGGCCGGCTGACGGGAGCAAATGGCGGGTTGGCTCGGGGAGGGGAGCGGCGCCACCGGCGCGGCGGAGGGCACCGGGGAGGCGGCCTGCGGGCAGAGCCCTGCCGAGGCGCTTCTGGCGCCGCGGCGGTAACGGCTGCGGAGAGCCGAGAGGGGCGGGCGCGGCGCCGGCCCTCACCTGGCGTCTCCCCGCGAAACGCCCAGGGCAGCGCCGCCCGCGGCTGCTTCTCTGAAGGGAAACGGTGAGGGGAGAGCAGGTGCCAGCGGGGAGCGACGACGTCCTCCGCAGCGCTGCAGCCGGGCGGCGGTGGGAGGCGGCGGCAGCTGCGGAGAGCGGGCGGGCGTGCCCGGGCGACCTCGGGTCTGATCGAAAGCCGCTTTCGTTTTTCTCCCCTTTAACCGAGATGCGGCTCTGGGAAGCGCACGGGCTGGTCCTGCCGCATCCGCCTGAGCTGACGGTTTCCTGCAAGTTAGTTTTTGGGGGCGGCAGGTGGGGTGGTTCGTCACGGATTCGGTCGATTGATGATTTTAGGATTGATGATTTGCCTGACTTTCACGGTCTCCTGAAAAACCAGCTGTACCTGCGTGTCGGGGGGTGGGGGGCAAGGGAGCAGCTCCGCGCGCGCGGCCCTAACGGTCGCCGGGGGCGCGGCGCGGCCCGCAGCTCGGTCCGCGCTTCTGCGGTAGCTGATCCTGGTGCGTTGCTCTAAACAAGGGACGCGGAGAAAACCCACCCGCGCCTCAAGGCGCTCAGCCTCAGGAGAGGGGTTTCGCAGAGCAGACTCCCCTTTGGGACCGACCGATGCGGTACACAGCTGTGAGGGGAAAAGGGTGTTTTTGCTGTCAAAAGTGAGTACAACACTGTGCCTGTATGTGGTTTTTTTTTTTTTAACTTGTTACTTAAACGCCGATTATTCGAAGTGCTGATTGGTGCCTACAGCCACAATATTTTCAGTCTAAGAAATCCCATATGGTTGCGTTTAAAGTAACCATACGACTAATGCCAAGGAGGTAGGTAGGACGACATTCGTGCTTCACTGTTTTCTGTATTGGAGTGTTACTCGTTACATAGTGTAATCTGTTTATGTAGCGTTAGGTGACTGGTACACTTGTTTACAAGCAAATACCGTGTCACAAGAACTATTTAGTTTAAGGCCTTTATCCTTTAAGGGGCTGGACTTCGACGTTTAACTTGGTTCAGGACAAATACATCCCCTGAAACGACAGGGGTGTTTGTGTTAGAGAGCGCAGGTGGATTGCCTCCCTCCGTGGTTAAGGCGGAAAATACAGTACTCTGAAAAACTGTGCTCGTTTTCAGGGGGAGAAGGGTGTGCGTTTGTGTCAGAACGAAGTGTATTGCTCTGTCAAAAAGAGTCCTAAACCATATGTAGAGCCTTATATTTTTACTCCGTATTTTATCTGTATCACTAACATTAGAGGAAAGAAAGAAGAATTTTTCTATTTTTTCCCCTTTTGTTATTTTTTGAAGTATTGTTTTCTTGATTTGGGTAATTACTAATATTTTCTCAGCTCCAAAACAGTTTCAGGGGCTGAGTAATCCCACTTGCTGTAAATGAGAGAGAATAAATTTCTGGTTTTTTTCCTGACAAATATTATCACCCTTTTTTTAGTGCCTTTAGTTCTAACTGATATTTCTTATGTAAATAGTATCTTACTGCACAAATAGATGCAAGAACTTCAAGTGATTTAGACAATTGTTCTATCTGGGAGTTAGGAACTAAAGATATATGAATATGTTAATTTCTACTATTCTTAGATTTGATTTATATGTTTGGAATCCTCTGAGATCGTTGTTTTAAAAATTGAAGCTTGTAGGGGATTTTAAAAGATGTTCTCTAGTTGTTGAGCGCCTTAGCTTTGTTCTATGAAAATACTCCAAACAGTATTTAAAGCTAACACAATCAAGGTCTAAACAGGGCCTGAACTACTGCAAATATAAATAATTTATTATAATACATTTTGATCTAGTAATTCTGTTTTGAAGGCAGTTAATTTGCACTGAAAAGTATCACTTCCTCAGAATATAGCAACATCATAATCAACTGATGGATTAGCCCTTTCCTAAAAAGGATTTTTCTTTGGGTTCTGTAGGTTAAATTTCATGGGAGAATTTTCTAGACCTCATCTGGAGGGAAATAAGATGCCCTTTGGAGTTGATGTGTTGCAAGTTCTCCCTCCGTGAGATATAAAACACTGATCCAAGCAGATACGACGCTGTCAGCTGCAGTGCTTTGCCAAGGGGAAGCACAAGTGACATAGATTGCTATGAACTCCACGTTGGAAATGTACTCTTCAGGGTTTGTTTTTTTGTGCATTTTGTTTTTGTTTGTTTTGGAGGTGAGGTTATACTGGGGTGGGGAAAATAACTAAGGAGAGCACATGAATTTGAGCCATAGTGACAGGCAATAAGATTAGCTCCTTATGGCTGGAAACATGCATGTAACTTCTGCATGGGCAGCCTTGACCTCCAGCCTGGAATCAATGTGTCCCTTGCTATATAGGGAAATAAGAGAGGATGTAAAGCGGGAAGAATAGGATAATATTCACTTCATTATGTTTATAGAGTGAGTACATATCTGCACACTCAGTACCCTTGAAAATTAATTAAAAAACAGTAATCTGTTCTAAGAAATTATACATTTAAGATAAGAGCCAAGAATATTTCTTTCCTTCCAGAGTTCATTCACAAGCCAAGCCTTCCTTTCCTTCTGGTTAAACTGTGGAGAGAGTTAGAGATTATAGCAATATAGATAGCTGCAATAAAATCACTGTTAAGTATGTCTGTGCTAGTGATAAATCTTGTTAATGCTGCATGGAGACAGATCTGTTCAGAGGGGATTAGTTGGATACATTTTCTACTGGTTGCTGTGACAACCATAATTCCATGCGGATGTAAAGCAGCATGTTAATCCATGCAGGTTAATCCAGTTTGCAGATTAGTTCATCAATACACACAGCCAGATAACAGCTGGTTTAAATTCAGTTGATTTCCCTTCTCTCAAGTAACACCCAAAATCAAACTGATGAATATACATTCTTCTGGGAAAGATAGTGTTAAACCAGGAAGCAATTTGTTACTGTAATAAAAATGTATTACTTGGCTCAGTGAGCAGCACCCAAGAGAATGTTTTATGTGTTTATATTAAGTCATTGTTCTCAGTCTAATGTCTAATGTCATTTTTATTTCAGAGATCATATCAAAAGTTTAAGGACTTTTTGTTCCATTATTAAGATAATTCAGTTATTACACTGTGCAACAAGGTGTGCGGATATAATCATGACTTTTAAAACCTTTATTGCAAAATAAGAAAGTATTTAATCTAGAAGGGAAATAGAAAGTGTGAGGATTCCCTGTAAGGCAATTAGAACACACTTGAAAACTAATATGCTATTGAAGCGTTCAGGAGAATTACTCCTGATTTGAACCCATCCTCAGTTATATATGCCTTTAAAAAAAAAAAAAAAAGACGGTAATGTTACTTCCTTAGTTTTTTGTATAATTTAATGAGGCTTACATGCAAACTTCAGTGTTTGTGGAAGCTTTCATGAAGGCAAGGTAACCAGGCCCAGTTCATATGTGAAAGATGAACGCCT
The DNA here is from genome assembly GCF_040807025.1 of Struthio camelus. NCBI lineage: Eukaryota > Metazoa > Chordata > Aves > Struthioniformes > Struthionidae > Struthio > Struthio camelus. The sequence continues at coordinate 52,943,600 of NC_090981.1, read as the reverse complement.
TGAGGTTAACTGCACTGATATAAAATGATAACCCTCTCCTCTACAATAGGCCCATGTACAATGTAGTTTTCTGTATAGTGTAGTTGAAGGAATGGGCTTTTCTGAGTCCTGCTGGAAATTACTGCTTTAGTAGTTGCCTTCTCTGACCTGTTAGGCCATCATGAAATAGGTTATTATTGGGCTGAGAAAGGGATAGCATGAAAATACAGTACTAGCTAGAGAGAGGTTCCACCAGTGCTCTTTCTTTTCCACTTACATGATAAGAGTTATATAAGTTGTCTAGTTATAGATTACAGATATAGATTACAGTTTCTGTATATGGATCTCTATGAAATACAAGCCCTTTAAAGAATTCTGATTTAGAAACATGATTTTGCAGAAGTCAAATTCAGAGTCTCTGTCCAACCAAGTCCAAGTCTGGTCCAATACTCAGAAAGTGCAAAAATTAGACTGTAGAGTGGAGCCTGCGGCGCATATTTCAAATAAAGTTCCATTCTGCTGGCTAAGTGCAGCACAATTGCACCGAAAGGAAGTTGTTCTCTTACCAGTATCAATAATCATAGTATTTAAAAAAAATTTTTTAACTAGAACGGGTAGCCAATGTTTGAATCCCAGTAGCTTGTTTCTGTTAGGGTTTGACACGGAAGTCCTGCTTTTCCAAATGCAGTGGAACAGACAACAGAAACCGGAATAAATGACAGAAAGCAGTTTATAATCTTGCTACTCCAATCTGGTAAGAGTTGTCTCCCTCCCACCTCATCCCCCCTTTGCCAGGGCGTCATGCTGCACTGTCACTAATTGTCTTTGCTGCTCTTAGGGCTGCCTCATACGCACGTGTAGCTCTTCCACTGTGTTTGCCTAGCTCCCCCAGAGCAACTTCATCCACAGAGCTTAGGTATGTCATTGGTCTCATATCCATGTTTATTTATTAAGGTGTCATCAACCTACAGCAGTCCCACTGGGCAAGAGGTGGTGCCCAGTGTAAGCTCAGGTGGGAGGTTCAGTCTCTAGATACTGCCTTAGACCTGTTTCCCCAGTAAGTGACTGGCTCCATGCGATAGCCAGCATGCTAGTGGCTTTGGTGTTGTGCTCTTCCAGCACAGGTTTCCAACCAGGACAGGGTTTAGCTCTATAGTGTCGTTATTTTACTATTGTGTAAGTCAAAAAATGTAACGTTAGTGCTTATGTGTTGATGTTGTTTCTTTCCTTTTGGAAACTGGTAGATTGCTAAACGTCACAGCCTTGAGGCCTGAGTTTATAATTACAGGTTTACTTTTATCATAACACATTCCGAAATATTTGTTCATTTGGCAACTATACTATTTGTTACCAAGTTAAACTTGTGCTTCTTTCAGAGCACAATATTAGATGTTGATGATGATTTAGTGAATTTGCTTATTTCTACGGGGCTGATATTTCTGTATCTGTATTTACATACGCATTTTTCCTGTATATAATTTGTATTTGACAGCTGGAAATGCACTGCAATGTGTTCTAGTCTAAATGATTATCCCTGCCGCAACTTACATGAAAGAAGGAGGTGGTGGAAATGAAGTAATGAGAAGGTGCAACTATTTTTCTTAAGTTCCAGTTTCCAGATTCACGCTTAGATTTTTTCTAAGCAAGAAGTGGAAGATAAAAACAAGCATTTGTTTTAATCTCATGCCTATAGTTCTGACACGTGAATTTCTAATGTAAACTACTAGATTATGAACAAAAGTGATAATATTTGAAAGATATGCTACAAATTTAAAAAAATATTTAAAGTATTTAGAAGAATCTAATGTCTTAGAAGGTATGAACGTTAATTTGTGACCACAGTGTCAGCTGCTGTTTCATATTTTCAAATTTATCAGCTTCTCATTGTTGTTATCTGCATAAAGGCCACCATCCTCAAGACCACACAGTCCAATTTTTTAGGCCCTAATAATGCATGTAGGTTGTCTGGACGACGAACCAAAGCTTCACAGCAAACGGCATCCACTGTGCTTGCTTTTTGCTGTTTAGACCTCTACTGTACAACTCTGTCCTCTCGTGAAAAGCACAGCTGTAAGATGAGTCAGGCAGTAAATCTCTTGAGTGTTAGTAATTACTCTCAGCTGTGCAGTAGGTTGTTTGAGCTATCAAAGAGCATGCTACAGGGTCATGGGGATTGAAGTATTTCAACAATGATCAGCCCTGCACTCTAGTGAAGAGTTGTCTGGATTGCTATTAAACTGTGAGGGGTTTACAGAGAACTTGTCATTTTTCTCAAGTCCATAGCTTGTTCACGTATAGGTGCATTGCACAGCTACTAACCGTGAACATTCAAAACCCTTGTGGTTGTATTTATTTGCAAGATTCTGCTTGGAAAGAACAGCATTCACTGTAGCCTTCCTTTCTACTTGCTGTTGCAGTGAGAGGAAAGGACAGCTGCGCTCTCTTCCTTAAAGACTTGTAATCATATTTATCATCAGAACTGTGTTTAAGAAGCTCTCATCTAGAGGCTGGTAGAGTACGTGGAGAGCTCCCCTTAAGCTGGTGACATTGAGCACATCTTGAAAAATGCTCAAATTCTGGCAGGATCAGGTTTCAAAAAAACGTCAAAGGAAAGCATTTCAAAAGAAGTGCTGATGCAAAGTGTCTGTTGTTCTGCATCATGTCAATGACTGATTTATATTTTAATTTGAAATGTAATCAGCTCTGCTTGGTGGGGTAAGTTTTTCTTGATAGCAATTCAGTTGTGATTAGTGATAGAAGAAATCACAGTTAATGAAGACTCTTATTTCTATTTTCTTTCAAGATTTTCTTGCTTATTTTTCCTTGCTTTTATCTCCATCATGCTCCCTTCTCTCCTGCACTCCTTTTGGTTGTTAGAAGCCATTTGAAACACCTGACGTTTCGCTGGGTCAAAGAAATGATACAGGTTTCTCTTCAGAGTCGGAGCTGGAGCTTCAGTAAGAGCTAGGTTTGGCAGCTTTCTGGGTCTCTAGTGACCCAGGATTTGATGAGCTCCTGAGTACTTGTTTAGGAAAAATGAAAGCTCTGAGATTAAGATGCCCACAAACTGGCCTAACCCATCGTATGAAAATATAGTCATCAGGGAATATATATTGAATATATATATGAATATAGATTCGAGTTTTCAAAACTTTCTATACTCAGTGGTCAAAAGAAACGCATTGTTACTGAGGTTTAATTCTTACTAAATTTCACATTATCCCATCCCAATATCTTGCATATAGCTATTTCTTCCTCCCAACCCACAAAACTTGCTTTAATACTACTTACAGTCTTCAAGGTATGCCTTTCGGACAGCTTAGTGGTTACAATATTCTCCTATACATGGAACAACTGAGTTTGAAAGCCCTGGGGATTTAGAACAGGGACTGAAACACGTCTCCAAAATCCAAGTAGCTGCTGCAGTAACAAGACTACTTCATGGCAGTTCTTTTGATCTGGAGTCTGTTTTTATTTTTGTTTTGTTAAAAACATATGAAAGGTTGCTTTTGTGCAGGTGTGGAACAACAACAAAAAAATAACTTGAGCTGCTTTAATGAAATTCAGTTGTTTTTGTCAGTGCCATATGACAGACGTGTGAAGCAACGTAGGACACTCAAAGAAAAAACTGTCTTAAGACATTGACTCTTCTGCTATTCAGAGGAAAAAGATACTAATGCTATCAGTGAAATCTGAAAGTAGAGCAAATGCATCACTAACAACTAGAAGGAAGCTTCCTTAACAGGCATGTTTTTTCAGAAATTGTTTCCTTAAAAGAAAAGCCTATCTTGGCAGTTTCCCTGTTTTCCTCTTGGCTATTTTCTCTTGCTCAGTCTGATCTGAGAGCTTCTCAGTAAAAGAGCATTTGTATGGTTGGCTGAAGGCATGAAATGATTTTGCATGCGCTAGGTTGCGCTGTTCTGCCCACAGTGACAGTAATCTTTAATTGGAAAGTGCTGAGACTGTTGGCCCTACAAAATCTTGGAATGAGTGGGAGTAACTATTTCGATTGACCTCCACTCTATACTTTGTTCTCTTTAGTCGAGTGAAGCGCTGATGATCTGTCAGGAAGGAAAAGTCAAAGGTAAACATAGTGGGTCCGTCAGCTGTGGTCAGAACCAGTATGGAAAGAAGAATTCCAGGAACCCCTGGTTCTTCTGTGAGTAGTGGTTTTGCCTGGATATTGCATGCGTCAATCTGTTGTGGCAATCTGCCTACGGATGTGTCTATGTAATGGTGCATTTTAAGATTTTGTTAAATTTGGGATTGGAACGATATAAAATGGAAATAGATTGAATTTAGGAAAAGAACTCTTGAAGTCACATACGTGCATCTGACCTACATAGCTTTTGTCCCACTGTGTCAGTTATTGCTATCGGGAAAGTGCATTTTTCTGATGTGTGTGTTCACGCAATGAAAAGGGTTTTCTTCTGGCTTGCTGTTGCCATTCAGGGCAGCTTAGAGACAGCTGTAGTTATGTAGAATTGCAAAGAGAAATGCTGAGAAAAGTGTAAAGTCAGAACTAGCTTTGAAGAAAGCATTCAGTAAATGTGTGACTTTGCTTCCAAGTCTTGCAGACTCCCAGTTACCGTCTTGATGTTGTGACTGGTAGTCCAACAGTGCATTATCTAACGCAAATGGTGCTGCAGAGGAGCCAGCTATCTGAATACTACAGTGTGAAAATGAAAATCAGATCCTTACTCAGGCTTTTTCTATCAGGGACCTGAGCTTCAGTTGGCAAATGGTAACACAATTATTAGTTGCAATACAATTTTGCATAAACTTTTTGTCAGAAGTCTTTTTCCAAGATTCCCTAAATTTGGCAGCTTTAACACTGGCTATTCTTTTCTGGTTTTGTCCTCTGCTAGTCCTTCTAGCAGTAAATACAACATGGTATAGGCATGGAATTTCCATGCTCTGACAATGGGAGGTCTGCCAAGGCCTGCTGAACGTTAAACCTGACTTGGATTCTGATTTTGTTTGTATTTGTAGGTGAGTTTTACCTCTGCTACCATAGTCTCCTTATGTGTAAAACAAGAGTACTTGTCTTGCTGTGCTAATACAAGGATTGAAAAATGTGGTCCAGTACTGAAGGGTTATGGAGATACACAAAACAAGTTTGTTGTTTTTTTTTTTTTTTAAATCTGAATCTTGGAATTCAAGCACTTCCTGTTTGAGAAAGGATGAAAAAATGCATCTATTTCTGTTATTTTTCTGTCTTCCTTGAATTGGTATTTTGGAAATTAAAAGAAAAAAATCAACTTACTCTGAACAAATAATTGAAAAAAAAAAAAACTGTTAGAACTGGAATTCTCATATGGACTGAAAGAATAAGATCTCTGCTTCCCTAGGCCATATTGAAAGTCTCAATATAAATATTTTGAATCTATTTTAATAGTATTACAGAACTTTTCAAAGACATTTCAGGATTCTCTCTTAAATTTATAGTGTTGTAATCTAAGAAATTCAGAATTAGCAAATGTATTACTAGACCTCATTTGCTTGATAAGAAATGTCATATTGGTGATAAAATAGAGAAAGTAAATGAATTTTGTCTTCATCAAAAATGAGCATTCATCTTTTGCATCTCAGCCATTAGCCTATCAATTTGAAAGATTTTTGGAGGAACCAAGTACACATCCAATATCCATAGCTTATGGAATTTTTTAGTCTTATCTGTGTGTGTGTTGGACATATACTAGCAATTCACTAAAGCCATTGGCTTAACCCGTTTACTTCTCCCAAGTGAACTTTACATGCAAACAATAATTTTATGCATTAACTTGTTATAATGGAAATATACGAAAAGTACCAAACCTTGAAGAAATACTGTCATCTGGGGCAATAAGTAGTAATACTGCTGATAGTGAGTAATCACTTAGTGTGTGCATCTAATTATCTTCACGGACAAGAAGAGAGCACAGCATGGAAAGAAAGACTGTACTTTGTGCTTTTATCTTGACAGTGCTCACAAAGCGTGCATATATCCAGTTCTGTAGCACATCTTACCAAAATTCATGAGTTTTCAATAGGGGAAAATATAGGCTTGATTCTGGCTTTTTAATGGGAGCATGCTTTCATAATAGTGGTTCTTTAGTATTAATCGTGAGTCCTGCCATGGTTGTGGTAACTCTCTTTGCTTTTTGAACAGTTAGCCATTCCTCAGATTTTAAAAAATGCAAGACTAAAACGGATGAAGTTCTTTCTGGAGCCACTCAACAGTGATAAGAAACTGTTCATACCTGCTAGGCCCATGACTTACAGGTTACAAGGATAATCTCTCCTTCCAGTCTTATTGGACTCTGCTTGTTGTCTTCAGATGAAGTGATCTGATGAGCTGAGTTTTAGTGCTAATTTTAGGAAGAGGAGAACGAGAAATACGGCTGTCTTGGAGATGCAGGAGAGTAAGTATTGCTGATGAAAGTTCAATCAAAGACTAAGCTCTGGAAGAGCTGGAAAAATCTTTTGATCTTTATGTTAGATGGTGAAAAGTTTAGTGCCAGCAAAGCAGGCAATCCTAGTTTAAGGCAGTTTTGATTCTTCTCACATGTAGTATTTCATCAGGCAAAATTAAAGATCGTGTCATGTCTGCTCTGAGCTGTTTGGTGGAGAACTGCTTCCAATACAGCTCTTCAAAAGTTGATCTATCTTTTAAAGTTTCCGCTTCCGGAGAGGTTTTGGAGTCTTACTGGACCATTTTTGATTTAGTACGCGCCTCAGTCTAGAAGCTGTCAAAGTCATCCGTTAACTGTAGAGATAGCTGTCAGTTAACACAGATGCTATAACTGTTCGTATGTCTTCATTTCCAGATCTGTTGTCTGTAATGCTAAAACAACTTAAAGCATTTGTAAAGTGCTGTGAAGAATGCGTTTGTTTAATTTGGATTTACAATTTTTTATTAATAATAATAAATCAAGGTGGTGGAAGGGTGCCTAGGTCTCTGGAAAGGATTGCCACAGTCCCTTTGAGTTCACCGGTGATGCATCATCTGGGAGCTTGGCCTTTTATTGCCCAGGGTTTGGAGAGGTATGCCTGGGCTGCTGTCCTGTCCAGCACCTGACCAAGTCACTGACGTTGTGGTGTCTGGGAAGGAATGTGGCCTGGATTGTCAGCTGTACCTCTTTCAAATTCCAGGATAACACGAAGCATTTCTCATCTCGTTTTGTTGTGCTGGCCATGTGTTAACCTGCTTGCTTTGTGAAATCTGAACAGGCTGTGCTTTCCTATCTCTTCTTTACGCTTTCCTCCATTCACAAATGCAATCCTAAAAACCTAAGCAGTTTCTATAACTTTTCTTTTTTAATGTGCAGCCGTTTGAACTGCTAGTGACGGAGTAATGAGTGTCGCCTTTAGCATTATAAAATAGTAGTAAATCATTTTGGTTTTAAAGTCAGCTTTTCTCTCAGGAAGGTTTTCTGTGAGCATATTATTGCATGTGAATACCATTTAAACAGCAGTTTCAAAGGTTTCTGGACGAAAATCCCACACAATAGCTTTCATGTATTTTCTAGTTTAATTATAATGATAAATGAATTTGTTGTTGTTGTGCTTGAGCAGTTATTGCCATTGAAGTGGCACGCAATCTTACAATACTGTGATTTTTGTACAGTTTTTGACACTAATTACTAGGTGGTTCCACTAGTAGTTTTCCTTTTTTTTTTTTTCCTCCCTTACAAAGAAAATTAAGCTAGAGGCTTTTTTCCTTTCATTGAGTTCTGCACTCAAGCAGCTGCCTTTCCTCATGTTGATAAAGGTTGTTGTAAAGAGGTAGAGCAGTAAGCAAATCCATGATGGATTAGTCAGTGAATGAAATGCTAGAAGTATTATTTTATCATCTACTTAAAAATAGACTGCTATTTCAGAACTTCAGTCAAACAAGAATAGCTTATAAATTCTGCTGTACTTACATGATTGAGCCCCCATTTTCAGATTCACTTCTAGATTCTTTCTTGCAATTTTCCTGCAGATTTCCTTAGGGAGAAAATTGAGAAAAGGTCAGGAATCTGGAATATTTTACCTTTACATTTTTGGATATACCTGGGGTCTTGGGTCACGTGATGTGAGCAGTGGTTCTAAAAGTACAGATTTCAAATAAGTGCTTGCATGGGAGGAAATGGGTTTTTTGTAGGGAAGGAGAGAATGAAATATGGTTTAAAGATGTTCTCAAATTATTTTGTACCCTACTTTTGCATATCCTGGCTTTTTGCTTTATCAGTGAACCTGTACTTTATGAAACCAAGGGATGTAACTTGTGTCTGTATCATACTATAGAGTTAGATTTATTCCTAACTTTCATTCTTGCAAGCTTGTCAAAATCTGGTCCCGAAACGTGAAAGTTGAATGTTTTATTTTGTTAAAATTAAAAAACAAATTTTGTTAAAATTTGTTAATGAGTATCATCTGTCTTAGCTTTTGAGATATTTTTATAGTCATCTGTGTGGTAAATTTCATGGTATTTTGTATGGTCATTCAAATGCCACGTGATGTATATTTAGCAGTTCCAAAAATCTTTGGAACAACAGTTCCTTTTCCAGTGGATTTAATTAGAAAAATGAAATTGAAAGAACCGTTTTCCGAATGCTGCCAGATACTCAGATTTGCTTTACTCTTTAAGGACGTAACTTTATGTAAGTCTTCAGCTTCATAATAATAATCTGTGTTCCAAAGCCAGATACTCCATCCCAATAGGAGCAAATAATTGAATATAGCCAAGCTTGTTAACCTGAATGTTGTCTCATTCAAGTCAGGAAAGCTTTTGCTGTTAAATGTGATATGCAAAGCAGGATAGTTCTTGGGATTTGGGATAGAGAAATTTTTGGTATGACTCTGATTTTCAGTTGATCAGTGATGGACTGTGAGTTGCTTGGACCTCTGAGTGTTCCTCTTCTGCGTTTTCCCTGTCAGAGGGGTATTGGTCTGCTGCTGCCCTCAAATGCTGGCAGCCTTCTTGCTGTTCCCTGCAGCAGGACAGGAATTGCCTGAATATGCACTGGGGTACAGGCTCTTTTGCACGCCCCACTCTATTTGCTTATGTTGCTTTGAGAGAAAATATTCTAAACTTTTCAGGCTCAGAAGCCAGATAAGCTGAAAAACAAAGTTTATTTTAATGGGATATATGTCTAAGCTCTTAGCTGCAACACTGAAAGCCAGGCTGAAAAAGGGAAATAAAATCTAGATTTGTGTTGCATCTTGCTTAGCTGAGGGAACTGTTCACTCAGCAGTAGGCTGTCTTGAATGTTGCTCATTGTAATTAGACTGTTTCCCTAGATCCCAGTTTCAAAAAACCCATCCCATATATCTTTTCAAATACCTTCCTGGGAAATAACAACTGCTTATCTTCTGCCCAGATTCATTTAAAATTTACTAAATGAATACTTAGTATTTCACTGCTCAGTACTTCTGAGGACGGCATATATTTTGATGCAACTAAACTTGATTACCTTAAAATAGGTTCGTTTATTGTCTGATCAGGCTTGATTAACCCAATTATCGGAAAAGTTTTCTTTTTAGATTTTGAAATCATTCCTGAGAATTGTTTTGAGATTACTTACTAATGAGGTCCATTACAGGTTTTGTCTTTCTTGAAATTTTAGGGTGATAAATAGACCTCTTTTTAATTCCTATTTTTTCCTTTTTCTCCTAGTCTGAGTTCATTATGCAGTATAATCCAGTTATTTATAGTTTCTAGGGCCCCTCTAATAAGGGAATAGTGAAAGAAAACTATGTATACAATCCAAAATCGAACATTCTATATATCCTTTATCTGGAAAAAGCATTCTATGTTTCTCTTTACTGTACATCACCGCAGTAAAATTTTATTGTAGACCATCTGCTTATCCATGCATATGTGCTTAAATACACAGTTATTTTCTGGAAATAACTAAAGACTGACTTCCTTAGTGTTTTGAATAGGGACTCGGAGAATTGTCTACTTATTACTCCTTTACTATAACATTCTTTTTCCAGAGAATTTGTTTCACTGAAAGCCTGTGAGTCAAATTCATTTCTAGTGAAGTAATTGAATTAGATGTAAATTTTCTCCTATTATTTAAAAGTCTAATATAGATTTTCATTATATCTCTGTTCCCTATAATACATGTTTAATGGAACCTATTTTTATCTGGGAAGAATAATTCCATGGCAGATTGACCAATTTGCATTATATCTTGGGGAAGGAAATAAGCGACTGGCCAGGTTAAAGTTTTGGGAGAGTTAATTTTATTTCAAAATACAGTAAGACTTCAGATTAATGCCTACCGTGTATTTCAAAGCAGAACCCATTGATTTTCCAGGTCTAATAAATGCATTTTTTGTCTATTTTTAATGCAAGTTTCTGAGCAATTCAAAGGGTAATTAATTCTGTCTCTAGATATTTTATCCTGCAATGTTGCAAAAGGATAAAAGAGATTTTTTTTTTTTGTTCATATTTTAGTTTCTACTTCACAGGCCTTAATATGCTAGCTTAGTATAGTTTGTATTATGTTGATTGTACTTTTATTTTCTCTTTAATAATCCCCCATACAGTTTGTGGACTGTGGATCTGATGTTAGATTCCACCAGCTGGACCATGCCCAATTTATGGAGTTAGTGCAACTGGAACTTGGGAGTTACATCTCCGTATGGAGGTCTCTGTGCCACCAGTCTTCCTTGTTGCTCTTATACAAGAGCTTAGTCCAGCCTGTCAGTAGATCCCCCATGGGGAAGTGGAAAGCGGAGTCTGTGCTACATCCTCTGCTGTTTAATGAGCTGCCTGGCAGGACTGTAAGCTGCAGCCATGGTGCAGAAGGCCGTACAGATACTGCCTTGTGGATGAGTGCCTGAATGTGGTCTCAGCCTAACGGTCTACCTGTTTAAATGGCTCTCTGTTAGCCACTGTTGGTAGGGCTCCCTGGACATATAACTATCTATTAAGACCTTGGAGAGATCTGTTAGGGGTAGATCACAGATTATGGCACATCTCGGGGGGAGTGGAGGGGGGGGGTAGAGGGTTCTGTTCCTTCTGCCTGCTCTTGGAGAGAAAGAATTGGACTAAAAAGATGTGGGAGCCAGTTTTGCTGAGTGGGGTCCATACATGAATGCAGGATTGGTCCAAAATATGCAGATGTTTCAGTCCCTCTGGTGAGTTTGGAGGCGTTTGATCAAGTTCCACCTATGGGGCAGAGAGATAGCACGAGATGTGGGTAATGGGGAGAATGGGGGAAGTTCCTCTGGAGAGAGACCGCAGAGGGCTGTGCACGTATTTCTGACTGCAGGAGTGCTCATAAGAGTATGTAAGTAAGTGGGTTATGAAGCAGTTGTATAGCAATAAATGCATGTGTCAGTCTTAAACTGACTTATTTTACAAAATGAAACCTCACAGAAAATGAGAAGAAAAGATACTTCTGTTCCTTTTTTATCTTCATAATTTTTCCTTTTTCTCAATGGGAAATAAAACTAGGATTCTCTCTTCAGCTGTTCTTCTTTTGCCAAAATAATGACTGCAATGCTTTGATAGAGACCGTCCTAAAAAGGGTGGCCACGCTAGCCTTCCTAGGGCTGATAACCCCTATGAGAGAGGCTTGCACACGCTGATCTTTTCACAGCAATGCTCATTTGAAATGGTGTGGATCAAATATATCTGTGGTGCAGTAACTGAAGTCCAGGCTGGTACTGCTAATGAATTTGGTTCTACTTTTACCTGAATTCATAGTAATGATCGGAGCAGCAACATTCAGTTCTTTAGAATGGTAAGCAGAATGAGAAACAGTATGTTTGCTAAAAACAAAACTGTATGTCAGTTGTGATTTTAGTTTCCTCCTCCTTTTTGGTATTGCTGAAAAATAAACATCCATAGAAACAGTTGTTAGAAGACCTGAATTTCCTAGTCAATCCGTGTGATGTAGAAGATAGCTTTGTTTGGGGAGCAACTCTGTGGAATTAGTGTATGCAGAAAATCTGAATTGAGCATGGCTTCAGCTGATGATCTGGATGTTATAAATCATCCAAGCATCCATTTTGAGCAATCAGAGTTTTCCCCTACCAAGACAGGGTCCTGGGAATATACATTTTCTTGTAATGGTTGTTTGTTTTGTTTTGTTTTGTTTTGTAGTTGGTGACTGACTGTAACGGCTATAGGGAATATTTTTGTCTATATTTTCCCTATGCACCTCTCTTTTGACCTGGTCAGCACAGAGGGAAGCTAACTTGCAGAACGCAGTGAGCTGTCCGTGCCCTGAGAACCTCTTGGGTTTAACAGAAAAGGAATGTCCCTGTAAGTCCTCCAGCTGCTCCTGCAGCTTCAGAAATAGCCTACAAGCTCCCTTCATGGGCAAGATTGTTAATACCTATTGCCAAAAGTCTGCCTCCCGCATCAGTCCTCAATATTCACTGCCTGTTGCACTGAGTTTGCTAATGACTGTTCTTGTGTGTGAATTAGATCAAGTGCTGTAACATGATGGGTGTAGTTTCTGTTTCCTGTCAAATCAAGATGACGTAATTATTTGAGCTACTGAAAGTCGAGATGAATTTTGCAGACTGCTTTGACTCACATCATGCCAAAAAAACTTCCAAGATTAAGAGGCGGGGGGAATCACTGAGGCACTATTAGCTGTTCATGAAATCATGCAAAACACATTATAAAGTCAACTATTGTTGTTTGATAATATTTTGCACGATTGTGTGCCAGTAGATGAAAAAAATTCCAAAATCTTAGTTATCTTTGCTTAGTTCTTTGGCAGTCTGTTTCCCTGCATTGAAGTGAGGCAGCAAACAGATCAGAGCAAAGTTTCCTTCCAGTTCTGAAACATGTTTGCATTTACTCTGGATGAAATTCATTCCGTTGCAGAGAGGGAAAACAAGATACATTTACCCATTAACGCCAGAAATGGTTCTTTCAGGACATGTAGGCTTTTCAGCGGTTCTCTGCACACAGTGAATCACTGCATTCGCAGCAGCAGTGTTTCAGCGGGGCAAATTTGCCCAGCCTGAGCTCTGAGCTGTAGGTCAGACGCATTACCCTCCACTGCTTTCCATTGTGTGACTGATATTTGGGGGGATGCTGTAGGGAATGTTTGTTGAGCAGCCCGTGGCAATGGGTGCTGAAGGTACCGCCATCACGACCTGTGGATTTTAAGTGTGAGGCTACTCTGTACCCTAGTGCTCAGGATTTTTAGGTGCAATCTCATTTTCATTATCTGTTTCTGGACTTGGGAGCAGAGGAGGAGTTTGTCCAGTGCCGTAACAATGCTGGGACCAGGAAGCCAAAATGCAGGTTTGTCAGTCAAGTGGCCTGCAATGGAGCAGGAAGGACAAGGCCCTGAGAGGCTGTGTTTTCAAGCTAGATTTTGCATGGAAGCCACTGAAAGGTGTTTTGTTTCCTGTTTCGTCAATTAACATGCAGTAGGAAAAATAATAAAGTCCATGGTCTTTCATTACTTTGTTAGTGTTCCTAGTCACTCTGTTATCTCGAAGGTACTCTTGTCTCCTATGCACATCGTAGACAGACACACCACGGACACAACAGATTGCTTTGGTTTTTGTTGCGACTGATGGGCTGGCAGAGTTTGCCACGGTGACTTTGGAGTTACCCTGTGTAAACAGGTTGTTGTGTGTCAGCACTGGGAAGCTCTTGGAGGTTGAGGTGACTACTCTCTAGGTACCGCGTCCAACTGTTGGAAGATCTGCTTAAAAGTTAATGGTATAGTGTGACCTGTATGTAGTTGCTTATATGTTGGTGCCTTCATGCCTTGTCGCAATCTAAAACACTTTAAATGAGCTAATGAAAGGAGTGAGCGCTGTAACTTGCTGTGACATACATTATAGTCATTGTCTTATAACACAATATTGTGGCTTATATGTTGCAATAAACAAATAGGCTTTCATTTAAGTGAAAAAGTAAGTAGAGCTTATGTGTGTTCTGCTACAAAGGGGCTGTCGGCCATTTCATCAACCTAATCAAATCTTATTTGCATCTGGTACAATACCTGTGTTGGGTGCACTTTTATGTTTTTAAAAGTGCATACAGTGTTGTTTTAAATTGCCTTAGCCAGATCTGCTGTATATGTTAATCTTTCATGTGTGGAAAATCAAAGGTGTTTATAAGGTTGTTATTTATAAGGTAATTATATTGATCATATCTGATTCTGATCAAACAATAATTAGCAGAGCAGCAGCTTTGTGCTGTACTAAGAAACAGCAAGAATTCTGGGAGGTAGTTGGTGGCATGTGGACCTGGGTGGAAAGAACTAGTTACTTCTGGAGGCTTTCCACATTCAATGCTGAGCTCTATTAATATTTCCTCCTGCCTGAGTTGGGAGTGTAAAGAAATCTGAACTCAGTATGTAGCTGTACTGTATTGTATGTTTTGAAATTTTTAACTACTCATATGAAGCTCTGAAGTGTCTACACAGTCATTCTATTTCCTGGTATTTGCAGAAATAACACTGAAAGTGCTCTTTATTCAAATCCAAAAAAAGTACTTAAGACAAGCATTGATTTTCTTTGGCCACGATAGCCATGGGCTGAACCAATATTACTTGAGCAAAAGTAGAAGTGGAGTTATTGCTTTCCCTGTGTAAATGAACATGCTGTGTGCCTGCACAGGAGAGCTTTTGTGGTGTGTTTGGTCACAGAAATGGGTCTTGTGCACTCTGCTGGGCGCTGATCTTTTTTATAAAAGGTAGGCCTTCTAAACATACAGATATACTAGAGTGTTCATATTTTCTTGCAATAATTGAGCTTTCAAAGCTATAGAGAAAAAGAAGGATCAATATTTTCTTACTAATGGCTTTTAAAAAAAAAAAAAAAAAAGCTCTGCTAGTTTAGTTCAGTTCAGTTCCATAGCTGGCTCACAGTAAATATACTGCACTATGAAAGAGCTGAGCCATCCTTCAGGAGCAATCAAACAAATCAAGCCAACACTCTCCCTAAGGAAACACTTCACTTCCAAAATCCTGCTCTCGTCAAGCTAGACAACAGAAGGGCTGAAAAGCGGACTCCGGTGAATCTATTGCAATGCCCAGTGGCATCCTCATTAAAAGCTGTTACGCTGAGGACTTGTAAAGTAGGAGGCTATTCAATGAATGTGAAAGAACTCACACAGGAACAGAAACTACTCCAGTTTAAGGGAGGAAAACAAAATTCAAACTAGTATACTTCAAGAGAGACTGAGTAAAAGTGACCTCATTTGCAAAGCACAATGCTTTTAGGGCTATTCTAGCTGGGTCTAGATTTCCAAGTGTTCTATTCAAAGCTCCTTAGAATCAGGTCACTTTTATTTAGCTGCCAAGATGGGAATTTAGGAAACAAATGTTTTATATCCAGTGATCTCTCCTTTGGTTTTCTGTTTTTTCCAGTCATTCTAAATTTCCTCAAATCTATGATGGAGGGCTTAAGCTGAGCCTTCAGCTGAAGGCTGAAGGTATTCAGTGCTTCTTAGAATAGGACCAGAATATCAGTACCTGGAAATATTTGAATAACGAGGTCAAATGAGAGCAATGCTGACGTACGGTGTGTCTTAAGCTCAATATATCTGTTTGCTCTGTCTTGTGGTGTTTTTTTGTAGTGTGTTTTTTGTTTGTTTCCTTTGTCGCCATTTTTTTTAACGCGATGAATAATTTGGGCAGTTTTTTCATTCTCCCAAGTTTTTTTCAGATCACCAGTCAGCCAAACTGGAGACAAAAAAAATTAAATCATTTTTCTTCATTGTACTTGGATGACTTCTGATCTTCCTAGTTTCTCTCTCCCTTCTCTCTTAGAATTATTGTTCTTTTTATAATAAGTGCCCTTTCATATAGTATTGGGGTGCATTTGACTGGTTTAAATTACAGGAAGGAACCTAGGCCATAAATAGATGGTATGAATTCTGCTAGCTCCAGGAGTACTGAAATAGCTCATCTTAAAAGACAGGGGAAGCCTAGCCAGTTGGCTAAACGCCAGGAGATTGCAGGGCTGACAATTAGTGGGAAGCCTGAAAGGGAGATTAATGGTAGGCTATGCTCTGAAAATGAGCCTATTGGACTTCAGTCAAAATTTGACAGGAGAGAGTTGTGGAAGAGCTGTGCACTAAGGCCTTAATGCAGTTTTGCCTTTCTCTGAGCACCCCTGTCGCCGCAAGGTGCTGGCATTTTCCTGGGATATTTCTGTCTCTGTGATGCTGAACTTTGACATATGCCGTGTTAGCTGGCTTCTCTTTGCCCTTAGGGAATGTATTCAGGAGCGGATTACAGAGGTCTGTTTGAAGGAAATCCTTCTTATGCAGGCAGCCCTTTCGTACAGCTAATTAATTGCAAAGGCCAACGTTATTCTTGCAGAAGATGATCTTCAGTCGTGCGACTTCTCCCTATGTTAACACACACGCACTAATTCAGTTTGTTATTCCACCTAGGATTCTGAATAGACTGACATTCCTGATACCCAGCTATCTAGAGCATCCATTTTTTTGCCATTAACAGTAGTTTTGTGTTTGTCCTGCAAGAGCAGAAGGAGCTAATTGTACGTGCCCACAGCTCTTGAGTGGTCAGGCCAGTGGGTCAGAATATAGCCATGATCTATGACTGTTCTTTGGTGAGGTGTAAGGATGTTACTGCTCATCAAAAGATACTTAAATAATAGCTTGTAGCTTGTACATGGCAAATCTGACATTGCTCAAAGAGTTTTCCAGGTCTTTCATATGGACGAGCTGAGCTGCTGTGGTTTACCTTAAAATCAAATAGCGTAACAGGAACAGAGTTCAGACTTCCTAGTATTTCAACCACTGTGGCATCTAGTGCACTAGTGGCTTCCAAAAGTCTTGGTCTCACAAGCTGCTGTCCACCATAAAAATTGATTGCGACACACAATTGTGGTTCATATAACAAATTTTTTTTTTTTTAATCTAAAGCACCCCTGAAAATTGTGAAATTAAACTGTTTAAAAGATGGCTCCGAAACAACCATAGGCCAGAACTCAGGAACTCCTGCAAGAAACTGTCCTTTCCCCAAATGCAAAAGAACAACAAATAATGAATGTAAAGTTCGGTTTAGTTTTGATCTCCCCCTCACCCCCCCCCCCAGGAATATGTTTCTTCCTTGGTATCAAATAATGCCATTAGAGGGAAAGGTAGAGGCGACTTGCCAAAATCACTCGCATGTGTTTCAGGACAAGGAACTAAACACAGCTTTCCAGGGTCTCAGTCCATCTCCTCAGCCTCACCCTGGGCAGCTGCTTGATAAGAGCAGACAAAGACTTTTGTGCCACTTCGATTCCCGTTGAATGAAATATGTTGCCAGCTTCCTTTCCATCGCCCTTCTGCGGCGGCGCCTTTGGCTTTTCCTCCTGTTCTTGTCAGCGCAGGAGACTTGGGGTTTAGGCAGCTCCACCTGGCTGCATTACATGCCCTCTTTTATTGTAGTACCTTAGGTGACCGTTTACCTTCCCTAAGCTCCAAGTATTGAGTCATTGGTCTAATTCTGTCCCCCTACATCTGGTGAATCTGTAGGCAAGGAGTTGTCTCCCATATTCACCAGTTACATAGGGGTAGTGCTACAGGCTGGGAGCAAGAGAGGTGAGCTTTCCCACTGCTTGCAGTATTGCAGAGCTTCCAGGCCCAGCTCCCTGCGCTCAGGCAGGCACTTGCATGATTAGCAGTTGCTGATGAAACTCCTATTTTACAAGCTTACCAGCAGGTCAAGAAGAGAAAAAATATTACACTGTTTTCAAGGTGAATGATTATTTGTTTATTTAGAACACGCATTTCTTTATATGTGTTGCCAAACAGAGTGAAATTGCTAAATGATGTGTCGTGCGCTCTCGTTTAGTGAAATGTGTAGCTGTTATATAAAGGTTTTAATGACTTTCTTCATCCCTCTGCTTAGGAACACTATGCGTCTGGCAAAATTTTGAGAAGGCTCAAGGCTTTAAAGAAAGCTCATCTAAATAAAGGAGGGTTAAAGTGACATTGCAGTTACTTAATCCTGTATTGTCCTTCCATGTGACTTCAGTGATACTGAGGCACAGCGTTTCTTTTGCCTGGTGCATAGATTACGCTTTTCCTATCGTTTTCCAGGATGAGCTGCTTTGTTAGACCAGCAGTGGGAAGGAAACAGAAGGGCAACAAACTTCTCGCAGCAAGGCTGCGAGATCAGCCATTTCCAAGGCACACTGACAAGCTCACAGGCTGAAGAATGAATCAAAGGAAAACCCTCCATTCAGCTTTTGGACTGGTACCAGAGTCAAGAACTACTAAACCTTTAAGGTCAGCTATTCAAAATCATCTGGAAGCATCTGGATTTGTTCAAAGCAGTTATTAAGCTATTCTGTCCTTTATTGAGTTAGTTTTCAGGGCGGTAAGCTAAAGCCTGAACACTGAAGGATGAACTGATATGTATTTGTGTCAAAAATACTGCATAGAATGTGAGTAACTCATTGCTTTTGTGCATAAACAGTTTACAGCTTTAATTGCAAAGCCTCTTCTACCTGGTAGAGGAAGATCCTGACAAGCTATATCTGTCAATGGGAGGTGGACATAAATACCTTCCAATTCTGTCTCTGATTTTGGACAGAACCGCAATATGTAGATATGTGAGATTTGTTTTTGAAGTCATTTCCAAACTGATCCTTGAACATGCAGTAAGCTGGGTTTTTTGCTAAGTTTGTCACAATTTCCATTATGTCAAGGATTGTATATCATTTCGTTTAAACTCTTTATGGGGACGTCTTGTTCAATGGGGAAGTGATTACTCTGCAGACTATGACAACAGGGTATGTGAATGGAGGAGGTCTTGGAAAACACCGCTATGCCAGGTGGAATCGTGAAGACAGCGGAGAGGACTATGGGCACGTGGAGTGCTACGGAGCAGATGAAGAGGGCAGGCAGCACAGGCTGACTCCCTTTGAGAAACTAACCCGGGATATGTCCCAGAATGAAAAAGTGGTGAAGGAATTAACCCTAGGGAAGAGGATTGGATTTTATCGAGTCAGAGGAGAAATCGGGAGTGGGAATTTCTCGCAAGTGAAGCTTGGAATTCATTCCCTAACCAAAGGTAGGCACTGCTGCATCGGTCAAATGATTTCTGCTCATACTTGTTCTGCACGTATATAAGCGAAGCATCTCCTTTGGGAAGAAAGGTGCTGTTTGAACCCCAAATACACATATAGGTTGTGCGTGCTTTTTAACAGTAAATCTGTAGGCAAGGACACAGATAAATGCTTATGTTTGGATTAGCCTTTATCCTTGAGAAGCAGCCAGAAACATGTTCTCCAGGCATTTCCTACAAGAAAAATTAGTCTCTGCACTTCAGGGATTTAACACATCACACTATGTGGCTCAAGACACTCCACACTTTGGAAAACAGTGCTGTGCCCCACTCCTAATGAACAGTCTTGTCCACCTGCCCCAGCCATGGGCCGCAGGGCTAGGGGATGAGCTTGCAGGGCAGCCTGTCTTGGGATGCTCCTGCCCGCAGCCAGAGTTAGCAAGGCTTCCTTTGTTTCAGAGCAAATTCAGCTAGTGTGGACAGGCCTTTTATTCAGTAACAATAATTCTGGTGAAAAATATGCCTGTTTTTGCTTGCTTATTCCAGGTTCATTAATGGAAAAGGTCGGGACAGGGGATATAGCTGTGGGCTGAGCAGGAAAATGAGCTCTGGTACAGCCAAACCTAGGCACAAGCTTACGTTTAATTGTCGTCTACTTTGCTTTTTTTTTAAACACAGAAAAGCACTGTATATGCCGCTTCTAGGAAGAACTAGAAAGGCTAGATAACTACAGTGAACTAGAGGTAACTACTTTAGTTGAAACTAAGAATTTGTCTTCATCTATCCTGTTTCTCTTGTCCAGCGCTGTCTGACAATAGGAGCTGTTGCTTTCCCTCAGGGGAAAGCCCCCTTTGTCTTTGTATACTTCTGTCTCCTTTTCCTCATAGTCTTTCCTTTCAAATTTGGATTCATTCTTCTTCCCTCCATCATCTTAAAGGTGAGAGAACTGGGTATTCCCCAAAGCCTTCACACTTTGTTTTGTTGCTCTTTTCTCTAACTTCCGCTGTCAGTCCAGATTGCAGAGGTCTGAAAGCTCATGTTTATCCCAGTTATGATGCAGTTGTTGCACTGGGAACCAAAGTGGAGAACAGACTTTTTTTTTTTTTTTTTTTTAAGTGGCTCTGCTCCACGTGGCTGCTTTGTTTTCTTTTCTGTTCAGTGAACTTTCTCCTTCTAGAGAAAACTGTCTTGTGCTTGCTGTTGAAGGAAGTGCTGCTCCTGTACTAGGAACAGGAGGAATGCTAATGGAAATAAAAAGATAAGACTCATCCAGATCAGAATTTATCTGTTGAATTCAAGACAGAGGTTGCTCTGCCATTTGAATAGGGTTGGTTGAAAGATTTTGTGACTACACGAAGTTTGAATAAACCAAATACCAAAATCTAAATCATCAGTTTTTCTTGAAAAGAGTCTTCTTTTTCATCAGAAATCTCTAAAATTATTTTCCTGTTCTTTGTCAGTAGCTTATTTCTGGTTAAAATGATAACGGGGGAAGCTGTTAACTTCTTGGCACTAAGTTTGCAACTGTCATGAGGAAGAAAAGATGAGGGGAAAACATCTTCTAACTCATCTCTGCCGGTAAGCTTATCTGTTTCTCATCAAATTTGGATGGGAAAATAGGAATGCATGTGTCTGCCCTTGCGTGCGCGCCTGTGCACACACATGCACACACACACGCACCCCCCTGCCCCTTCAGAAAAGAACTCTGATTGATTTTTTCAGTAGGCCTCAGCTCCGGCACAGCACTAATGAGTCCAAGTCTTTCTTTTGACTGTGATATAAATACAATGATTAAAGCTTCATGATTAAAGCTGTTCAGGCCCCTGTGGTAAAGGGAGCCTGGTGGTGGTGGTGGTGGGATTCAGCTGTTCAGTTATCACAGTGTTAAGTTCTAAGTATGGTCTTTCTCCTGACATTTCGCCTTCAGTTTTCAAAAGGAAACAGTTTTGTTCTCAGTACTAAGATCAGCTTCTTTAATGATTATAGTCTGTGCTGTTCCATAGTCCTTGTGATGTGTTGCAGTGCAGTGTATGTGAAAAAGGTTTGAGAGAGGGAAACTGCAGGAACTTTAGAGCATGCTGGATGAAGAACTCCGTTTCTCTCTCAGATGTTATTTTGGATGATCTCAGAGGAGGCAGGAAACCATGCAGTGTTATGACATACTTTAAGGAGATTCAGAAAAATTACCCATTTTATTAATTTGAATTTTGGCAGAGATTTTCTCCAGGGCCTTGCTGAGTTGCTTGCTACATACAGAGTGTTAGGTTCCTAAGCTCTGTGTAACCTTTATTTTAAATGCGCTCCATCTTACAAATATAGTGTGAGAACACATCTGAATATGTGCAATTGAGAAGGTCCAAAGTTTACAGATGCTAAAAAGCCAGTGCCATATGAAACATCAATTGCACGGGAAAGGATGTGCAGGTACAATTTGCTTTGTTGTTAAGCGGTTTTACCTTAGTTCTGTTTTTGTCTTGCCATGCAGTCATAGCACGCGCTACTTTTTCTGAGATAATTTCTCAACCTTTTCCTAATGTTCTTCTCTTATTCACTAAGACTTCAGGTAGTTCTTTTCAAACCTCAATATTCACTAGGTATAGTTAATCACAATCTCTTGCTGCTATGTTTTAGTGTTTTTCTGAACAAACTGCCCACTCAGAATGCTTTTCTGTTCAGCACTGGTGCCGTGCAAGCGTAATATAGGATTTGTAAGCTAAGCATTTTTTGGAAGCAGAGGGAATTATTTTAAAAACGAAAATGAGGTACTCTTACACACTAGTGGGGCTGGTTTTCTTTGCATATTATGCATGTGCAGTTGCACATGCATGTAATTTATATGCGCTTGCTCCTGCTTTATGGTGGTATGATAGAGGATCAGGACCTTTAATTTTAAAACTTTTGTTTGTTTCCTTTAAAAATTTTGCAGGAAAACTGACCATGAGGAATGGTAAATTCCAGCAAAAGGAGGAGGAGGGAATTTTTCCCTCTTTGGGCTTTTCCTTTCCTCCTAGGTTGGTTGGTTTGTTTTGGCCCAAATGCCCCCAACTTCTATAAAGCAAGAGGTAACAATGCAATTCTGTGTTTAATATTGTGAGAATTGTTATCCCTCTATCATCTGAGCGTGTAGTTGTGCCAATGTTATGTGCTGTGAGCTCCGTTGTTGCTGACACTGTTTCCTCGTGGTTTAGGTGGTCAGTATGCTACCAATGTGACACGGATTTTACCCCTCTAGGTCAGTAGTCAGAGGTCTGCCAGCATTAGTGTTGTCTGCTGTTTCTGCTCAGTAGCTGCGTTTACTTCTGATTCACCGTGCCACCATCAGCACCACCGCAGGAATAGGTGACATCTTTCCTAACTGGCCCACTGGAAAGGATTGAACGGGTTAGGGAGAAGCAGGATGGGGATGGCTGCCTTACACCTTGCACAGACAGACCCCTTCTGAAAATAGGGACGTGAAGGTGATAATTCACCTTTTACAAGAATCCCCCTGGAACGTCTGTCACATTTTAGTAGTTGGATTGAAATATGCAGTTATGTTGTTAAGAAATATTAACACATAAAACATGGAGTTTCCTTGACCTGTACAGAGATACAGGCATACGTCTATCAATGACATTTCCTCTGCATATATTGAAACACTGAACTTCAGGTTAAATAATTTTATAATATTAAGTAAAAACATCTGGAATCTTTTTATACCAGAACATGCATGCAAACATAACGGTCTTCTCACTCTTCTCTTAAAGTGACAAGTAAACAATACTAGTTTTTTCTTTTTCAATTTACAGCAGAAACTGAGGGAGTGTTTTCCTTTCTAAAAGATCAGATTAAAATAGTATTTGTAAGGAAATTTAGGAACGTTCAAGATTTTTTAGAAAAGCCCCTCTTCCCAAGAAGAAATAGTTACCTTTACGGGCATGTTCCAGTTTAATTTTGCTGTCTTGGTAAGTTACATACAGCCACTGTAAACCTATTTTAACTAGACTAATCCAAATACTTCAAATACCAACTGTAGTCAAGATTGAAGACAAAAGTCGCAACCTATTTATTACTTAATATGGAAACATGAGGGCAATCCTAATTGAACTATTTATAGTATTTTGAGCTACTTTGGTGATGCAGTGCAACTGTGTGTATGTACATCAGTGTTTTGTGACCCTTGGTTTCATACAGATGTGCTACAGAAACACGGAGAACTTAGCTGCCTGCATTACCAGGACAATATAGCACAGCTAGCTTTGCATCAAGGTAAATAAGATCCCTGCAACTTATTTTGCTTTACTGTTTTATTCCTTTCCTTAGTATAAAATCTGTCTGTGACATGGACTCATGGCCCAGTGCGGAATACAGACACAAAATTGTACTTTTTCTGTGTTCTATACGGTACCAAGAACTACTTGTGTATGAACATGTTGGAAAAACTGGCACGCCTATCCTGAGAAAGACGAACCTCTACAACACTGGGCTTGGTAACTTACTTAGGAAAATTTGTGGGGATAGGAAGTTAGGTTAAGGTTCCCTAAGTCACACCTACTTAAACACATCTTTCCATTATAAACTTGCAGGGTTATATCCAGAGTCCCTAAATCACCTCCAGGTTAGCCTGTCTATGCTGAAACGGAAGTACCTGAATTTGAAACTTCCTTTAGCCTGCAAGTACCAGGCTCTTGTGCTTCACATGCCTAATCATCTGAAAAGCACTGAGATAATTACAAAAGAAACTGAGAAAGTAGGGGCTATCTTCAGCAGCCTAGCAAGTAGCACACTTGAGAAGGGGGGGGCACAGCTTTGCAGCCCAGCTTTAGGAGCTTTGCAGCAACAATCTATATCCTAAGAATGCATCGTAGCTGCTATACACTATAAAGCCTTGATGGGCATCTATCTTGCTTGCCTATGTCTCTCTCTAGGTAATAGAGGGAGCGAATGCAGGCTTTCCATCACACTCTAAACACTTCACTGAGGCCAGCTTTCTACTTCCACTGTTGCAATACCTAGGTTAGAGACATCAAGTAGATGTTTTCAAGCTAATACGTTTCTGATGGCCGTATTTACAAGTGGAGCACACTAAGACAACAGATGATTTGATTAGCACTAGCAATACTCTACTGCCCCTGTAGCTATCATCATCAGTAGGGTGTAGGACATGGAACAGAACACAGGTTACAGGGTTTAGTTAGGCCTCTGTAGCGTGTCTTAAATTGATCAGAGGTGAAACTGAATTGCAGTTACATAACTAAGTATGGTTGTATGAATGGTAATACTATGCATGTATCTATTGCATTAATAACATGGACAAGCATTTTTGCTTTCAGAGAAAGTAGCAATTAAGATTCTGGACAAGACAAAGCTAGACCAGAAGACTCAACGCTTGCTATCCCGTGAGATATCCAGCATGGAAAAACTGCACCACCCAAATATCATTAGACTGTATGAAGTGGTGGAGACTCTCTCAAAGCTGCACCTTGTGATGGAGTATGCAGGAGGCGGGGAGCTCTTCACTAAAATCAGTACAGAAGGGAAGTTACTAGAAACAGAGTGTAAACTAATCTTCTCCCAGATCGTGTCTGCGGTGAAGCACATGGTAAGTTGCTCTTCCACAGCATGTTGTTCTGCACTACTCTAGCAAATTTTTGTGGCTGTATCTTTGTTTTTCAATGAGGAGGTTTGCTGTTATCAAGATTCCAAGCCCACATTTCTCAAGAGAAAAACTACTGGAGAAGAGGTATCTTAAAGTTATCTAGAAGATCTTTCATCCCCATCTGCCTCCCTGCTGACAGCTTTTGGGAGAAGAGTGAACTGAGAATGCTGGGTGGGTGGAACCACCCATTAAGTAACATGGTGTTCTCCTGTCTGCTTTAAGCTGCTGCAGACACCAGGTAACAGCTTCATTTTTCTCCCTGCAGATATGTCAAAACATAGCATCACCCTGCCTCCTTCTGCTAGAAGAAAGTGTTCCAGACAAGAGGCTTGTAAAGTATTGCAAAAATTCAGCTTGTTTATTAATGAATGTAGGCGACTGGAAATTAGACAAATTCCTGGTCCTTGCTTTAGCACAGATCTGTGAAGTGAACACCAAGCAAGTCACGTCCCTTTGCCTGGTCTTCAGTATCACAACTGGATTTAGGATGATGCTGTTTATGTAGCACACAAAGCCTCTTATAAAGGCAGAAAAGGGCAATTATGATTATCTGCTTCCAATACAGCATCCTCTGAACCTTGCATAGTATCTACAGCTGCTTACAATGACAGCGTAAAGAATGAGAAGGTTCCACAGGTTTAAGAAATAAAACTAGTATTTGTTGAAGTTGGCCCAGGGTGCCCTCCAGTGACTTGTATTTTCTTGCAACATAGGCTTCTGCTCTGAAAACCAGGAAGTCAAAAGTAAGGGTATTTCCAGGTCAGACATCTAGAAACAGTATTAAAATCTGCTGGCGGTATACATAAGCAGTACACGTTTTGTGAACTTACTTTGTGAACTAAATCTTTGTGAACTAAAAGCTTTCACTTCCTGATTCCTCGTGCTTACAACAAATGCAAAAATGGAGTTACTGTGAAAAGGAAACTGGTTTTGTTACTTAAATCATTACAGAAATGTTAATAGTTGCAAAAGCAAATATTCTAAACCCTAAAAAATAAGCTAAGCTATGCTGTAGGTTTTGCTACAAGAAAGTATCTGGTCTTGTAGGGTTACACTTGATGTCATTACAAATCTGCTTAATGGAAATAGTGGTTATTAGTTAACAAGAGACTTATCAAAAAAAAAGAAAAAAAAAACCTTCTTCCTATCTCCTTCAGCTACTCTATTGTTTTCGTATCAGGAGAGAAGGAAGTTACATTTGGTTTAAATGCTTTACCTTTTCAAGTTGATAGCAATGGTTAGTTCTGACTTTGCCTGAGATAATGCCGTTTTTTTTTCCCCCTCTATTGTAACTCGCTGATGGTCACTTAAGAACGTTGCTGTGAACAAGCTAACACTAAGTCTTCCTCTTGTTCTATAGCATGAGAATAATATCATTCACCGGGACTTGAAAGCAGAAAATGTGTTCTATACCAGTAACACCTGTGTTAAAGTGGGAGACTTTGGATTCAGCACAATAAGTACAAGAGATGAAACTTTAAATACTTTCTGTGGCTCTCCTCCTTATGCTGCCCCTGAACTCTTCCGAGACGAAAACTATGTTGGCATTTATGTAGACATCTGGGCACTAGGAATCCTGCTATACTTCATGATAACTGGTATTATGCCATTTCGGGCAGATACAGTGGCCAAACTGAAAAAGTGCATTCTTGAAGGAACATACAGTTTGCCCCCTTCCCTCTCAGAAACTTGTCAGAAACTGATAAAAGGAGTCCTTCAGCCAGTACCAACTGACCGGTACTCTGTCAAACTTATTATGAACAGTGAATGGATGCAAGGGATACAGTATCCTAAACCTTTAGAGCCCTTTAAACTGGATCCAAAGTATTTATCAGAGATCAGTACGCTCAAAGAGGAAGAAGTTGAAGTGAAAAGTATTCTGAAAGATCTGGGAATCACAGAAGAACACATTCAAAACAACCGGGGAAAAGATGCGCGCAGCTCAGTAACGGGTGTCTACAGAATTGTTTTGCACAGAGTACAAAAGAAAAGGGCACTGGAAAGTGTTCCTATAATGTCCAATCCAGATCCCAAAGAACAAGACTTTAAGAAAGAAAACAGTTCTTACAGTGGGCTAAAACACACATCCAAACTGTGTTCAATTTTATAAATTGCACTGGAGGCTTTATACTCGGCACACTTAACAAAGGGTTTTATTCATTTTTCACAAGTTTTGGTGTTAAATTTTTGTAATTTTAAAATAAACCAAAAATGCCTTATCATCTCCTCCGTATTTTTGAATTCACACTGAAGTGGCTCAGTTGCAGGGCTCTAATGGACTTACGTTTGTCCCTTGCTCCAGAGACCTGGCATAGACAGCGCAAGAAGCGTTCAGGTAAGTAAAACAGGTAAGCGTTCATTAGTGAAGGCAATCTTTTAATAAAGACCGAGTAGTATTGCACTTTACACTCTTGGGCGGTATCTCAGTACAGACATGTAACAGTTAACTTCTTGAAACGTTTTACCTTAGCTTGGCACAACTGGACTACCACAAACCTGGACAGTTTTTGCAGAGATCTGAGTTTAAGCAGAAACCAGCCCATGCTCTAACCAACTGCAATTTTTTCTTAAAAACTTCTCCAGCAAATTAAACCTGGTTTCAATTGTCTATTAGAGCTTCATTTTTTCAACTTTTATTTACAGAAACTACAATGCTGTCTGTCAAACCCAGAAACCAGCTGGACAATGCGTCCCGATTTGTCACAATTCAGAAAAGCTGCCTAGTCAGATTTAGATATGCTGCTTTAACCCTGCATATATGGTTTTAATTTCTACTGGAATCAGCTGGGCTACCATCTACTAACCTTTTAATTATTTTTAAGATGCTGACAGTCTAAGAACCGCTTGGAATCCAGTCGCACTCCCAATAAAGAAACAACGAGATATTAACTGTACTCTAAAATTCATTTCGTTTTTCTTGCTTTAGCACTAAGTTATCAGTAAGCTGAATGCAACTCGTAAAGGCATCTGCTTATAAATCGAGCGTTCAAGGCTTCTACTAACTTTTGGCATAATTGGCAATCGTGGGCTGGCATAAAGCTAATTTTGATACTCCTGACAACTGCAAGTTAGATGTTGGAAAGCTTGACCATTTACACCAATTGTTCTGAACTTCACCAAAATGCAGATATTCCTACCTTTAGCTTTGATAAGGTATTTTATATTTTCATGTGCAGCACCATTGGCTCAAATGCAAATCCTGGAAAGATACAGTAGCTGTCCTCCTCTGAACAGGCACAGTTGAAATATCTAAGCTAAGAGGTAGAGCCTATGTTGTTTCAGTTAAGGCAAGTAAACTTATACAGGACGTAGTGATGTACGAGCTGGTGCTTTCAAATTTGAAGGAAGGTTTGCTGTATCTGTTACTGGGGCTGATGAGATATCAGCTGACTTTAAAAGGAACTAATTAATGTAAATTAATCAGAGCAGCAGAATGAGAAGCCACCAGTGGGCATGTAGGCCAACTCAGGCTCAGGTAGGCATAAAATAAGAAACAAATCACTTTCACCACAGTTGTGAAAGGGGGATTAAAAAAAAATACCATCTTTCACAAGACAGTAATAAGAGGAATTGTATCTCATCAGCTAGGAATGAATTATTCCCCTCTAGAAACAGTTTCTGTCTAAAAGCATTTAAGAGATCTGGAAACATAGCCCTGAAGTACTGGTTTCCCACTAGCCTGAGCAACCCTTTCCGCTTTTATAATGGAATGGTATTAAGAAATAAGATCCAGGAGGTCCACCTCACTTGTGAACCCAGAACTTCAAACTTTCACAGGGCCAGTTTCCTCTTTCTTTCCTGTTAAAGAAAAAAAAAAATCCTGAAATCCCAGGTTTCAAATATCTCAAACTTTATTTTAGTAAAGGATCAGCCTCACAAACAGTGAGGTTCCTGCGGTTAACTTTTTGTGCCAATAGCTCAGTCCTTGGCTTGTCCACTGCCAGCAATGGACTTGGTTCCATGGCAAACTTTTTTTTCCTGGTGCCAAGGTAAGTTTCATGAGGGCGCCTAAACCCAAATACTCACAATGCTATCTTCATGCATCATTGTTCCATCACTTTTCAACAGAACAAACAGATTAGTACCCAGTAATTCATAATAAGCAACTATTTTACCAAAGCCTGACTGTACAAATCCAGCAGAAGTTATCAAATCCTAGTGAGTGACAGATCATACAAACACTTCATTACACCAAAAAAATTGTAATTTAACAGACAAATCATTTCTTTTGCTACTTTACATTATCTAATGTAGCTCTGTAGGATTAGACAAAGAAAGAAAACTCAACAAGACTTTGTTCTGTACATTAACTCATATTTAAATATATATTACAAGCTTACAAGGCTCATGTCATAGTTCATTTCCAATCTGGGCTTTAAAAAAAATCTACCCGAATGGATTCCCCATTAGCATTGTACATGTACCACTTGTAAAATGGCTAGCTTTTAGTTTGCGTGTTGGAAAAAAAAAAAACAAAACAAAAACATCACACTTATCTACTACACCATTACTAATATTTCAAAGTATGAAGCCAAATTCAGAGTTAGAAATAGTCTCTTAGAAATTGATATATAAAGAATAAGGAGAGGCCAGAGTTATAGACAAACCGATCTTCCTCCCTTCCTTAGTTTGCCAATTGAAACAGCTCCAGAAGGTCTACAAGTTTTATTTGAAAATTAATCTGTCTTAAAATACTTATTCTTCTGTTACAGTTAAATAATCTTGAGAAGTGCCAACATCGATGAAACCAAGAAATGCACCTTTTTGTTCTTTGGAAGAAAAAAAGCAACTGCCTCATGTCAGTCTTCTTTCCTTCCACACTGCTGTGATTTATACTGAAGGTATAAAACACACAATATGAGACGGAATTATATAGTAACTAACATAGTCAGTTATAGAATTTTTTTTAAAAATCTGTCAGCCTAGCTGTTCTGAATCCAGTCATTTTTGATAGGAGAGAGAGAGATTCTATTCCATTAATCAATGTTACCTGGTTCTATACCTTTTCCAAAGCAATGTGGCAGTTGGGAGGTGGACTGGGAGATGAAAGGGAAGGTGATAAAGGGGGAAGAGAAATGCAGTGTTCAGAAGATTGACTGCTTACTGTCAAGGCACTGAGAACCCTAACATTAAAAGCTTAGACTGTTTTGCCACACACTTTTGAATACAAGTTGTTATAGCAGTGTACGTTTCAAGTCACTTCATATGGAAAAGGCAGGCAGAAGAGTCATTTTTCTATGTACAAAGATCTTGTAATAGACAACAGCTACAAGTCAACAATTAAAAAAAATTTAAATGTGTTAAGGAACCCACAAAGACCCAGGCAAGTTCCCCCCCCCCATCTCCAGTATATTAATGATTTTAGTAGGCTGAAAACACTATAAATATCACACCATATTAAAATGTATCTTTTCAAGGACATTAAACATTTTTTTCATGCTCCAATTAATTATTACTGTACAGTGAAACTTCATACTATTTTAATCCTTTTTTTCCTCTCTCTCTCTCTCATCCTACCCTTGCACCTTTTTGTCATTCCCCACCTCACAGAGGTATCTTAATGCTCCCCATTGGAAATGGCAACAGTAACGCCTTCAGATTCTGTTGTTGCAGGAATTCTTGGCACTTTCTTAGCAGGGCTTGGGATGTGCTAAGAAGAAGGGGGGGGAAAAAAAAACATTAAGTACAGTTTTCTAGTTCACATGCATTCTTACTTCAAGGCTACTCCAACTCTCAGACAACATTAATGCAACACTGGACACCTTGGTCTTAAATCACTCAGATCAGTCATGTTTCATGCAAACTGATTATGTGAAAGGAGCCAGTTACTTGTGTAGTTTCACTCTTCTTGTGATGATATGTACTTCTTAAAATTCCATGTTCACTATTTTACCTCTGGCTGGTACATCACATAATTTTAACAAAGTATTTGAAATAACTTGTCAGACCCTTTCCTCTTTTGACATACATACATCCACACGCTAACAAACACATGCACGTCCACTGTTGCACTATTTAACTCCAACATTAAAAGAGTGTACAGTGTTCACCTCATGAACAACGTGTGGGTGGACAACTTCAACTCCTGCCTCCAGAGGTCCATCGCCCCTCAGTGGGCGCCTTGCATAAGTTCTTCTGTGTTTTTCATCCACACGCACAAGATACCATGTTCCCTCAAAGAGATCTTCTGCTGAACACTGTGGAATATAGTTGGCTGTAAGAAAGCCCGTAAGATACACAGTCAGTTCCTGGTTACAGTTTTACAGAAGACCAACATGTACACAGTGCAGTTTGGAAGCAGTCAGACACAAAAATTAAGTCCGCATTTTCATTTCAACCACACTGGGCCCACAAATAGAAGCTACAGAAAAGCACTTTACAAGCTATATAGAAGTAGAAAGAGTTGGAACTTCCCTTCATTCTATACCCCAATCATTTAACTAAGTTCAAGTAAATTAAGCCACGTGGATTTTGCTGTAGGACGAAGGATGATTTATATTTAGGCAGTTTTTACCCAAATGATGTGTTTCCTGTCTAATCTTCATGTTTTCAGCAAAGACATCAGGTGCAATACATTTTCTTGAGTCAAGTCTTGTTTTAAGATCAGAAAGGCTGGCAGTTATTTTGTCCAGGGAAGAACCTACAATAAAAAAGCATCACGTAAGGCAGCACCAGTGCTGAGAGATGCATACCAGCACGTAAGCATTTCAAAACCATTCAAAATACTTTGCATTGCAGACACTAAAACTTTTAGTGATTTAAAAATATTCCACATTATGCAAGCAAAACACTTACTTACTTAGTATTTGAAGAACAAAACAGGTTGTCTATTTGCCCAAGGAAAAAGTTAAAAGTATTCCCTGGAACATCTTTAGTCCACTGTTACTATCATTAGGCATTGTTCTGCAGGTCTACTTAGGCTGGTGGTTCATTTAACAAAGCAGCTGTAAGTAAGTAAGTGAGTGAACTGTCCAAGGGATTTAATGAGCTTCTCTTCCCTTCACTCACCAGGAGTGGCATCCTGTGTAACTTTGATGGAATATAATGTAGCAGCAAAACCAGAGCCGTAGGAGAACACACTAATTCTCTGTCCTGCAAGCTGCTCTGGAGAGTACCTGCAAATCAAACAACAGCTGTTTAAAGTGAGAATTAAGCCTAGGTGTCAATTTGAAATAACCAAAAAATTGCAGCTAGCTTACAAAAAGCAGCCAGCAAATTTTATTAACTAAAATGCACGTTTATCATCACTATATGCATAAATGATTTTTTTTTTTAAAACAGGCTTTCAAACACTGCTGCTAAGCAATTATTTTCAAGGATGACTAAACAAAAGAGAGCACATTAATGCCCAGAATATGATTATCTAGAAGACACCTAATTCTCAAATTACCTAAAGCCTAAAATGAACTATCCCATCCTGAAATGCAAGGTCACAACAAAGAAAAAAGTGACCCCAGAAGAGTGGTTCTATTTAAAAGGGATTTTGCGAAAGCCTCAGTGATTGCACAAAATACAACAGCGTGTCAATCAAATATTGATTTCATTTGGCCATGCTTATTAGAGGAGAATTGGAATACCTTCTCTCTTCTCCTATCACTACGTTTTTTTTGTTTGTTTTGAGGCTAGGAAAAGATCACCACCCTACAAATAAGATCCTACTTTAGAAGGCAGGAAGCAGCTCTTTCAGGTCAACTTCTGGCAAGTAAGTTTTGAATTTGCTTTTCATTTGACCTGATTATGTGTGCAGAATAATTTTCTAGTTTTAGGCTTGCTACTCAAGGTAAGCTAGTAGGAAAAGGTTTCCTAGATGGTGCTTTTACAGAAGGCTATCTATCTGAAACAAAACTATTTTATATGCTTACATATGAAAAGCTAGTACTTTCTTTTCCTGATTTTATGCTTACTGGGCCAGAAGGGAAGCAAGACAACCATAGACTGAAGGGGTATACATATTTCCATTCTGATTGGATACAAGCAACGAAGCTTTGGTTTTCTGATTGAAGAGCTCAGCACTAGCTTTCATAAAAGCTTTTTCCACATCTCTGTCAAAATAGGTATCTTCCAGTTTAACATCCCTACAAAAAAAGAAAGCATTTAAAAACAGTCACTAAAATAGCAGAAAGGAAAGAGATCTTGGATGTTTAACAAATTATACTGGCTGAATAAGGAAAACAGCAGCTATTCTCACCTGAAAGCTTCCAGACCACCGAAAACACCATCTGCTGTTTCTGGGTTCTGGTCACTGAGAAAGTCATTCAGCAACAGTCTGGCCACAGACTTCTGTACCAGTTTACAGTAGGGAGAATGAAAGATCATGAATCCAAAGTCATTCAAGGTAAAACGTCTGTCCGTCCCCTCTGGAAGTGGCAGAATATGGTGTGTTACAACTTACTAATAGCACTCACTTTAACCATTAAAATAAAACAGCAAATTATGACATGTCAGCATTCAAAAGACAACCATAAGATTAACCATTGCTGCCAAGTTCACTTAAAACACTGCCACTATTTCTATTTAAAAAATTATTTCTTATTATCTTGTGCATCAACAATGCCCTTTTTCTAGAAGAAGATCCTATAAGCTTGACAGGATCTCAGTATTTCCACTCAGTATTTTGAGATAAGAAATAAGCTACTTCATCTAATTTTCAAACCTATGCTTCTTAATAAAGGTGAAGCAATCATTAAAAATATGGGGGTAAACATCAATATTGTTATACAGCATATAAATACTGACCTCAATACCTTAAGAATTTTGGGGGAGAAGGAGAAGGAACGTTCTTTTAAGCAAGATATTACACGTTACAAAACTAGCAAAAGCCTGCCGAGGCTGCTCCTTACTGAAGATCATGTATTCGGTCATACCAGTACAGAAATAAGACATTTCATAAGGGAGAGAGCAAACAAATATTTCAACCACCTCAAAACACATACATACAAAGAAATGGAGCATATACCAGTCTTTTTAGAGTGGATGCCAATATTTGAAAATATACGTCTGTGTAATTAGACATTCCAGTATTTGCCAGATCTTGCAATGTCATGCTACATGTGAGGCTACGTACCCTTTTGCCACTGGGCATGGATTTTGTTGCGATAGACAGTATAGCAGCGATCTAATGCACTGAGGTAGCATTGTATAGATAATTTGCCATCAACTACAGGATATTCAGACACCATGTCTGGTTTATAGAAGTCATAAGCATGCTGCATGTGGGTTCCACGCAATCCTGGTTAAGAGAAATTGACAAAAAGCACTTTATTCATCTACTCTTGAGTTGATTTAAACATATCACATGATACATGTGAAGAACAAGTAACTGGCCCCAGTCAAGAAGGCTTCAACAGCACTTCCGTCCCCCCCTCTTTCACACATAGTTCTCGATTCCCTTGTACTCAAGTACAGCAGGATTGAGCGTGACAAACACAAGTAACAAATGATTTTCATCAATTCTTCTTGTACGTAGAGAGCTCTGTTACTCAGCCCTAGTCCAGTCTCTGTCAATTTTACTGGAGAATCCCCAAGGAAAAATCAGACAGAAGCATCACCAACTGATCCTTGCTGCCTCCTCTAACGAGACTTGCATAAAATAGCCAAGAGCAAGAGAAGACAAAGTACAATTTCTGACACAAGTGGCAGTTAACCCAGCCCTCCAGCAACCCACAAAAAACAGGGGACAGGCTTCAGAAGGGATACAGTCTCCAGTTGAATGGTATCTATTTTCTCATAGAACTAACCTCTCTCAAAAATTAAAGGTGCATTTGGACCAACTAGCATAGCAACAGCACCAGCTCCACCCGTTGGCCTGGCATTCCCAGTGGCATACACAGCTATGTCTCCAGCAACAACAAGTGCATAACGTCCTGCAAAGAACGCACAGAAATAACCATGAAAAGGAGTCAAGATCTAGTAGATTTTTTATATCCAGCAGTAATTCTTAGACCTCTGTTTATAGAGGATATGACTGCAGGATAAAGGTGCTCTTCAATCTTTACTTATTCTGCCCATTTTACGTTTTTCCTGGCAACCAGCAAAATTTCCATGAAAAACCCAGTGATGTGTATCTGTGTCATTAATTCTGTGGATGTGATTAGACTAGTGGCCAACGCCCAGAGCACGTAAGAAGGTGACTTCAGAGAAGTGCACTGTTTTACCCTCTGGGTCCTATATAGTTAAACATGACCACTGATTCATCAACAACAGAGAATGACGTAACTTTCAACAAAATACCCTGTACTTACCATCCCAAGAACTGGACTCAATCCAGTTAATAGCATTAAAAAGAGCAGCGGTGCCTCCATAGCATGCATTGGTGGTGTCAATTCCTTCTACATCTGTATTACCAGATTCTTCAAAGAGCTGCATCAGGACAGTCTTTACTGATTTTGATTTATCAATTATTGTCTCCGTTCCAACTTCTAATCTCCCAATGCAGTCATAGGAAAGACTGTTCCTCTCCATGAGCTTCTGAACCACAGTCAAACAGAGAGAATTGATATCCTCCCGGTCAGAGCAGAATCCCATCTTTGACTGGCCTAACCCAATGGTGTATTTGCCAGCATCCACACCATCATACTTCTCCAGCTCTGCCTGGTCAACATATTGAGAAGGAAAATATATTTCCAGTGCAACAATTCCCACATCTTTTGGCCAACAGAATTCAGCATTCACTGGAAGAGACCCAGGCATCGTGGCAGATCTTTTTTAAAACAAAAACAAAAAAAAAACAAACAAAAAAGACAGCTGAGTTATTCACATCCGTTTTTAGCAACCTACTTCACATATACTACAATTTTCTATACGTTTACAGAAAAGGTTAACTTTCAGCTATTTTAGTTTCATCTGCAAAAGGTAAGCCTTTGCCTCTTGGGAGGTGTCGGTCTGAGCATACAGTAAACATCTTCAGAAATTTACTAACTTTTTACAACTAAGAAGCGCTTTTAACTGAAAATACAATTTCAGACCTGGAAATATTCAGACCCGAAATATTTCACTGACGCAAACAGACAGGTAACAAATGTTAAGTGCTCAAGAAATATGAGTCCTAATGTTCATTTTTCTACTTTTGCTTCTAAAGGCTGTATCAGGTCTCAGTTTTACACAACAAAGCTAGAAATATGGGATTTTTTAAATGGATTGAGAACTTAAGTTTACAATGTACCCTTACCAGGAAATTTCAGCCTTAAACGGCCTTCAGAACTGTTTTTATTCTTAAATTAAATGATCTAGTTGCTCCATTTTGCTTATACTTGCAACAAAGATAGCAGTTTCTGTGTCGTGTTCTCCCCCTCCCAATGTAGTCTTTTTTTGACATTCCTGAATGCCAGACGCGGAAGAATATTTCACAGGCTCAGGAGAACGCACAGGGATTCTTCCTGGTAGATTGAGATTTGTCATTTTAACCCTCTCACTCTACTATTACTATGCCCCAAAATATACTATATTCTATTACTTTAACCCTATCCATATTAAACAGATAAGCACACTTTTTCCTATACTTTTACTTACATCCTCAAGGAACAATCGTCTCTGTGCCCAGCTATAAGTACTGTCAAATTGACCTTATCCAGCTTCTTCTATAAGATCACGATGAGCTGCATAAAGGAATAAAGCCTTTCTAACCAGAAATGATGGCTTCACATGATACATATTAATACAAACGCTAAGAAAACTTTAAAAATGTCTTTTGTTACATGTACAATTGACTATAAAAGTCCTAAATGAGACTTAAAGTAAGAGTGCACGGCTTGCATGCATTTCGATTGCCTTTAAAAAAGTTTCACACACACCTACGATGTACCTAAAGTAACCCGTTTCACTCTGTATTTATTCATACTAAAACGTGCAAATGCGCAGAAAAGTCTGTTTAAAACTGCTTTCTGAAGTGTTCCAGAACAACAATACCTACAACCTATTAACACAGGATTTCAAGGAAACAGATTTTAAGATGCATCCTATTACAATCAAACTCT
Organism: Struthio camelus; assembly: GCF_040807025.1. Classification (NCBI taxonomy): domain Eukaryota; kingdom Metazoa; phylum Chordata; class Aves; order Struthioniformes; family Struthionidae; genus Struthio; species Struthio camelus. The sequence goes on along the minus strand of NC_090981.1, from coordinate 52,907,019 downwards.
CCCACTACTTTCATCTAGTCAAATGAAAAAACAACACCCATAAAAAAAAAAAACACTGCAAGATTAAGATTAAAAATGGAACCGTAGCTAATTAGAGTTTTTCTTTTTCTGAGCTATCTCGTTTTGAAACGCATGCCCGTTAAACAACCGCAGCTGCACAGACCTCCCCAGCTCAGTGACCCCCTGCCAAAAACTTCTCCAGGCGGCAGAAGCACCATGCCCCGAGGCGCGGCGATCTGCAAACGGGCCGGTGCGTTATCCCGCCGGCGGCAGCCGCGGCGCCACCGCGCTCTGCCCGGGCCGGCCGAAGGGCGACGCGAGTGGCCGTTTCGTTTTCATTACCGCCGTCCTCCCGGCAGGAGGGGGCACCGCAGCGGGCAGCCCCGCCGCTCCCCGGCACCAGCCACAGCGCGGCCCGCCCCGGGCTCCAACGGCTCTCTGGGGGCACGCGCCGCCCCCCCCCCCCAAGGTTACCCCCGACTCCCCCGGGAACCGCCGGGGGCAGCGGGGAAGGTCACCCCGCGGCCCCGGCCCGCTGCCCCCCTCCCCCCGCGGCCCCTTACAGGTTGCGGAACCCCATAGCCGGCTCCCGGCGGCGGCGGCCGGGCAGCGCCTGGGGCAGACGGGGCAGCGCGCAGGCGCGGCCGGCCGCCGTCACCTTGAGACGGGCGGGCAGCGCGCAGGCGCCGCCCGCCGCGGAGACGAGGGGGCGGGGCGGCCTCGCGGCGGCCGTTGCTGCCTCCTGAGCCGCCGGCTACTTCCAGGCGCTTTTTTTTTTTTTTAAAGAGTGAGCGGCTGCTTTGTTTTAATCTAAGCCACCACTCCATAAAAATAACAAATTTAAAAAAAAAAAAAAGCAGCGCGTGTAGTGCCTCAGCTGCAGCTTTAAAGCCCTTGCAGGAGTTGGACGGCTCTGCGCAGTCGAGCCTAGCAAGCGGGCGAGGGAGACGGCCTGCCCCCTCCAGCTGCGGCTGCGTTGTCATGCCTCGGCAAGACCAGCGAGATGGGGTTTTAATACGGCCTTGCGCTGCTCTTGTGCGGGTGTAAACCTTGACGCAACTCTAGGTAACTCCAACGGCATCAGTATGGAGGTAAATCCAATAAAGACTGAAAACGTAACAACATCCAAAATTGTTTTTGGCAATCCATGATCACAGAGGGATTACCTTACACTGCCGGCCTCTAAATTCTATTAGCATTTTATTTTAAAGTTTGGCAAATACTTTTAAGTCGCTCTTTCGGGAAAAGTTTTAGGGAGTGGGAGCAGTATGGTCTCTAGTTTTCATCTAACCAGGCTACGAGAGGCTGATTAAAACAGAATAGTATCTCAGGGAAGCTCACCCTGGTGGTGGGATTAAGAATTTATCATCATACACTAAGACGACCATGTTCTGAGGGGAGGGGAAAAAAAAGTGCCAGCCACAGCTTCAAGTCACAACTGGAGAACAGAGACCTGTCTGGTGACAGCCTTAAGTACCCACCAATGAACTACAGGGCAAGTTCACTTCCTTCTCGACAGGAGGGTTGAGGGTGATGCTGACTGAGAGCGACTTCTGAAGCCTACTTTGGTGAAAGTCTCCACGTGTTTTTGGAGCTGTTACTGTCCAGACAAGAACTGAAGATTTATTGGGCTAGACAGAGTAACTACAAAGTTACACACTCTTGTTCACAAGATTCCTGGGCTCCAGACCCTGCTCCAAGAACTGCATTTTATCCCAAACGTGCAGAGGCATTGAAGAGGAGGGAGAGGGCAGCTCTGCTTAGTTCTTCAAATGGATACAGACACACGCTATCAGCGGGGAGCTCCCAAGCCATACGTCCCAGCTAGGAAAAGGATTCTGGAGTCCAGCCCTCTTTGGGGCACAATACATACACATCCCTTTCTTTGAAACAGGCCAAGCAGGAAACGTGTGTAGAGCTCAAACTCTGCTCCAGAGGCCAAAACACCAAGAGGTAAAGGCTGCAGAGATCAACTCTTAGACATTTAATTTTAATTAAGATCCATATTAACAGATAAGACAAAATGACAGACAATGGACTTGATGCATGTAAAAAGCCACCTTTGTCTACGGTTGTAGGCAAGCCGGTGAATTCTTTGGCAATTCAACATGCCAAAAGGATTCAGACTATTGGTAACAGTGAAGGAAAGCACCAGCCCTCCTTTTATGCTTGCTAGTTACAGAACTTAGATTAAAACTGGCATTTAACTCTATATTACTTACTGTAATTTTAATCAGAAAACTTTTTGCTGAAGATGACTAAAGGGAGGCTATTTCTAATTGTATTCTCATGGGCAGCTCACCATATGTGAAATGTGTAATGTTGCAGTATATCCTGATTGCCCTGACTGCTGCTCTATAAAGTTGTTTTATAAGTTTGCTCTGAGCACTTATAAGGAAATAGGATGTGTGACCTCTCAAGCAATACAGTTATTACAGAAAATTGTTTACTTGATAAAAACAAATACCCTTTTGTCCCCTTGATCAAAACAAAAAAGCAGTCATTGATTTTTACTGAAGGAGTACTCAAATTTCTTCATAATACTTCCTTATAATATTTCATACAAACATTTAACCACCAAGACATTTAAAAAAATGAGAAATCCAATTTTGTTTTATGTCCCCTTAAGAATCTGCAGGAGATAACTGAGTAACATACAACAGCCACTAGTTTCTGTTAATGTTGCCAAACACCAGAAACACTCTTCCACAAGTGCAACTGGTGGCTTTCATTGTCTTTATTAAGACTATTCTGCCAACAACTTGGCTATTATTTCCTACTTGAGTTTTATTTCATACAAAATACTGAAAAGTAGAAGATAAAAAAAAGTCTTTGCTACAAGCAACAGAGTTTGGAAATCAATGGTAAAAGAGGATTACAGAGTACTTGTAGAATAGATTTTTTATGAAATAAATCCACTTCAGGGTTTTTTCCAGAAGCAAAACAGTGATGATGTGGTAGCGTCAGTTAAAACATCATTTAACTAAATCTAGTTAATTCCACACCCGACTAAAATACATTTAGCAGTAAATATCGAGAAATATATCCGAAACACTTATCAGGCCACAAGGGGTCAGTGTTTCTATCCAGTTGTAGGCGTTCACCGTGCAACACCGCGCATGAAGTGTGGCATCATCCTGAGCCCTGCTCACTACTGAATTAAATTGTGATTAAATTACAAAGAAGGCACGTCACATCAGGGCATACCAAGCTATAGCAGCCAGGCAGAAGAAACCTTGACTCTACTCATAAGAGTATCTAACGTTTCTCTCCCTAGTCCAGCACACCGTGAGGATTTGTGTTATTACTGCAAGACCCTGGCGTTCCCCCCTGGGACTTAACTCTCAACATACATCCGAGACGGAGTCCGTGGCGGTGCTATCATTACAGGCGGTCCGGCAGGCAGCCTGCACCCGTACACATACACCTGTACCTGTCCGCTATTCGCGGCGAGGAGACGGAGCGGCCGGCGCCCGGGCCGGGCTGCGGCAGGCGGCTGCCGCGCCAGGCTGCAGGCGGCCGCTGGCCTGGGGGCCCCGCCCGCGCTGCGGCTCCGCCTCGGGCGCCCGCGGGCACCTCTGCCAGCGCCGCGAGGCGCCCATGGCGCACTCACCGGCAGGCTCCCCTCTAGCCCTCTGACGCCCTAAAGCCTCCGGAAAAGCCTGAAGGAGCCGGCCGGGGACTAGCTCCCCGAAGTCTTTTAGAAGAGGCCCGGCACGCTCCCCAGCTCAACTACGAGGTGTTCAGAACCCAAGACACTCGCAGAGAAGCGTCCGCCGCCATTTACGCGGGACGAGATCCACGGGGGGAGGGCGTCAGTGGCCCTCCCGCACCGGCGGGCGGGCTCAGCCGCCTTAACAGGGCCCTCGGGAGGGCTCCGCGCAGCCCCGCCGCTTGGCTGCGCGAGCCGCCTCGGTGCCCAGCGCCGCAGCCGGCACCGCCGGGCAGCTCCGCGCCCAGCCCAGCCCACCTCACCTCCGCGGCCGCCCCCAGCCGCCTTCCCCGCTCTCCCTGCCGCCTTTCAAACGCGCCCAGAGCCGGTGGGAAGCACCTTGCCCGGCAGTGCCCACCCGCGGGCCGCTGCGAGGAGGAGGAGGAGGGCAGCGCCCGCCCAGCCCCGCCGCCACGGCCCGGCCACGCGGCTCAGCGCGGTGCCGGCGCCCCCGGCCCCTAGCGGAGGGAGGCGAGCGGCGGGCGAGGCCCAACGGCCTGCCGCGCCGCCCTCACCTGTCCGAGGCGATGGCTCCCGGTGGCCGCTGCACTGCACCGCACCGCACCCTCACTCACACGCACGCGAGGAAACACGGCGGCACCGGCGCGCGGCGCCTTTAAACAGCCCCGCCGCCCGAGCGCCGGCTTGGGCCGCGAGCGGCAGCTCTCCCGGCCAATCACAGCTGCTCCCACCCGGGTCCCGCCTACCGGCCGGCTAGCCACGGCCGTAGGAGGCGGGGGGAATGGTGTGAGAAAGTGACGCGGCGTGGCCAGAGGGCAGCGCGCCAATGAGGACGCGGCAGAGGCGCCGAGCGCTCAATGGGAGCCGAGCGCAGCGCGGCGGCAGCCAATGGGAGCGCGCTGCCGATTGCGGGTGAGAGTAGGACGGCTGCCGGTCCCCGGCGAGGCGAGGAGGAGGTTGCCCGGCAACGGGAGGCCGGGCCCGCCCGGCGCGGCGAAGGCCGAGCATGGTGTCGGGCCGGCGCTGCCGCGGGCCGGGCCGCGCAGCGACGGCGCGGGCGGCCGGGGGCGGCGGGCGTAGGACCGGCTCGGGGGGGGGGGGGGGAGGCATTTCTGGGAGCTTGAGCAAAACCGGCTGCTGCCAGGGGCGAAGCAGCGGGGAGCCCCGGGGGCGCGGGCCCGCCGCGGCCAGGATGCTACAGTCTCTTCCCAGCTCGTTACAGACATAGTCCGCGAAGCCGTATCTCATGACGTGATCATTATCCGACAGATTCACAGTTAGCTTACGGATGGGTTTCACATGCCGACCTCTGTAGCCTTTAGGCCTCAGGATGATTTATATCCAGCTAATCTCTTAACTGCCTAGGCTCCCGGGCGTCCGCGCAGGGTTCTCCCCTGCCGGTACCGGCAGTGCAAACATTGGTTGCAACGATAAAAATCACATACGCGTACACATTTTACAGTCGGGATCATCTGGTTGCAAAACACCGAGCCACAGAAATATATCCCCTTCACAGCTGGTGTCGGGTTGGGTGACGTGGGTTTGCTGCAGCCCGCAGAAGACAGGGCACCGTCTCGGGGCGCACCCCCCGGGCAGGTGATGGCACCAGCTTGTGGGCAGGTAAGCAGAACGCAACAGGAAGGGCAAAAGCCTCACTGAAAGTCTTACCCCCTGTCTTGTTTCATGCACCTGTGTTAAATCTGTAACCATGCTGCTATCGTCAGGTAACGATACAGATTTGTAGCATAACTCTTCCTAGCGTTACTCCTCTCTAACTGAGAGACTGGGGGGAGACATTTTGTTGTTAAGTCTTCCTGGTAACTCTGCTCCCTGCAGATAAGCTGATGTCAGTCTGTGTACAAGCCAAATTCTACCGGTGCTTATGAAAAAAATGTTGACAAAAACAAATTCTATAGGCCATGGCATAGTTATGTCATATAGACACACCGTATTTTCCATGCCTACAGACCGCCCGGACTTCCTGTTAGAAAGGTTTGATTTTTTCTGCCCTGTGTATACAAAACTTCAATTCCTCCTCCTTTTCCCTCCACCCACAAACCAAACCACACCGTTTCTTTGTCTCAGACTTTTAACGGTTTCCTAATGTCAGCCTCTGCTTACATGCACCAGCGTTTCCTCACGCTGGGGTACTCTGCCTGTTCTGCCTTCAGGAAGAGATGAAACAGTCCATCTCACTGAGCCCGAGGGAGCTTCTCCGGGCCCTGCGGGCACCTTTCCCCCTCCCTAGGGTTTAGCTGCCTTATGCGAGGCCAGCTCTGCTACGGTGCGGTCGCGTAGCCGTGGATCCAACTGCAGTGAGAGAAGCTGTGCGCGAAAGAGCTGCGAGAGGCCGCCTTGGTGGCCCCTTGCCCCTTAACCCGGGAGCTGCATTCGGAGTCGGGCCCCGTGCCTGAGCGACGCCGCAGGTACGCCCGTCCTGGCCGTGTCCCTTGCTGATCCTGACCCGCTGACTTGACTTGCCGGCTTGACCGCACGCCTACCTCGTCACTACGGGCTTGGCTGGAGAGCTACCCTCTTGGCCGACCCCGGCTGTTGTCGCCAGACCCACTTTGGGCACTGTGGGACTGTGCCCTTGCCGGCGAGGTCGCTGCCCCTGCCTGCCTCGCGGTGACCTTCGGCTCCTGGCTCAGCTTCCCTCGCAGAGCAGCCTGCCCTTGCTGCTCCGGGACAGCTTCAGCGTGCTCGGCTGTAAGCCTGTAGTTGCATGTTTTTTCTGATAAATGACATATTTGTTTTCAAAACAGTAAAAGCAGAATTTTCTTTTGCAGTTTGGAGGTGTGCATTCAGCAAGATATGCAGATATAAGCCACACTTCTAAAGCTTTTTCTTCTAATTTGTATTACATCTTCACAGATCTGATCAAGAAAGGGTGCCAAAATGACTAATGTTAGCTTGAGGAGAGGGTCTGTGTTATTTATGCTTTTTTTTCTATGGTACAAGATTATGAATGACTTTCCACAGTTTTCCACAGTAACTTACCATGTTGGAGAAGATGAGATGAATGCAGAAGGTGATAGGCATGCATGATATCATTGCTATCAGTTTAAAGTAATGTATTTGCAAAAAAAAAAAATTAACCACCTATAGCCAATAGAAGGCCAACAACGCCTCCTGTCATGCCTGTTTCAAAGCACATTTAAAGATTACACCTTGAATATGATGAAGGATAGCTAAAAAATAAATTATGGCAGACAGTTCCTGGAATTTCATTTATTTCCTAGAATAATAAAACTGAGGTTAAAGACACACTACAGTCATAGTAATTCAATAATTATCTGAACTGAAATGTAGGGTCTAGGTATCTGATCTAAAGCAATGTATTTATCTCTTAGCATATATCTGGAGCCAGATGCTAATTTAAACTTGCATCAAGTTCAGATCTCTTCTTACAGAATAGTTTCATGACTGACTAATTCTTTGTAGTTCAAGATTTACTACTACTTCTTATGAACTAGTAAAATTTCTTTTATAATTGGTGTCAACACCATCATTCTTTTCTTAAGCTGTATGAGTCTTCTAATCTACCTTTCCTGTCACTGGGTATGTTGCAAGTGAATAAACCTGTGGGTACAGTTGTTTTCAAATAGCAATCCTTTTTACTGGGACTGACAAAGCCTAGTGGGATCAGCTTTTTATTCAGTGTATCTCTGATGTAAACTCTTATTAGTTTTAGTAGCGACTGCTTAATATGCAGTGCCAGTCTTTTGGCACATCAGTGCAGTTCCACAAGCACATGAGATTACAGAATCTCTTTTTAAGAGTTCTTCTATTACCGCAGTTTATTAGCCAATACATCTTACTTTACCTGCAGTCCAACTTTGCAGAAACTGATAGCTATAATTAAATCTCCATAGCTGAACTCATAGCATTTTGATGAAGTTTGGATAAAACTTCAACCTTGTCTCAAGTAGCGACCCACAGACTCCAAGCTTTGGCTCCCATGGAACCTCTTATATTTGGCAGAGAAATATATACCCTATTTGAACAAATATTATTGAATATAATAAATCATGAGATATGATTTTGAATACACTCAGGGAGATGCCATGATGTTAAACTTATTATTATTTATTATTTTAATAAGTTAAATACTGATTTTATAAAAAATTACTATTCTCTTTTCACAAGAAAGGATCTTTCTATACTGCTATTGGCATACTGTAATTGCTTCATTTGGATTTCTGGGAAAGATTGCAATAATAACATTAAAGGAGTTGATACATCTTGTTCTAGATCTCTTAGGTAATTACAGCGCTCTAACCAAATTATGTTCCAGACACATGATTGCCACTATTTCCAGCCCAGGTTGTAAGCATGCAGGTCATTCTGCTTTCACGGTTGTAAAACGTAGTTTGCCCAGTGACTTCTTTTTTAATAGGGACTTTAATGGAGACTGTTTTTGGTATATTTGCACTGCTACAGCAAAATGAATACTGCACCTTAGTAATCTTAGACCTGGAAACTTAAAGAGAGGAGAGGTCCATTTACTAAAGATGCTATTACTGAAGAAACTCAGAATAACCTTGTAGCAAGACTCAGATGCTGCTAGCAGAGGACAAACGATACTTCCTGTTCCTCTGTTAAAATCCATTCATCATTTGAGTCCATTTTGACAAAAGAGGAGTTTGAATTTAGGTCTCTCTCACTATTTCTCCCTTGTGTAAAAGTGGGTAGGAGCTCCTAATCCAGTAGTATTTTGAAAGAAAAATGCTGCTGTTTACTGTCCTTATGACTCTCCTTTAGTTCTAGCTTTAAGTCACTGTATCAAATTTAGGATGGATTTGTCTCAACAGACCCAACAGATTCTTTGCTTTCATTTAGTAATTGATTCCCAAGCAATTGTAGCTGTGACATTTTTTCTAAGCCTCCCACAAAGACAGAGACTCTGTCATATTAAGTTAAGGCAATAGCTCTTAAGATGAATGCTGAAAAGGGCCAGATTCTTAAAGCTGTTTAAGAGTGAATCTACTGGAGATTTCAAGAAGATTAAATTAACTATAGGTCTAACTAAATGAATTCCAGGCCTCAGCTGAATTCCGTAGGAACTAGACTTCCAAGTCACTAGCATACTCACTGGGGTTTTCAGAAGCAGCCAACGGCATCTTTAGGCATCTAAACCCTTTGAAAGGATAGCTTTAGCTAGTATCTTCAGGGAAAACAAAGTCATATGCTGTAATATCTCTTCTGCAAAACAAGATGTTGAGATTACTTTACTGAAAAAAATATTGATTTTATTTTGTTGCCAAGTACACAAATAGCAAAGGTCAGAAATAGCGTTCGGGTACAAAGAGTGTGAGGTCACTTAAGCCAAATAAAGTTTGTTTTTTACTGAGAACCTCGTGAGTATAGAATTACTTTAAGAATTGACTGAAAATCTCACACATGGTATTGCAGTCAAAGCGATCACACTAATATTTATAATATTCCGACCACACCGGAATGTTTTCCTTTTATGTGTTTGTGTGTCAGTGTTCACAAAAAAATGAAACTGTACCAGGCGGTAGATCTTTAACTGCTGTTTTGATACATCAGAAACCGACACTGGGGAAGAAAGTTTATTAGATGACTAACAGAAGTTATTCCTAATTCCATTCCCCCCAAAATGCCCCGGAATCCAAATTAGGAACACACTTGGCAGCTGGGAGATGACTTCTATTTTCTGATAATCTCAGTTTGACCTACTAAACCCAAAAGAACCCATTATGAGATAACACATGCTCTGAAGAACCTGAAGATGTAAATGAAACTATCAAAGCCTGTTTTTTTAAATTTGGCCCAGGAAATTCAAGTATTTTAGTAGCATCTGAGTTGCAGATCTGGCTGAGTCTTATCATATTAGTGGCATTGACAATGCTCATGTCTTGTAGCAATTCCAGTTACTAGAAAACTGTAAAATGCTTTTTGATCACAGTTTGTTTCCAGGATGCATAAGAGGAAGACCTGCTGCAGTGTTACAATTCCAACTATGTAATAGTAATGTTTGAGCACCTAGGAATCTTGTATTTGGCAGGGGAGGGAGGGAAGACGGCTGACAGCACAAAAATTGTTGACCACGAGGAAGCAGATACTGCTTTCCAAACTAGAGAAATAAACGAGTGAGCTGTGTGCCTTCTTTCAGCTGGCTGAGCGCAGGTCCGCAAGCCAGAACTTTATGGAGCTTCCCAGCAGCCCCTACTTAAAATTACAGAGACATCCCTTTTTGTAACAGACTGAGTATTCCAGGAGTTCTCACCCTTCATCATCTGGAACCACAATTTCACTTTTTCTTATCCTTATTTGTGCTCCCTTTTTTCTGTCAGCTTGACTTTGCACCCTTTTTTTCCCCGTCTCCCAAACCTTCTTGATTTGCCTCTACCACAGCGGGATACTTAACAGTTCTGTACGCGAAACAGGCAAATGGCTCACAGGGGCCTCAGAAACACCTAGGCCAGCCTGGCAAGTTAGACGCATAGCTCTTACACTGTGATATGATGGGTACCTCTGATAGAACAGGCATGGAAATGAGGGTACACTCAATACTTTGCTGGAAAAGGTCACTGTTTGGATTGATGGGAAAGCGATGAGGCACTGAAATGTCATCGTAAATCCACCCCAAGATACCGGACTCAAGAGGGAAGCACAAAGTTAAAATTTGGAATCAGTAGCAGAGCATGAGGAACAAAAGAAATAGGACTGCCAGGAACAGTAAGACACTGATAAATACGGCATAATACCTCTGAGCAATTTAGCGGTCTTGGTGCCCTGCTAACCTGAGCCCATTAGGATTGGATTCTTTCTAATACACATTCTCATCAGTGTGGTACCTAAGAAGCGTAGCATCAGAAGGCAAATGAAATGATGGAAAATGTATGCAACAAATTTCAGTTTGCATCAGTCAGAGGCACTTCTTCTGCTTCCCCAGCATGGTGTAACAGGCATTCAGGAGGAAGAGCTTCTGCACACGTTCAGAATAAAGAGAATAATCCTGATTTCTGCTCCTGATTTCTGCTCCTAGCGGAGCAGTTGCTACATGTCATTTTAGCAGGCAGAGGATGGAGCTCTGCAAATGTAAATAGTGTGCACAATATTTCCTAGACACTGGAAGAACAGTTAGATGAGTTGCCTCATCCCTGTTAGGATACTGCTCGCTCATCAGAAATGATAATTACATTTCTCTTACCTGTTTTGGAAGGAGTTGGTTTCTTTCATCAGATATGTACCTCTGGGACCATACCTATCTTCTAGGGATCTTGCTACAGATGTTCACCTTCATTTTAGTTTGGGAACGTATTAACAGCCACTTCTACCTACTGTCACCTGCTGTGCATTTTCTCGTTTTTCCAGTATATAGTTAAGACTTAAAAATTACAAAACAAACACAAGAGACAACTCTGAGGAGCTAATTTAAATCAAATGCAATGAATGAGAACAACAAACAGTAATTAACAGGGGAAGAGGAGGAAGATGAGGATTATACTCCCATGTTAAGTATTTTTGGCTCACCAGGAACATATTTGGAGTACGCATTCTGTGGCACTTTACTCAAATTGTTAAGATCTCTCTTTTCCCTTATTTGTGTGCTCCTCTGAGGGAAAAGTGCCTTTGACTGAGATGGCTTTGTGGGAATATTAAATTAGTTTGAAGCATTTCAAGGAGGGAAGTGGAGACTGTGCCACACAGTGGAAGACAGTGCAGTGCAGTGGGAGGAAGGCTATGGAGCAGGTAGCCAGACTGGCATCATTAGCAATCCCCAGAGAAAGGCCCTGATGGGCAACCCTCGGTGGTAGGTACAGGAAATTCAGCAAAGAGGCTAGGAAGGCTACAGTCAAAGGATTTGAATGGGGAAAGAAATGAGCAAAAGCAATGGAGATGATTTTGCTGCATAGTTTTGGATGCCACAATTTCAGTCTCATGGACAGCAAAATGATAATAACAACTGAAAACAGAGAGAGTTTGGAATAGGAAAAAGATATCTTGCTTTTTGCCGGCTTGAACTGAACTAGTGACCAAGGTACCTGTAAAGTTATGTCAGAAAAAAATCCACATTCATGACTGGGAGAAAACAAAATAGCCAAAAGTAAAAAGGTATTGCAGAACCACGACTGCAAACACAGAAGAACAGAAGAGAAAGGGACAAAGGATGGGACTGGGAAAAATGGAACAAGGAAAAGGAACTGCTTAATGGGATGTTAAAACAGAAACTGCAGGGGAGGGAGCCATGAAAGCCAGGCAGGGGAAGGGAGGATTGAAATTTACTGTAGATCTAAGAGATATGGCAGAGCACTTACTACAAGACATTGTCAAAAAGACCTTGTCATTCTGCTGGTGTTCTGACCAGCAAGGTTCTTGTGTTCTGGTGATGTTTTCTGCCACCGTTTTCCCTTAGACACTGCATATTTGAAAGGTCATTTTAGTGCTACAGTCACCCATTATTGATGAATTCTGCTGTCTTTGTACACAGTGCCATATTCCACTGGTGTCTGCATCATGGGGCTTGCTTCACCGTGTCGCTGTTTCTTCTCTCTTTTTTTTTTAATTTTGGTTCTTCTTTGTCGTCTACCATTTTTTCTGTGAATCCTGAACCTCTTCTTCTTCATCCAATTCTTAACTTTTCTGATCTGTGGGCTTACACAGAACTTTCTGCCTTCTATGTAGAGACTGCCAGAAGGAGAAATAATTGTCAGTTTCAAAGAAAAAATGTAAACAAAATTCCGCTTTTTACGATTATCATATGTATCACTCACACATGTAGGCCACAAAGTTGGTTATATACTGTCCATTGGTTATATAGTGTCTATTAGCTTCTGTCCCATTTCAGATATTGTAAAAGAGGTTACGTCATTTTCCAAAATCAGAAAAAAAGCTTTTCTTCTTCACTGAGTCGGAAGACAATCACAGTGCAAAACAGTACATTTGTATTGGCAGTACATAAGTAGAGCATTTGATCGTGATCATCATATTAATGTCTAAGAATAAAAAATACCTACTAGGCCTTTGTTTAAAATTTATCAGTTTAACTCCAACAGTGTGATATTGTACCACCCCCCAAAAAAGCATTAATTAGAAATAATCGATGTACAAAAGTAAAGCTGATGTAATGGATTTAGGCAAGGTTTGTAGGGAGACTGGACCAACAGTTAGGAAAAAAAGAGAAGCCTTAAGGTGCATAAGTCCTTCTTCAGTGCCGAAAGAAAAGCAAGTTTCAAAGTTAGTGTAGGCTGAATAATGATCAATATTAATACTGAAAATTCAATTTTAATAGTCAGAAGTTTAAATAACACAGGAAAGGACAGTTTTTAATTTACACAGGATCTTATTTTTCACTGATTTTATGTTAGCATACTAAGATTTTACTTATTCAAATGGCACTTAATAGCTTATAATTGGAGAGTACCCCTTTTATAGAGAATCACCCAAAACATCTCTTACATAACAGCCTCTAAGTGACACAGGCCATCAGCTTTCTGGATGCCAAATCTCTCCACTCTTCGGAGAATTCCTTTGGGAATTTCTTCTGAAATTTTCATGCAACAGCTAAAGGCCCCAGGAAACAAAGCTAAAAAGAGGAATAACAACATTAGAAACAACAAAGATATGAAGGAGACAAGCCATAGCTTGACTTGTCAAAGGTTAGTTCATCTTTATGTCTTATTAGATGAGATAGCATCCTTTTGACTTCTCCCCTCAGACAGATATGTGTTTTTGTTATTTAAAGAACAGCTTCCCCATCTCTTCTTATGCACACATGTCTAAAGGCTTGGTACAGTAAAAAAAAAAAAGTTTTAAGTATTTTATTTATGGAAGGAGATCACCAACATTAATGACACATGAAGTGTTTAGGAGTGTAATTTAAAAACACTGTCTTGCAAGGGTGAATCAGCTCCATTATCTTTGCTTGTGCAATAATTAATTGCGGGGTGTGGGTTTTTTTTTAACTCCCAAGGTCTTGGAGGATCAGGACTGAATGTGTCGCTGCTAGGGAATGAACTCCTGCAGACCTTTACTTGCTTTATCACCTTGATAGAAAAGTCACTGACGCTTAAAATAGCACATCAAAACTCAAGAATTTTTCGTGACCAGTATTAAGATATTGGTGTTTGGTTGTCTTTTGCACTGGTACAAAACTATTCTATTCTAAATTATTCCCTCCATCAGCTCCAGGACAACCAGAGCTAGGTGGCTAAGGGATTTATTGAGGGTGTGAGGGCCTCAGGTTCAAAATCTTGCTTCAAAATGAGCACAGCAAGGACTCGTACATCCCCATCAATGAATGGGAGCAGTGGGAGGGTGCCTCCTTTCCCTGTTTTGAATAAATTTATTTTCCTGCCCTGTAAATCAGGCTATTCCTTAGGTAATCATTTAGTCTTGCAGTGCAAGAGTCATAGCACAAGAAACAAAGAAGCAGGAAAATCCTGCTGAAAGAAAGGTGCCTGTAAACAGGAAGATGAGGAAGCCTCTTTAAAAAGTTTCTTGGAAGCAAGAAGATGTGTGCACTGTTTGCTGCAAGGATTCTTGCTGAGGACCGGAGAAATGGAAGACGTTAGCAAAGCTGCAGCAGTTAGCTATAGCAGCCAGCACTGTAGCAGGACTAGCCGAAGGCCACTCACGCTATCAGCTACAGCTTGCAGGAGGCCTTCATACCCGGCGGCAGAGACAATCGATTCCCTGGCACTTCACAATCGCAAACAAAAGAGGCTGAAAGAAACCCGTTGGCCTAGCAGCTGCCTCTTCAGCAAGCCAGAGAGGGGGACTATAAATAGTTGCATGTTGCAGAAGGATTAATTATTTTATGCTACCTGGATTATTTCCCTGTTGTCCTTTCCTTTTCTGTCTTCAGAAGCATAGTGTTGGGGAAGCCAATTAATCATGTTTGCAAATGGGAGTTCAGCTCACTGAGCATCAACAAGTAATTTTTTCTGAGGGCTCAAGACAGTATTAGTGACACTAAAATACGAACTTCTGCTGCTGCCAGTCAGCTTCTGGCAGAAGGATTATGCGGGATAAAAGCTCAAGGAAGAATAATTTTATCTTGAACTCTACGAGAGGTTGTCAGCTGTGCTTTTTGGAGAGATCCAGTCCTGGTCTTCTTTTGGCAAAACTTGGCAAGTCTGGCCAGCGCTGCCAGACTCCTGTGGAATAGCTGGATAGTCCAGAAGGTCTTACAGTGGGGCAGCAGTCTCCTAAACTTTCTCACCTATTTTCTCCACTGTCTGGCTATAATGTCTTGCCTTTATGCACTTTCTGTACTTAGAAACACCACTTGCTCTGTTCCCCAGATCTGCACCGTCTGTATTGCACTGTCCTTCATACAACTTACAACTGAAAATTAAGAAATAAATTCTGATGCAGTTTTACAGCTGTATAAAGAAAAACACACAAACTCATATAAAGAAAATAAAGCAAACTTCTTGATGCCCCTAGGGGGGCTTATGAATATCTCATTAGTCACTCACGTAGCAGATTCTCCTGCATGAGTAGCAATTTTAGACTGAATGCAATTACGTAATGCTCAGTCCATCTCTGCACTGCAGCATTAAACCACTCACATCTAATTTGTACAACAATGCAAAAAGCCTTACGTCTAAATAGGAGAACACACAACAGACTGCATGTGAAGCTAGTGCACACACCGAAGGAAAGCAGGTTGAAGTTTTGCAGCAGAACGTGAATTAAATGGTGCTCATCTGTTGCAGGGACGAAAGCATCTCTTACAGACA
This sequence comes from Struthio camelus, assembly GCF_040807025.1. NCBI lineage: Eukaryota > Metazoa > Chordata > Aves > Struthioniformes > Struthionidae > Struthio > Struthio camelus. Next base: position 52,891,629 of record NC_090981.1, on the reverse strand, counting down.
CCGAGAACCTCGCTACGGACTTTTTATTGGAGGTGTGTGTGTTTAGGGAGGCTGTCTTGCTTTTGTAGGGTTGCACGGATGTTTGCCTTGTGGAATTCTAATCTGCGCTCACTTCACTTTTTTCACCAAAGAAAACTATTACTTTTAAATACGATTTTTTGGTTCTCTGCATGAAAGTGCAGTTGCAAATATGGCAAATAGAAATTAATTATCTTTTAATCACAAATGAATACACAGTATCAGGGTCCTTCTGTCAGACAACATGAAAATGTCATCTGCAGACCTTCTATTGACAGAGACACTTGTGGTAACTTGTACCTTCTTAAATAGGAGTCAGTTTTAAAAGTGGGTTCCCCCCTTCTCCCCCCTCCCCCCCCCCCGAATAGTAAGAACTACAGGAAGTGAGTCAGGGGATTGCTGCATTTCCCCAGAGCCCCAGAAGAGAGGACACTGTTTGCCTAGAGCAGAGGCCCAGCACTTAGCCATAGCGGAGCTCTGCTGCCCAGGCCATCATTACCGTAACTACTTTCTGATCCCACAAGTGGGGTAGAACCAGGAAGTAATAAGCAAAGCAAGTGAATTCAGCCCAGCCCAACAGCAGAAATATATTTGGGCTTCAGCAATTAGACCAGGCTCATTAGTTAATAATCACTGGTCTAAACAATGGTTAAAAGAAAATAATTGTGGTTTTTCACAACGATGTTGGTCTGCCCTTTTGTGTGTCCTCGGAGAGATTTTTCGAGTGATGCCTATTTCATTTGTCTGTATGGCTGTCAATGACTCAATCCGAAATACATTCCCCCACTGCTTACCCAGGAAGTATTTAGACCTGTTGTCTGACACGGAGCCTTTTTAATCAACCAGCTCAAGAAGCAGCTGAAAGGATCAACAAGCTTAGTGATGAACCTTGAGACTGGTCCCCTCAGGGACTGTTGTGTCATTATTTTGGCAGGTTTTTATTATCTGTTCTTATCTTTTTTTCTTGGGAACTCTCACTAGTGAAACACCTCCTGCTTTTTAAAGTCTTTGTTTCATATGTTTTTCTTGCAGAAAAGTCCACTGAAACAAATTAGGCACGTACCGTGGCAGAGGGCAAGCAAGGATAACTCTGGAAAATACCTTCACTCGCCCACCTTCTCTCTCAAAGATGCCTAAAAATGACCCCCTTTTTGTATGCATGCTTTGCTGCTGAGGCTTATGGAATACATTAGTTCTAATTTTTTCACTGTACTGGATTTATTTAACATGTTATACATAGTTTTATTAATTTCAAAAGACACGGAGAGAAAGGAGAGCTTTCACAGCATAGAAAGTTTTGTCTTTCTAGTGAGAACGCATCATTTAGCACATTTGAATAAAAACCTGCTTGATTTTTCCTTGTCACACCTGGGATTAATAACATTAGGCTGTAGTGCTTCCTGATGGAATTCTTATACAGTTACAAAGCAGGCTTTGTACCACTCGGGGTGGAGGGGGAACTTGCATTGATTAACTGGCTTAATCTCTTGCTTGGTCAGGACGTGCTATGTACTAAAATGTTCTAGCCACTTCCATAGAAAAATTTCACCTCTTAATCTCTTAATCCTGTATTGTTCCTTTTCTTGGAAGGCAAATTACTGATCCTATCACCTACTCTTTACGTTAACTATTATAAGGTGGATCATTTAGTACTCATTTGCTCAGGAAGCTGCCAGAAAATGTTAATCTAAACAAACTTGAGGCTGTTTTAAGAGTTCAGTACCTCATAGCAGGTCTTTTCAGCTTAACCCAAAGCAAATCAATAACTATTTCATTATGAAGAAGGCTCTGATCTTGGTTGGCAGGTGAGCAAAGCAGGACCCTAGAATTCTTGGCAAATGTAGAATAATTGTACTCTGTAAAAACAAGGGGGTTGCTTACAAACAGGAGATGAGATGGGGAACTCAGATCTCTGTTGCAAGATGCTTTAATCCATTCCTAGGATTTTGACTGTGTAGTAATATACACATTTAAAGTAAAATTCTGAGTGAGAGGCAAAGAGATTTAGAAAGGATGCTAGGCTATGGAAGTAACAATAAATAAAGTGTAAATCATAATATATAATATTGTGGCCTGGAATAAATATAAGCGCAGTAATGCTTTTCCTGCTCTGCTATAAGGATTGCTGCTAATATGGACATTTTCAAGGCTGGAAGCCTAGTTGCAGATGGACAGATGGGTGCGTCATGTAGGTCATGAATTTAAAATGCATGATTGTTCATCAGATCAACATCAATTTGTTAGCATCAATCTGTTCCTACGCATGAGAACAACGCTTAAGACAAAATCAACATCTGTGTCAAAATCCTCCCCCAGCTCTGCGCAATATATGCAGGGCACAGTATTGCCAGGGACTTGTCTTCTGATCTCTGTATGCAGTTCTGTATCCTTTGTGAGGTGTTGGATGCACGGCCTCCACCTTGGAGCAGTAATTTTTAAAACTTCATATTTTTAGGTCTGGACTCCAGGGCTTATTGACTTTGTCTCCTTCAGGATGGTGAAGAGAACAGAACCTCTGTGTGGCCACAGCTGGAAACAGTTTGAGGCAGGAAATAAGAGTAAGACTATATATACTGAGAAGAGTTTAAGGACACAAAAGTGCAAATGGACTAAACCAGGAGAATCAATTGCACTTGAAGAAAGCAGTAACCAGTTCTCAGGATGCGATTGCGCTAGATGACACACAGGCAGAGCAGTACAGCTGGAACGCAGAGCATAAGGAAACACAGGCTGAAAACTGCCAAAACACTACGTGATGCTGATGTAGGCAAAGAAACGCTAGTATCTAGTGCTTTCCTGGAAGGTGAAATTTCTGCCATTCCTAACAAAAACAAACCATGTAATACTTCACCCAATACTATGTAAAATGAAAATGTCATGTGAACACATGCCTTTTTTTCTGTGAAGCAATTCAGTTTAATAAGAGGGAACCTACCTCCCACACTACACAGGCCACCCTCGCTCCAACCAGACCAGTATTAGTGGAATAACTTGATTGTGATAACTCCAGTTAACTGCTTCAGGGAAGGCAGGGATTTTCTTATTTACTTGTTATCCCAGCCCTGTAACATTTTACGCTTTTTTTTTTAAGCAAGAATATTAAATTTATCTCTTCATATCTTCAAGAGGAAATATATTCTGGAGCTTCCTCAAGAGAACCTCTGTGTTCCCAAAATGAAATTCAAATCAACCACCTTTAAAATAAGAATGCATTCTCTTGTCTAATCTGCTACACAGCCTTTCAGTCAACGCTGCCAGTTTTACTGCAGGTGTTAGAGTGTTTGGCACGCTGACGGTGCTGACAACAACGTGATGACAGACCACCACCAGGATTTTAAAAACAAAATTGAAAAAATTCCTTTTTATTATTTTAAGAATAAAAAATATTCTGTGCCACATTTATACCAAATAATTTTGATCTCTGCCATTTTTCTGGTCGTGTCTGGCAAGGCCACGCTCATGACCCTGCCTAGATGTAATTTTGGCCACCAGAGGGCTTTTCTGACTTTTGTTCCAATACCTACTGATATGCAGAGATCCACGAGGAAAGGAAACTTTTATGAAACTGTATTTACTGAGCCTTTTTGTATTTGTATACTTATACTGTGACACTGAAATGGAGGCACAACGGCCAGCCTAAAAAGCCTAATCCATTTGCTAGTTCGAACCGGGGAAGGGTGTGCCTGTATCCACACAACCTTAGGTAATTCTGCTTATTTTTATTGAGGGTTATTGTTAAATGTGGACTATCTTTTTATGAGGAAAATTAGGCGATGGAGATATTTCCGCTGTGCCAGAGACTTCATTATAAAAGACCATTTTCTAAGAAAACCTTTACTTTGACCTGTGTAAGCACATGCCATTCCTATCATACAAGACCTTGCTGGCTGGCCAGATAGTAAATCTAATAGACAAGAACTTGCAGAGCCTCCTCAGACCAGCAGGTGCAGTGGCCATTTTAACTGGATAAAGTTTTAAGGCAGATTTTGTCCATGTGTTGACTAAATCCTTAGGGAACTGAGCAGTAGTTTCTACTCTTAATGACATCAGTGGGACTTGAGAAAAGAGCATCTCAAAGGCTGAAACTCTCCAAAATTTGGAAAAGAGTTAGTTACCTTCTCTGAGAAAACAGTTTATTTTATAATATAAAATTACAAAGGAAAACTAAGAATTCAAGCAAAGTACTGGCTACTCAACTCTGTTTTGAAATGTTTCAATTAAAAGGCAAGAAGACAAAAAGCAAGTGTTAAGTTATTAGAGCTCTAGAATGAATCCTCAAGACATACTACATTGAATGCCAGGCAAAGCTGCAAGCAAAGCCTCTTTTCTGCATATAAGACACCAATTACATGAAGCGTGTCATAAAAAAAGTTGTTTGAAATCTTTGCCATCCAGAGCAATCTGATTTGAAGGGAAAAAGATCGAGGGCTTTTCTAAATATATTCCCACCCAAGAAGCTTGGAAAGGAGGAAACTGTAGTTGAGGAAGAGATCCCTTTGGCCAGTGAAATTTTGTCTGTGGACTCCCTTGAGAAATCAGTGGTTTAAAGGTCTTATGCCTTTGGCAGTTACAATGCCTCAGCTACCATGTTCTTGATAATATTCGCTATGATAAATAACCCACCTGGCATTTCCTTGTTTAAACCACTTTAGAGAAACACAAAGTCCCCTGATCTGTTATGGAAACGTTAAACAAATGCTAAGGTGAAACCCTAATCCACTAAAAGAAATGGCAACTGTTCTATTTAGTTGAACAGAGCCAGGCTTTCACTTCAAAAATTTTCCCAGGCTACAGCACAGACCTTAAAGCTATCATTTTTCATCCCTTACAGAAGTGTAAAGGCTTAAACGGACTCCGTTCTGAGCAGTCTGGCTTGTTTGTTTGCTTGTTTGTTTGTTTGTTGCTTTAAGAAATTAGATAAAGTAGAATTGTACTTACTCTCAGATGTCTGGCTGACCGCAACTGTAAGAATAGCAACAACAGTGACTAAGTTCGCATCCATTCCTCCTAAGTGCTGAAGGTGTACTGTTAACAGAGCAGGTGGTAAATTACAGGAAATAAAGTATGACCCTACCTCCCTGGCTACTGTGGAAGAAAATTATTTAAAGCCCCACCCTTACCGGCAGCTAGACGAAGGCTCAATTCTGTGCCGCGCTTCAGACGTTCGCAGGTATGCCTCCAGGTAGTCCGATGGGCTTCAGCAGGACTCTTCTTCTTCGCTATATGAACAGGGTTACGTGTTTTGCTAGACGTGAAAATAATCCTTTTTACTTGGTTGCACCAAGCCTGTCCTGTTTATACCCCTGGATCCTCCCAGTGCTCCTCACCGATGAGGTGCTTTGACAAGAGAGGTCCTACTGATAGAAATACTTCAGAAATAGATATTTGCAGGTTTAAGGCAGAAGAAAAAAGCTTTGCTATCATATATTGCCTCCCTGTGAAAGCACAACAGGCAACATCACGGGCCACATCTGCTGTAGTATAAACAGGCACAATTTCAAGAAGCCAGTACACTTGTGCTAGCATGGCGTTTGACCTATCCGTTTTCAGCCTGTGAAAGACCCTAAACAGGGGCCGTGTTATTTAGCGCACCTTACTCCCTTTTTGAACTGTTGGTAGTTACAGCAGCCACGTTATTCATGAAGGGCGCTCCAGAGTGTATTTGGTGAAATACAGCTGGAGAGAAAGCGCATTCGACGTATCTTCCCCCCCTTCTTTTCCTGACTCTTGCTTCTGCAGCCCATGTCAATAGTTCTCTGTGGTATCTTTCAGTTTGAACAAACTCATGGCATGTTTGGAGGTTAATAATTTCCATAATGCTTCTATGAGTGGCACCAAAAAAGTCCTCTAAGGCTGAATTAGAAAAATCAATTCAGGAAGTCCCTAGACCGTTCGGCTAAATTCACCTTTGCTCTGGCTCATTACGGCGGTTCATAACATTCTTAAATTTCCAGAACGCAAGATACAAGAAAGTGCTAACCTCAGAGACTTTAATCTACGCTTACACTGTCCCAGCACTAGTTTTGCAATTCAGTCTAATAATAAAATAACATAAGGCAATCAAACCTACTTGCTATCAGTGTTACTTCATAACTCTTCATTCCTGCTTGCCACTGTTATCTGCCAGGGTAACAGAATGAGGCACCTGCGGAGTCCTACGCTCTCTAATGGAAGCCAGTTGTGTTAAGAGGAGTAAGAGAAGGTAACGTGTGCTGCTTGAAGTATAGTTTCAGGGAAGTCATTTATGTTGAAATCAACTGCTGACTCACTGTCAGCATTTAATTTCAGTGGAAAATCTGAATTATAAAAACTAAAATACCACTGCCAAAGCTAAGAGAGCTTACAATACCTTTATTAATTTGCATTTAGATAAGGAAAAGACTATTAGCAGCATTCGATGTCCTTCAAAACAGCACGAGGAGGAACAACTTAAAGAAAAAAAAAGGAAAGAAACACAATGAGGCAGGTGTTACAGGAGTAACGTTCACCATGTTAGAGAAACAGCTTCAGTCGGGATTAATTAGATTTTGCATTCCAGTGGCTGCTTGACACGCACTGCAAAATGATGTGCTTTGTGTACATCAGGGGAACTAAATAGCTTGTTCTGACTAATGCTTCATATGCGATCTCCAGGCACAGTTTTAAAGGCCTGATACAGATTACAAAAGTCTCATTCCAGTAAAAGCAAAACAAGTATGGAGAGCTATATAGCACTGATATGAGGTGGGGGAAGAAACCAAGGCTTTCCACATTTTTAAACGCAGTTTCCTCAGTAAGAAGTCAAAGTGTTCCTTGTTGGCTGCTCAGATAAGGACGCATACTATGCTCTCAAAAACACACTGAGTAACTAAGCGTATCTGCAGATAGTCATTTCTCTGCTGCTGACGGTAAATTTCTGCAAGCTGAATAAACCCTACTTCTTCAGTCACATTACTCAATTTTAGTCAAGTGTTATGGCTTATGTTCTTTCAGAGTTCACAGTGGGACCAAAAGAAAGTAAATGTTTATTTACTTCAGTGGGAAAGTACAGCAAGGAAATTAGGATTTTGTCAGACCTGGAACATATTTTCTTCTTCATAACATGCCAACAATTTAAAATGTTAAAACTATTAGAACAGGGGAAAATGTAAATTGAGAAAACAACTCTATTTTATGCCACTGAGAAATTTAAAATGAAAATAAAGCCAAGAAACAATGGCAAATATTGTGCTACGAATCCACACTAAGGTATAGGCAGCCATCCAGCTTACAACGAAAGAACAAGTCAGCCACAAATTCTTTTCCCAGAATTGCGCTGACTTAATTGACAGTGACATTAGTTACAATTATGGCTAAAGTAAAGTGTAGGGTTTTATTGACATATTGACTTGGATTCCATTCAAAGCTCAAATGAAAATGCCGACCTGCAGGCAGCGAGTATTGCAATAGAAAAAGTAGTCGTCATTCTTCTGTTCTGAGAAACCACACATATTCTTGTTTTAGTCCTTTTTTAAGTCCTACCTTCCGTTTGTGAATGTAGGACTGCTGGAAAGGCTAAAACTGACAACTCTCTTGATCTGAGCGTTTCGTTTTTGAGCAGAGGGTAATGACTGTGACTTCCTCTGTGTTAGTACATATGGTAATCTAACATCATATGGCTTTCTGCAGCTTCTCCAAAAAAGACAAGGGCAGACTGTCCTCCCTCCTTACCCTTGGACGAACCTCCTTTGCAGTGAGAGGTACGGAGCGGGGAACTGCAGCTGCGGCTTCTCTTCAACCGAGATATTTGAACTCGAAAACAAAAGATTCTGTGGGACACACAGGAGAAACCTGAGTCTTTATGGCTTTTCAGTCCGTGGACCTGAACTTCCAACAGAAGCGCTGACTAAGTGCAGACTAAGACCACAAACTCAAATTTGTCAGATTTGTCAAATCAGGATAAGTCACGCTAAAACAACTTGGGATCGTTGCTGACTCCAGTCAGACTTAAGTTTGAGCGAGAAGGCTCCTGAAATAGCGATATAATAAGCTTCACTGTTACTTCAGCACTTCCTATTACTCTGTTAAGACTCATAATAATCAACTTACTGGTCTCTTTATTTTCTTCCTAGAATGACTTAAATCATGAGTGGACAGAGGATATAATTTACAATTGTATTTTGGACCTTCTAGAAATGTCTCCAACTGCTTGTGTGGGTGCCAAAATTCCTAATTGTCATCTCTTCAAATAAGGCCCTAATTTAGACTGCACAGGCTGACTCTGTGCTTCCCTTAAATTCGCAGATTTTATTAACTGCATAACTGTCATTCAGCTTTCTGAATGCCAGAAATTAATCTGTGGGTATTTTCTGTCATACATGAGTCCAGGGGAGAAGCTTGAGCCGTGAACATTTTAACTAGTTAAGGCACTTCCTAAGAAGCAAGCCAGCCAAATTCAGTCCTCTGCCTGAGAGCGACGGTTACAAACATACCCCACCTCTCAGGAAAGTTCCCCAGTCAGTTAGCTAGAGACTCAAGCAGGTGTATTTTACATTCAGCATTACCTTTTATCAATACCCAAAAATGAGAAGAACCTAGAGGAGGGACTGGAACGCCGAAATTTCTCTCCCTTTAGGAGAATGTCCCCACAAACAGATTACACTGTCAAGCTCTTTGCTTACCCTCCTTGGAGGCAGGACTCTCACACTCTCTGCTGCACAATAACGTAATCTTATCAGGAGAAGCTGAGAATGCTTATCCTAGCCCCTGCTATTGCTTGGCACTTAGGGTTAGGGTCTGAACATGGGTTTCCCACTCACAGAGTGGGTACTCTTGACAGCTAAATTATTATATAGCAAGATTAAAGTTCAGTTATTTGGAAGGATGCAGGCTTTTGCCCCGAAGAGGAGGCTCTACACTCCAAGCAGACAAAGATGCCAGCACTCGCTCCAGTGCCAATGCTGCCGAGAAATACCTACTATTTCCTATTGCCTATTTCCATACATTTTTCTTCCTGAGTATTTTGAATTTTATCCTGAAGCAGCTGACTCAACCTCATGCGCTACCTAAGTGCCAGACATTTTACCTGGAGAGGCCTTCACTGGATTTTAGCTCTTATTGCAGTATTAGCTGTTGTCACCAATGGAAACAGTACAGAGAAAATCATTACCAGCAATACACAGCAAAAGGGTTCATTCTTCTCTACTGCCTACCTTGCAGAAAAGCACTTTTGAGATCACAGGAGGAGCAGAGGATGCTGCAGCACAATTATTAACAGGGATCAGAGTCTGACTGGGATTCAAAAGAGGAGGGAAATAAAAATCTCCGAGGTACGACGGAAGTAAGGATTGAAAGGAAAATGGAGGCTGATAAATTTCTGTGATTCCTTGCCTCTGTGAAGGCAAGAAACTGAGACATTCTGGAGAATGAGGCATCCAAAAATTCACTTACTGAAGAAGCAAGGAATACCAGTTTGATAGACTGCTATTAGCATCATGTTGCAGTTCCTGAATCGTTCTGGGAAGTCACCTGCTAGCAGAGCCCCAGGATTCATCTCAAGAATTTTCTTCAAGTCTTTCAAAGAATGAATCAATGCTGGTGAACTGGAAAGCTTGGCGGCTAATGTGGTGTTCCCCTAATTTGGGTCAGCCAAATTAAAACCCTTTCCGTATCACCAATATGACATACTATTAAGCAGGTTTAGAAAAATGACCTTACTCACTGAGGAAATAAGCACTGATGAAATGAAATGAAATGAAATAAAATAAAAAACTCAAGACATTATTAATCTTCCAGGTCCAAAAAAAAAAAAAAAAAAAAAAGGAAAGTAAGCCATGAAGAAGCTGTGAAGTCACTGTGAGAAGCTGGGGGAAGAACATGTCTTGTTCTAGGAGCTGCAGCACTTCCTTTCTCAACCCCCACTCTTTAAACATCGGTCATGATTTGAAGGACTGTGACGTGTACTGAGAGGGTCTGAAGGTCCTAAAAAGAAAGAATGGGGAATGTTTCCCATGGCTGGCTAGCAACTTTACTCAGGAGAGAACCTGCCACTGAGATACACAAGTGCGAAATAAGAATATTGGAATTTGTGTTTCTTAATACAGCAAAGATCTTTAATTCTGCAGGCGTTCTTCTTATTGAAAACATTTCTCCTTGGCTATATAGCTTGGTCATTCTCTCAAATAAAGTATGTCAAAAATGTGAATTTTATATCAGTTGCCCATACAGCCTCTTTCCAACCCTGCCTCTCAAAAGATTTCTTATGACAAAGCTGAGTGCTAAAAAAAACAGATTCTCCTAAGTTCTGGGTTTTTTTCAAATCTTAGGTCTTCATTGGCTTTTCGGGTGAGGAAGTGAGTCTGTTATTTTGATTCCTAAATGCAAAAAGCAAATTGGGGGAAGGAGAGGTCTACTCACAAATATATAATTAGTGCAAGTTCGTGCCCCACAGAGGTCATACCTGAATATACAGATAAGTGGTCTGGATCAGTATGGTACTTCTTATGTCTCTAATCTGCTTCTCCTTAATTCAAAAGAGCCTGAAGTTGGCTTTCAGAACATACTGCATTGATTTCTCTATCTTTTTAAAACCAACATTGTAGTAGAGGAATAATAATAAGTAAAAAAAAAGGTTCAGCGGAAACTAAAGGAAACTAACTAAAATGAGTTAAACAAAAAAGGTTGGTGCTCTTTTCTGCCAGCATAAATAGACACAAATGTTCTGGCTTCTGGTTTTAAGCTTTGCCTGAAAACACGTTTACAGTCACAAAAGACTTACGCAGAGACAAGTGCAAACATAACTGCTGCACAAGGTTATACTAACACAGGACTGTGTGGAATACATACAACACATTACATCAAAGCATGAAGATCAACAGACTTGTACCATTTTTACAGGGAATAAATGTGATTCCCCTTTTTGCTGCTCAAATTCACGGACTGTTACAGGAGTGTGTGAGGTCATTACTAACCCTGACCTTCAAACTCTGGCAGCCCTTGTTTACAGCAGGAAATTAAGTTTTGTCTTATAAACCAGCATGTCCACATGTTACATTTGCATTATTTAGTTAGCACCAAGACTTTTTACACTACCTCACATGATCTCACATCTGGCAACTAACAGTCCCTTCCTCCGACATTGTGACGTGCTCTTTAGTCTTCCATTGTATACTTGGTTATTCATTCACGTAGTTAAATTTACATTTTATTTATGCTCAGCGTGAGTATGGAAATTGGGGAAGAAGAAAAAGAGCTTGAAGATTTCTTTTATGCTTTTTGTATCCTGGGCCTACTAAGAAATAAGAGGGTTGCTCTAATTAAGGATCTTTCCTATCTGAAAGGACTTTCTGGACCCTCTGATCGTGGCAGGGGTCCAGAACACAAAACAGAGTGGGGTGTTTTCACCTGCATGAATTTTCCATCCCTGTACTTCCTGATTCAAGCAAGGGCTGCCAAGCAGCTTGGCACTAATGGGAAAACTCACTATGTAAGGAGCATTCATCCAAAACAGCTTCTTCCCCGTTCCTTTTGGATTTTTAAATTTCTTTTTCCCAGAAGGGCACAAAAGGACTTCAGTATAAAGCTCAATTATATGTTATGAAGAAACACTGTAGGTAGATTGCAGCTGAGTTTATGTTGTAATTTGTACTCATTCATTGCAGGACGTGTATGTACTGCTTTTGAAAAGTATAATGCTTTACCAATATGACTGGGACACATCCATATTAAAATTTTAACAGTACATACAGTTCCATGTCACCGTTACTGGAAAATCTACTGAAGAATCTTTTTTTGAAGAGAATTTGAGAAAAAATTACACAGGGCTAGTTTTGGCAGCTCTCTTTCTGGAAAATCAGATGCACGAGTTTCACAACTTCAAGAGGCATGGGAAATGCCAGCATTTTAAAGAAAAAGTTCTAATTCACTAGTCTATTATTTCAAGCTAAGCAAGAACAGAATCACCTCCTCTATTTTCATTTATATTTTTATAGTTAAAAGTTACTTACAACATATAAAATAGATTATTTGGATTGTAAAACTACTTGGACTGAGACTGTCTTATTGCTACACAATACCTAACAATGAGCAGCTGAGACCTTTCTGCACTACTCAAAACAAATAAACTATTAATAAAAACATGGTTAATAATATGCTTAAAATAATTGCTTCTGCAGTTCTCACTAACAACACAAAGAGCTTTGCTTGCTGGATTAGGACTGCTTCTCTTTTGAATTCCACTGAAAATAAGGTGATCATCAAACACCCCTCATCTGCAATAAAGGTTACACTGTTAAGCTTGCATAGCGAATCAAACTCCTCTGTCAGCTAACAGATGAAGGCTGCACAGATGTAACTGAGAGCATAAGCTGATTCAGGAAAATACACAGGAACATATTTGCACTCAAATCTCTTTTAGGTTATGTTAACCACCTAAAGTTAGGCAAGTAAGTAATCCCTTTTGTTTCATCTTATCTACACTCAGATACCACTTACAGTATATTGTCAGTCAGAGAAGGGGCACTCTGACCCGTCCATTCTCTCAAGGATACAGTTTTTGGGTTCTAATAAAAAAACAAATAGAAAAAAACAAGAAAGTTTTTTATTAGGTACTGACTGTCCTTCCCAGAGGTGGTTTTGTATTCTCCAGGAGACATTACATGCACTACTTGCCATAATCTCTGTTATTGCCAATGATTTCCAGCACATAAAATACTTGGAAGGAACAGCAATCTTTCACGTTTCTATTTACTGACTAACCAGGGACAGAAAGGAGATTTACTTTGGCAAGTGAATTAAATATCTTAGCTCTTCATCACTATTGTAAAGCCTATTTCCTGGTATTGGAAATTGTTTGCAATAGCCTGCTGCCCTTTCGTAGTTTTAAAACTACAGCGTTTCATCATTTTAGGTCAGCTAGCAGGAAGTTACTGATACATCATTTAACCATGGAACTCAGAGCTAGGAACTACAGAGTGTGACACGAGCTCCTCTCTAGAGCTGGCTTGTTCTTGAAAAACTATGTTTCATTGTAACATTCTCCAGTCTGCTCTACTGCTTCAACTTTGAAGAACTTAACTTTGAACACACTTGTCTGACTCAGCTTCCCCATTTGTGCATAGAGGAGAATAAATCTTTTTTTTTTTCCTTGCTAATTAGGGACCTAGTGAGATTAGCTAATGCTTATAATGCACTTTGAAGATAACAGTAGCTGTGCTAAATGCTACCACTAGGTGACTCACTAGAGGAAAAAAAGCAGCTGTCGGTGAAGAAGCTTTGCTTTGATAAATTATGAAAGGATGTGACATTTGATATCATTTAAATATATTTTATTCACGACACAGGACATCTCTGTTCAACTACTTTGATTTTAAAAGCCAAGAAGGTCTGGCTGCTCTGAATAATACAATAAACCTTACAACCCTCATGACTCACAAAAAGCCAGCCAAATACGACAATAAATAAGCAGCCTGGTAAACCATTTTCTCTTTTATGTACCTCTGCAAGTCCTCTCCTTCTCTACTGAGTAGACTTTTCAATTATTCCTAAAGGTCAGCAAGTATGGGTTATTCTGAGATGGAAAATATGTAGCAGAAATAACAAATACCTTTTGTGAACATGATAGGAGAGTGTTTTCAAACATGTTTTAACTGCAGAATATTGTGCCACATTTTTTCAAGCCTAGCTACAGTACAAACGTACACAACTCTAGCAGTAGTTGTTCTTGTTGCACAAAGAAAATCTGTTTGTTACCTCTGTAGACTGTAATTGTGTCAGTATGCCAGAACAGCTGGAATCTGAACTGAAAACTAAAGCTTTTATCTCCGTCAATGAAGTTAATTCCTGCTAGGTAAACAGCAATGATTTCCTGACACAAAGAAATATCACCAGCACGAGGGAAATAAACCTGTTCTCTACCTTCAGTCAATACCACTCTTTTTCAGAGACACTCCTTCCCCTGATTTACCTTGCAGTCACTGGTATCATATGTCATCCAGCAACTCAGTAACAGAGCTTTCACATTCCGGTTTTATAACCATGTAGTTCACCTTCACTTTTGCCCTTGAAAGCTTTCTTCTTCCTTGCAAGCCTAGAGTATGTGTATACTATGTGGCAATGCAAACAAACTCATTACAAGACCAGTCTTTCAGCAAGGTAGGCAGAACAACTGGATGAAGTTAAAAAAAAAAAAAAAAAGAGCAACAACTCTGTCTTTCATGTGTCATTTTCCAACATTTTTATTTTCCAGAGAAGGTACATTTACAGTCTATTGCATAAGCAGTTCGAACTTATTCTGATGAAATGGTATATACCTAGTCTGAGCCATTTCCCATCTTTAACTAAATACCTTTTGTGATCACAGTGGGAGAATGTTTGTAAACACATGCTAATGGCAAAAAAGAAAAAGTTGTACTCATCTTTCTTTTCAAGCCATTGCATCTGCTCACTATAAAATAGGAAAAACGCTCACACTCTTGATGACCAAGGAGATACTGCATTTCTTACACAGTAAATGCAGACAACAGAGAAACAAAGAAACATGCTAACACATTATCCCTTTGAAACAGACAGGAAGAATATCCTTTTTTTGTTGTAAATCTAGTCACAGCCAAACTGGTTTTCTTATATGAAATGAGCTTGCATAGAATTTGATCATTCAGCATGACTTTCAGTGGCAAAAATTCATAGGAAAACACTACTTAGTTGAAACTCAAGATTTACTGTTAACAGAAAGAGGTTATAACACCCAGAGGAACAGCAGAGGTGTGCAACCCTGTGCATCACCTACGGGAATCATGGTTCTCCTTAACTAACGCTCTAGCGCTCCTCTGCGCTGAGGGTTCAGATGGCAGCAGCAAGTACAACCCACAACTCCACGACAGCGCCACAGAATACTACCAGAGGTTTTTTAACTGCTTTGCTAAACCCTTAGCATGATAACCACAAGTGATGAACTTTTTTATATTGCCATTGAGAGAGACTGACAGTGCACGGAACAAGCTCCACTACAGGTTATCCAAGTAGAGCCTCTTCTAAGGCAGATTATAAATGGAAAAATCTAGGTCAACTCTCACTGGAAAGAGAAGGAGCAATCTTTTAACAAATTTCATATTCCTAGTCCAACTCTCCACACACCGAAGCTATTTAAAAAGTGCAGGGAAAACATATTTTACAAGAAAAACAACCTTAGCAAGTTACATTTTTCAAAGAAATGTACACTGAAGCAAAGACTTAGCATTGAAAATTTCAGCCACAATAAATATGAGGATAATAACTGAAATTACTAAAACTTTTAAAGAGATATTCCTGGTTTCGGACTGTTGAGAAGAAAATCGTCTAATTTTACAATAAATGTTTGTATTAAAAATGTTACAATTCATTTAAAAAAGCTGATCGTCCCTTTACGGAAACGTGTCAATCTACAAGTGATGTTGAAGTGCCGCAGGAGAACTGCATTCCGTTGCTTCACTTTTCCATGTCTCCCTCCAGGTAAAACTATCTGCTGGATAAAACATTCCCTGAAGAGAGGGTTTCCTTCTCCAATAACAGGAAATCATGACAAACGATAGGAAGTATAACCTGATCTGCAATCAAATTCAGTAAAGATGGGAGCCTGAAGCACCCATACTACAACTCCTGTGAAGTACTCACAGAAGTGCTTTCAGATGGAAATACCTTTATTTTCAGCTGAAATATTTTTATATTCAATTTCTAACAAGAAGTGACAGATTTTATCTGGGGGATTTTCTGTAGCCTTAATCCAGTCACTTAAAACAACAGTTCCATGTGAAACTGAGGTGTCCCATCAAAAGCATCAGAAAATAGCGTGGGTGTGTTACTCTTCAGAAAACCAAGAGAAAGCCTAGGTGTTTTCTAGACAGACTACCAAACTTAACAAGCCAGATAAGTTTATTTAAGATACTATGCCACCAAGAAAGGTAGAAGTCACTATTTTGGTTTTGTCTCACTGTTTTTGTAAATACTAAAATACCAAGCAAAGAGCATCACTCTTTTGTCACTCTTTCTTGACCATTAATTATGTAGTGTACGCCAAAGTTTTCTTTTCTCTACTTCCTAACTATATCCTAACTATATCTAACTTTTGTTTCTGAATTTTGCCACTGATCTTACTCTAGGCCTTACTGGACAGGGTGCATATCATACACGTAAACAATAAAGTGCAGTTTGGCAGTCTTTGTTCCCAAGTTCTTCATGGCTTAAAAGACGCAAAAGATCTATTGGACAGGATGGCAAGAAGAAGAGCTGCCAGGACCTGGGGAATTCACACAGCAATCCTGCTTGCGCTATGGCTGATGCAAACCCCAGCAAACTAAAACAGACTGAGGGCCTGCAATCATGTTTTACCTGGAGCGCTCGGTTCTCGTTTTCAAGAATATTGGGTTGTCTGTAAGGATTGAACAAACTTATACAGAAAAACTGATTTACTGAATATGTACTCAGACAAAAGCACTGCCAACTTCATAACCCTTCTTCGTATTTGGTAAAAATCCTTTGCAAAAAGAAGCATCATGTTATAACAGAAAATTATCACAAGTAGGTACTGTTTTCAGGAAGTTTACTGCACTTTGCTGTAAGGGAACATCAATTTTGCTCTGCCAATAAAATAACGCTGCCTTCTCTCCCTCAGTTTCCGGGAATAAACAACTTTCTCCATTCAGGCCAAACACTTTCTGTAATATCTCAACAAAGCAATCTATAAAAAAGGCAAAGAATGATGTGATCCATAGAGTTTCACATCAACAAATCATAACGTATCAGATAAGTTTTTCAGTCCTGTATACAATAAATCTTTAGCTTAGAATTAGTCAGAGTAGCACAAATCCGTTTCTGCCTATATGTGCAAATTTAAATTATGCCATGTTTGAACTAGATAATCAAATCTGTTCCGCATTTCTTTTCCCCACTTACAGCTTTATAGTGCATACATCTTTTTTTTTTTTTTTTTTTTTTTTTAAATCCAAACCGTTTCACTGTTTCTAACTTAAAAGCTGGCTATGGGGGTTATGCTAGCAACAATACACAGAACTACTTATTTCTGACCAGGCTTATAATTCTAGTTTTGTTTAACTATCAGCAATTTAAATTGAACTGTTAAATTGAAACTAATAGCAATATATTCTGTAAGCTTTTTAAGTGTCCTCATAGGAATGAACAGTCTGCTAAAATAAATGAGAGAATAAGCCTTAATGTGGTACAAGTTGTAAATTCCTCATGCCATTGTTACGTCTATTATCCTTGGCTTTACCTCTTTATCACAGTTCTTGTACCCAAACTCACAGCTACTGTGGTATGTTTCTCTGGTTTGTTTGCAAAAACTGTTGTGAATGGATAGACAGCACATAAAGCTAAAGACAACACGCCAGTCCAGGAACCCTTATGGAATATTAAGCAATTTTAAACGGGAAAAATGACTAAGACCAAACTCCAGTAAAACTGAATTAATAATTTACTTGACAACATGAGGAAGGCTCAAGGGACATTAGCAGCATTCCCCGGACACAAAAAATGTTTCTGTGGTGGATATGGCAACATAGCATATAGTCTGACTTGGTGAATTACTCTTTCAATGTATTTCAACATACAAACCCTTTGCCCATTTTCACACATAAGCTGGATTTGCTTAAACAAATTTGGCTTCACAAACTACCTAGAAATCTATTTAAAACTTCTATCAAGGGTATACAGGGTCACTTTTAATTAATTCTCAATATTCTGAGGACTTCCTTAACATTGCACTAAAACTTTGTTGCAGAATTAAGAGGTAGCACAGCCGGGTTTCTTATTCAGTTAGACAAACACTCCTCCTTCCCCATCAAAATTCAATACTAAATTACACGAAGAAAACACATGTAGCAAATGGAAAGTGATTATGCAAGCATCAAAAAAAATTGTGTGATATATTAAAGATAAATAGCACTTGTATTTACATAGCAGGTTTGTTGTAAAGCTATGTTATGTTACTTATAATACAACATTCAAACTTAAGATTCAATGTAGATAATGAAAAATTTGGGGAATCTAAATAAAAGTTCAGTTTAGTATTTTGAGGAAAAGTGTTGTTACCTTTTCTGTAATGAATGCAAAGCGTACTTTAAGCTGACAGCACTGTCTCTGTTTCAATGCAAGGTTTGTCTTTAACATGGAAACAAAATCTAAGTTGTAGAATCAAATTACCATTTGATCAACCCTCCTGCTATGCAACACTTAAAAAAAAAAAATATTTTTTTTCTGAATACATTCAATACATGAATACATTTGCATAATTGACAGAATTCAGGTTGGCTCAATTACTTAAACAGAAATGTACTCTTTTGATGTACTTTATCACTTAGTTTCATTCTGACATTAGCTGATGGAGTAAAAATACACATGTTCAAGATTATTAACTATGCATTAACATTTCCTTTAGAATGAACCTGAATCCCTTCCCTCTCTCCATATTTTTCTGGTCCTTTATTTCCATGAGCAAAGGAAATAAGCCAATACCAGTGGCCTGGTAGCTGAAAGTGCAAGTATTTCAATGCAATTCAAACTTGCCAACATTTTCTTTGGAGCATGACATCAATTACGGATAAGTCACTTATCAATATCCAGTTAAAGGTACATGATCATTAATACTATATACTTCACTATAACAAAAAATGGTACCAGTACTCATATGACAACATAGATTACATTTTAAAGTCGAATATAAACTAATAGAAAATGTGTTCACTTTTTCTATTAAGGCCTCTGGGTATTAGAAGAAACTTTATCTTGTTTCTGGAGCATTGGGAAGAAGAAACATTCAATCTTTTTTCTCTTAATTTGGCAATTAGTAGTATCTATCTTTTATGACAGCAATTCAGGAACTGTCAGGAGACAGGAAAAAAGCAACACAGTTCTAAAAAAACACAGTTCAAAAAAATCACACTTTCTTCAACTTTTAAAGTACAACTTGAAAATATATGGAAGTAGTTTAGATGAGCAAAATAAGCAAAGCACTGAAATAACAGTAATATTTTAGCAATAAGTATTTCACATTATACATGAAATCATTAGCTTGGGCTTGTTAATACTTTTTTGTGTAATTCACATGCTTTTTGTGCTTCACATTTAGTCTTTATTATAATACATACATTCAGATACTTTTGGGGCATTTTTGCCACAGTTTGGTATAAAAGTGGCAGATAACACAGTTAGATCAATCAACGCAGTTGAAATGTACATGAAATAGTGCTACGCCATTTTTAGGAAATTCATTTGTAACAGGGAATTGTATCTCCTAAGTGATGTAGGCTGAAACAAGTATTTCAATTCTTTGTTCTCTAATTGGGCTACCCACAAATTGCAGCAAATCACATGCAACATGTCTGTTAAAAAAAAAAAAAAAACTGTTAAAAAAAAAAATCTTAAAAAGCTGTCAATGGCCTGAAATAAACTTGCCTAAATGTCAGGATGAGGAGTGAGACTGACACGTCTGGTCTCCTGTGCAAAGCCCACTTATCTCGGATTTATCTATTAATCTCATGCACACCTTTCTTAGGAGTACATGCAAAATCATGAATTCCCACAAAACCGAAGATCCTTTCAAAGTGCCTCTACTTCCTGTTCCAAGTCCAAGGAGCGCTTCCTCAAGCTGTTTTTGCTAATGCAACAGATAGCAGCGTGCACATAAAAATACACAGAACTCTGTGAAGGAGAAGTGAGCGTTGAGAGGGAGAGAGAAACGAGTCACACGTCAAATGTTTGCTATTTTCCTTAACACATTTCTATTACATGTTCATTCACTGCAGTGGTAGAAGCGGTATAAGAACATGACTGGAAAATAGAGTAGTTTACAATATAGCTGGACATTTTTGCAAAAGAAACTCTAGAAATACAGAAATTGGAAATATGTATTTTTAAATTACTGGAGATGTCCCCCATGAGCTGATCTTTAAATATAGCTAGAACAACAGATTATTACTGTAAGATGCATGATGCTCTGCTGAAAAGTATGAGTTTAAGGACCATTGGTGGAAGTACAGCTACCATAAAAAATGCTGCAATGACAACCTAGAAATAAGAAAATGTAACTCCCCACTTTGCTCCTGTGTATGCTTCACTCTGCTACAAATCTGAATAAAGCACAAAACTATAAAAATATTTTGCCATAAAACAAGAATACAGAAAATTTTCTGCATGGATTTAAGCGCTCACTTCTTCCCAAAAGATATCGCTTATTGTCATTTGGTAGCCTATACTTTAAAACACACGTTAAAAATAAATGAACAAGCAATACTCCTGCTGCAGTAATCCATCATGCTTTTGGACAAAATACAGATATCAAGTTCCTACTCTGAGGGTGCTAAAGCAAGGCATTTGTGATGTTGTTTACGGAAACTTTTCCATGCTGTAAAAAAGAAAAAAAAAAGAGAACCACTGCATAAGAACAATTCTTTAAGGAATGTTCTGCTTCCCTAATTTTCTGTTCAAGAAAAAACCTAAATAATTATTCATTTTAAAATAAATGGCCCATTGTACTGTCAAGACAAGTTTCTCAAAGCATGGAGCTATGCATGAAAAACAAGTAGGGCAGAGACCATTCTTTTTGAGGGAAGGCACATTTTTAAATGGTTCAACACTTTCTGTAAACAACCTAGTGGGCTCCAGAGGCCTTCAGTACTTTGCAGCTGTCGAGGAAGGTTTGTTGTACCTATTAAGTCAGCCCTCACAGTTAATCTTTCCTATAATTTTTTTGTACTTTATCCTAATATATACTCACCCATATAAGTAATGCTAAATGTGAAAGCGTCACTAAGTTTTTACACTCTTCGTTAAGATTATATATGCTCCTCTACAAAAACACTCCGTTTCTGTCAGCTATTCATCACATACACTGGAACAACTTAGGTCCCATAGCCTGAATTCCATTGCCCCATTAAATGAATAAAAAGATTAATTAAATAGCCATTATAGACACTTCTCAGCTCACACACTGTCAACTAGACAAGAGCTGACCTTTTACTTTGGGACTTTTTCTGAGGAACTTTCATAAAACTGTTATTCTGAATAGCCCAGAGTGCAAATTGCTACTATTTTTATGAAGCTGTAACACAATCACATTTTTCTTTAAGGAACTTAATTTTTAAGGAAATTCCTGTCTCAGTATAATAACAATGCATTTCATTTTGCAATAATAAGGACAATATTGCACTGAATGGAAAATGCTGCATACAAGATGAATACAGTAGTAAGGTCCTAAAGCAATCTCATAATCTGAGCAATTTTAATTTTCTTGCATCTTACTGAACCTTCCCTAAAGCTTGTATTTCACTGAAATACAAGTTTGCCTTTACATTACTATCCTTAAATATTTAAGCTAAAAGTTCTTAGTTCCATTTTAAATAATATTCATAATCAGTATATTTTCAAACACTTTGGTCAACACACAGTACTGTAATCAAACTGTTCCCTCCTTTTGAACCATAAATAATAGCTAATAATAGTCTGCAAATTGAGTATCAAGCAACTATGAAGGAATAGAATTCAATATAAAGACTGTATAAAGACAGTCAGCGTTCAAACAGGTGCAGATATGCAGTTGCACATTGTGTAATACAAACACCATTTTTTAAAATAGTTGAATAGAGGAGTCCAGCATGAAAACAAATAAGTTACTAAAAAGTCTAACTGATAGTTCTCAGAAGTGATAGACACTAATAAATTCTGACTAATGCTTAGCATTTATACAGTACTTCACATTTTCAAAGTGCTATACAAACGCTATCTTGTTACAGGGATGAAGTGTGTTATTCAAAGGCAGGACATAAATCCAAAGTGAATCGTGATCACATGAACAGCACCATGATAGTAAGAACAGAATTTAAGAAATTTAATCACTACAGAGATCGGGTACTTTATAAATCGGCTAGCTATGCAGGAACTACAACGGAAGAAACACATTTTACAAGGGCAAAGCATAGATATGACATTATTACCATTCATGAAATGTACTTCTGTGGCCACAAGGAACCGACACTGGAGCTTTCACTATCTCCATAAGCTTAAAATGCCTAACTCAGAAGTCATTGCAAACATAGGGAAACCTTTTCAGTGATAAACAGATAGCTTATGTTTTAATATAAACAATTTCTAAGATACCTCATCCTTATACATCAATGTAGATTCCATGTTTTATAGACATTAATTCTCTAGTGCCTGTTAAGTACATAATAAATGAACATAGATGAGGTAAAGATGCTGTAATTGCCACATACAGCCAATACGGCAAAGGCGGAGTTTTTCCAAGTGGGCAAATCCAGAGGCCATGACGAATCCCGTCACGGACATGATGAGAAGTCCAGGATATGAACAACATCCAGGGAAGAAAGCACCATGAGTCCTTAAGCCTGAAAAGGTGCATAATAAACTTTAATGTCAGAGCCACAACAGGAATCACAGTAGAACAATGAAGAAGTGGTCTTTGTGGAAGAGTCAGAGCAGCCTGCAGAAAAGAAAAATATAATTGGCAATGGCTACAACCATGGCAGGGAAAAAAAATGCTTCATGGATGTTTAGAGGTGTATTATCAAGTGGCTGAATGGAAGTGCAAAGAAAAAGGTATTTTTCCTTTCCACTTTAGTTGATCAAAATTAACAATACGAATATTCAAATGCATGACAGCTGTGTACTGCCTTATCAATAGCAGAGCTGTGGGTGGTGGGACAGGCTCTTCTCTAGCACGTGATATGAATCATGAATCCTATTAAGCAGTACTGATGGTAAAACTGGTAGGAGAGGCGTGACATATGCTATTTAACATTTAGTCATGTGGTATACGTTAACCTGTATAGTATACTGCACTATGTATTATAAGTATTATTTCAAGATAACTTACAGGGAAAACAACCACACACTTGAAATATTAAATATGCTTTAATGACATTTATGTTCAACGAGACACTGTGTATTATACCACTTACCATCTGTGATATATTAGTTCGCCAATATCTAATACAAAGCGGCAATTTCTAATACCACACTAAAAATATGATGAAATTTACATAAATTTGGATTGCCTTGGCAAAGTGTTCGCCATTAACAGGGAAAAGACATGTTCAAAAGCCAACATTTGAATAACTTGTGATTGGGGTTTTGATATTAACAACTTGTTTAATATTCCTTCAATTAAAGCCTGATATTTGATTTTAATTAAGGTGAACGTCTAGCTAGTAAGTCTTCATAACACAGAGACTGAATTTAGCCTTTTAAAGAAATGATAATTATTAAACGTACATACTTGAGAAAATATTCTGGATGTACTTATTAGCAACAGCTAGCACTATCTCCACATTATCTCCACAAACTCAAAAGACAGTAAAAACTTAATGCTCTGGATCTCAGAGAACTTGTTCTAAGCAGCAAATAAGTAGACTCTTGTTTCTGTAAGAATAGGAACAATAATGGCACATTACTAAAAGACCTATACAGAGGAGAAACGACAAGCATGATTAACAGTCAAAGCGGGGCAAGCCCCTCAGCAAACTCTGCCTACCAACACCTAGTAACTAACGTTCAGCAGTTCAGTGAAGCATGACTTCATAATTCAGCATCAAAGATGCTTCAGTGGTAACCCTTCAACCCTCTTTTCCTACCTTCTGGCTCTCCTGAAGTCTGTAACTTGAAACATGGGTCATATTCATTAATTTTTTGCTCATTTAACCCTGTTATCTTCATGACCTTCTGGAGAGTCATCAGACTAATCCACAGTAGCTTCTGTTCCATGGGTGTAATCACAATTTGCTGATGCGATATTAATTGGCTTAATTTAAATACTAGTGAACATTTGGAAAGGCTGTAACAGGCACCTGACATGATAGTACATCAGGCTGTTATGTTGGACATGCATCTCACTGCCCCTACTGCTGGAAGCAGAGCATCACTACAGGACACAACCCAGTAATCTGTCCATGCAACACCTATGTTAACTGCTACAGGATTCAACTATTATTGTAACAGCAATTGTGGGACTCTGGAATAGCTTCAAGTTCTTGTGGGTATGTATTATAGACAAGTGCTTGGACCCTGCCTTCTCTGTAAGGTAACTGGTGTAAAGGAAGAAAGATGTCTCAACCTTAGCCAAGAAATGCAGAGATGCATTTCCCAAGGCATTTCCAAGTTATGCACTTCCCTGGGATATAACTGGCTTTGGATAACGGCAGAGGCTACGTTAAAAAAATTTGCAGAAAGCTTTGCTCTATTAGCGTCCCACCACATGCTTGCCTGTGACTCTCTTGAGCAGGTGACGGGGAAAAAGCTTACAAATACAAAAACAATCCAGTAAAAGTCTCATAACATTGTCTCAACAACTTTTAACTGAGCAAGTATGGAACCAACTCTTTTGACTTGGTGCGAGGATATATTTTTTTGCAAATTTATTTTTTTTCCTCCCCATACAAGTAGATTGTTCAGAGATTAAATTAGAATAATCCCTGTGATAATTAAAAAAAAATTCACTATCTAGCCTACAAGGTAGTCAGATTTTGTTATTGTCAGCGTGGGTCTAAAAAGTCCATATGACTCTATTTTCGCAGAATTGTCCTGGATAGTGATACATTTTGGCAGAGATCCTGTTCACTGGTCACTGCTTCTGCACTTTGTGGAAAAAAAGAAAAAAAAAGAAAAAAGAAAAAGAAGCTTTCAGTGGTAAAGTCCAAACGGTTCTTTTGCCTCTGCCCTATGGAGCTTAGGTGCCAATGGCAAACTCAGTGGATAGGGATAATTTGAACGTTGATTATTTAAGCAACTTATCAGTATTTAACGCCAATCTTTATCCAGCTCTGGGGAGGCAATCCTTGAAAATTTTTCATAAGAGAATTAGTTAGATGGCCGGGTTGCTTGTAAGGCAAACCACAGTGCTGAATTTTAGCAACAGAAACCCTATTTTATAATTGCAGCATGGTCATCAGGCTTCTGAAAAGATGTCGTCCAAGCTCCTGATCTGCTTTCTCTTTTACATTCAGTAACTAGAACAGTTACATCCTTGAGTTGCCAAGCCCACATATTTCTGTTTGGAAATATAAGCTCTTACACTTTCTCTTACTCCTAACAGGCAGATTTGTTGGTCTTTCGAAATCATTAGGTCTTAAAAAAACGGTTACAAGCCTTTTGTGCCTCAAACCCCCAGAAAAAAAAATCAGCACGGAGTGGGCAGACTTGGGGAGAAGTTTACCATAAGAGAGGTCAGGCTGCAGTCACTAACAAAATTTGCTCATGACACAAATGACCTTTTCCATATGCCTAGATTTTCAATCAGGTGCAAGAGCTTCTTGAGGTTCCTGTTCCTCCAGCACCTCTCATATACTACGATGAGAAGCTGGAGATAGGTGACAACAACGTGAGCTCCCTCAGTCACATTCTGTGACCCCTCAGAAGTCTGAGGTTCCAAGTTTTGGGCTAATTCCAGACCTGTACCTTTACTATTGAGTTCACTGTGCCATGCTTGTTCTCAAAGTACAGAAATGCTCCTGTGCAGCCCAGGCTAGATCACCAGCAGCACGTTAACTGGCTCTGTTACAATTTTTTTCTGATACAGTCCATCCTGATTGCTTGCCACTAACTGCATTCTCTACACTTTCGGGAGCCTGTAAGTCTTAAGCAGCAAAATAGCAGTGTCTGTGCATCTGTTCTGTAACCTGAGTGTCTGTTTGGGCTACAATCCTGGGGATGCTTCTCACCAAAGTCCAGGTGGTACATTTGGCCAATCATGCTGCTTAAGTTTATCAACAGAGCTGACTGGGATGGCAAGCTGCAGTAATTTCACTTTTAGGACTAGTCAGTGTGACAAATTCCCCAAACACTGATTCTTAAGATTCTTTTGTGTTTGTATGTATACAATATATAGTAGAAATTCTGGTATACATGGAACTACAAATTCGAAGCAGCAAGATCTTTGTAGATTTTATACTTGTTCCAAAAAATAATATGGGTAAAAGAGTAGATCACGTGCTACTTGGTATGCAAGTATTTATCCGAGTAAGCATATAAATACTGCAGGTGACTATTTACCCTGAAAACTCCAGAAGAATAATGATGAAACCATGAAAAACAGCGCAACAGTCAAACAGCCGGAGCAGCAGGCTGTGTTGGCAGTAACAGAAGCAAACGCAATTCTACTGGAGGAGTGTGGAGGTAGCATGTGAAGACAGATGACCGTACTGCCTTATGGCAAAAGGAAGCGTTATTCAAAAAAGGAACCCATCATCAGATTTTAGGATGATAACTAATAGCTTTATAATTGCTTGCCGTATTGTGAAAAATGCTATAATTATAACTTAGTAATAGTGCTGTGCTTAGTTAATGAGAATACTAATTTCTTAGTTTCTTAGTAACGTTGTTTAAACAATAAACACTGTAGTCTCTTAAATCAGTAACTCTCAAGCCAGCATTCTAAAGAGGGAGAATGGGATTGGTAAAGTAAAGTAAAAAGTAATTAACAAAAAGGTAACTCATGAAGTAAGAAATTATAGGAGAGTACTTCAGTTGCAACAGGAATGTGCTGAGGACAAGATTGGAATTCAGAATCATCTTGCTATGTGGACAAGCCTGGAATCATGACACAAAACAGAGGCACACCATATTAAGCTGAAGAAAGAAAAATCAAATATAAAAATTAGGTCTAACTAGCCAGGCAACAATACAGAACAGAGTATAAGGGGATTATATTAGATCACACACTAAACATTCGATTGTGATGGCCTCACAAGGAGAGACAAAACCTGTAATAGAAATCTTTAGAAAAGAAAAACAAAAGTGTAGTAGTATGCATGTAACCTGAGAAAGAATTAACCTGTTCTACTTGCCTCATAAGGCCTCATCTAAAATACTACAGGCAGTTTGGGATAGAACCCTTTAAAGATCTTTTAGGCAAGAGTCAATCCAAAGCAGACCAGAAAAATAGCAGAAGTCTAGAAAACACAAATCCAGGCCCTTCAGCCTTTTTGGGGACTTATTTACTCAAGAACAGACTTTCTGGAAGGCATAATGCTTTTACAAGTTTTAAGAGTAATGCTGTTAGAACTGTAAGGGTCTAGAGATGCACTAGAAGATAGCATTTGTAGATAGAATAAACATCCTTTATTAACCCAGTTAACATATTTGAGGTGGGAAGAGTTACACAGAGGCAAGCAACTATGAAAGGGTCTTTAGGGTAACTTGAAAGGGTCTTTGGGTAATTTGCCTTCTCCTCACTTTAGTTATGTAAGCTGGGCTATTGAAGAGCTATTCTTCTGCCTGAAGATCTTTTATTTCTAATTTGTAAAACATTTTTTGAGATAGCACAACAGTCAACTATTTCTCCCAAAGAAGCCTTCAAGAAAAAGTGACCAAACTGCTAACAAAGATGATTTAGGTTGGGTATTAGAAAAACAATTTCTAGCTGTTTAGGAATTGAAAAAAAAAACCACAGGAACAAATTAACTCATGATATTGCACTAATTTACTTTGGGATACTAGGAACAGTCTAGACAAACATTCTGCATCATGGAAAGTGTAAATATATTTAATATTGTCTCACTGAAGACAGTAAGGAGAAAGAACACCTCCTAATTCTGTCCTACAATCCTATGATAAAATACAATATCCAGGTTTCTAAACTGACATTGTTGTAGAATGCCATCTAGTGGTGGTGATTAAGGAAAATATAGGTTTTGATAATAAATGCAAGAAAGTAATACGATTGTTGCAACACTTAGTAGGTTTTAATAACTAGGTATTCATTACTGTGTTTACCTTTTCAAAATAAGTGAAAACACACAAAAAATAGATTTATATACAATATTAAAATGTTAGTATTTCACAGGTCACATTAATCATCCAAAATGATTTTTTCTTTTTATAGTTTCATAATTTTACAATATTTCCATATACAAAAAGAACAATAAAGGGGGCAAATGCTTTCTCTTTCAAAGATGAATAAGGGGGAAACTAATCATATCAGAAGTTCTGCCAAATGAACAAAGCAAATGCAAGTATCTTTTAATTACAGCAAATACGGATACTATATATAAGCAAAGAAGATAAAGTATTTTCCCCATCAGAAGCTTGATTTTTGGATCTCTGTCACAAGCAATAATGCTTCTTGCGTTCATCACTCCTACCAAATTTAAAAATTTGCTAAATGATTTTGCATAGTTCCTCTTCTAGTTAAGGAATTACACAGAACAGCAGTTCTCCCTCCATCTCCTTCCTTCCTCTCCTGCCTCTGCTTCTTAGGAGTTACTTCCTCTGTCAACCACATGAAGCGTTTAACACTTCTCCAAGCAAACTGGGGAAGAGGAGGAAAGAAGGCAAGAGGGTCAAACTACCAAAGTATGCTCTGGCAACTTGCTGGATAAAAAGCTGCCGCCTTTTTATCTTCCCCCGGGCAACAGTAGGTCAGTCTGGAGGTGGGGAAAATAAGTATCACGTATGCATATGCTTGCTAGCAACACCAGCACAATTAGACTGTGAGGAAGTAGAGCACCGAGGCTCTGGCTAAGGACACTAGGAGCCAGCTGGGTGCAAAGAGCACCTGCCGCAACCGGATGCGGAGGATCTGGAGGGCAGGGCTAAGGTGAGCGTGGCCTGGGCTGGCACTGCTGGAGCTTGGGGAAGGTGCAAATATTTTGGAGAGTATACAACATAGACTGTTGTGCTCAGACAAAAGCCAGGTATAAATCTTTGAAGCAGGCAATAAGACAGGGACAAATATAACTGTGTGTCTGGGGGAGCGGGAATAAGACAGATGTAAAAAAAATTTGAGAACCACTCACAGAAAATGCCATAATCTGGCTATACTAATCCTACTGAGGAACTCTATCCTAACAGGCAGTTCTGCAAAAGGATGATGATCCCATATACTCCTAAACAGGAGCCAATTCACTTTTCCTTTTATTAACAAGTTTGACACTTGCTTGAGTTTCTTCTACGTTTGTCCTAAAATGTAATTGATTGTAGATTACCTTCAAAAGACGGAACAGGTCATATATTGTTTGCTATTTCTGCTCTGCAATTTATGAGCACAAGTAACTAACAATAAAGCAATCTTAACCTGCCTGAAAATATCTGCAAGTTTGGGGGTGGGGGTGAATAGTCAGGGCTGGTGATTTCTCAGTAAGAATGGTTGAAAGTAACAAAAATAGAAGTTAGATTATCTGTTTTCCAGAGATTTCTACTCATTATCTTTCTTTGGGATTTTATAATCACAGTGACTGGGTACAAAGTATGAATTCCCATGCATCTTTTAAAAAGTATCTAATTAAAGTATTGTTGAAACTTCTTTGTAGAGCATATGGTGGAACCAATAAAGTAAACAGCGATTAACAACAAACAAAGACAATAAGCAATCTCTGATCAATTTACTTACCTTTAATGACAGGGAGCCAGCAAGAAAGAAGTGGTCCACGTCAATGACGGAAGAGAGGAAGCCTGCCAGAGTGACTTCAGTGAAGTCACTTTTCTTCCTGAGTCCAATCACTATTGCCCAGGACCACATTCCTAGTATACCATGCACTGCATTATCAGAGAAGGCTCGAAGCCAGTCATTTTGCTGAATGAAGGAAAACTGCAAAAGTCTGTCCACTACAAAGCAGAACATTCCCAAACACAGACTAGAAATCACTGAAGCTGTGCTGAAAGTCTGGAGAAGAGCATGGGCCTTTTCAGTCTCAGATGCCATTGTAAAAACCATGTCACTGCACACAAAGCGTCATCAGGATATACACTGTGCATTGTTCTTTGTAACTTCAGTCGTTCTGTAGATGTCAGAGAGAACGGAGAGAAAAGTCTTAAAGAAAAACATACTTCGTAAACGTATGCATTTCCACCCTAGTACCGCTCTCTGAGCAACTCATAGTTTATCCTGCAGAATGGTACGAAGAATAAGCATTAAGATAACCAAAACTACTAAAACATCTTCAGTATTTAGGATCAACACAAACTTGAAGAGAACACCTTTCGATCAAGAAGTAATCAAAATTAACTCATTACAAAGCAAAGCTACATGTATTTCTCCTCAGTATGTGCTCAACAGCAACCCCTACTGTCACTTCCAAGACTCTTCCAACATTCTTCCAAAGGCAAAAGGATGAAAGAAATAAAGGCAAAAGGATGAAAGAAGTAATCCTGTTCTCTTACTTTTGAAAAGCTGACTGCTGATTTGAAAATAAAAGCACTGATATTAGTATTAATGATTGATTTCTACCACTTACAAGTCCTCAAATGTTTATTTACATTCTCAAAAAAAAAAAAAAAAATCACCTTTTACCAGACAGTTTTGTAACCATTTCAGAATGACTACCCTTTCCTTAAATAACTGCTTACACCTCAAAAGAAACCACACACTAAATTAAAAGACCCCCACACAACAAGGAACTATAGAATACATGGATCATACTCATTTCTGTGTTAATTTTAAAAAACACTTTCCAAATAAAAGTTCTCATAATTGATGTATTCCCTAGCTTTGTTACGTTAAATAATAATTAAAAAGCAGACTTCAAAGCACAACATCAATTCTAACTATCCAATTTTTATGTTTTTTCTCTCTTTTGGGGGAAGCCCTGGAGATAGACAGGATGTAGGCTTTGAAATGATGGTCTGAAAATGGGTTCCTTCCCAAGAGGGTGCTATTTCACTGCAGTATATTAAATCTTGATAAGCATAACATCCTTTGTTCTAACAGTTCTATCAGGTAAAATTTTATTCTAAAGAAGTCTTTATGAATTTTAAATGTTTTGTTAAAAATGAATTATTTCTATCACTGTTGGCACATAATATTTTATGATTTTAAACACTTCATCAACTATTACAAGCCCCACAATACATCATATCTTTCTTCGATTTTGTCTACATGCCTGCTTATTGTAGAATTATCCACAAGACTTGACTACAGGCATTGATTTTTACAGGGAAAAAAAAAAACACTGAGGCATTTATTTGAAAAAGGTTAAAAAAAGAGAGAAGAAAGCATGAATAATATATAGGCTTTGCCTACAGATAAGAAAAAGCAGGTCAAGTTTAGAGTCTGTTAACCATGACTGCGTCCCTACATGATTATTCAGAAGAGTTTCTTGAACACTGGAAATGCAATTTATTACGGTAACTTTACAAAATGCAGTATATTTTGAATAAATTCCATTTTAAGGAACAAACCGCTTAGCCCTTAAAAGTATTACTTCTATACAACCATCATGTCAGGTCGGATTTTATTTGAGACCTGCATAAAACCTGAATAAGCCTCCTGTCTGGGAAGAAATGATGCAGCAACGCTTCCTTAAAAAGCATACGAACATTTAGTGCCAAACTTACCCTGACACCAGGAGGACACATCTTCCCTCCTCCTCGCTTCCCTCCCCCCCCCCACCACCACTGCAGTTGCCTTGACTTATTCCAGTGAGAAATGTCATCTATGCCTTAGAGCTGTACCTCTGTGGCTGCTGAATCCAGTCCAGTTCAGTCAATGTAGGAAAGAAAGATCCACACCTACATAAATGAACCAAGGCAACAGTAAGCACAGAGACTACAAAAAGCTTTACAAACTCTCCATAAAACATGCATGAAAACTGAACAATATTCAAGATTCAAAAAGAAGGAAGCAATATCTTTCTAATGAATTCCTAAGTAAATATAATTGAGCTGAAAGTAACTTCAGCTAGGGCTTAGAAGATCCGTAGAAGGCGGCAGAAAAAAGTCACACTGTAACACAACAGAAAGGCACAAATAAAGATAGAAAACCCAAAAATAATAAAATCCAATGCCATAAAATCAGAAAAGAGCACTTCCAGCCTTCTATTTTAAGGAACTGCATTTCAAAACGTAGAGAATTTATCTGAACAGATTGTTACCTGTAGCTATGTGCCTTAAAGATTCCCAGCTGAATGAAACATAATATGAGTCCCATCCAGAGACTCTTTTTAATTTAATCTAATCAATTAATAATCTTAGTATAGATAAACAGAGATGTACAAAGTCAAACACCAAGAGGTCTGTGCCAATTCTCATCTTATGCTCCTATGCTACAGGTATTATTAACATGTACATAAAATATATAAGAAAAGTAACACGACAAACTTAAAAAAAAAAAAAAACCAAACCCAAATGAATATCTTTGAGAATTATTTACCAAAAATGAAACAAAGTAACACTGCCAACTGGAAAACAAGAACAACGCATAGACGGGTGTCTTCGAGCAAGAACGTAGAACTGGAAGCTAAACTCAGCTTTAGTTGAGTCTCTGGCATAACTGTTCTTTGTAAACAGTCTGCCCCTGCAGACTTTTGTAGACAAAAATGACAACTCTCTGTAGAGAATCAAGTTACATTCCCAGATAAAACAGTGTAGGTATAAATATGCTGCAGGTCGAAAGTGACAAATCAGACAAGAAAGAGCAAAACTCCATTCAACTAGAACTCCTAAATAATCTTTTTTTTTTAAATCTAAAACTAGAAACTGTATTTTTGTCTGAAAAAATGTTTTTCATACTGCTTATAAAATACTGCAAGAAAGTTTTGTAAATTTTTCTATACTATAAATCTCACAAAGCACAGCATTAAAGGAATAATCAATTTAATCTACTTTGCTAAACAAAATATTGATTGTTCTTTCCAAACTGTTAATTCCAAATACAACAAAACCCACAAAATACTGAACAGAAAGTCTGTAGCTCAAGTTCCACACAAAAGTATTACATAGACAAAGGTACTACTTCCTGTGAGATTGTATAACATGGTTTAATAATCTTAAAAAAAGATTATGCTAATAATAATATTTAACCTCTTTGTATACTCTTGTCTACAAATACAGCCAGTGAAAACACAGTACACTGTCACTCCATCAAACCTCTAAAGGATCAAACCCTTCCACACCATAAACAGGAATATCAGCTCTGTACATAGCACTATAGAACTAAGGGAATATTATCTCTAGCTTTGGAGCTCATATTCTTATTATTAAAACAAGAAACTGGGAAATAGATGCATAATACAAGAATGCTTAGAAAGCTAACTTCACAACTAAAGACCATAGGTGCTTAGTTCAGTTAATATACTGAAGAAAAGATTTAGACTGGGTTTACACATGCACACAACAGTTGATATAGTAAAGCATTAAGCTTTATAATAGATAAATTATTAAGCATGATCTCTGTCTATACCCACAAAATGCAATTTTGCTGATATATCTCACTTCAGTTAAGGAAATCATAAAAAGGTTTTTTTTAAAAAAGCACAGATGACATTGTAAATTACTGACACAAGAAGAGATTTAGTACATCAGCCCTATAAGCATGGATGTGGGGAAATACCCGATATTAAAAGGCCTTTCAATTTACCCTGTAAGAGCAAAATAGAAAGGCAAGGGCTACAGTTAACCTTTAGAAACATTATCGCCCTCCAAAATTTTTGCTCCAACTTAGTAACAAGCTACTAGGTGCATTAATATATACAGGAATTAGTGCAGTGAAATTCTACTGTCTACTTTATGTTAAAAGCCAAAAGATCACAGTGGTTCCTTATATTTCTATAATCTACTAAAATATTATTTGGTACTGGAAACTAATTCCTATGCAAAACCGCATCAAATACAATGAAGGTTAAAGACGAGATCAAGCCCTATACAGCACTATAACCTGGAAAAGTAGATCAGAGCGTAAAATAATCTGAAGGACTAGTAACTACAACAATTTGAGGTCAAGTAATTATTATGTCAGGGAGGGAAGGGCAGGGCGTGAAGGAGGTGGTCGGAGAAGGATGAGGATAAAAACATTTCCTAAAGCATGCAAGTGTCAGCAGAATTTAACGAGATACTGAGGAACACACTGTGAACTGAAATCACAATGAATTTAAGGGGGAAAAAAATGATTAAATTGAGGATCTGCAACTTGGCAATTAAATTGTTTATTTCAGGGACCAAATATGAAAGTGACTGAAAAAGAGGCCAAAATAGATTCAAAATTCAAATTTTCTCTTTAACACGTAATTCAGAAGTGAGATGTATCTGGGAGAAAAGGAGGAGTTGAAAGAAATATCCTAAAAGCATATAGTAACCTTAAACAAAATTACAATACTATCAAGTTGAAGAAAGTTTCGTTTGTTATCCTAGACCAAAAAAAAAAATAAAGTGTGATTAGGAAGGTATGTGAATTAGCCCCGTTAATTATAACAACATTTGGATCATAAACAGCTAATCCAACTGGAAATTAAAAATACAATCAGTCTGTGTAACTAAGGAGACGGACAAAGGAAAAGACAAGCATGCTAGAGACACGCGATTACGGGCAGCAGCAACAAACGCGTTTTTACGCCTCGAGGCAAGGGCATCGCTTGCTTCAGCGACCTGCACCGAAACTCCCTGTCAGCCATCTCCTCAGTCATTAAAAACACACACGTACCGTCATCTTCCTCACAGAAACGGAACCCAGAGCGTTAAGGCGACACTTTAAATCACGTCAAGTCCGTTCCCCTTCCTTGTTATCAAGGCCGGACACCGCGCACGTACGCCCGCCCCGCGCCAACAACCGCCGCACGCTCGGCGCTTGTCGCAGCAGCACCGCCGCCTCCCACTTCCTCCCCCCCCCCAACTCGGGGCCCCTCACCAACGGCGACAACAGCATATTCAACCCCCCCCCCGCCCCGCGCCACGGAGGTTGAACCAAATTCAACCCGCACACGCCGCGCACAGCCGCAGCCGGCGGGCGGAGGCGCCGCCGCCGGGCGCAGCGCGGCCCCTCACGGCGGGGAGGCGGCACCGCAGACCGCCGCCCCGCGCCCAGCCCCGCTCCGCTCCGCGGCCCCCGCTCCCACCTTTCCAGGCCAGCCAGGCGGCTGCCTGCGCGGGACGGCGGCCGCCGCCGCCGCCCCTTCACCCCATCTCCCCCCTCCGCCGCACGCCGCCGGCGGGGTGCGGGGCCAACGGGCATGCGCGGCCGCGGAGCACGCCGGGAGGGCGGCCAGGGCCTCCCCCCGCCCCCGCCCCCGGCGGAGGGTTTGGGCTCTTCAACACGGGTTTTATTCCCCGCACAACAGCGTTTGCCGTAGGGCTTCCGCTGCGGTGGTCTGACAAGGAAAATTATGCGGGCTTTGAGTTTTCCCGACAAGATTAAATAAAGCACCGGAAGGAGGAAAAAAAAGGAGGGGGTGGAGTGAAACGGCGCTATTTTATCACTCAGGTTAGAGAGGGAAAATCGCCAGTTCGAGCTGCGCGCCAGTGGCTGGCGGACCCCACCCCGGAAGGGCCGCTGGACGGTGAAAGTAAACGCACGCTTGAACACATACGCATTTTATTACAAAACAGTAAAGTAAAAATAGTCGGGGGAAGTTCTTGCTCTATTCATTACTGGAAATTAAAAAACCAAAACCCCATGCTGTCAGCTTCTGAACGACAACCCATCCTCGCGTTAAGGCTGCCCCAGGCGCTCGAGGGGATCCGACCCGGTGGCTCACGCGGTCCTCTACCGTTAAATAACGGAAAGCCAAACGCACAGGAGGAGCAGCTGCCCCACCGCCTCAGCCCTGCCGCGCGCCTAGCGGCTGTGAGCCGTTAGGGCGCTACTGCTTCTTCCCCCGTGCGGGCTCTGCAACTGCGAATCACACCCCTCGCTAGCCTGAACAGGTCTCAGCTGTGAAGGCTTCATTCCTCTAACGACATAACATCTGTGGGACGGCTCCGATGAAGACAAATAATACAGGTCCTTCAGGTGCTGCGAAGCTTCACTTCCCAGAGGAAGCAAGCAGAGATTCAATATCTTGAATTACTTTAGAAGTTTTTTCCAATGCCTCCAGGATGCGCTCTTTGCTGATTTCTTCAGGCTCGCTCACGTTTTCTGCTTTTCTGCCCGGAGTACCAGGTGGATTGTTTTTTGCAGCAAATGTTCTTTTCAGAACATTGCTATTCTCCAATAGAACTAGCATCATTTTGTTAAGAAAAAAAAAATCAAGCTTTTCCTCATAAGAATGAGAAAAATTATTCTACATATTTGTAACCATTATTCTGCATTAGGAAGTCTCACATTCATAGCACAGTCATTACATAAAACTAAAAACTAAAAGTGCAAATTACTTACAATGTCCATAATGTATTTCTAGGAAAGGTCTTTAAATAAAACTCTAATATATCCAAAAGTGTACTTTAAAAAATAAATCATGTTAAGATAATAATAAATCAGACATGTTGCACAGTTTAAACAGCATTAAATTTTCATACTAATAAAAGTAAGCAATGGTTTTAAGCATATGAAGCACTGCATACTTTTTTGCAGCTGGTTAACAGTGAAGCAAAACTGAGGTAGCTGATAAGCACAAAAGTAGTTTATTGCAAGGACACGTCAAAAGGCAACCTAATCATCCCTTTCTCTGGAACAGATTAGTGGATGAGTGTCAGTAAAACTCACGGAACACCCTTAATAGTGGTTCCCATCCTTGGTATCTCCCTACCGAGAACTAACTCCTGACAGCTGGTAAAATGCTGTAACACCATAGTTCACCCTCCTTGTTAGCCCAAGATTTAATTTTTTTTCTGAAGCTACAAGTAGCATCACAAAATCTTCAGCAACAACCTACTATTCAGATGTAACGCGTTAGAAATACGGGGGGTTATATATTCCGCCATTGTTTTTTAGCTAGTGGTCTTGCACAGAAGGGGAATAAGATACATGAGAAAACAAAAATGGATAAATGAGAAAAAATTTCCCTTTTAAAGACACTATTGTTAAGAAGTGGGTAAGACAGAAAAAGAAGTTGTGATGAGGATAGAGTCTTTGATGATCTAAAATTGCAGCTTTGAATATGCAGATGAACAAAAAGTACAAATCTTCACAGCTTTCAAAAGGATACAGTTAAATCTCTGTATTTTTTCAAGCTCAGCATCAGCAGACCTGTAAAAAGATCATTATTAATCATAGTATCTACAAGGGTTCTCAAATGTATTTTGGTACTCCAAAAATTAATTTTTTATAGTTTTGCAGAACTACAGATAATCAGTTGAGCACAATCAAGAGGGAGGAAAAAAAAGCTTTATTTTTATCCTTCTTTCAACTGCGAGTCAATGGCTGCATTTGTAAACCATACATGTTTCCAAAAAATCAGGGCTCTGATCTAAGAATAGCCTCTTTGCTGTATATATGCATATCTATATATAATGTTTTTTGTTTCATCAACTGCTGAGTTACCAATAATTTGAATAACAAGCGCAAGTGTAATCAATATCAACTAATGTTTTTAATACAGTAGACCTTTGGTCAGTATCCTGGATTAAAAAGGACAAATGTATTAGGGACAAATGATCCAGATGTCATTTAAAAGCTCAATGTACTATTTTGGACTGTTTGGTGTTCTGTTAAAGTATGCCTTTCTTAGTCCAGTTTCTCCTGTTCACCTTGCAAAATACTAGTTCTGTAACACGAATCTTACTTTGGCAAAGTCACCATAATTCTGATTCTGAAGTACAGTAAAACAAGCTTCACCTAGGAATCAACTTATCTAACATTTTAAATATTGACAGAAAAACAGAAAACCAGGCAAAATAGTGGATTTAAGGGTTTTCCTTTCAGATCCTTAAGATATGCAGTCTGCAAAATACAGAATTTATAGTCTTGTTCAGTTTTATTTTCAATATTATTCATAATCAATTATATAGGATAAAGATGAGTACCAATTTTCTTCATTGACAGTGTGCACAGTATATTCAGGAGTCTCTTCCCTGTCATTCAAACTTCTGCACCATTCTACTACTGTTCTGATGTACCTATGTAAACATGAAAATTCACAGGAAATAAGGGGTTATTTAGATAAGAATTACACTCTGTTAATTCAAACAAAAAGTTGAAGGAATGAACCAAAACACCTGAATTTGAAAGAAAAAGCTACAATTCAAAATCTAGTTTTATCTAGGTTTCTTTGCCATTTTTTGATTCTCACTTTTTTTTCCCTAGAATCTCCTTCATATTTAATTCTATGTAGTCATAGACAATTCTAACAAAGCAGTGCGATTTGTAATTAATAGTATACAACTGTTATTTTTTTCTGTGAATGTCTGCTTGCTAAATTTCAGCAGAATAAGCTGCATTTAAAATCCACCCTAATGAGGCTGTAATTAGAGCAAACAGATTAGAAGAACAGTCTGCAGACAGAGGTCAATATCTGTAATGAAGCAAAAATTGGATAAAGCTTGCTCTTATTTGCTCTATTACTTGCTCTATTTAGGGCAAAGTTTTTTTTTTTTTTTTTTTTTGCTTATCCACTGATTTAAGTGCCAAGTTGCAGCTCTAGTCTGAGATTCTGTTTTTTAAAGACATTACTTCTCTGTAACAGTTATTCTGGAATGACAGCCTGCTGTGGTCCTGAGTCATACAGGTCTTGAATCCTTGCCAGATATGAGATGAGGCTTTTGTCACTGTGTTTTTCTGTTTTTTTTTTTCCCCGATACACTTACATTTATTTCAGTAAATGTCATTTCATCATACAAAAGGACTTGCACAGAATTCTTCAATAATTAATTTAAAACTGTTTAAATTACTTATACCTTTCATAGATTCCAGGATGACTCATTTGGATTAGCTGCTGTACCCCATCAGGAGCAGTTAATTTACACCAGCCTACATTTTCATTTACCTTAGAAGAAAAAAATTTAAAAGTATTAATGTTCTCCTACAGTCTGGAAAAAAAAAAAGGATGCAAATAAGTATTACCTACTCATTTAAAAATTAAATATCTGTGAACATTCCAGTTTAAACATTTAAAGATTGTATTTTGCTACGGATAGAATTTGGCAGTCTGCTGTCACAAATGGAGAAAAGAAAACCTGGCATGGTCCCCAACACCGATTTTGTGCTACTTAAGAGTAACTTACTCATAAAAGCGTGAAGAGAAGTTTCAAAACTTGAAAAACTTTCAATTCTTTCTACTTTTATCATTAGTGAATGTACGGATTTGAGCTGATTCACATTATACTGCTACTGTATCTTTTGACAAATTGAATATCACATTTAGATTGTTTATAATAGAGACATCCTGAGACACTTCAATACCTTTGTGTGTCTTGTCACCTTAGGGTAAGACGGCAGATACACGAGCCAAAAGTGCTGTTTTGCAAAAGTCAGTATAACCTTTCTACTTCTATATTAAGTAGATTTAAAAAAAAATGTATGTGGAATCCCCTATCTACAAGGTTACATTTCTATGCAGTGAAATTTTTCACTACCCATTTCCTCAGAAAGGGTCTCTATTACAAAATGATGCTTTCTGTCAGAGTGGGAAAATATTTAAGATATGTTATTAGTTTCTTAGTGGATGGTCAAGAAAAAAGTCCCAAATCAAATAGCTACAAACTACAGCCCATATAGCTTTAGCTATTATTATTTCTAATCCAGGAACCTTGCTAAAAACAAGTTTTTTGCGGACAAGTTAACATGATTGCACTGTACAGAGCAGGTGAGGCTTCAGGTCAGTCTTCATTCATCTTTTATATGTAACAAGATATTGCCTAGCTTACAAAAGTATGTGAGAATCCATCCTATCATTTGACTTTCATGTTTTAGGAGGACAAGAGGGAGTTCAGAGAGGAGAATGACTTCTCAGACAATTGTACCTTCCTCATTCCTTTATAGATAATTAGAAATTACATAAAATCAAACACTCCCTTCTTTGACCAATATGAGCGACTTGTTCAACAAATAGTCTCATTTATCTCTTTAGGCATGAGTTGTGCACTGAAAGATCTTTCCTCCTCAGTTTTCGGTTAGAACATTGGGAATACATTAATGACATCTCAGGACAGTTCCGATTTTCCCTTAGACCATTAAACCAGCTTAAGAGCAAACCAGAGCAGAAAACTGATATGATTCATGAAATTCCCAAAAGAGTTCACTTTGTGTTTTACAGGCATCAAAACTTTTTTTTTTTTTTTTTGCATTTCTCATTAATTTCCTATTAACACTTTCATCTGAAGAGTTTTAAGAATGTCCTTTCTCTAACCCAAGAGTTACCTGGATCCTTCTACAGCCAGGTTTGAAATCCCAGACCATATACAAGGTCATCCCATCCCAAAAAGTAGCATGCACTTTATTATCTGAGCATACAACAAGTCTTCCTATTCCGGGAATAACTTCTTCAGCCAGTAAACATGGCAACATCTCACGTCCATCTGTCTCAGGTATCTAGAACCAAACAAATAAATTAAAAAACTGAGGAAAGGTCAATTATGCCATTTGAGCTATTTATCTCTCCCCCAAATTTTCAGGTCACTTGTTTTATCAGACTACCACTAGCTTTCCTGATCATACAATTGATTTCTGCTTCACAAATGTATCTTAACATGGCATAGTTTTGTTTCCCAAATATATAACTCCTGGTCTTTGTTTACAGAATACACACACCATTCTTCCCCCTAGACTAGGCTCCATTTCCCATAACTGATATAATCATTTTTTAAACACAGAAGTATTTATAAAGCTTCAGCTACATACCATTTTCCAGCAGCAGATACTAGAGTTATGAGTTAATGAAAGTTTAGTCTTGTAGCAGTACTGAAGCATTCTGAGGAAAAAAAAAAAAACATACACAAACTAAGCATTTCCTAATTACTTATTATGTCTTTTACACAGTTGTGACCTTTGTTCTACAAGTTTACAGATGTCCCCTGTGCTAATATAAGTTCCTTTAACATTTACACTTAATGTAATAGGCATTATGTGTAATTTTAATTACTCTCATTTCAAAATCAGAGGAATTAATATAACAACAATAAAGTAGAGGAATAAGTTACTCGGTTGCCTCAGTAATGATGGAGGATATAGAGTATGGACTTCCTGGTACATCAGGAGGTAGACTGTTTACTGAATACATCTTTTCTTCTCTCTGCAGTAAAGAGCAGAAAGGAGTTGAGTGATTATAGCTACCACAGAATGAAATCAATATTTAAAAGCTTCCAAGACATGAAATTGCGTTGACTTCTAACTCCCAGACAGTAACTATAATCACATTTACGTTTATCCCAGAAAACAGATGAATAGCTAGTTGAAAAGTAAAAAAGTCAGATGCCTCCTTTAAGCCTCCTTCTGTAGCAATATATATATTCATAGTTTCCATGCGCTCAATATGGACCAAGAAGTTCTTGCATCACACAGTAGACCGTGGTTCATTACTGAGTGACTAAGTTTGACTATAAGTTAAAGAGTAGGTTTGAAGGCTATAACACTGACTCTCATGATTCTTTAAAAATACAAATACACAAATCTAGTGAAGGACTGAAGAAAAAAGTTTTTCGATTTGAAAGTATAGTTAATAAATAGTGAAAAAAGCGTGGGATAAATTTACGAAACATAAATGGAGTAAAAGCTGTGCCAGAGAAACTCGTCACTTAAAAACAAAGAAGTATCTTTGCTATTATGCCTCTGAAATACATTTTTTAACAGAGCAAATTTGCTATTCAACTCAGGGATTTTTTCTGAATTGCTCTAGCTACCTAACTACTAGCTACCTTCCATATTAGCAAGCACCACTACTACTAAATATTGAACATTGTGCTATGGGACAAGAGAGATTAAAGGACTATTGCACCTCCTTCCTGGCTTTCAAAGATGTTCTGACCCTCACAGGAAAGAGAAGGATTCACGATCATTCAGACTGTCTTTAAAAACACCTCTTTGGGAGGGTACCCTTCAGTGCAGTGCTGTATTTCTCCCCTTATTTTCCAAGAAGTCGTCCCTTTGCTCTGCTGCTCAGATTTGGGTAATGCTCTTTATGTACACTTTTTTCAAACTGATCACACTCAGCTAGCCTACAACATGTGAGGGGGTAGAGTAGTAAAATAGTGCCTTTATAAACATGCATCCTGACAGCACAGTTACTCCTTCACTTGCCCAAACACACCAAAGTGTCTCACTACTGGTTTTGTCTCTCTCCACTTTTCTCTAGCATGTGAACTGCAAAGTGGAAACAGAAGCTGTCTTACC
This sequence comes from Struthio camelus, assembly GCF_040807025.1. Classification (NCBI taxonomy): domain Eukaryota; kingdom Metazoa; phylum Chordata; class Aves; order Struthioniformes; family Struthionidae; genus Struthio; species Struthio camelus. The sequence goes on along the minus strand of NC_090981.1, from coordinate 52,849,688 downwards.
ATCATCTTTTTGTTTTATCTTTGCAGTTACAGGCAAAACATTGTATTAAAGCACTGCATAAGCCCTTGAGAAGATCTCCACTCCAGGAAACTTACGATAAACAAGACAAGACAGACATACAGAGAGGTGAAACCACTTCTCCAGCACTAAACAGCTGGTCTGTGGCAAAGCTGGGACCAGAACCAGCATGTCCTACATTGTGTCCCCATATAGCACCCTGCTGAGAAAAAGAAAACACTTCCAACTACATAAAAAAGATTACAGTTTACTCCATGTAAATATATTTAAAAAGTAAACTCCTCTTCTAAATTAGTGAGAAATGGATATTCCAGAATCTTACAATGCCTAGGCTTTTGAAATAAATCTTATAACACAGCTTTTTCTTATTGTGTCCATACATTCTGAAGCAGAAGGAATAATTTAAAAATTGATTGCTTTAGTCACTACAGTAATTACCCGATGGAAAATTGTAGGGACTTCACTATATACTAAACACCCAAGTGTCTTAAAACTATGAAAGCTGCGAACAAAGGAATTTGGAAAATATTTTTAATAGTTTTATGTCTACCTTTTTTGTTCCTTTCTGAATTGCATAATGCATGAAGTATTTTCCCAAAAACGCTCCTTCTGACTTTAAAAATGTGCCATCACCAGGATAAATTTCAGCAATGTTTGTACTACCATGGATAAACCTATGAGAAATAACATGATTTTTAACAAAATGCTGTGCCACTAGACAAGCAACATACCTTAGTACAGTTGAAGAACATGCTAAGCACAAATACATTTTCACCAAAACACTCACAAGGAAAGCTTTCTACCGTTTCCTAAGCAGCAGGGCTTACCAATTTCTTTTAAGACAGAAAGTCAGCATTACTTTTGTAATGTAATGAGGGGCTTTTATTTTGCATATGTGTTTGTTTTTTTCTTTTAAAGAAAGTGAGGAGAGCGTTTTAGTATGCTGTGTTGAGGCGAACATCTCACAAGAGTTATTCAATCTTCAGACAGCAAAATACAGTGATGCTGAAGAGACGAAATCTACTCTTTTTAGTGGAGCAGCTCTACCTTCTGTACACAGAAGACAGAATTGTCGGACTAAACTGCTTCCTGAACAACCTGAAGCGTTCACTCCCATTACAGCTGTACATTTTTCACTAAGACTACCAGACTCTGCAATCATGCAGTATCTTGGGGCTCAAAACTTGTTTAAGGATCAGTTTCTGAAACTGTGTGGTCAGATGCCTTGAATTCACTAGTGGGGCTTTAAGATCCCAAAGAAATGAATTCTAGTTCCAAACTGCTGCTACACATTTTGTTCAGATGACCTCAGAATTCGGGAATTACACTGAGAAAAATGAAAAACATTGGGCAGAAAGACTAAAGCTTTAAAGACTGAATTGCTTTCATCAAAGACATTGTACCTACTTCTCGTATTACAGATGCTGCTAGCAAATGTAGCATTTTTGAAGTTTGTATCACAATTTGAAAGACATATTTTTAAAAAAGTTTTATTTAAAAAAAACATAGGGATACTCTGATTGCCAATAAAATCCACAGTGAAGTTTAGCTGCCTGTAACAGGGTATTACAGAGATCACCAAGACAAACGTTTCTAAAACTGAAGTCTTCAACACCAAGAGAAGTGATATAATTTGCAAAGAAACCAAGCATCATAATTGCCAGTGAAGTCTATGGGAGCTACAGCTGCCCAGTAACATCTAAGAAGTCAGACCACTTTTTTTAAAATCCTTAAATATGATTTCAGACTCTTTGCTTTAGGCACACCCACTTTCAGATGAAATCCCACACAAATGAAATCGTGCAAAGATGAAAAGCATGATCTCCTTTATACCTATAAAGAACACCTTGGCACCATACAATTTGAATTTGCTGAGGGTATGAATGCTTTTCACTGTCTTCATTCTTTTGTAGAAAGAAGTCACAGAAACTCCACCTGTATAAAATACAATAAAAGTTTCACTAAATCTGCAGGGTTTTTTTTTTTTTGTTAGTCACCATTTCTGTAACCTACACAGAAATACGTTTCTATACTGAGAACAGATGTTTGCATATCTATTCAAAGGAAAAGAGACCACATACGTTCAATGACCTCTGGTTCCTTAATTATCTGAGTCAGGTACCACATTTATTTTCTCAAATATAAAACCAGTTATTCAAAGGTTTTTGAATTCTTTTCAGCCGTGCTAACAGAGAATACATGTCACTGTCCCAACTCTTCTCAAAATCAAAAAAAAAACAAAAAAGAAACAAAAACCCAACCCTGTTGTGTTCTTTCTCAGCATTATCTTTTTCACTTATTTATATAAAATATTCACATATTTATATAAAATAAATATGTAATATTTAATGTTATAAAATTTATAATTATAAAATTATAAAATATTATAAAATTATTAATATATTAAATTTTATTTTTCTCTAGACTAATCATTAGTTAATTTCATTACATTAGGATAAATACTGTTAGCCTCACAAATTTCACTTCACCAGAAGCTCCTCATAAAGAAGAATGGGACAGTACATTTTTTATTTCTGATAGATAAAACTCCGTTATTTTGCTAGGGGCTGAAGTTCAGATCTGCAGAACTGTAAAACAGCTGTTAACAACAAGGCAGCAAATAGTTTATATTACCTGTGTAAATGTGGTGCACTGCAGCTGAGTGGCAAAGCTGTAGGCAAACAAGAAACTGTTTCATATGTTTCAGAGTCTTTTAAAACATTAGATCCTGTAGGTGTATGGTTATTTTCCTCACAAGTTTCCATTTCATTGTTAACAGTGAGTAAGTTATAGCACGTTAATGCCAATGACAAAGGGTATTTCCATTCTTCTGGGTATGAGGAAACAGACCAACGCTGTGTAACCCATGTGTACTCAGAAGAACAATTTGTGAGGAACAAAGGGACTCCATCTCTGTCTTTTTGGTCCTTTGGTATGGTTGGTTCTCCATGCTTACTTTCAGCACAACCACATTCATTCTTCTTTGTCTCCGTCTTCATTTGTTCTGATGATGTTTCTGGAACAGCATTTTTACTTGATTGCCCACACTGATTTTTGGCTTGATAATTACTATTCTTTCGAGAGGAAGGTAGAGATGTGGCAGATGATTGACTAACTTTGCCTAAGAACTCCACTGTAAATTCTTGCTGCAATTCTGAGAGGTAAAGGTGAGCATAACCGTCTATTGATGAGATCTTCACAATGCCGTTATTTATACATGCTGTCAGATCAGCAGTAGTGGGGTCAGGCCATCTAACTTCTAAGATATCACAAAGAAGAACCTAATACAAGAGAAAGGATTGGAATATGTTGTAAGATAAAAATGACATGCTTGCTGGAAGTTACAGTGGAGGGTTTACATTTAAATGAATTGAGTGTTTCTGCAAGGTGATGTGTGACAAGATATTTTATCCTGTAATTAATTGCCTGCACGAACTCAAGAGGAAGTAAAATAACCTTCATATCCCGCTTCTTCCTGTTCTAACAGGATTCTATCCAACATCAAGGTTGCAGTTTAATATCAACTCACAAACCAGTCAGCTATAAAAACGGCCAACTGACCAGGAACAACTGCCCACATACAGCAGATACTTCTGTTTCCAAGTGCTTCTTAAGAAACACTGAAGAGAAAGCCTAAATTATCTTGATCAAATCAGTTAATGGTAAAGTTCACAGAAATTCTACATTAAAATTGTCGACATTAAAGTGTGATCCATTCTGAATCTTCCCTTGATTTATACAACTAAAATAATCCTATAAAGCGGCACATATCATGCATTCACGTCTTCTTACCAAAACTGAAATGTATCAAAAGCCTTTTGAAACTGTGTGACTAAACTGACTGAATCCCCTGACAACGGTAGCAGCACTGAAGATGAAGTTATACAGCTATTACTGGGATGTCTATGAAACATGCTTCTGAAGAAATTAAAATATAATAAAGATTTTAGACTGTTACATTACTACATTTATAAAGCCTCACAAGAGTAGCCTCCTCTTACCCACACAATGACACCCAAGTGCAGATTCAAGGCCACCTGACGCTAACTGTGCCTTTTGCTAACTGTGCAAGGCCCTGACTGGCCTCTTAGGCTTGTTATCAACTTGTTATGAGCACTTCCTGTGTAAACTGGAGCTTGCTATCAGGTATCTCTTGTTAGAACGGACAACTGAAGTGTGGGAAATAGCAAAGGCCTTGAAAATATGGGCACTGGTTGAAAACAGAGGCCACAGAGCAATAAACTGGTGGTAATTCCTGGTCGTTGAAAAAGGTCCTGGAAGCAGGAAACGGGGCGCTGGGGACTTCCAGCCCGGCCCAGGCCCACGCTCCCTGAACAGGCTCATGCACGTTTTTGGCAGGGGAACTCCATGCGTTTCCGAACTGGACAGCCTCTCACGAAAGTCCTCTTTCATTGAGTCTTCTCTGGAAAACTTTTAAAAACCATGATGTATAAAATAGCTCATATTATCAAATGTAAAAGACCCTAGGTTTTACTGTTGCTAAGAAGAGCAAACAAACCCTGCAGCGTCCACCTGTAAGAGACATGCGCAAATACAGGACCAAGTTTAATTTGAAACTGTAGCTTAAACCGCCTCTACGGTACTTAACTGGACAAATGCATTACCCGAGCCGCACGCTGCAGACCTGCCAGAGCTGTATTCGGGCAGGTGCACGCCAAACGGTGCAAGCCCCCTCGCCAGACTCCTAGGGAGGTTTTTGGTTTTTTTTTTAAATGAAAGCATTTCATGCGTAAAACTTACCTTTTTTCTTTCTGGGGGTATAATACGCGACGGTAAGTACGGGCGAGAAGAAAACTTGTTCCGGAAATGCAGAGCTCGCAGGAGCTGTTCCTGCTTGGGGGAAAAAAGAGGCGGGGGAGGGGAAGGAAAGAAAAGGCAGTACCATGAATTTGTCTGTTCAGTGAAAACGTCTGAGCAGATTCAGCCTCCTCTCTTCCGGCAACAGAGATCAACGGTCGCCTCGGTGTCACCAGGAGGACGGGCACGGACGCGCGCCGCCGCGCAGCCATGGCGCAGGCGCAGACCGCCTCCCGCCGCCCGCCGCCCGCCGCCCCTGCCCGCCGCCCACCCGGCGGCCGCTGGCCGCGAACGGCACCCGCTGGCGCCGCCTCCCGGCCGGCGCCTCTTCCTGCAGGTACTCGGAGCCGCAGGCGGAGAGCCGCAGGCGGGAGCCGGCCGCGTAGTGCACCTCCACGGAGCCGTCGCCGTAGAGCACCATCAGCCTTTCCGCCTCCATGGCCCGGCCGCTTGGCGGGGCGGCAGGGGCGGCAGGGGCGGGCGGGGGGAGGCGCCGGCGGGGCCGTCGGTCGGCGCTGCCGCGGCTCCGTTGCCCTCGTCTTCCTGCTGGCCGGGAACACGAGCGGGCTGACGTTGCACAGAGGCGGCGCGTGCAAACACGCGGGTATTTTTATCCGAACTTGGTGGGTTTTGTCCAGCGCTGGTCACGGTCTGGTGGGAGGCGGGGCGCCCGCTCGGGGCGCGCTGCTTGGCGCTCCGGTCTTCGCGCCCAAGCAGCGGAGAGGCAGCTGGTTCCGTGCGGAAGTGCTGACTGCCCCAAGCTGGGGGGATACGAGCCGACTTGGGAGAAAATCGGGCGGAAAAAAAAACGCTACTGAAAATGGATTGTTCTTTAAAAGTTTGCGAACAGAGCGTGATGTAGCGGCCTTGTGATAATCGGGAGACAACTGTCGGGCTAAAACCGTGGGAGGAAAGTTAGCAGGGAGGCCCAGACTATACAAAAGTACCGTTTACCTGTAACCGTGCTTATTTAAGAGGCATTTCAGCACGTGCCTTTGCAGGCAGCGCAGCCGCGTGGGGAACGCGTGCAGCGGAGGGTGCCCCCAGCCCTGCCGCCCCCCGGCGGCGCTATCACACCTCCTCCCTCTGCCGCCGTCTCTGCCAAACGATGCAGAGGCTTACGGGCGGCAGACTGCAGAGGTGCAACACAACCCAAAGACGACAGGCGACAGAAAAATAATTCTCTTGCACTTCTTTACATATGCATTCATACACTAGAAAAAGCCATCAAATAGCTGTGTACTTCAGAGCAGGGTCTCAGAGGCCCCAGCTGAGCACATGGTGAAGGATTAATTTTTCTAAAGGCCAATTTAAAAATTAACCCCAGTAGCCTTTCTGGAAAATATACCTGCTCTTCCCCCCCCACCCCCCATTTATGCCATAATCAAAGTTGTTTTCAATTGTCAGTTTACTGTTAAGTGACAGTTTATTGTCAATTCCTGTGTAAAGCACTAACCAAATGTAATTCAGGATCTTTTTATATACAGGTCACACTGGAGGCCCCTGTAGTTTCATCTCGCCATGAAAAATCATGTATCTATGGAAGCAGGGGTTTATTAGATCAGCATGGAATTGTGGAAGAAGTGAATTCCGTACACATTTCTGTTCTCTAATCTGCTGATAAAGCAGTTGTAGAGGACAGATCAAAAATCTAGAAGAGTGGCTGCAGACACAACTATGAATCAAACGAGTCACATTCAATTTCTAATTCCCTTTGTAATGGTTATTATACAGCATTGTAATTGTCTGAAGCAAGCTTCAAAGCATATTTTTTGGATGATGAAGCCTGTTTATAGCACTTTCATTGAATGAAAACCTAGCAATGTAAAGACATTTGGTCTTACACAAGCATAAGTTTAAAAATTTATAGGACTGGAGCAGGGTTGAGAATGTGCAGCTTTTTGTCCTGGGTGAGCATTAACTTATTTGTATTTTTCTTGTAAAAATAGAAATAATGGTTCTTTTCTGCTTTATAATTTTTGATTTCTTATTTACTGATGAAGCAAGCCATGGAAGATGCGTTGTTTTTTGCTAGCACCTTCACTGCTAAGGTTACATCCCAAAGCTTAGGAAGCGCACAGGGAGGTCAAAGCAGGCGATCTCTCTATGCTTGAGGGAGGTGGCAAATCCAGCAATTCACGAAGTACAAACCTGCGTATTTCTTGACTTTTGGCTCGAGTGACATTTTTGTTTGGTATCAACTAGTAGAACCTACAAGAACAAACTGGATAATTACACACAGATTCGAAAAAGAAAATTCATAGAAGGACAATAGATATTAAGAGATATAATAATCTCTGCAACTGTGTACTTTAGGAAGAAAAACAAGGTGTTAGGGGAAGCGAAAAATGGATGGAGAAGGAAGGAACAAAACCGAACTTTTTGTTTTTTAAACAAAAACACAAAACACAAAGCACAGTCAAAAATATACCAAAGGAAACAAAGCTAGTTAGTTTTTATTTTCCAAAACTCAGACCTAAATGAATATGTTAAATAAACATCCAGAAAACAGTCAGTGCTCACTGTATTAGCAGACGCACAAGTTATTTAACCAAACATATTACAGTGAAATATTAACAGAATTATTTACATGCATATTTACAACATGTGTTCTTTACAGTAGCTACTTTTTGGGAAATACGTCCGTTTGTGTTTGTAAAGGGGTTCACCTTAGTCTAACCAATAACAAATGACAACAAACAGTACAACTTAGATCAGCAACAACAGTGGGAGTATCCTAGGAAAACTAATATGATTATATTGGGTCAAAAAAGGAGCGGTTGGCTTCAGAATGTTAACATAAAATAAATGAATGAAGGTGCACGAGCTACAAAACTATGACAAATTATATAAAATAATTAGAAGAATGGAAAAAGTTTAAGGTTGCCAGAAGGTTAGACATGTTAGATACATTCAGAAATATATGAAGAACTGCACATACTCATGAGGAGCATGGTTAAAACATAACTATATTCACGTAGCCTTGAAGAACACAGCAAAGTATTTAAACAATAGTTTTTGCTTGTAAAAGTTGAAAATATCTGAACCAAAGATCTTGAAAGCACCTGACTTTCAAAATACTGCTTGCTTCTTCACAATATCAACATATTAAATGTTTATTCCAGGAAAAAAAGTCCAGACCTCACCCATGTGTGTTTTGCAAGGGGGAGGAGGGAAGGGGGGGGGAAAATCTTAACAAACCACTTCTCATGATTGTGACGTACAGAAAACATAATCCATATTCTGCTAATACTCTGCTTAGCAAAAGCAAACAAACAACCCCCCCAAAAACAAAACCCAAAACCGAAGAGCATCCAACCAAAAAAGAAAACCACACACCCTAAACCCAAAGAAAACCCTGCCAAAACCCAGATATCTTGCATATGAGGAAAAGGATGAATATGTCCTAATATATACTAAAACAAGCAAGCAATTAAATTTAGATCAAGTTATTTATCCCCTTTCTCCCCCATGAGAAATTTAATGGGACAATTCCCAGTTAGTTAAGTTTTATTTCCATTGTGATACTTTTTAAATCATTTTTATTGCAGCCAAAACATTGTTCGTTTACCTGTACATAAAATAAACTATGATATATACACAACATTTTAAGTTACAGGGCATAAGTTTACAGTTTTTGGCAGATTCTGTTTAACAAAATGGAAATTGTGTAACGTTAGTACTTGAAGAAACTCAGCTTCCTTGTTTTGGTACAAATGTTACAGTTCTGTGTTCCCCTGTATTCTAATCATACCTAAACTGCTTTAATAAACTAACATTTATGTGTAGCATCTCACTGTTTTCTCTTATGTTCTGATTCTAGACAGAATTTTTCATAGGCTTCTTCAATTTCTGGATCCATCTCGTCATCGATGTCATCAAAATACCTGCAACAACAACAACAACAACAACAAATACATGAGTTTAGGTACAGATTTTCCAGAAACAGCACGTAGGTGAAATTTCTATGTAGTTTTCAAGAATAAAGTAGAGCTTCATAAAAATTAGTCAACAGGGGAAAAAAATCATGGCTAGCAGGAGAAAAACAAGACGAAACAAAAAGCTCAAAGCAGCACAGATATATACTAATTACTACAGTGTTTGTGACCGTTATAGACCATCTTTGCTGTCCACAGGTTAAACGACAGAATTAGTGTTTCTTGGATGACAGAAAAGCAATCCATAATGCAATGCAAAATAACTTCTTTCCAGACTTTAGTAATGTGCCTGCACTGATCTATGTGCAAAAAGCTTAATTAGCACCGTGTTAGTATAATTTTTGATCGGTCAACATCCTGGTCAACTTCCTGCTTCACATGCTGCCTCAACTTTTATTCACACACTATTCAGAAAAAAATCTTTATTACACAGACAACTTGTATTCATATTTGCCAATACATGAAAGAAGGCAATCTCAATTCATTTCCTTTTTGCATCTGCATTATGGTATTACCTTCTATTATACGGTAACCAGTCTTTATTTCACAGAATGTGTCATATTTAGGCCAGATAAAAGACGTGGTCCTGTTAATGACAGCTGGTATTGCAGAGAGTGGAAGCTACCACAGAGTTTCAAAACAAAGCTGTGGAGTGGGGGTGACACTGTGGAGCGTGAAGTGACAGCTTCCCCCCTCCCTACACTTGCTGGAAGCAAGTTCAATGTTGCTTGTTTTCTGTAGGTACAAGTGGAGCATGAGGAAAGGCATAAGGAAAGTATTTTCTTCTGGAGCACTGTGCATTAAAATAATCTGTCTACATACTTGTTTTATTCATTCCTCCTTTTTCGTGGAAGTGTAGGCTTGAGGAGGGACTCAAACAGAACCGTTTTTCCCAATTCAAATGGCGCAGCTGACAAAGGTTCAGGATACATTTAGCTAAGCTCATCTTGAGCCTCTAACAAGGAAGGGTCCAGTCACCTTGCATAAAGGTTGGCTCACTGTCTTTCGTATGCCACTCTTCAGATTTCCTGGTTTTTTTAATCACTGTCTCCATTTTGCATTTCATCTGTTTTTCTAAGCACAGCAGTTCACATGGGTATTTATTCTGAATATGAGCGTCTTTCATTTCTGATGACATCTCTAAATTACCAGAACTATTCTAACGTCTATCCTCCAAAGTTATTGTAGCTCTTTTCAGCTAGGTGCTACCTAGTTTTCCAATTTATTACCAAAAATATTGATTCAGGCCAGCACTCTACCACAGATACAAACAACACTGGACATACTTTTCAGTACAGAAGTTCACTATCAAATCACGATCTGAGAATCCTCCCCACCCTTCAACAAGATGAGTACAAAGCTCAGAGCAATTTGTTCCGGATCCAGTTTCCTTCTACAAGTTTTCTGTTAAACGCTTATAAACTGGTGTCAAAAAGTCAGATTATATTCCCATCTATTGCTTCCTCCTTTGCTATTAGGTTGCTTTTCCTGTTCTACAGGAATACTGAATAGCTGTTTATTCAGAGAACAGTACCTATCCTGAGGAGCAAAACCGGAATCCTTAGCAATCCTTTCCTCTCCTTGAAAGATTTTCCAAATTTTGTGATCACCTATAGCTAAGATGTATGCACATAAATCAAATTCAGATTGCCTCATTTCTGACACTTCTAGCTCTTTGTGCTTCATTCAGGCAAAAATATTTTTTAATGCAGAAAAGAATATGCTCGCGTATGTGCAGAAATATCTGAAGTATAACCACCCTACTCAACTGTATAAATTCAGTATTTGTTTCAAACTTGTGTGATTACAAACCAACCTACACAAGAACAAACAGTTTCATTATACAGCTTTACATTTTTGTCAAGACTGTGTTCTTAAGTCTGTAGTAAAAAGAACCAGTATTTAAAAAAAAAAAAAAAAGTATAATTCTAAAAGGAAACATACGGATCTCCAGCCCCTGGTAAGTCTGTTCCATTTTCTTCGTAATCTGGAAACAAATCCTCTCTCTCAAGCAGCTCTTGGTATTTTTCTTGGTAATCTGGCATAGTAAAAATGAGACTGAGTGACATATAATAAGATTAATCCTATAAATCAACATTCATCTATACTGCTTGAAAATAAGCTATTTAATGAGACCATAAATGCAGGGAAACATATTATAGAAAAACCTCTTTCCTACAGCATTTTCTCAGGACATCAATCATCATCTGTAAGAGTAAGGAAGACGCACCTGTTTCCCAGCGAACTGTAAAGGTAGTCACAGATGTTTACCTCAGATGATGTCACGCCACGCTGTGCCCAGACAACAGAAAACAAAGAGGCCACCAAAGAAACAAACCACCTTTTGTTAATGACTGCTAATGGTCCAACAAAAATAGAATGGAAGATTTCTGACTACCTGGAGAGACAGCAGTAAGTGCTGAGGCTTATGGCCAAAATTCTCCTGAACCATATGAACTCAAGTACATCTCCTCTAACATTTACATTATTTTAATCCAGAACAAGGCATATATTACACACCTCAAAGCCAGAGATTCAAACATAATTTTGCCTTTTAAATTGTATTGCTTTCAGATACTTAAAAAAGAACTTTGCATGTACTTCAGTGGGACAAACTTAATTACAACTTTCTTAAGGGTGAAAAGACAGGTGTACTAAGCTTAAGACATACCTGGATCTGCTGCAGTGAAAGGAACACCATCAGAAGTGTAAAATGTTGGTTCATTCTAAGAATAAAGTTATACAGTAAATGATATGCTTTCAGAGAGATAATTGTTTGCAGTTTTCAGTAATGCGATTGTCTATGATCAAATTAAATTCACAATATATTAAGGAGCTGAAGTTTGATAATATTCTTACCATAAAGTAGTTAGGGTCATTTTCAGGGGTAGCTTCCCTATATGGAGAAGTCGCATGAACTCGACCCCAGTTACTTGAACGTAGTTCAACTAGTTTCAGAAGCATTTGTTTCACATCTCTGAAATAGGGAAAAGCACAGAAGTTTGAATACTTTGTGCTAAGCAACATATTAGACCTCTTTTATCCTGCAAATACCAGTTCATTACATCAGAGTCCCTAAAATCATTTAGGGACCATACTTCATAAAAAAGAATAGGAAAAAAAAAATTACCAAACACATCAGTAAGAGAAAAACTCCTTAACATAGCTTTGTTAAACCTGTTACTGCAGATTTACAGTCATAAATCAGTTTAAAAAGACCAGCTAACTGAAATAACTTTCTTACAGTGGCTGCAATACACGACATGAGAATTAATTTGCATGATAATTATATTGCAGTGTTAAATCCCAGCCTGCCAAGTTATGTTTTTAGCAAAATACATTTTATGATAAGAATAAATTACAACTGAACCCAATTATGGAAAATACTTTATAGAACACCACCATTGCAAGCAACAAAACGCCCTCCCTAAATTTCTGTCAATATCACTGAATAGAATGCTAATGAAAACAAAGTCGTTCAGATTTACTGATAGGTTTATAAGATTGGAAACAGCATGAACATGATGCATTTTTTTCTGTTATGTCCAGATTTAGCTTCACCAAACGTTATTTAGTTAACACAAATTACCACTTTGGTCTTTTAGGTGGAGATCTCTCTCATACTACCCTTGCCCATCTCCAGACAGCCACTCTAGTATGTTTAAGCACATTAAGCAACAGCTTCTTCCTTCACAACAATGATAAAGTATTTTCCTAAAATGTCACCTTTGGACCTCATCAATTAACATAAATTCTGTTGGTTTTTTATCAATTAAAATATTCTATGAAAAATGTTCACAGTAGAACACGATGAGTTTATCACCATCAAAAAGGCTTTGCTTTTTCATCTATGGAAGCCTACTTTACGATATCCCAGAGACAACAGAAAAAATGTGTAACCAGCTTGAGTGATTATAGTATCCTGACGACAAGATAATTTTTTTCCTCCCTCAGTGACATTTAAAAAAAAAAACAACACACTCCAAAAGGACAAAATTCGGTCCAGTCTGCAGAAGACTGAATTAATTCTCTCGTCTGGGTCTAGATGCTTTATATGTATGTCTCTCAATTATGAGATATAAGAAGGCTCAAGACACTTTCCCTCTCCACTTCCTCTGTGGTGGAGTAGGCAGTCCATATGAAATAGAAATTGCTGTAGTTTTCAATCAAGCTATCAAATCTGCAGCACAAGTAGTTTTCTTACAAAGGACGGTAGCGGGGAGCAACAGGGAGTGATACTCTCACAGTAGTTTAAGCATCTAATTAATGCTCTTCACTGTTGACTACAGAATTTCATTGTGATGTAGAGGGCCAAAGTTAAAGTCTCCAACACATTAAATACCATCTCCAACATCTTCCCTACAGTAAGGGGAACTGCTTTTTTCCTCTTAAGCAATTCCATGAAGAAAAGCTCAGTGAGTCCCATTAAAAAAAAAAAATCTTCAATTCTTTCCTTCACTAAAATAAGTTTGTCCTTTTGTATTTTGGACTGTAGCTTGTGCTATCAGTGTTCTCTGGATTCTTGAAGCAGAGCCTTCCTCCTCTGCCCTGCAGGGCAGCTCAATTACCACCCACAGACACTACCAGGTACTGCTGGCATCCCTCCATAAGGCATAAAGCAAAAGACCAGCTCAGTGTCTGAACGCTCTACAGGTATACAAGTTTGTACAGAGCTGACTGCAGTCCAGAAGAAGAGTCTATTAGCCAAACATTCATTTTTTCCAGCCCATAGTAAGAAGCTGCCAAAAAGGTATTTGTTCTCCAGAAAAAAATATGTATTCCTTTATGTCCTTACGGACTATGATTTATACATACCGTATTTAATGTTAAATTCAGATGTAAAAACACAAACTGTCACATTCCAGCATTATTGTATTTTTGTACTTATTTCTCTTAGAGCCTAAAGCATTGAAGACATATTTCAGGACGTAAAGGTTAGAAATTCTGAGTGTATCTCTATTAATAGAAAAAAATTGATTGAAAAATATTTTGTTAGGTGGGAAGTGAACAAAATATCACCATAATTTTCATGAAAAGTTTAAGGCTAATAAAAAATAAAATGCTGAACATAAAAAAAACTGTCTTCCTACCTGCTGCAATTTGCATCCAACACAACATTTTCAATTCTCTGAATCATTTCATCCATTTCATTCTTTCCTTTTTCTTTCCAAGCATCTTCTAAAACTGAGCCTGTCAACTAAAGACAATGCATTAATAAAAAACAAATAAATAAATTTTAATCAAATTTTAGAAAACTAAGAAGAAAAGTTACCAACGTAAGAGATTCTATAACAACCTGTAACATATCAAAATGCATTGTTTGACTACCTGAAGGCCAAAACGGGCAGTCTCCTAGATCTCTTTGGTTTCATAACATTACAGATCTTTTAAGTAGATTATTTTAGACTACGGGTGGTATGGTAGCTCTGTGTCCACTGTTTATGTTACCTAGAAGTTAACAGGCATTTCCCTCCCTTCAGTCTTTAAATATAGCTTCAGAAAAACTCTTCCGTGATTTAATCACACTGAGGCATGTAATGTGACAACAGTGTCACATTACAACAGAACATATACATCTAACAGTATTTTTGAATATTGCAGCGATTTATTGTGGAAAACTAACACATCACAGTCTTTCTGAGGTTGCACATCAATGGGAGACATATTGCATCCAGTCATTCAGTTACCCAAGTCACATCAATTCAGAAATGCTGCAACACTTTAAATCCTGCTCAAAAGAACCAACAGTAGCAAGTCTTAATTACTTTAAGTTCATATTATGAAAAGGTGGATCACGTTTTTGCAGGTCACCAGCTTACGTGAGAATAAGGAATAGGTTAGCAATCTTTAGAAACACTTCACTCAACACAGCTAGCACCAGACATATGCCAGAGAATTTCATGAGGAGATGCACTAGGGGAGCTAAGAATTATCTAACAAAGTCAACTTGAATTTTAATATGCAAAACCTGTGAGGCTGGAACTGCTGCTTAGAGAACTCTAGCAGAAGGCAGCCTAGAACTGCTGTGGATGAAAGCCTTTTCCACTAAGAACAGGCATTTCATTGCCTGCCAATTGCACAGTAGGAGTTAAGAGTTAAACTAAGAAAAAGTTTGCCACCATAGCAAGCAAAGTTAACAGCAACTCCCAATGGACTCAACATTAAGTTGCACGATCCAAACCGCTCAGAATGGAGTCTCGTGCTGCAAAGGACTAAAATGTAAATCTAAAAGCAAACATCTTAGCCAGCACTCCATTCACATTCCTGGTTTTCTACTACAATCCTGCTTTGATCCTAGATAATAGTATGAAGGTTTGATTAAAAATAAACATATTGCAAAGCAAACAGGTAAAAACCTGCATCTATTAAAAGGGACAAGACAACAGAAACCGACTTATTTTATCAGTAGGATACTAAGTTTTTAGGGAAACTCAGATTTCACTAGAAAGCCTAATCTAGCTTCAGATAACACTAACATTTGTAGATACTTTGAGACATCAAAAATCACCTGCATTCAAAAAAAATCACTGATTCTATTCTAACACATTTTAGATTCAGCAATGTGTCATAAAATACTTTAGATCACTAGTGGGTGTTTTTTTTTTTTTTTGGAATGAACACTGTGAAGCGAAATAAACATTGCAAGAACATCCACAGAACCGGCGAGTCCTTCATCTTCTTTGGAAAACTTTGAAGAACTGTCAGAATAAACAGCAGCATTTAAAAGCTTCCTGCTTTGTATGCTGCCTTTTTTGAAAGGTCCGTTGTGGTCCTTGCCACAAGGAAGCTCTTACAACACAAGGACTGCCTGCAGGAGTGAACGTCCTCGTGGAGCACAGCCTAACACTTGCTATGAACCATCCTGCTTGAACATCCAATCTTTGTGTAAAATGCTTTGATCAGAAGTAAAACCTCTCTTCCCTTTTCTCTATTTGCTAAGCAGAAGGAGCCCCCGGAACCTGAATTTAGAAGAATTCAGAAAACAAAACCACCCCGCCCACACACACTGTAGGGTGAGGAAGAAACAAACCAACCAGCTACACAAAAAAAAAAAAAAAGAAAAACTCCAGAAAAACATTGTTTAGTTTTTGACCCTCATTTCTAAAAGAAATTGTTTTCCCCATTCTACGAGTATAGCAGTGGTTTATGAAGATAAAAGAGTTGCTCCCTGCACAGAGGCTAACAATTTTTTTTTTTTAAGAAAAAAACAAACTTGGGAGCAAAAAGACTTGTTTTCCTCATGCAAGAGGATATTTCTATAAATGTAATGGTGCAAGCAGTAGGAGAGAACTGAGATAAAGAATCTTTTGCTGCAGAAATCAAGATACACCCTAACTTTTTGATGTCCATCAAAACATACCCCAAAACCCCCCCCACTCATCCAAATCAATAACAATTTTCTCTCACACCTGAAGTGACAAAAGCAGTTTTAAAGGGATCACTTACACCTTTGTCTTTGCCTCTGTTCTACTGCTCTTTCATCTACACAAATAGCCTTAATGTTTGTTTTTGAAGTAGTATGTTACTTTGTTTGCTCAATTTCATAATGGAACTAAAAGAAAGTACAGCTTGCCCAACAAACTGTGTAAAGCAAAAAACCCTATACGTGTTTCCTCAGCTGCAGTTTGTTTCCCCACTGCTCCCAGAGGTACACCTAGCCATTGCCTCAAAAGGAGCGTAACAGTTCCCTACATACATTTCCTGGTCCGCTAGGGCTTTTTGAAGAGATAACCGTTCAGTTACCAAAAACATTTGAAAAGCCTCTCTGTTTTCTGTTTCCAGACTTCAAGCACTTCTAAACGTGCAAAACTTCTCATCTTTCTAATAAGAAAGTCTTTTTTTGTGAGACACTGTCACCTACACTGCAGCATTCCAGAAGCACAGCCCACTGACATCAAGCACTGCTCCCTTCCCTTTCCAGGCATTCCCAGAGCACAGAAGCACGTCACAAGTTGGAGCTCCAAAAATTACAGACAATTGCTTAACTCCATTAACGTTCATGCTGAAGGAGAAACACTTCCTCCTTCCTTTCAATTAATAAATCTTGAATTCCTAATTACCTGTAATTAGAAACCACTCCATATCACGCCACTTAAAGATAGCGGTTAACCACATCTTATAGCATGGATCTACAGGAAGAATTGTATGATGTGGCCGCCTGTGTTAGCCTGGATCTTGACTCTGTGATACAGGAACCCCTTCTAGCCTGTGCCACAATGAAAGAGACTAACTTATTTTTTCTCATCTTTCTTTTTTGGGGAGGGGGCGGGAGGGGAGGCAGGGCAGGGGGACACACACAGGTGGGGAACGGGAGAAGGGGGGAAGGAAAGATAGGGACATGTATCCTGTTAGTGAATTCTACTCAGCTGAATATCTACATGTGAAAAACCTGAAGTCTCCTAAGCATAACCAAGCTTCAGTTCACAGCTCAGCCTCACACACCTCCATAATCACAACCACAAGAAATGGTCAGTATCAAATCTGTCACCTACTGACCAGCAAGAACTGATTATAGCTGTGATCACTAATTCTGTGTTCCTCCCATGCCTTGAGAAACTAACCTAAAAGAAAAAAAAAAAAAAAAAAGAAAAGCTCCATCATGCCCATTTTCTGCTGTCAGTGTTCACCATTTCAGTACTACCTCCTGACCTCCTTCAGCAATCATTGCTAGTTGTACTAGGAGTGGTTTATGTTTTTACTGAGTGTACATGCTCCAGAGTTGTGTGTTTTTCCCTCCTTTGCCTATAACTGTACAATACTAGCACTGAGAGCATCACAGAACTTTACAGCAAAACGCCCTCCTGTTGTGCCACACAGAGAAACTCTTGTGCGCCATTCTCTTCAGTTTAATCAAAGCTGCCATAAACCTGATTTATAAACTTGCTGTCTCATCTCAGTTTGAGAACGATGGAAAAAAATATCAAACTGATGAGAGTTATCTAGCAATACATCCTCAAGCTCCAGCATTACTGTTTCAAGTGGGTCTCCTGCAACGCATCATGAGGAAAGGAAGAAAACAAAGCAGAGTTTTGAATGGCTGATCAGCAAAATGCAGGATACTCAGCCTGAATAGACTGGCTTATCCGAATAATGGCATTTGTGTGGATGCCACATACAGTCAGGAAATCAGATGTACCGCACTTCTCTGCGGTTTAACTGATGCACTTACAACTACTTACAAGTAAACATTTTCTGTTTAGACAGCGCTCTTTTGCATCATATATACAAAAAACATGGAAGGTCCTGAACTCGGGCAAGCTACCCCCTTGACACCTTCCCCGCAACCTCTAAACTGCAAAAAGTAAATAAGCATGAGAAATGATATTTTCCATAGATGCTAATTATTGTTATTTAAATAAGATTAAACATAATTATTTAGCGGTTCAGTTTAAGAAGGGAACAACCTGAGGCATCTGAAATTTGCCATGAAAGTCTGAATTCATTGAATGAGAAAGCTAATTAGCTAGAGGAGAGAAGGAAGAAAATGACAGTGTTTAGATTTTATCTGAGATTTCTGTTGAATTATTTGAAGTTCTGACCTTTAAGATATTTAAGACATTATTATTGCTAACTATTAATATAATCTACATTCTTCTGATCAACTGAGTGAGATATTTGATGGGAATCACACACAAAATTAGAAAGGTACAAGTCTCAGGTAAGTTGGCTAGACTGTTTCACATTTTTCTTTTTAAGACGACAAGCTGAATACAGATGATGCTCTCTTTCATTCAGGACTATAATACATTAGAAAAAAACAGAAACTACAAGACTTGGGTTTTTTTTTTTTTCTTCTTTTAAAACTACCGTCTCACCTTCAGCAGTTTCACTGCACATATCAAATTGTTGTCCACAGGATTAGAGAAGAGAGCATTTAGTAATTCCCCAAGGCCAGCCTGAAGAACTTCTGCTCGTGTTACTTGTCCCTTTGTTCCTTTAATCTGCAGAAGATCAAAAACCCAGTAAACGATTTACTTGCTAGAAATTAATTTAGTCGTATTTTCCCTCTCAAACGCTGCATAGTTTGGTTTGCGAGTAACACACATGGGCTCTTCAGCTGGAAGAGCATGCAAAATAGGCTCTATATTTTAGAACACAGACTGAGTAATAGTCTTACAAATCTGACATATATTTAACAGTGTACGTCTAGTATTTTGTTTCTCTCTTAATCCGTTCTTGAGAGAAGCCGGAAAATGCCTGGCAAACGGTGCACATCATCCCGAATTCTTGGAATCCCAGGCTCTTTCCCATACCACGTTATGCATTCACTACAGCTGCACAATAGCTTGCTTCTGGAAGGCACTCTTTACATAATCGCAAAATATAGAAAATGGTTTTAAAAAAAAGGAAATACTCCACAAAACTTGACAAAACAAAAAACACACACACCCTTTGGAAAGCTTCCTTTTTACTTCTTGCAAGTGAGAAGTAGATTTTAAAGCCCACTTATAAGCAAAAACGGGTCAGAGCACTGGTTTTTTTCCTCTTGCCAGCAGAACATTTTTATAGTGCCTGATTAAATCAAACCATTGAAACAAATCAGAAATATATTTAAGAACATTACAAAAGTTAGTGAGCTTACTGAACTCATGGATATGAGAGTCCAGTAAGTTTTATGTGTATGTACACATCATAGAGAAATTGATCTAAATACAAGATTTCATGCCTCATGTATAAGCCAAGGACTCAACTTTCAGAAAAAAAATCTCTTTGAAGGCTTGCATTTTTGATTGCTCATTTTGAAGATTACCATGCCTTCCTCAAACATTTGTTAATAGCTCCCATTAGTGGCTGAATACTGAATTACATGGATTACTGATCCTGACTTGCCTCTGGTAGCCTGTATGTGTCCTATGTTGTTTAAGCATAATAGTCTGGTATTTTCACCAGACAAAATGAAAGAAAATATCAAAAAGTTTTTTCCAATTTTCCAAGGCAATCAGAGAGAAAATACCTGTGACCAGACACAGATTTTGGGAAAGGTGGTTTATGGTTGCTTCTTTGTATGAACTCTTACACTGTATTTTTCTTGTTACATTTCTCGTCTAACTTCTTGTCCTTTTTTTTGCTTATCCGCTTCTGTGACACACATTTTAATGAAATTGTTCTAAAGTTCTTTGACTTTCTTCCTTTCTCCCTTTTAAAAAAAATCTCAAATGATATTCTATTTTAGTGTTTGCTTAAAACAACAAAAAACTAACAAAGAAAAAAACTGACACAGAACTTTATTTTTACCTCCAGGTTAAGGTAAAGTTCAGCTAAGAAGAGCACGAAGGCATGAAATTGTTTTCGAGTAGTCTCATCTCCTTTTGCCGCTTGATCTCTGTTTTCATACTCCGTTCGACACCTGAAAACATTACAACAAAACTCATTATCATCTGTAAATATCCCAACATATACAACAAGTTACTTAAGTAAAGCAATGCTAAGAACTTATGAACTACATTAAAACTGTTAAACACTGAGTGCTAAGAAATACGGATTGTGAGGAAAATGAGGTCTTCACAAACATAATGTGGATTTTTGTCAAAGATAAAAAAAAACATGATTAATTATGTTTTCAAGCAGAGAAGTTTGAGATGGCAGAATGAAATAGGGTAAATTACAGCAAGTAAAAATTAGAGATGGTTAAATAGTTCATAGATCAGAAAATGGGTCCAAGAAGTTTTAATAAGGCAGTCACATTGTCTTAGATGCCTTTACACTTATTGCATAAGTTTTTTATCCTACCATTTTAAGTCACAGCTATGTATCATTCCATCATAAATACAAATGCTTGGGATTCAAATTCAGGGAATTGATTTAGTAGTATTTAAGATACCATGGCAGTGAAGTAATTTTTCTAGACTTCAACAACTGTGCCAAAAATATGCAAGTTTACATACCAATTCATAAAAGGAATTCAGTATTTGAAATAAAAGGAACACAAGGTAGCCTCTAATTTATTCTCAATGGTTATGTGATGCATTAAGAAGCCCTTGAGAAACTGAAAAATCTAAGGACTTAGAATATCAAATTCTGAGTATAAGGTGGGCTGAGAAACAGAAGAGTTTTCTGTAGGTGTTGTTAGCATGTCCATATTTCCCCCCCCCCCCCAATCTATACATATCAGCAATAAAAATATAAGCAACCCTAAATTTATGGCTTCAGAGCGCTAAAAGGAATGTTTTTTATTGGACTGGCTTCAAAACTAGGAATGAAATAGATAATCGAGCATCAACAAGGATTTCCTTTATGGTATTGCTGAAGTAACAAATATACTCACGAATCAGGGAAAGGAAAAACAATGAGATGCAGAACATTCAAAAGGTGACTGACAATATTCTGGTATCTAATCATTAAGAATACGGATCCACAAGTTAAAAATCATGATTTGTAGTGTCATTTTGAAAGAGAAGAGGCTCATCTGCTAGCAGACAATGAAAAAAGAAATGTTTCCACCATCTCCATAAGGCAATGCTGATTAATAGAAATGATGATCTTTGAAGTTAATCATGCTTTTGTTCCTAACCACAGGTGTACTAAATGAGACTTTTAAAATGAAAAAAAAAAAGTCTGAAGCTTAAAAAGCCAGAAGCCCTCAGAGAAAAAGTGATCCTTTCTAAAGAATCATGAAGAAAAGTATTAGCGTACTAATCTTTCAAAATCTCATGTAACAAAATTGAAAAGGGAATACATCCGTTTAAAAATAGGTAATGTTTCTGTCAACTGTGAAGTTGAATCATGTTTTAATTGTAGGCCCCCAAAATTCTGCAACTGAAAATTTAGCAAGTTTGTGTGTGTCTGTCTCACATGTGTAAAGTCAATCAGCCAATTTGTGAATAAACTTTACACAGCAATTACAGCCAAAAAAGTAACTAAAAAAAAACACAATGAAATAAGTAGAGAGTCAAGGACAAGGACTGTAAGTAAGTACATGCACATTTCTGGTACTTTTAAAGTTGACTGTCTTTCAGACTCCCCCTGTAATTTGGTATCGGTCTAACATACTCTTCTCAGTTCAAAAGAGCCTACAGAACCCTGAATTGAGTTCTATTTGTATATTAAAATTATTTTTCTATATTAAAAAATACACATATAGGTTTTAGATATGCAGTATGCACCTCTGCTTTAACAAACCTCAATTTAAACTTCATTTTTAAATATATACTACTTTGCCACTGAATTAAGAGTTACATACACAAAAGAGGAATACATATAACATAAGTAATAGGCTTGAAATGACATGCTGATACTGACCTTTGAAGTAACAACTGTCGGAAGTTTCCACTTTGTGGATTAATGGTTAGGTGGTGAGATAAATAATTACACAACCGTGCTCCCATGTAGGAAAAATTTGGGACAGATGTGGCCTTCCAAAATAAATTTGGAAAAATAAATTATTCATAAAAAGTAATAATTAGATTATTAGGAAGTATCTTTAAATGCGTTTTGGAAATCATTGTTTATCAACAATTGACTAGACTGCTGAAAAGCAGTATATCAAAAATTACAAGAACAATCATTTGTTTCATGCTAATGTTTGTACCTCAGCAACAGTTTGCTATTTGCATTTCAGCACTTAAAAGTTCATTATACTGTGATTTCTTGGCTTTAAGGAAACAATCACCCTCATGCCATGCGTCCTCAACTCTGCATCCCCACTGCGACCTACACTGAGTGTCTGAAAGTCACTTACAACCTGTTTAGACACAAAAATCAACAGTTAAGACATGCTTTTAAGGACGTGCTCTCTCTCTCTCGGAGCAATGAGGGCATTAAAACAAAAAAAATTCACCTTCATTCAGTCTAAGGGCTATCTAGCCCAGAATCGTTTCTGGCAACAGTGACTGCTCAGGGAAAGAAGGTAAAAACAGGTCAAGTCAAGATAAGTACTTCCTCTAGTACACCCTTCGGCAATCTGCAGAACAGCAACCTCCTGCTTCAGAAGTTAAAACTGTATCATTCCGGTTAATAGTCCTTGATGAGTCTTTTTTCTAAAATGACTCCTATTACTTTTGAACTTATACTCTTATCAATTAAAACACAGGTGGTAGCAATGAAATTCCACAGTTTGAGCTACGCAGGGTCTGAAAAATATTTTGCTTTAAACCTGACACGAAAACCTCTGGAGGTGCAAAAAATCATTAGAAATTGATTCAGGTATACATTCACTCTCTTTTAGAACTTCAAGCAGAACATCCCCTTGTTTTGGCAATTTGTTACTCTTCATTTGCTTTAAACTCTCCTCTAGCAACACTCGAATTTGAGATTATTTCTCAGATACAGTTTCAGCGAAAAAAGGCTCTGGAGTAAGAAACTATCAGCTCTGTCAAAGAAAGCATGGATACTGAGAATTCATTAAACTTTCCTCCTTTGGCATCTTTGAACATTCCTTTTACATCTCGATCATCCGTCCGCACTGCAGATGCTCTTGCAGGCTTCTATTTCTTAGATGTTTGAAACAACACATCTTACCATTAGCAAGTCAATGTGTTATATCTACTTACCTTTTACAAGCAGAGGAAAACATGCACTCAATGCAGTTAACTGAACAATCTGCATAATGTTGCTGGAAAGAACTCAACTGTTTTTGGAAGCTACAATAAATTTGATTACCTAAGATAATCAAATAGATTTTAGCTTCTGTTAAGAGATATACGAAACATCTAACAAGTGTTTTTGGGCTGTTCAGTAAGTTGCTTGGACCTCAAAAGGTGCCCCCTGCTTTTAAGACAAGGTAAAATGCATCAATTAAAAGTATAACAACTTTCCTTACTGACAGGAGAAAAAGCTTTCTCAAACCTCAGCTGCATTGTACAATCATTGCCTTCCTATGATTAGTTGGTTTGCATTAGTGGTTGCATCAAATACAAAAGCAATTCAATTTTAGATATTATGCCCTTGCACAGCACACAAAAGACCAAAAAAAAAAAAAGAGAACCACTTAAGACATCATCTTAATAACCAATCATTATAGTGTAACATCTTTGCTGCATTGCTGTTGCTAGCACTCCCAGCTTGTTTCCCACTCAAAAAAACCCCAAAATCTAAGCATAAAGGCTAGTCTATCAATGCACAGCTTGAAAAATTTTAGTTGTTGGAACAGCAACAATCTACTATATTAACTAGACAACAATCAAGATTCTTTAGGCCATGGAGTCAGAGTACTCAGCTTTTAGAAAACAGAACTGACACTTCACTCCGGATAGAGACATAAACGGATTAGGAAGAACAAGGGGAAAGTAGATAAATAACCTTTTAAAAAGTCTGAATTACCTGACACCCAAATGAGGGGAAACTGTATAGAACTTGGGGCTTTTTTGTTTTAGCCTTTGTTCTTACAAATCTAGCATCTGTAGTTCTGCTCAGGTGGGTTAAATTAACATCACTGAAGCAATGCTTATAAACACATTTAATCAATTTTAACTGACTTCTTGCAGTAAGCTAGGACTAGGAAACACAAACACCTGAGCAGAAACTCAGGAGAGAATAATAAGCATTGCCGACTGGCATTTGAATGCTGTATTCTCCTTATCTACATACAAACCAAAGTCTTATGCTTTTGGACAATAGGACAGCTATTTTACATTGAGCTATAGTTTTATGTTTCACATAAAAATTGTTTTATTTTAGATTGTTTGCATGCACTGCTTCTTAGCTGAGGAAGGCACACTGACCCTCAACATTGGTCTGTTGTTTTAAATAGGAGGAGAGAAAAGGAGATGACATTAAAGACTTTATATTAAAAGTGTGAGGCAATTTATGTATACAAAAAGTTACATATGTGAAATTCCTTCATTTTCTTACAATAAAGTTATACTGTATATTTTAGTCTTTAATTATCTATACTCCCATGTGCCCAAATAGAAGACGGGAAAATGATGCTGCTGAACAAAGCACAGGTAATCTCAACGGGTAGCTGAACTATGTTCTGAATTAAATGTGCATCAGTTCTGTATGACAATAAGAAACTTAATACTCTACAGTACTGTATGATGACCAACTGGTCATGCAGCTCTACACACCTTAGACTATTTTATAGGGAAAAAAAAAAAACCAATGGGCAAGTATCTGCACTTCAAAAGTGAATAAAAGACTGGTTGTTCACACTCTTAATGACAGAATTTGACAGAAACCAACACAGAAAAGTGAGATATACCCAATGTAATAAACAGCAAGCACAAGTGTGACTTATTCTCTGCAGCAAGCCCAAAAGACAGTAACAGCAGCTCATTTGCTTAGCAACACAGATTAAGCTTTCTTTCCAATGGCTCCCTCAATTAGTACAGAGTTCAAATCAAGGTCTCTGTCCTCATTTCCATGGCCATCAGTGAGACTGGACCTAGTTACTCGGCAGACTAGCTTTCTTTTTCTTCAATTATGCTGTTCCGAAATAGATATATTGCCAATAAAAAACAAAGCCAGGGAATAAGAGCATCTCCCAAAAGGTGATGTGTACAGTAAATAGGAGTGTAGTTTATAAAATAGCAAATAATGAAAAGAAAAAAATACCTAAGTATTATAAAACAAATTTATTTTTGTGGAAGAAAAATGGAGAACTCTGACCTAGCTTAAGGGTTTGTTCAGTCTCTACCATAAAACAATTCAAATGTAACTCCTAAATAATTGCTGTAATTTGCACAGCAGTATATGCCCTTGGAAAAACCAAGGGCACAGGAAAGGAAATGAAGTAAATTCTGGAAATTAATCAACCAAGCAAATACCGCACACTTGAGCATTCATTTCAGTTTATTAGACAAAAAAACTTTCCCCATACTATTCAGTCTAAGCTGAAAAAAAGAGAAAAAAAAGTCAAAATAAAATATTACATAGATAAAATTACCCAACAAATTATACCCATATGGATATCTTGGACACCAGGGAACAGAAGCACAATACCCACGTTATAAAATGGAATACACAGGCTACCTGCTGATAGATGAGTTCAACAAGCTCTTGCAAAGCTTCATCTGTAGTGACCCAGCCATTCAGTGTTTCGGCAAACTGCTCTATTTCGGTTTCAAAACAACCTGGTTGCTCAGTGAGGTGATTTAGGAAATCTTGTACATACTCTGTCAAAGTCAGGTAGCCATCACATCCATCTTCAAAGGAAGACTCCTACAGCAGTGAAGGAATATATCAACAATTTAAGAAGAACCTAAAGCAAAGCTGTTACACTTAACCATCTCCAAAAGTAGCTATATGACCCTTAGTCTTAAATAACTCCTGATGCTCTGCGTGCTTGATAGTGAACTTTATTACATGCTACACTTGAACATTTTTAGACAGCATACACCTCAGTGCATCAGGAAGTTCCAGTAAGTCCTGTAATTTTAAGAACTGTGTCAGTTGTTATTATACAGATCAGAGTCTCCCAGCCAAATATATCAAAAAGATTTAAAAGCAAATCAAATGCTTTACCAAGTTGGGCATAAAATTAACTAACACTTTCAACCCCTTAAACAAACAAACAAGTGTATCTGTCAAGAATAAAACTATCAAACACCCTCAGAACCTAGAACCTTTCCTTCCTGATGCCTACACAAACTGCACTGTAGATAAATGAACTGCAGAAGGAAAAATAATTGGAAACTGGAAACAAAATGTTTTGTGCTTAAATAGAGCAGAAGCGCTCCAAAATAAGCAAGAGAGGAGAAACTAAAGAAATACAGTAAATATAGTGTAATTTTTCCATGTACAATAAACCCAGAAAAACTCATCTTCTAAAGTCAACAACTTGCTTGGCAATGAATGAAGACTACAAGGCGTGAAATGAAATTAGGTAGAGCAAACCATCAGTAACTGCCGATTAAAGCAGTAGTATTATGAAAAAAAAAAAAAAGGCAGTAAACACACCTGCTCCCTAAAGAAAGGGGCTAGCACAATGCCAACCTTATCAATGTTTATGCTCCCACTGATGGAGCACAATGCTACTAACTTTATACATTCATTTTCAAATGGACATGTAACAGTCTGTAAAGTTCAATACTCTCCTGAATGATTGCAATGCTAATGCATGACAGGAATAGCAGAGGGAATGAGATATTTTGTGATGTAACTAGTAATAATATAGCACCAATAATTCATTTTATGAACAGTATCTTATATGAGCATTTAGAAGTGAAAGTCAAAGCCCAAAGAGGGATCGCTTAAAGAACTGACTTAAAACTAGTGATTCAAACCATAAGGGTAACATTCAGGATAAAGAAGTCTCAATCGACCTACTATTTAATAAGAACAAGATTTAAAATACACACTGCAATGAAAAAATGAGCTAAAACACACACAAACATTTTTTTGTTTCTTTAGTGGACATACATACACTGATCAGGTTTATAATTTCATTCTCCTTGTCCCCACCCTTCCCTAAAGGAGATGTCTTTTACTTTCTAGCTTCAAAATGCCTCAGTTTCTCCTCTACTGTGAAGCAACATGGATTTGCCATCTATGAAAGACGGAAGACCTGGCTATGAACTATAGAGAAATGCAGATAAACACTGCTGCAAAAAAAAATCAAGTACTGACATTAATTTCAGGGCCTGTAAGGAGCACATGGGGAAACTTGCAGACTTTTCAAAATTCTTCAAAAACCCAAGTCTTAAGGGCATACAAGTTAAGCTAATGGGGTACACAATCAAAGTAACAGAAGATAAACTAGAAAGACATTCCTAGGATGTCTAATTAAGTAGAATAATCGCCCAATGGACAATACTGAACAAGACTTAAAGAGACTTAATAAGGCCCAGCAGAAATGGGAAAAAACATGTTCTTGACTTAAATAAATAGTGGCAAATTGTTACTGCTGACAATGAGAAAGCTATGAACAACCTGATCTATGTTGGTTGTGCTTTGAGTGAGTTGTTGGATCGGATGACCTGCAGAGATCCTTTCTAACCTACAGTATCCTACGATTCCAACAATTTGGAGCTTACGGAGCCAAGGAGTAAAAGCTAACAGGCCTCTACATAACTTGCTAAATATTCTATTTCTATAAAGGAAATCAACTTTTACTAGGCAATTTCAAACAGTTCAATAAAAGTACTACACAATGAAGTTAAGACTATTTTGCTCCCCAGAAATATGACACTGTGTAACAACAGTCAGCTGCAGTTTATATTAATCACATACAGCAAACAGATTGTTTGAAGCGATGCTAGTTCTGAAAATTTTGTAGTCAGGTGGTAGGGAATGCCGTAGCTTATAAAAGAAGCTGCTCTTTCTGATGTTGCCTCTCTTCTATTAAGAGTCAGTTTATGAGTTTAAAGACATAATAATGGCTAAATAAAAGCTACCTAGATTGTAAAAACCCTCTTCTATCTACAGAAAGATAAAGAATAAAAACTACAGGAAAAGATCCATGATCCAAATCTGCTCTCAGCCTCTGTTTCAGCATGTGCCAAACACTACTTTCCTACACCTGAGGAGCATCCAAAACATTTCTGCTCAGGAACCGTCTTAGTCACCATTAATTTATCATCAGTTTGATTTTCTTCAGATTTTTTAGGAATAAGCTCTTTTTCCTTCGGATGATATACACCCAACAGCAAATTTACAAAGCGTTATAACAAACGAAGTTACTGCAAAAATTGAATACAGAACTGCCGCATTTACCCATCCAATCTATAACGGTGCCACCTAATCCGTAGTGTATATGTGGCTAAATGAGCCACGTAGAACTGAGCCTGCTTAGCTTCCTTTTGGAATTTAATTGAACTAAACAAAACCTGTGGCGAGGGAAAAAAAAAAAAAAAAAAAAGACACTCCACCCAGGATAATATGAATCGCACTCTAAAGCTATGAAGCGAAAACATTGTGCTCTCAGCATGGAGTGACAGCCATCTCCTCATACACCTATGCCAGAGAAAAGTCTGGCATTTCCTACAGGCAATCCAAATCTAAATCTATTCACCAATCCTACTGAAGAAATCCACAACTTGCTATAGTACCAGCAGCTGCATGCCAACAGAATTCTACAGAGCTGTTCCCTTCCCAAAGTTTTGTTAACGTTTTTGCTAGCTTCCTGGTATGCCTTAGATGCTGTACCCCTTAGAGTATCTTGCCAGGAAATCGTTAATTTTCAGTATCAGAACTAGCTGGAAAGGAACTAACCTAATAATTGAATGTTATACAGACACAACACAGGAACTACAACAGTGTATGATCAAACAAGGAATCAAGAAATTATTTCTAAAACTGTAAATGCTTAATAAATAGCAAGAAAAGCTGTGTATTTTTTCAGAGAAATGTTAGTTTTCATAGCTAAAGCTAAGGAGTATTAATGCTAATTCAGAGAAACAAATTTCTCAAAATTGTTTTGCTTCCAATTTGCCATTGTAAAACTCAACCTGTGTAACAGTAAAGTGTGCTAAATTTCATGCTTGCTGCAGATGAACCCAGTTTATTAAGTTAATTCAGTCATTAAAATACCAAGTTAAAAGCCTACGTAATAGTGAAGGACTAATAATCACTAGTCCATGCCTATTATATTCTGATGGATCTTGTATGCCTAGTATACTGATTAGATTAGGGTCCCTACAACATACCAAACATACCTCCAGATAAATGTTCTGGGTTTCACGAGCATTTTAGAGCTATTTTTATTAGCAGATCAGTCACTTATATTCATAACATTCTTACAACATGGCAACTAGAAACTCCTACATGCTTGTGTGTTTTTATAAAACAGCTGAAAAGCAACATCACTGGCCTTAACTGTTTGTAATAACGATGCATGCAAGTGTGTTGATTCCAAATGGCATTTTTTGATCTTGGAACCGGAATCCTTTATTTATAGAAAACAAGTAATATGTATTGGGGCAAAGCACTATTTTCCCCCTAGATTATTCATTCACTGAAGCATGTTCATGTTGGCATTCTGTCAACGGTTGTCTGTTGGCTATGGGCTTGCATTATTCGGAACAGTAATTTTATTCAGTACACTGGCAAAGCTTGTAAGGTCCTGATAACATCAGTTTTATTGATGAGGAAAAAGCTCCAAAACATCAAAATACCTTATTTAGTATTCAACTTAAATATTTTTCTATTGATCATTCAAAATCTAATTACTTTAACTTAACTGCTTAGTACACTTGAGCATATTTGTAAAAGTGGCAGTTCCCCCCCCACATATACACCAGTTTGGCTGCTTGCATAACAAAAGGGTATTATGAGGATTAAGACAGGTCTTCTGTGGAGTAAAATTACTGTACCAATAACATGCAAAACAAGGCAGCAGAAAACAAGTAGTACACAGCTTTTATTTACATGGGGCATCCACAACATGAATCTGAGACTACCCCTAGTCTGCGTGCAAATATATCCCCTAGCAGATAGACCGCTGCTAGGAAGGAGCCCAATCGTACTTTTCCTTTGGTGATATTGTATCACCAAAGGGCAAAATTATAAGATATATGATGGTACATACAGTCACAGTCAATCACAGCCACGGCTCAGTACATTCAGAAAAAGGGATGCCTGTGCTTAGAAGAGCACAAGCTCCAGCTTTCGCCCACACTTGCTTCAAAAACCTGAGAAGTCTTAATGAAAGCGCAGCTATGCCTTTACTTAAAACGCAGTACAGATGCAGCTACAACGGATGCAGTCTCAGAAGAGACAGTTTGCTCTCATGTTGGTGAAGTCAATGCCTGCTGCATTCCTTCTTGATTGCACTTATCTGCAGTTAACTTTAGCAAATCATCCCACACTGAAGGCTCTCAAGTGCTCCCTGATATTCACCCATTATCATTTAACATTCTGTGTCTCAGGTGGTTGTTATCCAAATTTTGGATTCTCTTAGAACAGTGCAGCATTCAAGCCATCTCATACACACGATCTCAAGAACATATTGTTAATCTGAATACAAGTAAATTGGCATATACTAAGAAGAGAAGATAAATACTCACTGCAAAGTTTGGATTGTATCCTGAGGGATAAAACTCAGGTGCGTTAACAGACAATTTTGAGATTACCACAGGAGCCACAGCCACCTGAGGTTTAGCCATTGCTGGTCCAGAATCAGGAATTGAAACCTTGTCTTGTGATCCAGGTGGAACTCGTGTCTGTCGCAGGTGTTCTGGAAAGTTTTTGTTATGTTAACATCTTTTCTTAGACATCAGTAATTTTCTATAGATTCATATAACCTAATACATAACCTTTTGAGGGTAGAGTGCGAAGAGAAAAGAACAGGAATTACTTGCTCTTACAGGTAAAAAAGAACGTGACCATGATATTTTCCGCCCCAAAGTGGTGCTGTACTCCCTTCTGGAGTATAAAAAAAAAAGTTTAAATATTTTAGGTGTGACATTCTTTAGAAATTAAGTCCCTCAAGTTCAGTTTTACTTTAGAGCTCATAGTGAAAGCTCCATATTTATTACTTTTCTTAAAGAGTAAAAAAAAAAAAAAAAGAAAAAAAAAAGTTGTGACTTCAGCAGACACCAGAGGCCCTTCCACAAGTCAGGAAGCAAACACAACATTAATGTGAAGGTGGCCGAAAAAAAAGGAGCTCTCCTCCCCCATTAAAACACATTTTCTAAGAAGGCTAACTAGAGAAACTAGTCAATCTGCCTATGCCAAACTTGCTGTTCTGGTGGGCTTTTCATCATTTCAAAAGCAAAGGCACAGGCAGGCCTTGCTAAATCTTAACATATTCTTCAAAGACACTTTGCTATTGTCTTTGGCATAAATCATTGGCCAAAAAATCCAATCAAATCCTATTTCTGTTCTAAGCACGGTTTCCACATTTTTTTTTTTATAGAGTAGCTCCCAAGTTTATTGGAAAGAGGATTTCATAGCTATCTGGAAAAGCTAACCAACAAACAATGCTCTGTGCTATTGTTGGGTTGGGTTTCATTTTGGCAAACCTTTAGGCCAGAATTAAAGGGGAGTTCTTCAATAGGAGAGAGGCTGCGACCATCTGCGGTGGGATTAACAGACAGAAACAACGCACACACAGATGTGTGTACACACAAAAGGGGGGGGGGGGCAGAGGGGTTTCGCGGGAAGGCTGCAATGCAACATCACGCCTTCCACCTGGGCACAGGCCCCCAGCCCAGAAACGGCACCGCTGGCCGGCCCGAGAAGAGGCGCAGGTGCCGGGCACCCTGCCGGCTCACCTCCGCGCGCTGCCCAGAGCGGCCAGGCAAGCGCCCGGCGGCCGCGGGGCCTCAGGCCGCGGCGAGCTCTCGGCCCCCAGGCGCGGGGGAGGGGGGGGACGTGGTCCCGCGGCCAGGCCGGGAGCGGGGGGAAGGCAAGGGGCACCCCAGGGTCCGGGCCGCGCGGGGCGGCCAAGGGGGGCCGGGGCGCGACGCCCGGCGGCGGCAGGCCGCTCAGGGGGCCTCTCCGTGGCGGCACGGAGGGGTCCCCCGAGCGGCGCGGCGGCCGCGGCCGGTACCTGCGTTTCCGGTGCCCGGCGGCGCCGTCCTCGGCGGCCGCAGCGGCTCCTGCTGCTGGAGGAAGCCGCCCGGCCTGTGCTGCTGCTGCTGCTCGGCCGAGCCTGAGCTGGGGGAACCGCTGCCTTCGAGGCGGGCCGCGCCGCCGCCGCTCTCCGACGCGCCCGCGCCGCTGAGGAGGGCGCCGCCTCCTCGGCCCCGGCCCCGGCCCTGGCCCTGGCCTCGGCCGGCGCCTGGAGCCCGGTCGAAACTCTCCGACATGCTCGGGCCGGCGCGGCTCACGCCCTCATGGGAGGGAGGCGGGGGCGGGGGCGGGCGGAGGACCGCGAGGAAGCCGCGAGCTGAGCTGCGCCGCGCCGCGCTTCGCTTAGCCCGCGCGCCGCGGCCCGAGCCCTTCACTTTCAGTTTCACCCCCACTGGCACCGCCACGATGGTTGCGGCCCAGCGCGGCCCGCAGCGCCCCCTGGCGGCTTCGCACCGCCCGTCGCCATAGCAACCTCGGCGCGGCCGCGGCCTAGCGCCACCCGCGGCGGGCGGCGGGCGGCGGGCGGCGGGCGGCGGGCGGCGGGCCGGGCCGGGCGGGTGCCCTGGCTGCCCCGCCGGCGCGGGCCGCGCTCTAACGCCCACGAGCTGCCCTCACCGAGGGGGCGGCTCGGCTGCTCTTGCCCGGCGTCAGTGCCGTGTCGCCAGCTCCACGTGTTCAAAAATCATGAGTCAGCCCTGCGCAGGCACGGGCTGGGCTTTCCGACGACGAACGAGCGAGCGAGCGGCGTATCCGTGCTAGCGTCCCGCTCCGGGTCCTCGGGGCGCACCTGAGCCACGCTTTCCTCAAAAGTCACGAAAGCCTGGAACTAGCATTTTCAAAAGGACAATATTCTCTTGTAATTGCGTCCCTGCAGGAAGAAATAGCGGGAGGTCATAGCACAGTACCAGGACAGCAGCTGCAGGTGCCTGCCTTCAAACGCATCGCTGCGCTGCACGCGTAGCGCTCTCTTCACGGGAAAGCGGCGTGCGTGGAAAAACTGCAAGCTAAACCACAGCATAAGGCAAGAAAGCCAAACAATTATTACTGCACTGTTAGGTCTACTTAGCATAACCTTCTTGGTTAAGAATAAGGCGTTTCATGTATAGTTACACAAAAACGTAACAACAAATGCTTTTCTGATTTAGTTCCTGTAGGCATGGAGGGTTTTAAAAATTTACTGAGGACGGAGGTCCACATAATGCATTTTGCTAATATTATCTCATTAACCACTAATGGTTCAATTCACAAGTCCACTCTCAATTTAATTCACGTTATCTTTTGTTCAACTTCAGTCCTGGCAGGGTATTTCTGTGTTTGGTTTGCAAACTCCAGATTACAATCTTTTCAGACCTAGGAAAAGAACTGAGGTGCCTAAAACGTGCCTCAGTTCACCCCATTGGCAATGCTTATATTTTGTCTCCCTCAGCAGTCTGGTCCATGCTCATCTTCCCACCTGTTATTTGTATAGACTTGAAAGGCTTCTGTGCTGCTGGTTCAAACTCTGTTGATGACTCATGAGAGGATGCAAAAATTTCCAGGATGTATGAAACTTTGTAAAAAATCAGAATGGTACTGTCTTACATATTTTAAAAATATGGTTGTATTGTCAAGTGATGCACTTAGAAGTTATGTTAATGTCTTTAACTACTTTTTCTTACTACATTTCACTATTTTTAACTATTAATGACTAGAATAGACTGTAAAATATAGCCTAGATTTGCTATTTCCCCAAGGCACGTAGCAGATTGATTCTTGGTGAGAGTCAAAGTTGGCCAGACAGTAAAGGTAACAGTTAGAATTAATTAGGCTCACTGGCAAAGCTAAGCAACTGTTGATGAAAGTGATAACTAATAAACTAACAAATATAAACCCTGTAACTGAAATGAGAGCAAATGTAGGAGATTTTGATGAGTTTTTTTAAAAAGTCACTTGTTTCCACTTGTTTAAGCTGAACAATTGTCAAAACTAGATTTAAGCAGTACTACCAAGCTTTTAAAGATCACAAATTAGCTACTAAAATAACTAAACAAAAATATTCAGTGTTCTTGCGTTATTTAATTTCTGATTTTACAGCCTATATTGTGACCTCTGGTCACATTTATAGACTTTATTTGTAGACTTTGCATTACAGCAGCAGGAGGATTAAAAAGCTTACATTAACGTGAAAAAGGAAGCTGAGATTCTGGCTTAATTGCTGTTCTCAGTATGCTGCGGTATTAAGAAAATCATATACTGGCATCAGTTTTTAATATGTCAATCTTTCAAGAAAGCAAATCTTATTCTCTGTGGTATATGTGTATGAGGAATGCCTCAGATTGTTATTATTGAACCATACGACTTTTCACATTCGGTCATAAATGTGAATTATTTTCACTTAACAGATAACCTATATTATCTTAATTTAATGAGTGTTTTGAGAACTACTTATGGTGTAGAGTGGAGAGGGATCGCAGGGCCATCTTTTCATCACAGATGCACTACAGAAGTTGGCATTAGAGCAGTCGTGCTTGGCTAGGAGCCAAATTTCTCCTCCCAGGGTAGATATCTAAAAAAAAAAAAAACCTTCATGCAGTTAAATCCTAAAGTGCAATCCCAAATACCACGTGTCAATGCCTTTAGGGAAAACCTAAAGTTCTGCCCGAGTAACTGAAGTCCTTCAGCTCACTTCAATCCTTTGAGGACCAGCAAGCAGAAAACCTGAGACAGCCAAGCTAGCAAGACATATTCTGAGCACCCAATGATAGGACTAAAACTTTCACCAAATGCAGTTGTGGACACTTATTTTTTAAATAGCAGCTAGAGGAGTTGCCTGTCTTGCCCTACATGTGTTACCTAATAGCCTAAAACTCGACTCAGAAGTGATACCACACAGGCCTGCAGCACGTGGTGCTGAGACACCACAAACTGCAACTTTGCCACTTTGCAGAACAAAAACATGCTACACACTATGCTTTTATATGCTGCCAATGCATTTCTAATTAGGGAGAAGATGGAGGGGGCTGGCTCTAGCTTTTAAAGCAGAATCACTGGAATTAAATTGATCTCTTTCATACTGATGAGGCATGTTGTTGCACTACTCAACCGTTACCAAGCCGCAAAAATAAAGCACGCATGCCATAGCTCTAAACTGAGTATTTCTCACATATTTATTTAAAAGTACTGTAGTCTCCTGAACATCTGGCACTAGGCTACCATATGAATTATTCTCAGACTCACATTTTCACAGCCTCGTTTCACTTCTGGTCTTAATTCATCAGTTAGGAGATTGGGAACCGTGTGTGAGGCTGTCGAACTGCATCAGGCAATGCATATTTCGGATTAACAGTTGCACAGATGTGAAGAAAAAGCCTTATACCTGAAACTTACGGATTGTGTGAAATATGACAACATTTAGAGGTGATGGTGTGGATAACCTAACAAGACGTCCCCTGTATACAATCTCTTTAATGTCATCTTAGTTGCGAGCGTCCTTTTTGTTTCCTTTCCCCTCAGGTATTGTATGTACCGTCCTGCATGTACCAGTTCAACACACGTACCACATGATTGCTTTATTACACAATTCAAGACACAGCAGCAGCAATAAAAAAAGATACCACCTATACGCTGTGGCGTTTGTTCAAGTGAAACCACCACGTTTAAGGAAGTACTTCTCCTCACCACTCGGTTGCCTCGACCCTTGTCTTCTTGTCCCTGTCCCCGCACACCAGCGCGATCCGGACAAGCAGAGGGACGGAGGCGACAGCGGCCGCCTGCTGCCAGCGCGGGGGCCCGCAACACCTGGCGGCTCTCTAACAGCCGCGACAACTTCAACCGTCGCGACACCTCCGCCTCCAGCTCCGGCCCTCGGGAAACCCCACGCCAGACTTCCCCCGCAGAGCCGCCGCAAGGACAGCGCCCAGACACCCCGCACCGCACCGCACCGCACCGCACCGGCAGCCGGTAACGACCACCCGCCCCCGCCCCTCCCCCTTCGCGCGGGCGCCTGAGCCACGCGCGCCCGCCCCACGCAGGCCCCACGTGACGCGCAGGCCCCACGTGACGCGCCGCCCCCTCCCCCGCCGCCCCCTTCCTAAGCGGGGAGGGGGCGGGGGCAGCCTCCCGGCCGTGCGTCACCCGCTCTCCTCGACCTCCGCCTTCCCCTCACTGTTTCCGGGTGGAGGGGAGGAGAGTCGCCGCGCCCCGCCCCCGCCGAGGCCGCCCCGCCCCCGCCGGGGCCGCCCCGCCCCCACGCCGCGCCCCGCCCCCACGCCGCGCCCCGCCCTCACGCCGCGCCGGCTCGCCCCAAGGTCGGTCAGTGCCGCGGCGGGGCCGGCGGCGGTGGCGGGTTGTGCGGGGGGCGACCCGCCTGCCGGAGGTTGCGGGGGGCATCCGGGGCGGCGCCCTCGCGTTCCTCTCGCTGCCGGGGCGGCGGCCGTTGGTGCGAGGGGAGCGTTGCGGTGGCGGGTGCCGGCAGCGCCGGGCCCTCGCGGGGGAGCAGCGGGGAGGAAGGATCGGTGGAGGAAGCGGGTGACGGGGAAGGGGGGTCGCTGAAGAGCGGGGCGGGCGGCGTCCGCCGGCCTGGAGGGGTTGCGGCGGGTCGGCGCGGCGCTGGCAGAGGGCGAGCGGCCTGCCCAAGGTCAGCCAGGGGCCGCGGGCTATAAATAGCGGCGGGAGGGAAACGGGGCCGCCGCGAGCCGCGGGGACGGGCGGGCGGACGCGGGGCTGCTCCGTCAGTGCCGGCGGCGGGATTTCGGGGAAGGGCACCTTTCCCGGCCTGAGCGCTGCTCACCTGCCCTTCTGCAGGCTGTCCCGCTCTGGATAAGTCCTTCAGGAGCTCCAGCTGGAGCTCGGATCGTTTGCCTTCCAACACAGGAAACCTTGCTCTTATCAAGCTTGCATGGCATGCTATCTCAGGAAAAGAAGAATAAATCCAACCTGTTGCATGGCGTTTTGTTAACTTTAGCTTTCGGGTTATTTGGTGGCCTTTTTTTTTTTTTCTTTTGTTTTGCCAGTAGTCTCTGCAGGCTTTCAGTGCTGGTTTTGGCATGTTCTGGGGGAAATGCATTAATTTTAGCAAAAACTTTACAAAATGCTGCTAGGCAAATAGCTGTTTTCTGCAAATATTTTTAGTTGTGGCAAGGAAAATCCAGTCTTAAGTCACAGAAATATCAATCCATAAATCAGCTTGTAATGTTAGTGCTCTCATGGGCTTGTTGATTTAGTTTTGGTGTTTACTCAGGACTTGATGTGGAAAAGTGGACTTTGTTTTCTAGTTGGAAAGAAAAGGGTGGGAGAAATGATCATCTTGTGGCTAGCGCCAACTAGACTTAAGCTGCTGAGTTTCCGTACCTCCTTGTATCATTAATAATTCTTGTTTTGTTTCTTACGTGAGTAGCAGGCTGCAGTAGGGATTCCATTGGTGGCAAGAAGTCTGCTGTGAGGTCTGGGTGACATGGCGAGCCTTCTGCGTATTGCTGTTAGTGGGTGCTCAACTCCCATCTTTGGCAATGTGTTACCACCAAAGGTGTGTTCTGCGAAGATGCCACGTTTCCGAATGTTTCGAACCCACCAAATACTGTGGTCTCAAGCACCTCTAAAGCCAGGTAAATTGACTAAACTATCATAAATAATTCTTTCATTTCACGCTATTAAAGTTTTGAGTGGGATCCTGAAATAGTTTTTTTTTTTTTCTTTTGGATATGTGTTGGTACAGAAAAGATTTAAAATAAAAAGAACACCTTTAAATCGTGTCAGTAGCTGATCTTAGTTAATCAGCTGCAGTACAGTTATACACTGGTTTTACAGGGCTTATGCAGAAGGAGTTTGTGTTCTCTATGAATACTTTGGGTCCAAATAGTCTTCAGGGTCAGAGCTCCTGCTGACAGTTAATCTTGCTTGAAGGGAATATTTAAACAAATGCCTTTCTCAGGTAAAGGCCCTGGTTTCCTAAGAGTTTTGCTAGCACAACTGTTTGTGTACCTATGGCAAAAACACATCCCTCACAAGAAGAGCATCTGCCAGCATGACTGTGTGTAAATTAATTATGTCATCTAAAAAGTTCTTGACTTTGTTCAGAGAACTCTTTTTTTTTTTTTTTTTTTTTTTATGTTGTGCCATCTTGCAGCTCTGAGCTGGATCTTCAGTTGTAGGGGTTGTTGGTATATTTGTACTGATTATGTCTTAATAAAGATAATGGGCAGATTCAGGTGTTTTCAAGAAAGTGTATGTGAGGGGGTGGGGGATGGAACTTCTTTGGTTCCAGCCTATGGTGAGAGCCTGCTGTTATGAAAGTCAGAGCTGATGGTGTTTTTTTTTTTTTTTTCTTCCTCTCTCTTTGCTCTGTTCTATCTGTCCTATACTGTGTATAGCCTGACAATTTAGAGGACTGGAGAACATGTAAAAGTACTTTAATGCTTTTTTTTGCCCGTTATCTTGCATGGGTCAGGTCTCCCTGAAGGAATTTAGATGCTTCAGTGCTGATTTTGGTTTTCTGGGTCTGGGACAGATTAATATGCGTGTGAAGAGTTAGTCTGATTGTACGGTGATGTTCAGTTCTTCTAGTGCAACACCCACTGTGCGTGTGTAGATCTTTTGGAAGACCTTGGAAAGTAGCGCTGTTTATGAACAGAAACATCTGACTGTGAAAAAAACAGGACATGATATTAGACCACATAGCTCAGCCAAGCCTTTGTTACAGGGTATTTACATGGGCTGGTGGATCTTGAGGTCCTTTCAAATTGGTGACCCAAAGTTTTGGGCTTCTGAAGAAATGTGGAGAGAGGAGTTTCTTTATTCTCAGGACTCCCGAAAATCAGTATTGATGGCTTTGTGGTGAAACCTTAATTTCTTTGCTCTGACGGACAACCCAGGGATCTAGGGCCTGTCAGAACTGATCAGATCATGTTTTTGTCATCCCTTGAATTTGTGACGTTCCAAATCTTGTGACATTGCACATTTTTTTCCATATTCACTAGCTGAATGAGAGAGACATTGACGTTTTACCTTGATGTGTCAAATTGTTCTTGATTGGGGTCTTTAACTCAGGACATTGGAAACTAGGTTCAAAGTTCTCTCTCAGATGTCACAGGTAATTGCCCTTGCTGTTTGGGTATGGAGTCAGTCTTTCTGTTTGACACAGGTCTGTTTGACACAGATCACAAATTTGGTCCTGAAACTGAAAGATGTCTTCAGTTCTAACAAAATAAGTGTGTTCACGTACACGCTTTTTTTTAATGAATAAGTTTTCAAAAAAGTTTCCGTGAGGAGGGAGAACTCTGACTGGTGTTACATATTCAAGCATTCGGTGCTGTCCCCTTCAGATTTTTCATGTGAAAGCCTTTATTGAGGGAAAGCAGTATTTATAGTCATGCAGGACAATTATTTAATGTTGAGAATTATAAAGTTTCATTAAGTCTCTTGGTTGATAATTAAGCTGTCCTTTTGGCTCACTTTGGTAACATGAGATTTGTCACTTGCTGGAGGACAAATCAAGGGTAAAAACAGTAATTGAGAGACATTTGAGTAGCAGTGCTGTTGTCTACACATACTCTTTTACGAACTTCTGAATCACAAGTCAACAGCATTTAAATTGACTATATTTTATTCTTTCTTTTAGAAATTATATTTGAATATAGTGACACTTGGTAAAATCACTGTAACATTATTCAGAAAAATAAGCTTCTTGAAAAGTGTAGTGTCCCTGTAATTCTTCTCAAGCCTATAGCTATTACTTGTCCTCTCTCAGATTAGCCTTCATGTTGTCCAGCG
The DNA here is from genome assembly GCF_040807025.1 of Struthio camelus. Classification (NCBI taxonomy): domain Eukaryota; kingdom Metazoa; phylum Chordata; class Aves; order Struthioniformes; family Struthionidae; genus Struthio; species Struthio camelus. Next base: position 52,809,774 of record NC_090981.1, on the reverse strand, counting down.
TATGTTATACATAGGAATAACAGCTGCCTGGGTAGTAATGAATACATTTGTATTTAGTTGAAAAGTAAACTAGGAGGATGGATGCTTGCCTGTCGCTATTTGTCTTGCTGCCCTCTTCTTTGCTTCTTAGAAACAGGAATTTTTATACAGGAATAAACAACTATTGCAGTGTTGCATCTCAATCGGTGGCCAGTACCAGATGCTTCAGAAATAAATGCAAAACTTCCCCAAGCCTTGGTAATAGATTTTTACATAGTGACCGATTCTGACTTTTCTAATGTGCTTCCAGTTGGTTTGTATCCTACAGCATTTTGACTTTTACCCCTCTCCATTTTAGGATTTTTAATATCGTTTAGAATAAAAAGCTTTCATTTTAAAAACTCCTGTTTTTTCCCCCCCGCCCCTAAATCTTGCAAGACTTGTAAATCCATAATATTTTACTTTCAATTCTCCAGATGAGCTGTACATTGTTTATAAAGTATAAACATTGTCTTATAGTTTTTTCTTATTTCTCCTTACTTGTGTAAGAAGAGAGATAAGGTGTGTGTGTTTAATCTTCTATGCCATTTTTTTTCTTGCCTACCTACATCATATCGCTGTTCTTCAGAGCACATCCTCATCTTACTTCAGAACAGGTGAGATGGTTCATTTAAAGCTGATTTTAGAATATCTTAGCAATTGGGTAAATTTTGTATCCAGTTTTCCCCATCCCAGAAATTGTAGCATATAGTCAAAACTTCTATCTGTTTCCTCTTAGTCAGTCTCTAACATTTGTTGACACTGTTTTCTACAGGCCACCTCCTGAAATCAGATTAACTAGGTAAAAAGGTGTATTTTCCTGTATTACTCTATGTACAATGTTCTGAGTTTTCTTGGTGATTTTGATTTAGGATCTTCCTTAAATATTTGATTTATAGATAGAAGTTAAAAGGAGAAGAAAGTGTATATAGCTGTTTTTTTTTTTTTTTTTGAAGCTTGGCGATCTTAGGTTACCTACTTTTTTTGTTGTTTTCTTTGAGTCTGAGACGGTATTTTGCTATCTCCTCATTGAACAGTGGAGATTATGTTGAAGGGGGAGAAAGCATAGTCATAAGAGTGGCATATTTACAAATACAGTATTCTCATCCTTTCTTTCTGAACTGTAATTTATGTATGTTTGCTGTTGAGATTCTAAGGCTTGTGAAATTTAGTGATTCTAGTTTTGTGATAGTGGTGAGTTCTTTCTCACACTGACTCTTTGCATCAAAAAGGTTTTGTATTGTTCATTCAGTTAAGAGATATACATTCAAAGTCTTTATGTGACTCAAAAACATGCCCAAGGCATGTGTAACTTGATTTTTTTTTTTTCCGAAAGTGTTCTTGTTGTCATAAAACACTAACTTATTAAAACATACCCAAAGCAGCTCTTTAAGAGGTTAGCTGACATAGGAGGGTTAGAACTTGGAAACTGCACCCCTTGCTCAGTTTTAAACCCGTGACAAGGATAGGAGAGGTGCTTTTTCTAGGGGGGGGGGGGGGAAATAGCGGCAAAGTCCTAAGTTTATAATTCTGGGTTTGAATCTTTCAAGACTAATGCCTCTAGATGAAACTGCTGAATTCAACAAACTGTGAATTAAACTAACTGTGTTCTGTTCTGTTAATACCGTAGCTTCCTTCAAACATAGGTCTTCCATCATATCCTGTCCTGAACTTTATGTAGATCTCTGCAGTGTTAGACATCTTCTCCTTTTTGATGCTGAATGATGTAATAGCTGAGGGTGCTCTGCTTAAAAAATGTTCTATACCTGGCTCTACCTAAAGGCTGGCAAACAGATTTCAGTTTGTTTCACTGTTTGCTTGAGTTTTGGTTGCTAGAAAGTCAGTAGTGGGGCAGAGGAGAAAAGAGGATGTGAGAGGAATGAGACTTGTTGAATGTCTTTGATTTCCCAAAGCATTGGAGGAGGGCATAGTCCTCTTTATTGGTCTCTAACCATTCCGCTTACTAGAGAAACAAATGCTTTTGTCTGAAAAAGCTTTACGTATTTTTTACTGCAAGCCACATCTACAGTGTGAACGAGGAAAATGAGGAAACACATTTGGCGCATAGTGCATCTTCTGTCCCATCCCTCCCATTTATTTGCCCTTCTGCTTTGCTCTTCCATGCAAAAGCAAGTGGACAAAGAAGAAAATGGAAGCAACAGTTGTCGTTTGAGCTTGGGCCTTAGGAGCTCTAAAATTTCTATTTGAAAAATGTATGAGCTTTAATCAATTGTTTGTGTGTCTCTAAATTTGCAGTCATCCTTCTAGTCCCTGTATGCTATAACTTATTCCTTCCTTCCTCTGTGCATTGTAAAAATTTGAAAAGGTGAAAGAGAAGATAGCACTCCATTTTTATTTTCTTGGAGCTTTTTGGAAAGTTTTCTGTTTTCTACCTCCTTTCCCAAATCATGATTCATTTCTAACAAGAAATTTCTATCTGTTAGGTTTCATTTCTGCTTTTAAAAAGCAAGAGTTTTCATATTTTCACTGAGTTAATTTAGCAAAAATTAGAAGCAGACTTCATTGCGTAGTACTTAAAAGATGAGGGGCAAGTTCTCTTCTGAATGGCAGGAGTATTAGTATGAATGGTGCCAGCAGTTACCATAGCTTTTGTGGTGCTGCAATAGTTATGCCTTAAGTTGCACAGTGATGTTTGAATGTGGTGTATGCCAATGAAGCAAATCTTTACAAAGCATGCTGTTACCTCTGTAGTTCTTTTATTTGAGATGCACATTCTGTTCCTTTAAACATATTTTTTGAAATTGGTTTTACCTAGTAATCTAAAGATTTTCAGATGTTCTCTAATATGTGGAATATTTAAAAAACTTCTTCTGTCTCAAATTATTTATTATGATTTTTCTCTGTAAAACTAAACTGGATCAAGATAAAATCAAAAAAGGAAGAGTAGAAATAATTAGAAGTAATGCACTTCTCTGTCTGGTGAACAGACCATCTGTTGTCTTGTTGGATATGCTCAGTTGCAGTTCTTAGCAACTGTATGTTATATTTTCAGAACACTGTGAGGTGATGGCATATCGTGAGAACTGTTACTCTAAAACATATTCAGATCTTCAACTTTAAGCACCTGTTAGTCCTAGTTTCGTTTCATAGTTGTAAGGATTTTAAATCTAAAATATGTTGAAATAATTCCCTTCCTCAAAATTCTCACAGTAAGGTACGTTTAGGTTTTGCTTGCTTCTGTCTTAAAAAAATTTAAACAACCGCCTTCCCCCCCCCTCCCTTTTTTTTTAAGCTTGGCGTTTAATATGAGTGACTTCTCAGGCTGCTTAAGTTCTGTTCATAGCAGTGCAGTATATGTGGTGTAGGCCTCTCATGTATAAATGTCACAATGCAAATTTATATTTTGGAGAGGAATCAGTGGAAGCTGTTGCAGAGCTGGGCTTGCATGCTGAATTCCTTGTAGTTTTGTGTAATTGAAGCAACATGGTAATTTGATATATGATTATAGAAAGGCCTGAGACCGTGTATGTATAAATAATACATCAAAACACTTGATTGGATCAGAGAAATTCAGCTATCAAATGTTAGACTCAAGGCCCTCAAATTGCACGTAATCAGAGGCTTGTAATTTGAAACTTTAAGCTAAAACTGAAATTGCAGCTTCTGCAAGTTTCCCGGCATTGTTTAGTAGAACTTGGAACACCTTAAAACAGGGAGATAAACTTGAAGAGAAGTATAATTGAATGAACTAGTAGACAGTCAGATATTTGATTATTCAAGTACTCCTAAATTCAAGATGTTAACTTCTGTAGCAACTGTCCAAGCATCTCACCAATGTAAGTTGTGCCTTTCAGCATGCTTTTTCTGTGGAGTGAAAGTTATGCTCGTTAACAGCAAGCTGAGACAACTGTTACATAATCTTGATAGGCGTTCAAAACTAACGTTCGTTTAAAATGCATTTCAACTACTCAAACTCATTTGCTTCTTCAAAGAATATGATATCCCTAGAATAGCATAACTGGTTGTATAAACTGGGATGAGTATGAACTGCACCAGACGCTTGTTAGTGCTTGTGTGATGACTGCACTGACCTGTTCATATCTAAGGGAAGAGGGATGTCTGGAAAGATGGTGTAATTTAAAGAAATGTAAAATACACTGCTGGAAAGTGTAGTTCTGCTTCCTCTTTCCTGAGGAGGGAAAATTACTAAATGTGACCTGTCTGAATGTCTCTGTGCAGCGCTGAAGAGTGCCGTTAGTATCGATTCAGTAGTCCTCAAGGTCTTTGATGCAACTAATGCTGTCTTATGTGTTACTCTTACAGGAATTCCTTATAAACAGCTGACTGTAGGTGTCCCCAAGGAGATATTTCAAAATGAGAAGAGGGTGGCTTTATCACCGGCTGGAGTTCAAGCCTTGGTTAAGCAAGGCTTCAATGTTATAGTGGAATCTGGTGCTGGAGAAGCTTCCAAATTTTCAGATGACCATTACAGAGAAGTAGGAGCAAAGATCCAGGGGACCAAGGAAGTACTGGCTTCGGATTTAGTTGTTAAAGTAATTTCTTTATTTTTTCTGTTGCATTTTTTTCAGAGTAATGTATAGCTCAAAGATTTCTGATAGTTTCCTGAAAGTTCATTAAACAAGCTCCTCTAAATTTATGCTTTCTAGTCTAAGTTCTGATTTAATTTTAGTCTTTTTTAATATAGCTCAGGTGTGGGCCTAGACTAATAAAGTAGTATATAGGATTATTTCTGTAAATAGCAGCACTGAAGAATTTAAGGACAACTTCTTAGCAAGTTTTTCACTGCTGTGGAGTAATTGTGTTTTCTAGAGCAAGGTAAACTTCTGTTCAGAACACTAATCAGAAAAGATCCCCATTCTAAGAAACTTCTTCTCCAAGACTGGTAACATCCAACTCCAGGTTACTCTCTCAGAAGAGTTACTTTGGAGTTTTGAAGGTTTCTAACTCTCCTTGTCTGGATATCCAGCAACTGCACAGGAACTGAGTGTGTGTGTGTGTGTGTGTGTACAGCAGTTGTAGCTGATCTGGGAAGGCTGCTAAAAGTAAAGTTGAGAGGTGTTAGGTTGCACAGAATCTGGAAGCAAGACGACCTTGAACTTGGTGTTGCAGCTTTCTTTGAATGTTTTGTGTGAAGTTATCCTGTCAAGGTTGAATGCAAGAGCATTTCTGTGAGTTAGTTTGTGAACAACCTAAACAAGTAGGTTTCTTATTTATAAAGAAAGTGAATGATTTAAAAGAAATCATTAAAAAGCAAGACTGGTATTTGCTATACCTCATGCTTGAAATTCTTTATATGTAATGGTACATTGCAAACTTACTAGTAATTTTTTTCATGTACAGCTTGTCACATCTGTTCATTAATCTTTTTGACTGAAAATGACTAGTTTTGAGACAGCTGTCTGTTTTAAAAGCCAGTAATTGCCTGCTAGAAGCCATGACATCTTTCTGAGCATGTATGCTATTACTGCTCTGTCACCCATCTACCTAGAGCTACCTCTATGTGAGCTATAGCTGAAAAGTTATTGAGCTTAGTTGTACAGCCAGCCTTTAATATACTTCCTTCCTCTTTGTGGTTAGGAAAGGACAGACTGCAAATTGGGAGAAAAAGTGGGGCATGCACTAATTTACTTCTGCTGATTAACTTGGAAACTTCTCTCTTTCTTCAGGTGAGGGCTCCAATATATAACCCTGCACTAGGTGTGCATGAGGCAGATCTTTTTAAGACAGCTGCTACCCTGATTAGTTTTATCTATCCAGCTCAAAATCCAGACCTCCTGAATAAACTTGCAGAAAAAAAAACTACCGTCTTGGCCATGGATCAGGTTCCACGGGTCACCATTGCTCAGGGATATGATGCACTTAGCTCCATGGCCAACATTGCTGGGTATGAAATTTTGTTTCTTCTTGAGTAAATATATAAGCGACATTTTGCTATTAGGTGTATTTAAGACAGTTCTGTGCCTTTGTTCATACAGCTGTTTGAAGCAGGATGAACCTGCTGGAGGTGCCTAACAACTTTAACTTGCTCAAATCAGAGCAGGTTTTAAAAAAGAGTTGAGGAGAATTCTTTCAGTTCCTGTACTGGTTTGTCTAGTACCTCTTTACTCTGGACTAGTTTAAAGCTGTGTTTAAGACAGCTTGAACGCAGAGTGTCTGTCACTAAAATCTAGTGTTGTTGGGAACTAGCTAATGAAAAGAGTGCTCGTTATTAGTGCAATGGCCATGGCAGGTGCAAACAAAGACCAAATGCTCTCCAATATCTTCATGTTTTGTGCCTGGCATTGTAGACTTTAGGTGTTTGTTGTCAAGCTGGCTTCAATTTTATTTGTTTATTAATTTTATTTTTTTAACTTCATACATAGATGAAGTATGCCTATAAGGCGTATTAAGCCTTGTCCTAGGAGAAGACTGCTGAACTGTTTTGTTGACACCACAAACATGTAATGGTTTGGTTCCTTCTCTTAAGTTTTCATTCTGTATATTTTTACTGGAATACCGTAGGATTTCTTAATTGTTTAAAGGTATAAAGTCTATGAGCTGTATTCCAAATAAGCACTAATTTTAGGGCAAACAGACCTAGATATATCTCTGCTAGACGTGGGGGAAAAAGGGTAGAATGGAACTGTTGAACTATGACAGTGTTAGTAAAAATACAAGAAAACGTGCACTGTTAAGAAAAGCTGCAATTCCACAATAATCTGCGTTTTCAACTCAGTGTCCAGCTGTCCGTTCTAGGGTGGCTACAAAAGCAGATGGGGCAATAGAGGTAGAAAGGTTAAGCAGCTTGTCCTATGCCATACAGCTTTGCAAAGCTAGGATGAGAGTATCTTATTCTGAGGTTGTTTGCTTGCCTAAATGCTTACTGCATTACTACTTGCTGCAAAATTACTCTGGGTTTTGTAGTTGTTCATATGTGATTTCTTCCTTAACAAGCCTTGGGTTACAGTCTTTAAAGGTCGTTTCAAAGATGACAAAGTTAACTTTTGTCAAGTTATGTGTTTATTATGCATTCAATATTCTACTTGAGAGAGTGAGTAGTTATGGGCATCCAGCATACTGCTGTCTGTGAATTCTCTCTAAAAATGCATTCCATCGTAAAAAAATGTAGTGATAAATATGAGCAAAGGCATAGAGAGTATTAAACTTGTGCTCAAGAGTGAAATATTAAACTTGTTTCATCCCATGTATGCTTTGGTTCAGAGTATTCTGATTGCTGTCGATGGATGACATTGAGCTGTGCCTGAGAAAATACTGAAATGTGTTCTTGTCTTCCTTACTTGACAGTTACAAGGCTGTTGTATTGGCAGCAAATCACTTTGGTCGATTTTTCACGGGTCAGATCACAGCTGCTGGTAAAGTTCCTCCAGCCAAGGTATGTACAATGAAACAAGCAGAAGAATAGGTCATTTCCTGAGCGCAGCTAACCACTGCTGAAACTGCTTCTGTTAAAAGCTTTTTCCTCGTTTGGGCTTGGTAATTTTTGCTTGCTACCTTTAGTCCTTCTCTTGGGAAGAGTAGAATAATTTGAGTTTTATTTATATTTGTTTATTTTTAAACTTCAGACTAGCTATGTATGGTTGGATGAGGACAGGTTGTGAAGCACTAAAGAAAGGTCAGAGATGCTAAGAGTTCTGGTGTGTTGGAGGCTGTGATGGAAGGGTATTGCCTGACTGGAATTGCAGGTGATTTGGGATGGAAGAGAAATGAAAGTGTGAGAATTAAAAGGAAAAACAACAAAAACACAACCCCCCGCCCCCCCCAAAAAAATCAAAACAAATCAAGGGGAAAGCCTGCATTTACTTATTAAATTGTTAAATTTACTTACTAAATTAGTTAGCTCTGAAATAGATGAAGTGAAAAGTAACAGTTTAAAAGTTGTGACAGTTACAGGGCAACTTTGGTAAAGTCATTTGGGGTTTTGTGTCCTAAGGTGACTTGTTCAAATGACTGTGTAATGAGACAACTGTACTGTTTTGAATGCAGTACAATTTTGTTACTTTTTTGGCCAACACTATTTTTAATTTATGGTCCAAGCATGTTAGTGATGTCATTCTAGGTCCTGATCATTGGAGGAGGAGTTGCTGGCCTGGCTTCTGCAGGAGCAGCTAAATCGATGGGTGCAGTGGTTCGTGGATTTGATACTAGGTGGGTGTGTGAAAATGGTAATGGCTATATAAAATGATTGTAAAGTTAATTACTTTGTAGCTGTTTGTATTGCAGCAAAAGCTGCACTGAATTGCAGCTCCCTGCCTGCTGCTTGTATTCCTGCATTATTCTTCCATTTTTATTCCTAACAGTGACCAAACCTTCCAAAGAGTTCGTATTATTAAATCAGTCAGGGCTATATGAATCAAAAAAGTGCTGCTTTATAAAATGAGAAAGACAGGAGTTTTGTCCTTCTTGGGGACACAAGGCAAAATAGTGGAGAAAGAGTCTATATGCTGTCACTTACAACTTGTTTTGATCCAGGCTGATAACTGGATAGTCATTCAGCTCCACTCCCCTGCTCCCAGGTAAGCTAGCTAGAAATTCTCTGGAGTCAGACTTCTTGCAATCTACTGGAAAAAAAATCATTTTATTTAGGGAACTCATATCTTAAAGATGAAAGAACAGGGACTGCAATTGGAGTCGAATTAAGCACTGCTCTCTTGGGGCTTCTTTTTTCATTCAGAAGGATTTTCTTGTGCTATAGTCATTTTTAGAGCAATAGACTGGGAAAATCATCTCTATCTTATCTCTATAGGGACTTTAAACTTTATTAAAATTTTCTATATTAAATGATCTTCTAATATTGAATTTATATGTGCTTAACATTGTGTCTGCATTAAAAATACTTATTCATGTTTATTTTTTTTATGCAGAAATGGTATCTAGTGCTACTTAGTTATACCTAATGCGAAAAAATAAATGCGCGTATCTCCATATTTGTGATGTGCAGTATGAAAAAAGCCTTCACTGTGGTGCATTAGGAAAAGCAGCATAATTTATAAAACAAACTGCAAATAATCATTTTACTTAAAAGCATGATCAAAATCTATCTAAAACTTTTTAGATATAAAATGCTCTTCTGCAGCATCCTGTGTTCATTTATCTTGATGTACAAGGATGTCTGTGGTAAATACCTGCATGTGGTGAATGTCCACCTCGCTCCTGGAATTTAGTCTCTCATCGTATGCTGTGGTATGACCTGATGTGAAACTGTAGTTTTTCAAAGAATTTTGTCATCCATCTAAGGTCCTTACGACTCTGATCTCAACAGTACTCACAGGGCTTAAAAGCTCTGTTGCAGTCCCTGTGAAAAGGGGTATTCCCATTTCACAGATTAAAAACAGGGACACAGGCTACGGAGCGTGTGTGTCACTCATCTTAGGCATTTAAGTTTGGGTTTTAGACTTACCTAGTGAAGGCAAGAGAAATGGGTGAGCAGACTTAGTCAGTAGTGAAGCTCCCAGCTTTGGCTGTCTTCTCAGGGCAACTTCATTTGATTATACAGAAAACTGTAGGCTGCCCTCATTCCTAATCAAAGCATCCTCATGAGGAACCCAAAATTAGTGATGCAAATTCTCTTTCTGTTCCACTTAGCAAATAAAGTGAAGACTTTTATCCTGGTCTCCTTAGTCCTAGAATAAGCTTGGTAGTTCTGTTTGAAGACAGCTACTACTAAAGTGGCCTCAAAACTCAAGGTGGATTGAGCTGCTGCTAAAATGGACTTCCTGTTTTTAGGTAGTCCATCTTTATTTATTTATTTATTTATTTCTTCTAATTTTCTTTCCTTAGAGCTGCAGCTCTGGAACAGTTCAAGTCTCTTGGTGCCGAGCCTTTGGAAGTAGACCTAAAGGAATCGGGAGAGGGGCAAGGTGGTTATGCTAAAGAAATGTCTAAAGAATTTATTGAAGCTGAAATGAAACTCTTTGCTAAACAGTGCCAAGACGTTGATATCATCATCACTACAGCACTTATTCCGGGTATGTTTTACATGCAGCATGCTAGTTTTCACGTATTGTGTGTAAATTTCTATGTTTTGGGGGTGCTCCTGCAATGAAAGCAAAGGTGTAAATAGATTATCTTTTTGTAAGCACGTGCCTTTTCCCGTCCTTGATAAATACCTGCTTTTAAGGAGACTTTTTTTTTTTTCTTTCACAACTGTGTTTTTGTTAGAAAAGGAGAAAATAAAAGGTTTAACCTGCAGGGAAATAATTATTAGTTCACTCTGTGCTGTTCTTCCCTACCTAGAGTTTGTCGTGCTGGAAAGTCTCTACTTTGCTTCTGGAATGTCTGTTTTTTTCTGAGCTTTCTGTGAGTGCTTATGTGACTTACGCCATGCCTCCCTCATATGTTGATTCTTCCCCAAAGCTGAGCCGTTTGAGAAGAAAGTTGAAAGTTCCTCAGACTTGCTGGATAATAGTGATGCCCTACAGCCCAAATAAAGAAATCTCAAACATTAGTTTAGTTAATATATGTGTATTAAAACCCTTGCATTGTCTGTAGAGTTCATGGTAAATATTTGCCCGTGCTTTGTTACATTGATGCAGACTAGCAGTATTTGACTTAGTATCTTCGTATTTTCTTATTAAACAAGAAATAGACAGTAAAGCAAGAATAGGTGGTTCTTCTACATGTTTATTGCATTGTTGTTACTTCTGATACCCAGCATGTGCGCTAAAGCAAGTACAGTTGCAACAGGATTGTGTTTTGTAATTGAAACACAGTAAAGTAGAGCTTAAGATTCAGTGCTTTGTATTGCACAACAGCAGTCTTCACCTATAATGTGGCATTTTTGTTGCGTGGCTATGACTTGAATTGTAAGAATGGAAGTTGTCTGTTTACTAAGGACGAAATCAGACTTTCTGGGATATTTGATATGCTGCCGATGAACTCCTTGCATATGTGCAAGATGTTCCAGCCTCTCTTCTCTCTGCCTGTATAAGCAAGTCCTCCATGACGTTTCATCTTCAGCAAAAATTTAGACCTTTTTGTACCTGTAAAATGCAGCTATAGCTTCTGAGGCAAATGGGAGGTTTATGAAGAAAGGAGGGGAAAATGTGTCTCCTGGGCTTTACAGATCAAAGCTGTATTTTGTGTTTAATTTAGTATGTCTTGTCTTCTCAGGTAAAAAAGCTCCTGTCCTGTTTCGGAAAGATATGATTGAATTGATGAAGGAAGGTTCGGTTGTTGTGGATTTAGCTGCAGAAGCAGGGGGAAACATTGAAACTACAAAGCCTGGAGAACTGTATGTTCATAAGGTGAGCATTTGGACTGCAGCTCATTCTCAGTTTGTGTGAATTCGCTTTCGTACTTAATTTGAAGACTGTACTTTGTAAACTATGTGCTGAAAATGAGTAGCTGCTTATGCTAATTTTAATTTTGTCACAAGTCACATTTATGTGCAGTAATTTGAAGGTTTTTATACAAAGGAATCCGTTTCTTTAAAGTTAATTAGTTTAGTAAAGTAAGGAAGTGTTATGCCCTAGACTTGGAAGTCAGTAATTTGTCTCTGCTGAGCTGAGTGTATGGTGTGATATCTGGCCTACCTAAAGAGGAAGCAGCAGCAATATTTTCTTCAACTTGCTTATCACCTTCCACAACTGAGGTTACAATCCCTGTAACAGATGCAGCTGAGCAGGTTCAGACTATGTCTGTGTTTATTTCAGTGCGAAGTCTCTGGCTTAGGTCAGTATGATTTCAGCTTCAAGAGGGTGCTGTCTTGGTAAGTCTTCAACTTCTATAGCTGTTTTCAACCTGAATATATCTGGCCTAGAGTATCAAAACCACTTGTTACCCAAACTAGAAGTAGCATGAGTTAGTTCATGAAATTAAACAAACTTGCCCTTGACTGAATGAACTACATTGTGTTGATTCCAATGTTCATAGGCTCAGCTGAGAGCTTATTTTTTGCTTTTTGGTGTGGGGTTTTTGTACATGTGAGAAGTCTGTTAGCAGTTACAGAAATTTGGTTGATGAGGTCAAAGTAGCGGTTTTCCAAGGTTATTCTTTGATAACGTGTGGGCATACTGCTGTTTGTTCTGCTCTAGGGAAGTCTGTAGAATGTACTGTTTAACACCACATTACTGTTTTCATTAACACAAACAAGGCAGTGCGTATGTATTTTGAGTCACACATTGTGTTTGGCTTTGTGGTTTTTTAGGGCTTTTGATGTCACTACTTAAAAACTGAACTTGCAGGCAGAATATGCAGAACAGAAATAAGCAGATATTACATGGAGAATTTACATGGAACAGTTTTAGCCAGAGGAGCACTACCCCTAGATATAGTGTAGGATCGATACCAAGCATCGATGGGGCAGAGAATCTGTTATCTGACGGCTTTAAGAAGCCGAGTTTTGAGAGAATAGTAGTGTTTGGAGAGGACAAGCTCTTGAACCAGTACATCCTCCTCTCTCTTCAGGCTTGTTGCATTTAAGGTGTTTGGTTTGGTCATCCTAAATTTTGAAGTCCTGAGTAACACCCTTCCCCCTTGCCCCCAGCTACTAATGGTAAAGCTGCAGTAACAGTTCTAACTGAGTTTAGAAATAGAAAGGAATTAAACAGTTTGGGTATATATTTTTCAGAAGGATGTGCTGGAAGAGATATTGCTTTCTCAGAGATTCAATGAATGCTTAATATTTTACTGGGATTTTTTTAGGGTGTTACACACATTGGCTACACAGACCTGCCTAGCAGAATGGCTACCCAGGCCAGTACTCTGTATTCCAATAATATTATCAAACTCCTAAAGGCTATTAGCCCTGACAAAGAGAACTTCTACTTTGAACCAAAAGATGAATTTGATTATGGCACTCTGGATCATGTTATTAGAGGAACTGTAGTAATGAAGGTAAGTCAATAAATGGTATCTTTCTAACTCGTGATGCAACCTGTATGTTTACTTCTGTGTTTATCAGTGCTGTCTCCTAAATGCATTCGAAGGCTTTGCGTGCTTACGTGCTTTACAGGTAGCTTGATGGGCAGCCTATGCAATCACATTTGTATTTATTTGAATAGTCCTCTGTCCTTTTTGTAAAGGGAAACCTTTTTGCTTCTGTCTGTAAGTTTTGTACCTATCGTGGTTAAACAAGTGCCTAACATGCCCGTTACTTAAAAAATAGGAAAGGTATTACGTTTGAGTTTGCAGATTGTATTCATGTGATTAAAAACATGGTTATTTAATGCATTTTTGAAATATCTACTACAGGACTGGAAAGCATTCCTCCTTTTAACTTTGTTTTAATAAATACATTTTTATTCCTCTTCTAAGAGTAACTTTAGGAGAAAAAAAAAGATTTAAATGCTAAATTGAATCAAATAGTTTTCCTCACACTGAGCTTTATTCCCCACATGAAAGGGTGTGGGGCAGGGGGGGACCATGAAATTCAGGCACAGAATAGGTACAATGTGAATATCAAAAGTGTACATTTCTTTTCAGGATTAGGAGCTAGACCGTTATGTGAGCATGCCATTGCTCCTTCTCCACCCAGTGCACTGTTGTCTCATGTCTTAGATATCTGTCCAGGAGGCTTGAAATAAGACCGGGAATTAACATTCTCCTTTTCAGAATCAGAAAGAAGGAAATAAATATACATATTTTTATGTTCTAGATCAACTTTTTTGTCTCAAAGGAGCTTAATTTAACTGTTTATGATAGTAAACTCCTCAAATATGTCTGTTGTATTTTGTGAGCTTGGTACTCTCGGAGATTAAGGGAGTTAGAATTGTATTGCTGGCTTTCTGTTTACCTCTCCATGGTCATACCACTGCTTATATTTTTCTGTGTCTTTATCTGTCTAACACAGACTTAGGGCATGAGCCAGTATAGGTTCTCTTGGTGCAACTATGACATACTTTTAAGTTCTATTAGAAAACAATCTGTAGTTTAGGTAAGAGTTACTCGTTTTTTTTTTTTTCCCCCTGAGTTTTGCTGGATAATTTTACCAAGATTTTCTAACGCCTATTATTACCTGCTGTGGAGGAAGCATTGTGCTGACTTCAGCTCTCTCCAGCCACTGAAGTGGGGCATACAACTTTGAGGCTTGACAACTCAAGGCGTGACTCCTCCAGAGGCTTTGGAGGATAGCAAGAAATGTGAGACACCGTATCTGGAAACTTGCTGGGCAGGTTCTGGTTTGCATTTCAGATCTGTAGCAGAATTTGCCATTTCCGTAGCCCTATTTTATTTTGGAAAAAAGTTTTCCATTAAGGAACTTTCCCTCTCTGTTTTGGTTCCTGCTTTCAAGCCATGTACTGTGTTTTTTAACAGGTGTTCTGGGATACTGATGTTAAATCTTGTCAGAAATACGTGTGAATCAATATGATTAATTTGGTCAGGCTGTACCTTCCAGCCTTGCAAACTACTTCTGGTGTGGAAGGAGGATATTCCTGTGGCATGGCTCTAGGATGTTAAGGCTCATCTGAGCCACAGGATACGGAAGAGCGGACTCTAATTTTAAAGAATCTGCCATGTGAGGGATAACTGTAAATATCTCTTGTCAGGATGGCAAGGTAATTTTCCCAGCACCTCCACCAAATAACATTCCTCAAGGAGCCCCTGTGAAGCAGAAGACTGTAGCAGAGTTGGAAGCGGAAAAAGCAGCTACTATTACACCTTTTAGAAAAACTATGACTAGTGCATCTGTATATACAACAGGTAGGCAACTTCCACAGTTGGAGAATCAGTATGGAATGATCCTTATTTGGCTAATATTTTAAGTGGCTGCACATCTTACTCATTTGATTTAATAACTATATGTGAGAGCAGTTGATTGACTGGTGTATCCTAGTACGAAATCAGTACACTGTTGCAATTGCTTTTGAGAGAAGAATAAAAATTTAGAAACTTAACCAAAAACATTAACATTTCAAGTCGTGCTAAGTCATGCTTTGTGCATGCATGAATGTGTTTCTAGCTTTCTTAATTAAATCTTACTAAAATTAGAGTTTTGCAGTACTCCTGCAAGGGACTTTGTGCATACTTTACAGCAGAATCAACTTAGTGGCACTGCTTTCTTCAGTGTTTATGGATTGTGAGACTTAAATGCCCACAGTCTTACCTGAGTATTGGGAATAGGAGTTATCTTCACAAGTAAATATTGGTAGTTCCTGTTGTTTAGTGTTCTGTGTCCATCAGAAATTCTCTGCTAGTAGTTAATGAATTGAGTATTCATTACTTTTAGGTCTTGCAGTAGTATCTTAACATGATTGTGGCTCTTCTACGCTTTTGTTATAGAACAGGAGGGTGACAGGAGGCAATATTAGGGAAGAAAACTATCCTTGCTGCTTCATGTGCATGAGTAACAAAAATGGCTGCCTCATATTTGTGTATTTTCAGTTTGAAAAGAAACACTAGCACCTATAGAGCTTTGTACTGGGTAAAGACAATCCGTCTGATCTTGGAAAGAGTCTGTGCACAAAACTCCTGCTTTTAGCTTAATACTAGTGTTATACAGAGCTTAATGTAAGAAACCATTCAGAAGTCACTGAAAAGCTTTACTATGGTTTCCTCCTAGGTTTAGCTACCATGTTAGGACTGGGCATCGCAGCTCCAAATGCTGCGTTCACACAAATGGTGACTACATTTGGCCTGGCTGGAATAGTGGGGTACCATACAGTCTGGGGCGTGACTCCTGCTCTTCACTCTCCGCTCATGTCAGTGACTAATGCTATCTCAGGTAAGTAGCTGTTACAGAATTGCTCATTTTCTGTGTGAAGTTGGCACAGCTCCTTTTACTTGAACTTTAGGCAAAATTGTGATAGTATGTCGTTTAAAATTCTTAAAAGCCTAGTACTACTTTGCATCTCTGAGTTTACTTTCATAAATAGCGACGACACCCGAAGCGTACTCTTTTCAAAGAATGTGCTTTTCAAAAGAAAGGTGAACATGGTGCTGCATATTCTTGACCTTTATACATAATTTTCCGTTCTTAAAGCATCTCGTTTAAAGGTTGTTTTATTTGGAGTGCTGCAGTCTCCCCTTTGATACAACACACAATACTTCATTCTTCTAGTCTGTCCAAAATTTTGCCCCTATGGTAACTTCTCTCACCTGCTTCCTTCTTTCCTTATTTGTGTCTCCCCAAACCATGTGACTTGGGGGGGGGGGGGAAGGATTCCTAACAGTGACCTGTAAGATTTATAACTTTCACTCCTATTCAAAAAAACAAGCAAACAAAACCCAATAAAAAATTGAGTACTTGATCTGATGATCAACATGAGTTGGTCTTTTCTAGTGTACGATTTCTGTCAGACTGGGATGGTCTTTTGCAATTTGAATAATGAAATCAGAGCTGACCAGTTCTGAGTTCTAGTTGCCTGCAGATGAAAACAATTTATTTTCAGCCTATCAGTGGTTTGTTTTTTTCCTTGAGGGACAGTATTTCAAAACTGCATTCATATACTATATTTTTATTTTCTCTTGAAACATATTTGTATTACTGGGAAAAAAAAAAAAAACCCTTATGGCAGTGTGTGTTTAGATCCTAATGTGGAGAGTGTGGTACAAAACTTGAATTAACTATTATCTACTTGATAACTGAGAGGAAGCTTGCTGTAATAATGAATCTGTTTAGGTTCAGTAACACTTTCCCCTTTTAAATAGGACTAACTGCAGTTGGTGGGCTGGTGTTGATGGGAGGACACTATATACCTGAAAATGCTCCTCAAAGTCTGGCGGTGCTTTCGGCCTTTATCTCGTCAGTCAATATCGCAGGTATGAGTGTTAATTTTCTCTGAAGGTAACTTAAAGCGCTTATGTAATTCATTTATTTCTTTTAGTTCTTTAAGCGTATAGATTTGAGAAATGCTCTTCTGGGAACAGGATCTGAGAATATCTTTTAGTAAAGAAAAGCACTTTTTGTAGTGGTTAGAATATCTGGTTCACACACTTCATGGTATAACCTCTTTTTAGGGAAGCATTTAAATGCTCATTTTTCTTTTACAGCATCCTGTAGGTGATAGCTGTATGAAATAGTCTCTTCCTGTTTATCCAGAGATGGTACTGCATTTGTCCTTGTATTCCTGTTCCACATGCAAAATATACCAGTGGCGTAGAACAAAATTCTGTTTGCTTGATCTTCAACAGATGCAGCTTTACCATTATTTAAAAAAAAAAAAAAAAAGTGAAATTGAGCCATGTGACTTATAAATATTGTTTTCTAGCTGGAGTAGACAAGGAAAAGAGCAGTCTCATAAACAAAGCTATATTCTATAATCAGCTTTTTAATTACAAGATCAGAAAACACCTCCTGCAGCATTTTCATTGTGGACTTCTGAGACACGTGATGCATTCTGGTTGTGCTGTGGGAACACATAATGGGTGAAGAGTCTTTGGTGTAATACAGTGTGTGTTTGTGAGGAGGTAAATAGTTGGGAGCATGAGCAAAGCAGCAAGCCATCTAAAAGAAATAGGAAAGTTCCTCCTGTTTGTAGAGTATGGAGCCAGAGCCAGTCCTCTGGGCTCTCAAACTCCTTTGAATTCCTTCCTACAGCTAAGGAAAAAACAGAATTTCACTGTAATTTCACGTTTGTTTCTTAATAGCTTATCTCCAACTTTTTAAGCTTTTCAAAGGCTTTATTGGTGTCAGTTATTAACTCCTCTCCGTGTGGTAGTATGGTATAACCAAATATTTTTCTCATAGTTTGGCATGTGCCTAGTTTCGGATTTTGTGTTTGTAAAACGTTTTTCTTTTTGGCCAGGTGGGTTTCTAGTTACCCAGAGAATGCTGGATATGTTCAAGCGTCCCACGGATCCTCCTGAGTACAACTACTTGTACCTACTTCCCGGTGGCGTGTTTGTAGGAGGCTATGCAGCTGCTCTCAGTGGTGGCTATAATATCGAGCAGGTAAGCACTTTTGTGCTTAACTTCTTTTTGGCTCTCAGCCTGCTGTTCACAGCATAAGCTGCAAGCTTGCTCTGTTGAGCTTCTTAAATACTAAATTATTTATGGTCTTTTCATCAGTTACTTACTCCCACAAGACCAGTCTGAAGTTGGTTAAGTTTAAACTTGCAGTCATGCCCTAAACGGTGAATTTGCACATTTTAGAAGCTTTTTAGTAAACTTTTTTCCTCTTAAGCAGCTGGTCCTGACAGTACTGGACAGTTCCTAAATTACACCTTAAATATTAAAATGAGTACAGATACCAGTCTTTTTGGTTTAAATGTTTTTAGAAGTTCAACTTGGAGTGACAGTTAAGGGAGATACAGCACAGAAGGATTTCAGCACAGAGGGGGATACAGAGATTGTACTTAGTGCATCTTTAGTGGTACGTTTTTTGCATTTGTTTCAATAGGTAGCAAAATGAAGATGTGTTACCTTCTGTGTTTGGAAAGAAGTGAATCCAAGCACAGTTTTATTCTGGGGGCTTGCAATACATTACTTTAGAAGCACTGGGTTTTTTCAGTGGTCTAGACATGTACAGGCTCAGTTCATTTAAGTTTGTTTATCCTTTTTGAAAACAGGAGTTCAAATGTATCAAAAGTAAATTCCAAGACAATTCTTATAACAATTGGGCAACAAAGTTCAACTGTCCTACGCTAATTGGGTTGTCCTAAAGAAAAATTTCCTTCTGAACTTAAAGAGGAAAGTTGATTTGACTCAGATTTGTTTTTCACAATACAGATGAACTAAGGTCACGAAACAAAAGGAAAGTTTTTTTTTTTTAATAGATGTCGCATTTTAATTGGCCAAAATTGCATCTATTATGACAGTTTCTTTACAGTCTGACTTCTACTCCAGTTAAGAACAAGTAACTTGGTGAGTTGTACACACTCAGGAGCAATCTGCCCCTTTTGTGTAATAATGGGAAAGATTTTAATTATGGTATATTATGCTTTGTATGCCTCTACTTCATATACACTTACCTGTTTTCCTTGTTTTAAAGATGATGTATCTGGCCTCGGGCTTATGCTGTGTTGGTGCCCTGGCTGGTCTGTCCACCCAAGGAACTGCTCGTCTTGGCAATGCTTTGGGTATGATAGGTGTTGCTGGAGGCTTAGCAGCAACTCTTGGAGGCCTTAAACCATCACCTGAGTTGTTGGCTCAGATGTCAGGTGCAATGGCGCTTGGTGGTACCATAGGTATGTGTATTATAATATGAATTTATTTACATATGCACTGCATGTGCATTTATGCAGGCTTTATATATGCATAGTATTGTATAGGTTACAGGTGAAATCACTAACTTACGTTTATGACTTGCTTACGTTATTTTTGCAAGTATGTGAATCGAAGAATCATAAGATCCAGGGCTTTTATTAATGCATCAGGATGCAGTAAAGAATAGGAGGACTAGCAGAGAATCAGGAACACATAACTGTTCTTTATAATGGTTAGGAAAACTGGGCGTGCAGAAGTTAGTATGCCCAAGCCTATACTTAGGTTTAATTGCTGACTGAAGACTGTCAAATTCTTTTTCATACTGTGCCGTCTTCATAGAAAACATTGGATTTCCCAGTACTTAATGAAACTTAGTACTTAATACACTTTAGTCTTCTTTCTAATTTGCATGATATTCTCATATTCTCACAAAATACAGATATGCAGCTTCCAGTTGAATGCTCTAGACACCAATTTGTAGCCTAGAACAAATGTTGCCGTTAGAGGAAGCATGTGTGTACATGTATTGACTGCTCATTGAAAATGATGCATAAGTTTCTGATTGCACAGTTTAATCGTGTGTTGTAACACTTCCCCTCTGTCTTCGTCTTTCCATAGGTTTGACGATTGCTAAACGCATCCAGATCTCAGATTTACCTCAGCTAGTTGCTGCTTTCCATAGTTTAGTGGGTTTGGCTGCTGTTCTCACCTGTGTGGCGGAATACATGATCGAGTATCCTCACTTTGCTACTGATCCAGCTGCAAACCTCACCAAGATCGTGGCATACCTTGGCACGTACATTGGTGGAGTCACTTTCAGTGGCTCTCTTGTTGCTTATGGAAAACTGCAAGGTGAGACCTTCCATTCAGAACTAAGTGGATTTTTTTGTTTTTTGTTTTTTTTTCCTAGACTTTAGCTCTGCCTTTAGACTGCTGTGTAGTTGGAAAGAAAGCTTGTATTTTGCATCACGCAATTGTTGTTGTGGTTAGTTCTCGTGACTGTACTTTCTCTTTTAATGCTGTTCCTGCTTTGTGTACTTCTTTATGAACGGTTTATATTCGGTGTTTGGTCACGTTACTGCTATTAATTACTAAATTCTTTCAGTTCATCTTGTCTAGAAACACTTCTCTTTTTTAAAGAGTTGTTGTTTAAGAGACAACTTAATCTTCCTGAGCAGATGTTTTAACAGCAGGGTCAGCTAGAGCTGTTCTATAACCCAAAAAAAAAAAGGAAACTGAAAACAAACAAATCTGTATTTGTCCTTTTCAGCTGAATCACATCGCACAAACACCCAAGTCACTTTCTCTCTACTCCCTGCTGATGTATACATAATGTGATAGATCTTAATCTGCTCTAGGAAGATTTGTGTGACTGAGGGAACTAGTGAAGTTAAAGCATATGAAAACAGAAAGATGACCAACTGGGTAGGAAGGGATTTTTATATTAATAATGTTTTATGCCAATGCATAATTTAACACTTAAAAGTGAGTACATATCTATCCGAATAGGACAGTTGTCACTGTTCTCCTGTTTGTCAAACTACACTTCTTTTATACCACATCTGTTCTTGAGTATCTCTTGGGTGGTTCTCTTAGTTCCTAGTGCTGGATATTAAAAAAGGGGGGGGGGGGGGAAGGCTTTTTGAGAAGAATGAGGCAGGTAAATGTCTTTCCACCACTTGCTCCTATGAGGTTTTCTTTCAATATCACAGGAACTAAAGTATTAATAGAAACAGTTACATTTTAAAGACTCTGCATCTGTGTATAAAAACAAGACTCAAGTTAGTGTTGATGCAAGTCTTGAATCAATGAAATCTGTGTAATGCTAAAATCTATTTCTTTTTTTGTAACTTCTGAGCAGGATATGAAAGAAGAAATGTGTAACGTAAAGAGCTTCCAACTCTGATCTGGTGCTTCCTTGCGCTGGGCAAATTAGAGCTAGAATACAGACAATGTCAAACACCTTTTTGGATACACAGATTCTATATTCCTTATGAACATCCCTACTAATAACTGAAATGTCTTAGTATCTTCACAAGTAGGGATACTGCATTTAAAACACTCAAAAGGAATTTAGGATGCTTCCAGGATGTACTGCAACTAGTAATTGATAGGGTTTCTTATAAGTTCCCTTAATGTGCTCACACATATATCATAATATGAGTGACTATATCCATTTTTTGCAAGCTTGTTAGTTTTGCCCATACTTCTTTACTCATATTTTGGGCTTTTTTTAACAGTAGGAGGACACTTCTTTGAGTTTTCTATGCAGTCCTGCTTTGCAGTGCATGTGAAGATTTGGGGCAGTGCATGTGAAGATTTGGGGCCAGAGCGTAATTTTTTGTTTTGTGGGAGAGAGATTGAGGAGGGGAAACAGATCTTTGTGACAGGTTATCTTGAAGCATTTCAGAGAGATTAAGGAATAAAATGAGCTTAAACAGGGGTATTTGAGAGTGCAGAATGATGTCTGAATGTGTGTTGTTGCAATACTGAGTCAGCATGAGGTCACAGCTTCAGCTAACTTTTTGTTTTACCTTTTCTTCCTTGTGTGTGTTTTTTTTTTTTTTTTTTGGATTTTCTTTTGCCAAGGTATTCAGTCTTCTCTGTGGCAACAGACAGGCTCTCCTGCATGTATGTATTAATCTCTGAATACAATAATGCATTTGATTGCAGGTATCCTGAATTCCGCACCGCTGCTCTTGCCTGGTCGACATGCATTGAATGCAGGGTTGCTAGCTGCCAGCGTTGGTGGAATGGTTCCATACATGATTGATCCTAGTTACACTACAGGAATTACTTGTTTAGGTTCTGTGTCAGCACTCTCAGCCATAATGGTAAGTTGGAACTGTAGGAGGTAGAACAGAGTGTACAAACGGTTTGTTCTTTAGCTTTCTAAGTCTTCCTTCCCTTAATGATTGTATTTTACCATCTGGAGTCACCGTCATCACAGTGCCTGTCTGTTAACTTTATTAGCAAGTAGCAACTGACTTTCCTAAATCTAGCTGGAAAACAACCATTCTGAGTAACAGGCATGTGTTTATATAATTACTTTTTGCAGCTATGACTTAATGGAACCTTTTAATGACAAACTGAGTTTTAAAAGACTTTTTGAAAAGTTCATCCTTAAAACAATTATAAGAGCAATGGATGTACAGATTGTCATGATGACTTTATTTTATTTCCATACTTCCCTCCCACACTCACTCCACCTGTTGCAACGTTTACCCTGAATATTACTATGCTATAAGCTAAGTCTTGCAAAGACTGTTCAAGTATGAATAACTTACTGGTGTGAGCAGTTGCACGGAGCTTTTTGTGAGTGAAAATAGTGAATTATCATGAAATGAGGATAGTGGAGTGCTTTCCTGTCCCCTCTTATTAAGCAGAATCGGTAAGTCCTGTGCTCAGGCCACAACTTGATCTCTTACATAGAAAGTGCTTGGATTTGTTTTTGCATAACTATATGTTTGTTGTTTTTAATGCTGCAGACAGACTATCTTCTCTGCATTTATAGCTTATATTAAAGCGTGTATTTCCTTTTCTTTTTCCAGGGTGTCACTTTAACAGCAGCTATTGGAGGTGCTGACATGCCTGTAGTTATTACTGTCCTGAATAGTTATTCTGGATGGGCTTTGTGCGCTGAGGGGTTCCTACTGAACAACAACTTGCTGACTGTTGTTGGTGCACTCATTGGCTCCTCTGGGGCCATCCTCTCTTACATCATGTGTGTGGTAAGAATTGAGTAGAAACTGTGCTTGTTTTACCAAATAGTAAAAAAAAAAACTTTACTTGGAATGTTTGCTAGGAAGATAAGCAATCGAAAGACCAGACTACTAGGTATTTAGAGACTAGAAAGTTCCTGGTTGAAAATGTTGAACGGGATGCAAGTCATCTCTCTTTGGCTTGGGAGAGATACCTACTTCAAAACTGAATAAAATTGAGGCAGGCCTTTACGCTGACTTAGACGTTCAGTGTGAATCGAAGTCCAGCACATGTAATCATACCTGTCCGGGTTATCTTTCTAATCATGTTGCTCTGCAGTGTAGTTAAGTTTGACTTTGATGCTTTATCAGCAGAAAATATTTTCAATAGTGAGTTCCTACAAAACCTACAGTGTGCGCGGTTTGATTAGAGATTAACTTTAAAGTGTAGCGAAGTGTGCTAAACGCTTTGTTTGGAGAACAGTTACTTTGAAGTACCACGGGGTGGCAGCAGGCTTGCATTAATGTGTTACTGATACTGCTTTCTGAATCAGAGCGAACTTAAACTCCCTATGTAGTCGTATTTCAGTACTGTAGTGGTCTGTTTTTTCTGGAACAGAAAAGTCTTTTTTTTTTTTTCCTCTGTGTGTATTTCCCTGTTATCCTCTAAGATGGAGGGGGTAATGACTTAAAGAAAAGTGCTTATAATGCAACAACTGGTAAACTGCTGGTGCTCTGCTGTATAATTCTGTTCCACCTTCTGTTCTTGAATTCTTTTATGATCTGTGTCACTGTCCTATTATCATGATATTTTCCTATGATCAGCCATGGCTGTCTTCCTTCACTGTCTATGCTGTTGAATTAGTATCCCACAGATAATGTTCTATATCGTCATTATCTCTTTTGAACAATTTCAGGAAAACGTAAACAAGTTTTTTTTTTTTTTTTTTTTTGTTACAGCTTCATGGTAGTGAGTCCAAATGGACAATCCCAGGTGTGAATTTTTAAGAGTCTTGTTCTCTCCTGGATATCTTGTGTCCTTTCCAGAAGAAAATCAGATCATATGGCATATGAGACACTTTTACATTTCTTTTTTTGCATGCAGTTGGCAGTTTAGTCCATAGTAGAAAGTAGATGCTTATGGGACAATATAGCTATACAAGATGTGTTCTTTAGACTGCAGATCAGATTCTTGCAAGGAACTGGAAAGAGGCTTGATAAAAATAAAATCTTTTGGGTATGTGTTTACCAGTAGGATACTCACTCCATAGTTTCATTTTTCTTTTCCTGTCTCATTTACTTTTTTTATTGTTAGCTCCTCTCAGTTTGCACACACCGCAAGTTTTGAGATCCTGGCACCTGTTGTTTGGAGGAGCCTATGTAAATTCAAAGCCTGCGGTTGTAATTCACAAAATAGTTATGTTGTGGTAGAGGGGTTCACCTCTACCTATTTCTCAAACTTAAGTTTAATTTCTGAGATAAAATTCAGGAAATCTTGTGCTATCACAGCTCAGTTTAGACAATTACAGTCAGTCAGTCAGTGTTATTGAAATCAGTATGTATTTCTGCACGATAAACAGTATAACTTGCTTCCAGAGCATTATTCTTTTCGGCTCTACTTGCATTAATGGAAATTGTTATTTAAAAAAAAAACATTATTATAACCAAGGGATGCAGCATCTTTGTCTGCAAGTTGCATTTCAGGAGAAAAGCTGCTCCAGCTGCTCCTCTTAAAATTTTTGCACTCATCTGTTTGACTCCCCCCCCCCCCACCCCAACTCATCCACCTTTTGTGGCTATTAGTAGGGTGAATTAAGGACAACGAATTTAAAACAAAAAAGCAAAGGTGTGTACTGTGTGTACTGTTAGATCCTCATTTTGTGAAATTTGGCTTCTTTTACAACATCAACTGATCTGAAAAGGACAGGTTGTGTTAATTTTATTAGCACATCCTTCTCCCTGTTTTTTGTAGAGTGAATATGTGATCATTCCAAATGTAGAATTAGAATCTGTATGTTTGGGAATGGTTGGTGGGAAAAGGCTTCAGATAGGAGAGGAACTATTAATTGGATGGGTGGTGAGGAAGAGGATGAGCAGATGATGAAGACAGAGCAAGAGAAGGGACAAGTGTTACAAGGAATGAGGAGCGTACAGTCTTTAAGACTGTATGAGCTGTGTTGTTCACGTGGGCATGGTGTGGTGCGAGAAGACTTGATGTTCTCAAGGATCAATGGTTTGGTTTTCCGTGCGCTGGAAGCTCCAGGGCAGTATCACCTGTGTATGCACAGCAGAAAGAGCTCTTTATTGCTAGCTGGGTTGTCTGTGAATGGTGCAGTCAGGACTTTATTAATCTGTGTTTCTGATCTGTGGTGGTAAACAAGGTGGGAGAGGGTGTAGAAGGCTTGCCACACCGTCCTTGTACTGCATAGGCCCTTAGTTGTGTTGGTTAATTGTTGCTTAAAGAGATCTCAGCTCATCTTGAAGACTTCTGTACTACCCTCTTTTTGCCAGGCTTCTCTCCTCTTCCCTTGACTCTCTGGTACATAGCCAGGCTAGGATGCTTCAATCTCATGCTTACCCTGTGTAGAGTCTCAGATGTCTAATAATATTTGAACTTTTTCTTTCCTTTGGCGTGGCTGCTCTTTAAGAAGTTTGTTTTAATTACTGTTGTTTGTTGGTTTAGAAGAGAGTTTAAAGTGCATAGCTTCTTGTAAAATTAGCCCAAATGAGTGTGCAATCTCTGAAGAGTGTGTTTTTCTGTCCAGACTGTCTTATTTGACATTTAACTTCTGTAATACTATTGCTGCTAGTCTGTATTCCTCTGTGAAGATTTAATATTGCGATACGTATCAAAAGCAATGTGCCCTTAAAGGATGTGAACTACTACAGTCACTGGAAAGGTGCTGATTCCAGAGAGCCTACCTGTGGGCCTAGTTGTGAGTCTTCCTTATAGTAACTCAAACATTGATGAAGTACCAGGGCAAACAAAGTTCTTCTAAAATTTTTGTGGTGCTGTTGCTTATTTGCTAGATGAGGAATTTCAGAACGGCACATCTCAGGCTATAGCAAAAAGCTCTGGAGTTGCATAATATGACATGTAAGTGGAAACTATACACTTGGAAGCATATTTTTGCATGGGTTTTTCTTCTTGCTTGTATGTGTGCGTCTCCACATCCATCCTTAAATTTTGCTGTGGTTTGTAACCTGGTGCAGCAGATGGATGACACATGTTTAATTAAAGAACTAATTTATTCTTGTTCCTTTTCTGCTTTCTAAAGTTTTGCTGACTGCAGTTGCAAGTTTTACCTACTTCCAAATGTTGCCAGATATGGCTTTAGGATCCTGCTTACAAGGAGATGTGCCAGGGAAAGAGTTTAGCCAGTGGGTTTTCCCTAGCTATGCATCTGCAGAGCTGAATTCTCAGGACTTGTTCTACTCTTGAAGTTCCTAGTTTAAGATCTCATTTCTCCTTAGCGCTCTGCCAGTAAGATATTGGCCCTTCTGAGTTCATTAAAACTTTGTTTTGATTTAGCATTGGTTAGTTTTATGTGGCTGTTTAGCTTTGTTCTCCTCTTTTCTGGCTTGATGCTGTAGGAGCTCTGTTTCTGTACTACCTGTGAGAGCTATGTAGTTTCCATGCTGTCATAGAGCAGTTCTGTGCTTACGTGCTGAATTGCTCAGTAACTCCGGAAAAGTACCTGTGTCATCAAGTATATGCTCTTTTATATTCCTCCCTTTCAGATCAAAAAGTTACCAGTATTTGCTGAGGTTGGTAGTGTTTCTTTTCTTTTCTTTATTTATTTATTTTAACCTCGGGGAGATGCTGATTATCTCTTATTATATGCCTAACAGATGGTATTGGGAGCTGATGTTTGGCTGTCATCGTTTTAATCTAGGTTTCTGTTTTAAGGAGTGTTTTAAGAAGTTTTGAGTTATAAGCAAGCAAAACTAGCAGACAAAGCAAGACTATTGTCAGGAAGATTTTAGTATTTCTAGAAGTTTGCTTTATGGACATCTCTTCTCTTTTGTTCTTGGATTTCATCAAGATGATCAAAATTCTCTTGTCTTCCAGGCTATGAACCGTTCCCTTGCGAATGTGATTCTAGGAGGCTACGGCACCACGTCAACAGCTGGTGGGAAGCCCATGGAAATTACTGGAACCCACACAGAAATCAATTTGGATAACGCAGTTGAAATGATAAAGGAAGCTAGCAACATTATTATTACCCCAGGTAAGATGCTCGTGGTTCATACAGTAGGATGTTCAGTGGATATGTCATTTAAATGAAACCATAATCCATCTTGCAGTTGTAAGATAGCAGCAGCGTAAAAGGTGTTGTGCAGCCCAACAGGGATCGCGGGAGGTCTGTTTTTGTTCCCAGTTTAGTCACCGTTCTTCTGCGTAGGTGTGTGTGTATGTCACTTTATCCTATTTATTTAGATTTTAAATTGTTCAGGACAAAGGCTGTCTTTTGTAAATTATGTGTACAGTTAGTTTTGTGTACAGCTGTTATAGTGTGAGTTTCCAAGCGCTACCATAGTGCCAGTCTTACCAGTAAGAAATTCTGTCCCTTAAAATACTGCGACAGAGGATTCATTTTGTGCTTCTTGCACAATTTACTTGCTTAATTTTGCATTGTTTGATTGGGAAACCTGTAGAAAAACATCTAAATCCAAATTAGTGTCCAGTAAATAGTGGGATTTTTAAAGGGGAGTGGGGAAGCCTGAAAACCAATGCGCGCTCTCTAAAGCTCTTAGGTTGGCCATAGGCTTTGTATGGTTCAATAGCAGTAGTTCCTCTTAAGAGAAGTGAGGTGTTACATAGTTTAAGACTTATTTTGCCTCAGCAATTATTGTGTTAAATTTTATTTTAAAATAAAAAAAAGCTAAAACCGAAGTCTTTGCGTGTTTTGTTTCAGTTTAAACAAAAGCGTGGGTTAGGTAACGTTCTAATTTGGAAAGCTGATTTTGTTTCAAACAAGCTTACGCACATCTTCAAGAAGTTTCTCTTTTATTCCTGTAACAACATTAACCATTTATACTCTGTATTTTCTTTCTGGACATTATTGCTATACTGAAATGATTCAAACAGAAAAACTGGAAATATTGTTTGCTGCTAAAGACTATAATTGGCTACTGGATTTGCAATAGAGAGATCCAAAACATTGTTGAGGGTATGATCTTGAAGTGATCTGATAGTAGCCTCTGTGCCAATGTTTTGATGTGTCTATCTGAAATATTCTTTTCTGATAAAGTAATGAATTCATCTTTCAGTGAAGCTGAAATAAGTTGTTCCTGTGTAGCTTGACTGGTCAACCCACTGTACTGTTACTTGGTCAGGAGGCCAAAAAGATTAAATGAATTACAGTGATCAGGATGAAAACCCATGAGAAAAATGAGTACCTGATTCTCTTTTGATGAGAGATTCTGTTTGCTGGAAAGGTGTAAATGTATTTCTTCTTGTAACTCTTCTGTCTGTATGGAAAAATAGCTTAAAATGTGGATGTGTGTTTCAGGTTACGGTCTGTGTGCAGCAAAAGCTCAGTACCCCATAGCAGACTTAGTGAAGATGTTGAGAGAACAAGGGAAAAATGTCAGGTAGGTACTTTTCTTGTTGAAAAATATTACAGATATTTGGGTTTGGGGGGGTTAGGGTTTTTTGAGGTCTTTTGGTTTTTTTGATCCTCCACAAGTCTGTATTTTGGGTCTAATTTGTCTTTCAGCAGTCATTCTTACACTGATCTCTGTCTGAGAGATATCAGTTGGAGGAATGTTCTAGTCTTATTAACCTGTACCTGCATATGTAGAAACTTCGTGCTTTAGCATAAAAGGTATTTCTACCTCTTACTGATTTCGGGGAATTAAAATCTATTTATGCCTTTGTTAAATTTGGGTTTTGGAAGTAGCCCCAGAAGTTGGAGAGTAATTTTATTTCATTTTTTGTTTGGTGTCGTGTGGAAATTCACTCAAAAAGAATGGGTTTAACTTTTTGTTACTTTTAATTGTAACAACCAAATCTTACCACTGTTGTAAGGAATCTTCTTCTTTTGATATGGTCTGCCTTTAGAAATCGTAGTGCTTTTCTACAAAACCAGTGGTGAAGTTTTTTGAAAAGTAATATTTTATTGTAGTTTGTACTCTGCTTAAGAGAACAGCCAACTGCCTTTTCTACAGGTGGCGTTTGAAGACCTCTGTTAAAAGCAACTGCTTTGTGGAAACATGTTACTGTGAGGAGTAATCACAAAAGCTAACTTCCGTGCAGAGAGAATAATCTTTTTCTATGCTTGTGGTCAATGGAGAGGGAAGGAAAGACAGAGCAAGTCTAACTTAAGTGATCTGAATTGCCTTCTAGAGAAGCATCCGTTAAAGAAGATTACTTTCTAGGCTAAAAAACTTCAAGATCATAATTTCCTAAAGGAATGGGCCCCTCTGCTTGTGAAGCTGTTAGGGAACAGTTGGAAGGGTGTGATGGGAATAGTTGTGAATCCTAGGCAGGAAAGGAGGGTCTCCTGAAGTATGGAGAAAGTGTTTGCTAGGGTCAGTCTGGTATGACAGGAAAAAGTAGATCAGGTAACAGCCTCTGCAGCAACAGTAGTGGTAGTAAAAAGTATGGGCAGTCACATTTAGTTCTGTCTGGCCTGTTGGAAACTGCTGAGAAAATGTTGAGAATTGCACTAAAATATTTGATAGATATCCTTTTTCGTAGATTAAAACTCCACAGTCCACCTTGCCTTTGTACTCTTCTTTTCCTATAACCTCTTCTACACTAAGGGATAGCTAGGGACACTTAGTGTTTAGCAATAAGAAGTATCTTGCAGATGCTCAGAAGCTTCTAAGTTTGGAGTAAGAGGTGCTACACACAGTCTCTCTCTTAGAAGTAGATCTCTGTTCCTCAGAAGTCCTTGTAGGTCAATCTGTTTATCTTATGTTCACAGCAGGACTTTAGCTTCCATGGGATATGCTTCCTGATCTGCCTTTGACTCTTCCTAAGCGTCAGGGCTGTGGTCTTCTCTCACACCATACTATTAAGGTTTCTACAGTCCCATTTATTCAAAAGGAGCCACTGAAGACAGGGAAGTCTGAAGAGAGAAACTTTTGTCACTATTTTAATGTATCCTAAATCTTCAGACTCATAGAATGGTTGAGGTTGGAAGGTATCTCTGCAGATTGTCTGGTCTAGCCAACCCCTTGCTCTAAGCCAGGTCAACTAGAGCAGGTTGCTTAGGACCTTGTCCAGTCAGGTTTTGAATATCTCCAGGGGTGTAGACTCCAGAACCTCTCACAGCAATCTGTTTGTGTTCGATAAGCATTAAAACAGTTTTTTTCTTACGTTCAGACAGAATTTCCTGTGTTGTTCAATTTGTGCCTCTTGTCCTGTCACTGGGTACCACTGAGAAGAGTCTGGCTCAGTCTTATTTACTGCCTACCATTAGATATTTTTAAACACTTAAAAGATCCCCCTGAGCTTTCTCTTCTCCAGGCT
Source organism: Struthio camelus (assembly GCF_040807025.1). NCBI lineage: Eukaryota > Metazoa > Chordata > Aves > Struthioniformes > Struthionidae > Struthio > Struthio camelus. Next base: position 52,779,506 of record NC_090981.1, on the reverse strand, counting down.
AACCAGTCCCAGCTATCTTAGCCTCTTCTTGTATGGGAGATGCTCCAGCCTCTTAATCATCTTACTTAGGCTTACTCTTACTGACCTCCCATAAGTTTTTTGCTGTTGCAAGCAATACTATTTTAAGAGTCCCTTGAGCATTGCATGGAAAGATTAGTGGAGTGCATGTGGCCAATCTTGTGCATTTATTCTGCTAGATGCTGTTACAAAAAACAAAGATAAAATTTAAGTACCAGTATTGGCCTCAAGTTTCTTCCTGCTTCCATTTTTTTCATAAAACTTACAGGTATTGAAAGCACTGGAAGGCTACCATCATGTCTCCCTTGCTAACTGTTTGGGAAACTATTTTCTAATTATGGTAATTTAATATTTTCAAATGAAAATTGAGCCTTGACTAATTTTAAAAAAGACATTTGGACAGATGCTGGTTAATCAGACTCATTCTCTGATTTCTTAGTGTTTATTTCAACTAGATGGTGACTCTCCTTTGGAATCAATACTTTAGCAATTAGTGTTTTTTTTTTTTTGGTCAGTATTTTTCTAAGCTTCTATGAAAGATGCATATAACTCTTTGCAATTTTAGCAGGCTTGTGGAAGGGTTTAGCAACAGTTATGTGTTGATGTTCACCCGGAATGTTGCAATTTAGTGTATAAAACTGCTTATGTACTTGCATTTGCGTATGCATACGTGATAAATGAGGGGTACGTGCTAATACATCTGCTTCCTGGAGCAGCTCTCCTCGGAAGTTATTTCCCCATGCTTAGTATCAAAGCTACATGTGTCCAAATTGCATTTAAAATTTTGAAGACCTGTTACTTGTGCAACAAAGGAACCTTTCTTGGCTAATGTGATGACAGTGTCATGTGCTTTTGGCTTTCCTTTCAGAGCTGCTGTGTGGGCTAGCTTTGTTTTTATTAATCCTAGTGGTATAGGGATTATTGGTTTTGCCTTTTATGTTGGCTTTGCAGGGTAGAAACGTGAAGGAATCCTTGAAATAACTGGCTTATATTTGAAATGAGTCAATTTCAGGAAGGGATCACTGCAGTGGTTACCTAGTATTTTAATGAAATAAATCTGTATTTACAGTTTGTGGTAATTTAGGCCTTTCATCACTTTGTGGAGCTCCCATGGTGTTCATTGAGTGCAGCTGCTGTCCCTCTGGTTTCAGTAGGCCTGGAGTGCCTCAGGACCCTAGTACACTCACCATCCAGATGTAGTGACACTCTCACACATCCGCTGTGGAAGGGTGCCAGCATGGACATACGATTGTCATCAATTTGTAATGCCCATACCGTGCCAAGAAAAATTGCATCTGTCATATGGTCTTTTTTGCTTCATGGCTCATAATCCAGAGACACTGTTGTTTTCTTTTACTTTGCCTATAGCCATAACATTCTCTGTGAAGAACACAGATTATATAACATGATGTATAACCTTTTATGACTAGGGTTTAAATTTAGAAATACAGGAGGGTTGGGGGAGACTTCAGACTGTTTCAGTTATTAAATTGCATAGCTAACATCATCACTAACTTGAGATGGTCTTGCAGCAGATCACATCTTTAATGCATTACTAGGATCACAAAAAAAAACCCTGTATTTTGCTGAGCTTTCGTTATAGCTTTTTCTTGTTATAGGTAAAACAACAAATCTTTTCATAGGTTAAATCCCATAGTCTCCAGAATTCATTGGCCTCGGAGAGATTTGTGTTCTGTAACTAGTTTTGCAGTTCTACAAAGCTAAAACTGCGTAGATTGTTGAAGGCTCTCACCTTACCAGAGGTCTTTGATAAAAATGCTGTGTTCTTTGTAAGCCCTTAGTTGTGAAATTCTAATTTCTTCTATATAATACAGCTTAGTTTTATACATTCTCATATGTATGTGGGTAATCAACATTGTTCATGTCCACATCAAGTTAACTATCTTAGCATTTTCCACAGCATCACTTGCCTAAAGCTTTTTTTTATCAGTGTATTTCAAGTTCCTGCACAGTACTCATGATCGTGAAATTGAATCCCAGGGTGAAAAAACTCTTAAAACAGTGCTTTATATGGAGTTCCTGAATCTACTAACTGATAATTAAGGTGTGCTGGTTTTCTTGTAACTCATAGCTGAGGGAAATGCAGATTACTTTTTGAAGAGCCTTTCAAATTAGTTGCTAATAGGCTGTTTTATTATTGTTTGTTTGTTTTTTTGGTTTTTGTTTTTAATGTAGTTGTCTTTGGTAGACATCTTGCAGGACTTGCATTTCTATCTTCTGATACTGGGAAATACGATTACTTTTGAGTACGTGGAAACACTGATTTCTTACGTATTTGAAAATGTGACAGGATGGATTTAGTGTTGGATCTGCAATTTTGAATCTTTGTTTCCTCTGTGGCTGGTCTTTTAATGAAATATGTTCAGGATTCTGTTTTTCTCAGTAGTTTTAATTGCTTATGAGTAACAGATGATGTGGATGGATACCACTTGCACATTTCTTTAACTCAGTAAATCGATGAACTTGAATTGCTTAATTATTTTTAGTTTATGGTAATCTTTCTTTGTTGCTCTAAAAAAAATACAGTAGATTTTTAAAAGATGAGGAGGTAAGATGCTGCCCTCATCAATCTTAATATACTACATAATTCAGCTTTGCATGAAATTACTGTCAGTGTCTGAATGGCAACTTGAGAACAATACATTTTGATAGAGGTTTCCACCTGGGGTGTGTTTACTAGGAAGACACTAAGTGTGTACATGTACGTCAGTTCTGTTTGTTCCTTCTGGACAAATTAGCTGAGTGGGTTTTGAATTATTAATGCTGCAGGTGGAGGGACAAATGAAGTCCAATGGGTCTGTTAGCTCAAGTGCTCAATCTGTGCACCTAGAGAGAACTAGGAAACCTTGCTGTCTCTGAGCTGCTTCTGCGGGGATATAGGGGCTTAATGTTCCTGGGAGTGTAGTGTGGGTGTCTCATTGGTTCCATATGGGTCAGCTCAGCTCTAGTTATTAGCTCATTTTGTTGTGTTTTGTAGAGACGCGCTCTGTTTTGCGCGGAACCCATCGTTTGGGTTCCTGAGAGGTATTGAGCTAAGGTTTGTGCCATGTGCTTGGATCCAGTGTTGCTACACCTGCTGTCCTAAACCCTTGCACCATGCTGGTGGGAAATATGGAGAGTGCCAGCCCTTATTTAAGTAAGAAAAATAGCGGTTCGGTTATTAGCACACTCTTTCCTAGCTAACCCAACTCCAGCAGAGCTGCTCTGTGCTGAAATACTGCTTCTGGAGAAATCTTGTTGCCTGAGGCATGTCACCAGACCTGAGATAGCTGTGTGCTTTAGTGCTAGTAATCTGCATAGTGATCTGTATGTGTGGTACTGTGCTTTGATACTTAAGAATCTGTGATTACTGAGCACAGTGCTGTACTGCAACTGATGATGTGTGGCTGGATTCAAGCTGTGGGATATCTGAACGCTAGACTTCCCAGTTTACTGGGTTTTTTGTTTTGTTACCCTAACAGATTGTTGTCTGTACTGGGAGCAGAGGAATCATCTGTATGAAAGCCCAAATAAAGTGAATGGGGAGAGGGGAAAAAGAGCGTGTGAAGCAGAGCCCCTGGGTAAATTATTCTCTATATGCACGACTTGTAAAATATTGAGCAAGCTAAATTAGGCACCAGCCACATGTTACTTATATGACTCTGTCCAGCTTTGGCATAATAACAGGTATCCTATCTTTACATGGGTGAAATGATCTTGAAACACTTCTGCATTAGGTTAGGTACATGCCAGCTCTCTCAATGTTGATTACAAGAATATTATCTAACTAGTTGTAATAAATAAAGAAAAAAAGTAATTTCCTTCCTGAGATGCTTCAGTTATTCTTTAATGCAGTAGCTTTATTTTTTTTTGTACTGCTAACAGTAACTTTATTTGCCCTAGAATTTAAATGCTTTCTGTGTTAGAAAGGGCAATACTAGATATGCCATGTGTACGTCAGGAGTTCTAGATCTTTAGTCCAATTTAAGAAGAAAACGTTCTATGTGTATTACGGAAAAGGTTAGAAGTGTGAAATAGTTCTTCAGTTTACTGTGTTGTTTTTCTGAAGCTACCAAGAATCTGAAAGATGCTGAATGTCCTTTCCTGGTAGGCATGTTATTTAGGTGTGAAGTCTGTTAGTAGCAAGGAGGTATGCTCACTTCAGCTCTACATCTGCGAATTGGAGGTGACAAGCAAGGCCCATGTCATATAGTCAGAGTCAAGGTTCAGAAAGAAAATTCTCGGTGAATTTTGTGTTTCAGGGAATAGAATAGTGTTTCAAGTCAGCCACAGCATGATTGTGAATCTTAAGTTTTCAGTCTGCTCGTGCTTTGCCCCAAACAATGTCATCAAAATAGAAAGTCAGAAGTAGTGTGATACTTAAGGGGTTCTTGCATCACTGATATTAAAAGCATATCAAAGGAAAACTTAGCAATTTTTTACTTTAAAACATTTTCCTCATAAAACATGCCTCCTTTTTAAAATCATTCACATTTTGAATCTTTAAATGTGAATGGTCGTTTTGAAGAACTGTTGCTGTTGTGGGTCTGGGGCAGAATATACAGCTTCTGTTAGACCTGCTGTTAGCCATCAAGGATGGTACTGGCAGGCTACTGTCATATTTGGTTAATGGATTCTCAGAAGCAGACTTCTAGAAGTCATTTCAGTGGTGTGTTGTGTATGTGTGTCCAAAAATCTTGTGTGTGAGCAGCTTTCTCAAACTCTGTGAATACACAGAGTTTGGTTTCAAGCAGGGTCTGTCAGAAGTCTCTTAATTGCCGATCGTCCATGCCATGACTCTTCCTGGACCAAGATTGTTTGTCTCTTTCTTTCCTTTTTTTTCCTCTACCCCTTGCCAGCAATGGTGAAGTCAAAGGTGAAATTCATTCTCTTGGCAGTTTAAATTTTGGCTTTCCAGCCCTTAAAATAAGATTGTGTGTGTGTATAGTATTTAATAGAAACCTCACAAATATTTTGTCTTGTGTATTGCCAAAGCAGCTTTGGTCACAAAGAAGCTCAAATAATTTTATTAGGAACAAAAGAGAATTTTGCTGGAAAATCTATTTTCGCTGCCAGAGGAGTGATGATTTTCTTGAGTATACTTCAGAATAAGAGCTCTCCTGCTGTACTGTAAGTGATTGTATTTGGTACAGTTTAGGATAGCTGCAGTCCACACACATGGCTTATATTACTGAGTGATTGGTGTGAAATGTAAGCTGTTAATATTTTGTCCTGTGTGTTTTGCTCTCCTTTTTCTGATTCTAGGTGTTATCCTTCACATCAGGATCCCAAATGTTTACTAGCTAAGTATAATCTTTTATCTTTGTTCCTTTAAAGTGCTCCTTGTAAAGCTAGCTTTTATGCTGCTCTTTGACCTGGAGCTTACAATCACAGTATATCTAACAGGATGTGGATTAATCGTATGTCCCTAATTATGTTTCTGGAGTTCCAATTGTCTCGTCTTTGTATTGTCTTAGTGTTGCCTTGCTGATGGAGCACTGAGTTGCCCTTTTAAGGATGTATTCATACAGTGTTAAATCTACAAGTTTGCTGGGGTGATTGGACTATGACTTGTGGACTCTCTGGGATGTTACCCACTTCCATCACAGTGGTGATCTGTTGAAAACAAGTTGGTGGCAATCTCTGTTATAGCAAGTTGATTTATCAGTCTTTCTTTCCCTCCAAAAGAAGTGCATCTGAAGTCCTTTTATTGCACTTCTGACTTGCTTGGATTTCTGTTCAGAGATTTCTGTTCAGAAATTCAAAAATTTGCTGTTTTCTCATTGGTATTTCTGCTTATTCTGGAATGAGTAACTTCCTTATTAAACATTTAGCTTCAACTATATGCAGTGCTCACAGAAGGCGCTCCTGGTGTGCTTGAGTCAGCAATATATTTAGTGATGGCTCCAAAACTGGAAAGATAGTAAAAGCCCAGGACAGGAGAAATGCTCAGCCTAGTTTATGCAGGGACAGTAGAAGAATGCAATCTGCCCGCGAGGAATAGATTTGCCTCTAACCAAAAGAAGTCTCTTGGAGTTGTGAACGAACCAACTGAACATCTCCGTTCTGAACTCTGTCGGGTTGTTATCCTTATAGAACTAGATGTATGCCTTCACATGCCTCCTCGCCTCCCAAAATTGGTATATCTGTCTGAATTCCTAGTAGCTCACAAGCAGTGTATTTTCTGTAAGTTGGCTTTGAGCAGGTCTGAAAATACTTTTTGAAATTCAGTTTAAGCTTAAACAGGTATAGCTTCATAGCTCTTCTCCACATCCTGCCTCTGCCCTCCAGATCAATCATGAGACAAAAGTGGTGTGTTACCCCAAGCGCAAGACAACGCCTTGCTGAATTAAAGTTGAACATGCTGCTAAGATTTCTGTGGGTGTGGGGCGGGAGGGTGTGGGGCCCATGCAGGCTCTAGATACCTGATACAGCAAGGTCATTTGCCAAGGGCTTTCTTAGATTCAGGAGTCCTTTTCTTTAAGGAAGGCTGCGTAGTGTTTTGACCATTTCATGGGAGCATGTTAGATTGTTGCCATTTTGTTTACTCTGTTGTGCTTTGGACTGTCAGTCATACAAGGGAACCTGTAAAGCGTATTAATGTGGGTGATGGTTTTATAGCAAACCAGGCTTATTCATAAAGAACTAAAGGTGTCAGTCACATACTTTTAAATATGTTACTGCTTGAAAGATGGACATGGATGCTTGCTGTATGTGACATGCCCTGGCTGGTGATTGGAGCCTTATTACTTTTGAAAGTAATTGAATATAAGCTGCCAAGTCTGTTGATGTATGGGTGGCCAAGTTACTATGTTGTTTCATCCTGCAGTGATGTATTTCCTGGCATTTCTGGCCACCGGTTCCTCCCATGTTGTCACTAGAAATGTCGCTGGCGTTTTTATTGCAGCAGGCTCTCTAAAGCCACTTTTCTTGCAGGTGCAACAATTTATTAAATACATCTTTTTATGATGGAAGAATTTAAAATGTTCTCCTAGCATGTTTAGCTTTACTGGGAATTGAGCATATTCTTTTGCATATCTGTTGTCCATCATTCTTTGACTTACCAGGGAAGGAACAGTTACTGTCCAGGTGAAGAATCAAATCTATGGGCTTTGTTTGCTCTCCTTCCCACTCAGTTCCTTACAACGCTGGAAAAGTACTTACAGTATTATTTACAAGGTTTAACCTTTTATTTTATTTTTAAATCATAAATGTGCACACGCTTTCAGAACTTTTCAGCCTTGTTGTAGGTCACAGGTGGCCATTTGTTTACTGTATAATGTGAAGTGGTCAGTACCTATTAATGGGGCTGGGCTTTCTTTCCTGTTAGGTTTGGTATTCATCCTGTGGCTGGCCGTATGCCTGGTCAGCTGAATGTACTCCTAGCAGAAGCTGGTGTTCCCTATGATATTGTTTTGGAAATGGATGAGATCAACGAAGACTTCCCAGGTTTGCATGCGAACTTTAAGTTTCTAGTAGACTGGGTTTGTTCTTGTCAATTTGTACTTGATTCTGTTTTTATACCGTACAAGGACCTTCAAAACGGAAAATCTCAGTCAGGCCATACAGTTTTACTTTGTGCATGGTACCACTGCAGAGGAGTAGATGTGCCAGTGGAGAGGAGGGGATGTATTTTTGCACTCTTGAGTGCTCTCCCAACTGATAGCAAGGAAGCATAGAGAAATAAAAGAAACAACCTGAATCAAAAGCAGAAAACTGAGAAGCAGAGAGAGTACAGACAGGTAAAGGGAAGGGAAATACTGAATGCAGGAGCGGGCGGGGGGAAAAGTTAGTATTGAAGTGAGAGGGATTTAAAAAAAAAGACCTGGGAAGTAGGTTTCCTCCAGAGTCGAGAGAAGAGTGTGTGTGTGTTTTTGGTGGTTTTTTGTTTTTTGTCTTGCTAGTAGCTGTGCAGTGAATGACAAATTCTGTGTCTTTTTTTGTCTGTGTTACTGCTCCATACAGGAAAATTACTGTTTTTTTTTTATGTCAGTGCTGTCCATTTTGTATATGCTTTGACCCTGTCATATCTTGCAGACCAGGCTAGCTTTAAGTAGATGATTTTGTTTTCTTATTTTTCTTTATTTTCTTTCTTTGAAATTCAGCAAACTGTCTAAAGCTTTATTAAAAGATATTTAAAGGGAAGAGCCAGGCACAAAGAAACTGAAAGGTGCTGGTGCTACGTGTTTATGAAATTGTATTTAAATGTTAAAGGGTTTAACTTTGTGTGGTCTAAAGAGCCCTTAGAACGTGGTTCTGGATGCTTGGAGTTGGCTGGAAACGTTAGCATCCTTGGATTCTCTCACACGTACTTTCCTGATTAGGTTGTAAGATACTTGGGAAAGAAGTCCCAGTAAATGTTTGTAGAGCGTTTGCTACAAGAAATTCTTTGCTTCTAAGGTCCAGATTTAACACAGGTGGAATGTACCTCAGCCTCAGTGTTGAAGATTACGATAACTTTTCCTCAGTTTTATTTGTTCTCTTGTTGCAGAAACTGACTTGGTGCTTGTAATTGGCGCAAATGATACGGTCAATTCAGCGGCTCAGGAAGATCCAAACTCAATCATAGCTGGAATGCCAGTTCTTGAAGTCTGGAAGTCCAAACAGGTGAGATGAACAGGGTTGCATTAGCGCCTTCCTATAGATAGCATGCTTTTTAAAAAAAAACATAGTTTATACAAGTTTATCTAAAGAAGATTCTCTTACTCTTTCTGTTTCCGTGAGAAGCTCTTCTGCAAGGTGTCCGGTAAAACAGGCTGTATTCAGCAAGTGTGCTGCGGTTTAATTCATGATTTTTGTAATCATCAGTCTGCTTTAATGAGACTAATGCTGACTGCAGTCAATAAGACCCATGAATGTACTTCTGCTCACAAAAGGGATTAGAACAAATGATGTTCTGCTCACATCTGCTACTCTAAAACATTTCAGTACAAAAATATCCTTTAAGTTTATAGGAATTTTGATTGGCAACTTTAATACAGAGATAAAAATACAAAAATGAATACCATGCTTGAATAAAATACATGAATGGGTGGGTTCAGCAGGCAGCTTTGTGGGGGGTGTGTGTGTGTGTTTGTAAGTGTGTGTGTGTGTAAGTTCAGCTTCATTATCATGAACCGTTCAAGTATGCAGCATCATGGGCACATCGTCAGTTTTATTTATTCTATTTTATTGATTTTAAACACATATATGTTTATTTATCAAATTGCGATAAATTGATACCACTTCACAATGTCTTTTCTGAAAGTGCAGTGGCCAACTCTTTTGACATTTCGGCTAAAACTGGCTGAAATTTATTTTAGTGTTTTTTTTCTATAGAAACTATGTGTGAATTAATGACATAGTAATATTCTAGAGAAATACTGGAGAGCGTTGCCCTGAGCATTGATGTGAACACTCACTTGAAGTGTGTCTTGGGACTGGGTTCTTAAAATAGTTTAAAAAAAAGGGGGGGGGAACTGGGACACCTTCTATACTATAATCATCAATGTCCATCTTGCTCTGACTTTTTACGTGGAGTAATGAATGCATGTACTATCCACGATCTGTTCATCTGAGGTGTAATAATATATTTCTCTGAAATGTGTTTCTGAAGCTGGCCTGGATTTCAATTATTCCTTTTCTTCCTGGAATATTAGAACTTGAAATATATTTTCTTAGCTGTGAACACCCTGTTTTGACCATGGATCGATCTCTCTCTCTCTCTCTCTCTCTCTCTCTCTCTGTTCACTGAGGTTGGTTTCATGCCCGCCATATTTGAGGTGGGATGACTGTTGATTTGTGCCATGTCAAATATGAACTCTTTATGTGCAGGTCATTGTAATGAAGAGATCTTTGGGAGTTGGTTATGCTGCTGTGGACAATCCAATATTCTACAAACCCAATACTGCCATGTTGTTGGGAGATGCTAAGAAGACTTGTGACGCCCTGCAGGCCAAAGTCAGGGAGTCGTATCAAAGCTAAATACTGATTTATATTCAACTCACTCATGGTGATGGCTATGCTTTTGTCACAGAGGTCATGGAAATCAAGAGTTAGAAAAAACTATTACTGTCATAGGGCAACTTGCATGCAGAGAAGACTGCATTGACTCCTAGGGGATGTAGTTCAGTTAGGGGTACATCCTCTTATGAAATGATGGGGACACTAGCCCTTCAAACTACATCTCCTCGTGAGGCAATGTGTTGAAGTATGAAAATATCCTTTCTAAGTTTAGTAATGAGCTGTTGGAAGCAGGAAGCAAATACTCTTTGTCACCTTTAAGTGGCTATTGGCTTCCTCCCTCTAACTGTCTGTACTTCTGTCATGGAAATTCACTAAAAATTACTGTGCCAAAATAGTATTCCATCTTACCATCAAAGCTACCCTTCGGCCAGTATGAACAAAAATAGCTATTTCATCAAAATGTAAGGCAAGGTTGCAAACATGCTTACATGATTTGAGAGCCTCAACATAATATTCTATTAAATCTGTATATAAAAATTAAAAACTGTTCCTTTTGTGGGTTCTATGGATGCTGGGAATTGGGAATATTTGAGGGAAGTTATTTTTCTTTGAAATACAGTTCCGCTTTTTTCATAGCGTGTGCTTGCATTATGTAAAACGAAGCACAGAATTTCAGGGACCTACCAAGTGATCTTCAAGCCTGACAAGGAAATGTATGCCTGCACTGCTTAACTATTTTCAGCAGCTGCTAGATTTCCCCTCTTTGCCAGTTGTTGCCTTTTTAAGTGTTCTGAGAAAAATATGGTCCAGGTCTGCACAGGCAGAAAGTCTTGCCTACCTGATCTGTTCAAAGAATTTGGACCACAGTGTTTCAGTTTTCATTCACTTTGAACTGTATTTGCTACTTTAAAATGTAGTGATGCTTTCTTAATCAACATTTTTGTGATGCTTTGGAAAAGGCACTTTTTAACATATTTAAGATGCTGGAGTTTATTAGAATGTTTCTAAATAAATAAGCTATTGTTTGGACAGCACAGAAATATACCAAGCTTAAAATCCAATGTTTTGATTATTTGACTTTTCCCTGATCTAATTAAAAGTACTGTTTAAATTCCCATAATAAGTACAGCAAAGAAGTAAATCAAATTATGACATAGACTGCTGTTTTGTTTTTACTATGTTAAGTGTACTTGAGTGGAACTCAAATATTTGCCTAATAAAATGAATTTATCATGTTTGCATAATGATGTAGCGACTGTCCATGGTGACAAAGGCTAAATGCAAATAGCTGTACTTGTGTTAGCAAGCATTAATATCTGGGGAAGACAAACTGCTATGAAGTAAATCTTGATATTAAACCATTTTGACTGATAGAACAAAAACTTTTTTACAGAATATATTGAGACCTTGTATAAAATATAACATGAGGAATATCTTCCACTTAGCTACCTCTGTTTTTATTTGAAGATCACTTAAAACCAAGACTTTGCTACATTTAACACGTTACCTGTTCAATGAATGAAAGAAGCTACCCTTCTCAGAAATCTCTTCTATAACTTCAAAACAAAAATTAGCACATAAGCATTAATATATTGTGCACTGCATGAAAATACTTGTAATTAAATTTTAAATTAAAACGTTGCGGCAGCTATGTTTGAATGTTATGGCCTCCCGATTTCGTTGTATTCTGCTTTTCTTTTAGGCCTGCAAAAAATAGCAGGGGAATGGGAGAAGGGAGAGGACTAGAAAATGATCCTATTTTTCCCTCCCCTCTCCCTCCCAATTGAGCAAAAAAAGGGATTTGAAAGGATTTAAAATCCTGAGGCATTTTTGTCTTGCCAAACTTTTAAGTATCTAACTGCAGTATGCAATGTATCTCTGCTTATATGTAGCTAACTTAAGAAAACCTTTTAGAAAAAGAAAAGGAAGAGGGGAAGTTTTTTTTCTTTTCTTTTTGAAATGAGACAAAGTTATGTAATGAATCAGAGGTACCAGTGTTATCTTTAAAGCTATGCTTTACAGTGGAACGCCAGGTAATTGTTGAAGTGCTAATAAAAAGTTGGTTATTTTTCTGTATTGATCACTGTCTCTTTTTCTCCTGTTGTGTTTTCTGAGTAGATAAGTAGTCTAAGAATCTTTCTGGGAGTTACAAGATCAAAATGCCACGAAAGGATGTTGAAAGGCTATAACGAAAATGAATTCCTAATACGATACTTATTTTCTTTCTGAGGCTTACCTCAAGAAGATTAAGAAAATATGCTGTGATCCTGGCAGATCGGGAGGAAGGAGGGCACTAGTCTCTGTTCAGCTGGTAGAACTTTTCCAGTCTTCTGTGTATGCCTGTGGCCTTTGAGGTGCCTTGGATCTTTGCTTTTAATAAAAGCTGTTGCACTATTAAAGTCACAGAACAGCTTAGGTTGGGAGAATACTCTAGAGATAATGTGTCCAACCCTCTTGCTGAAAACAGATCCATTTAGATCAAATTGCTCCAGGCTTTGATTTGAACACCTCCAAGGGTAGGGAAATGGGGACTGAACCTACTTTCGTATTTTAGTTTTTAGTTTGAATCGGGAGTTTGCTTTGAAATGAACCTGTCATTTTTTTTTCCCACTAGCTGTGTTTTGTTCTCTGTTGCAGAGCAGTCTTGGAGCACTTGGATTCTTTTTAGATGAAGCTGTAACAGAAGATGCGTTAAGAGGCATAAATTAACATTCAGTCCACGGGGGCAGCGCTAGAGATAGTCCACAGTAAGAGCCTTAAACACAGAGGTGGATTTGTATGCTCAGCAGAGCGTTTTGTTTGCCAGGTTTGTTTGTATTGTGCCATACTAATTGCTAAGGCAGACATCCGGAGCATCAGAGAGATGGGGTATAATTCACTTCTTTCCATTCTAGGGCTTAATTGTTTGTAATAAGTTAGCAAAAAACTTTTTGCTCCACCAGCAAGTGTATGCTCTTGCGTAAGCTGTCAAATTCTGCAGGAAGGTTTTACACTAAGGAATTTGAATGCTGGGAGACCTGGGCAATCTGTTGTATATCTAAATGGTGTGGATCAAATATTTATATCATGGCACTCACAATGAGTATTCTTCCAGCCATATGACTAGTGTAGGGTGGCTTAAAAAACAAACAACAAAACCCCCGCATTTCTTAAATGGTAGTGACTTGCATAATCCAGCTGCTCTATAGCTGCCCAGAGGAAAGATTATTACATTAACTGTGTTAAGCTGTTGTCATATGATACATAGTTATTTTTGAGAACAAGAAATGTACTTGCACACTTTCATAAATGGATGTAGTAAGCTCCAACTTCCCAAAAGCTGATGTTTAAAGTAGAAAAAACAGTCCTAAAACATTATTTTAAAGAATTATGTGCAAAACTAAAAGACTAACTTGTGGCCTTTATCCTAAGGTAATCATCATGACTACTTTCCAGGTGAGAACTTTATCTCCAAGAGATAGGACAAATGTTAGTTAATGAGAAAAGAGCGAAGAAAAAAAGGTGTGAGAAACGATAGCTTTTAACTACTTTTTTTTCTCCATCTCCCTTTACCTGGGGACACATCCCCCTGAGAAGGAGGGGGATCCCACTTCTTCAACTGAGCGTAAGTAGTTTGTTTGCTCCCCTTCAGAAAATCGATCAGATTCATTTCTTCCCGTACAGTTCAAGGCTGCATGTAGCCCTGCGACTTCACTGTGAAACCTGGCGCTCCCCAGTCCAATTTTCTGCACAGCACAAAATACAAATTAATACTCAATTGTGCATAATTGTTAGGGGCATAGCTGTGTGAATTCTATGTTGCTAATTTTTGTATTCACCCGCTTGGACACTTGTTTGACCTCTACAGGTTTTATTTTTATTCTTGTGAAACAGTTGTAGTTGGTCAAGGATGTACAGACAGTTATTAAACCTTATTTACCAGCTACATCTCTCTTGGAAAACTGTGTGACCCAGAAGAACATAATCGATGGGTCATGTTTTGAAAATGGGATTGAAATGGGTTAGAAAAGATTTTTCACAAATTTTACATCAGAGGAGTAAAATAGTCTTGCTGCGAAGATCAAACTTCTTCCTTGTATGTATGTAGTATCTTGAAACTAAGATTGTATGTGGTACACTTCTGCTAAGTGTGCTGAGTATGACTTTTACCAACAGTCTGATGTTTTGCAATTAGACACCAGGCAGAAAAAGGCCTTGTATGTCTGTTGACCTTTTTTTCCCTGTTCCTCGTTGACAAAACCCTGAAAACTGGTAGTTATCCAAACCTCTCCCTACTAAAGGAAGGAAGCAACAGAAGAACTGAAGGGCAAAAGGACTGAGGGGGCTTCACACTCGGTAAGAAGTGTCTTCTGAAAGAAGATTATGGTTGAGCTTTAGCACAGCATGAAATTAAATTATTCTATTACATGGTCAGTCTAACCCATAATTAAAAAAATTCCTAGCAGAATGGAAACTAGCAGCCAGTGAACATAAAAGCTCAAGCAGATGTTAAAACGGTCTCATGCAATAATAACTAGCAGTTGCCCACTCCTTATTAAAATATTACAGATGTGGATGGGAAGAATCATTTGGTTCTCTGATTTTACATTCTCAGAAGCTCATTGTTGTCATAGGCTATGGTGCAATGAACTTACGTTTTCAAGTGTTTTATGGTGTATTTGTTAATGTGTGGACACAATACAGGAAGCTGGCTCTTCTCTAATTTATCAACACATCAACAATCCTTTTTTTTTTTTTTTTGGGTCAACATTTTGTCTCCTAAGGTATCCATTGAAGGCTAGTTTAGTGAAGCGGATTATGAGGTGTTCTAATTATATTTGAGTTATCTAAATAGTGTAATGTGCTAAATATTGCTGTAATTTTCATGTTGTACAATGTTTGCTGAGTCATTGGGAATTTTTCTTCTGCCATTGTTCTCAGGCTTGGAACTGATTTTATGTGAACTCAATTTGCTTGTACTTCTAAAAAAGGAAGTGGTGTATGGTATTAATAGCATTCAGCTACACCTCTCTTCTGCTGATCTTGCTTCCTCTTCAAAAACTTCTATAGGTAATGGGCCTACAGCTCCAGAATGTATGTTCTTGAGTATTTCAAGCAGTGAGAGAGCAAACATCGTATCTGTTACTTGTAACCAGCTACCCTCAAGTCATCCAAAGGCAGTTATCCAGGCAGTTTATCTGTTGCCTCTTAGGCCTCCTTTCTAACGTTTTCTTGTTCTGAAGGATTTGTGACCTTTTAGATTTGAGCTCGGTCTCATTTTGCAGAGGGAACTTGTGACCTTGTCAGGGGATGAATTCCTGACTTCATTGAGGTTTGTTTTACTCTCAAAGATATCCTTGACTACTGCGTGTACCTGGTCAATTAGATTTGTGAACAATGTTAAAGTTACCCATGCAGCTGCTGAATTTTGTCTGTAGACATCAGCACCTTTTTTTTGGCCAAGTAATGGAGCAAGAGTAGATACCTTTTAGGTAGGTTGCCTTTTAACCTTCTTATACCTTTTTGGGTTTGTATGAAATCATGATGGCATTTACTATTTAAATACTTCGGTTTTGCTAAGGCATCTAATTTCCGTTGGCCTGAGAAGGAGGTAGTAACCTATGTATTTTTTGTGGATTTGAACTTACAGGAAACCATATTGTAGCCCCACCTTATTATCCTGTATCTATAACTGTGCTACCAAGCTGGAAAAGAGCTTCCTATCTTTGTTGAAGTGCTTGTTCTTTTCGAAGGTGTGCTGGATGTGGTGGCTTCTCAGAGGGCATATCTCTTATGTAGCTGTAAAAAGCTGAGAAGATCTGGGCTGATTCTATAAATTAGTTCTAGTCTCTCTGGCAACTAGTAGCACTTATACTTTTCAACCTTTTTCTGCTGTAAGCTGACCATTACAGTTGTTCCTAAAATGTTGCTTTTTCTAGCATCTAACCCTTTTCTAGCATAAAACTGTTGATCTGCTCCTTAAGATAGCTGTAAATTTCGTGTGTTCATTAAAGATCTGGGTAAAGGGATTTTAGTTTTAATTTGGAAACTGACCCAAGTTTATTACCTTGAGATTACCTTAGTCTTCATGTTAGACCTTTGTTGTAATTCCTCAGATTAAACCAGAGTTTTTTAAAATGGATTTTATTAAAAGGCTGAGCAGAACAACGCTGTGATGAAGCTGAAGTGCCAGTGAAAATGAGTATTTTAATAGAGTTCGAACAGTTCAGTGTAACAAATAGCGTAATGTTGGAGTTAAAAAGACTTACACTGGTTATCCTGCAAATGTATTGGGTTGGTCTCTCTGGTGAATTGCAGTATACCTCTCTGGATAAGAAGGCAGCATCTGAAGTTTTATGTCTTTTGTCTATGCATGACAAATAAGAATATTTTTGAGAGATGAGTTTGATTTTCATAGGAATTGATTCTCTTTCATTCTGATCAGGGACCAGCTTTGTAGTTTTGGGCTGAACAACTGAATCTAAGTGTGTGAATAGGTGTGGTATTGACCTTCCCTCTGAGAAAATATACATTGGCTTACGGTCAACAATTAATTTTTAAATAAATAGTAATCTTACTGCATTCTTTCTGTGTGTGCATTCTCCTCAAATTAATTACTTTTAAAATTCTCAACTATTTAAAAAGGCTCAGGAACAGGAACACATTTAGTCTCCAAAATTCTTCAATGCTGGTTTTGTGTTTTTTCAGGCCATGTTCTACTATAAGTTTTCAATAAACCTGTATCAGGTCCTGACATGAGCAAGACGACTTCTGACTGGAAATAGCTGTATATGCATTCTAGCCTACTTGTCTGTCTTTAATTCAGAAATAAGTTCTAATATCTACAAGACTGTCTTTGAGAAGTTGTTGTTCCCATAATCAGTGCTTTTGCGCCTGAACAACATACTTTTTGGGGAAAAGACAAAGTCAGTGTTTGAGCCTTAGTTTTCAAGCAATGTATTTTTTTTTTTTTTTTAAATCTTCAAACTATACTGATTTGAACCTCAGCCAGACTTAGCTAATAATATATTAGGTAAGGACAGGAAAGTAGCTCAGGTTTTGATCAGTCTGACATAAAGTTTACAATGCCTGAAGACTTATGTACTTTGCAGGAAATGCCAAAGCATTTTTCCAGAGTGAAATTCATTCCTATTTTTCCATTTCCAAACAGAGGTAATATCAACTCCCTTCATAGAATCACAGAACGGTTGAGGTTGGAAATGACCTCTGGAGATCTTCTAGTCCAACCCCCCTGCTCAAGGCAGGGTCACCTAGAGCACGTTGCCCAGGATTGCGTCCAGATGGCTTTTGAATATCTCCAGGGAAGGAGACTCCACAGCCTCTCTGGGCAACCTCTGCCAGTGCTCTGGCACCCTCACAGGAAAGAAGTTTCTCCTCAGGTTCAGCCAGAACTACCCGTGTTCCACTGTGTGCCCGTTGCCTCTCGTCCCGTTGCTGGGCACCACGGAGAAGAGTCTGGCCCCATCCT
Organism: Struthio camelus; assembly: GCF_040807025.1. Classification (NCBI taxonomy): domain Eukaryota; kingdom Metazoa; phylum Chordata; class Aves; order Struthioniformes; family Struthionidae; genus Struthio; species Struthio camelus. The sequence continues at coordinate 52,762,075 of NC_090981.1, read as the reverse complement.
CTTGACACCCTCCCTTCAGATACTTGTACACATTGATCAGGTCACCCCTCAGTCTTCTCTTCTCCAGGCTAAAGAGGCCCAGCTCTCTCAGCCTTTCTTCAGAGGAGAGATGCTCCAGTGCCCTCATCATCTTTGTAGCCCTCCGCTGGACTTTCTCCAGTAGTGGCATGTCTCTCTTGCACTGGGGAGCCCAGCACTGGGCACAGTACTCCAGGTGAGGCCTCCTCAGGGCTGAGGAGAGGGGCAGGATCACCTCCCTCGACCTGCTGGCAACACACTGCCTAATGCAGCCCAGGATCCCATTGGCCTTCTTGGCCACAGGGGCACATTGCTGGCTCATGGTTAACTTGTTGTCCCCCAGGACTCCCAGGTCCTTCTCTGCAGAGCTGCTTTCCAGCAGGTCAACCCCCAACCTGTCCTGGTGCCTGAGGTTGTTCCTCCCTAGGTGCAGGACCCTGCACTTGCCTTTGTTGAATTTCGTGAAGTTCATTCTCTACCCATCCTGTTGAGATCTTTTTGAATGGCAGCACTCAGGTGTATCAGCCACTCCTCCTGGTTTTGTATCATCAGCAAACTTGCTGAGGGTGCACTCTGTCCCTTCATTCACATCATCTGTCACCCTTTTGTCTGTTTAATTCAAAGAATTGCTTCCCACATGGCTTTTACTTTTAAGAATAGCTGTAATTTATTTTGGAATTATTCTGATGAACTTGCAGTATAACTTTTATTAGATTCTTTTTGTAGGTGAAAATTGCTTTCAGATATTTTCTTGCATTCAGATATTACTTGCATTCTGTGTCGGAGGAGGTGGCCATGATTAACAGGAATGGAAATATGAAAAAAAAATTATCATCCTGGTTTGCAGGCATTAAATTATGATGAAATACAAATATAATATGAAGGGAACAGAGATAAATAGGAGCTGGGCATCTAAAGCAGCTTTTTCTGTTTTTGAAAATTTTGCTCTTTGTATATTAGAAAGTCATTAAAATAAAGACAGGACAAGATACTTTATCCAGCATATCGTGCATTTGATGCTATATCCACAACTTTCAGAACTTCTAAGAGGAACTGTTAGTATTTTATTTCATTATTCACAAACAGAAGAATAAATCAATCCATTCTTTAAAAGATGAAATTTGTGTTTTCTTATAAATGGTTAAATTATCTCCTTCCTGGGTCATGTTTCTTGTGTAGAAAAGATTTGTGTGGGCCAGAATAAGAGATGGCTTAAAAGCAAGCCCCATAAACATTTTTGCTGAATAGTGTGATTCAGGCCATTGTGTCCCAGGGAAAGCTCAGTACGATGAGACGGAGATTCCTAGCTTGCCTTATGGCTGCCCTGTAAAGGAAATATCTTTACTTTACAAGAGGAGTTAGGATCTTTGTCGCTCCAAGCACTACATAAGCATTCAGGATACATAGTATGAGTTGTCACAAAATAACTGTATCTCTTAATGCTGAACTTTTGCCTCCCTTTATTAAAAACGAGTAGGAGTAAATGCTGTTGAGGTTCAGTCACGGGGTGAGACTCTGCATGTATGTATATTTGTGTTTATAAATGAGAGCTGCAAAATGCAGGTGTCAGCTGGTACTTATCTCTACAAACATGTCTTTGCTTAAACATCCATGGCATATATGTATCTGCTGGTTGCACATTTAGAGCTTTTTTTGAACCCTTTTTCCAGAACTGCCTAAGTTAGCGCTCTTTGGCTTAGCATATGTTCCCGTTACCACTGAGAAACAATCCTTGTGCAGAATGTGTAGTGGAATAGCTATGGCATAGGCTTCCGAAAAGGGTCTTTCCTTCTTGGGGAATTGGTTTTTGCTATCTTTTGGTGGCTTGTTGCTATCATAACAGAGTAAGAATGAAAGGGAGAGTTGACGTCTTTTACTAGGTTTCTCAGACCTCGTTTTTTTCCAAGTCAGAAATGACCATCATCTCAGACTTGAAGGGTATATCAGCCTGAAAACTTGGTTTGCTGCTTCTTCCGACTCTATTGTTTGGTCTTATGATATTTCTTCCTACGTTTTTCTGTGATGTGTTAGGCAAACTTGTACCTTTTAACATTTCATATTAGCATGGGATCTAAAATTACTAAGTATTAATGTGGCATTAAAGCTTTCTGGTGTGTTTTTTCTGGCATTGTTTCTTCTATGACTTCACATATTTTGTTTCTTTCTCTCTGGCAGCAATGTCTATTACTTTCTTATTTTAAATCCTGAAATCTTGAAAATTCTCAGGTAAGAGTTTAAAATGTAAGTGCTACTATTTACATAGCAAAAATTGAAGTTCCTTACTCTAAGTATCAGCTACAGCAAAAATAAGAAGTTTGTGCATACATGGTGAACATATAGAGAGGCTATGTCAAGATAGGGGGGGAAAAAAACCCAGAGTTTAAAATGCTTGATTGTATTTTTTTTTTTTTGGATTTGATGACTTTGAGCCCCAGGGTACTTTATTTGAGTATTTTATCAAATGTTTATTTAAAATTTACTAAAAATTTTCAATCTGTTACATATACTTTTTAACATTCTTCTGTCACTTAACTGGAGTCAAGTCTATCTTACTAATTAGTAACAAAATAAAATAACGTAAAATAATATAAAATAAATGCTTGCTGTCTCAAAGCTGTTTGGTAATAATATGATATGTGAAAACTGCAAGGATTAGTGTAAAACAAATGATCAGTGGCTGCCCTTTTAAGGGATCTTAGCTACTTTTCAGCACTGTGTTCTTTTTTTTTTTCAGAAAGTTCTGATATCAGTTGTAAACAGAACAGCAAGGTATTATAAGTCCAAGTTACACCTTATGCTTGAGACTGTCATAGGAGATCTTCTGTTTTACTGGGCTCATTCCAGAGTGTCCAGATTGGAGATGTGACCAATTCCCTCTTGCTTGGTGTGTAAATTCTGTCTATCTGCTGTTACTGAGAAGTACTCTGTATAAGTTTTTCTTTCAGCGTAAGGAAGTAGAGATGATTTTCTAGTTCTGTAGGCAGCATTGTCTCTGCAGGTCCAGTTAGTACAGAAAGGCTTGATTTTTGAGCTCATAAAAATGCTTCTGAATGTAGTATATAAATATAAACAAACCTTGGAAGGTCAGATATTTATTACTATTTATAATGATAATATTTATAACAATATTTCCCAGGGAGAATACTTATAGCTGTGTCTGTGTTTCCCCTTCCCAGTCCCAGCAATGTCATGCTGGGGTTTTTCAGAAACAACTTCTAAATACTCCTAGTCAATTCAACTGTGTTAGTATGTGCTTTTTGATGAGATGCTATGTAGTGTTTTGAGACTTGATGCATATCACAGACAGGTAGCAAGTTTAGTTGGAATACCTTTAGAAAGTTGAGTTTTAGCTTTTGGGTTCCTTGGGGTGATTAAAATAAATTTCAGCATAAATGGCTTTGTGATCAAATGGTATTGCAAAACTGAATATCAGAAATCTTGATCAAATGAGATCTGGGCGCTCTCTCTCTCTAATGCTTCTGTCATTCTCTCATGTGATTCTTCTGGGAGGGTCTTGAAGGAGTTCTCTTCAGACAGAAGAACTAGTTGACTTACTAAAGATACTTGCAGGGAGCAGAGAAAGGAAGGGAGAAAGATATGCATGCTGGAGCACCTGGCTCAAAAATTGAAGGCTTGAGAGTTGGATAGTAATTGACTATACCAGCCGCTGGATGTCACTTGTTCCACATAAATATATAAAAGAAGTTAATAGTCCAAAACCAGAGAAAATACTTCAAGCGTCTGTTGAGGACATGGAAATGCTATCTAGGTAAGCATAAGCAGTAGAATTTTTCTGTCTCTGTGTTGTGTTTATTTGTCTGAAAACAGAGAGGTTATTTTAAAGTGATGTCTTGTCATCTTGGAGTTCAAGATGCCTGTAGCTGACTTTTGCCTATGTAACCCTATAATACTTCTTGAGTGGTGTTAGGACATGGGCTTCTCCTATAACGGGTAACTGTGAGACAACCATCAGGAGGGTCCTATTTCTGCTTCTACCAGGCTGGTCTCCATTCCCTCTTCAGCATTAGCATTGACTGGCTGCATGAGTTTGGCTCAGAAATGTGGTTACTTTCACATGAGTGCTTTTGATCCTCCGTGCATTTGTAGTCTTGTCTTAGAGATGAAAACGTAGGCGTAGAGGAAGATGCATCAAAGGCAGAAAAAGAAAATATGCAGCCAAAGAAATGAACAGATAAAGAAAGGAGTAATAATCAACAGGAAGTATTTTCTTCTTGAAGTGGTGACCAATCACTACAGAAGAGCTAGCTTCATATCTGGAAGAAACGTATGGGCAACATCAACGCAGATGAAATTCTAACTGTCCTGTGGATCGACATCTGTAGTTACACTAGTTACACTTGCTTCAGTCATGTGTTGTACAAACAGAATTGTGCCAATTATATGCAGCCTGTCTGTTATGTTAGTCTTAACTGCAGCATCTGACAACAACATTATCAAATAGCTTGAGGGGGGGAAAAAAAGAAGATTCTCTGGGCTAAGCCACAGAGAACTGTTGTAAGTCTTTCTTACTTCTGAGTCAATGCACATGTATGTAACGCTCTCTCAGAGCACGGTCTTATCACTTGTATTCCTAGCTAAATTTTCATCCTCCTAGTAAATATATAATACAGTATAAATAATCTTCTAAATATAATACAATGCATATATATAATGAAGTATAGGATATATAAAATTTTAAATAATATAAGCTGTATATAACATGAAATACTAGGTGTCCATGGTCTGAAAGTTCAGCCCACAGTAATGAGATGATTGTCCAGTTTAGGACAAAAAGAGAAAGATATTTGCAGCCAGAACCTGACCAAACTTGGTGAGATGTAATAAGATTTCTTTTGTAATTAAAAGAATAAAGGCATATTTCAAGAATTAATCCTACATAGGTACTGATGATGGGCCTATCTAGCCATGCCACACCTATGTTTATATGTATATTTTTAGTACATTTACATTTTTAAAATTTGGTTAGGTTTCACCTCTCTCTAGTAAACTGCCATCTTTAAGATTTATTTAGTGCTCTGGAAAACTTTTAGTTTTTGAAGTAATATGTGGTTAATGTGCTGTTTAAAATTGAAATGGTCTTTTTTTCTTCTAGTTTGTGCTTTCGTCAGCCGATACCATCTGTGATTACTCCCAAGCAGGAGTCCCATCATGGTAGGGTCTAGGTGGCTGGTGGTTACCAGCACCTCAGGCTTTCATTAAATAATGATCTGTTTTCAAGGATCTTTCGAATCAAAGGGTTTCATGTCTGCTTTTTGATCACATCTTTTATAAAAAAGTTTTGTCTTTTCAGTTCTGTTAAAACTTAAAGCTCTACAGCAAAGTTTTCAGTCACAGTTTTTCATTACTGTGTATACTGTTCATTTCCCGAAAGCAAAGTCTGCCTCTGTTTGGTTATTATAAAAGCATATTAGATATCAGCAGGGACAACTGATCTTGTTTACTCTTAATTACATACAATTCCAGCACTGTATAATACAAAGCTTTGCTAATTTTGTTTTAATAGTCAAACATTGAATATTTTAATTAAAAATATGTGTGGAGCTTTTCTAATCGCATATACGTGACGAATGGAAAAATGCAAAGAAATCAGAAATTCACATTTAACGTATAGTTGTACACTACTTTAGCAAAATTTTCTTCTTCTAACAGATCTACCATGAAACTTTAATCGTCCCTATAGAATTTGGAGCAGGAAGAAGGACATAGTTTCCGCCATGGCTGTTCAGGAGGGTAAGCTTTCTTGTGCTAAATCGCCATCCCTGTTTTCAGAAGAAGCCATTTTCAAAATTCATCACTTTCTTTTATGACTCTGCTTGTATTCCATAGGTCTTTTGCTGTATATTTGAGGAGGAGGGGAGAGGGCTGCTGCAGGTAGACAATGACATACGTGTATTATGGCTTCACATTTCATTTCCCCATTTGCCTTCTGTCTTCTGTGAGCAGAAGGGCTCTTTCAAGTAGTCTTATTTTGGTTTTGTGGAGCCACTTTCTACTTCCCATGGTGAAGAATTCTAAGAGGAATAGCAAAGAGGTGTCAGAGTTAATGTGCTATGGTGTTCCCACCTCTCCATTGCTACACCTGATAACTTAGTGAGGGAGACCTCACTTGAGTATTTTTATTCACTTACTTATCTGGGATTCCTAGGAGTCCCTTCACGAGGGGGGCTTATCTAGCTCTAAGTTATAGAAAAGCAGACGTGAACAGATTAATCTTAGCATGATTTCTTAGCTAGAGCTGTATCAGTAGCCTCCAAAAGAGCTCTTCTACAAATTGCACAGAATGTCTCCCACTAGCTGATATATAATATGAAAAACATAGTTTAAGGAAACATTTTCAGCTTTAAGTTCATGATATGTGAATTCTCAGAGTGGTATCCAGCAGAAACCTATGCATCTGTGTAATGGTACCAAAAGAACAGCAGATCCTTAGGGCAGTAAAATATTAATCATACAAGAGCCCAGTGCTGTAAATTTTACTGCAGTCAGGTTGCAGGCTCTGTAAGCGGTGAAATGAAACAGTACCTGCTAGAGTTCCTCTTCACTCAGACATTTCAAACAAGCTCAAGCAAAATGAATAATGCATGCATTAGTGTTCTTCAGGGTGATACATTCATCAATTTTTTTTTTTTCAGTATATGATGGACCTACTTGCAAATCATGAGAAAGGACTAAATAGTTTCAACCTGCTGAGTGTTAAAATCCATTAAAAAATTGTTGGTAGGAAAACTTGTTTTTTTTTTTTTTTTGTCTTGTTCATTCTTTTGAAGAGTTGTCTGCCTGTATGTTATAAGCTCCTCTTAGGCTATAAAAGCAAATCTTTTTTTCTTTTCCTGTACTGACATCTCTATTGAATTATTGTGATTTCTTTTTTAAAATCTCCTATTGAAAAATAAAAAATACTTATGGCAAATTTTCTTTAAAAACAACAAAACAGTCCTGCCCCTAACAAACCACAAATTAAGTAGAGAAAAAAAATACAGATGAAATAGTGTAGATAAAAGTCATCTTGTCCACAGAAAATAAGCAGTAATACCTGACTTTTTCACTGAGGTCTCGCAAGCAGCAAAATGACTCATTGTGACAGTGGGTATGTTTGTTACTTGCTAAAACCCATGAGAACCCTGGGTTCCATGTCCTGCTATGCTCACCATTAAATTGGAAAAAAGTCTGTATCTGGAATCTCATCGTCTGCTGACTGAGTCCTAAAATGATACAGGTTGATGAGAACAGCACAGTAAAAGACTGTGGTCACAATAGAGAAGTCAGTGTTTCTACTAGGTCCAGCTGAGAGCTTCAGCCTGGCATTAACGTAGGGTATTAACATGACCATTGTATTGCTGCATACAGATAGCATGCAGCTGAACGGCATGGACAAGATTTGGATGCTGCATCTCCAAAAACACAGACCTCCTGTGGTTTGAGCTCGAGAGGAATTTCTGTCAGGATAGCTGCAGTCGTGTGGAGAGGTTTCTTTCCTCCCTAGTTCAGCCGACATGGAAGGACCCACTTGCACAGAATTTGCGAAGGGCAGGCATTCTGTCTAGTAAAACTGTGTAATGGATGCTCAGACGAATACATTTCAATAGGCAAAGTCATGGGTACTGTTTTCTGTAATTAAAAAATGTTTATATGACTAATCTCTTAGGAAACTGGGGAAAAAACTATCTATTTTCCCACACTCTGAACTCTAGAATGTGACCTCAGTAGGAGAGTTACCTTTGCCAACAGATTTCTTTTCATGAGCAATACTTTTTGGTTTGACATTTGAAACTTCTGCTGATCAGTAAACCAAACAAAACCGCCGAGGTCAAAAGGTAGAATTAAAAAATCTGCTTTTTTTTTTTTTTTTTTTTTTTTAAAGGGACAGGTATGTGTATCATATGGAAGACACAGAGATGGAGTGGTTTTTTTGCCTTTCAAAAAGTTACTTATTCACTTTAAGTTTTACCGAAGAAAGTTATTTACACACTGGGCAAATTATTCTGCTTATCTGCCAAGACAATTCTTGCACCATAATAATTCCTTCTGAAGAAACAAATGTCCCCTTTCACATTACAGCTATGCACAGTTTACATGAATTTTTCCAGGATTCCACTTTAGAAAAACTGCAGTAACACTTGCATGTTTTTCTTTTCCCCCATGTGCAAGCTATGACCTTTTTATCATGGCCTCATGCTTATACAAGCCAAAGCACTAATAGGTGATAACCTGTAGGTGTTACGAAAAGTACTCTGAGAAACAGGAGCATTGCGAGTTTGTTCAGAGAAAATGAAGTTTCTCCCTGTCAGCATTTGAAGTGCAGACCAGAACAAGAATTAGGAGCTTGGGCTTGATGTGAACATGGGACTGTCTGATCTGTGGAATGCATCCAGCCTTGAGTATGTATTTCCCTTCTTTTGGCTCCCCATTTTACAAAGTTGAGAGCATACTAGGCATAAAAAACCCATGTCTCCTAGCATTTGTTGCACTGATGATTGTATTGCTGCATACCAATGAACTCTTTAAACAAAATATTGCTTTATTACAGAAACAACCCCCCTCAACCCCTTCTAAACAGGGTTCATGGCGTCTCTTAACTTGGTAGCATAGCCAAGGGTCACCACGAAGATGTGGAGGCAGGGGTACGTTCAGCGTAAAGGAGCATCCTCTTCCCTAACGGCTGAGGATGTTGCAAGTCTCTTCCACGACTTGGTCTGGAATCTTCTGTTGTTCATGTTTTAGAGATGTAGAACTAGCAACAAACAACCAGCTTCAATAGCAGTCCGGACCAAAGGCAATATAGTGCCATTTAACTGCTATCTAATACTAAAAGTGACCAATCTCATAAGAGACTGCATTTTTTGATGTAAAAATCAGAGCAGGTCAACACCTATGTTCTCATGAGGGTCTTCAGCCTGGGCTCTGTGATGCCTTCACTTCCCTGGGAATTCTCTCAGGAGGCATAAAACTCATGGTCCAATGAGAGGACTGGGTTCCTCAGGAAATATTGTTATGAATGCTTTGTTTTAAAACAGGATCAACAGACAATGTCAGCAGATGCTTAATCTAAAATAGCCTACTGCTCTGGAAGTAGAGGCTCTAAGCTATGAGGAGGGACTTGCTGCCTCAGAGTTAAAATGCGTTTCCAGAGTGTTCCCTAGACCACAGGCTTATATGACTTCTTCTATAGTATCCTTTTTCTATTTCTGATTAATCTTGACTGTTTGACAGTAAAAAGGCACAGACTTCTGACAGTAAAAAGGCACAGACTTCTAGAAGATGGGATGGACAAGTTTGGGTGGGGGGAGGGAACTGGGTCTTCTTTTTGGGTCAGTGCCGTTCTGTAATCACATTTATTGCTTCTGCTGACTGTATCTGGAGATATCCCAAACTGCTTCTGAAAGGAGAGTCCGCACAAACAACTGTGCGTAGAACAAACCCTGAGAACAGGGTAACACCTCCCAAGGGACTTGGCTAGAGAAACACCAGTCTGGAAGTGGGACTCTCACTTTTTAAGTACCTTCTAGTCAGATAGATGCCTGTAAGTGTAAATCCATCCAGGGGTAGGCTGGGAAGAGATAACGTAGTGCCACAAAGATCCTCCCTGGAGATCTAAGCCTAAGACGTTTGCTCAAGGAAACTCAGTGTGTGGTGTAGCAGAGAAAGGAGCTTATGGATATATATCTTCCATGGGTACCTTGTGCTTGTACCTTGTGTGGTACCTAGCTCTGCAACCACTCTTCTTTAATACTTTGCTGTGCAGAGCTCCAGGCAGGAGGTTTGTTTATCACTGCTAGTTGCCTAAAGGGTCAATGTTCATTTCCTGTCAAGGAAGGGAGCACTCATACCAATTTGGATAACTGCTGTAGGTGCCAAAGGCAGTTTTTAAAGCTGTAGCACATGACTAAGAGCAGTGCCTCAGGCCTGCCCTGCTACCATCATTTCAGGAGGCAGAGCTCTCTGGCCCGTGACAAGTGATCACAATAAAGCTATTATTGCTGGACCAACATCAGACAGGTGCATTGCTCCACCAAGAATTCGCAATAAAACCCAGGGAACATTTGTTTTAAACTCATAACTGCTCAGATATTCCCAACTGTAAATCTTTAAAATACTTTACATATCACTGAGATTAAGCATTATTTGCTTTGAGTCACCCGTGCCTTGGAGGTTATCAGTTACAGATTGCCTTTTATTCTTGGCATTACCTCGTTTTATTGAAAAACTCTTTTTTTTTTCTTGCTAGAAAGTTCTTCCTCTATTGGAACTGATGTAAAGTGTCATTCACAAAAGACTTGTAACGTTACTTATGTGACATATGAGATGTCATTTTTAGAAGACATTTACAAGTGTTATCTGTGGACAGAGTAATATTGTCTTGACAAGCTGCATTTTCTAAAAGCTTTGTGGAATTTGTAGCTTTCTTATGCTCTCCTGTGTTTTAAGAGTAAGCTAAAATAGACAGAAATCAAACACATAACGCAGGTTTTATACAGTAAGTTCATATTGAGATATTTCCTGTAACAAATATGATTTGTTTTATAAACATATTTTCTTTTCTTGACCGGAGAAGAATTTAGTCAGTATTTCTTATGTTTTGATACTCTTGGCATATTTGTCTTGATTAGTCATAGGAAAGGCAGATAGCTCTTTGGCTAGCGGACTATGGAAGATACACTAGTGTTTTCATTACCAAATGCAACTTAATGGTTAGGGAAAAGGCGTATATTTTCCTTTAAAGAGATATCGGATAATAGGTTGTAAGTGCCACATCAGAAAATATTTGTATCTAGTGTGGGATTAATATAAAGAAAAAAGATAAAAAATTAAATTTCCAAAAATTTTTTATTTGTTTTCATTACATTTCTCTGCTTAGGCAGTGAGCGTAGGCTGGTGTATTGTACTTTTTTAAAAATCTATTCAGTTTTACTTTTTATCTTTTTAGCATGAAACATTTCTTCGAAAAGCAGAAACACTAGGGGTCTTTTAAAATATAAAGTGCTGTTCTCAGTGAGACAGTTTAAAAATCATATTAAACCTTGCATTAACTTTAAATTTTGTCTAAAAAATTTATTAGAACCAAAGTGGAGGCCTAAGCTATCCTGACGCTGTCCCTTTAAGAAAATTTCACTATATAATAAGCACTCTGGTTATGCTTTAAATTTTATTATTGCAGAGGGACTTTTGGGGAGAAAGGGGAGGCAGGGGGCATGTTGGACAATTCAGAGCAAAGGGGGGGAGGGGGGGAAGAAACGCTAACAAATTCTTGGGTACTGTCCAATTCCTGAGCTAAGCCACGAACTCCATATTTGGCTTGAAACGAGGAATTTTCTCCTCAGCAGCTGTCCCTGGAGTCAATATAAACTGTTCTAGAATATTTAGTAACCAGCAGAGAGATACTACAGCAGAGACTAAAACACTTTGAAGCATTGACCATTGTGAGGAAGCCACGATTCATAGACTGTGTGTTACATAATGATGGAGCTATTCCCCTCCGTGTTTTCAGTGTTATGGTATGTTACATAACGAGAGGGCTCCCAATTCGTGTAAGCAGTTCTTTCAGGAGTAATGGCACACAGAGCAATAAAGCTGCTTGTAAGGAGGGAACGTGGATCCAGCCATGATGACAGATGCAGAATTGCCTTTCATTTATTCCTTAAAAGATTTTAAAATGAAAATTATGTTCACCTCTTTTTCTCTCTATACTTTTTAAGGAATCACTGCTCTAATAAAGGATGATTTTGGAAAGAATACTTCCTGACAATGGAAGAAAGCCAAAAACCCTTAAAACCTAACTGGAGCATTAGAAGTAGAAGTATCCTCTGTCTAAAATATCACCATTCTGAATGAACTACATATTCCGTCAAAGTCTGCAAACACTGCTGAAAATGAAGCCTTCAGAAATAGACATTTCTTTTGTTCTTTCATCGATGAAGCATCATAAAAGCAGGATAAAAAAAGAGCTTTTTAAAATGCTGCTTGACTCAGTTGCTGAACAGAGATCCTATGCTAATCCAGCATATGCAACTGAATAATGGACTGGGACTGAGATTATCTACGCTAGTGTTGTATATTTATACAGTTACAAAAGCAGCAACCTTACGGTATATTTAAACAATGTATTAAAGGGAGTGCGTGCAAATAAAGAATGTCGGGTAGATATAAACCAGAACCAACTAGAATAAGGGGGCTGTGGGGCTGTATCGTCTCTTACGGAACATTTCGCAGTCTGCTGAGAACCCTGTATATTTTATCGTCATCATGGATGATGACTATTGCTGAAAACTGAAGTATTGACAGAGAAGGTTTAGCTGTGGTCTCTGGAAAGAAAGTATTACCAAACTGCATTGCAGCACGGAATAGTCCTTTCAAGATTGCACCCTTCAAGGGCAGTTCTAAAGAATGCAGTAAAAATCTGTTTATTTTCTACTGAAATGCAACCATTTGCAAGAGTCATCTTTCATCTAACGCAAAAGATTAAACCCACGTTAGGGTTGAACGTGGTACAACAGGAGGTTGCAACTGAAATTTTTAGCTCATAGGTATGAAATTAAGATTGCTGGCAGTGAACTCATTCATGTTTCAGATGTTGATTGTCTCAAATGCAATTAACCTCATTCAATTAAGGTAAAACTGGGAAGACTCTTTACACTGTTATTAGAAGGAGTTCAGTACAAAAAAGCTTAGCGCTTACGCAGCGGTATAGTCCACAAACTGTTATAATGGCTTAATTTGGCTCATTTATTCTGAATTATAGTTTACTGATTCTATGCCTTCCCTTTTTAAAAAGTTGATTGATAATCCTAGGAGAAGAGCTTAGAAGAACAGAGATGGCACAGGGATGGAGAATGGAATGAGGACGATAAAGAAAACTGAGAGGAAAAAGCCACAAATGTCTATATGTAAACATGCAAAAAGTATATGTGTAAAAATGTAAATAGCTGTGGGTTCTGAAAGGGTGAGGATTTTCCTTGTCTTATCTGTAATATTTGGGTACTGAATAGTTCAGAATAACAACTAAATTATGTATCTTCTAATATTCAGGCAAGATTTGATGTTAGATTTATATACAATCTTCCTCAGTAGAATTATTACTATGAATTAAAGATGATATCCTATTAACTTTATACCTAGAAAGGGGAATGAATTATTTACATTAATTTGGTCATACAGTTTGAGCTGTAAAAACTTTTTAATGCCAACAAGCTATTTTCTAGTGACAATCTTCAAGGAGAATATTTTTCTCTAAAGCCTCAGCATGGGCAGAGACAACTAGCATGTGCAGTCTGGATATTCTTATCTCTTTCCAGTAGCCAGCTGGCACATTCCTCCAGCGGACTACAGGGCAGCTCACAGTAAGGTTTAAGAAGATTAATGAAATCTCTTTTGGATGCCACGTAATTTATTCTTCAGGTAAAGTGTCAGAGGGCTAAAGGCATTTTGCTTCAAGACGCAGGAGTGGAAGGCCACGCATCAGTGTGTGTATGGCCAGACAAGCTGCTGGAAGCAAAGGTAGGCAGATACAGTGCTAGCCACATCGCTCCTGTGTGTGCTCTTGCCTGTGGCTCGCCCTAGCTGTCCTAGCCTGATGAGCCACCCAGGCTTAGGATGAATGTGGAACTGAAGCATGTGCTTGTGCTGCCAACGAAAATCCTGCTGCAATTCAGAAAGGTCAAGTTAGAAAGTTTTAAATTAATACAGTTGCCTCTCTGTGATTATAACTCCTAAAGGAAGTCCGTTCTCTGAAATATGCATTTAACATATGCACTCTTTCAGTAAAACACAAACGCTTGCTGCTTTCTGCTTCTACTGGCATGATCTAGTTCCCTCTAAGAGTCTATGTAGCATGAGAATATACAGTATCTCGATTGAATTCTCAGGGAATGGATTGTCTTCGAGTTTTTATTTTGCATAGTGCAAAGTGAGTTGTTGACGCTTGACAAATAATAACAAACACTAATTTAAATATTCTGGTAACTTCATTTCAAAAGATGGTCAATGGAAGTCTGTTCTAAGAAATGTTGAAGTCAGTGTTCTAATTTAAATATATCACTTGCTCTGTCTATTCTAGCTCTTAACTTTTCAGTGCTCTGTTTAAAATTAATAACGTCTGGTTTTGAATTTTCAGACAATTGTAAATTAGTTTCTTTATGGAACCTCTGAAATGAAAATAGTTGTTTAAAACTGTCAGTCTACAGTCTGCCATAAATCACATCTTATTTCTGTGAATTTTACTGAGCATACACTTATAATAATTAACTCACTACTCTCAAATTTTGATAGTTCCTATCTGCTAAAACTGCTAATTTTGTAAAAATATTTATTAAAATATATGCTTAACACTTGGGAACAGTCCATGCTTAATATGCAAATGGGCTTATATATATTAATGATACAAATTTTATGATACGTGTAGCATCTCATTTCTGTGAATGTAAAAGCTGGGATTTGAAAATGATATATTTCCCTTACTGTTAAAAATAAAATGATCTGGGAGGAATTTTGCTTTAAACTCACAAAAAGGTTTTACAGACAGTCTGTTTCTGTGGTCCTATGTCATAGGTGTAATTAGGAGATTTTTTTTTCTCTCTCTGAGGGGGACAGTATTGCTTTCATAAGCATGAAGGTCTTAAATAGGTCTTAAGTATGCCTGGTTTGCCTTCACTTGGTCCAAGTTTGCACTAAGTGGCTATAACTAGTAAGTAAGTTAAAGTCAGCCAGGACACAGTAAAACCGCTTGTGTAGTCCCTGGCGGTGGCCCAAATCAACTGACACTTTCACAGACAAGACCTGGCCGTGATTTAGAGACCAGTAAAAGCCAGGGGACATTCCCAGTAGGTGGTTTGGATGCTGCCAGCCTGTTTGTTTTGGGTGGACGGGGAAGGGGATGTGCAGCATCCTCTGTGCTGGGCCAGTTGGCCTTAAGGCCAAAGAACAGTCTCAGGCCTGTGTTATTGCCTAAGTTGTGAATACAGCCAAAGCATTTAGAAAGGCAGAACTGAGGGCTCTCCCTAATATTGGAAATCTTCTGTTGGCAAAGGCATCTTATCAGTACCCACTGGAAAAACACGAGATGGGACGTTTTGTTATGCCCCGGAAAACGGGGGCACAGCTTTTGTAACTGTATAAATGTATGCACGTTGCTTTAGCAGAGGAGAGCATTCAGTGGAGATCTACTCTTAAGCAGTCTGTCTCCTGCCTGCTCTGCCCAAATTCTTCTCTTGGAGAAACTATGATATATCTTTTCCTTGCTCTTCTGGGCCTTACTTCACCACTGATGCGAGCTGGAGCTATTTCTTTGCAGATGGCTGAGCCTTAAGGTATCCCCAATATATTTACCTTGCAGATTCTTCCATCAAACATTTAACTTTCCAGCAGATGCCCTGTCTCTTCAATATCTCATCCTAGAGAAAAATGCGTTTTCTCACCCACTTTTCATCCCTTTCAGGGGAGAGAGGGACCCAAACGTTTCTCAGATCCTATGACAGCAGCAATGTAGCCAAAATAATAACATATAACCATGAATTTAGTCCATAAATATATTTAACGTAAATTTTAAGGTTCTTTCCTGTAGGGTTGATTTCACATTAGTGTGTGCCAAAGTCAGGTCCTGCAGCGCATTCTGTTGATGAATTCCGGCTCCCAGAGAGGTGAGTCCCCAGGGCACCCATTATTTGAGTTAATATATTTGGCGTGCTGCACATCCATCTGAGATTCATAATCCCTACGTCTAAGAGGTCAAAAAACATTTGGAAACAACTGACAAAGGCATTTTCTTGTTGTTATTGTTTCTGGGATTAACATGGAGACATTTGTCGTCTCGCAAGAGTTAGTTCAAAGTGTTGTACGATTACATTTCCAGTCAAAATTTCCTCATGAAGAAACTAAATATCACTGGACTAGAATTTAAAATGGAGAGTATTTATGGCCATACCACCTTCTTTTGGGATATTGCCAAATCTCACAAGCTAAGTATGGCAAGGCATGCTAGGAAACTTCTGTGGGGAGTTTGTAGTCAAACCAGTAGGAAACTTTTAAGCCAAGCATAGATAGTTGGTATCATAGCTTTCCTGGCCTTGCATTCAGTTTTTCATGCAACTCCTTGTTTCCTAGTATAAGAAAGGGAGTGTCTGGCCACATGCGTGAGTTAGATGTGAGATTTTTGCGGCATTCAGTGGTATGGGGGAATGCTTGAGCCCATGCTACCCTTGCAGCACCACAGCACCATATGGTAGACATCATGCAAGCTGGTTGTGAGGCTTTCAGTAGGTGAGCCCCAAAATTACGAGGCAAAAATGTGGGTGGGGTCTTGAAACTATCCTGATGTTCAGTAGTGTTGTTGTGTATCTCAAAGGTATACATACTCTGCTTCCAGTAACCTGCGTGTGGAGCTCAGTCAGGGAGCATAAGCGTGTTTATCACCCTCTTGGTTGGACTCCTGTAAGTTGTAGAAGTAGCCTTATGTTCAACAGTGGCTTGAGGGATTTTCTTTGGTATAGAAGCTAATAGTCATCAGGTGTCTCTATTGCATCTGCAAAGCATCTTTCAGAATCTGTTACTTTCTGCCTCAATTTCCCACTGACTGAAAATATCATATCCCTATCTCAGAAAAAAGCTTTGAGAATAAGTGTGTGAACGAGTGTGATATTTTAGGATACCATTGCAATAGAGGCCAATATATTTTCTTTTATTATGTGGCAAGTGTAAGATTTCAGATGTCCTTTATTCATTTCCTGGCTTTTAAGTGTTTCACTTTGTAAATGATGTGATAAGTAAGTACACTGTCATTTAGCAATATTCACTGTTTTTACATAAAACTCATTTTTCCTGTTAATAAAAACATCAGTTTGGACATAATGCAATACTATGGAAGGCCTAGTAGTTACTTGTATTTATTGCATATTACCAAACAACAATGATGTCTCATTTATGTGACAAGTTTTTAAATGATAAATTTTTTTCCACCACTGATTTTGCCTAAATTTTGTTAAATAAAGGTTTTGAGTCTGTCTGTGTTTGCATTTTCCCAGGCTCTTTTAATGCCTAAGGGAATAATTTATAGGGCTATAATTTTGTAGGTTACTATATTATGACCACTTATAAATGGCTCCTTAGGGCACTAAAAGGGCCTAGAAAATGTAAATACAAACACAAAACAGAAACAAATACCTGCAACATAAAGAATACTACAAGAAGCGAGAACATATGGCCTGACAATTCAAGTCTACTTAATGGCTCTATTCAGACCCTCTTGAAGTAACAGCATGTTTTACTACTAACTGTAGTGAAAGAAAATTGAATTTTAAAGCCTCACCTGTAACATGGCAATCACTTAACTCTGTGTTTAATAATATCCATGCTCATTTTTTTCTTATATTGGGCTGCAGTTCTTTATTACCACATATAACTTCTATTCCCTCTTCCTCTGAAATTTAATAATGAATATTTTGAAATCCTCCTGTAGCTTTGGCCTATTAATAGGTTTGGCCTATTAATAGGCTCTTTATGACATTTTATGTTGCAGTAGTTAAGGGAAACTATCGGCTGGGACACCTAATGGGAGCCAGGCATTGTGGCTTCTGGTCAGTTTTTACTGGAGACAGATACACACCTCCACATGCAGGAATCAGATCTTTGCTGGGCTGAGTCACCCAAATGGGTACCAAATGAAGCACCAAATGGGCAAGAAAGCCTAAGCATCTGTCACGGGCAAAACATCTCTGCTCAGGGGATTTTTATTTAGTTTATTTCCAGTTAATACCAACTTCTGATCACAGATTCAGGTAGTGAGAAAAAAGTGAACATAAACAATCAAACAAATACTTTAGCCAAATATATTTCCACCCCCTTCACCAGGCTCAACTTCCTTTGTTTGTCACAGGTTAGACTCCATTCACCCCGGTTCCTTTGGTGAGGCGACGCGTGACGAGGTTTGGAGTCGTGTGCGTAACCATTTCTTTCACCTGCTCTTTTGTTTATTGCTTTCTTTCTGCTGCACTTTGCTTCTTTCTTTGCTGCTCTTTGCTTCTTATTCATTTTCTCTGCTGCTCTTTCTTGCTTCAGGTTTTCCTGCTGCTCTGTTTGTTAGTGTCCCTGCCCTGGCATGGGATGCCTGTGGCTGCAATCCCTTGGGGGTGTCCCTACCCCAGCATGGATCGCCCATGTCCCTGTCCTGGTGTGGGTCCTCCATGGGCTGCAGTCCCTCGGGGTGTCCCTGTCCCAGCGTGAGTCACCTGCAGGCTGCAGTCCCTTGAGGGTGTGCCTGCCCCACTATGGGTTGCTCATGGGCATGTCCCTCAGGGGTGTCCCTGCTCCATGTGGGTTGCACACAAGGCACAGTCCTTCAGGGATGTTCCTGCCCTTACGTGGGCCTCCTGCGGCCACGCTCTCTTGGGGGTGTTCCTGCCCTGACATATGTCCTCCACGAGCCACAGTCTCTACAGGATCCTCAGGGATCTGTAGGGTATTTAGAATACATGAGCATCTTCCTCTGCATCCCCCTTTGTGAAGCTTATTTCTCTCCACTGTGAAGAGAGAACTCTTATTTCTCTCCACTCCGCACTCTGGTGCGGTTCTGCTTCTGCTGGAATTAGGCTTCTGAATATGTCTAGGAATGTATTCCCGGCTCTTCATTTCTCTGCTGTTAAAAATGAGTATAGCATATATTCATATGCAGTGGGCATTAGTGCCCTAGAGACTGTGAGGTACCCTGAGAGTGTGGTGGCATGGACAATTGTCTCTAGTTTTGCAGGGAAGAAGTCCTTCCCTTTATTGTGTGATAGATTTTATGAATACCTACTTACAAAATCATTATGGGCCAAATAATGCACAATAATTTTGCAGAGGACTAGTTTGCTGCCTTCATAGGGGCAAATGTTGCACAAGCTAAGCTATGGGGTGTAATGGTTCAGAACAATGTTTTTTAACCAGGAGTCTGTGAAAGGCAGTTAATGAAACAGAGGCTTTTCTAAGCTTCCATTTGCTGTGCAGGGGTCTTGCCTCTCCTGTGGAAATGTTGAATATGTGCAAATAGGAAAAGCAGAAAATCAGTATTTTAGGCCCATTCTTGGTCACATTAAATGTGTTACGAGTTTTGCCAATAAACCATTAGAATTAAGACAGGAGGCTGTGCGAGAATATTTAATGTGACTGAGACAAACAATCCTACCTTTTTCTCACCATGAGGAAGCCTTTACTAATTGGTAAGAAAATGAAAAGGGATGATGTAATCAGGAAGCTTTTTCAGCAACACTGATGTTTTGCAGAAGGGTAGGTGCCACATGAACAATGCTACATGAGCCTCAAAACCTCCTGGCAGGGAAGTCGGTACTGAATGAAAAATCTTTGCCAAATGCACTCTGTCATGTTTTCCATCAGTAGAGCTGGATATTTGTGTATAATTCCTGTGGGATTGGAGGATGGTAATGTATACACACAGAAAAAGTTCAATTTCAAGTAGCTGCTAACATCCAGTAAACAATATGTTCCAAATTCCTTTCAAGGCTCCTAGCACACTGAATTTCTTTCTAAACATTGCAATTCTTTGATGTTCAAAACTATTGGTGAGAAGCCTTCATAACTATAAAAAGAAAAGAATTGGATAGAAAATATTTTGTACTGAAGCTGCAACGTTCCTCTATTTTCTTTGCAGCCATTGCCATGGCGCTTTAGCTAAAAAGGATTCCAGGCTACTTCAAAGCTGTCTGTCTCTACACAGTTTCCTTGTGAAAACCAGATGGCCTTGACACTGTTCATTTTTATCATCACAAATGGAGTGATCTCCTTTTTAGTATGGGAACATTTGACCAAGGCAGGTAACATGGACAGAGCTGGTTTTGGTACTAAAAAGGCACTGAGCAGCTGAGGCTCTCCGAAGAGTTTGGGATGCACCTGTGAGTTCACTGACATTTCCACAAGGAAATAAAATCCCTGTTCAGGATTCTTCCAAAATATCACATGTATGTTATTTGTGTATATACACACTCATAACGAGCAGAACATTTGCTCAGCAACATTGTGATCTCTGTCATCAACACGGAGGTTACAAGCGAAAATTCTTCTGTATTTAACCCACAGTTTGTTTCTTCACACAGCACAAGCTGTAAACATCAACTGCCACAGCTCATCCAAACACACTGAATTCCTCTTCAGCTTAAAGGACTGAAGTGTGCGTGGATGCACGCATACAGCCTTTGCTAGCCTCAAAGGCCTCTCAGATGGTCTCTTGCAGACTTGACGTTAATGCTGTTAAGGGAAGGAAGCTGCCTGGGCTTCACTTAAAGAGATAGCGTAGGCTGTACTTGCGAGCCTGAATATTTATGCAAGAACTTATGCAGTAAGTAACATATTCAATAAACAGACGTTAACAGTCATGAGGGTGGCTTCAAAGTCATGGCTCAGCAAGTCATAAAATGTGCCATGCTTTGCCTTTTGGTTTTGTACTTTTGTGCCTGGTGGATGTGCATCTCTAAACCTCAGTGCCAGAAACTTCTCTTGGTACTTAGACCACCTAACCTGTGGCTTCATTTTAACCACTTCAGGACGCTGTTCTAGGATCTCTTTCTTGTCACAGGAGAGAAGGAAGTGCCTTTGGAGGCCTGTAGAGGGAGATCCTGTCTGAAATTTTGCAGAAAGGAAGGATTCTTTGGGTGCTTTAGGGTGTTGATACAAGATGAGTGCTTAAGGTAAGCACTGGATCCTCCTGTTTAAAAATAGAAAGCTAAAAAATATAATGTACTGGCATATTTATGATAAGCTCCTTAGAGCTGAAAACAGAGCTGAGAGCAGATGAGAACAACAATACAGTTTTGTTTGGATTACTCAGGGCCAATAAATGCCAACAACTGCAGATCTCAGGGTTTCCTTACCTTCTCAGCCGTTCCAGTCATGTATGAGAGAGTACAAATGATGCAAGGTACAACTCATCCTCTGTCTCCCCCTGGTATGCAGCATCACAAAAGGGTTCTGGGTGGTGCAATGAACTATCTTTGCCAGCATGGGTTTGTACTTTTTGGCTCTACAGGACCTGCCAGGTGCAAAAAGTCTTCATCACTTTTTTTTTTTTTTTTTCTATACGCCAAAGATGTAGTGTCTATTTATTACCAATCACATACAGTGTTAAACTTCTTAGCATTCAGAAATTATTAATATAATTAATTATTAATTATAATTAATCTTGGGCCAGGTTTGGTGTCTGCAGTTTTAGTGTCCAGGCAGGGGGTAAATGTACCTAGTCAAATATGATGATATAGATTATTTAATAAAATGTTGCTGAAAAGCCCAGGAATTTTGTTAAGCCAGTAGGAGCCAAAAGGTTCTGAGTTCCTGTTTTATTTGCATAAGGGCATGATATGAGGCACTAGAAGCAACAGCATTGCAAATTCTTCGCAAGCTCTCCAGAAGATGCACAACACTCTCTAGACTCAGATTCTCTAGAGGCATGTGTATGGGTGCAGTCCACTGCGTCCATCCACTGTGATATGTGCAAGTAGTAGCCATCTTGTCTTTTCTTGGAAATAGTGGAATGTTCCAAATCAGTTTATCATTTAGCCTTTTGAGAATTCACTGGAAAATCAGTTTATAAACACAGGCTATCTGTGTATTCAGCTACTACTTTCAGAGGGACCTGGACAGGCTGGAGAGTTGGGCAGAGAGGAACCTCACGAAATTCAACAAAGGCAAGTGCAGGGTCCTGCACCTAGGGAGGAACAACCTCAGGCACCAGGACAGGTTGGGGGTTGACCTGCTGGAAAGCAGCTCTGCAGAGAAGGACTACAGCGGAGGGCTACCAAGATGATGAGGGCACTGGAGCATCTCTCCTCTGAAGAAAGGCTGAGAGAGCTGGGCCTCTTTAGCCTGGAGAAGAGAAGACTGAGGGGTGACCTGATCAATGTGTACAAGTATCTGAAGGGAGGGTGTCAAGAGGATGGGGCCAGACTCTTCTCCGTGGTGCCCAGCGATGGGACGAGAGGCAACGGGCACACAGTGGAACACGGGTAGTTCTGGCTGAACCTGAGGAGAAACTTCTTTCCTGTGAGGGTGCCAGAGCACTGGCAGAGGTTGCCCGGAGAGGCTGTGGAGTCTCCTTCCCTGGAGATATTCAAAAGCCATCTGGACGCAATCCTGGGCAACGTGCTCTAGGTGACCCTGCCTTGAGCAGGGGGGTTGGACTAGAAGATCTCCAGAGGTCATTTCCAACCTCAACCGTTCTGTGATTCTGTGAACTACGTCCGGAGTACAGTTTGTGGTTTGGCAATTAGTATTTCATCATAATATAACAAACCTTTGTATTCTTGTTTGTGATTGTGAGGTAGATGTGTGTGAAAGATGTTGGCTGGGTTTGGCTAACAAAAGAGAGTAAAGGTAAAAAAAAGGAAAATTTCCTATCAGTTTTAACAGAAATGGATCAACCTTGAGGCCTGTGAATGTAGATCAGTACTTCTTTATTTTTCTTTATTTTTTGTTTCTTTGCCAGGATTATTCATAATTTAAAAATGAATACTTTGCATTGTGTCACTGCTTTCAGTCACTGACTATCTGGGAAACGCTTGAGTCAAAGGCCTTCAGATTTCAGTCTCTATCTTTTGAACAGGAAATAATTTCAGCAGTGGGAATACCATTTACCTCGTAAATGCTATCATCTTAAGTTTAGCTACTGTATCAGTGCTAACATCCTACTCTGCCCCGGGAACAATGAAAGCCCATAAAATTTTCCTGCATGTCACACCTCCAACGACTTCATCCTTTGACTTTGTGCAGGGCTTCAAACACAGAAGTACAAAGCAGGATCCAAACAGGGCGCTATTCTACTAAGATGGAGAAGAACACATTTTTGATTAAAAAAAAAAAAAAGAATTTCTATTCTAATTGGAAAAGGTCATTGCAATGCCCTTAATTAACTGTGTACTGTAAGACAGAAGAGTTTCCACATTTTAGATAGGGAATCAACCATTTTGACCTGTGAATAGGAAGGTTTATTATGCTGGTAGTTTTAGTTGATGTGCAGCAGTCTAGCTTCTGCTGATAAGATAAGTGCCTAAAATTGTTCCTAGAACTGGTGATTACAAATAGCCATAAATGGTGATTTTACATCAAACAGAAGCAGCATTAATTAGTGTGACAATTCTCTATATTTCAACAGGGCCTGTTATCCAAACCAAGATGCTTATAAATATAAACTAAGCTTCATAAAATTCTTGTGAGGTAAGTATAGTAAATATAATTATATTAAATTTAGAAGAAAGATAGCCTGAAATGTTAAGCAACTTGCCAAAAGTCATGTAGTAACCTAATGCCTGACCTGGGAATACAGCTTTCCAGTTAATGCTCTAAGCCATTAGGCTGCACTAGATTACAGTTCACTGGAATTGTAAATTAACTTAGAGCCGTCCTAGTGCATACGGAAATGATGCCTTAATGTCTTTTGTCAGCAAATTACAAGCCAGCAAATCAGCTGCACTGAAACTTACCAGAGAATTTGATACTGGAGCAGTTGGATTCAATAATGCAACTAATTATACATGATATGGCATTATATGAGAGGGTTCTCCAGCGTAGACATAAATGACATGTTTGTTTTGAGAGTAGGAGAATCCCATCTTGGGAAAGTCAGTTGAGTATTCAGGCTTGACTTTGAAGCCTTTGATGAGAGAAGCATGTCTAGTCTAATCTCTGAGTGACAGGTTCATAAATGCACACACTACAGTTGATACACTAATGGTCATATTATGCTCTGATGGTTTTCTTTGACCTGCTCATTTAATTTCTTTAGAGACACCCAAAGATGAAAGAGAAAAGCGCACAAAGTATGTTGTAAAGGCCAGAAAGAGTTTTTGTTTGCAAACTCTTTTGTTATCAAGCAAAGCATTAGAAATCTACAGCAGCCTGTGTAACTTAAAGAGGCCATGTAGCATGAAAGAACAGCAGTCTCTTAGATGGAAATCTGTCAGTGTCTGTGGAAGGTGATGTAGATTAGTAAAGACAGTGTCACTGAGAACTGCAGGCTTCTGTCTTTGCTCACACTGCTGGTCACATCTGTGGAAATCATTTGCTCTCAATTATGACTCCCTCTCCTGCTTTATGTCATAACATGACTTGAAAGCATAAGAACAACTGGATTCACTTCCTACTAGGGACTTCTTTCAGAATAGGATGAATGAACAACTCTTCAGCAAGTGCAAGCTGATGGTAAAAGCAAGGGATGGTATGGTGCTGTATCTCTTATCAGTAGCTGCCACAGCTGCACTGAAGCTGCGGTCAGCTGGGGCAAATATCAGGATAGTCTATGAGCTGTGTGCTCTTAAAGCATTGCTTTTGATTGCGTCTCTCTGAGTGAAGTTTATACCACCGATTCTCTGTAGCCTTTAACAACAGCTGGTGCAGAATACTGCAATATTCCGTCATACAAAAAAAGTCTTTGGAATCTTTCTTCTTGAAAATCAAGTCATTTAATAAAGATAGTTTCATTTGATGCCCTACTGGAAAATCATCTCTCTTTTCTTTAAGATCTCTAACTTTAATTCTTCATATATTTTTTCTCTTACAAAAAAATGAACTTAGAGGTCTAACTGAAAATATATTCATAAGCAACACATTCTTGCCAGTTTTATAGTCATAAAGCCATTGATCTTTCCTTTAATCTCTGTAAGAAATCTCCACTGGAGCGTAGGTTGCAAGAAAATTATATTTAGCTGTATTTTCTCCTTTTCAGATGTCCCCTCTCCTGTCAAAAGTTTAACTGGATTCATCTGGGGATATGTCATGGTGTGGGAGACAGGGCATTAGGCTGGGAAGCTGAGGTTTATCTCCAGCAGTGCCAATCCTCTTTTTGGTGGCCTGTGGTGGCCTACTCTCCCTGCGTGCTCCTATTCTCTCTCTCTCCCTCAGAGTGTAAAAGAGACCGAAAAGGCTACGAATAGCAGGTCAGCTGTCCCCTTTCACAGCTGAAAATATGGCTTATGCCTAATAATGGATTTTGAAGCTGACTCCAGATTCCTTTACTGAAAACACAGTTGTTCTCCCCAGCCCCTTCCACAGCTTGGATATATCTATTAACTTCCCAAGGGAGCTGCATTTTTCTTTGATTTGAATGTCTGGAAAATCTTCACCTTATTGTACTACTATATGAATCTGAGATTTGCAGTCTGTTCTTTCTTATATGCCATTCTGCCCATAAATGCTCACCAAATAATTGCTCTTTGCTGTATATTGTAACTGCCCCAAAAGCACTGTCTGACAAAACATGGGTTGTAAATCTAAAGGATTATAATTGCAGTATAAAATGACTTCAGCTGACTGGGTCGGCAGTAGATAAGTTGTGGTGATTTCTACATATATTTTATATTGTACAACTGTATTCTTTGGATTCTTGTTGCATGCAAAATGTCCAGATGCAGCCAGGAAAAAATGCATATGGATTGAATATTTCTGTGATCCCTTTGTGCCGTTTTATCCACCTCTTTAGGTGACTGCATGCATGGTGTGGTCCCACAGATGTGTAAGGTACTGCATTCTTCAATGCAGACTGTCCTTATATGCACTCTATATGTCTTGATGATCTGCCTTGAGATCTGTCTTACTTGCAGAACATTTGGTCCATTTCTTCATGCTCTTAGGAAGTCAGCTGGATAACAAACAGCTTGCATTGCTTGATGCTCCTGCCCCCTCTGTGAACTTGACGCCTCAGCCAAGTGACATTTCATTTCCAGTCAGCATGGAATGACGAGAGCTGGACATGGGACGCTGCACAGTTTTGTTCTTGTCCTTAGTCTCTGGCTGGTACCTAGGTCAACAGACGCTGGGAGTGCAGTGAGATGTTGTGTGCAGGGCCTCAGAGACTTTCCTGGCAAACATTGGAGTGGATCTTCCTAATGGACTTTGAAGATCCTTTTAATCATTGGTGGGCAGCAAGTGATGACTCTTAAAAGCTGTTTTGTGGATGGAGTGTGAGAAAATGGAAGAGCTTTCTCAGAGCTCTGATTTATCCCTAGCAACTTTCGCCCCGTGCTGTAATTAAGAAAAATAGAACCAGTGGCAAAGAAAGGAAAAACCGGTACTCAGGCACAGACAGATGAGCAGCTTTACAGAATGAAAGTAACAGAAGTGTATGCAATTTTGAAAGAAAGAGAGGAAGAAATATTATTCAGAAGGAAAATACATTTTTATATAGCAGGCTTGGCTAGAAAACACAAGGAGAGAAATCCTAAATCCTGCAGTGTAACTGTAAGTCTATGCACTTCACAGCCTTATTTACAAGGCCTACAATGGTCTTAATACGTTATGTTATCAGAGCTGTGTACAAACAACTTAGAAAATATGGGAATAAAGATGTTTCATAGGGTTATTTCCTTCATACAAGGCAACGTAGTGAGTTTACTTATGAAACAGATTACGTGTAATTTATTTCAGTTAATCATTGTCTCACTTTTGTCATTTGGCTTTCTAACTGAAGCGAGAAGCGTCTCCAATACTGTCAAGCAGAACCCTTAGGAAGAGAGTGCTTTGTTTTTAGAATTTAATTAGACTTGTAATTAAGCCAGCACTGAGATGACAAGTAAGAGAAATAAGAGTATTGCATTGTGCCAGAGGAAAGTTTAGTAGCATACAGGAAAAGTTGCCAAAATGGGATAAAATATTTGAAGGGATAAACAGAAGAAATAGAATGATGGAATATTTGGTACAAAGAGGATTTGCATAACCAGCTATAAATGCTGTCCATCATACCTTGAACAGAATGAAGACTTGTGTGGTAGAGCTATCATTGATATCAATGGAAATGGCAGCTAAGCTCAGCACAAACCTTCAGGAGAGCTGACTCTGCAAAACCTGAAAAACTAGAAGACCCCGTGAAACAGAGAACCAGGAAAAGTAATACAGAGCAAGGAGGAGATATAGGCATAGAATCAAACATTAAATGCAGAGGAGGAACGGAATGATTACATAGTGAAGCTGAGAGTGTAAAAGATAAGAAAAGCAACACTGGCAAATGAATACTCTGTGATTAAGATATAGCATTTCCAGGAGAGTGTATAGTGCACTACAGACAAGCAGTTAGTAAAGGAAGGAGAAGGGCCTCTAAGAGCAGCCTGAATTAATTTACTGCCAGAAAAGTTAGAAATTGCTAAAATCTTTTCTAAAGCTGTGTCCCTGCAAAAAGGAAGTCAGCACAGATGAAGAAACTGAAATTACTAGCAAACTACAGATGACTTGTACTATAAAAACGTGGAATGTGAAATGTAAAATGTAAATTTATGTGAAAATGCTCCTGAATCTTAAATAGGATGTCATAAATGTTAGCCTAAAAGTTCCTCCTGAAAGAAGACCTAGCTTGGAAGCCGAACGTTTCAGCGAAGCCCTTTCCTCCCTGTAGGAGTACATCTTGGATGATGAAGTCAGTAGTCTGAACCCCTAGTTTTAGGGTACTGGGTTGTCTAGCTCTGCAGCTCAGGAATCTGAGGCAACGCTACATTTCTTGGGCAGTCAAGTCCCAGCTGCAGCACTCCCAAGCAACAGGCAGGTTAGGTCTTTCAGAGACTTAGCTGACCACAGATGTTCCCAGCACCACACTGCTTGGATGTGTTTCCGGAGGGCCCACCTGGTGGTGGAGCTCTTGTTTCTACTCTTCCGGGATATAGAGTAGCAGGCCGGCGAGGAACTCGGGCTTAGCCAAGCCACAATCACTTTTACTCTGGAAAACACTAGACAGTTACAAAACAACATCCTGTATGTAGCCTCCTCCCCCGCTTAGTGTGATCTCATCTCTCCTGGGAGTCCTGGTTTGGATAGCATCTTTCCTGCCTTTTCATCAGGCATGTGGTAGTGGTTTGGCCTTTTTACTCACACGATCAACTTTTATCATAGTCTCTGTCGTTCTTTTGCTCACATACTTCAACTGGGAGCAGTCTAGTTTGCATACTCCCCACCCTCCACTGGCTTGTTTACAGAATCTGTCAAAGCCAATGACCTTACTGGTAGGAAACTCTTTTTCCAGTAAAGAAGGATTGTCAGACACCAATGTATCTTGATGGCTCTTTCATTGTTGATCCTCTCTGAAGTCTCCAAACGCCAGCAGTAGTATTGTCAATGTTCAGAAGAGACTGAGCTTGTTCACGCTGGACTGATTTTTCAAACAGGTTCGGTTGTTCAACTGGGACATTGCAAAGCAAAGGTCAGAGTAAAAGTTACGTCAAAATGGCATTTCCCAAAGGTGGAGTCATTCCTGGGATAATGTGGATGTGTTTCAGTGCAGAAGTCCAGTTTGTGTTGTCCTGTATGTTAAAGGAAGAGGAACTAGGTCATGTCACTGCAAGTATCACACACTTCTAGCATAAAGTTTTGTCTCCACAACCCACCTGTTTTATCCTTTCCACACTGTAAAAATTGGTAGTCACACAATAATGACTTCCAGATGTATTTGCACACTGTGCAAGTCAACTGCTAATCCACTTCGCACCATCCTGGTGTCACTGAAGAGTTCCCAGTCACTGAAGAGGCTGATGAGCTCTCATGTTCTCCAGAGCCCACGCTCTTGCTTGCAGGGACTGCGCTGTAATTCTTTCCTTTGATGACTTTTTTTCATGTCATTGTTTCACTTCTTTTATTTCAAAATGTTCATTTTGTAGTTGACTGAAAATCTCCTAGGATTATCTTGATCTAGATCATTATGAGGATGAATTTGCGTCACAGAAAAACATTGCTACTATGTTTGGCTTTAGCTGAGACCCTTGCTGGCTGTTTGAGCAGAGAGGCCAAGGGTTTAATTTGTCCAAGAACTGAACTTTTCTGTTACCTCTCCATGTTTTGGTCCGTACTCAACAAAGGACTCTGTCCAATGCTAATTTTGGCATCAATTTCAAGCAACATATCACTTGCATCAAAGAAGAAAGGGAGAAAAAAATCTATTAAAATGCTCTTTCAATTTAGACTTAGCCTCCCCCCCCACCCCGAAAATTTTCTGTGATGATCCAAACATGCTATTTTGCAGAAGGATTTTAGACCCCTACCACCATATTGGTAAACAGAAGATGAATCTTTCCTAAGTTGAGATGAATGGAACAAGGCTAGAAATCTAGAAGGGGTCAATGCAGGTGAAGGTGATGGAAAGGGTGACAGGTGAACCTGTTTCCCCATTAGTGTTAGTTTACACGTTACTTACTGCTATGCTTTCACAGAGGAGCATTTAGGAAAAGTATGCGATGCCAGCAGGGGAAAAAAGTACATAGAGCATTTTACCATCTTTTATTTTCTGGCTTTATGGGAAGTGCTGTCTGTTAGAAGAAACATAGGAATTGCTTGAGCACTGTGGTACATCAGTACACAGAAACCACTGCTTTTTTCTACTCAGTTGATGATGGAAAGGCTCCAGTAACGTTGGTCATGTCTGGTAGAAAAAAAAGGATGTAATTATTTCATATTTGAGGAGCTATCCATATTTTTGTATCCTGGCAATTGAGGATTTTTTTCTCCCCATCTTTCTAAGCAGGCTGTGGAGTCTTCTTTTAGCTGCATGCCACATTACAGATATT
Source organism: Struthio camelus (assembly GCF_040807025.1). NCBI lineage: Eukaryota > Metazoa > Chordata > Aves > Struthioniformes > Struthionidae > Struthio > Struthio camelus. The sequence goes on along the minus strand of NC_090981.1, from coordinate 52,732,535 downwards.
TGAGATTGAAGTGACTGCAGTGGAAGGAACAGCCGATACTGGGGAAAGAGCATCATAAATCATTCTTGTCTCTAAATCAGTTTGTCTCAGACTTATTTTTGTCTCTATTAAATTGATTCGAGTGTCATTCATGACTAGCCCCTGAGTTTGGTAATTTTCCATGGTGAAAGCTAAGATGGATAACTTTTTAATAGCTGTAAGAAAACAAAAATGATTGCATTGCACACATCTGGATTAACTGAAATCCAGCCTTCCAGGCAATCCGTTCTCCCTACTGCTATTTTGAGAAGTAATCAGACTGTCTTATTTAGGATTATTTTAAATACTCTGGGCTTATTTACAAGAAATATTATTTCATGATTTATAACTTTTGCAACCCTATTGACTTATATGGAGAGCTAGACAGTGTCAGACTTGTTACCATACTCAAAGATATGTTAATAGCAGCTGTCAGCACAAACAATACTCAAAGGACCGTCTTGGTGCATGGGTTCTTTGGTGGCTCTGCAGCCACTGGAGGCAAAGCATGAAGCCTAGCTGTTTACTTATTGTTAGAAGGCAAGAGGCTAATGCGTTCTTTCCAGGCACTGGTTCAAAGCTACCCTGCCACAACAAGGCATCTCTTTTTCAGAACATTTTGGGGGGTGTTTGTTTTAGGAGTCATTTTGCTATTTTATAGAGTATAAACACATGCCTGAAGCAACCTCACTGAAGGCAAAAGAGGTATCCTGAGAAGTCGAGGTCTTTTTGTCATACATACAATCTGTATTGTGTGAGGTATGTGGATAGCAGAGAGTTGGAAACTGGATGATCACAGGCTGCTTGTGTGGTAACTACAAAAGACACAATTCTGTGATACACAGTACTGGACACAATTTCCGACTAGCAAGTAAAACTGGATTACTTCGTTAGAAAATATGGCCACCTGGCTCAGCATTTGGTCTTATAGAATCTCTTGTAAGCTTATTGTTTCAGTCTGAGCTGAAGTGCATACTCCTAATTAACCAGATAGGAGATGGGAGCATTGCGTAAGTCTTAAAGCATGCCAGAGCTGTACAGAGGAGAGGAGATGATGCTGGTGTCCTACCCAGGAAGGCATCTGTGAAACAGATCTGATGGAATCAGCAAGCTTGGAAGATGCTTAAGTAGGCAGTGAAGGCTGCCTTTTATTCACAGCCCCTATGGCAGGAGCAGTCCTTTGAAGGAAAGCAGAGAATTGAAGGTTTTCTCTCTTTTTTTAAAGCAAGCTCCCCACTGGCAGAAAAAGACTGTTGGAACTTGACTGGATATTCAGAGGAGAGATGAAACAAGGCAAAGAATAAAGCTTATTTATTTAAATAGCACACAATTTTAGTTACCCATTTGATGTGCACAGTTGTCAAAAATCACCATAAAAACAGTAGTAACCCTCAGTGTTCACAACAGTTTGTATATTTGTAACATATGGTGTAGTGCATGGTATTGGTAGGAGGCATGTTTATGTCTTGGTCCCAGTTATATGCAGGGCTAGATGCAGCCGCATATTGGTAGGCGTAGAGAGGTGGAAGATGGCAGTGTTGCAAAAAGTGATGGTTCAATTCTTGCATGAACAGGAATCAGTGTTGAGAAGAGAGCTCTTGCTCTTGCAATGTACCCAACAAGCTTGCATGTGAGACTTCAAAGTTGCAGTGCTTTGTGTCAGCTTTTTTCGTATGTTGCCAGTATTTGCTTTCCTGTTCCAAAGCACTCCACTTGGCAAGCCTTCTGTTTTGATTGCAGCAGGGCTTTTCTTCCTGATGGCTTCTACCAATGCCAGTGCATACGCTGTTTGCAACAATTCTTACTGTTGTCCAGAGAAGTTACAGCTAGATTAGAGGCAAAGTGTAAAAGAAAAGAAAAATCGTGTATACAGTTTTTGTCTAAAGGGCAGTTGCACTGCAAGCTAGATACAAGCTAGAACTCAGATACAAACATCTGTGCCAATATGCTTCTGACAGGGCAAAGGTTTGCTAGAACAATCTCTCCTCTATATCTCTGCTGTTGCTAGTTCTCAAAATGCTCTGCAACATTTTAGAATCAACAAGGTGTCAAATAAAGATGTGAAGGGAGAAGAAAAGAACAGATTTTTCTGAATTATTCCATTTTGAAATCTCTCTCAAAATAAATTGCCTCCAAATCTTACACATTTTCTGCCATTTGCACATCCTAGCCTTCGTCATTATGGATTTATCTGTGGCTGGAAGGAAGCCAGTGAATTGTCCATTCTCGTTAGTTCTTTGGCTCTAAGGACTCCTTCTAGGGAATATTTGTTCCTCTTCACTGTATATGAACGGTTTGCTTTATCGTTTGCTGGGTGCACTAATCTCTGCAATATGTAGAGCGGTACACGTTGTATTGCTTTCTCTTCCTTTTAGAATTTGAGTAAGGTATCTAACCTTGGCACCTGATCTCTCTAGATTTGTAAATTTCCATAATTTCTTTTGCTTTATTGGCTTGGTCGTGCTCCTTATTTTTATATCAAAAGGTCTCTATGTTGGACATTATAGGTATAATATGATTACCAAAGTCTCCAGAGACCTTTCTCTTCTGCATCCCTAAGCAACTTCTCAAACAATTTCAGTGTGCTTTGGACGACCACATTCTGAAGAAGGAAAGAAAATGGAAGGATGGAAAGAAGAAAAGATGTGGGCAGCAGCGTGGAAGAGGAGGAGGAAAACAATCGGAAAATAAAGGTCATAAAGAAATGAATTTGAAAAGAGAGGTAAATTGCAATATTCTTTTAAATCTATAGACCTGAAGCTGAGGACAAAGCTTTATGAGGTGGTGTTGGTTTATGCAGCGAAAGACTGGCAAAACCTTCCAACATCATTCTTAGTTAGACTTAAGGGACTAAAATGTAGACGTTCACACACAGTCATGATCTGCGGAGTACTTCCCTTTACCTACTTTTCCTTCCAAACTATTCTTCACATGAGTTATTCTTATCAAAGTAAATTATCCTAATGATTTCAGCTGGGTGGCATGAGTGAATAAGGATTTTGCTAGATCAGACCCAAGTCAGTAGAACTGGAATAAATGTTTCCTCATTAAACTTCTATTGAGGAATTTTGCAGGTTGTTGGGTAATTAAATGAAGTCTGAGGCTGCCTTTCGGTTTTCAGGGTTGACCTAGGAACAGAACAAGGCTGTAGTGGTGGGGTAGGCCTATAGCTTTAATTAGGTTTTAGATCATTTTTGCCGCTGCTTTGTTAAGTTTTACACTCCTGTTCCTATGATGGATTCTCTAACGTTCTTTCTGCTGGATATTGCTTGGGGACCAGCCTTATAGCATACAGGAGCCAAAAGATGAGGCCAGCTCAGTTTCATTAATCTATTCAGTGCGTGCTTCCTGATCTAATTTGTAATATGAATCTTCATAATCCACTTAACGTTAGCAATATAGTGCCTCTGTAATCTTGACAGAGAGCAAAAGCTCTGCACTAGCCCTTACGTATGGTCCCATATCAACCAAACTGCATTTTACTGTGTATTACTGATGTACAGGAAGAATTATGACACCTGTAGGTCACAATTCTTTGAGCTGCTACTGCTCCCGACTTCAGTAGAAGCAATGAGGTAATGATAATTTTTAATGATTCTCAGCCAAAGGCAGGCTGTTCCTAGATACTTGTGGAGTTTCTAAAGGGAGCAGGGAGGGAGGAATTTGAATAATATTCATAGAAAGGTAGTAGCAGAAAAGGAGAAATAAATGGTTTTTGCAATAATTTCTAGGCTCTCAGTTGAAATTCAGCCTGAGTTGTTGAAATCTGTAATTGCTGCTATGAATGTGCAAGTGAATAAAGTGGGGTCACACTGGAGTCCCACCTGGCACTACCCAGTTAGAGGCCAAAGTAGACCTTGTGTTTGCATCCCAATGAATAATGTATTTGTGATGCTGTTGTTCTATACCTGCTCCATGAATAAAGAACAGATTCCAGCCTTCCTGGTTGTCAAGCTAGGCCTTTAACAAATATTAGATATCCATGTTGCAAAGTAGTTTTAAAGCATGAAGAGAGTCTTGACAATTTACCGTTCACTGACTTAGAAGAAGAAAGTGAGATGTGAGCTCTTCATTTTCTTCTGAAATAGTATCGTCACCAAGATACACCATAGCTACAGTGTAAAGATCTCTCAAAAAAATTTCAAGATATGGCACAAAGAGTTCAATAAACTATTGCAGGATAACTGGAAGGAATAAATTTGCCTGACCCAAAATGTAATTAAAAAGCAGAATTAACAGCAAAAGCGATGACTGTCATTTTGAAAAAATATAATGATGTAGATGATGACCTTGGGTTTGTCATCTCTCTTGGGAGATGCACAGAGCACAGTGCCACTAAACTAGAGGTTGCTTTTGAATGGATAGTCCAGAGCCAAGGACCTTTGCAATTCGTCAGTGATGGTGGGGTGAGTTCAGACTTCTCCATCTACTTCTTATAATATGCCAAAAATTTTTCAAGTTATACTTAATTTTGGGATCAGGTTAGGACCCATGTTCAGATGTTTTTGCATCAGTCATGTTAAATTAAATTTAGCATAGATTATAAGCGAGCGTTCTCACCATAACCTGCCTGACCTGGTTTGCCTTATGAAATCTGAATATATCAAACACAAGGTAGTCAAGATGTAAGTATAATCCTTCATTGGTAATCATCTTCCATTTTCCATTCAGTTTATCTTTCCAAAAAGTAAGCAACCAAGCTGCAATTTAGAATCATTACCTCAATGCCAAAAAAAAAAAAATTATCCTAGCATGCTGCATGGGCAACCTGTAGATATCAGTCAGCTAAGCGTTCACCATGTGTTCTGTTACCCTCACAACAAATAGTCACTGTTGCAGCATTTAAATCAAAAGCATGCTGAGAAATTTCTGTATTCATTCTCAGATAGAGTGCAGTTCAGCTCGTCACACTGTATCAAAATAGGTCTTTATCATTTACCATCTGGGAATATTACAAGCAAGTAATAATACAGGTATGTACACTCTTGGGGCATCCGAGAACATTTTTAAACCTCAACAATATTTCTGCTTAGAGTCTTAAGACTCTCTAGTATTTTATACCACAGGTAATGATGAGCTGCCTGGTGACTGTGCCAATACCAGGAAGAAAAGCGGCAGCCATTCTGTGGAGTGCACAGAGACCCCGTAAAGGCTGCGTCAGCTCCCCCTTCTAAGAACCATGCAGTTTACACACGGTGCATTTAGTGGTTTAGGATAGGTATTAGCATAGTCACTGCCATCCTAATATTACTTCATTATCTCATTTGTATGGTTCTGGATATCTAAGCTTATACTGGTGAAGATAAAAATTATTTCCTCAAAGCCACTTCCAATTTTCCAGTAATTTTGATTTTTGGCCACTTTGAAATGTTAGGAATTTGTAGTTGGAAGTGAGTGGTTAAGATTACAGAATGATTGTGCTTTCAGTGCTATGACATTTTCAGTGAGTTAGCCTCAGTGTTTACAAGAGACTTTCAGGGTTAAACCTACAAAGCTTTAAAGTGAATTGTAGCATTTGTATAATTCTCTGAGGAGAAAAAATGTTTTTGCAAAGTTCTTGGCATGACTTTCTTTGAAATTGTTAGAGCCTTTTATTTACCAAACAGTGTACATTGTTAAGAGTAAAACTTCCTCTGTGCTCTAGATTTTGGCCTAGTTAATCTTTCAGGAGTGCTGAAAACAGGGCTTTAATTAGCAATTTTATCAGTTAACCCAGTCACTCATCCCAGTGCTTATCTGATACCACGTCCGTGCAGACACTTAGGAACATCAGAAAAAGCCGACGTGTCAGTAGGACAGTTGAGAGGACTTCTGTGGCAGGGGGAAAAAAAGAGACCACAGAAATGGATGGTATTAAATGGAATTTGATACAAATCCAAAAGGAATTATCTCACCAAAGTAACTTAGAATAGGAGTGTATTTCTCTTGTATTTCTCCCTGATCTTCTATGGTATGTCATCCACAGGAATAAAGAGGAAGTTAACGGTCCCTTACAGCGTGAATGTGAGGCCTGGAGTGATTGAAGTCCTTCACTAGTTAGATGCTGACTGAGCTGAAAATGAAACTGCACTGATGCTCTCTTCACAAGAAGAGCCAGCTCAAGCCAGCATGCGGCTCTCAGCCAAAGTGCTCATTAAGCTCTCCTGCTGTCTTCAACAAAGATTTAGTGTGCAATCTTCTCTCCCTACGTGCCTCTGATTTTTTTTGTTTTCCATTTAAGGGAAAAAGGGTGTGTGTGTATGTGAACGTTGGGTGTCCGTGTTAGGGAAAGTGGACAGAAATTCATGCGTGCTTGTCTGTAAAGGGAACTGGGAAGAATAATGGATGACGATTTTCTGGTGGATGGTTGGAGCAGAGGAAACCCATGCTGATTTGTCTCAGGGATGAAAAGGGAAGACATCTTGTTTCCATAGGGTGAGCCTGTCATCACAGACCTCTTCTAGCAGGAAGTGGCTCGTGCTCCAAATCACACAGCACTCAATCATTGGTGGTAATTGCCGTGATAGTATGTCTGCCTGCACCTCGTGGACTATGTGACCAGTCAGGCAGGGCTTATCCTGTGGCGTTAGAAACTCTGGTGGTCCTCCAAAACAATTAAATAACAGTACCCGAGAATTTATATGGAAATTAAAAAATAAGCCAAAAAGCGACTCAGATGACCTGTTTCAGGTACTCCTGCTCAGTAATAAAGATGGAAAATAAAAAATAAAATCAGAAAATAAACATGGAAATACAGACCAAATTGCAAAGCACGAAGGCTATTTAAAACTATTTGAGAGAGAGCTGGACTTTCATTTTATTCTTCACCTTACTTCATTTGCATTTGCATCACTGAAGTGGTCTGTAACACTTTCTGGGTTCAATTTAGTCTTCCACGTGGTATCATTTGTGGTTCAGAATTCTTGCTCACCTCATTTTTTTCCCTAAACAAACATGTACCATTCTTGTAGTTCTAAAACTGTCTTGTCGGCAAAAAATCTGTAGCTCTCACCACTGCGAGGAAGTCTGATATTAAAAACATGCACTGCTTTGCTATCTTAAGATGAACCCATTAGCATGTGGCTGAAGAGTAAGTTTGAGAGAGAAATCGCGTTAAGAGGATGGAGTGACTACCTGGTGCCAAGAAGATATTTTATGCTTGCTCAAGCGGTTCTGATGAGTTGATAGCTGAAATGTTTATGCTTTTATTCACATAGATAGCATACTAAAGACGTCTATTTTAAACAACAGATAATCCAAGTGGTGCATTTAGTTTGTGATGTAACTGTGGCTGGTGTTCTAGGGCTTGTAGGGCCTGCTCCTGCTCTTATTGACTTCTAGCTCAGCTCTGCAAAGCTAGGCCCTTGACTTCTTTCCAACCTGAAAACAAAGGCAGACAACAAAAAGAGGAAAGACATCTACTGGCTGTAGATTTTGTGTTCCTGCTTCCAATGCAGAATACAAAGTGGAATCAAAGTAAAGCATTGTAACTGTTTTCAATCCACCGCTAAAATGTGTAAAGTCATGAAGAGGTCTGTTTTATAAATAGGAGATATAGGTCTCAAGAGTATTTTCGTGTGTAGCACTGAGATATACAGGAGCACATGAAGCCCAGTTCCAATCGGCTGTTAGATTTGATGCAAGAATTTAAATGTCCTCAGCAACTTCACTCTTGGGGATGCTTCAGTGTGGTTTCTCAGTCCTCGTTTCTTAATTTTTCTTAATGTTCTGTCACCTCTTTCAAACAGCCTATGGTCGCTAGCCTTAATTGCTCATTTCCCCTAACAGCACTTTTCTTGTTTTTCTCATAATACATAATGTTGTCACTACATTATCCTTTAAAAAGGAAAACAACATTTTTCTTCATGCCTGGGTCATTCCAGATCCCCAGCATCAGCCCTTGGCTGCCTATTGAGACCAGTGGTTTGTGTGTCCCACACTCCCAGTCTTTCTCTCTACCTTATTGTAATCTTAGAATGTGTGAGAGACTTTTAAATACAGAGCCTGTGTAAAAAGAGCCTGGACCTTTCTTGCAGCCTCTGGGCATTTTCAGCATTCAATGGAGGTGTATTTGTTTTGATACAGCTTCTCACACACTCTGAAGGCGCATTAAACTAGAGTAGTCAAAATAAAACGAGCAGAAAAGGAACAATAAAATATTTATTTGACATCTGTTTATCCTATACTTAACTGCTTTCTTCCTTTCCTAGAAATCCTCTTTCCCTGGAAATAGTAGGCTACTAGGTCATTATAATAATTTTTAGAAGGGTGTTACTGTACTTGCTATTACAGAAACACAAGAGGCTGGTCCAGCTACTTGTTTTTACGGTAGCTGAATTTATGCTTAGCTGTGGAGGGGGACAGTCACCTTTCCTTGACGCGCTTCCCGTGCAAACAAATTCCCAGTGTCTTTGTAGAAAAGCTAATTGAAAGATTAAGCTATGTAACCTTTTCAATCTTTCTACCCCAAAGCAACATTTTAGCGTGCCTCTTGTTGATTTCTGCAATAGATTAGATATAATAGTAATAGATGAAACCAGTGTTATGGGAGCTTCTCAGTTTATATCATGTAACCTCTATTTGCTGATGTTAGTTATTTGTCAAGGAGTGCGGAACAGTGACTACCGTCTGCCACGTCTGTCTGGGACTGCTCATGACATCCTATGATTTTGCTCTCTCAGGGCCCATCAGTTCTTGCTCTGGGTCTTCTCTGGTTTGCTCTCTCCTGTGACAGAGCTGTGGCTATTTTTTATTCCATCCCATTCAGAGAGCTAGTGTTAAAATTCCAAGGAACGTTAATAAATCCTTCACACAGCATTTTATTTCTTTCTCAGTTCCTTTCCAATTCCATTATTCTTCCCAGAATATCATGATCCAGACTTTGTCATGAAGCCTCCCAGCAAGAACCCTCAAACCAAATAAATAACTGAACAAGTTATATATAGGTTGGCCTTTACAAAGTCTGTTCCTGGACTCTTTATGCTTAGAGATATTAAAGCAGTATAGCAGTTTGGCCTACTACAGAATTATGGTTCAACTAACAATGTATTTAATTGCTAAAAGCATCAGTTGCAAGAATCTCAAAGAAGAGTACTTTGCACAGTACCTAAGAAAAATAAGTCATTTCAATTTATTAGATAAAAATACAGATACAATTGTAAAGTCTATTTTTCTTTATTCCATTTTTACCCCAGCTAGTCAAATCTTTTGTTGTTGCTGTTCTGATGAATTGTTTATAGTTGGGAGAAAAAAAACAAGCAAAGCCAAGTTTATATTTTGTAACAGTTATATGATGTTTTATAACATATCTATTTGTAATCAAGCCTTGAAAACACATCTGTTTGGAAAGATGCTTCAGCATTTTCTCCCCCTTTTCTTTAGAATTCTACACTGCATGTGACAGTTTCTCTCTGTTCCAGACAGGCACAAAAGCTGTTGGCGTCTGTCAAGGACATCTTAGAAAATGTTATAATTGAGGTCTTTAAGCTGTACCAAGTCTTATCACTGGCGTACTTGATACGGACTGAACTACTACTTGGTGCAATTTAAAGTCCTTGATCATAATATTCTCGTAACAGTGTCTCTCCTAGCTATTTCCGTAGCACTATGAACTGTCGCACTGTACCAAAATGAGATCTTAATTCTAATTCCATTTCCTTCTTAGTGTCCATGAAGACTGCCAACAGATGTGTGCTCTTTAGGCAAGTGTTTTGCATGCTGTGGACATTGGTTTACTACATACTAGTTGGAGATGTAAAGACATGCCAACTGAATGTGGAGGCGATATATCTGCTTGTTAGTTTGCTGAATGACTGGACACGGTTACAGCCTATCTTGTATTCCCAAAAGTATGCACGTTAAAGACATTTCTTGTCCAATGGGCATAGAGTAGAAAATACAAACACAGTAAGCAGGACACATTACAAAAATCCAATCATGGATAGTGGCACCTTGGTGGGCTTGTTGTGAAGGGAAGAATTAAAAGTGGGAGAAGTTTTAGCACGAGGTGATGGAATCACCAGCATTATAAGGGGGTATGCGTTAACAGGAATAACACCCTCATAGCAGGGAAAGGAGAAGAAGTCATCCAATGCATTCCTTTCCTATATCATTCATGAGGGATGTTTCTCTAAACTGTTCTTAAACACTCCGATGAGGCTGATACCATAACTTCCCAAAGCAACCAATTGACAGTGGTTAGTGCTAGAAGGTTCATCCTAATGCCTACTCAAGTATCCTTTGTGGCATTCCTTCTTCTATTGATCTTAGCAAGAGCCTAGACACCACATGATATTCTGTTTCCCCAAGTTCTCTCTTATCTAAGCTAAACAATCCCAGGTCTTTCAATCACTTCTTCCAAGTCATGTTTTTTAGACTTCTCTTTATCACTGTAGATCTCCTCTGGATTTTTCGTTCAGCTGGTCCATGTCTATTTGCACATGCTTGAACCTGTATTCCAGCTGAGGCTTTGCCACAGTGAAAAGACTAATTTGTGTTTTTTGCAGGCTATATGTATTTAAATTGCTGTTTAAATGCCTGAGAATTTGTCTTTTCCTAGCAGCATGACATTATTGACTCATGTGCAGCGTGTAGTCTGCTACCTGTTGCTCACTCTCCTGCATTTTTGCAGATGGATAAACCCTCCCTAAGATTACTAGCAATCCATCTTCTGTTGTATTGGATCTTTTATACTGCTTCTCCAAATTCTCAAGATCGTATCAAATTCCATCTCATCCCTCAAGGTTGATGTTAACTGTAAATTTGAAAAATAATTTATTTCATCCTCCAGGTCAATAAGAAAACCATGAATTATAGTATCAGCCCTATGGCGGACTCCTTCACAAGGCTCAAAAGAGCCTTCCGTGTTGATTCTTAACTTTTTAATATCAGCTGCCTGTGTATGTTTTCCTTATTAGTTATGCTCCTACTTTTTAGTCTTTTTTTTTTCAGACTAGGCCTGACCAAATGGACTACATTGGTCCAATGTAATATCTAGCTGGAAATGAAGGGGGCATGCGGTAGTTACCCATCCCATTCTGACCATCCCAGAACATCATTGGAAGCAGTGTCCACAGACTTACTCAAGTCAAGATAGGCAATTACTCTGCTTTTTCTCTGTCTAAAAAACTTCTTCAGAAGGAAGTTAAATAACTTGCCTTGAATAGTCTTGACTGTTGCTTATCTCTTTGTTTCTTCCAGGTGCTTACCATTTCCTTCATGATGGATGCCAGTTTTTTTTCTAGGAGAAGTTAAGCTGACAGGTCTATCATTCTCTGGTTTCTTTTACTATTTTGAAGGTAGACATCACACTTTCTATTTGTGGAAATTCATACCTGCAGGTATTGTTGTAAACTGCAATGCCAGTACTCCAGTCAGACTGAACTTTGTCACTAAATTTCTGAATTTAAGAAATTCTTTATACTTAAACTTTTTATATTTAGAAAACAGAAAGCACTAGTCTCTTTTTAAAAGTAAAGTGTTAAAGATTAGGGTTAAGATTATGAACAAAACCGGAACAGAGAATTTATTACCCAGTCTTATACAGTGACTAATCAAAGTATTAGCCTCTTCTGATTCTGAAAAGGCCAGATCATGGCTCCATTGAGACGAGAAATAGTTTTCATCTTTTCTTTGGCAAGACCAAGATTTTACCTAAAAGACTGTTCACACTATCTTTCCATGCTGTGCTTACTAGCTGAGAATGATCTCAGCTGTCATGATTCCAGCAATAAAGATCACTTCATTTCAGCCAGAGAACACTTTTTCCATTGTTGTGTTGCTGAATAATTAATGTTACTCTGCACTGAAGGCAATAGTTTATGAAAGCCACAAGGATAAAACAGCCACTCTCACTTCACTGTCAAATATGTCACAGCCCTTCCATTTTCAGTATAGCATAGACACCATTTAAAGGAATTTAAATATGTAGGACCGCTGAACTAAAGAGTGAGGAGAAGTATATGAGAAAATATAGAAGGAGGAGAACAAAAGACACAATAAAGCCGGGTAGAAATATTTTGATACCAGATTATCAATGAAGATTGACCTTTCTGTCAGAGAAACTCTCAAGGATATCTCCTGGAAAGAGGAAATTTCTGTGTTAGAAATGACAATACAGACAGTAACTGAGGGGTCTCCAAGGGACTCCACAAACCAACAAGTCTTCATCTTGGCAGACTTGAGCGCTTAAAACTTTGGGTGAATGTGGAACATTGTGGTTTTATCTGCTTCCGATGTAACATTTACTTGTGTGCCTCTCCCAGACGTACTGTACTGCAAGTGGAATTATTTCGGGTTTCATCAGACGTGATTAATTCTTCTGTGCTTTCCTGTCTAACCCCATGGAGGTTTTTACCCACATACTCTTAAAAAAAAACCCATCCACATACCTTCTTTTTATGGAAAAAGAACAAAAGGCAGCGTAGCCTCATCATGCTTTTTTCTTTTCTTCTTAGAAATACTAGATATTTGATCGTTTATTTCTAAGTACATTATATTTTTATGCACTAGTCCTCAGTGCCAAAACCTGGGGCCTTATGCCCTGCTCTGCTTGTAGACTGTGTTTCTGCAGAACGCAGAGATGCAAAGTGACATGGCAAAAGATCTGTCATTCTAGCGCTTGAAGTAATTTGGGATGATACTTCTGAGAGCAAAGAAAGAAAGAACACCGCTCTTCAACATCTTCATTTTCTTTCCAGTAGACACTATTGACACCATTCTCTTTCTTACCTTGTACCATCCTGTTTTGAACGAGCTCTTGCAGAAGGGAACAGAGAAAACATAACTGTAAATATGTAAAAGTACAAGTAGAACATAACATGCCACTATGGTTTTTTTTTAACAAATAAGCTACTGAAAATGACTTGGAAACTTGAGATTATGCGAAATCCATGTGTGCAGAGAAAATGTGTGGCAGATGCCACAAAACCAGGGCATGGATATTGGCACCTCACATAATCTGGTACTGGAAACTGCACAGATGTGACTATGATGTGGCTTGAGAACTTCCACAGAGCAAATTTAACTGGAAAATTTGAAGTCATCTTGAAAGACTTGGCTCATGGTTAACAGCTCAGAAACCCCCCCAGCCGATCATTACTGTGAAACAAATGCTCCAGACAGTTCAGTCAATTCTCTATATAATCCTGACCAGTAGGCTTCCTGGGACGTTTAAGGCAAGAAGGGAGAGAACCTGATCAGACTGCCACCTGAAAAATACATAGATTCTCTCCCTACAGAGAGCCCTTGCATTATAATTGTTGTCTTTTCCTACTGAACACTCTATTTAGAGTGTTTTGGGCTCTGCTTGCTTCTCTTTGTGGAGTGATATTCACGGCAGAACTCCAGTGTCCTCTTCCAAAGTAACTCTGACTTGTAGAAAAGCATTCGTCCCATTAGAAATGCCCATATTTTCAGAGGCTTTCCATGTCTTTCTGTTTTTTCTTGAAAAAGGCAGATTTTTTTTCCCATTCGCTGAAGTGCATTCACTGGGTCAGGCTCGTGACTGTAACACCATGTCTTCAGCACTTACCTGATTGTTACTTTTATCATCAACTGTATGAGAATGCTACACATTCTCTGTGTCTGGCTGATACTATAAATAATTAAAAATGTCTACTTTATTTCTTACACAAGTCATATCAGATTCTAGCAATGGAACTCCGTTTTTTTCCCCCCCTCCTTATCTTCAGGATTCTGTGCAAAACAAAGCAAATGAATTACCCTCATGGAGGATATTTAGGATGTCCAAGAGATACTGGACTACTGTCTCTTGGCAGCTTCTTTCTGTTTGATAAATACAAAACCCCATAGTCTGCTGTTTGATTTAGTGTGCTCTCTTCCCACCCTGGCACGGGGTTAGTATTCTTTCTCTTCTTGCAGTGAACTACTTGAAATTCTACTATGAATCATGTATCTTAACATTTAAAACAGGCCTCCAGTTGATTATGATTAATGATCAGGTAATTGAAGAATTTTCTAGGCAGTTGATCTGAATCTGTATGCATTTGAAAAATGGGATTTTATTGGGAAAACTGTTTAAAGGTGTATACAGAAAAAGGAGGTTAGAAATTCTTGAGTTCCTTTCAAAGTAGAGAATAGATTAGGGAATAAGACCAACATACTTTTTGAGCAGGTATGATCTGTGCTTCCAAGCACATCATGTGCTTGATCACTCATCCAGCTGACCATAGCTCAGATCTCAGATATGCAGAAGCACACGATGGACTAAGCAAGTAGCTCAGTTCAGTGAATATCGAGTAAGTTCAGTGCAAATGATCTATTCACAGATGTGTGATAAGTAAAGAAGGAGCTTAAAGGTCACAGAATTACTCATTCATAGCAAGTTAATCACTCAGTACGAGATGCAGTCCACTTCCAACCATAGAGAACGTTGTTTTTGGTAAAGACGACATACTGAATTGTACATATTTCATTATTATGTCTATCTCCCTCTGTGATGTTTTCTGTAAAGTGCTTTACAAATTCTACAGCAAATCCCCACTGTGAAATGTGTATTCCTCAAGCTCCTTTTCTCCTTTTATTTATAAAAGTTTACAGCGAACTTCTAAATGGGTGTAAAGGCTAGAACGGAGGTGATGCATAGATCATTCTGTTAGAGCAGAATAAAATTCCTCTCTGAACATACTAAACCTTAAAGGAAGTCCCATACCTAATTTTATGGGAAAGCCAGTGCCAATTGAAGGCCTCTTTCAAGGTGCACTGAAGTTAAATAGAAAGACAAAGTTAAGTTTGGACCAGACCCACATGCCCTGAATGTCCCCTCTACCTTTACGGCAATCCTTAGAATTTATTGTATCAGCTGCATTTACACTGATGTGCTGGAGCAGCCCAAAGTTTGGACTGGAGACTAAATTCACTGACTGTTAATATTATTTGCCAGTAGGAGCAAGTCTAAGATGTCGATTTCGCCTATGTGAATGAATTCAAAAAGTCGACTAAAAAGTCTGTCAGGTGAATAAGAAGAACAAACCCCTTTCAAAAAATGAATAGTATGGTTAGCACATATGCAAACTTGCATACTGGTATCCGGATAATCATTTAAGACCTGTTTCTGAGCCCATTGAAATGGCTTTGTGATTTCAATATGCTTGGTAAGTCTGTTTTATCCATCTAGTGTTGTTTGAAGTATGAAGCTAGGGTTCAAAGAGGTTAGCTGGTATTTTCTACTTATCATTAGATATCTGATATTGATCATAACATGCTCCCAGCAAACAGGAGGACAATGTTGTCTGCAGTAGTGCAGCAGTGAACCTTTTGGGGATCAAATGAATCCTCTTCAACATTTACTGGTGAGACTTTCCAACTGTCTACAGTTTACTTATGGACAATTTGACTATTTTGAGTGCAAAGTGCCATAAGTGTGCAGCATAGATACTCCCTCTGACAGAATTCCCCCCCTAAACCACCTCCTGGCCAGGGAAAGGGGTAAAGGAGGGCATACGATCCAGCTGCATGCAGTGGGATCATGCTGGCTGACTGCTTGCCAAACCACAAGACAATAGCTGCCTTGCAATTCCTGTGCGCACACAACTTTGATTTGTACCTACAAATGTGTCTTCGCTGTGGACATTACAAATCAAACTTACTAGCGAATCCTTATTGAGGTGAAACCCCCTGTATGTGCGGGTACTCAGGCCCCAAACACAGCTTCTGTGCCTGTGGCAGATTCTGGAGCTGCAACTCAAAGACCAACAACTGAAAATAGATTTCTCAGTGTTCTTGCTTTAAGTTTAAAACAGATCCTTGATTTTATTCTAACAGCTTTCAATTATCTTTCAAATTAATGTTAAAGAATGAGCGAAACTGAGGTACTGAAGCTGAGAGTTTTGTTAGCAAAAGCCCACGTTACACTGTACTGTCACACTGCATGAGCAGCTGCTAGAGACACATTGGTTCTTTTCTGTGTGACGAGCTTCCTACTTGAGTGGCAAGCAGCAATATGATTTGAAAGAGCAAGCAAGAGACTGCACTTGCACATCTGACCCTCCTTCCCTGAAATGAGAGTCTCAATACAGAGATGTGCCCATATAGTAATTCGTTTTGCTGCACTGAGCCTCCTGTCTTGCCTGCTTAGAGTCAGAATGCACACAAATGTGAAGAAAGCCCTGGCTCCCACTCTATAACTGTAAAACAGCCTATGTAGCTATTTCATGAGAAAGTCATATGGCACCTAATTCACAAACATGAAAAAAGTATAGAAGTTCAGAGAATGGAGAAAGCTTTTAGGAGAGGAAAGCAGCAAAGACAGATCACATAACAGCCTAAATATGTGACATATCCTTAGATAAAGCTGAAACTACAGCCAACAACTGCTGCTGGAGGCTGCCAGGGAGTAGGTGCCATGACTAGCAAATATACTTCCTCTGTTTGGTATCTTGGTAGTGCTGACTGTTGAGATCAGAAGTAGTC
This sequence comes from Struthio camelus, assembly GCF_040807025.1. Lineage (NCBI taxonomy): Eukaryota > Metazoa > Chordata > Aves > Struthioniformes > Struthionidae > Struthio > Struthio camelus. Next base: position 52,716,107 of record NC_090981.1, on the reverse strand, counting down.
AAGAGGGCCAAGAGAAATGATTTAGTGAAGCCAAGGAAATAATTTTTTGTTGTTCAGAAGAGTATATATTTGTGCCTATTTTCTTAAAAAAAAAAAATGTTTTCAACTCCCAACGTGTGGGACTTGCACATTAGCAAGTGCAAATGGTGATTATTCCCAGTTCAGCAGCGCACTTAAGCACAGCTTAATTTTAGTTCTTAATACAGCTGAACTTAACACCACCTAAATAAATCCAGTAAGTACTGTGTTGAAGTGTGTCTTCGTATGATGTACAAAGTGTATCCCAAATCATTTTTTCTTGGACTTTATAAATATCAGTTTAGATATTTAGAATTTAGAAATTTAGACCTTAGAATATCCAGGAAATAAGAAAGTCACAGCTGCTGTTTAGAAATTCAGCTGTTCACAGTAAGTGGTCCAAATGACAGTCATAGCTTGTCCTTGTAATTAGTTGTGCCTAGGGTTTTGTTACTGTAAAAACTGAAAGAAATGGTTCTAAACAAACTCTTGATGCCATGGTTAAAATATAGGGATCTATTTTTAATAGACACTGTTACTTTTCTTTATTTCTTTAAAAATTAAAATGTGATAAAATAGTGGGAAAATGTCTGGTGATTAAACAGATGCGACCTTGGTGCTGCATTTTAACAAATATATTTCAAAATGACCATCAGTTTAGTTACAGAAGAAGATTACTGGGCTATGTTTATGGCTGCTAGCAAATTTTAAAGTCACTGTTTTATTACTAGAAGCACTATGAAATTATTAAATATTTTTTAGAAAAGCTTGAATTTACACAGTTAGTGTTAGCTAAACCACTTGCTTTGTGTAATTGTAAATTTATCCAGCAACAGAAGCCTGTGGAACCTCATTGATATATTTTTTTGTGATTGATAGGTAGTTGGAGCGCAGACCTTGGACATGGATGAAACCTTTTTCATCCAAGAATCTCCAAGTACTGTTAAATGAAATTACACCTCCAAATCAACTCTTTTTGATACAAATGGTAACATTCCCATGTTACAAGTAGATAAGAAGACATATCTATAGATTTAAGAGGTCTGCTGGAAGTCACAGAGCAAGTCACTGGCAAGGAACCAGGAGTTTAGGTCTTAGGGCTTCAGTATATAATGTACCATATATTTCTACCCGAGATCCAGAGTACAAGGTGTCAGCCTCTTATTGTTATTATTATTAAAATTCTTTCAAATACAGTGGGATTTCTTATGGATTTATTACTTACTTTGTAGCAGTGCTTAGATCCCCAATTCCATTTTTCTGGGCAATGTGTACCTTAAAAAATACAATCCCTGTGCTGACAGAAGACATAATAAAGATATGCTGTGCCTTTTGCTGTGCAGTTCAAGGTCACTACTCTGATCTTTTTACTTTTTAAACCTTGAAAGCATACCATTTTGCACTGAATGATGATTATATGGGCAAAGTGTCACAACATGCATATGTTATATTTGCAAGGTGCCTTATCTAGGAGTAATCCTCTTACATTTTTCCTCCAGTGCCAGGACATCATAACGCACAAGCAATGTACTATAAATATATCTTTTGCTGGGCTCCCTTCATTCTTTTGTTTAACAAAGAGCGGTTTCCATCATTTGCAAGGTAAACTATAAAAACTCCCTGCTAATGCTATCTCACGCAGTACTGAAAAGTGAGCTGCAATATTTCAGCAAAGAGTTCTTGCTTTGTACATTTCTATCACAGAATCCCCAAGCACTAATGGTATCTTTACACGGAGGAAGAAAAAGTAGTAGCTGACAACTCAAAGACATACCTTATCTGAATAGTGTTATTGTGAAGAGAATAGGCTTGTGAACAAAAGATGGAAATTACAGAAACAGGAATCGGATATCACTGGTCCAGAATAAGAATGGCTAATAGAATATGGGGCAAAAGACTCAAAGCCTGAGTGACAGCTCAAAGACAAGATGGGATTTCATACATTTTCTAAACATTGCTTCTGTGCTTCCTTCAAAGAAATTTTCAAATCCCAGCTGGCTTCCCTAATTAAAGAACAGTGAGCTTTCTATAGATAGGATATGTGTGTGTGTAAGTAGGAAGGGGCTGGATCGTATTTACCCTTTTCTCACTATGATCAGATCTATTTAAAAGTATGTGAATCTTTGGGGACGTAAATCTATATTAGCTTGAAACTGAATAGTTTTAAGTTAAGCACTGGATTTTTGTGGGGAGGAGGGAGCAAGATGAGGAAGGAAAAAGAGCAAATGTGTGCAGAAACAGGTTGAGATCTTGCAAAACGATGACATAGCAACTCTTGCCTGATACTATAGTGGAGTATGGGTGCTTTGAAGCATGTTTTCTTCTGTTGTTTCCTCTCAGGGTTTAGTCCCTTGAAATGGCATCCTCTTGGAGCAGAGGAAGAAATTTTGTTGCGGGTTTGACATTGAGTGGTTGTTCATTTGATGATCACTTCTGGGGCAGTCAGCTCCAAAAGAGCAGTATGTTTTGTACTGGACGTTTTGTTTCTGAAACCTCTCAGTGCTCTTTCAGTCACTTTTAATTCAGACTGTTAATTCAGATTTACACTGTATCACAATCAAGTGATGATCAGCAGGTAATCGAAGCTGACAAAACAAGCAGATGAACAAGAACTGTAGGAGCGATATATACAGGATTTATGCCCAATGAACTGGTATGCAGTGATAACTAACATCCAAGGAAAAAGTAGTGGAAGGATGAAGTCATTTTTTGCATTACAGTATTTTGTCGCACCATCCCATATATGTCTTCCCATGAGACGCAGAATATCTAAAAAATTAAGCCCTCACACATTTTCAGGCTTAGAAGCAAGAGCAGACAATGAGGCAGAGAGAGACTTAAAGTTAATAGCAAGGCAGAGATGATACATTTTCAAAAGTAGACACAGGGAGGGACTGAGATGACAGTTTCTTGTATGAGCAGCAGCAAGACTTATCATAGATTATAATTAGCTAATTATAGGAAGTGGAAGAAAAAATAATAAAGAGGAATGAGGACATGTAGGACACAAAAAATCTATAAAACGGCGTAAAAATAATGCAGATTCTGCTAAATAGAGGGTGAAGCTGTCTGGTGCTGAGGAAGACATGGTTACAGTTTCTTTCCATTTTAAACTGGCATGTCAGAACAGGCAGTGACATTCCTCATGCGCTGCCATCTGGTGAACTACAACTGGACGAAATACTAGGAGGCCTTTTGTGATTGTGACGACGACAGGGTATAGGTACAGCAGTGAACAAAGGGTGAGGGACAGTTTTGAATCAGAAAGCTGAACATAGGAAAAACTTGAAGGTTGATGCAAGGTTGATGCAAAAATCATGTATCGTTGAGGCAAATACTTGACTATCACAGCCAGGTGTTCATGGAAAGAACATGTGACAATGACTCTGCAAAAGGGAGAGTGAGGAAGGGAAACAGCTGAGGAAGGCTGTATCTTTTCATTATATCATCTATTTCCAGAGTTGCTCTGAAAAAATTTTCACTAGTTATTTTTTATTTCTCTCTTCTTCTAGCTATTTGCAAAATTTGTAGTAGTATTTATCTTGTAAAGCATTTGCAGTTATAGTTTATGTGGAACATGTTATCTAAAAAAAGATATAATGCATATTCATAATTTGTTCAATGACACAAGGCCAAAGTCAGCCAGGATATAAGCAGGTGCATTCAGTTTAAGGTCTACAGTGCTTGTACTCATTTATGTCAGTATTGAATGTGGTCCAGAATATCTCTGTAAAAATCTATGCCACTTTCTTGCAGACCCAGTCCTCATGCATCGCTAAACCAGTACATTTCTCTTTCTACCGTGATTATACAAAATTCTGCTTCATTTTAGCAAAAGCTTGAGGGTAGCAAATAAACCACAGAGCCTAATAAAATCCAACTTTCAGGCAAACCCTCTTGTATATAAAATTGAAGAGTACAAAGTGCCAAGGGCTTGTATTAGTACCATCCATTTTGTTAGCATTTTTCCAATTTATCTTGCGTTACGAACCCTCAGAGTACTATGTCTATTGTAAATATTTAAGCGATACTGTTGACATAAAGATAATACTGACAAATTGAGTTAACATTTCTGCTGAGGATTACTGACCATGTGTAGTGCAGAACAACTTTAACACCCACACCAAGCCCTGTGCTCATGCCAAACTGTGTTTAGTCTACAGTACGGCAGTGTCCCTCAAATGAATTTTCAGCTTTGATTTACACAAAGCATAAAACAACCTTTCTTGGATCAATTAATTGTTTGACTTTCTTAATACATTTCCATTTTAACTAGATTATGTCTGTATCAAAGGACAAGTAATGGGTGCAAGATGTTAGTGCTCTCATGTGGGTGGGTGTCTGTGTGCACATGCACATGGTGCCATTGCTCTTGCTTCAAGTTAGTATCTTCTGTGTTTTGAATTTCAGCACCCGGTGTAGATGGTTACTCATATCTGCCTGCATTTGCAGTAACACCTCAGGGTGCAAATTAAAAAACACGGAGAGGCTTTTTGATGTGTTGTTTGGTCTTCCAAGTATAATGCTTCTATGGAATTTCTGCCTTCTGACAAAGCACATACAGCCTAGAAGTAAAAACATCAAGGCAGGAGAAGTTTGCGATCATTTACTCTAGCAGTGTGGTATTTACTTACTGTAGCTTGTGACTTGCTTTTGGTACTTGAAGCCAAAAATCTCCCAAAATTGTAAGAAATTTTTGTTCCTGTTGTTGCATGTTATATTTTTCTTTGCATAATTTGCATCCTGGACATCATTAACATATTTTGCATTTGAAAAGGGTTATAAGATATTCATATACATCCTCGATTTACCAAAATTTGAAGCCCAGGTCATTTTCAGTTTTGCCAAGGTTATGGACAGTGCATGTTAAAATTTCTCTACTTGAGGAGTTGGCTGGGAACACTATGATGAATTATTGCTTATGTGTAGCTAGAATTCAAGCATGAGTTAATACCAAGCCCTACTTGCTTAATTCTGGACAGTGGAAACATTAACAGAACCAGCGTAGATCAGGATGCCACGTTGCAATTTGGTTACACAGCATCATTCTTGCCTCAATATCAAATTCCCCACATTGCTTCATTATGTTGATGAGCTTTCCAAAATGTTTTTCACTATGAGGCAACTAAAACAATCCTTTTCACATGATTTGCTTACTTCAGCTGACAGACAATATTTTCCACACTTGCAATGTCTCCAATTATAATGCCAATAACAGTACTCCTAATAGCTAAAAGATGTTTTACAAAGCAGGGTTAAAACCCTCTCCTACCCTTATAGGTGGGGACACCAAGGCACAAAGCAAGGAAGTGATTTGCCCTAGGTTGCCTGTCTGTCAGGATAGTGGCAAAACCATCACCAGCACACAGGTGTTCTCCAGCACCAAGGTCATAATTCTAAACCCAGAAAGAAGTAAATCCTTCTGAAGGATTTACATGAAGCCAGGGAGAAACTTGAGCCTGAAACCGCTGTGCGTTCTTGAGCAATGAAACAAACTGAGATCGTGAAGAAATGGCCATTTGCAAATGTAGTATCTGAGATGTTTGTCTTGTGTATGCTAGAATAGATTTCTCTGGTTTCTACTAGCTTTTAAATTGTCTCAGGCAAAACAATGCAGTGCTCTCTGTTAAAATAAAGTTGAAAGAATCAGCTAAACCTCTGTTACAAGTCAATCAAACCTCTGTCACGCTTGGTTGGATTAGTACATGGGAATTCTTTTCATGCAAACTTGGAGGCAGCCTGAAAGCTTGAATCAGAAAGTTGCTGGCCAGTGCTTTAGTGAGATGAGTACTTGTGGGCCCGTAATGCTAATAGTCAAGGCTTAACATAAGCTTCAAGGTGAATTCATATGCCGGTACAGAAGTCAGGAGTAGCTCACAGGAAGTCAGTAAATGAAGACCAGCTATAGTAATTACAGCTAGCTCATGTGCTTTAAAAATTTTCTATGGATTGTACTCTTCAGTATCAGCAATAGAGATTTCACAACTTTTGACCTTAATTTCCCCCTCCACCTGATTCTCCTGGCACCTTCTGGACCTCATAGTCCTCCTTTCAAGGAAACACTTCTCTGCTGGAGAGATCTTAGCATAGGCTATGAGAACAAATGAAATCTGCTTTCAGGCTTGGAGCAAGTTGGATCTCTCTGCAGTATAGAAATAACCAACCCTGATCAGGATAATTTTAATCTAATCAGATAATGGCAGTGCTATTAAGATAGCAAATGTTTTATCAGAACTACAATTAAAACTGAGTTGATCTGGACTTCTGTTTGCAGGAGCTGTGTATTTCTCTACATCATGGCACAGGATTACAGGTCACTGATTAAGTCAATGAACCATTTGTTCTAGGAGTAATAGAGGATCCTGCCTGTCAGGACTAAGCACCTAAAACTTAGGGATTTTAAATCCTACCTAAATCTCTAACCGTAGAACTATTATAGCATCTGAGCTCTTTATACCCTCTATATCTTTTTATTATCAGTACACCCCTGTAAAGCTGGCAAGCAAAGAACTAATAGAAGACACACCAGAAAGAATAATACATCCTTAACCACACAAAAGATCAATGATTTGGCAAGACCTAACTGCCAACTTCCAACATGAACCGAAGTGTTAAAAAATAACCCATGTGAGACCAGTTTCATAGTTTGTGTATTTCCCTGTATTTCCCTGTTCTCAAAACAAGCGAAAACCCAGGTTTGAACTGCTTTATACAACGACAAGTGGAACACAGACACAGCTTCTTTGTTTTTGTACTCAATTCTTTCTTTACCTTTTGCAATATACTAGCAAAACTGGATGACTCTTTGCATAGCTCTCCCTTTAGAGGTCTTCCCTTACAGTAGCTGTAGCCTCCTACTTAACATAAACTGAGTTTTCTAGATCAGTGTCTATTTCCCTCTAAAATCACTGCTTAAAACTGCACCTTTCCTAGGGATCGTTTTCTGGCTAGTGAAAGCCTTTCAGATATTTGCATCCTGAATTCTTAAGATTATACAAAATGCAATATATTTTCAAATATGTTACCCTTTCCCTCAGACCATGGTTTTTCTCTCAGAAAATGACTGGATAGAAAAGCTTGCATCTCTGATAGTGCCCTTTCTGTGGAGAGGCAAAAGCAAAGGTTATGGCCTCTGGAAAAATACTAAATTAGTAAGAGGTGTCTTTAATGAGCTTAATGGGGATCAAGGATTATTGTGAGTCTAAATTGGTCCTTTAATTGGTGACTGAAGAAAGGAAGTAACCAGCTTGGTATCAACATTTATGAGTGGTATTTAAAGGCCTGGGAGAGAGAACTGAGAACATAGTAGGACTACAGAACTACTGCAATAGATATTGGAGAAACTGGAAAAAAAGAAAATCCTTTAGTTAGAAAAAAATCTAAACCACTTAAACTGTGCAAAGATAACCTGAAACAGTTATCTAGCGAGAGGGAGGAAGCTAGGGTGGGCGTTGGTCCGGAGTTAGATGGTTGTGTAAATTAAATTAGACTTTTCCATTGAAGTTTGGTCATGCCTTTCGCTGCTTAAATGACAAAAAACATATGAAGGAGCCACTGAGCTGAGTCTCAAATAATTGTTTACAGTCATGGAAGAGCTAGTTACCTACTCCTGCTCTACTGAGGATTACAGCAGCATCTAACAAACAAAACACAGTGAACTCCATTTCGGCATTCAGGGATTGTCTTAATACTCAGTTTCTAGATAAAAAACATGCATCAGAACAAGCTAGTGTAATACGACTGTGTACAGAGTCATGTCTAAAGCCAGGGAGGTAACGATCCCTCCGTCAGTAGTGTGCTATGCTCGCACCTGAAATACGATGTCTGGGCAACACACTGCACCGAATGGTGCTGGCAAAATGGTACCGACAGGCAGTGGGAATTCAGCGTTAAGGAGCTCTGCTGCGTAAACGGAACACAGAGACTCCTCCTGGAGAATTAAGCGTTTGAAATATGACTGAACTCTTGAAGGAGAAGAAACTGTGACAACTTTATGCATAAACATATGTAAGGATGGGTGCATCAGCAATACAGAGAAATTATTTATGGTGGCTTAGCAATGGGAGACTGAGTTAAGAACAGTAGAAGAGAATTAGAAAAGGAAGCTTCCTGGCCACGAGACCTATTAGCATTGGAATAATCCCCCTGGGGAGGAGCAGAGGCTCTGTCCCATGGAACGTGAAAAGCCAGACCGGATAAAAAGCTAGTAGAAATACAAAAGGGGTTATGCTCCTGCATTGAAAGGCGGTTAGAACAGAGGCGCCTGCAGGTTATTATTTGTAGATCCTATGATTACTGAAAAGATTGATAGGTTTCCTCTGCCCCCACAAAATGGCACCCTGCTGTTGTTCCTTTTGGACAATGGGATAAAACCGAACCTTTCCGCACAGGAGAAAGGCTCAGATGCATGTACACAGTCACTCAGCCTGGATTAATGCCCAACCACATTTTTTTTTGGTGTTCTTTTTGTTTTTGAGCCCAAAGGCAGACTGCTGCTTCCCCCTGCCCTGTCTACTCCCCATTAACTAGTTGTGTTATAGCTTTTAGAGGTTTACAGCCTGGCACTGCTATTCAGACTCTTGAAGCTTTTGACTAGATCTGTTGTACTTTCAGAGAAATGCTGGCTCTCAGACAGCTTCCTCAAAAAATTCAACGAATTCTGGATCTAACTGTGCCATTCTGAGAACTGAGTGATTGCAAATCAGGGCAAAACTTGCGAGAATGATTTGAGACTCAGCAGGGGAAAAAAGACGTTACAATAAATAGAGCATCTCGTTTGATTTGAAACACTGAGAATTAACATTCTCCAGTTCTGCAAAACTTACTAGCAAATGTATGGGCTATGTTAAAAGTTGTTGACCTGGAGGACAAATTCTATACAAATTTGGCTTTTCTGCATTTTGTGATTCCTGATGTACGACCATTCATCATGTTCTTTGGAGAGGTGTAAGTCTATGAAAATGGAACTGACGCTTCCTCATTCTTAATACATAAATGTATCAACCACCAATTGTGTGACTTTTTTTTTTTTTAATAAACTGAATCTGGAATACTGTAAAAGACCCTGAATGCAGGTTGGGAACAAAGGAATGCTTGCCTCTTCAGAGAGCTGCCCTTTTCCCGGCAGAAAGATTCCACCTGAAAGCTCAATGTCTCAAGCAAGTAATCCATCAGCAAGAGGAGGAAGTTCTCTTCAGAGGTTTGCTCTTTGTGTGATTCATGGCAGAGAGAGGTCTTTTAGGCTTAATTCCACTGAAAATGAGATATTCATGCATGCCTAATATTTTCAGAGCATGCAGCAAATGTTTAAAATGCACTTGCATGATGCAGCAAATAGGAATCTCTAGGAGCTCAGCTCATTGTTATGTGCATCTTAAGATGAGTTAACATGGAGTAGCACAAACAGAAGCAGTATGTATCATCACTATCGCTTTCTCTATTGCACACAATGAGAATTGAAAACTTTTTGTTTTCCCCCAAATTATTGTAAAATTGTGCTTATAGGCAGAGGATGCTCTTTCCAGTTTGGGAACAACTTAAGAAAGAAGCTGTTAAGGTGAGGGGAAATACCTTCTCTGTCATTTAGGAGAACTGAAATGGTTACCCATTATCCTTAAAAAATCCATAAACAAAAAGAAGAAAGATGAAACCATCCTTTCGTCTTAGCATAATTAGAAGTTCCCAGCTCTTCTTGTAAATGAATAGAATTTTAAGCCAATGCCAGAAACAAAGGCAAGCCGTAAGTGGCATGCAAGGGCTAAGTTAAAATCTTTGGATGCGCGGAAGCCAGTTTAACCTAATTTTCACAGCTGACATAAGAGACCTCCATGACTTAAGTTTTCTTCTTTCTATTCCTTCTTGAATGTAAGCACTGGGGAAAATATATTTTTGGAGGCCTAGAGTCAAAAATAATCAATTGGATGCCAAGAGAATAAAATTAGCAAGAATGCTGCAGGCTAAAAGTCCCAGAATCCCAATCCAGAAAATGCCTGTGTGCTTTCACCCATTTTCAAGGACGTGAGAGCTGCTAAGGACGGAAGGGGGATGATTTTGGCAAGTGCGAAAGTACCTACAGCAAGAATTAAAAATGAGAACGATGGTCAGTGTTGCAGGCTGCCAAACAGATTGTTCCTTTTTCCTTTCTGGAGAGAAATTGGGGAAATAGAGTCTACTTTCTGGAAACAGGCACAGTTCTTGATTGCAGGGCATGGAATCTCTCTTTGTCAGTCCTTTCCCTTCCCTACTCCAAGGCCTGGCACTTGACTGCGTATGACATACCAACAATAGACAACAGGAAGATATGTGGCTGTACAGGAATTGCTACTTCCAGGAACGGCTGAACTCCACCGAGTCCTGAATTAAAGACTCTTAGGCATTTCAGAACAAAAGAAGCTGCTTTGACTAGCCAGTTGCCTGAGATAAGACCCTTGGAAATGTAGATGTTTTTGCTGTAATTTCTCTGATTTGCTGTAATCTGTGTGCTTTGTGAATAGAACAAATGTATAAAGTGCTATAAAAACACTGTAAGCCCCAACAATTTCAAAAAAAAGATGCTCACATAATTAAGCTGCACACAGAAGAGAATCCTAAAGAAGGAGAAAGCTGGCTTTTCCAGAGATTTGTTGTTGTCAGAGGAAGTATTCTGGGAACAAAACATAGACTCACTTGTGAGAAGTCTGGAAAAATGTGCCTTTCACATGTGACAGTGCTGACGGCAGCAGTCGAAGAGGGCGAGGAGTGGGTCTCCATGCAGCACATGCGGGCAGGAGCAGGTTGTGGAAGGGGCGAGTGAGCGGCTTGCATCAGCTTGGCCGGTCCTTTTGTCAGGCTTCGCAGCACCCAGTCCTGCCCACCCCCGGCCCGCGGAGCTGGTGAACTGAACAGGGCTGTGATGTGGCCCAGAGGTTTTACCAGCAATGATGTTTTGAAGTTGGGCAAGTTGGGATGGGCATCAGTGCTCAGCGTTCCAGGACTCTTATCAAGTCCGGCGTTATCAACATCTGCTAGCGTAAGAGGCAGGTATGGGTCTTATCAAAGTACAAAGCTAATTCGAAAGGGTCAAAGTATGGACTGGGAAAACATGAATGGCATCCAACACCTGCAAAGTACAGAGTGACAGAGTACACTAGTAAGGTCTGGGGGAAAACAAATACCAAGAGGAAGAAACAACTCAACTAGAAAAATGCAGAAGGAAGTAGTAGTGAAAAAGTATTTTCAAAAACAACAAGCATTCAAAAAAGCACCCATTTTCTAGTAGGTAAAAACTCTATGCACATATTCCCTTACAAATATATATATTTTTTGTTTTGTTTGTTTCCTATTCCCATAACCACTGGAAAATAGGAATTCAGAAGCTGCAAGTGTGTGTCAGAAACTTTGAGGGGGGTCTTCTGGAGCAAAGAGCCTCCTTTGTGTCCTTAAAAGATTCTGCAGCTTCTAACTCTGTCTGAACAGAGCATTGCAGATTGTAGGGAGGATCCTAGAAAAATGCCTTTAAGTTGAGGAAGTAAAACTACTGCCTGCCATGTGAAAGATACTTACAAGCCAACAGAGTTTTTTTTTGGTGATGAATAAGTTTTGTTTATAAAAAACATTTCAGCAAAATCCGGTGCCTTTTCCAGGATTAAACTTCCTTTATTCATTCGTTCCTTCCTTCCTTGACTTTAAGTTAAAACTGAAGTGAAACCAATACAATTTATATTTAAAACAAGAACTTTATCCTGGATTATAGCATTGTCTAGCCTAGATTAGGATCTTATTTTTGCCTAAATACAGCCATTTATTCCAAAGAATCCCCAAAGCAAATACAAAGGGAAGCCAATAGACAAACTGGGCATCATGGTTATGTATTCGTTACCAAGTGCAGCCACTTTTTTTAGGAATGGACAGAAGTTAAGCTTACAGGCCTGTAAATCACAGTTTGCAGAACTGAAAAATGTTTCTACTCATACATATTTGTAAATTAACTCATTTAAGCAGCACTTTACTAATCATTGTGGGTTATGTGCTTATCTCTGCCCAGTTGCAAGAGGCTGTCAACCACTTGTTGGCTCAAATTAGTCTGTTATGTTTTCTGTTGTGGAGGCCAGAGGTTCAGACCTCTGAAGACTAGGTGAGCCCTGTATGAAGGCCAGTCTTGCCTCTTGCATATCTCTAATTTACATCATATGGGGACTGAGATATTTAAGAATTAAGAAGTTGTAACAGAGTCTTTGATATAACACTCCTGCTGCCCATCCTACTGTCCTTCCCATTGTGATCATATCTTGCTATGAGGTAAGTCTGTCCACAAAGAAAAATATTTCCTCGTTGATCCAAAAGGTAAAAAAATATTGTACCACTGATCTGTGGTAATCATCAGAGCAAAATGCAGATCATACAGCTTGATCTACATTATTTGCCTCTGTTAGTTATCTCTGTTAACACCAAAAAGATTTTTCCCCTTGCAAACATAATAGTCTGTAAAGATAATACCAGCAGAGTAAGACAAAAATAGCAGTGAAGCCTGTACAGATATAGATTCTGCGTCTTTGCATATGTTCTTCATTTAAAAATGTTAAATACAGGCACTGAATAAAAACAGAAAATAAGCATAAATGTAAGCTCTAGTTTTAATGTCTAACAGTCAGCACTTTCCTAAATATTTCCATTTCAAAAATTAAATTCATTTACACATTCCTTTTCAATGACCAGCACGGCTGCTATGAAATCTATCGTTCTCATTCCACTTCCCTGTTTCTTCTACCCCCTTACTGTAACTCCTGTTTTGTGATATCTTTCTCTCTCTGTTTTTTCCTAAGGTCTAATAGTCTTTCTATTTATGAACACAGCTATATGAGTATATATTGTCAACAGGAGTCAGGGGGCCAATTAATCAAATCATGTAACTGATTGATTAACCAAAGCTGGGGAAAATTTTAAAGAAATGAATTTTTGGGTAGGGGAAAATCCAGTAGTATAAGGATATTATTTGGGGTTCTATCTTGTTGCTGAGTGTTGGCTTAATATCATATGATTGCTACAAAAATAGGTATAGGTGTGACTTCTTTCTAGACTGCTTTCAGATCAAATTTGCTGAGAATCAAAAGATCTTTTTTTTTAATTCTGCCAATCCCTCACATTCAAGCTGGAATAGAAAAGCCAGACTGCCTCTTATATCCTTGCCAATCATAATTGTTCTGTTTGCAAATTAGGTGATAGTGCTGTTGATGATGCACAAGGATGGCCAGAATCCAGCTCCCTGTTGCATGCTGTATTGACTTTGCAGTGCTAACAGAAGTGAAACATTCCTTTTGTCAGAAGAAGCAGGAGCTACTTCTCAAAGACACAAAAGGAGCAGACAGATGTGGTAAGAATGTGACATTTCTACAGTGTTGGTTTTTTGGAGCATAACTCCCACTTTAAGAGAAAATGAGGGAGAAGTTTCGAACAACTATGCCCTAAAGGACATGTTATACGGGCCTTAGCCCCTTTACCATTTCTGGTTTTTCAAGCCACAATCAAATTGAATTCTTTCACTTGAGAGTGGTCTGTTGGAGCGAACTGCCTCTCCCTGAAGCATAAGCTGCCTTTTATAGGAAACACAAAGAATTTCCTCTGAAAAGATTTAAGAAACTATTTCTTCAGATTTATAATTCAGCTTCACCTCTGCTACATGGGAAGGGGGGAAGGAACGTGGCCTCAGGCAGGCCTGCTGTGCCACACCTGCACGAAACGTCAGGAGGCACCAACTGGGAATGCTGGCTGAAGGACTGAAGTTTTCGCCTTCAGACTATAGACAAAACTGTAGAACAAAAGCCTTAGTGACTGTCTCATCCCTACACCTGGGAGGTGTGCAGGGAACCTGTTCCCTCCACTAGAGGACAGAGCTACAGAGATCACTATGTTATCGCAGCCAGCCTTCAGTGTGTCGCTGGCCATTGTATTTCACTCCGTTCTTGAGGCCAATAGTTTGTTTATGTGTGAGTAAAATGTTCATTATAGGTTTTGAAGGAGTCTAGACTTGAACAGTCAACTACTGTCTTTTATATGGTTAATAACCTTTACTGCTTTAACACTATTTCTAATCTAAAGTTCACTGTGAAGCTTGGGAGGCACAACTCCTTTTTTGATATTCTCCTTCCCTCTTACCCATCTAATACCTTCCTTCAAATGCTATACCTTTAATACCCAATATTTTCTTCTCTTGATGATACTTAGACACCTTAGTCCAGTAACTGGTCATTTTTAATACATTGGAGTCAGAGCTCTCTAAGCCTCTTGCTGTAAGGTGTTCCTTGTCTCTTGGGGTAAGTCTTTCTGTAACTCTGATGAGTGTTTCCCACATCCTTTTGAAAATGTCACCACCAGATTTGATTCCATTCTCTTCCAAACTATCTACCAGCTCTTTATTGCTATTTCTTTGTTTAGACTTTATGAGAGGTCTGTTTGGTGCTGTGAACTCTTCCTCTGCGTCCTGCTCCTCAAAAGAAAAGAGACCTCTGCCTTTGTTTGCGGGGGGAGCTTGTCCTCATAATCTAGCACCTGGACATGGTCGATCTCTCAGAGACCCTTGCAGGAAGTCGGGCTCCAGGTTCCTTAGATATCATTGAGTGCTATCTCACTGGGGCAGCTGCGCACACTATTTGCTTTGGACATGTTGCATATGGAGAGATGATGAATCCACTTTTACTTAGACATCCCTCTGACACCAGACAAACTTGATACCAAAAATAACACAGATTTATTCTGGCAAAGCAAAAGATAAAGAGGTTGATTTACAAAACTGAAGCAAGGTTCCAAGAGAAGCTATTGTTTTATAATTAAAACAGTAACATATAATTCTAGGTCACAGTTAATGGCAAGATTCCTTCTCAGTTGTTCTAGTATTTTTTACTTTAAGGGACATTACTTAAGGATGTGACGCTCAAGGGACAACTTGTAGGTCAGCGTCCTGATGGTATCAGACCCTGGACTACTCTAGGTAACTGGGGGTCTTGTCTATTTTCTCAGTGTTTGGGGAGCTCTCTCTGAACTCATGTTTCTCTGTTCACTGAGGTGGATTATGCACCGTCTTTTTTTCCACTGGTTTTAGTGCAATTCAATATGAACAGTAGATGTTTGTCTCAGGTGAAGTATTGATTTTGTCCAAAACAAAAGTATATCCAAGTCAGCACATTCATTGAAAATGTTTTCTACCATTTTCTAACCAGAATGTCATACTATTTTAAGCCACAGAAGGTTCACGTTCGTGTAATGTTTGCCAAACTTTAATCTTACTGTATCGTTTTTATATTTTTTGGTCTCCTCTAAGAATGAAATTGGGTTTGTTTGTCAAGATCTGTTTTCCTAAAACAATGTTGAAAGGGTTATATATTTCCCTGTCAAGATTTTTTAAAAAACTAACTTACACATAAATCGACATAGTTTTGAACTTATATTAAGTCACACTATTTGGCCTAGCTTGAATCTTCTGCCCAACCTTCTAATATTGACAGCATATTAACACTCTTCCTGGCTCTTTCAGCCAGCTTTTCTAGGGCACTTGGGCACAAATTAACCAGGACTATGGATTTTATTTCTAACAGAGGTTATTTTTACCACTTCCCCATGTTATTAGTAGGATAGAACCACTACTGTTCTACAAGTAGTATAGAAAATCTACTATTAACCTAATGTAATGTGAGTACCTCAACCTGTTTCCTTTCAAATACTGAACATATTCAAATACAGAAATACAGAATAAATAAAGCTATATTCAGTCTGGATCTGCATTTGTTGATTCTTCTTTATTTGTTGATTCTTTATCATTGGAATCTAGTAATGAGCTATATTTTTGAACCACAACATCCCACCAATACTCCACTTTTTCCAGAAATGTTTATAATATTTCTTATCAGTCTATATGAGCTACTGAATACTGATTGCTATTTATCCATTTGCCTATTTCTTATGCCTTCGTTTTACTGTTCTCATCTTACTGTTTACCTGAGATCTTAGACAAATATGTCCTTTTCCTTCTTTGTGAAGGAAAAAATGGTCGCTTTCTTCATAGTAAGTTACTCTTTAAAACATTGTGATCTCTACTCATATTTTTCTGTTTAAATATCTTCTTCTTATCACTGCTTTTCCTAATTTTCCTAATTAGAAAAATAAGCTTTTTGCGGCATAGTATCTGTGACAGATGCTAACTATATAGAATCATTATAATTGTTAAATTTAATTCCTCTCAAGACAGTCTTTTCTTTAATTCTTTTTAATTGAGTCAGTTATGGTTTTGGTCCCCTGATAATCAGGGGCTGTTCCCAATAGACAGAGTAGAAGAGGCCACCCTGCTTCAGGACTAGGGAAGAATAGTTTAGTGCGTGGTCTCAAGGTTTCATTCAAAGCCAGAGAATGACCCTGACCCATTTTCTAGAGTCTGCCTAGGTTCACACCTGTAAGGGGGGGTAATGACACTTCTCTTCATCACAAGCCTTTTGTGAATATATGACAAAGAATGTATAACGTTAATTTGGTGACCATCATATCTGAACTTGGACTCTTACCTGGAGATACTCTGATGTACCTGCCCAAGTTCTTGAAAAGATAAAGTCTATCATTCAAACATTTTCGGTTCTAGTAGGCTTGATCAGATTTATTGCAAATCAGAGTAAAAATGGCCAGAGGTTGATGACCATTCTGCAAAATATGGGTATCTCTACTGCATGATGAAACTCACTATATTAGGCCAACATATACAAAAAAAGTGTTCTATCTCAGAATAGAATTAAAAAAATATTTGAAAGTAAGGAACATTTGCTAATGCTGGTATTATAGTGAATGAATAACTGTGTAGTTGTGTAACTCCTTTTCCTACATGGCCTGTTACATATGTGAAAATTTGTTCCTTGTTTGAGTATATCGTTAGTTTACTTAGTGCTTGAGCTTTCATTTAATTTAATAAATTGAGTATATAAGGAGATACTTGGAGATCAAAGGGATGAGAGGTGAGCAACTGCTAGCCTGGTTCTGCTCTCCTATGCATTTAAATTGGTAATAGTTTCATGGAAACAAATATAGTTTCACAAGTGTAAAAATCGTGTTTGTGAGGAGAATAAAGCCCTCCACTGTTTGCATTACTATTTGCAGAACAAGCACTTCACTTTCTCTTTATGCATGTAATTTCCTCCTCCCACACTAGTTTGTTTCTTCTTTTACAGGGATAAAATGAAAAATGCAGGAAATTATCTGATTACAAAATCAATTCGAGTACATGAAGTATACTGCCATTAAAAAGGTCTGAATGTAAAAACTTAAGGACTTGCCAGTGAAATGGATGACTGTTTAGGAGACATTATTACTCAGCCTTTGGACAGTTCTGCAGAGAAGTTGCAGGCTTTTTAGTAGAGGTAACTCCCATCGTGTCCTGAAGTGGAACAGTCTAGTATTTTCTCTCACCCACTCTATTTTACTCTATTATTTTTTCCATACTTCCAAGACAACTATAATTGCGGTTAATCTAGTGTACAAAATGTGCTATTTGGGGATATGATGGTTTCCATTTTGGGCACAGTACATTGCTAACTCTTAATTTATTTGCTGTTAATCCAAAAATCCTCTCATCCCGCCCATATTTTGATGAAGTAATGGCTGCTCAGATGGCCTCAGTGGACAAAATAAACTGTGAAGCATAAATCCACAAAGATGACTTTTCTCTGTATTTACAGAAAAGTCTGAAAGGACAATGGGAAGAACCATCTAAGTGCTACTGTTCAAATAGAGGGTGTGAGAGGGAGAGAAGGAGGTTGTTATCACTTCTGCTGGATTCAGAGCTTTATTCTTCTTTTATGCTACTGTGCTATAGTGCTGTTGAATGGGTCTCTCTTCCTGTAAATGGGTGAATTCATTTGCGTTCTTCAGTGTTCCCTGTCATGAAGAAAAATACTCCTTTAGTGCTTCCACGTATGAAATAATTTTGTTTTTGGAAATTATTGAACGCTGCTTGGGGCTTAAGTGTGGATTTAAAAAATAACATGGAGTCTGCGACTGGAAGAGACAAGGCCTCTATGTAATAGGAGACAAATAACTTGTCATTTGAAGCTTTTAATGATTTTTATGCTATTTAGCTTACCGCAGGATGCTACGTGAAGTTTCCTTCAGTGACTAGGAGCACAGCCAGGCCGTAGCAGGTGTTTGCCACATGCTGCAGGGATGGCTAGGATTAGTTGGGTAACAGTGAGCGAACATCTGTCTTGTATTATTCATACAGACTTTGTTTCAATTCATATCAATGTTCCTATCAGTATGTGACGGTTGATTTGGTTCTGGGAAGTTCAGTACTAGGGCTTGTGTCAAAGTCTCCAGTAAACGTGTCTTTCTGCGCATGGATGCAGCTTCTTCGCCATGGTGATGACAGAACTCCCCAGGTCATCCGAACATGAAGAAAGAGAAACTTTCTCAATCAGCATGTGTGAGGTATTTTTCCTAATATCTTTTTTTCCTGGCTATACAAAGCAAATAAGTCTTCCAAACATATTTTACCCAAAAGCAAAGTTTACCATGGTAAACTCCAATGGGAAACTAAAATATCAGGAAATAATCTTTATTTTTTATGTTTTGCCAGCTGTAGAACGGTGTCCAATACGTAGGACAAACCTGGCGTGTTTGGTTGTTTCCTCTCCTGTGGCCGGATTTCTCTTGCTAGTCCTCTCTCAGTCCTGTCTCAGGATATTCATTGTCCCCTTACATACTGACTGGCGAACAAAAATCCAGGCATGGAGAATATGTAGGAGAGAGAGTTCCTAATGTTTGGTTGGCCATTAGCAGAAGGAAAACCAGCTGAGCTTACAAAGAGTGTAAACTTGATATTTATGTAGTAAACAGCAGTGGGATGCAGAAAAGGTAATTAACCCCAAGGAAAACTTTCCATATGAAAAAGAAAATGAGGCTGCTGTTAGGACATAACTCCATTTTCACAGTCTTTCTTCTCTGGCTCTCTCCATGGCTTGTTTGAATTCTTTTTAGGGAACTGCTTTGGAATCTACTCTTCAAGATGTATTGAGAAAACAAAGGAGATTGGTGTTGGGCTTTTGTTTACATGATTGGGATTTTTTTTGTCCTAGAAAATAACTCAAGATTTTAAAATGAATTTGTTGATCTGAATTGAGATAAAAGGTTGAAATCTGAAAAGCATACAAAGCAAGTCAGAAAAATGTACTGCAATCAGTAAAAACATCTCAGTAATTTCGAAGCATTTTGTAGCATTTTGACTTTCTACCCAGTCAGGGTGAGGAAATGGACAAAATCTTTTTTAAGCAGTTGGAGGAAATCTCTGTATCACCTACTCTGTTTTTTCATGGGGGACTTTAACCTCTCTGACATCTGTGGGAAGGGCAACACAGTGGGATGCAAGCAGTAAAGATTTCTGGGAAGTGTCAGGGAAAACTTCTGGATACAGATAGGGAATTGGCCAACCAAAAGTGATGCCCAGCTAGATCTGCTATTCAGTAACAAGGAAGATAGGGTTGGGGACATGATAATCAGTGACATTGTTGGCTGTAGCAACCATAAAATAGTGGAGGTCCCGATCCTGAAGGCAGTGAGGAAGGAGAGTAGCAGACTTCAGCTCATTTAGAAAACTGGTAGGTGGGATCTCATGAGAGGCAGCTCTGAAGGGCAAAGTTGCTCAAGAAAGCTTGCAGATCTTTAAAAACAATATCATCCAAGCGTTTTTTCCAACACTGAAGAGAAACCATAGGCAAATCAGGAGAAAAATGCAAAGTTCTGCACCTGAGAAGGAAGATCCCCTGCACTTCGCAATACTACAGGCTGGGCAGGGACTGCCTGGGAGCAGCTCTGTGGAAATGTCCTGGGAGCCCTGGGGGACAGTGAGCTGCACAGCAGGCAGCCTGGGCCCTGTCAGCCACAAAGGCCAACAGCCTTCTGGGCTGTATGAGCATGGTCACAGCCAGGAGAAGTGAGTGTCCCCCTTGACTTCGCACTTCTTGGGCCACACTGAGATACTGCATCCTCTGGTTTTGGGCTCCCCAGTACAGGACAAATGCTGCCAAATTGGAGTGAGTCCAGCAGAGGGCCTCTAGGATGCTCAGGGCTGGAGCACTTCCCCTGTGAGGAGAAGCTGAGGGACTGGGGCTTCTCAGTCTGGAGATGGGAAAGTTTTGGGGGTGTCAGGGCAGCCTTCCCACATCTATGAGGAGGGTATCAAGAAGACAAAGCAGTGTGCTCTAAGCAGCAGTGCATGGTGGAAGGACAAGAGACAATGGACATAAGTTGAAATGAGAGAGGTTCAGACTAAATATAAAGGAAATCTTTTTCCCATGAGGACAGTCCAGCAGTGGAGCAGGTTGCCTGGAGAGGCTATGAGGTCTCCGTGCTTGGAGGTTTTAAAGAACAGACTGAATAAAGCCCTGAGCAACCTGGTCTGTGCTCTGAGCTGATGCTACTTTGAGCAGGAGGCTGACATAGAGACCTCCTGGGGTCCTTTCCAGCCTAGATATGATCTTATGCCTTTTCTTCCCATAGTTGTCAGAAGTTCTGAAACATATTTTGATTAGAGAAACTAGATTTTTTTTTTGAAAATGTCAAAAGAATATTTTTCAACATTTCTGAATTTTTCCCTACAATTCTTTTTTTGGATGAGAAACTTCCTCTGTGATAGTCTGGTTTTGAAGGATCAGTTTTTGACAGATAAAATGTTCTGTTGAAAAATAGCTAATCATTTCTACTTTGGGGATTACATTTGACCTCCCAGCCTCATTTGAAATGAAAGGAATAGTTCAGGGTATTATTGGGTCAGTAGTGAAGGAAAGGCTCTTTACTAGTGTAAAAAGATCTTTGTGAGAGGTTCTCTGTTAGCAGACTTCCTTCTCTCACCCTTGCTTTGCTAAAGCCCATACTTGATAGCCTGCCAGTCACGCTAACTTTTTGTCTTCCTTTTGCCATACCGCAGAAAATGAAAGTGAAAACTAAATTGAGGTCTATTTTTGGGCAGTCACTTGGTTCTGCTCTTCTTTTTCTTAAGTCAGATCATGATTCAAATTGTTTATGCACTAAATAGATGAACCAACTGAAAATGTTATCCTAGTTGTTGAACATTGGGGATTGAGAAAAAGTAACTTCTGCTACATAATTCTGACAGACATATATTTTTATTACTATATAACTATATAATTATAGTTACAGTATTAATTATAGTTATATTAGTTATAGTATAGTTATAGTATTAAGATATAACTATATTATAACTTTTTTTTTTACTACTTATTACTAGACTATATTTTTATTACTTTGATATTTAGCAAATTGCCTTTTCTGAAAATTAATAAAATTAATTCACACCATCATTTTGGTGAATATTTTGAGCTAATGGTGGAGTAGGCCCTACAAGATATTTTCAGCATTTTATCCAGAACTATACAAGAACAAGTTGTAAATGTTGTTCATGAAACAAGTAGTTGTGGTGATAGATGATGTTTGCAGCCATCTGCTTTTCTTCTGTGTCCAGAACTGTGCAAAAAACCCTACATATTAAAGGAGTCAAACTACAGTAGATGGCATAACACTCATTGCAAATGATTTTTTTTTTGACATAATCAGAGTGTTTGGAAATGATCTCGCCTTATGAGCTGTTGCAGATATATCTCACGTGGCTTGAAAGCCCTTTGCCCGCATCAGCTACTGGGTTATAAGGGATAAATCTTTGATAACAGAATGGTCAACACAAAGCATGCATGACAGACTTTCATACCAGGCCTGCATGCCTTAATCAGTCAGTTTCCTTGATTTGAAATAATTTTTTTTTTTTTTTGCCTGTAAAGGTTAGTAAGGATCGGGTTATTTATTTGGGAACCTGACAATGACAATGATAAATGATTTAGTGAGAATCAGCAGTAGCTTTGATGCATAAACATTTTCCAGGTCTTGTCAAAATTATAAACTTTCTTCAAGAAAATATTAGGCCAAAGAATTTAGATCATCTTGTTACATAAAGCTTGCAGCACATAGGCAATCTGGTGATAGGCAGTTATAAGCGAGAACAGATTGATAAGACAATTCTATAATCAGATGTGGAGACTTCAGAATGGCCTAAGATGTAAATAGGTCAATGAAACAATAATTCACAGAATCACAGAATCACAGAATGGTTGAGGTTGGAAATGACCTCTGGAGATCTTCTAGTCCAACCCCCCTGCTCAAGGCAGGGTCACCTAGAGCACGTTGCCCAGGATTGCGTCCAGATGGCTTTTGAATATCTCCAGGGAAGGAGACTCCACAGCCTCTCTGGGCAACCTCTGCCAGTGCTCTGGCACCCTCACAGGAAAGAAGTTTCTCCTCAGGTTCAGCCAGAACTACCCGTGTTCCACTGTGTGCCCGTTGCCTCTCGTCCCGTCGCTGGGCACCACGGAGAAGAGTCTGGCCCCATCCTCTTGACACCCTCCCTTCAGATACTTGTACACATTGATCAGGTCACCCCTCAGTCTTCTCTTCTCCAGGCTAAAGAGGCCCAGCTCTCTCAGCCTTTCTTCAGAGGAGAGATGCTCCAGTGCCCTCATCATCTTTGTAGCCCTCCGCTGGACTTTCTCCAGTAGTGGCATGTCTCTCTTGCACTGGGGAGCCCAGCACTGGGCACAGTACTCCAGGTGAGGCCTCCCCAGGGCTGAGTAGAGGGACAGGATCACCTCCCTCGACCTGCTGGCAACACTCTGCCTAATGCAGCCCAGGATCCCATTGGCCTTCTTGGCCACAGGGGCACATTGCTGGCTCATGGTTAACTTGTTGTCCCCCAGGACTCCCAGGTCCTTCTCTGCAGAGCTGCTTTCCAGCAGGTCAGCACCCAGCCTGTACTTTTGCATATTTTCCATATTGAAATTTTGACTTCATTCAGGGATGAACCCTAATGATTAAAAAATGAAGCACATTGTTGCCTGAGCAAGGCCTGATCAAACTCGCTGACATTAGTATTAAAACTTTCGATGCTATCAGCGTGAATCACCTTATGTGCATACAAGTCCTTGTATTCATAGGAAACTTAAAATACTTTGTGATCTATGCAAATTAAACATAAATATTTTAAAAAGAACTGTTTATTTCTAGATATTTTTAATACCTTACAATTTTCTGAAATTCCCATTGAAAAATCATTTGAAACAATATTATTTCTGCATTACCTTTTTATTTTCTCACATTTGTCTTCTCATTTCTGATGTAGTCCATAAAAACATAACCTTCTGTTTACTTAAATCTTGAAACACTTAAAGATTTTGACATTGACTTTCTTTATCCATGATCCTAAAACACTGTGTTCACATCACACGCCATCATCAATCACATGTATTCTTTTTTGGAAATTATATTATTTATCATTGGTACTTTTTTGGTGTGAGGTGTTTGATGTGTACAATATAAAGTTGGATAACTCAATAATTCCAGCCGACTTGCCTTAACTTATATCTTTTCTCTGGTTAGATAATGTACATCTTTACCTTCCAAGTCTGCTTTGTTATGATATCAAGAAAAGGGACACCAGCTGGGCAAGAAGTGAAACTTGACGCTCTTGATGATAGTTAGGCTGCTGACACACTGGTGCTGTGGTGCATCTTGCCATGCATATTGTAACTTTCTCCTTTCCTTTCCTCCTCGTCTCACAGTGGAAGGGAAGGGATTGCCTTCTTGTTAAAGGTCCAAACAGTTCCTAACAAAACTGGCCTCAGTCCATGACTGGAGCTCCTAAGCGTTATTGTAATAAAATTATAATTGTTTGTAATCAAAGAATCTGAATGGTGTTTTTTAAAACAAATATATTTGGATCTCATGCTGAATTTCATGTCTTTCTTCCAAACAAGTGCTACATATAAATGAATAGTCATTCCACTGAAGTAAACTGTATATATAAAGAGTATATAAAATTGCTTTTCAAATCCATGAAGGTACAGCAGTGTAAAACGTTCACTCCTTATTTGGTGTACACCTAAGATACTGAACACATTCTAGCACTTCTTTTCATGAGAACAAGCCAGAAAAAAATCTCCCCGAATTTTAAATTGGATCAAAAGCTCATAAATCAGCCTACTTTGGAAGAATTAGCAAACTGTTCAACTAACTTGTATTGTTTAGAGCAATCAGTCCCTATAATCTCAGTTGTCTGCCATAGAAACATGCTAGCTATCATTTTGCGTTAGAGTTTCATGACAAAATAGCTGTGTTGAGCCATCTCGCTTCAGAAAACATGTGGACAATGACTTTGTGTTGATTAGTGATGATTGCTTGTTATAGTTGACTTCATAGGTTTTTTGGCTTTAACATCAGAATAGACAGCAGTTTTGGAGAAAGTATTTTAATTCCTTACCTTTATCACAACCATCTGATGCTTCCAGCCATCCAAATTCTGGAGGCTTGCAGTTTTGGGTGAGGAAAGAAAAGGTCAATAAATCTTGGATATACACACCCAAGGGAACTCCTCAGTTAAACTAATTTGATGCAACTATTTCAAGATCAAGTTAAACCTCTACTTTTTATTCAGGAAAAAAAGAAATATGTATGTTTTTAGGTACTCTCTCTCAAGATCTCATAGGAAGGGCAGCTAACAAAGTCAAAGCAATTTTTTCCCTGTCTGGCTTGGAATCTTTTACCATCATTGCTGTGCTTTGGAGGCAACGTTTTACTTCATTTGAGCCT
The DNA here is from genome assembly GCF_040807025.1 of Struthio camelus. Lineage (NCBI taxonomy): Eukaryota > Metazoa > Chordata > Aves > Struthioniformes > Struthionidae > Struthio > Struthio camelus. The sequence continues at coordinate 52,691,435 of NC_090981.1, read as the reverse complement.
TCCAGGGTCCTTGGGCTTCTTGTTTGAGAAGGTATTAAAATATCCTAAGAACTCTTCTGCCCTCGGAAACTTCTATATTAACCATATTAGGTAGTAGATGTTTCAGCAATCCACTAAACAGCAGTCAGTCTGGACTCAGCATGGGAAGGTAGCAGAACAGACAATTATCAGTTTTTACCTTTGCAGCAAATGCACACAGTCATCAGTTTGGTGACTGGATACGCAGTACTTATCATTTAACAAACCTGCACTATTCTCACTGTTTTTCCTCTTCCAAGAGATAGCTTTGTAACAATAAGTGCCTATGAGTTCAACTTCAGTTATGCTATATCGTTATCTTGTGTTGCATGAGGCCCTGCACAGTATTTTCTGACTCCTGCCACTGACAGCACTTTGTAGCTTCTGCCAGTTTACAGAGATTACTACTTAGTTCCTTAAAATAACAAATCTTTGATAACCCTGATGTCTAACTGAAGGTTTAGACAGGGGCATAACAAGAATATCTGTCAAAATGGGTTGTGGAAGGAATGGATTTGTGGTTTGCAGCTCTATACAGAGAAAGACAGTTTGTCTTGCTGAGGCTGGTGTTTCTTAAATATAGTACCCATACCCAATGATTTCTGTTAGAAGGATACAGCATCAGGTTTACTGAAATCTGAGTCAACGTATGGCAGTTAATCTAGCTCTTGATTTTAGCTTTCTTATTTAAAGGCTCTCAAAGCAAGGAGACACCAACAAATCACCTGGGGAATCTGTGCTGATCTTCCAGTGCCTAGATGCTGGTGCAAACAGTCAGCCTCTTTAAGGGATTTTGAAGGGTGTTTTGACCCTCACTGGTTCAGGGATCATATAACAAAATAATGGAGGGACATCTTTCCCTCCTTACATGAACTAGGTCTTGTGGGCAACTGCATTTTAAGATTATATTTTAGGACTCATACCATAGATTAGAAAAAGACATTCTTCTGGGGGTTATTTTAGGCAATTCATACTTGTTACGTTCTTAAGAAAAAGCAGGCAGAATTTTCTCTACCAGCAGTAACTCTTAGCTTGCCTGAGTCAATGATCATTATTTCATTCCCTAAGGAGGAAATGGGGATGCTTATTATCATCCAATAGTCTAAAAAGACTGTCTGACTTTCTGTCTGTCTTTCATAAAAGTTGTTTCCTCCCTGCCTTTCCAAATACTGCCAGCTAGTTTTGGTTGATGATTGTTTCAAGTTGTTGCAGCGTTACATATGGGGCTAATAGAGTGGGTGTAGATATTTGCCTACTGTCATGTTTCAGACTGAGAAATAAGACTACAGAAATGTCTACTTGGCTTTGGCTATGTCTAAAATACCATGTAAGCACCTTTTAACTCTCACAGAGGTTGGACCTGAAATATTATTAGGATTTGGCTGTCTCCGACCTAATGTTTATGTATGGGAAACAATTTTCATTAGTTCATCTTATTGTCTGAAAGATTGTAAAAACCCTCTTTTTTCCTGTCTTTTACCACAAATCTAAGAATAATCTGAAGACCATGTCTAAACTGTGAAGTGGATGCTCTCACACTGGACAGTAGGCTGTGGTTCCCCCTTTCCCAATGTGCCCATCTTTTCTTGTTGGGAAATCACAGAGTAGGAGGGAAGTGGCATGGCTAGGAGTGCACTGAGAATCCACCTGAACTTGGGAGCTGGACATGCTCTGGCTCAAACTAAAGTCACACTAGCACTTGTGTGTGAAAAACTCACATTTGTATGTACAGATCATCTTTACAAACATTTTCTAGATTTCACTTTCTCCAAATGTTTTCCACTGATGTTTCAGGCTTTTTCTGTTCTCCCCCTAGTTCAACTCCTAATTTATTTTACCCACTGATGCTGCTTGCCAGAATACCTTTGGAAAGCCAAATATTAGAGGTACAGCAGCACAGCCAATCCAGCAGACTTCAGTGAACTGGAAAAGAAGTAGCTAATAAAATGAATTAAGAAATGATCTTATCCTGTAATAGCAACAGTGTTTTCAGGACTACAGAATCTTGAAATTCAGCAAGGCTTGCAATTCAGCACAACTTCAGTTCCACACTTGACCAACTTTTAAAGTTGTTTATTGCTCTTCACGTCGTTGTTATGCCACATGAATTCTCTTTAATCTCCAGGTTCAGGTTTTGGATACACTTTCTTCTGGATATATTTCAAAGTCAGTAAGCCAAGGGGTTATAGTGTTGAAGAGCTTAGTCATAGCTTGGTTCAACTTCTGAACAATGATTAAGCTTATGATTTCTGAAATGTTTATGTGAGCTGTGTCTTGTATTGTTTATTGCTGTTGTTGACACTAACACGTATGGTCCAGATGACAGAATAAGATCTGCATTTGAGATTATGTGGTGTATTGTAAACTCAACTTTGCAGATGTACTTCTAACTAATCAAAGACAGGAATTGCTTTGAGTTACATGCTGGAAAGTTAATAGGGATGTTTAATGCAACTCTTCCATTTCCAACTTGGAGAAGCTGATAGAGACAACAACTGGCGGCTTAGCAAGGCATCTCTGAAGCTACTAACAGGCTCCTTTCTTAGGAAAACCTTAAGTACAGCTGAGAGAGAGCTCTAGAAATTATTTACAGAATAAAATAATAATGAATACCTGCTGGTAGGAGCAGACTCAGTACATACTGAGTGTTCTAAAAAGTGACCTAAACTAATTCCCTCACAAGACTCCTATGAAACACAATAAATATGTGACTACTGCCATGTTGCAGCTGGGTAAAAAGACCCAAACTTTCATATCATGGGGTCATAGCTAAGGTTGGAGCCTCGTTAGGTTCCCTCTAAGTCTGTGGAGAGAGATAAATCCCTCCAGAAGGTTAGTCACTTCTTCAGGAGCTGAACTACACACCCCCCCAAAGAGGAGCACCCTTTACTCCCACTGACTTCTAAGAGAACTTGGCCTGAACTGGGCATCTTGGATTTGTATTAAAAACACACAAGAGAGAAGGGATTTTAGCATTTGTTTAGGTGTCTAAACTTGTGCTTAGGAGTTAGCATCAGATAACCAAATCACTTTTAGTAAAAATTCGTCAGAAGACACTGGCAACGCCTAGATATAGTGTTCCTGCATTGCACTCCATGCAGCCAGGAAGGCCTCAGGGCAGGGATGAAAATTTGAATCTGCTCTTGAAGTGCCACTAATTCACTTATGTCCAGTTCATTCACACTTTCTGTTGGGATTGCCTTCTTTGGCATTAGCTTTTACTCGCAATTTGATTTTTATTTCATTTTGAGTTTTTCTTACATGATCAAAGCGCTCTTGTTATGCAGCTGCTAACCGCACTGGATCAAAGTATGGTCTCATTAATGGTGATGAAGTATCATTTCATCTGGATATATAATTTTAAACAGTGTCAGTATTGTACCTTATCTTGTATTGCAGCTTTGGGATCTTTAAGGCAATCTGAATCTAATGGCATTGGCCTTCATGGTTTTACTTGATTTGAAATAGCTCAACCAATAGCTACATGAACTCTGGGAAACAAGTCATTTTTAGGATGAATGAGATGAGACAGGGATCATTTTTCTCTGAGAAGTAGCAATGAAGAAGTAGACTGGATTTCTATAAAAGATTAGGATCAGCAGTGTGGTGTGGTCCTTATGCCACACTGAAGAGGTTTCCATCTCTCATTTACTGTACTGCTCAACTTTGTTCTTATCTGTCTTTGGTGGGCTGCTGCTGAATGTCCTCTGCATATGCAGAGCATCTTTGCCCATCCTGCCCATTTTGGCTATTTGCATAGACAGGGAACCATTTAGACTTCCTGTTACGCTAAGCTGGATGTTCTGCATGTTACAGTTTCATTAGGCTCCTCTGTCCTTTTATTATCCTCTTGAAAATGGTTTATCTGTGATAACATCTGATGTGTTTTAGCACAAGGAACATTGTATCTTTGTTACATAAAATATTTAATCGCCTTAGCTGTGCTAAGTGCTTTGCACAGGAGAATGTTTTCCTGTTTTCTGCTTATCTTTCAGCTCTCTTTAGAAATGATATACTTTCAATGTCAATGCTTTTTTAAAAAGCAAACTGGTCTGCCCACCTTTGTTCTGGTATTATAATAGATAGTCTTCCTATAATGGCCTACAATATGAGTAACTTTTGTTTATAAACCACATTGCTTTTCAATAAATTGCAAATGTGGTTTATGCAGAAATAAACCACATCATAATTACCTACAAATGTTGTGCAGCTTTGTTTCTTATGGTTTTCGTCATTACTGCAATATTGATAAACCATTAAGAAACAAAAAGGAGCACTATTTTTTCTTAATAGTTAACACAAGTTTTACATGTGTTTATGTGAAAAGAAGTAGGTGTTATGAATGATCAAACAAAATAAATCTCAGTAGCAAAAGCCCCCAAAAGCCAAATGTATACTTTTTGTCCACACCCAAACATATTGATTTATGAGTGTTTTAACATTGTTATTCAGAAATTGCCAGATATCTCCAGGTTCCAATATATTTATTAAATTTACTTTAACCACAGTAAACATAGCAAACAGAACTTCATTTGGATTTCATTTGTATTGTTTGAAATATGACCTTGTAAAAATGGATCGTGTTTCACCATTTGTATTTACATATCTTCCCTCAAATACAAAATTGAATTATACAATCAGACTACGCGAAACACGTTATTTTTGTACCAAAACATTTCTCTAATCTCTTCTGCTGTTTAGTATGATTCGTTTTGTAAATATTTACAAGTTTGTTTCTAAAAGCAAGAATTTTAAATGAGGTAGGAAAGACAAACACAACAAAACTAACAAATCAGGAAAGTATTTTTTCTTGGCTACAGAATGATTGGCTTCAGCAAGCAATGAATGTTGCAACATAGTAGTTGCACAGAGGTAGGGGTTCCCTTTATCTTTCCCCCACAATAATTAACACTTTACTTACTAGATTTCTGCATCTTTGTCAGCTCATCTTTACATTTAACCACATCTTAAAGCAGCAATTTATAGCTACACTAGAACAGTAGATCTGCCCTGAATTTCTACTTATTTAAATTCAAGTACACTGACCTTTTAAAGGACAATTTCTCCTCTTGCTTCAAAAGAAGCCATATGTAGTGATTTTTTTTTGGAATCAAGTTATCTAGAAAATGGTATTATTTATTCATATGTTTACATTTGATTTCTATCACTTATCATTAAAGTTGCAATGTGACAGTTTTAACAAGACTAAGTTTTTCTTGTGTTGAAAATGCTGACATTTACACTTGTTCTTCAGAAGGAGAATAGAAGAATCTTTGCACTCTATAACATGCTCCTTCAGCACATTAACAAGCTCTAGGGCCTGGGATTAGACAAGAGAATAAAACCGAGCAGGCTTCATTTGACCTGAATGAGAAACTAACAGCAGAAGCACTTGAGATATGGGGAAAGGCCTTGCTGGCACCAGGAGAGCACGGAAGCATTTCACTGAAAGGGAGATGTGGTTGGACAGGGTGTATGAATATTGCTTATAAATATTTATTTGATTAGGAGGTGCAAATTTTCCTCTGACATTCCCTTTTCTTGCAAACATTTTTTGAGTGAAACTTTATTTTCAGAAGTGTCCTTGGAAAAGGAATCCATCGTTATGTGACTACGTGTTTACCCATGTTGTCACATAGAAAGTTTATGTGAACCCATTCTGAAAGCTCTTTGCTGGTTTGACAATTGCATAGTCAAAGGAAGGGCAATGATAAAAATCAGATAAATCACACATCCAAATTGCAGAATGAAAGTTCAAGACTCTGAGCATGGCAATTAATTAGCAAAAGATGTGATATTGATTATCTGTGTATGTTGAATAATGGAATAATGGATAGAAATTAATAGTGGAAAAAAGGACTAAAATCTTTAAATACTTTAAATTCTTTGCCTCCCACAGGAGAAATAACACCTCCTGGATTGCACAGCAGCTTTCTATTTTCTGTGCCTGGGAGATGTGACTAGAGCTTTCCAATGCAACCTTCAAAGCAGCCATCTCAGTCTTTGTCTGCTGCGGTCTGCTCTGCTAGCAGCTCTTTTCTCTCTGGAGGCCTACATGGTGCAAAGCCTTTCTCTTCCCCAAGTGGACTGAGTTGCTACAACACTATCCTTACATTTTAGCTACAACTTACAGCAGCATTTTGTCTCTTTTTACAGTCCTGACTAGCCTCTTTGACCTAGTTTTCCTAAAGCTGCTCCAGCCCATTGCAAAGGCAGAGCTGGTTTGTGTGGCTGAACCTTCAAGACTGGCAGCGTGACTTTCTCAGCCTAGTGGCTCTGCGTGTATGTCTTTTTCTTTTTGACAGTCTGCCAGAGGCAGTGTCTGGGACACAATGTTAGGTTGTTTGGTTGTTTAGTTTAAGGCGGATTATTTTCTTGATTTGTTTTACTTACTCATTTCATCCGACGAAATGACAAGATGGTAGCTAATGTTTCTTCAGGCAGCAAGAGTGGCTCTTGAAGTCATGGTTCATGGTTGGTTAATTTTGTAAACAGGATCTCAGCTGCTGGGTGCTGGGCACTCTGAGCATTAAATTTCTTCTTTTCTTTATAGGTCAGTGCTAACCAGCTAGATATCCAAAAGAAAACAGAGAGGTATCCAGGTTGTTATCAGCTCCCTTGCAGTACAAACCTAAATCTGCTTCCATCTCCCCATCACCAGTCTCTTCATTCTCCTCCTACCCCTTTAAACAAAGAGGAAGATTAAACCATCTTTAAACCTTGCAACAGGGAACGCCTGTACGAACTGCTATATAAACTAACAGGCCCAGGAGATCATTGTATTTGATCAGCATTAGATCAGACAATGATGTGGGCTCTTGAAACTCAGATATACACACTATGGGGCTCATCAACAGGTGAGCTCTTGGGTGAAAGCCTCAGTTAGAAATACATTTAATGTTTGCTGTGAGCTCACAGGACGCTTCACATCCTTCTTGGTTTAAGTACCATTTATGTATAGCTCATCCTCCTTTAGGAATAGATTAAATGAACTCTCAAGGTTTCTTTCAGTCCTGTTATCTAGTATTTCCCTTTGCTTTTTAAAGAAATCATCCCAGCAAAGCTGGTGGGAGATTCTTAAAGTGCTCTCTTGGCTTTCTCAAGTATCTGGTTATGTTCTGGAGCTCACTCTAAAGTTAAATTCCAGCACTTTGTGGTCAGCTCTGTCTGGAATACTGGCATTCTTTGTTTTTCTTCTTTATCCTCTTACGTAATCATATTATAGAGTATGAAGATATAAATGTGTATAACTGTTGACAGCAGTCTCAGAGGCCAAGAGTTGCTGACCTGCGAGATCCTCCTAATATTATGATTTTCAGATGACTGGCATAGAGCTGAATGTGACAGTATGGGCAGAAAGAAGTAAACATACACATTCTTTGTTCAGAGCGACCCACTGTGGCTATACTTGAACTTATTTTTGTATAAACAGAAGCAGATAAGAAGGTAGAATAAGTGCAAATAATATCTCATGCTCCCCAACATATCATATGCTCCTAAGGACTTGGAAGAGGCAGGCAGGTCTTAGGGCTATGTTTAGGGTTATCTTGAAAGTATTTGTGTAGGAAATCTGACAAATGGTCTGCAAAGGTGGAGTTGCTGTGGGGTAAGAGTGGAGGCACACTAGGGATGGTGAAAGCAGGACAAGCTTGAACGCCAGGTGCTGAAACAGAGGGAGCCTGTTTAGATACTAAGTATTAAGGTGTAGATACCATTAAATATAGAGCTATATGAAGTCAGGGAAAGGAAGATGGCTAGTCATTGTACTCGGAATGAGCTGGCAGGAAACACTGATTAAGTCTGAAGAAATTATCAAGACCTCATTTCTAGCTATGCTGATTTCATTAAGTGTCACCAGCTACCTTATAGCTTTAGATTTCCCTTTCAATGATGTAAAAGTAGGTGGTGGCTGATTATACAAATATCTCCAAAGAATGTGGCAGCCCTCCTACTACTGCAAACCACCCTCCTCTGTTCACTTGGAAGGTGGCATCCCTGGAGATCGGGCATGGCTCGGCTGAGTGAGCAGTTGGCAGCACCATCCCAATGCTCACTCTGTGTTATATGCACTCTGTACAGAAGCCAGTGACAGAGATCATGTCCAGTGTACCATTGTTTATAAAAATAGCAGCCATTTAGGAATGCAGAGGTGGATACACTTGTTTTTCACAGGCTGCTCTGTAGGCTGACCAAAAGGGAAGAAAGTTGGAACTGATGATCAGTGGGGCAACAGGAACACAGGGAGATTTTTATTTTCTTCTTATCTTTTTCATTTTATTGAGGACAAAATTCTTGTCTAAGATCTGCTGATCATACCTCTGTTTTGATGTTCTGCTCCCTATGTATACCTGGGAATGTTACCCATAAATATGGAGCTCATGTATGGGAGATGTGATCTACAAAGCCAAGAAAGAGCAGAATGTTGCAATGATTCAAGAAGGATCGTTTGGGTAGGGGCACTGCAAGGATATTTTCATATTGCTCAGTCAGTATGAAAGGAAAAAATGTCACAGCTTTGTTTAGGTATAAACAGTTCTTTTGCTGAAATAAATAAAATTATCTCATTTTCTATGGGCCAGATTAGTATTGTTTTCAAGCATCCAGTCTGAGTAAACAGCAGACTGTTCTCATTCAGAGGTGAAATCATAAATTGCTTTCCCCCCTTAAATGTCCCTGGACTTTCTGAAATGACATCACCTGCGCGTTCATCAAAGCTCTGTGTTTGGCATAATTTTTTCTGGTTTGGCAAAAATTAAGCAATGACTTGAACATAGTCCAATTTGTAGAAAAAAATTGCTTAAAAAAAATACATGTGTTTTAAATTTGTTTTGGAGACTTAGTAGCACAAAGGTTTTTATGCCATTATTTCCATACTTCTTTTCTCCCCTCAGTTTTTTGGAATGTGGATTGTGTAGGATCAGAAATGTTTTCTTATTGAGCAATCTGCAAATCAAGAGAATAAATGGTCGAGAAATGTCCATGTTTTCCAATAACCTTGCTTGAAGGTTGTTGAAGAATATTTCTTAGGCCTGCACTGTGGTTTCTGCCCAGTAGGTGGGTTGCGGCACTGGGAGCCTTTCCCCCCTAATGCCTATTGAGCAGCTTGTGGCTGAGAGGCCTATGTTAAGCTCCTTGAAATAAGTGGGAAGTGTTTCCTTAGGTACAGAATCGGGCCCAATTCACAGTGCTTAGCTCGACATTTGAGTTTAAACCCACCTTTCCTTAGCAAGAGGCAACAGCGTGTGCTGGAGTCCCAGTGGCTGCTACTGGACTAACAGGCCTCATCTACATCCCACTGCCAGTGGAAAGGATCCTGCCAGCTCAGCGGGCGGTAGATGTGTGCCTCAGTGCAAGCAGAGAGGTTGGCATGCATATAAGTGTCTTAGTGGTTTTGGCATAGTACGCTGGATAGCGCGAGGGAGGTGTCGCCTTTTGTCAGTACTACCCAGCTATCTGCCACTGTGGCAGAGCAGCTGTGTCCTAGCTGACCAAGTCCCACCTGCAGCCTGCGGTCGCGCTAACAGGAGTTTGTTGCTGTGGAGCAGGAGCTGGCTGGGCATCCTCCTCTACCCAGGGCTCCTCCTCTAGCTGGCTGGGTTTGCGGATAAAAGGCACAATGCACATCTGCCCTCTACCTTTTGGCACTAGGGAAGGGAAGTATCAAGGAATTCACTAGCCTAAATAAATATGTAGATTAACTTTTGGGTGCCAATATAGCTCAATGAGGAAATAGTCCAAAGTTCACTGCTTAGTTTTTCTTGGTGATTAGATAATAAACATAAGTTTTTATTTTTACCAATTGCTCTTTAGTTTGTGTAACATTACACTGGACAATAGGAGACAGACTGTGGGCAAATAACATTCCTATATTAAATTAATTAAGAGGGCCAGGCTGGAATTATGTAATCTTCATTCCTCCAAACTGAGAGCTTGGTAAAATAATTAATTCTTTTCATAGCAGCATTAGATTGGACCCAGAAGGGCAGCTTGTTGCTGGAGCTAATGAAAACAATATAGCTGCTCTACTTCTGTTTAAAGTCAGAAGGCTAAAAAGCTGTGGACTCGCTGGACCAGATTTTACTCTTGCTTTCACTTCATAACATAAGAACTATTGCAGTGGATTAGAGCAAAAATCAAACCAGCTAAGTCTCTTGTCTCCAAAAGTGACCAGTAATTCATGTTTAAAAAGAGTGTAAGAAACATCATGCTAAAAGAGGTCTCTTTCCTTCTACATATTTATACAGATCTTTGCAGGAACTTGGGCCCAAGTTTGGGCCTTTTGGAGGCTGCGTCAGAGAGTAAAATTTAGTAGCCACCTATAGAGCTATCTGTCACATCTCAGTAACTCCATGAACTTCACTGGATTCACTCCTGGTTCTGGAGAGGGATGCCCCAGCTGCATTTAACCACAATGACAGCAGTTTACTGTCTGGATAGCTGAACTACCTCTACACTAGCCATTTCCCTGACTAGAGCTCTGAATGGGCTTCACCATTACTTGTATGCAATAGAATGTAAGTACAATACAATAAGTGACTTAAGGGTCAAAATTGTTTTTTTTAACAGAAGACTGGCACACAGAGACACCTTCATATTTAGGTACCTGCTTATTCTTAGGCCCTCATATCCATGGGATAGATCCATTGAGATGTGCATGGCCTTTACACACCTTTCTTCTGCTTTTCTTTATATTTCTTTAGGTTGGAGAAATCACTTTAGATACATAACTTACTGGACCCCATGTTCCGTATACAGTTAAGGGAGAGAGAAGAGATCACAGGAGGGTGGGGAAGGGCAGGGGGTGATATGAAGCACCTTAGCATCAGTAGCTGGAGACTGCCTTTTGAGTTAGACTCTTTCTTTGTGGCCCATGTTCTCAGGGTGCTGCACTGGGTGGGCAAATACCCAGGATGGAAGATGGACCTCTGATAAAGTTATGTTCTTTGATGACAGTGGGTATGTCACTTCATGGGGAGAGGTAAGACTGTATTAAAAAAATGGCTGGTGGGATTCATGGATGACTTGGAGAAGCAAAAATGGTATTTTGCTTTAAGCGTGAAGTTCATGTACCAGCTACATATTTCACTCCTGTTTGCTGTTTTGATTTATTTTCATCTGTACATTGCTATCAGGTTGACTTCTGCATAAGTGCCTTCTAATTTTATTTGCACAAGATAAGATGTCATTCAAGTGGGCTATTGGACAATGACATGTTGGACCAGGTATACTGGCAATGTGCATGTTGAATAGGACAAATCAATTTCACACAGTTTCCATTTTCCATATAGGTAACCATACAAAAAATAAAATCTGTTCTTCTTGTGGAAGGAGGACTAACACTGAGTTTATGTGGCAGAGACACGTAGTGGAGGGAAGCACATTGGGGTTGATGGCATGTACATCCAACACGCGCTGCTTTTTGTCTATCATCACTCCATCTACTTCATATGAAGCTTGTATACTAAAATATGCAGTGGACGGACAGCACTTGATTATTGCAGTAAATTTCTCAAATAACTGGGAGAGGTTATATATATGCTTGCCCTGTGAACTTATCTGAAATTCTAAAGAAAAACCGAGTCGTTACTGCAGAGCTGACATCAGCTATCTGTTCTCTTTCTTAATTTTTGTTTTTTAAAACATTATGACCCCATGTCACAAAAAGTGACATGGGCATTTGGAAAAGATTATTCTAAAGAGGCAACTGGTCAGTTTTAAGCATACTAATCATGGTTATATGTTATAAAAACAAACAAATACTATCATTCTTGCTCTCAGCAGAAAATGTGAAGAAAGTGCTAAGACATGTGGTGTCAGTGATTTCATGAACCCCAAATTAAATTTTAAAAATGAGAAGCACAAGGGAACAAGGAAAAAAGTAAGTGCATAATGAGCAAGAGGACCCAGAAGCAGTGCTAACTGGCACTGCAGTCACTGAGAAAAGTGGGCCAAGAAAAACTTGGGAGGGAAAAAAAAGGATATTTGGCAAATGTGAATTCTGGTGGAAGAAAAGCAAGAATATGTGGCATGAAGCTGTTGTCAGAATCTAAAGTCAGATGAATAGGAAGATATGTGAGAGAACAGGAAAAGAGAAATGAAAGATGTCAAGTGGCATATCTCTGAAAGGGAGTGTTGTGATGTTGGTCTGAGCTAGGAAGAAGAGAATGCTTCTAATATGGTATGATCCTGAAGTAAGAGGAACAACTAGATTCTTAGTTGACTGTCCTCTTCTTTATTCTTCTTTATTTCTTTTAAACCCAAGTTATCCGTTTAATAATACAGCTTTTATTTTTTGAATGAAACAGGCTTTCTAAAGCAAAAACATAGGAGTAATGCTGGCCCTCAGCAGCTCATTGTAGTAGACCTTATATTTTATATGTTCATTTGTCGCCTCTTTCAGATGTTTTCTTTGTTAATCTTTCATTTCTGTCTTTATCCCTCTGCATTTGCCAGTCCCACTGTAAGAATCCAGGGAAGTTTAGAGAAACACTTAGAGTTTTCTCTCTTTTTTCTTTCGAACTTGCAGTGTAATGAAGCACAGGAGCTGTCTCTTTTATAAGGTATAAATTTCTAACATGAAATCAAAGACTAAATAGGGAAAATACGGGGAGTGCGGAAAGTGGGGAAATATAGTTGTTATGTGACCACCACTATGTCAGAAAGCTCTGTTTCTGAAAAGCATTTATGCACGCTTTCATCTGACCATCCTTGTTCTCTTTTCCGTAAGAGCCTACAAAGAAAAAAATTGGGGAAGTAACTAGTGAATTACGCCCTTACATAATTCAGATACTACAAAGGCAGCTTTTTTATGTCATATCTATTCCTTGCTCACCACCCTGATGTGGTCACTGACTACTGAGCTGCATTGCTGCAAAATGGTCAAGAAAAGAAGAGACAGCTTCTTAAATCTGTGTGAAAGGCACTTGTGAAGAAGGTGGATCCAGGAAGACAGTGAGCAGTGTGATCTTCCACCGGTCTCTCTAAGAACTTCTAGCTCAGAAACACCCAAATTGGCAGAATGGTTTCAACCTAGTTGCCTGCAAATTCCAATCTGAAGAGGTATACATTCGGAAAGTTTGAATTAAACAGGTTACACTGGTAAGCTGTTTCTACTGTAACCAGAAATGGTTATAGTGAAAACCCTTTGGCTTCAGACAAGCCACAGATAATTAGAGAGTGGTTATTTCCTGAGGAAATTCCAAAAAAATAGGGTGTCTAATTTCTGTATGTACCTTTGAAACTCCCAAATACCTTTTCTCTCTCATATAACCTGTATATTCCAGTTGTATCCGTCGACAGCATATTGATGTTGGATAGAATCCTGAAAACTCTAAATTACGGCAAACTTTGCAATAACAAGCATCCAACTGAGAAGAAATCCCAAGATTTGGACCACAGCAGTATCCTGTTAGTAGCTCAACAATGAAAAAGTACAGCAGAAGCAAACAGTAACTCTTCCTAATAAACTGAGAAGGCACCAAAGCTGCCCGGTAGCTAGCAACTAAGACAACATCGTTAAATGTAACCACAGTAGCTAACAACTGAGACTATGCCAATTATGTAACCACAGTATCCATAGCAGCTAGCAAGCAAGACACCACCAGTAACGCAGCCTCAGTTTGAGTTGTGCTGATATATTTTGATTGCCTGTTGACATAAACTGTGAGAAAAATAGAGAGATTTGGCATTTCTTAAGTAGCCTGTTACCTTTATCTGCAATAAAGCTGGTTCCTGAGCCACTGAGGAATGGTGCCTACAGCTTATATGGCCTGGCATAAAATACCCAGCTGCATGTGTGCAGGAACTTGATGTAGGTATAACTGTTTAAATCCAGTTTCATATATTTAAGAGAAAATGGTTAATTAAAATTTTTTTCCCATCTGAATGACATTATTACTTCCATTGCAAATAAACATAATACATTTAATATATTCCATTATCAATAGCTAAAAAAAAAAATTCACTCATTTAATGACTAGTCCTCAGTACGGATACTACAGTATAAATTGCCTTTACTATGCTTTCAGGTGTAACTGCATCATGATCATACTTTGAGTGGTGTAATATTACACAACAAAGTCAAATCATGTCTTGTCATATGTCCACATCATTATCATTCATTTTTAAGTTCCAGTGCTCAGCAACCTATTTAACAACTGAAAATAACACTTGAGCAAAAACAGACCTAGAAACCAATTTATTTATGTTCAGCCATCTTCATGTTCCTGTTCCCTTTTCAGGCTGACATACACATACACACACTTGCTTTATTAAGGATTTAAAAACTGCTTATTTATGATATTAAAAGTATTGCTATTAATAATTCTTATTTAGTTGAAAGGAAACCTTAAGCTTTTGCAGAAATAAGTTTTACTTTGGCTTAACAAACAGTCATATAAAATACTGAAATTTAGGGATGATTAATCTCTACTAGTGCTTGCTGAGATGTGAAGAATGCTTTGCCTGAAATAGCCAAAGGAAAGGAGTGGAAGGCTAAAAGATGTAGCTGGGAAAATATTTTTTGATGGATATTTCATTCACCGAAAAATATAGAATCAGTTCCAGTTGGAACTACTTGAGAATTCATGCAACAATTGATGAATAATTTTGCTTGAAAGGTTGTTACTTTTTTTCTGGAAAAGCTCCATGCTTCATTTCAACATTTTCCAAATGAAATGTCTTAGTTTCTTTTTGGAAAGTCATTTGTTTTAAAGTTGCCTTGTAAAAATTGAAAACTAAAAACACAAAATAAAAGTTCTTTGGTTTCTTTTTCAGAGAGGGAGTCTGTTTAAAGGAGAAGAAAAGTCTTTTTTTATTTTGGGCTGCTTCACATATATATTTTTTATATTTTTTGTCCAGTTTGGCCAGGGAACTGAAAAGTCAGCTTGCCACACCGCTCACCCTCTGAGAGGTATGGAGTGGATATTGTAATTATTATAGAATGTGGTTATATATGGAATAAAATAAGAAAAAAAAAGCCTCTCACAGAAGTGCACTAGCTACTTTTGTCTCATGGAATGTGACATTTGATTAAGGCCTTTTCTTTCTTTAATAGTATATTTGTATCCTGGTATATTCTGTGACAGAGGCCCACTTTTCTTACATAAAAATGTTATGTCCCATTAAATGTGCATGCTGTAATAAATAGCTTATAATGAAATCTGCCAAGACTGATTGAAAAAGCAACAGTTCAAAATGAGGTTGAGAAAGTAATTCTGATCAGGATGTCCTATTTTGCTGGTTTGACTGCTCTGATTGAAACCGTCTGTGAAGCAACAGCCCTTGCGTGATAGGCCCAGGCACTAATAAGACGACAGTGTGTTGACCTACTAAGCAAAAAGCACAACAGCCCAATAACTACAAACAGATGCAGTTATTTTACTGCTTAGTTAAAACTCTCCCCCTGCTGCCCCTGAATTGTTATGCAGTGGCTTCTTTTGGCTGTATGTAAATTCTCTTACGGAAAACTTACAACCCCCCAGACAATCCCACCTGTGAATGATTGTATTCTTTAACCCTGAGGTTACATTTTCTCCTAGTAGCCCATGAAAAGGGACGTATTTTCTGTTTTGTTTTGTTTTTAAATAGCTCAGTGGTTATATTCTATAAACCAAACTTGATGCAAGTGAGCTTGATCCCAAGGGCCAGATCTTTAGAGAGTGTACACTAGTTTTCTTCTGCTGGAGATCTCTAATTACTATTATTTTCCACATCAGAATTATGTAATGCAACAAGTTAGGGTTAACACATCAGTTCTGTGATTTAAAGACAACTACCAAGATATTTAAGGACTCTGTTTCCTGAAGGAGTAAGCGAAGTATATTTTTTATGCGACTAATTCAGAATATCTTATAGTATCAGAGTAGCTGTTAATGTTTGTAGTGTGCCTATGCTAGAAGAACCTAATATTGTGTTTGACTCTGCATGAGACATTATAAGCCTGCTGCTGGCTGTATGGACACTCTGGCATGCTGGAGGTCACATGTCTGGCAATTTATTCTAGTGAACTTGAACAATGTTTTTTTCATTATCCTTGTCTTTTACTAAAGTTTTGTATAGCACTGCCTAATCTGTCTCCTAATGATATTTACAGCAGACAGGGTATATCTCAAATGCCTTTTTCCAAGATAGCTGAACACCTGGATAGTATCAATCTTTTGATAGAACCCTGTTTTTTTTTTACTCTTTTGTTACTAACTGTTATTTGAAAAAACTGATTGTCACTATCAGGAAAATTAGATCAAACACATAAACAGCCATGAGAGCTTTCCAAGAACTGTTTTCATAAGCTATATATACACTACATAGAGAAGCAAATCGCATTGTTTCAGGATTTCAGCTATTAATCTCATTGTCAAATAGTCTACTCAATTTTTGACTTATTTTTTCAATTTCAAAATTCCAAATTCGATTGGACTAATAGTTTCCATATTGAAGGTAGTTTCACAGTATAAATAAAGTAGGGATTTTCCCATGAAAAGAATACGGTAAAAATTTGAACAACGTCCACCAGGCATGACGGAAATGGAAAGATGCAGTCCCTCTCTGAATGCAGGAGCTGTGCAACCATGTGCCTGTTTCACACAGGGCAGATCATGCCAAACTGGTTGGTGTTCATGACAACAGTAGAGTCATATCGTCAATAATATGAGGCTAAAATTGTGTCCAGTTGTCCGAGTTCTGTGAGTGAATGGAGCATCTTTTCTATTGTTGAGGTAAAACTTCACTTTTTTGGAAATACCAGATCAAGATGTAGTAAGAGACTATGATTTGAGATACCTGCCTCCTGCAAACATATTTGGAAAGAATGTACTGGAGACAACTGGCTTTAATGTACTCTAACAAAGTTATGTACCCAGGGTTTCATTCATACTCATTCATATTATATATAGGAAAAAACCCTTATTTAGAAAGAGTTTTAAAATATACTGTGTAATTCAGTACTTTCCCAGGCTTTGATGAGATCTAGTTTATTAGTTTTAATATGAACAGATATTACAGGAGGGGAAATGAAGCATAGATCAAAATAATTCCTTTTAAACAATTTTTTTAGCTGTTAGTCAGTTTTACAATTGCTATTTATCCCAGAAGTGATTTCAGTTCAGTGCAAAGATTTCCAATAACGAATGGCATGTATAACGTGTTGGAATATAAATTACTGTACAAATTGAGGCTACCGTAACAACTGTCGCTACAGCAGTAGCCCAGGAGTTACAGTTACACTAACTCATTACACTGATCTGTGATATCAGTGATATGGATTAAGATCTCTCTGACTTGGAAGAGAAATTTTGGTGCTGGACCTCCCATATTTGAAGACATCATCTGTGCCTCTGAATTGAAAAACAACTTTTAGAAATATAAAAGTCTCTCCTGGTGAAGTTCTTATACTTCTCTGAAGTTAGACAAGCATTAGTTGGGCCAGGAGGACTGTGGTGATGACTGTGGTTGTTGTGGTGATGCAGACATTCAGCTGGCAGATGTGCACTGAAATATCTTTCCAAACCAAGCAGCGGAAAGGTTTGCCCTGAAATCTCAGATGTCCTTGTAGCCATGAGGGGAGCTATCTTCTTTTTACAGTCAAGCTGGATCTGATTTATACTGCCTAACATGGGGAAAAAGTTCATTTCTGCAAACGTGTAGCCAGGTACAAGGTTAAGTGTGTGGCCTCTTGAGGAAGATGAAGCCCAGAAGTGCCTTTCTTTGCATTTCCTAATTTAGCTCCTTGTCAGTGAGGGTAGTCTAATGTTGTGTGCCTAACACTCACTGTTCCTGGCTTTTAACTCAGGCCTGAAGATTGATTTAACTGGCAGATACTGTGGTGCAAACCCTAATTGATAACTGAATCTCACTGACAGGTTTTGAAATATCTTTCAACAAAAATTTTACAGAAAATCATTGGTGTTTTTTGATCAGCTCCGGTGATAAGCTCAGCAGAACTTTCAGCGTAATCTGCCCATTTATCCAGCTCTTCATTGCACATGTGACTGACAACTTTCAAAGACAAGGTATAGTGAATGCCAATAATCTTCATTTTGAACGGACATATCTTACCATTAGCTTCAGTGGAATTTCAACATAGGATCATAGGATCATAGGATAATTCAGGTTGGAAGGCTTAAAGTTAACTGCAAGCTTAAATTCTTTATTGGCTATAAGCCTTTAATATGTACATGTTGGGGTCTAAATAGTCTTTGGCGATACCAAGTGGCTCACAAACTTTTATTAAAAAGCTTAGCTTCCCGCACGACCACCATGTTACAGAGCAGGAAAACAAGGTCTGGAGAATTTATGAGAGGAGCTCAGATAACACAGGAAACTATAACTCGAACTTAGTTCTTGACGTTTAATGGTATTGACTCTGCTTTTGTCACGGTAATATCCACATTAGTGGTAATAAATGAGAACATGGATTACCAAAAACTAGCTATTGCTTTTTACTTTTTTGATTATGTACCACTGTTAAGACTATTTATTTCTAGGATGGGTTAAAGAATCAGAGATAAAGAAATGTTTTAAAGGTTACTTGCTTTTAATTTCTTGTGAACATATATGTCTTTCTAATGGATATAGGTATAATTTTAATCAAACAAATTAAAATTAAATTCTAATAAGAACATTCTAGCCCTTCGAAGTATGGGGAGATCTTTTAGCTAGACATACTGTGATCATCTCTGCAGAGAGTTTGACCAACACAGCAAGGCTAATGTGTATTCCAAATTGGAATTGTGGTGTGACATTTTTCATCACACAAATAAGCGTTATGTTGGTATTATATCACAGATGAGATATGGTGCTTCCAGCAGTCCTATATTTCTACTTATGGCAATAGGATGACATTAACAAAGAGAAAAATACATCTTCCTGTAACTCCCAGGTTGTCTTATCTAAATTTTAATTGGCCTGAGGCCAGGACTTAGCTTATGAGTTCACAGTACAAAGAAGAAAAGGCATAAACTTCAAGTGCATATTCTTATCCATTTCCCTTCTATTATATTATTTCTCACTGTTTTTGTAAGTTACTACGCTTATATCAACATTGCACAATGTATTGGCAATGTAGTTGAATTACTTTTTTTATTCACAATTAATTGATATTAGAAACCCATCCTCTGGGGACATTCATAAATGAAAATTTTAGCTTTAATAACTAGGAAAAAATAATAGTGTGCAAGTTGAACTCTTTTTATGTGGCATATTTTGTAAGGGGGTTTCCTTTCACATCTCATCAACTGCTAGTCAAAAAGTATTTTATAACATTAATAAAATGTAAGTGGATGATATCTGATGACAGGCGTATTATTTTCCTTAACCATAACCTAAACTTAGTGTTTTAATATCATCACCTATGGTGGGTACATTAAAACACCTCATGCCTTTTTCACTTGCATGCCAAACCTTATTTATTCTGTTCCCTTTTATTATTAAAATGATACTGTTTTAACTTAATCCAAAGCAGTATGTTTTTTAGATTACCTGTGAGATCTATTAATCCACAGTAGTAGAGTGTATGGGAGTTAGCTGAGAGAACTATTTTAAATCAGTGTTTTTCACCGCTGAGGTGGTGACTTCTCTGGGGAGAAATTCAAGTCTTGTAATAGGAGTTCAAGAAGGATCTAGGAAAATGAAAAAAATAAATGTTTTTCTTTCTTATTAGGTCTTTTTCTTCTGGGACCTACCAAAGGCTGAGCTATTTATTTAAGAATATCCTATAAGCGTTTTGGTTTCTGAGTCCCAAGTGCAGAAAAATAGTGGGCTAGCTGCTGTGTTTTTCCTGCGGTGATTAAACAGCAGATTCAGTTAGTGGATGAGGTCTTCTCCCAGTTCTTGACTGGGACAGGTCTCTCCTGCCTGCTGGCAATCTCCTCTGCTCTACATCCCAGAGGGGGACTTGGAAGCAAGGGTAGGACTATTCAAAGGCCTGAGACGGGCAGGAGTTTGGGGGTCTGGCAGTGTGTTGAATGCTTACATCCAGTGCTGAGAATAGCCAGGCTGGACAGCCACTCCTGCAGCCTCTGTGCCCCGGGACACATTCATTCATTGCAGCCAGAGATGGGGCTTGTTTTTCACTGTGTGGTCTCTCCATCCACTGCCATAGAGAACAACTGCAAAGCATATTATATATAGCGTAGCATATCAAAGGATAAAGCTCAGTTCCTGCCTGTCTCATCTCTGCCATACAACCTAACATTTTGTAGGGTCTGTTGACTAATTGCTGTGCAAGTTTAAGCTTCTTTGGAGATGGCCAACCCACACTGCTTCCCTGTCAATTTACCAATTGTCTTAAGATCTCTTTGGGTGCAAATTCATGCTATTGCTTCCAAAGCTGATGCTGGGCAAGTGTCCCCTTTAATTCCATGCATATTGTGCTACAAATATGATGGGTTTTGGTAGGTCCCTCATAGGCTTCTGTAAATGAACCATGCTTGGTTTTCTGGTGGAAACTTGGAAGGCTTGTAAGAAACTTTTCTGACTCATAAGGGCTGG
The DNA here is from genome assembly GCF_040807025.1 of Struthio camelus. Taxonomy (NCBI): domain Eukaryota; kingdom Metazoa; phylum Chordata; class Aves; order Struthioniformes; family Struthionidae; genus Struthio; species Struthio camelus. The sequence continues at coordinate 52,670,930 of NC_090981.1, read as the reverse complement.
TTTATTTCTGATCCATAGATACAAAGTCTGTATCTCTGTTGCATGCCCTTCTGCATCTTTCACATCACTGTTAGGAAACAAACAAACAAAAAACACTGGATGCATATATTTCCAGAACGTTTGTTTAGATAAATTAGGAAAATAGTTTATGAAGTATGAGGAATTTTTATAGGCCGTTTGTCGTTTCATACTATTGCCACAAATTTACAGAGGAGTGTTCTGCCCATGGTAGTGCTCAAAAAATAAACATGTTTTACGCTGAAAATTTTTTTAATGACTTCTGGGTTATTGGATGGATAAGGATACTACCAAGATTCACAGGAGAAGTCAAAGCCTACTTTATTCTGTGGTCAAGCAGTCAGAGCAAAAGGTTTCTTGCCTTTTGACATTCACAAGCAAGAGACAAACAAGGACAGTCCCTATTTAAGTGCTGGTAGTGGCATGTTCAACAATGGAAGAGGAAAAATGGATGCATCAATGTAATTAAAATAGATTAAACAGATATGGAATGTATTACTCATGGAAAAATCACAGCTTCTAGCACTTAAGGAGGCAATTTCTGGAAAGTTATTTTCGTGATATAATTGACTTTAAAATGGAATCCACAATACTTTGAGAATTATCTGGAGGTGAGACCAGCAAATGCATTCAAACTATTATAGATTAGCGTTAGGAATAGAGGCAGTTTTAAAAAAGTGCTTCTACAGTTCTCTTAAACGACCCATAGCTTGGGACCTATTGTGGTGACCTTCCCTTTTGCAGGCTGATAAAAGAGACAATGCCTTGCTCTCTTTTGAGCCTATCATGGGAAAAGTGAGGAAGTGCAGAAAGGTTTAAAGAGGTGTAAAGGAAGAAAATGGATCAGATCTGAGAAAAGATTTAGAAGAGTAGCAAGAAATCCCAAACTGCAAGTACAGCTGCTCAAGACAAGCACAGATCTACCCAAAAAACTAAGAAGACCTCAGCCCATAAGCTAGCCTGGGTTAGCATGCCACATGCTTCTGTATTAGGAAAAGTGATAGCAGCTTGATGACTGTGCAGCTTCCCCTTTCCCCTTCATACAGTTAGAGTAGCATCTGCTCCTACCCAAGCTCATGAGGCAGGTTGCTGAATGACGTTGGAGGCTTCCTTTCCTTCCAAGTCTGCTCTTCCATCTGCCACAACATCTAAAGAGATGGGACTTGGGATTTGGGGGGCAGTGGAAGATTTGATCCTAATGAATTAAGTAAAATCTTTCTGCTGGAAAACAGTTTTCTCTATTCTGGCTAACATTGGATTAAAATAATAATATTTCTGGGTGCATGAAGAGTCTGACTTTTCTCTGATTACGGAGTTTCATACTCATCAGAGGTTTGAGGAATTTTATAACCTGTTGTATGTGTGGTGCTTTATAAACAGAGTTTGTGTTCAATGATTACATGATGCAAGGAAACAGATGTGTTGTATAAACAGTTTTAACACTTTTGAAGGCTGCAAAATACTTTGAGCAACACAATGAAAATATCAGCTATTACAAGTCCAAGCCAAAGGGCTAAATTAATATCATATTGTTCTCTGTGTGAAAAATAAGAGGCCTGATTCTGAAGCAACTTATTGGTACTCTCACCAGTGGTACTCTCTTGACCTTAACAGAGTTGCATGAGATTTACACCTGAGACAAAATATGTTCAAAGTTGAATGATATTTTTACTTGCATGACAAGAAAGACTGGGGTAGACAAAACCCTTTCTGAAGCTGATACATTTTTCAGGCATCTTAGACAAGCACAAAAATTTAAAAGCAGAGATGTTTATTATAATGTTTCCAATCTTAAGTTGCAGGGTCCTACCAAAAGGCTTTGAAACTGTCAACATGGCCCCTTATAAGTTTATTACTTGCCTATGAACTGGCATGTGGTTTAGATTTGTTAGAGGAAGTTTTCTAATGTACACTTTCAGTGTTTCTCTACTGTAAACAACTCTTAAATACAGAAAGTTGTACTGTGAGCCAAGCTGGACTTTTACTGGTCACCAGGGTCAACTGCAGAACCAAGTCTGACCTACAATCTCTGACTCCAATTAGTCACAGAACTAATTTATTTTTCATTTTCCAGGTCATTTGTCTTCCTGGAAACCACAGTGACTTATATGATTCCAGGAGTTGCACTTGGAAAAAATTATTGTAGTGTGTTCGTCTGTATTTAGTTTTAACACGTGTTCATACCAGTGATTTATATAATACAAAAGGTGCTAGTTTATTTGAATTAGAAGACTTGGTGGCTCTGTTAGTGTTTGTGTCTGGAATATGTTCTTTTCAGGATGAATGTGGCTTGATTTCGATCTTTTTGTGGTTTCCGAAGCAGAGGTACTGTGCTCCACTCTAGATCGTATATGTGAGGTTGTGATGTTTTAGTTATTTGGTCAAATTCTCTATTGCTTTATACTATGAATAGCACTGCAGTAATTTTTTTTAAATGTGCAATTTTTATGAATTTGCACTGAAGTTAAATGTGGCTGTTTGTTCAGTGAAAAGTTTTCTTTAGGCCTATTGGAGTTACAATAGCCGTATGATTTCCAGAATTTAGCAAATCATAGCCTATGGTATACCAGCACTATTTTTTCACCGGTGAAGAAGAATTACATTTCTTTTGTGGTACAGTACTATGTACACACAATTACCATGAACAATAACTAGAATTATGCACACTGCTCATCATGAAGTAGGGTGAATAATCATCTCTAAATCTCTTTCTCACTCTTTATATTGTAGATAATGCAGGTAATATATACATATACTCATGGTAGGCAAAAAATCAGTTGGTAGTGGAAATTTAGGCAATGATAACTAAGAAGAATAAAATCTTCTGGTGGAGATCATTGCTAGCATATGCTTCGTAGCACTCCAAATTTCAGGATGCCCCCAGGAACCTGGCAACTTGCATCCACACTGTTTCTTGTCAGAAGCCTGCCCTCAACCTGGGACCCAAGCAGCTGTATTTTCCTCCTGTCCTGTATTCCATAGGAAGACAATCCGGGCATGCAGGTCAGGAGGGACCCAGGAGCGTGTCCCTGCAGGGGCTTTTCACCTGTGCTGCAGTCTGGACACAGCCTCACTCTTCCAGCTAGCACAGCTGAGCCACTACAGCCTGGTCTTACTACATACTACTGCCTATCTTGCAGAAAGAAAGGATTAAGCAGGCATTCATGCCTCTCTGTGGAAACGCTCTGTACCTGAGTCATTCCTACAGCTGATAAAACATCTTGGCCTTTACGGAGGTCAAATCTGCAAGTGTGCAATTTCTCCCTTCCTGATTACAAATCCATTGCTTTGCTTATGAGAGCACACACACTAGGACATTATGTTTTTTAGAAACCTATGGAAAAACTATGATTTGATAAAATATCTTCTTGAATGATAGAAAAGTAGTTCTATTCATGTCAAGCAATTTTAGTTTCTGTTTTCTAGTGCTAATTGTGGAACCCAATTTCCAGGGAGACAGACAAAGGAAGAATTCTGAGGTTGATTTCTAAAAGAATCCCTATTTCTGTTTGTAGATGCTGTGGGATTTTTTGGAAGCCATGTGGAATGTAGTTCTCACAGTTTTCCAGTGAAACGTCCAGTATGGGCATTCTCTGAGCCCTTACATTCTGTCTAGATTAGCAGCCAAACCTTCTCCCACGTTGTTATTTTAAGCTTACTAGAGTTTCAGCTGGTAGGGGCAGATGACATTTTGCATCACATCCCTTAAAATGACTTTAGCAATCATTATATGAAAAACACACACAATTACTTATGTTTTTTTGAGGAAAAACAAAGAAAAATAGTTGTTTGTACACAGTAGCAAGTCAGTGGCAAGATGAGACTTGGGTTTTTTCACATGAGTAGTGGAAACAGACCAATTATAAGCTGTCAGTGGAAAATAGCGTATACGATGTAATGATTTAGATGTTCTGTAAAAAGCACTGTGTCAGAATCTCACTAGTAATCTAGCTTCTTTAAAGGGGCCCTTGAGATACTATTTTCCATAGCATAGGCATTGTGGTAGTCTGCTTTAAAGACTCTGAAGATCCTTTTGCAAGTCCTGATGCAAGAAGCATGCTGGTAGGGAGCTGGGACCAAGGAGCCTGCTTTGGTATGACTGCATGGTGCAGCACTGGCTCTGGGTGACTCTGTGGCCTACGTGGAAATTAGGGTGCCTGAAACACCTGGCCTGAGCTGTGATTAACAGTTACTTTCTGACAGGTCTTGAGTCAATATAGTAGGTGTGGAGAAGCTTGCTCAGCTCACTTCCCTCCTTGCGAGCTGTGCTATAGGCCTACCTCTGCAATGTGTGGGTGTGTGACACATATCCCTGTCCATCCATTGAGAATACATCTCAGACTGCTAGAGCTGAAAAAATGAACTAATGTCCACCAAGCTAATGTTTCAAATCTACTGGAAGTCTAAGTAAACAGAAAAATCTATGAGTGGGTGCTATAGAAAACAAAACAGTTTAGAGGGTTTTCAAAGGTAAAGATAAGAAAAAAATAATGAGACATTTTGTTAGTTTCATTGACTTAAAAGAACGAATTTGGGGATAAAAAGGTCATGGATGGTTCAGGATGTTTAAAATTCCAGATTAATGATACGAGAAAACTAGCACTTTATGCAAAAATCAGAAAATAAAATGAAGCCATGAAATGTCATATTGGTTTCCTTTTCAGAGTAGAAGCACATTTAACCATTGCATGAAGGGCTTAAAGACTTCACATGGAAGGTTCCGTAAATTCTTCCTTTGTGTAATATAGCACAGACATTTCTGGAACACAGCTTCTGGTTAATAAGAAAAAGATAATTTTCAATACTTCTTCCAGAAATATCCCCGTAAAAAAATAATTAAATGTTTTATTTTTTCTATCTCTGGATCTGCTTTTGTGGAAGACAAAATCAAATCATCACGTTCCTCATTTCTAATGCCTTTTACTAGTCCCTTCTATCCGTAAGTGCCTATCTCTGTAAGTTGAGCTTCAACATCCAAGGTATGGAGTCTGCTTTCTTTGCCTGAATTTCTACTCAGAACTGTTCCCCCCGCCCTCTGCCATTCTTGCTATCATTATTACCATGCTTTGTGAGGTCAGTGGAGTATAAGATGTATAGAGAAGGAGTCTCTGGCTGATTCCTAAAGATGCTGACCACCTGTTCTGACACGAATATAAAAGGAAAAGTAGGGATTCATCATGTTTCAGATAATGAGGGCTCACTCATTTTATGCTATTTGCCAGATTACTGATTTATTTCCAGTCACTTCCCACACAGTTATGGTCAGTCAATCAATGGTAATAGAAGAGAAACATAGTACAGAGGAAAAAAGAATGAGCAATAAAGGGACCATAAAGAAAAGGGCAAATCAAAGGGCAGAACAGGGGGAAAAAACAGCAGAAGAAAACTAAAAACAATTGAGAGAAAAAGAAGGAAAGAATCAGAAACTTAGGGGGGAGGGTTTTCAGCACAAGCAATATGTGAAGGAGAGAGAACCATTATATATAGAATTTGGAAATGCATACTAGACAGCTAGACGTATAGCTTTGGCTAAACAGCAAGAGAGCCTGAGGCCTGACTCAGTGTTGGATTCATACACCTCCCATATTGCTCAAAACTCAGACCCTGAATTTACTAGCTCAATCTGCATTTAATATTTAAGTTATCGAGACTGCAACAATGAATTCTCTTATTCTCAAACCAGACACAGAGCTGTGGCACAGCTCTGTTCTCACTTAGTAAGGGAGTGCAGTTATGGCCCTAGCTTCAGTCCACATACAGATGAGATCAAGTCACTAACTTTGGAATGATATTTTAGCTCATCTGTTCCCCAGTTCTGAATCATTTATATCGAGGGTTTTAGTTTGTCTCCTGTCATCTTTTGTGTGTGCGTTGCCCGTCTAATTATTGATATTAAGACTAGCAATTGGGCTGGGTTGGGTTTAGGTTGGATTGCATCCATGCTCACTACCATTATTGGCAAATCCTTAATCATTCCTCTCCCAGAACAGATGGAAATAGTTGTTTACTACAGTCTTATGACAAGAATGTTACAGAAAATAAATTAATGTTATTTTAGAGAGAGAGCATCACAAAAGCTTATGCCAGTAGGAAGGGGAGTGGACACCATTAAATGGAAAACCTTCATATTGCTTCTACATAATGGCGTTGTATTAAAAATCCACAGGGGAGTGGACTGCTTGTCATAGGCTTTTTCCACCTTGAAAACAACATACCTTTTTCCATAGTTTCCATTCACAAATTCATTTTTTCCCAAAGCATCCTGTAAGTCATCCCTTATGACTTTCTCATTCATGTACACCAAAATGAGGATCTCAGGTTAAAGGAGGCTTCAAAACTTTCTTTAAAACCCGTTTTTCGATAGTTTCTTGAACTGATCATCAGCCATGGGAAAAGTGTTTCAGTAGCATTGCTAAGTGCTGCTACTCATTCTATGGTGCAGAAAGGGCTGTAGTTAAAGCTGATGTTTTAAAGCAGTGCACTTACTGCTGAAGGAAGCTGCTTAGTCCTTCTCTGTAACGTACGTTTGTCCTGGCAGTTGCTGGAGCAGTTCTGGATAGCAGACCTAAGACAGTATCCCAGTAGATTATATTTGGGCCAGGGGGACTTTTGTAGAAGAAAGATTCCTTAAGGACATATATATTTGGGTTGTTGTTAAATTGCATTTCTTATGTTGAGGGTAAGTTAAATGTTAATCTGTTTTCTGTTAACTCACAGGACTGTTCGTCTTTTCAGAGCAAAGACCACTTTCTTTGCATTTGCCATTAGCCTCTGAAATAAAGCAATTCCAGTTACTTACTACCGTTGTTGCTGCTGGCAAGAAAACTACTTTTACAAGCCATACAAGTAAGTATAATAGTAATTCTTCCCGAGGCTTGTTATTCAACACACCTTTACCTTATTTAACACTGGGGAAATGCCAATTGGGACCACCCATTCTTGGAAATGTAAAGGACTAGCACAGATTGGAAAAATATTGAGAGTTGAATCATGGTGTGGAATATCCAGTTCCTGAGGGCTACACTTACAGCAACCAGCATGGGATACTGGGCCATGAAAAGAAGTTCTGAGCCTGTCTATGGCCCTGACTGAGGAAAACATTTGTATTCAGAAATGATGCTTAAGCTTAGTCTAATATTTAGCATGTGTTTTAAAGTCTTTCGCCTTCAGTGGCTTTTAAACACACCTGTAAGATCTCTTGCAAGCTAAGCCTAAGCCAGTAGACACCATCTTTCTCTGAAGAGTTTTACGAAGGTTACGTGACCCTCAGCCAGCTTTTCGCAGATGCTTATTTTAAGTTACTTTGTTGTACTAACGCGCTGCCTTTGTCTTACCGACACATACAGACACATAACAGTTACTATTGTGCATTCATTTGTACAAATATAAAAGTGTTACCGTTGATTTATTCCTTCTAAGAAGCAAATAAGCTTACTGATATGAAAGGATCCCTACTGGTGGGATCAATGCAACTTTCTGTTAAAATAGTCACATTAATTTGAAAAGCTATCTCAGGACAAAATGTTTGTGCAGGCCTGGCAAGGCCTTGGTTTCAAGCAAAATTATGAGGTCACTTAATTGGATTCATAGACTTTTCACTCCTGCTGGGAATTTAATAGAAAGCACCCTTCTCTGGTTTAGCTTTCTGGTATTTTTAATAAGTTCCAGTTCTAGAATAATTAGCAACTCTCATATTACTTAATATGTTATCAGCATATGAAGCTACTGACAATTACAGCAATTTATATTAGTGAGTTTAGCATTCAGGTATTCAAATTTGGTCTGTTGGATGTAATATACGGATAAAATAAAATACTCCGCAGGGAGAAATTAGTGGATTAACATGCCAATGCCGTATTTAATAATCAAGGCTATTTGGAAGGTCTTTATAGTTTTCATGAAGAAATCTAAGGAGGATAAGAGTGATGCTCATGCCTGTGCAAAAAAGCAACCACTGTCTCACAAAGTCATGTAGGATTTGTCTTAATCAGAAAAGCTGCATAAACTGTTTGAAGAGATGTTCATAGTATTTCAAGCCATTTTCATAGCGCTATATAGTAACAGGCTTTACTGGGTTTTTGATTTTCATTGTGGATATAAATTTCTTCTGAGGTTGCTATGTTCATTTCTTTTGTCCCTTCTGGCTGAAAGATTTGTGAAATTCAAAATCTGTGATTTCTGTATTTTCTTGGTCTAGCTAAATGAGCATTATATAGAAAACAGCAGCACAGCAACATATTCCTGTGTTTTGGAGAGCACTCCCAGACTTCAGCAATAACCGGAAGGTCCATGCAGCTCTTTTCCAGTGAAAGTCAACAAGAAAAAGCACTCAGTAAGGTCTGAAAAATCCTGGTCCTTTACACAAGGAACAAGAACTTCACAGTTACACGTGCTAAAGCTAACACATTTTTAAAGGAATTGGTATCATGTTTTGATGCATAAGCCATTGTCTAAGATTAGGATTCAAGATGAAAGCTGACATGACAGATGATTACCCAACACCTGCCTATGGTGAAATTCTTACACCTTTCTCTGAAACATGTGGTATTTACAACAGTTACAGATAACGTATTGACCTCTAGGTCTGAATGTCAGAACAACTAAGCGGCAGATACTGGGATTGCTTCGAGATAGTTTATAATGATTATGCTTTTGAAAAGTAATTACCATACTGGGAAGTGCAAATAGGTAAAGAAAAGAGTGTGTTACTTGGCTATTATTCTGTTGATTTTTGAGATTTGATGTAATATCCCCCACAATTAGTGGGTATTGGGTCTTTGTCTTGGATTAACTGAGATAATGCCATAAAGAATATTATTTGGCATGGAATCAAGTCACACACTGTTCTCCAAAGCTTTTTTTTGATTACGAGGAAAAATATATATATTTGTAAGCTAGTGGAGTTTCCTTTTGCTCATTCTTCTCGGCATAATTATACATTTTTATGTATGCATGTAACCGAAATATTTGTATCCTTGACTTTTACATGAAAAGCAATTAGAAATGCTGAAAAGACAGTAAAACAAATATGTAAAAAAACCTGCCACCGAAGTCATATTGAATCATACTGAATTCCTGAATGGGACTTTTAAAAATGGAGTCGCTGAAACATACAATCATCTTTCTGAAAGAGAGTATGGTCTCCATGTGTCTGATAACACTAGTGCGATCATCCTGAGAGGAAAGGAACGTTTATAAATATCGCCCTGGATTGTCACTGATGTTTTTTATGTTTCCCAGACTAAAGGGTCTGTAATGTGTGGGGGAAATATCATTTACCTAGAGAGCTCTAAGCACTGGTGAAGGGATGCTAAGACTGTGGCTGGATGGAAGTCTTGGGGACAGAGATTGCAGTTAGTATAGCTTTGCAGGTCAGAGTTTCTTTATGCCAGTGGAAAAGTCCTGAGAACATATATGTTTTCTGTGTCATGTCTGAAGAATGCATTGCAGATTTTGCTTATCTATCCTGGCATCAGCTCTGAAATCTTCTTTTGTCCATGAATAAAAGAGTCTTTTGTCCAAGAATAAAAGACAGCAGCAGACAATGAGGTATTTTATTATTCTCTCAGCACCTTAGGTCTTGCCCTGTATTTCCAAGGGAACAATTCATGTGGAACAAACATGTGCAAAGAACACAAGATCCACATAAAAGGGCACCAAGCATCCTGTTTGTGAATAGTTGTCATGTAGTTGCAGCCAGCTGCCAGCGTGTAATGATGATTTATGTTTTGGCTACCATTTGCTTGGCTTACTTGTGACTGGCTCTTAATCCTGCCTAGATGGAACGATTGGGCTGCTTTCAAAAGACATGGCACTTGAAATGGAGCAGTTGTTAATGCTTTTCCTAATCCGTGCGTAGCTGAAGACCTCTAATCAAAGTGATTCTAATGCTGACGAACAGAACTCACAGATAGCATAGGCGGACAGGAGATATCAACTACAAGGTGCATATTTGGGTTCAGGGAGCAGCAGCCACACCAGGTAGTCATACTAATTTCTCTGTTGTGGCTACAGCAGCTTTGATCAAGAGAGAATTTGAGAGGGATGCTTTACCTTGCCAAAGTATATAATAGAGAGTACAGAGAAGAAGGAAAATTCTGGTTAAGAGGATGTGTCATTGGTAATCTAGGCTGGGGAACAATGAAATTTTGACTGTTTGCATGAGGCCTCTGCTTAAATGGCCAGAAATAGTTACATGTAATTACAAAGTTTTCAGCTGAATAATTTTGGCAGGACTATGAAACATGTGCAGAGGCTTTCCATCGCCTCATGTGGTCTTTGTGCTTGTGAAGGGTGAGAAACTCTTAAACTGAAACAGTCCTGATGCACGGGTTCTCTGCCGGACTAGTGTTTTTAAATTAGTTTCCAAAGGTCAATTACTTTTGACTTGGGAAGTTTTGCTAATTAATTCCTAGCCAACATGGCTTCGCAGCTTACAAATGCAAGCAAACAAACCAGGGACAACAAAAGCCTTCCTAAGGGGCATGTTACAAATTAAAAATAGCCCAACACTTTTAGATGTCTTGTAAAGGTCAAGTGTTTGTTTCTGTGAGTAAAAGGCCTTAGTAGGACACACTCTATCCATGCAGCAAAACAACAGAGTAGGTCTACTACTGAACTCTCTGTGACCCATACATTAAGTACCTAGAATACAGTACCAGGCAAACCTAAAAATAACATCTACAGTATGTATAATACATTTTAACTGTGATCTGGAAATGTATAGCGAAAAAGGACCTATGCTCCTTTTTATTTTTTTAACATGGATAATATAAGAAGAATTCCTCAGAGCTGAAAATTGCGATTTTAAAGGCTTCAAGATGTCTCGCTAGGTTTTTCTTCCTGGCAGTGAGCCAAACAAGATGAGCGGTTCTGTTTTTTAAGTGTATATGATCTCCACTTCCTTAGGCTTTTTAATTCCCCTCTTTCCCATCATTTTAAGTAAAACGTGCAAAATCTTTCTCTTCCCTTCTGTCCTCAAAATTATTATTAAAAAAGCATAGGTCCAAATATCCCAGCTCAGTTTTCTATTAAATTTAAATTGAAAGTTATTAAAAAAAAATCAATATAGCATCATTATTTTCAGACCAGTTCCTAGGTTGAATGTAGAATTTTGTAGAATTTTGTGTATCCATGTGGGTGCCTTTCGTGAACAATTTTAGTGGTTAGAAATGTCTGCTTTATATGTAGTTTACATGTCCTTTGAATTTTTTTTTTTCCCCGTAAACCATCAACTGACCACAACTTCCAAGACACCTTTTCTTGGGCTAGGACTCTGAGTCGCATTCTGTGTCAAGTAAAATATGGAAAGATCCAGTTCAGTTTGGAATTTAGGAACAAATTCCATAAATAAATTAATTCATATAAAGCTTCATGCCTAGGGGTTACTGTAAGACCATTTAAAATGATCTTTTCTTAATGCCCAAGTAAGGTTTCTAATTAATGTCTCACAGAAGACTGTTTATGATTTTCTCTGTTCAGAACATGCAAGAATGCAAATGATTTGGGGAGGAATTTCTTTTTCCAGTTGCAAGTGAAACTAGTTATTTGAGGAACTGAGCAAATTTGTCTCATTTGCAAGGATTTTGAAGGTAGCTACTTTCACAGGCATCCACTTAGCTTAGGATTTTTTAAAGGAAAAGTAGAAAAAAAAATGCAAGCAACACTGTACTTTGGAAATGGCTTATATGAAAGAACCAAGACTTGTCACTCAAGATTCTCTCCTGAGCGCATTCTTGCTTTGTGCAAGAACAGTGAAGTGTTGTGAGATAGATGCCGCATATAATATTTATTTACCAGGGTAATTCAGTTGTTATAATTCATTTAAAGTTCAACAATACACCAGAGAAAGAATAAGATACCTATGTTAATAAGCTTACAATTAAGTATGTAAAAACAAAATACTGTTCATAGCACAGGTGGAATAATAGCAAGTAAGGTAAGTTTGATTTTTTTTCCAAAAAAATCATAAAAACTTGGTTAAAAATATTTTCAGTATTGTGCTCAGTATTTGTAACTTCAAAGAAAGTCACTATGAAACATTTAAAATGTTGATTTTTAGTTCTCATACCCTTTTCCAACATACCCTTTTCCAACAGGTAAGGAAAAGCAGAACAGAGATGTTTCTACTTTCTCTTTCCTTAGCTTTCTTCTTCTCCCACACAGAATTCTTAAAAAATAGAGGATGAAATATCCTGGCTCAGTTTCTTGTACGTTAAATCAGAAAGTTATACAACAATTTTAATATAGCATCATTTTTTCTGATCAATTTCTAGGCTGTATCAGATAACACACAATTTGAAAACTTAGATCATAGTATCTCAAAGTAAAATTGATTTCCTGCCTTTTTCTTTTTTGTTGGAAATAAAAATTAGATGAAATAAACCTTTAATTTATAATTTAAAAATCTGAAAAATGATGAGCAACATTGTATAAGATCTCTTCATAATCTTCAACTTTGTTAATATTTGAAAGTAAAGACGGGGGAATTGAAGGTACTATTAGGAAGAGGAGAGAATATTCTATTGAAGTTAGTGGCAGAACTCATGATGGCTTCAGTGGTATTGAAGCTAAAGTATAAATCTTTTTTTTAGACAGCTCAAGAGGAAAAAGAACATTTCTGATCATGCAGCATATTTTTTTAGTAAGCTAAAGATGTATGCATGTGTTTTTGTGCTTTTAAAAAAAGTGAAAACTTTAGAAAGGATAACATTTCTTAATGCATCATTAATTCAGATTAGAAAATCAATGTGCAAATTGAAATATTTCATCTATTTTAGACTTTTTTTTGGTGGAGGTTGATGGTATAACCCAGGAAAATCAACACACAGTCGTTGAATATTTTCATCCACTCAGTCCATAGATGTTCCTCTTTCCCCCCTTCCCTTTCCCCCCTTCCCTTTTTCAATTGAGCTTTGCCTTTGATTGTTGTATGTCTTCAGGTAAAATCCTTTAGCCCTTCATACCATTATTTCTCTCTTCCCACACTTTGCCAATCTACTCAGTCCACTCCTTAGGTGTTTTAAATGCTAATGGGTAAGCGGTATACGGGACATGGGGATTCACCATGCCTAATACAGTTCCAGAACAAATGTATGGAACCTTGCAACAATAGTAGCAGTACTAGTGAATACAATAAGCACTATTCATTGTATTTGGTACTATGTATTTACCAAACTGGGCAAATCCAGTCCTTTGAATAGTTCTATTAAGTCTAGTGGGAATACATGCAAGTTCGTAGGATTATGGTTTGAGTCTGTAGAGCCAATAAGTCTGACTGCAAAATATAAAACAAACATGCAACCAGAATCCCTAGTCTGCATTGCCTACACAGTAAGTCATTTATACTATTTGTATAAAAGATGTCTTCTAAAATTAATTTTTCTCCTTTTAGTGTGTGAGTGCTTCGGATACCACTTGGAGAAGTGCAGATATTTAATTAAAGCTAAGACTTCCCAGCGTTTCATGAAAGCACACTTGTCAGTCAATCTTTACTATTATTTTAATCTCTATTGTTTTGCAGATTGTTTATGTTAATCTTCTCCTGCCCTTTTTACTGTTCCAGGCTATTTTGTGGCAGAATTGAAAGTGGAGGAGGCTGAGACAGACAGCATGAGGCATGACAGACGCTTGAGCTCTCCTAGTCTGTGTATGGTTTTATGTGCTTCTAATTATCAATGTGTGGGAGTTTTGTCAAAAGAGCTGGGAGTGTGGTTCCTTTTGTTCTTCTGTGTCTGTTGTGGTTTATATTTTAAATGGGACACAAATGTGATTTATAGTGCGTAGCATGATGCAGTTAGGGAAAATTGGTCTTTTCCAGGCAACACAAACATGAGCAGGAGAAAGAGTGCACGTGAGTAGCATGTTCCTCTCAGTGGAGAAGGAACAATCCAGTAGAGCTCATAGTGATGGAGAAGGGTAAACAACATGTGAGAAGTTCTGTTCGAAAAAAGGAGAAAAATGTCAAGGGTTTACTTCCATAGGGTCTAAAAATACATGCCATTGAAAGGCAGAGCTATGAAAGATCAAAGATAACAGTCTTTCAACAAAATCACTCTGAACTGTGAGAAGCACCACGACAGCATGGAAACTCACCAGCAAACTCATCAGCAAAGCATGCCCCATAACATCAGGGGTTATCTTCTGGCCAGCCCAACTCTGGGTAGTGCAGCTCAAAGCAATCTTGCATGAAGATGCACAAGGAGTTCAATCCTCTTGCCCACAAATAATGTGGAAAAATTGTTTCCAGATGTGGACACCTCTCGGTAGTGCAGTTACTTATCAACCCGTAAGAGGGGAGAACATAGTGCTGTGACAAGGATGAAAATGTCATGAATAAGCTATTTGACTTAAGAAAGGTAAAGCATAAAGAGAAGTATGCCTATTTCTTTTAAATATATTACTACATAAACAGACAGAAAATTCTTACAATTTATTCCCCCCATGAGGGGTTTCTAATGAAGTATCGAATACCCTGAAATTAAAGAATGCAGAAATATATTTGAGGGTTTGTTCTTCATACAACCACTTTTTACTGATATATATTCTCAGAAAAACTGAAAAAAATTACAAGGAAAATTAATGGAGCACAGTGTTTTTTCCTTCTCCAACTAAGAGCAGCTGAAGATCAAGCTTTTAGTGAAGAGGTGACCAGCCCAGGCAAAGGTTTGGAAAGGACCTTCTCTTGTGTCTGAGGATGCTATAATGTGCTGTAACTTTAAACTCCCCCCTAAAAGACGTAACTCCAGCTGCTTATTTTACTACTGGTAATTAGAGTAATAGACAATGTATGAACCTGAAATGAAACACAGAGATGATCTGTGAAAGGAACAAATACATGGATATGTAATCCAAAAGACAAAGATAGGAAGTGAAGATTTAATTAAAAACAGTCGTTCTGAAGACAGCACTTTGTAGCAAATGCCTGAACTTGGCAAAGCTCAGTCAGTGGGTGGCAGGTTGTTTGTAGAAGCATTTTTTTTCTTTGTCTAATGAAACCTGATCTTGCAATGGGTTAAAAAATCTGCAAGGTGTTTGGTTTCTCATTGGACTGATGGTTTGGGAAGGACATGACTGGACCTATAGACAACTCCCAGCCCTGGAACACTGAGGTTTTACATTTGCTAAATTCTTTAGCTACAGACCTAGGGGAAAAGAAAATAAAGATAAAAGTAATTCAAAATGAAAATGGAACTTTGAGTATATAAAAAAAAAATCAAAAAGCAATATTAGAAGTATACATTGTCTAAAGTATGCATTATATTTGCACACGTGAAAGGCAGGGGAAGAGATTAGTGTAGCATCCGATGTAGGAGATATTACTCGGCAGAAACATAGAACAGAGAGGAAAGAGTGAAAACCTATATGAGAGAAAGCAGAACTTTTTCAAGGCACTTCAGAGAATGGTTTTTGACCCTAAACAGAGACATCCTTTTTAGCATCAGAAATATTTGCAAAAAAGTCTCCTAGGATTTTGCTCAACTCTTTTTTTCAAGTGTCCTCCATCTCATTCCATGAACACATATATACGCAACAAAATGCTGTGCTCTGACAAAGAAAACTAAAAACACTTCTGCCTCAGGGTATGCATGCTTTACTTTACTGGATTATATTGCTTCATTCCTGACATTTCGTCCACTTACTTAAATTGTTCACAAAACATTTGATTTGTGTACATTAATGCGAAACACACTCTACTGGAAGTTTCACAAATTCTTACTCCCCCCATTTCAGGTATTTACTGTTTACAGCTGTGAAAATTCTGTATTTTGGCACCTTCCAATTCTGAGGGCTAGTGATACTTAGATTTTAAACTTACTGCGCACACATTTTTGGTGAGCAATGAACACGCCAGAACTGCTAGATCAGTTTGTCTTTAAAATGTACAGTCTCCTTTGTTTAAAGTGACAGCCAATGCTGCTTTAAGCTGAAAATTTCAAAATCTATAGGGAGGGAATACTGTATTAATTTGCCTTTCATTTAAAAAATCCAGCAAGTTCACTAAAATTCTTTAATCTGAGTGGAAATAGGAAGATGGTCTCTGAGATATGCCAGGATTTGTGCATTGTCTTGAGCTTCTATTCACTTGCAGAATTTGATTTCCATATCAGGATAGGGATCTGCCGTCGTGTATTTAATGTGGAGCATTTAAGCATATTCAACTCAGTTATTTTGTGGGATCAGAAATTTCACCAACTCCACTTTTGCTCTGTTTATGTAACTGTCTTGAACTTGTTGGAATGGAGTTAATTTGCCTTTACAGAAATGCCACAGAGTCCATTAAATTCACCTGTTGTTGCACCGGGAGTGAGCATAGCCCATGGATATTATACCTTTTCTGAATGATATGCACTGGGTATTTAGAGGGTATCTAAGGGTGATATTCCTGGCAGCTCGGTTTGTTGTAATAGTGGTATTGTCTCATCCCCAGATGAGACAATGGGTTACCACTTGTTCTAGCCCATCCTCTCTCTCCTGCTGAAATCCCGGTCAAGCTGAGCTCTGAGGTAACTCAGTTCGCACCTTTTCCTTAAAGCGAACAAACACCAGCAGAGCTTTATACTCTAAAGGGGAGTTTTAGACTAAAGCCACGCAATTAAAAAAACCAAGAATCGTGAGCTTTTAAAAGATACAGCTGTGCTGGAGGAGACGGAACAACCCTGCCCAGGAGGCGCAGTGCCTGCCTGCGGGGAGGAGAGGGAGGACGGCTTTCCTCCATCTTGTTCCCACCCCAGAATCCCGTAGTGGCTTCCCAGGTTGCAGCAGTTGTTGCCCAGCCTCCTTGGCACCCCTGGCAAAAGCCCCTTTCTGCTAATGGTCGGCTTTGCTCCTGCTCCCGGCTCCTCCCCATGCCCCCTCGGCCTCCCCCACATTGCAGCCCTCCCTGTTTTCCTGGGGCACCTGCAAGCGCTGCCTGGGTGGGCTGGGACATGGCTTCCTCCTTCTTCTGGAAGGTTCCTTGGGGCCTGGAGCGCTGCTGCTGCCAGCGCCAGGTCAGGGCCCCGGGGACACTTTCCGTTTTGCTTCCCAGCTACGTGCCTGACTACACACCGCAGCCAAAAGCTGGCCCCGTTCCTCGCAGCCTTGCTTGGGAGCTCATGCATCCAGTTGTCTTTAGCCTCCATACCTGGCTTGTTCTAGCTACAAGGCAGCTCTGGCCAGAGATTTGCCTTACATTCCACTACGTTCCTGTGGAGACCATGTCTGTCTGTCTCCTCGGTGTTTGACTGGATGTCTCTCTGTGCTTGTAGCTTTTGGAGCTACGCACCTAGCGTAAGCAAGTTCAGGGAGCGAGGTGAATGACTCCAGGCTATGGAGAGCTTCCCAGGGTACACGGAAATGGCTGGCTGGTTGGGGCAGAGCCTGTTGAGGCTTCTCTGTACTGTCAGCACTGAGTTTTGCTGCCCCAAGGCTGCCAAATTCAGTTTTGCAGTGGCAGCGCCCCAGCTCCCCAGGCACCTGGGGGGGCTGGTTTGAGGGAGAAAGGGCAGGGGCTGGGAGCTGTCATTAGGATTTTGAGGATTTTGAGGTCTCCCTCTCTCCCCACTGCTCCTCTGACCTCCCCATTGCTCTGATCCCTCTGGGGAGCCACGGAAGGAAAGTCGGCTCCTGGCAAACACAGAGGGGAGGCAGGAGGCCGTGTCCTGCTGTTGTTGGTCCTGTTGTAGTTTGGCGTAGGACTCCCATACCCAGAGCTGCTGATTAACTCTGTATTACAGGGCTGAAAGAGTAGATGAAACAAATGGCCAATCCAGATGAGGATCTACATGAAAGTGCTTGTGAGAACTGACTTGGAGAGACAGCCTGGGTTTCACAGGCTCCTGGGGTTTCAGGCTAGAAAGGAACTGCTGATCTGCCTGACCTCTTGCACATCATAAGCCTTTCAACTTCATCTACTTATGACTGTATGGCTGACCTGAAGCATGATTTATGCTTATTTTGCTTCACTGATGTATGTTAATAAGAGTAGCACAAAAGTTTTGGCTGAATCCGACAAATGAAACTGCTGTTTACTGTGTTGTGATAACTCAAACTGCAGATACACATAACTACTGCTGGTTTTACTACTTTCCTTGGATACCAATCTTTTCTTTTCTTCTCTTCTCTTTTCTTCTCTTTTCTTTTCTTCTCTTGGCACATACTGGGAGAGTTTGTTTGGTCCTCAGTTGGCCATCTGGTGCCTATCCATTATCATCTTTTGGGAAAGTGACTAATTTCCTTTGGTCCAGAGTCTTGTTTAACCTGAGCTCTCTTCAGCTGAATTCCTATACCCTGCAGAAGTTCAGGAGTGGGGAGCTGAGGAGTTATTTTGAGAGCAGTAAAGTAACAGAAGACAATGTATAGAAGTAGGAGAGATTGTGCACTTACCTCTATCTTTGTGACATTTAACCTATACTGGCAAGAAAAATAGTGTTTTTAATGAGAATATAAAATAATACAGGAGAAAGAAAATTACTGAGGCAACAATCTCAGGATGGTTGCATAACAGATATGAAGTTAACATGCCTCTTTTTGGAAAAGCTCATCATACTTTGGTCCACCATTATGTTTATCTTGAAAACATATTGTTTATGTAGCAGATTATACTGTTGCCTTCTCAGGGCACTGTCATATGGTGAAAAGTACAGTTTGCTGTGAGTAGAAACATTAGGAGAAACCTTGTAGGTCAGCCAGTATAAAGTGGAGAGTCAAACTATTGCACACTTTCCCTGGAATAAATGACTAGCTACAGGTCAACACATGCTTGACATGCTGGCAGTTAGAGAAGGTCACCATCTGCTACAGGAAAAAGAAAGTCCTAAAAATTAAATTAACGAGGTGAATCACCTTTCCTCAAGGGAACTCAGTTTTCCCTCAGAGCACTAGTGATTAGTCTTAAGACTGCAGAAGACTGCACAGTAGGGAGAATCTTGCACTTGCATGAAGTAAGCGAATAGCATGAAACCTAGGTTTTAAGAGCTGTATTCTAAATAAAATTAAGCACAACATGTATAAGTAAGTACCTAATAGGCCTTTAAGTGTTTTAGTGGGGTTTAGGAAAGTGAAGGAGAGATTAATTTGTCTAATTTAGCCATGTAACTGATAGACATCCAGTGGCTTATTTCAGAGTCAGTGGAGTGCAAAGACTTTTTCTAGCCTTTTTGGTAGCCTTTCTAGGTCATTTTTAGGCACTGTCTCAGGAGGATATGAATTTGGTTATGCAAGGCATTATGAGTACTTCATTCATTGACTGAAGAAAGAGCCTAAAGGCTGACTATCTATGACTTTATGTATTTAAAAATTGGACATCTAAATATGGCCGAGATGAATCTGACGCTTGCTAAAAGCCTGGAGATGTAGTTCCCTGCATCTTATGCCTCTGGAGACCCTGGAAAAGAGATCAGTAATTTGCAGACAGTATTGTTCAGTGCAAGACTGTAAAAACTTTTACACAGCTGAATTTTCCATCTCTAGGGCTTTGCTGATTTCATCTGGCTTACAGTCTTTGCAGATGGTTCCAGATAAAGTGACCCAACTGAGTTTCTTTGCCTAGAAATTTAAGTCAACATATAATTTAGACCATTTTTATTTTTGATAAGTATAATCAATAATCATAATTGTAACATCACTGCACATTTTCCTCTGTATGCAGCATCTGAGGAGTCAAAAATTATGAGTATCTTACTTCTCAGTAGTTCACTTGCACCTTAGAATGGTGATTTATGCTTTGTTAAGAGATTTATCTACAGGTAAATTAATTTCCTGTGGAAATCAGTTGGATGAAAATCCCTCAAAGCCTTTGAGGAAATAGACTGTATTGGCTGTGCCAACACAAGTCTGTGATATGAAGGCTGCTTTTCCCATAAAAGTAAACCAAATAAATAAATTTTTTGGAAGAATTAAGCAAAATTGAAAGAGATTACCTGAGGAGAACCTCTACCTTGTATCTTACACTGGAAGGTATAAATTAAAACTTAACTTAGTTGTTGACGCATGGCATAATGAATTAGAATAAAAACCAGAGTATACAATTAAATAATCTCCTTGGCATTTACTTATTTGTTTGGGAATTCCATTTTTGATTCTTAGTTGGGTACCTTCTTGAATAAACCATTTTTTCTGATAAGATTTTCCTGATTTTTTTTTTTTTAAAGTGAGGGAAGATGGCTTGGTGTGTGGCCAACCTCCAAAACACTGCAGAAAGTCCTCTCCCCCTCACTGTTGCAACTTCTGCCTACTGGGGAAGATTGGTTATCTGCTCTGCCTGGCCACCTCTAGGACTTTGGCAGCCAAATTTGGATGCTTCAGGAAGCTGAGCATTCTCTTCTGCTCCACTGAAAATTTTTTGTAGATGGGGATAAAAGAGTGGAAAGACCAAAATAACATAGATGACTTTTCCTGTATGCTTATGGGGAATGGTGATGAGAATGTGAAGAACTGGAGCTGCCCCACCTCAAGTATGAGGGGCAAGACACATGTGCAGCAACTCACCAGACTAGAAGAACTTGCAGGAGGAGCAGACCTTAGGCTCGGTGGGGGACAATTAAAGCCAGAACTGATGAGGTAGAAATGGTGATATTACACTAAGCACTGGCTTGCAGGATTGATGTAGAGTTTGAGACTGAATGCACTGCAGAGCCAGAGAAAAGGAGATGTGGATGCCAGCCTTCTTTGGAGAGAATTGGGAAGGAAAAAAATATGCAGTATTCATTAAGTTTGAGAAAACTGGCAAAATCAACTATTTCACGCTCAATGTGGTCACCAGGGAGTTAAAAAAAAAAAGAAGAAAACACATGAAATGTATTGTTGCAGGGAGAAAGAAGTGCTTGGAGGCGGGAGGAGACATAAATGTAGTCTAAGTATGAAATATTAACCCCTCTGTCTCTGTCTGAAAGATACTTTTAAACAATGTCCTGTGGTATATTGCCTGCAGAAAGGACATCCTTGGAAACAGTGAGCTGAGTAAGAATCATCACCATGCTGGCACACGGTGGAGAAGAATGTGATGCTGCTAATTAAGCTGTTTATAAAAATTCGTGATCATTGACCAGTTACCTGACTGCTAATGAATAAAGTACATGTTCTCTGCAAACAAATTAAGTTTTGAGTAGAAATTGCTAATGTGCCTGTTCAGTTCATTGCTCAATACTAGTAATAGGACGTTCATTGCTTAATAATAGCAACAGGATATGTCGTACATCATGTGTCATTACAATGTTCTTTCATTCGATTTTTTTTGAATTTCTGGGTACAGCTGTTGTATCATCTGATGAATGGTACTGACTGTATGGCTTGTAACTCTATTAGTGTTCTTTATTCTGTGGGAGGATTTGAAGGATAATTAATGTCCTCATTTGGTGATTCAGAATCACAAACTATATCTTCATGATCAGTTGTGGTTACACTAATATGGTCATCTTTGTGTATCTGTGACTCTGGTGAATCTCTATCTGTGTAACATCTGATTGCAGATTCTCTGGGCCAGCTCTTATCACTTGGATATCATTCTTTTATCTAGGAGTTTCTTAAGAATAGTTGCATTTTTGTCCTACTAGTATTTCTGCCTTCTTTCTTCCACCAGTGACTCCTAGCCTCCATCTCTGTTTTATTTTTTATGACTTACAATTCTGGAACAATAGACAAAACTTTTATGGGAATTAGCATTTGTTCAGGTTCAGCCATTGATTCCATAGTTCTCTTGGTGCAAAATTTGGAGTAAAGGTCACATCTATTTTAATTTGCCTTGCTTTACTGTATGTTTTTCTCAGCTAGCCTGCTGGACTGCAAGCAATTGGGGCTCTAGTTAAAGGAATGAAACAGCAGGCCTTTACAAATCTAGAAAATCCCTCAGAGGTCTATTGTACTCTATTATCTCAAATTAATTTTAAAAAAATAACTAATTAAATTAAAAACTAATAGATAATGTGAAAAGAAACCCTGAAGCTGCAGTAGTTCTAACAGCTATTTTCTGCCCTGGTTTTCATGATGAGTATACATTACCCAGTTACTGCCCAGCCCACCATAAATTTTGGTCTATGAAGCCCTGACTTTTGTATCCTGACATCTGTATCCTAGTGCCTATAACCTCCATTCCCGTGAAATAAACTTACATCACTTCCAGTGCTGTCAGGGAGATTTCAAATATTTGCTCTAGAAAACTATTATGAATAAGCATTTGTTGAAAGTCATTTTTTCTTTTACCTATGAATATAAACTAAGACCTGTGTTGAAACATTATAACTCGGCTACTACCACTGAGAACCTAATCCAAATTCAATAATCAGCAAATCAAATCAAATTAATAGAGTCAATGTGGGAATACAGCTTCTTTGCATTGTCCTTGGTATTAGAGTGACAATGTCTGAATTCCTGCAGGGGAAATATAGATATGTGTTTTCATCTCCATGTAAAGAGAAGTCTAAGAAGTATTAGCAAACGATACATCCTCATAAATTGTATCAATTACAAAGTCTCAGTTGTGACGCATATTGCTGGAATATTTGTTTAGGAGTCAGTTGCCTGACTACTTCCAAGAAGTTGAACTGTGGAAATAATAACCCTGCCCCCCCCCCCCCACCCCTGCATACCTCGTTCGTATTAATGAAGCCCATTGTTCGGTAACTAAAGAACCATGCAAATGGTTTTGAGGCACACCCTGTTCTTTAGGAACCAACAGATCTTCTGCAAGCCTTGGCAGGGGTTCAGGTAATTTTGTGTCTCCCCATCACTTCCTGCACCACAAGATAGAAATGTGGTCAAATGTTTATTTTTTTAGTTTTCAGCCTCCAGTTCTTTCTCATAGTATTGGAGTCATTTTTATTAGAGTGAAGTTAGGCTCCACTCCAGAAAATGATAGCTATTTTGCCCACAAGAAACTCTCAGATGACATGCTTATTTAAAACAGTTTCGCCTGTATTCCAAAATGCTTGATTCTCTAGAACAACTGAACTTACCGAATGCAAACATGACTTTTTCCTCTTTTTATGTCTGCTTCTTCACTTACTTTGAGATTTTGTTCTTAAGAATGTGGAAGTTGCTTTATTTTAGACCCTTTCCCCAGTAGTCATTGGACTGGCTTTCATCAGGAAGCTGTGCTGTCGGACGGTTCAGCTTTGTGAATCAGGAGTAATTCCACTGGAGCCAATGATTTGACCTTGAGTATGTTCATTTATAGAAAAGGAGAAATAGGTTACACTGAATATTGACTAGAGAAGCCATTTTAACAAATAGGGAAGACATTCTAACAAACATTTAAATTAGACACAGCACTTGCTGTAATCAAGGGAAACGGCAACTCAAAAGTCAAAGACATTTCATCCTTGTAATGCAGAATCCCTCTCTCTAAGTTAGGGAAGATGCAGTTCCTATCTTATAGCTTTGCAATACTAGATCAGCCAACAGTCTGATCCTATCACCTGTAGAGAGAAAAAACTTCTTCAGGAGAAGTCATAGGAAGCCTCAGAAAAGATAACAGGAATTAGAGGTGGACCTTCTGCAGTTCGCATGTTACTATCCCTTCCCAACATTAAAGTTGTCCTGTGTCTTTAGTAATTCCTATCATCACAAAGGTATCTGTCTATTACTTGGACCCTACCGAGTCTTTTGCCACAGAGGAATCTATAGCAGCTGCTGGAATAGCAGCAGAGACTGGACTTTGGCAGCCTAAAGGAGTCACACAGTTACACATATAGTGGGATGTTCAGGAATCACCCTTTTAGTTATAACACCTGTTATAACTGGCTATCCACTGGAAATGTTGCACATCAGTCAAGAACGTCTAATATTTAGAAAAGAGATGAGAGCTGCAGATCAAGATGATTTTATTTGCTTGGCCACAGATAGTGCCAATATCATAAGTTCAGAAAAAGATCTAGCAGATCCAGTCTCTGGTTCTGATTCAACCCTTATTTGCAGCTGGAGTTATGTCTGCATGTGATGATGCAGTGCTGTGCAGAGATACCTAAAGCAGCTTGATCAGAGAGCTACGTCTTAACATAGGGAATTAATATAAGCAGTAAACTTTGCTACTATGCCTGGCTGGTGATGTAAGTGTAAAGGGAATATGCAAGCATCACTTTGTTGACGTAAATGGAATTCTATTGTTGCATCTCCAGGAGAATGAAAGTTGGATCTTCAGAACTTTAATATGGAATTCATCTTACAGATTGAGACACCTAAATTTGGGTGGGTTTATATTGGTGTTTGCATGCAAACTATACGTCTGCACTCATATCACTGCCAACAGGGATCTAGCTAACCTAGAGCATACGCTAGAGTGCTGTTCAGCTGACCATCAGCAATTCAATACACAGTGTAGCTCATACTCTTCAAATTTCCTTGTAATAGATTCCTCAGCTCCTCTGCAATTTCAGCCCATGCTCCAAAAATTTTCCTGTGGCTCTTCTCGGGCTGTGAAACTGGATACAGTGTATATGCTATGGAAATAAAGGGACATATATAGTGGTTTTGATTTATTAATGCTTAATAGTTCTGTCTCAGGCTTTCTTCCTCAGCTCTTGCTCTTTCAAACAATTTTTTGACAGAATGCTAGTTTAAATCACGTAAATTTTAAACAACTAGATAAATAACTAAAACCTCAACCATTTTGGAGTACATCTTATTTTCCATGTATAGAACCCATGATGTGTCACCCAGAGGTTGAATTTTCACTTACGTAATGGAAAAGTGCTTTGCAGTACCATTGAGAATGATTAGGAGCAGCGTGTTAGTAAACAGCTAGAGCTTTCACAGAAACTGCTAGAGTACCCCTTCTTATTTGATTAAATATAAAGTGAAATGTGCTTGACTGGAACATATACGCTTTAACTACAGAGCTTGAACCACATTGCAAAGGCAGAATTGAAACCATACGTTAATGGAATGCGGATATTGATGACAGGAAGGATGTTCTCATAAACAAAGCACTGGAAGCCATATCTCCCTCCTCCTTCTGCTTGTTTCCATCTGCTGGCCAAGTACATCCCATGACTCAGTCTGTATTAATCACTGGAAATAAGCCTAAGAGTACAGTGGACCGCAAGAAAGGTAACCGCTTAAGCACAGCAGCAGCAGCAGCAGCAGCAGCAGCAGCAGCAGCAGCTGTGAGATCATTAGCGCAAAAAGTGAATTTGAACAAAATGGATCTCGTGTGTGTGAGCATAACCCTCTATTGTCAAGGTGAAAAACTTCTTTGTGCCAAAAGACATAGTTTTGTGTGACATTTAGTTACTAGCAACAAGCTTACAAGAAAACATCCAGTGTCAAGCAGTTAATCTGTCTTCATATTGATGGAGGAATATCTGCATAATATATATTTGATTGACTCCAGACAAATCTCATCTGGAACTAAGAAAATGGTTGTTGTGAGATGAACTCTGATATAAAAATTATAGTCCTTAAAGTGCAAACAGATGCTTTTGTAAAACGCAGTTATCTCATCAGAATATAGACAAATGAAATTAACATTTATTTTGCTGCATTTGTGTCATTGCAAGCAATGGAATTACTTTGCATCAGACGTCTTACTCATCAGAAAAGACTGAAGAGTCCTGGTAGGAAATACGTTAAACATTATATAAGACTCTTCACCATTACAGAAAACTTCCAGGGAAGATTTTCCACCTCTGGGGCCCATGACATTGTCCACTATCTCTACTGTAATGGTGACAGTACTTTGGAGCCTCCTGGAGAAAGCCTGTTGAGGAGCTTTTTCATAAAGTAATAGTATAGGATATCACTTTTCATGCTGAAGTGGAGACAGTCACTAAAGTTTCTGCATGGTGGTTATAGGAAACTTGTCTTCAGGTTGTTGTTGGGTCTTGACCTTGGAGATGTATAATGGTTGCATGGTGGTGTGAGTTAGTGTGCATCTACTAGCTTGCTTATAGAACCTATTGGAGTTAGTATGTATATAATTAGTCCTTGAAGGTACTGAGGGGACCATAGGGAGAAAAAGATTGTTGTATGGTGTAAGCACTGGGATGCTGTTCTGGAGAACTGTCCCTGCTTCTGCTAATAGTACGTGCTGTAGACTCTGGGCATAAGTCAGATTTTCCACATGGATAATAAGCTTGGATTTCTCGTTTTCTGAGTGCTCAACTTAGGAACAGCAGGTCTTGGCATTTCTATCTGCTGCTAAAGTCAAAGGGCAATATAATGGTAACTATTCCATAAAATAAAGTGTGAACCTTCTCTGATTCAGTTGTTCCAAATCAGTAGACATGTTTCACCTTCACAGCTGGTGAATTCTGAGATATTCACCTCTTTGGAATGGAGATAATAAAGCCAGTCCTCTTCTGTGAATGTTATAAAAAATAAAAGTAGAATACAAATCCATCTCCAAAAAGAGGATGATCAGGCGGTATTAATAAGGAACGACTTTAACTGTTTAAAGGATATATTTATTAAAATGTTCTGACTTCAATGCGGAAGCAGTACACCTTTCAGAATACATTAAGCAGAGTTATCTGTGGGACTCTCTTCTTGTTTCTGCTTTTACTTTTCCTCAAATATATTCTACTTTTTTTTTTTTGCACCTGTTCAGGCGATTCTTAACTGCACATCAAAAAACAGATAGGTCCGATGAGAATATTTAAGGGAAAAAAAATTACTAATTGAGTGAAGTCTTCCATGTTTAATGAGCAAAGACCTTTGTGCAATAGTTGTACAAAGTAGGCAGATATGTCATGATGGGGACATAGTAAAACAGGTAACTCTCTTCAGGGGGAAGAGAAAGTGCAACATTGCCATAGAACAGAGAGTACACCCAAGACAAATAACTTTGACAATGAGTTGGAGTTTGACTAGAACTTACGAGATTCCTCTTGTGTATCTTAGCCATTTTGTCTGTTTTCAGATGCTGCCTGTTTTGCATTGAGCAGACAGAAAAAAATACCTAAAGGGAAAATTTCTATCCTCTTCTATAGAAGTCAACAAAAGTAAGCACTTAAGTTGTCTTACAACCTCAGTAGTTGCCTGGATAGCTGGAAATATTGCCCAGGAATAGCTGATGCATTAAGACAAAAAAAGTCATTATATACACATATTTCTTTCCATGAACAAACATAATCTCTCTGCACTAGTACGTCAGGCAAAAACTACATGAAATAACTCATGCATTTCCTTCACTGATAATCGCTGACATTCCTGCCTGGGTACTTTATGTGGAAGGGATCAGAAAGATGAGAAGGTCCCTTCCAAGAGAAAAAAAATCAGATATACTGAAAAACCCAGGCGACTCAGCAGCAGCAAGACAGCTGGCAAACAGCAAATCACTTGATGCATTTTGCTTTTGTAGGGGAACTTAAATCTATTCAGCTTGCAGAGTTGAACAGTGGATATTCCTCTGATGTCTTCAGTTCGTCCTCAAAGCACAAACAAGATTTCAGCTGATTTGTAAACATGAATGCAGAAGATCCAGCTGTGGGAGGAAATGACTAATAAGGAATGCATGGCAACTTGACTTACTGTTGACTTCTCGAGTGACCAGTTCAAATAGCCAGAGGATGTGTTAACTAAACCAACAACCAGATTCCAGTGGGTGGAGGTTATGACAACATTTTTCTTTCCAATCTCATGCCTGCTGACACAGACACAGGGCAGATTTCTGTTTTTTTCTGATGACTCTCTAACACATGGAATAGTCTGGAGTTCTGCATAGCTTATTTTATCTTTGGACTGTAAGAAGATACAATGTCAGGGGAGGGGAGAGGAAGTGATCTACAGGAGTGGATAGTATCTAGCTATAGAACCTTGCTGGTTTTAACAATTTCATTCTGATTTAGAATAGGATGTACCTTTTGGCATTTGCTTAGTGAATTAGAAGGAGAAGGCATTATTCACATTAAGTCATTGAGTCAAGTTATTCTAGACAAGTAGGTGCAATGCAGAAAATTGAAGTATTGTGATCATTCTCTTAGCTTTTCAACACGACCAGCTCTTTCTTACTCAAGTACTGTAAATGCACTCAGAGAGGATTCTGGCTATAAGAGAATTGTGTTGTGCTTTAATAGGATCATACTGGTTAGGGCTTTTCATGGCAGATGGCATAGGAGTCACTCTAGAGACTCCTTTTGTAGCCACTTCTTTCTTGTTTTAGAAGCGTAATCAAACAAAATAGCTTGTCATAACGGCATGCCAGTGTTGTAGTGGCACCAAACAAAATGGCTTGTCCTCATAACATGCTAGTGTGATATTGATACATAGCTGGTGTTTCAACCCCTCACAAAATGACCTTTGCGTCCCTTCACTATAGAGGCAAACTAGCTACACAGCCCTCACTTTTGTAGTGTTAGATCATTTCATATGAATGAATCTTATCCTCAGCAAGCTTCTATGAAGTTGGAGGTATTGTCTCATTTTTGGCGAAAACTGAGGCATGCAGTAGAGTGAGAGAATTGCCTTTGGCTATGTAGAAAGTCTGAACTGGAAATTGCGTTCCGGTCAGCCAAGTGCCAGAACACAAGGAGATAATGCTTCATATTGCTTTATCCTTTGTTATCATTGTTACTTACTGAATGCACAGAATACTTGCTAGAATATGAGTGATCATGGAAATTAATGACAAGTGCTTTTAAATTACTTATGAAACAGATACATTTCATTATGTCTTCGATTACACAACTTTGAAACCTAACCTTTACTTTAAAACTTAAGAGGGTAATTGCCTTGACTGGAACCTAGGTCTCCAGTTTCTAGTTTATTCTGATTATTATTTTTCTTTGAAAAATATGTTTGTAATACAGAACAGTTATACAGGTGCCTTGAATAGCAAATCCTTGTCTCTGAAGACATGTTTCAGTACGGCAGCTTCAGTTGTGTTAACAAGTGTTTGAGGCATTTGGACAAGCATAAATACAGCTGCTGTTCAACTTGGATTTCTGTTTCAATACCTTAAACACAATTCTTGTAAAAATTAGACATGCAATATTCTTTCAGACGCTCAGAACCCATAAATCTCTCATTAAAATATAAGATTATCTCAGAATTACAGAATTTAATAAAATGCCTTGTGCAATTTTACATATCTTTTGATGCATGAGTCTTCTGACTTTACATGTTCAAGATTTTTCTGTGAAGGTACAAACGCTAGAATGAACTTGATTCTTAAGGCAAAACCGAGGTTCTCTCCTCTTCCTTTGACTCCTCTAGCTGACTATATGCCTGAAAAAGTGGTAATCAGTATTGCAAAACTAACAATAGACTTGTATTTGGGACATAATGTGACAATTCTGTGCTAAAATCTTAATTCTTAATGCAAATTTGAAGCTGTATTTGCATATGTAGATAATAACTATATACACTGAACAGAGAGTGGTGATGAAGTGAGCTGACTGTTTTTTATCCCATAGTTACTAGCATGGATTTAAAAACTACTGATGAATTTAATACCAACATATAGGTACATTTAAAAACAAATACTATCTCACTGCTGTTCAACACAAATCATCACACAAGCATTTGCTCGTCCTATTATCTACTGGAGAAAGTTTCAGGTTTTTGGTCTAGAAGAGTTCATGTACGTGTAGATATTGCTCACAGACTTTGTGTGTCTTTTCTCTACAAATTGTTTGTGTAACAGAGTGCCACTGTCTGCAAAGTTCATTGGTGTTACTTCGTTGGTGAGCTAATGACAATCTGTACTTTTTAGCACTAGAATCTGTAAGAGGTACACTTAAGCTGAATCCCTCCCTTTTTCAAATTTTTTCTCTTTAGCTGCATATCTTGCATCTGAACTAAATTAGATGGACAAATCCTTTAAACACGTTCCTATAATTATTTCTTTTTGCTACTTTATAGCTGTGCAGTTTAAAATTGTGCTTTTTTAAAAGCTTTTACATATAGCATTAGCTACGTTGCTGTTAGTTTGTTACATCCCCAGCAGCGGATACCTAGGTGGCAGCGTTTTCAGCTGTCTCAGGAAAAGAACCTTCCCTTACATACTTAAATATAGAACAGTTTCCCTAACAAAATGTCAGGAATCGACCCAGTCATATTCCATAAGTTCCAGCTGATGGATTTACACCTAATCTGTTCTGGTGCAGCCTCAAAAGGAATCAGCCTCCTTTTCTTCTGTCTTCATAAACAAATACAGGGAGCAAATTATAGGTAATAATCAGAGGTGACTATTAACAGCCTTACTTCTGAAGGGAGAAAAGACAAAGGCTTGGTCCTGTCCCATAAATGGTCACTGTCTGTTACAGCTCCTTTAAGATTTTCTTTCTGTTACATTGGCTTTTCTTAAGTGGATTATTACTGGTTCCTATTTGGGCCTCGGAGGAAAACTCCCTTTTTAACTTCCAAGCTAAGTAAGAAAACTACCTGTCAATGCAGAGAACACAGGAAAGAAGAAATTAAAGCTAGAATCTGACCTATTACGCAAGTTACTCTAGGTATGAATGTCTTAGGCAATAATAAGGAATGGTTTGGGAAGGGAGAAAAATATTTAGCTGTTTTAACTCAGCTGCTTTTATTAAGAACCCACAAAAGTCATAACGGTGCTATTAATGACTGCAATTGCCTTTAGGAGAATAGAAATAACTGTAAAATTCATTGATCGAATATAGCAGTGATATGAAACTGGGTGATTTGCATACAGAGTGCTTTTTACAAGCATTTAGAGCTGTCTTTGGCCGGTGTAAATCAGTGAAGTTCTGACTTATATACTAATAGGCTAATTTATCCTAGTTGAGGACTATGACCGTTAACCTGTAGATCCCATAACTTTTTTCTGACATTGTTAATTTTTTAGTATCTCTTTGATGTAATGAAACATTAACAAGTAATGTTAATGGCAGTGTTGGAGGTAGATGTGCACCTTATGTACATATCCATGTGTGCATATATACCTGTGTATATATATATGTACTGTCTCATAGCCTGTGAGAGTAGGTTGTGACAAGCATGGTTAAAGTGCTGGGAGTCAGGAGATCTTGGGAGTATTTGCTACACTTAAGACAAAATGAGACCAAAAGCTAGAATACTGGTAACGGTTATTGGGGACTCTCTTGACAGAGAACAGAGGCACCATGTTCCCTTGCATTTAACGTTATCTTTCATGGAGTATATCTGCTTCTCCCTACCCATTTCCTGGTACAGGGCAAAAGACAGATAGTCCTGTGTTCAGAACACCTAAGGGATGTCTTCAGTATTAAAAGCACCTTGGATACCATAGTCATAAGTCATACCTAAAATAACAAGAGGGCTGTGCTTTCTGACATATCATCTCATCTTTGTATTTTCTGATTTAGGCTAAAAACAAACTTGTG
Organism: Struthio camelus; assembly: GCF_040807025.1. Taxonomy (NCBI): domain Eukaryota; kingdom Metazoa; phylum Chordata; class Aves; order Struthioniformes; family Struthionidae; genus Struthio; species Struthio camelus. Next base: position 52,639,668 of record NC_090981.1, on the reverse strand, counting down.
AAATATTAAAATCAGATGTGCCAACAGATCACAAGGAAATAAGTTATTTTTGTCTGTCTCTCCAGAATCAAAGACATGCAAAATCTTCAGAGAAAGCTTGGCTTCATGTGATTTTTAGAATGAGACCTTAGAAGGAAATGAATTTTAGAAATACACAGCAATAGAAAACAGATTAGCAAGCCTGCTACTCAAACCTCTTAAGGTTTGAAAAAGTTCATATTTTAGATGGCAGTTTGGATTTACTACTACTTTATCTGATCTGTGCTGCTATTTCCAGAGGAGCAAGTGCCTCTATATTTATTGATATATATATTTTTTTCTATTTCTGTAGTACTTTGCAGAGTTATGCCACAGGAATTGAAAAAGAACCAAGTTTTCAGATGTGTGAGCCTGGCAATGAAAAGTATCCTCTGTCTATATTTTTAGATGAAACTCCAAAGTCACATACTACCTCCAGCAGTGACTTTCTGTTCCTTTTCTTTCTTATTTTATGTCTATCCTCCCTTTTTTATATTTGATGGCCTTCTGATTTAATTTGCCTTATGCATATTAAGCAAAAGTGAACAATCCTCGTCAAGTCATATCTAATCCTGGCAATGTGCTTATATCCGACTTTATGCATAAGATGTGAGCAAATCTGTTAAAATCAGTGAGGCTTTTCTAATGTGTGGGATCAGGCATAGTAACAAATGTCTCAGAAACTGACCTGGTTTTGGCAAAGGTGTGGAGGAAGAGGTAGAGCTCAAAATGTTACATTCGGTCCTTTCCATATGGACAAAGTCAGCTGCTGAACATGACAGGTTAATCATATTTCTATTATTCTGTAGTGGAACTTCCTTTGTTTAATTTACAGTTGAAAAGAAATGCTCTTTAAGAAAAGAAAATGGTATGTAACCTCTGATCAGTGCTGAATTTCTTGAGCTTGATGTACTAAGCTCTCTCCACTGTCTTGTTTCCAGTGATTTGTTAGCTTATGGCAAGGGTATTTTGCAGACTGGCATGACACCACATGTTTGCTGTATGACTTTATAGTTGCCATGTTTCCATCCCTGTTTCTCCCCCACCCCCCTCCATCCCCATTTAGTGGCTGTGATGCAGCAACACAATATATCTTACCAGGAAATCTTAACCACTTAGCAATATCCAATGCGTATGAACTGCTTGTCTCCCTCAGCAATGCTGATTATTACAAACACACATCATTACATGTCATCACCAGACTGATCCTGCCCTCCTTAATCTTTTTCCTAGATAATTTAAAATCAAGCAGCACTCTTTGGGCAGAAGCTTCAGGACGCTCTGGCTACATTTAACCTAGTAAATTAAGCCTAACCAGGAACGTTTCCAGGCCCTGAGGCAGTTCCCAACCAGCATGGTGTGACCCTTGTCTATACTAGTAAACTGCCTTAACCCTGAAAACAGGGCGGTGGCCTGCAAGCTGTCTGTGGGGAGTGATCTCTGCATTGCTCTTGGTGCCACGTTGTGCTCAGGAGTTACTTGGGAGAAAGCTATTGGAATGAGTCCGTTCATGGCAGGGAACATACTAAGAGTGTACTAGCACAGAGAGTGTGCTCCAGTGACTTTACTTCTATAGGCGCAACCTCAGTGACAGGGGCTGCGATAGCTGATGAACACTGAAAGCTCCAGAATGAAGACTCTGGTTGTCGTCTTTAAGTATTATTATAAAAACTTTGTTTGCGATAGAGGAACAAACTTTGTGCAGGAAATATGTGTGATCTAACAACCATCACAAAACTCACTGCCTTCTCATTTAAATACACGACACTTTTCTTTGACTTTGACTTTTCTAGCATAGACCAAGATATATGTACCTATATAATATAGCATAACACATAAACAGTTTCAAACCAGAACACTGCACTATGCGTACTGCTTGCAGGAGAAGATAGGGCAACAGACATGAGACAATCATATTTCTTAATGTGTTGCTGTAAAGTGCTCACACACAACACTGACAGGTTTCAGCAGACCAGCTCTTGGTATTTATCAATTCTTAGGCTAATTAGCTGTTTTCTACTTGTGAGATATGCAGTGTAAGTTTTCAGCAACTCCTATTCACAATTTTCCTTTAAGAATGTGGGAGTAAGACAGCTTATTTAAAATTGAGCAGTTTGCTTTGAGAATTTTGTATATTATCATATCATCCATACTTGCAGAAACAATCTTGAATTATGACATGTAATTTCTGACTTGGTGTAGTACTGCACTGTGACTTTGAGTCCACATTTTGCCTTTTTATAAAAAATACAGTGTTTAGCAGGTGGCTCAGGCACAGTCTTAGTACAGTGTCTGTAGCTTCAGTTTCTTGGTTGTATGCCAAAACCAAAAAAGTTTTCTAAATCAAGTTGCAAAGCGACTCCAGTTATATGAACTCACTGTTCAAATTTATGAAGCTGCGCTGAATAGAAGAGCTACATTTGTATTGTTTGTACCTTAGGACACTTGAGAAGGCAAGCATTGCGAATTTACACATTTTAGAAAACCTGATAATCAATTTATTGCTTAAAATATGGAAGGTTTGCTAGCTAAATAAAATGCTGGTCATCGTATAAGGTGTGAGGGACATCCCAGGGCTAGCAAAAGCAGAAGCTTCCTGCCTTACCACCTAGTTGTTTTCCATTCAAATTTTCTTTATTCCTTTCTTTGCTCCGCATCATTTTACGTTTGTTTTCTTGTTCTGCCTGAGTCATTTTTAACTTGCTTTTCTAGCAGGATTGTCTCACACTCTCATTCTCTTAGAAAGAAAACAAACATGATAACCACAATGTTTGAGTGGGCTCACAATTAAATAAAGAGTCCTTCCATCTTTTGACAAAGCACAAAATACTGGACTCACTGATCTTGGTCATGCTGTTTGCAGTATTGAGACTTGCCAGTGGTCACTGAACACTGACAGTCTCCAGATTCAACAATGGTTAGCAGCTTAACTCGTTTCGATCTTAACCTTTTCCATTCCCACCCAGGCTAAGTTATGTGCACGTTTAAATCTTATGCAATCGCTTCTTTCCATTCTTAGTCTGTGGTTTTCTCCTCTCACTCTGAGAAGTGTGAGATAAGAATAATAGAAGTAAGCCACTGAGTAGAGATTAAAGCTAATGATGTTTTCAGTGCAAGAATGCAACTGATGGAAATAATGGGTTGATGCTTTCATATGTTATTATGCTAATAGTTTCTTAGCAGTTAAAAACTCAAATGCTGCAGTGTTGAAACTGCAGTGCAAGCTGATGACCCATTAACGTCACTTCATGATACGTAGTTTTTACCTTAGCCAAACCTGGTGATTATATTATTATATAGGATGTAAGCCCAGCAGTGAGTCATCCAGCAGTTTAATGGAGGCAAAACTTTGCCTTGTCATTGAAAAAGCAGAATGGGGTAAAAACCAGTAATAGTGTCCTTTGCTTAATTAGCTTCAGTCTGAGGTAGACATTTTGCAGACTATCAGCAGTGTAAGTAATTAATTAAGTAATTTAATTACTTTAAGATGGAAATAAGTAATAGATGTTAATGTAATGGCTTACAGTCCATATCTGTCTACCATTTTGCTAAACACGCTTTCGCAGTTCCTTTATTTTGAAAGAGAAATAGCATACTAATTTAATACCACACTAGAATTTTTAATGATCCTACATAAAAAAATTTCATAGGACTCCATGGAAATTGTGCTAATAACTGCAGAGTTCAGTAAGAAATGTGATTCTGTTTAACGTCATTCCATTGTTCCCCTAGTACAGTTGGTCGGCATTAGATAGTGGACCAAAGTTTTTGCACTCACCCAGGTCTGGGGACACTCCATAAGGAAAGACTGAGTAATTGGGATTGTTTAGACTTACCTAGAAGACACAGCAGAAAAACATGACCATGCTCTTTAAACATTTAAAAGCTGTTTAAGAATAAGGAAATAAACTCTTCCCTTAAGTAGGTAAGATGTCTGTGCCACAGTAGAGGAGATGTAAGGGGAGCAGAAAAAAGCCTCTTACACTTTCTAAAGGTAGCTAAATCCTACAGGACATTTTCTGGAGCTTCTGGGATTTCTGTTATGGAGAGTTTTAAAAATCAGGTCCAAAAGGCATCATTCAGGAATGATAAAGGTAAGGGTTGATTCTGACTTTGGCAAGGGCATAGGCTAGAAGTCCCCATGAGGCCTTTTGGACTGTAACTGTAAGTTGCTATAATGAGGCTAATGATTTTATCTCAAGGTGTGTATAATGAATCACAAATACTACATGCAAATATATTTTCACAAGTACATGTTAACATTGTTCAGGCCTTTTCATTCTCTGAACCCTTTCCTTTTTGAAGCTCCACAGTTTCAGAAACCGAATAAGGGTGCTCTATTTTGTGTGTGGCAATCTAATTTCAGGTTACGTCGTTGCTTGCTTGAACTGTGCCTGCAGAACGATGCCTGCCCTTTAATATTGACCCATTTTTTAAGAAAATTTGCAGATTATTTTGTAGTTTATATAGATCAGTGCAAAAACCAAAATATTACTCTCTAGGCAGTGCTTCATTTAAAACATTTAGCCCTGGTTAACAGCTATATATTCTTCAGATAAGCGCCTTTATTATTCATCTACTTCTTTGTTTATATTTTTAGGCAAATGGAATGCAACATTTGATTATACTTTTTTTACTAATTTAATACTACAATGCTGTTTTATTGCACTAAAATCAACTACAGTGTTTGGGATTTATTCTTCCATTCCTTTATTGACTAACCAAATCCTTCAGAAGGGTAAATCATCCAACATAAACTGAATTCAGTGGTGCTCTTTTTCAGTTTTTATGGATCGAGGAATGGCCGTAAGAATATGGACTCCAGTCTTCTATCATCTGTGTTTCTTGTGGGTCGGCTGACACTTTTACAGGGAGAATACAGGGTATGAAGGCCATACCTAAGTAGTTAGAAGAAAGAGGAAAGTCCAGTTTTAAAGCAAAGAATAGCCAGGGAATGGGGTGTCTTTTGGTGGTAAATGACTGTGCGATCTGATACGGTCTTGACCCACTGCAGTTCAGCAATGTTCTCCTCAGTTCATACAACACACTGCAGCTTCACTGCATCTGCATCTGACAGCACGTCAACTGCTTTCTGAGCAAATCTACAAAGGTGAGTAGGTGGGGAAGAAAGCAGTCAGAACTAATTTGGTTGCAGTAAGGACTAAGATAAGATCAAAAGGGAGGAAATAGGGATCTTTGAATACAAGTAAAGAAAATCTTGAAAAATGAGAATAAGAATTAGATGTACTTAAACAGCCTGAAGTTATGTGGCAGGAGGGGAGAAGCAAGAAAACCGTGAAAGTGGGAAAGAGATGCAAGGGACGTTTTATAGAGGTCATTATTGTCTGCCAAACAATTCTGTTTGATTTCTATTGGAAAGTGAGCCTTTGGGTAGGAACACCCTAAATGGATGAAGAAAACTGGAACAAACTAGGAAGGGTGAGAAAAGAAGAGAAATCTGAAGGCACGCAAAAAAATCAGATATCCCATTCTCAAAGTACAGAGTAAAACTGGCTGTAAAATGTGATAGGAATATATAAAAAAAAGTCAGCCAAGAGTCAGAGACCCTTTTCCATTCAGATAACTGAGAAGTCCCACAAGCTTTGATGGGCTCCTAATATATTTGCCTCTGGAAGCACTGAAACAGTGTGGAAGTTCTGGACAGGAAGTCACCAATGCGAAGCAGAGTAGCGTCTCTTTATAACCTGAGCTATTCCCCATTTGGGAATTTTTGTTTCCTACTTCCTTTGCATTGACCTCTATTGAATGTTACCTAACTGATTTCCAAGAATTTATCCTATTATCATGTTCAGATTGAATTCTAATCCTGTCCTCCACATCATTGCCTGTATTCCTGTGCCCCACAGACTGGGGTATATGGAGAAATCTCTGAGTTTTGAAGCGTACTTTGTAGTGCAGTGTTAAGATCATTAATAAAAAATATATAGTAACAAGCTCAGGACATACCCCTTGTGTGACATCACTTGAAATCTCCTTTCTGCTTCAGTGGTCGGTAGTCTTGAGTAATATTTTTCAATGAGAATAATACATGTGTGGTGTAGAGTATCAATATAGCTATTGCACCCTGGCTGTAGTTTTTGAGTTTTCAACTGAGAATGTCATGTAGGAGCATGTCAAAAAACTTATCAAAGCCAAGTTTTATCCAATCTACTGTGCTTCCACTATCCAATAGGTCACTTTGTCAAGCATGAAATTTGTCATTTGTGGAGTTTGGTAATAGTTAATACTTTCACTGTTTCCCCTATAAATCCTTACTTTCAGGGAACTATAACGTGATTGTAAAAATATTTTCCCGGTCTGACACTTAGGTATTCATTTCCGCAGCACATTTGTTTTCATAATATTTGAGAAACCCATTTGGTTCTTTGTCAAATTACAGTAGTGCAAGTGCAAAAAGCAAATAAAACTAAATAAAGTGAGTTACTGCTTTCAGATGTTCTTCCACGCTTCTCTAATTCAAACATTGCTTTGTTTTTCAAAATGAAATTTTGCAAACCCTCCCAATCCACCCTTTAGTGGTTGCAGACTGGTACTTTTGGCCTACTCAGGGTAATAAACATTTTAAAATAACTAAATGCATCATTTTGGAAAAACTGCTCCTGCACATGTTTAGCCACAACTTACTCAATCAAAAATGTTAGACAATTTTAAAATTGGAACATGTGGAAGTTGCAATGACATATATAAAAATAAGCCACAACAAGGGTGCACATTGGCAGATTGCTGGTATAGTTCCTGGATGTGCTGTGAGCCTGGACACCAAAGGCTGAGAGACTTCAATATCTTCAGAAGTGGGTTAATAGCACACTGCTGTGTGCTGTGTGCTGTACATCTTGACATGATTAATTGGTCTTAAGTGCAGCTTGCTGCTAGCGTATTTCATTAATCTCTTTTGGAGTTTCATTTACTATATCTTTTCACTGTGAAAAATAACGGTCAGTAGAAGAATGAGAGAAAAATTACCTGTGATTTTGAATACATTCTCTCATTTTTAACCATTCTTCTTCTCAGCCTTCTTGGACTATTCAGACTCTTTTTGATTAATTGCATTCACCCAATAAGTTGGGCTGTCCTCCCAGTAGTAGTCTGAGATGCAGCAGCTATTATTAGCAAAAAATCAACAGTGAGTTTGGAATATTGAGGAAATTTACTTCAGTTTTACTTGTGTCGATTTAACTGTCTATTAATGCTCACTCTTATGATGACTTTTATATATTTCAGTGTAATTTCCAAATGTTACAGACTTAAAACTACTTTACATTTAAGGCCCTGCAAATGCTTCAGGTAGATTTAACTTGCTGCAAATGCACATGTCATATGACTTCCCAGGCAGAACAGAACTCCTCGCCTGTTTTTAAGACAGTACTCTGTTTTTTAAGACTGTACATATGAAGTAGTAGGATCAAGATTTTAATTTTCACAATAGCTATCTAGTTAGAAATGCCTTCAGTAAGAATATCCAAAATATGGACATATCAGAGGCTTCTCATTCTCTTTATGCTCAGGAAAAGAATTATAAATTTTGCTGAGAAGCCGTACGGTACATTGTTTCTATAAGATGCTTCACACTGAAGCTGTACAGTGTTTAAATCATACTTTAGGCTTAGTTTTAATGATTATTTGTTTAGTTTAATGATTGCTTATTTGGTTTAATGATGATCTGTTTAGTTTTGTGTGGTAACACAGACACGATCTGTGTCCAAAGAATACCTGTCACTATTATCTGTGATTTTGCTAGAAAACTGAAGGTGAGATTTTTCTCATCTACTCACTTAGTCTTAGTGACTTCCTCTGACGGTCAATGAATAGAGGTTGTTGCCTGTGGAGAGGGACTCCTACTATCCTAAAATGGAAATTTATCCACTGACTAAAGAGGGTCCCAGTCACCTTTTAGACAACTGAAAATGAGTCAGATGAACCTTGGCCACTGTTTATACATGAATGTATATAATCTGAACTAGCAGGTTAAAAAATGTACTTCAGGAAAGAATTTCCTAACTAGCATACTTTTTATTTAATTAACATGTAGAAAAAAAAAAGCTATATTGTTGCTGAAAAGGAAGTGGAAACCGCAAATATATCTACTTAATGAGATAGAACCATGTTAAAGGATCAAAGTAAAGTATAACTATTTACATCTTTGCGGTTTGACAGACTGTCCATTGTAATTAAAGTAAGATTAAACCACAGCATTACAGTATCATTCCAACAAAGGAGAATACCGTTCTTCCAGATGTCGTAAACAAATGCCAGACTGGCTAATATCATTTCATATGGGAAGGATCAATATTTGCATCTTGCTATCCCAGTAGTGTGAAATTCAGCTAACAGGTTATATTGCAGTGGTTCTTCTAAATGGATAAAGAGAAGTATAAACTGCAGTCACTTTAGGCAAAGTATAAACAACAGCAACAACAAAGGAATAATTTTTAATGTGCCGTACTCTACTATACTAACTTCTGGAAAACAAAGCGAAGATTTGTCTGGGCCGCCAGCCTGACTGCAAATTCTTTGTAAAATACCTGGCTCAGCATGTGCTGTTTACTTTATAAAGGCAGAGAATGCCCAATAGTATCATATTTTTCATTATATTTTTTCTTTTCACATGAAGGTGCCTGAGTGTGTAGAAGGGTGAATTTTCTTTGAGCCATAACCTGCTGTGAGTGCAAATTCACATCAGGAAGTTCCTAGCAGGTTGAGACAGGACAGAATTCCTTTTGTTCCTCCAATTTTTTAGTGAAGATTATCACAAAGAACTTTTCATTACTTTTTTTCTGGATGAAAAATCTAAATCTTCTAAAAAGGCATTTGGTTTATGTACCTTTAAATCTGTGACATCTTTATTTCCTGAGAACTGCTTTTTTACACTTGAAAGCACCTTCCTGTGCACAAAGACAACAGCCATTTTTCTTTGAATGAGTATAGAAGACAAAATACATATACCCAGTTTCTCACATGGCGATGTCATTTTCGTTAGGCTCATTTTGCATCTTCCGTTGTGCAGGAGAACCCAACATAGATTCAGATCCTGACTGGGAGTTAACACAGACATGCTGAGCCAGATCCTCAGCAGGTATAAATCAGCACAGGTGCCACTAAAGCAAGCAGAACAGTATTCCAGGTCAGAAGAGGGTCTGGTCAAAGTTTTCTCTTATTTCTTTTGGAACTGAAACCAAATGTCAATTTACTGAAAAACCTCCAAACATAAAACAAATCCCAGTACTTTCTATTCTACTAGCCAGGATGGAGTTAGCAGGAGGGGCTAACAGAGCTGTAGACCCCTCTTCAGTGTGACCTGGAGTTGTGCACACTCCATGTCTCCAGATGGAGGGAAAGGATGTGCTTCTGAACTGCTGACGGCAATTTTGTGGCTACGTGCAGTCCTGGTTGTAATAAAAAAATTAAAAAGAGAATGGCAGGAATGGCTGTTTTTCTGAAGTTTTTGCAATGACATAAATGTTATTATTTTTAAATCAAGCTGGCAAAACTAAAATATTGTCTATAAAGTAAAACTATGTATGGAAGTCTGTTTTAGGAGCTGAAATGGGGCTGCTAAGAAAATATGTTGGCCTCTTCCTTCATGAGTAATTCAAAAGTTAGCAGTGTTGAATCTAACAATAACTTAATAGCTCATTTCTCCTAGAGTAGCAACAAAAATGGTTGTTTACTAAACACAGTGTTTGAGCTGCTGTCTGTAGCAGTCACTGAAAGTAAAGGCGGTATTTGTTAAGATAAAAGATGCATTCATGCTATTGGAAATACAGCATTATCCACATTCGCAGAATCCATAATATTAGCATTTTATGGATTTACTTTCCGAATGAAAAGAAATTATGAGAAAGTTGTCAGTCTTATGAAGCAATCTACAGGAAGGTAAATCAATTCCTTTAGATGATTTTTTATAGGTGGGAACATCTTTAACAGACTAGGACAATCAGGTAATTTACAGCCCCCCCTTTTTTATCTTTTTCATATTTAGCTGAAAATTTATGATCAAAAAATTTCTGGAAGTTCTTTTAACATCTCTGAAGGCCTTTGCATCATGTCCTAGAGTAGCCTGTTTCAGACTGTCAGGGAGTACAACGTACATCGGCAAGCTACAAGTTAGGTAGTATTTACAAGTTTCAGAAGGTGTTTACTGTCCTAAGTCTTCTCCTTTAGGTTGGCATGTACAGTCACTCCTGCACGAGCTCCTGTCACTTGTGCTAAAGCAGCAGATTACTGTCAGCTGGTAAGCTTTTGCTCTTGTTGGATTTAGTTAGAGATATGAGCATGTTAAACTAGTTTTTCATTCCTTGTTAGAACATTTTTTTAGGATGTGAAATAAATGGAATGGGGTTTCTGCCGGCAGATTTGGTCAATATTGCGCTGGTGATGGTAAATCAGAGTAGAGAAGCACTGCCACTGAGTAGAAAATAGGAAGGTTTGACCATCAGATCATTTATTTTTCCTAAGAACATTCAGCCCAGCTTTTCTAGCAGTTTCATATTAGGAGGGAGTATCAATGAGCCACTAACAGAAACGTCATACTGTAAGGATCTCTTTACCCTCTCTCTCCTTTCATAGGACTTTTCTGCATTACTGGTCTTATTTCCAGATCTAAATATTCTGCAGTCCAGCAGAAAATCCTCTAACTTTGGTGTTGTTTAAAACTTACAAACCCAAAGCCAACATGGTAAATAAGTTGGAATTGCATCTGTTTGGAGTTATTTTTTAGATTTCTCAAATGAAACCACTTTCCACAGAATTATTAGTTGGAAGTGATTTAAAACTAAACAAAGAGCATGAACAAGGAAGAATAATTATATTAGCAAAATTAGAAACAATATCTTGAAATTGTTTTCTACTATGTAACGTCTGTGCCCCTGAAAACTAGTCCCTAAAAGTAACTATAGTAAATAAGTGCTTTGTGTCTTTGCATTCTTTGTGATACGTTTTAAGAATCCAGGGGTACCACAATTAAGTGCCACTTGCCAATATTTTCCAGCACTATGTTAAGTTAACTACTCATATAAAATATATTGTCTCCTGCTGCTGACTTTTTATTGTCCTGTGTCTGTAGTAAATGCTGCACTGGTGTGCTTAAGGATATAATTTGTGCAGGAAACCACAATAAGGTCTGGGAATAATTGCAACAAAACATTAAGATTAAAAGATAGAATTTTGCAAAAATCATTTGGCATTTTTATCAAAAGGGCTTATTTAAATACGGCAATTCTAATGATAAGTTCATATACAGAGATAAATTCTAGCAAGAGTAATTGGCATTTAATGTTGCCACACACCAAAACAGTTATATAAGGCTTAATCAAGGCATGACGTTACCTTGTTATCTGGTTTAACACTGAGCTGGAAAACCATTTTGTTACAATATTTTACAATCCTTCTAGCCACGAACACAGAACCACAGAATCACAGAATGCTGGAAGTTGGAAGGGACCTCTAGAGATCTTCTAGTCCAACCCCCCTGCTCAAGGCAGGGTCACCTAGAGCACATTGCCTAGGATTGTGTCCAGATGGCTTTTGAATATCTCCAGGGAAGGAGACTCCACAGCCTCTCTGGGCAACCTCTTCGCATGCTCAGTCACCCTCACAGGAAAGAAGTTTTTCCTCATATTCAGATGGAACTTCCTATGTTTTGGTTAGTGCTTATTGCCTCTTGTCCTGTCGCTGGGCACCACGGAGAAGAGTCTGGCCCCATCCTCTTGACACCCTCCCTTCAGATACTTGTACACATTGAGCAGATCCCCCCTCAGTCTTCTCTTCTCCAGGCTAAAGAGGCCCAGCTCTCTCAGCCTTTCTTCAGAGGAGAGATGCTCCAGTGCCCTCATCATCTTGGTAGCCCTCCGCTGGACTTTCTCCAGTAGTGGCATGTCTCTCTTGTACTGGGGAGCCCAGCACTGGGCACAGTACTCCCAGTGAGGCCTCCCCAGGGCTGAGGAGAGGGGCAGGATCACCTCCCTCCACCTGCTGGCAACACTCTGCCTAATACAGCTCAGGATCCCATTGGCCTTCTTGGCCACAGGGGCACATTGCTGGCTCATGGTTAACTTGTTGCCCCCCAGGACTCCCAGGTCCTTCTCTGCAGAGCTGCTTTCCAGCAGGTCAACCCCCAGCCTGTACTGGTGCATGGGGTTATTCCTCCCTAGGTGTGGGACCCTGCATTTGCCTTTGTTGAACTTCAGGAGGTTCCTCCCTGCCCATCTCTCCAGTCTGTTGAAGTCTCTCTGAATGGCAGCACAGCCCTCTGATGTGTCAGCTGCTCCTCCCAGTTTAGTATTATCAGCAAACTTGCTGAGGGTGCATTCTGTCCCCTAATCCAGGTCACTGATGAATAAGTTGAACAATACTAGACCCAGTATTGACCCCTGGGGGACAGTGCTAGCTGCAGGCCTCCAACTAGACTGCCACTGATCACAGCACTCAGAGCCCTGCCAGTTCTCAATCCACATCACTGTCCACTCATCCAGCCTACACTTCCTGAGCTTGCCTATGAGGATGTTCAGCTCTAAGGAATATATGTTAGATATGGAATTCAGCTCAATCTTCTACTTATGGAAATCTTTTCTTGAGAACAGTTGCCATCCCTGGAGATCTATACAAGGTATGGGTGAATTTAGATTGCCTTCCATTTTAAGTTGTTCCAGTGGAGATTTTCTTTTCTGATGTATGAGGTCAGGAGAAGAAAGTTGTTTTATTCAGAAAATTTCTTCTTGATATGAAGTGGAAGGCTGCCCTAGCCTCCTTGGTGCTTGCCATTTTGCCCAAAATTCCCTTTGAATTTTTTTTTTTTTTTTGAGAGGGAGAAGAATTGATTTATGGTTCCAATGTTTCGCAGACAATTCAAACCAAGTCCACAGCAACAGAATAAGCAACGCTGTAATCCGTACAGCATGTGCCATCTGTAGAGGATGTAATTGCAATAGTGTTATAACCTCTTCTCTGTGGGCCAAACATATGGAACACTCTCTAGAAGTTATGTTTTGCTGAAAATGTTCAATGTCGTGGTATTTTGAATTGGGAAGAACATCCAGTAACAATGTACTGTTCCCAAGCAATGAACAGCTATCAAAGACAGCTTTAAAGAGGGGCTTGTAAAACACTAGGGCTTATAAAACCCGTACAGACCCACTTGTGTCCGACTGGAGGAGCTGTACTTTAAAACTTTGGTATCAGATTCATGAATTATGCATAACTGTGTTTAGTTTTACTAATTTGGTCTTGACCTGAGCATTTAATTCATGCCAGTGGGTCCAGCTGGACCAAAGAAATAAAAAATGAGCAGCTACTTGGTTTCTGAAGTGTAAAGTATCTGACTATTTTGGTGTTGAATACTGTTCTACTGTTGAAACAGTAGAAGATGCCCATGAGTGCTTTTTGTTATCAAAATGCATGGATAAACTTAGAGAAGTCATACTTTTTAATAATAATACCCTAATTGCTGTTTATTTCCACAGAAGCTTCTATCAGGATTGTGAACATTTTGTAGAAGAAAGCAGCACAGACAGTCCTTTGCCTAAAGAGCTTAAAGTCTTAAGATGGCCGACCTTTAACCTTATGCAAGTTAGCATCTGGTTTAAGCTGGGGACCTAGGCTTCTTTTATAGCCAGTGAGGAGACAGCTAACTTCTCATGATACCCGTTTCAGGCTGAGAGAATTTTCTGATGAACTTAGTGTTAAACCACAGAAATTTTCCTACTTCCTTGGCAGATGGTCTAACCTTCATTCTAGTCCAAGCAGTAACCCAATCACCAAATGGGCCATAGGTGGGTCTAAGTGTGTTGTAGAGGTTTTATACTATCCAAGGAGAGCTAACTACTATTAAATATCAGAAGCAAATATTTACAGCCAGTTGTCATTCTCTTTTCCTAGGGGGCCTGAGCTTTTGCCAGATAAATTAGAAGTACTTAGTTCTTTCCCTAGTAATTGCAACTGTGATGTGATGGACAGTGAGAAGGGATTTTGTCACACAACGGTGGATGAATTGCTAAAAGGGACTCATCATCCTTTGACAAGGGACTTGCCAAAAGTCTGAGAAACAAACACTGTTCTGACGAACACTGTTCTGAAAGAAAACCTCTTTCTCTGCCAGTTGTATATTGTGAAAGAAAGTGCTGGAAGCATCCGTGTCTTTTTATAGATGTGGTTTTGTTGATGTCAGATCAGCTAGCCAGATCCTCAGCCCCCCTGAGCACCTCACCCAGAAGAACGCCATACTTATTTAGGAGGAAGCTCAAACCTGAGGTGGGGAATCCTGATAAGAGATACAACACATACAGTTTAGAGAATCTTGACATGAAAAAGGAATTTGCCTAAGAATTGCTTAAGAATTTCAGCAGCAGCCAAATGAAGGTTGTCAGATTGAAAATTTTGATTTTTGATTCACTTATCATCTGCCACAGACCTACTTTGGAATCTCTATTTAGGTATTTTTATTTATATTTGGCCCTACATGCCTTGCCAAGGTCACATATAGCCCCTCTGGCAGCTGAGATATGAGGTCAGAATTCCAGTCCAGGGCCTTACCCACCAGATGATTATCTTTACTCTTAGACACTAAAGATATCTTTGAAAAGTTTGGTCTGTGGTTAAGATTGCAAACAGATTTCCTGTCTTCTACAGTAAACATTTCAAAGAAGGATAGCTTTTGGTTGGAGGTGACACGAGGATCTAGCACTCAACAATTGGCCTTCAAAAGTGAAGCACAGGGCTGTAATAACAAATTTACTATGGCTTTTCTCCTCTTCTCCTCAGCTTAGTCTGTAAAGAAAATTTCGTTCTATCAGAGCCAAATAAAATAGAAGCTGCATATTATTTAATCTCCTTTCCTCATTTTAGGTACTTTAGCCGGTCAGTGCTCTGGCTAAAGCAACTTTAAAGAAGACTGTAAGAACATGCTGAAGAACAGTTGAAAAACAGACTTGTTTGAGGTCCTCAAGTTCAGCATTAAATAATTGCAAAATGACTACTTAGTCTGAAAAGTCAGATCCTGTCTGGTCACATCAGGGTACCTGCCTCAGGATCTATTTCAGCATCAAGCAGGTTTCAGTGAGGCACCACTTACATTCAGCAGCCTGCTCATAGGATGCACTGTAGTATCAAAGCCTGTATATGTTTCTAATTTCAAAGATCAGCTTATCTACATGCTGCTCCCTTACCATCAAGCACAATCCAATGTGTTTTAAAGATCTAGCTCACCTCTAGTCCCTCCTGGCCCCTGTACCAGAAGAACAACCCTAGTGGTGTGCAGTGGAAATGTAGGCAGACATTTTTACAGTGATTTCTAAAGTGCATGACCTGCAAAACTAAAGGCTGCCTCCTATTTATCTACAAATCATTAAAAAGTTACAGAGCTTACACCTGATCACTTACTGCTTTTAGTCAATATAGGATAACTGAACCCTCCAAGTATTCCAGTAAAAAATAGTAGTCCATCACTAAAAACAGAAAATGAAAAAAACATTTTCATGAAAAATAATATTTATTTTGTTGATTTTGCTGAATAATGTAAACAGATAATCAAACTTTGACTCTACAAATAGGGGATTGACACTGCAGGGCACAGATGCAGAAGAGTGTGAGGTTTGAGCATATAATAAAGAAAACTGAGTCATAAATTACTTACAAAGCTTATCTGGTAGCCTCATAGTGATCAGTTCTGGAGAATGGCTAAACATAGCATCTTCTTCACACTGACCCTGGGAGCAGAGTTCAAAGCCTGAGTTAACGATATGAGTTCCCTAAAAGTTAATCAGAAGAATTTGGGAGGCAATGAGATTCTTGATGGCCTGCATATCAATCTGGTGGAGCCCAAGCTGACCCAAGAAAGGGGTGTCCCTGATCCCATTACTCTCCTGACCATACATACATATCCTCTGCCCTGAATGGGAATATGAGAGTGGGGTTCAAAGGGTAGAATAAATCCCTTATAGAATTAAAGTTTGGCCAAGTGATTTCCACTTCAAATTTTATTGAGCTTGGAATTAATTTTTCTTTGAAGGTGAAGAAAGAAGGGAGAAGAAAATAGTACCACCAATCACCTTTTGTATAATAATTTGAGGGCATTTACCATTCTCCAGTTCCTAAGAAACTGGAGGGTTCAACTCTCCCATATCTCCTTGAGAATTGCCACTATAGAGCCAAGTGACCAAACTAGTGTAGCCAGAGAAGAAGGAAGGAAGTGGAAACACATGTCTCTACTGCCAGGGATGAGGATGCTTTCAGGGACAGAGGGAGTCCTAGGTTCTCCTCCTTGGTTCCAGGACATTCTTTGCATTAAAAAACATCTTGATGTAAACATAAATAGCAGCTACAAATTGGCCCAACTTAGGCAAATCTTCATAGGGAGAATGGCAGGATATTCTGATTATGAAACTTCTTGCCAATCTTCAGGTCACTTCCTCAAAGGACAATGGTGCTAAAGCTGCTCAAAGCAAGCATCTATAACGTCTTTTTAAGATAGCACGTTTTAAACAAGGAAGATTGTTTGAGTAATGTTTTTTTCACCTCTGACATTTGACTTGTGGTTTATTAAGTCTAATGAAAGGCTGTTTGCACTTTGATGAAAAAAATTAGCAGAAAAATGTTTTCAGACAAAACTTTTGAGTGATGTGCAGTGATGAAAACTTTCTGCATCGCTATTCTCTTTTGAGAAGTTCAGAATAGGCATCCGTGTCTACACCTTTCTTTACAGAGGAAGCTCTGTGAAATTTTCTCAAGTTGAAGTGTTAGTAGAAGCAGTTTAGAAAAAATTGATAGAATGAATAGAAAACAGTTTTCACAATGAGCCAGAATTCGCATAGATTTTCTGAAGGACTGATATTTGACATTTCTAACTGACCAACTGGGCTGTGTAACCTCTTGTTTAAAGTAACACTTGTGCCAGAGGGTTGGAAGGTTGCAAATGTGACACCAGTTTTTTTCTATAAAAAGGTTCCAGAAGAACCATGCAAGGCAAATTGTTATAACTGTACTGATAAGCAGGATTAGTAGACACATATGCAAAAATAATAAGAGTGGAGGAGAACCAACAGATATTCTGTAAAAAGAAAGTTGTGCCTTTATGACAAACCTCTGAATAATGAGATTTAATTGATGTACAGTACCTGTATGGTATGGTGTACGTGCGTTTCCGAAAAGCTTTTTGATGAGCTTTCTCACAGAAGGCTAACACTGCTGTTGGATACAAGAAAAGGTGGGTTCCCGTTGTTAAAGGTAGAAATAAATGTCAGTTTCCACCGGGATCAGTGCTGGGGCCTAGTTGACACCTTCTTAAAAGAGCTGGAAAAGATGGAAGAGAAACCGTATTGGGATAGAAAATCATCAATGGCTTCGAGAAGAGTAACTGAACTATTTCTTATCATATAATAACTAGGTAGCACACAGAGGAATGCGTGATTTAAAATATGAAAAGATTACTTTTTACTACACTTAATGAAATTGTGGAAGTCAATGTCATGCAGTGTTTGGATGCCAAGAGCACAGGTGGATGCAGAAAGTTATTAAATAGATTCAAGAAAGGTAAATTTGTTGAGCACTATTAAACATGATGATATAGCACTATTAAACATGATGATATAGCTACCCCTGACCCCTACTTCCCAAGGTCAGGAAGTTCCTAAACTGCGGTTCTAAAAAGCTGCATATCGAGGGGGCCTGATTAGCTGGAGAAGGGGCAGAGGGGCAAGGTGATACAGACTGAATCATCACTTTATACTTGCTGTGTTCTTATTTTTTTTGCCTTAGCATTTTTTTTCCTTAGCCACTACCAGAGAGAAGACGCTGTGCTAGAAGAACTTCTGTGGTCTGACTGAGTACAGCAGGTACAGCTGTTTTCTGGTCTGACCATGTACAGCTGTTTCAGAAAGTGGTGTGTTACTGAAGATGAGATAATGAGTTATTTCCAGACGTTAAAAACACGATACCTGGGATGTGTGGGATCGCTTTAGATTATTACAGATGCTGTTAGCTGTCTGTTAGGCCCTCAGGATGGTGAGTTAATCCTAGCTGGCACCCGTTTGAGTAAACTAACTAAACTAAACTCTTGCCTCTATGGGGTTTATGAGAAAACTCAGGCAATTCATCTTGACTTCGCCTTCCTGGACCTCAAGGAACAAACCTGTTTCTAAATTCTTAGAGCGGGAGTAGCAGCTGGTAGATAGCAAAGGTGGAAGGCAGAGAGATGAGATGCTCAGTTTATGAGTTTTGGCTCTGGACTGGAATTATCATAGTCTGGGTTAATATTTATCTGCAGTGACTGGATACTATCCATGCAGTCCTCTCTGCCATTCTCAAGCAAACTAGGCTCTCAGTGAAATTATTATAAAGTCAGGTCATAGCTGGTAGAAAACTGTCTTTCACTGTCAAGATTACATGAATGCATGTTTGGACTGGACAAGAACCGGCTTGGCAAACACAGGAAACAGATGGGGACACAGATGCAAGTAAGCGTTCATTTATAAAAAAAGGCAAAAGTCATTCCAGAAAGTTATTAAAAGCAGCATCACTTTTAAGAGTTTGGATCTGATTACTTCATGCTACCTGGTATTGATGAGGACTTTGGAGAAAAGGACACATTTTCTGAAAGACATAGAGACCGGGGATAACTTATCATGAATGATAAGTATGATAAGCAGTTTAGAAAATATGACCTCTAAAGCAAGTATGAAAGAATTTAGTTTATTTAGACTGGAAAAGAGAAGAATGAAAAAGGGGTATGATAACAACCTTCAAATGCATAAGAAATTATTACAAAGAAGATGATGATCAATTTTTTCCTCCCTGTAGAAGGTAGAACATGAATTAATCAGCTTAGTCAGCAAGGGAAATTTATATTAGATATTAGAACAAACTTTCTCGTCAAAAGGATAGTTCAACACCAAAGTAGGCTACCTACGGAAGCAGGTAGAATTTCCATAATTAGAGGTGTTTAAACTGTCAGGTACACTTCTGTCAGGGGTGGTATAGGTAATTTATTCTACCTTAAGACAAAAGAACTGGAATAGAAAACTTGACAAGTTGTAGATCTCCATCTCTCTGATAAAGAAAAGTAATAGGAACTAGGCCAACAGAAAATGAATTCTGATTTTTGTAGAGATTCAGAAATTCATCACTTGGTAGTTTTTCTGAAAGCTGCAAAATTTTTTACATGACATTATTAATGATTATAAACAATGAGAACAGCATGGAGCTTCATATTTGTTATGAGTTAATACAGAAAATCATGGGTTTAATGATTAGATGAACAATTTTTAGCCCATTTTTAGCCCATTTAGCCCATCAGTGGAAATGGAGATGCAAACCTATGTTCAGTAAGTTGGGCATGTTGATGATGGTTTTATTTTCTTAATCCCCTTTCGGCCCTTTGGGAGCCATCCACACACAGCACGTCCAAAATTACTGAATTAAATCATATTCCTTACACATACAAGATTGCAATTGTATGCATGCAAAATTGTAATTCCTATCACAAAGGCATGTGGATATACTTGAGGATCTACAAGCATTATATAATTCCAGCTGCAGGATTTGTGAGCTAGAGAACTAAAGCTTAGTAATAGCTAAGAGGCCTCAAAGGGAATTTAGAATTTATGAAGTAAATTAGATTTTCTTTAATAAGATAAGCTTGATAGATAAAAGTAACTGTCTAGATATACTACATTTTATAAACATTCCATTTAGGGTCATATCATTTTGCAGTTATAAAAATCAACACCGTGAAATAGCAGTAAAACATGTTACGATTTACCAATTGACAAAAAGTAGCCATCAGCAGAGAAAAGCAACTGAAGAGAGGGCTTAGACAGGCGTCCCAGAAATATTCATATTGGCCTGATGCTATTCAAAATTTTGATTAATGACCTGGAAATAAACATAAATTTCTCACACATCCATATAAACTAAGTTCATAAAAAGCATTTTGTGGCAAAAATGGACTAATCTCATCCTCAGTAAGTAAGGGTGATAAAACTAGAAAGTCTTGTTTTGCACAGTAGGATACTTTAAACCCTACAGATGCTGATAAGCAAAAAGAATCTTGAAAGTAATCAGAGGAGAAGAGCTGTACCTTATGCTGAACAACCAAAAAATTTGTCTTATTTACTATTCAGAAAGGTTGAGAGTGACTTGATTCCAGTTAGTCACAGAAAGTATAACACTGGCTATGAATGCCTTTTCACTCCAGTGAAAAAAGGTGTAATTGAAATGGAGGATTAGCATTAAAGCTAGACAAATATAAAGTGTAAATAAAGTACATATCTGGAACAAAACTGGGCTCTCTGTCTCTTTGAGCACTGCTGTCAAGACAAGATCTGTTCCAAGAAGTTATGCTTTAGTGAAAAATAATTTACACTGTAATCAGCTACAAACTTATTGAGTGAAATATAGCTATTACTGAGGAATCTGTGAAGAAAATCAGGCTTGAAGAAAGGATATTCCCTTCTGGTTTCATACTCTTTAGATGCATGAGAGAAATATTGTCAACAATAGTTTGCATGAACTGTTCTTGAAAAATTATGTTTCTAAATAGGTGTGTAAAAATATTGGTCATATCATGATCAATGACTCATGATCAAAGGCACAACAGTCATGAGAATGTGGAGACAAATCATTTATCATTAAATCATGCAGTGCTTGCAGTGAATGCTTAGACTATTTCTTGTACTGACGAAGTTCTTGTGGTCATTGTAGATAATATGTGCAAGTACAGATAATTGTACCAATGAAGGTCAGTCTGCTTCCTGCATTTTCTGCTTACAGCCTTTCTTTTCTGTCATCTTGTCTTCATTCAGTTTTTCTGATCTTCTTTCTTACTTTTTGCTTAGATTGGTCTTGCAGGAAGCAATATTTACAGCATGGTGGAATCTTCACCCAAACATGTCACAGAAAACAATGGCTATTATCAGCTCTATTTGCTGTTTTTCCACTTGGTGAAGTATGTTTGCACTTGCTTTATGCAGCCATTCCTCCAAAGAGTGAACTCTGATGTTGTATTAGATGAGAAAAGCTGCAAAAGTGAAAAGCTTCTTTCCTAATGGATTTTCCAAAGTATTTTCAACAATAGAGATCTGGTTTACCATGCAGGCTAACCTGGCTCGCTGCTCCCATCAGTAGTGCCTGGGTTGGCACGTGCTCCGTATCCTGTGCCTGGGGAGACACAAAGTGATGCACAGTCCCAGTCAATGCTGTGGTTGTGCATACAGTACTGGCTATACGCCTCTGCAGGAAAAAAAAGAGTGAGAGTATCTTGTTCAGTTCTACCTAGGTGGCAAGAAATCTGTTGTGGATTTCACGCTCAATAAAAAAAAAGACAGGAAACGGCACAAGATTTCTATGTATTGCAATAGTACTGCCAGCTGTCCTCTGTTTAATTAGGGCTGTCTGAGTTATATGGTGCTGTTTTAAGTGTAATCTGAATCAAGTTAAGAAAATTCTCCGTATTTATTTAAAACACAGTAATGTTACCAGCAAAATGTTTACAGCATGGAGTATCTGGGAGAGACTGAAACAAACAAAAATCACATTTAATTTAATAGCTAGAACCAAGTAGCAGCTTGCTTCTAGGACTGGGATTGAAGAAAATTTGAACTTCTTCCCTAGGCTCAGGCACTGCCTAAAATGTAAAATGAACCTTTTCTGTGAGGTTCTGCAAAGTTAATTTAACTCCTTCTTCCCAGTACTCCTTATTTCTATTCCTGTGCTTCCTGGTGTAGCCAAGCTTAAATTCTTCTGCTGCTTTTGTGATATGATGTCTGCATTTGCCCAGTGGTTTCTTTCAGTGATCCCCTATGCATGAAACCTCACTTACATCACCTGGGTGGATTTAGGATGTGCCTTCCAAGTAAAGTTTAAGGCTCTAATTTAACTCTACAAGGCTGATATGATCCATTTTACTCTCATGTTATACCATCGCTCTGAGCTAGCTCCTTTTTTAAAAAGGGAGTGACTAGAGGAAAAGCATTTTCAACCAAAGATCTGTGGTTCTAGATCTACCACTATCCCTTTCCTCCAGTTCTCAGCCTGACACAGGTGATCATTACACTTATGAACAGCATTGATCATTATGTTGATCATTACAGTGGCAAGGTTCATCTTTTCCTCCTCTGAAATAGTAGTAGTATTTTCTTCTAAAGCACAGGTGTGTTTTCATGATTGCTATGGTTTTCTCAGTAATTTTATTTTCTAAGTTAAAATAATGAAGTCCTATATAGAGACAATATTTCAAAAAGGCAAATATCCATTTATTTCTAATACCTTCCTGACCTTATTAAGTTAGAAAGATGTGTTGTATTCTGAGAAGACCATCATAATTATGTGCTTTGAACACTATGTCCTTTTGCTGTTTGCCCCGGATGCCAGTTGCGTTGTGTCCTTCACTATGACTATTAAGGACACTGTTGCTAGGATCATTCTACAGTCACAGGGCTTTGCATGCTTTCATTCTCATTCCATTTTTGACCACCTTTGAAGAAGAGGGCCCCATTGAGGCTTTCTCTGATATGCCTTGTATGATATACTGGTCTCATAATACCAGCACTGGTAGTTGCCGCTCCCTTCAGTATGTCTGTGTTTTCTTTCACGTTCCTGCCATTGGACTGAGGAAAAAATATAGCACAGCTGCTACTTTATTTTCTTATAATCGATACCTTGAAATCCACCTCTTCAGTGAGGACCACAACCTCATCCTTTCCCTTATAGGTTAGAGATATGCATAGCAATATTGAGATTTCCATAATAACAGTCTTCCATTTATTTCTCTTTCTCTGTGTTATTCTACCCTATCAGAAAAGTGGTTTGTAATCGTATTGTCGTAGAAACATGTCTTCTCTCTAACCGTTCTAAATGGTACCCAAAACAATGGAGTTCTGACAGCAGCAGTAGCTAAAGCTAACGACTATACTTTTGCTATTAATAGTATGACTTGGAGATGCAAGGCTCCAAGTATAGGTTGGAGCCTATAGTAGTATAGGTTTATAAGAGCTGTGAATTTTAAAGATGGGCATATCTTTCATGGATGCTAATCAAGCTAACTTCCTACCTAAGAGGAAAGTAACGGCAGGTGATGACATCAGCGCTCCTATGGGATGAAAAAATGAAAACAGCATAATGAGCTTGGCAAGAAACTGCCAGTGGTATATGTGTGTGGTATTTATGACCATAAGATATAAATATTTTCACATGTTTTATACCTTACCATTGAATAAATTTAAGAAAATGGAGTTTGGGATGTGCGGCATAATATATTTTCTGATATATCCATGCCTTGTTAGGTGTACAACTATTAATTGAAAAAATAATTTTTCCCTCTTCTCCCTAGATTTTAATTATTCTGAACCCCTGCTACCCTTGCATAGAACCTAAGCAGTAACAGAACAGTCATAAATGTTGAATATTTCCCTTTTCCTTACAAGCATCATTCTTTTCAGTGCTTGTGTAAAATGGTGATAGTGAGTATGAGAAGAAGAAACTGTGAGTAGCTGAACTGTCCCCAGTACAAGTAGAGAGCTATATATATAATGCAGGGTCAGTCTATCACTTGATCAACTACCACACATTTTAAAAATGAACAAAAGATAATAAACATGAAATGAGCTCTAGGAATGATTAAGCTACAATCAGATCAAAGACTTGCTTTATATAGAACAAACTGATTTACTGGTTAATTTATACTGCTATTAGTGATAGCTAAAATGAATAAAGGTTCTTCAACAGGTGTTAGGACATAGCACATCTTGAGGAGTAGTGGTTTAATGGAGACATTTATTTGCTGCAGCATTATCCTTTCAAGGACCACTGAAAAATATAGCAATTATCTCTGAAAATTATCTGGTGTTTTCGTGCAAGTTACCAAATGTCAAAAGGAGGTAGATATTGACCTTTGCATATCATAACTGCCAGGGTCAGTCTCGTTTCCTGCAGTCATGTGCAATGGAAGCTTGAGTCAAACCCAGATTGCATCTCTCTATAATGATTAGCAAAAAGAACAAAATATCGTCTGGCTGAAGTTTCCCATCTGAGTTTGGGCTCTGCTGGAAAAATTTACACTTATGGTGCTTTTAGTCACTCTAATTTCTTATAGTTAGAAATATGTTAGCTGCCTATGTTTCCTTCCTGTTTGCCACTACAAACACACTCGTGTAAAGTCATTTTGGGGGACTGGATGGCTCTGGGGATTTTTAATAGGATTCTACATATTACTGTCTTGAGCTTGACCCTGTTGGTAATAACCGAAAGTTACTACCGCTGTTGACTGCCTAATATTTTGTATAGATTCAGTCAATGGCTTCACAGAAACATAGAAAATAGCAATGTGAGGGATATTGGAAAAGAGCTAGTCCATCCTCCTATCAGTAACAGAATCAGCTATCTAAACTGTTCCCAATGGCTACCACATCCTTAAATCTCTGAAAGGAAATTTTAGAACCTTCCTAATCAAATTCATTCAGTGTCTTCAGTGTTAGGAAGCTTTTTTTCAAATATTTGATCTTACATTTTGCTTGCTTCAGTTTAGACCTTTTGTTCTTGTCCTGTCTGTGGTGGAAATAGGGAGCAAAGTATTCCTTTCCTACTTGCAAAATCCTTTTATATATCTTGGAACAGTTACTATGGCTCCCCTCAAGTACTGAGCATTCCTCAGTGTAACAGAGTAGTCTAACTAGACAGGTACCAAAATCAGCACTGGGAGTTTTGACTGGTCTCCACAGATTTGAAGTGCTAATTTAATGGTTCTGGGAACTGAGCAGCTTCCTTAGCAATAGGGTTCTACCTCAAAGTTAGATGAGGCATAGATGTAAAGGCCAGTATGGAAATGCTGCCGTATGATGGTTACAAGCATTGTGGCTTTTGGGAAGAGCTCATTCTCCATGATTATCAGTACAGGATTATTTTGCAGAACTTGTTACTGGATGCCTCTTTTACTGGAGTTTAATTTAGTAATACCAAATTTTGGAGCAGAAATGTTTAAATATTTCTAGCATGGCGTCATAGTATTTTATACGTGCTGTAAATAGAGATTAGAATCTACTACTCCACACACCGTCTTGATTTTCTTGGACACAGAAATTACATGCAGATTAGATGCTGAGGCTCTGGCTTTCTGGGGTATGCTGTATGTACTACGTCTATGTTTCACAAATGACCTATGTACTTGCAGTCAGCCTGAAAGGCACTCGACATGCCCAGCTACTGCAGTACTGCTGATGAGCAGATCTGCATAAGAGCAGTAGCTACATGGGTATTTTTGTTAGCCTAGAAGCAGGAATTACTGAATACGAGAACAGCCATATTGTGCCAGACTAAAAACTATCCTCTAAAATATTGTATCCCCAATAGTGAGCATAAAAGTATAGCAAAAGGAGAGAGCAAAAGAATGGAGTAACTTTATATTTGCTTAGAGTACTCTTCTAGACTCCAGCACAGAGAAGCTCAAGGACTTCCTGGGCTAAAATCGGTGTCTTGTATTAATAGACCTCAGTGGACAAGCTAAGACAACTATACAAAGCTCTCTAAGTCCTTTTTGGCAAAAAATATGGCAAATTTGGGGAAAATATAATATGTGTAAGTCTTAGCCTAATGCAAAATAGCTGTCACAGATGTGCTGAACAGTAGTGTGTTTTCTTACATCGGGTCCTTGCGTCACTGGCAATTTTCAGCAATGGTAATGCTATGCAATCTTCCACATGACATTTTTTATATGGTATTTTTTCACATGTGAACTTCAATCCTTACTACTTGGTATACACAGGACTTGGTGCTGGAAAGCTCAGGCTGTATTCTCTTCCGAGTATAATGAAAAAAACCTACATTACTACATTACTCTGACAAGACGTCCTGGACAAATGCTGCAAGACTGAAGGGAAAAAGATCACATTATTGCCACAGTGACTTAAAAAGTCAGTAGCCGTCTCCTTTGACTGTGAATAGAATTTGCTGCACATTCCACATCTCTACGCTTAGTCAGAGTCAAGTTTGGTGTGACTTTAAGAAGAGACACTAGAGCAGTTAGAAGGGTGAGGGCCCTACCTTTTCTTCTGGATAACTGACTTCCTCAGTCTGGAGGCCCAGGTGTTCACTTACAGCTTGATGATGGCTTTCAGAATGAATATAGGCTGAACCTGGCTGCAGGATTCTGTATCAAAGCACTCCAACTGCCCTGTCACTGCACCTCCCAATTATTACAGAAATGTAATAATTACGTCTATTAGTAAGACTTTTATCTCACACTATATCATTCATCTCTGAGCATTTAACAATCAATTAAATAAATGAATGAATTACCTCTTATCCGTCTCTGTCAAGCAGAGGACACGATGCTCATTTAATAGGATAAGCAGGGCCATATCTCTTCTTTTAAAGCTGGAATCTTTTTAGCAAAGCAAAATAGTAACCCATATTTATGAACATAAACTTTATGTTGTATCAGTAGTGCTCAGTAAGTCAGACTGGCTGACCATAAGGAAGAGACAGAGACTGACCCCCCCTTTAACAAGATTGCTGATATCTCTATTCTATTTCATCACTGAAATAAGATCCAGTGAAAGACCAGCACAGGCCGTGTACTGGCTACCAGTTGAGGAAAGCAATCAATCAAGATCGTAAAGAACAATAACAACATAATATCTTTTCCTTCTGTCCCCTAGTTCTTGAGTAAACCTTGAAAAGGAAAAGCACAAGCATGATACATTTTAATTAATTTGTAACATTTGTTGTGCGTGGGGGTTGTTTAAAAGCAAAGCTATCATCAGAATGCACAATTAGCTTTTGAACCTATATTTGCATGTTTAATATTAAGTATATGGGTAGTTTCAGAGGAGCCAATGGTTATAAAAAGCACAATACCATCAATTGGTCTATGAATCACATTCTATATGGAACCAAAAATGAGAGTGGTATGTTTGTGGCAGTAACGACAGCATAGTGCAGTCATCAGCCAGGCAAGCTACCTCAGTGAACCATTTATCAGTCTTGCTGTTTGGGGCATATCTACACGCAAAAGAAGTAAGAATTAATAGAAAATTGCCATACAAACACTGGACAAGAAATATACTGCAAATAGGTAGTAGGGTAAGAGTAAGCTGAAAACTATGTTTTTCAAAAAGATTAAGTGAAGAGCGTATAGAGCTGGGGAAAAGAGAAACTACATTTTCACTTTTTTAGTAAAAATTCTAAAATGCATCATATGAACACTTATGCTACGATTTTTATTTATTTTTTGGGTCTGCCATATTTCCTCCCACTCAGATACACCTCATTGAATAAGGTAAGTTTCTGCATGTTGTATATTGAATGGAATCTGTTTTTCATATTTAGAGCTAGATGAAAAGGTCAGATTCAGGTGTAGACCTGCATTTGGCCTTTTCCCAGACTTTTATGAAGACTTTTAACAGATGAAATGGTTAAAGAAGTTAGTTAGTTTAGCAATTAGTACACGAGTTCCATCATCAAAAAAAATTATTAAAAGCAAGCCACTGATTAATTTGAATGGCAAAATAGTATATCTGGAGCTTGGATGAATGGCTATGCTGAACTTTACATTTCAACAGTAATAAAAAACCTGCAATATCTTAATTCTTCATTTACTACTTTATTTCGAGATACACATAGAATATGAGTTTTGATGTAAATATAGGCTCTTTTTTTTCTCTCTCTGTAGTCTATTATCTATATACTATCGGTGCTCTACATATTTAGCATAGAATTATGCACTGAGGTACTCCACGTGCTTTTCTTCAGGTATTGTGTGGCTCAGCCTTGTATCTGGACAATGGAATGATCCAACATGCATTTCTTATGTCACCACCAGCATATCCATTTATTCAATTGCATGAGTTAGTATTTTCCATTAGTGACACCAGTGTATACAATTTCATTAAAGGTTCTGATGAGGAGTTTCAGGAGTCCGAATTCTCTTCATTTAAACTGCAATAGCCTGGAGTGCTGCAGCAACCCAGGGTGCTGCAGTATAAATGTACTCCCTAATCAATTAATTGAGGCTCATTCAAGGTTCCCCTAATTTACCTTTCACAGTTACATACCCTCTTTATGTTGTTGGGGTGGGCAAAGGACATACAACATTTTTTATTCTGGGATGAGTGAATATAAAGACATCAGTCAGGTATTTGTGATTCACTGTGCTTCATTAGAAATTGAAAGTTCCAATGGTTAATACCAAAACTTATTCCCAGAAAGTTCACAGACTGTTAAAACATGAGGTTCAAATATTCTGAGTGAGTAAATGCAACTATAAACAATAATATCTTAGGTTAAAACCCAATTTTTTTCATATTCCATTTCTTGCCCATCATGCATAGGAAACTGCCATTTTTTTGCCTATATTTGTCTGTTACTGGCAGTTGCACTGAAATTGCTTCAGCCAATGAGCTTTTTCTGAAAAAACTGAATCATTTTTTTCTGAATCAGTAATCACACCATGGCTAGTCGCAGCATAAAATGTGTGTTTGTATGTTATACTTTACTTTTCCTTCTCCAATGGCATAAGAAATTCTGTCCCACAGTCTAACTTAAGTGAATAATGACACTTGATACTTCAAAGCATGTGATGTCTTCCTGCATTAGTTTCAAGATCACTCCTTGAAGCAGTTATGACTGATTGTGTGAATATAGATGATCAGTTTCAGAAGAGGCCTGAATTACAAATTTGTGCTCGTACGCGGGTATTTTTATCTTACTAAAGCTTACTAACCTTTAGTGAACTTTATAACCTGAAACGTCTTGAGTGAAGTCTTATATAAAATGCAACTATTTGTCTTTATCTAAAGTTTACTCAAAAATGTGAGTACATGTTCTTCTTCCTAAAGCCCTTCATTCTTTCATCGAATGTGCTTGTTTTAAATTCATTGCTTTTTCCACTGTATAAACTAGGTGGACCTGAATACTTATGGGAAGAATTTAAAGCATTTGGTTGTTATTAGAGTGGAGATAGCTGACTCACACATGCAAAAAATTAAAGAAACTTTACAAATGTTCAAGTGATTTTTGTTTTGTTTTGGGGCTCTACAGCACCAAACCACATCCTGTAGTACAACAGATCTTTTCCCTTTTTGTTGTGCAGTATTTCAGGTTAATAAAACAAACAAGGAGAATATTCTCTATTCCCAGCATTTTATTATTTTTATTTAAATATAACATACTATACATTGTTGCTCAGTGATTTTTGTTTCCCTTTTCTTTTTCAAATCCCTCTCCCTGTTTTCCTTTTGCTCAGCAGTCTCTTCTGCTGAGGGTACCAGAAAACAGAGCTTACGATTTAGGATCCGTGATACTCTGGATAGACTATCTGCAGTTTGCTTCCAGCATAGTGGGTAGTATATTATGTCAGTTATGCAGGAATTATCAGTTTCTTCATGGATTTTTTATTTTGGTTAATTCTCAGAAATCACTATTCACATCGCAAATGGCTGCTCACGTTTTCCTTTTTTGGCCTCTGAGCAGCACAGTGTTTTCAGTCCTGAAACTGAATCAATCCTGTTTATGTATAATTGCTCCCCTGACCAAGTAATCTTGGTATTTCTGTCAAAAGGAACCTCATTTATACCCTAAATGTTCTTGGAGTGGTCATCCAATGCTACATTTGCCCAAGCAGACATTAAATGTTCACTGTGGGTGGTCCACTGTGTCTTGTCATTTTTAATTATCGAGTACAAATTTTAAACAACAGAAACTCCCTTTTATTATGGTGGTGAAGTTTTGCTAATCATCTACAATTACACTTCAAATCTGAAATTCTCATTTCCCTTTTTTGAAAAATCTCATTTGTTAAGAAGCAAGCTGGAGATAAAGTCCACGAAATATAACGTTAGCTATCAGCTAAAATGTGTCTCAAATGACTTTCTGGTTTTAAAATAGTTGACTTTATTTAAGGACAGGAAATACAATCTGACCATTTTGTATTTTATGGGAAAATTACTTTTTTGCTTTTTTAAAACAGCTAATATTTAAATAACAGATTAAGATTGAAGTGCTGGTTAAACATTGACTTAAATAAGTTATAGAAGATCCCAACAACATCAGCCTTTATAGAGGTTAAACATTCTCAAAAAGACACATTAAGCAAGGCTCTCCTTTGTACCAAAATACAGTTTCCAAACAATAAAAATAAAATCAACTTTTTCACAACAAGAAATATCGAAGATAAAACTGCAGCATCAATATAATCTCATAGTTATCACTTAAAGTATTTAGAACAAAATAATATTATACTACTTTTGTTTCTTACTACAGACACTGCAAAGGCTTATTTATTTATTTAGTGGAATACAATGTGAAGACAGTGGTACAAGTTGGTTGATGTACTGCTTTCTATTTACCTGCTCTAACAAAATGAATCTCAATATGGTTACACTGATGAGCTATCCAGAGCTCTCTAAAATTACAGAGTAAAGCAAAACATAAAACAAACCTTATGTACCTTTAATTGAACAGACTTCATATTATGCTTAACTTCGTTATACTGCACTTGCTCAAGTTAAGCCATGGGACTAGTAACACTTCATAACAATGTGCTGGATATTATGTATTTTGAGCCTTCAGTTACTATGATGGATATGAAAGGCATGCTAAAGCTGGACACCAGCACGGCTTTTTGGTTGGCTCTCATTTATAATATACATGTGAGTAATAATCTCTGATAAATGCATGAGAATGATTTTGGATCCTACCCCTCAGTCCTTATTTAGGTATTGCTCCCACTATATGCCGGTGACTCTACAAGCTGGTAACAAGGACAAATGGGTGTATTAACTAAGGAATACAGGACTGTGTTGCCTTCTCACTTACCTTTCAGAGCCCAAATTTTACACTTGGGCATTACATCCTGCTTAATTCTAACATTTGTGATTTCAGTGATTTTAACAGGGCTGCCCACATCTAGGTTCCAGCCCAATGCTTGCTGCAAGATCTCTCACTGACTGCAGTGTACTAGGTCTTAGAACCACACTGAAATCAAAGGCAGGTGAATATACGCACAGATGCATTGATACCCAAGTACAGATGTGGCCCCTTCTCTAAATTTCAAAACAGCAGAAAGACCCTTTGAACAAAGTATTTCTTGAAGTTTGTTCTTGAGTGCTGAAACCCTCTCCAACATAGAGACATCCAGTACCATAAATCCAAGCACTGCTTGTTTGGTCTTTTTGCTTAAGTGCAAGACAGTTTAGGAAAAAATGGATTATACACATTAAATTCTGCCTTTAAAGCCTTGTCCATTACCTATTCTCAGAGTACTTATGAGGTTTTGACATTTTAACCTAACAACCTCTGTGTGAAGTACAGAGAAAAAGGGAAAATAACAAAGAAGCAAATGAGGAAAACACTTCAAAATCGAAAAGATATTTAACATCCTATTAAATAAATAACTTAGAGAGAAATAAAAAGGAATGAAGTTAGAATATACAAGCAAACCATACTATCCGTTTTGTTAGAACAGTTTTACACTACTTTGCTTATGTTCCTTAATCCTATCCATTCTTCCACAAGGCTTCTCCAGAAACGTCTTTATTTGTGCCTATGATCCAAGTGCTTCCAGTAAATGCTTGCGTGTCTAACTGTTCATTGGATCATTAGGCTTGAATGAGTAATTAAGGTCTTTGATATGAGTTAGTATTCCATAAATAACTTTCCCCCCGAAGATCATTCAACAGATATTGTCTCTCGTCCCTTAAGTTCTAGCGCAGAGATAAAAAAGAAACATTGTTCACGCTGGCAACAGCTTTTATCCCATTTGCTCCAGCTTGTATCTTGATTATAACATATGACACCAAACTAATTAAACGTATTTCATGTGCCAGTAATGAGTATAAAACCCTTCGAAGGCTTCCCCTGCTCTCTTTTCAAACAAGCAAATGTCTGTACTATTTCTTTGCATTTAATGTCTGCACTATTTCTTTGCATTTATTCTTCAAGAGGATTACCAAATATTGTTGACAAAGAGCCTTTGGTTCAACTGCATTGATAAAACAGTTCCTTCATCTATGACATTACTACCATTGGAAGAAAGTGAGCTGAAGTGTTTTTCCTTCTTGTTTTCTGTCCTCTCTTTGTGGCTCCCCGTCCATTCAAGGCCACAAACATTTGCCTTCCATTGTGCTTCCAATTTAAGGATGCATATGTGTTATATCCATTTTCTTCTATTCTTTCCTTCAGTTTGCAATCACTGTTAAACTCTTTCTGTTGAAAGAGGGAAACAAATACATAAATTCAGAATATAAATAATGTTTCAGAGTTGCAGCATACTGAAGTTAAATAGCTTCTAAAATGTTTTGGATGATTTCAGTGTTTTATACAAGACATCCTTTTAGGATTCTACAATCCATTTACAGAAATATTTCACTGTGTCCGTAGCGTTTAAAGCAACAGCAGTTCCACTGTAAAAAGTGTAATCAATGAAAGATATAATCAATTATGCAGGATATAATTAAAGTAATAGAATGATATAATTCACTTTCAATTGAAATGAAACTCCTCTATGTTGGAATAGGGCAGTCATAAGGGCTCAAAGTATGAGGTAGCAATCTTGGAATCACTCATCATATTTCAGCTCTAACAACCCTTAAATATCTCAAACAAGATTATTAATACCATATGTTAAGTAAATCTGCACGGCGTAAGCCTACTTCTTATTGAAAGTAAGATCCTTTACACCACAGTGCCTTTGAAAAAGGGCCTTTTGAATGGGTACAAATCACTGTTGTGCTGTTCTTACAGTACTTGTGAGGCCCGTTTACTTTGCTGACCTCGAGAGGGCCTTAGCCTGAAAAAGGAATCAAATATTTGATTGATTATCAAATAATCAACCTTTATCTTCTTGAGAAAATCTTCACAGTAATCCTGTAAGCAATTTTGTTTACGGCACCAACGACTAAGGTTTTCTATTTTTTCATGAGAATCAGTTGTCAGTTTATTTGGAAGGACATAAAATACAAGCATGTAGGAAGCATATGGGGGAGACTTTCTTTTTCTATGGTGTTAAATACACTTACACAGATCTGCATCTCTATAATGAAGACAAGAATGCTTGTTCTCACAAATAATTCCTATATAGGAAAGAATCGGTTTGACTAAGTTACTCATATTTCATTTAGAAAGTCTCTGAAAGTAGGACAGTTTCAACTATTTAAATAACTATGAAAAATTAGCATTTCTGCTGTTCCTGCATTTCAGAAAACAAGAAGTTATTTTACAGCTCACAGCCAGAAGCATGTCAGAATCGCAGTGTAATCTACCTAAGTACTTGTAGTATTTTTAAGATGTCTACTATGAAGTTAGCAGAAATAATAATTAATGTCTACATAGTGTCTAAAAATGTCTAAATAATAAAATATTTTCCATGCTGCAGATAAGAATTCCAGGAGTATTTTAGATGATCCAAGTCTTTAGATACTCAGCTAATAAAGTTATAGAAAGTATCTATATTAATAATATGAACATTGTTCAGCTGACTGGCATTGTTTCAAAGTGGAGGACAAAAAGAATCTTAAAAAAAAAAATCTCCACTATTCATTTAAATTAGAATTTTTAATCCAGTTAATGGTCAGTATTTTGGTACAGTAAGAATTTTCATATTTTACTTAGTTTCTGTTAAGACCACAGAACACATACGTATATTTTCTTAATAGGTTTGTATGTATCATTCAAGCTCAATTTGACTCCCAACATCCTCTTTAGTTTTGGAATTAGTAATCCATTGAAAAATGAATGTTAGGAAAAACACTGTGAAGGGAAGGTGCTCTCCAAAATGACTCTTAATACTCCTTGCATTCATTTTCTTCTATCTGCTAACACTTTACTTTGTTGAAGAAATCAAATAGCGAGTCTTCCTTTGCTCCCTCATCCTCACCGAAGTCAGTCAAATGGCAACGTATTTGATGAATATAGAAACCGTCTTACTTGGCTTGTTTTCCCAGATGCAGAATCACTCTGGAATCCAAACTTTTATCTCTATTCTTAGGTGATACAGAGAGAACAGATGGTGTTGTGACATGGTTAAAAAGTCTCATTGGCAGGGGCCTGAGTATCAGCCCAGGACTGCTTTTCTCATTTCAAACCAATTTCAGTATAATGCAGCACGAGTGTGTATTGCGCACATGCTTAAGAGTGTTTTTAAAATTTTTATTGGTTCTGCTTTTCATATCCATCTGCAAGCTGCCACACTGTAGCAAAATGAGTCTAACTGCAAGTCTTGAGAGGATGGGAAAAATAATAACAGAAGCATTCTCAAAATCTCTGAAGTATTATAGAATAGGTTTTGATACGTCATTATGTTGTGATTTTAGGATGTGAATATTGAAAAATTATCTCAGCTGGAATTAAAAAAAAGGCTTTCCACATTCGTATCCCCCTGTCAACACTATTCCTAATACACTGTGAATTACTGAATCTTATGACAGCAGTTTCCACCTATTGTACATGAAAATTGCCTTGCCTTCTTTTGTGTGTGTATAGAGTTGGGATGAACTTCCATGACACCAGCACTGGCAAACAACTTGGATAGAAAAACTTGTCTTAGGCTTTAGGGCAGATAGATAGTCACAAATGACTAAGTTAATGTAAGTTAATGGAATCGTTTCTGCAAAACCAACTGAGACACATGAATTTACTGTGGTGATTTATGCTAACACCTTCACATATGCCCAGGAGTATATGCACAATCAATGAATGAGGCTTAGTGGTGACTTACAGTACTTTGACAGCTACTCAGTATACCCTTATCCCTCTCAGTGATGCGGAACTGAGCAGTGATCATCCTGCTTTTCTGTCCTTTGTAATTTTAGAAAGTAAAATCAACATTTAGGGGGAAATTAAGAAAGACTTCTCTATTCCAGTCTTTCTTTCGTTAATGCGCTTCCTTAATACGACTCGGGTGTTTAGGAGGTTTGAAGTAACCTTGTGAATGATAAATGACTAGCCGCAATACAGATGAGGGAAAACAAAGTTTATATAGTTTATATGAACTAAATCCACCCAGTATAAAAGCTTTCTTAAAAAAAAAAGGACCAGTGACTTCAACCCACCTGAGCATCAATTGATTCAGTCTCAGTGGTGAGTCTGGTAGTCTCAAACTGGCATTGCTTCATCATTTCCAGCAGAGGTAGCTTAGCTGCACTGCCTGAGACTAAACCCAGCGTCAATACCTATTTGTGAAGTGCTCCCACTAAGGCCTGTAGATGTTCTGAACACTGAGCAGTCAGAAGACTGGCTCATAATCTTTGTAAATGACTTGAACAAGTTTAGATTTATGCGGGCTCAAACTCACTGGAACTGGCAAAAGGCTGCAAAACCAGAAACCAAACTTAGCTGTAATACCAGATCAATCTGGTGTCCGTGCCATCGTGTGCATGTGTGAGTATAAAACAGAGTTCAGTAGTCTGATTTACTAGATCACGTTGCTTGCTATTAAAAATATTTGGATGGCTACTGTGTTTTTTACTGAAAAGATCAGTAAACCTAAACTTACACAAATACACATACATACGGATAGTTTTCAAATGATCCCAAAATTCTGCTCAACCGTAAGTCTATAGGCCTGCTGATATAAAACTCTCTGTTTTGCAGTACTCCCTGTAATCTTATGTGTTAATTAGTACAGTTCATGTAAAGCTGACTACTCCGGAAATCTCTGTGCTCTCAGTCTGAGAATTTAGTGTGTCTGCTCCATCAGCTAAAGTTTACAAGTTTTGAGGTACTCCTCATCCCCTTCCCCCCCGCCAATTATTGATAAATGTGGCTTTACTGCAGAAAAAGGGGGAAAAGAGGCCTAAAGATTACATTTTGTAGGTCCTTCCCCATTGGCTATTACTTAATAGGAGACCTGCCTGGAGCACTCAGCATGCCAAACACCAGCAGCTGCCTGGGTATGGTAGGAGCCTAACAAACAATGGGGAGTTTGTAGAGAGGGGGGCTGCTGGTTTACCAAAGGATGAAATTTTGATGAACAGCTAATTTCAGCTCTAATTAGTAGTAATACGCAGATAAGTGAGCTTTTCGGTAGGTAAGAGAGGGGACTCTGCTGACTACTACAAACCATTTTAAAGGAAAAAAAGAATACTTACGGAGCCATAGACTTTTCCTTTTTTGTTCATGGCTAAATAATAGTTGCTTTTAATGGACTTAACTGCCACAACTCCAATTTCCACAGATGTTATCTCCAATATGCCTAAAAAAATAAAAATTGAGATATTTAATCTCAATCCCTTAAAGGATTTTTTCACCATAGAAAAAGAGTAATAAACCTGAAAAATACTGAACTTCTAATAAACTGACCAACAAACTTTAGCAACATTCTTCTGCAAAACATTACAAGAACATACACAAACATTGTTTTAATTAACATGTTTCCTTTGCTAACCCCGCATTTTAAACCCCATAAATACTGAAACAGCTCCATTCTTCTTAGCATAGATTTTACTAAAATTTATCAGAAGAGACATCTGAACCACAGCATTAAATTAAATCTATAGCATATGTCAATAGAATGTTAGATTTATCTCAGTCTTCAAAACCAGTGGTAAACTATTTATTCCTTGTAGGGCATTTAGATAAACTAAATCTCTTGGCTGAGTTGTGCTGATAAATTCATTTTTGGCAAGTGTGTTGACGTTTTGGGATATAGTAAGACTAACCCTAACGGCCACATTATCTTTGTCTTTCAGATATCAGAAACATTTTGCTCTGTTTGTAATAAATATGATTAAGCTTTTTTCTTGAAAACAAACTCCTTCTGGGATACTGGATGGCTCAAGGGGCCAGTAATGGGAGACAGAACTTTTCATCTCTGTTTTCAGTCCAAGTGCACAGTGCTTTGGGAGCAGTGGAAGTCATGACCACTTATAACTTATACAGTGACTTTAGAGCTCCCTTTTCAGTTATAAGTAGAGCAACTGCAGGGCTATGTTGTTTGGGCACCATGTTTAATATAGGATAAATATAGCTCCAACCAAATAACTTCCAAAATGGTTTATCCAGATGGGATGCCTGGCTCCACCTTTTCTCCTGATATTAAAGTTGTAGTAGTCAGAATAATAGCCCATCTAACCCCGTGGTCACACAGTTTTTACCACTGGAGAAATTACAGGAGAGGTAGAACTTGTGAGAAATTTTAGAGAAAAACACCCTAGACAAGGCCAACAAATAATACGAGGAATAGATCAGTTGGAACAGTGATAAATTGCCAGCAAGTTTAAAAAAATAGTATCCATAGTAATTTCCTTCCAAATATGTGCTACGGCTTTTGTCTTCCTTGATTTTCTGCAGGAGCGTTCAGTCATGCCCTAAAGTATTTGTGCTCAAAATCAAGCACAGTTAAGTGGAATGCCTTAAGTGGATTACAAGCTATTGGAAGGTGAAAATGTGGGGTGAACATTACCACAACAACCCCTTCTTTTTGTGCGACTGATGTTTTTTCTCTTTTCCATGGTAAAAAATGACGAGAAGAATTCAGTCAATTCCTTCTACATGAAATTAATTGCTGCAATCCTAACTAACTGTGACACCAGTAAAACTAGGCTGGGTCCTTCTCTAACAACAACAGCAACCAAAAAAAATCTGATACTGGCATTACATGGGGCCTTATCATTTGTTTTATGTGGAAACAGATTAAATGGAGTTATATTTTGTCGTATTATCCTTGTAACAATAACACTATTTTAGACCAATTCCACTGAATAATGCACTTGTGAAAATTTTGAGTGCAGCTGAAGTAGAACAATGCTTAAATAGGAAACTGTCACTGAGTTAAACTGTTTTGAATGTTTTGTGCTTGAATGATCTTGATATACTGCTTCTCAATATAATACCTAAGTCAATGCAACAAAAGTATCTGTATAATTCATGAAAATGCATGAAACTCTTCTAGTATACTTTGGTCACAATCTCATACTCCATTATATCCCCAATGGCCAGCTGAGAGGAGATCATGAGGAGAAATGTTGTTGCATTTACGTTATATACCACAGGAATTAGTCTGGTTATACCCTGTTACGCTGTTTTACTGGAGCCAAATGTAGCTGCGTTCTTCAGAACTATTATCAGTTTGATCTCATCACCAATGATCCTGGATATATTTTCACTGTTTCATGTATTTGGAATTGTAGTTGAAAAATGTTATGTAACTTTCAGAGATAACTATGCAAATTCTAACCTCTGCAATCTTTTCGGGGAGAAGGGGATTTCAACTGATGTTTTCATTCCAAATAAAGGTAATACTCTTGATCTATTACCCCTGGGTGCAAGGGATCTAATTTGGTACTTATCTACCCTACTACTATAAACCCCAGAGACTTTACTGGAGTTACATGCTTGTTACAAGCATGGAACTACAGCTTTTGTCTAGTTTGCAAATTATCCAGCATTAGTTATAGATTTCACTCTGGAGGAGATTTGCTCATGAGTTTGACAGAAATCTATCGAAGGCAATGGAAATCTTTTCAGGGGGGCCGGGATGTAGGCACAAGTTCCAGAGTTTAGAATGAGGGCACCAACTCATTTGACATGGATCTACAAGCAGAAGCCCTAACATCTTTCCAGAACTTTGAACCAGATTGGATTTAAATCAAGAGTCTTCGATGTAAGGGTGAAAATACGTTTCTGTTACACTTCAGTTATAATTAAATTCACCAAGAAAATATAAAGAAAATAGATTGAGGCCTACACTGTGAAGCTCAAAGCTGTAAATAGTGTTTTTACCATCTGATGAAACTGACTTCTTTGAGGGCAGAAGAAATTATGCTTTATTTACCTAAGTTTTATATAGTAGAGCCATGGGCCATGATTGGGCTTACTACTGCAATAAGAATAATAGATAATTTGTATTGGGCTCAGAGGATAAGACTCCATAAATTAAAGTAGTTTCATATTCTTCAGGTGCTATGGGCTTGAAGATAAGGGCTTATACATAATCACAGACCGTATGTCTGAAAGGATGCCAGGAGATCATCAAGTCTATTCCATTGCCTGAGTTAGGGTAACTGTTCTTGACAGATAGCTGTTCTTAGGGACTTGCAAAAACTGAGCTTCTACAACCTCCCAGCTACCCTATTCCACTATCTACCATAGAAAGATTTTCCTAAGAGTTAAGTTAAATGACCTTGCAGTAATTTTAGCCCATTAACTCTTGTTCTAACTACAAGTGTAATGAAAAAGATTATTTTTCTCTATAGAGACGTTTTACATGATCAAGGACTATTATCACGTGTACCTACCAACTTTTTAAACAAGCTCAGTTTTCAAAGCGTGCCTTAAAACTTTCAGAGTTTCTAGACCTTTGAACACTCCTGTTCTGTGTCCCCGGAACATAATACTCTTAACAAAGCCTTATCAGTGTTGAAACAGGAAGGAACATTTCATATTTCATATTTCCTACAGAGGACATACACATACTCATACATATATGCATAGACTTATGAATACTTTATTTTTTCACAATAATGTGATAATATTGATTCATGTTCCATTTCTAATCCATCATCCTGGGATGCTTGAAAGAAATGTAACCAACCATTCCTTATCCTCTATTTGTGAAGTTGATTACTCCTAATTAAATTTCATTTATATAATTTCATTTTATCATGCTCTACACCTGCTTCAGCTGAGTGGCCTCTTATTTATTTTTTAATTATTTCTCTAATTTATCAAGGTCACTTTGAGTTCTTATTTAGTCCTCAAAACACCTGCAACTATTCCAAGTTTGATATTGTCTGCAAGTTTTATAACCATATTTTCTATTCTTTCATCCAAGTTAATAGTGAATTATTCATTAGGGGATACCTCAAAGAGACTCTTGAGGAACTTGATGCCTCTGTTCAATTGGCAGCAAAAAACTGATAATTCCTATATATGGCTTTCCATACTGTAATATTTTCACTTAGATTCTGCTTGCTTATCGTCGCTAAGAGACTGTCATTAGAAAAATTGGTTTAAAAATCTTTTCAAAATCTATGATATCTGCTGCTTCTTTCCTATACATGAAGCTTTTTATCCTGTCACAGATGAAAATAAGGTTGGTGTGCCATTCCTTATCTTTGATAAATTCATCTGGTTACTAATTTCCTGGGTAGGTGTTTATAAATATATTTAAAAATTACTTTTCCCGTGTTTTTTTCCAAAAATTCATGATAGAATGACTTGTCTCTAGTTCTTTGGTTTTCCCCTTTTTAAAAATAGGCATTACATTTACTGCTTCCTCAGTCATCTGGGGAGTCATTCTTTTCTTCACATTTTCAAAATGAATCTCTAGAGACTTGGCGAACCCACTCAGTACAGAGAGTAAATTTTATCTAGTGAAAAAAAAAAAAGATAAATCATCCAACTAATTCTCATCTTGCTCTTTTCCTATTCTATGTTAGCTCCTCTTTGGAGCTTGTGTTACTTCTCTCTGAAGAATGAAGCACCAAAGACATGTCAAACTTTGGTCCTCTCAGCATCACCTGTTTCTTTCCTTCTTTTGAGTATTGGACCACTTTGTCCTTGCT
Source organism: Struthio camelus (assembly GCF_040807025.1). Lineage (NCBI taxonomy): Eukaryota > Metazoa > Chordata > Aves > Struthioniformes > Struthionidae > Struthio > Struthio camelus. Next base: position 52,599,151 of record NC_090981.1, on the reverse strand, counting down.
CTTCTCTTTACATTAATGTACTGATAAAATACTACCTTGTATTTTCCTTGTATGTAATTTTATGCCATGGCTTGAGCTCTAGCATTTTCATGGCTTCAGCTTCATCAGTCTAACAAAATATGTAAAAAAAATAATTTCCATGGAATAATTTGACTTGTAATTAGGCTTGATAATGAGCACTACAAAAAATTAATATTCTGCAGGGGGGAAATTCCCATTAGTAGCTGCTCATTCCTGTTCCATGTTTCCATGTTCTTTAGAAACTTGGAAAGGATAATAAAATAATAAAAAACAAAAATGCTGTGGCCTCCATTATGGTTTTAAGATAGATAGCACACTATTATTTTACAGTCACAACTCTGTAAACTTTAACAATTACAGCTAATCCCCTTTGACCACATCCACTGTATAAGCATGGTTTTCAATACCCAAACCATTTCCAACTCATTATAATTAGAAACATTTTAAATATCAGCTTGAGATGTGCCCTGTAGCCATGCATGTGTTCTCTTTACAGGTCCCAAAGGCTAGAAACATGTTCCCCATAGAAACCAAATATATTTAACTTAAATAAACTGTATTTTTATAGTTTATAAAAGTGATCATTATATAAATGACAAGGCAACAGAAAACTGACTGGCTGTCTCACTTCACACAGAGGGGTTATAAAAAATATAAAAGTAAAAAAAAAAAGCTCTTACATAATTCTGTACACTCTTTCCAAATGTCTTAGGTTGTTATACATATAATGGTAATATGAGGCAAAAAAATTTACAGAAAATCCTGCAACTTGTGTGAAATTATGTCAAGCAAGTTGTTAGAAAACAGACAACTTGACACAGTATCAGATATTTTGTCAAGAAACTACTACAATGGATCCAAACATGCCCTGCAAGAAGAACCATTTGATACTGGGACCAAATTCAATTTCTTTGCATTGTGAAACAGCGACCTATTCAGCTGTAGCTGTCATTTGTATAATGAGTTCTTAGAACGGACTTTAAATGCCTGAAACCCTAGACTTAATGTAGAGGAACAGGACCACTTTCCATCTTCCTCTCCCCTCTGAAAGCCTTCTGCTTTCAGAGATGATCCAATCTAGATAGATGTGGCAATGCACAGGCAGTCTCTCCTTCCTTTGCCTTTTCTTCTGCCTGCAGAAATACCACAGATGAAGAGCGAGTTCAGTTGGATGGAATGTGATGACTGAGAGCTTCTGAAACCTTCCAGTTTCCCAAATGGTGACAAGAAGCTGCTGGGCCTGTGAAGGCAGCTGCTACTCTTGGATAATTGGAGAGGGAGAACTTGGGTAGCATTCCTCCAAGCTAAGTTTTCAGAACTTTGATTTGTTTACCCTCCAGTGAGCTTCTCTGGAGGGGTTCCTTTGACTGGCAGTGGCTTAGGTCAAATGCAGTTGGTGATAACACGTAACATTAAGGATGTGATAGTCCAAAAAGCTGTTCTTAGTAGATGGCTTAAAAAGAGGCTGGTCTGAGGAAGTGAGAAGATTGGTTGGATATTGTCATGAAAGAGAAAAGAGAAGCTACCGAGGCCACTGAGTCTGTTGCCTTTCTGCTTCATCATTTATGCCTGTGCAAAGTAAGTTGAAAAACATCCCCAAACTGGAAGGAATGCCACTATTCCCATTTTTAATTCGTTTTACACAAAAGCTGCTGACAAGATAAAGGAAGGTGGTGGCTTAGAAGACGGAACAAACCTAGGAAACTGAAACTGAGGTGAGGAAGACTTGCCTTTTGGAAGCATTTTTAATAAATCAAAGCAGTTTCACTGATTTATAAACTTACTGATTTTGAGGTAGTCTTTGTAAGGCAACTTCAAACACAAATCTCATATCAAATGTACTTCCCTACAACCTGACGTATCCAGTAAAACCCACTATGCCATAAATATGGACAGAAATCCCAAATAAGAACCATCCTGAACCACAGCCTGATCTTTGACTTAAAACTAAAGCTTTATGTAAAGTTGAAATCTGTTCAGTGCTTTTTATTTTCATTACTATTTAATATTTGCCTAGACCTTCACCCATCCTGTTCTAGATCAGAAGTGAAAGTACTGAACTAACACAAACAATTGCTGCATGAACGTTGATGGAAAATATAAGGATCTGAAAATCTCAGCATGCTTGATCCCAATATTGCAGGATTAGGTACCTTGTGGAACAGACACAGAGAGAGTGTCAGAATTCATTATGTGAATTGTTATTGGGACACAGGAGTTATAACTGACAATTTATACTAAGCCAAGGCATGATAGCTATTCACAAGCCGAGAGAAAAAAAAGGAAACCAAACAACCACCCCACACCTGATATATGTAATTAGATACAGGGCTGTAGGTACCTGATTTGTCAGGTCTGGTGACAAAGATGGCTGAAGGCTTCTCAGCCTCCCTGCTCTTCCTGTCCCTGTGATGAAGTTCACCAGCCCTTCAAATACAACTGTTTGTGGAGCAGCACTATAAACAAAATCATTGGAACGAGCTGGCTTGGAAATAACTCTCAATAGAAAACAAATCAACGTAAAACACTAAGGACTAAACAATCCAAGTTTTTGCAGTCATTCCTAGTGGTATATGTTTGCTAGACCTCCTGTTGCTCTCTTTGTGGATTATTTCCAATTGGCTGATTTTGTTGAAGTGAGGTGCCCAAGACTGGACCAGTATTCTAACTAAGGCCTGATGGGTACCGAATAGAGCAGAAAGATTACTTCATGTGTTTATAAGGAAAATTGGATCCCAATCCAAACCCTAATCGAAACTTGGCAGCTCATATATATTTCCATTTAGTATACAGGGCCATGCATTCAGGATTTCTGCCAAATCTTAAATTTCTAGGTCTCCACAGAAATACACAGGGGAGTGTAGACCTTATAAGAGATCAGTAGAGCTCAGTAAGTTTTCCCAGGGGGGTATGGAGCTGCCTATTTGTAACCTGGGTGGAATCCTGAGTCATCTTTCACATTCATGATCATTGTGTTCACCCCCCTGCATTTTATTATTTGTATAAGTTTCAATATGAATAAGACAGCAAATTGAAAATAACTGGATGGAGTTAAGGCTATGCCATTTATTGCCCATCCTAACACACAATGAAGGGATAACATATAGGCAGTAGCACTGCACAATAAACAGTCAAAAGGCATAGAGACTGCTGGAAGTACCTGTCCATCATCTGCAATCTCAGGAAAGACAGGCCTTCACTGCTGTGACAGGGCAGTCTGGAGGACTATAGGGTTGTCAGCAGTTCCTAGCAGATGCGGTACATACATTCGCAAACAGGGCCCAAATTAGAATTAAATGGAGTCAGTTGTCAGAGAGGCGCTAACAGGTACGAGCAGAGTGAAGGGAGCCTGGATGCTACAGTAGTCAGAGAGAGTATGTACAAACAGATGAAAAAAAAGCATCCTTATGGGATGTTGTAAGGAAGGTACATAACTTATGAAACTCAGTGTGCTGCAGATAGCCTCTGCTGCTTGTCTCTCAACAGTCTTTATCCAAATGACAGGTCTGTTGCCTCCTCCTGCAAATATCTGACACATACTGTGGCTAGGGCTGCTCAACTGCCTGTCAAAATGAGACAAGAGTTTCATTCAGCAGTTCTGTTTAATTTTAGGTCTCATGTATTCTTATGATGGATCTCAACTTGAGTTCCTCCTCTGTAAAACAACAGCACTGTGAAAATACAGTCTCTCATTTGCTAGTCTCAAATGCTTGCAATATTGTGGGAGGTGGGAGTCAGAGGGAGACTCGTTGCACCACAAAGCTGTGAATGTGCACTGCACTGCCTGTGCCAGCTAGGTCCTCTGGTAAATCTGTGTGAGAAAAATAACCTAGGCAAAGGCTGCAGACTGAAACAGACAGTGGCACGGCAGGTAGAGCATGTCTGTGTTATCTGTCAGTAACTCACTCTAGGTATAAGAGCCAGTATGCTTTCAGATTTGTTTGTCAAAGAAAACTGAATTCCATACCTGTTCAAAACAGATTTTGAAATTTTAAGGAAAATGTTCTTATGTCATACTGTAATTACTTAACAAAAGTTGGAAGGTTTGAAACCGATTTTGAAAACATCAGGATAAAAAGTTTTTAGTTAAAAACAAAATCTTCTCTCATAGCAATTAATGGCAATTAGCGATAGATAAACTCAGAACTGGAAACTGACAAGTAATGCACGAGAAATAAATCATGGAATCCTGGATGTAAAAAGCCAGAATATATTTCCAGATATTATCTACTCTTGTACACAGGATGCTAGACCTTCTCTACTGAGCACTTTAGACAATTTATTCTTGAAATTCTGTAAGATAGCTCCTGACAGAATACTCCATTATCCTTATAGCTGGAAAGTTTTCCTTTCTGCAGACACTAAACGTACTGCATGGAGTACACTTCTTTCTCCTGGAGGAGAGAAACAAACAAAACAGATCATCATATTATTTTCAAAAATTCTTTCTCACCCCAAAGACTTTTACTATGTTCCTCCACATTTTATCTTTTCAAGACTAACAGATCCCCTTTTTAATCTATCCTAACAGGTCATGTTTTTCAAACCTCTTCTCTTCCTCATTGCTTTTCTCTGGACTCTCTTTCTGAAAATAGCAAACAAATAAAACAGATTAGATAAACGCAAAAAGATGTTTGAGAATCAGCATCTGAGTGTGTGCGAATCAAAATGTTGTGAAAATGTTCGTATCTCATACAGAAAATGAAGAAATATAGAACTTTGCATGATAACTTTGTCTTATAGGCAGGCAAAAGTTATTCAGAAAAGAAAGATTAAGTGTGGGAAAGGAAGATCATTGCCAGAAGGTTTCACAAAAGACCATATAAATAAGCTGGTACCAACCAGCTTAATGGTTGGAGGCTTCATCCGTGTTATCCTCCTCCTCTTCTGCATTTGCTACTGTTAATCAAGCGTGCTTGTATGATAGTTGCACAGAAAATAAGTGCCTATTTTTACAAATAGGCTCAGCTCACGGCCTGTGGACTGGTATTCACACTTTAGGGGCAAAAAGTACATACTGCATAATTACACACAGCAGGGTCCAATGCAGGTATTTCTTCACCTATAGGTAGAGTCTCTTGTTTGCAATTATGATAGTGTTTTCATCCTGCATAGCAGCAGTTACCTATATGGAGGTAAGTTCAGCTGAACTGCTGTAAAAAGCTGTGAGGTAAAACAGAAAATCTCAAAGTGTTGTAGGCTCCTCTTGAAGGGACTGTGGCTAGGTACTGTGGCTAGGTACAGTTCCTGGCACTATCCTGCTACTCCTGGCTTTCTCTGAAAAGGATATGATATTGTTTTCCACGCAATCAGAAACTTGCCAGACACGCTCTCCACTGCATCAATTAATTTTTGGTTCTAACGGTTTTTATTCGTCTCTGCCTCACACAGGAAAAAGGAATCCACGACATTTTAAAATATGGGATCCACGTGTTTATAATACAAGACCAACAACCACTGGACAGCCATAACGGTCACTCTTCTTTGCATGATTATCTTAGGCAGCAGGTACTCACCAGCACTTTCAGCATTTTTCTTCTACAATGCCACAACTATTCCTACTATTGCTCAATCATAACAATTTTTTTAAAGGAAACTTCATAATGATTGTGGGCACAGAATGAATAGTTCAGAAGCGTAGATTAGGGCAGATTTACATTAAGGGTAATCAATATTAAGAAAATGACTGCAAACAGCCTTTCAGTATATCTTAAGATTCCTAACTGGTTGGTTATCCTTTGCAGCTTCCTCCCACCACCCCCTAAACACCCATTTTCTTGACTAACATGGATCTAATCAAACAAAAGGCAGGTGGTTTTGATTCTGATACTTGCTTTATTTACAGTGTTTGGATCAGTGCTGTGTATGAGTTAAGATGACCAGTCATAGAGTGTTAATAACCCTGATGGGTACCTTGCAAACTACTGTCTAAACTTTTTCAGACAAAATATTTATTGAAAGAGACAACCAATATCAGCACTTGTTGTTGGATCATCTTGGAGTAAATAAAAAGATAAAGTGAGTGAGTAAGAAATTGTGAGTTGTTATTTCATAAGATGTTAAGGCCAACAGTTTAGTAACTGAAAAGAACTAGATGACCTCTGATTATCAGTTCATCTCTTTCCCCCTCCATTCCTTGTTTTCTCTGTCACAAATAAATCTATGTACTTAATTCATCCTATGTTATAACCTACCAAAAAGACACCATTCAATAACTGCATATATTATTCTTGTTATACTGCCTTATGATCAGCTTCTCATTTTTTAATTCTAGATTTGTACTTTGTCAAACATATCCTGTATGCTTTCTTCATCATCAAAGGTATGCAGAAACACTAAAGCAAGTAACAAGATCTGTATTCTTGCACACAGATGTAAACTATTGCCTGCTATAGTGTGAGCACCTGACGTATGTCTTTCACAGTGTTTTCATCTTTAATACTTGACTGCCTCCTAACCTGGCTGGGCCTGGTATCTTCAGTCTTCTAGTACAAACAGTTTTTTTTTAAACTCTGATGAGCAGTGGTAAGTGCTGTCTTCTTAAACATTTATTCAACACCTCATCAAAAAGCAGGATGACAAAATCGTCGATCTTGCACAGAAACTTAAAAGGCTGATCTGCAGAGGACAATCACTTCACACCCTTCTGCTTTCATTATCCTCATCTCCTTCTTCATTGTTGCCCATCTTGCCTGCCGACATCCTCAGATAGCAGCTAACAAGCATGTTTTGCACGCAGGATTATGTGATCTAATTGCACATGCCTGTGCCTCACATGTTGTCTTTTTATGCAAACTCTGCTCCCTAGCCTGGGTTCCTGAAGTCTTTTCTTTTCTCTCCCTTTGCTCAAAATATATGATTCTTTTGCACAATACTCACAAAACTATGCTTGGGACACAATTAAGGGACAATATGATAAAGAAGGTTTCATATAGTCTTTCCACCTTTTCTAGTCAATCTTCCATATTTAAAATGGGGCAAGAAATCCTAACCAACCAACCAAACCTTAAATGGAGTGTAATCTCTGTTGTGATCCCAGCAGAATCCTTATTAGGGAATACGTAGAGGGCAGGCATGCACAGAACCTTCTCTCTTCTCTATCTACTTTTATGTCAGACTCGGTGATAACTTCACTTAGGCTACTGTGCAACACTGTACAAGACATCTAGCCCTGAGGCCAGCTGGTGAAAACTGGCTAACAGTCACATTCACACCTTGTGAGATGGGCTGGTACCTGGCTCTCGGTTCAAGTTTCCTCTGATTATTGCCTCTACAGACTTTACCCCATGGCTGTAAGACTTGCTTTGTCATTTTTCAGTTCTAAGTGTCTGACACACTGCAAAGACTATGTGGCAGCCTGCCAGTGTGCTGTCTCTATAGTTTCATGCCAAGGGCATGGGTACATCCTCTTGCAGATCCTGGCATTAAGGTGTCTAAGACAAAAGAAACATTGCCCTTGTCGGCAGCTGGGTTGTTCTTGTCCGCAGTGCCTCCCAGGAGTGGTGTCTGCAGTGAACTATCCCCAGAATTTTGTGGAGGTTTTGTCTCAGAAGGAAATAGTTCATCCCAAAAGAAGCTAAGAGTAAACTAACATATGTGCAGTGTGAATGATCAGCAGCGCCGTATCCAAAAGCCACTTGGGGAGCTAAGTCATTTGACAGCGTAGACTTAGCCTTAGACAACTATGGAGATGAGCAGTTGAAGAGCAGAGCTGTCATGTTTCTGTCTGGGATTTTGCATGTGGAGACAGAGGCTCCTGAGAAATTTCAGAGCTACAATGCATGTGCTGCACATGCAATCTGTGCACATACAACAAATTTAACACTTTCTATGCACAGTGACTTACTGCTTGTGTATGAATCAACTCTATACCAGCTTTATAGTACCCATGCTGCGTAGCTGATGTACAGAGAGCAGTAAATAAAATAAATAACAGGCTAAAAATAGGAAACAAAAGTAACTAGTTTTATCATGAAAGTAACCAGTATAGTTCTAGAGATGTCTATGTTCAACATACCCATTAATGATCCACATGAACGGATAAATCCTGACATGACAAAGCCTGCTGATTATACTAAACTACTCAGGGTAGTAAATTTGAAAGGGAACTGGGAAGAATGCAGAAGAATATCAGGATACCAGCTAACAGGGCGATAAAATACTGGGTGAAATTCAAGGTAGATGAATGTAAAGTGGTGCATATGAGGAAGAGTAATGACAATTTTATAAACATGGAATGGCCTATGGCCTAGCTATCACTTCTTAGTCTTATAATAATAAATAGTCCTTCAGATCACTACTAAGCAGTGGTCAAAAAAGCAAAATTGAAGTTACAAACGCACAGGAAAGGAACAGAGAACATTTAGGAAAAGGAAAATGTATCAACAATATTTAAATCCATCTGTGCTTGCACTTTGAACACCATGGACTCCTCTAGTCGGTCATATCAAAAAGGACAGAGCAGAACTGGAAAAGCTTCAGGAAAAGACAATGTGCATGATCAAAAATAAGGAGCAGCTATTTTTTGTGGAATGACTAAAATCTAGGCCTTTTCAGGGTGTAACAGAAATGACTTGGGGAAGAGAAAAATCTATAAAACTGTGCGCAACCTTGAGAAAATGAAGAAGGAACAACTATACATTGTCTCTCAAGTGAAATTATTCAGCAAGATTTATAAAACAAAAGAAGATATTTTTTCACCTTCCGCTTGTTAGATTGCAGGTGGGACATTGTGGCTGTCAGTTCAAACAGACTGAAAAATAGCTAGAGCAGTTATGGCAAAAAATATCTTCCTAGGACAAGTAAATAAAAAGATATCTTCAGTTTCTGAATTGCATACTAATGGACACTAGGAAAATATAAGAGGGAGTCATGACGATATGCTTGTTCTGCTCTTCTCTGTTCTACTTGTAAATCCTATGGAAGTTGGGTATTCAGCATCTCTGAAAGCTGGACTCCCATCTGTACTTCATACAAGACTTACAAATGTGTAGGGCTCCTTTCACAAAGCAGGCTCAGCGAGAGCAAGTGTCCTACACGAAGATTTCAGAACCACTTCTGAAAATACGGTTCTCAATGTCCATGTCTTTTTTCTCCCCTCTGGTGAATTATTTTCTTTCTAGTCATCATTTTTGTGGCCTGCCTCTTCTTCCCTCAAACCAGCATTGTAATCTCCCTCCTCTCTCCTTCTGGTTGCCACCAACAAAACAGTTTCATAGAAAAAGAACAAGTTGAAACATACGACTAAGAATCACAGTGGCTGCCTTTAAAATGTCAGTCTATTTATTTACTTTATTTATTTTGCTGTTTTGAAATCTGTGTGTGCAAAGACCATGCTCTGGGAGCTCCTTGCTGTGTATAAAATCACACAGTAATCAAGAGTTACAAGACACCGCTAAATGTCTTGTCATGCATCTGCACAATCATAATTCACTTCCATGGCACTACAAAGCAATAGGACTGCCTGACCCCACTCAGACCAACGAGTTGTGTTATCAAGTGTCTATGAAAAAATGAGAGCCCCTAAAGCAGAAAGTAACAAATCTAGCCTCTGATTATAAAAGGAGAGGGGAAAACTCCGTACCAGCATAGAAATTATATTGCCAATATTTCCTTCTTTATGACAACAGAGCAACACCGATATACTACAGAAACTATTTACAAGTTATTAGTAATTTTCATGTTCCTTATGTTTCATGTACATACTGAACAACAGCTTGTACTCTGTAGAATCCTTAGTAAGACAGAGACGAAGAAATCCTGGTTTGACAAATCATCTTCTCAGTTCTCTAGTATCAAAATAGAATGATACAAGAAATTCTAGTACTTTGACCCAAATATCTCAAAGCTGTCAGTGCCGCTACTGCAAATGTCAGCTGACAAGACCCAGTGCACGCTGCCCTCAACAATCACTTGGAGTTTTCTATATGACCTAAACTTTTGAATATCAATCTGTGATTTCCATCATAACAATTCCAGTGTTGTGGGACATATGAAAGAGAGATTCATGGCCACATTCCCAAATTGAGGCAGTTCCCAAACACAGTCAAGCGGATTGTAAGATTCCAAAGACTGACCTAGTTTATCTAAAATCTGTCCTTCCTCCTCAAATCCCATTTCTACAGGAGATGTCAGGCCAGTCTATACTTGACCAGACTGGCACAATTCTCTGCTGGTTCACCGTTATTTCTTTGAAAACACTCCGAATCCAATGCTCGGAAATAGAAAAATCTCATGAGCAGTATGTTCTAATTGATGAAGCCTCATCTCGTCTTCTTAGTTAACATGACATTTGTAGAGCCAGCAATCAGCACTGTCCCATAATATACTGTAAACATCAGTTGATACTTCAGCAATTCCTTATTGTTATGCTGCCTCTAACCAAATATACATAGATCTGAAAATTAACAAAAAGAATTCTTACAGATCTGTGTCCTGTGGTGGATTAAATCTAGCATTTGTCCTAGCATAGGAACTAATAATTTGTCTCTGTTCTGCTTGCTTGCCTAGTATCTCAAAACTGCTAGAGCTTAGTTTACATAACATCTCCAAGCCATTTGTTATCAGACCTGAATGAAAATTTCCAGAAGATGTAAAAGGAGAAGACAACTAGCATGAGTGCATAAACCTTGCTTCCTTAAGAAATCTGGCTAAGAAATAGCAACTGGGCTAAGGCAAATCTCTGGTGGATTTGTCACAGAACCATTCTATATTGTCTTCCTACTTAACCCTAACATTTATTACGGTGTACTTTAAAATAAGACTCTCACCTATTTACTATTAATAGACCTACCTCTGAATGCCATTTCCCTTTATATACATACTATATGTAGAATATGTTTCTATACATATTGCAATATATCAGAATGCCCTGAAGGAGTGTGACCCTCATTCTGGCATGGCCAGGTAACAGCCAGTAGGATCATTTTTACAAGCTAGTGAGTCTCATTGCTTAAGGGAACTGATAATTTTGCAGTAGTCACTCTGAGTTCCACTTCAATGTTTTATCCATTTAGGCCACAATGTTCATTAAGAGCAAACTTTTCTAATTGATCGTAACTGATTTAAATATCAAACTCTGATTTCCACCATAATAAACGAAGTGTTATGGAACATATAAAAGATTTCCAGATCCCTTTTTGATTCATGAAACCGTACAATAATTTAGGTCGGAAAAGGCCTTTGGAAGTCATCTGGTCCAAACCCCCTGCTCAACAGGGACAACTTCAGAGTTCTATTAAGTTGCTCAGTTTCTTCTTTTTGGTATCTATGTCATCTCTCATGCAGCTATCCCAGAAAAGAGTGAAGTGAATTGCATGACTGAGGATCCTTAGAATCCATCTTCATCAACAATCTCTTCCAAAACTGGATCTGCCATGTGCAAACTGAAACCAATGGAAGTCACAGGATAGAACTGGCATCAGATTCAGAATCTGGTCCTGATTCCACTGTAAATGAATTAGAAGCATTAAGCTTGGAGAAGATCACGGACTTTTGACAAGAAGGTGGCTAATGGGCACTGTAAAACATACGCAAGAAGACAGTGACAGCTGATTCTGATTTCTCTTCCAACATGTGGATTAGGTTACGTCCACCCAAGCACTAAGCTTTCATCTCAAACAGTTGTGAAGGTGAAGGCTTCTGGGGGTCTCATTCTCTAATTATGTCTGACTTAGAATTCACTTAACTTAGACTAACGCACATAGGAAGTCAAGTTCTGTTAGCTGTTCCACCTTTCACCTTACCACACATCTGGGAAATATTCAGATCAAGATCATAACCTTGCATTTTGGCATTAGCTACCTAAAAAAACATTAAGATATCACCAACAATTTGCCTTTGACTGGGAAAATTAGAAGCATATTTGAGATGTAAACACTGTTGTGGCACTAATATTACTGGTAATGATTAAAGGCCGCTACTTTTACTATAATGGGATAAACCAAAACTGACAGTCTTAGTCCATGCCCATTTTAAGTTGAAACAAGACAAGGAAATTCCAGTGGGGTATATCATATTCTGAAAGAGGGGGAAAGCTGGGAGTATTTAAAGATGAGTATTTTCCATGAGGTCTACAAATGAAAAGCAGTATTTGTAAAGTACTGTAACAAATTTATGGTTACCCAGCAGAAGTGGGGATAGGACCCAGATCTTCCTGCTATAACAGGCCCCTCTATCACTTGAACTTAACAAGAATTGTCTTTAACTGTAAACAGGCTAGACCTGGCATACTCTAGGCATACTCTAAAGTCTCTGCTGTAGAGGGCAGCACTCATTAACCAATTTATTTCATATTCATCAGCCAATTTCTTAGGCCATGATCACCATCATTATTGTTTTATTTCAAGAAAAAATACTGAAAGTCAGATATTGGTACATACAGGAGTTTAAGGTGACCTTAAACTTTAGGGAGCTGGGGATATCCACTTGCAGGAACAGGGAGATTCCAAACTTCCTTTCCCCTTCCACTTCCAAATCAATCCTTAGATCTCAGATCCAAGGCTGGGCCTATGTTAGGAAAAATTTGCTGTTAGGGTAATACTGGCAAACCTTCCTTACTTCCAGGATTATTTCTGTGTTAGGGCTTCTGTTCATTTTTTTTAAAAAGCAATGACTGCCTAATGTAAAATACATAAAGACTGAGCAGAGATCAATCTATGGGACCTGAAGTCAGGAAAATTCATCAGGATATAAAGAACAACATTTTAATGAAAAATGTTGATCAGCCTTTGGTACCAGCTATCAAAGTAAACTGAAGATTCTCCTTATCTTGATGTGTCTAAACAAAGACTGACACCTTTTTGGCCTTTTCATATAGTTAAGTATTCTAAAAATCTGCTGTGTATTACCAATTTATAGTCTGTTTATTTCTTTGCTCCTTCTCTTCAAAGCTGCACCTTCAGGTTAGAGTTATTGTGAAAATGAAATTTCCCTTCAGAAACAAGTGTTTCCTACTGTATCAAATTTTCCCAACAATAAATAGAAAAATAATAGTTCTCTTAAATCATGAAGCTGTATATGCTGTTAAAGATGGTGAAATGAGATACAGCAGAGGTTAACAACAGCATCTGTCCTACATGTTTAGTTTCTTAAGCCTTTGATGTGTTTCAAATATCAGTAGAGTCTTCTCCTCACCTTCCCCTTTGCAGTGCAAGTTCAAAGAAAAAGATATTATGAAAAGGCTGAATTGTAACAAAAGCTTCCTAACAGCTTTGAACTGCAACATGAAGTTTTAGTGTAACTTTATTGATCAGAATTGCTATAATATCTAAGTCAAATACACTATCATTTTTTGTTAATTTTTGACCGTTTATCTACTGCAGACAAAATAATTGAGGGTAGTGGAAACAAAATATATCTGCTTGGGCGACATCAGGACTATATAGCCTGTATACTGGCTATAGGATTTATTGTGAAAAATTCAGCTATATAAATCATGTGTAACGAGCAAGTTCAGCCAGTAAAAAGTAGAAAACCCTAAGCATCAAGGAATTTGTGTCAAGATAAAAATAATGATTTTACCTAACGCCAGATTTGAAAATCATTGCTCCTCACAAAAGTGATACACATGTATCCACCTATGTATGAAGGTACTACTAAATATAGGTAACTCTCTAGAAAGGGTAAATGTAGACACACAGAAGCCACTGGCAAATATCACACCCCAAAAAGGAGGTGGAGGGGGAAGGAGGAACACAACCTGCAAAATCCAAGGAATATGGCATTTTCACAGTCTCCTTCCCAAAGTATACTTATTTTTAAATTAATTTATGGAACTTTTGATAAATTACCAGATTTAACTAGGCAGTCAGTACATGCTGTGTTAAACTTTAATATCAAAAGTTAGCATATTTTTCATTTCAAGATAAAGTGGGTCCAGTTCTGCCATCTTTACCCATCAAGATTCTCCTTCATCCTTACCGTGTTGCTTTGCCTGGAACTACAGGATAAAACAGCATTATACCCTAAACTGACAAAAAGAGCCAGTCTACAATTAGTTCAGGTGCATGTGGCTAAAATAGTGAATAGTGACTTATGTTTAAAGTAACCTTGGCGTTAATTTCCTTCCAACAAGCAGCTGATTGAAATACAGATTTTGAACATCTGTGACAATAAAATTCAACGTGCTACATATGTATGATGTGCAGAAACAACATGTAAAATTGCATGTATAGGTACTGGAGGTAGAAATTTGAATGCTAGAGAGGAAGGAAAAATACTGCAGTGTAAACTCAAAACAGCTCTTCTGAAATCCTTAGAATCCACTAGTGCTTATGAGTAGAGAAACTTCAGAAATATCACTTACCAGAACAACTGAAACAGCACTGTAAAGGTTTTGAGAGAGTGCAAAGACTTTTAGAAAGGGAAACATGATTTATCATCTTAGAACAGCTAAGAATCTGAGAAAGCAGCACTGTTTGTGTGATGAATTCCTGAGCAGGCTAGGAGATTGCACTGATTCATCTAAATCATTTGATTCGAATATAACACCTTTGGAGGTTGCCTCTGCAGATAAGGCCAGATTGTCCTTAATTTCCTTTTGCAGACCCTCTGTCTATTCCATCTCACTCGATTCCATGCCTTTCCTTTCTCTGCCTTTTTTCTGATTTTCTTTTCTAAGAGGGACTGCTTTTCCTTAGTTACTCTTTCCACTTAGCCTACTTTACACTTTCTCTACTTAATAAAACTGTATCTGATAGAAAAACCCTAAACAAATATGGTGATTACTGCCACCACATTCTTCACAGGAACTGTCTCCTCTTTTGTATTTGCACAGTGCTTAGCAAAGTGGGATTAGCATCAGAGATTTCTAGGAGCTGCCACAATACAGATAGATAACTGCCAATCATTTTGCTAGAGATTATTGCTTAAGTAAGCTACAAAATTGATATTCTTGTAATTTAAATGCTCAGCTAATATACCAATATATTCCACTAATATTCCAATGTGATACATAGGATAAGTAAAATGCACACAATTTGTCCCAAAGCCACACTGTCTTGAGAAACAGCACATCACTGGCAATTCCTGCTGGATAGTTCCAGGGCATTAACCTCTGGACTTCACTGGCTTCCTGTACCCTCCATTTCCTGTTAGATGTTCTGGAGTTAGCTCAGCAGGGTGATTCAGCCCGGTGGCTCCACTGCTACTGGTGCTCAGGCTAGCTGGTTTGAAGCTACTCTGAACAGCTCTGAAACACTGTGGTGAAGAAATATATTGTCTCTCCTCCAGAATAAAAACCACCCATTCTGTCTGAGTCTTTCTGCTCCTCTGTGCTTAGTCATTCTGCTGCATTATCTATGTGCTCTGTGCTATGCATTCTGTTGCATCCTATCTTTATGCGGTCCACTGGTTTGGGTGACCAGTGGTCTTTCCGTTTTCATTCCTGTGTTATTGTGTCTTCAGATGGTATTTAGAAACTGGTATGTGCTTGTAAACACCTGCCATGAACAGTTTTACATGTCCTTTTACTTAAAAGCAGCCCCAAACCCAAATGACTTTTAGGTTCAACAGCAAAAGTGAACGGTTGGAAGTCAAACTTTTATCTAACTTTGAACCTTCAAATATCTTCATTCATCTTGTTCATAACATTAAAGTATGAGCTCTTTCACATGTATATTGGTGCATATGTGTTAAATATATCACTGTATACATGTACATTACTATATTTGTGATGTAAAAATATATCTCTAACAATGTCAGTGTTAGCTACTGAAATTCAGTTCATGAACACTTTTAGAAATCCTTCACATTATTTCACACAGGAAATATTTCACATAAATTCTATAACTATTTAGAAATGTGTTCCTAAAATCACAAGTCTATACAACTGGCTGTGAAATCCCTGGTATATTTCACATTAGAAGTCAAATCACTACATAGCTACCAATTTTTTCATGCTTTCAAATTATTCTGAACACTTATAAAGCACACTAGCTAGCAATGAATATTTCTGATACTGAAAATGACAAAGAAAGAGAAAAGTTACATCACCCATGCAGACAAAATTACAATGACCTCTTCTAAATACTTCATGTAGTCAGACTGAATTTGCTTCTCTTAAAATTTGACATATTTCTGCACAGGCGAGAGGCACCATTCATCTTCCCTTCTCATATTTCTACTCACAAGACACATGTCAATGTTGTCTAATGGATAGATCTAAGCTATTTCCCATCTGGAGGCAGGCCAAACAAAAGAAGTAACAGCTAGAACCAGAGGAGGATGCCTTTTAAAAAAGTATATGAAGGTTTTCAGCAATTAGGATTATCTTTTCAGCTCAGCTGTGTTTAACTTTCAGCAAACAAACATGAAAAAGATGTTTTGGTAACAGATAGCACATATGCTTAAATCCATATATCCTTAAAGATACTAATATCTATTTATAATAAGCTAATTAATTAGTATTAGGCTCACTAATACCGGTTTGTTTCATTTTCAATGCTACAGAAATATTCTTCGTCAGCTATCCCAATGCATGATTTTTCAGCCATCTCATCACTAAGCAGAAACATCATCATCAAGTGACAAAAATAGAGAATAAATGACGAAAACTGAAATTGAGGCTCTAGATTGCTAGCTCAGCACGGGGCTGAAATGTGTTCATGTAACATGTTCGCAGACTTACTGCAGGTACATCAAAAATGCATCATCAAAAAATTGGTCTGTACGTGGACACTTCATTAATAAAAAGGAGATCACAATGAAACATTTGACTGGCTTTGCTGAAAAGCAATTGTGAAATGTAATTATGAAATGTCATGTCTGAAAATGAGTCTATGAAATGGCTAGAGTTTA
This sequence comes from Struthio camelus, assembly GCF_040807025.1. Classification (NCBI taxonomy): domain Eukaryota; kingdom Metazoa; phylum Chordata; class Aves; order Struthioniformes; family Struthionidae; genus Struthio; species Struthio camelus. The sequence continues at coordinate 52,582,333 of NC_090981.1, read as the reverse complement.
TAGTTTTTTCTTCCTGTGAGCCATGTTCAAGGGTGGCAAATACAGTAGAGATAGCGGTTTTCATAGATGTATGTCTACCATAGTTGAGTTTCAAGTTTGCTCTCCTACTTCGCCACATGAAATATATTCTCTTTATAGCCTGCAAGTCTGGCCAACATTGGAAACAATCTACCACCTGAAAAAAGGCTTAGGTAGGTCTCTTAAAATATCATGAATAATAAAGATCAGAACTTAGCAGACATTGCAGAATTAGTAGTAGATATTGCAATACCCATGGACATTTACAGCCCGTCATACAACTTCCAAAGCAACATTACTTTGCTGTGTTCATTGCAGTAACATTTTATTTTTTTGTAGTAGAGTTGGTAAGTGAGAAATGCACAGTAACACATAGGATTGGCATCAACCTAAAAAGTTCTTTTCTGTGCTAGCTCTGCTCCCATTAAAGTTCCCTGTTGACTTTCTTTCAACCCCTCACCTGCTACGTATAACATAGTTTCGTCAGTGTCCGTTTATTGAAGGTTTGGCCTTGAAGGACTCAATGCGTGTATCAAGCACTAAGTAACTTTTGAAGGGTGGTTTGTAGTCATCCTATTTCGCTTTGCCAGATTAGGGGCTAAGCACGCCATCAGTAACAACAAGCAGATGCTATTTTTCACTGATATAAGACAAGGGCTCTCAGCTCCAGCTCACCTTATTGCCAGTATCTTGTCTCTGCGCAAGTTCAAAATGCTGTGAACTAAAGATGGGAGCAGCTGCCTCTCTCAGATACAACTTTATAAAGAATTTGCTGTGACTTTCAAATATATTCAAGCTACTCGGACATCCATGCCATCCATATACTGTGGATCTTTTAGCTATATAAACAGACACTCTTTTGATTTCATTGGGCTGTACAGAAATCTGAATTCAATATTCACTTTGCATCAGGGAATTTGCTTAAACAACGTTACAGCACTCCCCATTATTAAGTGTTCACTACTTCTTTATATTATGTAGTTGGAAACACACAAATATGTGGCACTTTAACACTGATTATTTTTAATTAAAACAAATCTAATTTAAATATCTACTTTATTTTTCATTTCACAAATATTTAATGAGAAAGTTCAGGTGTGTGACAACATATACTAAGGCTGACACTAAAATCATGCAAATTAAGTGAAACAGTACATTTGCTAATGCATGCTAATGAATCCTAATGATGTTAAACTACTGAAATAGTAAAGGACATTGATGAAGCCCCTTGCGTCAGAGTTTGAACAGAGAAAATGACTTCTTCATTATGATTTATTCAACTTATTCATGTGAGCAACTCATTCATTCAAAGCTAAGAAATGTTTGCGATTTTGTAAGAAAGTAACATTTGCAAAAGGAAAAAATCAGTGGTGACAAATAAGGTGTCAGAAGATCAGATCTACTATGTTAAAAACCTAAAGGGCATGGCAACCAGAAACAATCAGTGCAGTTCACTAACCGCATATACTTCTTTTGCTTAATAAATTAGTCCAGACTAAATGCAAAGCATGTTTTGACAAATTATTCTTTATCTATCCAACATATTTAATGTAATGTAACTAACAAAACAATATAAAATTGTTGGTTTTGAATTCTCTTAGTTACATGCTAATTTCTTTCCAAATGTGGCTTGATAAAAGCCATATGCAAATGATTAGCTTGTAAATAACTAACTTATCATCCACCATTTTCTAGCAAACAAAAGAGGAAAAAATTAAGATGCAAAATGATTATTTTCAAATTAAATTTTTCTATTGGATGCTTTACATCATGATAATGTTAAGTTGGGAAGTGAAGCTGACTTAAGCTACTTCGTATGTCAAGCAACCACATCATATACTCTATTCAAAAACTGATAAGCCTTAATATCGGTTTAAATTTCTGTTAAAAGTGCATTTCAAAAATCTCCCTTATTGTATAGTTTAAACACATAAATTCCAGCCTATTTGTTTCTGTATCATTACTCTCTCAGTGTAAGCAGGCATCTTGCGTTTTTTCATATCTGTAGTGTTACTGCTCTATATCTTCCTGCTTCGATGTGTGAATAGAGAACACTTACATCCTCTTTCAGTCTTTTTGCTTGGTTAAACAAGTCAGGTTTTGTCAGTCTCCCTAGTAAAACTTGTGGCTCTGCATTACAGGACTATCCAAAGATTCTTGTCTGCACCATCTCCCATTTCAATTTTTTTTTTTTATGAGAATTGTACATTTTATTTCAGATTATGTCTTAAAAGTGCTTTGTACAATGAATTGCAATTTCTCCTCCTCTATAGGAAATTTCTAATATAGAGCACTGGAGGCTTGCATTTATATTTTTCATAGCTGCATCACATTAGCAATTCTTATTCATTCTGTGATGAGGCAGTACACTGAAATCCTTCTTTCTGGATGATTTATAGTTGCCCTATAATACATATTCTTGTTATTAGTCTGCATGGGCATATCTTGTTCTTTATGCTATTACATTTCCTTCCACCTCTCCACTCATCTAGCTCATCAAGTATTTCCAATATATACTACTGCTTTATATTAACAAGACTTCCCAGTGTCACACCACCACATTTAATTTGTTTTGTTGTCCAAGTTACTACTGAAAGCACTGAAAATATACTGACTCTGCTGAAGTCCAGCCAGATAAATGAGATCTAATCTATTTCCCCTGTCCAGAAAAAACAATCATCAGGGAAAGATATCACCCTGACATGACGCCCCTTTGAAAAATCCATTTTGAATGTTATCCCATTTTCCATTTATTTTCATTCATTTAGAACTCATGTTGAATAAGAGAATATTTTACAATTTTTAGATAATCTGATTTTTAGTTATGTGGATAGAACAAACGAAAAATCTGAAAGGAAAGAGCAAAAGAGTCTGATCACTAAGAGCATTCTGCCTCTTCCTCAATCATGAACAGATCCCACGACTACTGAATTTTTCTGCCTGTTAATGGCCAGTGGCGAAGCATCCCATTCCCTTTTTAATGCTACTGAGTAAGGAGTAGTAATGGACCAGTGTGGCCAACTGCCAGGGGATAGAAGTCTGTGTGACGGACTGAAATGTTTCATCTTATGAGAACTGCTCTCCTTTTTTACTAAAATCCTTTTTTAACACCTTATGTCCTTTGAAAAATGCCTCACCAAATGGTGTTTATCTTAAAAAATGCTTGAATCAACCTCTTTGAAAAAAAGGTTTATATCCTAATCAAACAGTATGGCACTGTAAAGAATCACAGTCTCTGCTCCTTTATGGACAAATGGAAGTGAAAATACAACCTTGCTCTCTTCATGCAATTGCAAGGAGTGAAAGCACATACAAGTAGGGGATGAGAAAAGTAAGGGAAAAATCAGATAACATGATTACTCTTGGTTTGTAAACGTGCTTAAACTGAAATTATTATACACATTTACACAAGGCTCTGTACAGAGGAGTGAATTATACCAGCCCTTTGTCTATGACCATATCTGTATGTGGTCTTATACAAACCATCAAAAGCATGTGCCTTGCTACTTTACAATTACAAGAAGAGTTTTCCTAGTATGGAAAGCTAAGGCTGCATGTGTGTGTAGGTGTGTGTGTGCAGAAAGAGACTAGGGCATTACTAATTATATTTAATTAATTTCGTTTTTTCTTGTCAAGATAAGAAAACAAATTATTTATTTAGTATTTCCACTTAGCTGCAATGGCACTTCAGGATCTCATTCAGGATCTAATGTCTCATCCTGCAGAGCTTTGTATTCACACTCATTATTGAAATGACTCTTATTTGTCTGAAGGGTTTCCACCCTAAACATGCATTGACAAGATGCAGCAAATACCAAAGCGAGCACCAAAGTGAGCACATAACATTGTGATAGTGTGAGGAGGTCAATTAGGAACAGTTTTCTGTGTGTGTTGTGGTATATGAATTGGAAGCAGAGACTGGTATATTGGTTTCTACAGACTTTTAAAAAGAAGACCTCTTCTCCTAGGTGAGAAGGAGCAGATGAGAAATAGCGATAGCAGTTGCAACAGTTGCAATAATGGTCAATAAAGACTAACAAGGCTAGCAAAGCCCAGATAAAGCTTTCTGGAGATAACAGTCTTCAAAATTCGTATCAATGGACTTTGCTCAATGACTCATAGCTTCGTACTAAGACTGTTTCTTTGTGCAGATAAAAATATTCCAAAGATAAACTCTAGGCATAATAATGCCTGCGTGAGAAAAATGAGTTGGAAATTGTTTGAGGGAGATTGGTGGGAGATGAGAGAGAGCAATCACAGTGAGATCATCTCCAGATGTCAATGAGACCTAAATCTTTGAGGGCAGCCATGTGCCCAGTAAGGCCCTTAGAGACAAGACTGTATTCAGAATAAGATGCTGTCAAGGACGAGTTCAAAGTCACGTTGCAATTGCTATCCAGGATCATTTTTCAGGAGGATATATGCTTGTCTCTGAGGCAAAGGAAGAAATTTGACCCTTTATCATCCATCCCAAGCATACAATAATTTTTATGGATCATTAAAGTTTGGAAACACAGAATGGAAATCTTCTAGAGTACTCTGAGAAGCAGGAATACAACAGTCTCTGGCCTTTCCAACCTTTTTATCTAAGCTAAAACACATTTTAATTCTTAGCTCTACTTCTAACAAATATTCTGCCAAGACAGCCATGTTAGAAGTTGATTTATCTGGAACTGCAGTTAAAAACCTGATTCAAAAACTCCATTTAAAAGTTAAGGTAGAGAGTAGCTCTCGAAGACAAGCAATTTAAAAACAAAATAGAAAAATCAACTGCATGTTTGACAAGGTTTTCCTTCTCATAAAGGTTACAGCTAGGCACAAAGACGTACCCGCTTTTTAACACTGCATTTTAACAATTTAGGGACTGACCTCTCTTTTACGAAAGAATCTACATGTAAGAACTGAAATTCCTGTGTTGAAATTAACCATTGTTATCCTCCAATTATGAACCAGAAGTGCAGGGTAATATTTCTTTAACTTTAGTCTGGGCCTTTTAATCGCACATGTCTCAGTGAAGTCCATTTCCTCACAGCTCAAACTCAACTCTCAATCAGAATAAATATTATGTTATCAAGTCTGAAAATATACACACAAAGCAGAAAACTTCTGTAAAATAAAATGTACCAAAAGTTCATGTTAATGTCTCTTGCTGATCAGCTACGTCTGTGCCAGATACAGCCAATAGTTGTTTTTTAATCACTCTACAATGAAGGATGGATTTTTCTTCAAAAAACAGTAGTTACAATCACTCTATCAACAGCTCTCAGCAAACATATGTAAGGGGGCATTTCCTATTTGACCTTTGAAAGGGAAATATTTGAATACCAAAATCAAAATAGCAAAAACACTACCAAGCCTTTCCCACTCTCAAAGACAAACAAAAACTTGTGTAATTCAGTAAAACAAAAGGATCAGATCCTCACCCACTTAAAATCAAAGCTGCTCACTGAAGTCAACACAGTACCTGCTTTTACCCCTCAATATTATTCTGTCTTATTCTGTGTACCCATACTGATTATTTGGGCAGCATACAAGCTTTTAATTAGTTTCTCGGAAATCAAATTGTTTGGATTTTGCAAGCAGGATGATAGGTAAAGGCACCAGTGTCACATAACAGCCTAATGAGGTTTTGGTTTCTGGAATTTCAGTGATTTAGTGTCTTTCAAATGGGGATGCTCAGAGCTTTTGTCACCCACTGAACACTTGCTCATAGTCCCCAAAGAACTAATGCCCAGAAAATGTTTTTCTTCTCTGTCTCTATCTATAACAACAAATTAAGAGGCAACATCACATTAAAAAAAGATCTCAGCAATTGCAATGGAGCTATAGTACCCAAGAATCTGCCCCAAATTACTGTTAGTTTGTATACCGCAATGCTATTACTATGACTGCATAAAATATAATGACACTGTAAGACAAAAAGGTGAAGGTTTGCCCTGCTGCAAATGAGGTAATCTCTCTACTAAGTTTTGTTTCATACCAGGAAGACCTTTGGGAATGTCTCTGTCGGTGACTTCTATCTAGGGCAGTATTTTTTCAGCGGAGTATTTTGTATGACATCAGGTTTGTATGGACCTCAACACCTGAAGACCGTGAAAGCTAGTTCAAGGTTCCTTTCAAAGTGCCATTCCTTTTCAGAAATCAGGGGTTTACATTTTAGTGCGATACAACCCATGCTCCTGGCTTGACTCCTAATGAAGTCAATGGCAAAACTACTGCTGACTTGAAAGAGAGCAACATCAACTCCTGCAATTCCAGCTGCTGCTTTCTTTCTCTGGTGTAATACAATGAACAGATGCACAAAATCCCCTGAGGATACTGGCTGTCTTTGTCAGAAAATTAACTTTCACCAATTTTGGAAAGAAAATGAAAGCAGTGTATTTTGTTACTATGTACCTATCACTGATAAGAGATTGCATCACAGTGTCATGGGAAGTTAATATTAATTTAGCCTCTAAAGAAAAAGTTTGCCTTGGATTTAAGCAAGAGTTCTTTGATGCTTTCCACCGAAGAAGCAAGAGGGTAAATCAGAACTTTGTAAACTGTTTGAAATCAAAGAAACTTGTTCTCTTTTAAGGTTTAGTCTGAGAGTTTTCCTTCTAAAGAAGAGTGATCAGCAGGTATTCAAATATTAACCCTTGAACATTCGGTCTCCTTGGTCATCAAAGTTGTTTCTAGTCTATTGCCACTAAGCTATTCTCGCAAATATGGGGCAAGGGCCCTTTCTAGTGCTTTTCAGTGCTCAGCTCCCTGAGTTCATTCTAATTCTATGAGTCTGCACCAAGATAGTCTGTCTCCTCTCATTCCTTTCATTCAACTCGGCAAACGTGCCCAGAGCACAGCTTGCCCCAGAACACATTCCCATTGTTCTACCTAATCTTCTCTCAAACTACAGGCACAACTAGACAAGGAAACGTTTTGTGATTCTTCACCCAGGAGCAAATGTCTCATTTTGCAACGTGAAGGTCCTTACAGTGATTACAAGAAATCCTGAAATTCCTGGTTGGATGACAGTTCCTCACATTCCCTCTTTCTGCCCCTTTTTTGCTCACTGCTCCCTAAGACAGAAGTGAAAGGCTTCTGGAGTTCAGATAATGCTTTGTTAAGTGCTTGCACAGCTCCTGGCAAAATGACCCTTGTAGTACTGAAATCCAATTCCTTAATTAAAAAAAAAAAATCTAAAAAAACCAGCTAACAACTAGCAACAATGAAAGAACAGCTTGACGTCTTTTAGGTGATCTCTTAAAGATATTCAATACTTCTTTTTATGAGAAGACTAAATCAGGACAACTACTGCAAAAGAGAACCTGTCTGGGGTCCCTAGCTTGCAAACAATATACACAATTTAGGGCAATTTTTCTTTTGATTGAAGCAGTGCAAAATGAAACTCTTACCGGGTATTTTACTAGGGAAAAGGAAGTCTCATTCATTACGTGCTTGTTTACATACATACTCGCACTTAGTTCTAATTCACAACTTTGATTATTCGTATGGTTGGAAATGTAGGGATAGCCTACTGACTTGAACCAAGTAAAAGTGATTATGAACTGATTTACTTGCTTCAGTATGTATTTGTAACCGGCCCTATTTATTTGCTTTTTTGCTGAAACAGTATCCGTTAGAGAAAGATGAATGAATGGCACTATGTGAATGACAATGTTTATCACTTCCTTACAGAGTCTAGACTTAAATAATACTTCCTCTTGTTTTGTTTGCACTTTCGTTATGCTAGGCAGTAGCATTTATGAAATAATAAAACATGTTGAGATGGCAACTTAGGTCCATCCTCAAGGTAGATAGATGACCATGTAATTTTAAATAGTTAAAAATATTTTGAAAGTATTCCTGAAATTAAAAACAAAAGCCAACTTGAGGCAGATCATATAAACTGGCATGCCATTGTGAGGATTTTGCATGGACACCCACACCTCTAACAGGTTTCACATCTCAGGTGAGCTCTTCATATAGTTTTGTTAAAAACTACTGCTTTAGAAAGCATTTTGGCCTGCAGGGAGGAGACATCCAATGAGCTTCATGAAATAAAGGGTAGCTTTTTACACGGTGCTGCCTGTAGCCTACTTAGGACCCATGAGTGTGATGGGAGCGGGGTAGCAATGCTTTATGCACTTTGCAAAGAGACGAAAACGTGATTGCTGGCTATCTCCAGCCATGGCATTTGCCATTGTACCAGGCCTTAATGGAAGCCCTCAGTAGGCACAAATGCTTTTCACACCTTAAGTCTCATTTTGAGAATTCCCAGGGGGGATAGGATGTGTATATCATGCTTTATTCTTTCCCTTCTTCCCCTCCAATATAACAAAGACAGTATTTCCTCAGAGTAAGAGAATATGTGGTATTTTGCCAGAGAAGTATCTCCTAACTAAGGTAAGATCCATATCTACTGGACCAGGACCAAAAGACTTTTCAAACTCTTGGTGCATATTAATAACAAAAGGCAGGCACACAGCTCAAATTCCTGGATTCATACTCACAAGCTAACAAGGCAAGATGCAAGATGCTCAGTCCAGCTCAGGCCAATATTTATGTAACGGAAGACACTTTCAAACTGGTATTTATCAATATCTGGATGACCCTGCTGCTCTGATACTTTTGTGCCATGAGTTTCTGAGGAGTTCAGACTTCAGAGATGACAAAGATGCTGGATGTTGACTGCTATCTCCCCCCTGCTATGTACACAGAGCACTGCGGTGCTCTCATCTACAGGAGTCAGCCAGAGGACTCTGCTTTTGTTGGTTCTTCTCTGCTTTCTGCACAGCTGAGGTTTTCAACCCTTAGAGAGTCACCAATTTGCCTCCAGGCTGGAGTTTGTAATGAAAGTCTTGGTGCCAGGATTTTGTACATTCTATTCTGCCTCTAGTCAGGATGAGGAAACCTTTAAAAGTAATTATCCAATTTTAAAGACAAAAAGTAACAAATGAGTATCCAAGGGGCTGTAAGGCTCAACATAGGCTATTTCCTCATATAGTTGATATTGGCCTACACACACCAGGCCTAAGTTTAACGGTGATTAAGATCGAAAACTCTGCAGTGCAAAGAGAAATAAATCTCTGTTGAGGAAAACTGCTGTGGTGGGAAGCTGTCCTCTACACATTACCACCCACAAAGCCATATGGGGATTCCATGGATAAATATGTGTTTGCTAGCAAGAGCTGGGTGGGAAACCATTTCCCTAGCCCAGGAAATATTTCAAGATTGCAAAAGTGTTCTCATTCTGCATCATGCAGGCTGACCAAGCTGCTGCTACCACTGGAATCAGATAGGTGAGCACATTTGTGTTCAAAGTAAGCTATGTTACAAAGCAGAACAGACAGGAACAGGATATGCTTCAAAATCAACAGCGCTGGGAAAAAAATTGGATTTTCTTACCACTGGAGTCTGAGACCAAACTGAGAATAGGAAAAACCTAATCAGATCCTGTTGGTACGGTTAAGAATAATGTACAGGAGAACAGACAAAGCCTGGAAGAGCTGCGACACACTTCCCCTTTCTGTTTTCAAAGGTGAATTCTTTAGTGTGATAATATCTGGTCGTCAGACAGTTTAAGAGTGGGATGAGACAACCCCTAGTGCATAGCCTTGATCCAGAGACCACCAGAATCCAGCTGGTGGCCTTCTCCCTGCTGCCTTTTTGTTTTTTTAATGGCACCGTGACAGGAGAAACCCTGTCACAACAACAAAAAGCAACAAAAAGCATGATCTTGATTAAAGCATAGATCTAATTCCACTCCCATGGCAAAGGGATTGTGATGTGAAGGCCCTCAGTGCCCCTATACTTTTGACTCACTCACCCAAAAGTTTTCAGTGGACTGACAACCACATTAGCAGACTGCCCGTGAAGTATTTGATACTGCATCCTAGCAAATACTCTTGACGGAAAAAAATCACTTACAGCCTAGAAAATCTACAACGGCATAAAACTCAGAGATACCGAAAAACCATTGAAATGTTCCCCTGAGATGAAGATAGCATTCAGACTGACATGAGAAATGTAAGTTTTCCATAAAAGCTTCACAAGACTACTAGGTGTGAGAGAGAAATTCTCTTAACATCTAGCACAATCCTATGACTTTTCATGGATAGCCTGAGGAAGTTTGGGAGGAGAACAGAAGGAGAAGATAAGTTTAGAACAACGCTAACCTCAGTGATGATAACAGGTGAATTTTTTGTGTTTTTGAACAGTTATTAATGGCAAAATACTGAAACTACGAACATTGCGTAGGGAAAAAAAAAGATACCTTCACTTACCACACTACTAGTCCAGCTAATAATCAAGTTTATTTCTCACACAGACATGTAAGCTGATTCTGTTATCCTGCTCCATCACATGCAAAGCACTGCAAGACTTTTATTGCTTCCTGTGCTTCCAGAACATTAATTAGCTTATGTTGCTACAGCTTTGAAAATGTAAAATACAAGGGCTAAATATTCTTCTGTTCAACAGGGTGATTAGTATTACATTTAACTTTACAGCTTTCATGCTTTGAATAAAATATATGTAAAATTCAGGATAAAGAAGTTTTCTTTCTTTTTTAAGCTGAGGAAGTGTGCAGTGCTTGCCCTGTATTTCTCTGGCTCCCTTTGTACAGAACTAAGCAATCCTTGCTCCATAGCTTCTTTATCTGTAAAAAGGCAGAACAGATTGACAGTCTTCTCCAAGGCCAAAAGACACCTTGGAATGCTGTGTTTGAAGGCAATAGCGCACCGTCGACTCAACTAAACGTTCCTCCTGTGTATATAGGAGAGAAGCCATCAAAGCACACTGATGAACTTGAGTACCCCACAGTGTCTGATGTATACAATGCAAATACTTTAGTAGCAGTGAAACATTGTCCAGCTGTCTCTTCTAAGCTTTCAATCCAGTTTAGCAGGAAGCCAAACGGTCCTAGGCTGTTACATAAATTTGGTGACATCTGAAAGAAGTGGTGTGCTCAGTTGGACAGACAGGTTTTGCATGGGAATATGTCGTATGAGGAAAGTTATAAAGCAGCTGGAGATTTAATACAGAATCTGTGATGGATAAAATCCAGGGCTACTGGCTATGCTACTGCTTGCCCTTAGTCACACCATCTCTACTCAGCCAACACATGCAACATATTAACAATCCAATAATTAGTACACATTCCTGTCTGCTACTTAAAACTTCACTCCCAGATAGTGCTTTGGTCTGATCTCAGTTTTATTACCTTTGATGATTCCCTGCACTTCGTAATACCAGGCTCCACTGCTAATCATTAGACGCAACCGCGTTTAGGCAGACACTAGCTGCAGCCAGGTTTCTAACAGGAGTGCCCTTCCTCTTATTTCATGCGGCTAACTTCTGTAAATTACTGTAAGTCCTTGTTCCACAAATCACCTGCAATATCTATTAATGCATCTATGTATCTAGGCAAAACAAGTGCAGCCATAAGAACAACCATGCAGCTAGATAATAAGCCAAAGGGTTAGTTAAGAAAAAATGAAGAAAGCTATTTTGCAGCAAACCACCTTGAGTAAGGTAATAGCTGCTGCTTGACCTATTCTTTCTGTAATTTCATGTATGAGCGTGCGCACACACATCCTCTTTCTAATTCTTGTGGTTTCACTACACCCGTAATACTACAAGACACCTACTATCCTTTTACAGCTGGGCAGTCAGACCTGGTCATCTTGTATAAATGAAGAACTAAGAAAACACTCATGAAAAGTATGTCAACAATGACATTTTTGTTTATAATTTTAAACAACCAGATCTCTCATCTCTTATCTTATTGTTCTTTCCTTGTCTTCCCTTTCTTATCTACTCCTACTTTGTTACAATATATGTGAGCAGAGTGAAATTATTTGGTGTATCTTTCCAGACGGCAGCTATGAATGCTTGAATGTGTGAAAAACTATGCGCGTTTGGACACTTTTAGTGGATACCCAGAGGCTTAGCTTCCACTGTGAAAGATTTTAAAGTTCTTTTAATTTAAAGTAAATATAAAAGGTAAGATTTAATAAAAACACAAGCAGTCAAGATTTTACTTGGATAGGTCTAAACTAAATACTGCTTTAAACATCTTTAACTACCTCCTTGCTTATGCTACAGCAAAATATGCTAAGTGAAAGGGAAAAAAACATTATCTAGTTTGCAACAACTGGAAATATTCACAGCAAAATTAGAAATTGTGACGCTTACCAGACATTGACTTTAATGAACATTTTAGGACTGAGCAAACATTTATACAAATCATTCAAAAGGGAACAGGGGCAGTATTCTTATTTATGGGGAAATCTTACCAAAACTTGAATCTTCATTTTACATTTGTATTCAGTGAAACCCAAAATAAAAAGCTAATGCTTAAAACAGGCAGCATACACCTAGACCAGAATTACAGGAAACAGTTACATGAGCCCTTTACAACTGCAGTTCTTGATTTTCGGATGGCTTTCTTTGAAACTGGCTAAAACGCATTGTCTTCTTAAATTTTGACATACTTACTATTTTTGTAGAAGAGAGAGTTTAATTTTACCTTCAAACCTCAAAGACATTCCTAGCTACAATTCTAGTCTGACCATCTCTTTTTCTGATATGCTGTTTAGAAAGCTGTTGTCTGTCATTGCACAATCGGTATGAATGTAATAATAGTGCAATGGTGTCACTTCTTTTACCCATGAGGAGTAATTTTTCGACATGGACATTTCACATCATGTTCCATTTCAGGATACATCTTACGCTACCCTACTTACTGATGGGATGGAATAAACACACAAAACCAGCAAGCTACTCAAATTCCCCAGATCGGAGAATGAATAATTAAGTGTTAGCATCCAGGAAGGGTGTCAAACCAAACAAGGGACGAATGGAGCTTGTTTACCACACTCTTAATCAAAAAACTACTTATGAAACGTATGCCTGGTCATCTTGATAATGGAAAAATAAACAATAAACATAACTCATAAAAGCTGGAGTGTGCAGATTTTGCTCAACTGAAAGTGTTTTGGCAACTTGCAAGGAGACCAAAGCTGATCCCGCAAACTCTTCCATAGTCATGAGAATTTTCCAAGGGGTTACAATAGGGCTGTGATATAAATAATGATGACCCTTTAAATTGTACATGTACTCTAATTTATGGAGAAGGTGGCACCCATTCTGAGGACCAAGATCTCATTTGACAAAAGATAATATATGCATTAACTCCCATGGGTACGCTTGTACCACTGAATACTTTTATTTTTTAACATGCACCGTGTGCTAAAAGACCCTTTACTCAGTGCACTGTTCTCCTGGGACCAGCAACTTTCTCCTCTGTACGAAAGGGAAAATGCCTACACACATTACCGCTTACAGAGTTCCATAGCTCCGCTTTAGACACTTCTCTTATAAAGCAAACTCTTTCCAAGCTGTCTTCATAGAAGAGCCAACCATCAAATAGCAGCTAATTGCTATTTACAGGCATTATTGTATCAACAACAGCTTAGTCCATTTCAGTTAAAATGTAGAATTCAACTGTTCTTCCACCCACTCTCCCCATGAACAATATTAAATATAAACTCAGTTTAATACCACTCTGCCAAAATTTAATAATTTCATTAACTGGACTACCTAACACTCCTTTATTACACAACACACTAGATGATATAAACATAATTTTTGGCATATGTGCATTTTAATTCAAAAACTGAGTTGGACAGCACAATACAACATTTGGCAAATGACAGTCTTATCTTGGCTTTTGTAGTAACGATGTCTAAACAAAAGTAGACATTTACTGGCAACAGCAAACAACAGAACTTGTGTCTTTTCCTTTTCACAATTCACAGTATCATGCTGGCATTTGTTATACATTTCTAAGCACATTTTGACAGCTAAAAATGTCCCACATCATATCTCAATGTAATGGCTGTTTTACATTATATTTTTGTATCTAATCCACTTTAAAAAAATGATGATCCAATTATTTTTGGTACAAAAGAATTCCTTAGAAATTCTAGTAATTAAATCTAGCAACCTGGAGAATTCCTTGAGTGTCCCATGATTTTTTTTGCTGTGATCTCATATAGGCAAATTCAAGACAGCTCCCATGCAAGCAGGGTCCAAGTTGCTTCAAGCATACGAGCCATATCAAACAGATTTAAAAGATTATTGAGCTGCTGCTCTGAAGAAGCAGGAATGAGGTGAGACAGAAGTGAATTGCCACACTTTAAGCTCACTGGCTGACCTTCCAACCCTTCCTCAACTTGTTCCTCCATACTCCAAGGCATAAAGCTGCCTCTTCTCTTAAAAAGGAATAAAGAAAATGGTGTTAGAATGTAAGAAAACTCCTTAACAAGAGATGGAGTAATATATTAGAGGGGAGCAGGTACTTGCACATTTATTTCTCTGTCTTACACAGGAGATAAATGATTTCACTGGAGTTTGGACTGAAATAAAACAATCTTCAATGAGATATGATTGTTCAGAGAATTGCCCTCTTTGTCTGAAAAGCTCATATTTCTCTTTTTAAACTGACACCTAAAATGATTCTGTTCAAAAGTTAACAACGATGTATCAGTCTGTTCACACTGCACTCTTAACACTTTTTGTTTAATCAGTTTTAATATTTTCCCTATATAAGTTAGTTTCTGAGTTGATGTGAAATTTTCATGGAACAACAGAGAATAAGTGATCTTTAAACTAGTGAATGTGATCACGGCACCTCAAAAATTGTTGATAAGCACAGGATGTGCAGGTGTTCTACCAAAATCAATTCAAACTATTATTAAAAGAAAAAAAGGTTAGGCACTTCAAATAAAAAGAAAACTTTTGGAAAGTTATTTAGGTTTAAATATTTTGAGGATAGGTAGGAATCTTTTCCCTTGTACATACGAAAGAAATACCACACACAGTAGGTGGAGCTGACCAACAAACTTTTTTGGATGCAAAACTGGCCAATCGAAAGTACACAGCCATGTGTGAAAGCTTCAAAATCCAAGCATATAGTGCAGGGGATGGGCAACTGCAGTTCGCCTGCTTTGCTAATGATAGTTTCTCCCAGATTGTTTATGTAGTGTGCTGAGAGTGGCAACTGATGTGGGTAGTGCTGGAAACTTTCAGGCATAATTAACCTTTGTAGCCTCTTAATGCAGTTTCACCTATAATCCACAGTTCCATATCAGAGAAGAGCAAGGAGCTTGTTCAGGCCCAATTGCAACATTTCACAGAGAAGTCACTGATTAAAGCCAGACATACAGACAGTAAAAGAAAAGGAAAACAAAAAAAAATTGTCATGTGGTGCCCATTATCTCCATATATCAGCTGCAATGGTCCACACTTCTTCTGTGACATCCTGAAGCATCAGGGGAGCGCTAAGAATAGCTTTGGTTGATATATCTATCTTGGAACGTCAGGAACAAGTGAAATTATATCTAATGGCTTCAGGAAACACTATATTGAAAAGATCTGTCACAATATGAAAAAAAACCCCATCAACACATCCTCCTCACCCCTCCCCAACACAGAAGCAAGAGACCAATATGGGTTATATCAAATGCAAATACATAGCAACATAAAGCACACTGTTTCCTAGAGGGATGTTTTGAATACAAATGTGTACGCACCATGGAAAACAGATAACTTCATGAAATAAAGTCTTGGTTCCTCAGCTTGCTTTGTATCCACAACTGACAACAAATGTCAGTTGTTTTGCTACTCCTGAAAAAAGTGAGGGGAGGCAATGCTTTGTTTGGGAGGGAGTAAACAAGCCTATTTGCTGATGTTTAGCCCAAAACCACTGATAGTAATAGGGATGAGGCTAAAGAAGTGAAGGTACAGCTCTACCTGTTCCCTTGAGTGTGTGTGTGACACAGACAAGTACCTATGCACTGGTTTCTGCATGGAAAGCAATAGTTCTGCGTGCAGCATTAAGCTGTTACTTGTATCTCCCCTAATTCTGTAGTATTTCCTTCAATAAGCTGTTATAGGTGCTGCTGTTAGGGACGGAAGCTACTGAAGGACTGGCTCGAATTGCCTCTTCCTTCAGTTGTATGGACATGAGTGCAGCAAGCCTCGAGGAATAACTCAGACATTTTACAGGAGGTCAAACTGCTTGCTGGACCAAAGCCTTGGGCACAGGCCTATGTGAAATACAGCATACTCATTCTCTGTGTTTAACGTAAGTTCAATGAAGAGCCTGATTATTTTTGGCAAAGAAAACTACAACTCTCTTCTGAGCATTTATCTTGTTACTTTCCAATTCCTTTCTTATTTTGAAATTAGTAGCTATTTATAGAATTCGCATGGGAGTTTTCTGACCAAACATTATTTAATCTGAAAATACCACTAAATTCATTTCATTTTTCCCATAGAAAGAATAGGTTTCAACGACATTTCCAATCAAATATTCTAGAAATTATAGTAAAATAATTATTACACTTCTAAAAGAAAAATAGAAGCATTTTATTTCTAATTTAAGCTTACTATAGGAAAAACTATTTCAATATTGGCAGTTTTCATGATATATTTCTAAAAAATTTCAATAGAATGCCATGCCTAATCTAAACTGACATTATTTTGGACTTAAATTTTGAAAAAAAAAGTTTGTTTTACTACTCCATATTCACTCAGAATGGAAAATACTTTGGCATTTCAAATATCTTTCAGAAAGAGGGAAACATGAGTTCCTTCCTAAAATCAGCCATAAACCAATACACTAATTTCAAATTTAGGGAGAAGCCTCATATACCAACCACATCAATTAGAATAGTATGTTCTGTGATAAATTGTCTCAGTTCACCTTTGTCTACACCAGGTCTCCTCTGACCACCACTCTTTATACAGTGCTTCTACCACTGCAGCCCTCTGAGCTGCTAAATACACTGTAAACAAGTTCAGTTTCTCTAGCCCACGTCTCCTTTAACTATTGGGCACTAGGGCAGCCTTTGCCAAGTGACAGATGTAGGGTTTGCTCGCGGGGTTTGTTGGTTTTGGCAGTCTTACAGTTCTTCTTATGAGGTATTTCCTCTAGAGGTGGGAAATTATTATTGCCAGTACTGAGCACGGAGGGTAGAACCTCACCTGGCACACGGTGTGCAATTTTGGTTGTGTGTGCTCGAGACCAGGCATATAGAAGTGGTTCTAGAAACACAGGAGAATGAAAGCATTATCTTACAAGAGAAGGTCGTGCCTACACAGAACCACCCAGAGCCGGAAAATCCAGCAAAAATACTTCAAAATAAACTGCCCCACGAAAGATACTAACTCAGATTTGGAAAACAAGACAGCTTTTTACAGGGCACCACACACAGATGGATGAAACACATAGCTTAGCAGCCTGTGAGGATGTAGCTATCCTGCTTCCTGCCCAGAATTAGCAGGAGGCTGGTGAGGCTAGGTCTCAGTACGCTGTTGTCCGTTCAGCAATGCTTTTGGCATAGTAAGCTTAGCAGAGGAAAACCAGAGATGCTACTGCTCCCCATGCGTACATTGTGGAGGTGAATGGTGGGACAATGAAAAACACTGTTGGCATAAGAATGGGAGGAGTACCACTGGCTATGTATGTATTTTGACTGAAAATGGGAGGTGTTTGTAACCTTTAGAGGAGTGAGATTCTGGAACAACCCGGAGCTCAGGAGTAACATGAGCAAGACCTACCTTGTATAAACTTCTGAACAAAATTGCGTGATATGAATGCTTGTGATAACAGGGGCTAGACTAGGATTTGCAGGAGGTTTCCTTCTGTGCCTTAACACGTTTTTAATTAATGGAGATGCACTAACTAATGAACGCCCATGGCTAGGCTGTGCACACAGCAGGACTCCCCAGTCACTGCAAGCCACACAACAGCATTGACTGCCTCCTGATACTAGGACACGTGGCCTGTCTGACCACTTTTAAAGTGACCTACCAAAAGCTCATGTAAAAAAATGAAGCTAGAGAAAGAAAAGCAGAGATTTTTTTGACACTGTAAGTTCACTGATTACATATTACATTGCTTTGCAGGACTTCCCTGTTCACAAACCACTCCCTGCCTGACTACAGCTCTCAAACTTCTACCCACACTGGATATTTATAGGTGGGAGAAGCCATCTGGAAGGTACCGATCTTGTGGATGAGGGAGCAATCTGGAGGTAAATACAGTTAAAATACTGTTGATACAGCTTATAGACTGTTGTTTCATAGAAACTGTCTGCTGAAGCTATCCAGTAGGAATGGTTCCAGTATTAGGAGTTCAACTTTGAAATTTACGCAGAAAAAGAGAAGATAGAGGTTCTAAGGTAGTTGCAGGGCACAAACGATGAGAAGCTTATTGTGTGAATTCAGAGTGCTCCTGCCTCCCCACCAGCTATTCTGAAGTTTTCAGTACAAAGAATTCTTTTTTAATTTCCTTTTCCTCTTTATCCCATGACTGACCTTTTCCTTTGGCTACTTCAGCTGTTTGTAAAGCTGACATTTGCAACCTTTCCCAGGATTGGCACAACCCATAAAATCAATTGGTATTTTCTCCTGGTCTCTCTCCATAATACTAGGGCATTATTACTTTTATAAGGTGCTGGAATGATACTCTTGATTGATAGAAATTGAAATCACGGTGTGAAAAAAACTGGCTACTTAATATTGCCAACTTGAAAGGAATATGAGGAATGCATAACTGAGATCCTGGACTGCTGCACTTATAGATACGGCCAAAACTCTGTCCTCTCTGTTCAAAGAGACTGAATCTAGTGAGCTTATATCAAACAGAACTCCTCTTAGCAGAGTTACTTTTTCCTTCTACAACATCCTGCATCTCTGTTATGAATCACAATTAAGGAAGAAAAAAGTTCTATACAAGCCAGTCATTATGTGATTTCAAGTCCTACTTCTGCCAATGGCCGTACCAGATATTTCAGAGAACGGAATGATAAAGTCTGCTGTAAAATTTTTCCTACCTAGACCTTGGATATGGTCTGATTGCAGTGTCTCTAGAAACTTGTAGGTCTGGATTGCTAAGAAATCCAGAAATTCGAACATCACTGATTTCAGCAGGATAAAAGATATCCTTTCCAGTGCTGGCAGAAAAGCCTCCTGTCTGCAGCTGCTGATCACTGTTCTCAGATTGGGTTTAGCTGCTCTCCAAACACTCCAGTATACACTTGCTTTAGATGCAGGATCCACCTTCCGATATTTCTGTCTTTAGATAGATTTGCCATATAAACTAAGTATAATAACACCTTATACTTCAATTCTCATTTCTATCAAAAACATGAATGCCATTGCTTGAACTGTGAACACAAAATAGGGAACAGACGAGACTCATCAAGGATTTTCAAAAGCTAATCACTAGGATGTATGTGGAATAAGGCTGAATAAATGTAAAAGATAGAATCCAAGTCTTTAAACTCTCTTCCTTAGTTACTCTTTCTGAAAAAGGGGAAATAAGGGAAATAACACAATCCTATTTTGAGGCTTAGTCAGCTAATGTTTGTAGGGATGAGAGAGTCTAACACAGAACAGCAAACATACAGGAAAGCTCAAAGATCTATAGTATGATCTTTCTAGATCTTCTTTAACAAGTGGATATTTTGCCTACTTTTCCGATATCCTTCATTTTTACTGCAACTGGGGAACTTTCCACCACTACCTATCAAAAAAGTAAACATTCCCAAGTACAGAAGTATCACTATGGTAAAACAATCTGTTGGCCCTAACACAGGACTTGTGGTACTCTCTTGATATAAAGACCTCTTATCCAGTTGAAAAGGTCACCTTACCATATCAGTTATTTTTGTTTAGAGGTA
Source organism: Struthio camelus (assembly GCF_040807025.1). Classification (NCBI taxonomy): domain Eukaryota; kingdom Metazoa; phylum Chordata; class Aves; order Struthioniformes; family Struthionidae; genus Struthio; species Struthio camelus. Next base: position 52,562,579 of record NC_090981.1, on the reverse strand, counting down.
TTTTAACTTCTTGCTCCTAATGGAAGCCAATTAGAATAATGAGGGCAAGAGGTTAGACATACATCTGGTCTCTCAACTTAACATAGAGGTTTATCTTTTGCATGTTGCTGAAAATAATTTGGAAGCGAGGGGGCACAACAGAAGAGAAAAACACTTCCCCACCCTAGCATTTGTATATTTTTCTGTTATGAGAACTGCAGCCTTCATTTCTCACTTGACATATGAAATAGCTCAGCCATAAAAACCTGTGTTTTTCAGCTTTGCATTTAATTGTCGGAGTCAAGAAAAGAAGGTGAAGAAATAAGACAGATCTTACTTGGGCTGACACTGTTTAAAAACTAGGCTATGGCAGGCATGGCTCTCATTATATTTAAGTGAATTAGTCTGTTTCCTTTAAAAAAAGAAGGGGGGAAAAAAAAGGAGAGCTTAACAAGCCACCAAGGGCCCGCTGTAAGATTTTGACACTTTTAGTGGCTTGTGACATATGACTTGTGAATATCAGCTCTCCTTCAAAAATCAGAAAACAAATCTAGCATTTGGATGAGGAATGGGAAAAAAAACCCAACAAAAACAACAAAAAAAAAAAACACTCAACCCCCCTGCTACAAGGTCATGGTAACTAGAATTCATTATCAAGGTATTTACTGGAACAGGAGAATGAGATAAATTCTTTAACTGACTAAACTTTAGGATTATTACTAGATATACAGAAGTTTTTGCAACATTTGTCACCCTTTGCTGGGCAGAGAAAAGCATATACAATGGTCCTTTTGAAGGCATTAATCTAATGGACACAAATAACGGAATAATATTACGGATTTCTACTTATTCTCAGGACGGTTTATATCACAAGAGGTTTTATATCACAAGCTTGATAGAGAAAACTCTCAGAGAGGTACTCACAGCAATAACTACACAAGGATTACACCTGAAAATACAAGTGTGCTCATCAGTTGTTAGGGCCTTTAGAGATTCTTTGGAAATTTCATCTTATATGAGGAACACTGGTTGCATCAGTGTGCAATCTATTGGTGCATCACCAGTACATTTCTGTGAGTGGGTAACAGGAGTTCTGCATTCAGAACTTCCATAGTTTGACACACAAAACACATCTAAAAACAAAGAGGTTACATGTAGTTAGATGCATTCAACAGACTGCTGTGAAAGGCAGAAAGTGTGATCCAACCGGTGGTCTCACCCTGAAATGTTTCTTATAACAATTAGATGTCATGCACTGAGGGAAAGAAAGATTCTGAAACTATAATTACAAAACGTTTAATTGAAAAGCCAACATTACAAATATTACTCAACTAGCAAAAATATGTTCCCATCCCCATCAGGCACTTAATAGAAAGTGTCTGGCAACCTCAGCTCTAACATCCTGCATTAACCACAAAGTAACAGGGAGTAGTGAGATGTTCATATGTAGTGGTTTTCCCATTCATCATTAAAATATATTTTTTGAGTCTGCATTGGTGTATGAGCACAGGTGTTCATACACCACATCTGTGGCTCCCTTTTCAAGGACTTTAAACTGTGGTTAACGTTTGGAGGTCTTTGGATAAGAGAGCTGAGCTAACGCTCCCTTCATCAGCAGAGCAGCAATATTTTTGTTGCATTATTGAATTAAATAATTCAGACAGCACTAAAGATCTTTCTGAATATAAGCACTGTGAGGTTATTTATTTGTTTCCTTTGGAGCACAGGAGTTATTGCAACTTAATCTGTATTGAAAAGCTGGATCAGGCTTTGTTATGCCCATAGCACAATTGAAAACAAAAAGGTTACATCTTGCTGATCCTTATGGCCTATTGTGTACATTTATAAAATCAGCAAAACCAAAAGGGGAAGAGTTCCACAGAAAGATTATTATAGATATTTTACAAAGCGTTTGTCTCCAAATCCTCATCTTTGCAAAATGTTTCCTGTTTCATAAGCAGAATCAGCTGCAAGCAGAGTCCACAAATGCATGTGTGGCAGAACTGAAGGAATAAAGCAAGCATGGTGAATTTTGAGCAAATCTGGATAATGCTTTGAGGAATTATTTGGTGTGTGGTCTGAGGCAAGAAGCCACAGAGAGGCGGAAGTTAATCTTATGTACTCCCCAGCTGCAGATATGTCTTTTCCAGAGCAGACTGCAGCGGGAGACACAGAAGAAATGACCAAGGGACCAGATTAATACCACATGAGCCAAGTGTCAGCCTCATTATATGCATTTTCACTAAAGTTGAAAAGACTTTAACTTGGATGGCTGTCATTTCAAAGAGAAGCTGTGACATGTAAAAGTAACTGTAATAAATTAATCTGAAAGAATAATGCCTGTGACACCAAAGGGGAGGTACCAAGAATGAAAAAAATGTTAGGAAAAGAAAAAAAACAAATAAAATTCCGGTAGCTTAACTCCAACACATACACAGCATTTCAGGGAAGTGAAGGCAGTCCCAAAAATGTATAATGATGCCAAATGCTAAAAATATTAGGCAGAGATCATGCTCAAATTCCTGTAAATGAAAGGCATAAAGGTTCAGAGAGGAGAGTGAAATGTCATCTACATTTTAACTGTTTTAATAATAATCATGGAAATGATACAGATCCTTGAGATGAAACATCCTAACGTTCAGGCCTTTTAAGTAAAATCAAGTTTGACATCTCTCATGTTTATAATGGTCCTACAGCATACTGCCCTCACTATTCCTTATAACAAACTTTACTGTAAGAAGAGAATTATTACCTTCCTGGTGGGCTTTTTTTCTGGCACTCATCACAGTGTTACTGGCATGTTTCACAAATAATTTGTTTTCACAACACCCTTGCTAATGTAGCCAGTATTATTATCCTGGTTTTATACACAGCAAGGAGCCAAACAGAGATTAGAGTCAAATACATTTATAAATTTTGGGGTACAGTGGATAACAAACATATATAGGGCCTGATATTTCACAGTACCTAATACTTTATGGCACTTCATACACTCAAAGTTTAGTTCCCACAGACTATCCTTGTGCCAAGTTGTTCAGTCTTCTTCCCTCTCCCTGTGAAGTAGGCAGATTCTTCCTCTGTGTTGCTTAACTTTCAGCAGGAGGAGCACTGGGGACTCAAAAAAGCTTGTACCCCAACCCTTTTGTGCTCTCTGTATCTTCTTCACAGCTTATCTGTGACAAAGGACATGACCCTTTATTTCTGCACATTCCTAGGTTATTTATTATTCCAGCCCTTGCGCATTTCAGCCTATTTTGATCAAAAATTCCATCATAGTCTTTAAGAGCCTTTTTAAAGTTTAATTTAAAAGTACTTCTACAAAAAATGCTGGTGTTGGACCTTTTCTTTCCCAACCCATTTAGTTGTAACCTTGAAGGAGTAGCTGTTGTAAGGTATAGCACCTAGCTGAAATGCATTTCCTCATCCAAAGCACTATAGAAATGCATTTTACACACTCCATGTACTAATAATAATCTTTCTGTCTTCCACATAGTGATCTTAAAATGTTTTTAGTTATGTCAGTGGGTTCAATTCTTGTAGCTGCTTAATACACAATTATTATCAGCCTTAAAGCAAATGACAATCAATGTTCTTGATTGGTTTATGCCATGCGAGAGAAGAAACTATCACAGAAGTACCACAAATCCATATACAGTTGTCACATAGTCTAAATGCCACAGGATGTATAGGATTCTAATTCCCACTCAGAACATTTGGGCATGGGAAGCTGTGAGAGAAACGTCCCACAGTATGTTGGCAATAGGAAACATCATCATTGCCAGGATAGACAGACTACCAGCCTGCATGATCTCAGCATCACGCTCCATCTTCCTTAGCCCAGGAGGAGGGCTACCCACAAAGCAAAACCCAGGGGAAGTAGCAAAACTGCTTGAACCCACTTCTGGGACTTAGAAGGGGCACCATTTGCACCTTCCACTGCTAACTTCAGTAAATCTGGGTTTGACCGCTTAAGTGGTTTAAAACATGCACTGCCCCAGAAAGCAAATCATTGCTTGTGTGGACTCATGGCTCTATGGAAGCAGAGGTGATGGTCTTCTGTGAATCAGTCTAAGAGAGACACTTGAGCAGGAAATATTACTGTTTGCAAAATTCAGCATACTTCCAAAATATATGCTTTCACCCAGCATCTTCACCTATAAGCAAAAAAAGCCGAAACAATTTATCATTTCCTTCCATATCTTATATACTACTCACTGTCAAGCTATTTCTCTGAGAACCCATGTAAACTGTCAGTTTAAAGAGTTTGCAATGGTTTTCATGCCTGGTTGCAGCTCAGAGCATCTAGTGAAATTGCAGCTCGTGCTAACTTTGTGCTCCAATTTACATATAGTTGTGTCTTAGCCCAGCCCCTGGCCAAATAGTCTACTGCTGACCCAGATTCACCAATAAGGGTACCACCAAAACCACACGTGCACCTCTTGTGCAAGGAGGCTACCTTTTCAGCATATAAACATCCAGCTGAGCATCCAGGCTCAGGCTTTGAAGCAGAGTAGCAAAAAGTGGCCATAAGTCAGCTTCTTTTCATATTACAGTCAGTTTTGCAGCTCTGGGTTCTCAGTGAATACACAACAGAATTCATTTCTGTACTGTAGTTATAAGCATTAGCTTTCTGAGAAAGGAAAGGTGTCCCATCATCAGGATGTGAGTCATGGGTACCATTCTGTTTCCCCTAAAATAGGGGAGAAAAATTCAGTGAAATTAGTTGAGGATGAATTTCAGGGGAAGGTTTTTGTTACTTGTTCTACCTCCAAAAGACAGGTGCCACAAGTACCACAATAAAGATGAAAGAAGAACTTCCAGATCAACATGATCTGCACTTTTAGTGTTTACCTCCATGGAAGCCATGGTGGGAGAGAATAAGTATCTGGGAAATACATGGGAATAAATTTTGTTTTATCAAAGTCAAAAGATTATTTCAGTGAGGAGCTTTGACAGCATATTCTAAAATTTTCACAAAAGCACAGAATGGTTGAGTTTGGAAGGGACCTCTGGAGATCATCTAGTCCAACCCTCCTGCTCAAGGCAGGGTCCTCTAGAGCATATTGCCCAGGATCACATCCAGGCGGGTTTTGAATATCTCCAGCGAAGGAGACTCCACTACCCCTCTGGGCAACCTGTTCCAATGCTCTGTCACCCTCACAGTGAAGAAGTTTTGCCTGAGGTTCAGATGGAACTGCCTGTGCTTCAGTTTCTGCCCATTGCCTCTTGTCCTGTTGCTGGGCACCACGGAGAAGAGGCTGGCCTCATCCTCTTGACACTCCCCCTTCAGATACTTGTACACGTTGATGAGATCCCCTCTCAATCTTCTCTTCTCCAGGCTAAAGAGAACCAGCTCTCGCAATCTTTCTTCATAGGAGAGATGCTTCAATGCCCTCATCATCTTTGTAGCCCTCCGCTGGACTCTCTCCAGTAGTGGCATGTCTCTCTTGTACTGGGGAGCCCAGCACTGGGCACAGTACTCCAGGTGAGGCCTCACCAGGACTGAGTAGAGGGGAATGTTTTTCAAAAACATATGAAAAGGAGGCACTAAAACTGCAGTCTTATGAAATCCACTTCATATTAAAGTAATGCAGCCATCCCATATTCTATTCTAGAGCGTAAATTCCTTCTCTCACTATAGTAACAAACAGTTAATAGATGAGCTTGTAGCTGTATAACTGCTTCAAATCTTAAAGATAAGCTTGTAAAATATGACATATTTGATAATAATAAACATATCGGTCATAAAAAAACACCCTATTCCAAAGCCTAAAGAGTAAGAAACTTAGAAGTCTGGGGTTATCTTGATGTGATTTTTTCCCCCCACCTTTCAGCTTGCAAGTAGTCAGCACCAACTTTGACATGAGGAATAAAGCATGTTATTAAGCCTCTTGGAGAGCAAGATAAGCTGAAGAAGAGAATCCCGGAGCAGGTACTGAGTACTATCTACAGAATGGGGTCAGACAAGGTACAGTGAAGCTGGCAGTTGGGGATGGGGGACATGGATGACTTAACATCCCAACACTGATTATATACTTCTAGGGAAAATTATTAGGTACCTTAATGAATCCATGGTTTCATAGGTTCAGGCTGTGAGCAAACCGAGGATACAATCAGATCAGATAGGATAAATCACTGTCACTAGCAGTTCACTGCTGCCAAAACGGGTAGGCCATGCTCCCCCTCTCACCACTTCTCTCCCACTTGTCACACATGCTTCCCCTATTTCTTTCTTGTCATCCTTTCTAGTGTTGCTCTGGCACTCGTCACACTTCCCATCCCCTTCCTCTAATGTGGGCATAGTATCACTCATTTATTCCCAGCTCCTGCTTAGCACCATACCTTGATTAAGCAACATCCTGAATGCTTCCAAAATGCTTCAGCAGCCTTTCCCCAACTCCCACATACACTGACTACAGCTGCACCGATGTGCATTAAGAACCAAAAAGAAAGCTTATTCCTTTATTTCTATGCTATCTTTTGAACCTCTAATACCAGCAGCAGAAGAAAGCAACTGGACTCCTCAGGTCCCCCATTTTCACCTCTGCTCCCCATGTAGGAGGAGTCAGGAACTGCAAAAACCAAGTTTTTCACCATGAAAGGAGTAGGCACTATATTGTTTTACTAAATGAAGGTATATGAAAGATCTGATCTTTGCTTTTACATAAAGTTCACGAGCATTCATGTTTCTAGCATTTGTAGCTTTTTCCTCTCTTGCACAACATCAGAAACTATGCAAGGGGAGAGAGAGAAAAGGAATGAAACTTTTTGCTATAAGTTTCAGCATTTCCTTTTTCTTGAAAGTCAGCCTCAATGCGTGTGAAAATTCCTCTTTAACTGTAGAAGATATACACTACTGACAGATTATTTAGAGGTAAATGTGAAAGGGGACAGGCTAATAATTCTTTAGGCTAACTATAAAATAGGAGAATGCTTTACAGCTGACACTGTGAGTATATCAACCCAGTAATTGGATGCACGTGTTAGTAGCAGTAAAAAGGCACTGTCCAGTTGTCCACCTTACATGGGAATCTACTTTGAGTGTATTCTATGATTTACTGTCGCAATTAGAACTGAATGTTCAAAGAAAGAACACAAGTGACCTAATTTAAAAGCAAAGAGTGCCTTTAAAGCCATTATTTAGCGTGTGACCTGGCTCACTTGTAACCATTTCTTTCCCCTGCAACTTCCATTTGTTGCACTGTACTCATGAAGTAGCACAATCAGTTTTAATAATCTATTCAGCTAATCAATTCAGTTTTAATATTCATCCAATGATTAAAGAGCAGGTCTCTTCTTCCTCAGCCCTCCCCTTAAGATTTTGATTTTCTTCATACACACAGAGAACTTTCCCAGGCTGACTTTTTGAAAATGTCATGTAACAGTATTTCCTGTCTCATTTTTACTATGTTGTAGCTAATAGAGATGTTTTACAACAAGTTGGCACTTGCAAGAAAAGCAATTAATACTGTTAAGAAAGGATCTTTCCAGTTCACAGAACTAATGGTCCTAAGTACCATCAACTACTTTTTTTGTGTCCAAAGCATCTGAACAATGAAAGGCTATAAGATATTAAAATATTGCATCAAAATAAACTGTTGAAGCAAAAGAGGGAAAATCTTTTGGTACGTACATACAGTCAGACTAGTACTAGTAAACACATCAGTCAAAAAACGTATGTGTGCTCACATTACTAAATGCATCCTCCATTTCTGATCTGCTAGCTTGGTTTTCTTAGCCTGAAGAAAGCAAAGCTTACTTTTCTATTCAGTCTTATCAAGCTGACACTGGTTGTTAACGCTGATGAATGTTGGAAGTATTTCTTTGCAGTTGTGCTGTTTAAAGTGGCAAAGAAACCACTAGAAGACAAAACCTAGAATATTAGAATAAAGTATTTCAGTGTTTTATGGCAGCTATAAGGAATGGTCACAAGCGTTCAATATATGCAAAGGCAGCAAGTATTCAATATGTGCAAACTGAAATTTCAACTCTGCTATTTTGGGGAGGTGAGGACGATAAGAGCTTGATTCACAAAACTCTTCAGAAAACTGAGAAAACAGACTAACAAAGACAATCCACAAAGAGAGCATTATAACAAACCCCTCGTTGACTGAATTGTTTCTCTACTTTATTGACACAATTTCTATCATCCTAAGCTTATGAATAAAAATAGAGTATTGTTTACAAAGATGTTTTTCCTATTAAGAACCCTCCCTGTGTGGTTATATTATTCACTCAGAGAAAAAGTCAGGAATCCTCCATGAGAGGAAATGTTGCACTATTCATACAGGTACCTGCTGTTTTTCCCTCGAGACACACAAGTTAACAAGATTTGCTCATACAAGGGCTTGTCCTTTTCCAAAACGAAAGGCTCTGTTGAAGAAATGAGAACTCTCCTGTTGCAGAATCTGACCTAACACCCATTTGAAGTGAAAAGGCCCCTATTCACACACACAGCCCAAAGACATCTGAAAGTCATCTTAAAATGACTTATTTCAAAACAGAGGATCTTATCCTACAACTGAATGCATGCAAGATGTTTCAAAACCGTAAGCACATTCTGTAGCGCTCACTCAGCTGACACCAGCTTCAGTGGAGGTTTTGGCCAAGCCAATACCTGAGAATCATCCTGTTGTAACAGCAGCGTGGAATCCACAAGCTTGTACGCCCCTTGGTCTCGTTCTTCTGAGGTTTTCAGAAGAAAGAACCTTCAAATGTCCCTAATTCTTTCTTTTGTGCAAGTGGTTATAAGTTAGATTTATGAAGACAAAAAGACTTCTTACAACTGTATATTTTAAACAGATTTATGACAGGGCTACAGTATCAGCACAGAGGGTCCACAAGGCAGGAATGCAGTAAGGGCAACAGGAGAGTGTCATGTAGACATTAAATAGTACAATTCTTTCCACAGTCATAAATCCTACGTGCCTGATGTGTACACTGCTGGTTATAAATTATGTAACTGAGTTCTGGAGAAAAAAAATAAATCAATAAAATCAAGACTAAAAATGAGAAACTATCTACATAAGAACATATACACTCCCTGTTAAACCCCCAAGATTCAAATAGTTCACTGAAACAGTATTATTTCCTATTTCAGTCTTTTTAATTGGTAACAAATATAATAGATTGCTATAGAGAGTAAAACAATGAAGCACATATGCCTAGTAAGCAGCCTTTAGAAAAATAAAGAAAAGTCTCACATTAATTTACAAACACCAGCACGTGAAGAGCTCATAACCTCAAACAGCCAATTGAAAAAGAGTTCAAGAGCAAGAGAATCTATTTTAGCAAATATTCTAATTTGTTTGAAGCTGTGTCTCTGAAGTTAAGATAGCTATCAAGCTTTATGATTTTATTACACCAGAGAACATTGATTATAGGTACAAATTCAGTCACAGGAAATAACTCCTGAATAGGTGAAAACTTTGATTTGTAGACAGTTAAATCTATATGCTAATGATGCAGACTGTTTATGGCTTGAGATTTAGTTTATGTTCCAAAACTAAGTATCAAACTACACATACTTAATCAGAACACTACCCTTTAATGCTATTTGCATGCATACAAATCAACATGCAAATGTATTTATATGTTACATATACATGCACACACTTAAAACCCTCAATAGTAATATTTGTTGTTTCTAACAGTTAGTTCAATTATAATCATTTGGGCTACAGAATTTAGACTAGAAACTTTCTTGCTATGAGTCACTATGTTGCTAATCTGATCCCACACTCACTACAGCATAACCAAGAACTACCAGAGACTTCAGCAGATTCTAAAGATGTGTATTAAAGACAATTGCGTACTCAGGGGAAAAGCCTGGAATAGGTTAGCTTGTGAAGAGTAGCTAATTATTTCATGCTAGCTACCAGTGAACACTCTTATTCTGCACTTACAGTGCCTTTCTACTGTTTGGATTAATCCATTTTGAACGTTCAGAAGGTCAATTAATAGCCTCTTGGCTAGCTAGCGTAAGCCCTTGCAGCTTTACTGGAACAAAATAGGCTCATACAGCTGAGGATCTGGTCCCTTCTTGTCCACCTACTTTGAGTGGAGGTGACACCAGACAGTGGCTGTGCCGCCATCTACTGTAGGTTTTGCATAGCACTGCAAGCAGGGCTTGGTCCAAAGCCTGTAAGAATCGCCCCATTAGTTCTTCCTACTAACATCTGGTCGTATATTAACATAGACTCCTCTCCATAAACATGCACCTAATTGTTGGCCTTATCCTGCAGTCCTTGCTCAGGCAGAACTCCTACTACAAAATGCAGGTTAATGCTAATTAAGCATTACATATTGTATCACAGTTTCTCTGCTGTAACTATGTTTGAAGTCCAGGTACTTCTTCATAGCACGGTTAATGGTTGCCTTACAATTCAACTAAAAATGTATTTTGACAGCATAACACTCCAAAATAAGTTCAAGCTTTTGTGAACCAGCTTATCATATATCTTGTAGGCCAAACCATACTGCCCACTAAACCCAAAGAGATTCACTGACTTCAGAAAAGTTTTCTGGGCACAGGTAAGGTCAGAATCTGCCCGCTTGCAGTTGTTTCTCCATTTTTACATATGGTGGAAGCTCCTCTTGGTCATCTCCGATGTCAAGTTATAGCTAATGCTTTTGCAACTAATCTTTGGAGTTTTTTTTGGTTTTGTTTTCCACTGCAAGTACTTAAGTAACCAGAAAGCAGTACAGCTGTCCTTATTCACATATGCAAACGGACCTATGCGGTGGCAAGGGGCTTCACAGCCGTGGTGCTGAGGTATGAGCTAGTATTGAGTGGTTGCATTTCAAGGACAAAACTCTGTATGTAAGGAATAATAAAACAAAACCTAAACTGTCTAGCATATATATATCTAGTGACAGACGCACTCCAGCTCTGCTAAATTATGCAAGCTCCCCAGCCTTCTGACAAAACAGTCAGAAGCCACCTCTGTTCCCATTATCCTATAGGTAGAGTAAGGCTGATGTAATAATTACATGCAATCAAGTTGGAAAACATCTGCCAAAGTAAACTTTTATTTAGTGCACGCTACACAATATTTATAGAGAAAATCTATGAATGCTGCGTGAGCCATTTTAAAGGCTAGGGACTAAACTGCGTTTTCTGAATGTTTATTCTGACTCTCTCCAACTGTTCCCCATGCTTGACAGCGCTTAACTGGCAGCCAGCCATGAAAGCTGTTGTCTAATTACACAACATATCATGATCTTACAGCCCTACAGATAAGGTTTTACTGCAGCATAAATGGATTTTAAACATTATCATATGAGAAAAGAAAATTAATCCCTAAATTAGAATATTTCAAACAGAGTCTTATGTAACAATAGTAATTATTATTTGCTTAGGAAAGTGTGGTTTTGAAAGAGGAACTTAATATGAAAGAGGAACATATATTAGAGATTGAATAGTTTTAATGTTTAACAGGCTACAATTTAATGGACCGGCTTGCTAACTCTTTACGCATGGCAGAAATTTGTTCGCATGTAACTACACATTTTAGAATATCTTAATAATACCATGTATTTGCATGGAATCAGTCTAGCTGGGGATTATGGCGGCATTCTGATCAGTTACATGTGAAGTTACAAAAAGCATAGATTTTGCAAATCACTTGCAACATTTTGATACTGACACCTTTGAAACTAAGAGGCAGTAACAGTATTCAAATAGTCTCAGCCTATGTGCTTTTACATAAAAAGAATCATTCCACCAATTATAATGAGCAGTAAAGAAGAGCATATAACTTTGACTCTTCTTCTGCTAGCAAAATCCTGATCGCTTGCATTTTAAAGATGTTTTACACTGTGCCTGATTTAGTGATGCAAATGGAGCTAGCGAGCAAGCTAGTAGTTTTGAGAAGATGGGACTCCTTTCTCCATTGCACATAAACTTGAGGGACAGGATACAATTATGTATAATAAAGCCATTGGTTTGTATTATATGCAAAAGAATTCTTCTCTCTTTCAGTAGATATTCTGCAGATGTGAAAATAACCATGATATAATGTCGGTTCTCTTTCTGATGCGCCAACTAGAAAACTAGGAGAAAGAATCATACCCTATAGTTAAAGGGAATTCTTCTTGAGTGCAGACTGACAGATTGGGCCTTGAAAGATGTATATAGGCATCTCAGTTTATTCTACCTCCTCACGGCAAGATTCTGCAGGAATTCATGCTTGTACACAGCTTTACTTACTGAACTGTTTTGCTGGCTAAGTGGGGCTGCTCGGATAAGTAGTTACTTATCGGAATGCACTACTGAAGGATCGGGCTCCTTATATCCTTTTCTGCAGCAATATTCTGAACCAAATGGCTTGCTCTTTTTGGAGATGCATGCAAAGCTTTCAGAATCCCATTTTAGGGGAATCTCACTATACTGCTCTATAAACAAAGGTAATGTAAGACATACAGTGCAAAGACCTAGTTAAACACAAATTCATCAAAATGAAGCCTTCATTATGGCTCTGTTTTTCCAGAAACTGGCTTTCTATGAAATATAAAAGTGAGGTGGTAAGATTCAGCTGCTTTGACATCTAAAGCCTTTATAAACATTAAGCGCGTGATAAAGTGTGAAGTTGCAAGGTGGAGCAAGTGAAATAGTGACATATGATACAGCAGCCCTCTCCTCCCTGTTTGTAAGCGCATATTATGGGTATTTAATAGAAATACAGAGGAATTAACGGTAATATTTATTATACAGCATGGCAACCTGCTAAAGTATTCCATACTTTACGTATCAGCTAATAAGGGAGCTACTTATATCTCTTTAATTTGTCTTAATTTAACAGCGGATATGTCCCTAGGTTTATCTGGATTTGCAAAAAACAACCCAAGAACCAAAAGAGCTGTTCTCCACCAGTGAAACAAGAAAGCTTACTCAAACACTTGCATAACGGAGCTTACTTTTTCAGCATGCTGCTATAGTGGGATGCAGTCACTGAAGAGTTACAACGCAATATATCGTGATTTACTACAGTTACTTCAATTTGAGATTGCACAGGCAGGAAAAATCAAATAAAGGTTACATTTCTAGCACTGACAGCCAAAAATGCATTACCAGAAGCCTGCTGTTACTAGAAGCCTAATTAGTACTACAAAAAAGCTCGAAACTACAGCCATGGAAACAGCCTTATGACTTTTACTTTGAAATTATTTCTTAAAAAAAAAAAAAAAGGGACAATGAAATGTGTGTGAGGTCTGTGCGAATCCCCAGCCCCAGATGTTTACAATGGAGTGAGTAGTAGTATAGCGGCGCTGCAACCCGAGAGCTCCGCGGCGGCAGGGCGCAGCACATATGCCAGGGACGCGGCAGGCACGAGCATCGCGTTACCGCGGGCGGCCGGGCGGGCGGGCGGCAGCGCGGCCGCGCACCGGCGGGCGGCGGCGCGGCAGCGCGGCCGCGCACCGGCTGCCAGCGGCCGCCGGCCGGCCCCCGGGGGCGGGGGGCATCCCCATGGCACGGAGGAAACCCAGGAACAAAACCCAGCCCAGAGCAAAACGCGCTTTTTAGGGCTCGGGGTGCCCGGAGCTCTTGTGCGGCTCAGAGAGAAGAGCGTGCGCGTGGGGGGAAGCCGATGCATTGTTTTAATATAGCGTTCTCATCAAGGCACTTTAATGACAGGGGATAATTATTTTCAGATTCGGGAGACAATGCCCCCCCCCCCCGCCCCAGACACACACTCCGCGCCACATCCTTACAAATCTTTCTAATTTGCTCTTCTGCCAGGCAAAGAAACAAACTGTGCTCGGCGAAGCCATTTGCAAAACAAATTTATCCGGAGAGATTTGCAGATACGGGATTGCAGGGAGCCGCGTCAGAGAGGCACCCACCCCACCTCTTGCCCTCTCCCTCTGCCCGGTGAGGCGTCGCCGTCCCTCCCCAGCACGGGGGCTCGGGCGCCCGGAGGTTTGGGCGGCGGCGGCGGGGCGCCGGGGCGGCAGAGCCGTACTTACTGAAGGGGCAGTTCTCCTTCTTGGTGCCGCTGACCTTGCCGTTCTTCTCGATCTTGAGAAAGTACTTGTTGTAAGAGTAGAGCTTCCTCTTGCGCACGTCTCCTTGGAGGTGATTGTAGCTCCGCACGTGTCTCCCCGCACTGGAAGGAGAGGAGAAGGACGAGGGGAAGGAGGAGGATGATGAAGAAGAGTTGGTGGCCTCCGGGGACAGCATGTCCTGGCCGAGGTCATGGCAGGTGACAGGCACAGAAGACACCAAGAAGAGCAGCAGCAAGCAGCAACAAGGCAGGTGGGAAAAGGCTGAGGCACCATTTGTCAGTATCCATTTGCACATTGTACTGAAACTCTGGGCGCTGGAAAATGTCTTATCGAAAGAAACATACTGGAAGGGTAAAACCTGGTAAAAGGCAAGTGGAGAGCCGGTGGTTGCTGCTTCTGGTTAGATCCCTCTGAGCTCTGATCTGACCTGAAGTAAGTGCACCAACATCCATAACTCAGGGGACAAATCGCCTCAGAAGTTGCTGCCTTTTAATCCTTCGAGTCCTCCCTCAGAAAAAAGAGCTGTTGGTTTTTTTTGGGGGGGTTGCTGTGGTTAATCCTCTTTCCTTTTTCTCTTCCCCACCCCACCCCCCCCACATACACACACACTCCCCAACCTGGTTTGAGACTTCCCAGTAGTTATTTTGTTCTCTTCCTCACTCCTTTCTTCACCATCTTAGATGCAGAAAGGTCTGAAAAATAGATGACAGCAAAGTGAACAACAACAGCAATAATAACCAGCAGAAAGGGGTGCTGGAAGGGATTTTTCACACACACCCCCCTTTACACACACATACACACACACGCACTCACACTTTGTGGCTTTGCACCTTCTTCTGATCCCCACCCCCTTGCTTTTTTGCAAATCCCAAACCAGTTGCACAACTCGTCCTTTCTCACTGACAACCCCAGAGGAGGCAGTTTCTTTGTTTTGCTTTGAATTCTCCAGAACAGTATTAAAAAAAATCCAGAGAGAGAGAGAGAGAGAGGAGAAAGAAAGAGAGAGAGAGAGAGAGAGAGGGGAAAAATCCCAACTTGTCTCCCCCCCTTTCCCTTCACTCTCCCTCCCCCTTTGGTTGTAAACAGGTTGGAAGCTGTAGCCTAAATGTCAGCGATTACAAGTCAGAGGTGGGATGTGCCTCTGGTGGTCAACCCTTATTTGCAGGGGGTCAAGCAGCGGTGGGACATCTGAAACCCTTTTGCAGTTGGAGTGAGCAAATGCCTGCTGCGGAGGGAGCCCCAGGAGCTGCCCTGGCTTCCTCCCGGGCGGCGGCAGCAGCGGCAGCCGCCGCCGCCTTCAGCTCGCTGCTAATTGCTCCTAAAGCGTCCTTCTCCTCGGAGCGCTGGCCACCAGCATGGCTTGGAGACTCATGCTTTACTAATTTCCCTGTCTTCCCGACCGAACCAATCCCTTCAAGGGAGGCCTTCCTTCTTTTCCTTCTCCCCCCCCCCCCCCCCCCCAAGAAACTTGTTTTCTAGCGCAGGATTTTATTTTATTTTTTTGGCAGTGAAGTGCTTGAGAAAGCCACCTGGAGCTTGTTGCCTGCTAGAACTCCCCCTCCCCCCCGCTGGAGGAGGGGTTGGGTGGGGAGGCTGGAAAGAAGTATATACTACAGGCAGACCCTGGAAAAGCAGATTATATGCTGGTCAGAGAGAGTAAAAAGGGAAGAAACATAATTAGCTCCTTTTCCTTCTTCTTTGCCAGCTTCCATGGAGGTCTTTCTCCCTCCTTTAATGAATCACTGATTTCTCGCTTCCGTTGCTGAAATAAAAAGTTCACACTTTAGCCTGCTCTTCCTTTTAAGCCTCTCAAGATTTATTGTGTCTCTTTCCCCACCCTCACCCTCCTTGTCTCAAATGAAATCAGGGCCCTAAATGACCATTTTCTAATTGCTAACATGAGTCATTTACTGAATCAGCATCTGACTTCAAAGCAAAAGGGGCTTTATTAGGATTGCAAAGGTTTCCCCATAAAATCTGTCTGAATGTTTTGCTGTCTTTTTTTTTTTTTAAACTAATGCAGTTTCCTTTGCCAGAAAGAAACAAATTCTCTATTTTCAAGGCTATTTTAAAGCGATTTTTCAAGCTATTGTTTTCGTGGAGAGGCATATGTTGTTAGGTTTTCCTTTGATTCCATCTCTCCTAATAGATTTGTCATTTAACATACTGAACGCTATAACAGATTCATATTTCCATCCCAGCACTGAACTGTCAACCTAGCCAGTAATTAACAGGCATCTTCCATATGATGTACTATGTTTTAACGCCACAATAAGGGATCCAGGACTGACAGGATCTGGGCAGCATGCAAAACATTTGATTTTGGGTCACCATTTACTATTGTAAAATAACGGGACTGGAATGCAAGTAGGTGGAACAGTGGCTGAGAGAAGGGAGTAGCGGAGAAGTGAAGTGACGCAGAAACAAAGTGAGTTCCTGAAAAGGTAAAACCAGAACGTTTAGAAATAGACACAGTTTAATAATGCAGATCAGTGGAATGCAATGGAAAACTGCCTATGCAATTACATTTGCCATTTGGAGTCAATCTTAATTTAAACAACAGAGAACGCAGAAAAAGACAAATAGTTCTAAAATTAGGCTGATTCATTAGATTAGGATGTTAAATATATTGTTAACTTCACAACAGAAATTAGAAATGATTTTCTCCAATTATGGTGTTTATTCTGGAAAGAGTTGGCTCTTAAATTTATGTGTTCAGCTTCTGGGGGTGACATTTAAACAGCCTTAAAAATGTAACCATTTAATGTTAGAATCAATATGTTTTATGATGTTGTTTATGGTACTTCAGAGTATTTATTCTGCATGTATTTGCACTGAGTGCAAAGCATTTCAGAAAAAATTTTGGTGACTGTGATTTAGGCTTTCCTTTTGTGGCAACTAATAAAAAAAGAAATAAAAACAAAATGAAAAGCAAAAGCCTACTCTGTGGTGAATGCCGGACAGCTTACGTGAGTGTCTACAAAGCTAATTTCAATGTTTGCTTGCTGTCTAGGTCATGAAGGGTACAATGTAAGATTTCTGAAACTCAGGTTCTTTCAATTCCAACATCTTAAACCATAAGCAATCACAATATGTCTTAAATTTGTACATTTGAAGAAACCTTTTGTTTTTGCTCTTTTTCCTGTCAAATGTTGGATAATACAGTAAACTGACGTTTTAGGTTCTCTGTAGTGGCAAGAGAAAATAGCAGTCAGAGCTCAAACATATATATTTAACCCCTACTGCTTAAAAAAAAAAGCCTCTTGAATTTACTCTTCTCAAAGAGTTCTGCTTAGACCTAATTTTAGCTTCTGGTTGGTTGTATGAGTTAAGAACAAAGGCTAGATCTCCTGAATTTCATATTAAATCTGGTTCTGGCAGGTGCAATAATCAGTGCAGTACTTAAAGCTGCTACAACACAGAGTCCTTTTCTATCCCATGTGATGACAGGGAGGGCATTTACAAAACAGAGTCCGAATGAAAAGCTGACATAGCTTTTTAGATTATATCTCATTCTTTTTTCTACTTTCTGTATAGCCTTTCTTTTATAGCACAGTTGAATCCCTAAATACCCCACTACTTTGTATTGTTAGGTCACCTCTTAGGTTAGCCTGAGAAAGCCTGAGAAAAGTTCCGCAGGAAAGATGCACTATTTAACGGAATTCAATCTGTCCCAATAGATTTGAATCACTAACATAAACGTATGAATGTAGATTATATCTCTGTAATGAGGCCTGAATCATTCTCAGTTACTTCAAAGGACTGAAATTCAACCTTCCTTTTTAGCAGCAACAATCAGACCTTAATGGGTTCCTTTATTAATTGTTCCATTGCTAAGTTTGAAAAGCGACTACCTTCAGTACAGGTCCTAGACCAGAAATGGTACCTGCTGCTTCTAAAACAGTGTTTCTGTTTTGCCTCTTACTGCTCTAAGATTTTGTGAGAGGCTTCTTTCACTGGGGTCTTATAAGTGCTGAATAACATTGACCCATCCACAATGAAATAAACAAAAGCCTTTCTAAAAAATGTGCAAAGAGTCAAGAATATATTTTAAGGATTCTTTGGGGGCTATTTTCTTTGCAAGGAATGTTCAGGGAAATGAATTGCTTAGGTAAGTTTTAATGAAAAATAGTCCAAACGATATGATATAAGCAATTGCTTGTATCATATTTTTGTCATTTGATCAGCAAGGACGGATCTTCTGTTTTCTTTTCCTTGGTAAACAGATGACTTGAATCAGAGGAGTATTTCAGGGTAGTTGGCATAGATTTTGCCTTGTATGATTTCCCTTAGGCAACGCATTATCTTTTCGGGTGGTGTACATAAGTTCTGTCTTCGCCTTTGAGTGTTAATATAATCAGCTCTCTCTCAGATGTCACCAGCCCCTCAGTTTGGATTGCTAGATAGTAATCATGACCACTTGCTGATTACAGTGTGATTAGAGATGCACATGCATCTTGTGGTCATGGGACCCAATTCTGTTCCTATTCAAGGTGTTGGGAAATTTGCCAGTGATTTGATTGAGAGAGACTTGGGCTGGGAATGTCACTGTCAGAGAGGCAGTGCTGCCAGAAAGGAGGCAGGGAATGCTAGATGACAGTGATGGCTCAGATGCCTCCATCTATATGTCAGTTACAAAGTGCAGAATTTGGCAGTGTTGTAAAACACTAATCTTGGTTCTGAAAAAAAGATGGTATGGCACATAATGTCCACAAATACCAGCCAGCAATGACACAAGCCATTTGACTGAAGGTGAAATACTGTTTGCTGAAATTTCTGCACTCTGGAGTCTGGGCAAATGAAGAGTAGGGACTGAAAGCCACTGAATTTTATCTGAATTAAGCATGGCTTAAAGCTTGAAAAAACTTCATTACTTTGGTTCTCTTTCGAGTAATCTGCAAAATCACCACCACTGCATTTGTCTTTATCTATTACCTTTTCATGGACCTCCATGTCATTTTTAAAAAAGTCCAAATACTGCTATTATTCACATTTTACATATAGAAAGAGGTATTAAACAAGCCCTTAAGTTGTCAAAGATCAAGACTGAAAGAAGTGAAACTCATCCTTATGCTATATAAGCCTGGAATAAGACATATAAACCCAGAGTACTATTTTAGTGCCTGTAATGGGATTTAGCAGTGTATGAAACATGTTCCTAGCTCCTCTCTGCACATTCCTTTCAAACTAACTGTGCAAAACTGGAAAAGAATTCAAGTATTTTGATTTTCATGGTGACTCCAGTAGACCAATACTGCCCTTTAAAAATCAGAGTTTAGTAAAAGTTAATAAAATGTTTGTTTCAATGTTTCTTTTTTTACTTCAAAACCACTTGCCTTTCTAGGTCAGACATAACAACACACACGTGCAAACCGATTCTGAAATAAACAAAATTTAATTTGGCCAGACCTTGCTGCACCCTGCTAGTGAGAGTGGCTGTGTGCCTTGCCCAGAGAGAGCCTAGTCCTCAGGAAGAGTAAAATGTTTTCTACGCTCTGAGATCTGGTGGAAGAATAAAGGTTTGGCTGGGTTACTACTTCCACTGGAGATAAATAATGATTACCTGGCATATATTGTGTTTTATGTTTTCCTTTTAAGAAACAAACGCAAAGTATTGCAGCTCTTAGGACTACGCAGATCATCTTCTTGTGAATAGACATATACCTTGTAGGACTAGGCAGGATTTGGTCATCAGGATTTGCCCCATTACTTAGATTAGTAGGGCATGTTTATTTGTTGTGGATGTATTGGCAAAGCTGTTTGAATGCTGCACTTCAAACAGACAATTAAGAAAATAGTTTATTCTTCTTAAAATGCTAATTATGTCTACTCTCTTAGGATATGTTTATGGATATGCTATGTCTGGAAAGAAATTAAGAAAAGATTTGTAAATAATGTATGCATGCCAAATTCAAAAATATCTATATGATTTTTGTTTGATAAATAGAGCTAGTTACAAAAGAAAAAGAAATTGGTAAAAAAAAAGCTTTCTACAGAGGTCAGCTAGCGGAGACTACAGACCTCCAGATATTGAACCGGAGTCCCATAAATAGCTTTGTGCATGGGTTAGACTCTGACAACGTTTAGTAATGGTCTGCTGGCAGGCAGTTTTGCATACTCTATGGCACAAAAAAAAATTAAAAGGCAATATTTTCAAGGAGTTACTTTAATCTTAGAAGATCTGTTTTTCTTCCTCATTTCATACAGAACAACCATGAATACAGGTCACTTAAATACCTTCTACTAATATGAGCACGTGAGAATAAAACTGCCAGGAACTGCCAGGAAGGAGCAAATGTCAGTTAGGTCTTTTCAGGATTCCTACCTTTTTCCCATCCTATCTAATCTGAGCTACACTTCTCACAGAGGAACCTATCAGGGCTGCAGGGGGAATACTTTGTGCATTCTCAGAGACATCTCCTGCCACATAAGCCAATACACCTGTGGGTTTTCTTTGAAATGGATAATGCTAATGCTGTCATCCACTGAAGCTCTTTGTGAATATGTATCCTTTTACTGATGGGTTTCTCTCACACTGTCTTGAGAACTCAACTGATTTGGTGGATCTGGTCTTGAATTATCATTTGAAATGAGCTTGTGTGCCATGCTAATACTTGAAAAAGACAAACTGACCCTTTCTGATAGAAGGTGTGATGGCAGTAAATTCTTTTTTTTTTCCCTTCATTTTGGTTATTCCAACTGTTTATAACTTCTGAAGCTCCACTGTAAAGATTTTCTCTAATCATTCCCAAGAATCAAATCTTCCACTGAAAGAAGCAGTTGGTGCATTAGTGACATCAAAACTCCTGTTCCCTGGATGAGGCTTTCCCAGAAGCAGAGATAATTTGATACTTAAATGTATACAATTATCTTTATATCTTTGAATTGTATCTATTAATTTGTTGGGAAAAGTGTTTGTAATGGGGTGCAACTTAGACAAAAACAGAACAGTTACACAGGCTTTTTTATAAGTGGGAGCGCATACCGTAATAGGTGCTAACTATTCAATACGCTTTCTGGATCCAAGCAAGATCCCTTTTACAAAGGCAACAAAGCCAAACCAAAAAGCTACAGCTCTGTGAGGCTCTGTCCTTCTTGAGTGCTACTGGAAGGGGGCGAAGAAGTCACTTCTAGGCATTACTTGTGGAGCTATTTGAAACTGAGCTGACAGCTAGGAACATCAGCCCAACAGCTGAACATGCTCGCCTCACCACAGGCAACCAGGGTAGCCAGCTGGGCTCCCTCTGAGCTGGTTAATAGCTCACACATTGCCTCTTCTTTGTCACTTAATTTGTCACAGTCACTAAAATTACTTCTGTGAGGAAGCACCTCTCAGCAACAGGACGGGTAATGGAACTGAGCCCTTTGCGAGCTAAGAAACGTGCCTAAGAGTCGGTAAGCATCGGACAGCTCCCTATTTAGCCTGTGCTGAGCATGCACCTCGGAAGTCCCTGCAGGGCAGGCTAGGCACCTGTCAGCCTTCTTCTATACAGTCATACGCCTTGAGATATGTAGCATATTATGTCTTAGTACAACGCATTCTATTCGTGTCTCTACAGGAGTGCTGTACAGGGTTGACCACCACCTTTCCAAAGACTTTAACTATGCCTTTTTGCATGTATATAAAACAAACATGTTTCATGGGGGATACCTTGAAGAAAAAAAAAAGTGAATGGACTGTTGAAATATGTGTTTGTTTGTTTTTTTTTCTAAGTACTTTACAGCTTGCGGTAGACTAGTACCCTTAATATTATTACTAAGAACATCATGACACATGACTATAATTGCTCACCTAGATACAACCTTCTTATTATTTAGTCTTGGATTTCAGGAAGAACAAGTAAGGCTTTATTGCTGTGCTAGGCTCTCTATCAAAGACTAAGTTCCTCAAAGAGAGCTTATTGTGGAGTTGTGATCTTTTTAAAGATGACTTTCTTATGTTAGAATGTACTCTCTAGCAGCTGAATATGGTTTTGGAAATGCAGCTTAATTAGATTTATATTTATTAGCAGATTGTTTAGCTTTCTATTACGATCAAAACACAAAGACAAAGGATAACAATATGATATCTTCTTTCAAGCATTATTTAAAATGTTTACAGCATGTTAAAGATTTAAGCAACTCTCTGAAGAGCAGTCATCCATTCGCCTAAGTTTAAATACATTATTTTTCTTTACAGCATGTGGGTAACAACTGGCCACACAGATCCACATTACTGTAGATTTTAACCACCTTACCAGTCACTGATGATAATAATTAGCTCCTAAATGCCAGATTCCCTAAAATTGACCTCACTTTTGATGTAGCCTAAAGGAAAGGAACTGTGAAAATGATGCACATTGGTTTGTCCACACCAGTATTTTGTAAAAATAACTCTTTTGGATATTTCTAAATATTAAAAAACTGCTGCAGGTAGTTTTTCAGCCTCTTCAGTGCAGCTCAGCAGTATGTAGCCCCAAAACCAGGCAGAAATCTGCCAAACCAAGAGATATTGCTGACCAAAACAAGCAGTAGAAGCCTGCCTATAGGGTATAAATTCATTCTGAGCATTTTTGAAAAGCAGAAGAGACTCTTGTACCCAAAAAAGGGAGGGAAGAATGAGAAAAAGGAGATGCACCTCTATTTTTTTTCTATGACTGTTCTATGATGCTGCCCTGCCCCTGGTATATTCCTTCCAGCCCTAAATCATGAAGTTATCCACTTCACATGATGCCTGGAAAGCAATATTGGAGACTTTTTTTGTGCATCTGAATGATAGAAATATAAATAGTAAAGAGCAAGTTACTTACTCATGTTAAGTGTTGACTGTTATCTGTGGAAAATCACTATTTAATACAAAATGCCATTTAAGCAGAAGGGAGCATACAGATGGGCTGAGTAGGAAGGTCAACCTGCCATACCCACAAATGACACTGGGGTAAAGATATTTGCCTAGTTTTTGAGGGCTTCAACGCTAAGGATTTTACTATAGATCTTTGTTATGTCTTCTGAAGTTACATGGATCTATTGTACGAATGATTTAATAAGAGCGGTGACCCTTGCCTCAGCCTGCCCCATATCAGCTTGAGTAGATGCCTCTGTCAGGCATATGCCAAAAGGTAGCAACACCATTAAGTAATTAACAGTAATTTTATTATTTATTTATTTAGTTATTAAAGTCAAGAAAGCTCTAGGCATGAAAGTCAGCTAATTAGATTCATAGTCACTGATTGGTACTTACCCAGAAAAATTAAAAAAGCATTTACAAATAACATATTTACTCAGACTATGCAGTGATGTTAACAAACAACTCTTCTGGTCCTGGTTCCCTATGGATGTGCATTCATATTTTGTCAAGAAATTGCATCACCAGATACGCCACCACAAGTCAACTCTCTTTCCTGTCGTTGCTGAAAGGAAGAAAATTAAGGCTTTGAGGCCTCTTACAGGGTGGAGTTAAAGCTGTTCTCAGCAGTATGCAGTAAAAGATCCTCTTCCAGAAGTCTAAAACTAGGACCTTGTGTACTGCTCCATTGGACAATTTCCTCCTTGGTGGCTTTCAGAAGAAGCATCCTTCAATTCTCTTGCCATTGCTTGGGATCCTGAAGTGGGAGCTAGGAAGAATCCATACCTCCTCCAAAATGGAAACTTCTCCCTGGAGATCTGTTCAGGTATGCACAGTTTTGTGGGCCTGAAAACAGTCCCATCTATTCCCACCGCCCAGTGCGGATCATCCACAAGTTAGAACCTCTAGTGATAGAGAGCTGCGCAAATGATAGCTGGTGTGTCCTCTCCCCAGTTTTTGGGTCAATGGCTGACAAGTATAGAGCTGCTTTCTGACCACTGAACAGAGTTGGGGGGGGAGTGACTTGGCCCAAGCTGATACTGAATCAATCAATATTAGCTAATTTTAACTAGAAAAAGTATTGCCCTCTATGACAGGAGCCAATGTACAAGTCTCAAATGTATACAGAGATGATTACTGTGATTATGAACGTCAGGGAAATAAACAGAAGTATTGTCACGCAGTCATAACGTGTTCTACTAAGTAAAATGACACAGAAAAGCGTCCATGAATCAGATCCTCTAATCTATTAGAAATCTTTGAACAAAACTAGGCTTGGCCCTGCAAAACACTGAGCCCTTTGCCAGTGAACCTATTTCTTAAGCACCTGAGTATTCCAATAAATTTCAATATGATCGTTACGTGTGTTTAAATCTAAGTGTGTGTATTTACTCTTAGGGCAGGATTATTTAGCTTTGCCTACTCAGACCTTTAACTGAATTTAAAAAAATTTCAGGTGTGAAGTCCGTATTATAGAAACCTGGCTATCAGGAGTGAGATTATCAAGACTTTTATGAGATTAAAAGCTACCAAAAATGTGTGAAGAAAAACTATGTTTGCATGGCACATTTTTAAATCTGAAAGATGCTAGCATTTTCACAGCCTGAAGGAATGGTACCAAGGCAGCCCTTACATATCCTTCCAGGAGAAGATCATTATTGAGGAAACAATGTTTGCTGCTGTTGATGAGCATTACAAGGGACTAGTAGGTTTTACAATCTTTTTCATATGAAGTGAGTTAGAAAGACATTATTTGGGTTGTGCTAGGTGGACACGATCTGGTGCAGGGATCAGCTTAGATGATCACTGAATTCTTTTTCTATTGCTTTTACCATTTTGAACAAACCGAATGAATCTTAATTAAGAATTTAAAGTATTTTGTCTCTAAGTGACTTCTCCTGCAAAACTACAGCATGAGCAAGAATAGTGGAAGCTCTCTCAAACTTTCACAATAACTTGTTTTCCATTTCTTTTTAGGAGGATCTAAAACTGTAATCCTGTAAAACTTAGAGAATAAACAGGACTCAAATTTCAGTTGATGCTGGGCAGCTGACTTACTTCCACAGATTCTGTGTGGTTTTCCTGTGCTGACCAAATTGCAGAAAATACATCAGGGTGTGGCATTTCTAGAAATTCCCAGTGACTAAGGAGGACAGTAATTAATGCTCATTCAGTGCATGTTGATTTTATAGTCCTGCCTATAGTTTTTCCATTTCAGCATATTTGTGTCATATGTGCACATCCCCTAAGAGCTTCACTTAGAAATTTATTTTACATCATGCACTGAATACCTGTCAGAACCACTGTTTGATCACAACTGAGTGAAAAATCAATAGCATAGCAGCAAAAGGCTTCTACTTCTATTCCTAATCCTTTAGTTTTTCAGCTATGCTATGCATTCATAGCATAGTGTTTGCTGTCTGGTTAAAAAAAAAATGTTAGCAATTCATTAAATTCTGGGATACAAATTTCTCCTAGATTAAAAATGACATTTGCTTTAAATACTGTTTTTCCCTCCCCCATAACAATTGCTGGATGATTTTGATTTAGAAAGACAAGTGAACAACATTTAAAGTCTTCAAGACTTTCTATTGCATTACTGTAACCTATGAATAACTTTTGCTTGTTAAATGAACATTTGTAACCAATTAGTTTGAAGAATGCATCCTTGCAGCTGAGAAAAGAGAACTTCTTCAAATACCCCTTGTTCTGGTGCCTTGGTCTGCTATGGCAGCAGCAAGTAAGAGTTTTTTCTGCTTGGTTCACCAAGGTATTTAGCTAGGGATGACAGTAACAGAGACTAGGTAGTCCAGGTTCCTTTTTATTCCTCTCGTGCTTAGAAGAAGGGAACTTTGGCTGGTGATATTATCAGCCCTTATAGAAGGAAAAAGAAAAGTCAGGAGAGGCTATCTGAGTCGGAGACGCTTCTTCTGTTATAATGCTGTTTCCTCACTACCCTTGTTCAAGGCTAAATTAAAAATCTGGGTCCTGTAAATGGTCCTAGACCAGTTCTGCAGCTTGTTTACTCAAAGAACTCTTGCTGGCTTTAAAGGAGTGTCAGAAAGGTAAGTATTCCATCAGTTTCAAATAACCTTTACTTTGCCTTTTATTGAGCTAGTATTTTGGGTATTTTCTGCATAGATAAAAGATGTGAAAAGCAGGGAACTATACCAAAAATCATATCCTCAAATAGTTGGCATTCAAACAAGTAATTCAGTAATAAAAACTTAGGAAGTTGTAATTTATACTGCTACAAATCCCAGTTGAATCAATCTCTGGAAATGTGTGAGAGCGCACACACACCCACCTACAAGCACACACACTCACACATACACACATCAAGGATTTTTTGCAACATTCTTGAAATTAGCTGTAATAAATATGATAGCAAGTTAAGGACCTGAACTTCTAGTCATAGCCAGTGTTTTACTCATATCATAATGGTTGTAACAGTCCTAATAGTTAAGTTATGCTTTATGTGACTGTCAGAATGTCCTCCCTTACTGGTACATCTAAGACATCTAAAACATTTTTCCTTTGAACTGAGGAAAGAATCAGAATTGAGGAAAGCATCAGAACTGAATCACTGCCAGAACTGCCAGAAATTGCTGGGTGGCTGAAGACAGTATAATGTGTATGGGTGAGCTACTGACTGTTTCTATGCAATATGACTACCATGAAAATTTGTCCATAATAAAGGATTTGAGCACAGTCAGGTTCATCATCGCAGTCCCTGAATGTCATATAACTCCTTTAGAAGAAGCTACAGCATGTTGAGTTTCACCTGTTGTCTGTCTACCTACAACAAAACACTCTGACCTGAATATGACTTTGACGTGCTTTTTCCATACTACAGGAAGATGCCTGCTTCTCCGTTGAATTTATAGACACTTCAGGTAAATCTTCTTTGTCAAATGAAGGAATCAGTACTGTGAAACAGAGGTGAAAGCGCAAGTGGTGATCGTCTTTCATCAAGTTCTTACTAACGTGATGGAATTTTTTGGTTCAAATCGCTCTGCCTGAAAAGGATTTAGGTCTAAGTCTCCAGCCCAGAAAAGTGCTTGAGCCACAAGGGAATACATAATATGAGAAAGAATCACCTCCTCCCTTTTCCCTCTTACTCAATTCTTTTGAAGCTTTTCTACTTTGACTGGACTGTTGTGCAGAAGAACACCAACTGTAACACTGTAGCTCAGGGTTAAAAGCATCCCCTGTAAAATAAAGATCTGGGCTCAAGCTGGTGCTCCATAGTCTGTTTATGTATTTTGCCTAATGCAAAATAAATAAGCAGCAGTTCAATCAGGCACTGAAATTCAAGTCTCTTTTCTCACAGGTATGACTGTTAACCCCTACTGGACTGACTCCCTTATGGAGATGAGCAGACTGAGATGCAGGGTTCCAGCATAACGTGCTCACACCAGGAAACCCAGTATGCACTGGGGTGCTGTGTGGCTTGGTCCTGTCCAGTTTTAGGACCTTTTGTACACACCAGAAATTGATATGTAGGTGCCAGTGCAGCTTTATTGAGAACGGACACGCCCATGAATTTTAAGCAGTCTCTGAACAAGGGTTTTCAAAAGTTCACTGAATTAGGTGCAGAAGCATGCCTTAAATCCAGTTTTAGATATGTTGAATTGCTCTGGGGTAATATTATTTGCCCAGAGGTAGTGCTGTGGATTAAATTAAATCCCACATGCCCTTTTTGCCTTTGAAAAGGATAAGATCACAATAAAATATGTAGCCAATACAATTTAAGTATGAGAGCATTATCAATGCTTTACAGAGGAAATCCATTTTGCAAACTAGGAAACAGGCTATGAAAGTGACCTGCCCAAGGCAATGCAGCAGGCCAAGTGACAGAGTTAAGAGCCCAATCTCCAGACTCCTAGTCTGCTCCTGCATCTATGCAACAAACTGTTTCTGCCTACATAGTGTTCATTTACTTTGGATTGTAAAATAGCTGACCAAATAGGACCTACTTTGCTCATCTCATGCAGTTTTAAATTTTAAGAAATAATCCATTGAATTATCTTCTTTACTTCTCAATTACACCTTGCCTTTCCTTTTAAATTACTACCAGCGTTGCAACTCTATAGCTTTGTATATGGTAAGCGTTCTTCAACATATGGAATAAAATTCACATCCGCTATTGATAAAGGTTGCTTTCTTATAATCCTTTCATAAACATTAGAGTGGGGAATAACTATTATACTATAACTAGTATACTATAACTATTATACTATATAACTATCTCATCCAACTTGCTTTCTAACACATGCCACAGAAAACTCCTCTTTCCCATATCTATCTTTCACATGATTCCTGCAGCTAATCCAATGACTTCTGGTTAAGAGTAGATTTCCAGAAGTGGAAACTCCAATAGTGGATGCTAGTCAGCACTCTAAGGAAGAACAAGCCAGGAGTATGACATCCACTGGCCTGTGGACTGGAAATTCACTAATCTATACCATAGCCTTGCTCAAAAAAATCAAAACTGAAACAACAAAAAGACACGTCAGTTTCATGAAACTGATGTAGTTGGTGCCTAAGTACAGAATGCTTATTTTTGGATGAAATACTGAAGAAACTGCTGTATTTTATTTCCTGCTTTTACAGTACTTTTGAGATTTTAAACTTTTCCACCAGCTAAAAAGAAACTCAGCATAATTTGTATTCATAACCAAGAGATGCATTCAAAAATAGTTTTTCTCTCTCTCTTTCCTGTTTGTGCTATGGCAAATTCACTGAGATGAGGTCTGAAGAAAGGAAAATGAATCCTGTGTGTCTTATCCAGTGCTCAAGTTTTTCTTCATTAAAGCTAAAGATAGCAGAACTGATTCTGTTGTAGTTTATGTCTTAAGAGTATCAAGGCTGTGGAAAATATTAATGTAATATAAAATGAAAGTGGACGTTTCTACATCACTGAGCTTTGTATTAGTCAGAATGGAATGGAAGAAGATGACGTTATAGTGAATCAGGTCTTACAGTGCCAAGTTTTTCATATGCTATTTCCTTTAGTAAAACATACTTGCTTCATTTCTGTGCAAAAACAAGAAAGAAAAAAAGTGGACATGTCTAGGCATATGGTTGTTCTAGAAGTTTGAGATGTTAGATTCGTTTTTTGTTTTTTCTTTCCATGAAAACATTAGAGAGGAAAGTTCTGAGTAACTAAAACAAGACCAGACTGCCAGTTTGCCTTAACGTAAAGCTTCTTATAGATGAAAGATTAAATGTCAGAAAATATTAGAGATAAACAGAATATTTCAAGAAAGAAGCACTCTATATTTATTCTGCAGTAATGCTTTTGGCTGCCATATCCCAACATGTCCCATGTAGGTGCTGCCATCATAAGCTTCATGATTTCATGTTCCAAAATTCCTGCTCCAAAGGCTTATGACAGCAGCTGCACAAAGATCTCCATTAATGTCAGTGTTTTCCAGACTGGGCTATCAGTGTGTTAATCTGAGGTTGTGTACAAGTGTTTGCAAGAGTAGTGACCAGATTGCAGTATCCCAAACTGCTGTTACTCCTTGCAGTAACATAACTCTGTTGGCGAGTTTTGACATCTTTCTGTGCCAATCTCAAGACTGCACAGAGTCTCCACTGTACGGTTGGCCTGTCATCCTGTTGGCCAAGGTCCCCTGTAGCTGTAAAGAGAGTAGCCCCAGAGAAGGCATTGACAGGGAATCTGAAAGATTTGGAAAGGAATGTGCTGTGAAGAATGGCAATTTTTACCCTCCTTCTCTCTTGTGGGTAGCTGATGACAGATCAACTACCAAACACTTTAGGAGAGGGGAAGAATCTCTTTCATGCTTGCAGATTGTCCAAGGCCTTACAATACACTAAATGTTGCGTAGCCATATATTAAATGATAGGCCTTGCACCAGAGAGGCCAGTTTAAAATGTACATTTCCTGTGTGGATGATGCAAACAATTTTCTTTTAACTACTATGTTTGACATCCATTAAAAAAAAAAAAAGACTTAAGCTGCTACGGGATAGATTTACTCCTGAATCAATATCATGGCCAAACGGTCAACTGTGCATATCTTTTATGTAGGACTGCTTTAAACAAACCCAAGACTACACTAAAGGGCAGCCCTGTTACAACAGCACCTATAAATCATTGGGGAGATTCAAGACGGCAGAGGATGGGAACACCACAGTATAGCAGGCCCTCAGTTCTATTTCTCTCACTACTGGATCTGTGCTGACAGCCTCAGAAACACTTTTTATTGCTTGTTTGAAATACTGCCCAACTCTCTTGGCCGTGCTGGTACAGCTTCGGTCAGAAGAGCCATACAAACTTGACTGTTTCATTCTAGGAAAGTAGCAGAGGTCATTGTTCACCTACATGAAGCCTTTGACTTTGACATTGGTGTCACTTCTGTCCTGAAGTGTCCCTTAAAGCACCTCTTGTATTTGATGGCTTATATGTTTTCTTTTATACTTCTCTTTAGATAGCAAGTAGAATTGTTCTAG
This sequence comes from Struthio camelus, assembly GCF_040807025.1. Taxonomy (NCBI): domain Eukaryota; kingdom Metazoa; phylum Chordata; class Aves; order Struthioniformes; family Struthionidae; genus Struthio; species Struthio camelus. Next base: position 52,532,288 of record NC_090981.1, on the reverse strand, counting down.
CCTCTGAAACCTGATTTAAAATATACTAAATATATTTCTTTACTATTTTTAAAAATCTATCTTAAGTCACAAAGTGTTCAGTAAAAACAAATTCATCTAGAACTGATTGGCTGCGTCAGTTTTAAGAAGACTCCTTTAACTGAACGTCTAGTGCTCACCACACAGACACAGATCTCCTTTCAAGTTTCTTTTCCTTTAAAATCCAACTTTAACATGAAGGGGCAGTTAGTTTGCCTTGTTGTAGCAGACTAGCCCAAGTGGGATTTCCTACTTAAAGCAACTGTTTTTTCTCTCCAAACAAACAAATAACTAGACAGTACTAACACAAAAGCCAGTTGAAAAACATCACATGCATGAAGCTTACTGAGTGACTATAAGTCCTTTTTGATCTTTCAGCATGGACCTCTGAACCCAACAAAATAAACAACCCAGATTATGTCCTAATTGCTCCTAGCAAGCAGAGCTGCAACACCTGGGTGTGTGGTTTCCCTTTATAAATTAAAAGGTCAAGCTAGCCCCTCCTCCATTTAGGAAAACATCCTGTGCCTATGCTTTCAATGGCCTTAGGCAGCTAATCAGCTTTGTGCCAGTGGGTTAGTTGTGTGGGGGTGTCTGGTCTGAATGTACTTTTTTCCCCCCCTCCTTTTGGTTGGGAATTTTATCCTCAGATGCTAGTTTCCTTTGCATTCCTATTCTTTAAGCATTACAGGGACAATTTTTAACAAATGGGAGCACCCTCATATCAAGTACTGAACCTCTGCAGGACTATGTTGAGTTCTCTGAATAAACTGATGGTGACCTGCACAAATAGGTATACTAGTGGTATTAAGGTGCCTTGGCTACCTCTGTCTATAAGCAGGGACTCACCCAGTGAGGATGCATTCTCAGTCACACCAGCTTGCTGTAACAGAAGAAAAATAAGAAGGGAAAATAAATGTTTCCTAATTAGAACACAGCAAAAAGGTAAGACATGAACTTGCATTTAAACAAAATGTTGGAAAGAGAAGAATGTGAAAGAAAAAGTTCTCTGGTGTATCAAGCTTATAGTGTTTCCTTTTTTTGCAAGCCTGAAACGTGCAACTGAAGACAGAAAGGAGCTCTATAAAACATCTGCCATGTCTCAGTTCCCAGTTTTCTTTTAGACTCTCTTTCAAAGTGTGTGTGGTTCCTTTCTATAGGTGGGTCCAAGATTAGAGTGATTGTGTTGGAAAACACTGCCATTTGTGTATCTTTTTACAAGTGTGAAAACTTTTTATCAGACTAAAGTGTTGTTAATGCTTCGCTTTTCTAGTTTTCTATGTAAACTTTCAGAAAATACTGCAGGTATTTTAAAAAATAACTTTTTACAGGGGAGTAACCATCACACTGGGAAAAAGTATTTCAAGGAAATACATAGTTAATTATGGTGTTGCCAACAAACAGTCCGAGTCCTTGCACAAAAAAATGAGAATTTCAGAGGTGTGTATTTAGTGTTTGCATCTAACATAACTGGATGCTGTGGCATAGTTGAATCTCACTAACCATAAGCAATATCAGTTAAAGTAAGTAGATAATAGTAAAGTGGTGTTTTTATTAGTAAAAGACACTCATTCCCTGAAAAAGAATCACCTACGTAAGGTACTGAAGCTGCTAACAGAATGATGGTTTTGTTATATAGTTATAGGTAATTTTATAGCAGCTGCTAAACAGTTACTTTTCAAAACTTTTTTTTTTCCCCCTGTAGGCCAGATTTAGAGTGTTGTACTGAACTGTCTTTTAATTGGTTTGTTTAGCGCGTGTTCTCTGCCAAAAAAAAAAAAAAATCAATAGTAGTGTATCACAGACTGGTCATATTGAATATCTGAGCTGGGTGGTTGGACATCTACACTCATTGGGGTTAATTTCATTCCAGAGGTATCTGATTAAATCTGCAATGCTACTTCTGTTTCTATCCCAAGAAAACTTTTTTTTTTTCCCTGTAAAAACAGTTTTGCCTTAGGAACAGAAGAATCTGGAGCACTAGAAGCTCTATCTGAAATTCACAGTCATAATCTCAGGGAATGCTCCCACAAAAATGTATAGAAACTGGGGGAAGACACAGTGGAAGTTAAAACCTGTTTAAAAATCACCAAGGGATACGTAACCTTTTTCAATGTAAAAGTTCTTCAGGGGCTTTTAAGTGAAAGATTCATAATCTTATCACCATGTCTTATGTAATGTAGCAATGATTCTTAACTGTGGGGCAAATATGTGTCTGTGTGTTTGTATATCTCACTTCTTTCTCTGCAGCTTCTTATGCTACAGTGTCTTCCCATCCTTGTTTGCACTCGAGTTCTTCCTAAAGGCTTGCTTCTAACAATGACGATAATTAATGACTGTGCTTCAAGGCTTCCCAGTACATCCTGTCATTTCAGAGCCTGTCTTCTATACTGTAGGCTCTGAGAGGCAGTATTTGTTTTCATGTTTTGTCTTATGCAATGCCAAGCAATTTATTCTGCTCAACAAACAATAAAAGTGGGTGAAATTTTGCTCACTGTTACACTTTTGTAAAATTTAAGCCCTTTAACTCCATATAGAGAGGAGAAAAGGAACATATTTCATTTGCATTGTTGCATGTCCGTATATATACCTGTGAAAACAAATAAGTCTATTACATTTCAGAATGGGAAATTCATTTATTAAGCCATTCAAAGCAGATGTTTCTCTTTACTGCATAAGCAAATATTTTTCCTGTTAATCTAAAGCATTCTACATGGTCTATATTATTTAAGGAAGAAAATCTCTTGCTGTTCCTTCCTCCCATCTTTATCACAGCTTTGCGCTCTTAATTTATTATAACCCAATATTGAACAAGTAAACGTAATCCTCTTTCCCCGGTCTCAGTTCAGCTCTTCTAAAGAGTAAAAAGTTTTGTCTGACACTTTTATTGTCCAGATGGTTTGTGAAGTGTACAAATGTTATATTTGGTAATACACTGATTATCAAAACATGTCCTGTTGCTCACTTGAGGGTTATGACTTGATGGATAGATCTATTACAAAGATTGATAGTCTTCATAAATACTAACCTACCAATTCTGTAAGTGCACAGAGGTTTTGTTGTTGATGGTCTTTTTTTAAAGATGCTAGATGGCACTGCTAGTCCAGGCTTTATTTTGAACAGCTGGGTTTCATAAAGCTAATTCTGCAAGTTACGAAAAGGGCATGTAAGATATTACTTAAACTTGACAGCTAATGCATTCTGAGAAATTACATACAGTAACGTTTGCACTGTAAGAAAATTCAGATTTTGGTCTATAAACTCTAGTTAACTGCACTTAAAATTGTTATACAAATATCATTGTGTTTACGTTATGCCTTGTATGTTTCTTTGTCATATGCCACCTTGTTTCATAGTTGAAGAGCTATGACAGAATGGGACTTGCTACATATTTTAATTTTTTTATTCAAAGTGTTGATCATGGTACTTCAAATGCTTTCTAAAATTTAAAGTTGGAGATCCATTTATGGAAAAATAATTTCTAAATTATTTTACTGGAATCTTCTATTTCATAAACAGTATGCCACTCATGTTGAAAAACATAATTATTTTGCAGTTCTGCAAAATATTTAAATATCCCTTTAATCATAGTACTCTCCAGTTTCCCTCATTTACTTTAACTTCTGTTTAATTTATAGTTCACCTTTCTTTTATGCAATTTAGGGATTTGATGCTGTTATCTGCCAGCAGGTGAGGTTTTCATTTTAGAAATATACCTTTTACACTTTAAAAAATGAGGGGAGGGGACAAAAAGGAAATCTTTGCAATAAAAGACCCCAGTAACACGCGTAGTCATTCCTGCTGCGTAAAGATTTGTGACTTGAAAAAGTTTATACAATGTTATTGACTATTCATTCTCTGTTTAGTTAGTATCAAATTCCTTCCTTTTGTTTATTGTGCAGTAAGCTTACAAAGAAACTGCAAATTCTCAGCCTCTTGGGCAGACAGTTGGATCCCGTGTGTAAGCGTTCGGAGCAACCAAACGGAACCTGCACCGTTCTGACCACGGGCTGGGTCACCGGCTGGGGCGTAAAGACTCACCTGAGTAACTCGAGAAATCCTTTCAATCTCCCCTTTTGATTTGCCTTTCACAGGCCAGTACTTTTTATTTCTTCTCATCTGTCTGCTATCATGTTAACAAGCAAAGGAGAACCTCAGCAGTTCATTGACAGCATAATAAAATGGGATTTAGATTTCAGTATCTGAAGAATGGCTTGCTTTTAGGGTTTTAAGCTTTCGTCTCATGCTTGCATTGCCCCAGTGATCAAAAAAAGCCCCAAACCCCACAACATACATCTCTGGCCCTATGAATTGCTCACCTAAGTTGTCCAACTCTGACTGGCAGAACCTACAGTGCATAAAGAACTTCAGGCAAAGCACCTCAAATATATTTCATGGTAATATTACAGTATTAATGCATATTCTGTGGGGCTTTTCTCAGGTAATTGCTCCCGTCTAAATAAAACTGAAGATGCAAAATCTAGTTCAACACAGTTGAATAGAGAAGAGCCCAAATTCATTCCAGACATGAATCAAATGGACTGATGAAGTAAATTTGGCCTTGTGCGTCTGCATAGGAAAACTCATACTTCCTCTTGGAAACCCAATGCAAACGTAACCCAAGAATATTGCTTTGAAAATCTGTGCTAGGTGATGCTCTCAGGTGAATATTGTCCTGAATATTTCATGACTGCTGAGTGATGTTTCTTGACAATGATGCGTTTCGTTCCTAGATGAAAATAAACACTGCTCTGTAAAAGCAAGGCAGAAGTGAGCGTTGGTAGAACAATATTATTTATTGCTGATGGAACAATATAGCATAATGCAGTATTGAAATACCTGTGAGTTAATATTACTCTAAAATATGGGTTTTTTTTATTTTTATAGCAAGGCTAATCAAAAGCACTAATATAAACTGCATTATTGCTTTTAAATGATGCTTCTATGTATATTTGTGTTAGTTCAAATATCCCTTTTACCTGATCAAAAGAGTAATGAGAATTATATTGATCTGAATGACAAATATTGTTGTGGCATCTGTGGTGGGGGAAGTCCACCTATACAGGTTTTACGCAAAATGGCAGTTCACCAGGTATACTGGCAACAAATACAGTGGTATCTACTAGGATAAACATTAATGTGTATTAGTTTGTCAGCTGTTCCTGATTCTGCATAATTTAGATGCTATGAACTGGAGAGGTGTGCTTTATGTATCAATAATGTATGTGTGGATTAGTTTCATGTGAGAAAGCTGAGTAAATAAAACCACTCTAATGCTCTATTTATTATTAATCAGTGCAATAGAATAACTCTTAAAATATCCCAGTACGCCATAGACATCAGTAATGGTGAATTTTAAGGACTTGAGACCTATTCTGCACTAAATTTTTAAGTTACCCTTTCAAATCATTGTGATGCTATGTCTGAAAAGACTCTAAATAGAATTTGATTTCTTATGAAAATATTTATTCATTTTGCCTGTTGTAATTTTAATCCACGTCCGCAAGGGAGAATTTCAAAGTAGGGCCTTCTCTCTCCAGAGACTCCCATAGCATATTAAGGCACTTGCTGAGAATTTCTTTGGCTTTCCATATAGATGTAAGGTCTAGCCGGAAGGCTTTCAGTGCAAGATCAGAACCAAAATTGGCAAAGGCTGAACATTTCTTAAGGAAGCTGCATTCTTCTTATCAAACTGGTGCCTGGAAAATAACCTGGAATTCAATATCAGTTCCATATGGAGAGGAACCTCGGAATGGAGTCCAAAGCAGCTGAACACAGTCACCCAAGCTAGTCTAGGTGAAAAGCAATGAACAAAGGTGGGTTTAGTTCTGCCCTTGTAGGGCTTATATGTTTTATTCTGGATTTCAGAGAGAGATCTTTGATCTTCTCAACTTGGAAACCTCACGGGGTGCCAAGCAGGTGGGATACTTGAATGTGGCCGTCTTTCGAGGGGTGGGAGCATGGTCTTGTGCAAAGAGATAGGTTTGTGGGGGAAGAGGAAGGATGCATTCACTTGTTCCCTGATGCTTGCTGTCTGAGAGACTGCAATCTTCAGTGCTCTGCTGGTAAACGAGACCTGCAGAACAGCATGGTGCCTTGCTTCTTGCTATCTCTTTCTGTCTTCATGAATTTTGATTTTTCTTTTTTGTTTGTTTTGATGGAAAAGCTTCACCAAGAGGATCTGAAATCACTGATTTCTCTAGTTTCTTACCTGTCATAATCATCAGAATAACCAATAGCTGGAGAGCTTAGGCACACCTGGAGATGTGGACTCAAATATCCTCCGGCAGAAAATGATTCTTTCATCACCTGGACATGTGCTCTGGTCACTTGGTGAAAAGGGGAAGATAGTTCTTTCAGGCATCTTTGAAGTGAAAGGAATCGCTACCGTGTTTTATGCAGGTCCTATTTCAGTGGTTGTTCAGTAGATGTGCTCAGAGAATGAGTGCTTGATATGAGAAATGGGAAGAGGGAACCCAAAGGCAGAGCTCTTCTCACCCATCTCCAACTATCTATGTCTAAACTAGTTGTCCTATTGGTAAAAGAATGAGTGGAATTACACCATATTTCTTCTGAGTAAATCTTGGGACAAGACGAGTTGTTCCCTAAACACCATTGACTGCAGTGTCTGGATCTGCCTGGACCATAGAAAGATTCTTGCTGACAAACTCAGAACTGGGCACTTATGTTGTAAACACGTGCAATTAGATGGAAAGGTCTCAGTCCGAGAGTTCTGGATCCACATCTGCTTCATAGTTAAGTGGGAAGCAGTATAATGCTGTTAAGAAAGCAGCTGCTCTTAGTCTATGCTTAAGTGGAAATAGACATTTACAATAACAGAGGCATCTGCAAAGTTTAGGAAGTTGTTGAAGAAGGGTTTTCAGGGCTGCTCTTTTGGAATTGAGTGCCTAAATTGCTCTCAAACCAGCACCAGGCACTTAAATATTGGTTTTTAAACCTGAGCCACCATATACCTTTGAAAATGAGGTTTCCTGAAACTGGGATTTTGAGATTCAAGATCCATTGAGTATATCAAATTTGTTTGACCTAAAGTATAAGTACATAAAAGGCTATCCTGTTTCTTTTGAGACTTGCATCTAATGATAAAGGCCTGATCCTGCCGGTACTGGTGTCAGAGGGAATATTACCCTTACCTTCAACAGAAGCAAGATTGGTTTTCATTTGTGTGCACACGTAGTAAATCTGCAGTATCAACAAGCCCTTCCTGACACTACAGTACTTCTTAAAAAACTGTTTCATTTTTAACCAAGTTAATTAGTTTCCAAGTGAGTAGGATGCTTTTATACCCTCTTAATATTCTCTTTGCAGCATGATGGTTGCCTGGGGTTGAAGTGTTTTTGATTAACTATATGCGATAATGAAAACCATGAGAATGACCTTATGCAGAAGTTCTCTCTTTCTGATGTTACATATAAAACTGCGGAAGTCTTACAATATTTAACACAGTCTTTTCTCTCTTCCCACTCCTTCACCAACCCCCTCCAAGTGAGAGCTCGAGCTAATTATGGAAGTGTTAGTAATGGTTGTATGCTAAGATTTAAGACACAAAGCAACTACAACACTAACTACTTTGGCTACCTGTGATGCCCTGCAGTGTGACTGAGGGTGACGCTCAGCTTAACACATGTATGCTTAGGGTTAGTGAAGCAAGTGGGACTCCCTGCTCCATTTGCACGTTTATTTTTTTCAGCTAAATGTTGTTGACTGTTGGACCTTTCCTACATCCTGAAGCCTATGAAATGGAATATAACTAGCCTGCTGGGACTGAACAAGACAGCCAAATGCTAGGCGTTGAGAAAACATTACTATCTACTCTGGATTCTGTGTTATGGGCCTCATTTTTCATGTTAATTCCCATTGCAAAAATACTTTTGGATGATATGGATGATCACTGTGTAAAAACATGCATAGCAGGGTGTAGTCCCTGGTAAAGATGTGAAGGGAACTGATTCTTCTCCCACTGAAATGTGCAGGAGTTTTGCAATTTCCTTTAATTAGTGACCGAAATGCTTTAAAGAAAGAAATGGCCATAATATGCAGGCAAATTTTGCTGTGTCGCATGAGTATACGTTTATAATAAGTGAACTGCAATGGAATTCAAGTTTACCTTTTAAAAATATTTTTAAGGCTACTAAGGTGGTATCAGACTGAAAATTCTCACCTCTTTCTGTGTCACTAGTAGGAGGAGCTCTGTAGACTGTTGGGATTGATGGCAATCTCTTCTACTCTGTAGTTTTAGTTGTAGCAAGTTGACAGATATTATTCTAGCTTAAACTGAGGAAGGCGGGCAGATGCAATGGCCAGAGAGTCCTTACAATAACAAAAAAGGCTTTGAGAATCAGAAGCCTAAAATAATTGTGGCTCAGATGTTGAAATAAGTACAGTATTCTTGCTGAATGTTGTTATATTTTTTTGTCAAAAGGATACAATGCAGTGTGGTTTTGTACCTGTGGGAATTTTGCTACGAGCTATTACTGAAACAGGAACCAATATATTACTCTCTGGCGTATACTGCATAAAAACTTTGGAGCGTATGTAGTATTTCCTTGCCATTTACTTCTTTCAGGGGTAGAACTATGCCCAGAATGGATAAGAGGAACCAAGTATAATTCAGATTTTGTTGTTTGTTTTATGCTCACAAAAATGACCTCCAGGCTAAGGCCAGTTTAGACCTAACTAAATCCTGTTGTAGATACTAGATGTGAATGTTACAAAGGAAACCTGAATATACTCTAAGCATAAAGCGTTCCGAAACACAAATAATTCTACAGCAGCTGAGCTGGTGTGTATAATTGCACCAGGGCCGTGCTATTATGGCTTTATAAAATGTTACTGTATCAGGCTAAGAACTTGGCTCGTTGTAGTTACAGGGGACCTTTTTTGTTGATTCATTAATTTCACATCATTTGGCAAATGTGCAAGCATTTCATTGCAGGACTATATATATGATTATCCTTTCTGCAGCAAAATCAAGAACGTGCTAAATAAAGCTGAAACAGCCATTGTCAGCACCAACCAAAGAATAGTGGGTATTACAAATATTAGATACAACTGGTGCTATCCTTAAAGAACCCCCTCGCCTCTGCCCCATCTCATTAAAATCCTGCATCTGAAACCACTAAGTTATCTGTTCCTTTACAAATGCTGTACTACAAAGGTGCTAAATTGCAGGGATCAAATTAACTCTCCATACATTCAGATTAATGCTGCTGTGAAGTAAACACTGCCTAAATGTTCAAAGTAAGAGTAGTGGCTTTGAAAAGGTGTTTGGGATAACTGTAATATTAGTTTTTACCACAGCAGTATCCCGATGGCAAACAGACACATCACAGCATGTCACCTTTTGGCAGATATATGCTGGGTCGTATTTTGCATCCCTGTTGGCTTTAACTGGGGTTCCATAGAGTGTAAATCTGAGTAGAATTTGTCCAGCTGTATCCAAAGAACATTGCTGTGAAAGTTAATAGGAAATTCAGCAATAATTTTTACTGTCAGGTGGAAAAGCATAAGATCATGCCAAGTATGACTCGATGCCAATTCTCAATTCCCGTTTAAGTATTAGTAGCCTGATGCTTAAAACCTTTTATTACTTTAAAAATCAAAAGTAATATTTTGTCAGATGTGAGAAGTATGACTCATTTTTCTACTAGCTAATTGTAAATGGCACAAACCAAAATTTTAGGAACATTTGTGACTAATTTAGTGTTACTTATTTGTTTAATTAGATGACCTTTAAATACAAGCCCAAACTATTTTATAAATAATTAGCTTTCCAATAAGCTATATCCAGATATCAATCTTTTGATAGGAACCATCTGCAACACTTAAACTTTCTGTACATTCAAATCTTTGCAAATTATTCTGTTGCTTTTGTTCTGAAAGCATTGCTTTTTCACCAATGTTGAGATTAATGATGCAGCACCTGAACGAGTTCCCAACTCTGTAGTACACAACAAATGTAAATGGCGTGCTGCTCATGATTAAAATCAAGCCAAACATGGATAACTACTTTGAATTAGATGACTGCTAAAATTCCCTGTAGCTCAAACACTCTTTGGAAATGCAGATTCTGTAGAAGGTAAACAAAAATCACGTAGACAATGCACTGATATAGATTATGGTAATAGTGCTTTCTAAATTTGTTTTATATATTAAAATCTGTGTATTCCATGAAAGTGATATTGAAACAAGATAATTATGTTTATAGGATAGTAAAATAACACAACTGACTAGAAAGGTTCTGATCATAGTTTTGCATGTGCCATTAACCAAAGAAACAGTCTCCTGGAAGCTACTGAGTTTAAGCAATAAGATATGTATCTTTCAGGCACTTACATATTAATTTCATCTTTTTCTCTTTCTGTTGGCATTCCCTTTAACTATAGCAATATCGTCTGAACTTAAAAGACGGACTATTAACAACAGAACTACTTCTTACTGTTTCACCTGTTCAGGTTAGATTTAATAAACCAAAATATACCACATGAGAGGAAAGGTGTTTTTCCTGATGAAAATAAATACAGTTCAGAACAGTTCTTGTGACTTCTCTGACGTGGTGTGTGTGTGTCTTGCTATTAAAGTTCAGGATAAACATCTGTTGTCTGCGTGGATTTTCCTGGAAGGTTTGATGTCAGGTGCACAGATTAGGACTTAATCCTGTTAACCTTTGCTCAAATGAACAACACTAGTGATCAGTGGCTACCTGTGAGCCAGGATTTTCAGAACTGGGCCCTCTCTGTTTTCCGAGTAGTGAACGTAAGTTTAGTCTGAATAGCTTGTGGCATGCAGTTGCTTCGTATATAACTCACGTAAATGATACTTTAAGCAAACTATTGTCCTCAGTGTAATTGCTCATGTTAGAAATAGAAGAATTTTTGAAAAGACAAAGGAAAGAAAGCTAAAGAGAGATATACGGCTTTTTCTCCCTTGGATACTTTTTCAGCTATGATAGCTGATATTACTTAAGAATACGAAGGCATTGCATAAAAAATCACAGTAATAGTTGTGTCTGTTCATTAGAAATGCATTTTTAGTGTAATATGCAATGTAGATATAGAAATTGCTTTTATGTTTGGAGCTTAATGCATCCTCAGCTTTTTTGCTATGGTTTATATTTCAAGAATCTTGACTTTATCAAAGAACTCCCTGTGTCAGACCTTACGCATATGTTTATCTTCCCCTGTTTTGCCCTTTGTAAGAAGTTTGTGTTTTTAACTGGAGTGTCTGTTAAAAAGTTGCTGAGGTTGGAGTACCTTTGTCACAGTCTCTCTAAGCTTTATCTGCTCAGTGGTGGTTTACAAATTCTTACTAATGCAAAATTAGGGCACTAATTTCTCTCAGCTTGTTCTGTTGTTTTCCCCTCACCCTTGGCACTTCAGCAGGAAGAGGGAACATTATAAAGGGACAAAAAGCTTTAACATACTCACCCTGCAGGGCTGAGGATACGGAAGATCACAGCTGTCTCTACCTCTTGGATCTGGATCTTATTAATGTCATCAGGCAGTGAATCCTCTGTAGCTGTAGGCTGGACTTTTCCTGCTGTTAACAGGCCTCAGAATGAACTGAAGTTCGGCAAACTTTATGCAGCTAAGTAACCTCGACGTTACTCAAGTTTTCTCCAGAGCCTAGGATGACAACAAATGGGATAGTGTTAGTACAACAACCCCATGGGGCTGTTTGATGTCTGCAAATTGACTGAAGTGCTAAAGTGGATCCTTTGGGGGCTGCCCCTCCTCCCAGCCACAACCTGCCCCTCTGAGAGGGACAAATTCGAGCAGCCTGCACGCTCTGGAGGTGAGACGGCTGAGGGCTCCTAGTGCCCTCTAATTCTTTGTGCTATCCTACTCACATCAAGCTCTGCCTTTGCTATCTAGCCTCTTCTCACTATGTTGCGTGTGGGAAGAGCAAATTAGAGAACAGGGAATGGGAATGCTAAGTGCCTTCCCTACAGGATATGAGAAAATAGCCAAGTGAGAAAGAGAGGGAAGAAAAAAAAAACAAAATAACACTCAATGTCCCCAGGATTCTAAACTATTTCTTTGTTTCATTTGGCTGTTGTTAAAGAGGGAGCTTCCTTCCATGAAATGTGTTCACGATGAATCTGATACCTTTATATTGTAATGTTATTATACTATTTATAAAGACAGTGTAAACCTGGGAGTGCAGTTACAACAGATAACCTAGTATAATAAGCTGAAACGCTTGGGAAAATGTAGCTTTAATATCTACAAAATTCTATGGCTTTCTCTCTGGAAACTGGTTGTCTGTTATTAGCAAAAGAGGATTTTTCAGTAATGTGCAGAATTTAAGGACATCATTGTTAATTAGCTCCGTCATGTTGCTTGCCTAATGCTAAATGTTTTCAGGATGTCATCAAATTGCCAGTAAGAATGGATGGCAAAACTGGAGGTCCCCAGCTTTGCTATCTTTAAAAATCTTGGACTATGGTAGGAAGTTGAACTAAATACAAGAGACTGGTATCCCCAAGGGTATTCTGGGGAGACACAGGAATTACAAGTGACTACAGATGGGAGCGTCATCTGAAAGTGATACTGTATTAAACTACTGCAACATCAAGACACAAAAGAAATCTTGGAAGATCACAAGATAAATTCTTTTTTTCCTCATTGCTGCTTTATATTTCTTAGGAAGGAAATCTGCTTACCGATACACATCCTGTTTATCTATGAAATAGGGAGGTCATGATAAGAGACACTTGCATGCCACTTTTCAGTTAGAGCTGTTAAGATGCGTCATCAGCATGGATAAATATTGCCATAAGCCCTATTTTCTTCTAGGTGAAACTGAGGCAAACAGATTAGAAGTCTTGTAGGATGTTAACGGTACAGTTGGCACTGGAATCCAAGTTTCTAGCTTTCAGTGCCCTAAAGAAACAAGTATCCTGTCTGAGTGAACTCTTGTTTGTGGATCCTTGAACAATACTGATACCCACAAAGAAAGAGAGAGAAGGAAGGGATAAAAGATGCACAGCAAAGGAAAGATCTCCTCTATAGTCTTAAAGCAGTCAGCAGATTAGGGAGATAGGATAGCATGAATCTGAACTGCCTACAGTACAGGACAAAGGGTTTTTAATTTTTGTCATGATAAATCGTACTTCATACAGATCTGGAATCTTTTATCTGAAGGATTTTACAGAGCTTTATAAGTGAATACTCCACTGAATGTTTTTGAAGGTTTCTAGAAATTTAATGGGACAAAAATTAGAAAGCTAAAGCATCTTTTAAATGTACATGAAGGGCTATGTCTGCTTTGGTAGTAGCAATATGTGGAGTTTGACCTGTGAAGTGAACCTCACCAGTCAGGCTAGTTGAAATGGCTGTGGGGCTAAGGCAGGCAGAACACAGCTCACACACAGGGTTTGCCAAAGAATGGGTTAACACCACTCTTTTGTCAAATAGTGCAGTGGTATTTAGTGATGAAGAGTTGCATTTTGTTTGAAAAAGAATCCACAGCACAGTGCCACCTAGCACCATATTAGGACATCGATTTGAACTGGTTGGAGGAAAGAATGTGACCTATCCAACAGCACTGTGCACCACAGAATCCTAGGCTGGAAGTCTTCCACCCGAGTTGGCTAGACTTAGCTCTAACACCCTTATGAAATGTCAAAGTCAATCTAAAATGGGGGTAATTTGTGAGTGTTTTTTAATTCCTCCCAGAAAAGCTCTCTATTTGAAGTTTGATTTAGCAAAAAGATGATCAAGGCGGGGGTGGGTGGGGGGGGGGAAGTTTGGCCTTTGCAATGCAAAAGCCTGTTCAAGGTTTCAGTGGTGGTTTCTGTGGGATGTAGTATTTTGGGGCAGATTGTTTTTTGAGACACAACTTCTATAAGGAAAATTAAATAAGATTGGAAGTCTGAGTTAAGTTCTGATTTGATATTCCCCAAATCAACCTCACATACTTCAGTGCTTCAGTTTTACTTAGCTAATTTATGATGATGTTGACTTTTAAGTGCTCTTGGCCTGTTCTGGATAATGAACTTGGAAGTCTTTTAGCCACTAAGTAAAAATTTTCTCCTGGAACTGAAAGCCGCTTTCCTAGGGGGACTTACTGGAATTGGAAGCCAGTTTCCTAGAGCTTTCCAGATGTCCCAGCTGTAAGAAAAAATGCATTAGTGTAAAAAAGTCTACTTTGTGGTTCATAGAGAAATAAACATTTTGCATGTTTTCCATGATATCTTCTGTATCTATTTCCTGGTACTGGTGTGAGTGCAATGGCAAAGAAGGAGTTTATCTGCCCCAATCAGAAGATAAATCTGAAATATTTGTTCAACAACAGTTTAAAGATTCCCATAAAGAATCTAATTCTGATGTCACTGCAGCCAGATGAAGTAGGTTTACAAAGACGTAATGACATGCCATGCTGTTGGTTGAGTAGATTCTTCAAAAGATGTCCAATTCTGGTCTGAGAGATCAGAACATCTCTTTCTAGAATATCTGTGAAAACATGGAATGCAATATATTTCTAACTAAAATAAAAAAATCCCAAATTAGAAGCCTGAGAACCAATAAGTCAAGTTGGTCAAAACTGAGTTCATAAAGTTAGGCTTTTAATTTAACTTTTTTCTTCTGGGAAAGTTCCAAATAAATGCCTGCATTCCATAACTGCCCCTTAAGAGTCTACCTAGATGGCTGAAGAACTGCTTCTGTTCACATTGGTGCCACTAGCTTTGGGTTTATTTCAGTTCTTCAGCTTATATTATAGATTTGATCTCAAAGTTGAGGTGATGTGGAATCCATGTGGCTGCAAAAGAAATGCTTCCGTAAAATTTCTTTTGGACAGATAATAGAATGCTGGAAGGAAGAAGTAAACTGATAGTAAAGATTGCTAAGAGGGTATAGGAGAAGATTGTGAGAAGCAAATATTTATAATTATCTTTCACACCTGCTGTGTGAGAAATGAACAAATTCTACTGCAGATTATTTCTTCAACTTGTCTGTAGACATGGGGTGTGACCCTTGTTGCTTTCTTTCAGGGAAGTTTCTTTGGTGACAATACAGTTTGGAAGAGTACAAATGAGATTAAAAAAGAGCAGAACCAAGGTTGCTCTTATGAAATACCAGAAAGCACAGGAGGCTTGCATTTTCTTCCTCTATTTATTGAATATTGAAATTTTTAGATATCAACCTTCCCACCACTTCAACCTGAGGAAAATTTGCCCCAGCGATGACATTTTTATGCCTTTTTTCTTTTTCTAAGCAAAGCTTTCAGCTTTTCTCAGATAACCTAAAGATAAAAAACGTAAATAGGAAAAGCAGCAGTTGGGGGACATTGGTGCTAAACTTACGCAATGCCTTTATAGAAAGCAATGAGAGGGCAGAAGTTTAAGATAGTTAAGAAGGGCTTGAAATTCTATATTGGTATTATTTGTTTGCCTTTTTTCAGTTTGTCATTGGCTATGTACATTTGGCTGTTTCAGTTGTTATCTGTCTTGTGCTTATTTATGCTAGTCACAGATGTTTCCACTGACTTCACTGGGAACTTAAAGGCTTGGATTTTTATCCTGAATCAGGTCCCTAGAGGCATAGGATGATTACAGTTCTTAAAATAGCCGATAAAATTTGCTTATGCTTAGTAATTCTGGAAGCAAAAGCCTAAATATGAATGACTAACAAGTACATGTATTAAAAATACTGATCCCATTTATCACTGTCTTTTATAAACTTGCCTTCAGAAAGACCCTTGACACCTTTGAAGGTAAGACATTACACAGGCCAAGTGTTAATAGTTGCACTAAGACAAATTCAACTCTTAGTTCTATCAGCATAAATACAAAGTTATTCAGTTGCCTTTCAGTAGGCCCTGGGGACAAACAATGCACATTCACTGACACTTCAGAATAATTCAAGCTGTTGTTCTTGAAACATTGAAGTGAATCATGAAAGTGAGGAAACGAGTGCTGGCAAGAGGTTAGCAAGAGGCAAACACTGTGTAGCCATGCCCATGTAGCTATCCTCCTTTGCCTTCTTCGCTCATGACCTGCAACGCCCTGAACGCTCTAGTCCTGGATCTTTGCGGAAAAGCAGTTACAAGTCGTGCCAAACTGTGTGATGCTTTTGTGCTCTGAATACATGTCCTCCAGGGGCTAGGATGAAACCACCGCATTCATTTGCACTTGAGTAAAAACTACATTGTTTTTGCAGCCATTTGGCATCATGTTCAAAAAATATAAGGTCAAATTCAGCTCTAGTGTTGCAACTCAAATGATTTCAATGGCATTTTGCCCACCTACATCAGAGCTGGATTTGGCCCATCATCTGGATCTACTTAGTGGATACTGTGCTAAATGTTCGATGCCTTGCACAGGGTTTTAGTTATGTGCTTAACATTGAATTAAATGGGAACTGTATTCTTAGGATCCTATACAAATTATGAAACTCTAGGACTGTGAAGGGAACTGTATTTTTCTTGGAGTTTGTGCAGCACCAAGCACACTAGAACTTACAACTGCAGTTGTGGTGCTGGGCATACCTATAATACCACTATTAAACATCAGATTCCTTATTAGTGCTTCAGTGAACAGAACATAATAGCAAATGATGAAGAGATTAAGCTTTCTGACATGGGATTACTTTGCTTCTGTTTCAGAATAAGTGATGACTTTGTACATTAAACAGAGTGAGTGTATAGCTTTTCTAAGCAAGATCCTTTTAATTGCTTTAGAGAATATTTGAGGATTTTCCTGCTGCAGGGTAATAAGATAAAAAAAAGTTTGTCTTTTATTCTGCCTGAGAATTCAACTTCATCCTCTTGTTTATGCGTCTACATCTTTTTTAATTATTTAAAGCAAATATATTTTAAAACTTTGACTAGATTTATTAGTAAGTGGAAAGCTGCTATGTTTTGATGATTGGGGAGCAACACAGTAAGTCAGAAGCCTTTAGGAATAGATTCACTACATGCTGCCATGTGTCCAGCCAGAAGTGATTGAGTGATTTTGGTCATGTTTGTTTCTTTAATAGAAAATTGAGTATTCAAATACAAGTTATTTTTCCTAGAAAATCACAGAATCACAGAACAGTTGAGTTTGGAAGGGACCTCTGGAGATCATCTAGTCCAACCTCCCTGCTCAAGCAGGGTCCTCTAGAGCACATTGCACAGGATCGCATCCAGGCGGGTTTTGAACATCTCCAGCGAAGGAGACTCCACTACCTCTCTGGGCAACCTCTGCCAGTGCTCTGTCACCTTCACAGGAAAGAAGTTTTGCTTTGTGTTCAGCCAGAACTGCCTGTGTTTCAGTGTGTGCCCGTTGCCTCTCGTCCTGTCGCTGGGCACCACGGAGAAGAGTCTGGCCCCATCCTCTTGACACCCTCCCTTCAGATACTTGTACACGTTGATGAGATCCCCTCTCAGTCTTCTCTTCTGCAGGCTAAACAGGCCCAGCTCTCTCAACCTTTCTTCATAGGAGAGATGCTCCTAAAATGAAATGCTTTTGCCAAAATGTTGACTTTCTGTAAATCTCTTAGGACTTGGGAAGTACTTAATCCAAATAAGAAAGGTGATGGTGTGAAATGACCTATTTATTTATTTAATAAATTTAATTAAATTAACATTTAATGTTAGATTTATCTAATCGTTGCTTTCATGTAGTTTCAATTTGTCTGCCCTTTCCTGTTCTAAATTAATCAATGGCATCCATGACATTTATCATCTGGGATGTTGTTTCAAGAGGTGGCCTTTTGAAGCTCTAAGTATATGTGAAATCCCTTCAGTGCTCAGTGTTGACTCTTTCACACCCCCCTGCCCAGCAATTCAGTATCTTATGGGGTGTGTGAGGAGTAAGAGCAAACTCAGGGAAACAGGGATGTGGTGATCACAGTAGCGGTGAATTCTACACCTGTTATACATGTAGGATGCTGCTTAATCATGGGGAAAAAATCCTCTAATGTCAATGGGCTATATATGGAAAAGGCCAACTCAACATGAGAAAGGCTTTTTAGAGTCCATCTGAACCACAAGTAAATGAAGTAGAAATAAAAATACATAAAACAGGCATTGGATTGTGGCAGTGAATTCATTGGCATCTGAAGTTAAAATCTGACTAAGGCTGCTCTTTCGAGGACAGTTGTTTGAAATTGTACTCTTGAGTGACATATGGTTAAGAATAGTGAGGCTGACCAAGAATCAGTCAATGAGAAACCAGACCAAGGATACCGAGTTTACTGTAGCTTTTGTTCAAAGTTAATTGTAGGGGATCAAGAGCTGTGAGGCAGCTGCAAGTGAAAGATCTAGAGGATAGCTTGGAGAAGAGCCAAAAAAGCAAGAAGCAATTTTAACTATGCTTCTCAGCATATGCTGGTATATTCTCTAAAGTAACAGTAAGCTTGAGAGTTTTGATTTGGTGCATCACTAGGAGGATCAGAGAATGTTATTGACAGAAAGCTGATATTACCTATCACAATACTACCTAAAGGTAAAAGACTGAACAGTGAGCTGATTAGACATCCTTTATTGTAACAGTTGAAGAATCATAGCAAACCTGCAGGACTTGGGTTGATTCGGATCCCTAAAGCACAGATAATTCAACTTATTTAACAGCTTTCCCCTGTAGCAGACAATATAAAACACTGGGAGTAAAATATTTAATATATATTTTTCTGGTTATAATTAAAGCAGCACCTGAGGACTGAGATTAACACTCGCTAAGGACAACTTTAATTTTGTGGAATGCCCTTTGGATTCATAAGTGAGCATTAAGTGATCTAGCTCAAGTCTTTGGGAATGGAAGACATTCTCAAACAGTTAGGTAACTTCAATAAACATACACAATACAAGAGGTAGGATTTAGTAGGAACTGGAAGGGTCCTAATGCTATCCAAATATTTGTTCCCAGTTTAGACTTCACATCTTAACATGCAGGAATGCCATGCAAATTTAAATGAATGTAATGTGTACCCGTGCTGCTGGGCAGTGAGCAGGTTGCTACTCCAGCTATAGAACTGATCATTAGAAAAGGCTAGATAACATCTACAAGACTGGAGGAAATTCATATGTTTAAAAGTACTCATATGCAGTTTTGATGAGTGGGCAATGGTATTCTAGTACGAAATAATTGAGTGACTTTTGCCAGAGGAAGAGCAAAAAAAGGATTTGAATTGGTGAAGAAAGGACTTTTATGAACTAGATTGTATTTAAATTTCCAAACTGATCCTAGGCACTTGCAGCTTCTGTATGGGAAATTACTTTTATGCAATGCTAAAAGTTGCTCTGGGATTTGCACTTGAATAAATTGGGCTTGACTGTTGCAGAGTTTGGAGGCCGCAAATTAAACTCTTAAAGTCTTAGTGAAGACTATAAATGCTAGAATATAAAAATAACATTTGTTTTCTTTGCTAGGGCTCTATTATCCATTACTCTCCCTGAACTTATTTTTGCAGTTCTGCTTTCTTGTGCCTTAATAAAAAGGCACTGATAATTACCAGAGTTCTCTTCAGGTAGCTGTCATCAAAGAGTGTTTTTATAACTCTGCCCTCAGCATGTTATTTCTGAATATAAGGCAGTTCTGAGCTACAAGTAAGGCACTAGAAACCCCCCAAAAAATAGAATTGTGTGTCTGTCCACGAAGCAGAAAATGCACAGCTCTTGATTAGAAAAAATTGCCAGGAAAAAATTTCCAAACTTAGACCTTCTTGGGGAGAGCTCAGCCCAGTAATTAAGAAACTAAACAGTTTATTCTTGTTGTACAAAAACCAAGAGCTCGTTCCTTTGCCGTCCTTCAAGTCCTGGCACAGAGATTTAACAAACATCCCAGAATGATGAAGAAGGAATTTGGAACTATCCCAGCACTTTTTTTTTTTTTTTTAATGACTAATAAGAGATGGCTTGTGGAGGAGAAATTGCATAGGACTTGAGTGTTCTACTTGCAGCTGATAGATCTAGGTAAAAGTTGCTGCTAATCTCAATCAAAGAACAAGTAATAGTCTGGCAAAACTTTAGCAGCAGACTAACACAAGCTATTTGGATGTCAAGAGTTTCAACAGAAACAAAACTTCTGTAGGTAATTCTCACTAAATGAAAGGGAAGGATGGTAGATAATGAGTTGTAATCAGAAATCTGGGCATCAATATCTAGCAATCTTTACACTGACATCTTTTTTAGTATTTCTTTTTTTCTGTTCAGATGGGGTAGAAGGAAATGAAATTCTGTCTGTGCTACTGAGATGCTTACTTGTCATGTTCTAATGAATAATTTCATATCAATAAGCAAGCATGATAGTATGTCGCTGTAGTAGTAGAGCTGATAGAGGTTTCTGGCTTGAATATCCAGAGGTATTTGATCATCAGGACTCATAAATACATGAGAAGATAACTTCTGAGGTTGCTGCGGTATAATGCTCTGGATCTATTACTCCTGATTTGTACTCTACAGTGAACACTAATGCTGTTTTGCACACTGAGTTCGTATAGGCCTATATTTACATTTATCATATGTTATTCATCTACAAAGCATGACCGGCTGTTTTATATCGTGCCCCCTGCCGTCCTCCCCCAAAAGTCCCAAAGATATTTGGGAAGACTGCAAAGCACAATGCATAATAACAGTGATAATGATTGAAAGGGAGTATAATCCCCCACAGGAACGTCTCCGCTAGGAAGACTGAAGAGTCACAGCAATTAAGGCACATGCAGTTGCATTTTTAGTAATCACTGTCAACTTGTGGGCACAAATATTACTGGATTTTTAAGATACTTAATTTGCTATGCAGGTACCTGCACTGACATAACCTGTAATGGTAAGCTTAGAAGAGAGAGAGAGAAAAAAAATCATCTTTGTCTGCAAATTCCATGGGAATAAAATTGCAGATTTTCTGGGCAATAACTACACTGCAGCAATTTACTCACCTGCACAGCATGCTACAGGATTGTTTTACAACGTGTTTTGAACAAATAACATTTTACATATACATCCCCCAAGTGGCCTTCCATCATTCATTTTACTAGATGGCTTTTTCAAAATCTGTTTTTTCCTGCTTTGGGCTGGTTGTGTAAATGATATGGAAGTCTAATATCCTCCTCCTTTCTCACCACCTTCCTCCAGCAAACCCCAGCCTGTCAAAGCCAGGTCCCCACAGCCAAGGTCCTACTTTCCCACTGCATGTTCCCAGGCTGGGACCCAGTCGCACATTCGGACTCACCATCCTGACCAGTGCCATCATACCCTTAAGCCTACATACCGCAGCTCAGCACCCTTCTCCTCCTTGTAGGCTGCCGTGTCTTGGCCTGACTCCTGTGTGCTAAGCCAGAAGAGCGGGTCCCAGCACTGGTTGTATTCCTGCAGCAGGGACTGCAAATTGCTGGCTGGAAAGAGGGGCTGCTGTGTGCTGCAGCAGTTGCCTTAGTGCGGATCAGCTGGAACTGCTTGTGCAGAAGTGCTTTAACTCTGGTCATCCTCTCTGTTCAGGGAACTCTGCAACTTCTGCTCAGCAAATGGGTTTGGAAACCTCTGTTCCAAAATTTTCTCTAAGGTTTTAGTAGCGATTGGCCCATATAGAAGAATAGCTCTCAGGCCTAGAGTGAAAAGGTTGAATGTTTCAGTGTATGAAACGCACATTGAAAGTAAGAATAGGCTGTGCCATAAACAGACCCATTCATAACACTACAGTAATATCCCTACTTTCCTGAATAATTAATTACTTAGTTTTATTAAGATAGATTCAAAACACTGTGGTATATAAACAATGCTATAACCTTATAAGTGACTTTTTAAGTAAAGGACTAGTTGAAGGATACATTCTAGTAAGCAAAATACTAGTATAACTGATTCACATTTAAAAATTTTGATTGTACTGCTAATAGTTACACTAACACTGAAGTTATGTGGCCAGACGCAACATTCTTTTTTTCCCAAATATCTCTTCTACTGATGTGTGTTATAATATAAACACAGTTATTTTCTTTCTTCTGGCTTGAAATTGAATTAGCCTTTGCTGCTTCCCATTGTGGCAGGAACACAGGGAAAGTCCTGTTCCTTCCTGTGGAGAGTGATTTCAAGTGATATCACTTGACGTTTCTTAAAATTGCTTTCTCTGTTCCAAAGCAACTTAATTTACAGCTTTCTATATTTACAGTGTTTCATAAAAAGAAACAGTGTTTGGCTTGGTTGAGTAAAAGCTGAACGGCTTGAAGTGAGGTATCTTCAAAGTAACATGAGTCTTGTGCAAATGCTTCAGAAAATCAAATAAAATAATCATAATCAAATGTTGGTCAACTGTATTTGGATCCTACAAGCTAAACTCAGATCAGAGTACACAAGCTAAATGCTGCAAAAGCTAGCATGGGTTTACTGGTGTTCTCTCTTCTGGGCCAAAAGCTGAGATTTAGATTCCAGCTAGAACCACTCCAAGAGCTTTATGAACAAATTCTATCAAAACTGCTTGTTGTACTATGTTAGATTTCTTCCACTCCTCCCCCTACCCCAAAAGAAAAAAACCCAACTTTCTCTTAAAACTTTTGGTCGTTTAAAGCCTGAATGCAAAAACCTTCAGATCCATAAGACACAACCAGAGATATCTGAGACTTGGAAAGGTGATGAAAGTGCCTCATGGGCATTTACATCTATGGCTCAGCTTTGTGCTGCTGCTTTATTTTAGGCAGAACTCCTCTGCTAGTTTTATTTCTCATAATGCACTGCTTCTCATCACTGAGGAATCTCTGTCTCTTGAGAAAAATAGAGGAGGAAGAGAAGACAAGTACACGTAAGGAAAACTTACAGATTTCAAAAAGGTTTTGGTGGTGGCATTTCTGCTGCAAACTCTATTGTTAGAAAGAGATTCACTTTTCATGCATGTTCTTCTGGGAAAACTATGTCTGCTACCTCTGTAACACCTTCCTGACAGGCGTGTGTTATCTTCTAAGTTCATCTTTGCTCATCTTCACTTTGTCATTGGACTATGCTGATTTTATGTGTGTGAACACACATATGACATGAGGAGAGATGTTTTTGTACATTACCATTCTTTTCTTCCTTCTGTTTTCCTGCATAAGGCATCATGGAGGTTTTCCTGTGTGCCTGAAGCTTCATCCAAAGAGAATGGAGTATGCCATATTTGTCAGCATCCTGGACTAGACTAAAGGACAATACGGTCCCTTATTTCTTCTATCTTGTAATAGCAGCTCTCACTAAAGAGGGGCTTTCAAGTATCAACGTGCTGCTAGTTTCCTATCTGGGAAACTACAAGGAGTTTCTGATCTAATGCTCCTCTCCTGGATGCAATGGTGCATGTAAGTCAGGGATAAATTGTTCTTTCTTATAGCCTTGACTTTGAGTGTAGTAGAGTGCAGAGCTGCAGAAAGCCTGAGGGATTGTATGAGAACCTGGTACTATTGCCTTTGGGATGGGTCCATGCATAAACTTCTCTGTACTTTTGAGCTGCTGCATCTTCTACGATGAAGCTACCTTAGTCCATTAATCCTACACTTCTGCCTCAGTTGGCTCATGGTCCTTTCCATTCAGTTTTGACCATCCTTGAACCCTGCTACTGCAAGTCAGTCAGCACAAGGAGAAGGGAGATTCAGATGTGATTTTGAATAATAACTGTTGGAAGAATAGCTTTCAGGTCTGTCTGAAGAAAGATATGTGTAGAATATGTGGATAAGAAATGTCTCTTCTCTGTAAGCCCTACATAATCAAAATTACTCCTTCTCTCTTGGCTCACTGACTCCTGTGGGGCTACTCATTTGAGTTAGGAAAGCAGAGTTTTGCCCATATGAAATTTGAGTCTTAATGATCTACTCTGGATTCAGAATTATTACAGTCCATCTGAGTGTATTTACAGTTCCAACTAATTCTTTGCAGGTTCTTTAAGCCACATTATGTAATGTGTGTTTTTACTTTTATTGCTCTTCCTGAAACTCTAATGTTCCTGTTAATGCTGTTCTGAAAATAAAACATCTATGTAACAAGACTATCATATTTTACATTTTTGGGACAGTTTCAAATGTAAAAAGCATGTGAAGGTGAATTGCATAATGGAATGAAGAATGCAGACCTTCCTCACTGTCCTCATGGGAAAATAATAATCATAGTGCCTAATCCAAAGCCAGCTGAAGTGACCTTGCAAAGGGAAAGGGAAGCCTTTCCGTTGGCTACAGATCCATTGTGTTCTCTGCTTGAATAGTTTGAAAGCTGATTGCTTTCATCAGCATCACTTTGCAGTGCTTATTGAAATCCTGGGATCCTCTATGTTATAAATATATGTGTGGGGATGTAAAGTTTCTTTTGGTATGACACTAAATTCCTGAGAAAATAAATAAAAATACTGGTTTTGGAATAGTGTACCCTAGAGGAGAGATTTGGAATCTTTTGAAAGGCTTAGGCTGGTTGAGTTAAATTGAGCTAGGATTCTAGGAACAGCCTGAATGGACTTCATTAACAAACACGTCAACAATGACATCAAGTCAAACTCCAGGAATCAACTGAATTTTGCATAGGATCATGTGATCGGCCAAAATGAATTAGGCCGGTGGCTGCCTAGTCTATTATATATTTTTTTTATCTTTGTCATTGGTCATTTCTTTAGAGAACAGAAAATTATTAGGTTTCTTTTGTGGCTGATTTTTAGGGTTCAGTGCTAAGGGTACAAAAGAAAAAGAAAATAAAAAGGAATAGAATAAGCCAACAACAACTTGCAGACGTGCACATAAGCCTCTCTGTCGCCAGGATGACTTACAGTTTTCTAGTTATTTTTTTGGATGGTGCAAGAAGATAGTACATGCTTTGGTATTTGCAGTAATAGAAAAACTTCTATGAAAATCATCAAAATAACCAGAGAACATGAAAATGCATGTGATTTTATCTTTTCTTAAATAAAATAATCATTGGATCATCTTACAGATTTTCCTGAATCCCTGCTATTCAGTGGTTAACCTGTTCACGTGCAGCTAAGAGAAAATTCGCTTAATAAATTTATTATCCAGAATTATTTCAGCATAGTCTGTATTCAAAACCTCCTGGTGAGTGCTTGTATATAGGTTTGTCCATTTACTCTTCCACAGAAAATGAGCTGTTGCAGTTCCTGACCTCTGCATCTTGGCTCTCTGCATCAAATTGTTGCTGAGCGTGTTGCAGACTGTAGTTCAGGACCTATCATGTCAGCCAGGTAGGTAGGCATAAGACAGGTGGGGTCTTTCTTTTCCTGTTTACAGAGTATACCTGAACCTAACTGACTGTGATTTAACACTCTGGTGTAATTATAGATAGAACTAGATCTATTTTGTGACTGAGTTTTTGTAAATTCAAGGAAAATCTATTTGTTGCTAAAATGTGACTTCCTGTGCCTCTGTGGGTTACTTCTCAGCATCAATCAAATCTAGAATCCTCTTTAGTCATTATGCAGTGCCTCTGAGCTAGGTTTTACAGATTATTGAAGAACTAGGATACTGTAATCCTGGGAAAAATATCTTCCATAACAAGTGGAAGAACCTGCATTCTTTCCTGCAAAAATGATCTGCCACTGCTAGGTCTCTTCAGTACTCCCCTCCCCACAGTTTAGAGTGATAGGCCCAAAAGGATATCCATAGAACAGTCTGGGAATTATGATTTCTGTCTTTCTGCCTGGTGTTCTCAGCTTCTCTTCTTCCAAGGGTCCCTTTGAATCCTCTCACTCCCAAGCCCAGCAGAGGGTCTGGTCCTTTTATTCAATTTTTCCAAAAATTCTCCACCTACTTGAATTTCATCCTTCCTTTCTCCTCTTAACGCGCTGTATTCTGGTTGTTTGTGTGCATGGCAAAGGGGAGGTAATATAATAGCATACACTCACCTGTTGCGTTCAGTTTTAGCTAGTTGGACCCGGTGACAATGTAGCCCCAGCATACAGAAACAGTCAAAGTATAGACTGTCTAGGGAATCTGAGTACATGCCTTGGTTAACACATATTAAAGTTTATATCATTGTGTTTCTGCTATCTGAGTATATGTAGAAGTCATATCTCAAAGTTTAATAAAATTATTGAATCTATTTCACTTCATCGGCATGAAGATTTTGGAGACTCCTTTTTACTGCTTACAGTGAAAATACTAATTTAAAGCCAATTAAATTGTATAGCAGTTCCTTTTTAAAAGAGAAAGCATGCCACAGCACCACAGTAGCCAGCTCCCACATTTCTTGTCCAGGTGGAAGACTCATGAACTTGAGCAGTTCTTTGTCTGAATAAAGCTTAAGTAAGGTTTACTGGAAGCACTGCCAAGTAGATTACATGCTATTTTTGTTTGCTCCTGCATAGTATAGTTTGAACAGGGTTTTCTTCTTGATGTCTTTAAGCTCTAAGAAGGAATAAATAGTTCTTTGTTTTTAATAAAGATAAGATAGAGACCTGTGATTAAATCATCCCTCAGGAATATCCCAGACTGGAATTTTTCAAATTACATTAAAAAATCCATGCAGAAGTGGGGCTTTATATAGTGAAGGAGTTACTGTAGTGACATTACAGCAGGGAGTTACTATTTCTCCTCTGAATGCAGAGGTATATGCCTAGATACACCTGCTCTAAAGGCCTGCACAAAAAGACCACAAACAAGTGATTAAATTTGAGATGTCTCATGCAATACATGCTAGTACTTTTTTGTTGTAAAACTAAAGGAAATCTGAGTCATTGCAGTCTTAGAATGTAATGCCAGACAAATGAGAACCAGACCACAAACAATGAAGCCAAGTACATCATTATAGGGTGAGTAATGTGAACAACTTACATAAACTATGGCTGAAACTCAAAATTTAGCAGAAGACCATCACCCTTGATTGCATCAAGGACAATTAAAAGCTCTTTAGTCTGCAAGCTGTCCATCAGCAAAAAAAATCTCATCAATCTAAGTAATAATCTTTAAGGAAGACAATTCTTCATTTTGATTTAACTATTTTCCTTTATCTTACCTTTCTTCCTTTGTTATGAATTGCCTTTCATTTATCCACTGTCTTCCCCAAAATGGAGAAATAATTGCATATTTGTCTTCACCTCATTTTCATTCTCATCAAGTTTTTTTCAGCCTAAGATCTTTCATGGAATCTTCTATCTCTCTGAAGACCTTTCTTGTCTTCCTAACAACACCCTTTCTTGGGACCTATTTTAGGTTCCTGTTTTTTTTGCCTCATTGGCTCCACTTAAAAAGCCATCCAGGTGATGCTAACAGTCTCTTGAAAAAAAAAAGTTATCAGTAGCTTTAAGGTCCATAAGCCTTGTGTTAACTTTGTTTTTACTCTTCATTTTAAGAAGATAAGAAAGATTATCAAGCAGTTCTTGTTGATGCCAGCTAACATCACCATTAGGCTTTTGCTGTCTGCAGTGGAGGAAGTCATTCACTAAGAAGCACCATTTATAGGATGCACACCCACATGATGAAATAAACCACAGATTATCAAAGTCTTTACTACTTTTAGAAGGCTCTGGATGAGACTGTAGAGAGAAGATGCATGAAACTGAGAACAAAACTTAAGTACTCCAAGACAATCTTGTAACATCTCTAGTGTGTTGTCACACAGCCACATTAAGAAACTCTCACTTCTCTTTAAGTCGCCTCAGAAAGACCATGGAAATTCTCTGGTGTCAGGAGATAGCAGACACTGAGGTCCTACTAAGAATAAATGCACTAGGGATTTCTCTAATGTACATTTGAAGTGGTTGGCCATGTGATCTAAATGTGTGGAGGCAGACTATCCCATAAGACATTTTATGATGAAATAAAGTATGGTAAACTGTCTTGTGGAAGTGAGCTTAAGGGTTATAAAGATTTTCTAGAGATAATCCTAAAAATGTGAAAAGTCCACTGATTTATGAGCTCATGATGCTCCTAAGAACAACAACAAAAAATAGCAGAAGATGATTTACAGTGGTGTAAATACATTTGAAACAACTAGCGTCCAGCTAGCCGAAGAAAAGAGAGCCCACATTTTTTATTTTTTTTTTTAAGAAAGAGCTACACTAGATTAAATCTGACAATTGTGTGGTGAAAACATTCCTTGAATTTCGTAATTGTAGGAGAACTCATCATCAGAATTAATGTAGAGAGGAATTTGTTTGCTGCCATCATGGGTAATAAGCAGAACAGAACAAATAGTCTCTAATCAGGTGCTAGCTGAACTCCTTACAGCCTATTTTTCAATTTTGCAATTGCCATCTTAAATACCTTAAGAAAGAGCAAAAAATCTACTCTCACTTCTGAATTGTCTTCCTTAACGCAGTTTGTCATAATAGGCACCACAGCGTTAGAGTGAGAGAGGAGAGATAGGGGTTTGTTTGCTTCCACTAAAGAGGTATTTGATGGAAGTGACATGTTTTTGCAGCAGCTATTTTTCTCTAATGTCCTTGACACCTGCTTTATCGTAGCATTACTACTTGATTTCAGAAATGAGAGGGGAGTTCAGAACCTCTGGCTTATTATTTGACATAAAGCAGAAGCCCTTATCTAGCTCAGGGAGACTGCAGTCCCTTTGGAAGAAAAAGCCTGATTCGTCTAACTATTGTGCTCCAACAGGCAGGCAGGTTGACGATGAGCTTAGAAGCTAAAATGGTATATACGTGTATGGTAGCTACTGAAATGTTTGTGAAACCATTTCATGAAGTGGTAGCGATGCTTCTCTACATTACATCATCTGTTTGATTTTGATACTAACTTGGCTGAAGGATGCTAGAATGCAGAGCTCATACTATTTCACATGGGCTCTTTCCTAAACGTGTTTTGATAAGTCCTGCTAGATAAAATAAGCTGCTGAAAGGAACTGCTCCAATCAGTTTCTACAAGCCAGGATTTGGCCTTCTTCTGCAGCTGGTACATAACATCTGGTACAGCATGTTTTCTCAGGGTTTTCACAGAGAGAAGGCTCGATACCATTGCTTCATCTCCCTGGGTTCCAGATATAATAAAAACTGAAATATTAAGAAGTAAAAAAGTAAACATATCAGTTTTTTTAAAGCTGAGGTATCAAAGTATTTTATTTTATATATGATTGTTCCTTGAACTACTTGAAGAGCTAAATGCTCTTTCAAATCTAACACAAATGAACTGTGAGCTTAAAATAAAATTACAATCAAAAGATTTCATTATTTCAGTTCTGATATCTCTCTTTTTCTAAAATTAGAGACCTATAAGATTTTCTAGTTTATTTGCCTGTCACTGTTCCCAGGATGGATAACTCAGAACTACTTCTCTAATTCAGCTATAAATGCAATACTGGAAACTAATAACTATGGCAACTTTGTGAGCCAACATCATTAATTTTCCTGGATTTCCAACAACCTAAACTCCTATTCTTTGAAGTGTTCCTTGTCACTGGTATGCTGCAAAGGGTTAACAAGAATCAAAACGCCTTCTGGGGACCTAGTTCTGAATTGGCTAAACTACAAAAGGAAAACTGAGGCTTGTCTGTAAAATCACAGTGGATACAAACATTTTTGCCTACAGTTCTTATATATATATATTTATGTATTGGCTTGCATCATACCTTGTGTTGATCACTATGTATGTATCATTTCAGCATCATTGATAGCAGGCCTGTGCACCACTAGATTCTTAGAAATATAAATAGGTTCTAGATCATGCATGGGCACACAAACTTTCTGTCAAATCAGCCAAAGCAAGGAGCCAGAAGGTATAAAAGCCTTGTGCTTTTATGCTAGTTGTAGAAAGCTCCTGCAGGCTTCCTGCCCTGCCAGCTTTTTGAACTAAAACATTTGTTTTATCTCAGTTTTAGAATTCTATGAGGTGGATTACACAGTTCCCCTTAATTGAGATGTTAGGCTAAATTAATGTTTCAATTTTTATTCCTCCATATCAGTTACGCTTTTTCTCTGGTATTCAGCATCAAAACTTTTACTGGAAACTGAGGGAAGGTATCTGTCTAGTTTTGGAGCTGTTACATAGACTATCTTTATTTTTTACTCTGTCCCTCTGTCACAGCAGTTTTATCCGTCTGTTTTTAATGTGCTGTTCTTTTATGTGGCTATGATTTGCATTAATGTCCTCTCTGAAGTCTAGCTCATAGATTTTTGACATTTCTTGCTTTGTCCCTATAATTTCTCAGTTTTGAGCTTATTTAGGCCAATCAGTCTTTTCCCCTCATTCTTTGCAGAATCTCTGCTTATTCTTAATATTCTTTTTTGGCTCATTATTCACTGGATTACATTTGAACCCCATTTCCTGCAAGTGTATTGTTCTAGTTGTTTGTGATACAAATCACAAATAATGGTTGCATCATTGTTGAACAGAAATACACTTCAAGTGTCCTATATAATTATGTTCCTTATCTATTTAGTCCATTTGACCTCATTAACTAGCTCCCAGAATTTCTCAGTTTGCCCATCTGAAATTGAGTGAATTCACTGCAAACCTACTTTTGTTTGTCCTTCCACTCAATGTTAATTAAGATGAGCCATGCTCACTTGTTTTCCATGACCGACTCTTTTATGATATATTTGATTACTTGCCAAAACAAAGTCTAAAAGAGCCTCACCTTTCCTTGTTTTAGTTGTCAGCTAACTCATTGAGAGCTACCTGAGCCCTATGTTATTAATAGTTTGGAGATCCAATGTTAAAGTCTCCCATAATAACATAAATTTCCAGCAGTATTTGTCTGAAATAACAGTGATCTTTGTTTATGTCCAAATCTATTCTAAAAGAATTCACAGAGATTTCCAACATTAATCCTAACAAATTTGCAGCATCATTCATCATCAGAGACTGATTTCTGACCCATTTAGATTTTGTTTTATTCATATTACCTCTTATTTCTTCACAGCATCTGTCATCACTAGTGTACGGTTTGGCACCTTCATCCTTATGTTTGTTCCTCTAGATCCTGCACCTATGTTTCAGTTACAATAGCTGCTTGTTACCTCTGCTGTCTCTGGTTTCATATCCTGTACTAGTAACTCTTCATTCATTTTTCTCCCAGGTGCCTTGTATTCACATACTACAGATTTCAGCTGTTTTTTATAAATCATACCTAAATTTCCTGAGAGCAAGTACTTCAGTCTCAGTAATCAACTAACTAACTGAATGTATCTCACACTTTGTTGTAAATAAAGTTGGCTTCTAGCTTTGAGTTAACAAAAATATGTTTTTCTCCAAACACCAGCAGGACTTATCCTTTTATTATTTGCTCTGCAAATATAGCACAAAATCAAATAACATTTTTAAGAGTATAGGCAGGTCTATGACTGATTAATTTCAGTAAGAATAAAATTCTGGTGTTACTCAACATTTTTATTGAAATAAAACAGGATTACTCCTTTTTCCTGCTAATTAAAATTAGAGCTGGATTAAGAAACAGTCAAATTTTTTTGTCCTAAGTCACAAAAAAAGGTCCAGAATTATTATTCTTTTTCTGTGAAACTGAAATTCCATTAAAGATTTTTTTGCCAAAATGAAATATAAGTGCTATTCTGTATTTGCTGTCTTTGTGCCCTACAGCTGCATTAGGAAGCCTGGACATCTGGTTTAGCAGCCTGGTTTAGCAGCAGCAGGTGAGGCCAGGAACCTCTGGTGTAAAGGGACTAAACTGAAACCTCGAGTGCCACACTATGAGGCCTGCAGCCTCTGAAACTCTCCAGACTCACAGATGCTGGAAGCCATTGTTTCCTGGCACCTTCCAAAATGGACTATTTGCAAAGTCAGAATTGAGACTTTTCATCTTGAGAATTGTGATTTTTTAAAAATGAAAATATACTTTTCTGCCTGAAAAAAAGTCTGAAAGAAACTTCCAAAAGAGCTCTAACAAAAATCCCTTCAGATACGTTCCTCTTCTATTGGAAATCTTAAGCCTACATTATGTGTGAAAACAGTTCAAACCCATTACTTTAGGATTCAGCTTGGGTTGTAGGGACTCTTTAACATGCATCAGTTGAAGGTTTTCATTCTGATAAGGCCGGAGAGCATTTTCACTTCTTTCGACAGCCTCCCTCTCTGAGCTGTTACATTCCAGAGGCTATTGCCTGCAGCTGGTGAAAATTTAGGTAGCTCTGCTAATCTACCCCAAATATCACAGTACAATTGAACTTTATTTATTCTAATGATGTGCTAGGAGGAGCCACTGAAATAGACTTCTAGATCCATTGGAAAAGGAATGGATCTGAATGTTCAACAGGTATCTCTGCACAGGAGAAAGTTAATTATGGTTTTGTTGGTGGAGTAACATATATGAAGGTCTGGCTGCAAACTGTGGTACAGTGCTTGAAAGCAAAAGTGTTATGTCCTGAGTCAGTCTTATCTAGCTGTGCAATAAATTACTAGGTAGCTAACAAAGTGTTTGTGAAATCCTGATCACTGGCAATGTCTGTCTATCTGAAAGATTTAAGGATCACATAAATGCTTTTATAGCTGTAGTTCACAATTATATTCATATTCATAATTAAAATATTGTAATAAATACAATTGTTTAAAATGATACCATGATATTTACCTAGATAATAAATTATCCTTTCACTCCTCAGTTGCAAAACAATGGTGTGATGGAAGACAGTTCATAGAATATTTTCAAAAAGTTGGCAGATCTTCAGCTAAAAAAGATGGAAAACCACTTCTGCACTTAATTACAAGGAATACAGTGTATATTTCAACATATCCTACTATTTGTTTTTAGTGACACTAAATAAGTATAATAAGAAATAACAAATGAGGTTCTACCTAGCATAAGTTATTCACAGAATCACAGAACAGTTGAGTTTGGAAGGGACCTCTGGAGATCATCTAGTCCAACCTCCCTGCTCAAGCAGGGTCCTCTAGAGCACATTGCACAGGATCGCATCCAGGCGGGTTTTGAACATCTCCAGCGAAGGAGACTCCACTACCTCTCTGGGCAACCTCTGCCAGTGCTCTGTCACCTTCACAGGAAAGAAGTTTTGCTTTGTGTTCAGCCAGAACTGCCTGTGTTTCAGTGTGTGCCCGTTGCCTCTCGTCCTGTCGCTGGGCACCACGGAGAAGAGTCTGGCCCCATCCTCTTGACACCCTCCCTTCAGATACTTGTACACGTTGATCAGATCCCCCCTCAGTCTTCTCTTCTCCAGGCTGAAGAGTCCCAGCTCTCTCAGCCTTTCTTCATAGGAGAGATGCTCCAGTCCCCTAATCATCTTTGTAGCCCTATGCTGGAATAACTCCACTAGCGCCATGTCTCTCTTGTACTGGGGAGCCCAGAATTGGCACAGTACTCCAGATGCAGTCTCATCAGGGCTGAGTAGAGGGGGAAGGATCACCTCCCTTGGCCTTCTGGCAACACTCTTTCTAACGCATCCCAGGATGCTACTGGCCTTCTTGGCCACAAGGGCACATTGCTGGCTCACGGTCAACTTGTTGTCCCCCAGGACTCCCAGGTCCTTCTCTGCAGAGCTGCTTTCCAGCAGGTCAGCACCCAGCCTGTCCTGGTGCATGAGGTTATTCCTCCCCATGTGTAGGACCCTGCACTTCCCTCTGTTGAACTTCATGAAGTTCCTCCCTGCCCATCTCTCCAGCCTGTCCAGGTCCCTCTGAATGGCAGCACAGCCCTCTGGTGTGTCAGCCACTCCTCCCAGTTATGTATCCTCAGTAAACTTGCTAGAGT
This sequence comes from Struthio camelus, assembly GCF_040807025.1. NCBI lineage: Eukaryota > Metazoa > Chordata > Aves > Struthioniformes > Struthionidae > Struthio > Struthio camelus. Next base: position 52,498,709 of record NC_090981.1, on the reverse strand, counting down.
GCACTCTGTCCCTTCATTCAGGTCACTGATGAATAAGCTGAACAATACCAGACCCAGTATTGACCCCTGGGGGACAGTGCTAGCTACAGACCTCCAGCTAGACTCTGTGCCACTGATCATTCAGCCAGTTCTCAGTCCACTCATCCAACCCACACTTCCTGAACTTGCCTATGAGGATGTGATGGGAGATAGCGTCAAAAGCCTTGCTGAAGTCCAGGGAGACAACATCCACTGCTCTCCCCTCATCTACCCAGCCAGTCAGTCCATCAGAGAAGGCTATCAATTTGGTCAAGCATACTTGGTGAATCCATGCTGACTACTCCTGATCACCTTCTTGTCCTCCACATGCTTAGAGGTGGCATCTAGGATGAGCTGTTCCATCACCTTTCCAGGGATGGAGGTGAGGCTGACAGGCCTGGAGTTTCCTGGCTCCTCTTTCTTGCCCTTTTTGAAGACTGGGGTGACATTGGCTTTCTTCCAGGCCTCAGGCACCTCTCCTGTTCTCTATGTCCTTTCAAAGATGATTGAGACTGGCCTAGTAATGACGTCTGCCAGCTCCCTCAGCAAAAGTCTAGCACTTTATGAGCAGGAAACCCTAATGGTGTTTAAGAACATCCATTAAATGCCTATCTGTGAAATAATACACATTCGTCCACCTTCAGTAGTTGTAAATAAAACATTGCCAAATGAATAATTTTATAATCAATGTTGTAATTTTAAAGTTTATGATATCTGATGTAAAAAGCATATAAAATTTACATTCCATAACATATTTTTACTATATTTAAATTTATAAACACATCTATAAATCTTCATCATTTATATTTTATAAAATAGTGCTATGGAACAATGACAATAAAATATTACATTCATTTTTTAAAATGCTGTTAATATGAAGTTCTTCTAGACACGTATGGAAAGTATGCAGTTAAAATATAGCAGACTTAATAGACATGATGCAAAAAAATTGCCTAGCACCATCATTGACTTATCTTCTACTTATCAATCTCCTCAAAACCTTCTAATGAAAAGCCTAATATTTATAGGTGAATCTTGTCACTTCCAGGAGTCATCAAAGATCAGCCTTCTCATGAAAAAAAGCATATTACCTCTTGTATCTGCTTTGAATTTGGCTGTGAGACTGGGCAGGTTGCATCAGCAGCTGCATTGACCATAGCTGTGGTGGCTATTCCATGAGGAGAGAGTTGCCAGATCCAAAGTCATTTGGTATTGGGTTGTTTTCTGACATTGATATGTATAAGTGAGTAAGGGTTGATAAGGTAATCAGCCTGCTGTGTCCCATGCAAGTGTGTTCAGCAGGTGTGGATTGCAGATATGGCAAAGCATGATAAGAAAAGAAGGGCTGCGCTTGCTCACTTGATGCTTGCTCACAGAGGAAATATGTATTTGAGTGACTACTCTTCAGCAGGGTGACTGATGAAGTTGATTGCTGGCAATGACTTGCAGCCGGGAAAGGAAGGCGAGGAGATGGCATTGGTCTCCCTCTGACACTCCTAGAGGAAGATGGGGAGCACAGATGCCTTCACAAGGGAATAGCTTGTGCTCCAACTATAACTCATATACCAAAGGCTGCATTCAGCCACTAATGATTTGTAGTTCATAAATAACAGGAAAGAGCCTTTTCAGCAACTAATCTGTTCCTGCAACTACATTAAAATTAATTTGTTAAAATCTATTCTGAAAAAACGAAATGATACCCTTCTGATTTATTGTTGGTCTTGTTTCTGCTCCTTAGGGACTCCTGATCTAACTTTGTATTGCTTTTCTACAAAGGCCAGCCAACACAGCAACATATATCTTTGTCATTTAACCCAAATATAACCTGAGAATGTGAACTGAAACCTTCAATTTTAGGAGGGGGTGGGACAACTGGGTGATATTTTTGCTCTCCAGAGGGACATAGTTGGCCACTCTGGGTCACTGTCCAGAAATGATGACCCCTGTTATGAATCTAATACTGGTTTGATTGCTTTTATTTGCCTTCATGGTCATAACAGGTTAGGAAAAGTGTTTTAAGCAGCATTTAAAAAGAATTAATCTGTTCCTTGGCAGACATTCCTGCATGTGTTTAGTTAGACTCAAATTTGGGGCTTTGGCATAAACTAATGAAAAAGGAAGGAGTGCAGAAAAACTCAAGTTAATGAGCAAGATCTCTTGGGTAATCATCCAGTGGTTACAAGATGTGCCAGGTTTAGTGACAGGCAATTCTGCAAATAAGATACTTTAATATAAGCTTTTTTACATCAGTTTTTCCTGTTTACTAAGGTTCTGGATTTCAGATAACTCAAATAATGGTACTTGAGACAATTGCTTATAATGAGCCAACTCTGTTGAAATAAAGTGCTTTTGAAATTTCCTCTTGTTTTCATTAGGGATTTCTGTCATAAAAATTGGTAATGATATGACTTTAACAAAACTTTGTATGGGAGGGAGTTTAGAGGCAGAACATTATTTCTTGTCAAAACAGCAATTAGAGATGGAATTCTGGCAAAGGCAGTTATATTATGAATATTCACAATATATCCAGAATAACTGATTGCATTACTTTACATTATACTTTTTGCTCAGTGGTATCATTATGTTCTTGGGATGCAAAATTTGAAGTTCTATAATTCCTTGTTTTCATACGTTCATTACTTAAAAGGTGATGAAGCTTCCCATATTAGCATCTCAGCCAAAGGAAACCTAAAGGAAATTCTTCACTTTTCAGATCAGGCATAAAGGGGTAGGGATAAATCCTTCCATTAAAAAATTGTATTTTTAGTGGAGTAACCAACTCTTTGCTAGATATACTAAAATACTAAATGAGTAAAGATTATAAACCTGTTTGAGTATCATTAGTGGGATACTTAGCTGATTCCAGCTCCTTTGTGAACACAGGAATAGAAAATCTCCATTTCATCTCACCTAACCCGACACTGGCTGGTGTCTCAGAATTTTCGGGGCAAGCATAACTATGTTATTGAAATGAAGAGGAGAAATCATCCTGAATGTCTTGAACACCCAATACAGATAAAAATTGATTATGTAAAATTCTTCCATGCAAGCCACAACGACAGCCTGTTAGCAAACTTTTTTTTTTCCTTCTAATTGTAAAGTACATCTATGAGTACTTCAACATCAGTGAAGGTTTGCTGGACTGACCATGAACTTTGTAATGTTTTAGACCCTCCCTACCTCCTTGGCACCTGAAATTCAGAACCTCACTCTAATGCTATGGCTGAAACAATTTAACACTTCCCTCCTTTTCCTTCTGTCCCCAGCTGCATGTTCTTTCTTCCACTCCCTTACACTAGCTGAATGTTAAATATATGGACCAATTCCAAAAATATTAAAAGTCTCTTTCTGCAGCACAGACTGATTTTACTGGAAGAAGCGTAATTTTAATTTCCTGGCTTAACATTGTCCTGTATTTCATATTTAGTATTTTTATTTATATTGTATGTGTTATTTGTGCATTATCTGGAGCCCACCAAAAATTAGTTGTAAGAGTTGACAGCTTCTCTTGCAAGACCTCATTCCTATAATGTTCTTCTGTTTCTGCAGTGTTTTTTCCCCCTGGGGAAGACACAGAAACACACTGATGGAAAACTGAGGGTGAAACTGGGGCCTTAAAATTACATGTATTTGTGCAAAAAAAACCCCAAAACCACATGCTTCTTTATTAATAAGCATTTTATCTTCTCATTATATAAAATGCTCTAACAAGGACATGCTTTTTGGAGGTTGGAGTTTTGGACTCTCACCAATTTATACTGGAGAGAGAGAAAGTACCACAGAATATGTCTCTAAAACACTGGCACTAGGGAGTCCTGAGTCAGTTGTATATTTAAAATACTCCCTTTCCTTCTGCCCTCCACTTGCTTTCTTGCTGAACAAGCTGGTTTTAACTTTTCAAAACTTTTCAGAAAACATTACTAAGAATGCAACTTCATTACTATAGTGCAGAAGGCCATGATAAGTAGATGTTAATGGTTCTCAATCAGCTTTCAAATAGGAATAACACAGATTCTTCCTAAATATCTGTTCTGAATAGTTTTAAACCCCTGGAGGAACCAGGTAAATCAGACCATGCTGGACAACCAAAGCTAGCTAGTTGAAAGCTTCCTTGGGCCTCTCTATTTTGCACTGATTACACAGATAACATTGTAAGTATATATTAAAAATAATAGCAAAAGACCCCATAAAATAGAATTTGTTATACTGTGGATAACCTAGGAAACAAGATTTAGTAGCAATAGATCTGCATGGTACTCTGTACAGACTCCCCTCCTTTCAGAAAGTAGCCCTAGAAGGAACAAGGGACCTCATCTTGCTAGCCAAGGCAGGATCCGCTTCCTTCCCGGAGGCATTTTTCTAATCTGCTCTAACAAGCTGATGCTGAAGTCTCTCGGGAATATATTCCCTAACTATCCTTACTGCGAGAAGGTGCTTCCTAACGTATAACCTAAAATTCCTTGATGCAATTTTACCCTGTTGTTCATTCTGGCTACCAGAAACTATGTTCTTCTTTTCTTTTACTATCACCTTTCACATAATACTTATGCTTCTATACAGTTGCACACTCATTGCTCTCTAATTGCAGCTAAAAATGTTATTTACTGACAGCTAATGAAATCCACAAGGCAGCTCAGAGATTACTTGAGTATTGCCCAATTAGCTAAAAGATTAGTTTGAAATGGATCACAGTAAAGTTGACTGTTAAGCATTTTTGGGTGGGGGGGAGGAGAAACTACAGTGAACTTAGAGGACTCTCCTAGAGAGCTGTGAAGAGGGTTATGTTACAGATGGCTGATGGTAGATCTCAGACACTGAAGGGGAAGGGTCTGAGTGATTTCTCAAAACCTCATGGAGTTTAGATGCATCTCTGCACTTGTGCACCCTATGAGCAAGTGAGTGAGAAGGCCCAGGAGCACCTGGAAATGAGGTATGAGACTTACATAATGGGCTTAGCGATCTTGCACCCCAAAATGGACAACTTCAGCAGTGTGCAAACATTCATGCAGCTTGCAGCCCCCCCCTATGAGAAACGCAGCAGTTAAACTGAAGGAAGGAGGGGACAAGAAGGTTGTAAATGTAGGTGTTTCAGCATATCCCATGGGTGGGCAAGGAGGACCAGGCAGCAGGAATGTGTCCCCAAGGAGAAGGAGGTGGCAGCTATGGGGAGAGTAGGGCAGGTGGCTAATGGGCTGGGGATGCAGCAGCACTGAGGTAGCTTTGGCCAGGCGAGGGAATAGGCACTGTAGTGAACAGGATGGAGAAAACTCAAAGCCCCCAGAAAATGCTGAGTTTCTGCTGCCTCTTAGTGGGCACACTAGGATGGGAGACAGCTGATAGTAGAGAGTTTAGCTCAGCACATCCTGCATCTGGGTCTGCCCCATGTGTGACCACAGAGAAACCTCTGGGCTTCCCTGTGCAGAGTCATCCTCTGGCCTCCTCAGACACCTCCTTTCAGCCGCGTCTCCTATCCAACTCCAGGTGGCTTCCTGGCACTGCTTGGCACAGGCATATTCCCAGGGGCTTTGTCCTTCCAGGCTTGAAAATAACTGATTAGACAATTTTCAGTAAAAGGAGGTGTAGGATATATCTGGGTAGGACGGGAAGAACTTCAGTGAGATCAACAACTTTTAGTATGCACCTCACACCGCTAGTTCCAATTAGCTCTTGCAAAATCCTAAATAAGGTGAAGTTCTGTACAGTCTGTGTCTCTTCCCTGCTCATTCTCTCCCTTTGGATCACAGCCATGCAATATCAGCTATTAACAGTGGGATACTCTACATGGAAGTTACCCTATGCTTTCATTTTGAGTGTTGTGGTTTCAAAAAGTCATGAAGAAGAAATATTTGCACATTTAAGAGTGTTTTAGTTTTTTCTGTGATTTATTTAATATTTTGGGAACCTTGCCAGTATATACAGGAAAAGAAACATAAATGCAAGAAGCATATAGTGTAGAAAAGACAAATAAATCCACGAGACAAATATTTGCTTTCCCAAAACACTACGAAGTCTTGGTTAAGATCTGGGCACTTGTGATCTCTCAAAGCCACACTTATAAAACATTAGCATGTGTGACCAGTGCTTATCTGTTGAATCACAATGACTCTGGCAGGCACAATCACAGATGTATTTTATATGGCTAAACTATTTAGTAATAGAAACACCTGAAAATATCTTCTGTCTCCAGACAGAAGTTACATTAAATGATAATGAAGTTTTGATTTATGTCAAAATGAGGTGTTGATTTGAAAAATGCAAAAGGACAACTAGTTGACAGGTTGTCCAAATGCTTTTCAATTTTTGTGGTTATAAGAAAAGGAAATAATCACTGAGAATATCCAGTTAGAACAGAAAAGAGTGAGAAAAAGAATGCAAGAAAAGAAATATTCCTGATTATTATGTAAAAAAGAGGCAGTTTTCCAGAAGTCTTTGGGATCCTTTCTCTGCAAAAGACAGGATAAGTGTGTTTTTGTGTGCCTGTTTACACACAGAGAGCAACCTAAAGCTGCATATATATGATCTTTTTCAGGCAGATGTGAGTGATTTTTGCTGGTGCTCTGACCTGGACAAACACTCATCGAGCTGAGCCCTCTGCTGTGTCTGAGCCTTGTCTTCAGAAGACTAGGTCTTCTGACTGAACGTCAAGGTGTAATAGGGCATTCTGGTATTTGGGAATCCCCGCTTGTGTGCGGACCTTTCAACCCAGAGAGGGTGCGAATGTTTAGTGCTTTTTTCTGAGAGGCACTTTGGGGCATGTCCCACCCTTGTTCTAGCCATATGCCTAGGTGGTCAGGGCTCTGACAGAAGGAGAGGTGACAAAATGTGTCAGTGAAACATAGTTAATTTTACTGGAACACTTGCAGCTGTCATTTCCAGAACCAGTTAAAGCTCCAAGTGAACTTTTGGGGGTCAGTATTCCATATCTTTGTACAATCGCTGATGTTCATAGCTACCTAAAAAAGCTCATTTTCGAACCATGAGTGGTCAGAACATGAATTTGTTTAAGAATTACAGAGGAAGAAGCATTACATCTCAAAATTCCTAGTCCTCAAGAAAATTGGATCTTCTTAGTATTCTTCAGTTCTAGATCAGTAGGAGTAAAGTCTTGTTTTTAAATGTGGGCCACGTATACATGGAAATACCTTTGGGCATTCAGATAAAATGTCTAAGCAAAACTCTGAATGGCTGAATGTTAGATCAAATGCCACAAATTAAAGACACGTATTTGGGAACTGGACAGTACTCAGATTGACATGAATCAGGACCTCATGTTCTAATGGAGAAAGAGCTGATTCTGAGGAAGACACCCCTCATTTATACAATGCCAAGAGTGAAAATGAGCTTCCCTCTGTGATGTACTGGACTTTGTGGTACAAGTAAAGCTAGTGTAGCCCTAAACATGCTCTAGGCTCGTGGAGGCCACATGGAATCCAGGTGGGAAAGAACTGGGAAAGTGAAAGATATATTTCTCTTCAATCCTCTTCAGTGCCCTTCTGTGAGGAAAGGATGATGTGCCAAGGATGTCTGAGGCCATCATTGTAACTTTGTCTGCTCTCAGAAGTGAAAACTGATTCTGCCCCTTTTTCAGGGATTCTGCAGCTGTTGAAGACCATTACCTGGGCAGGATATTGTATAGTGTACTTACAGTACACCAGGTTGATTTTTCTTATATCTTCCTCAAAAAGCATTCCTGTGTTCCTATGCTTGTGTGCCCCTATACCGCGCTTTCTTTAAATTTGACCGTGGACATTCTCAAAGTTACAGCTCTAAACCAAATGAGAGGTGCACACTCCAGAGACTCCAACAGAGCCCTAGAAAAGATAATGTTACTTTATACAGATCAAGAGAGAATTGGAGTTCACCATGGGAGCTTTCTGCTATGATTACTACGAAGGCAGAGAAGACATGTTTGTCAAAAAGGCAGGCTCTTGGAAAGTCTGATCTTGTATTTTATATGTAATCAGAAGTCCTGTTTTAATCTCATATACGCTCATGTAAATCAGCAATAATTAACTTGCAATTGATGTAGTCATTCTGCTGTAATTTCGAGCACGGCAGATCACTGTCAATTCCAAGTTACTGCACAGTCTCTTGCTTAAATGTGGGTATCTCAAGAAGCACGATTTCTCTGAGCGCAGGATGTTTGCCTTTATCTTCTCATTTCCAGTGGATTGCAGCTTTTTCAAATGAATTATTTGGAGCTGCAATTTATGATTGCTGTTTTTCAAATCTAACTATGCTAAAATTCCCCAAAATTTGAAAAAAATTCAGTTGAGCTCAGTTATGCTAATATAAAAATATCTCTTTGCCACAGTTCCATATCTGAGAAGGACTCAAGTCACATCATTTGATCCAGATGTGAGTCTAAAACATCCTCAGTCCAGACTCCGGAAACACTAAAATTTAAGACTCTTTCCACAGTGTTTACTTGGCCAAGCTGTACACGTGTTATTTTCTATTCCTTTTTTCCTTATTAAATGGAAACCTTAATGTATCATTTTGTTATTTATGGTCTACCATAAAAACTACAGGATATACAGTGCGAAGAGTTAAAACTGAGGAAGTTAAAGCTTAATATTTGACCTTCCTGACTTTTGCGTATATCTTGCATTATTCATGTTAGCTTGCATGTATTTTCTTACGTATATTTACTTGCTTTATGGAAATTGTAAGAACTGCAAGGCCGCTTTTGGATCTCCCGAAGCTGTTACTTTGTCACCTCCTTGTCTATCTGAAGTGATTTCATGTATGTATGGCACATCCCTCATCTGAATTCTGACCAAATGGTTAAATAAACAGTGATTATTCTAATTGACTAGTATGAAACCTGTTATAAAGAAAAAGGGAGAGCTGTTATTCAATATAAGCTGTTACTTGTTTTAAATCTCAAGCTCGATGTTGTAATGGATAGGAAAGGACTTTTACATGCAATCATGTTCTTGCTGCGTGTATTACCTCATCACTGAGCTTGTAAAAGGAACTTTTACTTTCTTGGCCCAAGGGACACAATGCTGTGTGCTCCCTCTGCTTGCAAAGATGATCAGGCTGTCACGCAAAGCCCTGGTGTTTCGCCTGGCAATGAGCCAGGTCAGGGCTCCCCAAGTGTCTCTTGCTATTTCCTCTGACTTTTCCTTTTGCTTTGGCACTCACTCTCATCCCAGCCCTAGTGAGCTGGTTCAGGCAGAAGGGAGAAAGGGAGAGAGAGAGAGAGAGAGAAAGAGAAAGAAAGAAGCACGGCAAAAAGGACAGAAAGAGTGAAAGAATGGCAAAAAGGACAGAAAGAGTGAAAGAAAGAACCTTTTTCGGTCTAGTGCAAAGAAGGTGGAAAGGGGTGGGAATGAATGGTGGGTGGAAAAGGAGAGGAAGCAAGACTGCTTCTTTGGCAGCAATTTACCATTAGATCAGTTTAGCTGTAACATCAAGCTATATCCTTAGATAAAAACAGGCCAGTTTAAGTTTAGCTTGATGTTAAACATATAAAAAGGGTGAAAAGTTACTTGTCAGAGGGAAACTAACAATGTGTAGGGAAATGTTAACTTCAAGTTACTACAAGACTCACTAACAGCAATTCAAATATAGATAGGGGGGATATCTTGGAGAGTGCTAGAAAATAGCCCTATCTTTAGCGTCCACGACTGGATGTGACTTTTTATGTGACCAAACTGCAAACGAAATGTCTGCTTTGGATATTTTAAGCATTTAATTTAATCGTTCCTTTTTTTCCTCTTGCATTTACTGCTCCAAAACAAAATGAATGCCATGTTATTTATCAGAAAACATCTCCCACTTTGTGATTCTATTGCATTGCTGTCTCTGAGCATTAATACAAGGAAACCAAAAACCTGAAGGCAGGGGGATAGAAACTGCTAAAAACTCACTGAAAACTATTTTCCTGCTTTTAAATTGGACTGTTGTTTGGCAGGATTACTGCTTGTGCTTCACTGTCTTGATTGATCCAACTTAACAGTCTTGAGTTATGGATGCAGTTCTAATATGCAAACCTAATAAAATTAATATGTTCTGCATTTTTTCATGACTCTATCACTGTTTCTTTCCTCATCACTTCCCTTGTTTTCTCCCCTTTCCTTCAGGAGAAGCAAAAGAGACTGACCTTTCCTATCTGTATCTTTCGCCATTTGTTCTTTTCTCTTCTGGCTCACCTGGTTGCCATCCCTTACCTCCTCTCCTGTGCATCTAGCTGTCAGTTCTCCTTCTGCTCTAAACTGATATTAAAATTAGTAAGGTGTTTCCAAAGCAGAATGTGAACTGTAGAGAAGAGAAAATGAAGGCTGGCAGGAATGAAATCAAGCCCTGTGAAAAACAGACATAAATTATAGCACTGTTGCAACACTTCTTATGTTATACAGTGATTTATGTTGTTTTTCTGGTTTTATGTTCTGTCCAATGTAATGCAAAGCTTATTGCTGACAGATACCTATTTTGCTGTTATTTTAAGCAGGCCTAAGATTTGTATCCTCTTAAAGTTCATGTAGCTACATTACCCCAGTGCTGCAGGAACAGAAAAGAGAACTTGTGGAGGATGGCTCCCTAGTGAGCTTTCCTAGAAACTTTTCTGGGACTCTTCTAGCCTACATAGCCCACAAGTATGCCTGGAAATCAACAAGGTGACAAGATACATGAGCAGACAGCCAAAAATGATGCTCAGCTTACTCTATATAGGGAAAAAGAAAATTAGGATGAATTAACCAAAGCAAATGCATGAAATGCTACTGTAGTGGGTCTACTCTTTAGTGGTGACCTCTTTCAGAAGTAAAGGAGCTTTAATTCTTTGTGAATAGGATTAGCTTATATTGACATAAAATCGCAAAAACTCTGAATGTGACAGTCCAAAGGCAGTAGGAGTTTAATGCATTTGGGCATTAAATGCAGAACTTTAATCAAATTTCCCTGTATTTCTTAAGTCCTTATTTAGACAAGCCCTTTATGATGTTTAGTGCATACATGAATAACATGTACCATCCTCAAGTTTTGCCTGGTCTCTGAATTATTAACTAGATTATAACTACTGTTGCATTGGAACATGATGTCTTGATTACTTGTCATGCCAGCTTGGCAAATTATGTGCCAAAGAAAGGAAAATACAGCCCAATTTTTATATCTTAAGAAGAGTCTTCTTATGCTTGTCTTTTGCCCAGGCTGAATTGACGACTGATTTTATCAGTATCTGACAGTTGTCGCTCATTTAGCAGAGTTCATCTTCCCAAACAAGTTTGCCCGAAGGTCTGGATTAGCAAGGCTGAAAACAGTGCCTTTTCTATTCCTATTTTGGAGATGCTTTCCCCACTCAGGTTTAGCCTGAGCCATGGTAAGCAAATAAATGTGTCCTACATTTAGAGCAGACTCTTCCTTAACACCTTAAATGTAGTTATTGAGAGGGCTAAGTTCATGCCTGATCTACATTTTTTTTCAGGGATATATACAAAGATTGGATTATGCTCAGGAAGTAATAATTTTCCTTGAGTCTGTGTGTATATGTGTGCATGCGTATGTATACACACAAATACATAAAATATCTATTAAAAGTGATACTGGATTCTTTTAGCTAAATAGTGGTTGATTGCTTTTGCCAAAGTTGTATCAATGAGAATTGCATTCGGCTCTGTATTAAAAATACTTTTGGTGGAGAAAAAAATCTGTGAATTGTCGCAGAAGGAGAAGAAACCATTTTGTCCCTCAGAGACCCTACATTACTTGTAAAGATTCATGGTAAAGTTAAAAGTAATGGAACACCAGCAGAGAAGTTCTCTTGTCTGGTATCTAGCCTTTGTTCACTGAGGTTTCAACACTCGTCTATTTTTAATTGTTTCCTAAACTCAAAGCTTACAACACATAAAGAGGTTACCTTCTCTTTGTAAGCTAAACCATAAGCAATTATGTACATATGCTCATAGAACATAAACAAACTAGAGGCTCTTAGAGATTTCTTTTAAAGAAAACTTGTACTAGATACCTCAGCATTTCCTCTCTCCTCTCAAACCTGCACCAGACCAAAACCCCATGAATGGCTTGGCTTAGAAAGGGCTTATTGCAGTTTTTTTGTTTGTTCCAAATCAGCTTGGGTTAAACGAGAAGAAAGAATGACCACACGGCCTTTTAAAATGGCATAATAACATTATGTCTCCATGTTTCTCAGCACTGTTTTTTTTTCCCTAGTAGGAGATACAGGAATGATTAGACCAGGGACCTTGTTGTGTATGAATTTAATAACTGATATACAGGTTTAAAGCAATAGTTGTGGTGATGTCTCTGAAGTATATTGCGCTACGCTGAAGAATCTATTTACACTAATTGGACACTTCTGCAAGCAAAAGCTGACTTTCTGTAAGAAGGTATATTTCTAAAACTACAGTCTTACTGGCAGCAAGTTGTAGCTACATCTACTTATATCAGATATACTCATTACTCTGGAACCATTTAGAGCTTTAAAGGTAGACAGGAGTGGAAATTAAGGTGCTAGGAACCTAGATGCCACAAACAAAGTAATGAAAAATAAAATAAATTTAAGCAGAAGGGTATTGAAATAATTCAGAGTGCATTCAGCTGCTCTCGTTCATGGTTAGGTTGGATGACAAGGAATCAGTCTTTCTCAAGAAATAAGTTTGACTTTGACCTATTTCACTAGATCCCATTCCGTGTTCCAGAAGGAAATGATACAGGTAAGCAAAAAATTATTTGAAATTCTAGATTGGCCTAGTGGGATATCTGATATGATGCTTAATTTAACAAAAGTTACATTTCAGTGTTTAAAATCTGAATGTCTTTTACTGTTTCACATGCTAAGGAGGTGATGCAGTTCCTGTTACAATGGTCAGCTGTCTAGAGATGGTAGAGATAATTTCCTATATGTTTGCAGCACTCATGATGGAAGGAAAGTTTCCAATCTCTGTTGAAAGATGTAAGAAATAGAGGCGTAAGCCAGAGTTCTTTATTCTATACGGGATTTAATGTGAACTACAGTCACAGTCTCTCCTGTTTCAGATCTTACCCTTCTTATGCAGACTACATATACATTTTTTTAAGTTATAAAGGTTGCATTCTGAATTCATTTGGCATAGGCATGTACAAGGGAGAAGGAGGGGTCAGAATCACCAATGTAGAATGGTACTGCTGTGTACGAGATCAAGGCGCACCAACCTCCTTGCCATTACCAGTTGATGACCCACAAAAATGCCAATATTCTACCTTTAACCCAAGCTATGGGTTAAAGGGGCTACCCTATTCTACCCAAGTTATGATCGGAAAAACGGAGTAAGCCTTTATAGAGTCAGGTTTCTAGTTATGTAGTGAGCTCTATGAAACATAGATCTGACTATGTCCAAAACTCACAGTACAAGAACTCAGGTCTAAATGATGAATATTCAGCCAGCCTTCTGGGTACTCTGCCTAATATTATCCAGACACTACCATTTTGTGTCATAGCAAAACATGAGTTTAGTCATCTGCTATACACCAATCTCATGACTTCAAACAATACTTTAAGTAATGAAGCCACTGCTAAATACCACTGATGTGCCTTCTAATATGCATAAGACAATCTTTTTGCAGAATTCATTGCCTCAGATGTGGCTCTGCTGTACAATTTTGCTACATAGTAGACAGAGTAGAAATTCATGCCAATTTGGATGGAAGAAGCCATGTAAAAGAATCAGTTGAACAAATGTCATAAACTAGTTGTATCAACACAAGATGAAAAATTAGTTTTAGGTTGACTGATGAACACAGATCTTATTTCTGTACGATTCTATTTTTTGCCCGTAGAAAGCCTTTAAATATGAATTGTACTTCTGGAAACCATTCTAATCCACAGTTCAACTGAACGTTACTGAGGCAGTCAACAGTCAAGGGTATTTCCCAGAATGATATCTGGCTGTTTTCGAAAGTGTAGATATTGATGATGTGTTCTTGAATCCTTGAAAAATGGTCCTTTGAAGTGGCAGATAAATTTTTGTCAAAATAACCATAGCATATGGTAGAGTTTCGGTATTTCTAGATGAATTTCCTTTCTGTATTTGTTTTATGAAAAGAATCTATAGTTTGAACAGCTGTGCTAAAATTTTGAGAAATATTTTTGAGAAAAAAATTGTCAGCAACTTTGTACTGGATATCAGTTGGGTCTAACATATGAATTACATAAAAATAATAGCTGGACTAAAAATTACATGTGATCACAGTTCAGCTTGTCCTTGAAGCAATCCTATGTATTGCGCTTTTGAATTCTACAAAATCTTTTAGTTGATCTAGTTGCAGAATATGAATTCCATGTATGCTTCAGACAATATATTAGCTCCTGAACTGATGAATCTTGTTAGAATTCACAGGCAGACTGTTCTTCAGGCATGGTGTCATGAGATTTCTCCCTTCTGACCTGTAAAATTACCAGCTTTCAGCATGAAATATTTCTATTATTTCCTTTATTTCTCTCTATTTCCCATTTGACGATGTACTGTTCCATTCCTTCATTCTCCCCACTAACGTCTAGAATTGCAATATTCAAGGGGCCCTCACCCTCCTATTTTTCCTGCCTTTTCAGTGGAGAAATCTCCACTGACTTGAACTCATCAGCAGCACTTTCAGCAGCCTTAGCTGCAGGGCACTGGCTGCAGTGTTTTTTTTTTTTTTTAATTTTGGGTTATTCATTCTAAGTTCTTTTGCCCTTAAGCTTCTTGACTTGTATCCCTGGAGCAAGCTAGAAGTAGCCTTCCCATTCTTAGTATATCAGTATCCAGTCACCACTGACCCGATCAAGTGTAGTAGCACCAGATGCTGAGGAAGACAACTGGTTGCCTACATGACACCAACAGGAGTTTCTGCAGTACCATAAACTTTTACAGTCATATTTCTTGTGTGAAGTCCTTAAAATCTTTCTGTTTGCAATTGTACTGCGTCAATGGAGGCTTTTCCATTTGATGAATAGGGTGTAAAAATGCTTTCTGCATGAGGGTATGCGCTGTTACAATAGGCAGTCAAAAGATGCCTTTCTTATGCCATTATTTCAACACCGAAATACTTAGCTAGACTCCACCCATGATACGTGTCTTCATAGTCCCAAGTTTCACTGTAATTAATTCTGTGTGGGCAATGCACCCTTCTGGTCACAGAGAGGATTTTTAAGCCAAGATCATTTCCTAGGAACAATATTTGCATAAGCCCATAAACTAAACCTGAGTAGCTTCTTGAAAAAGTAAATGTAACTTTGATTCAGCTGGACAAGTGGTTGCAATAATACTGAAAGACTGCTTAAACAAACTGAACACTATGTGGCTGTCCCCTGATTGTGTTACAGAGATCAATGTTCAGAAGCCTAGAACCGAGGACACTCTTTTTCCTAGTACTTCCTGCCTCCCATATAAGCTCTCCACACAGTTTGGGACAGAGATATAACGTATTCACCACAACATACTATGCAGTGGTAGTTTTGTTGAGTGTGCAATGGTCTAAAGGTGTCAGAGAAGCAAGATATGAAGAGGTAACTCCAAGTGAGTCCACAGTTATTGCTGGAAAATGAAGACAAGCAAGCTTTTGGGCTCCGAGTTCTTTCATACATACAGAATCTAGTGGTAGCTCAACTCTCTCCTGGGAGCAAAGGTAACATTTACACCTGTGAGGTGGTGCAAGCCCCAATGTGCAGACGAGTACTACGGAATACAACACATAGATGAAAGGTACTTGCAGTACATAGTACTGACTATGTCTGTGTCTTCAGTCCTGTGTCACTCGTATACTAAAAAGGTATGTTACACACTTTGCATTGACAGGCAAATGTCCCCACACATGGAATATCTGAGTTCCAATTTTTAGTGGAATGCTCTGCAGGAATACTGTACCAGCACTCGAGTTCAGAGCCCTCATACTGCCTGTTACATGGGAGGGGTATAAAAATTAACCCGAATTCAAGTTCTGAGCAAGCGTATCTCTAGCTCACAAATTAGTGACATGAAAGGCAGTCTTGGTAGCCAAGCTTATACAAACAGACTTGCACTACCAGCATTTTTTGCCTTGTCTTTCTCATGCACCTTTAAAAGGACTCAATCCCCTAACTGTACTCGCAGCAGAGAAAAAAAACAACATTCTTAGGTCTGTTTTTTTCCAGCTTTACATCTCTTGATTACTATTTTCTTCTCATTTTCCTAGCCAAAGAAGAACCTAAAAAATGGAAAGGTTATTATTTATTTACATATAATCTATTTATTTCTGCCCATATCCACAGTATCTCTTATGGCAAGCAACATCTTATTACACTGGCCCAGGAATCCACTGAAGTAACCATGGAAACTGGGGGCTTGTTGCACCCATACATTTCCTGCTGAGTTCTCTTTTACATCACCTGTGATCTCTGAGACTACAGTTTAAAAATAATCTAATGCATGATCCAAGAACTAGGATTCATTTCAGGAAAATCTAGTCAGAAAGTTTACATAAATAACTGCTTCTGAAAGCTATAGAATGTTTTACTTACAGAAGATTTTTTTCCTATTTCATGAGGGAGATAGTGTTGACTGACTAGGCTTTGTAAAATGTGTTTGCACACATTGCACACATTGTTATTAGTGTGTGTTATTAATTGTTATTAATGGCATTATTATTGTTGCTAGGAATTGTTGTTAGCTGTGTGAACAAATTTACAGGATAATTATCTACATGTTCTGGATATAAATGAAAAGTCCTTGAAAACTGACTGTGAGCTCAAGAGCTGGATGTCATGTCCACGTAGACAAAATCTAAATGATATGGATATGCAAAAATGGAAAGGATAAAGGAGCACGGATCAAACAATGGACTTGACATGAATGATGTTTGGTGTGCCCTTTTCCTCAGTACTGCAGCAGCTCTTACATCCTGCTTTGCTTCCTATTGCTAGCTGACGAGAAACAGACATTCTCTGTCTTCAGATGGCAAGCGGACCAAGGCACTAAATATCTACTGCCTTGACTTTCCTCTCTTTGTTTGAAATGGGCCATCCCTTTATTTTCACTGCCTACTCTGTAGTGTCCTGCAGAACGTGAAATTTTCTATCAACAAAATAAATATTTATAGAAAATGTCCCCAATTATAATGGTGTGCATCTTCCAAACTAAGACCATTAAAACTGTTAACCAGAACTCCAAATATATACAACTAACACTGAAAAAAATCAAATTAGTAGTGGTAAATAAAAAACCACATGGTGAAACTAAACACTCATTGCCAAATCCAGCTAGTATAAAACACAGCATTATATATGTGCAACGGAGACTGTCTTTCATTGTGCACTTGGGTATGTCCAGAGGAATATATCTGTCTGTGCTCAAGCTTAGGACTCAAGATCATATACAAACCAAAGCATTCTGAGTGTCCACACAACCTGTGCGTTTGTTATCTTGTGCTTTTCCTCTTTTGGGAATCAAGCCCAACTGGTTTTCCAGACAGGGAAACTCTGGTATGAGGAGAAGAAGAGGTGGATTGATTCATATTCAAACTGTGTTCCTAAAGCCAGCCTAGGTCTTACTGGCTTGAAAAAACTACAGCATCATATCCCAGGACGGGTCAACAGAGCAGTAGAGCTTGGTTCAGGGCAGAAACACCGACACCTTCATTTAAATTAATAACAAAAGTTAAAGTTGTCTGTAGCTTGGCATTGTATTTGCTTTCATGGCGACTGAATTTTTTGTGGCTTTATACCAAGGCTTTGAAAGAGACAAGAGGCAGGGCTTTAAGTTGAATGGACATAGGTAACGAAGTCCTACATTTTGAAGCTATATTTCGTTATTTTTCTAGACAGTTTCAAACAAACCAGCCAAGCCAAGCTTTGCCCTGAGTTTTTATACTCTAGTTACAACTAAGATTAATATGATGAAAAAATGAACAAAAACAATCTTTTCTTCCTGTTTTCTTTTATTACTCTGTGTTGATAGCCTTTAATTAATCAAAATGGCATCAATCCTGTTATGTTACTCTTTAAAATACATTATTTCAGAAAGTGTATTTTGTTTCAAATGCATCAAAATGGCCATTGACCATGCTACTTTATGTTAGAGTGGGATCAAGGCTGAATTGCCTCGATGCACAACTTAAAGAAAGCAGGAGGACCTCTCCACTTCATCTTATTACAGAAATAGAAGCAAGTATGTTCAAATCCCAGTCACCAGTGGGAGTGATGGTTGATCAAAAGGGGAAAACATATTTAGCTTTTTACCCAACAAAAAAAGGACAGAATTGCTGAATGACAGTCAAAGGCAAACAGGGCATGTAAGAGGCAATAGAAGCAACTGAAGATATAGTCATCAGTTCCACAGTTGCTTCTTTTGTTATTGTTTCCTATTTACAGAGATTTTGTTACAGCTTTTTATTTATTTCTTGAAAACACATTTATTTTCTATTTAGTGATCACATACGTTTGTTACGAATAAAGGGCCAAAGAGGAATGGCTGCATTAAAACAAGTCTCAGACTCCAATTACTCCCGACTCATGCTCATGATTCATTTGCAGATTCTCACACATGCATTTGTAACTGTTTGGTGGCTCATAAATCCTTTTTATTACCCTGCATGGTAGGGCTACCAATAGGAAGATGGATATTGCATTAAGTGGAATCTGATGAAAAGTGGAGTGACTTCTTGCATTCACATCACTGCTTTTCAGTGTGAAAGTTATAGATGACTGTGAACTGCAGAGGATGATAGGAAAATCAAGACAATAGCACATTTTTGCATCTGCACAGTAAGAATCAATGTTCACCCTGCTAGACTGTATATAGAAAAGGAGTGTTTCTATTGAAATATGAACCATATGTTTTTAGCCCACTTTACATTCATCCTTCAGTTATGAAGAAGGCAGAAAGAGTGTCTTCACTAGGGACTAAATCATGCAGATACAGAGAAGCATTAGGTAGAGGAAGTGTTCATTCCGTAAAACAACCAAACATAGCTTTAAAATTAAATATAATTTCATTAGCTTCCCCAGTGCAACAGTGCCTCTTTTTGCCCATGGATAATTTTTGTCTAGCTGGCTTTTTAATATAGCATGAGTCTGTGAAATCCTTGGTATTAGCTTGTTTTTTTGCTGTTTGTTTGATCTGTTGGAAGTACCTCAATTTGAAAATGAGTATATTTGCATGCATACTGGGCATATGAATAAAATCTATAGGGATTGTAATGACAGGTCACACTGCTGGTAGATTTTCTTCAAGTTGCTCAGGAATCGAATGGCAGAGATTCAAAATTTGGGAATATGAGTTCTAATAGTTAAATTGGGGATCTCCTGGCTCCCTGGGAAACCTGGAGCCAGCTCAAGGAACTCTCAGGTTAATTTCTGCCAATGGAAGTACTCTACATTTTATTTTCAAGAGGCAAATGAAAAGGAGAGTACAGAGTCTGCTACTGCTTTTGTACAGTGTAAAACATTACATGATTCTAGTCCTTTTGGAAGCCTCTGTGTATTGCCATGTAAAGTTTTAAAAACAATGGAGATTATGTTCTGCTATCACCTCGTCTTCATATACATCACGATTTGTCTATCTGAATGCTTAAGATAGTCTCTCCTATCTTAATTTTCTACTTATATCTAATATTATATTACCAAACATACAAAATTATGAATAGTGTGTGAGGATGAATTAAAAAAAAACATATATACTCAGCACTATCTTTAGCCTGTCTCAACCATCAGTAACTAAGTGAAATTGAGGGAATGCCAACATAAGTCAAGCAGCCTTATGCTGAAATATGTTGAGCCTTAGGGTCTCAAGCAGAAATATTAGCTTGTATCCAACATTGGTACAGCTATGCTGTGCAGTACTCCAACTGAGCTAATCATCCAAGGAGGAATGCTGTAATGATGTGACAATAATATTTATGATTCTGGAGTTAGCTCAGGCATCTCTTCATCATGCTGCATTGTAAGATGTAGACATAACCTTCATGGCTCATGATATGCAGGAAGTCAGATTAGATAGGTGACCTGGAGGTCAACTTGGGCCCTCAGTTCTATTAATCTATTTACATATCAGAACAAACCATAAACATATTAGAGGAAGCAGTAAAATAGCTCCATTAAACACCACATTAAGGGAACAAATTTCCACATGAGCCTAGACAAAAAAAAGCAAGGCATTTAAAGTCTTGTGTGTAGATAAGGTCAGAAATAAGAGAAGAAAAAAACCTCAAGATGCTAACACATTCATTTTTTCTAAGGTTAATACACTAATTCTAAGGTTAGAGAATCTCAGATCATAAAGCTGGGGAAAAGGTTGCTATGAGGAAAGAAGAAAAAAAATAGAAAACTTGCAGCACAATTGCTCCTTCCTAGGTTTTATCCCCACCTGTGTTCTTTTCTCCTCTACTTTGTTCCATATGATATCTTGTCACCATAGTATCTGAGCACCTTCCAATAACACATTAAGCAACATAACTAACATATGCCACATGTTCATTCTGACATCTCCTCCCTAGTGGCAGATGCAAAAAAGTGTTTTGTTTTGGGTTCATTTCAGTGATATATTCATTTGCTTCATGTTTATGGTAGAGAGGCAGAAAATAAATGCTGAAGAAATGAATTTAGAACAGAAGGTGGCAAGATAGTCCTTTGTCCATGGGGAACTCATTTGATGCTGTCCGATCAGCCCCTGAAAGTGCCTGTCCCTTGCACAGACAATCTTTACCCTTTGGGCTTTCATTGTATCAGAAGCAGGAAGTTATTAAAGAGAGCCTGGAGCTTTAGGTGATAATTCTAATATGCTGGGTTTGGGTTACTGAACTCTTCCAAATTTGATGAGTTGTTATCTTTACTGTAGAGACTGGGATGCGGGTTTGAGTTGTTTACAGTAGCCAGTATTACTAAAAAGAGAAACTGTCATGTTTTATACCAGTTGGAGTTTCCTAGGCACTTAATGCTTCATGTTCAACTGAAAGGTGATGAGAGTTTGAATAATTGAGTCTAAATCATCATCTGCCAGTACAGGACAGAATTATTCGGCCAATGATATGCCAGAAAGCACAGACTGGGGATGATACGTTCTTTAAGCGCTTTGTGTCAGTAAGCAATACAGGAACAGTCCCAAACTCTGGACTGAAGTGATTAGTGCTGGGTACAAATACCTTCAGCTGAATAGGACTGTAAATTTTACAAAGGCTTTCCTTTGCTAAAGCATTGCTCAAGACCAGGATCGTTAATCTAACATCTAATCTAGGCCACTCTCCTATTAAGGACCAGTCATGATAAGTATCCCCAAATGTGCATTATGTTCTTTTCTGATACTGAACAGCATATATTTTACTTTCCTTTTAGAAATATTTCATGTGAGTAGGCAAACATGCATGCAGCTGTAATCTATTTGTTTTCACAGCTTACTGTATTTCTGAACAAAGTATCACTTTTTGTACAGACAGAAGTACCTATATTAATAAATATTTGTGTACACTGTTGGCTGATCTGCTTGCCTGGGTTAAGCAGTTCTTTGAAGTCACCTAAAATGCAAGCATGCCATCTCAGAAAAATGAACCGTATGGAACTGTATGCTTCTCTGAAAATACTAATTAAACAAAACCCAGCACTGCCTTTCTCTTGCCCTCTGAAACTAACTGATTCTTTATTTAGCTGTGACTTGCTTTTTTTTTTTGTTAATTCTGAATGATGTTTTTCTTCTTGCTTTATGAAAACCCGGTCTTAATGGTTTCCTTCTTCCTTCTGTCAAGATGATCTGTTAAGGACTCTAACGTGGGTCTTTGAAAGGAAAAAAGTCTTTCTAGTCTTTCCATGACTAGATCACAGGAAAAAAAAGACCATTGAAGAACTCAGCTGTACCATCAATGGAAAAATCCCAAATGAATATCTGTCACTACAATAAAAGGGATTCCATTAGGTAACTCAGTTTTTCAGGCTTAGAATGGTGTGAGAGATGGGTGAATCATTCTTCTGCTAGAAAACATGGATGACTCCCATTTCTTTACTGCCGGAAAAGTGTTTCACAAGGAAAACTGTTGGCTCACCATTGCTGCAATGCCAATAGCTGTTCTCTCTCCTGCTTCCACTGTTATTTGAGAATAGAATTCCTCTTTTTTCTTGTGCATCTTTAGCCTGATTGTATAATAAGAAGAGAACCATTAAGGATCTTGAATCAAGACATGCATAACATTGCATAACACTCAATCAAATAAAAAAAGTGCCTCAAGCAAAATAAATATATATTGCATATGTTGTATTGTTTCCCTAACTTTTTGTTATGTTAAAACAAAAATGTCCTATGATATATTAAAAACAAATGCATGTAGAAACAATTTATTTTTCATAGGGACGTGCCCCCCCTACCCCCCCAGTAAAGGAAAGCTATATTCATTTCTAAAGTGTTGGAGTGCAATGAGCTGAGTTTAATTAAACTTGAGCCCATTCGATCACTGTGCACGTAAACTCAGGAAACAGCCAAGTAGGGATTACTTTTGTTTGCTTGCAACAGCATACTCCTAGCATCTAAGATGAACAACACTTGTTAAGAGAAGCGATTCCCAGATGTTTGCTGCCAACTGGCCATTCACAAGTCTCAGTTCTATCTAAGGAGCAAACCAACAGAGTTGGATGGCCAGTTTTATCAATGTGTGCACAGTGAAGTGATGAACCTTTAAGTATCTTCTTACATTTAGGTCTGACCCTACCTAGGTATTCTGGAGCAATCATGCATGCAAGAAATAACAGCATCCTCACCTTGATGACTAAAAGCACTGAGATTAAAGGTGGACGTTTCAGATTTATTGACTATTTTACTTCTTTTTGAATACCACGTTTGTCTTTTTTTCTTGTACTTTTTTTCTTCATAACACTTTACTATTTGCAAAGAATTTATGTTCCTTTCTCAAGGACTAATGGACATGGGAACTTAACATTATGAGCTGAAGTCGAGGTGAAGGCACTTAAGTAGGTGATCCCATTTTCAAAAATGTCAGCTCAAATAGAAGATGCTCGGATCTCAGCTCTTTGGAAAATCAGGTGTTATATGCAGCTGCTTTACTGTAGACTTAGAAACCCTGATATAGATATTCAGCTCTTGAAATCTTTGCTAATTTTCCTTCATGTTTTTGTTTTTATAAGTTTATTGTACTACGTCTCTTGGTTTTCCAATTCTTTTGAAAGTATTGGAAAAAATGCGATACATGAATCCAATACTAATTGTTTTCATCTTGGAATATTATTCATCTTTTCAAATAAAACCATCATTTCTAGGCAACATTTTGTTCCTTATTTGCAAAGTTGTTTGTTGGCCGCATCTCACTCCCATACATACATGCCAAGGATGAGTAGCTGTATGCATGCAAATGTATTGTTTGTTTACTCCATGTGTGCAAATTGTACAGAATTAATGTATTGAATGAATGTAAAGTTCTTTTTTTCCTCAGCTTATTTTTTCCTTAAAACATGTATATTCCCTCCTCAGTGCTCTTCTAGCCAAGATACTGAGAGTTCAGGGCTAAGCAGATGAGTAGAAGAAATGTATTTAGATATTTGACTTGCTGTTCATGAATGTGAATAAGTGAGGATTTTTTTCTCTTTCCTCTTATATTTCTCCTCAGTAGGAGAGAGAATTTCAAATATTTCAAATATAGTAAAATCTAAGTTTTATATGCTTTTAAGTGGCACTCTCTGACATGAAAATGTAACTGCTTGATTTGGGATTTTGTCCTCGGTTTCCATGTGATTTTGTTAAATATAGGAAAATTCACATTGTTGCTTTGTTCTACAGGGAGTTGAATTATTTGCTAGTCATTTAATTTAAGTCAGCCTTTTCAAAAAGAGACAGATATCCAAGATCAGAATGAGTACCTATTAAGTCCAGTTACCCAATAACACTGTTGAGTCTTCTTACTCCACTCTTCTGAGAAGAATCTATAGCTGGGAATGAAAGAGCAGAAGGAAAACAGAGGCCAAGAATAGCAGACCTCCCACTGGGATCACAGTCTTTCCATTACAATGACTTGGAATGGCAACAGAGCCCACTATGTATCATTATATGTGACTGGATAGTCCCTGGAAAGACGGTCAAGGACACATTCACTATTAGAATTGGTCATATATTTTGTAGACGAAGAGTAGTTCTGAAGGATACAGAAAAGGATCTAAAAATATTCTCAAGGTTTTAACTAACATTTCTAAGTGAAAGATTTTTTCTTCTTTATATAAATGCTACTGGTGAAAAATGTAATTTCAATCTTAAAATAATATTACAGTGACTTTTTGAAATTAGCTGTCCCGTCTACTACTTTTGAGGCAGTTCTAGGGGGCATATAATGACTAATAAGAATAATCTGCAACATAAGAACGGGCAACAAGACATTTTTCTTACATTAATTATGAGCCATTAGCTAGTGGAGCCCCTGGAAGTGGTGCTTCTGCAGATACTGAGTATTCTGAGGGATGTGTGCGTGTAATCAGTTCAGCTGTGTACTCAGATACAGACTCCATGGCATTAATGAAAACCAATCATTTATCTTTTACAGAGTTCTCTCAAGACTTTAAAAAGGTCTATTTTGCATACTCTGAATAGTTAAAAAAAAAAATTCTTTTCTAATAACATAGGAGTATAAAAGCCATCACATAAGAGTGACAAACAGGCTACCAAGTGCTTTCCAGAGCTACTATCCAAAGTGACAGGCAATAAGACCTGGATTCTCCAAACACATTGCATCCTCCCATTAGGGACATCAGCTGCCAAAAGAAATTATGGATGTGCTAGGTGAAGAAGAAACACAGCTCATTTTTGTTGCCCTTCCCACTCTACTGGACAACTGGGCATTTGGACATTCCTCAGAATGGGGTGATGTGAAGTTACAGTGCAGTTGCTCAGCTGGATTCCTTTGGGGTAAGAGGATTTTGCTTCAACTTAAGGTGACAGTTTGCTCATCTCATGTTGTCTCTATTCAAGTTTCATAACCCATTTTTTCAAGGAATGCAGTCTATAGTGCGATCCAAAATGGTATTTCTTTGCAAAGAATATTTAGAAAACAAACTTTACTGTTATGCTGTAAAGTCCGCTTAATTATACCCTAAACCAAATATTGCTTTATAAGTAATTTATATATTTTATGATTTGGGAGGTGATTTCTCAGAAATTAGTTTTGAGACACATATTCCTTGTCCATGCAATACTACCTAGTGTACTTTGTACCAGAGTCCCTCATTCATCCTGAAGTCTGATATTCCAACTTTCTCTATGTCCCTTAGCTTTGGCTCTGCAAATGTGAAGAGGCATTATTATGTGCCTCTTTCTTCTGTGTCCTTCACCCCTTTGGATCTGAATACATGGAATCTAGACTTAAATCTGAATTGTAAAAATACTTCAGCAGAGTAGATCCATTATATGAGAACATGCTCTGATTAAGTGACATGAAGTCACTTTTCCTTATTTCACGCAAGTGAGGTCTGTAGGCAAGCAAGCTAAGGTTTTCTAATGGAAAACGTGACTGCCAGAAAACAACACAGAGTGTAATGCAGGATCTGGACCCAGCATCTTCATGGGCTTAGCAATAGAATTTTAAGACATTCATATGGATGTTTCCAACTGTTTTTAGCTGAGTCCCACTGATGTTGCTTTTTCTTCATCTGTGCCCCTGGATAATTACCTGTTAATTTCTGCTACTAGCTCCTTTTTCAAGCTGCAGCACAGCTCATCAGCTTGCGCTCTGTTTTACACTATGCCTCTCTGTGTGTCAGTGCCATAGATTATAAATCATTCAAGGTTGTCACTGATGCTTTTGTGTGTTTTGTATCAGGCAAATAAGCCTGACCACCAAACATTGGTATTAGATCATATTAATTACTTTCATAAGCTTTTAAATGAATTATTCATTATGGTATGTTTATTTAATCTGAGTATATATTAAAATGCTAGTTTGAGTAATTACATCTTTTATTTGACATGGATGCTACATAAAGCAAGCATGTTTTAAGTCTTGCACGTACAGGAGTCAAAAAAAGCGTAAGTGCTGTTGAAGACTCACTGCATAGCTTTTATGAAAGATGGAATCCAGAAACAGAAGCTGTTTTTGGGAGTCAACAGAGTGGTCAAACAGCGTCAGACCCAGGGCAGGGGACAGCTTCTTTTGCTTGATAATCAGACTTTTCATAGCAAATTTGAATCCATACAGTGTTAAATGCCAACATAGAGACTCCAAATAGATGCAGACAATGAGAAACTCTTTTGCAAGCATTTCAGTGAAAGTCAAGAAATAGGTAGAGATGTTTATTTTCTGAAGTCAGTTTTATTTTCTTCTGTGAAAAACTCATTTTCCATATGTAATAAAATCTCTCTGCTTAAAATCTTTATTAGGAGCTTTGGATTATTGTCAAAATCAGCCACTTCTCTATTTGTCTGATCTTACACATGCTATCAAAAGTCTCACCAAAATGCAAAGAAATCCTGTGGCAGAGAAACTGCCAAAAAGTTTTAAAGAATCAAGTGAATCTAGCTTTAGTCTTAACTTCCTTTCACCTGTTTTGACCTCTGAAACATCCTCTCTCTGTTGGTAAAGATATAAAGGATCTGTCTTCAGATGCAATATGCTCACAGCATCAGCAACAAAGTAAGACAGGAAAGGATATGCTCTTCAGCAACTAATATTATCTTCAGCAATTTTATTTTAAAGACTAATTAATACAAGTGCTAGGGTGGGATACAAAAAATGCCTTCGACAGTTCTGAAAGAGGATACTGGAACATTTCAAAAGCAAAGGAAAATATGCCTTGACAGATTAAAGAGCACAGTGTCATGCTTTGCCTTCCTCAAACTGCCCTTTATCAGATGGATTGATGTGTTACTACTATTTGAGAAGACAGACCAGTCCATGTGACAGAAACAAAATATCTGAGTGAATCTGGTTTGACTTTAACAGAGAAGGGAAGGGAAGTGTTTATTTCCCTTGTCAGTAGGCTGAAAGAATTAGACAACTATTGGCATATGGCTTATCTTAAATGAGCTTCATTAACACAAAAATCAAGTGGGAAAATTACAAAACAGATACCATAGCAGAATGGAGTTCAAGAGGGTGGCCTCTGTATCAGTTCAATCTCCTTCCCCCTCGAGCAACTGTGACTTACATGATGATGTTCCTTTCCTAAAGCTCACTGGGAGTTAGTCACTCTTTCCACTGGCCTTTTTTAGACTGAGCTACAGTTGTTGTTGGTGTTGTTGTTGTTGTGTGAATTGAAATGTTGATCAGATTAAAAGTCACAAGGGTCTGAACGATGCATTTTGAATTTTCATGTGTCTGAAAAATTTTACCGCCAAGTAACAGTACTCCTCGCCTACAGCCCTACTGATGCAAACAGAGGTGGTGTATGCAGCACAGAAAGATTGCATTTTTGCAACGGAGCTGTCTGTTTCAGCCAAGGCCTTCTTTAGTAACAGAAATGTCCAATGAAGGCTGGTTAAAGATGACTTCTTGGTCTCCTCCTTGTCTCCTCCTTCGAGGACACTTGAAAACCATCTACAAGCCATTTACCACCTGATTATCGTGATTTTCATTCATCCATTTGTTTTATCACAAATGTTCTTATATCACATTCTATGGAGTGAAACAAGTCTACTATGCTTGCTATATCATGACTATACCAAAGCTCTTGTTTGTTCTGCAGGTTAAAAATACAATATTTAAGTAATTACAGATAAAACATACTGCTCATCTAACAAACAATGTAAGCAATACCAAGATGGTGACTTGACTTTATAATTAAATGAAAGCAATAAAAAGATGGAAAATCTTATAAAACAGGGGAAGACATTTCACCCTTCTTTCCAAACATAAAATTCTTGATGACAACACATACTGTACTCACTGATGTAGAAGCGTATGTAGGTCTCCAAACGTAAACAAGAAAGATAGCTCTTTTTCTTCTAGCAGGAAGAAATTCTGCTAGATTAATTCTTGGTTCTTTCCAGTTATCAGCAGACGCTGACCTGTGCAGGTGATGATGTCATGAGCTTGTGTTGAAACACATTTCAACTTACAGTCAGTTTGCCATGCAATATGCTCCACTCAAAGATAATCTTACTAAAGAAGCAATCAGGAAGGCTATTTTCCTAGATAAAAAGGCGAGTTAGAGCCTAAATATCTTTTCTGCACTTGGAAATCACTCTTAGCTGGAATTTTCCCTTGAGTTTTGAACAGTTAAACATATGCAGCAAATCCTGTTCTGTAGGTTAGAGACCTATTCAAAGCACAGCCAGTGCAGGAGGAGATCTGACCTGTGAGAGGGGATTTCAGTAAACCGGGGTGTCCCTTTGCCTTCAGGATAGGAGAGTAAATTCCTGTATAAAAATATTCCTATGAATTCTTGAGTTCCCAATACATGTTTGAAAAAAAAAAGGATGGTGAAACACAAGGACAGGTTTCCTAAAGGGGCTGCAGACTCCCTCCCCTTGGAGATGTTCAGACCATGGCTAGGCATGGCTGTGAGCCACCTGCTCCCATCCTCGTCCCGCTTGTGGCAGAAGGCTGGGCTAGCTGGCCTCCAGAGGACCCTTCTAGTCTGCACACCTCTCCCATTCCTTCAGCTCACAACAAGCAGGACAGCATGCAAAAGGTGACCACTCTAACTCCTTGCTATACCGCTCTTTTCTGTCTTCGTCTTTTACTTGTGGATATTCGCAGTATCCAAGCAAGAGACTTAAGCTGAGAGTTGGGTTCAACTTGTCTTTATGGCGATAATGTCAGGGTTTGTATCCCTCCGCTTCCTCTAGGATGTAACCAAAGATGCAAGTGGTGAGGTCAGTGAGGAAGTGGAGACTGTTGCAAATAGCCTGGCCACTTACAGAAACAAGCTAACTCATCTGCCCCCCCCACCCACAGCTAACCCACCAAAAACTACAATGAGGTCAGGAGCATGAAGAGGAAACAAAAACATCCTTTAACCCCCTACTTACACACACTTTCAAACTGACATACTTTACGTAATGAACAAAGGTTGGGATCCCAATTTTTCTAGTCATTTCACAGAGATGTAGTAAGGAACATCTGCATCATAGTGCTTTCCAGAAAACTGGACGAGGGAAGAAAGTGGTGGGAGGGAAGCAAAGACACATGCACAAGAAAGGAAAAAGTATTACCCGGGTTATTACCCTCAAAGACACCTCAGGCTTCTTCACTGTCAGCCTAGTGGTTTACCCTCTGACTGACGCCAAATCTTATTTCTAAACACTTAACCTTTTTTCTAAATCCGTCAAGGTGAGTGAACCAAAATTTCTATGTAAACGTTAAGCTGTTTGTGGAGGTCTCCTTATGCAAAAACTTTCATGTAAGAAGTACTACTCTTTTTCCACAAAAAAAGAAGCTTAAAGGAAGTCTGTGGGAAAGAGAAACAGCGGTGAGATTACAAGCCAAATGCAGATTGCTATCTCCAGCATAACTGAGGAGCACTATGAAAACAACTCTGAAAGCTCTCCTCCATTAACAGGAGATAGAGAAAAGGTCTGGATAGAGCATGAGGAAGAGTCAGCTTAGGGGCTGGATTAAAGGCAAGTCATCTGTGACCTTTGAGCTAATTAATTGTAAAGTTTACTGTAGAACGCTTTAGATGCTTGCTTTCTGGGTTGCACTGGCTTACTATCAAGGCTGTACTTAGAGCCTAGGGAATAATATCACTAGTTGTTATTAAAGGAGTTACAGAGAGATTCTAGTTCAAATACTGTATAAATCAGGAGTAATTGGCAACAGATTGACTGCAAAAGTCAGTAAATATTGTTCCAGCTAACTCTTCGTACTGCAACAAAGAAAGAGGCTTTCCCTAGAGAAATGTCATTGTAGGCTTCCTGCTCTCATAAAATAAGCTTTTATTACTCATCTAATTTAAGTAACATTAAAAAATAAGCACAAATGTAATCATCCTCTTATATGTAATGAGTATCGCACAATTATACACTGCTTCCATGATATTACACATGGAAATGATCAACTCAAGACATATCTGTTCCTGAAAAATTTAAAATAATTGTCTCAATGTTTTAATGTTGTTTATATGCACATATTTCTATGCAGGATCTCTTATTCTGAAGATAAAATTCAGCAGGTTATCTGCAGTTATTTCACTTTGCCCTGGGAAGGAGTTTGTTTTTCATACGTATCATACCATATCAGAGCTTGTGATATGCCCTTTAATTTACTTTGCTGTCTCCCTTATGTTTGATGCTAATGACTTCTGAATTGTTTTGTTTAATGCACAGAATTTTTAACTGTCCCATTAAGTCATGATGAGGTTTACAATAGTTAAGACATTTGGCCTGGGTGTGGAATATATGAAAGATACTCACCTCACAAATCAGCAGTCTGTATTGCTTGAGTGAGATTAGTCAGGAGGATTACTTTAAAGTCTTCTCCTTGGATAAAGAGATCAGGCACTCTTCCTAGATGTGAAATGGCTCTGTCTCTTCTGGAGCATTATTAAGGTAAATATGAGAGAGAACTGGGTGTCCCAGGAGGTGTCGGTAGCAGACTATGAAACAATTCACCCTTTAGTAATTGGTTGGAATCCACTGCTGGCCTGTAGGATTTTCTGCAAATTCAACAAAAACATTGTTAAATATAGCGGAAGTTCTAGACTGTGGAACTGTACTGCATTTGTGGAGATACTACCATAATTGTTAACCATAGAAGTCAGGGATGAGGTTCATTAGAAATAACAATGTGCACCACTGGTATTATCAGTAGCTGTTCTAAACTTTGAGGGCCAGATCCTGAGGGCATTTTGTACTGATGCTCTCCCTTGCAATTTGTGCTAAAATTGAGCATAATAAAAAGGGAAAAAGCTTCTGTATATCATACTTCCTACATCAGCCCCTCATTTAGTAAAACCAAGAGATTCACTTCATGGAGTTAAGTACAAAGCACAGGAGTAATAGTCATCTCAGGGTCAAAAATACAAGCAGAGAGGTTGGTGTCCAGCTCTATGTACAGGACTTCTCCAGAAAGTGTAGGGGTCCACCTCAACGTGGAAGGGTCAAATGGGTTTATTCTCAAAAGAGTGCCTCAGTCATGGAGCCACAGACCAGTCTATTGCCTGTCTTGCTGAGGGCAGGCTACAAAAGAATTACAAGAATCACAAGGGAGGAAGCCTGTTTCTGTAACGTAGTGCTTTGGGTCCCCTATTGGAAGAGGGGGAGCTGCTGCTGGGTGGCTTATGTATTTCATGTTAGACTCTCAAAAACAGTTTTAAATCAAACCCAAATCCCAGAACTAAGGAAAGACCAGAATCTAGAACTGACCACTCCTTCTTGCACTTTCCTGTTCATGAAATGAGCCTTGCATTTATGTATTTGCTGGTGTGCACAGCAGCCCACTTCAACACTGGGACATTGAGCTGTTTTCCTTGCATTGCCTTCATAACACAGCACGCAGGGCATTTTCTCAGGATGTGGTTTCGAATGCACTCAGGCTTGTATCAGAGCAGGACCCAGGTCTCCTATTTTCTGGAAGTGTGTGCTGAGCAGTAGTTTAGATAATTATATAAAGCCATAATGGCCACCATGACTCACTTGAAAAAGAGTTAATCCTACTCGCATAGGTAGCTAGTGTGGTACCTGTTTTCCAGTACATGCACCAGTACCAATATACTACCAGTAATTTTCCAGTACATGAAAACATCTAACATGCCACTGCAGCTCACAGGTTTAGGCTTGAGAGGTGCCGGAGATGCCTCCTACGGACATACTCCACACTCAGTGTTTCTTTTTGCCTGACTAAATGACTCCCTCCTCTGTATTAGATTTTTGAAGACTGTTCTTCAGAGGTACCTAAGTCTACAAATTATGTATAGGGTGCCAAGTATCTAATTTACCTTCTGCAAAGTGAGCTGGAGTCTTCTACGAACTCATCTTTAGTTTTGGAAAAGCACTGAGCACCATGGAACTGGATCGTTTCTAGGAGCTATGCAATCTGTAGGATCCTGTAAGGTAGAAACTTATCAACTTCATTTATACTTAAAGAATAGCTAAATAACACATAATTTCAAGAATGAAGAATTGTTTCAGATTTTAAGACTATACTTGCATAATTCCCAGAGCAGGTATTTATAGAGTTTTGCTTTTATTGGCCCCGTGCTATGAATAGCTTTATAGAACAAGGCCATTCATTCTAGTGTATTTTATAAACAATGTTTTATAGGCATCTTATTTATTAAGACTTTATCTTATTGCCAGACCTGATTCACTTTTAAAAGGAATATATGACAAATAGGTTAGATATTCAATCAGCTGGAGAGAAGTAAGTATACTGGGAATAATGAAATAACTGTGAAGATTGGAGGGCAAAGGGACTGAGCCAGAACAAATATGCCTTCTCCATAATTTTTCTCTTGTTTTGATGAAACTGAAACTGATGCATAGGGCGAATGTCACTCCAGCCATCTTGGATTTTATTAGGCCTTCTCTCTCCTTATAAAACTGGAGCCACAGATCTGCAGGGAATGGAATTATCATACACTTGGTGGTTTTGCCTCAATCTCAAAGTATTTTGGAAATGAGCGCATGTTTATATCTCTGAAATAACTGAAGGGCCTCTAGTAACGCATCTTAGTATTTATTAATTGGCTATTTTCTCCAAAGGTCATTTATCTTCTTATTAAAATGAAACCAAATGAACTGCTCCTGTTGGCAGCTCAATGTGGAATAATGCACTTCTAAGACAAATGCAAAGGCTTCTTCTGTGGATGATAAATGTGGTTAGAAAAAGCAAAACAGAAGTCTGGAGACCCTTTCCATGGAAAAAGTGTCACAGTAGTTTAAGGTCAGTTTGAGTAGCTGTATAACAATATCATTTATTATCTCTAAGGTCCTTTCTAATCCTACCAAGTTTTTGTAATGAGGCAGCCTGTGTAATTTTAATTGACTCTACATTTCTGCAAGTTGGGTGGTATGTTTATGTTTTATGCACCATGTGCTTAATGATATTCTGTTATGGGGACTCAGTCTCTGGGCTGGCCTGCTTTGGGTTCTTTTGTATCACAGGATGATTGAGACTAGCAGTGGGTACCTTGAGTCTTTTGCTGTGCGAGGGGAGTTGGCTGCCAGTACCATTGTATTGGAAGCTTGCCTTCCCTTGAGAACGGATTCTGAGTGATAAGGAAAGAAAAAATAATCATGGAGGGGACACCAATTTTACCGATCCCAGCTTTGGAGGCTTCTACATGATTTATTTGAACACAACAATCTAGCACAGTAATAAAGGACCAGGCCAGCTTTTGGCTGTTCCCACTTCTTCTCTAGGAAAATAACGGAAACATAACCAACTATGGCTTCTGACTACCCACCTGTAATGTCCCTCCCCCACCGTGGTAACAGGTAAGTTTGCTCTCTAGCTGACTCCAGCTAAGTAAAGCAGGCTTCAACCAGGTTTGCACCACTAACACCTGGTGCTGTCAGTCAACCTAATTTGCATACAAGATTGAAAACTGACCAATTGCTGACCATTATGTAGTATCTTTTGACCCCGCCCACAATTCAGCTGTGGCTATGTAAGACTGTTTTCTCCCAGTATTTGTGTTTCTGGAGGTGAGAGTTAAAAATAAAGAAGAGTAATTGTGGTGGAGCAGAAGACGCTAAGTGGCCTTTTTCAAGGCCAATCACTTCAGCTGAAAACAGTGAATAGCCAAAACTGTCTATGGCTGAAGGGAACCCGGTTGGAGGCAGCTGGCCCCTGCATTCAAAAGGGGACTTGCTCCGCCTCTTCCCTGTTGACCCTGGACACCAATTTGAGCCTTCATAGGATCCTGACCTTGCCCGCCATTGGTGAGTGATCCCAGCTCACCGGACACGTGAGCTGGGCAGGTGTACCATTTTGAGGGTGCTGGTAGGTGGTTCCCCCCCAACTCCTCTAAATCCACTGGTTGTTAGACAGCCTGGGAAGGCATGCCCCTAGGTGCGGCCTGACACTCTCCCCCTCTCTGGGAAGGCATGTCCCTAGGCATGGCTTGGCCCGTTGCCCTTTCTCTCAGGTTCTTGTACCTTGTTGTTGCTGATTTGCTTCCCTATGTACATTGCAAATAGTTGTATGTAGAATAATAGTTCTAACTACTACTATTACTTGTTAAGGTTTTTATTCACTTTGCGTTAAACCCTGAGTCATTATAAATCTGTTCAGCATTAGTGTTATTCCCTCTTACGTGGCATCCTAGAACCTGTTTGGTATAGTTGCAGTTTACTAGTTAACAAAGTTACCATGCCTTTCAGTTGGTTTGGATGATCTTCCTCTCTTGCAGACTGTGACACCACCTTAGTCACTTGAAAATTAAAAAACTATGGAATTTGTGAAAAAGTATTACAGAGAATATAGAAGCATACAGGGAGTACAGATCACTTCAAGAAAGCAGAGAGAATAGACCTGGAAGGAACAAGACTGTCCAGATGGTTCTTCTTGAAAGAAATCACATTTCTCCTGTTTAATTCTGTTAATTTATTTGCATTTATTTTGTGGCTTATGTCTCCAAAATGTGCCTGGAACAGTCTATCGCACTGTTTGGTTTAGCTATCTTAGGAAAAAATTAGAATCAATATACCATGATTTCTCTGCTAATAATGACACTTTTGCTAGCTGGCCCATTACAAATGTAGTCCTCTGCCAGGCTGCATTCTTTCAGGCTTCAGACACCCAGCTTATACAAGTTATGCAAGTAGAGCTTATGCAAGCAGTAAAGATTAAAGATTTTCCTTAGCCTAAAGGGATGCTCAGAGGTATGGTTAAATATTTGACATTGTAATATCAAGCCTGGGATCCTGCATGCCAGCAGTTTGACAACACATCTGCATGAATGAGGTGAGTGAAACTTAGCATGCTGAATTATTGCAAGAGTTACTAAACTCAAGTAGCTTCACATGGCCACACAAGAAAGTTGGGAGGCTAAAAGTATAATCATTTCCAGTCATCGTGTTTCATGGAAAATAGGTCCTATTGAAAAACCTGCTGTGTGGTTTTGTTTTTAAAGAAGATCAGAAGTCTTTGTCTGATAAAGGACACTGTTTTGATATTCTATTCCTAAATTGCTCCATGTCAAATGACTTTATTTCACATGAGATTTTGATTAAAATATTTGTATCAGATGAACATAATGGGGCATGCATTCAAACCTTTCTCTAGGAATGTGAGAACTGTGTTATTGTTCTCTGC
Source organism: Struthio camelus (assembly GCF_040807025.1). Taxonomy (NCBI): domain Eukaryota; kingdom Metazoa; phylum Chordata; class Aves; order Struthioniformes; family Struthionidae; genus Struthio; species Struthio camelus. The sequence goes on along the minus strand of NC_090981.1, from coordinate 52,463,561 downwards.
CACCACCCCATTGTCCCTGTCTGTGGGCTTACTACCAGACAGCTATGTGGCAGGCAAAACTCATTGAGTAAAACTGCAATGTACTGACTAGATGTTACCAGGACATGTGCTTTGGGCACTGGGGAGAGAGCGAGCCACATGATGTGGAAAGTAGAGAAATGTGATTCATGTACTCGGATCCCTCAGACTGGAGATTGAAAGTGGATTGTTTAGAGAAGAGAGGGCCAAAGGGAGACATGATAGCAATCTTCAAATACGTGAAAGGCTGCTGCCTGTTGTGGAATAAACTGTTCTGAGTCCACTGGAGATGTGACAAGAAGTAAATGGGAGAGTTCACTTAGTCTTTAGGAAAAACTCTTTAATGGTAAGAATAGCAAAGCTCTGTTATCGTTTGCTGGAGAAAATGTGAACTTATGTTCACTGGAGGTCTGGAATGTCAGAAATGGCATAAGAGTACTTGCTCATGGATGGTGGTAGGACATAATCTCAGTGACTCACTTCTAGCTAGCCCTGCTCTTCAGAATCCTTTACTGACATACACTGAAATATGATGGTCAATCAAGAATGATGAAAGTGGATGGCTATTTCTGGCAACACTGATTTAGTATTATTTCTCAGGGATTTAGGCAGTATCTTGTTCATAAAGTGAGCAGATGAGACAAAATTGATAGGACAAGAAATAATGAGTGGGAAAGTCTAGTGTTGCTAAATAACCTAAGCTGTCTCATTAAGTGATTCAGAGGACTCCTTTAGGACAAAGGAGACGACTAATAGACCAGATCTCTGTCATCCCAGGGCTGAAATTCTATCTTGGGCCTGTGAAAATAGTTCTCATGAAAGTTTCATAAAAATAGGTACATTTTTTTAGAAAACTATTTTTGGAAGAGAAATCAGCATTTTAAAACAATGAGCTGTTTTTCCCAGCTCTGTTTAGAACATGTTTTTTGTTCTCTGCTTTCTGGTATAGAGTAGTGTTTTTTTTTTTTAAAAACAGATCCTTAGATTGTTGGTGCAAAGAAATATGTCAAAGAAATGCTAAGTGGTGAGCTTACAGTATATCACCTGCTCTACAAAAAATGAACATCAGTAATGCAAGGGACCTTACTCTTTTTTCATTGAAGAATGAAAAAAGCACAACTCGCCCTGACCTCAACACAGAGAATTATCACCATGTATGTAAGGAATGACAACTTATTACATGGTGGGGATTTGCTCTTGTTTCAACACTCTGAGGGAAATTCTCTATTACCAGTATGCTACATTATTCCAATTGTTTGGCGATGTAAATATTGGTATCTTGTAAAAGGCACTTACTGGTGTTACCTTACAAAGACGGGAATATTAACTCATTTATAAACCTTTCTTGAGTCTTTTGGTTTGGTACACAGTTTGGGCTCTTCAGCTATCAGGACTGGGATTCAATTTTCTTTCCTTCATAAATGAAAGCTTCCAAGTTTTAATTTGGCACATATTTTACAAAGGTTTAAGTAAAATGTGAGAGTCAGCTGTTTATGGCTTTCATAGATTAGTTACTGTAGAAGTGCCTGAGGCTTAGTGATGATGTCAGGTGCTCTTTTCACCTCTTTTGGTGAGTTCTGTGTTTGCAGAGTATCAAAACAGAAGAAAGTGAAGGATTAGCATAAGACCTGGAAAGGCTGCGATCCACCTGAATCTGAAACTTTTCTTGATGGCATCAGTCCTCTGAGATCTGAAATTCAGACTGAGGGAAATTGAGACACATACTAGAGTTGTCTGCAAGACATTGCTGAGCAGTAGAATTATGCAAGTTTCATATAAAACATATGAGGTAAATCTGATGCAAAGAAAGGAGAGGTGCTGAGTAATAATTACTTAAACAGCTATTTCAAATTTTTTACCACCATTTCCCTTCAGGTAGTCATTTGCATAGAGATTTCAGCATTAGCTGTGAAGCCCACTTCTGTTTCCCATTATGAATTAGATCTGCCTACAGAAGTGAAATAAGCAGCTGTCCTTATGCCCTGGAACAATGGTGTGCCACTCTGCTTATGGAAAACTTTGTTAATTTTCATTGTTCAAGCAAGTCTGGATCAGCAAAAGGGGACAGCCAGGCAGTGCTTACATGTGGCTGTTGGGCATGTACCTATGTGGGTGATTTCAGTAACATACTCTTAAGGATCAACACTGAAAATGGATGATGCTGATAACAGATAGCAATAATAGCAGAAGTGGACTCATTAGCCAGGGTTAAGATGCCCTGGGCATTCTTTTCTGTGTAAGCTCTTTGAGGCAGTCACAATGTCTTTGTGGTATTTGTATGATTTCCATAAGAGTCAGGAAACTTTAGCTGTTGCTGCTATTGTAAAAACTCCTGTTCACCTGTATTTATTTATATTAGTATGAGGTTGGGATGACCTGCAAAGCACATAGGTGAATGATTTGAATATTCCTATTATACTATTGCCCAGTATTCATTTTTGTGTTCTTTTTCATTCCAAATCTTTCTCGTTTCTTTCTCTTAAACACCTGTTTATTCATTTTCTCATGATGCCTTTCCTCAACAAGCCAGCTATGGACAGCCAGGCTTGAAAAATGATTCCTGTTGCTTGGAAGGCAAAGAGAAGAAATCAGTATTGCAGCTAACACTTAGGGAGAAAGGAGCAGCTCTCCGAAATCCTTTTGGATCTGTGAATGAAAAAGAGCAGTTGTCTGCAACCACAAGCAGTTTGAAGTATAGGAACTGAGTTCTTTTTTTATACCAAAAAGAAAAACAAAATCACATTACTGTCTTAGTAACTAAGAGGCAATATTTTTTAAACAGAAGCACCCCAAAAAGGCAATGAGGCATATATTTGATGGATTGGCTCTAAACCCCAAATAGGGTAGTTATATTTGTTTGCATAAAAAGTACATACATGCACATATTCATACAAACATACGTATTTCCACTAATGTTCCAATTTAGAGTGCATTAATGCACTAATTTTGAGTGGCTATCTTACTGAAGACACCTCATGGCTTGCTTAAGTTCCCCTGCATTTGAAGAAGCTTTATGCGTGCTAACAATGCACTATATGTTGAAGTATGGATGAACTGGGATTATTAGAACTATTTCCTGAGTCTGAACATAGTAGTTTCTGATAACAGAATGCTGGTGGAGCTGACCCAATAATACTTACTGAAGGGAAACCAGGCCTCTAGGTGATGTAATGAACTTTTAATCATTACAGGGAAACATTCTTTCATTTCCTGTTGAACAGTGAACTCAGCCTTGGGAAGCAGAACAGCAATATGTAATTCCTCTTTCCAGCAAGCAGATTACTGTCTCCCGCCCATTTACTGATAGCATTGGCACCTAGAATCCCATGTTACAAGCTACGGTAAGTGCAAGAATTTCATCCTTAAGGGCTGACACTACTTTCTTACATTTGAAACAATACTGTTTGAGGGATTTGTCCCTAGAATTCATTCTGCTGTTGATGAATTTGGATGAAAGACACTATGTATGGATTCTTACTTTAATTTTCCTTCTCTTTGGCTATTGATTAGTCTTTTACAGTTTCTCCTTGGAAGTTAAGTTAATGAAGTCTTAGATGATTCCATCTAAGAGTAGGTTGCCCAGGACTGTGTCTAGTTGAGTTTTGAATATCTCCAAGGGTGGAGACTCCCCAACCTCCCTGGGCACCCTCACAGTAAAATCTTCTCTAATCTTTCCAGCTAATCAACTGAAACCTTAAAGTTTGAGACTTCATTAACTTAAAGTTACCAGGAGCACAGACTCCTCCATGAAATAAGGATTAAAGTGTGGGATTTAGTGATTCCAAGCTCAAATATGACTGTGCCGACCAACTGCCTGCACCCATGAGCCATAAACATTTTGCAAAACATTGATGAAAACACATTTTTAGAAAGATATATGTAACTAGTGACTTCACCTCTTCTCTTTCCATTCCAATGTAAGTTATGCTTTCTGTATTTTCCTTTCAGGTTGAACTTCTCTTACTTTTGCTTCCTGGTATTAGACTGATTTTTGCTTTTGTCAGCCAGAACCAACACGCCAATCTCCCCATGGGACATGTGCAAGGGCCTATAGGCAGGATTCAAATTATCCCTGAACCTTCTCTTTGAGCTAGATATACTGAACATATAATTACTGTGTTCTAGTTTATTTATCACTTTTATGGTCATCTTCAATGGTTTTTACTATGTCCATACCCTCCTTGAAGTGTGGGTGCCAGAACTGGACACTGCATACAATTCTATTTGTAATCCTACCAACACTGTATCAAGAATAAAATTTTTCTGTTTCAGTTAAACTTTTTTCTTTAAATATCCAAGAATCAAATTGGTCCTTTGTACCACCGAAATGGGATGACACACTCACTGAAGTGATGGTTGTACAAGGCCTTCTCTAAGTCAGTGCTTTCCAAAACTGATTCTTCTTTCCTGTAGATATCTGCAGATTCAAGTATCTTGTCTTGCATTTAGTGGTGATCAAATACATTTTTATGGACTCTTTCTTGCTAGAGCTATTCCGTTTTTGTGGATGGGAGAAAAGCAATTGGGGTGAGGTTTTTTCTTTTTTGTGAAAACGTTCATTTGGTTTAATCTTGATACAGACAAACAATCTGAAAATTATTACATTTGAAAAAACAGTTTCCCATCCAATTATGAAAGATTCGCTCACTTTTTCTGCCCAGAAGTTCAAGCATTCCAAACAACTAAGTATTTCTGAAAATTCTGGCCAATGACTATGCCTCTCTGAGGTTGTGCACCCAAGGACTTTGAGCAGTTGAAAGAAGATTCCATGTAACACCTTGCAGAATATCTGAGGAGAACAAAAGAAACCAGACTACAAGGTCAGTTGGCCCATTCTTCATCCATTAGACTCTTCATGCTCCTCACTACTTTTTGACTGGGAATGCTGCTGAATGGGAGTCCCCATCTTGTGCTAGCTGCTCATCTCTGGTGTCTTGCCTTTCCCAGCATTGCTCATGAAAGAACAGTCTCAGCTGGGGATGGAGGAAGGGTAAGAACAAGCACAACGTCTGCTCCCTTTGAAATCTTCTGTTCAAATCATGACTGGATCCATCCATTTCAAACTGCATTCTGCAGTCTTGCTGCTGCTTGTAATGAGAATAAAAGGGGAGAACTTGTGGTAATTGAACTTGGGTTTTTTTTTTCCCCTCCTCCTTTTGCTGCTGGTACCTCTTTGGACCACTTAATATAATTCAGCTATCTCCTTGGTGTTTATGCCCTCCGAATGCTTGCAAATATTGTCTCCATTAATCATTACTTGGCCCAGCTACAACAGACATATTGAGATTTTTGAGGTTTTGTTTTTTAACTCAATTTCTTTAGACTTTTGGGCATGAGACCAAAGGCAGGATGATTTCAAACACTAAAGTAGGATAATAATTAGCCTGATATATGCATCTTAATTTAGGATAATTGTAATGGGCAAAAACTTACGTTCTTATGACACAGGGTTTAATGATATATTTAAACTATGATGACACTATCCTGTTAGTTGGATTCCTGAAGCCATCATTGTGGAGGGCATGTATAGCAGAGCTATAATTCTTACTATGGTTGAACACTATGCAAGGTTGCTAGGACCTTATTAACCAACAAGAGCCTGGGTGGCCAAAAGTTACCATCTGGGTGGCTGGCTTGTGCCAGGAGGCCTCTGCAGAATGACCAAACCAGTTGATAGGCGTTTTGTCCTGGTAAGGTAATTCATTGGGCTCCATACACTAAACAGGTTCAGGTGGTAGTACGGGTGTCCCTACTCCTTATGAATGAGTTTACAATTGTAACAGGTAAGTAACAAAGTTTAATGAATTGATAAATGGTAATGATAACTATAATATTGATACCTTGTGATTACTGTATATTTGTATTAACTTATTTACAATGGCATACCTGAACCTTCAGGGAAAAAAGTAAACAAATGATTATATATGTATACATACACACAGGTTTGAGGTTTAAAAGACAATGAGCAAAGACACGAAAATGGTAAGGTGGTTGGGGGGGGGGAAGGATTAAGCAGGCTGCACCCAGAGCGAGGAGTGCTGCTTCCAGGTCCTGGGATCTGTACCCTAAGCAGGCCACCCTCCGCAGAGGGGGCCACTGCTGCCCAGCAGGAAGCTCCTTAGCAGGCCACCTCCCAAATGCGGGGGAGGGGCGGAGGAGTGTGCCACCTCGTGGCCAGAGGCCCTATGATCAAGCAGGCCACACCAGAGGGTGTGCTGCTTTGCCCTTACAGGGAGAACTTACCTGTCTGGGGTAAATTAGGATCCTTACACCCTGACCTGGTGTCCCAGGTTGGGGGGGGGGGGGCGGCGGGGGAGGAGTGCTGCATGTCCCTGAAGCCCAGTGTTAGTGGTGCACCTCCTCTGCTGGCTGTCCCGCAGAGCTGTCTTAGTTGGGGAATACGCCCTTGGCTGCTTCAGGCCTTGAAAAAGACCGCCAGTGATTTCAGCTCCTCTTCTCCTCCTCCTCCTTTGTTGCTGACGAGCAAAACCCCCCCCACAATGTAAGGGCATGTGGCTCTTTATAGATGGACTGTGTTGTGACCGCAGGCATCAAGACGCTGCCATTGGTTACACTCTGTCTGGATCCGTGTTCTTATTGGTGTGTTTTGGATCAGTCTCCAGCATGTGGACCTGCCTGCTGACCAGCGCTGAGGTCTGCTCCCCGTCCAGAATGTTGCCTGTGACTGACAGTCACCCCCACCAATGATTTAATAACATACGGGTGGGGACACAAGGGCCAACTAACTAAGGGTCACACAAAGGACAGCATGATTGACAGGACGTACAAACCCTAAATAAAACCTTTGTAGCAGATCTAAAACATAACTTTCAATCTATTAAGGGTTCTACTATGACATGGCTGGGTGGAATTTCTTCTGAGTAGTCATGGTGTTTTCAGAATGGCAATGTAAATGAATACAAAGTCTTATCACCCCGTAGGTAGGAGCAAGGCACAAAAGAGTGGAGTAGGATGCAATTGAAGGCACGCTATTCCTCCAGGATTTCTAAATTTCCAGTTTAGTACATTGTCTACTTCTAATCTTGCATGCAGATGGCGTCAGAAATACTTGTGCTTAAATTAGAACTGAGACAAGATGTACAGACAGAGCAAATTCTGCTATAGTCATCCTCCGTTCAGGAGTGCAGACAGACAGCACTAAATGCATGTGACTGTTTCTGCCTTTTTCCTTTGCTATATGAAATACACATTTGAATCACAGAATCCTTGAGATATTCTGATAATAAAATAATACATCATGGTTCACAGTGCCCTTTATGCACTTATTTGATTTATTTAACCCTCTATGGAACCTCTATGTTCCTATAGGAATTAAGGAATTAATTTTTTTGGTGGGTTTTCTTGACAGTTTGTCTATTTAAAAGTAGAGAATTAGGTCTTCCTGAATGGGTTCTTTTCACTTACTTGTAGGTGGGTTGGCAGAAACGGTAGACTTTTTGATAGGCACTTAAGTCTGACACAAGGCTTCTGGAAGCCAAATGGCTGATCCACAGGGTCATCAGTGCAATTTGGATCAGATCCTAAATGAGAGAGGAATGCTCTGTGGCAGTACCTAAAAGTACCAAAAGACAGGAACATGCTTCTAGAAGGACCATGCCTCTCAGACATCAGAGCTGATGTCTTCTGCAGAATGGAAATAAGGTGACAAGAGATTACATAGGCAGCAAGCAGATAGTTTCCCCAAATAAATGATAGAATCTGAATGCGCAGATGTCTTAACGTAATGCGGAAAGGCACAGAGCTTTACTGATGTTCTAAAAAGGTAAAATACCTCTGGCAATCTATTTTTTTCATTACTGTTGAAAGTAAGAGTAAGTTGCTATAAATACATTCAATTCTTTCCTTTGTCTCCCACATATTTCTGCATTTTCTAGGCAGAGTGACTTCCCTTAATTTATGAAAGTCAAGGCTCCACAGACAACCTCTTTGCTTCAAGGGAAGAGAGCCATTTAGTTCTCTTGGAGGAGACAAACCTCCATAGGACAAAAATCAGTGAAGCATTTGAACTGACAAGTATCATTTGTTTGTTAAGAACAGTTTTTTCTTTGAGCGTATTCCAGAGCAACCCGAGCAGTATGCTAGATTTTTTTGGCTATTGTACTGTTTTTCAAAAGCTCTGAATTTTCAGAATAATTGTATGTGGTGCAGTTCTCATTGCAGCAAACCAACAGATCTGGGGAAGAAGAAAGTAAGCCAACTTACTTAAAATTAGGTTCCTATGACTGTGTGGGGTCTATGAAGTGTTTTTAAAATGGCAACAAAACTGGGTTTCTATGACTGTATATAGGCATTGGCTCAGATTCACGCATCCTAAATTCCACCCAAGTCTCTGTGCCTAGTGTTTTCTATTGGCAGGGCACCTCCTGCAGCCTAGAGCCAGTCAACAGGAAATACTAGGCAGAAGGACTTGGATGGATTTAAGATGTCTGAATCTGGAACCTACTTTTGAAATTCTTGGCCCCAGACAAGCTGCCTTTCAGTCTCAGGTCTTAACCAGAAAACCATTAAATCCCGTCCCTCCCACTCCTGCCTCCTATCCCCTCTTCCTTACTAAGCATATGATTTTCTTGCCTCAGTGGAAGCACAGAAAGCTGGAGGGCAGTAATTAACATAGCAGCACATATAAATGGTGGTCGAGAACATAACAATAGCTTTGTTGCTGCTATCATGAGGCTGAGCCAATTAAATGCCATATTTTAGTATAAACCTTTGCCAGTATTATATTTGCTTTATTAAAGTTTCCAACAAGCCTTTAATGTTGTTACAACAGGATATTACTTTTTCTTCAGATAAAATGTAAATGTTCTGCTAAAAAGGAGTAAAAACATGCTATAAGGTTATATGTTAAACAATTTCGCATACTTCCAAGCACTATAAGTTAATCTTATCTTAGCTTAGTAGGGGCACAGGTTTGCTACGGAGCAGGATGTGAAATGTTTATATAAACCACAGTTAAAAGAATTTCTAGGCTCAGTTCAAGAGTTTACACTTTCAAAGTCATTCCACTAGTGCATTCATCATGATCCACACAATTGCTTTGTCCGAGTCCTTTAATTCTTCCACCCCTCTGAAACTGTGTACTTAAAAGCCTATCACAGGATTCCTAAACAGACAAGGTCAACTAGGTGTTGTAATTGCATCTCTTCGCTTAGAAAGCAATCTGTAATCAGCTGAGCTTTATCTCCAAAATGTTGTAAACCACTGAGTCATATGATTATTGATGGGAAGAGTCCTATTGAAGCTTTCTGTAACGTCTATTATCAGTGAAATAAACGGAGTTATCCCAGGAGTTATGTCTTGATCCAAACAGAAGTAACAAAGATGATACCCTGATCCAAAGACATTTTAAGCCTATCTTGGTAATAACCTCACACAGACTGTGCTCTTCCCATATCTAACATTAGCCTTTAAGCTAGTAAGGAGGGATGTTTTTATTGGGCCTAAATTTTCTTTCTAATGTATTAGAATTTAATTAAAATTTCCATACTTCAGAGAAAAATTATTTAGGCTTAATTGTGTTGCTTTCCTCATCATAAAAAAATTCTGCTGTTCTAAAGAGATTTAGGATTGTGACCAAACAATGTCTGCAATTGGCTGGTGTTCAAGAGTTGAGGGTGTTTGGGCTGAAAATATGAACTCTCAGGGATACATCACTATAAATGCATGTGCATTTTCTTATCTGACAAAAACAACAAGAAGAAAGGACCTTTATTTTTCTGTATGACATTTTCAAATCTGCATTTAAAAAGGCAAACAATTATTTCCAAACATTTAAGCTCCCCAAAGAAATGGAAATTCAAAACCACTAAAATATGTTAGTCTAATTGTCCTTTTGATATTTATATTTTATATCAGCAGGCTTATCCAAGATTATTTTCGGAGAAAGAATGAGAGTGTTCTCTTGGGCAAGCACTCGTGATTACTGAGGGTTTCTTTAGTATAGTTACTTATCTTTATAATAGCACAGCATAAAATAGATTCATCACTTTTTATTTTGTATTGCTTCAGTAATCTGAAAATGGACAATGGACAGTCAAATAATGGTTTCACTTCATGATCTGAAATACAAATTATTTAACTTTTCCTTTAGAAATATTTCTTTCCTAGCCCGCTCAGTTATCCCTGTTTGATACCTCTGGCAAACTAAAACGTATTCTTAATGGATTGTAAATGGTTCCAAAAAGCTGTTGTGACCTTCAGAGTAGATGTTGGGCATCTTCAAATCTGCTTGATGATAATGAATTCACGGAAGATGCAAACTCTGATTTTAAAGCACCCACAATGGCTTGTAGTGACTCAGTTCCACAACTCAAAGTAAATTGGAATGCAAAACCATTGCTAGATTGGAGTTATTATTTTTAGTGATGATAAATATATCACATATCTTATTCCCTAGAGAGAGATACATTTTTCCATTCAAATAAATAAATGTCTCATTAACTGTCTGCACATAGTCCTGTATCTCTAGAGGGATATATGTAAACTGAATTTAAAAAAGAAAGATAATAAATGCACATTTAATTTCTGGATACAGTTCCCAAACCATGTATTTTTAATGAGCGAAAAACAAAGGACTGAGTATTCTGTTGGGCATTGTGAACATGTCTGTTGAGTCAATCTATAAACCCCAGTTAGAGATCCCATACCTGGGAATCCCCTGTTGACGGAGTTGGTTATTCACATCAGGAGCCCCTTCCAGGCCACCAAAACCTGTCTGTGCTGCCCTTCCAATATGTCTCCCTCTCCCCCTGGGGTTGGGACCCTCACCTTCCCCTGACCCATGGTTGCGATGCAGGGGTTATACGCACATCTCCTCAGCCTATTTTCTTCATTATTATTTATCCGGGAGGGGAATAAGGAAGGAAGTCAAGAGGAAGTCAAGTAGGGACATTGTTATGCTGAATGGCATTAATGAATGTCATCCATTAGCTGTTTGGTCTCTATAGAAACAGTGGCTATACTAATTGGGTGGCAGAAACAGTCCTCTGTCCTTCATTCCCTGGATTTTTAGGTGGCCAAAACATTCTCTGAAACCTGGGAATTGATCAGATGACACATTCAAAAGCGCTGTTTATACTGTTTAAGTTACTGTAAGCTTTCATTACTTCAGCCAACAAACTGGAGACTCTATGACAGCCTAACGGGGATGCGCTGATCTTCTGTGTTTAATTGTTCTACAAGTTGTCATACCCTTAAATGAAGAAAAGAGCAAAGTCTCAAAGACAGTGCAGCTTTGGGCAGAGGTGGCTATGAAAGATATCTCTACATAAGGTCAGAGCAGGTACTTTCCTTCCCGAATACAGAGGGAAATACTTCTGAACTCAGAATGTCTGCATCACTGCAGTGTGGAGCAGGTCGGCTGAGGCTGCAGCCCTGCCTTCTCCATCATTGGCCTGTTCATTGCTGCTGACTGAAACGTGAATAATGGAATGGCTGCGTCTTTTATGTATGAGGGTACTTGGGCAGAGGGAGACATAAGGATATTTAGCTCCTCTCTCTTTCTCCCAATGAACTTTTGCGCCTCATTCCCCGTAACTTTTTAATTGGGTGTCCACAGGACAGAAGCCATGAAGGACCACAACACATGAAGTGTCAAACTGCTTTAATCCCTGCACAACAGTGACTTCTTTGTTGTTCCTCATCATATCCCGCTGTAAGAAAACATTGCTTTTAAGAGTGCCTGAAATATCCAGGGATTAGAGATTAACACCAACAGAGGGATGATTTAAGTTTGTGTACACCTTTTTCTCAGATACTGTTTGATTTGCATTACCTCTTGCAGCAGGATATTTCCTCTAACGGATAAACCAGCAAGATACAATTCCTAAAATAACTTCAAACCTTCTTAAATTAAATCACAGCATCAATAGTTCAAATTTTAGTCTTCTTGTTTAGTCACCATATTCACAAATACAAACTCTTTTCCTGGCTGATGCAAAATAAAAGTTTAGGGGCCATAAATATCTGAAATGGTGCTTGACTGATGGTTTACTAAGGTTAAAAAATGTATAAACAATTCAGGAGTCTAAAACACTCTCAGAAGGGTTTGAGGCACCTAGGACTGGATTTCCAGAGGTACTTGCATATTTAAAGACTCTGGTAGGGCCTAAGACTATTGAGAAGCTAGCAGCAGTCTTTGGCTGCTAATTAGAATTAAAATCCATGCTTGCTGTAGGCCAAGTCCTCCTCACTTTCAGCAGGACTTGGGTCTGCTAGACAAGCTCTACTAGACAAGTTCTACTAGGTACATCTCCAAAATTCAGCACCCACTTTCTGCAAAATCTTACTTTTGGGTAATTTTACCCATAAACTTTTCTGTACCTTCTGGGATAGGCTCCGCTGCATCTTGGTCACCATTTTCCTCAGAGATGACCATGCTCCTGGAAAAACAGATTGTACATAGGTAAAAAAAAGAAAAAAAAACTAGAGAGGAAGGATTAAAATAACACTATAGCGAGTTGGTGATTTCAACATGGTGGGTCCACCTGCACAGAGATGTTTGCAGGACTGGAGCCAAAGTGCTAAAAGTGCAAAACTGGATTTTGTTTTGGTTTTGAGTCTGCAGTCGATTACCAGAACAAAAATGGTACCCCAGAAAGCTGGAGGCAAATTTTAAGGGCTATAATTAAAACCAAAAGATGAACTGAGAAATATTTTAATCTGCCAAAATTTGTGTGCAGAGGTTCTGTGTTTGCTCTGCAAGATGTGATAACATCTTCCTGCGTGGCAAATATTGGTGTGAGTGCAATCAGAAGATTAGGCAAAATTTTGGCAAGCTTGAGCACATGAACCTGGTCAGTCATAAAATGAAGTATATGTTTTTAATATTTTATTTTATAGATAACTTCTCATAATTACAAACAGCTTCTCTTTTCTTTCAAACTTTTCGTTCACATTTGAGCTACTGACTTGAAAAGTTTTGCTACTTTTTCCTCAAAAATGTACAACCAAATTTTTCTCTTACTTGCATTCTTTTGATTCATGCAACTAAGTGAGAATAGAGATGGGCACTTTATATTAAAAGTTATTTAAAGGCTGGCAGAGGCAGAATGCTCTTTTAAAAAATATCAGGTTAGCTTGCATTGGTTTAAGGGAGACAGAGTACCTAATTTTGAAAATCCTCCCAAGTGCCAGGTGCATATCTGTATCTTTAGAGTACTTAAAACTTTTGACATATTGACCATTGATACTTAATTTGCAAGTTTAGTTCCTGATTTCAGCTGAACAGGCTCTATCTCGTCCAAATTCTAATCACAGTTTTCCATTATGGAAAACTCCACTTGACAAGCTTGTTCCTCATTTAATACCTCCCTATACGGAAAAATCATGTAAACAAATTATGGAATAATAGAAAATCTTGGTTTAAAGTGTTTTTGAATCTATGGATGGAAACAAATCTTAAAATCAAGTTTTCTATATCCTAAGATAAAAAATGAAAGGCTACAATAATAAAAATTACTTTTGCAAAAATCATACTTGTTTTGAGCTTTCTGATCTTTTGTTATTTTTGACGATTTGCTTATGTAATCATCCTAAATAATTTTATAATAAGAATTTTTTGTAAATAATTTTATATTAATTTTATAGCAAGCAGCTGAGAGAGCTGGAATTGGTTAGCTTGAAGAAGAGAAGGCTCAGAGGAGATCTTATCAGTGTGCATAAATATTTGATGGGAAGAGTGAAGAAGACTCTTCTCAGTGGTGTCCAGTGACAGGACAAGAGGCAACAGGCACAAACTGAAACACAGAAGATTGTATATAAAGATAAGAAGAAACTTTTTCATTGTGGAGGGTGGTTGAACACTGGAATAGGTTGCTTAGACACTGTGGATTTTCAGTCCTTGGAGATACTCACAATTCAGCTACACACAGTCCTGGGCAAACTGCTCCAGGTGACCCTGCTTGAGCAGCAGGTTTGGACTAGATGATCTCAAGAAGTCCCTTCCAATCCCAACGATTCTGAGATTCTGTGATTCCATGAATTTAATCTTTTCATTGCAAGAGGAAGGCACAGGCAATAGTAGGCCTACTTTAAGATATTCCAGTATAAAATAATAATAGGTACTAGAACAATGTAACCAGAAAAGGACTGAAAACACATATGCTTAGTTATCATAGCCTGTCAGATTTCTTTTCAGTGATTTCAGATATTCAGTAGGTTAATTAAATGGTATTTAGCTTAGTTTTACAGTATGATGCTGTTCTGTGTGTTCCTCAAGTAATGAAAATGATTTTAGTATGAACTTGGTATTCTTCTTGATTTTCTTCTTTCTAATACAGAAAGGAAGATACTCTGTAATTGTGTTATGGTTGTTTTTTTATTTCCTTTCAAAAGTTCAGTTCTGATCTCATCTCTGACCAAAGTCACTGAGGTCACATCAGTATAAAGGAAAGCATTTCCTCTGCTTTGCTACATGAATATCTTGAATTAAATAAAATAAAACAAGTTCTGTGTTGCTTTATAGCACATATAATGAAGTCAGCTTCCAGGGGGATTTCTCAGGTTATAAATCAGAAAACTATTTGGCCTGATTTCTTTTAATAAGATGCATAGGATGAATGCTGTCTTATCATAGCCATAATTCAGGATTCTTAGTCAACCTAAACGGAAAGATTTGGTCATACAGGCAATTTATTGCCAAGTATCTACAGTCTTAAAATATGCCTTCACTTCAATGAATGTCATGAAATATGCACATTTAATGGTTTCCGTGAATTTACTCTGTAAAATAATTTTAAATGACTAGTTACTCTGTTCCTGATATAGAGGCTCTAATAGCCATATTTGATCACCCTAAGGATATTATCTAATGAGAGAAACATCTTATATTTGTTTCCAAGTATTTGGATGTATGTTGTGCTGTTCTGAAGGTTTTTTTACAATGTGTAGTTATAAATTGAAAAATCTCTAAATTTACATGTTTGATTTTTCAGGTGTAGTGTGAAAAGCACCCCACTGGAACTGGATATATTACATCGACATCTACCTTATTTTACTACATCGGCCTATCTTCGGATTATTCTTTTATTACCAGCTTCTACTTTTCTTCTAGATTTCTCCTAATTGAATAACCCAAGTCTTTTAGTTTGTAAATTTGCTTCTTCTTGGCCGCATACAGCTATCATCATATTTCAAACAATTTACAGGTTTTTTAGAGTGTTGGCAGCAACTGGACTTAACGTGTGTTACATCTATCACATAGTCCACGCTAGGGTTGATTTAAAAAAAAACTCGACTATACTACAGTGTTTGTTACCTCAGCTAGCATTAAAGATATTAATTTTAATCTAGTAATGGCTTTGTATTCCAGTTTATGGTGATTCATGCAGATCAATATATCCAGTATCTTTTAGCATTGCTAAATGTGGTCAACCACCTACACTTTGCACGTTATCTTCAGTAACACAGCCTTCAGTAAATTAGGTAGTTTAATTGTATCTCTTAGAATAAAGTATTCTCGAAATAAATATTCCCCAAAACAATTGTTCAGTAATCATTCAAAGCTGCCAGAGTCTTCATCAATTGCAAATTTGCAAAGACATCACAGTAATAAGAATCTGAGATAAACCAGGATGCGTCATTCGCCAGCTGGTGATCATTTTTCTTGTTTCAGATACAATATTTCTTGTTGTTTATCCCTTCCTGTTGTGGGTGCTTCTCGGGAACGTGGGAAGAGCCAGTCACTCTTCAGATAATGGAAAACTAGTTGTAGATTTCTATTTCTGATGTGGTTATGGGAAGTGATCCATCATCCTGACGCTCTTAGGTGCCAAGACTGGTGGGCTGGGAGTTGTTTATACAGAACTGGTTACACATTTCTCAGGGCCACTTGATATTGTGCCAGTTTGGTTCCATCTCTATGCCTCTTGCAGACTTTTTCTGCCCAAGCAGGAATACAAGTTAGTGTATAGCTTCTTGTATAGCTAAGAGCCAGGCAAAGCACAGGCAAGTTAGCGTCCAACCAAATGTCATTACAGCATCTTTGAAACACTTTCTTCATGGTCCATGTTTTTGCTTTTCACAGTTCATTGTGGTGGATGCCTGACCCCTTTCCTATGTGCTATATTATTTCCATAAACTTGACGATGGGGACACTTGTTCTTCAGATTCAGGGTATTACCACATGATCAGTATTCGTATAGCTGTCAATGCTTCTGAAGAAATGGACTCATAAACTCTGTTGCACTGTTGGCTGAAGAAGGGGGAGTATCCTACCTCCAAGAACTGAGTTGATTCATAGGTTCGACTATCCTAAGTTCCAGACTTATGTGCAGAGCACCGAGCTGCTTTAGCCAACTGATCTTGTGTGGAAAGGGCCCCAAGTGATAGTCACTGATATGCACGAGTCATTGTGGAACTTTAAAAATTATATTTTTTAGAGTGAAGTCCAGAGTTCTGCTGAAGTGAATTTTGAGGTCTGCTTTGCATTGTCAGTCACCTTAGGTAAAGGAGTGCAAATGCAATTGCCCCAGTGATGCAGCTTGCTGTGGCAGAGGCAGACAGAGCTTGGCCCTCCTCTGCCAAAGACTCCATCACAGAGGGGTCTCAGGCTCAGGCCTATCTGAACCTATTAGCAAGAGGGCTCTAGTAAACTGCCATAATCTCCAAACCCTTGTTGTTACCAGAGAACACATTTCAAAAGGCTACTTTTTCTCTACTACACCTTACCTCACTTTAGTGCGGTAGGACTACAGGGACGTTTTTGCTTGCTACCGTGGTTCTTTCGGTCAGCTGAGGCTCTGTGGACCCTTTGTCCTCCCTTTATTTTGTGCTGTATTCTCGTTCCAAGCACGCCCAGGGGCAGCAAAAATAGTGAGAACATCCTCACAGAGCAAGTTTCAAAGGTATAAGGTATTACTATGCTTTAGGGGACAGAAATGTTTACCAAAATATCAGGTAGCTTTCAGATGTCAAATATGTCGACCTGTTGCTCAAAGCGCAGTGTGAACATCATAGCCATATTTTCTAGATTAGACTTTAAAATCAACAGAAAACTGTCAGGCAAATTTTATGAATACTGAAATGGTCAAATGTGTTTTTTTTACAAATAGCTGGAGGGATATTTTTCATTCGGCAAGTACCGATAGGCACCAATGCATGAATAAGGACATCAGCATTTGTCTACATGCTTGTGAATTAATCTAAGCTGTTTGTAGCAGTTTGTGCTAAATGCACAAACCCACAAGAAGGAATGTGTTCAAATGCAGAAAAGTGGAGCAATCTACTTCCCTGTATTTTAGCATCTACTGCTTGTTTGTGCTTTCAAAAATCCCCACCTAGTAGGTGAGATTTTCATAGGGGAAAAGCAGAAGAAAACGCTATCTGGCAATCCATGTAGCTGAATTCATAGCTTTCTATGTGCTACAGCCAAACCCACGTAGGAATGTATTTTTCCTTGTTCAAAGAACATTCAAAAAGATCATAAGACTTCAAGCTGAACTTGTGAATTGGTCTTCTATTGTATGTGATTCCCTGAAATGATCTTACTCCACTATAGAAATTTTTCAACATCATAATTTACTCCTCCTTCTGCAGATCCAAGTTAGTTTATCTGTCAGAAAGCTGAGGACACAGTAAAACCTTTTATGACTAAAACCTCAGTGTTAAACAGGAATCCTTGTCACAAAGCAAATTTAATCCCATATGCACAAATCAGTCCTTAAAAATAAATATTGAAAAATTTAAGTAGCAAACAGGGGAAGAGACAAGCCTAGTCTCTTCATTTGTTCCTAGTGAATTGTTTGACAAGGTTGCCTACAACAAAGTGCTCATAAATTGGCTTTGGAGCTTATATTACTTAGGGAGATTATTCAAGCTTTAATTGATCTGGAATAAATGTGAAGATCTCCATACTTACGGACAAACCACAAATAAATGAAGCAAGTTAATTTAAGAAATGACTTAACTTCAGTATACAGTTCAAGAGATTTATCTTTATTGCAGCTACTGTAACACTCTTAATGTTATTTTTAAATTAGCTTCAGTTGGATGAAGGAGAGCAGATGTCAGAGATGCCAGCATCAGCACTTCCTACATCTCCCCGAAAGACTATCGACAAAAGCTGAAGAAGAGCAACTGAATTGGTTATTACAGGAATATTACTAGGAATCAGTTACGTAAATCTGGACTAAAATGCACAACTTTCAGGCAATCATTGAATTGTTAAGTAGATAGTGGGATTGTTTGTACTTAAAACTACAGGTGAACCTTTATCTACCACAGCTACTTGATTGTAGTGAAGCTTTTCTTGATTTGATAGTATAGGCAAGAAAGGTCCAGATCTGGAGCAACAATTATCTCTGGTAAAACTCCACTCAGCCTGAATCTATTACGATTTTTAGACAGAAGATATGGCTCTGCTTTCAGGCTTTCAATCCTAGATAAGAATAAGCACACATCTCAGATTTCTTTTGAAGCAGAAACATGCTATATTATGATTTCTCCAATTGTATTAGCGGCATCTTACTTCATCCGAACTGCTGTAACAATGTTTATTTAAAGTGTTTTGAGACTATGAGTCTAATACGTTTTGTTGCATTGCATCAGTGATGTAGCACACTACTTATTGCAGATTTTACAAAATGGGAAGGTTATGCAAAATATGCCCACATTCTCAACTAGCTGGTGAGTTCAATAAAGTAGAAGACAGTCTATTTTAAGCATTCCCCAAACAAAAACATATTAACATTTTTGGAAGTTTTGCTATACAGGAGGTAAACATATTGGTCCAAAGTTGCTAGAAACACATTTTAGAAGCATTTATTTTCTAGCAATTATTAGCCTGAAATAAAGCTTTTTGAAGTTGTATTCCTTTTATAACTATCCCTTTTATTACTTGATTGTGAGAGGAAGCATGGCTGATAGCTATCTTCCTGTGGTAATTGGTTTCAGCAGCAGATGGGAGAAGGAAAAGGTCCAGTGAGGAAGCTGATTAAGTGATTAGGAACAGCATGTTTGGAGTTTAGAGAACAGCAGAGAAAGGAGGTAGTATATGAATCTGGAGTGGAGAGACATTATACAATGACTGTGAACTGCAGATTCAGTTCATACTGACATAATGGGGGGATTCATTCCCTGTACCTCTAAGCACAAAATGAGCTATGCAAGTTAGGAACCTCATCATCCTCCCTTTATAGGCAACAGGAGGAGGCAGGTGTTTCCAGATGGGGTTTCAGAGGGTCAGCCCAAGGTCTGCCTCCCTGCCAGGAGTGTAGAGGAGACAAGGGGGCCCACTTAGGTCATATACGTTAGGTGGGATGAATCTGGGCCAATGGGTGGAGACATTTTCAAATGTTCAGAAATTGTTTGCTGGTTATACTAGCTGAAAAAATTCACTGGGCTTGTGAAAATCACAAGTGTAATGTAATTACCCCAGTAAACAGAACTGGGCCTAAGACGTGTGGGAAACAGCAGTCTAGATTAGACCTCTTGAAAGAGCAAGACCAGCAAGAGCAGCTGGAGTCACTTGTGTGACTCAATTCAGAGGAGCGCTAAGGTCATCCACTTCACTCAACATACTATAATCTCTCTCCCTCAAGGAACATGCTTTATTTCTATCCACACTTTCCTACAGTAAAAATTGTTTAGTAAGTGTATTTAAAGGAATACAAATGGCATTTTAGAGGAGAAGCTATTTCTGTTTGCAAAGATGTTGTTTCTTGGCATAATACAGGTAAGATGCTTTCTTGCCACTGGTTGGTGTGGAAGAGTGGAGGGGTCCCTTAGTATCCTCAAGACATGCACCTTCATTTTTGTTTATTTTTCTTCCCTTCCCAGAGCTTCTGCTACAGGAATATGGGATAGGCATCAGGATTACTGTGGGTCCCCTCATTGTATTTACATGTGGATGGAGGTGAGAGAAAGCTCAGATTCTTTGGTGTTCGTTAATTTTTCCCCTCTGCCAGTGTTGAGCAGGAGTGTAGCACCTTAGTATTTGTTGATGCTCTATATGGAAGCCTGTAAGAAAACAGGTTGTCTCGTCTGCACAATTACTTTCAACCCTCCATAGCACCAGAACACCACTTTTTCAACTGAATAGTATTATTCATTACAGAACAGTCAGTTCAGAACCCGTACTTTTACATTCAGAAAACAGTATTGATGTATTATACTTATGAAAGACAACGCAAGATGTTGGTTCACCTGATACCAACATGTATATGAATAAGATAAACTCCTTGTGTTTCATAAAAAGGGCTAAAACTGTGTTCTCAACAGATTTGCAAATTGAATTCCACTTTATTTTTCTTTTAAATAGCCAAGATGGAGTGGAGGACTGGGGATAAAAGGGATTACAGTTTTTCATTTCTACATTGATAAACTTGTAGGTCTTTGTATACCTCAGTCTGTTGTCATCTTCCTGAAGAACTTGTTCTGTAGAGGTCTTAAACAAATTCACCTTGACAAAATGATTTGTTATGGAAGAAAAATTCTGCTTTATATCAGTATTAAGAATTCTACTAGAGAAACAATCTACTAGAGATAATTTCTGTCATATTTTCCCCCTCCTCTTTTTTTACTTGCCAGAATATTCTACACTAGTGTGCTAAATAATAATGACATATGAAAGTCATTGCTAATGAACCTAGTTAGGTGATATTCCAAGATGGAATTTCTTTGATGCTGAATCAGGATCTAACACCCTGGCAGAACGAAAAGCATGTACAGTGCTTATGCCAATTATTAGTTGCTATGAAGTTGAATATGATACTTGAAATTACTATAGAAATCAACGAACCAAAATATCTGCATAAATTTTTAACCTTTCTTGTTAATCAATTTTTTTTTTCCGATTTAATTTTGAGTCCAGCCTGGTGAAATGCTGACTGTCCTGTAGGCCTGATTCAGTGGGATTTATCTTGGAAGATCAGACAAATTCACTGCATCCAAAACAGGAAATAAGGACAGAATTAATTTCCAGTAAAGTAGCTGCGTCAAACTTAGATATCTGTCTAATTGATTTTTTTCATTGCACATGCTACAGCAATGATTTGCCCTCTCTGGATATTACTCTCTCAGCTCATAGACTACAGCAGGAGAATACATGAGCCTTCTTTAAAGCTTAAACTTCATAGTCAGTCTTTGAAGGGCTGAAATTAGGTAAGAACATCCTCCTGAATTGAGAAAACATAAAATACACCAATTAGGAGAAATAAAACTTTCTTTTGTAAGAGAATGAATCAAACATTTTTTCTAAGCCCCAATAAGAAGAGTATTTAAAAATAAAGAAATGAGTGCTGTATGCTTATGTGCCTGTTTATCTAATTTATTGATTGAGTCTTCAATTTAATGATATAGCACATAAAAATTATTAGGATTATAATGAAGATGAGGAAAGTAAGAAGCCTGTGAACTCTCTGAGAGGTTTTAGGCTTTATCAAGATTTATTTAAAAAGTTAGCTCCCAAAAGGCAGGATTTAGATTCCAGATATGAAGAACATTCAAAATTTCTCTTAGAGTCTGGATAAATCAATCAGAAGTGTCTGGCAGAGATCTTTCCAAAGCAATTTGCTGTCAGCTCAAGGTAAATGAATATATATTTTTGTCCAATTTTTAGTTGTGGGAAAACTAAAGTATGTACCATAATGAGAAACAAACCTGTTTTCTATATGGTATATTATTTTTGTCTGTGGTTTATCTTTAGGACAGTCAGGGTTTGCTTTATTTAGCATTTAAGATTTACAAGTTGTTACTAAAATACACTTTAAAAAATTATTATTGGTACGTTTGTTTCAAAACCACATTTATGCAAAAAGATCTTGTTTTTTTTTCTCATCCCAGTCTGAAATAAAAAGAAATGTTGGAACCTTAAAATATATCACTATGTTCAATTCTGTTTTCTGGCTAATCCTAATTCATAATTTGTTTGCCTTTTTCTTCATTATGATGTTCTTCATATGTCTCCAAATGTACCTCATGCAAAAAAGTGGAATTACATCAAAAGAACTCCTTAGGGCTTAGAGCCATTAAGTCCATAAGCTCCTCGCTATGCTAGTGCCATGGCAGGGTGGTACTCTCTGCCTGAGGAGGAGTTGGGGAGCAGACTATAAACTGATGGTCAATCTTGGTTATAATTTCTTGGTACTGATATGTTTGCATCTTTTTGTAATTATTTATTAATAAACCTTTTTTTAAAACTTAATGGATATCTATTTATGACATTATTTTTCAGGGATGAACTTTACTATTGTGGAAGATAAACGTGGTCAGTTAGTTTTTCCTCTCTGCCGTGGTCATCCGTTACAATAATAAATATTCCCATAAAGTTTTTTTTCAAATGTGGTTCCTCAGCTCCATGATCTTGTTTACAGAACGAGATTGCAGAAATAAAGTCCGTTTTCTTTAGGAAACGGTAACTATGAGTTGATGTATACAAGTTTCGGGAGGAAATAAGAGGGCAGGTGGTAAACCTCTGAGTTTGTGCCAAGCGTGAGAGAACGCAGGGGCATGGTTTAAAGCGAACAGTGGGTCAAGACTGCAAGGAATGTAAGAGGAATTTCTCTGGAGATTACTGAAAATTCATCGAGCAGACTGCCAAAGTCAGCAATAAAAGTAATTACAGTCTGCCCCTCTCCTCAGCCCTGGGGAGGCCTCACCTGGAGTACTGTGTCCAGTTCTGGGCTCCCCAGGACAAGAGAGACATGGCACTACTGGAGAGAGTCCAGCGGAGGGCTACCAAGATGATTAGAGGGCATTGGAGCACCTCTCCTATGAAGAAAGGCTGAGAGAGCTGGGACTCTTCAGCCTGGAGAAGAGAAGACTGAGAGGCGATCTCATAAATGTGTACAAGTATCTGAAGGGGGAGTGTCAAGAGGATGAGGCCAGCCTCTTCTCCGTGGTGCCCAGCGACAGGACAAGAGGCAACGGGCAGAAACTGAAGCACAGGCAGTTCCATCTGAACCTGAGGAAAAACTTCTTGACTGTGAGGGTGACTGAGCATTGGAACAGGTTGCCCAGAGAGGCTGTGGAGTCTCCTTCGCTGGAGATATTCAAAACCCGCCTGGATGTGATCCTGGGCAATATGCTCTAGAGGACCCTTCTTGAGCAGGGGGGCTGGACTAGATGATCTCCAGAGGTCCCTTCCAACCTAAACGATTCTGTGATTCTGTAATAGGGAAAGCTCAAAAACATTGAAGAAGTAGGCAACATTTTGGGGAGAAATTGTTGTGTAACTGGCTGAGAGGCTGACCTATCTGTCACCTGTGCGTTGTGGACCTGTGAGGAATCTCTGTACTTCATTTTCCCTTTATGGAAAAAACAAAACAAAACAAACAACCCTAAAACACCAAAAACAGCTGATCTTTTTGAATTAAGTCATACTGAATTAATCATATTTATAAACTCCTCAATTAATTTAATAGAGTAAAAATCCCGGAGGGTTTGGTTCCAAGCCCCTCAAAGCTGATAGTGGCTTTGATAAGGTAAATGCACGTGAAAGTGGCAAACAATATACAGAAATACCTGAACTTGGCAAAACCATTACAAATAAAAACCTGACATCTGGGAGGAAAACTTCAACCTATGTAGTTAAATGTCTAGTAAACCTGTACCTGAAAACACAGTCAGACAATATCTAGCTACTGTGACACTTGTTTAAATATATGTTTCTGGAATACAGATTGTCTTCTTGTTATATGTTTATATTTTGTCTAGCAGAATAGTTGCTAAATATATTAAACCGACAGCTCCTATTTTTCTGTCAGCGGCCAACTATTGTCCTTTGTAACAACTTTTTTCTCTCGTTTCTGGGAGTATGAGGTGAATCTAAACACACTTATTTATTTGTGTGACATATTTATGAATATCTGTGTTCATTTATGCTGGCTCACATATAGTCCTAAATATTATTTATTTTTTCTAAATCATCCACAACACGCAAAGCACTTTGCAATATAAAAAGTGTCCCCTTTCAAGGAAACTGTTCAAGGAGACTGCAACCTAGGAAGGTAATGTGACTAAATTAACGAAAGGAGAAAAGAAGCGTGAGAGAGCAGATCAGAAAGGCACACATCTTCGTATAGGGGAGGATAATGTTTGTAAACCTGGTCAGAGGGCTGTAGGTGAGGAAAGGTGGAAGTTGGTTAGCTCACAGGAAAGTCTACCCCTTTGTAGCTTCTCTTCTATTAGGCTATTTTTTAGATTTTTTTTTATCTTCCAAAAAAGAGACTATTACAACAGCATTAGTGAGGAAGCTCTTTCTGACTTCTAACCTGTTGCACAGTTCATGCATTATCAAAAAAAAAAGTATTTTCCATGAAGCTTATA
This sequence comes from Struthio camelus, assembly GCF_040807025.1. Lineage (NCBI taxonomy): Eukaryota > Metazoa > Chordata > Aves > Struthioniformes > Struthionidae > Struthio > Struthio camelus. The sequence continues at coordinate 52,439,258 of NC_090981.1, read as the reverse complement.
ATAGAAAGTGATCCTTACAAAACTTGGAAAAAACACATCATTGAAGTTAACTGGAAAGAGAGGATAGTGAGGGGGCAGAAGGAATGCTGTAGCTATGTTCCTGAAATGGAAGTTAACAGTCCTAATAACAGCGCTGCTTTGTGCTCATCACATGAGTATTTTTTGGCAGAAGAGAAAAAGCTGGATTCAGAGACAATAGCAAGAGAAGAGAAGAAGAAAGGAATAGCGTGGGTCTAAATCAGCACGGGTTGAATCAAAAAACAGCTCATTTAAGTGTCTGACTTCCCAAATTCTGCCAGTGACTTACAGAAGGAAACAGCCTTAACTCTGTAGTTATTATTTACAAAGCCAAAATGATACACACAGGATTTTGTGGGAAGAAATCAATTAGTCCCTTCTTCCAACTTCACACTTTCTAAATTAGAAAGCCTGAGGGAATTCACATCATCCCACTTGAGGCATGCAATTTAGTCAGCTAAATTAAGCAGAGAGTTTCCCTGACCTCCCTCACTAGTCATGGCAGACAGGTAATTTTTCTGCAAAGGCAAGGTGAAGTGTCTAATTAGGTGACCCAGTTAAAAGGCGACTGGAGGACTAGCTGCCCAGCTTGGCTATGGCTGGTGGGGTTAGTTTTCCTTCTCTAAATGCAACGGCTTCTATCTTACCTAACACACCACTGGGCATTTTGAAGCTGAAATCATAGATCTTCACAGCTGAGGTTAAAGAGTCAAACTCTCAAGACTGATATTTCAGCAAAGTCACCTACTACACAGCCCTGGTGTCATGTGGGGAATTTGTAATACATAGTGTCCAACAAAACCCATGAATACTTCAGGAGCTAACAAAAAGCAAAGCATGTAGAGCTACATAAGGTACTCTAAGCTGCAAAAACCATTAATCATGCTATGAAATATATCAGAAGACCGAACTGTATGCAGTGATGTGAGGTCCGATATACAACCATACAGTAAAAAGGGCATTGACAACACTACGATTATGTCACAAGAACTTTCCCTGAGGGAGGCAAGCTTTAGAAGTGACTCCAGGACCAGAAGTCAGGACACATGTGATCAGACAAAGGTCTAGTAGCAGCAATATACAGAATTATAAAAATGCAGATTAGGCCTATCATGCATGAGGACCATGATTTCTAGTTTGCATTACATGTCTCTCTCTAAATTGGAGGAGTTAAATGAGTTAAAGCTCAAACTTCCAACCTTAGCCTATGTCCCAATGAGCTAAATTCATCTCAGCCTGCAACTTCGTCTTCAAGAGAGAGATCTGGCCTTCACTTTGTGCTGTGCAGTGCTTGCAAAATCCTTAACAGAATACAACAAAACAGGATCAGCAGAAGCTCAGAACTGGTGCTTTAAAAAGTATAAGGTTGGAATTCTAATTTTGCTTTTTGATGGAGCTTTTGTGAAGTGGAAACTGTGCCAGCAAAATGAAATGATTCCAGTGCAGATGCCACATGTCATAATTAACTTGTAATCTGCCTTCAAAGAAGAGTGGATGATAAGCTTTCATTCTGTTTTCAAGTGATGAAAACCTCATGGCTATGCCCTTGTTGCCCTCTTGGAGCTGTACGTCTTGTAGCTGCACAGGAGAAATGACACATCTCCCCAGTAATGACATGATTATGCAAATACTCCAAAGAAACATACTGAGCTGAAGAGAAGTGAAAAAAAAAAGCCTTTTACTTTTATGGTTTGATTCGCAAAGAAATATTTTCTAACTGTGAACATATTTTTTTAATGTAAAGACAAAACTGTTCTTTCACTGTGTGTCTGAAGATGGTGAAAGACGGGTACAAATTGTTGCTACTGCCCTTGTATGGACTAACCACAATGTACAAAGTAGGAACGTGTGTAGGTGGGACCGTCTTTTCTTTCCTAGTGTGGATGTCTGTGTGAGGATACCTTTCCTAGGGAGTATGGGATTCAAAAATACATGTGTAGAGTCTGTACTAGGAGCCTGCATATACTCAGAAATAGGCTCAAAGATCAGTTAGAGCAACATGCATTATTCACTGCTGTGACCATTGCATTTGAGCAAGCCTGGAAGAGGTGTGGAACGGTAGCAGGTTATTTCTCCCATGGAACAAGGAGTGACCTGTGATTCTGAGCAACAATTTTGTTTTCTCCTCTTCTTCTGCCATGTGCCTTACTGTGGCTTATGCATTACTTTGGAAACAAACTAACCCGTGCTGTCCTCCTAGATCAGCAGAGTTTGTCTCATGCCAGTAAGAACAGGCCAGCTACAGCAATCCTCTTGCAGTTTGAAAGGTTTATTGATGGGACTCTGATAATATGCAGTATGGTGTGTAAGTGGTGGTAGTGAACCAGATTTGGTGCTGCACCTCAATACTGTCAGCTCAGGAGATGCAGTGTGGGGAGGATGAGAGCAAGGGCACTCTTGGAAAGGAAACTCTTCTAGTTTCTGGATTGCCTTTCTACATCTACCACATGGCACTCTTACACACTAGTGTTTAATTTTTAATGTATTTAATGTCTCATTACTATCATAACTTTCCTAATATTGCACTTCACTTTTTTTTTTTGGGGCTAGTTGTGCTCGTTTTCCCACTTAAATTTGGACCCAGGAACGTGAACTATACACATATATACATATACTTTCTTTTACACTGCTTAGAATGCTAAATAGTTATATCTTAGGCATTTGTTACAGATGCTTGTCTGCCCTGTTCTCAAAGACTGACAGAAACTTCATAACCCCCGCCAGGCATTCAATTCTGGTGCATTGCTCGAAGCGATGTTAAGGCCTTGTTACTAGAAACTGAGCATAATATTGCAATCCTGACTAATGCTGGAGGATTATGTGAGATGTCTTACAAGCTATATCTCTGTTTATTTACCAGTATGGTGTTTGCCTTTTTCATAACAGTCTGAAGCTGTTGACTGATCCTCTGTTAATCCCTCTCTCCTCCAATCCTTTTTGCAGAACTGTTTCCTAGCCTGTTATTACCTATTCTCTAGTCATGTAATGGATTATTTCAGTTTATATGCAGAGCTTCAGACTTATCTCTATTGAATAGCACCCTTTTTTCATACAATGGCTTTAATCTGTTCACATCTGATGGAATTTGGAGTTTGCCTTCCATATACTTACAGATCCTCCCACCTTTATGTCAGATATAGATTTAATAAACATATATCGTCATCTAAGTCACTTGTGCCAGATTCTGAATAGATTAAGATCAAGTCCAAGTACAGGACATATGCTTTCTTTTGCCTGACCCCCCAGGTTTTTCACTCTTGATAAATCCATATTGGTTGTTAGTCTTTTCTCTGTTTTCTTGTAGATGCACATGAATAGTCTGGTTATTTGTTCCAGTGCTTTCCTGGGAATTGAATTTAAGCATAAACTCTATAATTCCACACTTTCTGTTTCCCCACTTTTTAAAGACGGGCACCATATTTGCCCTCCCTTCACCCATTCACTTCGAGTTTATTAGAGATAACTGCTAATGGACTGTAAGTTTTATTGCGCAGCTTTTTGAGAATCACAAATGAAATGCAAGAGTTCTTGGTAATTTGAACATTCATAAGGCAGTCCATGCTCTGGTCTTCTTTGTCAAACCCTCTCTGATAATTCTGTTCCTCTGCTGAACAGCAGAATAGGCCTTTCCCTGGTCTTCCTCCTAGTATCAATGTCCTTATACATTCTTGTTTTACCTTCTTTATTGCATATAAATTTGTTTCTTGACTTCATAAATTTTGTTCCTACATGATGGCATTACATATTTATTCTTATCCTTATAATCTGTAGAGGGAACCACCAGCTACCACTACTTCTTTCCATCCCTGTAAGTGGTAGCGTATCTTACAGTGCCCAAGCTGTGCAGATTTTCTCGTTTGTCAGTGAGGTTAGAGCTTCACCTGTCAGCATGACGGTATATGAATCTTGATCCTAACAGCTTTCTTCCAGACCTTCATTGTAATATATGCACAGTTTTTGTTAATCACTATCCTTGAGTATTACCAGTTTTATATTTTAGGTCATTGGAAGTATTGGAATACCACTGAAATCCGCAGCATATCTAAAATGAGTTCGCTATAACAAACTCTTTAAATGCCTCTACTATACTTCTTCAAGATTATTCAGAACAGACACACTGATATAGCAAGACAGACTTTAACTCTCAAAGACTTGACCATAGTGGCGTTTAGGCACCTAAGGATTTCTGGGGATCTGGACCTTGGGTATACTTTGCAAGTGAGTTGACATAGTACGTTAAAATGTTGATACCACTTCCCTTTGCTTTTTGCAGTAGCACACTCATCCAAACCTCACACTACCAGCAATGTTTCTGGCAAACTGTACTATTAATGCAAATTAAATTAGGCTGCGTGACATTAAGCCACTTGGGATTTTTCCAGGGCATCAATTTAGCAACATGTGCTTTCAATCACTATATGTTCCGTTCCCTTGGAAACTAAAAAAATACAATAAATTAAACATAAGCTGAAGCTTTTTTTGTGTGTGTGCAGAAGTCAGAGCTCATTTTCTTTTTGACAATCGAGGGCTAGCCTGTAATTTCAAACATTATGTTTGTATTTTTCTGAATGACAAGCGGCATCAACAGTCTGCAGACAATTCGCTGTCTGCCTTTGTGGCCATTCCTCAGATTGTCACTCTTTTCTTTTTTCTCCCTCATTCCTGCTGTCCTGTATACCCTTCCATTACTCTTCCCATCTGAAAAGTCCCTTGTTCACCTATTCTTTCCCTCGCTGCTTTATACGGTGTGGGTATTTCTATTGCTCGGGAGACAAATGTGTTTAGAGTTTGGTCTCAAGGGAACGCAGGTCTTATCTAGCAAAGATTTGAGGTCTGGGGCCACACAGCTGTGGCAAGCATGGACTTATGTGGAGATAGGAGCTTGGATCCGGATGGAGTCCAGCTGTGTTAGCCTGTTGACAAATCCAACATAGTAAGTCCTTGGCCAAGCTCGTTAGTTCAGGTGCAGCATTGGACTAATGCTGCCAGACTGTGTTTAGGCATGGGCTGGCTTATATCAGCCTGTGTGGCTTTCTCCTACACTCCTAATTCTGGGGTCAGTGGTGGCAGAATGAGAGGAGGTTTGTACGCACTTGTCAGTATAGTGGTAGTCTAGCATGTGGCTGAGGCAGAAGTTGGTCGTGCAAATTCCAGAATTGTGATCCTTAAACTACCCTTTCAGCTGGTAACTTGGCTTTGTTGGTGCTTCAGTTTTCAAAGTCCTCTGGGTAGCCCCGATCATGTCAATAGCCCTTTTGGACAGTCTTTTTATCACTGAGCTGCACAGCACATACGCTAGCCTACAACTTTGTATGAATCCAAAAACTAGGAAATCTGATATTTCCCCTAAAGGCTCAATCAATTAGCTGTTTTTAGATTGTATAAGGAAAGTCAAAGGGAAACAATGGAAATCTCTTTTTCATAAAAGTGGAGAGGAACTGGAATAAACAGGAGAAAGGAAAAAAAGAGGCTGTTACAGGCAAACTATGAAAGTGCACGTGTGGGCTTGGGGATGCATGGCAGCAGTAAGGAGACTTACGGCATCACGGCACTAATGTGATTGTCTACATTTCTGAGGTAAATCGAAGGAAAAGCAGACCAATAAAGAAGGGAAAATATCTTGGAGGGAGGGAAGAGATTAAAGACAAAGAATTGTGAAAGCCTGTGATTTTCTCATTATTCTTGTTAATTTTGTCTTTTTTATTGACCTTCAGTTCTACAAGCCTTCTGCAAGTCTTCACTGAAATGTAAGTCAGTTTAAAATAGCTGCAAATAAATGGAACTCTGTTTCCATTCTCCCCACAAAACAACTCAAAACCTACAAGGCCATATAAAAATGCCAGATTATTTAAGCTGATTTTATTACCAGGAGGGAGATGGTGGGCTGGTACATGACCTCTGTCTGCTTAGGATTCTTTATTCATAAAAATTAGTGCCTAAAAAATAACAGCACTCATGATAATGAAAGCTCTCAAACACATACACGCACGTCTGGAAGGTGCTGCGAATGTGAAACAGATAACAAAAAGGGCTGAGAGGAGAAGAAACGGAGACTTTTACAGAAAGCTTATGTAATCTCATGCTTGCTCCTAAATTAGGGGTGATTTGGCTGCCTCAAGCAATGTAACCTCCGAAAATGTTTCCAGAAATCAGACTGCAAAGGCAAAGCACACTTATGGGTACCACCCCACAGCATCTTGCTATTTAGGGCCAGCTATTTTCTCTTGAAAAAACTGTCAGGTAATTTGTAACCACAAGTGTGTATGTTATCTTAGAAGGTGTCTTTGTTTTACATTTTCTTTTTCTTGTTAATAGCACTGTAGGATTTTTAAGAGTCTCTGTAAGTTTACTTTTAGGAACATATTCTTATTAATCAAAATCATCTGCTGGGCTTACAGACTGTTTTCTTTGCAGAATTGTTTTTGGAAGCCTAACCAGTGTAATTCCAGGGATGATTTTGGCCTCAGTGCTTTAGAATTTGGGCCTGCAAAGGGACTTATATAGCTCTTTGTGAGGAAGAACTTACCCTGCCAATACATAATCCTCTGCCAGAATTAGACCCTGATTTTGAAAACCACTTCTATTATTTAAGCTTCTGCTTAACTTTAAGCATATGCATAAAATACACTGACATGAATGTTAAATGATTAAGTTCTTTATGAATTGAAGTCTCCAGAATGCTGTGTTTCCTCAGGACACAGAGAGCGAGAAAGGCTCTGAATATATGGACCAAGTAGGACAGCTGATGACAGTGAGATAGACTGCTGCTTGGAGAGCGCATGCTGTGTGCTGTGCAGCCCTCCCTCATATGGCTGCCTCTGTGCCCAGCGGAGAGGATGTAATGAAAAGAGGGGAGAGATGAAGGATGGAGGGGGTCAGCTGGATGAGTAGAAGAGTTTTGTTGAGATGTTTCGGTAGGCAAGGAATGGGCTAGTGTTGGTTGCAAAGATGAGTAACACAGTTCATTTTCAGGGAAGAGGAAGTAAATACAAATCTTCCGATGTTATGAACTTTAGTATATTTTTTCCTACCATTTCTCTACTTTCTCTGCTGTAGGAAGGGAGTACAATTACTGGTGACTGCTGATATTTTAATGGTATCTATTGGCTTTGCTCCAAAAAGTGTTAAGTAACGTTAAAACGTTTGTGTCCAAGCTAAGTCCCAGCCTGCTCATAGTAGTGGGGAAGAGCTGGAGGGACAAAATTGGTCTCTTCATTTCGGCCACCACAGCTGCACCGTGTGACACCACAGTGCTAATGGAAGGCTTACAGCCCATTCTCAGTGTATCTATACCTGCTGTCTTCTCTGTGCTTGAACGGGGAAATGATGAGCTTAGATACTCTGAAAGGAAAGCTGAGGAAAACAAAGCTTTTCAGGACCATTCTCTGGTTTTCAAAGCTTTTTTGAAAATCCTAGAAGAAGCTAGATTTTAAATTCTGTTAGGGAACAGGAAGCATAACTAGAGCAGAACTAAAGTAATCACCAAAAAAAGATGCTTGTAGATTAAAGCCTCAGACCAAACTGTTAATATGAAATGGAGATATTTTAGTGTGGAAGAGCAAATGTAAGAGCAATAAATGCTGTAAATATTTTATGCTGTACACCATGCTGTCAAATAAAAACAGAAAAATGAAGGACATTTTCTGGTTCCAACTGCTGACTCCACTTCTTTTGGAATCAACCAAAAATATAATTTGTTGATGTATAACAGGCTTTGTGTGATAGCAGCAGGATTTTAAAAGTTACTTTTTTTTTTTCAGAAGTGGGAGTAAAAAAGCAAATCAAGCTCCATGTTAAATCTTTCTAAAGATTTAACATTTGAGGAGAAGCAAATAAGAAAATTGAAGGGGAAAAAGTGCAAATTGCTGAACATAAAGAAAGGTACAGTGTAGGCATGAAGGAGGTAAATCAGAGAAACCAAGACATTCCAGGCGTTGTTCTAGCAAAGGCTCTAAAGTAAGGGGAAGAAGTGGGCATGTCTGTCCAACAAGAAATTCTGATATCTGTGAAACTTATTCCCGTCCTGAACTGATATAAAAAGATGAAGTATAAAATGTTTCTGTGGAAAAAAAAAGTTTCTTTAAAGGAAGTTTCAATCTGATATAGTTATGGGGAACTCTGCAAAGGAGATTACTGCTGGGGGCAAAGGCAGTCCCTCCCCAGAGCAATAGCTACCTCATCCCCTGGTAGAAAGAGTAGCAAGTCCGTCATTCATGTCACAGGAAAATTCAAGTTTGCCTACATTGCTAAAAAGCCCTTAGCTTATTCTGTCCAACCCTATTATGTTAGTTGAAGAAGAGGTATTATCTACCTAAATGACCAAGGTTCAGCTTTGGTGACTACAATGTGTGTCTGCAAGTGTGCTGGATGCATCATTTCTCCTTATAGTCAATAGGGAATAGTTGGAGAACTATTTAGCTGACTAAATGTAGATGTTTACTGTAAGGACAGAGAAATTGCTCTCTAGCCATTGACTAGACATCCACTGACTATAACGGAAATCTGGACAATGTCCTTAACCTAAACACCTGCTCAGTGGATACTAATAATTAGATGAGATCAGTCTTACCTAGGACGTCCTTCAATTGGTTACATATAATGCATTATATGCAAACTTTAGATCTGCATGAAGTAAAAAATAGTAGATGTTTCTTTGGTTAGCCCTAGAGTTGCCCATCAAATATTTTAGCCCGTGATTTTAAAAGTTCACTTATTAAAATGATTTGCCTAACAAACTCATGAAATGTGAATTTGTATAGTTCATCTGAAACATCATGCATGCATGTTGATGAACTGATTTCGTCTGGAGATAGCAACAAGGAATTAAGAGTGGACTTCTGAATCTGAGAAGAATATAAGAGTCAGGTGATATTGTATTTATCCTTGAACCTTGCCCTAATCCCCATCTTCTTATTTTTACATCATTTTGAATATACAGTGACTTGTCCACAGTGTGTCTCTCTGTGGAATAATGCTTGTTTAACATGACATGTTCCTCTATGAAGAATATCAATATATTATGATTTTTTGTTTTATAGAATCATGTGTATTTTGGAGAAACAAGATAACCCATTTTTTGCTTCTGTAGCAGTGAATTTTCTATCTATGATATAGCATATTGCCTGCAGTCATCATGTTAGAATGATGCTAAGAGTGGAAGAACTGCTGTATCTGAAGTTCTACAACGCTTTTGGTAGAAGTGCAATTTTAATTTTTGATTGTCTCATTTAATGAACAAGTAGCAACATCTTGTCACCCAGATTCAGATCTCCTGCGAGCAACATCTGGTGCTCTTTAAATCTATTGCAAAGGCCATTATTCAATCTTTTATATGTTAATGACTCTGAGTGCCTTCATTTTTCTAAAACCACAAAGCTATACATTTTTGCCTGATGACACTACCATTTGCAGTATTGCTACTAATCCTGCCATGGCTACTAGAGTAATATGATATAACAGTGTTGAAATGAACTATCAGAAACCGAGTATATAGCATGTAAAACTAAGTGTAAGGAAATCGCCTTCTTCCCAATCCAACTTTATCACTGCAGCTCTCTCTAAGGGAAGCTCTAGGCAATTTGCTTTTTAACAAATTGCTCTGAAATAGGGGTTGAAGGCTGTTTAAATCTGTGTTGTGCGCTACACATGACAATGTTGCATAAAGAATAAAAGCTTTTTGTTATGATAGCATGACTATCTCATTTCATACAGTACAGGTGCTGAATATCTGACAGCTTTTGGTGGACACAACTGGTCAGATTCATTCAGGAAGTAATGCTATGGTTGACCAATGTCTGTCAAACACTTTGTCAAAGACGATCGTGAGGCTTCTGTATTTTTAAAGTATCCCTGATGTTTTATGTGGTTTTATGAATCCAAGTCTTGGAATATAAGAAATTTGTTGTTTTGTCATTTCAAAATGCGTGCTACTAAAGTTGTGTGCTTGTGGAAAAACTTATGCATGATGGGCTGGCATTTTAGTTGCATGGTGCCTATTTTAAATTACCGACTGTGAGATTCTATGAGGGTTTATTGCTGTGTTCTGCAATTTTGCTGTTTTCCATCCTGTGTGTCATGCTAAACTAAGCAGCCTTCAGGGGACGGTATGGACTACTATTTTGTGTTGCCACCTAGTGCGCTGACAGGATTAAGAAAAACGTCTGGCACAGCTTTTCATTTGTAAAATATCCTGATAGATGTGAGTGTGTCTCATTCAAGCTGTTCAACATTTAAATGTGCAATTAACCATAATCACTATCCATATTAGAGTTGACAGTTTATGAATATGCATTCTTTTTATAGGAATTATTTAGTAACCTTTGCACTTTTCCTCATCAGTCATTTTTTGTTCTTCCAGCGATTCATGCTGTAGTAGTAACTGCATAGGCCAATTGGCTCAAAAAAATATTTTCTTCTTTAGATCCAAAATACAGTATCCTCATCAGCACATGAAAGGATCCTCTCATGTTTTCGATCTTATCTGCTCAAATTTGATATTATGGGATCTCACTTCAAGGTGAGGAGCGAGGGGACTGTCAGTGGAAAAATGAGTGCTGATCCCTGTTGAGCATATTTGGTTGGGTCTGTGTTTGGAGAATTCATACTCAATTTTCCCTCAGCTACAGTCTTTTGTGTTATGGGTTTTGTGCAGGTATTTCTGTGATTTTTCCCTTTGAAGAACAAAAGCACCTAACGGAATAAGATGGGAGAAAATTCACGGAAAGGCTGCATTTTCTCCCCATTGTCTTATTAATCATGAGAACAGATGTTCCCCCTCAAATTCCAAATGATCAGATCTATAGGTGGCAAAAGAAAGACCCTATTAATGAGACTTTTCATAATGTTCCATTTAGTCATACTCCTGTGAAAAGAGTGATGATATAAGTAAGTAGGAACCCCATCCTGCATCAAGGCAGAAAAAGATGGATGGCCTATCCAGGAGACAAGAGCTGAATTTGGCTCCTAGCTATATCATCCTATTGCAAAATTAAACGTGAATGCAAGGCAGCTCCACCCAATAGAATAAAATGAGATGGTATAGGTTCAGATGACACTTGGGTGTTCAATAGTAAGTGGTTCCACTAAGTCTCCTGACCCTAGCCCTGTCTCTAAGGAAGGTTGTTTCAGTGAAGGCAGATGCTCCAATGCCCAAGATAAGAGCTCAGCAATTCTGGGGTATATATGTGATGCCCTGAGACCCATCTTAGATTAGGCAGACTTTGAGTTACTCTAATATTATGTCAGTAGACTGCAACCCTTAATAGGCCACAACAGCTGAGAAAAAGATACCTTCCATTCGTTGTCTTCCAGTCCGTTGTTAGCACTCCAGCCTGGGGTGATAAGTATGGATAGAACAGAAGGCAGATATTTCCTACCAGCATCATTCTTAGCTGGGCCTATATAGCTATTGTTTTAGACCCTTTATGCAACACCTGTCATTGTTTCTTCTGAAGCAGAATAAAGATAATCCAACAAACACATTCTTGGACATAGTTTCTGCATTGAGAAAACTACGGTGTTTGTAGTAAAGGGGAAACAGAAAAGCAAAGGTGAAATGGCTTTGCCCAAATCATATAGTATATCAGCAGTACAGATGGGAATAGGATCTTAACTTCATGCTCTCCAGTTAAGCCACTGTCTGTCTGCTGGACTGTACTACAGCAGCAGCATTAGATGAACTTAAACCAACAATGTTTCTTCTTAGTTTAGAGAATCCTGGCTAACATCAAACTCAAAAGTGGGTTCTCACCTGAGAATTAGCCTTTTAAAAATGTCTAAACGCAATGCTACTAGAAAGAAATGATACCACATGGCTTTTGATTGGACTACACATCAACAAGCCATGATCTAAGACTTCATCTCAGTCTGTTACTGGTGGAACCAGTGGTACTTGTAAATCAGGCTTAGGAAAAGCTAGCTGGGTGCTGATGCATTTTCAGTGGAAGGATGGTGACATCTAGTGGTATTGTTCTTTGTACAGTCCCTCATATTATGTCTAACAGCATCTTGGCAATAGTGCAGCAATATTTTATTTTATATACTCAATATATTTGCTTTTTGATAGCTTTAATATTACCTTTATTCAGTACTAGCATTTCACCAAACACACTAGCCTCTGAATTTCTCAAATGTAATTACTCCATTTGTCATTGTGCTGAAAAACAGAAATTGTCAAAAAGAAACAATTCTGTAATCTGCAAATAATGTGGTATCATAAAACCCTTCGTAAATATTGTGACAACAGCTTAGAGTTCTCTCTTTCTAAATTCATAACTTAAGTTCATGAGTCACTGTCTTCAGAATTAGATGACGGATCCTGTTTTGGTAGGGATTTAGATCCAGGGAGTTATTTATCCTTCCTAATAAAGAAAAGTGTTAAGAACGGATGGAATGAATCACTCTTAAGGTGCTTATCTCTCTCTAGTTTGGAAATTAGTATTATCTGGATGTCTAACTTGGAGACAGTTGAAATTAGGTAAGAAGAGACATACCTAAAGTGACTTTGGTGCTCACGTCTCATTCAAAGTCAATAGAGTCTAGTCTGCTAAGTTATTAAACTGTTGGAAATGTGGCTTAAAGAGAAGTTTGGACAGTAAGAGATAAATGATAGGGGTATGAAGAGAAAACCAGGTAATATCTATAAAAGAAAATTACCCAGTGCCTAGGATTGTTCCTTATGCTGGAGCTCAAACGTTGGACTTTCTGCCTTGCTGGTCCAGTTCATGAGGTGGTTTTGATCTGGGCTTTCCTAGGCTGTTCCTGGCGTGGGCATGGGCAGGGGACATTCCCAGTAAGTAGTGGGTACATGAAACCCTGGTTTGGGAGCTAAGACAGGTTCACAGTATGGAGGTGTGCTGTTTCATGCCAGCTAGAATCATTCAGTGCTTTGCTAGTACAGATGTAGTCTCTGAACATTAGGCTGAGTCTACTCAGCAGTCTTTCCTTAGCTTGATCTTCAGAATGCTATAGCTGACTCTACAAATTTTCTCATAAAAGTGTACATTTTTCAGCCGCTGGATATTATAAGTGTGTGAACAACAAGTCTCTTAGTGCAAATATTTGAATCATTTGCTTTTCTCATCAGAATCCAAACAGCTCTACTTGCCTTTCAAAGTGACCATATATTATTTCCTCCAGTCAATCAACTTCTCTTTCTTTTAGATTATTCACTAATATCACAGTAAAGATTTTTCATTTAGCATGAAATTATCTGCAAGAACGAGGGTAAAATTAACTCATACTCCTGTATTTTCTGCACATACAAAGCAGCCTTTAGGATAACTTGTCTCAGGTGCATATAATGGCCTGAAAGGGCACATTTGGGATGTTACTAGTTACATTTGTCCCCAAATGCATGGGCAATGTGTGAGGTATTCTTTTGTAATTGTTACAATAGCACTGAAACACTATATAAAACAGACTAAGAAGTCTACTACTCCCTAAGGATTTCTGAATTTTTTAGCTAATGGGCACTGATGGAGTGAAGCTAAGCTTTGTCAAACCATGTCTTCAAGATAAGCTTTTATCTTTACAGCCCTATGAAGCTAGAGTGGTCTTAAATGTCATCACCGTTCTCAGCTGCTCTGCTGTAATGGTATTGAAAAACACAGAAGGTAGGATTTTACTGTGCGTCTTTGGAATTCCCAGTTGGAAGGCTCTTTGCTTTAAAACAATGCAAGGGCCTTTCATTAAGTTCATCTGGACTCTCAGATCTCATGTGAGACCTAGAAAGTAGTTCAACTTTGAAGTTTATTCTTTTAACATTTTTGTCTTAATTAAGGAGAAGTTTAGATCTGAAATACATCTTTTCCTCCCCATTCCCATAGCCTTCTAACAAAGGTGCTTTGATTTTGCTGAAAATGGCATGGGGGGAGGGAAGGGGAGAGGAGGGAGGAAGATCTTTGATCTATAGGCAAACACGGTCAATTTTAGCCCAAACGGAATTTGTCTGAGAAGCTACAATAAAACAGCAGTTGAAACACAACACAAACTGAATTCTAATTGGTGCTGCTTGGAGCATTATATAGTCCTAGAAGCATTTTAATCTTGGACGATGTATACTAGAAGAGCTCAGCCTCTCATATGCATGTATATACGCATTCTTAAAGAAGTATTTGGAAAATCATATGGGAAGCATGTTTTTGCCATAGATTTCAGTTAGTAAAGGTGATGATGGCTCTTCCCTACTGCATGTAGATATGGCATGGGTTGCTTTAAATTAATCCAACCTGTTATTGGCACTGCTCTGTTTAGAAGAACTACAAGTTCAGTGTTCTTCAAAGCAAGCGTGATATTAGATATTCACTGGAGGAAAAAAAGAGTGTCATATTCATGCTTGTACTGTCTCTCTGTCTGACCAATTTAATGGGAAAAGAGGGTGTCAGCTTCTTCCGTCTTCTTGGATTGGGATTTCTGTATTTACAGATTTATTGTTTTACGTACAGGCTACAGCATTTGCTACCTTAGGTAACATCAGCAGGACTGTATTCTCCATTTAAAATGCCACAGACTGTAACAGACACAATCTGCGCTGTTGACAGATATTCATTATTTTATGACTTGTCCTATGTCCTAGGATTATTTTAAAATAGATTATGTGTAACAATGACAGCTGCCAGATGATAATTTAAAGCAATTTAAAGCATGGAAGGAGAACCTTCCATGTTCTCCTGATCTCCTGGGAACTCCTTAGTCACTTGTGGGATCACCCCTTCAGTGAGGGATTACAGAGATATCCTGATGATTGTCCCATGACTTTCATTCTGTGGTGGGGATCGTTGTTGGTGGTTGTTTTTGAAGTGATGCACACACACTAGAATAACAGTGATATTTGTAATCATTTCTTTGTGTAAGATCTGTGACACAGGAGTCGTCTTATTCATTATGTGTGTGTTGTATATATATATACAACAGAGCTTTGGTCTTTATCTGAGGCCTTGAGATGCTACTACAAAACAAATACCTGATATTAATTTGATATTAATTAGTAACTTTGCTTCTCACATCTCTAGAGACTCTTTTCAATCCAGAATGGATTTCTAATCTATTTTTGCTGTATCTTTGAACTAACTTTCCAAACAGAACTTAAATGGAACATCATTGTCTCTCAGTATGTTCTCAGACATTTACACTAGTTAAAAGTGTAGAGTCTACTCTAGACAATATCTTTTGTCACTGAACCTACAACAAAACCCATGTCTGGCTTGTTGCTCCCTTTGGAGGCTTTCTAATTTGAAGGGCTTTAATCTCACTGTTATCTCCTGTCTCTTCCTTCTAAAATAAGCTGCAGCACCCTGAGAAAATGAACGTGCCAGCACCAAGGCACAGGCATGAAAGAAATGGCCGAATGGGTGAGAGGACTGAATCCTTTCTTAGCAGCTGCAGATGACATGCAGGTGACATGATTCCCACACTGTGGCCATGTGAAGCAGACTCTGGACGTCACACCTCCTGCTGGGTCTTCAATAAAATATGCCTGCACTATGTGATCCATGCGATCCTATTTGGGCTGTGCCTGCAACTCTAGAGGAGAATAGTGAAGGAGATGTTTTTGCATTTAAGTATCTTCTACGCTTGTATATAAGAGATACTGAGCCTGCCCGGTAATTCATCTCTGAGTGAGTGCACTTGGCATGTACTTTGTCTGAGTTCTGAGTTTCAGAAACACAGAATAATTTCCACATTAAACCTACAGGGTAGGTTAGAATTAGGTGAACTGTAGCAGTCTCTGAACTGCTTCTGAGCTTCTAACTAATCCTCTCCAATGACTTTCCAATTGGAACTGAGAAGCTATTTTCATTCTAGTTTTTACTTTAGAGATTTATAGCTAGGCTACAGCATTCATTTTAGCATTTGTATCAGGCATTTTAGGCAAGGTATGAATTTGCTAATCCAGGATCTTTTTAAGCATTTATTAAACCAACATAAAGACACTCTGTGTTTAGAGGCTTAGTATAATTTAGAAACTGTAGAGCGTTTCCTTCGGTAAAGGAAAAGAAGGAAAACACATACTCTCTCAACTCTGTGAGTGTGCTTTTTAAAACAGAGAGATCCATGGTAGGATAACATTGTTCCTAAAAAGTTACAGCAGAGCTGTCAGCAAGGCAAGTAACTCTAACCACACTGTCTATTGGGCTCTTTTGTCCAAGCCAGTGCAATTCCTAGCTCAAGAAAAGTAATATTATTACATAGCACACCAAGCAAATAAAGTTGACCTGTGACCAGGGCATCAGTAGACAGCTCAGGGATTTAAAACGTAGATTAAAGCATAGCACTAGTTCCCGACACCTCTTGCCTAATTACAGAGTGAGTATCAGGGTGCAGGAAACATTTAAATCTTTTGAATAAAGCAGGGAAAATAAAATCAATCCTTTCAACTTTCATATGCTTATGTTAAGTTTCTATACTGAACTTCCTGAAGGTTTAAAATCTATCCTAGGCAAAAATTGTTCACAGTGTTTAAAGGCTGTGAGGAAGGCAATTGTGATTTGAGGGCATGACAAGAAAGGTTTTTCAACAATGGTAAAGTGTTAGTAATTCCCATGTAATACAGCCTTCTTGTATGAAATAATGGGTACAGTCTGGTCACATATCTCTGTGACAAACACAAAACTGGAGGAAGTGCAAGAAAGGGCTGTTAGGATGATCAGGGAAACAGAGAGCTGTCTGTGTTAGAAGAGCTTGTTTACTCTCTATAGATGACAGTTGACAGGTGATATGACTGGTTTCCATCAATGTTTTAGAAGGCAAACACTGGAGAGGGAAAAAACTAATTAAGCTAAAGGATGATGTTGGCACAAGGACAACAGGGTATAAATTGACCATGAATACATTTAAACATGAAATGAGAAGAACATTTCTAACCACGAAAGGAGACAGGTTCTGAAACAGGAGCTGCAGGAGCAAAAAGCCTAAGAATTGTAGCGGTGATTTCACTAAGAGTTTGTGTAAAAGAGTTTATCTCTGTCGTTTAGACTGAATGATCTTTCAGTGCTTAGGGGCTTAATTATCTTCTGAAGATGAACACGTAGAAATTTGCTTTGGTTCAAAAATCTTTTGTCTTTTTGAATGCTTCAGAGACATCTATTTCTCTGCGAAAAAACTCTTCAGTAATACAAAGGCTGTATTACCTGTTGCAGAAAGCCCATTTTATTTCTTAGCTTAATCAGTGACTAATATATTCTATATGAACAATCATTTGTTAATCATATCAAGGATTTCTGAGGTTTAACTTCCAGACCCCCTTGGAAAGACTGCAGTCATATTTGGTACTCCCAGAACTGAAACATGACACATCCAGTATAACCCTTCGGTACAGATGCCTGTGACACTGACAGGAGTAGATTGTCTCAACTGCTAATCATCAACGCCCGTTTGTCATCAAGACGATCCTCTTCAGCTACAACAGCCCACAGCAGCTCAGGTGCATTACAGGTATCTCATAGGCCAAGGCCGCACAGCGCACAGCAGGCACGGTGCGGCACGGGTTTCACCCACACGCCCACAGCACTAGAGAGAGCTGGCTGTCACGCACAGGAAGCCATCAGCCACCGCAGGACGGGAAGCTGGTCCACTGGGGTAATCAGGTCGTGCCACGGCCCCGCGTAAAGCAAGTCAGGAGCTGAGGGGGGCAGGCCGGGGCGCTGGCTGTTGGGCCAGTGCGGACAACAGTGGGGTCACGCGTGATCCCTGAGCTCCCACCACACCTCCCGTGGACCGTCCCGCCCCCGGAGGGCTACGGAGGAGCCTGAGGGCCCCGACCTCCGCCACCACCACACATCGCGCCCTCAACCCCCCCCGCGCAACGGGGGTTAGGGTTGCCCCTCGGCCGAACGCTTCCGGGCCAGGTCCCGCTGTGCATTTCGGGAACTGTAGTTCCCTCCCCACCGGGCGGTGAGGAACAAACGGCGCATGCGCAGAACCGGCGCCGCTGTGCCTGGGAGACCAAGCAACTCCAACGGCGCGACTCGCGGAAAGGCTCCGCCCCCTTTTTTTCCCGGCAGCGCACTAGCTCTCTCAGGAGCCTGGCGAATGGATGGTTGGCTGTTCACGTGATTTCTACCGTCCAATCATGTTTTCGAGGTCCTGAGGCAGTGCCCTTTCTCCGTCTCGCTGCCCTGCGGAATGGCGGCTTCCAGGGGGTGGCGGTTGCTTTGGTGTGGTCGCTGCTGGCTCTCGCAGTCGGAGTCCTCCGCGGCCCCGGTGCCCCCGGACTCGCTCTACCCGCCCATCGTGGCCTCCGCCACGGCGAAGAGCAAAGCGGCCAAGCGGCGGCGTCTGGAGCATTTCCACCAGCGGGTGCATGAGGCGGCCTCGATCGAGGAGAAGCTGCGGCTCTACGGGCTGCTTCAGCGGCCCAAGTACATGGTTTACCCGCAGACCTTCGCCATCAACGCCGACCGCTGGTACCAGAGCTTCACCAAGACCGTCTTCGTGCCGGGGCTGCCCCTGAGGGCGGCGCCGGAGGCCGCGAGAGCCTCGGAGCCAGACGTGGCGGCGCCGGAGGCGGCGGCGGGAGCGGGGGCGGCGCCGCCGGAGCCCACGGTGGAAGCAGCCCCGGCCCTGGATCTGAGTGAGCTGCGCTCTCTCGCCTGCGACGCGCTCCTGCAGGAGAGCTTCTACCAGAACAAGAAGCGGCCGTTCCTCTACCGCGATCAGGACCACACGCCCGGCCCGTTCCTCACTCAGCTAGTTTCCACTCTCGCCGCCTTCCTGTGCGGTCGCAACCCGCTGCTGGCTGCCTCCTCCCTCGGTGTGCAGTAGGGGGGTGGGGGAGGAAGGGAGACTGGGGGGCGGTCGTGGGTGGTGGGGCTGGTCTGCGAGCCCTAGAGGAGTGTCGCTGGTGCAGCTGTTCGCTAGTGTGTTCCAAACGTTGCTAGAACTACCTCTCGTTCTTATTTTTAAAACTCATGGGATGCTGAAAGATTTTGATTGTTCAGTTTTAGTGCATCTACAGAGCAGGAGTTGGGACAGTTTTATACACAAATGGATGACCCACCCCCGCTTTCTGTTTCAGACTTAAAACCCGAGGTTAACTATTACTGGCATCATGGTGAGGAAGTTGTTGTTCATGGACATCGAAAAGGTAGAGTCGATCCTGTGCGATTTCAGATAGATGATCACCCACACCTCCAGATCCGTGTACCAAAGCAACTTCCAGAGGTGTGCATGTTTTAATAGCAAGTTAATCATGTTTATTTTCATAACAGTAATGTTTCTGACTAAGGCTGAAATTTCTGTGCAATAAATAGTATCTGGAGGCCCCATTAATTACTTATGTAGAGCATTTGTGTATTTTTTAAGTCTTAAGGTTCTCTGCTGCTGTGCTGTGCTATGCTATGTGTTTTACAGATATTGAGATGTTTTTTTAAACTGCAAGTTGGTCATCTTTGTGTTTTAGATACATAACAACAGTACATGTTGTTATGCTTAGATAAAGGGAGACTTCACCTTCCTTTATGCCTCTGTCTATGAGGAGAGGCAAGACTATGGGAGAAGACAAGAATAAGGAGTGTTGTGTAAGTGAGAAAGTATTGTCCTCAGTGGAGGAGAACAAGACGGTGAAAGCAGTGGAGATGCGAGGACTGGAGTGAGAGAGAGGACATATAATCTGAATGTGAGCTCTGTTACCTGATACTATGGCTTACCAATTGTTTGCTTGAGAACTAAGGTTTTCTGGAGGCAGATTGAATATTTTCACCTCTTGTAGGATTACACAGTGGTAATTGTGTAGCCTGAAAGGGTCTTGGTTTTCCCTGTTCTACCAAAAACGGAAGACAATGCTCCAGTTACTGTAAAATGCTGAACATTTCTTGTTTACTTGATCACACCCTTTGCTTAGGTTAGTGCTGCTGGCATTTTGGGGATGAGTGTCTGGGCAATGAAAGTTAAAACTGCAATGCATGTATGTGACATGAGAAGTTCTAACTGCTTGTTATAGGACCTGCCTTTGCTTTGTAGTTGCTTATTGCCTCAATGGTGTCAGTGCTGCCAATTCTCACGACTGGTTGCAAAATTGCACAGATTCTATTTACAGTTTTGATGATCCTTCTGTTAAGTTTTTCTGAGACTAAACTCATCTAGTAGTATAGAATGTAACCACATGTGGCTGCACTACTGCTAGTGGGGATGGAAATAGTTCAATTTTTTTTTAATGTCAGTGCATTTGGACTGGACCTGCACTTTTCTTTTTAAGAGACTTATTACCCCATAAAAATGTTCCCTAGTGAAAAACACTGAATATGTGTAAGCTCATTCTGCTGGCTCGAATTTGTTTAATGACTGCTGCTAGAGATATTTTTGTTTCTTGTCTTGTGCAGAAGTGGATCCAGGTTTTGAAGGTAGCACCAAATGGTGGCTTTGTTAACACTGTACCCCATAATGTTGTTTGTATGCTGCAGAAAATTCAGTCTTTAAGAGGTCAGTGTAAGATGCTTGTACTAATGCTTGTCACAAGATAGGAGTGTCTGTTGCAAGCATATTATGGCTATTGATTTTGGTTAAAATTACATATAGGTATATGTAAGCAGGATTTGTATGTTCTGTTGTCTGAACAAGAAAGTGACACATTATATAATGCTGTAATCAAGAAATGTGTAACTTACTGTTTCGGCTTTTTTTCTTTTTTCTTCTACTTTCTTCAAGGTTGTACCACTAGAGTCAGATCTTGGGGATGTTCCTGTTGTTGATCACAAGCCCTCCAAGTTGCCATTATTCAAAAAGCAATATGAAAACAAGGTATTTATAGGTAAGACTTTCTAGTTGTGAAAGGCTAACTTTTAAAGATAAAAATAATAAAAAACCTTAACCTTGTACCTCCCGTCAACAGTGAAAGTGCACATGTGTGTATGTGTGCATATATGTGAGCATATTGGTGATATATAACTACTTCATTTCAGAAAATATATTGGGAAGAGCTGTTATTAATCTGTAAAATGAAATCATAATGTTACTACTGTACTGTGAATACTAAATTTGAATACTAATTTTTTTCTTTAATGCCTTTTTTATATTTCACGTGAGACAAAAATACTAGGCTAGTCATAAACTTTGACAGTCTTTTCAAATCCTGCTTCCCTAATATTCGCTGTGCAGGATATATTCTGAGTATGTTTATGATTCTTGTGAGAGTTTTTTAGTCAGATGGATTTAGCCGTTGAGAAACTTTAGATTTATGGTAACAAGTAACAACAGAAGCAGGTGAGAGTTTAACAGTGTCTGCTTGCAGCCTCCAGACACACTATTCTGTCTCTGAGAAAAATCCGAGGTCTGTTTTCCAGTAGAATACTTGAGGCTTTGAGATCGCATCTTGGGCAATGAGGAGCTGCATCCTCCTGTGTGTGTAGCGTACTTTGTCTCAGGATCCATTTCAAGGAGTTGTGTTGAATACAAAACTAGCAGAAAGCTGGCTTTGCATTTTGATACAACTCTTTCAAAGACATCTTAGTATCTTAACTCTTAGGAGCCTTTTGAACTTGGGCAAGCCCTCCAGTCTCACCCAGGAATGAAGAAGTTTCAGTGCTTTGAACCTGTATTTTAGATGTATATAATTTTCAGTTTTTTGGATTCTCATGATAAAGACATCTTTATGTGTATATAAAGAAGAGCACTTACTGACTGAGTGACTCTCATTTTTTTTTCTTTTTGGGGGCACAGGATCAAAGGTGGCAGATCCATGCTGTTATGGACACACCCAGTTCCATCTTGTTCCTGATAAACTAAAAAGGCAGAGGTTCTTGAGAGCAAATCTTGAGGATCAGATTGAAGTTACTTATCGAGCTAATGGTATTACAAGTCTCTTTGCCTGGACAGCAGCACAAGCAATGTATCAAGGTGAGGCAGTCGATCCGCGAAATTCTTCCTGGTGATGAATGCCAAATATAATATTCTCTTGACTTTTTTTCTTCCCTCTTTTCATGCCTCTTCTGAAGAGCATCCTTTAAGTAGGTCTTTGAAAGTTTAATTGAACCAATGAACGAAGCAGCATTGTTACAGAGGAGTTATTTTTCTCTTATCTAAAGTACTCTGAGTCCAGGAGAACTAATTCTGCAGAAAAGTGGTTTTTTTTCTATACATAATGCTAAATCTGTGCGGAAAAACTCAGTGCTGCGTTTGCTGGCAAGACAAAGCTTTGTGATGGGGAAAGGGAATAGGTCTGAAGTGATTTAATTGCAGAGGTTTTCCTGAAACAGTGAAGACACTTAGTCTGTTTTAGAGATGTTAATTCTGTGAAACTACAACCAGTGAAAGAAAAATGTTAGAGTCTTACCTCATGAACCTATGCCTATGTTGTGTCTAAAAGTCCCAGAAGACCTGAATGGGTAACTTGGATCAGTTGTTTGCTTCCTTGTTCCTCAAAGTGTTGCAGTTTTGGTCTTCTGAGACACTGCTATTTTAGAAAGTATGTGTATAAGCTTGACAAAAAAAAAAATTGTGTGTGTATGATATGTATATACGCAGGCTGTCAGACTGAATAAGTTCTTCTAGCAGAAGTGGTAGGTTACTGTATAGAAACTCTGGAATAACAGCCTGTCTTCTCCCTTAGCTTTGTATGCAATATTTATTTCCTATTGTTTAGGATACTAGTATAAGGTAACTGTACAGTTTGTAGTGGTTTGGAGAAGAAATGTGTTCTGAAAATGAGAATGCTTTCAGATATTTTTAGCCTGGTACTAATCTCAAATTGAAATTTTATGCTGTCTGAGAAAGTAAAACTGAAATTACATTACAGTCTTATTTCGTATTCTTACCACATCCTCCCAGGCATTCAAATAAAAATGATTTGGGTTACTACAATAGTTTCCTCTTCTATTCTTTCGGTATGCTTTTCTAATTATCTGCTATTGGTAAGAATGACTGCCAGAAAAATGCAAAAGAGCATAATTAATAGAACAGTTTTCTGCAGCTTGCCTCTTTTTTTAGTCTAGAATAAGGAGAAAGGCCTTATGAGAATTGTAATAAATCAGAGGAAGAAGCTTGTCTTAAACCTTTATGAAAACATTCCTGGTTATTGTCACTTGGTGATTTTCTTAACAGATGCTGGTACTTGTTCAGATTTGAATTTGAGTGTCTTTCTGAAATTTTTTTGAACCATGATCTGCTACTCTAGCAAGAGGAAATTTCTCTTATTTGTCCTGGTGTGCTTTCTAAATGAGAGCATATGTGTGTGTATATTCATGTTCTGTTAGAAAGTGTGTGTAGGGGGGAAGTAAAGCAGTCAAGAATGCTTTGTACAATCTGAGGTTCTTTTTCTCCCACTTGTTGCTTTACATCAATCTGCTTTGTGCAGAATCCCTGCTCTGAGTTGCAAGATCTATGAGACAGAAAATATATAGATGGACAGTTTTCCTTGCTATATTGCATATTCAGTTGTACTATACATATAGGGAGTAAATGGTTAATGGAAAGGTAAAGCTGGAAGTCAATTCGGAAATCTAATGCCAATGAGGAGTCAATAGATCTTGATTGCTAAAATCACGAGATGATATTGGAAGTACTGGTTATAAGCAGTATTTCCAATTACTAGAATGCACTCTTAAAACTTATGAGTTCCTTTCGTACATAATGGAATGCCAAGTAGTTGCTATGGGAATCAAGGTCTTTGTACACTAAAATGTATTAGTCTTACACTATCTCAGGAAGTATTTTAGTTCCTGGCTCCTTAAGTATGTTGTTCTAAACAAAATGTCACTGTTGAATTTAGAGCTTATTTTACTTCTTCCCATGGCATACAGGTATTTGCCAGGATCTCTGTATATTCCAGCATGAGACCTTTTTGCTTGGTACTGTGGATACTTAGAAAGCTGTCTTGCATTGGTAGTCTGGTGTCCTCAGTTCATTCAGGATGACTTGCACATATTAGAGTAATATCTCGGCCTTAGACAAGGGCAAGTAGACGAGAACTTAATGCATGTAACTGAAATTGTAGGCTGGTGTTACTAGAAGCTAGTTTGCTGGTCTGTAGTATCAGTTCTGAAACAACTCATTAAAGAAAATCCTTTGACTAGTGTATGTATATTGCTCGCGCTTCATCAAATTGTAATGTCAAGCTTTTTAACACACAATTACCTCTTTTGCAGACATAAAATATTGAAGCCAACTAAGTCTCAGTGTTAAAGCTGTTTACAGTCATAAGGACATTGACAAGGACAAGATGATTCAAATCTCTGAAGTTTTTTCTTCTGTATCGATTTCTAGTGGTGTTCATTGAACATGGTCCTGCTAATGCACATACATAAATATGTAAAGAAAAATTTGTTAGAAGTCTTTAATGCTCAACAGGGATTGTTTGAAGTGTGAATTCATATGGGCATAGCATTCTCAGTCTTGCTTGGCAAATTACTGCAACCAGTTATGCATATGGTAATATAAACCATTCTTCTATTATAGAAGAAATTTTTAGTGCCCTGTGAAAGAGTGGGATAGTCAAAAGACTTTCCCCTCTGATTGCTTGCAGGACTTAATGCATTCATAACTTACATATGTAATTTTGAAAGTCACCTGAAGAATCAATTTGATTTTATATCAGTCAGTATGTATTAACGTTGTGGTTGCTGCCTGGCTCTTTATAGGGAACTGTGTACAGAATCCAGATATACCAGTGTGTCTCTGATCTTTTAAAAAATCCTTAATGGGTGACTGTCTCTTATATCTTCATTTTTAGTCTGTATGAGGAATTCTCGTGTTCTTAAAGTGATTTTTTTTTTTTTTCCCCCCTCCACCCCCTACCAAAAAGGCTGCTGCAGCTCCTTCTGTTTTTCTGTATTTCAGGATCTGGGTTTAGATGTGTGTGCTAGTAGGAATTCTGAGTCCTATATAACTAGTGTTGTTTTTTATTTTGTAGGATTCTGGAATGAAGCAGATGTGACTCGTCCTTTTGTATCACAGGCAGTAGTGACTGATGGAAAATACTTCGCCTTCTTTTGTTACCAGCTAAATACTTTAGCGCTAACTGTAGAAACTATTCAAAATAACCCTCGGAAAAATATCTGTTGGGGTACAGACAGTAAGCCGTTATATGATGTTGTGGAAGATGGTGATGTGAAAGGCTTTAATGATGAAGTTCTGCTTCAGTTGGTTCAGTTTCTGTTAAATAGACCAAAAGAATTGTAAATCATAAAACAATAAGATATTCCTGTTCATGTGCCTGAACTTCATTGTAACTCCATGAAGTATGGCTTAGAACGCGCCTTGTTCTTAGTCAAATATTTATTTAGTGAAAACTATATTCATATTTTATGATCTTTGGTCCTTATTTCTTAACATTAAATACGTGATATTGTATACTGAAAAATAAATGTCTAGAATACTTTAGTCTTTTGTGCAGTTATTAAAATTGTATTACACTTAATGGAAGTTTTGTGATCCTTAAACAA
This sequence comes from Struthio camelus, assembly GCF_040807025.1. NCBI lineage: Eukaryota > Metazoa > Chordata > Aves > Struthioniformes > Struthionidae > Struthio > Struthio camelus. The sequence continues at coordinate 52,413,867 of NC_090981.1, read as the reverse complement.
GAGTATGAAAGTGTTGAAGGGTGTGCACTAATTCAGTTATGTGAAAACCTTTCAGCAGGTCCATAGCTGTATGTTGAACTGTTCCAGCAAAGTATGAATTCATACGATCATCCGATTACTTTGCTAGGGGGCTGCTGTCTTGATGTTCAGGACTAGTGAAAAATTTCTGTGTTTGTGCCTCAAAAGAAGTAAGCTGTCTTAAATGCTTACTCACTTTGAAGGAAAAGTGAGTTCAGAATAAAAACTTTCTTACTCATTAATGGTTGGCAATTTATTTATATAGTGAGGGAAGTGTTTAGGCTTTTATTGAGCAATAGTATGAATACAGTGAAACTTGCTTCCAAAGACTCTCTTAGAGCATGTATATGAATTTTAGTGCTGTCACCTCCATGAACCAGGGAGAGAACTCTCAAATACAGTTGGCGTCTGTGTAAATTAAATTCCTTCTTGTGCAGTAAGAGAAGGATAACTGCATCATTCTTTCAAAGGAATTTGAGCTGAGCTTGGTGCTGCTTCTAGTAAATGAACGCTGGTGTAGTGTATATGGGGGACAAGTGTAATCTTAGCTAACTGTGTACACTGGGAGTTCAGCGAAGCAGGTGCTACTCGGTCTCTCCTTCTGCAAGTCATTGGCCCATTTTTTCCATCTCCCAGCAGAGAGAAGCCAGCCTGAACATATGTTGTTCTTGCTTTAGTTTGGGACCTTGATTATTTTATTTTTTACTGTAGACGCCTTAAGGCTGTTTTGCATTGTTGGTATTGGATGTTTTACGGCTATTTTTGGTAGACAGTAGCTAAGCCAAAGCCATAACTGGGATCTCTTGATATATGGGTAAGATACAAAGTGTAATGATTGTTTAGGAATGCTTACTTCTCAACAGAGGTTATCTGATCTTGAGGTAATTAAGCATAGTATTATGTTTAATTATAATATTTAATTTAAATACCACACACTGCATGCATACCTTTTTAGAACTTTCTTTTCAGGAGTCAAGTCTAGTTTGTTTTGATAGAACGGAATCACGTATGGCTCTTAAATTACTTACTGGTAAATACTTCAGCCTGAGCAACTGGGGATTCTACTTCTTGTTGTAAGCTGGCTTCCAAAGTATTTTGTTAATGAAAGATGAGGTAATTGTAGATGACTTATTTAAATTGGTGCTCTGGTATGTAAGGAATGGATTGTAGCTTCCAGTATCTCCACCAGTAGAGGGTGGTGGCAGCGTCTGTATAAGATGCTTCTAAACAGGAGGAAAAAAAATCCTTAAGCACATTTGTCTTTGCAATACTTGAGTCTGCAGTAGTTCTGATCACTTCTGATCCTTGGATTAAAAAAAAAACCTGCGTATTCCAAGCAGGAACAGAAGATAAACTGCTGGATAGGCATGTTGATTGTAGAGAATGACCTGTGACCTAGCTGAAAAGTGAATTTTGTTTTCTGATGTGGTGAGGGATAATGCAAAATGAATGGGAGAGTATTCAAAAACAGGTGGGTGTTCCAACCCTACGGATGTAGAGCTTGTGAAGTATGGGTGATTATCTTCAGCTTGAAACTGAGTTGATACAAGTAGTGGCTGCAGAAACCTCACACTGGTACAGAGATGGAAAACCCTGCTTCCAGTGTGCATATAAACAAAATATCACTTTTTCTGTGATTCAGCCTCTGTCTACCCTGAGATTTCAATTGTAGTAGAGCAAATTTATAGGAGGCCTTTTCTCCTTCATGCAGTTTTATTAATGACTGAAATATTATAGATATGTAACCTGGTAGAAGGACCCAATGTTGGAATGAGAGAGGAAGGGAAGGCGTAGTGTAAAGTAGCTAAAGGATGTCTTGCATCAGCACAATACTCGGTTCTGCTTTCTGCAGTTGAGGTCTCAAAAGGAGAGGGGAATACATTGAAAAAGCAGTGGGTGGCAGTGTTCTACCTTCTGCTGGAAAAAAACGTGTAAGTTTTGTTCTGCTGCTTTGTCACTGACTAGCAAAGTTGAGACTAATTGTAATGCATGCAGTTTTCTCCAGCAAGCTTTCATCTTGCAGTCATCTTTTCAGGGTATTTGAGGCTGCAGTACAATAATAAAGCTTAAAAAGCTGCTTTTATTTTTTATTTTTTTTAGAGAGATTGAATAATAGCTAAATGTTTAATAGTAGAAAAGTTAGAAGCTGCAGCATACCTATTGTTGAGCTCTGTTCAGCAGAAACTTTACTGATTCTGCTGCTTTAAATCTCCTGGGAACAGTGTTCTTTAGCGTTCTATTTTGAGTTTGCTGTCTAACGCACACAAAAAGGCAATTCAAAGAAGATAGGATGGAAATCTACATATTTGGATCTTTATTCCTTTATTGATTTCAGCTCAGGCCTATTGGAGCAGATCAGAAGGGATTATAAGGAGGAATCTAAAAATAAGCTTTGCTTTTACATAATGAGGCAAGTATTTTCTCTAGTACTCAACTATTTTGCTTAAAATTAAATCACCTTGGAGTGACTGATCTAGGAAATATCTGCACTGGTGTTAGATTATGAGACTGCAAGTGGTGATTTGGAATGGAATTGGTGATGCAGCCCTTCTTAAAATTAATATGGAAGGGAGGAGATGGGAAGACTCTTAACCTTCTTTTGTCTATGTAGGATCATGTTGCATCAGGTAGGTAGTTCGGTCATCTTCCAGACAGGATAAATAGCTTTGGCATTTACAAAGTTAACTTAAGCCTCTCCTGATGTCTCTTCTATATTCTGATTCTCTGTAACTGGAGAAGAAACCTGCTTTCGCGCCCCCCCCCCCCCCCCCAGAAGCGGATGAAGCTCTGCTTTGTCCAGAGATCCATTGGGGGGGGGGGTTTCTGAGGCAAGGAAAGGGGGTTTCCTGAAGTCATTTTAGGTGTCACCTATTGACAGCCCAGCCTACTGGCTCTGAGGATAGCACATGTGCTGGCAGTGCATCTCTGTTGGAAGTAATGAATGTAGCTTTCCAGCATCCTGTTCCAGAGGTCATTCAAAATGAGCCATCCTCAGCCAGTAATGTAACCAAAGTGCAAGGGGTTCCAACCACTGGTAGGAGTCAGGCCTGTGAAGCTTGTACTGTATGAGTTAGCACAAAGTCTGGTCTTAGACAAAAGAATAATGTCCTGTGGATCAAAACTCAGTGTGATAATCAACAACCGATAATAATCAGCTGAGTGTAACATCAACAAGCTGACAGTGAAGACTGAAGTAACCTTAGCAGTGATGAAACTTGAGGTAGCATCAAAGCCACACTGGTTGCAAGCAGTACGTGACTCTGCATGCTTTGTACTGAAGTGGAGTTCCAAAACCCCACTGAGACAAGTCCTTGAAGAAATAAAAATTGAGGATCGTAAAGCACCTGAATAAGAAATGTATGTGTAATAACTAATGCAGATTCCTCTGTGAATGGGACCAGGGAACAGCAGACATGAGACCTGTATTTGAAAATGTCTTTTGATATTCTCTCAGTCTTCCTACAGAGTGTCATTCCCACCAGAAGCAAGAAAGCCAGTCAGCCTAAGGCAAAACATGAACAAACCTTTATGAAGGTGGAGCAGGTAATTACTGAGAGAGAGGAGTGTTTTTGTGAGTCAGTCAGGTAAGCTTGCCTTGGTACTCCTGGATAGCAGGTGAGTGATATAGTGGAATCCCACAACAGTCTGTGAGACTAATTGGGGGAAATAAGAAACTGCTCCACCTCTTTTGCTGGCTTTGGGCTATTTTAAAAGGATGGCGTGTGCAGGTAACAGTGTTTGAGGCTAATACTGGCTGAAGTTTTTATCAAGATCGTGACAAACAAAAAAGCTCTGCTAGATCCCCACAGAGTCAACAAAAAAGACGCCTCAGGTGGATCCTGAGGGGGACTCCCTAGCAGGGCTGATTAACTTGTGGCTGGTTAACCACAGGGGAGGTTCCAGATGGCATTAGGGAACACCATCCTATTCTGATTCCAGAAACTGCGAACTGTTGGGACTGTTAGCAAATGGAGGCCAGTAATGATTTCAGTCATTGTGCTGCAGCCACTCTCAACTGTACTGACAAATTAGCTAAAGCTTACCTGGTAAATACCTGACAGGAAAGACTTTTGAGTTCTGTTTCTTGGAAAACTTGGCTGTCCCATAGCACGTCTAGAAACAGGCTAAGAAAAATTACAAGCTGCAGGGAGTAGTGTGTAGACACTACTAAAGCATTTATTGAGTACGTCATTAATGCATGTTATGAATGTCATGGGAGGAAAGCATGTTGCACACTATGAACATCATTAAATACTTCTACAGGAGCAGGACTTCAGAATTAGAGGGAGTGCCCAGCCTTTATTCCTATCACATGCAGAACGAAGCAAGGTAATATAAAGTCTGCCTTTCTATTCAGCTTGGTAACTATTCCGTTGGCCTTTAAGCTGGAGTTTGAAGATGACTGATATTTCTGTGAAGGGAACAGAATCACTTCCTTAGCTTTTGAAGATGATCTGGTCATGCCAAATTCACTTGGGTGTGGAAGGGACAACTACCACTTCCTTGGATGGCACCCTTTTTGGAAAATGGTTGAGGAATGGCTCTATTTTCCAAGGCCTGTGTGCAACATTTGACTGTATTTGAACACTAGAGAGGAAGGCTTAGGCATCACTGCTGCCATGACCTCTGTGCAAGTGACGCCAGGTAGCTCATGAGATCTATTCTTGCCTCTCTGGGATTTGCAAGGCATGTACAACAAGCTGAATAATCTAGCAGAAGAGGCCAAGCAGCAGAAACAGTAAATTATGAGCCCTATTTCAAAGATGACAATGAATCCCCTAAATTAATTTGATTATCTGTGAAATACAGAAGAATGATGAGAGCCAATACAGCAGTCTGCTATGAGAGCAAATCTGTTTCCTGGTGCAGTTGCAAGAGACAGTTCAAGCATCCTGGGTCTTGGCAGAACAAGTTGCAGCCTTGACATCCAGCAGATCTGTTCCCTGCTTTGGTTTTACTTGGGGTCAGAGGAAAGTGTCAGTTAATAAATAACAACATCTGGAGGACTTTGGTGAGCTCCTGTGGGCATAAGGAACGTCTAGTCAGCTGGGGAAGACCAGGGTGAAACCCATTCTCTGTGCATCAAGACACCTGAGTGAGCCAGAAATTCATTTTCACAGATTTTTTTTTTTCCCAGGATAATACCATCTCCAAACTTGTGAATGAGTGGATAGGCCCCTTCAAACAACTAGTAACAGATTCCCTCTGAGGTGTTTGTTTACAACCTTTTATAAAAACCTATGAAAAAGGCAAGGAGGCTGAAAAATACTTGGCATCTGTGTCTGTGTTTTTGTTGTTTTTTTGTTGTTTGTGTGTGTGGGATATTATTTATTTAATGGTTGTGTAGGGTTAACTGCTATCTGCTTTATGCTGTTGGAAAGATAAATAATTTTGTCTAGGCAGAAAGACAACTTTACAATATGTACTCAGTTGTGTTATCCTGTAGCTATCTAAAATCATTTCAAATCTGTCTCTTTTTTCACTGCTACCATTTTTTGCGTAATTTGAAGGTTCTATCTTTAGCTGAAATATTCTTTGAGTCAACATTAAGTATTTCTTCGTGGTCTTTTACTAACTGTTTGAAGTTCAGTTTATTGAAATAGATCTAATCCTGCTACAAAGTCTTTTCTGTATTGCTTTTCTCATTTCTACTAAGCCTTGCTTGATCTTATTTGTGGATTGAATTTTTCCCACTCCTGCTTATAGCAGCTCTTTCCTTTTTGCTATACAATGTGCCTCCTTTTAAAAAAAAAAAAAAATCTTGTTTCTATTTCTTTCCTCTTGTTTCCATTTCTTTCCTTTTTTGCTTTTAATATTCCTTTTACTTATGATCAATTAAATATAATTCACCATTGCTCTCAAGGGTCATGATATAGAATCTTTTTCACTGCTGTACTCTGTAGCTTCTAACAAAATGTCCATGCTGCAAATATGCGTTCTTTCTTTTTAAAGCAATTTCTGCAGCTGAAAATTTCTGTAGATAATTGAAGGCGATCAGGAGTTGGAATTTTAAAAATTTTTGGCTTCAAGAAGAGAAGGTGGGGAAGGGGAAGGAATGCTATTACCAACATATATAAATATCTGATGAGAAGGAATGAAGAAAATGGAGACAGACTTTTCTCAGTGATATCTAGTGAAGGGACAAGAGGCAATAGCCACAAACTGAAATAGCAGAAAATCTATTTAAACATATCCTTTTCTGCTGAAAGGATGATCAGACGCTGGATCAACACAGGTTACCTAGAGAGATTGAGTCTCCATCCTTGAAGTTACTCAAAACCTGACTGGACACAACCCTGAGCAACCAGCTCTACGTGACCCTGCTCTGAGCAGGGGGTTGGACTAGGCAATCTGCAGACATTCCTTCCAACCTCAACTGTTCTATGATTCTGTGAAAGTAAATTAGTGGTCAGTGTGGGATGAGACGCAAAATGTGCAGGATGCAATTTATTGTATGAGTTTTGTCACTCAATGTCTATTTGAATAAACAGCACAGAGGGGTATTTGTTTTTAAGAGCATCTTTTGCAAACTGTTAGATCAAATAGGCTTTAATAGATATTAGCATTGCAATTTCACATTTTTAGGAGAAATCAGAATGTTAAGATAGGCAATTTTTGCTTCTATTAGTGTTTTTTGCTGGGATGATATTAATCCTGTACACGTATGTTCTTGCTGACCAGGTTTTTTCTCCCCATTCCTGTTACCTGCCTTTTCTAGTCCTGGGTAACATACACATGAATTTCTGATTAAAAAGAGAATGTTTTGAGTTGGATTTCTTTTATTTTAACCTCTTAAAAATATTTTTATAGTATGATATAATCTCATAATAAAAGTGGCAGTATTGGAAAATAAAAGGTAATAGCAAAGACTGCTTAACTAACAAACTTGCAAGAAGGCTGATGCAATAATTTGAAGTCTAAAAGGTAAATTATGCAAGAATATACAGAGAAATTGAGGTAGAGTTTGGAGTAGGACTCTTTGGTAGGAGGATAGCATTTAGGGCTGTAATTTGACATTGGTGGAAACTTTTGACTAGGGAGTTACTCTGTTAGATGACTTTGCTTTAACTGCATAGTTTTGAAAGTAATAACAAGCCATGTTTTGAAATAGTTTCTTAATAGCATGTTATTCATGAACATCATTTGGGACTGGATATGTAAAAAAAAAATATATATATAAGCATATATAATACTTAATGTTGCATCTAGGTGCTCAGACTGGATAATACACTGCTTCTAAAGTGTTCTGTTTTTCACTGCTATAAGCATAGTATTATGCTGACCGTGAGCTGAACTAGCATATGGCCAGAGTGGCATTGCAGAGACATTAAACAAAATCAACATAACGGCAGTGTGTTTGGACGTTTGCCCTCTGCAGAGGCGTACCTACTGGGCTTTTCTGAAAATGTCATATGTGCACAAAGAATTACGGCTTAAGTACGTCAACTGTGGTTTTGTTGTAAACCATTGGCTCAAGAGTATGGCATTCGCTTGAATCTGTGGGTGGCTAGAAGCAATTGGGACTGAAGTTTAAATGTCAAAGTGTGATGATGTTGTTTTACCTTCTGCATTAAAAGATGTCTGGCAAAGGGCAGGGTGGCCTTGCACCTCACTGAGTACCAACCACTTCAGCCAAATAATGCAAAGAAACAATTGGGGAAGCAGAAGTCAAACCTATCTCCTGAAAGAAAACTGAGCTAAGTGAAATAAAAGTGAATTACGACTTTTCAAATCGTAAATAGAAAAGTCTCTACAGGACAGGTTAAATTATTTATGCGGTCTGAAAATAATGACTTGAAAAGTTGTGGCTAAAGGGATTAAAATAATGCAAACTTTGACTTCACTGGTTAGGTAGCAATTTATTTAATTGGTATTGATAACAACTAACAAAGATGAAGCATCTTTGGGCTAGGTGTGTCCTGACTAAGAGACAAGTGCTTCACATCCAAAAACCTACTGATGCATGCTGGGGAAAAATTGGCCAGAAGAGAGGGCTGCTAGCAGGAGTATGTGTGTGTTCGGAGATAGGCAAGTGCTGGAGGATTTGGGTGCTCTGAGTAGAAGGAAGGGCATAGGTGGGGAGCTGGTACTAATGGGATAAAGGAAGGAAGTCTTGTTCTTGTTTTCCTCCCCAACCTTACCCTTCTGGAGGTTTCCAGCATTCTGGAATCTCACTGACTCTGACCAGTCCCCCCACTGAGATCACACACCCTTCTCCCAAAGTCCTGCTGAGCAGCCCCTTCCAGGTGGCTTTAAAGTGTGCATCTGGGATTTCAGCTCAGTTGTGATAACCAGGGCAGCAGCCTCTTTTGTGAATCCCACCAGAAGCTGCGTCAGTGCTGAAAGCTTAGCCAGCGGTTTTGCACTTGCCCCATGCTTTTAAGGTACTTTCTTAATTAAAAGTGAAATGTCTAGAGATGGTTGCTAAAGCAGGTTTAGTAAATGGTTAATGGGTAACACAGGCTTATCTTGCCTAATGGGAACACTTTAATTAAACACAGTTGTCATAAGCTTCACATCTCTTGGGGTCAGTGGAGAGAGAGACACCCCTGGAAGATCAGTGAGGTCCTGCTAAGAACTAATGCAACATATTCTTTGCTACTGTAGGGGCAAAGATGATACTGATAACTTCAGTCTCCCTCTTTCTTCCAGTGCCTGTAGCTATGATTCTTTTTCATAAGTCCTGAAAGTCCGTGAAATGTGATAGCATGTGGAATAGGTGCTCTTTAGATCCAGATACCTAATCTGTGGCTATTTGTAAAGGAGACTGGACTTAGTGGTCTAGGTGACTTTCCCCAGGGGTTCATTCATAAAACTCTGTGTCCTTGAGGACATCAAGCGCTGCAGTAGGTGGAAAAAAAAATCTTTCCAATTAGACAGTACTACTACTTTTTTTTAAATATTAGCTTTCTTGTCTTTGTTTCAGTCAGTATAAATAATAGTTGGATGCCCTTCTAAGGGTTTTCTTTTGTTTGCTTGTTTCAGCTTTGTGTCTCTGAGTGTGTACTTTCTGTAAGGAAATTAGCATTCTGTTTTTTTTATTTTTTGACAGACTTTAGCAATATTTGGAAGAATAAGAATGTGACATAGCGAGCTAGAAACTTTCTATGGTATTTGCAAGGGAAGTTACTGAATTTCATTAGGAAAAGTCAGGGGAATTTTTAAGTACATTCAATGCTTTGTAATTAAAATGTGCTTAACTCCTGTCTAATAGAAATATGATATTTAATTTCAGACCAGTTTTGAAGCAGGCTGTTTTAAAGCATCCTTTAATGTTGCATTTACTATTTCCTATGGAGGACAGAATAGTTATTGTGATATATAATGTGGTTGTCAGAAGGGGAGGAGTCGTCATGGGGCGGGGGGGGAGAGAGAGAGAGAGAGAATGAACAAATAGAGTACAAAGCTGGAGCTGAAGTCTAGGGGGATGCAATGCTGAAACAGGCAAAGGAAAATTTAAGAGCCTGACTATTTCTGTGGAGCTTTTACTGCTAAATTTTAATGATTTGCTACCACTTAATCACTTTCCCTTGTCACTTTCAGTTAACTTCAAAGCTTGCTTCCTGTTGTTTAAATCTGATGTGGATTCCTCATAATTTGTTGCATGGAGAAAAGATGATGCCTTTTAAATTCAGATGCTATCCTTTATACCACATAAAAAAGATAGACACTTGCACAGAGGAAGCATTTGCAGCGTGACTTTTTGTACCTAATGGAAACAGAGCCCTTCCATGAGCAAGAAGAGTGTGTGTGGTTTTTCTTTTTTTGTTGTTTTTCTTCAAATAAATACCCACTCATTTCAGTATTTTCAGGGGAAAAAGAAAATCAAAAGCTCGAGGGCAGTAGGAAAGTGCCTATTTTGTGTACTCTAAAGAGAACCGAGGAAGTTTGGTTTGCAGATGGGTTTAACCTCATGATCCTTACTTTGCTGTCACTCAGTTCTTACTTGGAAGCTGTTCTGAAAAGCTTTCATGACAGTTAATAGATTGCAAATTGTGGTCTTAGTTACACAGGTGTAAATTTGGAGTCACTCTGCTGAAGCTTTTGCTAAAGTAATAATTGTAATACTTCGCTACTACATTTGTGTGTGTGCATACATGTTTATATGTGTGTCCATATACATACATAGCTAGCAGAAGTCAAAAGCTATTAAGCTTCCTAAAAAAAAATTTTGTGAGTGAGGAAACTTACTCTGCCTTCTATGCGCAGAAATGCCAATGAAGCCAAGGGGATTTCTGTACACAGTGGTATTGTGGGGAAAATAAAGAACACAAATGGGAACAATCAAACTAAAGTAGCAAAATAAACACAGAATGATAAAACATTTGGGAGAGAGTGCAGGACCTTATAATTCCGTACTTAACCATGTTTAAAAGAGAACTAAATCCATCTATCAAAGCATAATTAATTTTGAAGGTATTTTCATAGCTATATCTGGTTTTAAAAGGTTATTTCAGTGGAAACTGGTTAGTATTGCAAACAACTGGACAGCTAATTCATGAGCAAATGACTTCTCAACTCCTGCATGAGCAAGTATCTTACGATGCTAAATCCATGCCTCATAAAATCTGCAAGTCACAGCTCTGGAGTCCGCTTGCGAGGCAGTGCCTTTGTGCAATTTACTATTTTGTGCATTTTAAAATGGGATTGCTCTAGAGACTGGAAGCTAGCCTATTTTTAGCAACTGAAAAGATGGCTGATGGTTACATTGTTACAAGGAATAACACATTTAAAATTCATGAACGTTTGCTTCTGGCTATTTAAAAAAAAAAAAGAGAACCTCAATGTTAATGTGGTTACAAAAAAGATGACTAGATGACTCTAGGAAAGGTAGGAGAAGGAAAGTGATGTTAAATTGTTACTATCTTTGAGACAACTCTCATGTTACTGCTTAGAGAAAATGTAGTTTTTTAAAAAGTCATTGCTTGATCTTTTAAAATGAAATTGGATGGAAGATGTATGATAGCAAACACTTCTTGGTTTATATTGTAAGCTTGCATTGCAGGTGTATTATGTATTTTTAGTTGGTCTATTTTAAGGCATGCTTGACCTAGGACTGTTAAGAGTTATGTAGATCCATAAAGTGTTTACAGTATTTTTCTGAAAAATATGCTTTATTAATAAGTGAGTATGCAAGTTTAGATAATTAATTTACTCACTGAAACTTTGAGGATGTATTTGTAACAGAAGCTGACTTGTTCAGTATGTGCAGGGGCAAACACTTACTCCAATCTAAAATAAGTTTTAGTCTTCCACTCAGGGAGGGAAAACTAATCTAGTCTGATTTAGACAGCCAGTCACGCAAGGGGCACATAGGCAACAACACAGTTGGAAATGTACATTCTGAAAACAGCCTCACATACTGAAATCATTCAGGGTCAGCTGTCAGACTTTTCACAAGCAAAAACAAGGGTTTAACTTCACTAAATAAATGCTTCACAATGAATAACACACCCAGCTTTAGCTCTAAATGCCATTTGCTCAACTGATTAACTATTCATTCACTTGACCAAAGTTTATGGGAGTGTGAAATGAAGCTCAACTTTGCAAATATAGAAAATAAAGTAAAATTATCCCCTTTTGTGAAATTAGGAGTAAGCTGCTGATGGGTGTTTATGCACTGTGCTAATAGATTATAAAAGATTAAAAGGAAACTTTAATGAAGTGAAAGGCAGCCCTTGCAGCTTCTAACCCTCATGATTAGAGGAGCAGAAGCTGGGGGATTTAGCAGGGTTTAGCAAGATGAGGTTGATGGGGTAGGGAGATTACAACTTGCAGTTGGAACCAGTTGCTTGTCTAACTCATGTTTCCTTAGCTCGTGTATTCAGGACTCCAGTTCTCTCAAGAACAATGAGAGTGAGATAGGCAGAAGAAATGCAGCCCTGAAGTAGTTTCAAGACCTGTTTAATAAGCAGTCAAACATCAAAATACAGCAGAAAAACATTTACATATGTGAATGAGGGAGGCTGCAAGTCATATGCTCATGCAATTGCTTTCTACTCATAATGAATCTCAGAAAAGAGGCTTAATAGAATGCTTGGGATTGCAGTGTTTTAACAGTATTGTTGTGAAAGAGAATAAACTTAGTCTGTACTTGCACAAAGTATTCAAAACAAAGCATTTGTTTTAGACCACAAATTATTTAGAATATGTATTCCAGAATATTAATAGTACTTGAAGAATCCAAAGGGTTACTGATGAGCAACCTTCATGATTACTAATGAAGGAAAGGTGGGGGGGGGGGGGCTTAAAAATGTTACTCTCATGACACAATTTGTATAAAACTGCTGCAGGACTACAAATGGTGAGTACAGAGCAGAATTCTTTCCCTGCCCTTGTTATATGGGTTATGCCAATCCTCATCCATCTAAAGTAAACTCAAGTTCTGAGGGAACGTGAGTTCTGCAGATGGGCTTGTTTTCCATACATACAAAATGCCTGAGACAGCAATGCTCCAAAATAACTGGACTTCCTTTGGCATCAGAGAACTTTCCCATTTTGCTGCAGGTTCAAGGGTTTTGTTTGCCTGGGCTACGAGCTTCAGGGGAAACTTTAGCCCGGGCACTTGTTCTCTTCTCTCTCTTTTGCCTGTCTCTCAGAACCTAGAGTTTCCCACTCACTGAATTATAAATTTTCTTTTGCTCAGTGCTTTTTAAAAATTGAGCAGAAGAACTTGAGTGATCTGCCTTGGAAAATGAAGTAGTGGGCGGCCAGAAGACTAATTTAGAATAGAGGTCCAAAGCAACAATCTGAAGCAGGTGTATCAGATATGGGAATGAAGCCAGTCCTCATTAGCCTGGTAATGGCACTAGGTGCTGAGGTGATAGATATTTGTCATGGTTTTCCTTATTTTTTGGGAGCTGGGTACCTAATTTCATAACTGAAGAGACTGAATTACGTCTTAGTCTGGTTTATGATGGGATCTCTTTGTTGCCAGATCATCTTTGTAGCTAACAAAGTCCCACCCCTTTCCTTGTTGTTTCTCTTCCGGTTAGCTTAGATGGCTTTAAATCACCTAGGATCAGATCCTGGTTTTTTTGCTGATCTTGCACTGAAGCTGTACGTCTCAACACCTTTTTGAATGGGAAGCTTAGCAATCAGCTACCAAAATCTCTATTGATTTAACTTAAAAAGGCATTGAGAATCTAATTTTAGACACCAGGCAACTATGTTTTGTTTCCTGGGACTGTCTATAATAAAAATGTCAAATAATGAATCATAAATTGTTCCTTATGATAGATCTGAAGACCACTGAAAATAGTTTTAAAATCTTCTTTTACAAGATTAGAAGAGTACAAGGAAATTGGTCTATATATTGGTCTATAGCTTAGTGCTGGAGGGAGTTATAACTTAAGTTATAATTTCTGTTGATTGACATTGTTTACTTCTTGACGTTCAAAAAGCTGTCTGTCTATGATCTGGGGAAATATGTCATTTTTGGTCGTTATAGCTGAAACTTGGTAATCCAGTGTAAGGAAGGGTAAATATGTTTGCAGTAATGGGAATTGGCTTTAGAAATACAATTTGACCAAATAGTCACTATTGCCAACTTCAGGCTTCAAAGGAAAATGAGATTTCTGTGTTTGCTTGAGGGAAATGTAGTTCAGATAACATTTCAGACCTGAAGAAGTGTCCAGAAGCTTGTCAGATTTTTATTCTGACTATATCAATTGGTCTAAGCAAAGATGCTGCCTCTCTCTACAAACTTGCCTCGCTAACATTCTACACCATCCTAGATGAAACAACATTATTATTAATAAAACTATCTCCTTGTATGTAAGGTGCACTTTTTTCAGCAGTGGAGATCATATTAACTATGGTATTCTCCACAATTCCGTCCTAGAAGAATCAGCATGAGTGACCTTGCACTGACTTTCATGATGGCACAGGGTTATTATAACTAGTATTGGAGCTAGACAGCTCGGTACTTTGGGGTCTGTTTGTTATATTACATCCACCTCTGTGCTTGCTTAAAAGAGAAAAATACAGTTTCCTTTGAGGTTGGGCCCGTGAATGAAAAGGTGTGTATAAAGTAGACCTCTGACTGCTGATGTCACAGTATTATGTTTAGTGGTTAAAAGCCGCTCAAATAAGTCAGTGGAGTTCCCTATTTTTATATTTGTATAACTGATAGAATTTGGCACAACCTCTTTTAACTTGTGAAAACTGAAGTTAAGGAATGTAACTTGCCGTGGAAGACAATAGGACCACAAATTGTTTTTGCTCTCTGCTCAAGGCAAGATAACTTTATCTTTGTCAACAATTTTTCTGCTAGACAGCTACACTTACAGGATTTAATGGTAGGAGCAGGCTTCTAGAATAAGTCACTACAGAAATCTGAACAAGCTCTATTTGAGAAGAGAATTGAACTCTATGAAGATTCACCTGTAGGGGTTTCATTTTGTCCATCCTGATTTTTCTAGTTTCTCCATGAGATTAGCTTTGACTTTATAGATTAGATAACAGTGGAATCTTGCGGAAAACATTGCAGCAGGTCACTTGTTTAGAAACTTCATTTTTTTATTTCATTGTAACCTCTCCACTGAACCAGATGTGTTCCTAGCCTTTTCTGATTTTGTTGTAAACTTTTATATAATTCTACAGATAAAGATGAGCTATTGGTATTTTTTTTCTTCCTTGCTGCTACTCTGAAGTGGGAATGTTTTCTTTTTTCCTTAACAGTGCACATCTCAGATCTTTATAGCCACCTTTTTGCTAGTCAGAGTAGCAGTCCTTTCCCCACCTGAGGCTTGATTCTGTAACTACATCCCACACAAATTCATAAATTAGAGGGCACTTACTTTTTATTACTTTTTGTTCCCTTTGGATGGCATGTGGCAGGTTTGAGTACCAACAGGTGGTATTAATGTTGGGGCAGAGAAACTGGCCTTATAGTACAATTTCTTTTCCCTCCAATGAATAGTAGTGGGATATGGACCAGTCTAGAGAGCTCAGAGGTATCTATAGCTATAGGATGTAGCGTTCCGTATCATGGATGAATGACTGCATGAATGGCCGTTGTGACCATTTAAATCACAACTGTTTAGACAGTGTTCTGATATTCCCAAATAAGTTCAGGTCTTGCTGCTGCTCACCTCTACATACCTTGCATGCAATTTGTTTTATTTCTGACTTGTTCATTTCCTGCAGTTTCCCTTTCAAAATACCTTATTAGAGCTGCAAAGTATTTGGTTTAGTCATCCATGAAGCATAACGTGCTTGGAGGTTTAGACTATGACCTCTGCTATGAGGGTCTTATAGTTTAAAAAAAAAAAAAAATCACAGGCTGATTTCCAAGTCAGTGAAGCCTTACAGCCTTTAAAAATTTGCACACCTTGCCATATTTCTTATTCTGGATTTTTCAGCACAGTGATTCAAAGATCAGCAGCCCATGTAAAGTGGTATTAGTATTTCTTCAGCTCAGCTCCTGTCTTCATAGTACTTTCATCAGGGAAAGATTGGGAAGGTGTAGCTTTAGCTATTACATAATTAGTTGTAAAAACAAGTGGGAAAATCTCCTCTAAATACATTTAAAGTAAAGAGGCAAAGATATCACTGCAGACTAGAAATGTTACCATCAGTTTTCATCTATATCAAGACAAATGGGATTTTCTTCATGGTAATGAGCAGTTTGGTTCTGTTGTTCAAATTCAGAGTCATCCTACAGATGTGTTATGACCACTGGTGTAGCCAGACTCTATCAGAATTTAATCTTGGAGCTTGGTGGAGCTCAAGCGACTTTTCAAATAAAGAACAGAGTGGCTTGTGTGGCTGGAGTGCTCAGCATTTTTGGGAACGTGAGAGCTATGGCTTCCAGAGATTCAGAGCCCCCAAAGATTTAGTCTCTTTGAACACTAAAACAATCTGGCTGGTGACTGGCTCTCTGGCCTTGCCATCACATGTAGTGTTGTTTTTCACTGATGTTACTGAAGAAAATACATCTCCTCGATCTTTGGCCTGCTGATGAAGGGGTGCATCGCTGCTTTTTGGGAAAATAGCAGGTGCCGACTTCAGCCATGTTGAATACAGCTTCAAATTGAGAGAATCTTCCGTTTTGCTCCCGACTCATTTATTTTCTTGATGTGTTTGTTGCTGTCTGAGAGAAATGTATGTACTAAAACTACTTCTGAAACAGAAGGATGCCAATTTGACCTTTCACACTGTTAATACTGTTGTGGTTTGGTGGCTGTTACCCTCCTGATGCAGGAAAGAAGCCAGAAGTAAAACCGTTTTGATGAATTTTTAGCTATATGACAACAAGCTAATTTATAAAATAAAACCTCTGAGGTAGTATTGGGCCCTTGAGAGATACAGGTTGGCATCTTGGAAAATAAGGTTTTATCATTATGTTAGCATATAGCATACAAAAAAAAAAAAAAAAACTATAGCCAGGACCAGTGCACTCAAAATGCAGTCAGGTTTTGAGCAGGGTAGAATAGGTTGGCTAGTTCTGAACACCTGAACTGATCTCAACAAAGAAGAAGAGAAAACAAAAGGAAAATAGAATGCTGACTTATGCTTTTTCTTAAAGTGGCAGAAAGGTGGGAATACATCCTGCCTCAGCCCTGTAGCTTAGAAGGGAGGAAGGCAAAAGACAGAAGCTGAAATCATGATTAGTAATCTGACTGGACTTTATTTATTTTTTAAAGATTGGTTTGTTTTCTTCAAACATTCTGTCTAAAGTAATTGCATTTTATAGATAAACCTTACACAATAGCAAACAATCCTGGAAAGCAGTTCATGCAGTGAGAACATCTAAAGAAATCCTGACCTCCTCATAGATACTCCATAGAGCATAAAAAGAAGCTGAAGTAATTATTTGCTCAGCTCTAGTTTTGCAGTTGTTCATGATGCTGGATATTGCAGCAGCAGCAATATGTTAGTCCCAGAATTCCAGTGTATGAGAGCAAAATTACAGTTGGTCACTGCACAAAATATTCTAAGGTGCAGAGAATCACCTTGCAAAATCACTATATGAAGCTCTCCAATGTAGATTTCATGTTCACTTTGTGGTGGAATTAGTGAGAGAAAGTCAGTGCTCAGTCTGTGCCACCAGAGGTCTTCAAATAACATACTATAGATGGGGTTTTTAGTGATTGGAAGTGAAAGGGATGTTTTACAGTCACAGCTGACAGAAATAGTTGGGAGTAATTTACTCAAGTACTTCAAGGCACTAGTAAAACTGTGCAAATCTGAGAGGCACAATTTGTACCAGATAAAATTCCTGCTGGAAGATAGGAACTGGTCTAGTTGTTCTGCACAACTGTCCAGATGTGTTGATTTCTAGCACCCTGGCTGGTAAGGCAGAGATTTTTATAGCAATGAGCTGACAAGAGGTGCTGATTATTTCTTGAATATATGTAAATGGAAGGAATATTTCAGTGAGCAAAATGTAGCATTCCCTAGAGGGACAGCTAAGGGACACTGTGGGCAGGAGCAAGTGCAAAAAGCGCAGAGGTGCTGACCCTGTAGCAGCTCTCCAGCTGCAGAGGCAGCTCTCCTGAGCTGGGCCCTCCTCTGTGCTACTGCTGGCTCTAGCTCTCCCAGCCCAGAGCCTCCCTGCCAGCCCTTGCTTGCCAAGCTTTTCCTACTGTTGAGCTGAAGCCCTCTTGCTGAGTTAGGATGCGTAGGCTGTTGTTCTGGTTGCGTCTTCCCGAATACCATAGAGCAGGCATATTTCCTGGACTCTTACACCTCTTTCTCTTGCTTTAGGAAAGGAAATGATTTCTGGCAAAATAATTCCTTTTCAAAAAAGATGTTTCCTTTTTTTTTTTTTTTTAATTGGTTTTATGTTAGTGGTGACACTTTACATTAGGATAATGCAAAGGAGAGACAATCGTGTTTCTATTTTGAAATAAGTACCCCATGAAACTGTAGGTCTTTTAATCTCATCTGAATAAAGTCAATACATCAAGTGAAAGAAAGGCTTAGATCATGTAAAGACTTATCAAGTGTCACGTATTCACAAAATACAAATCATGTTTTCATAAATGGAGACTCAGGTGGATTTATTTGTGCTTTTTTGTTGTCAAAGAATGGAAGGCCAATAGGAAATGAACAAGGGAGCGTGCAGTTTTTGATCTCCGTTTACTATCGTTTTAACCAAAAATGATCGTTGCATTGGCTGTGAATATAACAGGGTACGACTGATAGTTTATTACACTGGGAAGCAGGGCGAAAAGGAATGGGGGTGAATAACACTGGAGCTAACGCACTTTCCTGAGTGATGTGGGCGTCCTGAAGTTGTGGAGAGCTGCAATGTTAGACTCCAGTTCTGTTACAGGTGAGCACAGCCTCTTCCTCCTTATGTCTCCCACTTCCCAATGCCTGCTTGGAGCCCTGTTTTAAGCCAGTGAAATTTCATGTGTGTAGGAGGGTCCGTCATGAGGAGGACCTTTTAGGGAACATAGAATGAAATAAAAAGAAATGCAAGATGGACAAAAACTTCCACTTGCATTCAAGCCCCTTCTTGCTCTGCCACATCCTCTGCAGCTCTGTATGTGCCTGGATTCATTCAGTGTTTATGCTGTCTGCCGTATGGGGATTTTAATTTATCTGGGCACAGGGCAAGACTACCTCTACTCTCTTGAGGCCCTCCTATTTTAACCTTGTTAGAGATGTGCTATTCTAAGCCAATGTTTCTAAACTATGTATTATTGGCTTCGCGTGAGGCCCTGATACCTTCACAAGGTGACAGTTTTAGTGTCCGTGTTTTGGAATATGGGAACTTTTATGTGTTACTTAGTGTAATGAAAGCTACATAGGAAGCATCAGCCTTCTGCTATAGAATTGGTCACATTCTAGAGCTGGATATAGTCTGTAATAAAAAGAAAAGCCAGGCAAACTACTGTACTGTGGCTGAAATTTTTGGGAGCAGTTTTCAGTACAAGCCTGGAGAAACTGGAGCCAGACAGTTCAGGAAAATACTAAGTCAGCATATTTCATCTCATCCATCATTGACTCCCTGGAAGGGGTAAAGCTTTAGAAAAACAAAACACTTTCCATTTAGTGCCCTATAGTGAAAGACTTGATAAATGTAGTGCTAACTGATTTTTGTTGTTTTAAAAAATCAACAAAAATTTATGGTATAACTAGTAGGCAGCAATGAAACATCAACAGTTAGTAATTATTTGTTGTGCTCCATTTTTATTTCAAGAAGAGAATTTGTATTATTCAGAAGCAAACCTGGGACATCTGCACTAGTTAAAATTTCACGTTACACTGATGGAGTCCTTTCTCCTTTTGGAACCTATTATGAGTTAGCTTGATAAGGTCATTTCTTAACTTGCTCTGCCAAACAAAAACTAGGTTTATTTCTGTAGGGTAAATGAAATCTCAAATCCACTGATACCAGTGCTATATCTTAAAATTGTCACTCCTGAGAAACCTACAGATTCTGTCCATATGTGGCTTATCAGTAGCAATCAAACACCAATGTTTTCCCTGTGGTAGATATTTTCAGACAGCTGTGACTGCTAACGGTTCTCTGAAATCCCAGGAATATGCAATAGCTTTTTAATTGCATCTGATGGACATGCTGTAAGAAAACATCAGTTCTGCTTTCCTGCACTAGTACTGCTGAAAACAGTCTAGGTTCTGGTGCTTTTTTGCTGATGATTTCTCAGGAGAAATTACATACATCAGTAAAACCAGCAAGTAAATGATATACTGAAAGCAGAGCCAGAAAATGGTAAAAATAATCACAGATGTGTAGAAAAAAATGCTACTTAGAGAAAAGGCTGCAGAGTATCAGGTCTTAGACATGGTGTCAGGATTGATAACAACTCTTAATATAGCTTTGTCTGTTACCATGCAGGTAGGAATAAAATGTTCAAAAATGGGAATTTTTAAAAAGCTTGGGTTGAGGCAGCTAAACCAGAGGCCTTCATTTTCCTTTCTTTCTGTTCCTTGCTCTGAAATATTTAGCTGCTTGATTTAAGGAGGGCAGGCATCCTAAAAGATATTTTCCCTGTTTTAGCCTGTAGAAACCAAGCTTAGGTGATCATGGTGTGTAAGTCCAGATAACACGTGTGTTAAAGGGTTGAAATAAGAAACGTAAGTTCCTTCAACTTCATGAAAATAGTAATATCGGTAAAGGACAGAGACACTAAAAGTACCAGAATTGCATGAAAAGTTTCAAAATGAGATTAAAGGAAAGCGCATACCCTGAAGCTTTAATGGGAATGTCTTAGACACGGAAATCAATCATTGATTGATCGCAAAGCATAAATCAGTATTTAATTATGCACTGATAGTTCCAATTCTCATGGAATTCTGCAATTTTTGTCTGAATATTGTGTTTTCTGGCATGGCTTTCAAATAGAATAGCAGCTTTTAAAAGCTGTTATTTGTACAACCTGTAAAACCAAATGCAGCCCTTGCTGTAAGCTAAGCACAAGGTGTTCTCATCACTGCCTTAAGCTTCCGATTTGCTGCAGTCAGTGATCCTAGCAAGAGGTGCAAATGTGAGCGCACAAGAAAAGGATAAAACAATGTGGGTTTTCTTGTCTCTGAAAGAAGAGTATGAATCAAAACTGCAGATTCAAAGAGGTCTGATGATTCAGAACTCGGAGCTGGACTTATTGGATAGCCTCTGTTCTCTCCAGTGAGACAGACACCTCCTGTCTGAACCAGTGTGTTTTGAGGAGGCATGTGATGAAAGTCTGCATCTGAATTTTTTTTGCTTATGCCCCTTTTTTAGTATCTGTCAAGAACAAGTCTATTTTATATAATTTGCCATATCTGCACCCAAACTCAACTAAAGACAAGCACACAAATCCCAAAGGATTCTGGGATTTGAAAAAACTGCTATTTGAACTAGCACCCCCAAGATCACTTTCCCCTTTTAAGTGGTACTTGAATAGAACAAATGTCTCAGACTCATGCAAAGTGAATTTCTTTTCAGCTGTATTATTTATACAGTCTCATACATGTCAGCTCCTTATAGGCAAATAATATATATCAGAGCAAATAAGATATAAATCAGAGCCAATGAGAGCTCTCAGAGCTCTCATTGGTTGGAAATGCTGACCGGCAACAAATCTCAGAGATGCAAGTGATTTGGCTCTCAGAACTTCTAAAAAAACCAGCTTTCTCCTGGCAAGACTATAATGTGGTAACTGATGATATGTGCTATATCATGTAGGCCATACCCATTGCCTGTCCCCACCCCACTGTATTCAGTCCATTTATGCTTTTATGCAATGGACAGCATGTACACAAGATCTGTGCTGATGACTACAAATAATAATCAATTTGTTTTCCTCTATGGACAGAGATATAAATTCAAGGAACTACTATAGTCTTACCTGATGTGAAGGTATGCAAATCCTATGCCATGTTTTGGATACTGTTAGGTAACTAAGGCAGCCCAATAAAGCTTGACTTCCTTGGGATTATGGCTCTCTGAGGATTGATGTGGAGTTTAAATGTTTTTTTCTCTAATTATAAGAGATACTGGTAAGTGACTGCATAGAGGTTCAAATGTTTATGTGTTTGTCCATTTGTTTAAGAACTGACATTTTTGTTTTGAATAAGGAAGAACACTCTAAATAGAAGCAAGATGATCTATCATATGACTTTCTTCTATAGACAAGAAAAAATTATTTCTAAAATGAGTTCAGGGTTTTTGCCCCTGCTTCTATTGGGAAAAAAATTTCAGAACATCATTTCTTTGATGGAACAAGAACCTTGTTTTTATTTTAAGCCGTCATTTATGCACAGTCAGTTTAGGCTGTTTCAAATCCATTGCAGGGTATGATCTTGTAAAATACTGAATGCCGCCTGTGGGAAGCGAGGCAGGTCCTATTTCCTTGATTGAGTTATGTCCTAAGCAAGAAGAAGAACCAAATACAGAAATGGAAAAAGAATCTGATTGGCAAAAAAAGGTACAGCCTGGAGGTCAGAAAGTGCAGGGATAAAATGAGAATTGTCAGAAGTCAAGCTGAGTTTAACCTTAAAAAGGAAATTAAAGCAAATAGTGATTTTTTTTTCTTTTTTTGTATATGTGCACATGAAAAGAGAACAAGGAAAGAGCAAGTGAGGTAAGGATACTGGGGAGCAAAGATGGGCCAAGATTTAAAGACACAAGACAGGAAGAAGTACATGAATGCCTTTTTTGGAAAAAGGAGTCTGAGCAAATAGAAAGATGAAGATAAACTAGGGAAGGACGGGGAAGGAGGGCATCAGTGTTATCAGAATGTGAGGGAAGAAAAGATGCAACAGCCTAAGGGGAAGGAGGAACCTGATAAGCTCCTTCTCACAATGGTGAGGGATACTGGATTATTTTCCAGTAGCATTATTTTGCTCAAGCACCCTGGGGCTTTAAAAAAAAAAAAAAAAAAAAAAGAGAGACTATCCAGATAAAAGGTAAGGGAGAGGAAATGATTCAGGCAATTACAGACTTGTTATAGTATTTCAATATTATGCTTTTAGAAGTAATTAAAAGAAATAATGATTGAAGAGACATAGATCATAATTTAACGCATTTTCTATTTACCAAAAGGTTGGTCACATTGCACTAGCATAATGCTTTCCCTGCTTAGATAAGAGATTCACTTAATAAAAAAAAAAAAAAAAAAAAAAAAAAAGGAAGCCCGCATTTCACTTAAGTATTTGGTACAGTGTCGGCTATGATACCACTAGTTAAGCTAGAGAAGAGGATTAACACAGGAATTGTAAGACTTGTTAAAGCATTGGTAAAAATGAGCCTAATGTGCTGATAGAAACTCTCAAGTGAACGTTTGCTCTGGAGTATTTTCTTTAAGGATGAATCTTACAGTTAGCGTCACTTACTAGTTTCAATAGTGTTAGCTCTGAAGGGCAGAAGTATTCTAATAAATTTTTTGAGACAAAATTGGGAGGAATCATCAATATAAAAAAAAAACTGCATCACAGAGGAAATACTGAATGTATTTCAGCACTGGAGTTATAATAAATCTTAATAATACAGTATGCAAGGCTGTGCACTTAGGCAATGCCATAAACTAGGGGCTCATTAATCAGAAACTACAGATGAAAAAACTCTGATATATTGGTCATAATGACTGCAAGACAGCAGTGTGCTACTGCTTTTGGGAGGAGGGGAGGAAAAAAAAAGGCAAATGTGAGCCTAACAGGTATAGGAAGGTGCCTGTATATTCACAGGAAGCAAAAGCGATAGAGGCTATTAACAGCAATGCTCAAGTCTCTAATAGTCTTTTGGAAGGCTGTCCTGTTCCATCACCAGTATTCAGATTCAGATGTCTGTTCTCAGTCCAGACCAAGTGCAGAAAAGGCCTCCTAAGATAACCAGGAGAACAGAGAAGAAACTGAAGGATTTTGTTGAAACTGTCAAAACAAAGGCAAAGAGTTTCAACTACTGTTTATAAATTCACTGGAAAAATGAAAGTGATAAAAGCTTTTTAAATAGAAAAAAAAATTCTGAAACTAATAATTATATGCTTCCCCTGAAGTAGTCCAGAATTAAAAAAAAAAAAAAAACAAATTTAATATAGGTATACTGTTGTTTTGTTTAGGTTTTTTAGTAAACTTGCTTTACTCACTGGGATAGCAGTGAAATTTCTACTTCAGATAGTCTCCTAACAGAAGTAGTAAAAACAAGAAACAGGTGGCTTTAAGATAGACTCTGTTAATTAGGTTATTATAGGATACTGTTGCTTTTAGGTGCCCCTGCTGATTAAGCTCTGATTAATTTTTGTGGTATGTTAGCTGTCTGAATATGATACTAAATGTACAAATAAAAGATATCTTCAAAGCAGTCTGAAGATTAAGAAGTTAACTTTGCGATATTATGTGGCTAGGTTGGGCTATAACATGTCTTCCCTCTCACTTTAATAGATGTTGATATAATCTGCTTATGCATAATTGTAGGATAATATGCTATTTGTAGGTAGACAGAACCCATCACACTAGGGAGAAAGGGGAGATAGCAGTTCATTTTGATTCTTTTTTTTAAGTAAAAGTCATGCTGCATGACTTAGCTGTGGCTTGTTGGTAGCAAAGCCTGTTGAGTTGAGATATTAGTTATGTTCACCCTCAAACGCATCTGCATTGTTGATAGAGGATTGTCCATCATTTTCTAAGGTCAAAGGGTTGTGGTACAGTATTGTTAGGTCTATAGGGCAGCAGAAGTGAATTTGTCCTAAGCCACATGCATTAGTTAGAAAGGCAAAAGCCAGAAAATGAAGTTGGCAGCATCGTAACTGAATAAGGCAACAGCCTTGCTTCCTCAGTGACTAACAGCGTAACAGCTGCTAATTTGTTCAAGTTGTACCTGAAATGCCCTTATTTATATAAGAAGCGTTATTTTTCAGAACTTTGTTATGGAAGCAAGATCTGGAGATTAGAAACATGGAGTTAAATAATAACTAAAACTCTCCACAGTCAGGGTATTGTTTGAGAGAGAATACAGTATACTCTGATCCAGTAATGAAATGTGAAAGAGGAATATATATGGATGCACTTGAGGCACACAGTTTCCTGGAAAACACCAAAATAACTCCATATGTTACAGTAATTCCTTCCTCAGAAAGTTTAAGTCTTAGAAGGGCTTTTCCAGAGCTTCCTGTAAGTATTATTTTTCTAATATGCAGCTTCATTGAAATGGTCAAAGAAAAACTCAGAAGTATATATTAAATGTACTCTCTCTTAAATTCTTGTCCTGTTTAGTCAACCAACTTCTTTTGACACAGATTGTCCTGTCATTTTCCTATGTTCTCCCTCTTTTTGTCATTTTTGATGAGCCTGTACTGTTTGTTCTGTTGGTTCCGTCTTATTTCTCTGGATACTGCTTTAGAATCTCTATTAATGTCTTCTCTCTTGCTTATTTGAACTCTTGCATTCAGGGATCTTGCTTTCGCTCCCTTTTCTCTACCTATTTTTTGTATTTGAATGATATAAAGCATTCTGAGAGTTTTTGCTAGCTTCTCTTTGCAGTCAACTCCCAAGCTTACCTCCTCACCTCATTCTGTCTCTCTCAATTTAGTTTCACATTTCAGCCTGTCTTTCTGGATGTCCTGTTCTCAGTTCAAACCCAGTATTCTGAAAGTGAACTATCTTTGTTTTGGTTTTTTTTTTTTTAAACTATCACTGTTGCTTAGTTCTTCATCCTAGCTAGTAGTTCCATTTTTTTTCTTTTGTGATTTAGATTGTGGCATGTGTCCTTTTCCAGCTGCATTTGTGCTGACTGAAGAAATTACCTCTATCTGTCCCCAGACCACCTCTTTGCTAGAAGTTTCTGGCTTCCCAAATCCAATAGCTGAGTACTTTTAGAATATCTTATTTCAGTCAGAATGAACCAGCTTATTTTAAACAGTTTAAAAAGTCACATGAGCATTTTGTTCAGATGCCACAGTGGACTGTAGCCCCTTTCAGGGGTCAGTGTTGAGCAAGGAGTTGGCTGGGAACAGTAGCTGTAGACTACTAGCAAATGGATATCTGAAGCTATAGCAAAGTGATCTCCAGTGTCATAATAGCACCATTTTGGAACATAAATTTTCATATTCCTGCTTTTTTCACTGAGTGATCTCTTCATTTTAATTCATCAATTCCCTGTCATGTTGACTAAGCTAAGCAAAAACATGTGGAATCCACAGCCTGTACTTAGGAATGAAAGAGGAGGATCCAAAACCTCCAGCACGTTGACTGATACTATCCTTGAACCTAAACTAATCAACAGGAAGTGCTGCAGAAAGGTGTAGTCTTGAAAGTGCCCCAAGGCTCTTCATTTTATCCTCGAGGATAGTACTTCTCCATGTGTTAGATATGCAGCACAGAATCTTCTTGTGGAGCTAGATGTGTAAGATTTCTCTTTGCAGAAATTTGAGAAGGAATTGTTCTTCCCTTCCAAACTGGTGAAAGAAGTTGTGGCTCGGTCTTTATGCACAACTGTTTAGTAGCTTGAGAGCTCACCCAGGATGTAAAGGGCCTATGCTCAATTCTCCTCTGCCTAAACAGATTGAGACCCCTTTCTCTCACTTGCTTGAGAATGCCCTTATCAGCAGACAGTATTTTATTCTCAAGCCATCCCACGGGGGAAAAAATGATTTCTTTGCTTGAGATAATGACAGACTGACTGGGCCAGAGATGAATGAAAGTGCACTTCATGCTCCATCTAGTGGTTACACTACAACGCACAGATGAGAAGGCCCGTCAGGAAATTGTATCCAGTTTTATCTGTCTCAGTGAGTGCTCTTGCCATTGGACTACTGGCTCAGAGAGCGTGAGATGGGAGAGACGGGATGGGGCGACACCAGCTGCTAGTGGCTATTGTCTGTCAGGGGTGCTCTGAGAGGGCCAGCTGATAATGGCATGGAGAGAGAGAAGAATGTATAGTCTGTGAATCGTGACCAGCATGAGAGTAAGCCAAGTGATAAGTAGCTGTCAAGACTGTTGCAAATCTGCACTTATTCAGAAGAAGGCATTTAGATACATAGGGAACTCTGTGGAAACAATGAGGAATTTTAAGCATCTGAAAGGTTAGGCAGAGTCTGAGCAAGCGGCAAACCTTACTTACCCCTCCAGTTTTGGAAAAGATGATGCTGTACCCAATCAGGGTAAAAGCCCATCTAGCCTAATATTCTGCCTCTGACTTTAGCTAGTAGTCGGAGGAGAGAATAAGACTATGCAATGACATATGTTTGCATCAGGCCAGAGGTAAATCTATTTATATTTCATGGTCTTCGCTGTGTTTTTCCTCTATGAATTGTCCAGTTACTTTTTAGGGACATTAAAATTTAGCATCTGCGGTATCCTGCGGTGAAGACTTTAATGGCTAGCTGCATACTGTGTGGGAAACCACCATTTCTTATTTGTTTTGAACCTGTCATCGGCTGGTTCCAGCTGGTGCCTGCTAGAGCCTGAGAGAGTGACGGGTGCCTGTTCTCCCCCTCTACCTTGCTCCTGACTTCTACCATATTCTCCATAAATGCCCACACCAGTAAATGGATGGGATACCTAAATCTTTTTTTCAAGCTGGGCTGTTACATTTGGGAGTAACCAGTTCCAGTACACTGACAAAACCTAGTGAATGAAGTTAAAAGATGCCATTACAAAAATATGACGTTGTTTTCACTTACAATACGCCATGCTGTTTGTGCTTCCAGTTATCTTTTCATCAATACCTTTGAATCCATGCGTGTAACAGTTAATCCTTTCTGAAACAAGGTGACTAGAACTGCATGCATTTTTATGCATGAAGACACATAATCAGTTTATATATGCAATCATGTTATTATTTAGCAGCAGATATACAAATACTTTTATATCTAATTTCATATTACATTGTTCAAGAGAGAGGATGGATTTTATTGCTTGTGGGTCTGAAACAAGAGAGTCATAGAGGTAGAGGTGATGATCTGTTAACACTGCTAGTAGTAGTTCATTGCTAGAACCGTCAAGCCATGACTTATGTTTCCCTTCACATGAATCTGTCTGTACTTCCACTCTTCTGCACAACTGGGTAGTGTATTACTTGGGCTCAGTTTAGATGGCCAAAGGTAGTCTGTGCCATCTGTTACTCATTTAATGCTCTTGACCTTGGTATTTGAGCAGCTGGCTTTTTTTTTTTTTGGTCGAATATTGTCAGTGATTTTTCTGGTGGATTGTGTTAGAACCATCAAGAGTTCTTTGCTTAGCATGGCTCTTAATCACTGTATGTTGTGAACAGAGCAAACAGCTCTATTACTTTGAAAGTAACCAGTAACATATGCAAGCAAAGGCCTAGGAATTCAAATATGCTATTTGAATTCAAAGGAAGTTGAGGTCCAGTGCATGTGCTTTAAGGACTGAGGATCTTAATTGTTGACTGAAGTAAGATATTTGTAAAAATGACTAATAAGGGAGAATTCAATAATAGTCTTCACATGAACAAATAATCAAGCAGTATTAAAATGGTGTAGTCTAATACTGCAGATTTTCCTTGTCCAAGTGGTATCTGATGTCCGTAGGTTTTTTGCTCTTATTGTACTGGCCTTAGGATACATAGAAAACTAAAGAGATGGCGGAACACACAGTGAGCACCCAGAGCTTGTGTGCTGCACAGTGTGGACCTCTTAAATGTTACATGATCAACAGAATTAGAATTTGGTCCTTAATTAACAAAATAAAAATCTTTAGGGCTCGACTCCTTCCTTCTAAAATCAGCAAACCCCAGAAACAACAATGAAGAAACCCCAAACAAGCAAAACTTGGTGAGAAATCAGACTGAAGACGCATTGTTGTTATTTGGCTTTCAGGAGTTTCCTGCCCACCATCCTGATGCTGGTTGTGATTCCCATTCTGATAGGCTGAACTTCACCCTGGTGCTTCATGGCGAATCTTGGTGGGCAGTGCAATGATTTGCATTCTGTTGCAGGTGATGTTTATCTAAAAAAAACCTGGGTGTTGCAACCGTTAGCTTTGTGTGCCCAGGTTTTGTTCTGGATCTAGGATTTTCACCTAGTTCTGACTGTGGATTAAACTCTGTCCAGCAGAGGGTGATGGTACTGTTATGCTCAGGCAGCTGATTGTAATGACTTGGGGAAAGGGCTAGTTTTGTACTGAAAGGGATATGAACATATATGCTTTTCAGTTAAACTCACTCCAGTATGCTGGTCTGAACTATTCCATCATAAAACTAGCACTGTTTAAGATCATGAAGATTTATTATTGATCCAAGTAATAAACAAATAGATCCATGAACACCAAAACTAAGGAAACCTGGTTTCCTGTGGTGTCTCTGTATTCACTGATTGCTTAACTGAATTATTATAAGATTCTGTGTTATCCCTGTATTTACCTGTCACTTTCTCACACAGAGCATTTTGCCAGCTGCAAGAATGTTGCCATTTTTGACTGTAGCAGTTGAACCATAGAATCTAAATTTATTATTTCTGAATGTATATCCAGCTGTTTCTACAAAGCTTATATGAGCTAAATTATCTTTGAGACTTCATTCACTCTAGCAGGTTTAGGTGAAATTGGCCAAGTGTTTCAAGCCTTATTTGGGGAGGGGGGGAGTGATAATAACACGAAAAATGGTTGCACAAGTCTTGTTTCCATAGGAAACCAAGCTAAAAAAAGATAAATATATCTAGAAATTATGGGCATTTTAGCATCATTCAGTACATTACTTATTAAATAAAGTGCTCTGAGGCTTCTGAATATAAGGTCTAGGCAGAAATACTGCAAAGCTTGACTGAATCAGGATCTAGCACAGATTAAAAAAGAAAAATCATAAAATTCTACCTATCAACACAAACCAAGAACAAAAGCAAAAGCACTACAAATGGGAAGAAGTGTGTATCTTCTTTTCATTCTACTAAAGATATTGATTTCATTGCCATTTAATATCATTTATTTATTTCAGTGATTTTATAATTAAAACCACATCTATCAGTGAACAGCCTCAGACATACCATACATAAAACCTTATGTTGTAGGTTTGTAATTGAACTGCATGGGCTTGAGTGTATTAAAGCCAGTAACTTTAATAAATACTAACTGCTTAAATCTTCGGTGTCTCTGTCTGCTGTAGAAAGATAGATTTGACATAATATTCAGCTTTGCTTTAATAAGAAAAAAGACAAATATCATACTGTGTCCTCCAATCTATTCCTCTATGCTTTTTCATACCTGAAAGCTAATTCAAACTTCCCTTTTTATTAAATATTGCTCACTTGCATTACATTAGTTCTTTTATTTTTTGATGATTTTGTTTGATTGCCATGTCTATGTTTTCAGGTAGGTGTACATCTGACAACTAAAACTTGAAACACAAGTATAGAATATTCTTTTGTGTGCACTGTATTTAGAGTCAAAACTTTTGCAAAATTCCTAGGTGAGAACATTGAGCTCTGAAAGAGTAATTCTTTGCAAAAAAGTACTTATTTTCCACTGTCTGAAAGGAAATTGAATACTAAGTCCAAAATAGACTGCATTTGGGGAGGAATCCATAACTGTGATCTGATGTAAATTTAGCTGTATAATGAAATATTCATGTCCTTCTGTAGTGTATAAATAACAACAAAAAATCACTAACGTATTTCTACATATACACAAAAGGAGAGAAAAAGAGGCATAGCTAAATCTAACTTGTACAGCAGTGATCACCTGGATGATTCTGTCCACTAACAGATTGCACTTGCAGATGAGTAGAAAGAATCAATTATAGTGGCAGCTGTTGTTGTTTCTTTACACTCTTTCCGACTATTAACAAGCACCTGGCAAATGTTGTAACCTCGGTGCTTGTAAGGCAATTATGTTGGGTAAATTATTATTTTATATTATTATAGCCGTTTCATCACCTACCCCTCTTATAAGATGAGAATTCCTGGAGCTTTATAGGATCATCTTGGAAATCAATAAACCCCCCTGCCCAGTACAGGCTGGGGGCTGATTGCCTATAAAGCAGCCTTGTAGAAAAGGAGCTGGGAAGTCCTGGTGAACACCAAGTTGAACATGAGTCAGCAATGTAACTTTGCGTCTAAGAAGGACAACCACATTCTGTGCTGTGTTGGGAAGAACATTACCAGCAGGTTGAGTGAGCTGATCTTTAGCCTCTCCTCAGCGCTGCTGAGAGCGCATCTAGAGTGCTGGATCCTGTTCTGAGCTCCCCAGACATATTGGAGTGAGTCCAGTGAAGGGCCACAGAGATGATTAAGGAATTGGAGCATCTCCTGTATGAGGAGAGGCTGAGAGAACTAGGACTGTTGAGCCTGGAGAAGACTCGGGGTGATCTCATCAATGTTTATAAATACCTGATGGGAGGATGGTGTAAAGAAGATGGAGCTAGACTCTTCTCAGTGGTATCCAGTGATAGGACAGGAGACAGTGGTCACAAATTGAAATATGGGAAATTCTACTTAAAGATAAGAAACTTTTTTCACTCTTCCGTTGTTGAGGGTGGTTGAACACTGGAACAGGTTGCCTAAAGAGTTTGTGGCAGAGTCTTTCCACCTGGACACAGCCCTGAGCAACCAGCTGTAGGTGACCCTGCTCTGAGCACAGGGATTGTACTAGATGGTCTCCAGAGATGCCTTCCAATCTCAATGATTCTGTGAATCTCCAGCAACACATTGTACAAAAAGCTAAGCTATTATGTGGAATCTGTTCTAGCTGTCAGTAGATTTTAAAGTAGAGCGGTAGAGGAGCTGGTTTTAACCCCAACTGAGAGGCCTTAATTATTTGAGAATCAGTCTCCCAATAAGAACTGATACGGATGTATCCTGTAGAGAGAAGACAGACCAGCAAGAAACTCTGGGACTGTTTTGGTCTAGCCATCCAACAGACTCTAAAGCACTTACTTTTCTAGGTTCAAAGAAAAAAAATCTTTGGTTCACCAGCTGCTATCAGGGAAATTTAGTGAAACTTTTTTTCCTTTTTTTTTTTTTTTTGTCCCTAAAGGAAGTTTATTATTTAGTCTCTGTTTTCAGAATATCTGAAAACCTTGTAAAGTCTTGGGAGGGTGGGAACTTTTGTTGTTTTTGCAGGTGGGTATGGAAGCACAGAGCAGAGATGAGAACCCGTGTGAACCAAGACATATAAGTATCCATCATAAATGTAAGCATTTGTTTTGTCACTGGAATCTGTGACCAAGGTCGTGAAAGGGACCGAGCAGGAAATAGCCCCCAAACTTACCCAATGACAGGCTGTCTAGGTCCTGCCTCTCTCACCTCCTGCAGCTAGCGTCCTGAGGACCCTGAGCTACTCTGGGCTGTTTGGCAGTTGCTCGCTTATCGAGTCCCTACTTGACTCAGTAGCAGTCCTGCTGCCCTTCCTATCAGCCAGGACTCTAAGTCATGCAGCTGTTTTTAAGAGCAAACTAAGTTCAAGACCAGTTTTGTTATGCATATTATTTTATTTAGGCAGTACAGAAGTAGCAAACATCATGTTATGTATCTTTTAAGGCACAGCACACAGCAAAACCAAAATCCAAAGTTTGTAGGTCTCAGCTCTGCTAACAGACCTCGAATCAGTATCTTGGAGATATTATCAGGCATTTCTTATTTGCATGCATTTGGATTTGTTTATTTACTTTAGCTATGTGCACTGTATGCACTGAAGCTCTTCAGTGAATCCTTTCACGGATGACAGACATCCTGTTAGCTTATTTGACTATTTAATATTTCTCTACTCCTTCCTTCATTTTAGTTGCAAAAACCTAATATTTTTTTTCAGGCCCACACAGGGTTGCTTTAAGCTGATGTTGTCAAGTGCACCACTGGACCGTCCTATCTATCCTAGGAATACGTTGGTGTGCAGACAGGCAGAGCAGCGTTGTTATATTTAGCTTTCTATGCAAAAGGGAAAAAGAGCAAGGAATTCTGGGCTGATCTTGTTAATTTTTGGACATATATGTGTTGTGATAAGCAGCACTTTAAAATTGGTAAAATGTGTGGCAAGTATCAGAGAACTTGAAAATTTGAATGTGAATGATCTACCTGTAAACAGGTACAACAAGCGACGTACACACACACACACAGGGCAGGCACCTGTACTTTGCTAAACTTTGCGGAATAAGTAGAACAATTATGAACAGAGTATAATGAAGGAATAAACTATTCTAGGCCTCATTCAAATTTGGAGGACTAATACAGAGGATTCATTGAATATTTGTACATTCCCGTAAGTTTGAATTTTTTTATTTCTGTTGTTGTATAACTTCAATACTATTTTTTTGCAGGTTATGAGCAACTTAGGAGAGAAATAGTCTCTCCTTTAAACTCAACAGCTTCAGTTAAACAAAGACATATATGATGTTTATGTTTATTTTTACAGCTGTTGCTTTTTACTCAGAAGTGTTTTTCTTCATCCTTCTTCTAGATAGCTAACACTGCAGTCATCAATTGCAATTTCAAAAATGTAAGGGTGTAAATATACCTGAGCTGACCTCAGAATGCTTAGCTATGGGTACCTGAGCAATGTCAACACCACAGCATGGAGCTTAGCAGGGACGCAGAACTCAGCTGGGAAGTAAGGCAAACACTCATGCCATTAGTTTGCATTGAGCTGCAGCCTGCCACCGCAAAACCTCCATCAGAATTTGAAATAGCTGATTTAAAGCAAACAAAATACATCCGTAGTGGGCTGCACTGTAACGACTTTTATCGTGAAAGGTGACCAAAGTGACTTTTCATTTTGCAGGAGTAGTGAGTGAAATGAGTCAGCAGTAACAAGTGTGCTGAAAGTCTGTTGTTCTTTTATTTTTGGGAACAGGTCTTTTCCATTTGAATGTATTTTTCTAATTTGACTGCACTCTGAAATTGTAGTATTTTTTTATGAAAAGTTGTGGCGGGGGCAGGGTGGAATTAACCATCATGGGGTCCTGCGTGACTCTCTGTTCAAAGTTGCTGGTGTAGCAGTTTTTGTGGATGCAGGTTATTTATGCCTGTTTACATGAACTGCGTAACAGCCCTTGTTCTTAATCTTATATTGTGTTTGCACAGTCAGTTCCATAAACTTAACACTCAAATGCAATAGAGTTGAGAAGATCACAGGCCCAGAAAACACCCAAAGAGAACAGGGCTTGAATGACTGAGATGATTCCCTGCTGTTACAAACAGACAAAAGGGAGGACACTTAGTAAACAAAGAGCTAAAAAGAGAGACTCAGAAAATGGAACTGGGGCAGTTCATTAATTAAAATGTATCTTAGGAGAGGCTCATTTTAAAGCTTATAAAGAGGGGGAAGAAGGCTGGAATTTCAAAAGGAGTGCACTGCTGAAGTCGAGACTATTTTGTATCAGGTGCAGTAGGAGCTGTAGATTGCCATGGTCTTACAAGACTCTATTGCTGTAGTTTAGGAATGGTGAGATGAAGACTATGTCTGCACAGAGAGAAGACGTCCTACTTAATGAACTCCGAAATATGTTTTAAAATGACATGTAGCCTCTTGTAAAGATTAAAACTTAATTACAGTTCTTAAGCTCCATTCTTCTGGGACTATTAAGCCAGTACTCAAGATGCGAGCCCTGGATTTCCATATAGGGCTGCAAGGTTATAGACGTTATCCAGGTCTCAAGTCCTGGTCAGAGGTGTCCTATCAAACCTCATGTGAAAACCATCAGCCAGGTGCTGTTCCATTTCTCATGTTCTTCATGTGGAGAGGCAGGGACAGCGCCTCTGAGCAAAAAAACTAAGCCTTTCCTCCCCAGTGAAAAGGATTGCATGAAAGAATGACATATTTTAACCATCTGAGGAAAGGTCCATAGAAGGATTTTGATTACATTTGTTCAGCTAATCACTTGCTTGCAATTTCAGAAAAGTATATCTTGTTTCAATTGCTTTTACTTTCTCTTAGTCAGTACATTTCTAAACTTTGACTTGTATTTCCTACTGTGTCTGCCATGGCAACCAACCAAGATGAAGTCCCTGTACACAAAATCTCATGTCTGTTTACCTCTTTTTAACTACTAACCATTTAATAGCAGGGTTATTTTAACAGCATTCATTTTCTGTGAGTCCATAGCCTTTATAATTGCCATACAATATCTGTTTATCTAGGAACATGGGACTGAAAGGGATTTTCTAGGTCAGTGAGTTCATTCCCTGCCTATTGCAGGCAGCCAGGATTCCTTTCAGAAACCAATCAAACATTATCTTAGCATCTGAATTATTGACCTTGTGATTGCCTTTCTGCTAGGATTGTAACTCAGCTTAAGATAGAATATTTTTTTCTTTTTTGGATCATACCTAGAATACTTTTATTTGCACTGTTTGGCATCAGAGAAAGCCTTGCTTCCTCTAGTATTTATGGCTGATGTACCTCCAGTTTGTTTTATTTTTCTCTGTGAGATTTTACTCAGCGTGACTGCTAGCAGTTCTTGCTTTCTCTTGAACCTTCTTGCTTCTAAGACACTGATCAATCCTTATTCTCTTTCCTTTTCAACTCTCTCTTTACTTTCAATACTAGTTTTGAAGCCACTGAGCTTTGTCTAGTGTCCCTGCAAAACCTTCTCCCTTGTTTTTTAGTTAGAATGGGAGGTACTAGTAAGACTTAGACATACTAATACGTGTTGCATCATTTATGTAATACTCAGTGTAGCCTCTATAAACATATTCTTCAGCATCTGAGAGCAAGTTGTGTCCTAATGTGCACACACACATGTACGTTTTTATTGTACTGTTGTTCTGTAAGGGTAGGTTCATTTTATTCCTGTGCTTCTGTGAACTCCACAGTAGAAATAAAATAGCCACTAAGGAAGATTCAGCCTCAGAGAATCAAGTCAGATTACTGTAGAAGCCTTCATTTTGAAAATATCAAAATATGTAGTACAAGATGCATGTATGTTCTCACTTCAGGAATTATTTCTTAATGTTTAGAGAAAAAGCATTGCCTGCTTATCCAGAAAAATAAGGCAGTATGAGGTTCCCCTCTGTCAGCTACCTTGTATTTTGAAACAAAGCATGATAAAGAAAGCATCTTCCATGGGAATGTTACTCCTTGTCCCTTATAGGTAGACCAGACCACTTCTTGTGGTTGTCTGTGTACAAGAAAAGATGTTCCATTTCGAGGTAACGTCTCAAAATTACTTCCAATTAGGTTGTATGAAGCTGAAAGTAGTTGTGCTGCATAAAAAAACAAGGTGTGAGGCCAAACCTTTCCCTGAGAATGATACCGGCATATGGCTATTAGTATGATTATATTGTTGCAAAACTTGTATTTTTGGTCTGTTTCTTCCAGTTCTGCCCTTAACCAGTAAGTATAGTGCACTGTGGCAGGAGCTTAAAGTGGACTTCAGTGAAAGTGAATTTTTTCCACTGAGAGAAGTCACAACAAATTTCCTTGGCCACATCACCTGTATTTGAGCAAGTTTGTTAACATAAACAAATGGGTCAGGAACACTATTTTTTAAGGAATGACCCAAACCAGCCGAGGTTAACTGAGACAAGGCTAATTTGACGAGAGTCCCTTCAGAACCTCCCCACACCCTGCAGGTTTTCAGCAAGATCCCCAAAAGCGATTCTGATTGCCAAGCAGAGCTGCTACTGCACGAATACAGTAAATTAACAAACCCAACTGCATAATATTTTTACTCCCCTCTTTGCTTCTTTTTTGTTATGTTTAAAATTGGACATCTTTTTTCATGTATGAATGATAGACTCAAGCCATCAGAATATGTCTATTGTCCCTCTCTCTTAGCCTTCCTTTTGCAACTATGTTAGGCTGGAAAAGGGGTCTGATAGAGTCAAACCCTGATATTTTTATTCAGAAAAAAATGTCCATTGACTTAGTAGCTGTTCTCATACATGAGATTAATATGATCAAGACCCTTAAGTTTAGCCAATATCAGTTATGTAATTCTGTTTTATAACTGCTACGTCCTTTGGTACATTACGTAAGAGGACTCCATGAGTGTAAAAGGAAACTGGCTCTTACTAAGAGATCCTTTTATCTGAATGGCTGCAACTGAGTGAGTTCCTGTAAATATCTGAAGGTGTATTATACTTTTTTCCCAGCCTGAGATTTTTTGGTATGAATTACATAGCAAGTTTTACATACTTCAGTGTGGATATAAATATGTTCTCTAGCAGTCTGAAGTCACTGCCAAAAGTTTAACATATTTCAGAGGAATTTTCTCCATCAGCTTCTTTCTACTTTTTTTTTTTTCCGGACAAATGGTCCTGTTGTGGAAGTTAGCTTTGACAAATTTCTTTATGTTCATTCTTCCGTTGTAGCTTGAACAAGAATCTCTGAGACTTGTACACTAAAGTGCACTCATTTACAAAGGAAAGAACAGCAGTATCCTCGGCATGTCATTGCTGAAAATGATGTTTGTTTTCCTATTACTGGGCTATGAATCATGGGTAATCTTTCAGATTTTCGTTCTCTCTGATAGGAGTAGGATGAGTGTAGGTGGGCGGTCTTGAAAAGAAAATGTGCAAGTGCATCATTTGATACAATTTAAGTGCTGTGATTTAAAGCGTTTTGGGAAGAGGAGTTTGAAAGTATTATGAATCCATGCTTTACTCTTAGGTTCTATAACAATTTTGATATAAAAAGTGATTAGATTGTCTCAGCCACTGTGAAATATTCTAAATGAAGCTACACCAGCTGCATTATCTTAGGGCTGAGTATTTTCTTTAGATAAAGGGCACGTCACTCAGTTGCTTAGATATGACTTGTCATTCATATATGCCACATGCCCCTCACAAACAATTATGATGAATTGTATCTTCTGTAGAACTGTAAAACACAGAGGCCTAGGGAAGTAAGAGATTTCATTTCTTGAAGTTTGCAATGAACATGTGAGAGCTGTGAAGAATGCCTTATTGCTCCAGCAGGTAACTTCAATGCCAGATGATAGAAGGTTGGAGAAAATCAGGCTATTTTCTGTAATATCTTTTCCTGCTGTGGAACAGCATTTGGGCAAAGAAAAGATAAAATGGAGATTATTTTGGACAAATCAAATTATTCTAAATTTACTCCAAGACCTGAATAACACTATGCTCCATTGCAAAGCAAGTGTCCTCAAAATGAGAATTTATACAGCCTGTTGGCTGGTAACAGTGCCTGCAATATGCATAGGTTTCCCTTTACTCTAATAAGGTATTTGTATTGATGAGAAATCTTGGTTTTGCTGTTTTCTTTAGGTGGTGGTGATCAGCATATATCCATCCTCATATTCTTAAAGGTAATTGTGAGAAAATGGCAGGTACTAATGCATTGCTTTTTCAAGATTAGCTGCTATATGCAAACTCTTTTAACTCTTCATAACAATGATTTCTATTGATCTAATATAAATGCTAGATCAGCTCCTTTGCCACTGCAAAATGATACTACACTGTCTTCCTCATGCTAATACTCATCTGTAGCATTTTTCCATTTAAAGTCCTGCTACAAACTGACATTCAGACCATCCTCCTGAGTTGCAAACAGGCACCTCTCACATCACTAACTTTCGTGTATGCTTTCTCCCACATTCTTAAATTCACTGTGGTACCCCAGTGGTCTCCAACCAGTGGTATTTGCAGTTTTCATTGGAAAGTATCAGAATTACCTGAGGTTCAGTAGATTTGCCTGCTGTTATCAGCCTTACCAATTGCCAGCTGTACATCTGTTACCGAGCTCACTCTGTCATAGGTTCCCCATGCTCCCCATTTTCCCCATTCCAATATAGGTAGTGATGTCTGTGCCAATTGGTAAGGGTGCTGAGATCCACTGACTGGAAAGTGCTTTAAGATGAGATGATTATTGTTATTTTATTATTCAGTGACTTCAAAGATTCCATGAATGTCAATACTTCAGGAAATGTAGAAGAGTTCAAGTAATATGGGAAGGTCAGGTAGATAAATAGTTGAGATCTGCAAAGGTAAACGGAGAAGAATGGTATCTGTGAGGCTAGATGGGTTTTAGTAGGTTGGCTTAGTAAGGTATAAGGTTGGTTGTTTTCTGTGAGTGATTGTTGTAAGAAGCTTGAGTAGATATGTTTTGTCAAACACTGAAAGTGGTATGCAGTTAGATTGTCAGTGTTGAGACTGTTCTGTGAATGAAAGTACTATATACATCAGCAATGTGGGAAGCAGGCATGGATGCCTGTAGGTTCTATATTGCTTCTAAGATGAGAAAAATACCATGAACCACCTCTCTTAATTTATTTTAAGAAAGAACATTCATGAGCTGGAGTCAGGAGAGCTCTTTATTGAGAAGAAATCACTGTGATACTGTATTATAATTTACTTTCTGGTCCTATACTCTAAGGTGAGTATTTCATAGAGAGGAGAAATGTAATGTTTAAAGATTTCAGTACACAAATGACTGAGAAGCTATTGATGCTGATAATGTTTAGATAACAAGAATACTTAATTTTCCGGGAGTTATACCTTATCAGGAAGCTGAATATGTGCTCCAGTCAACTTCAAAAAGAGCTATTCTTAGAATGACAGCTGTATGACACTAGCATGCCTATTTAGTCATATCTTCAAATATCTTGACCTAAATAAATTTCGCAGCCATTTTATCACTCAGTTACAGGCAATATTTTAAAGGAAGTAGATTATTTCTGTCAGTGAGAGTAGTAAACTTATTTAATAAGAAGCTGCCAAACCTATTTTAAAACAATTTTAGTCAATGACATCATTTCATTTCTTTGTTTTATTTTTCAAATCAAAACCAGGAAAACAGAACATTTAGAAGCTGAAATGAATGTGCAGCAGCACTGAGAAAATAATACAGTGCTGTAATTTTGGGTAGTTGAAGGCACTGGAGCTTCCAGTGGTGACATTAGGCTGTGTAAAACACGTTTCTACCTGGTCCAAGTTTAGTCATTCATCTACTCCGTCTGTACACTCTTCATTGGAGGTTACATCTATGCCCTCGATAATGTTTACGGTGATAAGTAGTATCTTTTCTCACAAAAATTACTAGAGTTTGGAAAAAAGCAGTGATCTTTGAGCCATACAATCCTTTCTTCTGGTCTGAAACACAAGTAGCATCCTAATGCTATGATTAGTCCCAGTTTACTTTGATGTTACTCAGATAATTTTTGAGAAAAGTGGTTTCGGCACTGGCGGAATAGATATTGCTAGTTTCTGTATGCAAGAAGAGTTTGATTTGTCTTTGACTATAAATATTAGAATCTATAGAAAATTAACAGCCAGCAGTTTTTGTTCGATGTAACATCTGTATTATTTTGAATAGCACCGTATATTTATTTATATTTTGCCAGGGCTCGTGCTACCCTCTTCATTCAGCTCTCCTGCTGAAGACAGATGCTCTCACTAACAGGTCAGAGCAAAAGGAACAGAGAGGTAAGCAAAATTATAATTTTTAATTATATATATCCATAATTTTCAGTCATCTGCTCTGTGAAAATAAGATGACTCCTATGTATTCTTAATTTGTTAATTTAAAGAACGTTTTTAATTTTTCTCAGAGAAGTTCAGGATAGGATTCTCACATTGCAGGTTGCTTTCCACTGGACATCGTGACTGGCTGGAAATATTTTAATATTAATCTCTTGGCTCTGGTCCAACCAAGACAATATAGAAACAGAAAGGAGACAGATATGAAGAGAGAAGCAAACTATTTGGCTTCATTTCAGGCTATTAAATATTGGGCTTCATGCCAAGTAGCTTCTTAACTTCAGATGCACCAATATACTTCATATCCACTAAAAGAGTGAAAAGGTGAAACGGAAAGTGCAGGTTTTGTTTCCTTTTTCAACAGAACTATTTTAGCCACGCTGGAGTTAAAAATAACTGGCTGGATGGCAGAGCTCAGAGGGTTGTGGTCAGTGGTGCAGAGTCAAGTTGGAGGCCTGTAGCTAATGGTGTCCCCCGGGGGTCAGTCCTGGGTCCAGTCTTGTTCAATATATTCATCAATGACTTGGAGGAAGGGACAGAGTGCACCCTCAGCAAGTTTGCTGATGGTATGAAACTGGGGGGAGTAGCTGATACCCCAGAGGGCTGTGCTGCCATTCAGAGGGTCCTGGGCAGGCTGGAGAGCTGGCCGGAGAGGAACCTCCTGAAGTTCAACAAAGGCAAGTGCAAGGTCCTGCACCTAGGGAGGAATAATCCCATGGCTGGGGATGGGCCAGGTCAACCAGGCTGGGGGTTGACCTGCTGGAAAGCAGCTCTGCAGAGAAGGACCTGGGAGTGCTGGTGGACAAGAAGTTAAACATGAGCCAGCAGTGTGCCCTTGTGGCCAAGAAGGCCAATGGGATCCAGGGGTGCATTAGGCAGAGTGTTGCCAGCAGGACGAGGGAGGTGATCCTGCCCCTCTCCTCAGCCCTGGTGAGGCCTCACCTGGAGTACTGTGTCCAGTTCTGGGCTCCCCAGGACAAGAGAGACATGGCACTACTGGAGAGAGTCCAGCGGAGGGCTACCAAGATGATGAGGGGACTGGAGCACCTCTCCTATGAAGAAAGGCTGAGGGAGCTGGGCCTGTTCAGCCTGGAGAAGAGAAGATTGAGAGGGGATCTCATCCATGTGTACAAGTATCTGAAGGGGGAGTGTCAAGAGGATGATGAGGCCAGACTCTTCTCAGTGGTGCCCAGCAACAGGACAAGAGGCAACAGGCAGAAACTCAACCACAGGAAGTTCCATCTGAACCTGAGGCAAAACTTCTTCACTGTGAGGGTGACGGAGCACTGGCAGAGGTTACCCAGAGAGGTAGTGGAGTCTCCTTCGCTGGAGATACTCAAAACCCGTCTGGATGTGATCCTGGGCAACATGCTCTAGGTGACCCTGCTTGAGCAGGGAGGTTGGACTAGATGATCTCCAGAGGTCCCTTCCAACCTAAATGATTCTGTGATTCTGTGATAACAAAGGTTGGTTTTGTTCTCCTTCACTAATAAGAACGTTGGTTAGCAAGTTGCCAAAGAAGTATCAGACGACTCTGATTTCCTCGCTAAGATGGCCTGGCAAGCAACGACCTCTGAGATGTTCAAAGCCGAATGTTAGCCTCCATGTTTTTTTATTTCTGCCTCCTATTTTTTTGCTAGTGGAAGATAAAGCACAAACTGCACAGTATACATCACACTGTAGCACTGTCAGTCTTGGTTGGGCGCTCTCATGCAACTTCTTCCATTATGTTTGTGTGGGAGTGTGGGTTTGTGTACCAAAACTGCAACCTTTGAGATGTGAGTTTGGGGCCTGAATAAATTCAAATTCTTTAAACATAACTTATTCAAAACTGTGAAGTTTCACTTTTTACCCCAGCCATGCAGAACTGTGAGTTTTGCATGATTAGGATACAGCAGGAGAAACTATGAATCATTTGCTCCAGTTTTATGAGTCTTTGAAGATTATAGATGCAAGGCTTTTGCTGGCTATAATGTGCTTTATATAGTTTTGGGGTCTGTTGCAAATATTCCATATGATTAGCTAAGTACCCATGAAAAGGCTCAGTTAGTGATCAATCTAATGTTTGAGCTAAGTTCATTCTAGTTAACTTTAAGCATGCATTGAGGAGGAAGCTAGTCAAATCTATGAAGGTGATCCCATTCAAGGGGATGAATTCTGCTTGGAAGTATATATCTTTTTCTATTGATAAGGGCCTGGGTGCCTTAATTAAATGCCTTAGGTTAGCTGGGATGAACTCAAGTCAGAATAGGCTTGCCTGACTCTGGAGCTTTGTGAAGCATTACTCATGCAAACACATAGAATTCAGTTGTCAGCACCTGAGCATAGACTTACACACAAGCTTCCTTTTTTCCTTCAACAGATGGGTAGTGAGATAGCCCCTAAATATGCAGAGTTCCTCTGGAAACAGAGTTGTGTTCACTTTACCTTCCACCTTAGTGTAAGAGTGTCTCAGACTGCTGGGAGAGTCTAATGGTCTAATAGCAGCATGTGGGTTTTACAAAAGGCTCAGGATTTCCTGAAACAATGAAAGGCTGACCTGAGAGTGAAACTGCTGACGGCCCCGGGGGCTAAAGTTGGATACAAATTACTCTCTTGTTCCTTTTTGCTTGGCTGCAGATAAACCCATGGAGCAGCTGAGAACTTGACTAAAAGTACGCAGATTGGTATCCAGTAAGAAAACCTCCTCCTAACTGACAGGGATTGCAGCACTTCGATGCAATTGAACTGGATCTGAAGACAGTTAAACTGTGAGGAGTTCTAATGGCAGGAGTTAACAGAGACAGAAGTATTTGGTATCCCTTGAGCATAATGTAGGTATTCGGAATACTCTAAATGGCTCTAAATGGCAGAATACTCTAAACAGCTTACATGGAGCTGAAGTGACTCATTCTTCCATATGTTCCTTTCCTCTCCTACTGTACCTTTCTAGCAACCAGGACTCAGTTCCAACCCTTTCCCCACCAAAACACAACTTCTCGCACTATGTGAGATCTTGCCCTTGTGTCTTGGAGTGCAGGTGATAGAACTAAATCAGTTCTCACAGGCACTCAGCAAATTGGTTAGGAACCATTGCCCACTATTGTTGCTCATAGCTACAAGTTATTTTCAGTCAGCTCTTTAGCAGGAATAGTCAGTTGCCAATAACTATTAAATGCAGATAGTTGCTGCTGAACCATTACTGTCTTCTGGAGGCTCAGGGAAGTACTTGTGCACAGGCTATGACCTCCTTTTGGCACAGGATGGCTCTGGTTTATGTATCATAATGGTGAATCTGTGCTGTAGCTTTTCCTGTTATCTTTATGTATTACTGAGTCCTGAAAGCTAAATAGAAACCAGTGTTATTTCTGTTTGCAGAGTAACTCATCTTTTCTAAGAATAAAAGAAGGCATCTTGAAATAAATAAGGGAAACCTTTTGGAAGAGATCAGCGCTTGAGGAAGAAACTATGCAAAAATAGTATTAATTGGAGAGACTTATAATTAAAATTTATCTGCATTTGATGTTTGAATAGGAAATATTAGCAAAAAGCTGGACCCTATCCGATGTTTTCTTCATCAGTTGACTATATGGACACAAGCAATTTTTCTATTTCTAGTTCCAAAACTATATGATCTCATGGATTTTGACAATCCTACCATATTTTAATAAGTGTTTCTTGTTGCTGAAAATATATTCAGTACTAAGGGCATCAAAGGAGAGTTCTCTGCAGAGAGGAATTCTGAAAGGAGGCTGTGAAGTTGATCATATTAAATCTTGTTGATGCTTACCAGAAATAAACTTTGAGAACCTTATCAGCTTTAACCATTTGATTCTGACTTTATCTGCAAAACCAGATGACCTATTTGGACAGTCAGGTAGAACAATTGTTTGAGAATTGTCGTTCCACAAGTTTGTGAAATGCAGGAGAACTTTTCAGGGCTGGCTGCAGTTGCAGTGAGAAATTGCAGAACTGTATGCCAGTTACGTCACGGTGTGCTAATGGAAGGCTGAATCCTTGCAGATTTCCAAATCCCAGTTAAAGCACTTCAGATTTCCTTTATTTTCTACACCACCACTGCAAAATGAATTATTTTCAATTAAAAATGAAGATCTGATGTACAGATGTTAGTGGATCTTTGGTCCACTAAAGCTAGGGGAGAGCCTTCTGTTGTCTTGGTGTGAAGAGCCTTAGATCATGTCTTAAAGGACCATCTCAGTCTGAGTTAAGTCAACAGAATTTGTCTCATATGCTTCAAATGGAGCAGGAACATACTCTAAGGATGAAATTCTATTTAATGAGCCAGCACAAAGCATATGCATGATAAAAATAGAAAGAAACACTGAGCTACTGTGATTGTGAACTCAATATAAGAACTCCTGTAGACTAGAATAGGATAGAAAAGAAAAAGAGTTGTCAGATGAACTCTGTTTATAGCTTGCATAAGGAATTGCAACTTGAAGGAATAAAGAAGAAAATGCATGCAACATCTACTTATTAGGTGGATGCTGTTAGAGACAGTTTTTCTTTTGTATACTATTACTGCAATTCTATAACATTAGATGAGAGGTGTTTTTTAAAAAAGGATGAAGCTAGTTATGTATTTTCTGTTTTTCTGAGTACT
Organism: Struthio camelus; assembly: GCF_040807025.1. Taxonomy (NCBI): domain Eukaryota; kingdom Metazoa; phylum Chordata; class Aves; order Struthioniformes; family Struthionidae; genus Struthio; species Struthio camelus. The sequence continues at coordinate 52,369,464 of NC_090981.1, read as the reverse complement.
CTGTTCATTATAGAGTCAGAGAACTCACAATATGTCCATTCTGCTATGATCAAGGCTGTCGTGTTGCCTCTTTTTTTTTTCATGTAGTTACCTCAAGGGTAGTAAAGACAGTAGTAGACAGTTGGCAACCATCAAAGAAATAATGAAGCGTTTCATTTAGATGCTGTAGAGCTGTTGAGAATATCACTTCAAGACTAAGAATAGCACAGGAAATTTAAATGACAGTGTTGAATTTTTGTGCCACAAAGCCTTTTTTTTCCCCTGGCTTGGGAAGATCCAGTGATTATTTTGATTCTATAGGCAGTTGGAAAGTGGTTACGTGTGAACTCAATAAGATGTTATTTGGGGACAAGGAAGAATAAAGGCCTCAGGAATCAGAAAGGCAATGTTTCTCTGTTGTTATTTTGGGTCATTGAAGGTTACACCTGAAAAGGATAATCTCAGATAGGTATTTCTAGACTCACATATGGATAAGTAGGACATGAGATTATTTAAAACAGATCAACATAGAATTTGTCGGTTAGGATAACTGATGCCAAACACTGAGTTTACTTGGCAGTAAATTGCTTTTTATCTAGCTTAATCTCTGTGCTAAAAACTATTGTAACTAATCCATACTGAAAAAAGGAAATGTTCCTTTTTGGATTAAGGCATGAAAACTGATTAAAAATATCATCTCTTTGGAGAATCTGGAGTCCAGAGAGCAAATAACCAGAGAAAAGAATTCTAACTGCCAAATGCTGCTGCTTTTCCAATGTCAAAAAGTTCTTTAGGAGCTGTTCCTGTTAGAAATCTGTGTGCGGTCGCAGGGCCATGATCTCATTGCAGTTACAGAGACATGGTGGGATAGCTCACATGACTGGAATGCTGTCATGGATGGCTACGTGCTTTTTAGGAAAGACAGGCCAGGAAGGCGAGGTGGTGGAGTTGCCCTTTATGTGAGGGAGCAGCTAGAATGTGTGGAGCTCTGCCTCGGGGTGGATGAAGAGCAAGGTGAGAGCCTATGGGTAAGGATTAAAGGGCAGGCTAACATGGGTGACACGGTGGTGGGGGTTTACTACAGGCCACCTGATCAGGAGGAAGTCGTCGATGAGGCCTTCTACAGACAGCTGGAAGCAGCCTCACGCTCACAGGCCCTGGTTCTCATGGGGGACTTCAACCACCCTGACACCTGCTGGGAAGACAGCACAGCTAGGCACAAACAGTCCAGGAGGGTCCTGCAGAGGATTGATGATAATTTCTTGACTCAGGTGGTGGAGATGCCGACGAGGAGAGGTGTGCTGCTAGACCTTGTACTAACGAACAGAGAGGGTCTAGTTGGAGATGTGAAGGTTGGGGGCAGCCTTGGCTGCAGTGACCGTGAGATGGTGGAGTTGAGGATCCTGCGAGGAGGGAGCAGGGCAATGAGTAGGATTGCAACCCTGGACTTCAGGAGAGCTGACTTTGGCCTCTTCAGGGACCTACTTAGGGGAATCTCCTGGGGCAGGGCCCTAGAAGGAAGAGGGGTCCAAGAAAGCTGGTTGATATTCAAGCATCACCTCCTCCAGGCTCAAGATTGGTGCATCCCTCTGAGTGGGAAGTCGAGCAAAGCGGGCAGGAGACCTGCCTGGATGAGCAAGGAACTCCTGGCAAAACTCCAACAGAAGAAGGAAGTCTACAGAATGTGGAAAAGGGGACAGGCCACTTGGGAGGAATACAGGGACGTTGTCAGAGTGTGCAGGGATGCAACGAGGAAGGCTAAGGCCCAGTTGGAATTAAATCTGGCAAGGGACGTCAAGGACAACAAGAAGGGCTTCTTCAAATACAAATACATCAAGAGCAAAAGGAAGACTAGGGAAAACGTGGGCCCGCTGCTGCATGGGGCGGGTGCCCTGGTAACAAAGGATACAGAGAAGGCAGAGTTATTGAATGCCTTCTTTGCTTCAGTCTTCACTGCTAAGGCCAGTCCTGAGGAATTCCAGACCTTGGAGACAAGAGAGGAAGTCTGGAGAAAGGAAGACTCTCCCTTGGTGGAGGAGGATCAGGTTAGAGATCTTTTGTCCAAACTTGACATCCACAGATCCATGGGCCCTGATGGGATGCACCCACGAATGCTGAGGGAGCTGGCGGATGTTATCGCTAGGCCACTCTCCATCATCTTGGAAAGGTCCTGGAGATCAGGAGAGGTGCCCGAGGACTGGAGGAAAGCCAGTGTCACGCCAGTCTTCAAAAAGGGCAAGAAGGAGGAACCAGGAAACTCCAGGCCTGTCAGCCTCACCTCCATCCCTGGAAAGGTGATGGAACAGCTCCTCCTGGAGGTCATCACTAAGCATGTGGAGGACAAGAAGGTGATCAGGAGTAGTCAGCATGGATTCCCCAAAGGGAAATCATGCTTGACCAATCTGATAGCCTTCTCTGATGGAATGACTGGCTTGGTAGATGAGGGGAGAGCGGTGGATGTTGTCTCCCTGGACTTCAGCAAGGCTTTTGACACCATCTCCCCTCACATCCTCCTAGGTAAGCTCAGGAAGTGTGGGCTAGATGAGTGGACAGTGAGGTGGATTGAGAACTGGCTGGATGGCAGAGCTCAGAGGGTTGTGGTCAGTGGTGCAGAGTCAAGTTGGAGGCCTGTAGCTAATGGTGTCCCCCGGGGGTCAGTCCTGGGTCCGGTCTTGTTCAATATATTCATCAGTGACCTGGAGGAAGGGACAGAGTGCACCCTCAGCAAGTTTGCTGATGGTATGAAACTGGGGGGAGTAGCTGATACCCCAGAGGGCTGTGCTGCCATTCAGAGGGTCCTGGGCAGGCTGGAGAGCTGGCCGGAGAGGAACCTCCTGAAGTTCAACAAAGGCAAGTGCAAGGTCCTGCACCTAGGGAGGAATAATCCCATGGCTGGGGATGGGCCAGGTCAACCAGGCTGGGGGTTGACCTGCTGGAAAGCAGCTCTGCAGAGAAGGACCTGGGAGTGCTGGTGGACAAGAAGTTAAACATGAGCCAGCAGTGTGCCCTTGTGGCCAAGAAGGCCAATGGGATCCAGGGGTGCATTAGGCAGAGTGTTGCCAGCAGGACGAGGGAGGTGATCCTGCCCCTCTCCTCAGCCCTGGTGAGGCCTCCCCTGGAGTACTGTGTCCAGTTCTGGGCTCCCCAGGACAAGAGAGACATGGCACTACTGGAGAGAGTCCAGCGGAGGGCTACCAAGATGATGAGGGGACTGGAGCACCTCTCCTATGAAGAAAGGCTGAGGGAGCTGGGCCTGTTCAGCCTGGAGAAGAGAAGATTGAGAGGGGATCTCATCCATGTGTACAAGTATCTGAAGGGGGAGTGTCAAGAGGATGATGAGGCCAGACTCTTCTCAGTGGTGCCCGGCAACAGGACAAGAGGCAACAGGCAGAAACTCAACCACAGGAAGTTCCATCTGAACCTGAGGCAAAACTTCTTCACTGTGAGGGTGCACTGGCAGAGGTTACCCAGAGAGGTAGTGGAGTCTCCTTCGCTGGAGATATTCAAAACCCGTCTGGATGTGATCCTGGGCAACATGCTCTAGGTGACCCTGCTTGAGCAGGGAGGTTGGACTAGATGATCTCCAGAGGTCCCTTCCAACCTAAACGATTCTGTGATTCTGTTCCTTAGGACCTGCCTGACAAGGCACTATTGTTCCAGTCAGATGGAGATTTAGCTAACTAATATGCTCGTTCAGTTTTACAATATTCCCATTCCTGTACACAAAACAGCAGTATTGCAATATGTACAGGACATCTGGGCAGAAACAGCTTTTTTGATTTAACAATTAATTTGTCTTTAGTTCAATATTGGTATGAGAGGCATTTGAAGAAACGTCATTTATCATCCAAAAAGGCTTTGGCATGTACCCTGGAAATGCTTTGCAATGGGGTTGTAGTTACAGCCTCATTTATATCTTGATAGGTGTAAAATATACCGTGCAAAGCAGACTAATTTGGAATAAGGAAACATGCAGCAAACTCAGCTGCAAATACAGGTGTTCTGCTGTTTTATTTACTTAATGTGATATAGTTAAGATTTTTCCTTTAAATCAGGAACCAGATCTGTCCCAAATGTGCCTGGCATCAAAATGCAAGCTGATCTCTCACTGTGAGGAGGAAGTCTTAAGTTTTGCTGTATAATTTCCTTGAAATGATGGACATTGAGGTGCAATAAGAAGCACAATTTTATTTCAAGTCAAGCACTCAGTAGGCTCATGAACAGCCTTGCTTCCAGCAGCTGGTATATTTATGACAGGGAAGAATTTCGGTGAGATATTTCTGTTACTACTACTTTTGCCCTGGTGAACGAACAAGTAAGTTATTTAGTGGCTGTCAATCTAGTTTAATAACACCTGAATGAGGTGTAAGGTCACGTTCGGCAACCTTTAGAGCCAATACCTGACTTTGAAGGCATTTATTTGCTTTCTAAAGATGATTAGTTTGTATTACCACACCAACATGGCTGATTTTAAACAGCAAATTACATTGTTAATTTTATTATGTATGTGTAAATAATCACTCCCTGCACAATCTGACCAAGAAGGCAGCACTTCAGACACGTTGGATGTTTCAAATAAAGATAGATGGTATACATTCCTACATCTGCAGTTTCAAAAGCCTGTTTTTGAAGTAATTTTAATAGACTCATAGTGGCATGGAAAAGATTCAGAGAAAAGTTTTATAATTTGCAGGTTTTAAATGTCTAGAAAACATATCTTAAATTTACAGGCATCTCCATTATGAGTGTTCAAGAAGAAAGGAAATTTTCGTCTCCCTATAGTGTGTACAGATAGAACTGTAATTCTCACTGAATATTTGTTGTGCTTCTTTTACATTATTCAGAAGGGTGTGGTTGAATGGCAAAATAGTGTTCCGAAATTAAAAGCTCAGAAGGCCTTAAACTGACCTCTTAAGCTGAGATAATAACAAGGGAAGATTGAAGGTCTGCCCTCACGGATGCGGGAAATGCAATGCCAGATGATCTTGTACAGTACAGTGAAGCCAAAATATTGAACCTTATTTTAGCTCTGCTCTGACAGCTGCACCAAAGCCTTAGGCTTAGGAGCTGCATGTGCTTTTCAGCTCATGAATAACATTCAACTCAAGCTTTTTAAAAAATCCTGCATGGCCACACGTGGCCCTCCCCTTGCTGCAGGGCTGCCAGATGTTGAGGACATTGAAAAGCGCAGACTTCCTTGTACAGCTGGGGCAGGAAGTACAGTGTACACTGCCTGTCAGTGATTCCCCTTCCTCGTTTGTGGAAGGATGACAGGAATTGCATGCAATGGAATAGTGACGGAGAGGAAGTGTCGGTCAGAGGAAGATGTTTGCTTTGTTGGTGAAGGCTGACAACAGAGCCATGCCCTGCTGCTGACCATCATTTTCTAGAGCAACTCCAGCAAGCCTGTGTGGAGTTCCATCACTTCAAGTAACTGGGTTTACATCAGGTGTGAATCTTGGTACATGGTTATATGCAGCGATGGAGAAAATAGGATGAACTGGGGCCATTTTCTGAACTCCTAATTACCAAATTCTATTCTCCTCTCTCTCAGATAGTGTCTGAAATACTGTGAGAACAGATTAAGCCACAAAGAACTCAATTTGAATGCCACCTCTTATCTGTTTTCCTTTAAGGACAGTTGACCTATTACAAGTCCTTGTAGTGAAGCACTTGCAGCAAAAACACACGTAAACTTACATAAATGTGTCTGTTTAGGGTTGTAATGAGGGAAGCAATATCCCTACTCAGAACAGTTCTTTTGTTAGGAAGTTTGTATCCTGGCGAGGTGCTACCTCTCTGAGGAAAGAAGTACAATGGAAATGCAGTGTTCTGTAATACAGCATGCAAAATACTTCCATTGTAAAATACTACTCTTTTTTGTATAATAAAATAGCAAACAAAAGTGAGTCAGCAGGTAAAATAGGAGTGCTACAAATGAACTGCTTAGTCTTTTGCCCTATCAGTCCAAGTGTTATCTTATGCTCTACACTTTGTAAATTAATTGTTGTTTATTTAGTTGCAGTCTTTTTAAAGTTTAGGGTGAAGAAGAAAATAATGTTTTGGTCTTAATTTTAAATGGAGAAAAGAATATAAATAATCCGAAGCTTCTAGGTAATGAAATGGGGCTTCTTAGGAAAAAAAGTGCAGTGATGATTAGAAATCAGATGTCAGAAATTAGTTTAAAATGTTGTATTGCAATTAAAACATCATCACAAAGTCAGATAACAAATACGATATGGAAGTCTCAGTATATCTATGGTGTGATTAAACTGAAATATTGCATTTACTGCAGGGTACGTCAGTACTGGAAAGTTATGAAGAATCTTGTGGGAGGAAGCAAGAGGAAGATCTGCTTTCCTTTCAGAGAGACAATGGATACTAACGTCTGATGGGATTTTTATTCAGAGATGCCTGCAGTTATCAGCCCTTGCCAGGATGTTTTTTTTATCTGACTAGTAGGAACTGTGACAAACAGTGTGCACAGTTACTAACAACATTGGGATGGCAAAACTAGGTGCTGTCAGTATTATCTCCGTTAATACAGATATTTCTTCAGAAGCTGATGGGTGCAGTGGGTGGTGTGTAATCTGTGAAGGATGAGAAGAACTAGAAGGGGTATGGGCTTCTTTTCAATTGAAGCAGAAAGAACTCGCCTTCCAGACCTTCCACATTATATCTGAATGCTGTGACTGTTTTCCCTAGCTTTTGGCACAGCCTTGTCTAGGCAGCAGAACCACCGTTCACATCATGAAGAACTGAAAGGGCTTGGCATTATCATAATGTTTTATGGATGTAAGAATCACTGCCAGTTTGTCTGGATACAGCACAGAGCCTGTCAAAGGTGGACGCAGATAAGGTGAGAAAGAGATGTAGAGGTCACAGGGAAGCCAGGAGAGATTTGGCAGGGCTTCAGCAGAGGTGAGGGAATGAACTGACAAGAAGCTGAGAACTCAGCTGTTCCTTTCCCAAGCTGCAATTCCAGGAATGTTATATTAGGATTACAAGCTTCCGATTCTACTGCATCTTGCTTGAGAGGGCAGCAGCTATAGGGAACATTGCAAAATTTGATAGATATATGAAAGAATATATTAGGTACAGATGGCGTATGGTTTTATCTTTTCATATTCTTGTGAAAGGATAATGTGCAATCCTAGGAGATTTTGGTTCTAGGGCATTACATAAAATAGTTGACGATGAATGTTAATACTTGTCTTTTCTGCTCTGGTCAGTTGTCCTTAAAGCAGCTCCTGCAGATTCCATCTGGCCATCCTTATGTGGCACAGAAAAAGGCAGCACTACTTCTCTACTATAAACTTCATCTGACTACTAGTTTATTATATTTTTTTCTGGTCCTGGCAGACTGAATATAAGAAACTTTCCTTTGTTGCCAAGAAACAAAGATGATAAGTTCAGGTACTTTCCTCCCCTCCGTTTCTTCTGCACTGCAATGGTGTTACAGAAGGAGTAGTAAATACATGCGCTTTCTCTGCTGAAGTTTCCCTGCATGTGGAATAACCAGGGCAAATAAAAAAAATGTTTTTCGTGGCAGGGGGATATATTAATAGGCCTGTCAGGTGTAAAACATGAAGTTATTTGTCCTGCTCTGTATGTTGTTTATGAGGCTTCAGATATACAAATACGTTGGAGATGGTTCTCAGCATGCTTGTTTCTTACTTCATGTAGGACAGTGGATTAAGTGATCAGTTTGACATTCCCTCCAGTTCTGACCTTTCAATGACTTTTAGCTTGCGTTTTAGAGGTCCTGTACCTACTCAATTTGGTATAAGTTGGAGCATGCCTGATTTACTGTATGATAATCTTTGGATGCTTGTGATTTTTGGAGGTGGCCAGGCAGATATCGGTTATAATGTTTATTGGTGCGTGTCTCTGGTGAAGTGGCTAGCATTATTCACAGAGATGAAAGCCATGTACTGAAGAAAAACAAGCCTGTACAGGACATATAAGAATTTAAGCACACACGTACAAATGCTGATAGACTTTAAAGTTGTTGGATTTTGTATAAAGCCTCAGCTTTGCTACCACAAAGCTAAAGCCTTTCTAGATTTTTGAGAAAGAACAGTCTTTTTTAGTACATTCTACTGATTTAGGTACTTCCAGCGTCAGATATGTCCATATATATCAATTTTCAGCTGTGTTCTGTGGCTCTTTGTGGAACTGCTATAGCTGAAAAACTGACATACCCAGCTTCCTAGCTATGCCTTCTGCGTCCCAACCAAAAATGGAGTAGTAAGGGCAAAGATACGTGATAAGAACCTACATGTGTTCAAGAAATCATAGTAGCTGTTATTATATTTTGAGAGTCAATATAGTCAGTTGCAGCTCAGGAGAGCCTTGACTTTTTTCTAACATGTCTCCGGAAAGTGTGTTTCTGGAAAGCTAGGCTTAATATAACCCAAAATATCAGTGATTTGACTTGATTAATGAGAGCCATTTGGTTTGTTCTTTATGGCCTTGCTAGTAATTATATTATGCTATGTTAAATCTACAATTACGTTTTCAATTAAACTCTGTAATTAAAAAATTGCCCTCATTGTCTGGTGGATGACTTAACCCCCTTCATTATCTTTTTTTAAGGAAAGAGCTTCTCCACTTTTTTTTTTCGGTCTTTCTGGACTGGAACCATATAGTTTCCAAAAGGCATCCTGTTAACCTTTGGTATCATTTTTAGTAATAATTGCTACCAAAACTGTCTTGGAATTGATCTCTCCATTTCACAGAAAGTTGGTAGGACTATAAGAAATGTGGGCAAAATATGTATGAATAAAATATAAGAACTTATGTCAGGAAAGTCTTGTCTATCCAAACACATTCAGAAATATTTGAATAGATTTGAAAAAGCTCAGAATGCTTTCATGTTCTTAAACATTCCTGTCCCAATTCATCAAGGCTTTTAGAAGATGTTCCCCAAACCCTCCAGTGATCGAAATTCCACATCTTTTTTTGGCATTTTATTCCATGTCTATATTAGAAAATGTGTCTAATACTCGACTCTGTTCTTTGAATCCTGTTCTTGAAATCTTGGATATTTGCATTTTTGTAATATCTCCTTTCAAACATCTTAGCTCTACCCTAAGCGCAATTCTTATAGTATTTACTAGTATGTGTTCTTTTCTTGACCTCATCAACATTTTCTCTATATCTTTCTTGAGGTATGTGGCCTAGAGCTGACACTATACTCATGCCTTATCACTACTGTATAGAGTGTAAGGGCTACTTGATCCATCCTGCATATGTCACTCCTGTTTATATGCTTCACTGTGCTTTTTTGCAAAAGAATGACAACATTGATTCATGTTTAATTTTTGATCTATTCTAACCCTTTTTTGCTGAACTGCTGTCTCTTCACTCACTTTCAGTCTTCTGTTGGTGATGGTTGTTACTGCTGAAATGCCGTACTTGGCACTTGACCTAACAAAATTGCATCCTTTTTCTTCTCCTGTTTTTCCAGCTTGTCAAGATCATTTTAAATTCCGGTTTCCAAAGCACTTTCAGCCTTTCCCTATTTGTTATCATCTGAAAAGTTAAAAAACATATTTTATGATCCATTATTGGTGTTTTTAATGAAAATATTTATCCAGGCCCCAAAAAGATGACAATAGAGCATAAACTTTCACAACAAATTGTTTGTAACCCATCTTTGAGAACACTTTTTAGTTAGGTTTGCAAAAAGCTTGCATCAGTTTCATTTATACTGTACTCCTGTACTTTTCTTATAGGAATATCAAGTTATGCAGTGTCCAAGTCCTGGCTAAAGTCACAAGATTTATTTCCTCACCATAAAAAAATAATATTAGATTGGTCTGGCATGATTTGCTTAGCTGTTACTGCCATTTTTAAGTACCTAGAAAGTAACAGAAATAATTCTTTGCATTATTTTTTTCTATATTTTTCCTGGGAACTTAGTTACAGATCAGTGAATCTAAATTTTCTGTCTTTTCCTTTTTTCTTGCTAAAATATAAGATTTTTTCCCTCTTTTTGGCATCTTGATTCTGCTAGATTTGATGATTCAATGCAGTTATCACCTGCTGGAATTTCGTGGCCTTTTTTATGCTGGCATTCAGAAGAGATTACTGTAACGGTCCCCAGCCTTGGGGGACCGTTCTTCTGGATTCTTCATCCAGCCTTGAAGAATAAGTATCTGGGATATATGTTCTTAAAATCATCCCTGTTCACTCCAGGGCTGAAGCATATTTTGTCCAGATAAGATGAGGAGTTAAATCCACTATACCTGGACTGCCTCCAGTGGCTTTTTGTCTTAAAAATTCTTAAAAGCTGTCAGTGAAGATCCCACTGTGTTCTCAGTTGACCAGTCCTGTACTTACATATGCTTCCAAATGAATTTTTTCCCTAGTGTGCTATCCAGATCTCTATTTGAAATCAAAGTGGTTGCTCCTTGCTCCGTCCTTTGGTGGACGTAGGGGACAACTGAACTCTTTTTCTTTGTATCACCGTCCTTCACCTTTGAACTCTGTTGTTATGCTCCACTTCAGTCTTTTCTAGACTAGAGAAGCCTGCATCCCTTTTTTTAGGTCATGTATTTCAGGCCTCTTAGTTGTTGCTGGTTTTCTTTATATTCTCTTCAACTTTTCTAATAGACAGTGTCCAAAACTAGCTGGAGCACTCAAGCTGAGGCTACCTTTTACTGTTTCCAAGTAGCACAAATTATGCATCTACGTATTATGCACTACATTCATTTTATTACATTGTAGACTGACACCTGCTTCTTTTGAACTAGACGGTTGCCTTGCATTCGTTTAACAGATGCATTATAAAATTTTCCCTCCGCTCAGTTGTACGCATGTGCGTTAATAGTTCAGTTCAGTCATGAAGAGTAATTCCATGAAAAGGCATGGGATTCCAAGGAAGACAAAAGCTTTTCATCAAATATGCTCTATTTAAAAAAATGAAAAAAGAAAAGGAAACAACAACAACAAAACCCTAATAATAAGCTCTCCAAAAAAAATCTGGCTGAGCTGAATTTGTTCTTCCCCAATGTATTCAACACAAGGGCCAGCTGGCTCAAGGCTGTTCAGAATTTACTTTGCTGCACCTAACATGAAAGGAAATTCTGATTGTGGGAGATTTGACTTCCTCAACACTATAAGCAGAACCTTATTTCCGTATATTAGAATTAAGCATAACTGCTTTTCAGATCACAATCTGGATTAAAAGCCTTCCCTCCTCTCTGGATGACCAGTTTCACCATAGTTCCACCAATAACAGATAAAGCTAAGAAATGCAAATCCCTTTCTCTTATTGGATAAGGAGCATGAGTGTATAAGGTAGAGGCAAACACAAAACAGTGTTGCATATACAGGCGGCAGAGTTTAGCTGTTGATTAAGGGGCTATTCTTTCTGCCAGCGTTAGTACACAATCAGTTACTCTGCCCATGCCTAAAGCTAGCCCTATTCTAAATAAAGTCAATGGGAATTCTGCTTAGTGTTTCCTTGTAAACTCTATCCCAAAGCTTAGACATCTATGTGACTCTCCAGACCTATCTTTTCCAACCTGAGCCATAACTCCATCTTTCTAAATCCTCTAACTTAACTGCATTTCACAGAATTTTAGTTACAGGTAAAAAAGATGCAAGTTCGAATTTGATTTCTTAAAAGTTGGAAGCCTCCTAGCCTGTGATATATGATCCTTTCCTCCTTCTCACTCTCCTTGTGAGAGGATAATACATTTGACAGCCTGGGACAAGGTGTCTAGCACATAAGTTGCCAAACAGTAATTAGTGGGGCTGTTTCTGATTTAACATATGAAGCTGGCACTGGCACAAGTGAGGCAACACTAAAGTTCATATAATATCCTCAGCAGCCCTGGCCCCTTGTGCCAGGTGTGAAGAGTGAGGTCACCTGAGTGAGAAAGCTTAAATTCTATTTTCAGCAGCACTAATGAATAAGAAGCATGAGACATAGGCTTATAGACGGAAATTAGGCACTCTGACTTCTGGGCCTCATTGTGCACAGATTCCCTGTAAGACAGCTGCTGTGCTCGTGGACTGTGTTTCACAGATATGTTGTGGGTATGTGGCAAGGGAGCGGGTGAGGTCATGGCAAAACAGCCTGGGTACCTGTCCTGCCTAGATCCCAGGACTTAGCAATAGACCTTCAGCAAATTCAAACTACAAATAATAAAGTTTGTATATAGAGGGATTATGTAGGGAAAGCTGTACCATGGCCACGGTGGTCCTAGCTAAAGATGGTCTGCTAGCAGTACTCTTTCTTCAGCAAGCATCAAAAAACATCAGACTTATCCATTCTCTTCCTATTTTGTTGCATGGAGCTATTCACCTCTAGCATAGTGGTCTTCCTCACATTGCTGATGCATGTGATAGGCCTTGGATCTTGTATGCTGGGACAGGATTTGGCTTGCCTCTGCAGGATTCTGATAATTATGATGTCCTGAAATCCATCTGGTATCAGTGTCAGACCCTTATAATGTTTTCAGCACAGTGAAGTTCAGCATCTTCCTACAAATATTCAAATATTCTCTTTACTCCCAGTGATAACTGCCAGAGTTCTTGTAAAATGGACTGTAGGCAGTCACTGTAGTGACTGGTTATGTTCAGTGCAGCACACAAGTGATTTTTTTTTGAAATTGAGTGGTTTCTTGTATATTTCTGTTTACTATACTTGCACTGGTTGTAGGAGTGAAAATAATAAATTTGGAGGGGTACTTTGTCATTTTGTGAATAGTTGGTATTTTTATGCATATATGAAATATAGGAAAATCAAGCAGTATAAAATTTTTTTTAGCTGATAGTGCCATGCTATGACAGAAAAATGGTCTATTTAGCCTAGTATCCCATCTTTCAAAGTGTTTGGTAGGAGATGGTTAGGCAAAACTATAAGAAACTGGGCAAGTTGCTAATGATTCTTCCTCCTGTGATTCTCCTAGGCTCAATATTTAAAAACTTGCTGTAGGTTACTAGCATTCTGTTGCATTTATACAGTCATTAGCTCTTGAAATCAATTCACAGATTTCGCTAATCTAGAATTTGTCTACATCTTTGTCATCAATGACATCTCATGGCAATGTTTTCCACAATTAAATTATGGGCTGCTTAAAAATTCCTCCAAAAACTCCCTTGATTTTAAACTCCCTACCTCCCAATTTCGTATTGGGAGACTGCTGTTCACAGTTAATTCTCAATGTTACTTGCAATTTGACAGCTAGACCATACCCACTCAGTCATCTTTTCTCCTATGAGGAGCCCTTGTCTACTTGGTCTTCCTATGATAGTTACTCAGAAGCTGTCCTGTACGCATCACTTGTTACCCACTCAAAGCCTTGCTTTGCTGCTAAAAAAGAGTGCGCTTTGGGCCTCAGGGAGAATCGTGAGTGTGATCTAACTGAAGATAAAAACAGCAGGAACATTGGGAAATTGGCTTTTAAAGAAGCCCACCAGGTTGAATGCCTGGTAGGCATATAGTGCTGACCTTGGCAAGTTTACCTCGCTGTCAGGGTTCTTATTGTTCCAAGGTAAAGCAATGGCTAATTTGTACTTGTTCACTGCAAGGGGATAAAAGAGCACAGCTTCATTAGCTGGCAACACAAGCCTTCAGACCTACACGCAAGCAGAGCCTGAGCTGAATTTCAAATACCTCATGCCCTCTCAGGTAACTATTGTTTAAGTTTAATAAGGAGATAACCTTTAGCCGCTCACCATACAAATTTGACTGGGAGCTTGCCTACGGAAGGATGTGAATATAAAGGAGGCAGAAGCCTTGTTATTGTGATTGATACTGAATAAGTTGGAAATCTCCTGATTCTCATAAGCTTAATTATTAGCACCATCATGTAAGCAAACTTCAAAGAGTGAGAATAGAGTGTTTTTCCAAACAAACATTAGAAATTTTATAATATAGAAGGTTAATGACTCCACTTTTGATTTTGATCACTTTTTTAAAATGAGGAGATGACTAGTTTCCTGGCCTTTCCAGCTATGAACTAGAATCTTCCTCTAGCTGAGAGCCTCATCTCATTTCTTGTAGAAGCCAAGAAGATGGAGGGCTCCAGGAATAACAGGAGATAGTAACAGCTCTATCACTGCGTTGCATGTAAGTCATTTAATAATATTGGCCTGAGGGGTTCTTGGATTAGTTAATTCTGTAGCTGGAGATTTGGACTACCTAACAGCTCCTTCACTAGCACAAATTCACTGACATGTTCTGGCTCAAGAGAAACAGGTTGTCTGTAGCTAGTTAAGGGAAAAGTAATTGTAGCTAAGCTGTTTTGAGAGAGCTGGGTGCACTATATGACAGAGTTGAAATCAATTAGTACTGTAAAACGAGCAATCTGAATATCCTTTTTGCAACAGTAGGTCAAGGTACTTGTGACAGATAGGTTCAACGCCAGCTTTGTTCAACAGTGGACAAACCCATGTTTCTGAAAAATATGTATCTGTACTTTTGATATGGCAGATATGAATGTGTTTTTTTATATCTCCTCCTATCTGACTGCACAACTAACTGGAAAATAATAGCTTACTCAGTTAAGCATCTGACATTTTCTTAAGCTAAAAATTTTCTTTTGTGCACTTATTAGTTGTGAATGCTGCACAGTTCTCATACCCTGACAAAAATATATAAAATATTTATTATAATTATTCTTGTGCATGTGTAGTTATAAGTGTATTTATATTTTCTAAGTAGATTGATATACCTTTCATGTAACAGAAAAGAGTATTTTCTAAGGGATAGGACAGTATTTAGTGAACACATTATTTTCAGGTAGAATTTGCATATGGAACACAGCTGCAAACTGCAGATCATAATCATAGCTTTTATCTGATGATGCATAATACTTTTTTTTTTTGCATGTTGGAATTGTTCTAATTTTAGTCAAGAAATATTTCCACTGTTTATGGGAGTCTAAAGTTCAGTTAGCTATTGAATTCCTCATTGCCATATTTTGCAAATTGCTTTTGTCAGTTATTTGAATTATGAATTGTTCAGGATATAGAACTACTTTTGTAAAAAGATATGTTTCTGACATCAAAATCCACTTTATCAGTCAAACCAGTGAACTGATGGCCCTGGTCAACACAGTAGGATGATAAAACACAGCTTTGAAGTATATAATCCTCTTACTAGTTATATAAGACAGGCTAGCAGGAAATTTCCTGGATGAGGTCTTACAATGTGTTATTCTCCAGTCATTCCAAACCAACACAGAGTCTCAATAATGACATTTCAAGCCTATCTTTAGGAGTTACTACATTTAGCATCTTATATTAATAAGAAATATACCCATTGTTTTTGATTCCCCCCTCCCCAATTTCTCAATTTGCGTTATTTTTTGTTTGCTGCAAAGTCTATCAATAAATACTTTTTAATAATTCTTTTCAAACATGTTGGGGCCCTAAACAGTTAGTTTCTTTTTGTCTCCTATACAGTCTTTTCAGTGGGAAGAGGAGCTGAGAAAGCACTTAAAACATATCCACTAGTAGCTTTGTTCCTTCCTTAATTTTTGAATATACTTCAAAGCTAGTAGTTATAGGGCAGTATACTGTGTTTGCTTTTAGTTTACAGAGGAATGTTGCATTTAGAGGTTAGAGAGCTCCATCCTCTCATCTAATGTTCTAAATCTGCAACATATTTCAATTCACAGAAGGGTCATGCTGATTTAGCTGATACATACTGTATCAATTAAAATCTGGGCATGCAAATTAAAATATTTTTTGTGGATGAATGGAAGACAGGGAAGGTTATAAGCCCTAAATATTTCTTTGAAATGTGGCTCTGTTTAAACAAAAAGAGCTTCTAAACATTATACTGTGGGCTTGTGTGTGTATTGTTTCTCAATTAATCCTTATCAAATATGCCCAGGTTACAGTAAACAAGGTTTTTATTTCCTCAGCTGCCAACCTTGACAAGCTGATGCAGTCTGTCAGAGTCAGACTGGGATCTTTCCATCACACATTACATGACCAGTAAGAAAGATTCTGCAGGCCAAAACCTGTCCTCAGTTGCACTCCTGCAGTCCTGTTACCTCCCTGATGTGTCCTCAGTGACATCAGAGCAAATCCCTCCTATGCAAGGGAGCTCTACAGCTGTGGGGGGGAAGGGGGAAAGAGCAACAGAGGCAGGAAAGAGACCCAAGGGTCAACCTGATGCGTTTTCCATTTGCAAAGCATTTTGGGGGGAAAGGAGGGAGATAAAACTGTTTATTTTTAAAATTTATTTTTTATTTATTGAAAAATATTAAAGCATGGGCCTTTCTTACTGTACTTCTTAACTGACTTCGGTTTAGTGAATAATCTTTTAGATGATGAACCAGAAGGGCTAGAATACAAGTTCATGCCTTGATTCCTCTCTTTGATCAACGTTCTTTGTATTTCCATTGTTTTAGTAATTGAAAATTTTGTTTACAATTTCTATGTTTTGAGGTCAGATTTTTCACGGAAACCTTCCACAACTGACACATCAAATATTCTAGTTACTTTTTGGAAGGCAAAATACATTTTCTACTGAATTTTTTCTGTATAAACAAATGACGTCTTAAAGTAACTGCTTTGTGCCTTGTAGTTTCTTTGGTTTTTGCGTTTTTTTGCGTTTTTTTTTTTTGACAAGCGCCGGTTACTTAGAAGATTGTTTATTTACTGCCTTTTTATCCATTTATAAATGGATATATTGCTTATTTTTAAGCACGTGCGGAATACTTATAATGCAAGTAATAACTTATGAACAGTATTCTTCTGCTGTTTATGCCTTGCACAGGGCAGTTATTCAGTTAATTAGTACTAGGCTACATCTGGACCTTCATGTGGGGGCAGCTCCCTATAGCATAATTTATATCCTGACTAGCTGATTGAATACAAGAGTAAGTGGCAGGTGATGTAATACTAGTATGCATTCTGATGTTGCTGATGCTGTCACCATGTGTGACCATTTCTCACAACTAGTAGTAGTCCAAACATACAGGGGTGTAAACTGTGATAAGCATGTATAGCAAAGCAAAGTAACTGAACACTTTTTTTTTTTTAAAGTTTGCAAAACATTTTTTGTTAGCAGCTAAAATAATTGTGATGATTGTGAAATACATGATTGATGGAGTCAACAGAATTGCTTTGGGGTTTTCAGAATGCTGGTGCTCAATAGAATAAATCAAAATACATTTTAAAGCATATGAATAAGCACGTTTACTGTTCAAGCTTTAAGAACTAGAAATTTAGTTTCTCTTCAAAGTGTTGCAACACAAATATAATTTGGGATTTGTATTTTAACAAAGGTGCAGGTTATGAGTAGCATCTAACCCTTTCTGGTGACAATACATGTTGGACTTCAGCATTCCTGAATCAAACCATAATGTTTAACGCATTTCAGTTTACCACCTCGTTAAGAAATATTGTAGTACCATTATATTTTTAAATTCAGGGGGTTATGTAATTATTTGAAGGAAAAAAATTATATGATCATCAGCAAAGGAACAGTATTAGAAATATTAAACACGTAGCAGTGCTTAAGGAAAATATTTAAGTAGCTTTAAGAAAATTAGATATTTTCACTTATTATGAGAGATGCCTTTAGATACATTGTACTGTGAAAAAGTCAACGTGTCTCTTTAACTTGAAACAGACAGATACAATCCTTGGTGATAGGCAAATGAGTAGAATTCACTTTTTCAAAGGTGATTTTGCCTGTTGCTTCTCTAAAAACTTTTTGATAGGTAAAACTGTCGCTGCAGGAGAAGAGGGAGTTTCTATTGAATTAAATTAATTTTTCTTTAGTTCCTCTTTTAAATCATGGAAGGAAGAGGGAAGATTGCTATACAGAAAATTAATTAGAGGCTCTCGGAGGTCATGAAACATCAACAGATCCAGCAGAGATAAACACTATTCTACTATTCATGGATAGGGTGTCACACAAATATAAGCTACCATTTGCACTGAACTGGTGACACATGTAAGTGATGTCACCAGTTGCTTGTATGTAAAACTTCACCTGATTTTAACCCCTAGATCTGGGCTTGCAAGTGTCATGTGGCTGCTGTAAGCCATTGTCAAATCTCTGCATTCATAATATGTTACCAGCATGACTGTCTCATAATCATTCTAATATGATTTTTACTTTACTGTATCTAAAGCTTACTGGCAACTGAAATGATGGAGTGCTTGTGGAAACTGCAAAACTGCAAAACAAATTCCTAGTCCTGTTCATTTGCAAAAATTGTTGAACTTAACAGTTTTGAATCTAAAAAAATAATTCAGGTAGAGGAAATGATTAGTACAAGCATCTTAGGTAAATAAAGAAGTGACAACACTAGATTGTAATGAAAGAAGGACCACTGTGCTGGGACACAAGGGAACTGGTAAAGTTCCTTAATGATTTAACCCAGGATTGATTGAATTTAATTTCTTAATTTTTGAACAAGTTGGCATGTGCTGATGAAAATTTGCTGATGACACATTGTTGGTAGGCACTGTCAATTCATAGGAGGATTTGAATATCCTGTGTTCTTGAGAAAGGAGAGATAATGGGCATTTAGATGCTAATCATGATAACTCCTGCTGTAAGTGGAGAGATCATGGGTTGAAAATGGCAGAGGAAGGAACATCAAGATTAGTAGATGATCGTACTATGTTCAGCAGGCTAACAGAGATATGTAGAAGATATCTATAATCCTAGAATATGTCAGTCAAGGGATTTCCTGGAGAGATAAGAAGATATTTATGTGCGCCTCTACAAGGTGCTGGTGAAATCTCCTACGTGATACAACTTGCAGTTCTGATTATCCAGGTATAAGGAAGATAAAATCAAAATAGGTATGTGCAGATAAGAGCTTCCAGGACAATTAGGAGAACTTATCTTCATTTTTTTTAGCCAAGTGAAAAGGAAGCTAGGACAACAAAAAAGACATTAATTTTTTCATGGATAAAGTTGGAAATTCAAAGATTTGTGATTGCCAAGATCTGGAATGGCTCTCAGTAGACTGACAAACTGAAGGTGAAACATTTGTGAATGGAATAATGTAATACAGCAGCCTGAAAATAGAAGAGAGAACTAAGTGAACCAGAAATCCTTTTAGTCACATATCCTTACAGTGTTGCTGGACCCTGTGTATAAAATGGGTGAAACTGTCTCAATGACTTTAAACACTGCATATCTTGGAATGGCAAAGATCCATATCTGTGTTTACAGTTGAAGCTTCTTTCTTTGCAGCTCCTAGCTCCTTCAGTCTTCTGTATGTGGCTGACACATTCTGGATTTTGCTGAACTACCGTAAGTGAATAAAATTGGTCAAAAAGTTGCCATCGTTTCCATGAAAGTTTAAGAAAGTGTCTTGGACAGTGTTGACTTTTCTCACAATTTCATTTGGTGAACTAATCACTGTATTAATGCACTAATCCATTACCCAGCTAATGAGTAGAAGTGCACCAAATTGATGATCCCAGTCAGTTCCTATTTCAGGATGGATACAGAATGCATGTAGTTTTAACCTAGACCAGCCTTGTTGCTATAAACCTCAAAAATGTTTAGACTTGCTGACTACACTTTTGTACACTGATTCCTCTTCATCCTCTAACGTCCCTTCAGAGCATAACGGACACGTCTGATTTCTTGATATCATTCCAGTGGTTACGCTCCAAAAAACTTGTGATAATCTTGGATTTTGAAGGCCTGTGCAAGAATGGGGAAATGAATAGGTAGGTTCAGTTGTTCATAGGTTTTAGGTGTCGTTCCCCCGCCCTTTCCCTGACTGTATTCTTCTCCCACAGTTTAATGGCTGTGTTGAGGTAAACTAAATTATAGATTGGTTGTGTTCTTGGGAGAACTGAGTTAAGTACTTACAGACAGCAGCTTCGAGTTCAGTAGTATGCTCACATATCAGCATTCAAGCCTAAAGTGCATGTATAAAATAAAGCATATGTTGACATTTTTGTGTCTTAGTTCTAGGACAAAAAATACTTTATCTGCTGCTCTATTGAGGAGTTGGTCAAGATCTGTGTGATCCAGAAGCACTGAAGTTATTTCCATTGAGCTGAACTGGCACAGATTCATTTAAAGCAAATGAGCTGTTTTATACCTTGCCTTGGGGTTGGAGGCAGTCCCCGTCTGTTTTACTGCCTTGCATTTTCAAATAGTTTAACCTGCAAAAAGAAACATGGCCTTGCCCTACCCAGCAGAAAATGCTTCACTTTGGAAAAGAAAAGAAAACAAACTCACATACAGGCTCCCTGCACCCCATCATGCCCCAAACAAACCCCAAAGAAAGCACACATTCATCTCTCTTTGTACTTGCACATTTTCACATTTATCTGCTACCTTATATGTATGTGATACTAAATGCATTGGTCCCCTTTAAAACCCTGGGTTTCAAACAGCACCTGCTGGATTTGCACATCTTCCCTGCCTCCCACTGTTATCTGTGATTCAGAAACATCAGCAGATTTTTCTTTGACAAAGTCAGCACTTCCGGAAACCATACAGATTCATGTAGTTGCTATTAGTGATGATTCTTTTTCCTCCTGGCAGAAATTTTGTGTGTGTGTGTGTGTGTGTGTGTGTGTGTGTGTGTATGTAAGAGGAAGGGAGGGAGAAACAATTTTTTATTGATGACAGTCAACAGCGTTCAACATTTCTCTGAAGAAGAAGTTTTAAGATTCCTTCTTTCTTTTGGTTTATGTAGAATAGAAATAAAAGTAACATGACGTTGCTGTAATAGATGTACTTACCATAAGAAGTTGTCCTCTAATGCACAGAGCAAGGGCGTTGATAATTTTCTATAATACGATTCTTTCTAGTCTTTGAATATAGATGCTGAAGAGGGAAGGGGAATTTGAAAAGAGCATAAGTACATGTTAATTCTTTTCTTTACCTTTTTCTTTTCCCCCCTTGTGCTTTGAAGCTTAGTGGTATAACTCTGATTAAACACTTGGAAGAAGAAAAACAGGTATGTTTGAAAAAAACCCCACACATTTGCCATGAATCATTTTAAAGACATTTTGAGATGGGAACTTTTTTTCCTCACGTGCACATAGACATCGCAGGTTGAAAGCTAGATGCTCAAAGGCCTTACTATCCATACGTAGGTGATTTATGCTAAAAATAACATTAATAACAAAAGCCATAAACAAAGAGGATGCATGCCTTTTGAAAGAACAATTGAAATACCGCATTTGTGCTTGTGGTTCCTAGAGATACTGGGTAATAGTGAAAGAGTAGTAATCTCCAATATTTTCCAAAGAAACAAGAACATTCAGGAATAACATACTACTTTTTCTGCTTCAGGATTAAGTGCTCACCTCTAATTATATGCAGGAGACACAATTTGATTTAAGAACAATCTCATCCTGCTTAGGTCATGTGCAAGATAGACTTTCATTCAGTTGCAGACTTCTTCTGACACACTTTGATTTCT
This sequence comes from Struthio camelus, assembly GCF_040807025.1. Taxonomy (NCBI): domain Eukaryota; kingdom Metazoa; phylum Chordata; class Aves; order Struthioniformes; family Struthionidae; genus Struthio; species Struthio camelus. The sequence goes on along the minus strand of NC_090981.1, from coordinate 52,348,093 downwards.
CCTCCAGTATGTTCAAGAGGCTGTACACACTGTGCTGGAAAAGCTGGCTTAGCTGGCTCATTTTGTGAATCCAGATTTACCTGGCTTGCCTGGCACCTGCAGCTTGTGACTTTATCTCTCCACCATCTGTCATAGATACCTCTTTCCTGACTTGCTTTTCCTGGCTACTGTTTCAGGTCAGGATTAGATAAGAGTTTTGTCACAGCTTCCAGTGACTTCCTAAGGTGAGCTGTGCTCTCTGGAGGAGAATAGAAGCAGAGCTTAAATCTGATAACTTATGTGAAAGAATGCCTAGGATGTAGATATTCTTTCTTTATTAAAAGGAAAAAAAGACTTAGTTATGTAAGCAGGTTGAAGCTTTTCTGCTGTCTTTGCTAGTTGCTTCTTCAGTGGTCCCAGCAGACCACTGGTGTGAAATACATTCTCCCAGTCTGTTAGGGCTGGCAGAGTCTATCCTGTCTCCTCTCCCACTAAGAGGAGTTGTTGCATTACAGCCAAGCCTATGGCTTGTACTGCTGTGTCGTATTGTTCCATTTCAACAATTGTATGTGCTAAGTAAAATATCATTTTTTTCATAGATTTCCTTTTTTTTAATAAATAATACTGTGATTATGTTTCAGTTGATTCAGAATGCAAGGGAAATTGGACTGGCCATTATTTTAAGAGCATCAATGCTGGTATGCAGCTACCCCCCCTTATTCTCTACACATTCATATCAAACCCCTAGCATATTTTCCAGCTCCTTCCTCTACTGTTCCTGTCTCCAACTGTCATATTACAACACAAATGACTTTTCTGTAATAGCCACTTTCTTCTGGTGCTGTAATAACATCACACAAAGTGCCTCAGAGACTAAAAGCTGTAGAAGAACTAAAAGCTCAGTTGGATTATGCTCTTGAATCAGAGTTAATTTGAAAAAAAAAAACTAAAGAAGAAAAAGGAAGTAGGGAGCTTAGTGTAGGAGGAAACATACTGCTTAGTGCCAATAGTAGAAACTGGAAGTTAAAATCAGGTATAGTATCTATGGAAGATCATTCCAGTATTTGATTTAAAATTAAAGAAACATAAGCAACCAAAAAATTCCCAGCCTTTCTTTCCCTGTTGTTGATATATGTAATTCTATTGTGAAGGATGTATTTTTTTAATGTCTCTTCTTAATACTTTAATGTGCTTAGAATTTTATTAAGCAATTTTGAGAAAATATCTCTGCCATGATTGTTGGGTCTGCTTCAGATACATTTATTGTAGTAATAGGACAAGAGAATGGGACTGTTTTCTATCTCCTTCCACCTCCCCATGTTCTTGGCCTTGTAAAGGATCCGGCCACCTCCACTTGAACCTAATGCAATTGTACTTGGCTGTTTAACTCCCTGCATTCAACATTTCTGGAATGTAATAAGACTCTGGCCCTTCCTCTTTTCATGGTCATTTCCCTTGCAGAGAATAGCACCAGTCAGGCCAATTTCACCACAAAGCACTTGCTGCAGCACTTCTGCATAGAAACATGAAATCAACATCTAGATCTCAAATTACTGTTTGATGATTCTACTGCACCAAAAATACTGTTCTTCACCATTATCATACTTGGTGTTGGGCATAAATTATTGCACGTTAACTTGAGCTCTGTTTCAACATCTAAGTTTTTTCAGTTATCCAAATGCTATGTAGTGCAAATGCTACAGAATCCCATGGCACAGTAAAGTGTATGTAAATAACAACACTCTTGAGACCTTATTAAATTAAAATAATTTACTAATGCTGGTTAGGAGGGGGAAGAGAAGGGAAGAAAAGCAGGAAATTAATCAGTGTTATAGTATGGCACTTAGAATGATCCTCTATGGCAGCTATCAGATTCAGCTATTGCAATATATGGCTACTGTGTTATCTGAACATAGCAGATAAGAACAAGAAAGTGATATGATTTTTGGCTGTAGCGATACAGTTTTAGTGTTTTAGTAGAGACTGCTTGTGCTTGTTACAACCCCCTGTTGTTGTGATTTATTATCTGAGAAATTCTAACCCCTGCCAAAGCTGATATTCTTTAAGGACCTGTCACAGACTAATATCCAGCTTTGAAACTGTGCTTGTTGATTCAGATTCTTCTGTTTTTGCGTTGTGTAAGTGCATATGCATTATCCTTTAATGAGTCAGGTTATTTAAATTTCAAATCAGACTGGGGATGTAGCAAGTGTGATGGTTCTATATTCCTCTAACCATCTGTCACTAAGAATCTCCTTAAAGCTGCAGACTTGGTTAAAGAACAGCTTGGTCCTATAATTTTTCTGTCACTGTTTCTAAGCAAAGAGTAGAGACAGTCTTCTCATCTATCGAGAATGATTTTTGAATGAAACTTTCATAGCAACTGTGACAGACACTAGGGCTACGTGGAATATTCAAAGACTGTTGTATCAGTATCACAAATGTTATAGGCATCTAAGTGGTTCAGATTAGGGATGTTTCCTGCAGAAGCTCATGTCACAAGGCAGTAATTTAATGCAAATCCCTAGTGCTGAAACAAGGCAGGTGACTTGTCTTAAGTTTTCCGCCCACAGGGAGGAAAGGTGTTGTCTGATCTGACTCAAGGGCACCAAAAGAAAAAAAAATGATGATACGAAGCAATTCACTCACTCAATTTGAGAAGTGAAACTGGACTAAATGAAAGGGAGAATCTGTAAAGATGGTCAGAGATACTTCAGCCTGAAAGCCTCCTTGCAGAATTTGGGTGACAGCCTGGGACGAGACTAATGGGAGGAACTAGCGATTTTCTGAACAGTTTTCTTTGCAATGCTATTGTTCTGAATAAACAATATCTTATCAAAGCTGGCTAGTTTTGATTCCTGCTGTCATTAGTCCCAGGAGACAGCTCATCTGCAGGCAGTGAGTTAAGTCAGTGTTGCTCAGGTGGATCATACTGAATTGCATACATTAGTTAGTAGGAAGAGCAGGGACAGGCAACAGGCCTGAAACCAGAAAGGCATATCCTTTGGGAGACCCTGAAGGCATCAGAGGCTGCAAGCCTGCAAACTGACAGCAGAGTGAGGAGTGCTTATTCCAGTGCTGGAAGAGTAGAAGTCTTTGAAAGGAAAAGGAACTGGTCCACAAGTATCAGGGTTGTTTTTTGTTTTGTTTTGTTTTTCTGTGAGAATACAGCAAACCTTTCTTTTGGCTTCCTGAAAACAGCTATAATATCTCTCTTCTGCATGCCTTCATTATCTAGTTGCATAGAGCTCTCCTTGCTCAGCAAGAGGCCCTAGAGCATAGTTGATAAGGCACAGGGCTCAAGAGACACAATCCCATCTGTGCTGCAGTGATCATCAACATTTTTTTCTCCTGCTTTTTCTGCCACATAGTTTGTAAATTTTCCAGGAGGGTCTTGTATAAAGGGACCTGGATGTTCTTTAGAGCCTTCATCAAAAAGCAGTTGCGTCTTTGTAGTTTTATTTAATGTATCTAGCTCTTCCCTAGGCTGAAATATCTGAGAGTAGAAAGAGAAAATCTCCACTTGGCACCTCTGCCCCTCCTCTCTCGACACCCGCTGCCTTTTCTTTTATTTTCTTTTATTTTCTGTCTTTTTTTTGTCTAGTATTTTCATAACTGATCTATAAAAGCTATTGGTTTATTTCTAGTATGTCTTGAATAAAGGTTCTGCTATTTTAGTAATGCTGGTAGATGAGTAAATACATCTCTTATCAGTTTGTTGCATAGTTTAAATGAATGTTGGTATGACCTTTAAATGGCGTTGAGATGTCAGTGAGGCCAAATGCAATCAACCTACAATTGCATATAGGCTACTGAATATATGAAAAAGCCTTATGTAGTAATTAAACATATGATGTTTGCTAACAAGGAGACCTTTCCTACTGCTTTGAAGTTATGATTGTAAAGCTTTATGGATATGTGAAATCAAACAGAACTGTGAGCAAAGTCATAACCTTCATCTTGCCTGTAGATGTACAAAATGACTTGAATCCTGCTTTCTATTCTCCAGCCTCATTCACATCTCAGTAACATTAGAATAATTTTTGCCTTTACGCTTCTAGCTGGCTTCATGCTTCTGTGACTTGTTGTAATTTTTTACTTGTCATATGCATGTTGCTAACTTTTTTCCTGTGAAACTGGCAATGAATTGTTAAAAGAAAACATTTTTATATATTTCTGAGTCTTCAGCTGCTTTCATTCTTTGGAGTATTTTCTTCTCTTCAGTGTTACTTAGTGAATTCATTTTGACCTCCTGTCAGAAAGACTTTTCTACTGAACAGCTAAGACTTCAATGCAAAAAAATCAATATATGTCCCTAACTGCAGTGTGATTTCAGTGCTGGTACTGAAAAATAATAACATTTTAAATGACTTGTTTTTCATTTCTCCGTTTAATTTCAAAATAAAGTCTCTAGTACATATGTCTTTTCTGTTGGTACACTTGGGCTTCTTGAAATTATTGGATCAAAAATGTGTGGTGGATTATAGGCTTGCACAGGGAATGTGAATAGGTCTTTGAGTAACTTTGAGTAGGTCTCTGAGTAAGTTTCAGAACATGTATACATACTCAATAAATTAAATCACTGAAAAAGGAGATTATTAGAATGCCATAAACACAAAAGTTTAGGATACAACAGTATTATGTTAACGATGTTGGACACACCCTTGTGTCTGAGGAAATGCAAGGACTAATGGGGAATTTCTCCCTTGCAGGGAGAATTTGTCAAAATAGGAGCACGAATTCAGCGAAGTAGCGTATGCCTCCTGCTTCACTCCCAGTGTGTTCACCTGAGGTGAACCCCTTATTGTGGCATGGGAAAGCTGTTCTTTCCAAAGGGGTGTCAAAAATTATTTTTATCCTAGTGCATCCTTAGAAATCCCAGAGCACTGAGGATCCAGTACTTTTCTCCAGAGTAAAAGGACTCTACCTCAGCCCTCATAATGTGCTGTGTGTTCAGGGGTGAGTCTGTTATAAGATAAATAGTCCAAGGAGTAGAGTGCAGAATGTATTTTATAAATCTGATTTAAAAATCTTTGTTCTCTTGTGCTCAACACATGACAAAGAATCCCTAGTGTGCTTTGGACATGAGTTTGAAAGGCTTGGCTTTACTGGAGGAAATGGTGTCGTTACTATGTGCTGTGAAAGAAAAATAATGCTGATTCCCGGGAAAAATAACTACAGAATTGTAAGAGACAGGGCAAAAAATATCCAACAATATATGAAGGAAACTCTAGGAATAGATTAAAATATTAGACGGGAATGGCAAATTATGTTTATACCTATTGTGAATTGTAGAAGGTTGAGAAAAGAAAGGAGAGGGAGTATTGAAAACTGACGTGTCTGGGGTGAGTGATATTGCTTGCCAGTTCCCCTGGGCACTGTAAAATTGCAGATTTTAAGTGCCTCATAAAAATGTCACTACTCCCAATTCTACCTGCTGTGGCAGGCATCTGTACCTTGGGAATCTGACTTTTAATGCAAAGGCAGCCAGCAGTGCTTTAAAGAGGTTAGCTACCCTACCCCATTGCTGTCCAAAATGCATTTAGGTCAATGTTACACAGAAATTTAAAGAAAAAATATCACAGAATCACAGAATCACAGAATCACAGAATGGTTTAGGTTGGAAGGGACCTCTGGAGATCATCTAGTCCAACCTCCCTGCTCAAGCAGGGTCACCTAGAGCATATTGCCCAGGATCACATCCAGACGGGTTTTGACTATCTCCAGCGAAGGAGACTCCACTACCTCTCTGGGCAACCTCTGCCAGTGCTCTGTCACCCTCACAGGAAAGAAGTTTTGCCTCAGGTTCAGATGGAACTGCCTGGCTCCTCCTTCTTGCCCTTTTTGAAGACTGGCGTGACACTGGCTTTCCTCCAGTCCTCGGGCACCTCTCCTGATCTCCAGGACCTTTCCAAGATGATGGAGAGTGGCCTAGCGATAACATCCGCCAGCTCCCTCAGCATTCGTGGGTGCATCCCATCAGGGCCCATGGATCTGTGGATGTCAAGTTTGGACAAAAGATCTCTAACCTGATCCTCCTCCACCAAGGGAGAGTCTTCCTTTCTCCAGACTTCCTCTCTTGTCTCCAAGGTCTGGAATTCCTCAGGACTGGCCTTAGCAGTGAAGACTGAAGCAAAGAAGGCATTCAATAACTCTGCCTTCTCTATATCCTTTGTTACCAGGGCACCCGCCCCATGCAGCAGCGGGCCCACGTTTTCCCTAGTCTTCCTTTTGCTCTTGATGTATTTGTATTTGAAGAAGCCGTTCTTGTTGTCCTTGACGTCCCTTGCCAGATTTAATTCCAACTGGGCCTTAGCCTTCCTCGTTGCATCCCTGCACACTCTGACAACGTCCCTGTATTCCTCCCAAGTGGCCTGTCCCCTTTTCCACATTCTGTAGACTTCCTTCTTCTGTTGGAGTTTTGCCAGGAGTTCCTTGCTCATCCAGGCAGGTCTCCTGCCCGCTTTGCTCGACTTCCCACTCAGAGGGATGCACCAATCTTGAGCCTGGAGGAGGTGATGCTTGAATATCAACCAGCTTTCTTGGACCCCTCTTCCTTCTAGGGCCCTGCCCCAGGAGATTCCCCTAAGTAGGTCCCTGAAGAGGCCAAAGTTAGCTCTCCTGAAGTCCAGGGTTGCAATCCTACTCATTGCCCTGCTCCCTCCTCGCAGGATCCTCAACTCCACCATCTCACGGTCACTGCAGCCAAGGCTGCCCCCAACCTTCACATCTCCAACTAGACCCTCTCTGTTCGTTAGTACAAGGTCTAGCAGCACACCTCTCCTCGTCGGCATCTCCACCACCTGAGTCAAGAAATTATCATCAATCCTCTGCAGGACCCTCCTGGACTGTTTGTGCCTAGCTGTGCTGTCTTCCCAGCAGATGTCAGGGTGGTTGAAGTCCCCCATGAGAACCAGGGCCTGTGAGTGTGAGGCTGCTTCCAGCTGTCTGTAGAAGGCCTCATCGACGACTTCCTCCTGATCAGGTGGCCTGTAGTAAACCCCCACCACCGTGTCACCCATGTTAGCCTGCCCTTTAATCCTTACCCATAGGCTCTCACCTTGCTCTTCATCCACCCCGAGGCAGAGCTCCACACATTCTAGCTGCTCCCTCACATAAAGAGCAACTCCACCACCTCGCCTTCCTGGCCTGTCTTTCCTAAAAAGCACCTAGCCATCCATGACAGCATTCCACCATGTCTCTGTAACTGCAATGAGATCATGGCCCTGCGACCGCACACAGATCTCTAACTCTTCCTGTTGATTCCCCATGCTGCGTGCATTGGTATACAGGCATTTCAGAGACCCAATTGAGCATGCAGGCTTCCCAGGAGAGGTGCAAGAGGATCCTCCATAGCCATGTCCCATGCTGTCTCCCCTGGCTGTATGCACCCGCTGGAGGCATCCTGACTTGAGCGGTGTTTTACTGACTCTCCTGCCACTATACCACTCCCCTTCCCCCATCTTGCCGAGTTTAAAGCCCTCCGTACCAGGCTGGCCAATCTGTTGGCAAAGACGCGCATGCCCCGCTTGCTAAGGTGGATCCCATCGCTCCGCATCAGCTGTTGATCTTCAAACAGGGTCCCATGGTCATAGAAACCAAAGCCCTGTTGCCAACACCAGCGGCGCAGCCAGTTGTTCACTTGGAAAACTCGTCTACTCCTCCTCCCATCCTTTCTCCTCACAGGCAAGATTGAGGAGAAAACGACCTGGGCTCCCAGACCTTTGACCACCATTCCTAGAGCTGTGAAGTCCTGTTGGATGGTTTCCAGTTTGCCTTTCGTGTCGTTAGCACCCACATGGAAGATCAGCAGAGGGTAGTAGTCCAATGCATGGACAAGCCTTGGCAATCTTTCCATGACTTCTCTTATTCAAGCCCCTGGCAGGCAGCAAAGCTCTCTGGACAAGAGGTCAGGTCGGCAGAGAGGTGCCTCTGTCCCCTGCAGCAGGGAGTCACCCACAACAATCACTCGCTGCTTCTTCCGGGGGTTCCTGCATGGCACAGGGTCTGCCAGGCCAGTTGCCTCACTTGGAGCCATGCCCAGCTCCTCCTCAGCTTGGAGGGCGCTAAACTTGTTCTTCACAGGCAACTCTTGAGGAGGAGCAAGAGCCTTTCTCCTTCTACGAGAGGTCACCAGCTTCCAGCCCTCTTCAACAGCGTTATGATGCACCTTTACACACGGTGCTGAGCCCTCTGACAACTCCACTGCAGTGGGAGCTGGGGACTCCTGGAGCTGAACAGTCTCCGAGAACGCCCTGTCAATCTCCCACTCATCCTCTCGGATGCTACGCAGCCTACTAACCTCCTCCCGTAACTCCTTTATCTGGTGACTCACGGAGAGGCCCCAGGCACTCCCTGCAGCCTGACACCTGCAGAGCTGCATCTGCTGTCTGAGGGTCACACAAATGACTATGGAAGTGTATGTCCAGGTCCTCAAGTTCTGCACCAGATCCCTTTCTAAAAAAAGTTCCTGGCAGACTCCACTGCTCACAGAGCAACATGACAACTCTCCATAGCATAAAGCAATGCTTTCCTCACTGCTAGCAGCCCTAACGTGTTGTCTCTGCCCAGAGGGTGCAAAATTTCTGCAGCTCAGAATAATCCATCTGCTTCTCAGGAATGCAGCTACTGTGTTCTGAATGTTATCAAAACATTCTCCAATTGTCTTTTTAAATTTTTCGGCATCTCTGGAGGAAGTAGCACTATGTCTGTTTAAAGGACAGGGAAACTGAGATACTGAAAGGATAAATTCAGTCCTAGTGTAAGAAATGATTTTGCAGCCATGGCACTTTTTTGTTTATTCAGCCAGATCTCGGCTCAGCATCATGAGTCATGCTCTCATTCAGGCTTCCTTCTCTTAACTTTGTTGAATCCTGGATGTAGGAACAAAGCTGTGGCCCCTGTCCCTCCTGAGTACCATCAGCAGAACTTGTTATTAAGGTCAGTTAAACCAGAACAAGCATGGGAGCTCTACCACTGCCCTCAAGTGACCACTTTGGTGGCAGGTTATCTACTGCAGAGACACAGTACACAGCAAGGGAAAAACTCAGCTTGACTTTCAGGTTCCGGCTGCTGTTTGCAGGATTAATGGCTGGGAGGAGGGATGAAAGGCTCCTTTTTTTTTTTTTTTAGTAAATTGAACAAATCTATTGAAAAAAAAAGATTGAGGGACACATGCAGAAGACCACAGTGGCAAACTAATGCTCATTTTTCAGAGTAGATGGATGATAAATGGATACATGTTTATTTCTCCACAGAGTATTAAGAGAGTGCCAGATAACAGACAAAGTGCTATAGGGGAGCTGACATCAAAACAACTCCAAGTGAGATAGTGGGACAGAAACCACTGGAACATGCTGCCTCCTTACAGCCATCTTCCTTAGTGAAGTGCCCTTTTTTTCCTAACAATTGGACGTTTCTGAAGCATGGTACACAGGCTCTGCCGACTGTGCATAAATTCATCTTGCTATATGGCGATTTCTACAGCAGAGCTAATAATCCTGAACTCCCTTTAGAGTCAACAGAGAGAAATAAATACATGTAGCAAACAGTTCATCTCATCCTAAATCAGACATCTAGATTAGATAAATCAAGCCCTAAAAGTTCCCTTGTATTCACTGACTGTAACAGGAGCTGTGGGTGAGTGCTTCAGCTGCAGCTGCCTACCTCTTAGATGCCTAAAGCTTAGTGAAATGCAAAAATGGATCAGTTTCCTTTATTTAAAAAAAGGAAAAAAGATTTGATATATTTGGGCTTCTGGGGAAATTTTTATGCTTGCATTTTGAAAATAAACTCAATTTTTTTTCTATTTTTTTCCTATTATTTGGAGCAATACTAAAGATGTCTGAATAAAAACAATGTTTTTAATTTTTTGAAAGAAAATTATTTTTCAGACTTTGTAGAATGCATTTTTTTTATTTGGTCTATACTGAAAACAATCTTAAAACATTTCATTTCCTCTGAAATAGAAGTTCTGAGGTGTGAATAGGTCTGCTTAGGAAATAAGTCTCTCCGAGTCAGAAATTTGTCCTAAAGTGAAGCAATACATGTAGGTTTGCTAGGGTGTGCCCTCTTCTGGAAATTTAACCTAGACAGAAGTTTAAAAGCTTTCTATTATTTTTCCAGAAGCTTTGATGGGAAATTCCAGACTGATAGCCGCTTGACATAGTCAGATGAACTGTACTACATGTGTGGTGAGGCCAGCTTATCCTGCTTCATGAGCAGGCATCTTCAACAGAAGGATGGTGACCCTCTTCTGAAGCGTTCATTCAGTGAAAAGGAGGCAATGAGAGTAAACGGAGAAGATAACAAAGGATATTTTGCGTGGATAATAAAGTGAAGGGAGAAGGGAACAGTAGGCAAGGTTGGTGGAAAGCAGAGTATTTTAGCACCTGAAGGTGCTGATTTCGTCATCCTAAGTAGACAGATTTTGAGGTAGAGATTTTATGTATAAGCTCCATCGATTTGTTGTTGAGAAGACCTTAAAGCTCAGGTACATTTTATGACTATGTATATGGGGTTAAAATCCTTGCTTACACACCATGCAGCTTTCTCAGAGCCAGCCTTGTGTTAGCCCAGCAGCACAGCCTTTGTCATTGCTCTTTGTACATTAGTCCTTAGGCTTCTGTCACGTGTCCTGCTTTGTAGTTATTTTGCTCTGCTTTCTTGCTTTTCGCTATTGCTGTATATTCCTTCTCCTTTCTCTTTCCAGTTCATCCTAGGGTGATATTTAGTTCTCAGTGCCACTGAGTGTGGTTTGGTTTTGTTTTGTTTTTTGCCACCCCACATGTTGTCAAATGTCTAATTAACCAAATAAGATCTAGAAAGAATTTCTAATCAGGTGTTAACAGTTCCCTGAAAATTAATGGCAATTATCCGTATCTATGCAGAAGACAATGAGAATTAACACTTACTGTGAAGTAGGGAAGGCTGGTTAGGGGCTTCTCTCTTTCCTTCTTTCCCCATATCCCTCCATTCACTTGTGGCTATGCACTATCTGCTGATGTCTTCCAGCTGTCTGCTTTTCATTATATAATTGAGAAGCAGTGGCTATTTAACATCTTTTGCAACTGTACAGTTGTTTTCCAACAAGAAGTCTCTGGCTTCAGTAATGAAGCTGGCTTAGAAGATGTTCTTCTCTTTGCCCACTTCCTCTCCCCCTCTTTTCCATCCCACTTCCTTTGCCCCTGTGCTGAAGTTTGCCTTTTCCTTAGTTGTGCTGTTATGGGTATTTGTGGGGCTGCACAGCAAACTATCAGTTAAATAAAGTGGTTAGAAAAAAACGAACAATAGCATGGGAAGAAAGCAGGGAACAGGAAACTTTAAAGCTAGATTGAACGTCAAAGACAGGATGTCTTGCAAGTACATTCTGTATTACCTAAGTACATTCTGTATTACTCTACTGTGTGCTCACACCTGTATCACAAAATCACTGTAAGTATTACCCATTGCAATGGGCTTGTTTGTGGGCATGATTTCCACTCAGTTTCGTCAAAAACTAGCTTGCCTTCTTCTGAGAGTGAATGGAGACTCCTCTGTCTTGAAAACATGGGGTCCTGCTGGAAGTGGGTGGGGAAAGGTTAAGCCTATGCTTCCCTCCTGTGCACCAGCTGCTCATGGAGTTAGTGCTTGTTTATACCTTAATTATTCACAAACCCTCTCTGATAGTCTCCTCAGATGAAGCCAATTCAAGCTGTCCTCAAGAAAAGATGTCAGCTTAGTCAGACTGTATTTTTCAATGATGCTTAAGTGATTTGGGCACCCAGTTTATTTGAAATTAAAAGTGCATGTCCAGATCTAGATGGCTTTGAAAACTCCCAGCTGGAGTGTACTGAGTGGTTTGAAAAGGAACAGACTGATAAAGCAGCCTTGGCCCTAACCCTGAAAAATGACTCAGTGCTGTAATTCAACTTACAGCCTCCATTATATTTAACAGTATTTATTCATTACTTGTCCTAAAATCTCTCTCCCCCCCCCCAGCTTCTCTCCACTTGCTTATCAGGGACAGATTTGTTTCAGATCTAGTGGAGAGAACATTTCTTTCAAGGACATTCTGGAGGAGTTGTTTGTACAAGGCTGATCAGAAATGGCAAAACTGAATAAATAAAGACAAAATGATGTACTGAAATATGGAAAATAATAATGGCAAACTTTTCACAAGTTACAAACCACACAGCAAATAAGTCATGCAACCGTTTACCCAAAGAATCATTTCTTTAATGCACTGAGTGCTTTTAAACACTGGCAACTATTCTTAATCACAGGAATCTAGGAGCAGTGGCCTTAACTACAAGTGGAAAAGGTGATATTATATATATTTTAGATATATGTTTCATATGACTGTATGGTGTGTCCATATTGCACAATGCTGTGCAATATGGAGACTGCTAAGCTAGTTGCAAATGAGCTAGCTTTGCTATCAGAAGTGAAGTAGCTGGAGATCCATGCAGGTGCATTTGTCCTAGTTTTTAACTTTAAAAATTTCAGCAATGCAGAAATGCTTTACGAATCAAGGAACAAAATGTTTTATATCCTCACTTCCAGCTTATTTTATGAAACAGAAAAACTTTACAAATATGCTGTGAACTATGCTCGTGCCATTTTATTAATTACATTTCTAGCACACACCTCCCGTGGACAACTTTCTGTTGCAAAAGCAAACCCCAAAAGAGTAGTTTTTCAAAACAAAAAAACCCGATGCCAATCTGTATGTTCAATAAATATTGCATTACGTTCTGCGTGCCAATGAAAGCCATTGAGAATGGAAATGTATTGACACAATCTAGGTCTTCTCATCCACTAGTCCAGTTTTCATTTTTTAAGACTCAAAATTTTAAGATCTCATAATTTTGAAAGCATCTGAGTAACTACTTCATAGAAAAATTAAACAGCCTATGTCATAAATCATTCTTCAACTAAAAATTTTCTCGTAGGCTGCACATTTTTGTTAGACTCCACCACGTATGAGGCTGTAAATTTTACATCGGTTCATTTGATTTAATTAATTGCCTTGATGTATGTACTTGTGTCGGCTCTGAATATTAGGCCAGGGCATCAGCCAGTAAAACAGTATAATAAAGCAGTATTCTTCTCTTATATCCAAAGGAAGTACTTGAATTTGCACTATCTGAGGAAAAGGAACTTTGTCTTCATTAAAGACCCCTATATGGAAATTCAAGAACCAAATTCAAACCATTATTGAAAGCTGGAGCATGAAAAGAAAGCATGATTTGTACCCTGAAGTTTATGTGTCTTCACATAATCACACAGTTGGTCACTTTGTGCTCTTTGTAATCTATCCCAGATGATTAGAACAGCAAGACACTGTGAATCCTATAAACCCAACTGTCGACCCTGTAAAATATATTTTCTTCATTTCTTTTTGCTTTTTTATGATTTCCTGAGGCCTCTTGAAAGTTTCTTTTGCTGTACTCAACGGGTATTATTTTCTATGAAAGCCCTCTCTCCATTTCTAAACATTCTGTTGCAGACAGTGTTTTCAGTATGTTTCCCAGAAGATGGATCATTGAGATTATTTAGTGACATCAACCTGGTTGTCACTATAAAGTGACACATGGTATTCTCTAGGGCTCGTGCTGGCTGCCGCTGGAGTATAAAGCTCCAGTTGGCATGGCAGAGGCTTCCCTAATTGATTACAGGTGCTTTGTGAAGCCATCCTCACTGAGGCCTGTCAAAACTGAGCAATTCACAGCCGAAACGTTCTTCCTGGGCCTGTGGCTGAATCTTTCTGCATTTTCTGTTTTGTTTTTATCTCACTTGTAGCCCATATTTGTATGCATTTTTTTCCAGAAAACACCTCAATGAAAAAACCTGTCTATCTACCTTAAGATGGAACCTAATCCATTTATGAATGATATTTATATGATGTGCAAGAACAGGAAGCAGAGCAATTCTCCTTCAAAGTGTATATTCCTGTGAAGTTTTCACATAAAAAAAGAAAAAATCATATCTTTCTGTTCATCTGAATTATGAAAAACTACATTTTATACAAATATTGGAGTGTTTCCTGGGGGCACAAATGATTCCACCACTTGCTATGCCGAACTTTTAAAATCTGTTTTGCTGCATTAATAAACTCAATATTTTAGTGGAACTGTTTTGCTTGTTTATTTCTTTTACAGTCAATAATTAAGTTTTGATTTTGGAATGACTGAATGGCAAAAGTGGCAGCTGAAATTCTGTGCTGATAAATGTAAAGTGATGCATTTAAGGAAAACTTCCTTTTATATTAAAATGACAGGATCTGATGACTATTAACATTCAGGAATGATATTCTGGGATTACAGATGCTGTATGGGAACGTGAATTGACTACCCAACAACTCTTCACCCTCCTGCCCTTACAAAATATGTTAGAAATGGGTAGGAAAAGAACAGGCAATAAAGTAGAAAATATACTAGTGTGTAATATACCAGTGTATAAGTCCTTGTTATGCCTGAATGTTGAATATGGTATACAATTCTGATCTTGCCAGCTCAGAAGGATATAGTACAATTGGGAAAGATTTATACAAACAGCTCCATAGCTTGTTCATCCTTATTGCTCTTCTATGTATGGCAAGTAGGCAAGGATGCTTTTGGAGGGGTGAAAAAGACAGAAGTCTAAGAAGTCGTAAGTAGCCAGGAAGAGATGATTAGGGAATAACTGGAAATTGGTCACTGGCCTAAGGATACCTATGGTTTGAACTAATATAACTTTTCTTTTGGAAGAACAGTAGGGCTTAGTAATGATATCTCGTGCACAGATTTTGCTTAAAATTTTCTGCTTAAATATACCAGTGAACCTGAGCTTTGTACAGACTGATGTAGTTTGGAACTTACTTTGGAATTAGAGTGAAATTTACTATTAGTGATGTATTATATTATCTCGATATTATCTCTTCAAACTGCTGCAAAATTCTTTGCAGCTAGCAAATTCTTCTTCTGGACATCAAGAGAAACGTTGCTTTCCGTTTCTTTTCCTTTGTCATGGGGAAAGTATTGACCTCTCCGTTAATGGCATTTTGCCATATGCTTCAACAGGCCTGCATATTTCCCATTGCTCTTTTCAGACTGTGATGTGAGGAGCTTCAGCTGTGAAGGGTGTACAATTGAGCCCCTTCTGGAAGTGTCCAGTAGGCATTGAACTCCCCTTTTCCTGCATTGATCTGAGTGATAATTAACTTATCAGCATGATCTGATGCCTCCAGCTCTGTCTCTGGTATCCTATCTAGTGAGGAAGGGTGGAAAAGGTAGGGAAGGAAGGCAGGTGGAAGCTAGGACACAGTTATTCTTCATTTATAAGGAAGGAAAAAGTATTTAAGTGACTGTTTAATCCCAAGCACAAGCAGTGAAAGCGGTCTAAGAATGTAAGGACAGGCATTTTTTTAATCCCTGGTAAAACTAGGAGAGGGATCTTACTTTAAAAGCATGTTGTTGTGTAAGTATACAAGAGTAGTAGTTTCCTATCGAAGATGCCAATTATGAAGTGAGTTCTACTTCAAAATCATCCTTCAAATGACATTTTGAATTATAATAGACTTTTACAGAAATAACCTGATAAACTCCTTGTACTGTTTGCATCATTAATAAGCTTTTCAAAAATTGCAAATAGATTACAGCTACTAGTTCTACTGCCTATTTCTAAAGCAGCCTAGAAGGATAGAAGTGAATGACCAGGATTCACCATAGTTATTTATTCTAGTACTCCGTTGGTAGCACTTGATTGCAATCAGAGTAGGACACTGCAAGCTCAGATTGGGTTTAGAGATGCATAATGAATAAACAGGATCTCATTTTTGTGACGCCTCACCGAACACTTTATCCAGTCCAGGACCACCTTAGACATCAACATATCTACTCCTCCATCTTATCTATGTCATCTTACATATGGGGATACGGAGTTTTTTTTCTTTCCTCCTTTCCATTATTTTTGTTGTTTTAGCAGCCACATTCCCCTAAGAGGTTTTTCCTCCAAGCCACAAAAACACATTTTTTCAGTGCTAAGTTAACCACAGGAGAAAGACTAAAGAATGCAGAATAGGAATAGTAAACTAATAAAAAGGAGCTAATTAAACTTTACACAAGGGTAATGGAGTTCAGGGAATGTGCAGATATTTTTTTTCATGATGTTTGCTATTTGCATGCTGCATTTGCATTTAATTTCATTTGTGTTTAATTTTCTACCCCACAAACATTTTTTTAAGTATTATTATTTTTTCTGTATGCATTACTAAAATGAATCACTTCATAGGAGCACAAAAAATTGTGATATTCCACCAGCATAAGAAATAATCTTCCCATAAACTAATTTCTTGCCCAGTTTGCATAAAGATAAGAGTACTATTTCTGAATTAAGGGAAAGGGAATAATCTTTCTCTTGACAATCTAATTAAATCATAAGATACCTCAGTTCTCATCTACATTGCTTGACTTATCAAATACTTTTAAAAAGTAATCAAACTACATAGAATTGTCTTAGTTCTGGAATGTAATGATTTCCCCTTTCCATATTTTACAAATACAGAGGAGAAAACTGTATCACAGTGAGGAAGTACCGTAATTAGAGTACTAAACACAGTCAGTCATTCCTAGAAGTAAAATAACACGAGAATGTGTGAGTGAAAGGAGAAGTCTATGTACAGGCATTTCTGCCCTTGGGTATAACGTAGGCCCGATGACCACTCAACACCTTTGCAGACTTGATTTGTCTGAATCTGCACTCTTAGAGTGGAGATGCTATTAAATTATGGTAGCCAGCAGCTGATTTAAATTCTCTATGGCCCCAGAATTTCTCTGGACACAGCCAGCAGGGAAAAGCTGATCTCTAGGTAGGAAATCTTCTCCTGTATGCAGCCATACAGGAGAACTAAAAAATAAGAAGCATTTCTTTGTTTAGACTTTTTATGAAGCAGGCATGTAACTTTTTTTTTTTCTCACAGATTAAAACCAGGCTATTTTAAGTAAAAGTGTTGAATCAAGACATCAACAATAAACATTTTTATTCAAATACTCATTTTCATATAAAACTGTAGAAATGTAGTGGTGTGTATTACAAGAAAAAGTGAAATATCCCAGAATGAAATTGTGAGGATTATTTTATTAAATTTGGGGGAAAAAATAGTGACAGTTTTTACATAATACTTCTTATTGTAATATTGACTCTAATAGATAGGTGGGTAAGTAGAGGAGCAGTTCTCTAAAATGTGTCAGAAATGACTGTCATTTCAAAGACATTATCTCTCTATATTGCTAGCTGTGAATTCTAAAAATAAGCTTTAATCTGTATCTCTGATTTTCCTATAGACTGCTAAGCAGCCAGCACGTTGTCAAAGCTTCAAAACCTGCAGATCATCTTCTGGTTCTGTGGCATGCCAGTAAAGAATAAAGCAAATCTCTGAATACTGAGCTTACACTTTCATCAAATACTTGTTTGTGATAATGTTCAGAGAAACAATCTCTTCTAATAACTCGTGTTTCATCTTCAGACTACTATGGAACTCATTGTATACAAATTGCAATGAACTGCTTTGCTGAGAAATGAATTCTAGTATGTTTGTTTTAAATCTCTCTGTTATCTCCTTGCTAGTGCCATCATCTTGTTTAGTACTGAAAAAGAATATTCATTTATCAAACCAAGTGGTATTTCTCATTGTAATAAAAGTGATGGGTTTTATAAACTATGCCAAGAATAAGGTGTTTCATGGGCCTTTTCTGAGGAAAAAGTAGGCATTTTGTGAACTTCAATTAGACAGCTGGTTTTGCAATCATTTTTCAGTGAGCTGTTGCTAGCAGCTTCACTCTGATGTAGTTTTAGCGCTAGCCACACAGTTATAGATGATAAAGCAGAAAAAAGGCCATAAACAATAAGAGAAAACTTGATTTAACAAGCTTTGACTAATGCATGTTACTTGAGAGATCTAGATATGAAAAATGCACTTAATTTGTGTAGGCCAGTGTTTGTGACACTTGTTAGATTTTTTTAATGAACTGAATGAGACTTATGCAATAACAAAAGAAAGTCTTTTAAAAAATCTGTTTTCTTCTCCCACGTCTGACTTTCCTCTTTCTCTGTTTCTCAGATGAGTGAATTTTGATTAGATTCAGTGTCATGTAAGTCACTGACACACTAGAAAAATCTTATAAACACAACAAATACTATATGGAATTGCCTCTGAAATATCAAATTTGCTGGGGAATATTTGTCTCAGCTACACCATTTATTGGCCAACCACTTGTTCCTCAAGTCGGGCTGTGACATTCAGGCTTTTGGTAGATGAATACTCAAAAATTTCATATATACAATATTATTGGCAAACCCCTTTGGATGGCAAGAAATCCACGGCAACATGACAAACAGAGATCCCTGAATGCTAAAAAAAATGAATAAGAGGAACCTATACTATGAGAACAAAAACCCAAACCTTTTCAGACTGTGCCCTGTTTTATGCAGGTAATATTAAGAAACATAAAATGAGAGTACGAAAAGAGCTTATTTCACACAGAAAAATGTAACAATGATGCGTAGACTGTCTGCCAAATCTATCGTTTTAGAAGAACAATTTTAAAAAAACAGTATTTTTAATCTACTAATTCTGATTCACTCTCACCCTCACCTCTCTCCTCTCCAGATTTATACATCCATTTCAGAGATGGAGGAAATAATGCTGGACTTCAGCCTTGAAAGCACTTTAACCCTCTACTGAAAATACACAGACGCAATGAAACACCTGATAAGCGGCTATGAGTGCGACTGTCCTCTTTTAAACTTGTTCAGTTCACCTACAGCTAGCGCTGTCCCAAGTCGAAGCCTCCTTTGTCGAAAACACCTCATTTCTAATTACATGAACAACTGCTGGTTTTCTGGTGTTTGAACTCACTGCGATCTTAATGTATTTATAATTAATTAGTGGATAAAGTCATAACTGACAAACTCTTCCTATGCTAACTGCCAGGAAGGCCCACAATCATGGGACAACATATGCTTAGAACTATGTTAAATAAGTATCATTTAGCTAGAAAAATTAGGTTCCCAAAAGTAAAGACATGCCAGATTTCCTATTACCCATCCAAACTTATCTCCCTAGACTGGCCATCCAGCGCTTCTTAATCATGTTAGTAGTATCAGCCCATGTGCAAAAACAGGTGGATTCAAAGTTGCGTAGTCAAGAAAAGAACTTCAGTTACGACTACTGTAACATAATTTGCTCAGGTTTGTGTTTTTCTGTTTTCTTTTCTTTTTTAAGGCCAAAAAGGTAATGACACACTTCAATGTTAAGTATTGCAATAACTGCCCTGTTGTAGATCCAGAGTTGGGTGCGATGCCTGAAACCTTAATCCATACCCACTAAGCAGTTGAACGACAGAGCCAAGCACTATAGCCACTGCTGTCTTAAGGTTTTTATTCTGGACAAAGAGAAGCACAGCCATTGGGAGGGAAAAGACCTAAGCCTAGCTTTTTGGGGACAGTGTGGTGAATTCAGGATTACGATGGATCTAATAGTCATGTAAACTTATATTGGTCTCACTGTTTCCAGAAGAGTTTCTGGAGTGATTGTAAGGGCAAAGTCTCAGCCATTTGTAATGGCTATTTCTAGTGATATTACTTTGGTGAAATCTCCCAAGAAGCACAAGCCAAGAAATAACAATACCATTTCCCCCTCCCCACTAATAATCTTGCAAAAATTTGAGTGAAATTTCATGGAATAAATGCAAAGGACAAGCCACCCCCCAAAGATTTCTGCCTACTGATTTTTAAAGGCCTTGCAAAAGTATTGGGCTTTGGTAAAGCTTCTTAGCATAAAGGTTCCTGCAGAATCCTTTATAGTGGCAAGTATTGGTTAATCAAAAATGCTTCCAAATCACCTTACCATAAAAAGAGAAAAATTAATGCTTATTACTGAATGGAGAAAACTATATGGGCATTCATAGGATTCAATAGAAATACTGTAAACTGATGGCTGGCAATGCTGAGCTTTGATGCAGGTAATATTTGATAAGTGCTTTGAAGTTTAAAAAAAGGTGCTTCGTATGTTCGTGGTGTTATTTCTGGCATTGTGTTGTGACGCTCCTACATACTGTGTAAGAACACCAATAAGACTTGTACCAGAACCCTGATTTTGCTCCACCTTCCAGCCTCTGCATCCGCCCGCATAAAATCTAGGAGGTGTCACTGTCCTCTGATTGGGTGTAGGGACCTTGTTTTGGATCAGAACTCTAATACGCTAAGCAGCGTACAAACACACAGCACCAAAAAGTGGCTACTCCGTAGAGACTTTTGCTGTATGTTGTGTTTATAATAACCGAGGGCCTTCCAGTAGTGCACTGAGCAATGCGACTACCATCTGGCCTGTGTTTGTTCTCTCATTCTCTCCCTGAGGCGGGTGGGAAGTGTGTGCAGTGGAGTGTTATGTTTCAGAATTTTTATACATAGATACTGACACGTGCTGCTATACATGCTTATGCTAGAAATGGCAAGGTCAAAAAATAGGCCTTGCACTTGGAGTGAAGAATGGTGATGTGTAGGATGTTCGTTAGTTAATTCTACTTCTGCTAGATCTTGAGAAAGATCTCCCTGCTGCCTAAGAAGATACTGTATCTTGAGTTTAACACAACATTCTCCCATCTTGCATAGCCTCTAGTTACCCTCTGTCTTCAGTAAGGAGTTGCCAGGGGCTTCCATTCCTTTCTCCAGATGGTGATGGGAGTTGGAGGGAAGAAAAGGGAGGAGGCAAAATTAAATTTAAAAGTGTACATGCTCACAGAAATGAAATCTGTTCTTCCTGAGACCAGGAAAAGTCATGACACAACAAATTCTCCACTCATTCATATCCTGTGCAATCCCATTTAAGAAAAGATGCTGTTCCATGTGTAAATACATGCAATATTTGGTCTGTTTTTGTGATTGCAACAGCATTAGGGCTTGCAAAACTTAGAATCAAATATAAATGTATGTCTTTAGTATGTGTTAAAATAAAACAAAAAATAAGTTGTTAGTCATCTTCACAAATGGACCCAGAAGGGAGATAATCATTATTGAAAAATGAGTTGTTCAAAATGTGTGTTGTTTTTTTAAATGTCTGAGTCTTACATATAAAGAAAGTCCATTATATTATTGCATTAGCCTAGCTGAAACACTGCGAAAGAATATTTCTGACAAGACAGGCATCTATGTTTCTTTAGTTATTTCATAACCCAGACATGTGTCATGTAGAATGTGTTTGTTTATGCTTCAGAATGGAAAGAAACCTACTGCTTAAAGATTTTTTCCAAAGGGAATTTTAGGAAGACTTCTGAAGAGGTTAACATAAATTCACTTGTAATCTTTCAGAAGCCTCAGGATGTATTGTAATCAATTGATCTCTTCTTCACATTTATTCTAAGGAATGGGATCTCTATTCTTCTCTAGCTCTTTTCCTTTATGATTATTTTTTGTTTCTCCACAGTCTTTACAAGCAAGTTGTATATTTAAAAGTGCTCTTTCAAAATTATTATTACTTTTTTTTTCCCTGTGGGTTGATTATTTATGAGTTTGGTAGAAGAAATTGATTAACAGAAGAAACAGATTACCCTGTTGTTAACAATTTATGAGTTGAGCAATTCTGATTAATAAAGTATGATATATGGAGCAGAGAAGGTCACTGGGAGACAGGACTTTGAAGTTCTATCCTCAGTTCTGCCTCTAAATGGTTTTAAACCTGTTACTTGTACCTCAGTTTACTTATCTGTATGTAAAACAGATAATCTCATCTGATTAATAATATTTGTAAATGCAGGTCTTCTCTTAAACCTCTGTCAAGATTTGAGAAGGCAAATTAATTTGGAATAATTTTTATGAAGCTTTTCTTGCTCATGGTATAAGCCAATAGCTCCCTCTTTCAAAGGTCAGAAAAAGTTTGTGCCTTCAGTTCACTGTCTCTGAGCCTGTGATTTGCAAAACCTTGCATAAAGGCTCTTATTTTTCAAGAGTGGTGCTGCAGAGTTTATATCAGCTCGTGTAGTTGGTGGGATAAATGAAAAAAACATTAAGAACTTTCCCTAGGTCAGGGAATATACAGTTTCCTGGAAACTTTATGAGTAATTACAGAAGCTGATCCTTAATCCCAATTTACCTTACAAAAATAGCTTTAGTTTTATTAGTAAACATGCAAACACCTTTGTGTGTGGATGGCTTTTTACTTCTGCTGTGTAAATCAAGTTCTTTTTAATTATGCACTGACTGTGTTGCATAACAACATTTATAAACAAATAGCGTTATCTTCTCTATGTCCTCTCATATAGCTGGTTATGCCAGAGCAGTTGAGCATACTTCTAAACCTTTTTGTCCTATTTTATCTGTCTCCTACAGTTTTTTTTTTTTGTAAATGCAGCTTTGTCATGTGTACTTTGCCTCAAGCTCTTGTCATGATATTTGTTACAGGACTAATAAATGTTACTTCTTACCCTCTGACTGGCCTGTATTCAATAGGAAATGGCAATCTAATGCTTAACTAGATAAATGGCCATTTCACATCATAAGCCACATGAAGAGGACTTTATATGCAGCAGTGGAATTAGCATGTGGCCTATAACTCCTGTTTCAGTATATATTCCTTATATTTTGCCCTAACTAGAAGAGGAACAAACAGCTTCACTGTCCTCTGTGTGCTGCAGAGTATGCGGTTACATACTTTTGAAACTAACTTTTTGATCTGTAAGCCCCAAATACACATCTATATACCAATAGTGAAGGTCTGCAAAGTAGGGGTCTGCTCTGAGGCACTGTCCTCGATCCTTTCTTTACGGTTCCTGATCCATTGCCTCCCAAGAGTGTATGTGTGTGTATACATATATTCCACAGGTGCTGGGGGGCTGTAATTTCACAACCCACTGGCTACTAGCCATACTTGTGACTCCTTTTATGCTAGAGCCATAGTTTGTACTTTCTTGGGTATACAATAATCCAGCACAAGAGGGTATTCGCTTACTTAGCACATGCTATAACTTCATGGGCACTCTAGGATGCGATACTAGAAAGCATAAGCTAAGGCCTATGTAGAAACTAGGCTTCTTGCTTCCTGGGCAAGTGCTCCTGGAATGAAAACTGGGCACTGCTTTTGAGTCCAGCTATGCCATAACACATGAGTGTATATGAATATATGTATTAATCAACTATTCTTTCAGCACACCTAGAAAACGGGTCCTTCAATAAGGAGAAGACAAAGGGAAAGTTAGGGTGGGAGGTACCATGTTTGAAGTAGACACCTGGAATAGGCCGGGTAAGTCACGGCTTAGGATTGCCCACTTCTCTTCAGTGGCTCTAAAGGGAGCCAAGTGAACTAGTTCAGGTGTCATCATTAAGGATGAGGGGAACCTCAGCTTACGTTTCCAGGTTTCAAAAGGCTAAACGGGTGAGAGTGACTTGCACACCTACCTCCCAGCTCGGCCTGGGAAGAATGAACAGTTGTGGCACCTCAGTGCAAGGCAAGTTTGACAGCCTCTCTGATACCATAGCAATTAGATGTGGGGAGGAGGTGACTGGATTCTAATTCTGTACAGATGAAATCTATAAGTCTGTCAATAGATGTACTTGTTGCACCCTGTTCCAAAGAAACCTGGGTAATCCGGTGACAATAACTGCAACTCTGTCTTAAAGTACGATGCAATAGAACTGGTGTGGAAGAGGATGGTGGCTTAAGGATATACACTTCTACCAGAGTAAAAAGTGAAGATTATAAGGCAATTTCATTCTCAGTGGGGTCATCTGAAATTTGTGGGAGGTGGCAGGAGGTGCTGGAGAGAGATTACAAACTGATGAACTGCTTGCTCCTGTTCAGTGTTTCGTGATCTGCTTCAGTGATGCTGTGACTCATGTTTTCCACCACATTCCAGCAGCCACTGCTAATTACTTAAAAAAAACCAACACTATACAGTTTTACATAGTTCTATGTTTTTCTGATTTTATACATATATACATTTCTAGAATGCTGTAAAATGCTACAGAGAAATTTTTATCAGGTTCTTTAGACATGTCAGATCTGGGCATTGCTAAATCACAACAGAGATGGGACATCTTCATTCAGATAAAAATCCTGGACTGATGCTGCGAGCTATGCCATTTCCAGCACGAAGCATAGTTTTCTTTTGAAATGAATGAGAACCTTCTCTAATATGCTTACATTTGTGGGAACATTTGTCAGACAGAAGGCAAGCAAATTAGGAATTTCTTTATGATGATTCATTACACTTCATTCTAAATCAACTATAAATATGACCAAATAGTTTCAGTTTAATTCTTATCTGCTACTGTCAGTCTATGTCTTTCACAGATGAATTTTATCAGAATAAAGAGCTGACAGCACTTTTTAAAACTGAACTACAGAAGTCGAGTTTGTAGTCTGTTAATTTCCAGTGTCTTCCCATACCCTTAACATCTGCTGGATGAAAACTGTTACTTAATTCATTTGGCACGTTTATCCACTTTTGCCCTTGAATGTCATAAATGGAGCTTGAGTCCATTTAAGCCAAACAGGATAAAACTGAACATCTAGCCTAGGAAAGCTTGGCAAAAGTGTATGTGAGCTTTTCTTAAAAAAAATGATTTTTCTCAATTTACTAAAAATACTTCAGTGTCTTATAAGTGAAGAAGCATGTGACTAGGGAAGTAATTCAAGTAAGAGCTCTGTAATGTTCATCACTTATAATAATGGCTAGATAAACTCTCAATCTTTTCTACTTTTTGAGAAATGCCTGATAACTCAGGAGGGCTGATTAGCCGCTAATGGCCTTTAAATGAATTCAAAGTACTGTTAAGCCTTATATGCTCTACAGAATGCAATCATTGGTGACAGTGATTGTCATCAGCTTTTACAAGTGAATTGAGTGAGTTAACCATCATTTTTTCTTTTCTGTCTTTCTGCTGAACTGTTCTACACAACAGTCCCACCGTAAGGTGGCAACGTTTGTGTACCTCTGCGAAGTTTGATGCCGGGAGCGTTCTTGGAAGACAGATACTAAATATTGACAGGATCAGGACTGTCACAAATTGTAGCTGTAGTCTTTTTCTTTTGGGAAAGATATGGGCTGCAGTCTACCTATTATAGAACAACTCCCTTATTAGATCTCTTGTGCAGGAAATAAACTTGTGAAGAATTTGAAGAGGCTTTTTACCTTCTGCTTTGTCCTGAAGTGCCCTGCCCACCATGCTATCTGCTTTTCTGATTAGAAACCTCTCTCTATTTCTTTAAAATGTCAGAATAACTTGGCATAATCTTGCAGGCTGTCTGAGCCCTTGTATCTTCTGTACTGCCTTGTGCTCATTCCAGCTCCATGAAGGTTGCATTTGTTGCTGTTCCGTGACCCAAATTAAATAGGAAGCTTGAAGTCCATAGGTTAGGATCTCTGGTTAAGAGATGTCGATTTGTTTGGCTGAGGAGGGAATTGAACTTGCCTTTCTGATGTACTGCTTAAAAGAAGACATCATATAAAAGGTAGGTGCTGTCACTTTTGCTTAGAAGTCTAGAGTGCACTCTACTTCTTTCGAACTTCCTTTCTTTCTTTCCTTCTTTTTTGAAAGACTAGACTGAAGTGTTATCCAGGAGTAAATGGGGCAGGACAGAGCCTGCTTGCAAGGAGGAAGGACTGATTGTTGGTAGACAAGGCCTGTCGAATGACCCTCTAGTAGATCTGGGAGAAGGTCTCTGAAGAATGTCAGCAGGCCACTATGAAGGCAGGCTTGACGGTATGTCCTTTTCTCGCATACGGAAAGAAAGGGCCCACAGCAACGCAGAAGTGATTCCTAAACAGCAACGCAGAAGTGATTCCTGCATGCCCAGCTTCCTCTTCTGCTCCCAGATTGGGAAGAGTCCATCCGCTTGAGGATGGTATCATGCACAGAGGCTGAAATACCACACTTCCTGCCAGAACAGGCTGGATACAAAATGTTAGTGATTGTGCAGGTAGCAGTCAGGGACAGAGAAGCAGGTAGCTAGCAGACATTTATGAATTCCAGAAAAAGAGGCAAGAGGGACATGGAACAACATTTTTATTTTCTTAATAACTTGCAACTCTGTATTTAGTGTTGCCAATCTCTCCAACTAATTAGAGAGTTAATTCTTCTTTTTTTTTTATTCTACAGGCTTGGGTAGGCTAATTTTCAGCTATCTAATAACAATAAATAACTAACAGTTCTACAGAGACGTATTTTTTACTGCTTGAGTAGTCATTTGACAATTTGTTAAGTGGGAGCTGAATAATTGGGAGCTGAGAAAAACCTATGATGGCAGCAGGAAATTATATGATTTAAAAGAAGCTTGTGATAAGCCAAGAAAAAAGAATTGGGTTTAGTATCTTTCAAGCGAGTTGTAAGGAAAAGTCTGCTCACTGTGCTGATCCAAGAGGGGCTCAGAGTCAAGCTGTAATAGTGTGAACAGCAAGCAAACTGAGTTCAGAAATAGCATAGAGGTTAATAATAGTGAAAATAGTCATAAATAAAAAAGAATCTTAAGTCGGAAAAATAGTGCCTCTTTTACATTTTGTTGCACTTAAGTATGACTCAGTCTTCATATCATATTGATGATTTATTTCTACTGAGTATTAGTGGAAAGTCTCTTTCACTAAAACATTGAAAGAACCTATTTTAAAACGTGTATGAATGTACATAAAGGAATACATTTAAACTTCTCTTTCTAGAAAGTCATTCTGTACTTACGTAGCAAGAGCTACCAGTTTATAGAACATATTATAGCATTTCCATAAAGCAGCATGGAATCCCTCCTTTTAGTGTTAATCTCCATACAGTCAATTTTACCTCTGCAAGTAGTATACTATGTTTTCTCCATTATGAAACCACTAGATATTAGCAGCCCTTTTTTCATAAAAAAAGTATTGGGAAAGCAACAAAAATATGATTTCCTTATTGGATCAGCCAAGTCCCTCTACGATGAATAAGGATTCACTTTTTTCTGGAGGTCAGTTAAATTCCTAGAGCTGTTTCTGGTTCGAGCAATTATTGTCAGAGCCTGTTATCAGTATCTTAGTACCTGGAACGGTTTCACAGAGATAATGTCTGTTTTTATGTGCTAATTCAGGCTTGACTAGTGCAATATTTACAGCGAATTTTGACTTACCTTTTTGTGACAATCACTGAATTCACTGAACTATACACCAGTTTGTTCTTGGAAACTATTATTGCACAATTAACAGAAAGTACTTACATAATTTTCAGCAATAATTATAAAAGGAGAGTTGATGCCTCTTTATAAAGTTTTAATACAGCTGCATACACTTGCTGTAAAATCTAACATATATGTGTGTGTGTATGTGTGTATATATATATAAAAAATAGAGAGATCTATGTGTTCTATTTGACGGAATGACTGGCTGGGTAGATGAGGGCAGAGCAGTGGATGTTGTCTTTCTGGACTTCAGCAAGGCTTTTGACACTGTCTCCCATCACATCCTCCTAGGTAAGCTCAGGAAGTGTGGGCTAGACGAGTGGACAGTGAGGTGGATTGAGAACTGGCTGGATGGCCGAGCTCAGAGGGTTGTGGTGAATGGCGCAGAGTCAAGTTGGAGGCCTGTGGCTAGTGGTGTCCCCCAGGGGTCGGTCCTGGGTCCAGTCTTGTTCAATATATTCATCAATGACCTGGAGGAAGGGACAGAGTGCACCCTCAGCAAGTTTGCTGATGATCCTAAACTGGGGGGAGTGGCTGACACACCAGAAGACTGTGCTGCCATTCAGAGGGACCTGGACAGGCTGGAGAGCTGGGTGGAGAGGAACCTCATGAAGTTCAACAAAGGCAAGTGCAGTGTCCTGCACCTAGGCAGGAATAATCCCATGCACCAGTACAGGCTGGGGACTGACCTGTTGGAAAGTAGCTCTGCAGAGAAGGACCTGGGAGTGCTGGTGGACAACAAGTTAAACATGAGCCAGCAGTGTGCCCTTGTGGCCAAGAAGGCCAATGGGATCCTAGGGTGCACTCTGCTGGCAGAGTGTTGCCAGCAGGTGGAGGGAGGTGATCCTGCCCCTCTCCTCAGCCCTGGTGAGGCCTCACCTGGAGTACTGTGTCCAGTTCTGGGCTCCCCAGTCAAAGAGAGACATGGCACTCCTGGAGAGAGTCCAGCGGAGGGCTACCTAGATGATTAGAGGGCTGGAGCACCTCTCCTATGAAGAAAGATTGCAAGAGCTGGGCCTGTTCAGCCTGGAGAAGAGAAGATTGAGAGGGGATCTCATCAACGTGTACAAGTATCTGAAGGGGGAGTGTCAAGAGGATGAGGCCAGCCTCTTCTCCGTGGTGCCCAGCGACAGGACAAGAGGCAATGGGCAGAAACTGAACCACAGGAAGTTCCATCTGAACCTGAGAAAAAACTTCTTCACTGTGAGGGTGACAGAGCATTGGAACAGGTTGCCCAGAGAGGTGGTGGAGTCTCCTTCCCTGGAGATATTCAAAAGCCGCCTGGATGTGATCCTGGGCAACATGCTCTAGGTGACCCTGCTTGAGCAGGGAGGTTGGACTAGATGATCTCCAGAGGTCCCTTCCAACCTAAACGATTCTGTGATTCTGTGATTCTGTTCTATGTCAGGTATTTACTATTTACAACCAATTTGTTGAATGCAAGAATCAGTATTCATTCAAAACCTCTAATGGTCTATCTACAAGTTTCAGAAATCATGATTCAATTTCAGATAATGCAATTTGAGGGCCTCTAACACTTTAAAAGGTAGAAATATTGTGCACGGATTAAGCTGTCAAATAACTCAAAGGACTTTTTCTTTGTGTCTATTTGCGCTGCTGGAATAATATATATAGCTACTCTTTCCCCTTTCCTAAGAAATGGGGGAAAGATCTGATCTGACTGGGTCTGATTCTTCAGATTTAAGTGTCAGTGTGCTGGATCCCACAGTCTGACTCAAGCAGCATCCCACAGTCTGACTCAAGGGAAAGGCAGCATTTGGCTGCCTGGGGAAACTGTCCCAGACACAGGGGAGCTCCAAATTGGCTCACAGCTTTGTTGACGAAGCTCTTCTCAGTCCTTCCTTCCCTGTGCTAATTCTCCCGTACAGCTCAGGGTCACCACTCATCTGACAAGACAGGCATGGGGTGTAAGCGTCTTTCATTTCTCACATCTGTAAAACTGTGTGTAATAATTCCCTGCAGGCTGTTTTTCTTTGCAGAGTAGCTCAAAGAGTGCGGTTCTCGTGCCCTGTTGTTAGTCTGCAGAGGACTGGGAGAGCCTTATGTTTTCAGTGCTGCTGAAAACCTTCCTACTGAGCGGAGCACACCACTGCAGCCATTGACATTCTTCGGATGTTGCACTGGATATGTGCTGAAGGCTGAGCGGTGCTGTTTTTATTAAGAACTGCTTCACTCTCATAAGCACTAAATGATGTTTTCTGCTACTTGAACATGTCAGGGATTTGTGCTTTGATTGGATTAATGTCTGATTGCTGGTTACAGCATATGGGTAGTCCAAATTCTTTCAAAATCTTTTTAAGCGTCTTCTGAAATATATTTGTGGGTACTGGACCAAACCAGAGGCAGAGATCTTAAAATGCGGAAGGAGAGAGAGGTCAGAGTAGTTTGAAACCTGGATGATTAGTATTTAACATCCAGCTGATATCTCTATTGTTATGCAAATTTGGCAGTAAGGAAGCCATAGGGTCTGAGACACATACCTGTTACAGTAGATGTAATTACCCATACACAACAGATATAAATGGATACTGATATATATATATATATTTTTAGAAAATGGATTTGCAACATTTGGGGAAAAAACAAATATATGTATAGATCTTCAGGAGAAAGAAATTAGGAACTAAATTATACTGGTCTGTGCAGAGGCATAGAGTAGAGACTTCAGTTACTCACAAAGTCCATGCAAGGTCCAGGCATAATAGGTGCACTTGTGTGAATCTCTGTATTTTTTCCTCCTTACCTCTCTTTAGATTCATACAAACAATGCTTAAAAAGCATTGAGTCAGGAAAGGAGAGCTCTCACTGGCTACATAAGCCAGAGGGGTACACAGCAGGTCACTCTCTTGCTGCGGGTGCCGGTTGCGCTGGCAGCACAGTCTGGGGCAGAGGGGAGGGGAGAATGAGTGCTGCAGGCGGAGGGCGAAAGAGGGAAGTGGCAAGGGGAGCACGGCCAAACATGGGACCAGAGGAGTTTCTGTGCAGAAACGCTGAAGAAAGGAGCAGGAAATGTAAGCAAATGAAAGGATAGGCAGTACAGGGAATGAGAGGTGTGAACGCAGCTGACCAGGCTGGACGCAGGGCAATCAAAAGAGCAGTAGAGGGACAATTCCAAGGTGATTTTTTTCAAACAAGTTTCAAAGTTAAGTTACCATGCCAAGGTGCTGAAAGCCAATCTAACAGGCCAGTGTCACTTAGAGCAGAGAGTTATATCCTCCCCTCCTCTCCAAGGATTTTCTGTCCATCTCAGCCATGTGCTCCTGCCACTGATGTCTCTTTTGGGGCTCACGGATCCCCTCTGTGGCTGCTCCACCTCACAAATATGGTTGAAAAACAGTCTAGAAAAAGACAGGATAGTTTTCTGCTGAGATAGTGAGCTTAATCAGCCTGCAGCAACGTCCAGGCAGTGCCTGAGCTGGCTCCAGGGAGAAAGCTGGATTGTGCATCTAGGAATGGGGATGAGGAGTTGGAGCATGAAGAAGAAGCACAAAAAGATGGAAGCAAAACCTCCATTTCTGGTGGCAGTGAGTCATGAGGTTGACTCAGCTGCTTGTAGACTTGCAACCTGTGTCTAATCATGCTCCAAAATCATTTAAAGGTAAACTATGTCTTTTTTTTTTTTAAGTCAAGATTACACATGAAAACAAACTGGAAATACATTAGCAGAAATCAGAGACCTTGCCACTGCAGCAGTATTTGCAAATACAGAGAGTCTGTTATGGGGAAAGGGTGCCTTCCTGTGAGATGGTGTTGGTAGCTGTTCAGCAGAATTCAAAAAGGCAAGACAGCAATGGTGTGACTGGAGTACCTGGGTTTTTTTTTTCCTCTCTTCACTTTCCTCCCTGCAATTCCTGCCATCAGACAACTCAGTGAAGGCTTTGCACTTGTTCAGATGAAACGTCTAAATCTTTTGCAGCGTCCTTTTCCCCAGTAACTATAAGTTTATAAGTCTGTGCAAGAGCTTTGCCAGACATAACCATTCTGCCTTGCTGAGCTTGGAGCAAACCATTTTTCTGTGCTTTATGAGTTTGGATTCCTTCAGTTTCTACTTAGGATCTGGGTTCAGAGCTTTCCTGGTTTCTGTCCCAGGCAATAAATTGGGTCCTGCTCATTCAAACTCCAAGGCAAATCTCTCAATTGTGTTTTCAGTTCTCAGTGAATCTTAAGAGCACACTGAGTGTGCTGACTTTTAGGCCTGTTGCCTGTCTGCAATTAGAAGAGTGATCAGTGAAGCATAAATCAAGTTACCCCCACATATCTAATTGAATTCAGTGGGTCAGCACTATACCAGTATAAGGAAAAACAAAAAAAAAGGTTTTTCTTTATTTCCATATCTGCCTATCTGTGGTATACCCCTCAGATATCCTGAGGGTATCACAGCCCTACTTTCTGGGACATCACATACTGGGCAGTTTATATACCAATACACCGAAGTGCAGCCAGTGCCAGCAGAAAGACTGTTCACTTCTGTTGTGGTCCCATGGTAGTGGGATGCATCCCTCCTCGAAGAGAATCCAGCTAAGTTAGTGGTGGATCAGTAAAAGTATGTGTTTATGGTGGAACTGTGTGGGACGGAAAGGCCATAGAAATGAGGAGAGTTCCTCTTGGGTGGGATCACATGAACAAGACCTCCTAAATCAGTTAAAGTGAGGCATGTGAATTACTTTAGGGTGTGTGGTTCACTCAATTTCTGTCTTTACCTTTGCACACATCACCTGTGAATCTCAGCTTATTTCTACCCTTTGTGTCTTCTTCCCATACAGAAGACAAAAGCTTCAAGGACTGCTGCCAACTCAGGGCAGGGGAATCAATGATAAAGATGGGACTTAGGCAGGTGGATTGTACATGTGGCCTCATGAAATGGCCTCATCTGAGATGATGGAGAAGCACAGCTTTAACTGATTAAAGCTGGGGGTTAATTAACTGTCATTAAATTTTTCCTTAATTTTCAGTGCTATTTCCTCTTCCACCACCACTTTTGGTCATGTTGCTGAGGTCTGAGCTACTTTTTATTTATTGCTTTAATGTGGCAGTTTAAAGTAAGAATACCCACATCTATCCCTGTGAACATCACATTAAAATGACTAAACAGAGCGGAGAAAAACAGTGGGTGAGGAACTAGTGATTTCAATTGAGAAAAGAGCAGAAAATTCCTATCGGAACATGCAGGATTGCCTTCTTTTGTGTTTAAATCTGCTTTCCACAATGACAGCAAATTCCCTTGGAAGTTAAAGAAGCTGACTTTTCTTTTTTCTAGGACAGCTGAACAGATTTTCTGCATCTCTTATGGTGACTTTTTGCTCAATATGGGGGAGTCATATCCACCTGTATCATCAATTGTCAAGTCCATTTGTTAGATTCTGGGCCAGATTCTGCTCTGAACACAACTAGTGAAAACCTGAAGTAATCTCAGTGAAATTAAAAAGCTTGTGCGATTTGAATAGAAATGCAAATGTTTTTAGGATTTGTGCACTGTATAACCAAATCATCATGAAGGTGAACGCCCCATGTCTTTTACACACTAGGAAACAAATAAAGCTCTGAGAGACATTGTAAGATTTACCCACCCTGACAGTAAATCTTTTGGATATACCTTTGGGAGTTTATTTGTGTATGGAATAACATTTTCTGGCTTATGTGTCTCTATGTTTATGTTAAAGAAGAGCAAGTAAGAATAAGACATGAAAACCTAGGGTAAGTGCCTCTCACAGCAATTTTTCATTTAGTTGAGTTACTTTTCTGAATGCAATATTGAGGGACAAAGGCAAACATTTCCTCAGTTTCTTAATAGCTGTCTTTAACAGTAGAGTTGGGTAATTTTGTTCTACAGAGAGTGAAGAAGAGCCTGAATCCAATGTCTATAGAGGAGGGAGATATTATTCTGCTTTGTACTTTTTTTGTAAGGCATGCAAGTCTTCTGACTTTTATGGTAATATCTATTGAGCAAATTTAAGCCTGTTCTGCCACTGGAGGAGAATTCATACAACTTTCTCTGGGTTTCATTTTGGACATCTTTCACAATAAGCTATTCCAGAACTAAGTAGAAAGTGTTATATAAGATCTAAAAGAACTGTGAAGTGTATTGGTTTTCTTCTAAGCTTCAGGGCTCCTAGAATGATATTCATAAAAACTGAGTGGGATATTGTTTTAAATATGGTATGTCACAGTATGGACATTTCTATGGGACATGAGGATTACTTTCTACTCTTTTCCTCAGTCAATTTTGCTTACAGAATAGGAAGAATACCTTCTCTGCCTCCTCACTGCAGGAGATAAGGGTACAATGAACTTCTCTTTCTTTAACTGTTTGTGCTCTGCTTGTCTGCACTTGTAACAAGAAGGAAGCTGGAAAAGAATAAGGGTTCCCTATAACATAATTTTTTCACTGACATACTGTTACGGAATTGCACCAACTTAAGGTGGTTAGTGATGTTATACTCCTTAAATTCTTTAAAGTAAGGAATTTACATTGCAGTACGAGGAAATTGTGCTCTTTGCGTGAATGGGATAGATAACTAGCAGTAGAGATTCACCTCCAATTAAAGGTTGTCCACCTCTTATTGCCAACATACTGGTGGGGAGGAGACTTCTATAGGAGACTTTACTTCATATTAGATAGAATGGAGAGTCAAATCTGAGTCTTGCACATCCTGGGAATGATTACCTGTGGATTCTGCTGTGAATCCCAACACTTGTAAAAATTAATTATAGTTGTTTTTAATTTTGAAGGTTACTGTTCTGAGAACACTAAACGATGTAGCAGCCATTTTGTATATGCATCTTTGACAGTTCCTCAGATGGTTTATTTTTATCAACTGCAATAAATTTGCTGTAGCAGAAGTCATTATTACTTTGAAAAAAAATCAACGTTTCTTCCAAGTTATCCAAAAAAAGGCTAAAACCCAGAAATGTATCTTTTTCATCCATTACCCAAAGGCAGCCAACATAGTTTAAAATTAAGGATGAGGGTGGTTAAATGGCCTGGATATGATCAAGCTCTAGCTGACCTACTTTCTCCAGAGTCATTTTTGCTGTAAACTAATCTTTACAATGACAGTTTCTCCACATTATCGGTGTCATTAATGCATCTTTCCCAGCAGCAGTGTGGTCAAAGATTTTGCTGATGTTGCTGCTTATCAGGACTCCAGTGACTCATTGTTTAAAATGTTTTGATAATTGAACATACCGTACCAGAAAACCTTCACTGTAAGCAAACTCAGTTCCACTCCAGGATTAGACCTGGACTCATGATGGCTTCATGACGATTATAGCAGACTAGACAGAGATATGCTAAATCTGGCAACCTTTTCTCTAGGGCTGTGTGTAAGTTTTGTGAAATGACAGGGTGTGAAGGACCTTTTGAGTTTTTGCATCTAGTTCCTTGCTACCATATTATCTCTTTGAAAAAATGAGTCCTATCTTAAAAAAAAAAAAAAACCTTCTTCAAAGCAGGTTTCTTCACTTGCCACTTGTTTTGAACCTACTTTCATCTGATTTTCATCAATGAATTTTCAACCTCATCAGTATCAGTATAAGCCCATCTCTCTTGAATCAGACTTTTTGTGTGAACAGCTGTTCTTTTGTATGTGTTCTATTCCACTTTTTAAAAAAATTTATTTTATTTAGTCAGTTTACAAGCAAGCATCTGTAAACCAATTAGTAAAGGTTTGAGCCATTGAGGTATGTGCCATTGCGCCTGTGCATGGGCCATTTATGTATAAAAGAATGGCACATACACACACTCTTATCTATTGCTAAACTGGTCTCAGAAAGGCTATTTCTGGAATAAGACATTGGCTCCTAGCATGAGTAGCAGCATGAGACTTGAAAGAGATTGCATATCTGTCATTGCAAAATATACTTTCAATAAAGTATCCTGGCTGGTGACCCTTTGATGTGGAAATCTCTACTGTTATGTCCTTACTGAATACGATACTTGCTTCTGAGATTATAGGTTTTGAATGAAAATCGTGAGAGAAAGCCTAATAAGGTTAGGTATTACAGATCAGCTTCCTAGCAAATGAACAGTTATTTTTGGACTTCTATCTACTTTATTTTCAATTTAACCACTGATATTTCTTGGTAATGATGAATCTTTTCAATTCAGTACAAATTCTGGGATTTACCTAGGCCCTAAAGGCCAAGAATAACAAACAAAACCTTCAGTCCTAGTTAAGGAGAAACAAATACCAAAATTGCAGGGAACTGAATTGTAGCAGTAGTCAACTGCTGATAACTGTGGTTATCAAAATAAAGTGTGAAGGGCAGATCTTTACCTGGTTTAATATGAAGCCAAAGGAACTATATTTTAAACTAGCTAATAACTGTTTCCAGAACATTTCTATTTGATTTTAAATGTAAGAAGAGCTATTAGTATAAGAAGAAAGGCTGCTGTTACTGAGACTGAAGGGGACTAGGGATTACCTCATTAATTGCTGAGGGCATTTTAATACCTTTTTTGTAATTGGAAAGGATAAATTCTTCAAAATCAAAACTGCTTGTGGGAAAAGACTGACTTCACTTTATTTTTTCTTTCCAAAAATGTATTGAGAAAAAAGTTTCAAAATTGTTGAAAGGTCCTGTTCTAACGTTTTGAAGACAGAAAGTCGTTTGAAACAGTTATATTATTTCATAATGTAAACTATTCATAATAAATAACAAGTAAAATATTGGAAATAGATCAAGACCTTGTGATAGTTCACACTGCTTGTTGGTCATGGAGTGCTATTGCTATTGTTGAAATCCCCAACTCAAAATGAGACAATGTTCAAACTCTCAATTCTCCCTCTTGAGGAAAAAACTTGTATGTGACATGTATGTGATAGAAATATATGGCTTGAATGAAGAAATTATTGAAAACATTTTTATTGATCAGTTACAATAACCCTGAGACTGCACTTCAGTTAGTTAATTATCTTTTAGTGACAAACTGTATAGACTAGGAAAATAACCAGAGATTACAGGTAAACAGATTAATAAGAGGACATTCTTTTAACTACAGAGTAGAAATAATTTGAGAAATGAGACTACCCTTAGATTTTTTAAAAATATATATACTGATATTCAAGACCTTTTTAGACAGTGTCTTTTGTTAAAACATTTCATTTTTCTTCTCATAATGCATCACTATTTTCAGTTCCCGTCCCATGCGATGGTATGAAAATATATATTTTTTTCTGAACATCAGAATAATGTTAAACAGGAAAAAATATAATATCCTTGAATATAGCCATGAATGCAGATCTTGCCTATGTATTTGCTAGAGTTTGTGCTCTCTAATGTTGAATCAGAAATAGAGGCATATCATGCTGTCTGAGCAAAATACTGTAAACATAATGATTTCTGTTCAACAAGAGCATGTTAATATTTATCTTTATTTTCCTTGTAAATGTCATTAATACCACCTAACAAAGTTCTAAAGCAAAAGATGTATGTACATATCTAGTATAATTTAGTACATAATAGCTTATACTTATCTACGACCACTGTAATTTAAAAAGGCTAAAATTGTGTCCTAGAATGTTGTTTGAATCAAAAAAGTAAAAATAGCAATTAGTCTGTGCACAAAGGTGACATAAAAAGCTGTTGCTACTGAGTTTGAATTGGTGTGGTGGGACATTGTTGAAGTGGATTTGGCTCTTGGTAGGTACCTACCTGTACCTAGTTATATATGTACTGGAGAGTATAATATACAAATATGAAGCATACAAATCCTACTAAATGAAGCAGATAAAAAGAGCCTGGCAAAATTAAAAGGAAAAATCTGCTAAATATGGGATGAAATATGATATAGAAAAGAATGTGTATATAAGT
This sequence comes from Struthio camelus, assembly GCF_040807025.1. Taxonomy (NCBI): domain Eukaryota; kingdom Metazoa; phylum Chordata; class Aves; order Struthioniformes; family Struthionidae; genus Struthio; species Struthio camelus. The sequence goes on along the minus strand of NC_090981.1, from coordinate 52,311,129 downwards.
AAAGTATAGAATATGGAGCTTAAAATCAGAAGACTATTTAATATTGCAATGATGTATTTGATATGTGCATTTTTGGATTTGGGATAATGAATGTCCTTAAAAGAAGAAGAGATGTAGAGACAATAGTACTGATTACTTAATTTCACAAAACCTACAAACAGCTTGGAAATCACAGAATCACAGAATCACAGAATCGTTTAGGTTGGAAGGGACCTCTGGAGATCATCTAGTCCAACCTCCCTGCTCAAGCAGGGATCTCTAGAGCATGTTGCCCAGGATCACATCCAGGCGGCTTTTGAGTATCTCCAGCGAAGGAGACTCCACTACCTCTCTGGGCAACCTCTGCCAGTGCTCCGTCACCCTCACAGTGAAGAAGTTTTTCCTGAGGTTCAGATGGAACTTCCTGTGCTTCAGTTTCTGCCTGTTGCCTCTTGTCCTGTCACTGGGCACCACTGAGAAGAGTCTGGCCTCATCCTCTTGACACTCCCCCTTCAGATACTTGTACACATGGGTGAGATCCCCTCTCAGTCTTCTCTTCTCCAGGCTGAACAGGCCCAGCTCTTGCAATCTTTCTTCATAGGAGAGATGCTCCAGTCTCTTAATCATCTTTTTTAGCCCTCCGCTGGACTCTCTCCAGGAGTGCCATGTCTCTCTTGGACTGGGGAGCCCAGAACTGGACACAGTACTCCAGGTGAGGCCTCCCCAGGGCTGAGGAGAGGGGCAGGATCACCTCCCTCCACCTGCTGGCAACACTCTGCCTAATGCACCCCTGGATCCCATTGGCCTTCTTGGCCACAAGGGCACATGGCTGGCAAATATACTTGAATCAGAAGCCACTATTGAATTCAAACCTAGGATGTTGTTATTTACATCTGAAAATGTGTGTGTGTATATACATACATACACAACACAAAATTCAAAAGCTGATACAACTACTGAACCTTGGTGACATTTTCTGCTGTTGAGAGGATTGTTAATGACATTTGCATCAGAACATAGGTTATGCTGGAAAAACAGCAATGAAAAAGAAGAAATTTGTGACTTTAAAGAAACTAGAGGCCAGACTCAATTTTGCAATATCCATGAAAGACTAAAATAATCCCAAATGGACAGTTCAAAACTTCTGATCATCCAGAGGCACTGAACATTCATAAACAATAGCTAATATTTGGAAAAGATGACTTGAATTGCCCTGTAGGCTGACTCTTTGCCACATTAGTGCATTTTTACCAATTTGCTGTCATTTTTAATATTAATTCACAGGATATACTTTTACACTTAGGCTTCTAATTTTCAGAGCCTCTCAGCTGAGCGTTGAGCTAGTTCAGTTATTATCAGTCCTCAGGTGAGAATGAAGTGCACATTGTCCTTATCTTACCTTCCCATAACCGCTGAACTTTTATTTACTGGATTTTGCTTCTTAGCTCATTTATATGCCAGCATTTACCCACATCGCGTTGTTTTATAAAGAATATAGGTTTTTTTTACAAACCTTCAAGACTCTGCTTTATAGCGAATTCACGTTTGTACATGGGAATGTTTATGGGACTTCATAAACTTAATGCGGTATTATAGCTAAAGTGGCTAGCTACAAATTAGCTGAAGAACATTTAGTCTAGCACCATCTAGAGCTTGACTAAAACTGATACATGGTATAATGGTACCATTCACTCCACAGAAGTTTTTCTGACACTAGCTGAGAATTACTATGTGTAGGTTAATTATAACTATTGATTAATTTACAACATTTATATTAAACAAAATCCAAGCTATGATAAGATCCAGATGACTAGTTTAGAGCATTCATAGTTTGATACATTTTATACCTCTGATGTCTCTTTGTTTTCTAGTTAAAGCAAATCTCAGCGTTAGTGTCATAAAAAGCAAGAAAGTGCTTCCAATGAAGTTCAGAAATGATGACTCTAACTCTTAAAGTGGCGAGAATGTCTGACTGCACAAGAAATGGATGATATCAGGTGACTGGAAGAAAAATAATTTATTTTTTGGCTAAGGTAGTTTTTAAAAAGCAAAATGCTCTGCAATAGGGTCCTAAAATGCTGGAAGTCCAGCCTTCTCCAGTCCTATGAGTTCCGTATGTGACTAACTTTGATGGATATCAACAAAGCTAATTGCCACCTACTTGTAAAGACTTGCCCTGTTGTGTCTACCTAAACCTTATTAAATCCAAAAGGAGTCACTTCAGCTGGTCCTAGTTCAGTAACTGATGTTATTATTACATCAGTTTAATGTAATCATCAAAACATTTCTATTATTTAGCAGAAGTTATGGTTTAAATATTCTTCATGCTGAACTTCTTGTCTGTTAAAATTCACTGGATAATATCCTAGTTTCTGAAATGACAAACTGATTCTATTGTAAGCCATTATCTGTATAAATACAATTGCCAGAGAATGAGGAGTGCATAGGATTTACAAATGCATGAGAATAGATCATGGACATCACAGAACAGTTGAGGTTGAAAGGGGTCTAATCCAAATCCCCTGCTCAGATCACAGTCAGCTGGAGCAGGTTGCTCAGGACCGTGTCCACTTTTGAATATCTCCAAGGATGGAGACTCCACAACCTCTCTGGACAACCTGTTCAAGTGTTCAACCACCCTCACAGGGGAAAAACTTTCTCCTTATATTTAAATGTAATTTCCTGTAATTCAGTTTGTGCTCATTGCCTCTCGTCCTGTCACCACTTAAAAGCCATCACTGAAATCCACTCAGTCTAGACTGTTGAAGTTTGCCCAGCAGCTTCTGTTAGCCAAAAGCATCCATCTTCATTAAACGAAAGAGCTGCATAAAGTGGTAGAGTTACTACATCTGCTCATAAACATCTTACACAGATACAACCATGTAGTATTTTTGCTGACTGGACAAGTTGGGTATGAGCTTCTTTAGACAAATGTTTTGCTCAGTAATATAACAAAATCTATCCAAACATGTATTTTCATGTCATCACTGTGTTGACTGAGTTCCATAAAGAGAAATAATCTTGCTACATTGATTTCAGTGCCTAGGTTCTCTATACGGTGCCTCAAACTGGACTCTCCCCTCAAAGCTAGAAAGCTGAGCTGGGAAATCTTTTCTTCCTTCCTCTTTGGCTTAGGCACTGCACCTAGGCTGAAAAGAAATGCCTGTCTGCAGCCTGAATTTGCTACCCTCTGTTTACTGTTGAGTTAGGAGTTTGTGTCTGCTCTTTCTCATGAAGCAGCTACTGCCCTGTTACCCAACAACCCAGCAGTGAGGAAATTTAGACCCCTCCTCAACTCAGTAAATCCCATCTCCACCTTCTCAGTCCTCTTGCTAGCACTATGTGGGTACCTCAGTTCTGAGATCACCTGCAGGGAGTGGGACATGGTACCTGGTGGGACTTTCTCAAGTCATAAGAACATATAATGGCTGACCACTTAGCCCAGTAACTTACCTAAAATGCTCAGAAGTGAATGCAGAGGAAAGAGTGAAAGAATACAAGCTTATATGATCCCAGTAAAATCTAGTAAACTGTGCCTGACATCTATTTGACTTTCTCCATACTTTTGTTTACTGCTTCCTGTAACAATTAAAAGATTGTATGAAGTCACCGACTATGAGACCTGAACCTGAAATTACATTATGAGATTCAGCTAGTGCCAAATAGATGCTGATGTAACCTGGGGAGGGTGTTAGACATCTTAACGTCAGACAGTCCCAGACTGACTCTTCGTTACTGGAAGGACTTCAATGCCAAATCAGAATGTGTATACACACGTGTGTGTAAGTTTGAGGTTACTGTTATTTTGAAAACTTCAGTCAATGCAAACAACTAATTTTATTTAATTTTGTCTAACACAGAGACAACTCTTGTTTTCTCTACCTGCGAAAGTACTTTGAGATTGCTTTGGGTTTTAAGGCTGTTTGGGAGGAGAGGCCCTCTTTTAAATGTAATTTGTGTTCCTTTGAAAAACTGCCCAATACTATTATGACTTTGTATTCATCACTATACATCCACAATAGGTAGCCCCTATAATACAAGTTAGAAAACCTTTAAGTGCTACTAAAATTTTCAAAACTCAGTCCTGTAATACTAATAAAAATGTCTGCAGAATAAGCTATTTCCATCAAATATTAAAAATATCCTTTTTATATTACAGCATAGTGAAACATAAACCACAGTTACCTGTAGCGTGTGTGATTTTTTTACTTCTGCTTTTCGTTTGTGGTGCCACATCACCAAAGCAAGATTCATAAAACTTTCAAGAGAGATTGTGTTACACCTGTGCATAATAAATGCTTTCCATCGGCACAACTATTTCCTCTGCCATTTGTAGAAGGGAAGCTACTTTAGGGAAGGATTGCAGGCAGACACGTAACCTGTTCTCACCTCCAGTCTCCACAGTAACATTTGTTTGGAGACCACACAGGGCCTATTTTGTTTCCACCTTCATGCTATGTTCAATGATGCTCTCTGTATGAGTAAGGCCCAAGAGCTCTCTGATGGCTCTGAAACTTTTAACAATCAGGAAGACCAAAAATGCACCTTCTAGCTTTTTCTAAGATCAAAAGAAATGTAGCTCCCTGTATGAATTTTGAAAAGAAAGACATGAATTGATTTCGAGACGTGTTGTTTGTTTTTTTTACTTTAAAACAAATAATAGCTGGAAAGGCAGTAAGCCTTCCGGTGACATTGCAAGGTTTTAAGAAAAACCTACATGTGCATAATGCTAGTGGATACACCTATGAATATTTGTGTTAGTGACATTTATGTTTTTACAACCATACCCTAGATTCTAGCAATGATTGTCTAGTTAAAGAATTTAAGAAGTATGTAAAACTGTGAGAGTTCAGAACACTTGTAAATATGAGTGCTTGGAACTTACCTTTAATGACACTGCACAGAAAATGATCTTGTGAGCCTCCAGTGGCCTGTAGAGTCTATCTCTTTTTCCTATGCTGTAATGACAAAGTTCAAAAAGCAACTGAAATTATGTCTACAATTGCTCCTTCAAACTAGCTCTTTTGTTTTGTTTGATTCTTATAAGATGCTTAAAGTTTCTCACTGCTCTCTCAACAGTCACCCTGTTAATGTCCCTTTTAAAATGGCTGACCTCCGCCTTGTCAAATAATCACTTTATTTAAAAACTTGCTCTTTTCCTGTTGCAAATTTTTCCTTTGCTTCACTTTGTGAATCACAGTCCATTTTCTAAGCTTACATATATTTTAGAAGCTGCTCTTATCCTATGGACATCTTCTGCCAATGGCCATGGTTTACCTCAGACCAAATGAACATTAAATGTCCCTGTGAAAGGTCCTGTCCTGCCACTTCAGGGGAACTAGTGCAGATGTACATAAATAAGACATACCAAATGGTCATGGCTGAAGGCTATATGGAAGAGGCCTTAGTGGGCCACATCTGAAGCTGTTTTAATCAGCTATATCGTCTTTGGCTGTAAGGAAGATGTATCAGTTTACACTGGTTTGGGATTTGCTTCAGAATTAGACATCGTTGGTGTTTTCCTTTTAAGTAGGTTATTTATTGGTATGTATAGCTCTCAGGACCAGGTAATTAATATATGTAAAGTGACTAGGATACTTAGAAGATTGCCTTTCTGTTTAATTTTGAGGTTTTTCCCCCCTTTGATCACTCCCCTCCAGTCATTCCCTTCTGATCAATTTATGGAAAAATATGTAACGCTTAACTTTATCTCTTTCTCCTTGGTATGTGTACACCATGCAATGCAGTGCCGTGTACAGATATTTGACCTAGCTCTAAGCAAGGTTTCTTGGGTGCTGGCAGCAGCACAGCCATATTCTGGTACACGGTCTGAGCTTTCTCTGAAAGGAAAATTAGCCCCATGGGAATGCTCCATCAAGTCATCTGGGGCTTAAGCTAGTACAGCCCTTATGCTGTGGCGATAGAGCCTTCATGCTTCTGACCTGTGCTGAGGTCAGCAACTGCAAAAATATGAGAAGCATCTGTTCAGTCTTTATTTGTCTTGAGGACAGCAACAGAAACTTATGTCACTGCAGCTGTAAATTAGTGTGAAATAAAAATAATTCTTTTGAAAAACTAGAAACATCTGTTCCAATCTCTCTTTTTTTCTTTTTATGTCACAGCAGTAGTGACCCTACTGCTGGTGGAATTTCAGACTGGCACTAACTTCATATAACGACAATACATAATGAACATCTGGCTTCTTTTTTCCTATCTGTCACAGGCGATTTTGACCCCAAGAGCATTGCCCTGGTGGGTGGTAAACAAGTGCAAGGGAAAATAAAGCATACCATCTGCCTCATTTTATTTGTCTATAATGTGTTTGCATGTTATTTATTCACTACACAGGGTCAAGAGCTTCAATGCGGTCAAAAATATACACCAAGACAGATTCGGTTTATGGCACAGCTTCTATAGGCATAATCCTACAAACTGCGGAGTAGTCTGAACACACAGGGCAGCAAGGTCTAGAAGGAATATTATACCATGGCTTTCAGTCTGGTTGGAAACCTACTCGGACAGCTATTATGAGTAACTGTATTCTGTTATTAAAATGGAGGGTACATCAAGTGGGATCCTGTAAGGGTCTCTCTGACCCTGCTAGCATTCAATGGTTTTGTTAACAACTGGATGCTAGTGAAGAGTACAAAGAGCCAGGAAGGGTCTGCCAGTGTGTTGGCCGAAAGAATTTGAATTCGCATGATGTGGACAAATTGGACAAATGGTCTGAAAGACATAAAATAGCATTTGACATGGACAAAGGTTGAGTTCTGGCCTGGGTAAGAATGAACAGCAACGCAAATATAGGAAATGGTATCGGCATGGTAGCTGTTCTGGAGAAAAGGATTCAGAGTGCTGTGGCTGTAACAAGCACACAAGCTGCAAGTAAAGCATCAGTTGAAGTATTTGTCTGAAGACAGTTACCTTATTTTGAAGGAAGTTTAGACCAACTGAGAACCTTGCAGAAGGAAACAAAACTTGGCCATTCAAAAAATATCTACAAAAAAGACTAAAAGAATCAAGATTGCTTAGAGTAAAGAATAAATGATGGGGGAGGTGTATGTGAAAGGAGTCTCATCTTTGTAAAAGGCTGCTGCAAAAGGTAAAGGAACAATTTGTTTCTATGTAAAACAAAAAATAGTAGACTTAGGTTGCACCAGTGAAGATTTAGGCCAGTTGTTAGGAAAATCTTGCTGACCAGAAAGAGAGTCAACCTCTGCATATGTTCTCTGGGGAGACTAACAAGGCTTTATCTGTACAGGTCTTTACAGCTATGGTAGAAACATTAGTGCTGAGAGTGGTATAGGTAATGGCTGATCTTACCTTGGCATATGAATGAATGAGATGACATCTTCTAGGCATCCTTCTAGCTTTACAGTATTTTGATCTGGAAAGCAATTTAGCTTTTACATATGGTTCAGGAATGGTCCCTTTATTAAACAAATATAATTAAGGTAGGATAAATACAAAGGAATAGAGAGCTGTATTAAGTGTTTTGTTTCCTTGCTTTCAATATGTAAACTGTTCTACTGTTAAGCTACTGGTTTATTAAAAACTAATTTTATCTGTAGCAGATTGTAAGAGTATCTTACAATCCTGGTGCTTGGCCACCAGTGTTTTATATTTTTATTCTTTGTGACCTGTACGACAATTATTCTTCCTAGAAAAATGAGGCTGAGAAGATCATGGTATAAACTAATACTTCACAGAATCAGGACAGTCTTGGTAGTAAATTTGAGGCACTTTAAAATTATTTCCGACTATATAATATTATATATATATACATATATATATATATATTTATATGCTATGTCAGGTAAAACTTTTATGGACTCAGAACCAAAGTTAAGAGAAGCCTTTAAGATACACATTGCTTCATTATAATATGTTCCAGGCATAATAATAATCATAAAGCAGTAATGCAAATATATCATTTAATTATCAATTAAACATTTATATACGAAAATGAATCAGCCATACTTAGTCATTTGCTGTAAATGGAAAATATACAGCATTATTTTGGAATTTTATACTTCCTGAGAATTTTGAAAATATCTGGATCCCAGGGATGTGGCAGTTTGTTTAGAGGTCTCTTCTTTCTCCTATGAGAACAGTGACTCAGCTTTGGCCAAAATTTGCCCTGACACTCAAGTGAATAATTCCTTTTCAGGAAATGAGCTCTGAGTTTTGTAACTGCAGGAGATTGTATCTATTCAATTATGCTGCCGATGTACCTCCTCAGTAGCTTGGGAAGGCACACAAGCCCTGGAGGAGCTAATTTTTCTAAAGTCAATCTTTATGTATTTGGGTGGGTGAGTCAAATAATGCTCTGGAGTACAATGCGGAACAAAAATGGTAACAATAAGCTAGAGAACGCCTTTTTGTTCTTTACAATGGCTTCTTACAGAGTTCAGTACATTCAGAAAACCTGTAACCAGCAGTAGACTTAAGCTTACTACTAAGATTCTTTGGAGGGTATGTCATTTTTGAACCTTTTCTAAAGTCCTTTGATCAAGAATTGATGTGTTATTACTCTGACATTTGTTTCATTCCACTTCAGAGTGAAAAATAAAAATAGTGAAATTCTCATAGAAACTGATCGTTTCGAAGTACAAAAATGAAACCCTCCAGAATAACAAAAACATATTTATTGAATATATTTCATTTAATTACATAGGAGTTTCAAAAATTTCCTTACTCATCCTTTATGGCCTCTCTCCTCTTCCAGGCCTCTGTTCTGGATGTACAGTAATAGGTTCTGGGGAATGTTCCAGGGGGAGACTGGGTGTGGATGGAGTTTAGGTGCAGGGAATGCTCAGGTGAGTCCTGTCATTTGTAGCGACTTTCCAAGTTCTGAAAAAGGAGAGGCTGACAGATTCCTTAAGTTCAGCAATCCTGCATACCTTGTCCATTGCAAGCTTTTTAGTGGTGGTGGGAAAGAAAAATCTTTTTCTATCTGACAAGCCTTCTTAGCAATCAATTTTTATTTTGACCTCCATCTCTGGATGGAAAAGAGCTGGAGTATTGATTTTACTGTTATATACGTTTAAGTCTCCAACAATTTTTCATGAAGACTGGTGGAACCAATGTTCTATAACAATGGTGCTAGTTCAAAATATAAGAACATTAAAATTAGAATTTCATCAACAAAATTTAAGCACAGGTGGAGGCATGTGTCTCTTATTTCATTCCTGCTTCCAATGATTTGGCCACTGAATGCCAAATAACAATCTAAAGCAGGTGATTTCTTGAGTGCTGATGAATGCCTTTATTTTTTAGAGCACTGTATTACAGAAATTGTCTAGTTTACTAAAAAAGATGCAGGAGAAAAATCTGCCATCACCTGTAGACATCAATTTTGAAGCTATGATTTTGCATCCATGCATTCATTTTAACTAATAATCGAAATTCACATTCAGCTGCAGAATATATGGTTTATTCTTTTTATGTACTTCACTCTGAGTTCTTTAGAAGTTTTATATTCAGTTTGAGTGAGGAACATGTTTATTCTCAAATACATCTGGAAAAATTCTGTATCTTTGGTATATATTTTTGGTTTTGTGTATGTTTTAGGTTTCATCAGGAGAGCCATCCTGTGAAATTTCTCTAGAAACTTAGGATAATTGGTTTTAATTGGCTAAAAGCCAGGTGTCTGGTCTACATTCTCAGGGTTAAGCTACTTTTATAGTCAATGAAGGCAACCCGTTTCAGCAGCACTTTGTTCCCTTGTTAAACAGATAAATAAGGCTGTTGGAATTAACACCTAGATTTTGGATTTTGGTTGGCAGGAGTCAAGTGAGATGAATCCTTTTTCTTCTATTCCTCATTCTTTCTATTGTACATTTAGTACTTTTCTTCTGTTAACTATTTTGTTCTTGTGTTCTTATGCCATGTTCATTAATAGTAATGGCACCAACACTATACTATTATACTGCATAATCTAATTTGTTCTGTTAAATTAAAACTCAGATTATACTGATGAATCCAGTGGGATTGCCTGTGTGAGTTCATCGTCCTTCCACCACTAGGGGTAGCTGGGAGCTCTCCACAGCTGGTGAGAAGTATAGAGCCTTCCAGAATAGGAAATTTCTTTCTCGTGGAAGAAATTATCTCTATGAAGCATATCTTAGTGGTTTTATTAGTATTTCATTTCAGTAGCTCTGCTCATTTGAGAGAGGATTAGTTGTATGAAGAAGTTTGGCACAGACTAATTCTGTTCAATGATAATCTCCTCAGTGTTATAAAAAATATTGATCTGGAACTCCACTTTTTCATCATGGGTTCGATTATAATACAAGTAGTTTACGCCTACATTTGTGCTCACAGCTATAGCCTCACCGTTATGTAAGTCCTGAAAATGCTTCTGAGTTTACTGGATTCATTGGTTGATGCTTTGCAATGGTGTTCCTTGCCTCAGTTACTTTCCAGACACAATAACTGTATGTGATACCATTGTATGCATTGTGTTAGAGATACAGTTGTAGCACCTATCTTTTTCCTTAGGAGAGTGAGGTTTTTTTTATCTGATATTATATCACAAATGGTATTTATATTTGGCTATTAAACATTTAATTCTACTAAGACAGATGTCATTGCCACTGTTTTAATGATCTTGTGAAGTGCAGCCTGTTTTACTGTATTAATATCAGACCTTTGGCACTTGGTAATGCTCTTAAGTGACCTTATCAGATTAGCAAATAATCTTACAAGAAACTGCCTAGGATTACTTGCACTCCTGTACAGAACACACTCAGAAATTCTCCTATATACACATGCCTGTAGAACACATATTGCATATCTAATAAAGATCAGTATAATGTATCCTTCTTACTAGCTGCTATATATGCAGTGTGGAGTTGGAAGCTCTATTAAGATGAGGAACAAAAGTGTAATTTGTGGGCACCAGTAGTATAATATTCAATGAACCTTTTTGTATCCTAATTCTAATGGAACTGAAATGGAAAGGTTATTTGAACTAGTGTTCATAGGAATTTTCAGGTAACTAACTCAGAGGATGAAATTCATGGACCTGGTAAAGCTCACTGTCAAATCCAGTTGGGAAGCCACCAGAAGAAGGAAAAAAAAAAGAAAGGATGCCTGATGATTTAGTGAGCTGTGCAATATTAGGGGAATTGAGACAAAATCCTGGCATCAAGTGAAGGGATCTTTGGGCTTTGAGGGTTTTGTAGGTAAAATGAAATGGTATCCTATTGTAACTTTTTATACAAATGAAAGATCTTGGGGCATGTCTACAGGGCATGCAGATGGTGTCAGCCACAGGACCATCACTATGTTCCAGCTTGGCTAGTTAAACTGTGCCAATGTCAGTTCTGTCTGTAGTTTCCGAAGTTGCTTTCTGTCACTTTTCATCAGTTCTACATTGCTGATACTTACTAAGCATATGTCAATGGAAGCTTAAAGTACAACACTATATGAGTGGAAAAATGGAAACCAAGTAAGATTTTTCTGTCAATAAAAATTTAAGGGAATATTTCAAAAGGCCATGAATTCCAGTTGTTTCCATCAGGTGTCTAGTTTTGGAGATAGAAGGCTTGGTTTTCCAGGGGTGATACTCAGATGAAGAGCACAAAATGATCTTTATTCAAGATGGAATAAATAACAATTAACACTATAGAAGACAACTTGAAAAAATCACTTTGGTTTGCCATTGCTGAGAAACAGTAACAGTTTAGGGAGAACTGGTAGAGCAGATGAAGGGTGGGAATTCAGAAAAATTTATTCCTATTCCTTTCTGGAGATGATGATCTTGTTCAAGATATCACTCCAAAAAAGATCAGTAAATTTACCTGCAAACCGTTGATATTTAATTTTTTTGTCATATTCGATTGTATATGTGTACAGAGAAGTAAACAATACAGTCAATTATTGTATGGTTGGATAGCTGAATGCTTCAGTATCAGGATTTTGGAAGTTTTTCAGAAACTGTATCCTTTTATGATTTAGATTAGTATTCAAACCCATGTAACAGTATACGGAATGTAACATAGGTTGATATGTATGACTATGGGAACACATGCATAGAAAATTAACTTTCTTTTCACTTGGATATTAGTGGAAATCAACAAAAAGAAAAAAAGATTGACCAAAGAAAATTCACTTCTTGACAAAGTGAGTATCTTCAGGAAGTCTTATTCACTATATTCCTTTATGTACATAATATTCTAAGGCTATTTTTTAGTGACTTAGAAGGGTATACAGGGTGAAACTTAAACCATCAGAGAAAATCTGCCAGATGCAGTGGAAGAGAAGTTGGGTAGATGATGAATTTTGTAGACAAGTTGCTTTATGGTTGATGGAATGAATTTTTTAAAAGTCTACTTTATTCCAGTGACAGAATTAATTTTCTGAAAAGTCTATTTTCCTTCTATCAACAAAAAATAATTTTGTTAAGCTTCTTACATCTTTCAGCAGATAAAATATGTTCTAGTGCACTCCCATCAACCAAATGCTGCTGTCATTCTACCAACAGAAAGAAACAAAGAGATTTTTTTTTTAAATAAATTTGAGACTTACTTGTATTTTGGGCCAAAGAGAAAAATGTATAGCGTTGACACTGAAATTCAGGAAACTTTTCCCAGCTGATATACAAACCTGTTGACAGTTATATAAAAGTGAGGGCTATTTTTATAGGAAAGATAGTGGCATAATGCCACAAATTCAACAATAGAAAGACGGAAAGACTTTTTGGCGTGTTTTGTGGATGAGTGGTCAAAAGAGACCTCAAAAGAGACTCCATTCCAAACTTCTCAGGCTCAGAAATGATCCTGAAAGTACATGTATCATTTTCTGTTGCTGTGAGAATAATTGTGTAGAGGAACAGTCAAAGTATTCTTTCAAACTACTTGGCAACTGAAAATGAGTTTTCAACTAACAGAAAATTTGAAGACAAGTCTCTGCTTCTTTAACTTTTTTTTCAATTTCATCAGAAAGCTCTGAAGAGGATTGCCAGAAAAAAGCCAGTACATGTGGCTCGATTTTAAAAGATCCTAAGGTGCTTCCTACTGATTGAAGTTAAGAAGAACTAGGAACTTCAGTCTCTTTAAAATACCTTGTCTGTCCTGCCTCAAAATGGATACCTCACATCTCTCAAACATAAAATTGTGAGCCACGCATTTGGTGAATATTTCTGGAACTAATTTTCTGACAGTGCCCTGTAGCTAATCAGGATTTACACATTGAGTTAGTGACAGACACAGCAGCAGGAGCAGGTCTACTGACTTGAAAGAGTTTATTGTGCAAAAGGCGTCAAAGCCAGTAACTGCATTTCCATGGATCCTGAAACATCATCTAACAAATTCAGGAGGCATATCTGAAAGTTTTATATTGTACTTACCCGATATTATAGTGAAAATGGAATAGGAGCGGTTAGATTCAGATTTTAATCTGATTAAGCCGGAACTCTTTCTTTTTCTGGAAATGCAATTTCTTTTAAGAAACCTGTTTAACTTTTCACAGAATATGGGAAATGCATCCTTTTTACAATACTCACATTCCACCATCTTGGGCTACTGGGAAGTAGGAGTACAGGTAATGGACAGATAATCATAGGTAAAGTTATCTGAACAGTTTAAAACCTTGGGAGAAAGTTATTTTCAGGCTCAGTTTGACTTTCAGGGGATAGCTCAGATCTGCAATTTTATCTTAGCACATATCTTACCAAAATGTGCTCTCTTTCAAAGCTGAAAAGAGGACAAGTGAATTTTTCCTGGAAACTAGCATAGCTGTAAATAAGCATTGCCCAGTGAGATTCAGCTTTTGAATTCTATAATCATGTTACAAAGCTTCTCTCTTTTGCAGTTCTGTACAAGGTGTGTGTGTGAGGAATGGTGATATATCTGTTCATTTTCCATCTCAAGGGATACAGAGATCCTTCAAGTATTTAGTTATACTTTTTTTTTCATATTATGTCTTTAGGAAGAGGAGCTAATGGTGAAACGAGGAATTTTATACATTCCTATTTCTCTAAGCATAGTAGATATCACTCAGCAGAAGAGAGTTGTTTGAGTATAATACAAGGTCTTTTTTATAAATAGCAGTTTATCCTTTAAATCCTTCCTGCCAAGCAAGTTATCTCGTCCTCTCTTTCTTAGGATCATGCTAGAAGGCCATTGATAGCTGTATGTTGCCTTCCTCTTTCTGTTTTTTGCAGCTTCCCAATGTCGGGATCAATACACACTTAGAAATTCACCTATCAAACCCATATTCTGTCTTTTCATTTATTCATCAAACTGGTATGAAATCGAAAAGATCCCAACACTTGTATTCAGGTGCCGATCTCCATGCCAGGGTGGCGATTTTTGTACTATTTCATGGGAGATTCACTAAAACAGTTTTGTTATTTCTTCATTTTCACTGAATGGAATCTAACCTGCCCAATACTTTCTCCATTAATTCTTCTGCCAGGTCCTTTTAAGCTGAAATATCTCAGGACAGCAGAAGTTCACATAAAAACTCTCAGGTTTTGTGTGTACATGTGTGTGTTAAATTTACCTTGAGAATTTAGCAGGAGAGAAAAAAAACGCATTGAATGGAAATAGCCTGGCTTTTTTTGCTTCTCCCACTTTGTGGGAAATTCAAATAACTTGACAGCAAAGAGTAAGATAAGATCAAACTCAAGTAGCCATTTTTTTAGAGTTTGCTTTAAATCTTAGATGACTTGTAAGTGTTAAAGCTTATAATGCATTTATATTTGACACAAATAATACAAAGAAAATATCTTTAACACTTTGAAGTAGCTTTTTATCCCTCCTGTGTTTATAATACTTACAGATTAGGGATATGATCTGCTTAGAATAAAAGCAGCAGAAGAAAAATAAAGCTGAAGCTTGACTTCATTTATACATTTCAGTTCATCTTATGTATTCCAGAGTATTTCACATATTATTCATATCGGCAATGGATATCAGCGGTTATAAGGACATATTTGAGCAATCTGAGCCACAGAGAGGTTGTGAGTAGTTACCACAACTCCATTAGCACTGTTATGATGGGAAAGAGCAGCAAGCCAATGATGCAGACCATGACATATACAAATGTGCTACTTCTCTCTCACTCTCTCTCTCTGTTGTTGTGCTTTTCTTTGATTCAACCAGGAGTAAAACATACATGCCAAAATAACAGCACTGCTGTATAAAGCTAAACGTAGTAAGCTTTAGGAGAGACCTTGTCTTCCTTTTTATTTGCAAACCTCAGAGGCTCAAGTTTAAACAGGCATCTCGCTGTAAGGTGCCAGGCAAAACCACTCCGCTGATGGTTTTATTTCTCCACTTCCAAACTTAGCCCAGTCTCTCTACAAGCATTTATGGATGTGAATAGCTCTGTCACAGAGGAAAGTTGCCTGAAGAATCAGGCCATGACTCCATGCGCTCATCAGAGCAGGCTTTCCTTTCTGGGTGGCCTTCACAGCGCAAGGCAGAGCTGATCCTGCCTAAGGCTGCTGGCAACTACAGCACTGCAAACGTTCATACATGTGACAAACACAATACTGAGGCAAAACAAGGACAAAAAGATCATGCAAACAGCTATAATAGAGAAGAAAACAACTGTCCAATTATTTGTCTAGAATCTTAGTTCCACAATTCAGCATTCCCAGCAATAGTTTGCAGAAACAGAAATGAGATGCCAGGCTTACAAGCAAATACAGACCTGATAAGAAGACCTTCCGTCATATAGAGGGATATTTGTGAAATGTGGATTATTAACTCTTATCTACTTACTGTGTGTTATCTTTTTATGTCTTAGTCTATTTCAACTCATGTACTCAAAAAATTTGAGTGGAAATGGCATTTTTATGCCTGAAATTATTACGAAGAAATGTACTGAATTAAATCTATTAGAAGTAAACAACACTAGTTTTCTCCTTAGGATTTCACTTCTTAACAACTAGTAGTAGAGATAAAATTCTAAAAGGCTGCAGAAATTGTGCACCACAGGCTATACGTACGTTATTTCATGCTTCTAGGTGGCAAATGACTTTAAGTTGAGGACAAAGAAAGAGAGAGAAAGTGGAGAAGACAGGGAGGTAACTTGCAAGTAGATTAGATGGTTATATCAGTACATATAAAAGGCTGAGCAGGAATTTCTGCTGGAGCAAGCTTTTATAAATCTGTCCTTATTGTCTAATTAGCAACAGTTCATTTTCTGTACGGTTCTTAGTAGAGCTGGTTAACTATTTCATAACATTTTGGAAATTTTTTTCATCAGAAAAAAGAGATAGATCAAAACAAAATTATTTTCTAAGAATCTATCAGTTTTGATAGATTTCCTTGATGTCCTTCTCTCTGTATGTTGGGAAATTGTCAGAATTTTCATACTACCTACTTCAGAATGTAATCAAAACCCAATAATATTTTTTTTACTTAGCTGGATTATAGATATTTAGTCTAGTTACAGAGCACAAGGGTTGAAAAAAAAAAGGATTTGTTTTGATGGATCAAATATTTTTCCAGATATATGGTTTACTAACTTTTTTGAGGTTTTTTTTATGGGAATATTTCTGTGAAAACCTGAAATTTTTTGCATCAGAGGAAATATATTTTCTACTTATTTGAGGTTAATGTATTAAATATCAGATTTCTGAGGAAGCGATTTGCAATAATATTGGCAGATATTTTGTCAGTATACTGGAGCTGTATTTCTTCCTTTAAAATATTGAAAGAGACTGCTTTTGGAAGTTCTGTTGGGGTAACATACATGCTTTAAAATTAAAGTAGTTTTATTTGGTTTGAAAGGTAACCTAATTACTTTCGATACCTTGACAAACTTTAGCATCGTAAACAGAATCGTAAGATAATTTATGACAGAAGGGAGCAGTCAAGGTCACCTGGTTCAGCCTCCCACTAGAAACAGGGCCAGCTTTGAAGTTATATTAGGTTACTCAGGAACTTACTCAGTTTGCAGTGACTCTAAAGCCACTCAGCTCTAGGTAAAATAAAAAGGGGGAGACAGAGGGGAAAGGATTTGTCTTCAGTCCAGCCTAATGTGAGAAAAAATTGCAAAAGGTTTGTTCTTACAAGAGTAGCTACTTCATGAATGATTTAACATAAATAATTGATCTAATAGGTTGAGAGGCTACAATTTATATATAAGTTGAAAATAATGGAGGCAAACCAATACGACATTGATGGTGCTTTGGAAAGCCTAAAGGTGGATACATCAGCCCAGTGGGAGGAAACTAATGCATTTATGTGTGATATGCTTAGAATAAAACTATAACCACACCAAGATCCAGCCTGAAGTCATTTTTCATATCTGCATTGTAATCCTCTGAACAATAGGATTAATAATGAAATGGCCTAACAGCATAATGATGCTACATTTTACATTTCTACATTTTGCCCAGTTATCTCTATCTGTATGGAAAGAATCCTTAGATATTATCCTAACACTGGGCTACATGACCACAAAGAATAGGAGAATTTTTTTATATTGTCAAAAACCAAATTAAATAATTTTTGACTCCAAAGAAAGGTAATTCTGAAAGGGTGATCAAACATATTCTAAAAATATAATTTTAAAAGAAAGCAATATATATTACAAATTCTGATTACTACAAGCCCTTGCTTTCTCTAACAAAGAGAAAAGAAGGAGAGTCTAACCTTTCAGACTGCTTCTGAGGTTCACTTCTCCCAAACTGTCATGTTACAGAAGATCAGTTCGTGTGAAGTATATGAAGTATATTCTAAGGCAACTGACCACAGATTTTTTTTAGAAATAGTAAAACTGAAAAATAGTAAAGTAGCACTGGTTATATATTATCTAATAATACAAGGACTTTATGTAGTACTGAGAACATATGTAGCATTGACATCTACAACAGTATGATTCGAGAACATGTAAAGCAACCTCAGATATACCTTTTTGCAGCTGATTTGACAAAGTGACTCTTCGTGCCCTTAGTCCAAACTAGAAGTTCTCTGAAAACTCTGTCTTAACAAAGAATCTTCAGTAACATTTATTCTACAGAAGAGAATGTTTTAGAAAGCTGAAGAGAGGGTAAGCAGCTTATTCTTCAAACTATGCAAACCTTACCAACAGTTTATAAAAAAAATGCAAGCCCATCTTTCCGATCCCTGCAACCTGGTATTATATATACGTCCACATCAGCTGGGCCCAGCTCAGTACAAGAAACTACATGTAGTTGCTGCCCACAGAACAGATGAAAATACTTGTTCATAGCTGCAAATATGATGTGTGATGAAAAGGGGTGAAAAATTAGGTTGCTTAGATAAATTGTCCTCTCGGAATGGATTTTCCTCAGTTTGTTCTGTTTAATGGATGTGATCTTCCACTGGCATAAACCAATATTGATCCGGTGGTGTCCAGGGAGTGGTTCACATAAAGCAGGAATTTGGCATTATGGTGAATTCCAAACTGGAGTTCAGTTTGCTGCAGAACTTAACAGAAGATGCCAGAATAATAAGTTAGAATGGTTGTCAGTATGCAGTGTTGCTGCAGTATGGATTCTCCAGCTCTTCAAAATGCATATGAAAATTCAGTTTGAAACAGTAACGTTTTCACAGAAGTGGGAAAGGACTCTTTTGAATGTGGTACTTTTCTGCATAAATCTTTAAAACTTATCCAGTTTTAAGGAAGAAAAACCTGAATAACATCAGTGCTGAGATGACTAAATAATAGTGGACTTTAACATTTGTTTCCTTTTTTTAGGGTAATGTAAACTGAAACAGAATAACACCTTAAGCAACAATTATGTCGATCTCAAGGGTGTGAAATGGCAGATTCATCTGAGGCAAGCACATTTCACAAATATGCTATATTTCCTGGGAGAATGAGGGATCCTTGCCAATTTTAATGACATTGTTCAACTGGCAAAAGATAAAAGTGATTGTATTCCTTCAAGCAAAACAAACACATGCTCAAAATCTGCAAAATCATGATATTGAATAAAAAAAATGCTGTTTTCATTTTATCCAAATTTCGTTAGGGACTCACATTGGAATATTGTTCCATTTCAGGGTAAAAGAATAATAATCTTTGATTATGAAAGGATACCAAGTAGAAAGAGAAGCAATTAGGGAGAATATGACCATAGTAGAAAAACAAAATATATTTTAATAGCGATTAAAAATATTGCCAACTCTTTAGAACAGGAAAACATAAGCTCTACTTATAGGATTGGGGACCTATTCCAAAATTTTTGCAGCTGAAAGAGCTTTTCCAATTCCAGTAAATAAAAGGGCCTATGTTAGTGTGAAGTGGTTTAGCTCTTAGCCTACCCTAGCAGCTCAGTGGAATTATCTCATGGCCCGATTTAGATTCCTAGATTCCCTAGGAATTTGAGGGACAATAGACACGAAGAATTTCATGCTAACCCTAAAATCTGAGTATGCTGATAGGCTCCCTAACCAATATGAAATTATGAGGACCCACGTAGATCTTAAGTACACCTTTCCCAGGTTGTAGGCATACTTTATATAAAGTGAAGACAACCACAGAATCATAGGATTATTCATGTTGGAAGAGACCTCTGGAGTTCATTTAGTCCACCTTTCTGTTCAAAGCAGGGCCAATTTTGAAGATAAATCCAATTCTGAGATTAGATGAGGCACTGCTTAGGGCCTCGTCCAACTGAATTTTGAATATCTCCAAGGATGGAAATGCTGCAATGTCTCCGGCCCGCTGTGTTCCCCATCTTTTTTTATGATTCAAAGCCAGATTTAGTCAGCTGTGAAATATAAATGGAAAAAGAAGCACAATAAATACAGCAATCACCTGTATCAGATGAGAGACTCGGGTTCAGTTCTGCACTTGACTGAAAGGAAGTCTTACAAGATTATCACCAAGCTACATAATGTTATGCAGCACTGGGGGGAAGGGAGGCAGGGTTGTTGAAGAGGACAAAGCGTAGAGGCTACTATGTTTCAAGCATGTCTGTCAAAGCTGTTCTGTTTTACATGGAATAAATAAATGCTACAGAAATAGAGAGGATGGAAATAGGAAGGAGCCTTTCTCTTTGTCTTAGTAGGTAAGGTGTGCCTTTGTGCAGGGAGATAAATTTAAGTAGCCTTAAACATTATGTATTCATTTAAAGATAGTAATCAAGGTTTCTTGTACCATATGATTTTCTTAATGGACAATTTTATTTCAAGGAAACTTAGATCAGCTCTGGAAGGAAAGACTGAAAGGACAATTGTTAGTGGTAGGAGAAGTAGGTTCAGTTTCAAGGGGCAAGGGAGTAACTTGAATCTGCAGCTCTTATTCCTGAATTTGGGGTAAAAGGTACTTTGCAGCAGGGAACGCAATACCTCTTCATTTGGCTGAGCTCAACCTATTATGCTCTAAGACTTCCAAATAGGTTCTGCAAGAAAGAAAAGCTATGCCTAGTCAGGTCTTCCTACAGGGTGTAGAGTTGAGCTAGGTCCCAACTGGTGAATGTTCATAAGACTAAAACGACATTTAGACACTAGATTCCTTTCTGTGTGTAGCCTAAACAAGAGCTTGAGGTTCCTGTGGAAGAAAGTGCGCACATCCTGGAAAGGCAGCAGCTGAGGTTTGAGGATCTGTAAGTTTCTAGCTTGTTCAATAGGTGTATAAGGTGCTCTTGATCTAGCCACAAAAAAGTGAGACCTCTTTTTGACACCGAATAAAATGCTAAAGACGCTCCTAGAATAGACCAGTGTAGAAATATCAAGGCAATATTACCTGTACATATGAAGCAATGTTTTGTATCTAGTTTGGTGTCTAGTTCCAATCGCCAAACTGCAAAAAGGATACTCATAAGCTGCAGACGTTTCAGAAACAGTAACAAACAGATATGGTCTAAGATGTTGAAATTTGCTTTTCAGTAAGACAGTAAAGAAATTCAGTCTAGTCATCCAAAGGAAACTAATTAGGTCATCTTACCATTCCTGCAGGGAAAAGACCTTTCTGGTAGTAGGCAGATCTCTTTTTTATCAGAAGAAAAGGCCTAATGGAAACTGAAGCTAGATGAATAGAAATAAGGTGCTTTTTTTTTTAAACAATGAGGGTAATGCATAATTAATATAACCTCTCTAGGAATAGTGGATTTTTGGTCATTTCAAATCTTTAAATCAAGATTGGATAATTTTTCTTTTAAGTATGCAATTACTCACAAAGAAGCTACAGATTTTGCAAAGAAATTAAAGCACAATGTCCTTCTATGAAGAAGGACAACTATATGAAGGGACTTAGTCTCTTCTGTTTTCAAATAAACTGTGCTACTAATCTAAATGGTTCATTTGCACCAGTCTTCACTGAAAAGCCTGTTGGAGAAAGAGGTGTCTCTAATTCTTGTTTTTTGGTTAACCAAAATAATAGGGTGCCAAAGGAAGACGTGGTGAGATGTATTAACAAAGCAAAGAACTAACAAATTCCTTGGCTCGGTGGGGAAAATGGTCTTCCAAGCAAAATGTATAATTTATCATTACAGTCACCTCTATGATTTAAAAGCCACTTTTCCCTTTATCAGTTTCCTGTGTTACTGTAAGTCCATTGACTCTTCCGCTCCCACAGTCATTTTATCTTACTTACATTTAAGATTTGGAACTCTAGTAAGTATTTCCTTATTTCATTTTCTAATATTGTCATTTGCTATTAATTTTATAATTTTGGACAAAAAGCTAGTGCCTAACTGAAGAGAGAGACTCATTTCTCAAACTTCTTAACACAAGCACAAAATTTTAACTGTGAACTAAACAGCATTTAAACTTGGATAAAGGAGTATGAAGGAACAGATATAATCTATCAAGGGCATCTAGTGCCATAAACAGCTAGTGAATATTCACCTATAGAAAATCACAAATAACTGCTATCTACTTATCACTCCAGCACTATACTGTATCCTCAGAACACTTCTATCTTTAATGGATTAATAATCTTCAAAGAGCCAAGGTGCAGTCTATAAAAACTAAACCTGTGTAATTCCTGCAATAGTTTTATAAGTTTTTTAATTTACATAATTCTGAGGAAGAAATGCAGCAGCATTACTTGATCTGAGATATTAAAAAGGTGATAAGCATACTCCACATGATTCCCATCCTTCAGAAAGCTGTAACTAAAATGATTAGAGACAGTCTCAAGCATGTGAAAAATGAAAACTGAGATGATCTGTGAAGCAGTATAACAAGTTTTACAGTATGATTAGAAAGTCCATGAAGTGATTTCAAGTCATATGTAGTGATTTTTCTACTCCTTCAGTGACTAATATCTGCTGCTGTTCATGAAGTTGCTGTCCAAGATGCATTGCTACTTCCTGTGCTTTCATAAAAGCGTCTTGTACTATTCTATATGGTCATTGCTCTAGTTTCCTTCAGTTAGAGACATTTTCATCATTTTACTACTGATAATTGCAGTAATCCAGAACGTAGTACTTGAACATACATAACAAATTGTGAAGCTAGAGTTATAGAAAGCGTTGTTTATACTAACGTAATGAATTCCAAACCACTTGTGCTCAACTGCATTATTCTTTATTTCACATAATAGACCACCTGTGAGGCTTAGGATATGAGAAATGTTTTTCTACACTGTAATTGATATTTTGCAGTCCATAGTGTATGCAATGTAAAAAAATTTACATGCACCAATATCTCAGTCTAGTTGGAATACTATTTAATTACTAAAATGTAAACTGATAGATTCTGTCAACTGATGTATGTGGAAGTGGCCACAGAGTTCCTTTGCAATGCACAACATACATTTCAAGTTGTTACAGCTGCTTTGAGGATTTTAAAAACTACCTATCTGACTCTGTTCAGGAGAGTGTATAAGTAAGTGACTTGTTGTAAAAGTTACCTTCACCGTGTGAAAGATCAGGCAGTGCAAACCAGATAGAGTTATAGTATTTCAGGTCTTTTGCTATTACCTGATCTTTGGGGCTGGGTAAATGAAACTATGCTAATGACTGTGACCTTGGCTGTGAACCTCTGTCTAGGTATCTAGAGAAAAAAGATGGCTTTTATTTTTCTGAAATAGAAGTTTTTATCTCTAGTCCTGTCCTTCGGATGCAAAACTGAAATTGCACCCAATCAAAAAGACCATATTAACTAAACAAATAAAACTTTACTTTTCAGCCATTGGCTGTGCATTGCAAAGATGTAAAAGATCACATCTATCTTTTTCTTTCATAGTGCTTGTTTAAGAAGAAACGGTCGCTGTGACTATATTACTGTACTGATCATTGTATATATCTCCTTCCCCCATATATGGAATAAAATAAAACAAAATAATTGTCATCTAGAAGTGTCTTAATTTAGGTCTTTCTCACAAGCCCTTCTAGAGTGGGCAGGTTGGGGTTAAAATCACTCTGGCTTTGATTTCTTATCAGAGCACACCCAGCTGAATGTATTCTTTTCAGAATGGTCTAGCTTTTGCCTTACTTTGCTTATAAACCATATCTGTAGGAGCTATGTGAATAATTATTGGTGGGAGGAAGGGGCTCAGGATAGTGGAGAATACTCATCTGAGCTCCATGTTTCAGATCTCACAGTTCCCAGTGAAAGTAGGATAGGGTAGCAGTGAGATCTGGTATTCCTCAGATGCTTTAATATAGTGTCATTGCCATGTGAACCGTTCTAAACTATTATGCCTTAAAAATTCGAATGTAGTATATGCTGTGATGCATGTATTATGCATTAAAAATTTGAATGTAGTATATGCTGTGATGCATGCGATCCTTTTGTACTGTGCCCAGTGTATTATTTATTCAAGGCCAACATAACTTGCACAGGATATGAAGTAAGAATGGGCTCTGCTCTGAAAAATGTGCAATTGCACATTCAGAAAGTGTTATGATTTGCAAAAACAAGTTATGTGGCAGCAGTTTTAGTCATAGCCAAACAGTTGGGGCAGGGGCACTCTGATCCCTGCCTTCCAAATACACTGCAGCCACCTTCCCCTTTTCCTCCTCAAAGAGTCTCTGCCCTCCACAGTCTCTTTCCAGTTACTTCTGTAGATTCACAGCCCTTCTTTTTGGGCAAAACCAGTAACAACAGCAAAATCAGCAGCTAGAAAGGCTCCAGCATGGTAATATTCCTTTTACTCAAGCCCAGTTAACACAATAATAACTTAACAAATTGTAACAGTGTGGCAGCACCTTCCAGAAATTTTTGCATGCTCCTGCCACTAACAAATGATTCAGGAACTTCTGTTTGGTCACTGTAGCAGGTCGCCTCACACGGATAGAATAGAAATGGCAGTTGTTTCCTGACCAAAACTTGAGCAGATGTGATTGAAGCAGGGAAACCTAGGGGAAAGAGAGTCTTTGCTATCTGACAGTTGTTCCTTTTAGTCTGTTTACTCTTTCTACTAAAGCTGTACTGGAAAAAAAGAAGAGTTTGACTTTGGAATTGTGGAGAAAAGGATAGGAAAACCAACTAGCTGTATACATAAATGTATTTCTGTATAAAGGAACATGTCTTGTGGTGACTATGACTAAAGAGAGAATTGGAACCACAAAATCAGCAGTCCACAAATAGTACCAAGCCTGTTACAGAGAATAATGTACGAGAAGAGAGATTATGTGTTAGGAAGGTGAAGTAGAGGTGTAATTATTAGAAGAGAAAATAAATAACATGTAATGAATTAAATTATAAATGAGTTGAAGAGGTAATTAAGTTTAAGTTATACAATGAAATGAAATTAAAACACTCCTCCTATAAGAATTTGAATGACGACTGTACAAGCAAGGCATGAGGGAGTCCTAATCCTATTAAATCTAATCACCACAGTGTCTGTTTCTGCATACAGAGTGAGTTTGCACGCAGGAGAATAAATTAAAACACATTGCAGGGTTTCATACTTTTCTCAAGACAACATAATTGGACAAATTCTGCCCTTCAGGCATACACGGTTACAACTTCTGATAAGTTCATATCATTAAGAAACTTATGTGTGACTCAAGACTCAAGCTTCTTGATCTACTTCTGACACTGTCTGTGGATTCTGTGCCCCAGTTACCCACTTGCTCCTTGATAATAATACTCCTGTTCCCTCACTTCATATTTGTCCTGATCATATCTGACTGAAAGCCAACTAAAAGTGAAAATAAACTTTTTAATACAATATTAGAATCTTAAAGTATCATCATCACCTCTATCATTGTCATATGGGTTGCTTAAGTGATATAATACATATGATGACTATACTACAGATTGTGTTTTTCTTTCTCATCTCTATTTTTAGTTCCAAACATCCTTCCCAATCTGGTCATGGAAAAGGAAAAGGAAAGGCACTATCCAGATCCAAATGGACTACGGCAACAGAAAAATGGGAAAAAAAGATTCCTATGGTTACTGAAGCAGATGTAACATAGGAGAGAAGAAAACCATAAACAGAATGAGAATAGAGAAGGGATAGCTAAAATAGTATGAAGAGTTAATGAAGCTGTAGCTTTTTAAAATCTTTATAATTTTCCACAATGGACACCTGCAGGATAATGACCAAGTCTCTGATCTTAGGCATATGCACTGATGAAAAATTTGAAAAGTAGTTTTAATCCTTTTCTCTTATCTCCGAGCCTTGAAACTGGCTGATTTTAACTTTTCTAGTATGAATATGTTGGTTCCCAGAGACAGTGTTCTTAGCTATATTTAGGGTGACCTTAATCCTGCATGCACTTAGGCACCAGTTCCATTGAACCTGAAGCAAGCATATTTCATGGGTTCATCACGATGGTAACTGTGAACGTCAGGAAAGAATTTTCTCAAGCAGTCAGGTTTATTAGCTGTTTTATTATTTCAATTTTTGTCACTACTCTGAAGCATCGAGAATACTGGTACCTGAAATTGGACTCCTACATTTACTGCCGAAGATGAATATACTGATTTAGTATGATAAAGCCTATATCCCTTCAAAGGTGACATTTCATTTATCCTTTTCTTGGAGCATTTCTCTTCTGCTACTGGTGCTGACTGAGTTGTATAAGAGTGAGACTAAAGAAGACATCACTGGAATAATTATGTGTCAGGTTTCCCTGCAGCAGCTGCAAAAGCTAATATTTGTACAGAAGGGAAAAGACCATTTAACAGAAAGATGCATTTGCCAAAATAACTATTATGAATAAAAAATATCCAGAGCGATGATCATAAATATATCTCCTTTTAATTCAGTTTCCCTGGGGAATATGTCATTGGCATTTTCTAATGCTGTGATTAGTCCTATCTTTGGCTTTACATGGGGTCTTCAAAGTAGTTTGGATCACAAGAGCCTAAGACTCCTGATAAAAGCAGGACCAAAGTATAATTGATACGGAATTCTGTCTCTCTGGAAGAAATCTCACAGCTGTGGATAGCTATAATAACATGTGACTTTTGTAGGGATGAAATGATCTTATAGTAGTGGGGTCCGTTTGGGAAAGAGCTGTAAATTGATAATGCATATGACAGAGTAGGGCACGTCTGGATCAGCCTGTGAACTCCATGTTGTACTTATCAAAGATAGATAACGCTAGACACATCTGATAACTTTGATAAAATAAGAACCACATTAGACAAGGGAAATGAAGTAGATGTAATCTATCTAGGTTTCAATAAACCATTTGATGTGACAATCATTATTTAAAAGGGAGAAGACAGGGATTAGTGCATGAATTGTAAGGAAGATAAGGGATGGGCTAGAACAGATAAAGCAATTGATTGCGTAGAGAGTGAAAGAAAGGTTACTAGCGGAACTTGAGAATGGCTACAGGGAGTGAGCTTGTCCAATATTTCCATTTATAAGCTGCTTGAAAAGTAGCAAAGTGCAAATGAAATTTACAGAGATCTTCACAGATTTAGGAGGATTCCCATAAAAAAAGAAAGAAAATATGAATATCATAAAAAAAACGGAAGGACCTTGCCTATTTCAGTAGTAGAAATAGGATTCAGTTTTAAGTACAAAGGAAAAGGATTCAGGAATTAACAAAAATTTCTGTTATAAACTTAGAGCTTTCATTTGCAAATGAGGAGGCGGAGACCTCAGAGAGGTAGTTAAGAGAGAACAATCTTTTCACCTAACTGTAGCCATCTACAAGCCAATATCAGCAATCCAGAGGATGGTTCATGCCATCTTAAAATATGTCTAAGATATACGTAACTGTTCCTGCAGAGACATGGATGGGTGGCTCAGGAAATACCACATCCTCTGTGTTGTGACTGCCTTTAGGTCTGCCCAGGGGAGGGCACTGAAGAAAACAGGCAGTCTAGAAAGTATGAGGCATCAACAAAGATTGAATTAGTTGGGACTGTTTAGGATAAGCACATCAAGATCAAGGGGGGAAAGTGCTAACACTTTTCTTATTTTTTTTAAGAGGCTGCAGAGAAGAGGAAGGGAGCAATCTGTTCTCCTAGCCCATGACAGATAAGACATGAAATAATGGGCTTAAGCAGCAATGCATAAGATTGAAGGCTAAGTTTTAAGAAAAGCTTTCAAATGATGAGGACGGAGGAGCACTGGAATAGACCATTTAGGAAGGTCAGAAGCCTCCAGGAAAAAAGGAATAATTATCTGTCAGAAATGACGCACTGGTTCTGGTGCTGCCATTCACGTGTATCTCTTGAGGCCACTTTTCTGTAATTATTGAATGCTGATCTCTCAGACCTTTCCAAGATAAAAGAAGGACTCTAGCTCTAGAGTCTAACTCTCTATTGACTCTAACTCTCAAGTACTTTAAAATTCCTGTGAAACAACAGTCTTTTCCTACAATAGCCTAGGGAAGGTAAGGAACAGCTATGACCTCTGATAACCTGTTCAAAAGGATATTGTACATGGGAAGGGCCCACAGTAAGAGAGGCTGGAAAGGCGGCAGTGGGACTCTATCTGGTTTGAAATGCCAAAAAGTCTTCCACCACAGAGCAGGATGAGACTAGATGAAAGGAAGGAGCACTATAGAATATTTGCAAAGCATTGTAACTCTTGTGGTTTTTCATTAAAGTGAATGTACAGAGAAAAATCCTTGCTAAATTTCATTCCTTTATTTCCTGTTACATTTCTCCAGAAGGTGTTAGTCCAAGTGCCACCTCCACAGATTAGCATATAGAAACACAAAGGAATCCTGAGGGCGTCTGAAGAGGCTGGTCAGCAGAGCACCTGGCACCAAGGGAGGGCTCTTATAAGGGACTTTGAGCAGTAGCACAAGACACTCAGTCTAGATTCAGCCAGGATCCCAGATCCAGGATTAGAGTCATGTAGGAACAAATACTTTCAGAGGAATGCCCAGAGAATACTGGGTCAGTTTTTAACATTACCCAGAGAGTAATCATAAATAATACATCGCCAGAGTGATAGATCATAATCATAGTTTTCCTAATTCATTTCCCAGTTGTCGGAATGTCATTGGCATATCTTACTGCTGTCATGTAATCCAAGTGTCAAGTTCACATAAGGTCTTTACAGTGGCTTGAATGACAGGTCCCAAAGGACACAAACCATAATGAACCATGAAACTATGTCTGCAAAGTCCATCTCAGAAGGGGAAAGATGGTACTCTTACAGAGCCTGCCTTTCACAGGGATCAAATTCTGCTAGAGTGTTAGGGTCCCATCCAGAACAGAGAAAATTACAACTCCTCATAAACAATGAGATTTCAGCATTTATATATTTTATCCTGTTACTGATTTTTCCTGTATTCAACTGTGAGCCAGAAGCTGTGCGATGGAAATGTGAATTACATTTGTTAAATACGTAAGTCAAAACCAGCATAGTTTTAGATGGCAAAATCAGAGAGAAACGAGGAGCTCTTTCTCCTCCCTGAGATTTACATACTGTGCAATGTTTGGATCAGAAGGATTGGAGTACATGACAGCATTTTGGATTGCCCAGGAACAGGTGACTTCAATTTGCTGCCAATAGCAGGAGTTAGAGTGAAGATGAAGATCCCACTACCCGTACGGTGATAGTACCGCTGTGCAAAGCTAGAGCTGTACTCTGAGCTGCAAGACAGTAACTAGTGGGGGTCAGTGCAGATCAGCATGTTCCTGTTCCAGATGATGTAATGAGACAGATCCAAAAATGAGGTTTAAATGCTTGATTCAGTTCAGCTTTCCTGTTAAATGACATAAATCCTAAGGAGAATTTAACTTGCATGTATGAGTGTTTATATTAAAGGTGCCGCTGATCATCTTGCCAACAGTTATATACAATTCCCTTTCAGGATGGCATCCCATTATCTAAGAACAGTTTTCTATTAAATCCTTGTTTTTTGTTGATTTGTTTCTCCATCTGTACTCTCAAAAATAAGGCTGATGTGAATGTAAACGTATTAGAAATGTCACATGTATATAAGACATCAATTCTGTAGCTAGTGTAATCCTGAATATTTTTAACCACTTCTGTAGATCTGTCGAATAAAATCAGCTGAAAAGCTAGCTGAGTAATTTGAATGCTAAGACTGAATCTGTGTACCTCTGATTTTAGTACCTCACCACATAAATCTTTCAGGGCCCTGACTTTTTGAAAGTGCTTGTCACTTACAGTTGGATCATATTTTAAGAAGAGCCATCCCCTCCCACATGAGATGTAAATTTGCCTTCTAATCTATAGGACTCCAGAGATGAATCTTCAACTCCCTGATTTGTGAATTTTCACCACCTTTTTTTCACAGATTGCATAGTTATGACATTTTCAGACTTCACTTAACAAAGATGATGAAGTAAAATTTCCATTTGTTCTATTTCACTTAAATATATTTTTGGGGCCACTTGTAGTTCATATGATTGGAAAGAATAAAATATCTTTGTTTTAGGAGTGTAAATTATATACGAAACCATGTAAGCAAACCCCTTTAAAGTACACATTATAATAGAAGGAAATCAAATGTTGACTGTGGAGGCTTGTGATTTATAGTGAATTTTGGCTCCATGTGAAATAAAATTGAATATCATCTTCCTTTCCCTTATTTGTCTTAAAAGTGCAGTAATTTGACTACATATTCACAGGTGATACCTTTTGCCTCAATTGCACTCTGTGAGGAGTTTAAAAGTTTGCTAAATAAAGGACTTTATTACCTCTATTTCTGGCAGTCAGAACTGGTAACAATTATCAAGAGTCTAGCATTTTCAATGTACATTTGACATAACTTCAAATTTTTAATGTTCTGTAAATCTGCTATGTACTAATAATTTATTTTTCAGGAATAAAAATCGAAGCATTTTTAAAAGTTGTCTAGGAAAAATGGAGACAGCTTTAATCAACTAAAACGTGGAGTTCTAGGCTTTTGCTGAATAGTAATTTTTTCAAAGCTGTGGGTTAAACATCATTAAAGCATCTTCTTATTTACAGTGTTACATATCCCAAAAAATGCATCTGTACTCCAGGCCCTTTGTACACACATATAGCTAGAAAAAAAAAAAAAGATTTGTAAGCAGAGACAGTAGCTATCCTGGCTCAGAGGAGAAAATAATAAGTGAATCAAGGAGGAAGGGAAGATAGCTCTCACTGGGCTTAGTACCTCATGAACTTGTGTGTCTGCCCAGAAGGAAGAGACTTTTTCGTTAGAAAAGAAAGATCTAGAGACGGCTTTTTCTTTAATCCAGAACAGAGCTGAGGGAGCCATCTTCACTGGTCTTGTCAAGTATTCAGATGGGGTTTGTTGTGCTTAGTATTTCCTTTAATCTAACCTCCTCTTTTAAATAAATCTTGTTTTTTAAGAGATGAAAGTTCTCAGTCACTAAGGAGAGATATGTCAGGTAAGGATAGCATCTGTACTCTGAAGCTCTGGTCAAATGCTTGCTAGTTAGGTGTGTTGTAAAAGCTTGAGTGTAAAAATGTGCAAAATCTGAGAACATAAGGAAAAGGTATGTTTAGAAAGGGCAGCAGGTGGCACAGCATATATGCATAAGGCTGAATACATCCATTGAGGATTTGTTTGAGTATTAAAGTTCGAACTTTGAAAATTCCATTTGACTGTGTAAATTCTGGGGAACAAAAATAGCACTGAACATGCCTAGAATTGACTACTCCTCTTGCATTATCTCCCCAGAGACTTCTCTTCATCCATCCTTCCTGTCACATCTCCCATCTATTCCCCTTTGCCTTCTCTGTCTTCCTGTGTTTCAGCTAAGTGAGACCACTACTCTGGGACAGGGAAGTGGTAGAGAGAGGAGCAGAATCATCTCCAGGAAGACCTGAACCAGGTAGCTGGGCTTCCTCGTGTGCTGCCTTGTGTGGCAGGGTTAAGTCTTTTTGGGAAATCTCTGTCCTCTGACTTTCAGATCCCTTCTTCTATTTGACCCTTTTTGATCTCTAAATAAGATTGCACCTCTGCTTCTCGCATCTGTGGGATGCTTTTTACAACTTGGCACAACATTACAGGATGGGGCAGATGTTATCTTTAACACTTACTTGAAAGTTTCTTTACTCTGAATAAAATCTTATATCTGGTAGTGTCCTACTGAGGCATTGCACCCATTTTCTTTATAAGTAGTCACTGCAGGCCATGTGTATTAATATTAGTTTGGTGACGTTACATCACTTATATTTTGTAGACAGATTTATCTTTTAAGAGGGCATTATACGACAGCTGGAATTTTTGCTTCAGCAAACAAATATGATTAAATATATTTGAATGTTTGTATTGTAAATCTGCTTCCAGGATCTCACTACAGATTTAGAGCTAGGTCTTCACTGGGAATTGAGTGAAACCTCCAATATTTCACCTAGAAATAGCATCTGAGGAGATGTTCTTTGAAAAGAAAATTGTTTTAATGAAGAAATGAAAGTTTTGTGTAGCTTGAGTAGTAACTATTTGAGAGACTTTGGGAATTCTGTACCTTTTTATGCTCCAGTCTTTACTTACTGGAGTTTTTGTTAAGGTTTGTCAAAGGAAAAAAAAACACCGAGGTTGATCACTTGAAAGACAGCTATTTCTGTTTGAGCTGAAAACACAACATTAAAACCTCAGAACAATTTCTAATTACTGATTAAGTGACAGCATTTTCTATATTTTAGTTTATGTCATGTATCCTTTTCATAAATCCTTTATTGTAGTTCTGGTTCTGTTTTCTTATGCCCTACTGAGAGAAACAAAAATGAGAACTACTGGTGATTTCCAGCTACTTTCTGGCGTGGTAAGTATCACTTTTCTTTACCTACTATATAAGATCCACAAATGCAGCAAAGAAATCCAGAGGCCACTTCTAGTATTATTAAGAAATGTATATTAGCTATAAAGATATCAAATAATATAATCAAGTGGAGCCAAACACAATGCAATGAAATATAATTCTAATCTCTTTTTAAGTGCTCCTTATAAACTTTAATATGATTACAGAAGTGCCCAGCAGTGCTAGACAAGGAAAGCTGGAGGAGTCCCTAGAGAGAGTGTGTGCTTTTCTCTAGCTCAGGAGTTTGTGACGTGATCAAAGCTTCCCAAAACACCCTCCTTCCAGAAACTCTTCAAACAGGGTGCTTTATCCTAGCACATGTCCTGTGGACCAGTACATTTGAAAACAAGTGTACAATATTGTCCTTTCTGACGTGGAACCCTAGAAGATGTATTATTTCATCTCTTTTCTGGTACTTTGACTCTGCCAGAGGCAATATAAATGGGTGATTAAAATAAAATAGCAGATCACCAAAAAAGAATCACCATGATATGAAAGGGTCATTTTCTATTTTCTTGGCTGCTGTGCACAAATACTTGCCAGTAACTTCTTCCTCAATTTAAATCCTAGTACTACTGAAGCTGAAAAAGAGTCCCTTCCTTTCCATCCTCCAATTTAAATCCATGCTTATTACATTAAAGAATCTTAGGGAAAACTAGCAGGTGTTTTACTTGAGTCATTAGTTTAGAAGACATATTAGTACAATATCTTTAAACTGTAGTTCAAAAACGTGCCAGGGATCTGTTCTTCCCGAGCGTTTAATAGACCATGTGCGAGCGTTATCATGTAGTCTTCCTAACAAGCTGTTCACAGCCTGTGCAGCTGAAGCAGGTGCTTCCAACTTCTTTCTTATTCAGCACCTGTTTTTTTATGGCAGGCAGGAGAAACAGACAAAATTTGGCTCAGGCCTGCATGATTACAGCTTGTCACTAGTGCAGTCGCTGCTGATATGTGATGGTATGGAGAGTTTTCATAAGACCTTACGGAGGCAGATTTGCTTACCATTATTTGATTTGGCTAATATCACTTTGTGAAGCTAATGCAAGGTGTTCTTCATCTCCCACTATTACATTATTGATAGCCCTAATTTACTGAAATGAGACCTTGTCTTCATCCAGTGGGCATTCTTGTTTGACCTGCAGATCATGGACTTTTGCACTATAGAAAGGTGGGTAATCAAAGTCAGGAATTACTTGAAAAAAATGATCTGGCTACATTGCAAAGCTTTGCCTTGCAGAGCTTGATAGGCTATGCAACTTCATTCACTCATGGATATAAGATCCCATATGAAAATTGAATCTATCTGTATGAGGGAAAGGAGAAGAGTCACTATGGACAGCGATGAAGAGAATGGCCAGATTATACAGTGCAATACTAGGAGGATTCAGACTGCCTATTTTTTGGTGCTTAAGGTAGGAGGCTACTTTTCTTAAGCTCCCTAGGAAAGAGAAGACTCCTTTGGGGAAGGATTCAGAATGCTTACACTACCCTTTTGCCCAGATATCTTTTAAAGAAACCTAGCACAACTGTCTAAGACTAGCCTCCTGAGTTTTCTAATGTTAGTTGGCATGAATATTATCCTTTAAACGGCCTTTTTTGCTGTTGAATTTTCAATACCTCTGTTGAAAGTATTGAAATACCTCTATTGAAGTACTGCATGCCCATGAGCAGTAGCACATTCCCATGTGAACTGCAGAAGCAGTTATATCTAATAATTATTTTTCTGATGCTTGTATAAAGTATTCATAACCTATGCCCTTTCATTATTAATGGATAAACCAAACCACTGGTGTAATGGCTGAAATATCCTGGCAGAAAGCTCGTGATTTAAATTAAATCTCACATGCTTGAAAATGTCTTTATCCACTTTTTAACAAAATCTGCATTAATATGGCAGAAACTTCATTATTGTATGGCATTGAAATAAAGGTATTTTTGGGGGAGGTATTACAGAAAATGCAGGTAAATATTTAAGTCCAAATCTACTGGGCTACATAATTTAGCATATGAAGTCTCTGCTGTATCCACCTATGGATATTTCATTCATCATTGCCTTCTAAGTCCCTAATGAATCATTTAATTGGGCAAGATAAATGGCTATTTAAGAGCTACTATTTATGGCAGTATAGTATTTAACTCAGATTCTTTTTCAAACTGAGCACTTATGGCTATTTCAGATCTATCTAGTCAGTGACACCGGTTTGAATATAGCAATTGTCCACTTTTACTGAACTTTAAAGTTAAAGTTTGTTGCTAGCCTTATAAATGCAGCTAATGGCATAAGTACCCTGATGAAAGGGTTAGTCTTTACTCAGAAGAGCCAGCCCATCTAAGTAAATTCAGGTGTGAATGTAAAAGGGATTAGTTACAGAGTACTTGATTTGCAATGTCATTATACGTGATTTCCACTAACACTATCTAGAAATTAATTGTGTCGTTTATTACTGCAATGGGCAAGCAGCCAGAGCAATAAAAAAAAGGGAGGGAAGTAGATATTTTTAAGTGCAAAAAAAAAAAAAGGCAATAGGTTTTATCAGGCCCTCAGTATTAAAAAACAACTGGAATCCACAGTCTTGAGACGACAAAATCCACACCTATTAGCTGTGTAAAGCTGTGTTCTATTTACTACGATAAAAGCTGTGTTCTATTTACCACGATAATTAAATACCTAATGTTTAATTGCTGAATCACTTGGTGGATATTATTTTAGTTTCCACTGAATGTGCTGTACTATAGCTACAGTTCCATACAGGTTATGATTAGGTGGTATATTATTAACAGTTATGCCTGGAAAATTAGGATCCTGTTATTTATGCACTTAATTGGTACAATACTGTGTAAATGACTTGATGACCTGTGAAGGTGAAGATAAGAAAGTTCTTGCTGAGCCACTAGAGTATTTTTAACAGTTTCTGAGTACAGTAAAAGTCTGGAATGCTGTAATGTTTGCTGATGTCCTCCCAAATTTGAAATTAAAAGTGACCTGACCTACAGGTTGTCAGCACTGGAGTATGTGAGAATGCCAATTCCAATTTACTAAACATGTGAAAAAAAAGAGCTTAAGGGACATTAAATCTGCTATGTAACATTCTCATCCAGATGTGAAATGGCTTTACTTCATTTCCAGAGTAAACCAAACAGAACCAATCTAAGAACCCTGTTATTCTGAGGAAGTGTCTGAACAGGAATTTAGTGATGTTGAACCAACCTATACCCTTTTCTTGCATGTCTCTGCATAAACAGACTGTAAGGGCTGACCGACTGCCAAGTGCTGGTTATGTAACTGTCAGTACTAAATATGAATTAACTTTGATACTGCCTGTGATATCCTGGTGGGACTCATTATCGAATATGGTTTCAGTAGTATCGTAGATGGCCTTATCTAATAAGTATTTCACAGATGGCATCCCACTCTGGTCAGGTAAGCAAGGTGCTATCCTACTCTGCAGTAGAATATTACTTTGGCAGCTCATGAAGTGCAGCATAATCTCTGTTATACCTTGACTGGTGTTGTGCAAAGACAAAAGTTAGTGAAAAGCTGGCTGTAAGTAGTAAGGTACAGGATTTTTGTTTGAAGCAAAGACTTTAGCCATGTGGAACAAATGAAGAAAATATAATTATATGGTTCTATAGCACAGTAGCTACAATATTGCCACTGCAAGTTTGCAAGGCCTCAGGAGGAAGGCTTGTTAGGTTTGGTTCATCTGAACCTGTCTTGACCTGCCTGGAGCTTTGGTTTTACTTGATTTAGCTGTAACAGTAATTTTTCTAATGACTAGATGATTGTGCATAATTTATTATACTTTTGCTTTTCTTCGTATGGTGTAACCATGGTTTTATGCAGTAGTAACAAACATTCTTTATAGAATAAGATATTTTTGAATCTAATATAATAATGTACTGTGGAGAAACACAGGCTTGATACGGTAGCTGAGGCCTTGAAAAATGGGACAGTGGATGTGTGTAGAGAAGTACAGGCATGGGGCGTAGGCTGGCACCGGAGACCCAACAGCTGTAAGAACTCACCAGTAGTCAGAGAAACAGAGAAATGCAGAGCTGGAGCTGTGCAGAACGGGTGTTAGGACTAACAGAGAACAAAGAACGAGTATCTAACATACCTAGAAGGCACCATATACAATAAACTACTTGTAACATTGAATTGCAGAATAAATAAAAAGCAAGTTGTAGAAAACATGTTAGTAAATGTCTAAAAAATAACTCCAGTTAGACCATAAAGTGAGGAAGAGGAAACCATCCATACCAAACCTCCTCCTGGCGAAGGACTTAGGACAGATATTAGCAAGCAGGCATATAGCAATTTTAACTGTATAATTATTGAAACTTTAGTTAGTTTTGGTATTCTTTTTTTCTTTTTTTCTTTTTCCATAAAATTTAGATCTGCACTAGTAATAATTAATTGATTACACTGTTAAGACTTTAATTATACTAACCATAATTTTGTGGCTTTAGGTATGTTTCCTGTTTGCCCATAAAAACCCCAAAATGCAATTTGTAAACCAAAAGAATTGCTGCGTATTTGATGTGACCCTGCATACTAAGCTGTCAAAATCTGAGGAGGGTTACTTGACTGTTCAAAGTAGCCAAATGGGCAAATCAGGATATATCCAAGGCATATCAAATTGTGACTGGCCACCAGGGACACTGATTTGATCTCTGCAAAACAGAAATTCATTCTTGATTTGGTCTTGAGTTAAAACTTGAGCTTGTGTTAGCAGATTTGATTTTCATAGCGAATGACTCTTGAGTACTGTAAAATACTAAGTGATATGAAAACCATGACAGCTTTGTAAGATCACAGTGTCTTCCCTTTTAGTCAAGATTTTTACCATATGGAATAGTAGGCTTCCTATTTTGGGAATTTAGGATCTTAAGTCAGAAAAGTTAATTCTGAAAATGGAGAACATTGTAGGCCAGAGAGTCAAAGATCAGTCTGAACTGGAAATTGGGTGATGGTGGCACCATAATTTTAAAATATTTGGGGGCGGGGAGGTGGAATTCCTTGATGTGGGGAACATACTTCTAGTGCTGCGGCTCCTGACGCAAATGTGGAATGTACCTTTTGGGCTCCTGATATTGCAAAAATAATCCAGTTTAGGTGCAGAGAGGAAGGGTTTGGACAACTGTGATAGTTGTTAACATACAAAGCCTTATTAGGAAGGCAAAGCAGAATGGACTTCCTCTAGCCACATGACATGGCTGGATAATGAACATCTAGGCATGACAGTAGCCCAAATGAAAGCTTATTTTGTTCAGAATGGACTGTTCTTGCTCAAGAATGGTGAGGAGCAGACAGAGACAGTGCCCTGGAATTGGTCAATACCAGTCTTGGCGTTTATAGATGCTAGGTGCTTTAATATGCTCAGGATCCACCTTTAATTGCTGGACTAATTTTGCAAAGATAAATCAGAGAAGAGCATGTATTTTTACTAGTGCTGTTTTTCTGTTTTTTTTTTTTAATTTGCTTTATAGTAGATGTTCAGTCACAGCATTACCTTTGTGGTAATTGATTAATGTAAGCTTATACACAAATTTTCCAGTACTTAGGGGATTTATTAAGAAAAGTGAATTCTTGAGGGATGTTCTCACTCGATAAGAATGTAGCATTTATTTTTCACCTTCATTTATTGATTCAGAAATGTAATATTAATATATTCCTTCAGCTGGTTATCCATTTAGTTCTATTAACTGCATTAATCAATTTCTTTTAATTTAGATTAGTTTCCATTTCACACTATTTTGCATATAGTAATGGAGGCTTTATTCAATGTTATTAAAACTTTAAAATATTCAGCAGTGAAGTGAACTTCTTCTCCTCACTGTAATCTATTAGTAACTCTACTAAAGACAGAAAATGAATAGTAGTAGTAAATCTACTCTTTTTATGTATATATTAAATAAGACCTGAAGACCTGAAGCCTCAAATTTATGTCAATCAAGCCCAGTAGCAGCATCCAAA
Source organism: Struthio camelus (assembly GCF_040807025.1). Lineage (NCBI taxonomy): Eukaryota > Metazoa > Chordata > Aves > Struthioniformes > Struthionidae > Struthio > Struthio camelus. The sequence continues at coordinate 52,273,095 of NC_090981.1, read as the reverse complement.
GTATGTGCCTATGAGCAACCAGGAAGAGTTAGTTGGCAGAGATGAGCAGATATATCCAAATTTCATAGGATATCTAGGAAAGGCAAATTTATTCCTTCTTTTAAAGACATTTAAGAATGATTCTTATAATAAAAATTAAGGCAAGGCAACTGTAACAATTACATGCCCACCACCTGATGGATTTTTGCTTGTGATAAGAGCCTGGGGGCCAGATTTATAAAGGCATTTAAGCACCAAAGAAGCAATTACGTAATGAGATTTTCAAAGGTGCCTTGGTGCCAAAGATTAGACTTACAAAGAGGACTTTCACACATCACTGTTGCATTAGGGATCAAAGGCTGCAGTTTAGGCAGGACTCATATTCACGTTTTTTCAGCTATCACATAATTTCTAAGGGCTTAAGTTTTTCAGTCCTTTTGTTAGTGAAACACCTTGTGTGCCTAAATCACTGCTCATAAGTAATTAAATATCAGTTTGACCAAAGAAGAGAAATAAGGTATATTCTTGAGATAACACACTTCCCTGAGATGTGGCAGAGATATCATTAAAAGGAAATCAGTAGATTTTCCATTTGAAGGAGGAAAAAGTCCATATATTTGGGGGAATTTTTGTTAGCTTTGCAACTTATATTTTTAGTTTTTCATTTTACATTTAGGTTTTCATTCTGAAATTGAAAAGAACCTGGGCTTGAAAATTGGTGGGCATAGAGTACTACAAGCTTTGATGGTGAATATAGCAGAAGGTGATTTAACTTTGACATGGGGCATTTATTTCTCTACTGTCTAACTCACAAAATCGAATTTCGTGATGTGTTAATTTTTTAGGTGTAGAATATTTTGAGTAATTAGAGAAAAGCAACAAATAAAACATTCTGAGCCAATTCTGACTTTAATTTGTGTGTGTTCAAGGTTATGCAAATGTAGTAATGTCAAAACACCAGGATATGGTACTCATCATACCCAAAATCTGATCGTGACTAACACAAAAGTGAATGGAAGTCTGACTTCAACAGGCTTTAGATTTTTCTTGAGGAAAAAAAATCAAGTTATTGTGATATATTGATAGTACTGAGAGTACTGGGTCATTACATAACCCCGTAGTGGCAGATAGTCATAACATTTCGGAGAATTTGGGCATACTCTTTTTTCACAATTTATTATTGATATCTAGTATTTTGTGCAATCTTAATCTTTCTCAAAACAAAAATAAGTTATTTTCAGAAGTATCATTACGAGATGCAAGACTAAGTCATTAAGCTGGTTCTACCATAACCTGAGAGAAATAGAGGCAAAGGAATCATGCAAATACTTCCTTAAATTTTGTAGCAGAAGTTTAACAATGTCCTTGTAGAAAAACAAGGCACTTGTGCCAGTGACATAACCTTCCTTTCTGGTAAAAAGAAACAGCTAGGTTTTTAACAAATTAAGATTCTTTTTTTATTCAAATACTGTAACACCTGATACTGAAATGAGTTAACATATACAGATGTTTAATATGTTATTAGTATTCAAAGTACTTTAGTAGATGCCTTATATACAACCTGGAACATGGAAACTAAGTATTTTTTTTAACTTTTAAAGGGCCTAGAAACACCATCTAAGAAGATATACCATTTCCAAATCACCAGAAAGCTTATTTTGTAGAATCTGATCAAATTCAACCACAAAGTTCTACAACTGCATGCTTGTCAGCTGAATTATTTGGAAGAAGACAGCAGGCTCAGCAGACAGAAAATTGACACCTAATGTGCAGAAGGTAAGCTTTGCTAAAGCGGCAATTTGAGTGTGTACAGTGGAAATACTGTTAAGTGTTTTAAGTTGGGCATCTGAAAACTGAAGCACCCTTGTATTTTTAAAAATCATAGTAAAAGTTAATTTAGGAATAAACTCTTCCCTGTGAGAAAAGGAAAAATTTAGGTTGGATGGGACATCTATTGTAACCTTTTGCTCAAAGCAGAGATTGTTCCAAAATTAGATCAGGTTGCTTATGGCCTTGTTCATCCTGATTTTGAAAATCTCAAAGGATGGAGGTTCCAGAATCTCAGCAGGTAACCTGTTCCAGTGCTTACCGAACTCACTGCATTTTTTTTCCTTAAGGCTTTCAGAATTTCTTTGCTGAAACTTGTGATCATTGCCACTAGCCCTTTTGCTGTGCACGTATGAGAAGAGTCTGGCTCTGTCTCTATAATTTCCCAGCAGGCAGTGATAGACTGCATTGAGGTCCTCTCTTCGGCTCCCTCAGCATCTCCTTGTGCATCATGCACTCCAGCTCCCAAGCCACCTTGGTGGCCTTCTGCTCCAGTTTGTCATTTCTGTTTTGTAGCAAAGGGCTTCCAAGTAGACAGTGTAATCCAGATACACCTTCCTGAGTGCTGAACACAGGGTAATAATCACTGCCCTTGAGTTGATGACTACACTTTCGTAAATGGAGCCTGGTGTGCAGTTAGCCTGTCACTACAAGGGCACACTGCTTACTCATGTTCGAAAAGGCACTGTAGATGATATCCTAGAGCTCAAAGGTTTATAGAACCACAGAGGGTTTGAATTGCAAGCATTAACCTGAGAAATTAAGAACAATGACTTGACCCTTTGGCAGAATTTACCTGGAAAAGGGACTAGAATAGAATTTACCTATTTAGTCTTCTCTAATGCTCACCTCATGATAGTGAGAATCTGCATTATTTGCCTTGGAATTAAGACTTTAGGATGTGAAGGGAGATCCCTAAATCATCAAGTCCAATCCTCTTTATAGTAGGCACTTTTATTGTATAATCCTAGAAATACATGTATTAAAGATCCTTGTAAAAACTAGCTAGGGCTTTTGTTTCCAGTGCTTGCACTAGAAAGGGGTTCTACTACACTGGTGGTTAGAAAACCTATTTTAATCTTCAGACTAGACTTATTCAGCTTCAGTTTATAACCATTTGTAATTGTGCTAGTATTGCCTTTTAACTGTAATAGCTCTTTATCCTCCCCAGTAATAATAGTGCAGATGCGTTTATAGTTACATCTCCTCTTAGCCTTTGTTTTCCAGGATTCAAAAAGTAAAAATTTTCATAAGTCAGCTTTTCATGTGGACGTTGCATTGGGCGCTAGGGACCACCCAACGTCGTCATGTAGTATCATCTACTGTGGAATAAACGTGTGTCAACGTTAATAGTTCCTGCAGAATAGTTATTCCTCTTTGAATGCATACCCTTCTCACTTCTGGACTATAGAAGCCAGAGCATTAGTATTGCAAGATGGGATCTCCTTTGTACTCCTCATGTTACTTGCCCTTACCATAACTCCTCTTTTATGAGTGTGTCCAGAATTTACACATTATTCAAAAAAACATGTTATCACTGCCTCAGGGCAGCAAAGGATCTTTTCTAATATTTCTTAGAATCATATTAACCCATTTAATGACTCCATTACTTTAGAGTTCAGTAGTTCCCCTAGTGTCTCTCAACAACTGTACTGCTTCCAATTATATCACTCATTAAACATCTGATCTTAGCCTTTGTTCCCTTAAAATACTGATAGATTTGATTGTGCCTCACAGGTGTTCTGAGAGCTGTAACCATTGGACCGTTACCCCATTCTACAAGAAATTTTTATTTCATTCTCCTTTTCTCTATCTCTTGGAAACTTCAATAACTGAAGGGTTTTTGTTGATGTAACTATCAGGTGTAAATAAAATAGCTTAAATAAATCTGTGCGACAGAAGAACAATAGAATAAAAGTGCAAAAAGTGTTTAGAAATAGAAAAGTGTTTTGATTGTTCCTAAAATAGCTGGGAAGCTCTCTGTCAGAATTGTCTCAGATTATTTGAATAAAATTCTAAGAAACAGCTCTGGGGTAGCAGTTTCTTTCCCAGGAAGTTATTGATCCACATTAAAAGGACAGGTTTTGTGTTTTAAGTACTGTGAACCTCTTCTGGTTCCTCTTGGTACCAAAAATTAAAAGGTGGATATGCAAGTGAGAATCAGAGCATCACTCAGCACAGCTTTCACAATATAGTGTACAATCTATGGAGAGGTTGCCTAGTAACATTAAGCATAGGTTATAGAAAGCTACTAATGGTATGCTAACAGTACGAATGGATGAAGAAATGCATCCTTGAAAACTAAGAAGGGAAAGAACATCAGAAAAGGACTGAGTTCCATATTCTTACTAATCAGTCATAAAAAATCTTTCAAAACTATCCTTTTTAAACTGACCTGCACTGAAACCTATGAAAAGTAGTAATTTATAGGAAAACAGAAGAATTCACAGGTGTTAAGACACAGAAAGCACCACTGTCATATTATTTTCTGCTTTTATTTTGCAGTGAAGAGATATATTTTTTTCCATTCCTGATAATATTAAAGAAAAATATATGTATGATCAAAGCTAGAGCAGTAGCAAGCCTAACAGGAGAAGACCAGAATTACTACATAACTGAACCTTATGTATTATGAATACATTTTCAAGTATTTTCAAATGATTAATCTGCCTTTTAGTTTCAATATATAATAATTCTTACTAGTATCAGAAGCAGTCATTTTAAACAAGTTTCATTTCAGATGGTGGCAAAGTTATGCACAGCTTAATATTAATAAGCATCTGATGAAGTACCTGCATTAAGCGTAAAGGAGAATGTTTTTAAAATATAATTTGTACTTTTTGGTGTCATTTTTATGAAGTTTGGGCTTTCACAGTTTTAAGAATAAAGATTAGATTTGTTTATGTTACACATTACCAGGAGATACAAAGATATATTAATTAATCACATTCTACAATGTCTAAACACGCTTGTCAGCAAGAGAAAAGAGACTTTCTTTTTTCTATTTTGTTTTTCTATATACAGATCCCATGAGCCCTCTGAAATCCATTTGTAAATGAATACTTTTCATTCAGACAAAATGCTTAAGGTTTAAATAATAGTAAGGAAGAGGGGCTACCTTACCTGACAAGGTCATGCAGTCAATGAAAAATATACATAGACCCAAAGAGTCACCTACTGAAGCTAAACCTAAATCTAGATCATATTTTTCTGTGTGTTTATTGCATCTTATCCATCTTGATTCATAACTGATCAGTTATGAAGAATGTGAGGTAGATTTCAGTTGACAAGTGGACCATAACTGTTTTAATCAACTGAAGCACTAGACAATAATATATTTACGTTTTCAAAATCCTGCACAGACTTTCATTAACAAACTCTCTTATCCTCCTGTAGGACCAGTGGAATGATGCTACATGTTTGTAGACGGAGGTCACCTATCTCAGGAAGAACACGCTTCTCAGGTTGATGACAGACTAGAAACAAAAGTAGCCAGCCTAGAAAAAATATAAGTGACCTTTTGGACTATGTTTCTTAATCTGAAGAAAACACACACAGCTAATAGATGGTACATGAGACATGGAGAATCATTATTCTGAGGCCCAGAATATGCACTCTTTCAAATGAAAATGAAAGTTCCCAGAGCTGTATTTGAAGTTTTTTCGGGATATACATTTCAATATTAGTTGAAGATACTCATCAGTACTCTGCCTTTTTGGTCGTGTCTTGAACCTTATGTGCTAATCAAGTTTTAACATCAACTTCAGTAGAGGTAGGACTAGGACTTTGGCTTTTCTATAAAACACAGCAACAATGGCAAACCACCCAAGTTCACAGTGTCCTCTACAAAGAGCCATGCAGCATGCTTGTGTGGCTCCAAAGCTAAGTGCCAAAAATAAAACACTGATAAATTTTAGCGCTCAGGAGTAACAGATGCCTTCTTTTTTCTTCTTTCTCTTTTCACTGTAAATTTCTTTTCTGCTACTGAATCACACTTGCTCGTAGCGAGAAATTATTCTGACTGCTCAGCAAGGGATGGGTGTAAACCAACAAACACTAGATTTTTTCTATGATTTGTCTGATCCACAGAAAATGTAATCTACTAAAACCACCAGATATACAAGCAGTGACTTTTGATCAAACTGATAAGATTTATAGCTTCCTTTCTCTAGATATTTGATTTAATCCCCGCTGATATCTGATACATAAGCAATGGGTAGAGCTGATACTGATTTGCACCCTAAAGTAATGAAAGGGAAGATTTGAACATAAATCCATGATTGTCTGGGCTGTTTCTTTGCATTCTTGTTGTATCACTTCCATTACCGTATCATCTTCTTGTCTTTGTGAATGATCTCACACACACCCACACACCACCCAAAATGCATACTTATAAGACTGAAAATGACATGCAGAATTTTTAGTGTTGTAAAATAAAATTTCTACTTTCAGATACATTTTTCCTTTTCAGGAATATGCTTTATGATCACGTTTCTGTGTTTTTGTATCTTATAGAAACCATTCCTCTTCCAGGCAAATGCACCAGCCATCAGGCTGCAGAACTAGCATGGTTTGTCTCTGTCTCAAAAGAAGTTTATGTTTCTTTTCACTGAAAATAAGGTTTATTTTGAATCTATCTCTTTAAGTTACAGCAGTTAACTGTGGAATTGTTCGGAGTAACACTGCGTGTGTCAACCTGATGGTGGAGCAGTAAAGGTGATGTAGCTGGAAATTTTTCTTAGATATGTTCATTTTTATAAGCAAATTACTTAAAGTGGATTATTCAGCTCATACCCTTGGATCAGTTTTGCATTATTTAACATCATGTTATTCATGAAATTTTCACCATTCCTAGGCAACTGCAAGTAACATTTCTCTTTTCAGCCCCAACTCATAGGCTGAACCTGAGACTGATAATTGAAATTAATTTAGGTTTCAGTAGACATTTATCATAAATTTCATTTTAATAACATTATTTCCCATATTTTTTTTTTATTGGTTTATAAAATGTCACTGTTGCTTGTTTCCGGTTGCAGTGAGGACTTCACTTCCAGTCAGAGTGAGTCCAAAACTTCCCATACAATCAATCAATTGCAATCTTGTACACTTTATAGAAGATGTAACAGGAGTCCTTGAAAGAAAGTACTTAGAGATGAATTTATTAGCTGCTTCAGGCTCAAACGGCAACTAATACACCAATAGTTTAGAAAGTATTTTTTAAAGAACTGTTTTTTAAAATGAAGAAAGTCATTGACTGCTCATCAGGGCATGTCTGGAGAAAAGGACATTGCAATCCATCACAAATTGCCAAGAACAGAAATTACAGATTAAGCCGTAAGAGAAAAACAGCTGCACTTTATCTAGTGAGGGAAAGGTAAAAAAGGCTTTGCACAAAAGTGATTTATACAGATGTTGTTCATCCTAAGCGCTGAGGTCTGATCGAAATTAATCCTATACTTGCCGCTGGACATAATATTCTGCTATCTGTACATGCTGTTTGTCCATGGGTACTCTGGGAGTACACTTCTCTCCTGGTGGATGATAGCCTGGAAAATATAAATGTTGAATGGGTTTAAGTGAGACAATCATGGGCTCCAAAGTCAATAGTGGGAGACTGACTCAGGCTAGCATTCTTTCTTTTCTTCCTTAGGCATACATATTTTCAATAAGTAAAAATGAATAATTTCAGGGTGAGAGGTGTAGGTGCTAGTTTGACAGAGATCAGCCTTACTGTATGGAAACTGATAAAGTAATGGTCTTGCGTTTTCCAAGTTGTTCGCTACTTACCACTGATTCAGGCCAGGACATTTAATATGTGCATTATGTGTGAGCATAGATTAAACATTTTCTGATGAGATTCTGTTTCTTTTTGCAGGAAAGAATCCTGGCATTCTATCCATGTGCCACTGATGGGAAGGGAATGTAAAAGAGAACATTTTGGCTTTGTGGCTCATGGTGATTTAACTGGGTTGCAACTAAAAAATTACATTAATTTTTTAGCTTTTTGTGTCCAGCCAACTGAAAAATGATGCCGTGGATCCCAGTCTAATCTGCAAACATCACATGCAGAGAAAAGCAATGACTTCCACTCCAAAGAATCCCTGGTCAAACTGTTTTCTATTTCCTGTTACTAGTACCTACATTTAGTGGAAAAGAAAAAATTCTAGTTAATGAAAAACATGTATACAATAACAGTGGAAATGGAAATTCTTAAAATGTCAAAAAAAAAAATCTGTCTCCCAAATGCTTTACCTAACTAACCAAATTCTGTAGACAATCCAAAACAGACTATTATTTTATTTTTCAGAAGAATAAAATATAACACCCATCTCTTTTGAAAATAGTTAATTCTCTGATTCCTAGAGAAAGAAGAGTTTCCCATTCCACTATTACGGCAAAAATTGCACTGCCTAAGAACAAAGAACTCTTAGATTTCTGCTTCTCATGTGATGGCTTCAGGGAGCTTCAGAAGGCCCAGTGCTGATCCTTGCACCATCTTTATTAAGTGTGCATTAAATGAATCTAGCATGCTTCACAATGCTCAACTGAAGACAATACTGCTTGACTTGTCATTTCTTTCAGATCAGTCTACATATTGTCCCTCTTGTCACTGTAAATTTTAATGTTTGGATATTTTAGAATTAACTTAAATATTCAGCAAACTTTACTGAATAAAATTATACTCTATATGTGCATATAATACCAATAGCGGATATAAATTCTGCTAGTATTATAGAATTTGTATATTAAAAATGGTAATGAAAAGCTGAAAGTAAGGGAAAGAGTGCTGGAAGAAGTTCTAATATATACATGTAGCTTTTCTTGGCAAGCTTTGAGGAACTATTTTTGCAAAGGATTGTAATGATTTTACAGTAGTTATATGCATAAGCTCTTCAGGGGCTTTGATCTTGGATTCCTCTGCACCAACATAATTATTATTGTGGACACTAAACTGTCACAATGCAGCTCTCTAGAAGAAAAAAATCAGATTAGGGATGCATATATTTTCCTACACTTTTCAACTTTCTTGACACTCACTTGCCATTTCTATGAGCAGCAAAGATACAATAGGTGTTCAACATCATATGGAAGTACACAGCAACTGATTACAAAAGATCAGAGCATCTAAGAGTAAAATACACTTTGTAGTAGCTTTTTTTTTCCCCTCTAGTACTAAGGAACAGCTGTTCCAATTATTTTGATTTTTTTCCCCTTTTTGTTGTTAGAGCTTTTGCACTTTTCTGGAAGCAAAGAGAGGTACTCACAAATTATCCGAAGTATCAACAGCAAAGTTGAACTGGGATTAGAAAATATTATAAATATTCTGGTTTTGCAAATAAGAGAAAGACCATTATTTAGGTCCTCTTGCCAGTGAATGAAACTCATTCCATTATAAGGTCCTTTCTTCTGTACAGTGTGAACTTGAGTCTACAAAATGAGATTCCTCCTCTTTCCTGATTTCAGAAATAAATAAAAAGAAATCTTTGATGTGAGGATCTTAATTGCCAGGGTGAGATAAAAGGATAAAAGTCTGAGTATAAGCTGCATAAATTATTACCTCTTTCAGTTAAGCAGCATAAAAAAATAGATACATCTGGATAGCAACAGATGGCTTCAGAATCCAAAAGGGCCATTAGAACCATTAGCCTGTTTTTCATAAATCATAGGTAATTAATATGTAATACACTTCTGTACTGACTCCAGTAATTTGTGTTTTTTATAAAGTGTAAGAAGTTGTTTGTTGAAAATTATTGCTTTTCTCATTGGTTGATCTGGTGACTGAGCACCTGCACTCTTAAAAGTGTGTGTCTTATTTTTATTTGAATTTGCCTGGTCTCAACTTAGCACATCTGAGGCCTAGAATTATATGAGGTTGAAGAGGTTATTTTCTTTTCTTGAAGGTAACTCCATTTTCTAATCAAGTCTAGATCAAGTTAAAAAAAAAAATCTTTTTTCTTTGTGGACAAGTTTGCAGATTATGTTTATTTTTATTCAAAATTAAAAATATATGTATTTTTCAATTTCCTTTGAGATTGAATTTCCACTATTTTTATATTTTTCCTTAACCATGTCAAAAATGTATTCTAGCACAGACATCTGATCTCTGAGAAATTCCATTTGAAAAATTCCACTTCAGCTATTGTTTTTTATTGACAGTTCCTTTCTAAGCTCTTTAAGTTAGCTGGTTACTACTTAATTAAATGTGCAAAACTTTCAGTTAGGATATTATCCAGTCCCATTTAAAGTTTTAAGTATATTATTATCTATAAAGCTACTTTTATTAATCTAAGTTTCTGTCTCTTTAGAGAATTCGGTTTCTTTGACAAAAAATACTGTTAATTGAGATTAATTATATTCTTCATGTTTAATTGCTTATTAGATGAATCCCACACAACTTTTTCATTATGTTGTCTAGGACAGATTTCACCCTAACTGGCCTACAGAATCATCCTGTTGCCCTGTTGTAATGTCAGCATCCTTCCAATCTTCTAGTATTTCTGCTGTTTACATGCAGACACTTGAACGAACAGGTCAGGGCAGGTCTTCAGTACCATTAGAATTCCTGACTTCAAGTTATCTGGGCCTAGTGATTTTACAAGCTTAATCCCTATTAATGCTGTTTAGCCTACTCCCAAATCACGAAAGGGCTGGAAAGTATTTCTTCAGGGAACAACTTCAATTTGTGTAGGATTTACAAGGAAGCATATCTAAAAGTGTCTACTCATTTTTTTTTAGCCACCATGCAAAAATAATGACAAATCAATGAGTCTTTTATGACAGTACTGGAAATGTCTCTTCAATATTCTTGGCAACACATACAGTCTTAGCTGTTCTGAGCACAACTGTCTTGATCTTTGCAACCTCCCCCATTACAAATTTGAATGCTATGAGTGCAGAGCAGTGACATTTAGAACTCTATGTAGTTGGCTATTGATTATTCCTGTATTTATGAATTCATACAGGACAGATGTTAGTTGACATTTTTTGTTTAATCCTACAGCCGTGCTGAAATTGCCTTTGGAGAATTGGGAGAATATGGAGAGATCAGAATGTTATCATCAGAAATTGAAGCCATGTGAAAAAAATAAAAATAAAAGAGGAAGCTATACTATTTAAAGGGGCACTTGCTGAAAAAAGTGTTTTATATTTTTGGAGGATCATAATTCAAGTAGAATCTAGGATACTCCTATGATTAATCCAAGCTCATCACTACAGGAACATGTAGGAATTTTGTTCTAGTGTGTAAAGCAACATGGTTACCTAATATGAAATCTATTTTCAACTCTAGTTAGCATCAGAAAAAAAAACAATTCTTTTTGTTAAAAAAAAAACCCTATTTTTCACACACATATATTGCTCTCTCTGCCCTTACACACACACACAAAGATGATTTTATAAGTATTCTTCATCTGGAAAAGTCTCTATACCTAAAATATAAGTTCTTACATTACCTTTATTATATTTTCTATAGCCTCCCATCAATAATGCAAACTTAGACAAGCCACTTACTTTCAGATAGTATCTGGTTTTTTTTTTTTTGATCCTTTTTCTAGATACTGCATTGTTATATGACACTAATTATAGTTAGTCTCTGTTGTACTGAACCTGCCATGTGTTACTGAACCTTCCATGTTCTGTTTGGAAGTATACACGTATGTGCATACATACACACACAAATATTTGTAAGTCCATATGGCTGTTAAGCCTTTGGGGGTTCTTTAATTGCCAGATTTAAATGCCTTAGGCTGACTTTTCAGCCCTACTAGTTGTCTAGGGTACAGCCAAGGCTCGGGCAGGGATTAAGATTAGGGCTGCGATCGTTCAGTTGCAGAACCGATCTCCATTGCCCTTTGGTGGTAGCCTGAGAGTGGCTCTTAATTGATTTCAATGTCTAATCATGAAGATGCGGGTCGTGGGGGAAGAGGCATCTGTTTTGTGAGAACAGGGTCTGAAAAGTTAAATTTCTTGCAGAATGTGTTCTAGGACAGAGATAAGTTTAAGTCTCAAGCAGTGGAGTCTAGTGTCTGGTACTGAATTTCTGGGTGGCCACGTGTGCAAGTTTTCTAATTTAAAATCTGCAGCACCATTAGGCATCCCAGTGCTTTAAAGTGATTCCTATTTACTACCTGACTGCACAGTTATGGAACAATACAGTCATCTAGCAGACATGAAGGCTGTATGTATGTTTTCAGGAATATTTTTAGCAATGCTCCTGAACATAGGCAATACACTCAGATCGACATCTGCAGCATCCTACATTTCATACTTCTTGACGTTCATTTCCACATGAGTTGTAGTTGCATGAAGTTGTGAGACAATGACAAGCAAGGCTGTCTGAAGCAACGTGTGGTTGCACCACAGAGCACTTGCTTCATTTGAGAGACGAAAAGTAGAAGGAAATAGCACACACCTCACATATCCCACAACTTGCTGGCCCAGATCTAGATTCACTGACCTGCCTGAAAGATAAATTCCTTCTTGACATCAAGACCATCCCCAAATATGGGCATGATATTCCCTGAGACTGGCTCATACCCAAACAATCACCAGTGTCACCACCTCTTTGAGTGTAAGTAGTCTATCACCATCATCCTGGCAAAAGTTTGCAGTTTTTCTTCCAGCTTATGACTAGACTGTAACCAGTCAGTCACTTTCAATATGATGTGAAACTTTGTCAATGCTCCTAGAGAACATGTGGAGAAGTTACCCATCCTTGACTTTCCTGCACAGGAAATGGTGCTTATCTCTGTCAAAGCTGATAGCCTTCAGAAAACCCTCAAACTACAGCTTAGCAGAGCCACAACCACTGAACCTGCTGCACTGTAGCATGAGGAAGCTCTAGGGAGTGCACTCCACTTACACCTACTCCAACCACTTGGCCTTGAGCCACAGTCCTCCCATTTTCCACTGCAGAAGCAGGAATATGAGTCCCAGAAGGCCTCATCCCAAAGAGGACGTATTGAAGAATGGTAGCCTGAAAAGTCAAGGGCCATAAAATATGCAGGGCTGTAACTCCTACCTATATCAGGTAAATGACAGTGTCATGGCTTCACCCAAAGAGAAAAACATCTGGATATCTCAAGTGAAAACAGCCCAGACTAAAATATTAGGTATGTAAATTCAAAGTTTTTTGAGTGACACATCCATTAGTTTCAGAAGTATACGGTCCCTGGCGCAGAAACAAGGGATGTACTAATTTGGCTTCATCCACTATGGCTTGCTGGTGCAGAGCTGCTATCTTTAATTTGAAAGGCCAATCCTGAATTTTATGGTTGATGTGCATGTGTAGTTTATGGACAATGTTAGGATTATGGCTAGAGTTATCCTAATGTGCCGGAGAGGAGAGGCTGCAAAGACAAATTCATAGGTGTCCTAGTTTTTGAAGTAGTTGAGGGAGGAAAATGCTCCACCTTTCTGCTTTTTTATTTATCTGTGCTCCAAATAGCTTCATAATCTTAGCTTTTTTGGGTTTTTTTCTTTTGTGAACATAGGTACATGATGTGTCTAAGGTCTCTTGACATGAATTGTCAGACTGTTCTCCCACCATATGCCAACGGGTAATCAGCCAAGTCCGTTGGCATGAAAAAACTATGGCCACTATGTATTATCTGCTAAAAAATAAGAAGATAGTAAAAAAAAAATACAAAATATCACTATCTGCTTTCCTAAGCAGCTTGTGGGTAAAGCAAATAAACATTTATACTTTATCATGCCTATGCCTTCTTACCATATAAAAGAGATGGAGTTAAAGACATCATTTTTGAGACCTGTGATCCTTCTATTCTGCTTATCATGTTGTAGATTTTATTCTGTCTGGGTCTAGTCAACTCATCAGTTGTATTGCTCAAGTGAAACTTTGTCTTATTCTGCGTTGTTAGATTTCTACATTCCTTAAGTTGCCAGTGTGAAGGGGAGGAAAGCGGTTCAAGGTAAAACCCATTTCACTTATATCTTAAAGGAGAACAAGTAATACATAAACTCTAATTCTTCTCTATTGTGTTGATTTGCTATATTCTTCCCATGTTAGTTAATGGGCAACTGATTTACCAAGATAACAGATTTTTCTAGATCTAATGGAACACTGAGCAACTCCAAGCAGAACCTTTCCTTAAGTATGTAAACTCTTGTTGAGCTTGACAACAGTTTGTTTTGCCATCACCAGCAGGTGAAATCCACTAACAGTTAAAATTATTTGTATCCATTATTTTTGTATGAAAGGCAAATTTTGATTAGTATGCTGTATCTGGGAATATAGCCAATCAGCTAAGGGCATTTTTTTAGATCTGAATATGGTTTGACTTTACTCATCAGGCAGCATAGCAAAGAGCTTGTTGTTAATAAGCGAGCAAGACCCAAGGCCCATATCTGTTTTGACCTTTGGAGGAGTTCCAGGGCTCCTTCCTCCTCTGGTGTTTCCAGCAGGACAACTTGTTTATAACATTAAGGATCATTTGTTGTGCTAGGTGCAAAGCTTATTTTCAGCTAAGAAATGGATATTCTTATGTTAAATAAAGCCTGTTCCTGGGCAAGGAGCCTCAGTAAATGTTGGAGTGTGTCCAACATTCTGGAAATAATGTTTTGGCTCCTAGCATTAGGCTGATTTTAAGCTAAGTAAGATGGACAGACAAAGCCTTATCTCACTTAATGCCCTTGTCTTAAATCTGCCTGCGTTGTCCAGAGATTTAAAGGCCTTGATATGAAATTCTTGCTAGGAAAATGTCAACTCCATGTGGCTAAACAGAAGGGCTTTTCTTTTGTTCCTTTTTCCAATTCAAATAAAGAGGCCACTACCCCAGACTCATTTTAATTAGAAGGAGGAAGCCCATCTATCCACCTGTATTTCCGGGAATACTTATAGATTCACCACTTCAAAGGAGGAACTACAATAAAAAAAAAATCTCCCTAAGAGCTTGATACAAAGCTTTGAGAGGTGTGGGATGGGTCACATGGATCGTTTGTGAAGCGTGTAGTCATTCTTCATCTTACTATGAAAGCATTCTCAGGAATAGCAAGCCAAATTAGGTCTTGCTTGTGCTTCACACCGCTTGATCATCCCCTATCTTTTCCAGGACTGAACTGAGAGCTAGTGGTGTGTGCGTGTTCCCTCACCTCTCCAAAGATAAACATCTAACACCCTTGCTCTCAGAATTCGTTTCTTCTTACCTGGACACTTGGCTTCAAAGTTTTCCTTTCATTTCTGTATATCTCGTATACCAACAGAATAGTCTGTTGTTAAGAGAATGTTTTCCTCATTTCATTGCTCAAATGAACCATAAGATTAACTGTATCCTATCACTATTTTTCCAGTTGTTTGATATGGGCTAATACAACATAAATTCCTTAAATATTAATACTGATTTAATTAGTTGCACTCAAACTAGGAGACCTACATCTCTGCTACTAGCTCTTTCAGTCCTGTGAAAAATAAAACTACTAAACACTGGGGAAAAAAAGTGCTAGAGTTCTATAGTACAGTACAAATTGCTCCAAGTCAGAAGTATTAAATGCAAAAAGTTATAGCTTTAGCTCCTGGGTCATTGGAAAACATGATCCCAGATCCACGTTAGGATCTGGTGTCTGTTTTGTTTTGTTTTTTAATCTTCCATGTTTCTTTTTTTTTTTTCCCCAGATATCAGCAATTAATGTTAATCTTGTTAAGAGACTGGCATGAGGTACATGACTGTACCCCTGTAGAACCACTGGACTTTTGTTGACATATGCCAGCTAAGGATCCGGCTCTTAAGTCCCAGAATCTTTCCACCACCTTTAAACCAAGGATGCTTTATTCCTGTCATTTGCTTTTGTGCGTTTCATCATGCTGCATTCAGACAGGTCTTTTCTTTCAAGAGCTGTCAGCACTTTCTGAAAGCTTTCTGGTTATTCTTAAACTCTTAAAAAGAGTTGTAGGGGAGACGAAACAAAAAAAGCACATTTATAGAGTGCATCTTGCTTTTTTCCCCCCAAATTCCATATATTTATCGTACACTAGATGAGTGCCCACAACAGGAACTTCACATTTACTAAAATCTGTTGGAAAGGTCAGAATTATCTATAAAAGATCCCATTTTATATAATATTATGTGATTGTTCTGTGAAATAAATGGCCCATTTCTCTTCTAGGAAGATTGACTGAACACAGTGAATTTGGTGCTAAAGAAGTGGTAGCTTTGAAGATTTAGGTTTCAGTATCTTCAGGAGACTATGTGCTTTTGAGTATTTATGCTAATATTGCTTTGTTTGAGGGATATCTGTATAGGGCCCTGTGTAGGGCTGGGCAGGGAGGGGTGCGCCTTAGCCAGGACTGGAAACAGAAGCAGACCAAAATGGCCTTTGTCTGCTAATTAGCCTGAAAAAAACCTGCCTGTTCAACTGTGTGATTGTTGCTAATTAGCACATCCACTGTGTATAAAAATATCTTAGTTTCTTCTACACTTGAAATCACTGTACTCTGTAGACATGTCATCTCATAAAAAAGATAGAGATTTCAGTGCTTCATTGTGGAATAATCTGATAAAATGAATATTTAGCAGATACAGTTTTTGCATCATGACCAACAATGCTCATGGAAAGTCATTTCTACAGGTACCTGGAGAAAGGCATTAAACACTCTTGCATCATTAATCACAAAAAAAAGGTATCAGCCACTCAAATTCAAACAGGTTTTTTTTTGTTACAGAAAGTTCTAAAAAGGGCATTTCTAATATGACATTCTTTAAGAGATGTTCATGAAATATTTTTTTGAAATGATTCAAATACTGTTGATTCAAATCTTTATCTGCCCCCTGTTCAATTAGGA
The DNA here is from genome assembly GCF_040807025.1 of Struthio camelus. Classification (NCBI taxonomy): domain Eukaryota; kingdom Metazoa; phylum Chordata; class Aves; order Struthioniformes; family Struthionidae; genus Struthio; species Struthio camelus. The sequence goes on along the minus strand of NC_090981.1, from coordinate 52,256,492 downwards.
TTAAAATTGTAAAATTAGATTTGAGTGCCTGTAATCCAGTCTCCTGAAATATACCAATTTTTCTGGGGTCCTACCTTATGTGCCCACATGATATCTTTATATGCATAGGATAATGTGTAACCATACAGTGTAATAGTGTGTTTTTTTGAACACCACAGATAGCTTTTGTGCAATTCTTCTTTGCATCCCTGCCATCATCTTACTCTCAAGCTTGTGAGAGCTCATCTGTGAGCTCACAAGCAAAGTTCTGCTCAAATTCTAAAAGAGTAAATTAATATTAAATTAAATTCTAAGCAAAACTGTTCTCAGTCTGATCTCAGCTTGCATCTTACTACTTCTGTTTCAGACTAAAAGAAGCTTTAAAAATTAGAAAGCTTGTCTATTGTTGAGATTCTCATTGATTCAACAAAAGGTATTACTTCTCACAACCTATCTTAAATACCTCAGAATATAATTTAAATGTTAATAGTCAAATGAAAACTAGCATTGAGGTGATTAACAGTGATGAAAAAGTTAATGAGAATTAATATTTTTCTGGTATGAGGAGGGCAGTGCAGTGATGTATACTAGGTATCTGTTGATACGGCTAGGCATTTGTATTAATTTTGCCACACAATCTTTCGTTTGAATTGAGACAGCCTGAGCTACAAATAGGACTTTGGACACTAAATACCTCTGTCACACAACTTGTGGTTTTGTTTTCCTGTATACAGTGTAGTTACAACCTATATTTCTGTCACTGAGCCCTGGAAAAGCAGTGCAAGCACAGAGAAGAAGTGGCTTTTGTCAAAACCCCAAGGCAAAGTTCTTCAACAGCTTTCTGGTGGTAGTGCAGTTATAAGTCAGTGCACCTTCCCTGTTCTTCTCTGACCTCTCTCCCATCTCTGTGTGATGCTTTCATGAGTCCTTCGGTAGTTATGGGGTGAAGTGGATGAGAAGCTGAGACAGATGCAAAATAATCGTGGAAGTTTATCATTTAGCTTAAGCAGGACTACTTTTAAATACAGAACCACATCCAAAATGGGTCTCTCGCGTAAATCACAAATCTTGGGGATGTGATCGAAACACATAAGGTCACATACATAAATTCCAGCCAGGGAAGAAGCACGTGAGCATCCATTGCCTGCCCAAAACAGCCACCACTTCATCCTGTTTAACACTGCCTGAAAACCCAGAGAAATTTCACTTGGGCAAAGCTCACCCCAGAGGTAATTTCCTGCCTCAGAGAGGCAGCTATTCCCTTCTTCTTTTCCTCTGGATTTGATTTTTTGGCTTAAACTTCTAAATGACTGGGCAGTCCTAATTCTTCTCCAGCACTTTGGAGGACTCTGGTTCATTTACAGTTAAACATGCTACATGGGGACAGGAAATTTGAGGGCTAATCCTTGAAAACAGCTCAGTGTTAAGGGTTCAGTGCCCTAACAAAAGGATGTGGCTTGAAAAGCAGTTTAGGAAACATTAAACAGTATTTGTACTTCTCAGAACATCTAGTTATATTGACTGGGGCCAAACACACTGCACTTAAGTATTCATGCATTTGCAGCATCATGGCTTTAATCAGCTGGTGGAAGACTTGATCCAATGACATAAGGAATTTTGGTTCCAAGGACATATGGACTTAAATGCTTATGGTAAAAACAGCACAATCTACCTTTCATTAAAGTCTTTGCAACTTAGTATGGGCAAGCTGGCAGACCTAAGCATACAGCTTCTTGTTCCCAAGCAAGGCACCCTCTAAGCCTACTCCTGTGCCACTTTGCTAGATAGCTCACAAAGAGCCCAACACCAAGGGTGCATGTCCTTATCTGCACTGCAACCCTTCCAGGCATCTTCTGAGCATCAGTCACTCGCATTCCTACTGCATCAAGAATAGCTGCCTTCTCACAGAAGGCTTCCTGTACCTAAATATATCTTCTAGGAAGATTCTCCTAGCACCTGTCCCAAACCAGGGTTTCTCGATGGATAACCCCAGCATCTCACTATACTTCCATAAACAAGAGGTCCTGAACCTGCCTCAGACAGTTATTTGGAGCAAAACTGTAGGATTGGGAAGAGCTAGTGAAGCCACCCTGGGAAAGCTGCTGTGGTCTCAGCAAGACCGTGTTGGCTGGAAGCTAGGAAAGAGGGCCAAGAGGCAGTTAGTCCTACACATAGCCACATAAAACTCCACTGATTTCTTGTCAAAAATGTTTAGCATTATTGTGATTTTTTTTTTACATCAGTGTCACAGTAGTTTCAAACATTATGGCACATAATTAATAGCAAGTTTAGACACTGAGATTACCGTTCAGCTTCCTGAAATACCATAAGCATTACCGAGGGGAATTAGAAAAGTAGATATTACCAAGAGAATAAAACCAATCAATGGAAACATCTGCATGCCAAACACACCACAGCTTTTCAGGACAGCTCAGCTTTTTGTCTGAGAGCAGGTTACGGTACATATATAAAGCACAAAGAATTTTTTTTTCCTCAAAGGTACATCTCTTTTTTTTTTTTTTCCCCCTAAGCAGCTACTGGTACCTGTGAGGCGTATCTTTATTTCATTTATATATAATGTTAAACCTCACACATATTTTTTTCAAACTTATGGCAAAAATGTCCTTTTAAGTCATTTTTTTCATCCATCATGTTGGATTAGAGTAAACCAGAGGCTTCAAAATAACTAATTTTCATTTTGATGGAACTTTCCTATGCAATTATCTATTTCCGCAATAAATGATGCTTTTTCCTCAATAGCATATTTATATCTCAGCCAGATCTCACTGTCCCTCTTCTGCTTCAAAGCAAGGAATACATATATACCTTCCAAGAAAGAATAAACATCCTTTTACCCATCCTCCCCACAAAGAGAAAAACAAATAAAATGTCCTCATGCTGGAACACAGCTCGCCTGGTACAACTGAAGAACATATGTGACTGGAGCTCTAAGAAATCAGGAAAAGCACAACAGAGCTCAGTAAAATTTCAAAATCAAGCAAGTAACTTAACATTAGCGCTCCTTTACATACAACCATATTATCTCTACAGCGCTGCTCAACCAGAAATCCCCTGCTAGGGAATCCCCCAAATCCCAGAAGGTAAATCTCCACTTACACAGCTGTCTCCTACAGCTCTTCCCTCACAGACTTCTGCAGGCCAGAGTACACTGGGTTTTAGGTGAACCTACATGGCTCCTGTGGGATCACAGCCAAATTTTCGTTAATTTAGAGTAGCCCCAGGTTGCTGTAATTAACACTGAAGCAAATACAGAGGGTGTTTTAGGATCAAGCAACTGGAAGGAGTTTCCTTACTGTTACTCTTTTAGTCAGCTGCACCTAGTACAGGCCAGACCCTTTAGGCAAGCGCTGAAGTACACAGGACACTCTTCTACGCCAAATCAAACAAAGTCCTCCCTTTTTATTCTGGATTCTACTTATTACAGCTTACTGTCTTTTACCAGTGCTGTACTTTGCAAGCTTGTTGTTCCCGATGTCTGAGGAGAGCAAATTACTGACCACAGAGGAAGAGGAAAGCAAACCTCTTAGAAGAAAGCATTAGGTAGCACGAAGGAGAGAGAGATTTTAGGGTCTTATCTCTAAGTCATAAGTGAGTACTCAGCATATTTGCAACACAAATAAGAAAAAGTCTTCCAAAGGAATACTGTTTTACTTGTCAGCTGTAAGAGGCCTACATATTATGCTGACCAAGGTACTCTGGTTATTCTAACCAGCTAAAATAACTCATGGGATAACATTAGAATGGAATTTAGGCACTATTAGTCAGTTTGCTTTAAATATTAATTGAAATTAATTGAAAAAATGATCATCATCAGTACTCAGATCATAGAAAGTTTAACAAAGTATTTTCACTGACAGAAGACATTAAAAAATTAAATTATCCATCCTGACTGTGTTACAATTATCTTATTTATATACTAGATTCTTGAAAGTACTGTGTATTTGTGTCATACAATTAATTATTGTCAATTATTATACATACATTAATTATTGTCTTTGATACCTATTGACGTACATATTGCATATATAAGATACATGAAAGAACACAGCATACACATAATATTATCAGAAAACGGATATACATTAAACTTGCAGGTTTCCTTGTGATACATGTGATTCCTGCATTACTTAAGCATTTACTGCTGTTGGTTTTGTTAGCTGCCAGCCACAACTAATCGGAAAGAAAAATTATAAAAATGCATTGTCAGACACAGAAGCACAATGTGGAGATAAATGTTTAGAGCCTTTGCTTTTTAAAGGTCTTTTTCTTAATTGCCAATATACTTTTGGTAAAGCTGAAAGAGGCTCAACGTTGTTGGAAATAGCTATCTGAATGAATTTTAGTTATTAACGAATTACACAAAGCCTTTTCTCTTTTCTTCCCCCTTTGTAGGCCACAAAATGATTGGTGGTTTAAATAGGTGGTTTAAATAGTGTGCTGTTTAAATAGTGGTTTAAATAGTGTGCTAATTTTAATCTTGGTAGATGAAATAATAATCTTGGTACAAAGAAACTGCGGCGTGCCTTTCAGCCCGAACCAGACATAGGAACAGATACCCAGTGTCCCCAGAAGGCTGTGTCACACTTGAAGCCACATCATCTCTGTGCTAGAAAGGTTAAACCCACCTCCTTCATGCCTCTATTGCACCTTTATTTTGATGTGTGGCCATGCCCTTGATACAAACAGATTTTCTGTAGAAATGAACGAAAAGTATTACCATGCAAGATTCACCATGGGCCTCAGTACCTCTCCCAACAGTCAGGCAGAAATGCAGCTGGCAGATGTGTGATGGCAGAACTATAGAAAGCCCCAAGCAGTCTTACCTATGGATAGTCAGTCAAAGACCATGAATTTTCATGAATCCGAGCTAATGCAAGCCATCTCAAGGCAGGAATCACAAAAGAGCGCAATAGAACTGAGACCAAGATGTGCTAACATCAAAGCAGATAATGCCCTGAATGAGGATCTCTTAGGACTCAGTACTTGTTTTAATGACAATCTTTAAAAGGTTTGCTTATTTTATTAAATGTGTTTGTATAAAGGCTTCTTTTATACCGTAACTTGCATACACTCCAGAAAAGATAGCTAAAGTAGAAATGTAATATAGTTCTATATTCTCAAGAAAATAACCAAGTATTTTCAAGACTTCCAGAAGATTTATAGTACTGCTGTATGCATTAACAGTCATAGGAGTATAAAATAGTAAGTATCTCAGGAATTTAAAATAAGATATCCTTACCACATCATAAGAAACATGTGAACTCATCTAGTGACTTTACCATCTGAAAAAAGTCAGCTGATTGTCAAGAGAGTAATAACTTAAATGTCTGTCTAATATTGCTGGGTGACCTGGCAAGGTTTACTGAAACTCCAATTACCAGAAGTCATTCAAGCACTCTCTAGTTATAATTATATCCTCCACTAACTAGTAGATGGTACTGAGCAGCAGGAAATTGGAGGAAACAGATAACCCCACATTCGATTCTAATTACCTACAATTTGGTAAACAATTCAAGGGAAAAAAAAGACTATTTCCAGATGATTGCCTCTGAACTTCCTGAATAAGGATAAATATTAAGCATCCTCACTGATACACAATAAATGAAAACATGGCTGGAAAACAAGCACCTTATTAAGACATCTTAATAACCCCATGGGTTCAAATATTTCTCTTCACCGCTGTTTCAGTAGCTATAAGATTTGTCTTCCTCCTCGGTCATTATGGCCTCATTCCAACATTTTAATGTTTAAATGAATCTTTATCTTTCTGTATTAGAGACCCAGCTAGTTAATGGTTGAACAGTAATTCTAATAAATGTGTTGAACAAAGTAGATGATCATCATCATCATTTAAAATCATCCGATAAATGCTTTATCACCATTGTGCAATATTGGAGCTTTAGAGTGTGTTTTGGCAAAGCTTGCCCTACCGATCCATTGTTACCCTGGCCTCAAAGCAAGAGGCTTGTTAAGAAAAGTGCTTAAATGTTTTATCTGGCAGTTAATATGTACAATCTAAGAGTGGTCATCATTGACTCATTATGGTAACAAATATGATAGCATAAATCTGACTAGATAGTGAGATTTATGGGGTCGATACATGTGGATGAAAGAGAGCAGGATGAGTTTAAATTCATTAGGCACTGGGGATCTGTGGGAAGAAGGAAAAACCTAGGCAGGAAGCATTGGAACTGGACAGCTGGCAGCCAGCCAGCCATTTTGGAGGACTACTGAAAAACAGACCTTTCTGTAAAGGTATAGCAGCTCTTTAGTACTGATCTAGTGTCTGTCCAGCCTCACACAGACATGCAGCCCTCATGGTGAAATTAGACACAGGGATGTTCAGGTAGATAAAAACCAGGAGGGTCTGTGGCCTAAGGGCAAGTGTCCTGTGCATACCAGTGCATACCTGGTGTGCAAAGTGGCCTGATCCATACTGAGAAGTGAGAATAGTCTCTGACCTGTAATATTTCACCTCAGCATGACTGTTAAGCAAAATGAACAACTGGGAGCCGGAGCTAGAACCCGAACCTCAGCTCTGTTTAGTTTGCAGCCTGTCACACACAGGCTAATTATCTCACGTGCAGCTGTGCTGACACAACTGGGGTTTTGATGCATTCGTCAGAAATTTACATCAGCTCTGGGCGGAGGCTACATTTCTGCAAACCCCTTAGCACAGCCATGTAGCAACAGAGATAGAGGACTAATTCCTTTAATTCTTGTAGCTACCCCGAATAAAGCCTCAGGAAGCCTGACAGGTCGTGAGGCAACTGGGACTAGATGCCAGCAGACCTCAAAGTCTTTTCTAGCAAACAAATAGTACCACAGTGCAGTAGAGCTACAGGGCCTAACTTCATGACCTTGAGCTGAGTCTGCTGAGCATTCAGAAACCACTCAGCACTAAGATGACTGACAGAGGTAAGTCTGCCTCCCTCAGTGGCTTAGGTCGCACCAAGAAGTGTTGTTAATGACTGCAGTTCCAAATAGCTCATACCAGAACTTCTTAAATACACCATTTCCTTTACCTTATTTTCTCAGCTTAACATAAGCAAAACATAACTAGCAGACACAGATTTTAAAACTGGGGACCTACTGCTAAGTTCTTGAATAGTCTAAATGGAAGGTTTTATTAAATTCCACGCTGTGCTGTGCTATCACACAGTTCGCTGAAGCTGTCCAAAGATGTCAGCACAGTAGCTGCCTGGAGCAGTCGGGCCACTGACTCTGGTAATGGCATTCCCCAAGGCTCAGCTATTTCAAGCTGCTAGAGCTGTTTCTGGTTTCAATCTCTGCAGGCAAAATAGACAACTCAGACTTCTTTTCTTCTGCTATTATTGCACTGGGAGAAGTTGCCCATTTTTTCATTTATCTCTGTGTGCAAAGGAAGAGTTAATTCAAACTCCGTCCCTTTTGATGTCACAAGGGGCTGTGCCATTCCTTCCCATCATGAAAATAGGTACAATGTCTTCTTTTTGGGAGCTGTGCCAGCTCCAGGCAATAAATTGGATGCTTTTTCTCTGTTCTCTTTTGTATCTGCAAGTCCACGGTGGATTTCATATCAGGCAGCAGTAGTGCTAGCAATTCCCGTTCTTGATTTTTGACAGAATAAAATATCAGACCTATGCCGCATCCCCTTCTTCTTGGCCCTAGTCCATGTACATTGTGACAGGGTACACATCATCTCTGCGGCCTTGTAAGCAGCGGCAGCATTATTGTTTCAATTAGCGTCTTGGACCAGCTGGGACTTACAATATACATGTATATCCAGTCTCACCATGACCAGCTTAAAGTCATGTCCTTGGTTCATTGTCAAACATTGAAATGGAAGGCTTATGTTAAGAAACTAGGTGTAAATTTCATAGTCACCTACTTATGTATAATATCAGTTAGTCAATATAAAATAAGGCAATTATATAATGTCTTGAACAAATACCTCATTTGATTCCAGCTCATCCAGTCCCACACGTGAACTTATCACTAACTTACTAGTAAGGTCAGTTGTTATGAGTGTTTCTCAATATCACTATATATTTGAGGCCTATATAAACCATCTTTACCATATTTCATATATTTCTGCTCCCAAATGACCTGTGTGTGTTCATTAAACATAAGTTTGTTTCACTTTAGAAAGAACTACTTAGAAATGTTTAACCAAATCCCAGCTTTTCCTGGCAACTCTCTTTCTCTCAGAGTAATGAAGGCTATGATTACACTGTCCCAGATACTCTTAGTAATTTTTTGCTTGTCTTATTCTCAGCAATAGTTTGACCAATCACAATCTGCTTTTCCTCCAGTGCTGGAAAGGTAGGTTTTGTTCTTCCTTTTTTAAACTGGTTGGCATGCTATGATGAGACTCTTGAGTTGGGCAGCTCTCTGAAGTGGAACTGTTTGCATTATTTTTTCTAAGTGAATACACCCAAAACCTTCCCAGATCTTTGAATCAATAAAGCTGAATTTTTTTTTTAGAACACACACTAGAATAAAATTGGGATTAAATAGGTTAAAATAGGGTTAAATAGGTCGAAATAAAATGGGTTGTTGCAGAGATAGCTCCCTTCCTTCAAAGCAACTCTTAGTTGCTCTATAAATCTATATAATCCTCTATAGGCCCATTGAGACTTCTCCCTTCCACTGCCTCTGACCGCTGGCTTGGTGACTGCTCTTTGCTCTGCTGGGAGCCCTTCCACCTCGTCACGAATGGCCGACCTGTGGTTGACGATGTCTCTCTGCTCTGTCTGGCATTGCAGCAAGGGCCAGGGCGATCAGCCCCTTCCTCCGGGGGTTATGTCTGGCACTGTGTGCAGCAGCCTGGGCAAGACAAGCAGGTAGCTCTCTTTGTCATTGCTCAATCACATCATTTAACCAGAACATACAGTAAAGGAAAGAAACACTGAGAACAAATAAGATCTACTCTCCATTACATGCGCAAACAGTTGACTTTGTCTCACTTTGTTTTTGTCAGCTGCTCTAGAAGGAGTGTCAGGATCAAACAGATCTCTTCCAGGTTTGTGCCCAATCTGCAAATCATATAATTGCATCTGAAAACAAACAAGGACTAAATTCCTTGGAGGGTTTTCTGTTTTGGTTAAAACCCTTTTAGCCATGGGGATAAGTGGTTTACGTTTAGCCAGTATTGACGTCCAATATGCAAAGACATGAAAATTATTTATGCCAGTGCCTGAGGACCAAACTAGTTCTTTAACTGAATATATTGCCACTGTTTTTGCAAGTACTGTGGTAGATAAACCATTGTACAGTAATGCTTCTGGGCATTGTTTTATCTTGCATTTTATGCTACAGCATGAACAACTCCTTGTACTGATTTTGTCGGTTCTGAGTTTGAACAGTACGCGGCTTTGTCCCTCAGGTCTCTTTTCTTTCTCATTTTGTATTCTCTCTCATGTCCAAACTGCAAAACCACTATCTGTCCTTATAAACATCAGACTAAATGGAAAAAATTCCTTTGCTTGCCAAATCTAATTACTTCGTCAAAGGCAAAGTCTGGATCTTTCTGAATATTCTATCTTAAATACTGGAAAAATGGTCAGAAATTCTTTTCAATGTTTACATTATTCTTGTACTCTCTCAGAAAACATACATCTAAAATGTTTGTTATTTTTTTTGCCTGGAGTAAAAAGGAAATGTAAAACTTGCTTCATGTAGTTTTGTCCAACTTCTGTATTAGTATAACTGCTCAAAGGCCTAATAAAACCAGTTTATAACTAGAGTGTTAGAGTGATGGCTGGAGTCACAGATATCATATTGCTAGATCATGGGAAAATTGGTTTGGGAAAACTTTCTTTTAACATCTTAGTCTGCTGTTATGTAACCGTCTCTGTGTTCCCTAAAGAAGAATCAAGTTATAAAGAGCCTTTTGTTGGACATAAGTTATTTTCAAGTTTTAACTCCCTTAATTTATGATTGCCCCTTGGTTAAAAAGTTCTGTGTACAAGTTCCAGAATTCATTACAAAAGTTATAAAGGCTGACCTTGATCTACCCTAGCCTCTGGTGGCTCTCATATCTGCCTTCCTGCCCAGGGACATGGATGCTAATGTTAAAAATGTATTAAAATATGCTTCCACAAATATTCTAGCTAATTGGCAAGATTTTTCATAGATCAATAACAAGCACGCTGGGCTGAATGCTGAGTGCTTGACGTATGAAGGATGAAAAGATCCCAGAAACCAAAATAGACAAGATAAGTTATTTAAGATGTGATCCCAGAATCCCAGGATATTTTTAACAATTACTAAACTTTCCTTCTGAGAAATTGAAGCCACAAGCTCCTTGTCTCTGGTACTCTATGGCACCATATTGTTGTCTCCAGGACCCTCATATTTTGTTCAAAGGTGATTTTGTTTCTCTGGATTTTTCTGATGTCTCCTTCAAGTCACAGAAGCCTCATACATAAAATCAATCAAGCTAAGCTGGAGAGGAAATGCATTACTTTAGGATCTCCTTCCATGCTCTTGCTTCTTTCTTCTAAAATTGAAATCTGAAAAATAGAATTCTGCAAGCAAAAAAAAATTTTTTTGCTTTGTGTTTATACTGCATTTAATGTCACCTCTGGTGTGGATTTCAGTCCCCCACATTGAACATCTGTATGTTAAGAATGACAGTAACATTCCACCTAGAAAAATCAAAGCTGAAACGTATCTTTGGGAACATCTGTGTATCATCTGTTGGGAACATCTAGGATAGAATTCATCTCAACTAATGTGAAATATCTAAAGATGCCTAAACCGACGCTAGTGGTTTATGCTCCATCTCTCATCAAAGAAGAAAAACAGTCACGTCCAAGCAGTGATTCATCCTATCTATTTTAGGCACTTATTTTAGCAAGTCTCTGGAGATGCTTGTTTTTCTTGGTTGAGAAATCTCTCAGTTCTGTTAACTTTAAGATTATGAAGGCCATCAGGAGTTACACTTTTAATTGACATGAAGTAAACTATGTAAAGTAAGATAGCTGGCTCAGTTTTAGAGATTACTAAATATATTTCCTTGGACATCATTGCAATGTTTAATTGCATGATTGGGTAAGAATAAGGCACACACAAACTTCCAATGTTGAGAATGTTTTCTGATTTTTGTTTCCATAGTTGATACTTGATGTGCTCTTTTGTACAAAATCTGAGAAGTTTCTCACCTCTCATCATTTCTTATGGCAAGCAAATGACCCCTTTAAAAAACGTTTCCAACTTGAATGTATGTTTCTCCTTAAAGTCGAATAGTCACAAGGCCAAGACTTTGCAAATACTTACTGATTCACCTGTTACACAGAAGCATCTTTCTCACCTTCAGTTTTGCAACTGAGAAGCCACATAAATGGGAGTACAAGTGAGATGGCCTGGGGGGGGAAAACAAAAACAATATAATGAATCCTATCTGTTTTATTTCTTTGTTGCTCGCTGATTGGTTGAGTGTGTGTGGTGAGGCAGAAATCTGTCTATTCAGCCGCTCCAGAGAGCTGCCCGCGGGGTGGAACTGTGGGAACTGGCCTAAAGGGTTGGGGGCCGGGAAGGGCTGAGCCTGCCTTGGGCCTGCCTTACCTGGAAGGAGCAGGTACACAGGCAAGCTCGGGGTGAGGAGGAAAAAAGAAACTTTCCTTAGTGACCCACAGGGACTATGCAGGGTTTCAAGCAACCAAGGAAGCCCAGGAAAGTTGCTGGGCTAAGATCAAGGGTAAAGGATCCAACACCAGGCAGGGGAGATTTTTTTTTGAAACTTTTTGATATGAACCCTTTTTTACTAGGAAGATTGAACTTTCTCCCTTTTAAAAGGTGACCTTCTTCTAGTATATTTCTACTGAGAAAGTCTGACTTCAAGAGACTCCAAGCAAGTGGTTGCAGCACACTCAATTAAAGGGAAAATTGTAGGCAAATCCACTGCAGCACTTTGGCTAAACTAGGTTCCCACGACAAACAGTTTAACTTTTCCTAAATTCCTCATTTATAATGATTGTATCTTATTTGTAGTAACAATATACAAAAAAGATTTAGAAAGATGCTTGTGCCCTTATATAAGATCTACTTTACAAATAGTAGTTCAAGACATTTTCAAGATATTTTATTACCTCAGTTAGACTGATTAGAGCATTTACATGTTATCTAGGAAGAAACCAACTCAATTTTTCTCTGAATACTGTCATTGTATGAGCAAGATGAGCAGAAGTCTGTTCTTGATCCAAAAAGTCCTTCATAACTTCCTAGTCAAATACTTAATGCACATTTTCCAGTCCTGAAATCCTTAGCAAGGGATAGTCTTCTTCATTGTTTTATATTTTATTTTATAAAAACTTAGGTTTGAGGCAAAGTGTTCTTAAATTATGAGCTACTTTGATCTCAGATAACCCTAAAGCTGGTATGCACGTAGTAACTCAAGTTTGCATACACAAAAATAAACTCTCTTTGGTGCACTGAAGGCAGCAGTAATTTTTACCTAAGGTTATTTGCATGTAGTTTCTGCTTTGGTATTAAGCCTGTGCTGAGCTAGAGGTCAGTTTGCTTTAATTGCTTTTCTCTTCTAATTTTATTTCCATTTTTGCAATGTAGAAGAGATCCAGTAGGGTAAGGTAGATGCAAAAAAGATGTGCTCCTTTTTTTTGCACTATTTTGCAAATGATTAATATGTGGAAACTGGCTGTGCCCATATTATATGAGGGTTGGAAATCATCATGGAAAATGTTGATCGTGCCAAAAATATCCCAGGTGGAGTTTGTAGCTGAAAACTGCTGGAACAAAATATCCTGACACTTCAAATTACCCATAGGGAAAAACAAACAAATGAACAAATGCATTTTAGTTTAGTTTTGGGAAGAAAAGTTTGTACTGAAAAATAAAGTCACTGACTTTCTTATTCACAGCAGCCAATTATAGAATCACAGAAGAAGGGGGAGGAAATGGACTATAAAGGTCACCTATTTTATCTCCAGGTTACATCAGCTGTACCTAACCACTCCTGACAGACTATACCTAGACTGTTCTTAAAAAGCTCCAGTGATGGAAATTTTATAAACTCCTTAAGCAGTCTCCTACATACCAATTTATTATGATAGAATCCAAATAGAAAAGCAAAAAAGTATCATCAGAGCCTGCATTTGAGGTTCTAAAGGAAAAAAAACATGCATATAGTTTTAAAACTGTCTGGCTGTCATCCAGGATGGCATTAGGGGGGGTCACAAGAAGAAAGATCTTACAACTGCGGTGAGCTCAAGGTCAAGGCCCGTACCCAGTGCATACATTCTTTTACCTGAAAGGATTCTGAGTCAAGGGCTGAAAGTGAATTCAGTACAGAATTATCGAATTACTGGAAAACGTTATTAAGTCCGTACAGCATCCGGTAAGCACACATGCACATGTTTCACAAAGCGCAAGATACTGTAATTCTCTTTCATCAAGTAGAAGGAGACCTCACATTTGCCAGGAGAGAAGAGACTGCACATAGGCCATTACTGTGGAATAGTTAAGAACTCACATTACAGCTTACTTTTTCAGTAATATTTTCACGCATTTATACCCATAGAATGAATAAGATAAAGCAATGCATCATATTTTTGATTACTCTAAAGATAGAGGAGGATAGAGAAGAAGGGCTTTGGATTTTTTTTCTTTCTTTTTTTTTTTTTTTGATCAAGGTGACCCCAGTATCAACCAGCTAACAGTCATAGGGAGTATTACACTGAGAGTCAGATGAAAAGACCAAGGCCTATTGTATAACTAGACTGGAAATTCAGTACGTTATTGTTATTTTGTAGTTTCTCCAGCTCTCTCACTATGAGCAAAATCTTGCATTGGAGGTTACAAGGCCCTCTGAGCCATGAATGTGTACTGGGTTTGGTATCCTGCATTTCTGCATCTGTTGCAGATATGTTAGGAATAAATATTGATGTGGACATCAGACTGATGCAAAAATATTTATGCTGACTATATACAACATCCTGTCTGCAAAAGAACATAGTTATGCAAAAAAAAAAAAAAACAGTAGAAGAAATTACACAATATGACCTACAAGAACAGACTGAAGATCCTGGGGTAGTTTCGAGAGAGAAGAGATGATCAAGCAAAGGTGACAACGAAAATCAAGAGCTAAATATGCTACAGCCTTTGGGAATTGGACAGGAAGCACCAGTATTAAATAACACCAATGGAAGCTTAGGTTTGCAATTACAAAAAGGAAGGGTGAGTTAGCTACTGTAGCACTGGATATAGACTGCTTGACAGAGAGAGGCTGCAGAATCACAATTTCTAGATGTTTTTAAGACGCAGCTAAAATAACATCTGCCAGGGTGAGGCTGCAGAATCACAATCTCTAGATGTTTTTAAGACGCAGCTAAAATAACATCTGCCAGGGTTGTTTTACGGATGAGCTGATCCTGACTTGGAATGGGGGAATGGACCCTGCCCTGCAACTCTGCCCCATGCTGATCTCCCAGACTTGCAGCCCTTGCAATATGGCAGGGCTCGAACAGCAGGAAGCTCTTTCTTTGCTAGTTGATCCAAGAGGCCTTCCAGCTAGCACTCAGACAAAAAGCTCTGCTCTTCTGCTTTTAGAGCCATGTTTCTAATTCTTTCCTTTGCATTTTCTTGGCAGCTTTTTTTGTAAGTCTTTTTTTCTGTGGTGATTTGCCATTTTTTCCCCAGACATGCAGCTGTGAGCAAATCAATCAATCACTTACTCTTTGCTTTTTTAAAATTAGATCTCTTAAGCTTAGAAGGAAGGCTTGGCCACTGCCTATGTCTGCAGATTCTGGGTGCATATTCACAGTTCCTTCAGTCACTAGACATAGGGCAATTTATTTATTTCCTTATTTAGCATGCAATGACTGTCATGTCTTTCAAGAAGGTGTGAGATTGCTGACCTAACATGTAGCAACTCTTGCTTGCATTGGGAGCTACTGCTCCAACCAATCAATTTGGGGTAGGGGGAAGGAGAGGGAGGGTGGAAGATGTTCACTGAGACAAATGATAACATAAAAATGAAGCCACCTGATGGCAGCATTTTGCACACACTTTTCTGACTACTACTGCACACTAAGAAACTGGAGAAAGTGCTAGAAACTAAGCAGGAGTGACCTTTTTTGTTTAAATAAACCCAGTTAAGTAGTTTACATCTCATTTGTATAATTTTCATCTCCAACTCTCTTGGAAAGAACGAGCACTCAGTATAAAATAGATGCTACCTTAACTCAGTTACATTTTGGAGGTGTTAGCAAAAGGGGAAGGAGGTGGTAAATTAAATAAATGAGTTAATAAGATGGAGTGAAATAAGTTACCTTAGAAGCTCAGCTTCTCAGTTTAACTCAAAGATTAATTGTGGGTAAGTATCTCCAAATAAATGTGGAATAAAGCCTTCCTATTTTATCTACATAGTCTCATTATGGTATCCCAAAATTAAAACATGAATTTTCAGATCTGGCATCTGCTGAAAATGACAAGAGTAAAATTTAACAAAGATTGTGAATCCCCAGCATTACAAATTTCAGTACAACTACTCAGAAAAAGAGTTCATGCTACTATCTTCAGAAGTAAAAATCATAGAGACACTGTCCTACTGGAAGTTCTTCAGAAACTGTACAAGGTACTAATGTGGAGGTACAAACAGATCTTCAGACTCCAATAATACCAGCACAGTCAGTGCTTTTGTAGTTCATTTTCCTCAGTAGACTAAATAATGACCAGCGGCTTGAAGATACTGATTTTAGGGGAAGGAGTAATTTATTTCACGCTCTCTGCTACAACTGGTCGCCTCCTTTGGCCAATTGGAAAACTGCAGTCTGCATTCACTGTAAAATTATATAGCTTTGGGGCTGTAATTCACACATCGTTGCATTTTTTGTTCCATGAAGAGGACTTTCTGTGAAGTGCAACACTCATACTACAATGCATAACGTCTAAGCTCAGCACCAATGGTATGGACCATTTGCAAGAATATTTCTGCTTTAGGTGTGGAAAAAATGGAAATAGAAGTTTAATTTGGAAAAAATTAAAGAACTAGTCATGTACACCTCAGTATGTACTTTTGACCCTGCTAGATATGTAAAAGCTAGAAGCATAATGATTGAATTGTGATAAGATTCAAAGCGCGGTTCCAGCTCACTGAAACTCTATTTAGTATTCGAAGAGCTTAAGACTTCTAGAATATCTAAGACGTATGTTGCAATTACCTCTGTTCAAATGAAATGTAGTAGATTTGTGCTTTCCTGTCGACAATAGTTACAAATATATTTGGATGGATGCCGGTAGCTTATCCTTAAACCAGTTATTGCTACACAGAGCAGATTTTACAAAGTCCAAATCATTCTTTGTTTGCTCTAGTATGATAATTGACATTATTTATAATTTGTCAGCAAAGGTAGATGAAACTGAAGCGGAGATTTTTGTTCACTGCATTACCAGTCTACAGCCGATAGCTATTCCATTACTGATCTTTGTCACAGATGCATTTATCACTTTCTTACTTGCCGGTAGGTTTGCCTCAATACGTTAATATGATGCAACTATACCAATTAAGTTCTAACAGAGTAAGGCAGGATGAAATCAGGCACAAGGCTCTACGGGCAGGACAGATACTGTTCAACATATGAGAGAGGAATCTCTCCGAATGTAGCTTATTATAAAAGCTACATACATAAAAGTTCACACCTTTAGGTATAGGTTGTCTTAAACACACTTAGTATAAAATCACAGAATCACAGAATCACAGAATCGTTTAGGTTGGAAGGGACCTCTGGAGATCATCTAGTCCAACCTCCCTGCTCAAGCAGGGACCTCTAGAGCATATTGCCCAGGAACACATCCAGACGGGTTTTGACTATCTCCAGCGAAGGAGACTCCACTACCCCTCTGGGCAACCTGTTCCAATGCTCTGTCACCCTCACAGTGAAGAAGTTTTTTCTCAGGTTCAGGTGGAACTGCCTGTGCTTCAGTTTCTGCCCGTTGCCTCTTGTCCTGTTGCTGGGCACCACTGAGAACAGTCTGGCCTCATCTTCTCGACACTCCCCCTTCAGATACTTATACACGTTGATGAGATCCCCTCTCAATCTTCTCTTCTCCAGGCTGAACAGGCCCAGCTCCCTCAGCCTTTCTTCATAGGAGAGGTGCTCCAGTCCCTTCATCATCTTGGTAGCCCTCCGCTGGACTCTCTCCAGGAGTGCCATGTCTCTCTTGGACTGGGGAGCCCAGCAGTGGACACAGTACTCCAGGTGTGGCCTCCCCAGGGCTGAGTGGAGGGGCAGGATCACCTCCCTCCACCTGCTGGCAACACTCTGCCTAATGCACCCCTGGATCCCATTGGCCTTCTTGGCCACAAGGGCACACTGCTGGCTCATGTTTAACTTCTTGTCCACCAGCACTCCCAGGTCCTTCTCGGCAGAGCTACTTTCCAACAGGTCAGTCCCCAGCCTGTACTGCTGCATGGGATTATTCCTGCCTAGGTGCAGGACCTTGCACTTGCCTTTGTTGAACTTCATGAGGTTCCTCTCCGCCCACCTCTCCAGCCTGTCCAGGTCCCTCTGAATGGCAGCACAGTCTTCTGGTGTGTTAGCCTCTCCCCCCAGTTTAGTATCATCAGCAAACTTGCTGAGGGTGCACTCTGTGCCTTCCTCCAGGTCATTGATGAATACATTGAACAAGACTGGACCCAGGACTGACCCCTGGGGGACACCACTAGCCACAGGCCTCTAACCTGACCTCTAAAAAATTAATTTTGTGAAATGAATGAGCTAACATATTTCAAAAGATAATCTGTTTCCTGGTCTAGACATAACCCAGGGATGAGCTAAGATGGTATATTTTATTTACTACCTGTAGGTAGTTGAAGTCAGTGAGAATAACAGCTCATACAAGCTGCCTGCTTCAATGCTTATGCCCCTTCATGATGAGATATTAGCTGAAGTTCTCTGCAACTGATTTCTTGTGGCTTTTGTTTACTTTTATCAAATTTTCTCTAAAGAAGTTAACCAAGTGAATCAATTAATCCATCTAGTGCACATCAGGGAAATATTTTCCACATGCAGGTAAGTTAGTAAGTCTCTGACTAGGTGGAGCAGGCCACTGTTGGAAAACCAGTAACTGAGAGCATTTGCAGCTGAAATAAGCTTTCAGGCAAATTTCCAGAACCTCTCACTGATTCTGGGCAAGGGAATTATTTAATTCTGTAAACCTCATAACTATACTGTCTCTTATTTTAAAGCCATGCACCCTTGACATATGGTTTTGAGCACAGGGTATCTTTGCTCATGTATGATGATATGTGTTAATAGCCTACTGAAAAGATTTCTGGGAATTGGATGAGGCTATACAGTTGGCTGAACAGTTTTTCCTCTCACAGGGCATAATGGTCCCAGTGCTACACAGAAATGATGGGGAGGCACAAAAATACAATTCCCCCTTTTAGTCCTTTGCAATGACTGTGGGATCAATTGACTGCTGCTGCTGCTGCTGCTGCTGCTGCTGCTGCTGCTGCTGCTGTACTGCCAGTGGTTACAGAGTACTCTCCAAGACGAGGGACTTTAAAGCTGGTCATTTCTTGACTACGTGTTTAACAGGGATTTACTTCAAAGCAGGATGCTGCATTAGTCAGGGGACTCATATCCCCTTCACAACACTTCAAAGTCAAGACAGCGAAAACACACTCACTCTGCCTCCTTGTTAGCTTGGATGTTTGCGGAGGAGGGCACAGTGTATCATGACCTTCTAAAATTTAAGGCATTCATTAATCTGTATGCTTTTTTCAGACTATGACATGTATTTGTGTTACCATGTGTTTAAGCAGCATGAATCTTTTCTTGCATCTGTGCATTTAATTTCAATTAATTAGAAGCAGTGCTAATGCTAGCTGGATTATGCATGGATTAAAAACATAGTACAACCTCTAGTAAGAAGGCTTGGTGTTTTTCAGTGCCACGTTGCACCACCTAATGACTGAGCATTCCCTCTACGATGTACAGCATCTCACCAGCACAGGGTCGTACACACGAGGCTGAAGCCTCACCGAGATTTAAGAGGAATGATTTAGACGTAAATTTTGATTAGTTTTTCCCTAATAAGTACAACCTTCAGTTCAGTGACAAAAGATCAATTCATTCCCAGAAATGCAGGCAAAAGCTTAATGAATCCACTTAAAAAAGCATGATAAACAAATGAATAAGTGCCCAGTGTGCAAAAAAGTAACAGTTTCCTACTTGTGTAACTGTTCTAGGATAATTTTGCTCTTTAATGATCCCAGCCTATTTCTATTTCTCGTTTTGCAAGTACTGCTGTTTGGGAGTCTCATAACATTTGATACTTTACACTGGTGTGCGTTGTCCCAGATGTGTCTTGTTTTAAGTGCTAAAATAAATTTGCAGTGTTGCAGTTTTTTCTGCTGACTCGTAGTACAATATCAAAGGCAGGTGCATGCAAAAGTTAGATAAGAAAGTTGTTAACTACCCTGTAAAATTCTTTTATCGTTAATAATTTTTTTGGTAACCACACAAACATTTTCAATATTTCCCAGGCTGGGGGGCTGAAAAAGGCAAAGGCTTAAAAACTCTAAGATATATGTAATTGGATTTTTTAAAATAAAATCTCATGAAGTCATTTGTTCAAATAGATTTAATTATTTTGTTAATGTTAGGGATGAAATGGATGTTCAGAAAAAGACTTCGGCTGGTTGATCTGAGGGCTGGATTGCATTGTGAAAGCTGCCACATGCTCTCTAGACCTTTATGTCACTGTAGGAGAGGGGGGAGGATACATGCCTTGTAAATTGCTATAGAAAGATGAAAGTAATTACTAAGCCAGACCTAGTCCTCAATACTGTTACTATTTTAGCTCGTCTTTCTTGAGCCAGATCATCTGATAAATAAAAATCGTGGCTTTAGCCCCAATCTCTTTAAGTGCTTGCACTGAAATCATTCATCTTTTGGAGTGCTTCCTGGATAAGGACATCTGGTTATTAACTTGTTACATTTGAGTCCTATTTTAAGAGGAAAAACCTGAATGTGGCTAAATCACATGTCACTGGTATGTCTTCAGTGAAGCTGAAGATCAGCTGACCTGCTCAGGTCTGTCACCATAGACAATTTTTAAAATTATCAATTTAAAATGTATAGAGCAACACTGAACCTAAAAGACAAATTCCCCTACAAAATCCCTGATCATTAAAAAAAATCCTGTCTTTGTAAGAATGAGAAAAAAAAAATCAAAGGAATCTTTACCGGTTATAGCAGTCTTTGGAGTAACTTTCCCTTCCTCACCTCTCCTCTCCCCCTCCCCCCACCTATGCTTGGCTCAGGTTCATCCTAATTCTCTTATATGATAAATGCCTAAAGCTTCTCAAGGCCACTGAAAAGGAGGGAGATAATAAAAACAACAGAGGGGAGAGGAGGTCATTAGGAATTAGAACAATGTCACCAAGTGGATTCCACCACTGCTGAACATGTTCCTGAGAAAGGGTCCATCAGGCTGCTCACCTTTCCCCACTGTGTGTCTGAAGGCAAAGATTAGTTTCACGGTAAAGAGCAGAGTAATGAACAAATAGAAGGCAACACACAGGCACACACGCACACACACGCACGCACACACACAAGGAAATCTGGTAAATGCAACAGAAAAAGAAACAAGCAAAAGCTCATGATCACATTGGCCTGTCCCTGTGCTGATTTACCTAGTGAGTAAGATTTGTACATATACATCAATTATGCCCCCATGTAACAGTCCACCTATAAGAATATGCAAACCATCCGCTCACGGGCTTTTCTGTGTTGCATGGTTTAGACCCACCTGTGCATCGAGGTAGCAGGTCCTTCCAGACCTGGACACCGTGTCATCTAGTTCAACTTGCCTACTGTCCAGTGCTGAAAACACGTTTCTGTCTGCATTGCCCTTCATTCCAGGGTGCCTGTGCTCTTCAGTGACAGCACACACAACAACACAGAAGAGACAGATTATACTGTAACAAGCAATTTGTCCAGTTCTGTGCTATTAAATCAAAGGATATATGTGAACACTAAAATTCACCTTGCCTGAAGTAGGTGCAGAGGTAAATTACACCTGAAAAAGATGACACAACAGGAAGCCAAGAATATCAAGGTCAAAAGAGATATCTATGGAAACAGTGGACGTGGAAATATTTAGAAATAACAGGAGATGTATAGCAGATGAAATACGGAACAATTAAAGTATGAAAAAGCATTTTTTCAATGCTCATAAGTTTCAAAATCTATTAACTGGCCTATCTGATTCAACACTAGGTAAACAGTCATAAATAATAAGAGCATTTATATGCCCTCTTTAATAACTAAAACCAAATTCTATTCTCAGATTACACTAAGATAAGAGATTTTGGCTATTATCTTTACTCCTGAAAAGAAGTACATATTTCTGCAGGTAAAAGATACTTGCAGCAGAAATAAAACGTTATTACTCTGTCAAGTATTTTATATTTAATTTTACTGCAGCTTTGTTGACAGACGAGGAATCTGTACATGAACAAAATAAAAACTATTTAGTACATTAATTTTCTCCAATCTTATGACATTTGTATCAGAGAGGCATAGATTATTAGAGCCTAAATGTGATATGCACAATGAACACACACAGAATACAGTACTTATAGTTCATATTTACTGAAGAACACTCCCGAGGAGAGAAAGCCTGTTAATGGCAAAGTCTCACTAACGCTTAAGAAGAGATATAAAGTAGTTTCTGCTTTTCCTTGTCTATCCTCATTTTTCTTAGAAGGAGAATAAATTGAATGCATGTAATGCTGCACATTATCTTTGCCATAATTCCTCACTAAGCCAGGTAAGAACAGTGGAACTTGTCAGATCATTCTCAGACCTTCATCCTTCATACTAAAATTATGTTCTAACAGCTTCACTTAGATTCTAGTTAAGGTGCAATTATATCTCAGGCCTCTTCTCTCCTAGGAGAAAGGTGCACTTTTTACTGAGGTTAACCAATACTAATAATTAAAATCCTAGTGAAGATAGTGAAATAAAGTTCTAAAATAAATTATGATATTTTCTTGAATGGCAACTTTTCTGAAAACTGCTGATCCTCTTGTCTTCTTTAGGATCTTATATGAACTGCCAGATGTTAACTAACTCAATATAAA
This sequence comes from Struthio camelus, assembly GCF_040807025.1. Lineage (NCBI taxonomy): Eukaryota > Metazoa > Chordata > Aves > Struthioniformes > Struthionidae > Struthio > Struthio camelus. Next base: position 52,234,393 of record NC_090981.1, on the reverse strand, counting down.
ACCAAAGATTCTTTTTTTACTGGTGAAAAGACATGCGAATTCTATTCTTACTTCTCATGCAATCCTAATTAACTGTAACTTGGTTTTATAAATGTAGCTGATACTTGAGTTAGAGTTTGATGTTATAAAACATTGTGAAAAATGTATGTGCTCATCCTCTGATGACACTGTGGGAGGACAAATACAGCAGTATAGACTGAAGAAGCAGAGACAGAAACAGCTATTTTTAACTGTGTAGGGACAAAAGGCAAAGTGCTTGTCAAAAAACCCACATAAGTGGCCAGTAGTCAGAGCTGGAATTAGAATTGGTGCAAGGATTTATCTGTAACTATTTTTCATTGAAGCAGCGCATTTTATGCACTACTAAGTAGCTTGAGGATCATTGCTTAGTCCAAAAGTATACTATTTTCTTTATTCCAGTTAAACATGTTGTCATTAATTGTGAATAGTTTAATGATGAGTGGTGTGTTACTGCCTGGCAAAATAATGATGATGACACTTTTCTTAATACTGCTATGAAAACTCCCTCAGTTACAAGCATTTGGCATCTGTCCTCATTCAAGTACACAGAATTCTCACTTAATTTCGTGGAAGATACAAAATTGTACAAACAAAGGAGTTCTGGGAAATGGACCTAATTTCTTCTTTAAAGATCAAGGAAAATTCAGAGGAAACTTCATCTGAAAAAATCAGTAACAGTGCTATTTTTATTTTCTAGCAAAGATCGATCATCGAAATCTCTCTGTTTCGTTTCTGTTCTACAATTTAATGACAAAAGATTTTATTAATAAGGAGAGGAAATTAGGCATTTCAAGGAAATCTTGCAAAGCTTTAGGCATACACATTAGTAAGAGTAACTGCCCATTTTCTGTGAATGTGTCATGAATAGGAGAGCTCTTTATACAAATATCAAGAAGAAATGGATAAAATGAGTCATAAATACTATGTAATAACATGTCATTTTATTCAAATGACTTGTATGTATACATCAGTGTGGTCTTTCTCTTACCGAACAAATTGTTCTATCAAGATGGTCAAAAAAATTCTTTAAAAAATAGCTTCAGATAACTGAGAGTGAAAAGTTGATATATGCTCATACAGCAAGGATGAAAACGAGTAAGGCAAAAATCAGGGCAGCAGAAAATAGATGTGAATTAGTGAAGCAGAACATGGCTTTTAAGAGTCAACACCACTAAGAGTGGTTTAAGCTCTCTTTTCTTAAAAGTTTGGCAAAATGTAAGAGGTAGGTATTGTTTATGTGCATAAGGGAGCAAGAAAAACAAGAGAGTCTTTGACAAAACTTGCACTCAATGAATCTGAGGTCTCATTACTGACATTTATCACAGCCCGTGGGCTACAGTCCCCAGATGCTCCGTCAGATTCAGGCTGATGCACAGAGCACTGCCTGCTCATGAGCTGGACCTCACCTACAATTGCTAATGCTGCTGTGCAGGTGAGCACCACTGGCTGCTAGGCAGACAGATTTCCCAGCCCACGGGCAGTCCTCCCCTGCAGGCACGGCTGATGTGTGTCCTCTGAGCTCTGCCCCCGGCGCAGCTCCCAGGCGTCACAGCAGCCGCGCTGCGCATGCTCCTGTGCTGGGCGGCTTACGCCAGCCCACATGTTATTTAGTCAGAGTTTCTAGGTGCCAGGCAGGCCTTAAGGTACAGACACCCTGCATTGTGCACCACGCTCTTGAATGCTAATCTGGAGCAGATCTCCAAATCTGAATCAGTCATAGGCATTGTCCATGTTTCAGATTGAAATTCTGTTCAGAATCAACCACATCATTCAAGGAAAGAAATGAAGGGAATATTCTTTTTCTGTTCTGTGGGTTGTCTTATTTTGAGCACTAGTCAAACAAATGTAACTGAGAGAAATACTCACTCAGCAGCATTCACCAAAATTACAACTAAAGGAGACAAGCTATTTTTCTGCACATATATTTGAAATATACATCTCAAAGGAGATGCTGGCTTTTATAGTTCAAGGCGCATCAACTGTAGATAATAAGATAACGCAAAGCAAACAGCCATTAACATTGAACATTCAGAGCTATTAAAGCCTGGGAAACTTTCCATGCAAAGCCTATTCACACGGAACACATAAAACCTGACATAAAAAAGGAGTGATATAAAAATCCAGCAAGTCATAAACCAGCAGGAAATCATTGTGAACAAAGAGAAAATAGAAAAAAGATGATGAGATGGCTTTATCATCACTAAAATCTGTAAATTGTACTGAATCAAAAGCCACTAGCAACAGTTAGCTCAGCTATGTGTTAGGAAAAATCAGAGTTCAAGTCCTGTCCAAGCATATTATGTCATGTAGCCAATGAGGGCAATATCTCTGAATGCCTGATGAAGTAATAGTTTACCTATAATGCTGTTAATTGAAGCCTTCAAATCAGAAAAAAATTGCCTGCTTTTTGACAACTGTCACTTTGGATCAAGTATTTTGCAGCATTGGCACATTAAAATACAGTTTTGCCACAGAAGATAGGACATGGAAAACAGAAAACTAAAAAAGAAGCAGTAATCAAGAGCTTAACATCCACTAAGAAGAGATATTGCTGCACACAGAGATGGCCACTGGCTGATCAGAACCCCTTACAAAGAAGTATAAGGATCCATTATTTATCATTTGTGAAGAATTGATAATGACTTACGCAGAAAAAATGTGTTTGTTAAAACTCATTCTGACTTCTAAACTGTGCCTGAAGAGCACGGGGTTAGACTCCCAAGGGGAATAGAGGTGCCCAGGTCCTACACATGGACCTTGGTGGTATCCACAGGAGCCCTGCTTTAACCTCTTAGCTATTCCACACATGTAAGGTTTCTAGACTCTTAGGCTTTCCTTGCTTATTTTCCCCAGTGAATAAATTCCTGGTGATGGGGAAGCACAGCGCCTAACATTAACTACAACTAAGCAGATAGGCTATGCATCTAATTCACACTTCAGCCCTAAGAGATCAGCAACAAAATTGCACAGCACAGTCCAGAAAGTAGAGGGAGGCCGTCGCTGCCTGTGCGTATACTCCTCCATGTAGTGTGCACAAGCGCCTGCCTGGGATGTGGGAAAGCCAGTCTCTGCATTTCCCTTGAAACAGGGATTTTAATCTAGATCTTGCATCTCCTTCTAGGAAAATACCTTATGTAGCAGGCTATGAGATAAACACAATGGACCAGCTTCAGATAGAAGTATTAAGAAAATCTCACGATGCAATACCCCGGGGATAGAGGTGCTCAGGGTTATCCTGTGAAGCAGAACATCTCCGTCATGCTGCTGTCCAATTAGAGGAGCTGGAGTCCTTTATAGATGATTTTTTATTCATTTATCTGGCAGAAAGCCCTAGTCTTCAGCCAGAAATGAAGGCCTGTCTTTGTATAGGTGCCAGATGAGGGTTCTCAGCTATGAATCCTGAATGGGGGAAAATGCTTCTATTTGGCCTAGAAAGAAATATGCGGCTCAGCATCGCTTTCTCTGAGGAGCGCTTTGGCTCTCTTTTCTCCTTGAAATTTTCTGTTGGGTCAAGCCTCCCTCTGCTCAGTCATGGGCTGAACTGGAGCCTATTCCTAGGCACCTAACTCTCCTCATACACGACAAGGCAGCCCAGTCAAGGTGAATTCTGTGAAGGTCGGCCTAAAACAGTGAGTTAACAGTGCTTGTTTCCTTCTCAGTGAGATCACCCTGAGGAGTTTTCAAGAGTCAGTGCCAAAACATGTCAACTAAAGTGATTTAGATTGCTAATGAAATCAATGCCAATAAATATCGCACTTTCTCAGCCTATTGAAGGTATGGTTTCTAAAAGATATAGGGATAACGCATATTAAAAAATACACTTAGAATATTTACAGCAGGGAAGGAGTCTGAATTTGACCAATTCACCTCATGTAAATAAACCTTCATTACTTAGACTTTTATCTATTTGGGTTTTTAAATACGAGTCTTAGAATGCTGGGAGAAAGGAGTTCCAAAAATAGCAAAATCACCCAAGTAGACAGCTTTTTGAAAACTGAAGATTGGAAGGGACTACAAAGTTTTAGCTGTGTCGCAATCATGCTTGATACTAATGAAAAATGTGTGTCAAAACCTCTAATTTTAGCTGACATATAGAATATTAAATGCTGAATAAGGAACATAGTCAATGGAAGTTTCATCGGTTCCTCACACACAAAATTAACAGGCAACCTTGAATGGACATTAGAAACAGATTTTTAAGATGTACCCGTAGTCTTATGTTTGAACATGACAAAGCTGTCTGATCTATTCAGACAAGAGTGAGTGAAATCCTATTTCATGAGGAGTGAAATAGGAGGGAGGGGAAAGGAGCAAAGAAAAAACATGAATGCTGGGAATCAGCATTATTATTCACATTCTAACACTCAGAGTACTCTAAGCTGTTATTACTGACCCAAAAAGAAACACAGGAAAATTATTTCAAATTCCTGAGTTTGTTCTGCACTCTTCTATATCTGGCCAAAACCATACTAGTTTAAAGGGGCAAGACTCACACAATCTGGATATCTGCCTGCATAGAGATGACTATGTACTATTGCACAGGCATAAAGGTTTCACAATTTGTTTACAGTTGGATGGCACTGAGATTAGGTGTCAGTTCCCAAGTATTCATGTCATCAGGAAGACAGCTGGAGTAAAGGAATTGCTGGCGCTCTTTAGTTGTTTACCACAAGAGGCTTTTAATAAAAGGAAATGAAGATTCTGTGCTTTTGGCAGAGTGTAAAGGTATTACAAGATTCTCCGTGATTTACATTTACTAATATTTTGTTAATTGTTGTTCTACTTCTAACTTAGCTGGCTGCATCTAATTTGGCGGTTGAATTCCTAATATAATTTCTGAGCTTTATTAGTAGTGATCTGGTTATTAACAGCCATATGGTGAATTAAAAAACCCAATAGATTATTAAAAGAGGACAGGTCTATTGAAGTCAATGGAAATTTCCTTTTGACCATGGATCAAGCCCAAGGGAAACAGCATCTAAACCTCCAGGAATGCTGATAACTACTTACCTTCTAACTGCCTCCCTCCAGTACTGTCGTGAAAGCAGTCTCCTCCTGCCTGTTGCCTGTTAACATTCAATCTTAGTATTAAAGAGGGCCATTCTGTTTTGTTAGTTTATTTATGATTTCACCAATTTCAAAACAGTCCTGGCACATTTTAAAATATTCCTCAGCAATTCATTTTTGCTCAAACATCTCCCCACTATATCCCACACATCTACTCATTGCCAACACTTTGAATCATTGCTTGTCCTTTAATCAACTTTATTCCATTAAATCAATACCACTCCCAACAGTATATATTTATTTTTTCGTAAAGGACATCAATGATGATGAAAAACAGTGATATTAGACAACCACTGTTACTACAGGGAAAAATGAACCTCTGTGGTAAAAAATGGAGACCTGAGTTATGCATTATACAAACCAGTATGTATCAAAGTCACCCTAGTCTCGCTTAGGATCCCAGCACAGACATACGTCCTTTCTTGTTCTAACTTAAATTCACTATACTAGATTAAGATCACTCACCCCTCTTTACAGTAGGAGAGTCAGATTTTCAGAATGTTCCAGGCTAGATTTTTGAAGGGTTTTACTGCAATAACTAAGAAAGACCAAATTTTCTAAAGCAGCCAGCTCTCTTTTTGATATGCAGAACTATATTTTTGCAGTAACTCGGAGGTCAGCATGTTGAGCTTTTTAGAAAATTTTACTAATTGAACAATAGATAACAGTTCCATAATCTATTAACATGACAGTCTGCAATGATTACATTTTCTTCAGTATTAATATTTTTAAACCAACAATACATATGCATTTAAATATTAAATATTTAAATAAAACAGAGATACAGGTATGCATACCCCCCAAATCCTGTTTATACATTTTCCTGGGACTCTGTATGTTACTGATGCACACTTCAGTGACAGAAGCCTGGTTTAAGCTAGCGCAGACTATTTTTATATGGAGCTGTATCTAGCTAAATTGTTAAAAGCTTTTCTTTGGTTAAGCTGGAAGGGAGTGCATGCAGGCACACACAGACACAGACACCACAAAGAGACTAGACAAGGAGATGAAGTGGGATGCTCTGGGCTGTGTCTCTGCAGTGCGAGCAGCCTCCTCAGTGCACTGCAGGAGACACGCACGCAAACGTGTTATCATGAGCGAGGACAAGATATGAATTGACACTGTCTCAGCTATGTCTGTGTGCACATTCCTACCCTATGGTGAGAGATATCGTCTTCCATTTTTCACTGAGGGGGGCATTCCTTTGACTTTACCAAGGGGTGAGATTAAGTTACCACAGAGCTGCCGACACGAAACTGCGTCAGCAGCGCTGCACTGCAGTGACTTCTTGCCGTGGCCATGCCCACATTGTGTCAATTTTGTAGATCTGATGATCCGCCATGGGCTTGCGCTACAGTGTGTGTGTGACAGAGCCTGAGTCAGGGTTGGCCCCATAAAGCACTGACTTGTCTGTGAAGATAACATATGGCTTGTTAGCACCTGAGCTGTAGACTTTCATCAGCTGTGCTTCTGACTTTGCTGTTTTGTATTTCGAATGTGTCCTCAAGAATGAATTCCATGTTAGAGCTGAGTACTACTAAGAAAATTGAGAGCATTGCTCTGGTTGAGGCATAGGTGACTCACTTAGGAGAAGCTGTCTGGTCTTGAGAGCAGGCATTTCCTAAAATGTGCATATTTTTGAGGAAAAATCATGCATTACCCATCTGCAACCTAGGAACTATTGCAATTAATGTAAATAAATGTTCGGGATCTTCTGCCAAGACACAGTCACTCAGTGTCTCCAAATGTTAGGGTGGAAGTATATAATGGCTTCTGGAAATGATATTTAGGTTTGGCTCTCTAAGATGCTCATCAAGGAACTGTGAAGCACTTTGCAGGCTCTTGGCTTGTCAATACAGTCGTATGACTTATTGCCTACAAGACACCTTTAAATCCATCAAGAAAAATCTATTACACTTTTACTCTGAGTAAGAAAAGGGAAGGGATTAGAAGGCCCTCAGAGGAGTTTGCATTCTGCGGCAGCCTGCGTTCAAGGATTATGGCTGTTACCCACTGCGACCGGCTGCCTCTCAGATGGCTGCAGCCTATTCTGTCTCCGCAGCAGCGGCATCCCTCAGGTCTTCCTCCACCTTGGCTGCTGCCCAAACTGAGGGCAGCTCTCCCTGTGCTCCCCTTCAGCTCCTCTGAGCTGGAGGACTAGGAACATGTTCAGTGAGTCTTGCCAGACTGCAGGCAGAATTTAAAGATATAGAGATATAAAGATATCGAGCTAAAAAGGTTCCCTGCAGCTTATAACTGAAAAGTGATATTCTGAGCCAGAAAAATGCCTGTTACTGTGACACTACGAAATTAAAAGTTTATGATCAATTTCAATTTATTTTGAGTGATGTATAGGCAGAGATGCATTTTTGTTCCATGACTCTAATACTAGAATTCTTACCTGGCATCCAAAAGTGAAGATGGATTTGATATGTCTGCTCATGATGAACTGGCATTGGAGTATCAGTGCCCTTGAGCATAAAAGGAGAGGAGATGAGGAAAAATGAAATATCTGCTCCAGAGCCGGAAGGGGAAGTTTGAAGTACCTTTTCCATGCCAAGATTGCAGAATAGTTGAGGATGGAAGCACCTCTGGAGATCATCTAGTCCAATTGCCGGCTCAAGCAGGGTCAGCTAGAGCAGGCTGCCCAGGACCAAGTCCAGCTGAGTTTTGAGTATTTCCAAGGATGGATACTCCACAGCCTCTCCAAGCAACCTGCTCCAGTGCTCAGTCACCCTCACAGTAAAGAACTATTTTCTTATGTTCAGACAGAATTTCCTGTGTTTCAGTTTGTGCCCGTTGCCTCTTGTCTTGCCATGGGGCACAAGTCAGAAGAGTCTGCCTTTGCCTCCTTTACATCTCCCAGGGGTAAGATCCCTGCTGAACCTTCTCTTCTCCAGGCTAAGAGTCCTAGATCTCTCAGTTTCTCCTTGCATGGCAGACACTCCAGTCCCTCAATCATCTTTGTGGCCCCTTGCTGGACTCACTCCAGTAATTCCATGTCTGTCTTGTATTGTGGAGCCCAGAACTGGACCCAACACTCCAGATATGGCCTCATCAGTGCTTAATAGAGTGTTCTTCCTAATGCAACCTAGGGGGGCCTTTGGCCTTCCCAGCCTCAAGTGTGCATTACTGGCTCATGTTTAGCTTCCTGTCCATCAGGCCCTCCAGGCCTTTTCCAGCAAAGCTGCTTTCTACGTGGTCAGTTCCCAGCCGGTACCGGTGCAGGGTTTTTTCCTACCTGGTGCAGGACTTTGCATTTCCCTCTTTTGACTGCCATGAGATTCCTATCATCCCATTTCTCCAATCTGTTGAGGTCCCTCTGAATGGCAGTACCACCATCTGGTCTGTCAGGCACTCCTTCTAACCTTGCATCATCTGCAAACTTGTTGAGGGTGCACTCTGTCCCATAAGCCATTGTCCCATTACTGAAGATGTTAAACAGTACTGGCCCCGGTATCTGAAGTCAGATACCAAAAACCAAAGAACAGAAGTATTCATCCCAGTATGACTGAATGTGATATGTCCAAGGATAAAAGACTGAAAAAGTAAAAGAGGCCACCCAATCCCTTTTCACCCCAAAGGCTGTATCTGCATGAAACAAGGAATTTGATACAGCAGAAGCAGATCAGGATATTGAAGCAGCTGGTGCTAGCGCCCAGAGTTCAGTCTGGATGTACCCTTCTGCAAATGAACCAGTACAGCAGATGATCAGGGGCTCACTTCAAAACAATTGCTCCGAGCAAAACCGGTAATGTGTAAGCACAGCCTAAACTTCAGACAGCAGAGTCAGGAATGGTTTTATTCTTTCAGAAGATAGTAGTAAAATAGTAAGTGTGAAACCTCTGAGGAAACAAATCTGCTTGTCATTAACATCTTCATCTCACTTATCTCTAGGAATAAGGAAGGCATTTCTGAGGAGGAATAAGGAACCAAAACAGTAGGCAAGAAGCGGTTACATGTACTCAGTGTACACACACATATGTGTGTGTGCATATTATTTTTCTTCTCCCAATGCTCATGAAATACAGGTTATGTAAATCTTGTTTGCTTCCTTACTGTAAGGGAATAAATCCAACCTTTTGTAGACTCAGTTCAGCTCTCATTGAATTAATCGGGAGCTGTCCTAGTCAAGTCAGTCAACAATGGATGAGACCCTTACATTACAACAGAGCACAGCATGTGGAGGCCTGGAATACCTTGTATGAATGACCTAGAACATGGCTATCTATAAAGATTAATATTGCCTTGCAAATAATTGCATTTTCATTAAAAAAAAATTCAAGGAAATATGTCAAAATAATGTCATCGTTTACAAACTTTCATCCTCTGATAACGTATATAATATGTATATAACAACTCTGTAGACTAGGCCTTCTATTAAAGTCCCCCTTTATTTATCCAGTGGTAATAAAAAAGATCAATTTTTTTTTCACTGAAAAGTAAACACAGATCAAGATAATGCACTGAATATAATTAAAGGATATTTTTCCTTTTCACAGATATTTTGGTTCTTTAGACTATTAAAATAATTTGAATTTAGAATGTGATAGCTGCTTACATCCTTATCAGCTGCAGATTTGCTGCAGCAAGCAGTTAAGGAGTTTCTCTGTCATCCATTAATAATGCTGAATTTTCTCTTACTGCAGCAAATGCACATTTAATCAAATTAGTGCAAAAGTAGTAAATGGTTGAATGCCAAGCCCAAGATATGACAAAAATATAACCTTTTATCAGTCTATAGCCAGAGTTTAAAGAATCAGATCATATCAGGGCTCCAAAATAGGCAATAATTCTCAGGAAGCACCATACTGAAGACAGGCTGGTGTCCTGCTGGAAAGCAGCTCTGTGGAGAAGGACCTGGGAGTCCTGGTGGACACCAAGTTAACCACGAGCCAGCCATGTGCCCTTGTGGCCAAGAAGGCCAATGGGATCCTGGGGTGCGTTAGGCAGAGTGTTGCCAGCAGGTCGAGGGAGGTGATCCTCCCCCCTCTACTCAGCTCTGGTGAGGCCACACCTGGAGTACTGTGTCCAGTTCTGGGCTCCCCAATATAAGAGAGACATGGTGCTCCTGGAATCTCCTTCTCTGGAGATATTCAAAACCCGCCTGGACGCTATCCTGGGCAATGTGCTCTAGATGACCCTGCTTGAGTAGAGGGGTTGGACTAGGTGATCTCCAGAGGTCCCTTCTAACCTCGGCCATTCCGTCATTCTGCGAAGCAAAGCAGTCAGGGGCAAAGGCGAAAGCTACTCTGGCTTCCTCTCCTTCTACTACTGTGCAGGCCTCATTGCAGTCAGCGAATAACTAGGTTCGGAAGTCTTTATTAGGCTTTTGGTGCCTTCAAATAAGACAGGTAGTACTAAATTTAGGTTTTTAAAATCTATATATTAGATGTTAGAATCTAAAGAATCATGACACTGCCTATAACACATTCAGAGCTCCTTTTGTTTCCCTGCACATATATGAGCTCAATTCAAGAACAGTAAGAGTTAGTTTGCTTGCGTGTATATAAATATGTACGTACATATATATATATATATATGTATACACATTTAGTGAAGCTGGAATTCTGATAGATTCATGAATCTAAGTTTTGGAGCTGTTAAAAAAGCAAGACATCACAAGATTCAAAGTAGTGATGACCAATAACATTGTATCATAGTAGGAAGACTATAATGAACACTAGTGGGTAATGTTATTTGCATAAAAAATTTATAAGAACTTCCATTAAGTATATGTTTCATATCCTTTCAGATTCTGTTTGAATTAAAAAGGAATCCATTTAGGTATAAAATGCAGGCATATACAGCTGTCACTAATTCTCTAGGAAGATTCAAAATAGCAAAAGGTTTTGACTAAACACAAAAAAATTGCTTTAAGCCATTACTTAAAAATTTTCTAAGCAGCTACTTATTCTCTTGTTGAAAGACTGCTTTTCACCTTCCTCTTCACCAAAATGTCTTGCAGAGTGTGATCTAAAATGGGAACTCTAAAATCAAGATGCAGAAGGGAAGCAAGATAGCTCTGGACGTTGTTGATAGTTTTGACATATCAGTTTTCACTGACGAGTGATTCTTTAGTCTTCATGCTCTTGGTAGGTAGCCTAACACCATGTCAGAGGCACAGAACTGACAAGTGACACAGCAGAGCATTGGTGTGAATTGACAGAAGCGGCTGAAAGGCAAGGAGGTGCTTCCCTGTGCTCTGCTTGCACGGTTTCCTTTTATGTTGCTAGATCTCAAATGTGGTTGATATACGCCATGGTTAATAAGGAGTACTAGTGAAAGACACCTTGTTCTTCAAACATCCAAGTTAATCTGATAAACAATAAATTACTATCTCCTAATTCTCTTCTGCAAAGCAGTTACTCCTTTGCAGCTTGGAATAATGGTACTAAGTATGTTTAGCCATGATTATTATTTTACTATCACTACTTATGTATATTTTATTTATTTATTACTAGATGATCCTATTTAAATGCCTTTTGCCTCTTGAGCTGATTTTTGGCTGGAATCAGCTGCCTAAATCCAAGGGGGCATCTGGGCCTGAGGAGTTCATTTTACTGTTTCAAGATGATAAATGTATTTTAGGGGAAATGTTAAAAGCTATTCCTTCCACTTAGCATCATGCCGTGAAATATGGGGCACATGTGGTACCTAACTGACATCAAACTCTGAATTTCCTAACATAAACTGTCTAGTTACATGATCTTAATTACATTATTTACATCCATGTAGATAATTCTGGCTGCATTTAAGCAGATGTGTTTAACATTTAACAGGCACCAGAAATTAATTTATTATTGTTCTTAATGTATGCACATTCAGTTAATTATTATTCCTTGTGGTATTTTATATTGGAGTCTGGTAACTTCAAATTCAAATGGCTCACAAAACTGTTGCTTTGCTCTTCAGATGAATTCCTTTTGAGAGACTCCGTATCTATTATCATCTTCCCTATTTTTCTCCCAGGGGCTTCATATTTGGTATACCACCATCACAAAAGCAGAATGATCTTCAGGGTTTACATCACAAACTAACTTTTTGGGGGATGGGGGGGGCAACAGACTGAGTTCTGGGGAAGGTGTATGATACCCGTTAGCAACGCTGCTATAGTAAAAGCCTCCTGAAATGTCTGAGACAACGTGAACTTATTGCTCTCTCAGAAGCAAAGACGTGGTTTAACTCCTGACTCTGACAACAGTTTCTAGTCCTATTACTCTGTTCCTCACTTTCCTCATCTGTAAGTTGATGGTAATGATGTTTCCTTGTCTCACAGATTATTCTGGGAGTATTTTCTTTGTTAGTTAAGTTGACTAGCTGGGAAAATATTAAGTTTTATCTGTAAAACAAAAAGGAACTTCACAATATATAAACTGTCTGGAAAGAACTGTAGGATAGATATTAGATGGAGGTTTCTAAACATCACATGTGTGAAATTCTACGATGGTCTTTCAATAGGAAGAGTTAGGGATAAAGCCCCTAACTAATAAAGTGACTCAACAGGACACACACCTCGGGGTAAAGGAGATCTCCTCTAATCTCGTTTTTATATGTTAAAAAAATGCAGCTATCTCATCAGTCCTTTTCCCCTCAAATTGCTGGGCCTGGGTAATGTGTATTTTATACTTTCCTGTGCATAGTTTTCCTTTTTTATTTCAAGATAGCCACCTATATATCCCTGAAGAGAATCCTGATTAACTATAAACTAATTAGCTGACAACATACTTCTTCAAGTAAGAGAAATGCCTTATAAGCAGCAGAGTGCATGCCATTTGGCACCATCGTTAGTGCCCCAAAGCACCATTTAAACGTGTTTTGAAAAAAAGAAATGAATCCAATGTGAAGAGAGGAAAAAACTTACACCACTTCCTGCAGTTTTCTTGGGTGACACAAATGGAAATTATATCAGAATATATATATTTTAATCATATAGAGTTGACAAGCAACTTTGTTTCTCTGTTGCTATTTTACAGAGGAAAAAAAATTACCAAGAACTAAAAAGAAATTTAAATATCACTTTAACTCATCTCTCTTCAGTTTTAGAAACCTCAAATCTCAATACTGCCTGTCCTATCACTAAAGCCAGTGCCCACACTTGCTGCCATAATGAGACTTCAATGATGCTACAAAAAACATTGAAGATATGATCCACCTGTAATTCACAGAGAGGGCAATTAGGAGAAAGGACAGCAATATTTTCTGAGTTAATCACACCCAGCTTCTCAGTTTCCATTGCACTAACAGGTCTTTGCTGATGCTGCTTTTTCAACACTAAACTGTTCTTTCACTGATATGAACTGTGCCTGATACGTAATTAACTCACTGCTTGACTTCTATTTCACCTAGAACGGACACAGCCATTTTCACAAACATTTTGTTTTATGTCACAATTTTCCTTTCTTTGTGCAGCTTCAAAGTTTTATACTGTTCTTCCAACAAGAATTTTCATGCCAAATTAAAGGTTGATGTTTTACTAGAAACAAACTATGCACAACTTCAGATTTACTCACGAAACATTTTCTGCTAGGAAGTTTGTTCAAGTGGTTGATTCTGCAAGTTAAAATACAGTGACTAAAATTCCATATATCATTTGTTTCCTAGGCTTGCATGACAGGCTTCGGTTGATACTGCTGGAACAGGGATAGGTAGCAATGCAGCCCTAAGTTGTAGGGTCTCTCATGTAGAAAAAATTAAGAAATAAAACTCTTCTGTTAGCAGGGTAGCTCATCTCATTCATAGGATGAACAATCCACTGACTGTATAGACAGAAACTGTATCTTTCCCACCTAAAGCATTTTCCTGGGAGACTATATTTACCTTTCAGTGCAGATGTATACAACATCCACTCACACTTACATAACAGACAAAATTGACAGTAAAATTGACATTTCCCATTTCCTCTTTCACATTCCAGTTTTAGGAACTGTTGGTAATCTCATAATCTTACCACAGGAAAACCAAAAAGTCCACACGCCCTCATCAGCATCTATATAGTTAAAAGGATTTGCTTTCAGAACGTTGCATATGATGGAAGCTATAGAAGTAAAAGTTCCAGGGCAGCTCTCACATCACAGAATAAATTGTTTCCTGTACATCAGCAGTTAAGGCAGATGGCTTTTTTTTTTTTTTTTTTTTGAGTAAAGACTCTAATTGCCTGCACCTGGGCCAGGAGAACTATTAAGATGCCTCTATTTTGGCATCAGTGCGCTAACAATGTATTTAAGGCTAAGCAGAATCAGTAAAGCTGATGACAATGAATAAAATCACCAGATTGATCTGAAATTTTGACTAATCACAAAGGCTTGCAAATTATCCTCACAGATGTAAGGTTAGTCTTAAATAAAGTAAATCATTGAGTACCTGTTAAGAAAAAATGAACTTAATAACCAATAGCACAGGTTTATGACAAAATAAAGCAATTAAAGGCAATGAAAGAGGATATTATTGCTAACTTACAGAAAGAAGAACGAAATTAAGTCAAGGGTGACAGCCACACCAGACAAGCACGGAAAAAGAAATCGTAAATAAGAGATTGGTAGTGTCTTCATTCTAACCTGCCCACCAATAGTATGCTTCTCCCTACACATATATCTTGAAGTTTATGAAGACAGATCTCCAAATTTCAGCAGTCTACATACATAAAGTTAACATTTGTGACAAGATACACAAATAATTTTATTATTTTAATTTTCAGTTTATCCTCAAATTTTTATTGCTCAAATTAAAGCAAGCTGACCACTGTGGGCTCTGTGAAATGAAAAATTCCTACCTGGGACCAGGGAGTGTAACAGAGTGCTCTGCAGTTACTGGTAGGCTGTAATAAATGCAGATTCCACCTAGTCAGAGATGTAACTGACTGGGCAACCCTAGCATTCTTGGAAGAGTAATTCTACACCAAAAAAGTGCCTGTAAAAATTAGGCTGTGTGAGACTCTGCATCTCATGTGTCTCAATGACTATAAATCACATTTGTGCAAAGCACAAGTTGTTTTTTTCCCTTCCAGATACATTGCCTGAAGTCTTCCCTTTGGGATAAGAAACTTCTGCTCTGCTCCTTTTGGCTTATGTATCATCCTCAGAAAGATGATTCATTTGAATCCATATTTCTGATATGATACACAAGCCAACAGGAATATAGCAGACATTTCTTTCTGGCTACTTGTAGAAAATGTTCAGCCACGGCACAATGTAACACTCTGCAAAGGTATCTGGAGCTCACTCTGAATGAACAGTAGTGCGGCATTTCACCTGGCTAACTAGATCTGCTGAAGGCAAGTGTTAAAATGTTATACGGTTATCATGGTTATACACTCAGTAACTAAATGAGTTACTTGAGTGTGAGTACTGAATTATGCTGTGGAGACCTAACAATGACTGAGGCCTCCCTGATGAAGAGAGTCTACCACCAGGTTTGAAATACAAAATAAACTTGCAGCAACACAAAATAAACCACTGCTTGATGTAAATAACCAATGAATATTTAACCTCCTAATTAAATGAGATGCTACCAACAGCAATCTGCAATTGCAGCAGGCAGCTGTTCGTCTCTGGAATTCTTCTCAGCCAGCTCAGATATTGTGAACTACCAAGTGTATCTGGCTGCGAGTTCTGAGGACTGAACGGAAACTTTCCAAAATGTTACGTGTCCATCCTCTGAAATGAGAAAGCTATCACAGTAATTAAGACTACTTCCATCTATGGAAACCACTAGGATGCCACTCAGCTAGCAAAGCCCATCAACCAGGAGACAGCTTTTATCCTCAAGCATGAAACATAGTTGATAACCAAGTATTCTGAAGCCTAAAGGGAGCCACTGTCTGAATGAAGTGCAATAGCTGAAACACAATCCAGGCATACCTGGAAGAAGCATAGGACCAGCAGAAGTCTTGTCCCCATGTAAAACAGATATTAGCTCCCCTTATCTCCCTATCTTTAATTTTTCAGTGCTTCTGGGCCACAAATAATCTATTCACACACAAAATCAATTTGATTTGTAGCTGAACAAAATAGTTCATTTCACTCCATATACCAAACAAATTTGCAGGGCCATATTCAACTTGCGTGCAAACAGTGACAGTGAATGTTTACACTGGTTTCTGTACCACACATGAGAACACTAGGTTACAACCCTTACAGAAGCATATTTTATAAAAAAAATGCTTACTTCAGCTTTAATTTTGACTGTGGCACAGCTGCTACAAATGAAGACTGAGTTTTGGCTTTATAATCACACGTTTGCTGACAGTTTTGGGTCTGGTTTGTAACAGGAGACAGAACAGAATGCAGACCAGCCTGCTGGTACTGTAGTGTTAAGTGTGAGAGATAGTAAAGATACTTGTCAGTAAAGTGAATAGAAGAGGCATGACTGCATGAAGAAATTACACCGCCTGAGGAAAGAATTGACAGTTTTACTTAAGCATTTTTCAGCATGAAGGACACTATATTACCTGAGACATTTTGTTTATTGCCTTTTCCTTTTCTCTACTCTTTCACATCCTTCTTGTTCTCTCTTTCTTTTACATAAAAGTGAGATTTCGTGGAAGTCCGCTTTGTCTAAAGCTCCTTATACGAGGACTGCTCTACTACCTCCATGCCCGGAAAAGGCTCCATATTAATGACAAAGAAGGTGTGGGGGTAACTTGTGGCATAGGCCATTGGAACCAAGCTTGTTCAGACTGTCTGGCTGGTGCTGGCGGCAAGCAGATTACAATCAGAGAATCATAGAATAATTTAGGTTGGAAGGGATCTCCAGAACTCATCCAGTCCCACCACCTGCTCAAAGCAGGGCTAATTAGCTCAGGACCATATTCAGCTGAGTCTTGAACACCTCTGTGGACAGAGATCCTACAGCCTCTGTGTGTCCCTATTCCAGTGTTTGACTACCCTCGTAGTAAAAATGTTTTTCTGTATATCTAATTGGAATATCCTAAGTTCCAGCTTATGTCCATCGCCTCTTGTCTTATCACTGTGCACCTGCAAGTAGAGTCCAGCTCCACTTCTCTGCATCCTCTAATCAGGTAATTTGAGAGAGCAGTAAGGTTTCCCATGAGCCTTCCCTTCTCAAGACTGAACAAGCCCAGCTTTCTCAATCTCTCCTTGCACAGCACTTACCCTGGCCCCCTGATCAGCTTGGTGGTCCTTTGCTTGACTCACTCCACTTTGTCAATGGCTTTCTTGTGTTGACGGGCCCAAAACTGGACACAGTACTCCTGATTCAGTCTCACAAGTGCTGAATAGAGGAGAAGGATCACTCTCCTCTGCCTGCTGGCTATGCTCTTGCTAAAACAGCCTAGTATGCCATTTGCTGTCTTTGTTGTCAGTGTGCAACCCTGGCTCAAGTTCAGCTTGTTGTCCACCAAGACCCTGAGGGCATTTTCTGCACAGCTGTTTGCTACAGTCAGCAGTCAGTCTCCAGCCTATAGTTGCTTAGGGTTATTCCACCTTAGCTGCAAGACTTCGCATTTGTTCTTGTTGATCTTCATGAGGTTCCCACCAGCCCGTTTTTCCAGTCCCTCTGCACAGCATTCCTGCCCTGCAGCATATTGGTTCCCACTCCTGCCTCAGATAGGGGCTTTTGAAAAATGTGCTGAGAATGCACTCTATCCCACTACCAGTGTAAGGTCTTATTAAGGTCTTATTAATGAAGACCTTAAACAGTATTGATCCCAGTATTGATCCCTGAGGGACACCATGAGATACTGGCCACCAGCTGGACTGTGCACCTATCCCACAATCCACACAGAGTATGTACATGCATCATTTGAAGCGTGTGAAAATGCACATAATCACTGTGCATATCCTGCATTTGTCCTGGAGAGAGAATCAAAAGTCAAGCTGGAATTTGGAAGGCTGGAGAAAGGGCTAGTGGATAAAGTAAACCTGTGCATGGCAGATGCACCAAAGCTGAAGGGCTGGTACCGTAGTGAGTCTGTGAGAGCAGATGTGAAGTGCTGTTGCTAGTGCATGGAAGAGTGTCAGATTTCTTTATTCTGTCTCTTAAAGAAATCTCTCTGTTCAGTTCTATCAGCTAAGGATTTTTTGTTGTATTTGTTTAAACAGTACTGTCTAGTGCCAAAAGGAAATATGAGAAATCCATATTGATGGGATTTCAATCTTAGTATATGGAAAAAATGAGGGTGATAGATACTACTTGCTGAAAAAAATCTAAAATGAGGTGTCTAAACTATTATATTTAATATTTTAATACCTGGCAACAACTTAAGATTAGCAAATACTTTTGGCTAAAATATTTCCCTAGGCCTAAAATTTGGAATCAATAGTTTTGATTTTCAGCATTCTTCTGCTGGCTGACAAACTGTCTTGTCAGCCACTGAGACTGGTATTGCATCTACTTAGCAAAGGCTGAAGATCAGAGATAGTTGTAACAACCCACCTAATGTGTATTCTTCACACTCAAGATGGAGAAGGCTGGGCTGCGGTGCTGTCTGCATAAAAGCCGATGGAGGAATTTTAGGTTTATGTTAGTGACTGTGTTTCAGTTTTGTTTAATTCATTATCTTTAATTTTTTTTCTTTATACACTACTGAATACCTTCTCATCATTTTGCTGTAAGGGCATAGCTTCGGAGCGCTAGTGCCAATACACTTTTAACAAGTTTTCATGATGTTTATCAATGTAAGATGTTCTATCACAAAATAGAATGTGTATGAGTGTTCTTAGATGTTAAGTGAGTTCACACCTCTTTTCATCCCAGTATTCATTTGTTCTAGGGTGGTAAATATAGTCAGTGGTAGTAAATTTACTTCTATTACACTTGCTGTTATTATCTATAATGAATTCCCTTTTCCCCCAACTGTAGAGTTAAAATAAAACCTAATGTACAAACAGATAGAATTCAATCATATTCTGGATGTTGTTTTCTAGATGGATTTCAAAATAATGCATGACTCTGTTTAGCCCTAATATATGCAGGGCACACTATGAAGCAGACAACTCACCTGCTCTGATTATATTCTGTGGCTGCCCAAGACTCTGAAGATTATCATAGCTTTGTGGAGTACTGTCATGATTTGTTGTCTTTCACCACCAGTTCAGTGACGTTTTGGCTTCACTCCCAGAAGCCAAGAAATGACTTACAGGATGTGCAAAAAAAGAAATGAGAGATAAGCTGGCCACAGCAAATGTGGAAGATAGGGAATGTGTGGGAGGGTAAGATTTCTTCTGAGTTAGAACAGATCTTTGGAAGACACATCTTTGGAAATCTTACATGCTGGTTATACTGCGTCACAGCCTCCACCAAATCCGGATAAGCAGTATTTTTTGTCATTTCTAAGGTGTTTGTACGCATTCATAGTCGTCTTGCATCAGCTTACCATGAAGTTTAATTAACTCTGTGGACAACGCTTGAGCATATTTTCCATGTCTATAAAAGTAATTGTTAGACATAGAGTGTAATGCTATTATAACATGATAAAAAATTTACCACAGCCTTTTTCAACTTCCATCAAACATGCTACAAGGGTGCATGGGGTCAGGGATGAAAAGCATCCAGAATACCCATCTCTGATATCAACAGAAGCAACCAGGAACAAGGCTCTATTTGCTTTAAGTTCTCAAGGGAAATGAAAAAAATTTCCTAAAAGAAGTCCATGTATTTGTGACAGAAGCACAGGAAAGACTGACTATTCTCCAGTTCCTCGCGCTTATATTGTTACTCTCATGACAGAGCTCCTTGGCAGCCTTGTTATCTTCCCTCCCCTGTCCCTTTCATGTCCTTCAGGGAATCGCAGCACAAATGCCTTATTTCAAGGAGATCATTCTGCTCCTGGCACTTCTCTTTGCCTTTCTTCTACTCGCTGTTATTGTCACTTTTGCTCTTTGCATTGCTCTTTGGCAATGACTTCCGTATGTCCCATTACTACTGAGAAGTCATCCCCCAAATATGTGAGAGACCACCTTGGGAAAAAAGAGGACAATCATTCCACTTGGCACAATGTATCTTACCACTTAGCACAGCTGAAATTATGAGAAGCTGTTTTAAGGCAGAAAATTTTCTGCAAGTTTCAGATATCCCATACCTCTGTCTTGCACAGGACTACTAGGATCAGGATGAGGGAGCAAGAAGTGACCCAGAATAGCATTATAATAAACAATACATGACCTCATTGGCAACAATAGTTTTGAAATAACTAGGGTAACTGGGACCCAGGCATATGGTGTTCTGTGCTCAGTGCTACCTTCTGTAATAACACGGCCTACACCGTGGAAGTTCACCCCAGATACGTCAGTTTTAGCCAACTATTAACAATGCCAAGCCTCCTATTTGTTAGCAAGCTGTACAATCATAGATCTGCACAAGAAAACAAAAGTTATAATATATTCATCTTACCAAACTCCATATCTGGGAGATGTCTTATGTGAGACATCTTCATTCAGACTAATTCAGCTCTCATAAGAACCAAAAACAATGTAGTTGTAGATCTTACTTATAGATGATCAAAACCTAAAGGGTTCATAAAGTCACAGATACTATATTTGTAATCAGATTTGTTGCTCTGGGACATTTTAATGTATACAAATAAAAAAGGAAATGAAAAACCCAAAGATACAGTTTCTCACTTGCTGGCTCATAGGTTATCTTTCTTCTAACCCACATTGTTATTACACAGGGATCAAGGACACATACTATCTTCATTCACTTATACAATGGTCATAAATGAATTTTTTCCTTTCGCCACTATCTAAAAGCTTTTTTTTTTTGATGTTATGTGCCAGATGACATAAGATTATCATATGCTTTAAATAGGGAGTTTATTTCTCTGTGTGGTAATTGATTAGTTCAATCAAGAGTTTAATTGTGACATACAAATTGTGTCCACATCTTTTTATCTTAAAAAGGAGATACAAACAGAAGCAAAAGCCTCGAGACAGCCAACCTATATTCTGAAATGTCTGGTGAATCTAATGAATGACTTCTTGGTACTGGAGAAAAGAAAGTAGAAATCTAATTTATTCTTTTGGATTTTTTGACAGCATTCACCATTTCTGGCCAGGAGACCAATATTTGAGAGATAAGACCAAAAGTCCAAGTGAATTATTAAAATTATTGAAGACCTTGGAGGAAGGCATCAGCATAATAGCAATTGGTAAAATGAACCACTTCCTTTATAAGGTTATTAGAAAAAAACTTTTTTTTCTTAATCTTTCTTCAACATCAGCGTGCAGATATCAGCGAGAATGAACGAAATACATTTGAAATACAGCGCTGTCGCCAAATATTGGTACACATCTCTGTTGCAAAAATGACTCTGTGTTGGATGAAGACAATCATAAGCAGCAAGGGCACTGGTTGCAAGAGAAAAAAAAATCAAAATTTTGCAACAGCAATATAATCTCCTTTGATGAAGGCTTCAGATGCCAGTTGATCAGTTCAGGTCATATTTAGCAATACTTAGGGTTCTCTGTAAGACCATTCTAATATTGTTGCCTGTCTTTTCTACTTAACTAGAAGATTGTTTGTTCTGGTGACAATGACTTGGCACCAGTTATTAATGCCTACATCACATCTTGGCTGGACTAGAGGAATAATCGGACATAAATCTTCTAGCACTTAGAACAAAACCAATTAATATAAAATGCTGCAGGCATCTCCTCAACAATGCAGACTATGTTGGTGGTGTAACAAGCACGACAAATCCATTGTGTATGTTGACTTCGTAGAGAAATAAAAATCAAATTCACACAAGGCCTGAGTCTAGAACACTCAAAAATGACTAACTGTCCAGAGTGAAGACTGAAGTCTACCCTTATCGACCTCTGATACACTGCAGCTTTTGACAAGAAAGTTGAAGACTGTCTGTTCCTTACTTCAACGGCAAGTCTCTCCCTTTAAAACCCTTACACCATACGAACAAAACAGGATACTGACTGCACACATTTGGCTCCCTAAAGAAAAGGTGAAAGTAAATTCATGAACAATGCTTATGCTCTCCTGTATTGCTCAGTGGAGGTCTCAGATTTTGTGCTGACAAGCACAGTATGGAACCTATAAAGAGCAGTCAGTAAATGTAAGATCAGTCAGTAATGTAGGATGAGATTCCTAGCTATGTGAATTATTGCCTATGGCCATTTAAACTTTTCAGTAACTGTGGAATCCAGAAGCAGCCAACACTGGAGATGTGTTTTCGCTTGGACCTTGGGTTGCTGAGCACCATGATTCAGTATCAGGATCTCTGTAGGGTTCTGGAGACTTGGGGGAGAGATGGTAAAAGTACCTTTCATGTACAGGCTAATTTGAAAAATGATTGTAGGCTTGGCATTTGGCATCTTCTGTACCTGTTCTCTGCAGTTTTGCTCAATCCAATTTTGCCACTGTCCTTTCAGCAGGAACTACCTTAGCACGGCATGCTGTCTTCCAACTGGAGCCTAGGGGGAATCATAATGCAAATCTGATATGTAAAACTGGAGAATAGTGAGAAATACAGTATCACCTGCAAGGAGGCAAAAGAACATCCCACAATTACTGCACATAATTACTCTGGCAGTTTTCTCCTCACCTCCCCATACCTAGCGCATATAAATTTGGGCCTAAGGACAGTGAAAAGACAAAAGCAAGTAGTTCTTTCATGGTAAAGCGAAACCTGCTCAGTTATAAACATATTGGACCCAAAAAATATTCATGGTTTTATTTTTTATATATTTTCTTCAATTTATTAATAATCTTTTATATATATTTATTTATGGCTTTGAGCAAAGACAAAAGAAAAAATCTAACTCATCCCTGATCATACAGTTATTGTAAGAATCAGATCTATAGTCTTCCCAGCAGCAGTAAGATCCAACCTTTTTCATTAATACATTTCATCCTGTACAGATGTGAGATTCCATACTTATGGGCTTACTTATGTACAGAGAAAATAATTCAATTCTGAAACTAGCAATGGACCTTTATATTACAGGAATGTGAATCGTTTGTTTCTTAATCTAAGTATATATACATTCATACATACATATATATATATATACGTATATAATTTTATACCCTGTACCATTTTTGTTGAATTAACATACAAATCCTAGATATTGTCCACTCTATTACAAAGTCATTAAAAATTATTTATGGTTTCACTGAAAGACCATGTGAGTTAATATTTCTTTATAGTGCTTAAAATAAAATAAAAATATATATAAAAATATTTCGCTACTAACCCCATTATTCCTATCAAATGTAAACCTTAAACAGTTTGCAAGATCAGAATATGATCTTAATTAACTGACAGAATTTGTTAGTACTAAAACAAAATGAGGGATATTGTACTGATAAATAAATGGTCTTGCAGCGTATCCATAATGTCCTAAACATTTTTAAACAATTGCTTCCTCATATACTACTCTGGGCCACTCGGATTAATGGCAGCAGCATATCAATGGGTTAATTTTACATTGATTTGTACTGGTGAGTGGGAGTCAGCAAAAACTGGTGAAATATTTTTTAAAATTTTTATTTGATGTACCACTTTAGTAAAAGGTGTAACAGGCAGCATGGGTTCAAGCTCTGTTAGCTCTGAATATTTACTTGGCTCTCAAGTACATCTGGATTCACTGCATTACGTAGTTTGTGATGTTATTTAATTTTTTCATGCATCATTAAGCTCAGCATTAATAGGAAAAGAAGAACTCTTTTGCATTTATTTCCCTAACATGAGTCAGTTGGGTTTTAAAGAACAGAATATGTGCTTGCATCGTAGCCATAATGCTGATTTTTCAGTGAGTTAAATTATGACACACTTAGTTTCAATTTCTATTCAGTGTGACAAATCAGGCACAAATGATTATGAAAAGACTTGTTTTGTGGATAAGATAATGCAAAGATTTGAGCAAACAAAATAAACAGTTCACAAAACGGTATGCTTTAACCCTGCTTTCTGTCACCATTTCCTTTCTGTTTTGAAGACATAAAAAATAATAAATCTCATATCTATGGGCTATGTTTGACACTACATGCCTTAGGATATACTATCCATTTAATTACAATATACACAGAGCAAATCGTGCATTTCCAGACAGACTTTGATGCTATATTATATTTATTTTTTTTAAATTAACACCACAGTCAACTACAAAACTACAGTGAAGACACAGAAAGCACCTGAAAGCCTAAATCAAGCTGTGGTTTACAAATAATCCTTTAAATGAAAAACCTCACTTCTAGACTTAAACCAGAGATTCAAAGTCAGCATTATAGGAATTTTAAAGTAGACACAATTAATGAATGTTCATTATTTTCTAAGATACCATAAAGCCTTTTCCTACAATGGCTGACTGAACCTATTTTTATAGTCTTTTTTTTTTTTTTCAAAGCATGCATGGAATATTTTCAGATGCTATTTAGGGCAAGGAGGAGAAAAGTGATGGTACTGGTGAAGTACAAGCGGTTTGCAGGATCAAGCGTACAATTTTGCATAAAACGTTGCATGTAAAAGTAACATTGTAGGTTTTAAGCCATTGCATTACAATTTAACAGTTGTGTTGCACTTAGCTTCAACAAATTTTAAAACTGTAAATTGTGAAGTGAAGAGCTGAACCTAAATTCCTAAACAAAGACTTTGTAATGGTACACCACACAGCAGCTATTTTTGTTTGGGTCTAAAAAGTTATTTACAGTGGCAATTATTTATAGTCTTTGTAAAAGTCTTTAGCAATGTGAAGATTGAAGTCCACCCAGTTTTCTGAAACAACAGAACGGTTTACATGTTTTCCGATTACAGTCTATCCAGAGGAGTGCTCATGCCAGCCTTTTGACTGCAGATGTCTGCAATATATATTTTTCAATCTAATCCTGAATGGAAATCACTAAAATATGAAATGCAATGGGAAATAACTGAATCCTTCACAAGAAAGTATTAACAATGTGTACGAATAAACGAAAGAATGAAGGTTTCAGAGTATTACTCAGTTAGCGCTATGTTTTAGTTAGATCTTTTTTTGTTTTTTGTACTTGTTTGAAGTTTGTTACTGTGTTGACAATTTCCCCATGAAAACAGGAAACCTTTCCATAAATAGAGAAATCTGTTAGACTGATTTAAAGTTGACACATTAAAAACAAATAATATTACAGCAGAATTTAGACTCCTTTAATGGTTATGAGAAAGGAAGACATGAATTCAAATAGGTTTTCTTAACTCCTTTTTTTGGATATACATATATATTTTATATATATATATATGTGTATATATATATATATATATATAATTTTTACATTCGTTATGTAGGGCAAAGCTGTCTAAAGTATTTTTTTCATAGTAGACTGCTGGGGTACATCAGGAAATAGGCTAAAACAGTTCCTGGGACGATTCTCAGTTCATTACAAAGTCTGTTTTTCACAGTCACCAGGGATCATAAGTTTGACGCAAAACGTGGTTTGTCTCCCTCGGGATCTGTGCTTAAGACTGTGGAAGAATCCCTTGGCAGAGGAGCCGGGGGCGGCGCGGCCCCCCGGTTCGGGGGGATGGCTCCCGACGACATCTGTCGGAAGAGAGCGACCCGCTGGGGCACGGTGGCCCGGGCGGCCGGGGGCAGGCTGGCGGCCGGGGCCGGCTGCGGCAGGGAGGCGAGGGACTCTCCCACCGTGGGGTGCGGCCTGGCGAGCAGAGTGGAAATCTCGTGGGGCAACGAAGGCTGCGAGGCAGAGAGGGGCCGCACCTCCCGCGTCAGGTTAGTGTTGTGGAGGGCTTGCGTGCTCTTGTGAACCTCGTTCTTCTGCGACGAGCTGGGCGGCGGCGGCGGCGGCGGCTGCTGCTGCTGCTGCTGCTGCTGCATCAGGGAGAGCTGCGAAGCGGTCGGGGAGGCGTACTGGAAAGTTCGACCTGCCAGCGGGCTCTGTACGGGGGGGCTGCAGACGGCCGTGGTGTAGGAGCACGGCGAGAGGATGACAGCTTGCTGGGGGGTCTGCGTGCTCGGCGAGGGAGAGTGCAGGTTCCCGTGGGAGAGGCTGCTGGCGGTATATACGGGGGGAGACTGCGTCCTGACGCGTGATGACGATGCCGCAGCGGAGGTGCTAGCGTTCAGCGCCGGCAGCTGCTGCAAGCTCACCGGGGCGATAGTCTGCACCATCTCTCGGTCGTGCTTCACTATCTGCTTCAAGATCTCGTTCTCCTGATTGTTGAAAACGCCGGTATTGAGATCTTTCTGGAACTTCTGCAGCAGGATTGAATTCTTCTTTCCTTTACAAAGAAGCAGAGTTAGCAAGCCTGAAGCACAGGGGCGGATTCTCACACTTATTTTGCATTTTCACTCCTATTACTGAGGGGTATGTCAGCAGCTTAAAAGCCTGGGAAAACACCAAGCCGAGCCCTGGGCACAGAGCATAACCCAGGATGGCAATGAGCTTGCTCGGGCAGGCTGTGTGACACCGATCTTCCCAGGTGTCCGGCATCAAAGAACCGGTCCCTCACTGCCGAGCCTCGCCAGGGGAGCGCACGCTGCAAACGCAGCTCTCACCCGCTGGCCTTCAAGCACAGCTCATTCCTGCTCTCTCTGCACCAGAACTGCGTGCATTAATAGCACCATTATGTTCAAAGATACCTGAACTTTCTGTGACTCTTCACTTATAGTGCACACTGTTACTACAATTATTCTGAAAATGTAACCATGGTAATTTACTGAACAACAGGGTGGAAAAAGCGACCAGGCTCTGCATGTGTAACATCTTTCTCTTCCATTACAAAACCATCCTAATTCCCTGCACACTAAGCTGTTACATAAGTTATAAATACAGCTGCCATTTAGGACATTCCCTGGAACTAATTATTAGACATTAGTAACTAATGACCACTAGCTTGCAAGAAATCACCTTTTTAAATGCTGGCAAACTAATCTGAATTCACTGCTAATGTGACACCTGGCTGCACAATAAAGATTGCTGTAAGCTCTGTCCTGATGTTTTCTCTAAGGATGGTGTTTGCTTGATGACTCTCAGTATCTGCAAGAGGCAGATACTTTTCTGTGTCATCAAACACACAGGAATACAATTCCACTGAATTGGGGTTTTTTTTAGATAAGACAGTTTACATTTTATTTTTTTGTCCTGTCTAGATTTCTTATTGTAACCACAGCACTTCAGATTGGATTACTGCTCCAAGAGCAGACTGGACTTTACTACTAATATTTTTTAAATATGTATTTCTTAGGATTGGTCTACCTTTCCAGAGAGTTTCGAGAGACACATTATAAGAGTTTGAATAGTCTTGATTAGAAAACTTAATGCACCGAGTGTTCATGATCTGCAAAATACTGCCCTAAATCTATTAAATATTAGAAACTGTATATACACATTTGATTTCTTTATTCTTTCTATGTTAAATAAAACACCAATATTTCTTCTACTAAACCTACTTTTTCTGCTTAGCAGCAACAGCACAATAGCAGTGTCATGCAATTCTTTACTGCAAACATTTGTATTGAAAAGAGAGTGATGTGGGAAGTTTTCCAGTTAAAGTGTTCAAAAATCAGACATGTTATATAATTATTAGTCCTCACATGTCTATAAAGTTGACCAACTCATAGTATTGCTGATATACAACCTTTTACATATAGAATTCTTCTCACCTTCCCCTCTCTTTTCAATGAAAATTTACATTAGAAAAACTCAAGTTAGTAGTGAGAATCACAACACACTCCATTAGCAGTGTAGACAAAATCTGCCATGATTTTATTCTTTTGGCTGCTACACTAATGTACCTATGTTTGTATGTATGCATGCGTGTGAGGAGGTGTTGCTCAGGCTATAGTGTTGCATTGCTCTGTTGGGGAACTGCTGTTAAAATTTCATACTGGAATTTACTTGTGAAGTTGAGGAATCAGCATCATGCAGGATGAACGATTTTTTCTGCAAAGGTGCATTTAAAAACCAGAATCAATAATTATGACCAGTGTGCACTTCTGCCTACCAAAGCCCATGTGTTTTATCTAGTATGTCCTGTTAGAGAGATCCAGAATGTCTGTTTGCACAAAAGCAGACTTTACACACCCTGTTTTGATAATCCACTATATCATTCTGTGGTTCACCTGGATATCTTTGGCCTGCTTTTTTGATTGCAAGCAGATCTGAGTAGCTCCAGTGTGCAGTCATCAATGCTAACAGTGCCCGTGTTGTGAGGAAAATGAGAGCTCTGCTGCAAAAGATTAATTCACTTCAACAAACACGGGTTTTGTGAGTGCTGAGAAACGTCACCTCTTCCCAGCGTTACAGACATCATCTGTAAACTATTTATGTAGGAAAAAGTCATCTGCTTCTCACTCAAACTGCATAAACCCAATGAAGTATGAAGTAGCAAAATAAATAAACAGTATTAATAAACAGTATCAATTGTTATTAAAGTATACAAAATAAACCTCTGAGGACTATGACAGTATAAAATAATAAACGTCTGAGAAGTATGAGAGCTTTCTAAGATTCAAAGTTTTATATTATTTAAAAGTGATCTTGCAGAATTTCTTCTTTGGATATGTCTTATTCATAGATCAACAGAATTTTTACTTTAGTGTAACAGAACTGAAATTTTAAAGAAGGGTTTAATCCAAGCATTATCTTTCAACTCAAGGAAAAGAGAAGGTAAAAAGGTTTTAAGAATTCCAGTTACAGAAAAACAATAATACCTATCCTGTCCAGTCTATCAATTGCTACTGTTTCAAAGGCCCTTCTCATCATGGGGTACTCTTCCAAAACCTCATTGAAGTTGTCCACCGAGAGGGAGTACAGGCGACAGTATGTGTCAGCTCGTACACTGGCAGTTCGACGGCCCTTGGTCAAAAGGCAAATCTCTGGGGAGATAAAAATTCAACACATTCAGGAAACAAAGAGGTTAGTGAACCATGTGAAACTTAACAGCTAGGAAGAGATTCAGTGCTAACAAATAATAATGCAGTACTCCGTGACAATTTTTCTACTACTGTTTAGGTAATGTTGCAGCGGCAGTTCTGAAAGGTGTTTGATTCTAGTTTTGCTACTCTGAAAAAATAATGAATCTACTTTAAGATATCGGCTTATCGTTTTTCTCAGTCTAGACTATGATTTTATCAAACTTTTTAAAAATAATTTTTCTTTGAGTTGTAAGAAATAATCTATCAGCTGTCAAACATGGTTTGCTGACCCAATTAACCCAAGTGATTCTCTTGATTTTGTTGGAAATAGTCAGCTGACATAAAAGACCAATTCCTTTAATCATTCACCAGCGTTACTAAACTTATCTAACATATCATATAATGATGTTTGAATATAAGAACTATTCTGAGAAAAAATATATTCAGCATGGAAGTGCCTTCACTCGTTGGTTTTTATGCCCTAGGTATTTTGGGAGAGTAAGCTTATCATTTTAGACTTTTTTTCTCATTTGACCAGTCTAGTAGACTTTCCCTGCAAATGCTTCCAACTGGAATTCATCATTCTGGAACAGAGGTTACCATGGCCATACACAAAGTCCCCCAAAACCTGCCCCAATCTTGCAATTGTTGATTCTTGAACCCACACGAAGACCCACTGGATAAAGTCCAAAGTCAGCATCATAGGATTACAACAAAACATTTAGGGTGGAATTAAGAGAGATGCATGAATTCCTCTTAGGGAAGTTTTCCAGTTAAAGTGTTCAAAAATCAGACATGTTATATAATTATTAGTCCTCACATGTCTATAAAGTTGACCAACTCACAGTATTGCTGATATGCAACCTTTTACATATAGAATTCTTCTCACCTTCCCCTCTCTTTTCAATGAAAATTTACATTAGAAAAGTTCAGTGAAGTTTAGTATTGCCTAAAATAACAATCATGTTCAAAACAATGCTATTTAAGGTAAAGTCAGAAGTATATTTCATCAGATATTCCAGTTAGCTAAAAGTGAAGCCGTTTGCAGGAAACTCCGCAATTAAAAACAATTCGGAAACTTCGTTCAAATTGTCTATTTATGCTTACTCCCTAAAAAGTAAAATAAAATGTTTTCTTTTGGATCGCAATGGGTATTTTATTTAAATATTTAAGTTATTTTATATTAAAGAACAAAACAAAATTAAAAAGTCATTTGCAAAAGGAAATGTTTGAGTCAATCCCGTTTTCAGGTTTCGGACTGAGAAAACGCGAGATGCATCAGGAATTCTAGGCTTCAGACAGGGTGGGAAATAGTTTCCCTACGCAGTTCTAGTGGTTAAGAGCCATGACTTCATGTTTGGTCACAGCTGTTTAAGTACTAGGATACTAGGAGTGTGCTAGGAGACTGTTTCCTGCTTATATATCTATCAGAAACTGTAATTTTCCAGAAAGTGTGGAAATACAAATACTCTTAATTAGCAAAATAAGGAATTCTGCAGGCTTTTGTTCAAATGTAAAGTGTTATTTCATTCTTTCTTTGAATGTTCTTAATAAAATACATTTTTATTAATCCAGACTCTAAAGAACCCTCATGGTTTTTGGTCTCATACTTCTTGTTGAAGAATTTCCTCTAGAAAGTATCTTTGTCAAAACTGTGCAGATTTTGCATACCAAAGTTGCAGTTCCAAAATCCTCTGAAATCTAAAAAAACATTCTAATTAGCTTCTATGAGCTTTGAAGAAAGCTATATGGAACATGCACACGCATTCTATGTATAATCTAACACGCATTCATCTCCCCAAGAAGTGTGGGTTCTTCCAGCTGCGATGAGAAAAGAGTATATTTCATCCTACCTTGTATACTAGAGTGGAGGTTTGATACTTTCCTGCCCACAAGCTACTCAGCTCTGAAGGCTTGGGGGATAGGATGCTTAAATAATAGTGGATAAATCAAAGTACATTAATGGGGGACTGGTACTATCATTCAATATACTTAGAAACTCCTATAGCTTTGGGAAGAAGTTATAAAGACTAATGGCTACTATTAGAGTCTTGACCCCACAAAACCTGATTCCCGTGAAACAGCTACAGACAGTTTACTGTAAAGAACCAGCCAGGTCAAACAGAAGTCAGTACTTTCCTCTTCCCTTCCCTAAATCAGACTGATTTAGCTCCTTTGATTGCAAGCACCGTATTCTAGTTACAGGAGGGAAAAGGACCATTTTGCCCAAAAGAAGCATTTAAAAGCAGCAAATGTCTGCTCCATTTCCTAAGATATTCTTTAGATCTCACGCAGAATAAAGTTTTACAATTCATGGTTGAATTTATGGATAACTAGCTGGAAAATCTGTGTGACTAATAATGACCTCTTGATTTTCAGCTTTATTCATTTAAAATAGCTGCAGGCAATACTAAAGACATATGGAGGTGTCTTTTGCTGTACTCAGCAAATAAAATTCCTTGAGTTTAAAATAGATTGCATGCAAAAAATAAAGCAAATGCTGTCCGTGGATCCCAAGCATTTTGTGGAGTGTAAAAAGTAACGCAGAAACTACTGGTTTCATCATTGTTGTTCAAGGATCACTGTATTTTAGATGACTTCAGGAATAACAAGACTGGAAGGAAACCATAGGAAACAGTTCTGGATTTGAACATGGGACAGTGAAATCTGTGGATGCTATTGCAATAAATATCATTATTTTGTTCCTCTTTTGTTATTCTTTTCAAGTAATCAGACTTGAAAGAATCACTGTCCTGAGAATCCTATGTCAACCCACAACTTATGGTTGGAGAATATCTTTTAGGAAGGCTTCTAATACCTATTTTAAAGTCTTTTAGTTAGATACAATAATAACAAATAATACAGTGGGTCAGAATAGGTAAGCGAATTATATTGGGATATGAAAACTATCCAGAACAGTCTGATCAGAGAGCGCCACTGTGG
Organism: Struthio camelus; assembly: GCF_040807025.1. NCBI lineage: Eukaryota > Metazoa > Chordata > Aves > Struthioniformes > Struthionidae > Struthio > Struthio camelus. The sequence continues at coordinate 52,202,540 of NC_090981.1, read as the reverse complement.
AGCCTGCCCATTCATGAAGGAGGGAGAGCTTCAGGTTTTCCGCTGTAGTTGAATAATATCTATCAATAGATGAACTACTTCCTTCCAACAGAAGAAGCATCATGAGATGAAAATCCATGAAATGCTTTTCTGGCAATGTTTCTTGACAGATTTGAGTTTTATTGTAGTCTCTGATACATCATCTATATTGCATTGATATATATATCAATGATATAATTTGCACTGTGTGCTTGTTTAGCATTGTTTAGTGCTAATGAGCTTGTTAATTGTTTGTGTTCGGCGTTTGAGTTCATTTAATCTTATTAGCTATTTGCTTGGGAGAAACTCTCAAGCATAATAAAACAGATAATATATAAAATCTCATTTACTTGAACTGGAGAGCAAGAACACAAAATGCCAAAATGTTTGTTCCTATCGAACACTTGTGTTCTTTTAAGTAAATCAAAATAATTTAAAAAAAAAGGCTTTTTGAAGAGACTAGAGTAATGAAAATATCCATGATGGCATCAAGTACACCAGGCGCCCTCAACAGTTATGCTCTCAATGTTCAATTGATTTAAATGGACTAGGAAAGACAAACAATGGCACAGGAGTGTGCAGTGAAACACAAAGGGCATGGACTATTTTCAAACAGCTTGGACAAACAAGGCTCTTTATTAGCATAAAAAGAAAGTGGCTGTAGCATATTACTCACTAATATTCCCATCTGTGGTTGGCATGGTGCATTGCCTTCAAGCTGACATGAAGTGTCAAACACTTTTCTCTTTCCTTTCCAAAAGTAAAAATGTCTTCAATTGCAATTAGTAATTACGTGCGAGTCTGCAATGAACCTGTAATTCAACTCCTATACATGTTTTTCTTTAATTACATAATCTCTTTGGACAACTGTTCCCTGGAACGTTCTAAAATGAATGTCAATCTCTGTGTTATCGGAAATGGCTATTTGAAAGCAGTAAACAATGCTAAAAATATTCATTTGTTCCTACGGTCCATATTTTATACAAATGCAATTAATTTATATGTAAAAATCACAATTTGTGTTCTGCTAGCATCAGACCTTTTCTGTATAACAATGTAGCTCTCAAAGAATAAGGAAAATGGCTCAATTTCCAAGTACGTTCTGCTGTCAAGACACTGAAGTAACAACTGCAATGATGAAGTTTGAAGTTAAGCCTGTTTGGAAGGTTATTAGCCTAATAATCAAAACTGATCAATAACATACCAGTTGCACACATATGTGGCAGTATTTCCACAGGAACATTAGGTTCAGGTTTTGGAACGGAATGAATTTCCAGAGATGACTGTTCATACCTCTATCATGTAAAATGGGGCCCCTATAGATTGCATTTTATTACTGCATTAGGGTGATAGAATACTCCGGACAGGAAGTTCTACATGCCTGAAAGACAGACCTGAGGAAGACTGATTTGGGAGAACTGCATGAGGATGAATGACATAACCCATATGATAACTTTTGAGGAATTAGCATTAGTTGGCCCTTTGTAAGGGCAAGAGTTTTGGTACCAAGATGAATTTCGCAGTTCTTAAATGTATCAATATGCCACTGTAAGTTTTCCCCCTGTTGCTGTGTGATCCCTAAACATTTTTGATTTGGAGAAAACAACTGAGCGTGTAGGAGCAGCTCAACTCTGGCACCGTTTGCGATATTGCATCAGTTTATCAGTCTTTGCTGGATGTCTACCTGGACTGGCTGCCCTAGCAACAATTTCCTGTTTCCAGTTTATAAAGATCTATGAAAAAAATTTTTTCCTCTGGGAAGCAGTACAGCTTAGCTGTCAATGTGACTTCTATCCATTAACTCTCAGTTCATTTCCTATATAAATTACACTCCAAATGTAATTATTCAACTTTCTGTGTCACATTCGTGTTTGATTAGAGATTGAAAATAAACTCCAAAAAAACCCAAAATAACAATAAACATTTGCCTTGCAGACAAAATGTGTCCACAAACAGATAAATTGTGCTGATTTAGGAAACAGTTAGAGTCAAGTAGTTAGCTGGTTCATTAAAGGATACCAAATTGGTCCTGTCTGCACGGAACAGATTTCTTAGTTTAGGATGGTATACAGTAATATGTAGAAAATTAAGAAATACAGTGAATTAATATTGTATGCACAGCTTTGTTCTGCAAGGACACAAAGAATAGAATTAAAGCAAAAGTTCACTTTACTAGGTGCAGCAATTAATGTGTTGTAGTAATAAATAAATTTGTTAACTACTATATTAGTCTTATACTGCTCTCCATATTGAAATAACATAAAAGTAATTAGCAGTTTCTATGAGTTCGTGAACCCCAGAAATTTCTTAAGAGCTTTGTACCTTTTTAAAGCTATAGCAGGTTTCTTATCATCTGTCACAGACTTAACATTACAGGATATATCCAGCTGAGGACAGCTGCCTATTGTTTCAGTTCCTCAGCAGGGAACTCCTGTTTCATCGTGTAGCAGGCATACCCATTGCTGTGTAAATGGGCAAGCAACTATTTTGACCATCTGGCAACTTTCAGCAGCAGAAGAAAGATAGAAAATCAAAGCCATTTAAAGGTTTGGGTCAGTCCGGTCTAATCCATTAGGGAATATTTTAAGGGAACAGGACAGCGGATTAGATTTCTTCTATTTATTTTATAGAAAAAGTAAGTTACTAAAGTATTACGGACAGAACTTTGATGTATGATGGTTCGTTTGATTCACCCATGCTTTTATGCCTTTTTATAGCAAGTCCTGTATGTCTTCAGAGCAAGTTTCCCAGAACTACCAGGTTTAGGTTATTCTGCCTTTCTAACCTAACCCTTCATAACAGCAACTCTTTAGTATGGTGCTAAGACCAATAGTTCTTCCTTCAAGCTTCTGAAGTTGTCCACTGACCACAAACTAGCTAAATGGCACTTTCTTGCAAGAGGGTCGCAGGAAGGGACTCTAACTTTTAGCCTGGGGTACTCTGATTCCAGCTTTAACATAGGTAAGGTGAGAGAGACTCTCTTTCTTTAGCAAAGGACTACATAAATTTCAATCTATTCAAGAAAATTTAATGAATAATTTTCCTGAGATACCACATTCTTCAGAAATGGAACTATTTCCCAGTTCTGTGTTGACTTAACCATCTCTAATATAGAAACACAAAAGCTGTTTCCTATGATAAAAATTTGATTGCTTTAATAGGTACTTCTGTATGCCTGCCTCTTTTTTCTTTTTAAGTTCCGGAAAACATCAAATATATCTATCTTTATGTTTTTCTAACCTTTTAAGATATTCTTTTTGTCTTCTAATATAGCATCACTAGTGCACAAAATGGAAAACCTAGGGATATGCTGCCCTTCATTATAGACACTTAATGTGACTAACAGCAGGTCTTCTGATTACAGTTAGAATGTAGCTTACACCAATTAATGAGTACCAGTGATTTATTTTCTCCAAAATAATGATTAAATGCTATGCTAGATAACTGTGCAGATTTTCTTTTGCATTTGTTTTGTAAAACAACATTGACATTCACAGTAATCAAGATTATGGTGATAAAAAAGTGATTGACATCCCCCAAGTCCACATCTATACAGTGGATGGAAATGAAAAGGCTCAGGTAACCCTTGGCTAAATATATGCATGTGTTCAGTCCTCTACTTAAGAAACCTTAAAATACAATCACTCCATAATAAGAACATTACTGCAGCAAAGGAGAGAACCTAAGAAAGAAGGAAGACAATTCCTGCTGTTTGAAGTCAGGTCTTTAATCTGGACTGTCTGAAAAAGTTGAGAGGAAAGGAAGGTTTGCAAAAGCTATACCTTCTCCAACGCTACTAAATATGGAGCTACACACAAGAGAGTCTGAGTTTGTTAGAGTGAGCAATAGCACATGCTGCCTGCATGACCCTTTTCATTTTAAACCTGTCAACCACAATTGTCTGTAAATCATGATGATTGCCTTCAGATACAAGGGCTCCTCAACTGAAGAGAGAGTTCATAAAGGAGGTCTGGATATAGCGCTCTGAGTTGTTACTATTTTGAGGGGGAACTGAACATAACCAATTACAATTAAGGATCCAGAACAACTTCCTTAAAGCTTCAGTTTCAGTCTCCTGTCACTTTTTGAACTCTTTACCTAAATCTAACTTACATTTAACTATTTGTGAAGGTTGTTGCCCTTATATAGTCATCCAACTCAAGAAAAGAAAATGGGTTAGTTTCTTTCACTTTTTTATTGCTTGTTCTCAATCATTTGAAATTTCTGGCTCTCAAGTCCTTGACACATGAGCTCTAAGCATGTTCATTGTCTATTTTTTTATTTATTTTAATGGGGCAAATAAAAGAAATAGAAGATGTGCCCTAATCAGGAAGGTTGTAATAGAAAAAGATTACAAAGAGGTGAATTACATCCCTAACAATATAGTGATTATATACAAAAAATGCAAAACTTTATCGCATTCAGTAAGCTACAGATTCATGCTTACTGACTTGTGGAATTCTCTCCTCATTGCAAGTTAGGAATGCAACTCCTCTCCGCAAACATCTGTCCCTCCCTGCCAGCAACCTTACCAGCTGAGATAATTTCTCCGTCATGAGAATGTTCCATATTTATCATGTCATATATCTGAAGAGAGGAAGAGAGTGAAACGAGGACTGAAGAGAATGTTTGCTTCAAAGTTGGAGGAATACTTACGCTACCAAGTAATAGTCAGTAAGTAATACTAGGTAAGTAATACTAGGCTTTTTATTCTTTTTATTCCTGTTATGAAACGGAATATCAGCTCCCACAAAAAGTATTGTATTGGTCCCTTTCATCCAGAAAGATGTGTCCTATGGACACAATCACCATGTGGAAAAAAAAGAGGTTTTGTCTCCAAAGCTGCTCTGAGAGAAGAAGGAACCTTCAGAAGACTTCATTCAGACATGAATTAGAAGCTGCTGGAGATAGGTAGCCTTTAAGGGCATTTCTCAACAATGTTTCTGATCTAACATATGGGTGGAGGATGTTCTGCTCTTTTGCTATATTTCTTTCCATTACTCTTTTCCCTCCATGTTTCTCTCACAAGCCCTCATTTGCTTAACCTTTGTGTATATATCAAAGGCTTAGTACGGTAAAGGGTCTAACTAGAGAGAGTCTATTCTTATCTTTTCTGGTAGCATTTACATTGGCAGAGAGTTCCATTCATTTTATTGAGATATCACCAGTTTTCTGAGGAAAAAAATCATTCTTCTGAAAAGAATTACTTAATGTTCATTAACCTAAACCAAACCACAACTTTGATAGGATTTATGGGGGAATTCTTATTGTTTAAATTAAATGCCTATTAACGGGTAAGCAACCTTTCATATTTACTTGGAGTTTGACAATAAGCCTGAAAGTTTGCTGGTTTCATTATTTTGATCCAAATTTGTCTTTTATGCCACCAACCTCTGAGAAGCCTGTTTCTTCAAATAAGTCTTATATCAGTCGATTTCCATGAATAAAGCTTAAGACATGACTTTGTAGTAGCTCTGAGAAAAGCAGCATTATAACATGCTAATCTGGATATTTTGAGACTTACTCAGCACAGGCATCATTACTACCATCTGAAATTCATTAAAACAACTGATAGAGCCTTTAAAATATTACTTAATGTGATATAGATAAATTTTGATACAGAAAAAGATATTTTGAGCATAAATTAATTTTCAAGATGGGTAAGAATGCCATAAGCCCACCCATTTTTAGCCATTCTGTAATGACTTCTATAATTTTTGACAAGACTGATTTGGATTTTTTGGAAGTATGAGGAAGTCCTCATACTTCCTCTATGTAAATACTGATATATTTTATTTCAGTGTAATCTGCTTAATATAGCTTGACAGTATAATTTTTTTTTCCAGAAAGGTAGTTGTAATTACTTTTACATCAAGAAAGTGAGCCAAATACACATGGTTAAAATATAATTGCATTTATAAAAAGTGGCATATTGTCTGCCTAAAGAGCTATTTTACGTTTTTTCCTGACTTGCCTTTTATTCTTTCTCTCTGAAGATACTTCAAATAGCTGTGGCCACATGTTTCATGACTAAAGTAAACAGAGGCAGCAACGTTTCTTATATCCTACCTATTTTCTCCAAGCCTTTTGAGAAAGTTGTTTGATAGAAGACAAACTTAGGATCATTAAACAAAGCAGAAATGCAAGTCCTTATTCTACCTCAAATGCCATACATAATAGGGCATCCATACGTTCCCATTCTGCTTTATCAAAGGATTCTTTTACTAATCTTGAAAAATTCACAATTTGGCTGATATTCATTGTATCTTCAAAATGTTTTTAAAATGTTAAGCTTAACATAACTAAGTGCCTAAATGAAAACATAGGTATAGTATTGGCTGAGTCAAAGGCCCAAAGTTACTTTGTTCCATTCATCTGTGCCTACTTTTGTACAGATGGATGCCTGTTCCCTGTTGAAAACAGCCACTGAATTCCTTATGTATTCAGTACTATGCCATATTCATCTTGATTCTGGCAAACAACAAGAGTTACAAATTAAACAATTCAAGTTGAATTTAAGTGGACCGTAAAAATATTGCACTTCATTTTCTTTTTCATTAAATTATTAGACAAATGATAAGAGGCTGTCAGTTCTGAATTCTGGAGACAAATATTTAGATTGAATTCTTTTGTGCAAAAGTGGAAGGCACTTGCAAAATATTCTTCTGCATTATCTATATTTGTCACCTCAGATTTCCAAGGTACACTGATGTGACATTTTGGTTGTGTCTTACTCATAAAGACCAAATTAAAAGTCATTTACACTACTTACGATTTTGCAGAATTAGAACTATAATTTGGGCTGAAGTGTGTCTTATATAGATAGTATACGTTACCATTAGCATTGTTACTATTATTAATATTGTTAAATACAAGTTTTAATTATTGCTAATTAATAGAACTCTTAAAACTAAATCAACTTCTACCTTCTGGCACTGCAGAGTACATTATTTTCATTCTGAATTTTTAGAATGTGTCTTAGACTTTCAGAACAGTAATCTTTCCAAATAGCAAAAAGTTCTTCCGATTGCATGTTATTTTTTGTATAAACTGTTATGTTAAAAAATGTCCTGATGCAGCACAAGGAATTGTGCTATACCATGATGGTGCTAAAGAAGTTGTATTACCAGAATGGCAGACTAGTCTGTGCCAAAAACGCATTTCATGTTTAGGACCTCATGCAGGCTTTTAGAAAAAAAAAAAACTTTTAGAAAAATTTCAGTGATTTAGAAATCAATATTGTTCACCTGAAAACTATTTTATGAATGAGTTGGTATGGAGATATGACATCCTCCTACCTTAAAGCATTTAACTATGTGCTTGCCATTAAGAATATGAATAATCACACTTCAGAAAAAACGCTTATAATTAATTATGTATTTCAATACGGTGCTAGATTGGGGTATGAATACTGAGAGACTTAATTCATCACCACTTTAGGTAATGAGTAGCCATATACACTATTTTTGCAAAATGTAAAACTGTATCATATTGTATTGTCCAGGTAAAAATTACAAGGTGCAAAGCAGTGAGTAATAGGGCACTTTAACAGCATTTTCTCTGTCTGTAATCAATATTATACTGCAAATGTTTAAAAGTAGCTCAGCAAAAGGAAGTACCTACAGTGTACCTAGAAGAAAAGAAGTGGCAAAATATAATTTGAAGTGACTCAACATTTCCCATGGTATTATTTTCCACTGCACTGGTCTAAAATATACTGACAGTTGCTGTTCTGAAATAGGGAAAAGCTCCATAAATAATAGGTAGGTCAAAGTAGTTCGGTCTAATTGGTCTTCTACAAACTGAAGCAAATCCAAGATACAATTTATTAGAATTTCAAGTATGGAAGGATAACTGTTAAAACAGTATTCAATAATTTAAGCAAAAAAATTAAAATATTTAAAAATTTAAAGTATTCCATGAACTACATGGACATACCAATGTTAAAATAAATAACCAGAAAAAGAAAAGATGCTGTAGTATGTCTCCAAATTCTATGAAGTAGGGGTGAAAATCTGCTTTATATTTAATTTTGCTGCATAAAGAATGATATACAGCAGAGTTCCTAATATCTTCCTCTGAAAGAATAAAATAAACCATATATTTTCTCCTATTACAATGCAAGAAGTGGATCATTACATATTCAAATTGACATTCAGCAACTCTCGTACAAGTTATCATAAAAATTTTTTAAAAATCACATGTACTTCCTCATTTTCAACATATGTGGAAGCTCTTAGAAAAAAATCTTTCTTAGCAATGTGGGTTTTTCTTAGTCTACAGACTGGTTTATTGAGCTACTCCAAGTGGCATAATACCGCTGAGATCCTCACTGGGTGAAAAAAAAGAAAAAATAATGGGGAGAGAGAACCCCAACAGACATGTCACAAGCTGGGTACTTCATGGGGCCCCCAGAGCTAAGATAATTGCTAAAAATGTACCTACACTTCCTACGCACTCTTTCACCTACTTGTAACTACAAAATACCGAAGGAAGGAATCAGTTTGGATTTTCCTGGCAATATCAGCATTCCCTTAGCTCTGTTAAAAACAGAAAAATATCGTATGAAGGAAATCCTGTATAAACACAGGTGGGAAAACAGATGGAGAATGGAAAAGATAGTAGGGACACAAGCCTTATCTTATGTCCCTTCGGGGGGAAGGAAGTTTTGCCAGAGACTTCAGCAAGAGTAGGATGAGCAGGATGAGACCCACAGTGAATAGTCAGACACCTGTCCACCAGCAAGAAAGCAAACACAGTGACAACAGAGACCTGAATGTGTTCCCAGAAATCCTCCTTTTGGAAGTTCTGCTTAAGGCTCACTGGTTGGAAAGCGGTGGTTTTATTTCTTTTTTCTCTTTTTAGGAGTGTCGGCCCCAATCTAATGTGCCATTTAAGCACAAAATGCAGTTCAGGCCATACTTAAGTGGATCAGGTCCGCATGCTCAGATTATTTCCTTTGATTCCACAGAGCTGGCAGCTGAAGGGGAATGGGGCATCATGAGACCAGTGCTGTTCATCAAAGTACTTTCCAGTAGCTTTGGGACAGCTTTTAACCTTTATGCCAGCTCACAGTGGTAACAATCAGGCAAGTCATAAAATGGCATAGAGTACCTATTCTCATTCTCCATCTCACCATCTCACTGGCAGGAAGGGAAGATGGAAACAGAACATTTCGAGCCATGAACAAGCAGAACAGTCACAGGGCAGTGAGAAGCAGCTGTGCAAAGCCCAATTTTACAGGGAAAGGCCAGTTTTTATCACATTTTCAGAAACTGGCTGTGTTTTCTACTGAACTAGACCAAACTGTCTGTGGCCTTGGTTCTCTACAACAAAAAGTGAGTATGATAAAGAGAGGAAAGATTGTGCTATTTTACATACTTGTTGCAACTACAGCTGAGAAGGTACATTAAGTTACAGATTTTGACACTATTTATTCACTGGAAAAGTATCTGCATCCGGAAGACAAAATCTTATTGTGATGACTAACGGAGCCCTAAGAATATAGAATGAAAGGAGCTCAAATGGGGAACAAACTGAGTAAGAGGAAGGAATTCTTAGCAAGAAATTCTTTTACCAAAACAAATTTCTGTTTAGTTAGTGAGTCACTCTCCCTTGTTTGTTGTTGCTATTAATCATAAGATGCTTTGAATCATCAACATATATAATATTATTATGCAGTCATTCTGATAACATTGACTCCAGCAAAAAAGAGAACTCACTGGTATCAGTGGTATCACACCAGTTTATACCAATGAATGTAAATGAGATTAGTATTAGGCTCATTAGATATATTAAAATATTATTTCTGCTCTGTAAAACCAAGGTAAATTATGTACTGTATGCTTCTCTATAAGTAAATGACTCATATTTGTGGGCTTCATCTGTAAAGACTTCAAAATCTTTGCCTTTTATCAATTTGGTATTCGTCTAATGAGGAAGAAATACACAATCTGTCCAGTCTCTCCTCCTAATACAAAAAGGTCTTTTAGTAATTTCTAATACAATTATCTGGCATTCAAAAGATTCAATAAAACCAAAACCCAGCAATTTCCTCCCTACCATTTTCTACCATAATTATACAGTGAAGAAGTTTGAAATACTCAGGTATTAAAGAGGAGAAAGAGAAACATGTATTGAAACAAACAGACAGAATAAAAAGATTTGGGGTCTCATTCTCCACTGCTCTATACTTAATAAATACTTCACATTTTGAGTATTTTAAACTCCACATATTCAAAATCATGGACCAGATGACAAAAACAAATAAATAATTTAGCAGTCACAACATCCTCAAAATACATTTGCTCATAGCTTTTCACGTGCCTCCTGATTCTTCTTCACAGGAGCATCGAATTCAGGTTTACAATTCAGCTAGTTATAAACACACATACAGTCAGGTATCTCTGTTTGCCATTTGAAAGGGGTAGGTATAAGCAACCTCCTGCTCCTTCATCAACTCTTAAGTGACAAGCAGATGACCAGCTTTCTGTCATCTGGATGCTTTAGCCCTATTCACCCGCTTTCTTGCTCTTTGCGTTTTCTTCTCTTTTCCATCAACCTCATGCCCACCACATTACCCTGTACTCCTGCTTTCTCTCTCTCTAATTTCTTTGCATCCCTTACCACTTGACGTCTACCTACACAGTCCTCATCTCTCTGTTGACCCCAACCCACTCCCCAGTCTCTTTTGACCTCCGCTATTGATTTCTCCTGTGTGTTAACACAGCCCACTTTCTCCTGACCTTTGACTCTCTCCTGACCCTTTTCATTCACATTTTTCTGTCTGTGCGTGTCCTACACAAACAGCTAAAAGTGAAGGTTATAATTTTCATATTTTCATTTCAAGGTGGCCACCTTGTTTGACCGCAGCTGCAAACCGTGTCACTCTCGGTGACAGATGTTCCATTTCCTCTGATTTATAAAGAGAAAAGACATATTTACTGCTTTGCTGATAGTAGCACCAGTCCCATTGTTAATACTGGGGAAGTGGAAGCCACTAGAAAATAGAGGAGAAAAGTGAAAGAAGTCATCAGAAATTCACAAAGATCTTTAGGAAAACCGAAAATTGCTGTATTTGCTTGAAAATAACAAGACGTGGAAATGCCGTATCAAGGAGAAGAGGTATAGAGTGTTAACCTGGAATGCTCCGCTGTTGCCTACGGTCTACACCATTTCGTTGATGAAGAAATAACTATAACTGAACAATGTAGCAAAAATTAGTATCATGTACTCCATTGCCCATTTCTTGTCCCTTCTACAAAAACTCAGGCAAGCATGCCATGGGAGGGCAGAGCTTATAAGGAAGGGCATTGAAGAATTAAAGTTACTGTTTTTTTAAATGATAGCAAAAGGCAAAGGAAAATGGACTCTCCTAAATCTTTATGAAACAATCCTTCCACTGATCCATGTCTATTCAATACATAATTTATGATAATCTCTTTAAAAGATTTTTGTGGTCATTACTGCAAGTATTTAAAAGAACATAACCAAACTCAAATCACACTTTTTTTCTGAATATATTTATCATCTACTTTGCTACTCCAATGATTAGCAGATCTTTTTTTGGTATCTTGACTGCAGATTTGTGGAACGTAGATCAGTCAACCTTTCTGCCTTACTCAAGGCAGTTTTCCCCGATGCCTGCTTTGTATATTCCATCAAAAGTGAGGAGCAGGGGGAGGACAGAGACAGCCGAGCAAAAAGAATCATACCAGAAATTTCTTCTGAATTCATACTTGCAAATGGAATAGATTTGAAGGATGATTATATCCTTCCATTAGCAGCAGAAAAAATAACTGTTGGGATGAAAATCAGCATCCTACATTGTGCCGGGCCAAAAATGCTCCTGTATACAAAGCTCAAGATTAGATTTGTGAAAGCACTTAAAGGTTAAGGGATGCTCTTCCCACAGCAATGCCAAGGAACAAATGTGGTTTGTCTCTACGGCTGCCGCCTGTACTTACTCCTTCCCTCCACACAGGAGAACCCATTGAACCCAGATGAGGACAGGGACTGACGGTAGTCAAGCCCAGATCCCTGAAGGGCTCTCTGGAGGCACCACCCTGCACTTCCCTCAAAAATCAACTGAGAATCTAAAGCAAAGCTGAAACGTAATTTGATTAATCATTTCCATTAATGGTTAGCCAGACACATTCTTTCTGAGGAGAATTTCCAAGCAATTGTAAGACTTAGCTAGTTTCATATGAGACTGTTAAAACACCCAGATCCATAGGGAAGAGTGGCTTTTAATTAAGAAAAAAGATTAGACCAGAGAATTTAAGTGTTCATCAGCATCTCAGTCCTCAAACTTCCAACTAGTTTCCCTCTTTATTACTGCAACTTTCGATTTTCCAGGCTCTCACCCTCCTGAAAGTCTCCATTCAAATCTCTCCCAAATTTTGCTAACACTGCTTTGGCTCTTGGCTTTCACATTAACCTCCAGTTTTTCAACAACACCAGGGTGTTAGAGTTGATACAATGATGTCAGTCCTAAAAGTTTAAAATATTGAAAAGTAATAAACATATTCCAAATGCAAGGTGGGATATTTGTGGCACCCTATGTGATTTCTCAGGGAAACCTGACCCTTCTGAAATCTTCCCCAGATCCAGGCTCCCTAGGAAGCCCATGCTCTGGGACATGCCCAACATCCAATACTTAATGTCTCTGCGCAATAGGTTCTGGGCACTTCCATTTTACAGGAAATGTTTAAACTGAAAAAAACCTGCTCAGGTCTGAACATCCCCCCCCCCCCCCCCGTCTGATCTTCTCATGCTGGAGAGCTGGAGTGTTTATATATGTTTACTGGGTAACAGCTGGGGGCTGTAAGTAGTAACTTGAAGTTATAAGCCGCAGCTGCTTAAATGGTATCTCAGGTTCAGACTTTGCATGTCTTCATTAGGCAAAAAAGGGGTCACCAATCTTAGAATTTGAACACAGACAGGTTCTTCCGGCTTGTTATTGTTCCACTGTGCAGCATTTCTTGTGTCTGTCCAGTGTGCATGCTTTGTCTGGTACTGACAATGCTGTTTAGACCTATCCTTGGCTACTCGGGTCAGGAAGCTCCCCTTAGACTCCGATACACAGTTCTCCAGAGAGAATTAGGATTTAGGGCACTTTCTTTCTCAGGTTTTTTCTCCCCATATGCTTGCCCTTCCTCCCTTCTCCTCTCCAGCTACATCCAGCAGTAGCTATTCCCATTTCAGATGTATCAGATGCATTTGCCCTCATTTTTGCACTCGGTGTCTCTGCAGTTTGCAAGAGCAATGCTACTTCAGTACACAGCGTAATAAGTTCTTGTGGTGCCTGGATATTGCAAATGGCTTATTTTTTTGTATGCATTCCTGTTAAGAAAGGTAGTGGATGAACAGGATGAGCTGAGTAGTCATTTGGACTGTAACAACAGGCTGACAGTTATGTAAAATACTTTCACGTGGCAATCTCCTCTGATCCTCTGCTGGTTCAGAAGGGTATTATAGCCAGATTCAGAATACAGGCTCTCGTAAACTCATTTTCATAAACTGGGGCACTGCTAAACATATAGGGGACCAAGACCAAGGTTGCTCTGTTCCTTCATCCTCAGCATTTACCTTCTCTTTCTCCTTAATCTCCTCTCTTCAGCATCTACAGTTTAAGCCCATGGAATAAGCACAAGACTTCTTTATCAAAGTGCTTCTACAAGTACTGGTACAAATCACCTTGCAAAGGGTACTGCAGAGTGACAAGGCCTGTTGGTCAGATCATTAAGAGTTGCTTCAGTATATTATTCTAAAATGGGATTAGCTGAGTAACTCCACAGCCCAATTCAAACACGAACTGAGCCCAATTCACTTTTCTAAGCTCTCCACTTCAGTGTTCCAGCTAAATGCCACTGATTAGGCTTCCAATTTAACATTTTCTGAAAGGCTTTTGACTCAATTCTGGGATGATTCATGGTATTCAACAGAAAATTAACAAAAAAATCAACTAACTGTAACCGTCATGGGCAGTACACACAAACATTCAATCAGGTTCTGGAAACCAGCCTTGCTGCTACTGTAAGATGCAGACACCTATTCTATTTCACAAAGATAATTCACCATCACAGGAACATAAATTTCATACTGGTCAATTGCTATATGTAAAATAAATGATTACTTTCATTCAAATATGAATTTTCAGCTACCTTCACCTAAATGAAAATCTTTTTTTATTTGGATTCCTGGATGAATTTAATTTGGACCAAAATTCATGTCTGCTTCTCCTTAATACACTTCTGTCAGAGAGCTATCTAGTCAAAGAGGGAGTGCAGTTTCTTATACTTTCTTTAACTGGAAGGCTAATCAATACAGCATGCTAAGATTCAATGAAAAAGCACTAATAACAGTCTGAAACATCCACGAAAAATACCAAAATATCCCATATAAAAAATGGTCTATGGTCTTTTATCCACTGTCTAATTTTGTAAATTTTACAGTGATTTTTACTTTTCAAAAGTACTTTATATTCATGACTGAAAATTTGTATCCCTTTTCAATCCTATTTATTTTACTTTTAAGGTTACTGTGCAAATTATTGTATTTTTATCAAAATTAAAGCCTGTTAAATAACAGCACTCTTAATTCAAAATCACTTCAAAATTCAGGACAATTTAACCAAAGGAAATATTTCAGGAAGGTTATCTGTATCCTCAATAGCTATCCTTTCAATAGTAAGCAGACTTGAAATGTATTACTCAGAAATACTTAATGCACTCTTCCCCGCCTTTGGAATTACCCAGGCAACAGATATTCAGCAGACTTATTCTGATGTCTCTATATGTCTGACATTTGAACAAGTTTTATTCTAGTGCGTTCACTTGAATGTTATCATTCATCTTCTTCCTACTCACCTCCAAAGTAAGAGCCATCTGTCAGCTTCAACTCCTTGTTGGATTTGGTGATGACACCTGCGACACCGTGCTGAATGAAATACATCTTTTTACCCACAGCCCCTTCTCGGATAATATAATCGCCAGGTTGGAACACCTCAAATCGCAGCTTGCTCAGCATAGCAGTCACAAAATTTGGGTCTGCATTAGCGAAAAGAGGCATTGTAGCAACCAGCTTGCGACAATTGAAGTTGACAATCTCCTAAATGGGAAGGAAACAAAATAATAATAGTCAGCAAATATATACGTATGATGGGCAATGAAAAAAGACTTTCTGCTGTTTTCACAAATAAGTTTTTTATGTACATATTGGATTCTTCTGTTTTTCTGTGCCTAATTTTCAGTCTTGTCATTAAATTTTCATCTCTGTTTCTAGTGAAGTGACTGAAACAATAGCGCAGTAATGATTTGTTTTAATAAGGTCAAATGTTGTCTTTTTCAGGTGATTTTCACAGGTTATTTAATATTCTCCTTGGTTTTCAAGGAAAAAAGTGACAGAAAGATAAAAATTTAATAGGAATTACACTGGCTGCTAACTTGTAAAAGAATATGGATAAGATTGTGCTGCAGTAGTTCTATTAAGTGATTAAAGTTATATAAGTAGAAAGTTTAGCCTCATGTTTTTAAATATCACACCAGTAACGTCCTTCTGATTGATAGTCACAACTGCAGTGGTAGTATAAATGTACATTATAGTTGGCTGCAGAGCCAACTGAAATCAACAGAAAAATTTCCATCCTGGTGTTTAATTCATATCACTAAGCACAGAGAAATACACTCTTGTCCTTCAAAGAAATGAACATACAGTAGACCAGAAAGCACTACTGTCTTCCTATGCCTGCTACAGGTCCTAGGAACAACCTTCCTAGGTGCTACAAATACAGGGTGTTTCCCACCAAGACTATTAATATTCACAGAGCTAAGTATGAGCGCATCTATGTGAGAGTAGCACCAAACAGTTACAAATGTTCTTCCTACCTTAAACCAAAAAATGAACAATTCCTGAAAGAATTTTAAATTTAATCTTGCAGACCTTACTGTATCCTAGGAAAATGAACATGGTCAGTTGTTATACAGCTGTAAAGAGGGCACTGAAGAACTAGGACTAATCGGTATTATATTGCAAGAGGAGTTTGGACAAGCAACAGCTACTGAGTTTAATTAGCAACCACAACATGACAGGAAGAGCATATATGATAATCTGCATATAAATTCAGAGACAAAATAAAATAAACATACAGCCAGAAGTCACCTAACTGCTCTGGAAACCTAAATATTGTTTCAGTGTCAGCAGAGTATGCTTAGCATTTCTTACACCAAACAAAGCCTTGGCGACAGATGCAAAGGAGGCATCCCAGCTACCAGCGCTCTCACCCACCCGAACTGAGACTCTTTAAGCCTCCTCACGTTCATCTTGGACGTTGCTCTTTCTATGCATCTACTATCCCATGCTTATATATCACAAACATCCCACGCAGCCTGCTCTCTGTGCAGCAAACTCAGATACACTTGTCCACAATTCAGATAAATTCCTTCCTTCTCCTTGTACTCCGGTTTGATATCAGGCTAGCAGACATGATGGAAAAATGTAGATAATTCCACAGATTTTTAAGCATAAGAACAAAAGCTTAATGGGTTCTTCAATTCAGTCCCCTTCCATCAGGGAAGGAGGTGGAGATCTCCCTTTGAAGGGAAGCCATTGGCTACTAAGGCATTTAAGAAGCATGGAGATGATATAAGAGTGAAGAGACAACCACCTTTCCCAGAGAAATTATGCCCTTTCAAAAAAAATCCAGTGGAACCTGGAAAAATAATGTGAAGCAAAATGTACCACCAGGCACCTGGGAAGCAGAAAGCAGTTATCTCTAGCAATGACTTATTTTCCATTAAAAAAAAAAAAACGGTAAAAATTACTTCCTTTTGCTACTCCTAGGAGAGACTTATGACATCTTCTGACAGTCCCTCAAGGAAGTGTTATTATATAATGACAACGTGGAAATAGAAGTGTCTTTAAGCAGAAGTGAACATTGACTTTTGACAAAGAGCAATAGAGCGATTCCCTTTGACCTTGGTCTCTCAATAGCATCACATCTCTCTACTGAGATACACACTATATATGCCTTTTTTCTTCCTTTTTTTTTTCCCTCTGGAATGAGCCAAGGACATACATAAATTATATAATTTTATATAATTATCATTTAAGGCAGATTTAATTCCAGAATTATTGGGTTAAAGATAGAGTGAATGAAGAGTAAGATGTTACATCTTTGAAGTCAATCACTAAACTCCAATTGAATTCAGTGGGAATATGACTTCATCAAGAACATTTTATATGAGAATTATTTATGAGCAATGGAAATAGAACAACACTCCCCTTTCATCACTTTTCACTGTCCTGCCTCTCTCTTTCACCCTCTCAGATTGCCATAGTTCCCCTTCTTATGAGTGTTTCATCATGCCTGAAACACCGCACAATGTATAGACTGCACAGCTAATTGTAAAGATGTTGGATTAAGACAAGATGAGAAGGATGTGAGACAAGAATATACTTCTTCAGGGCTACAAGAAAGTTGAAATGTAGAGAATACATGGCCGGAATGGAAGTCAGAAAAGATGGGAGGAAAAGAGCACTGAGATTTGTAAAAACTCAGAGGCTCCTAGTTATAGAAAGGAACAGTGGCTATGACTCCCACTGAGCACAGACAAAGACACGACTGCTCCTGGTGCTACTAGATAGTATGGTACTACTACTACATACATGACATCAGAATGTCAGCTTAAAAAAAAAGGGGGGGGGGGCGAGTCTTCTTATTTGTAAAAATAGGCAGAAAAATAGAGGCAAGATGTGGTGCTGTTTGCCTGAATCTGAAAATAATCTCAGACAATAGCTCTGCAAGGTTTGAACTACCTGATATGTGTCACTGGCATTTATAATCCGTGAATTCTGTTGACTCTTTAAGTCCAGAGGAGTAGTCTCAGGTTACCCCTTTATATAAATGCTGTATGATAGGACAAATATTAAAAAGAGATCCAACCTGACTTGCTTGTCTTTCTAAGGGATGAGGAAGGGATGTTCTCTTTCTAATCTAAATAAGTAACAAGGAACTTCTTTTCCCAGTTAAAGCTTCAGCCTCTGGTTCTCTGACAAGGAAAGGTTATTCTCTGCTCCCACTGCTCACAGTATGGTGGCATTGCACAGGAGTCCTATACTACATTCTCGGTTCTGTATGAGACTGCCTATCTGTGGTCTTGGCTGATGCTAGAAAGCTGCCAATAACTATTACTTTTCTTGCCTTGCTCAGGGACTTTTGAGTAGACTTGCTGCTTGTTTTCTATTTCTGGAAGTGAAGAACCTCCCTCTCGCACATCTAGGAGGCAGAGAAAGGAAGTCAGTAATGAAAGGAAGAATTGAGTTGAAATGGTATAGAAGCTGCTGAATAAACGCATAAAAGGCAGGGAGAGTGAAAAGTTCAACTACAGTCATGATCAGAAAGAAAGAAAAAACAAAACTAGGTGGAGTGTTATTGAGAGACAGAGAATGGAACGAAAACAAAAAGAAGAAATGCAAAGGACCTAAAACAATCGGCAATAAGAGACGGTAAGGTTGACTTCAAAGAAGTTCCTGAAAGAGTAAGAGCATGGGAGTACAGAAACTGGACAACAGATGTTTAGAATAAAAACTGAAAGCTGGAGTGGATGAAGAACACAAAAAGGGAAATTGGAGAAAAAGATAAGTTATAAGTAACATTTTAATAACTTCATAGCAGAGCACAGAGGTGAGAATTCAGGCCTGCACAGACCCATCCAAACCCAGAAGGAAAGGAATTGCTCTCTTCTGCAGAAACACAGCAAAATACACTAGTCACAGGCATTTCACCTTTGGAATCGCATTTCCTCTTAAGGATACAGCTTCCATCCATCTTACTCTCTTCCTATATAAGCTATATTGAGATACATGCATGTATACACACACCTTATCTGCTCAGTCTGAGTTGCCCAATGAAACTACCAGCATAGCTGTATAACCACCCTGCTGTGGTAATTTCAGCCATTATAGTCTAGTAATGCACTGATTTTATTGATTAGTTTTCTGTGAAAGTTTATGCTAAAGTACAAACTTTCCTTATTTAAGATGTTAGAAGGTGGAAAATTACTGAGGGAGAGGGAAATGTGTCATTTTTAAGTGCTTTGTTTTTCTATAGTGTTCTTTTATTTAAATATAAGACCATACAGAGCAAGTAAAAAACATTTCTGTGAGTCTTAATCACAAGAAGTACTGCAATTTCAAGTTCTCATATATTACTTTAAATACCATCTTAGGGAGAAAGAAACAGTAAAGATTATTATCCATGTTTTATGTAATTCAGAAAGCTCTAGAAGAAACAGCTTGGTGTTTTAAAACAAAGGTAACAGAAGAACAAACTATCAAGATAAAAGTTGACTTTTTTCTGTGCAAAAAAAAATCTTTCATCCATATTTTCTTTGAGTTAATTCTTTGGTGCCAGACTGCAACTAGCTTATGCTCCACAATATGATGTCTTTATTAGAACAAATAATAAAGCTTTCGTCTTCACCCCTACACCAAGAAAATACCAAGTGAAGTCTTAGGAAAGGATTAGGAATGCATTATATTGCTAAAGTGGTTAAAGGGAAAGAGTGATTCAGACCTAAATGGAGTGAGTGTTGATCTAGTTCAAATACTGATCTCTGTTACATAAAAACTAAATAGGAGGTGCTATGGTTTGCTTTATGTAAGAGATTAAGACAGGTAATTACACTCCTTCTACCTTTACTACTCATCTTGGGGTTCCTGACCATTTTCCCTAGGTGATATTAAATCATCAAAAATCATCATTTTGCATGGCTTCAGTACACCTACCATTTCTGGACAACTGCTCCACCGTGTCTCAAGACTGACAT
Organism: Struthio camelus; assembly: GCF_040807025.1. Classification (NCBI taxonomy): domain Eukaryota; kingdom Metazoa; phylum Chordata; class Aves; order Struthioniformes; family Struthionidae; genus Struthio; species Struthio camelus. The sequence goes on along the minus strand of NC_090981.1, from coordinate 52,182,693 downwards.
GTACAGGGGCAGTCACAAGGCTGTCTTAGCTGTAACCAGGACATGACCCTGGCTGACGCTGTGCCTCCTGGTACAAGAGTGCTAGAGAGCTGGAGGGAAGGCTGCTGCGGACGGGAGCCAGGCATGGGCCAGGGGAGTGCTCACACTGGTCTCCCCTGCAGCTGGGGCAAGGAAAGAGAGTAACAGGGATGTAGAAAGGGGAACTGGGCTGGGATGTGTTCTGGCAACCCACAGTCAAAAGAGCATCCCACAGAAGATGCATGTGGCTGACACCGACCAGAACAGCTTTATGCCCATACCTGTCCACATCGGTGCTTTGTTCAATCTGTTCAAGCTGATCCAGATTTACAAGAACAGAAAAATGACATGGACAACTTCCTCCTAAGTTCTTAGGATCTTGCACAGATCCTAGCTGTTACAGATTTAAGGAATGAAGGAATCAGAACAAAAAAGGATACTACAGAGAAAAGATCAGGAAAGGTAAACTGTTAGGAGGATATGCCATTCTGTGATTTTGGTCTAGGCACACAGAGTATATTTTTAAACTGTTTTCCTATAGAAATATGGGCTGCTAAACTCTCCTGTCCTATGTATCACGGTACGCTATCTCAAATGGATTTAATGCAAGCAAACACGCAATACAGAAGATATTTGCTAAATCAAGAGTTTGTTTATTGCAGAACACATGATAATTTGTTTATGCGTGACAAAATAATTAATCACAAACACACTCTTTTGGTAGACACTATGCCCTTCCAAGTACTACTTCTCTGATGGCATCTGTAAGAGTTTTTGTGATGCTTTCTTCAGGACAAAATTTTTTGATTGAGATAGGACTTCAAGACTGACTGGAACAAGTTGTAGCTCAAAAAAGTAGACAAAGTTCTTGAAAGACTTGTGTGTCTGAAAGGTTGTCCACTATTCCAGTTGATTAAATAAAAGCCACTACTTCCAACAACAAACCACGTCCTTCTTATGTGTAGGCCATCAAACACGTAGCCACAGCAAAGTAGTTTCATTAGGTCATTTCTACATAGTACTGTGAAAATCTGGTGCATAACTTTAACAATGCAATTTTTTTCTGAGTGTCCCTCCTTTACACTCTGCTTTAAAAGGAGAAAGAACTGAATAAGAAACTAAAGCAGTCTTACGTTCCTGGTCACTGAAAGGAGTAAGTCAGCTTATTCAGAAAGCTATTTTTTCTCCTAGCAATAATTCACAAAGGAAAAACTATTGAGAAAGTGAGTAAGGGGGAACTATGGGAAAAAGCACGATATTGACGGATTTGGGTGTATATGAGCAGGTTAAATATATTTAAGCTGGTTCTTAAGGTGACATACTCGGTACGTCTTCATGCTTTCCTGTCACTTTTTAATCCATTGGTCAATTACAGTCAAATTCATCAGAAAGGAGGCATCTCACTACTAAGTTCTACAATTTTTATGACAATAAGCTGTCAGGAGGACTAGGATTAGTATCCTTATTGAGGGAATGACTACACAACTCACAACTTGTTTAATGCCAGAAAATCCACACGGAGCAATGGGATACAATATTCTTAATTCCTGGTGCACCTGAAATTTTTTATTCAATTTGCTTTGATACACTGCATTTAATCATCTATACAGACTACATCACTTAAAAATGCTTTGCTCAGAGGCATTCAGTGACATATGTCCTTATTTCTTTCTGAATGGCATTTCCACGACTTTTTCATTTTGCAGTTACATTAATCTTCCTCTAGAGCTCTCTGCAGTGCTAGTGCTTCACTTGTGGCCAAGTTGAGTTCTTGATATAAACCTTCTATCCGCCTACTGGAACAAGGGCACTTTTAACATGGACACCTTACTTGGACTCCACTGGCAATAGGGTACTCCATCAACTTGGATACCATCATTTGGATACCATCCACTGCTCAAGTCAGGATGCCTCCAGCGGGTGCATACAGCCAGGGGAGACAGCACGGGACATGGCCTTGCACCTCTCCTGAGAAGCCTGCATGCTCAATTGGGTCTCTGAAATGCCTGTACACCAATGCACGCAGCATGGGGAATAAGCAGGAAGAATTAGAGATCTGTGTGCGGTCGCAGAGCCATGATCTCGTTGCAATCACAGAGACATGGTGGGATAGCTCACGTGACTGGGATGCTGTCATGGATGGCTAGGTGCTTTTTAGGAAAGACAGGCCAGGAAGGCGAGGGGATGGAGTTGCCCTTTATGTGAGGGAGCAACTAGAATGTATGGAGCTCTGCCTCAGGGTGGATGAAGAGCAAGGTGAGAGCCTATGGGTTAGGATTAAAGGGCAGGCTAACATGGGTGACACGGTGGTGGGGGTTTACTACAGGCCACCTGATCAGGAGGAAGTCATCGATGAAGCCTTCTACAGACAGCTGGAAGTAGCCTCACGATCACAGGCCCTGGTTCTCATGGGGGACTTCAACCACCCTGACATCTGCTGGGAAGACAGCACAGCTAGGCACAAACAGTCCAGGAGGGTCCTGCAGAGCACTGAGGACAACTTTTTGACCCAGGTGGTGGAGACGCCAACGAGGAGAGGTGCAACGCTAGACCTTGTACTAACAAACAAAGAAGGTCTGGTTGGAGATGTGAAGGCTGGGGGCAGCCTTGGCTGCAGTGACTGTGAGAGGGTGGAGGTCAGGATCCTACGAGGAGGGAGCAGGGCTACGAGTAGGATTGCAAGCCTGGACTTCGGGAGAGCTAACTTTGGCCTCTTCAGGGACCTACTTAGGGGAATCTCATGGGGTAGGGCCCTAGAAGGAAGAGGGGTCCAAGAAAGCTGGTGAATATTCAAGCACCACTTCCTCCAAGCTCAAGATGCGTGCAAGTCCAGCAAAGCGGCAGGAGACCTGCATGGATGAGCAAGGAACTCCTGGCAAAACTCCAACAGAAGAAGGAAGTCTACAGAATGTGGAAAAGGGGACAGGCCACTTGGGAGGAATACAGAGACGTTGCCAGAGCGTGCAGGGATGTGACGAGGAAGGCTAAGGCCCAGTTGGAATTAAATCTGGCAAGGGATGTCAAGGACAACAAGAAGGCCTTCTTCAAATACAAACACATCAAGAGCAAAAGGAAGACTAGGGAAAATGTGGACCCGCTGCTGAAAGCTGTGCTGCCATTCAGAGGGACCTGGACAGGCTGGAGAGTTGGGCAGAGAGGAACTTCATGAACTTCAACAAAGGCAAGTGCAGCGTCCTGCACCTGGGGAGGAATAACCCCAGGCACCAGGACAGGCTGGGGACTGACCTGCTGGAAAGCAGCTCTGCAGAGAAGGACCTGGGAGTGCTGGTGGACAACAAGTTAAACATGAGCCAGCAGTGTGCCCTTGTGGCCAAGAAGGCCAATGGGATCCAGGGGTGCATTAGGCAGAGTGTTGCCAGCAGGTCGAGGGATGTGATCCTACCCCTCTATTCAGCCCTGGTGAGGCCTCACCTGGAGTACTGTGTCCAGTTCTGGGCTCCCCAGTCCAAGAGAGACATGGCACTCCTGGAGAGAGTCCAGCGGAGGGCTACCAAGATGATTAGAGGGCTGGAGCACCTCTCCTATGAAGAAAGACTGCAAGAGCTGGGCCTGTTCAGCCTGCAGAAAAGACTGAGAGGGGATCTCATCCATGTGTACAAGTATCTGAAGGGGGAGTGTCGAGAGGATGAGGCCAGTCTCTTCTCCGTGGTGCCCAGCGACAGGACAAGAGGCAACGGGCAGAAACTGAAGCACAGGCAGTTCCATCTGAACCTGAGAAAAAACTTCTTCACTGTGAGGGTGACAGAGCATTGGACCAGGTTGCCCAGAGAGGTAGTGGAGTCTCCTTCGCTTGGAGATAGTCAAAACCCGTCTGGATGTGATCCTGGGCAACGTGTTCTAGAGGACCCTGCCTTGAGCAGGGGGGCTGGACTAGATGATCTCCAGAGGTCCCTTCCAACCGTGGCCATTCTGTGATTCTGTGTTTTATGTCTATAGTTACACTGAAAAACACAATTCTCTTTTCTTCAGGATTTTCATATTTTGATACTTGGTTAATATAGCTGCATAATGCGGGCATCTGGGCTTTGGAAGACCTTGCCCTCTAGCTTCAAGGCACATGGCTACCCTGTGGCTATATCTTAGAAGACGAAGAATTCTCTGATCTGAGGTAACCTACATGTCTGACCTACAGACAAAGCGCAGATCCTGAAAACACAGTGATCTCCAGGGCAAAGGCAATCCATGTAATCTTGGCTACCTTGAAAACCACTGGACAGCCTGTGTATTTACATTCTCAAACCCCTGAGGTCCCCAAGACCCTTAGCGTATCCACATAGAGGTTTCCCCAATGCGGAAAACCTTACAGCCAGCTGTGAGATTAACTGACTTAGACAGACAAAAGAAAGAGGAGAATAAATATGCTTTCCAGCCAAATGTTGAATGAAATCTCCTGCTTGGATGCTGACAGAGCTGAGTTGAGACTGGTTGATATTTTTTTCTGTCTTGATCTCTTCACCTCAACTAAAGAGAAGTCAGCCTTAAAAAGTACATATGGTGGTATTGCTGTTGCCTAAGAGAAAGTAGTCTTTTTTATGCATTTGCAAGCTGAAGGGATATAGGTTTGACCAATTGTTTTCCTGGCTTCTTTGATTAAATGTTGGCCTTCTGCATACTTTTCTATCATTCCCTACTGGATTAGAATTTTCTATTCAACTCCCTATAGGCACTTTTTATGCTTCAGAATTATTATTATATTAAATTCAAATGCTGACAGGATAATCCTTTTGAGAATATATAGTTCAGCCAAACCTTCAATAAAGTCAGTCTGATGAAGGATATCCATCTTTTTCTCAGCTTGTTAATTGATTTAATTGAGCTTATGGAGGAGCAGTTCTGAGCATCTTATGTTTCTTTTCTCTGGATCTTCTAATGTATTTAGAAGATTAAATAAGAGCGAAAGAAAGAAAGAAAGAAAAGAAAAAAGATAGCACCCAACTACCCTTTCAATCCTCCGACCATCCATACATTCCTGAACTAGGCTAATTTTTAAGTGAATTCAGCATTAATCTTTTTTAATGTTCTGAAATGTTCTATGGCTTTTAATTTTGGTTTCCAGCAGGGAAAAGGACAAGAAGTATCAAAATGAGAACAGAAATACAGGCAACATTTTAAGAAAATGTGTAATTGTGAGATAGCTAGCTTATTTCGAAAGCCTCTACAGTTCTGATAATTCAGATAAGGACCTAAAGTTTGGGCTAGTTCACCAGACTCTACCTCTTGAAGTTTTTCCTTTACCATTTATAACACTCACAGTGACTACTGCTAACAAATTTCCTAACTGCGCTTAGACAAAAATCACCCACAGTTCATTACATAAGGTAATATGAAATTAGAGCTGTGTGATATAACAGTTGCTACAGAAACCGCTCTCTTTTGTTAACTGAATAAATAAATTGCAATTTGCAAATGAATATAATGATCACTATTTCAGCTTTCTGTCACAGAATAACATCTTCACTCTCGTGTGTGTTTGTGTGTGTGATACTCACTAACACTATATTTACTGAACACTATCTTGGGCAGATGACACTTGACAATGAAGTCCTGTTTTAGCAAAGCATTCTGAATGTTCAAGTTGTTCCATTAAGTTACAAGAGACTACATATTTAAACATATGTTTTGTTAAATTGTGGCAGAAAGGTGAATGCTGATTGATGCAGAGTTTACAAAATCCTATTGGTACCTTTCTGTTCCAGAAACTTGTGTTAGTACACAGAAGAAGGGTGTGAATTAGTCATCATGTTTCTTGTGCAACGAATGAAGAAAACCTGCTGTTCTTCTGAAACAATGACTAAGGAACAGGAGACAGCTGGCTTTGCTAATTGCAAAACTCTGTCTAGTCTGCTTTGCTCATGGGTTTATGTAATTCACAGCATTGTTTTTCCACTGTCTCTGAAGCTTCCAGTCACCTCTTTTATCTGGCAATCTGATGATTCTGGAAACCATATTCATTCTTGTCCATTTGTACTGAAACGATGATGAAATAATTTGCTAACATCAGTCAATTTGTGATTGACCTTGTATGCAACTTGTGTCAGCTACTGTTTTTTCTACTATATTATTCCAAAAAGAAGAGCAAATGCTACTTATAGCTATTCTGAACAAAGAGTACTTATTATATCCACCAAAGTCAATGAGGTTTCATCCAATTGCCAGAATAAAATTATTTTGTTTTAGAAACGTGCAGAAAAAAGTGCTGCTATTCTCAGGATAGTGCTTGACTCACCTGATTGCAATGAAAAGTAGTTGCATATAAGAGAAAGAATGAGACAAGGGGAGGGGGAAAAGAGAGAGAAAGAATTGTGCAAAGGCATCCAGTTACACTTACATTTATGTGACTTATATTAAGCAAAATGTAATATATTTGATTTGGTTGCTTTGTTGTGTAGAAATATTTCAGTTAGAATGCAAAACAGCAAGTGATAGCTCAACAATCTAGTTTGCCTTGCTGAGGAAAGAGAAGGCTATGAAGAAAATAATGCATGGAAGAAGGTAGGGATGCAAAGTCTGTGTTTGAAGGCAGTAGGGGAAAGACTGGGGGGTAAAATACAATCCTGCAAAAAAGAACTGGGTGGCAGGAAAAGCTCAACATGCCTTAGGAGAAATACAAAGATATGGCCTGGCTATAAATTTGTGTGTTGATGAATTCTAATTTGTACTTGTTTAATCAAAAGCAGGATTTGATGCTAGGAATACTGCCCCTGAGAATTTATATCATATACTCTACAGCAACAGCAAGAAATTCTTTCTGCCATCTTATCTCTCCCTCTTTGTCTTCTTCCTCCTCCAACTCTGTGTACTGCAACCTGAACAGCCAAAATAATTGAGTCAGTAACTGAGGTAGCTCTCAAGAGAATGTACTGTATCTAGGCCATATATATAGAGTTTAGCTGTCACAATAACAACAACCAGGCAAACAGTTATTTAAAAATCAGTGGTGATTTGTTCAATGAGTTATTTTAAAGCACTCTAAGAGCTCTGGAACAGAAATACTGTTATCTTCTTAATTGCTTGGTTAACAGTTACTTCTTATTATGAATTAAAAGCTCATTGGTTCAAAGCCTCTATAAAATGATTAAGTGGCTTAAATTAAATTTTACTGATTATACTGGACAAATCAGATAGCTAAGCTTGAAATATCCACTCTGAAATTATGTTCACAGTTTTTTGGTAATTTCTGTTTGCCTCTAATTTGATTTGTAAGTATTCAATGAAAACCTACTGTATATTATGACACAGGATAAACAAACTCCTAGCTTTTTCTAACATGCACAAAAATCTAAACATTGCTACTTTATGTATAAATAGCATCTTAAAGTGGGGAAAAATATTTATAAACAATTGAAGATTTATTTAGATTTCTTAGAGAGATGTGTGACAGAACCCTGAATGACTGTTGTATGTGTGTTAGAATTCAGTAGATTTACAATGTCAGCTATATATGTACATATCTATATATATCAGATGTACATATCTATATATATCAGAAGGATACAAACAGAAAGACAAAGTGGATGCACAATCCCTTTTTAATTCTGAATCCAGCCTTCATCACTGGTTTACTATGTGAACAGGGACAAGCTAATTATGAGACCATTTTAATTTGCCTTCTGAATGAAGTTACTGAAAAGGGTACTAGAGTAGGATCAGACACAGGGGCTCAGTGATATTACTTTGTAAGTAACTTGTGATAGAAATGTAAGGAAGTCATGACCCAAATTCAGCCACTGTGCTGGACTGCAAGCTTGCAAAAGTAGTAAAATAACGAAAGCACAGAATCTGGGGCCCAGTTTTCTAGCTATACATGGGGATGCTGATTAGTTATAAATGAAAGGGTGAGACATGGAGAGCTGGCCCCAGAAGACAGATAATTAGGTGGTAAAGATGCTGATGAAGTCTCTGGGAATATCTTAATAGAGTGACAGCCAGAGAGTCCTGAAGATAGTAAAAGTGGCACTCTTAAGCAAATTCTAATATTGGTAGCTGCAGGAAAAAGAGATGCATGAGCAGCAGAGGAGGTGTAAAGAATGGTGAAGCAAGAACAGCCTCAATAGCAGACCACGTGGAAGAAAGACTAGTTTACTCCTGCCTTCTATGTGAATTAGTAAAAGCAGCCAGAATAAAAGTAATGCATCAGATTCTTTAAATATCTGGTAAGCAGACAAGCTTAAGAATGGCAAATCTTGGGATGGTTAATTGATCTTGAAAAAAGATATTTAAATTGGGGATAGCATTAGCTGTAGAACAGGTACCATAGTGAAATACCCTAAATTAAAAGTTTAAAAAAAGCCTTCAGAGAATACAACTGTTGAAGTAATTTTAGGTAGATGTTTGAGACGCTAACTCCATTTAGTGTAAAACGTAAACAAGATAAATGAGAGTGTATGGTATGAGAGTAACAAAGAAAGAGTTTTGTTAAAACTAGCAGCCAAATTACAGTCAAGACTTGACAGATCAAGGATGCATGGGGACACATCCTTAGTATCTGTAGATTCTGACTACATTCTTCTAAAGAGCAAGAAAGGAAATGGCTATGTAAATAATATATCCAAGAAGCCAGGCGAGAAACCAGTACCTTTCTATCATCCATATTTAGTAACTATGCTGTGCTTCCTCTCGGCATGTAATCACCAATACCTTAAATATTTGCACCTGTGCTTTCCTTCCAGGACTAGACGCGCACTAGAATCGAGGGACCCTAATGATAACAGTGCTCTCAGAAACTCTGATTAGCTCATATGCATGATACTCGCCAACCACAGGAAGTAAGTGAATATGCAGTAGCACACTTTTTATATCAGTCAAATATTCTTTTTTAAAAACAATTTTACTTCATCTGCTGGTCTAAAATTTAACATTTATTTAACTGTTAATAGTATTTAAGTATTAGCACATTACCCACTTCATGAATTAAATATAGGCCGAGGATTATTTCCATAAGAAATATGTTCCTATAATTTATTCAGAAAGATTTTCAAATTATCTTAAGACTATATCTTAATCTTTGCTTTTATAAATTCTTTTAACTATATTGATTTTATTTCATAGGAAAGCCCTTAAGAGCCTTATCATTATCATTCTTCATAAGGTCATATGTGATAACCACAGATTGGTGGCATAGTAAATGTGTATGGAGATACACTGTGACAGTTAGAAATATAATGACCACACAGTTGTATGGAATGTAACCTATGTACTTACAGAGTACTATGCAAATGTATTGACAGATTATTATATAGTAATAGGATTCTCATTTTTTTCCATATACAGATTTTATACACGTGTTTTGCATGGATGTGTATGTATGTGTGTATATCCCTTTATCTATCTATTTAATTATCTACGAATATATACATAGACCTATCAATATATTTACATGTGTACATTTGGTCAGGGCTCAACTTTTTGGTCCAAATTGAATTTTTAACATAATGTGTCCCATTAGAACTACATTTGAAATTAATTTCAGTTAAATATTTTAGAGGTTAATATAACTCATGTAAAAGTGTGCACTTGTATAACTAAAGTTATAATCTACAAGCAAAAAGGTGAGAGGAAAGAAGATTCTGCTCCCAGTCCCAATTATGCTCTTTGGAAATGAAATGTCCTGATGTTCTATATTCTGCAAGGACACATGATCTGTATCTATTTTCAGCTAACATCTTCTCACACGGTGGCCTAAAAATAGGCCAGCTATGAACTTTAAATAATGGCTCAGGAAGGGTATTAACCTCTTTCTCACATTCTAAGTTTGTCACAGTGCTGTAAGTATCAATATTATACAGAATGTATCTGGTGTTAGAGAATGACAAAGCAAGCTACACATCCCTCCAGTTCTGCTCAACATCTCTGCAGATATCATTGCCTTTTATTTCCTTTCAAAGGGCTATCATATTTTAAGGCATTTACACATAATATTGCCAGCATTTCACTCTGTCTTGGTAGTGCCTTATTTTGTGCTACATGCTAATAATCACAAGCTATTTTATTTTCAGATCCTACTGATGGGAGACATTCTACCCTTCGTAAAATGTGTCTTACTATGAAAACTCGTGTTTACATAAATATGCAAGTATTTATACAACATGTAGCAATGAGTGATAGATGAGAAACTACAGTGTTGTTATGGAGATTGTGGATGCCTGTATTACCCATCACATTTCCCAAACAATCTGTTATCCAGCTGCCATAGAATACGCCCTGATCAGGTATATTTTTCCAGTGATTCCAAGTTCTATTATTTTCTTACATTTTCTTCTCAGGAAAAAAATACACACACACACACGCATGCATGCACGCACACATTCATCTTTGATTTTCAGTTTGATTTTTCAGTTTAGTAGAGAAAACAATTTTTCACTACATAGTAAACTTAATTTTAATACATATAAGTGACATTCATGAGACTACAGCTAAGAGAAAATAGCTAAATAGCATTAATTGCACAGTTAATCAATAATTGGCTGAAACAATCCAGGCTAAAAGGAAAATTGTCAATTATAAAGAAGGAACCTTTTCTTTATAATATATATAATCACAAAGGTATTACTTTACAATGAAGCACAAAATAATTTAGTCTTTCAGTAAGGCACCATCCATTGCTGCAAATGTGCTGCAGTAACCAAAACACACAAACATGCAATGATCAGCTCATAAAACTTCTAACTGTATGTGTTCTACTCACTTTATTATTATCCTTTCACACAATAGTTCCACAGTTTTCAATTTTGACAAAAAAGGAAACGGAAAGTTGACTTTTTCACTAGAAAATTAACAAACAGACTCTAGCAGAACAGGCTGGGAGTCGAGGCCAGGTTAAGATCCACTGTTACCACTGCCTATGACTGAAGGCAGAGACACAACAGATAAAAACCATTACCTTAAACTCAGCCTAGGAACTAATGGGAAGCTTGTACCTGTATTCATAGCGTCAGATTCCACATTTTGCACCAGCTTTTAATTCTGTACTCTCTAACAGTAGTGTATCACAGTAGTTTAGCACCAAGGTAAGAGTGATTCTTGTTAATCACTGGAAATATCAAACACTAAATTCCTTCAGTGTTAGATACTTATCTTTAAACAAGTGTAATTCAATACCTTGTGCAGCAAGATCTACACTATGTTTCATTACCTGTCCATTTACAAGTTATTTCAAGCACTATTAAAGGAAATACAGACCAGCTCATTGAAAAGCCAAGGTGCAATGTTAGAGTTTATTCACACCTTGTGAATAAACAAAACCATTTTTTTCCATCCCCATGTCTATTTTATCTCTTATATAAAGACATTTCAGCAAAAGAGGACTTTATATGCATATTACACTTTAAAAACATTATGTTTTGTCATTGAGGAGGAGAACCCCTGCTTTTTCGGGTAGTAAGAGCTAAGAAAAAAAAAAAAAATCAGTACTCCACCTTTTGCTTACCTGGAAGTAAGACAGTTTTTGGAGAAAAATTGGAAATATTTGTTTATGTTATACTACAACAGTTCAAAGCTATGGTTTAGACACTGAGTTTTGTGCTGGTTCTAGAAAAATGCACTGTTTTTTGTTCAAATAAAACTAGAAAAATAGCAAAACAAGGATCTAGCATTGCCATGCTGTGCAATGCTTTAACTTGGATATCTCCCACAGCTTTAACAAGATTTAACTTCTTAAATCACCAGCGTATCTAGCGGAAAATAGGTCCATCAGTGTGCATTCAGAAAAGATTTTATGCTCTATTGTTTTTTGTTCTCTTTGCCTTGCCTTTATTTAAGGCCGTAAGCTTTTAAAGGGAACTCCAAATTTATGCATGAGAAATGCTGTGAACCTTTCTATACGCTGTTACTACCATTTCCTAATGTGAGCTGAGTAACATAACACGGTGAGTGCATAAAAATAGGCACATGCATTTTCTTCTATATCAGACAGTTCATGGCACATTTATTTCCTCTTGCTGGTAAGCTCCAACACTAACCTTTTTTTATGGTGACTTTCATGGACACTAGCGTCTTCTAAGGGTGCCCACTCAACACAGAAACATCTGTATTAAATGATCCCCAATGCACTCTTACCAACTCTAAACAAATAAGGTGCAAAAAGAATTTAACCTTGCATCTGGGATCACAATTTAAATTTCACAGTGAAAACAAAAGGAAAAGATGTTCCTTCCCACCATCTCCATTAAGGAGATTTACTGGAAAGGGACAAGGGCACGTTCCTGCCACACATCCCTGCCCTGTCTGCACAGCAGCTTCCCACTCAGATCAGGGCTGCATCCTTCCCTTCTGCACCACTTGCAAGATGCTCCCCCCTTCCCCTGCCCACACTCCCCTTACACAGGTATGAAGATTTTTTACTTCAGAAGCACACTAGGGGAAAATGCAGAACCTTGGCAGGTACTACTGATGCACAATATTAGATCTCTATCTTGTAGCTAGATCCTGCAGCTCCTAATCTTGAATTAAAACATATGTAGTTTCAGATACTGGATCAAGAAGGGTTTACAATTATTTTCCTAAAGGATTCAGAGAAACATTTGTTAACTTCTGTTCCATTTTCACGAAAGGACTCATAGTCATAATTCAGGGATTAGGGCAGAGATCGTAGAGTATTAGCTGAATAAACCAAAAATTTCTAAATCCTACTAGAGAGAACACTAGCCAAAGAAAAAGCAAGCACAGTGTTAAAACAGAATGTGTTTTCATAAAGAAAGCTAAATCAGAAGACATCTAAAGTCCTTTGTTATTATTTTTAAACTCTTGAAAATCAGCAATTCCATTTATAATTGCAATAGTACATTCAATTCTTATAGGAATGAATATGCTGCAGTAAGTACTGTCTAATACCTATTAACTTTTCCTTGCTTTTAGCAGAAGCTAAATGAGAAAAAAAAAAAAAAAAAAAAAAGATGCCTGCCTCTTCCCATCCCCTCCCCCTAACATTATCTGGGTAGCAGCTACAGGAACAGTCTTTCACTTCCTTAACAATGGAGACATGACAGGCACTGGGAAGTGTGATCCTGAGCTGAATGAGGCAGCGGTGAGAAATTCTCCCCGGTGGGACAACACGCCTGTGGCATTAGCTGTTGCTCTCTGAACAAAACAGTAATTGTTGCCCGCGATGGCCTTTCTTTCTGATTCTGCTCTTCAGATGCCTGACTAGCAGATCATACAGTAGCAGATACAGACTGGACTTATTTTTCTACAACTGTCTTTGATGTCTCTCACAGCTTGGTGTACTTAACTAGCATTCTGCATCTAACTCTTCTGGCACTTTTCTCAGATAATTTACCCGTTTAAGAAACAAATCAACTACTGCACTAACATTTCTGGATTTGATTTTGATTAGTATATTTAAGGAGCTCATGAAAGAATTGTCATGTTTGAAATGTACACTTTGGTATCATGTCACACCTGGTGGGACACAGCATCTTAAAACACAATAATTCAACCACTGCTGATCATCTGCCCATTTCCAAAATTAAAATGGCCTATTTAATTTTTTTTGTAATTTACAAAACTTAATCATTGTCTTTTCTAAGAGGTTTTTGGGGCTTTGTTTAAGCCTTGTATATATTGATTATTATTTGGACATACCATACACAGAAAAATTGCATAGTTGTTTTTTTAGCTTTTATGGAATAAATAACGCTGGAGTAAATCATCATTTGTTTTGCAAGATTCATGTGTTGCATAGTTCATTCATGATTTCAGTGCTCCAGAGCACAGACTAAAGCTATGTTTTATCTGCATCTATGTGAAAAAGCTTTAATGTTCTACATAAAGAGGTATTCACTCTCTCTGTATAGCTGTATAAAGATATACCCAAATGAGTTCCTCTGCGACTACATCTCTAATTCTGATGCGTTTTACATTCTTCTCCTCTTCAAGCCTCCCACACAAGCTTCAGTGAATATAAAAAAAGCATAAAAGTACAGTGGATTATAATGAAACAATTACCTCTCAGTCTTCTATGACCTTAAATTTATGGACATAAGTTATTATAGAAGCAAAGTATTTGAAATTTCCAATAATTTAATATTGACTCTGATACTTCATTGTTTTTTAATAAACTCATTTGATTTTCTATTGTTATTTTAATGTTTGATGGCCTGTGTCCAAAAAACATGATGACTGCACTATTAAAAAAGATTGATGTTTACTATGCTGTAATCACAACACATTTTGGCTTCATACTATTAACTCTGGAGACGTCTCATCCTTTGCTCACAGGATCATGACATAGAGTTCCAATGAAACTATAAAGTTTTGTGATTTCTAAAAATAAATATGAAACAGAAAGAAAGATATTATAAAAGGAAGTGAGTTTTTATGGGGAAAATGAGAAAGTTAATTAATTGGGAAGAATAGTGAATTTACTGAACTGACCATTTTTAAAATTAATTTTAAGAGTACTAAATACTTTCTATAAAAATATACTTGTCCACATGTACCAAACTGATCTGTTTTTAGTCCTATTTTCACTTAGATGCAATTACTGTTAGCAAATCGTAAATCCAATAATGAAAGGTTTGCACTATCTTGTTATGAGAGTATGTTTCTTACAAGGACCGTCACAAAACGCAACTCTTGATGTGATACTAAGCAGTGTGCTGGATCTTTTTCAGAATTTTATACCTGATTCATCAGTCTGTAACAGGTAACATAATGTACTTACATTCACTATCCCTATGGGAACAATAAAGGCCAAGAACTTCAGCGCTTGACTTCAGAAAGGGCAGTGTGTACAACTGAAGCTTGCTAAAAGAAACTAAAATGGGCTTCTTATAGGCTAGTTGGAAATTACTGATGGAAAGGAATGTTGAGTGATGCACATAGGCAAAAACATACAGTTATATATCCATTACCACTTAGGACTTAGCTCTTACAGTTATAATAGTTCAATTAAAATGTAATCTCAATGCATGGCAGTGATTTAAAACAGCAAATTAATGTTAGGAATTATTAGGTAAAAATAATTCATATTATTACAACATCATTATAGTAGGTGCAGATCTGGTGGTCTCATCTCAAAAAGGCTATAGTAGAGCTGCCATTAGAAAATGGCAACAAGGGTGATCATGGAGATGAACTGGCTTCTGTGCAAGGAAAGATTACATAGAATAGGACTCTTTTGCCTCAAAAATACAAAACAAAGAGGGATACCATAGAAAACTACAACATCATGACTAGCAGGCAACGGGTGGATAAGAATTGACTGCACCATCACTTTTGGTACCAAGAATCAAACCCAAAAAAGACAGAGGAAGCGAGGTTCATATCCAAGAAAAGGAGGCAGTTTCTCATGCAGCAGGGTATAAACTTGCACAAATCCTTGCCAAAGGACATTGTGGATGCACAAAGATTACATGGATTCTGGAAGAGAGTAAATATTTAATTGGAAGGCACACTTCAAGGAATACTAAATAGAGAAACCACATCAGCCACATAAAATCCCTTGAGCTGAAAATAGTTGGAGTGTAGGAGAGTAATCAAGGGAAATATTACACTCTCCCTTTTCCTGTTCTTCTCCGGGTATCCACTTCCTGCCACTGCTGGAGGGAGGCTATTGGGTTAGATGGACCCTGAATCCAAACGAGTTTGATTCTTCTTATGTTCTGTTCTTAGGTGAAACTGCTTACGTGTGATATGTGTCTTTTAATCCTTGTAATTCAAGTACCACTTTGGAAGAGATTTCTCTTAGCTATGGTTCGTTTCTCATCATCTGTCCCATCTCTTATTTGTGTTATGACAGTTACAAAGATCTCATTTGGGACTAAGACCTTGTGATGCCAAATGATTTTCAAACATGTATGCTGCAAGAACTCACAGTTAAGAAATGAGAAGCTCTAAAAAACTTCACAGGTATCTCTGTCTGCTGTAGAACCAAAGACTATATATATAAATATATATGAGAGAAACATGCAAATTGTTACCAATTGCTAGTTGCTACCTTAAGAAATGAGGGAGGGAGATAATTGCAAATGTTAGCAAAAATGGTTTTTATCACACCATCAGGTGTTTAAAGATGCAGCCTTTCCTCTAAGCTAGTCATCTAGGTTTTCTCTACAGTAAGTAGGGGAGAGGGAGGTGCAGAGTGAGCCTAGATGATTAGCTTAGGCTTGATGCTGAACTTTTACATAGCTAAAGCTATGCCAGAAGAATACAGCCTTGCATGGCCTGGCTAAAGCAATTTTTAAATTATCTATCTGTACAGAATAAGTAACTGCCAGGAGTTTCCTGACTATTTGACTCTCAGAAATGCTAGACAGTTATTATCAGAGAAGTCTACCTGTGAATAAAGGCAAAAGCTTTTCAGTAAGAGCAAAATTTTTAAATTTAATGAAAAGATATTTAATTATTACAAGCAGGTAGCAGCACAGCACGCATGGCAATGTGTGGGTCATACAGTTTGAGTGTGTAGAGCGGAGACTATCCAATTAGCTACATTACCATGTGACCAACATACTCAATTTGTGCAACTAACTTAATTACGGTGAAGATAAGGTTTTAAAGTCCCCTTTTCTAATAAATGCCTACCTTTGTTCCCAGCTATTAAGGGGAGTTTCTTTGTTAGTTCAGGCTTATCCTTAAATGATACAGGTCAGTCACTACTTAGGAAACGTATGCTTTGCTCAAATATGAAACACCTGAAGAATATGAACACCTTGGAAATTTATTTTTCTACTTCAAAATTTAGAAATGTCCAAGGTCCTTTCTCCTTTTCAGTATGAAGCCCTAGGTAATTCTCCATAATAAACATGACTATATTTTTGGCTACTAAATAAAGTTATCCACTCACACATATGCAGCACTCCTTTTTCACCTTATTATTATTTCATTCATCAAATGTATTATATTCCATATGAAATTTTCAAAAGCTCAGTCAAATGACCATCGATCCTCTTTTACAGAAAAAAGTCGTACCTCTGCTGTAAGTATATACAGCTGTAATAGTAGTGTTTATCATGTAACAATTAATTTTACCACAGATTTCTACTCCTAATTCCATGCCTTTAACTAATTTTTTTAATAGCTGGAAGATCTTATTTATATAATGCATAATTATTTTCCTGCTTACTTTTGTACTAAAATGAGTAAGCCAAGTTTTTAAAACATGGACAAAAAAAGTCACACTTCTAAAGAGAGACTAGCTGCGGGAAATTTCAGCCCAAACACTAAACTTGAATGGCTGAGAACAAAGAGAATAGAAAATACTGCAACTTTTTTATAGCTTTTGGTGATATTCATGCTATAACTATTAAGTAGTTTGCGTAGTTTCTTTTGCTCTGCTTATTGTAAGTGAGGAAATAATGGTTTCAGTTGAATATCTTCATCAGAAACCGCATTCATCATGCTAAGTATGCCCCATGAAGACTCTGAATGTTTAATTCTCACTGCCACACTAAACTGAAGGTATAACACAATATACAATTCATTAAGAACTTAAGAAATGCAGAAAATATTTATTCTTGAATGATGTAATTAGGATATCTGTGCTATCAGCTGGATGTTATAGCCTCATGCAGTTATTGGAACATTAGACATGCTGTCCAAGATCAAGAAGAATTGTGCTCTGTCTTTAAAAGGGTTTAATTTATTATTGATTAGTCACACCAAAAGGTCACTACCGGCACTACAAAAGTGTGCATAATAAATAGGATTTGGAACTGCTAAACTAAGCAAACACCTAAGTGGTGTTTTCAGGGCACATTGCACGAGCCGCTGCCAGGATTCAGACAGAATCCTTGGGAAATCTCTTCTGTCTGTCACTGCTACTGTCCAGACTTCTTTTTTCTTGATATTTTTCTAGAACAACCACTATGTTGTCATCAGGGCAGCGTGCAACCTGATTGTAACTTCTGAGGAAAGCTGGGGGGATAAATTCTTACTGTACAATACAGAAAACAAAGGAATCATGGTAAGTACAGCATAATCATAGTAAAACCAAAAGCCATTCTTTCAGTGAAATTCAATTCTTATTCCATGGTTTTAATGGCTCATTAGTTTTTGAAATTTTCCATGCTTGATCTCTCCCCAGAAGTTATTTTTGTTTTTTATGCTTGACCAAATTTGCCTTGCTATTCTTAATATGAAAAAATAGAGAAAGAGAGAAAGAGAGAGAGAAAGAAAGAGGAAAAAAGAAAAAGAAAGAAAAAAAACAAAAGAGAAAGAGGAAGGAAGGAAGGAGGGAAGGAGAATAGATGGAAGGCAAAGAAAGAAAATTAGTGGTGCATTTGAAAATTGTTGCCAGTAAAAGATCTTGCACTAGAATTTACAGAGAAATACTTTCCTTAAAAGAGTATATAGATTAAACTTTTTTTCTGATGTCTGTCACTGCCAAGTCTGTACATACATCCACTTTCTTAAGAGGCCAAGATTCATGTTTTGACTGTTGCTATACTCTAGGGATAGTTTCTGGGCTTTCTTTTTCTCTCCTACGTGACAGATTTTTATGGTACATTCTCCTCTTGTTTTCTCATATGATATTTCAAAAGACACCAAGGGCAGCTCAGGGTAAATTGACAGAGGCAGTGCAAAACCCAGAGCCCTCCATCTCCTCTACAAAACACTTACAAATCCACAATATAATAATAAAGAGAGAACTCTGGGGCTACCTCTACGTTAGGGAATTAAATGGGCCCAGGCACTGGAATTCAATCATCTAAACTGTTAAACTGTGAACAGTCACGGTTTGGTCTGATTTTGACTTGGACCATCTAGCACTGACCCAACAATTTTGGGCACTGTTCACTATTTCCAATTGGCAGTTTGTAGGGAGGGAGGCCACTATGAGACTTTAATAACATGGACACGGTCAAACTGTGCCAGCTGGCCTCAGAGCCTGTGAACAGGCATGGCATTATTTCTTATAGATATAGCTTTAATATGCCAACTATTTTAAATATGGAATTTGATTGGGTTTGGAATTGGATTATATGATATGTTTCCTTTTCACAACAAAGATCTGGATTCAACAGTGCAGACCATCCCCTACAGACTTATGTTCTTATTATTCTGCAAACCTTGCTAAAAAAGAATAAACCCTCACATATCTTTCCAAAAGTAAAGATGTCATCCTGTGCTCTGTAGGGAGTTAAAAGTACAGATGTCGTCCCCCACTCTGTTGGGAGTTATATATGCACATATTCAGCACCATCCCTCTCATGGCAGGGATATTAAAAGGCACTACTTGGCGTCACTGAAAATTACACAGGATTCATCACACTCCTCCTCTTTTTTCCCCTTTTCTTGTTTCTTTTCTTTTCCTTGTTTATGCCTTCTCCTCTCTTTCAACTTTGTTTTTTACCTCTGCTTTTTTCTCCTCCCTTCAGTGGAATATATCGGCCAACTGACAACACAAAATAACATCCCTGAATAGGTTAGGCATGAGTACCACCCAACAGAAGATAGTCAGATCTGTATTTCCATTAAGTAGGTAGCTCTGTTTCAGCGAGATGAACCTTGCCTTCCTCCCATACAAACACCTTATGAAAGAAAATTCCAACTGCTTCCACACAACAGAAAATAATAATTAAAAAAAAAAAAACAGAATACAGATTGGATTTTTAATAAAACAGATGGTTTTGATGGATTGTACCTCATATTATTATTTTCAGCTTCCTGGTCTCAAGTAAAGACCTTCTTAGCCAAGGATGCTGCCTCATCGAATAATATAAATCAGCTCTCCCTTGACTGGTGGCTTTCATTGCTCTCACCTGTACTGATATTCTAGTTAGCAAGAAGGGAGTGTAGAACAAAGCTTTCATTCAAGGACATTCTAGTCTGATCTCTCTCTATTTTAAAGAATGACAGAAGAGGAAGAGGGTAAAGAGAAATCTGAGCAACATGTAACCTGAGGTTAGCCTCAACAACTAAGAATGGGATTTCACTCTCTGTTACATCCTTGTGTGGCAATGACTGACAGACTGGTTCAGAGCAGGGTGTGAAGATGTGTATTTCTTTGTATCAATCCAATCTAACACAAAGCTCATTCTCCTGGTCATTTAATGACCAGGCAGGTGATCAAATGCGATTAAAATATTACCGAATAGAAACAGAAATAGCATTTTAACATAGAAACAGCAAAGACATGAAAGCTTTGCATACCATGAAGAACTGCTCGGACGCTTCAATCTTACCTCCCTAAGGGGATCATTGAGCTCATTAAGAATATTTTCTTCATCAAAAATCTTGCCTTGGTAGCGGTGCTCGTAGTAATCGTGGATCTTCTGGCGCATTTCAGCAGGTAACTTGTGGAATGACATGTACTGTTCCACTTGTTTGTACTATTAGGAAAATAAAAAGAAAAATCAGAAAACAGAAAAACTTTTTAGTTTTTCTACAGGCATCTACAAAATGCAAGTTCATTCATGCATCCATTTAAGAAATGCAAATTTCAAAACCTTTCTAATATATCCAGAATTCAGAACGTTCATGAAAGTCAGGAAACAGCAAAGTCAAGTTTGCTGATTTCAAACACGAACACCTAGAAATACTGTTACATGTTTGATAAGGTGCAATATAAAAACAAATCTATCAGAAAGCCATTTCAGAAGATTACAACAAAAGGAGAAACAGTTGCAATATGCACAGTATGCAGAAATGTGAGAAGAGGATAGCTATAGGGAATTTCATGAAACCAAGAAATTAAGTAAATAGAAACTTTTCCTATTACTATAAAATTTCCATTCTAAACAAATGTAATATAACCAGTTGGTTTATAGTAAGGAGTATAACCTATGTTATCAGGACTTTGGGTTTGCAAAAGCAACATTAATGAGACAGATCTGCTTGAACATTTTGGTGGTAAATGGCAATTATCAGTGCTGAACACTTATAAAGATAACTTTATATATATACATCAGAGGACCCTTACAAAAAGGTCAGTTACTTTAGTATTACTTTTGCTCAGGTAGCAACACAACAACCGAAAATAATGGAAATCACTTTTAGTGGTGATGGTAATAACCACATTAATATATATGAGTCTTAGAAGCCAAACCCTCACACTTGTCATGTGTTCCCTAAATTCCCAGCTATATACAGTTCTAAAACTATATAAACACCATTTTTAGCTCATTACAGGCAGCAGACAAGGAAACTGAATATGATGTTTATCTACTTCTCTAGTACTGCATTCAGAGTTTAAAGTGTGAAATTTCAAGAAACAAGTATGTTTTGTTAAGGTTATTTATAAGAACAACATTAAAATCTATGTAGTTAACAATGTAGAAAGCACTCCCTCAGGAGAATGAGGGGAAGATAGAGGTAAGTGCTGAAAACTAGGCATGGCATTAAGAAAAAAAAACGTGGGGTAAAACAGAGATGACAGGACCCAAGAGAGTCAGAGAACCCCACTCTATTTGCCTCACCCGTGTTATGCTTCCTTGTCTGTACCAGTCTTCTGCCCTGTCTCCTGTTTTGTTTGCTCCCAAAGCTGCTGGCCTGCTTCAGAAGACCTCTTGAAAAGCACAATTTGCAGAAAAGATAGCCCCAAGCTAACATACACAGAGTTGTACTGTACAGTACAACACAAATTGTATGATATATCTGAGATCCAGAAAATGGAGAACTGCAAAATGGAGAACTTAACTGCAAATTGAGAAATACCACCCGAACAAGAATTTTGCCTCGCAGTCCCCCCCATCTGTGACTCACTCAAAGGAGATAAGGTACTGAGATGTAGAAAAAGAAAATCCCTTCCAGGCTTACAGGTGAGTTAAAGCTTGGCAGACACTTAGTTCCCTTATGTAAACAGTCTTCATCTAATTTTTTTTTTCCATGCTTAATTAGGCAATTTCAAGTCTGTTTTCAATAAAGAAACCAATGAAGCCTTAATTAGGATCAGCATCTCTGTAGAGCAATTAAATGAATTTATAATGTACATGCAGTCTTTATGAACTGTAGCAGAGATCTTTAAACTTGTATAATTGAAGGCTATTGAGTCCTCTGGAATTAAGATTAGTTTTTGCTTTGCAAAGTGGCATAAGATTAGGTGGAGCCATATGTACAACATGCATTCCCTAAATGAGAAGAAAGTAATTTTGCATGAGACTAACTATTTAACAATGTATTAGGAGTACATAAACCTGGTTTAACCTGTACTGCCATTTTGCACGTCTAAAGCAAGAACTCTTCCCCCTACTTTAAAAGTAAGATTTAAATTTGTGAGCTCATCATTGGTTTCTGCTCTGATAAGGAGAAATTTAACCATACATGCTGTGTGTATGGTTACACAGAATGGCAGTTCTGGGACTCCAGAAGACAGTCATGTCTTAGCATAAACAACGTTATCGCTTCTAAAATTATGCAGCTAAACTAGGCATGGATTTACTTGGAGGGAAGGGATTTTAGATGTCCCAGTACTCTTTATTATCTCACTGAGGTGGTGAAAAAAATCCCAGAAAATGTGCAGTGCTCTGGCTTTTCTGCAGCTTCTTCAAACCAAAGCCAAAGAGAAGATGCTGCACTGCACAATGCCTACTTCATGCTTGTGTCCGGCCTTCCATTGCTGAAGGACAAGTAGTATATCATGTGGAGTAACACAAGGGCACAACCGGATGAATGAGAAGGTAAAGACTGCAATATGCTCCTTCACACAGGAGCTCCACCCCTCTACCCTAATTTATTTGCATTCTGATATGCTTGAGCAATGCTTAAAAAGAATAATCTTTGTTAATCAAAAATATACATTAATCTGAGATATACAGGATATACTGCAAGAGTTGCAAAGGACTTTCATATCAAAATAACCTTGAGGAAGAACTGCTAAAAGCAATTTGCTATTTGAATAGGTGCTTGCTCTCACACAGCCTAGCTCTTTTCTCTACCAGAGATTATGCTTGCATAAGAGAATTTTAGGGAAACAGAAATAATAAGAATAATATGAATCCAGTGCCTTTTACTACTGGGTCTCAAAAATGTTTCCAAATTAATAGCACATGGAACAATAGGGACTTCTGTTTATAAGCAACATTTGTTTTCCATTCTACAACTAGGAAGTTGTTCCCAGAAATATTTACCTATCTGAAATACTATCAAGGTCTCTTTCTATGTCCAAATCCGACCCTGTGAGTGTACAGTATACTATCACTACCGTTCTGAAAAGAATCTTTGCCTAATCGTTTTCAGTGTGATTCTGACTCTCAGGCTGTATCATTCCTGCTACTTCTCCCTGCTTCTTTACGTTCTACCACAGTACTAATGTAAGGTGTTTCCTCAAAAGCTTTTAACTTGTTCTTTTCTTTTCAGCAACTGATATCTGTCACTAACTAAATCCCAGTCATGATTGCTTTTTAGTTCTAGAATACTAAGCACATTTAATGTTATTCAACATATTGTATGTTGTTGACAATACTGAGGATTTGCCAGCTTAGCTGTCACTAAGTGTGTGTGGTATCTCACACACTAGTAGCAAAGCATGTGCTAAAATGAAGATACAAAGATAGCGCAAAATTAATATGGTTTTGTTCATTCTGGGTAATAAAATGTCCATTTGTTTAAAGCTAATTTTGAAGAAATCTTTCTTACTAGGTACCATTGACACTAAAAACAGTAGATGTGGAGACATTTTTACTTTTAAATATTTATTCTGCTTTTTCATGATCTTTTTCATTTCAAATTCAATGTCAAAAAAGATTTAAAAATTCTCACTAGCACCATGAACTCTTTAAATAAATATGAAAATTCAATCACTCCTCATGGTTTGTCTGAGCAAGATTTTACATCTAAAGTTGATAATTTGTCAGAGAAATTCAGTGTATTCACAAGTTTTATATTTGAGATCGATTTAAAAGACCTATGCCTGATTCCAAATCACCCATGAGACCTGACACTTGAACCTGGGTCTTCATATGTGAATGGAATCATTTGTCACTAATGACTCTTCTTCTCACACTGCATCTTTTCCCTCCCAGACTGAAAATTTTATTTTGCTTGGATTTTTTTGTTTTAGTTTATTCAGGAAAGTGACATCTTAATTACCCATTTGCAGAAGTGCCTCAAGCCCTTTTTTTACTCTTATGTGAAATAATTTCAATACCACAGCAAGTTCCCTCAAAACTGACAATACTTTCTTCTTTTGGCTTTTCTCATGCTACATGGGAACCTCCAGTCACTGGAAAGACAACATTAAACATCTAAATGATTGTGTTAAATCTTTTTTATTCTTTAATCTTAAGTTGCCTTTTCAGCCTTGCTCCTACCTGACACTGCAGAGAACTAGATTCTCCAGGGAGTAAGAAGTAAGGGATTCTGCATATGCAGATTTCCCAGGTAGACTCTGCTTCACATTCTTTAGAAATGGGATGTTAGAGGCCTCAAAAGGCAGGGATGAACTCTACCTTTGATTCCAGGGTACTGAGGAGAGAAATAAGAGGCATCCAGGCTCTTCAGCAGAGCCTGTGCTCCATGAAGACATGCCAAGACAAAAGAAAGGTAGGACAAACCTTTTAAAATGAGAATCATTGTTTGGTCTAATATTACTACATCCAAGCATGGGTAAAACTGTAAGTGTGGTCCAGTTAATTTCAGTATGTTTTATTGAAATCAAATGATTTCAGACTGCTTTAAAAAAACTCTTAATGCACAATTATGTAACTGACCGCTATAAATCAGAAGATTGTCATCTTTATTTCTTTTCCCTGACTCAGTTGGCTCATACGCCAAAGTATGGAGATCAGAAGCCTTATATATTCTACTTTATGCAATTTGAAATGCTTTTATTACCCATATAAATACCTATTTTTGTATCCCACTGTGCTTCTATAGTATCTTGCCTCATTAAATTCTACATATTTTTTGCATGTACAAAGAGCGTATTTTTTTAGTACTTTAGTTTTCCTGTCTCATACTTTTGTCTTATACTTTGGGAAAAAAAAAAAACCCACAGTATTTTGGAATGCTGTGTTTTGGACCTGTTACAAACAAGCATTCCTGTATTTTCAGTATCTCACTGAACGGAAGAAATACTATTCTTCTGACCACAGCTCTCTTTTTTTAGGTGAATACTGAACCGTTTGTCCTAAAATGAGTATGTAAACTAATTTGATTTATATATTATGCTACTATCATTTAAGAAATTTCTATCCCAGTGTTTCATATTCCTCTCTAAAATTCAAATGTTCATAAATGCGGCACAATTAACAAATAAAATTGCCAAAATAGGCAAAAGCTAAGTGGATTTCAAAGTTAAATAATATTTCACAATTTTTTACCAAAAGAACTATCCAGTAATAACTGCTTCTTGCTCTCTCAGCCATAAAATGTTCATATGCTTATTGTATTTAGTAAAATTTTGCTCATGTGTTTCTCTAGCAAAAGGTGAGTAATCTAACATCAATCATATGAGGTCCTTAGCAGAGTTGGTTAGAAAATAATAGTTACGCAACCTCCCGCCCCCTAAAAAAAAAACAAAAAAAACTCCCAGAAAAACAGGGCAAGGGAGAGGACTAGGGTCTTTATTTTTTCGTAATGATGTCCAGTCAAAGTGGGGGGAGTATTTTAAAATGAAAACAGTACGCCAAAGCAGGCAATATCCCAGTGAAACAAATGTAAACTAAATGTTGAACTCTCATAAGACTGTAGTATGTAAAATGAGCTTACCAGGTCCTTTCCTCATGATATCGGATAACTATCACGTTGGCATTTTCAAGTGAAAAAAATTCAGAGTGTGCTAATAATCTTTACAGCTCAACACTCAGCCCCTGACACAGTAAACCATATAAAGATATGAAATACACAGAATCACAGAATCACAGAATCGTTTAGGTTGGAAGGGACCTCTGGAGATCATCTAGTCCAACCTCCCTGCTCAAGCAGGGTCACCTCTAGAGCATATTGCCCAGGATCACATCCAGACGGCTTTTGAATATCTCCAGCGAAGGAGACTCCACCACCTCTCTGGGCAACCTGGTCCAATGCTCTGTCACCCTCACAGTGAAGAAGTTTTTTCTCAGGTTCAGATGGAACTGCCTGTGCTTCAGTTTCTGCCCGTTGCCTCTTGTCCTGTCGCTGGGCACCACGGAGAAGAGGCTGGCCTCATCCTCTCGACACTCCCCCTTCAGATACTTGTACACGTTGATGAGATCCCCTCTCAATCTTCTCTTCTCCAGGCTGAACAGGCCCAGCTCTTGCAGTCTTTCTTCATAGGAGAGGTGCTCCAGCCCTCTAATCATCTTGGTAGCCCTCCGCTGGACTCTCTCCAGGAGTGCCATGTCTCTCTTGTCCTGGGGAGCCCAGAACTGGACACAGTACTCCAGGTGAGGCCTCACCAGGGCTGAATAGAGGGGTAGGATCACCTCCCTCCACCTGCTGGCAACACTCTGCCTAATGCACCCCTGGATCCCATTGGCCTTCTTGGCCACAAGGGCACACTGCTGGCTCATGTTTAACTTGTTGTCCACCAGCACTCCCAGGTCCTTCTCTGCAGAGCTGCTTTCCAGCAGGTCAGTCCCCAGCCTGTACTGGTGCCTGGGGTTATTTCTCCCGAGGTGCAGGACCTTGCACTTGCCTTTGTTGAACTTCAGGAGGTTCCTCTCCGCCCACCTCTCCAGCCTGTCCAGGTCCCTCTGAATGGCAGCACAGTCTTCTGGTGTGTTAGCCTCTCCCCCCAGTTTAGTATCATCAGCAAACTTGCTGAGGGTGCACTCTGCGCCTTCCTCCAGGTCATTGATGAATATATTGAACAAGACTGGACCCAGGACTGACCCCTGTGGGACACCACTAGCCACAGGCCTCCAACTTGACTCTGCGCCACTGACCACAACCCTCTGAGCTCTGCCATCCAGCCAGTTCTCAAAATCCACCTCACTGTCCACTCATCTAGCCCACACTTCCTGAGCTTACCTAGGAGGATGTGATGGGAGACAGTGTCAAAAGCCTTGCTGAAGTCCAGGGAGGCAACATCCACTGCTCTGCCCTCATCTACCAAGCCAGTCATTCCATCAGAGAAGTCTATCAGATTGGTCAAGCATGATTTCCCTTTGGTGAATGCATGCTGACTACTCCTGATCACCTTCTTGTCCTCCACATGCTTAGTGATGACCTTCAAGAGGAGCTGTTCCATCACCTTTCCAGGGATGGAGGTGCGGCTGACAGGCCTGGAGTTTCCTGGCTCCTCCTTCTTGCCCTTTTTGAAGACTGGAGTGACATTGGCTTTCTTCCAGTCCTCAGGCACCTCTCCTGATCTCCAGGACCTTTCCAAGATGATGGAGAGTGGCCTAGCGATAACATCCGCCAGCTCCCTCAGCACTCGTGGGTGCATCCCATCGGGGCCCATGGATTTGTGGATGTCAAGTTTGGACAAAAGATCTCTAACCTGATCCTCCTCCACCAAGGGAGAGTCTTCCTTTCTCCAGACTTCCTCTCTTGTCTCCAAGGTCTGGAATTCCTCAGGACTGGCCTTAGCAGTGAAGACGGAAGCAAAGAAGGCATTCAATAACTCTGCCTTCTCTATATCCTTTGTCACCAGGGCACCCGCCCCATTCAGCAGTCGGCCCACGTTTTCCCTAGTCTTCCTTTTGCTCTTGATGTATTTGTATTTGAAGAAGGCCTTCTTGTTGTCCTTGACATCCCTTGCCAGATTTAATTCCAACTGGGCCTTAGCCTTCCTCGTCGCATCCCTGCACGCTCTGACAATGTCCCTGTATTCCTCCCAAGTGGCCTGTCCCCTTTTCCACATTCTGTACACTTCCTTCTTCTGCTGGAGCTTTGCCAGGAGTTCCTTGCTCATCCATGCAGGTCTCCTGCCCGCTTTGCTGGACTTCTTCCTCAGAGGGATGCACTGATCCTGAGCCTGGAGGAGGTGATGCTTGAATATTAACCAGCTTTCTTGGACCCCTCTTCCTTCTAGGGCCCTGCCCCAGGAGATTCCCCTAAGTAGGTCCCTGAAGAGGCCAAAGTTAGCTCTCCTGAAGTCCAGCGTTGCAATCCTACTCATTGCCCTGCTCCCTCCTTGCAGGATCCTCAACTCCACCATCTCACGGTCACTGCAGCCAAGGCTGCCCCCAACCTTCACATCTCCAACTAGACCCTCTTTGTTCGTTAGTACAAGGTCTAGCAGCACACCTCTCCTCGTCGGCATCTCCACCACCTGAGTCAAGAAATTATCATCAATCCTCTGCAGGACCCTCCTGGACTGTTTGTGCCTAGCTGTGCTGTCTTCCCAGCAGATGTCAGGGTGGTTGAAGTCCCCCATGAGAACCAGGGCCTGTGAGCGTAAGGCTTCTTCCAGCTGTCTGTAGAAGGCCTCCTCGATGACTTCCTCCTGATCAGGTGGCCTGTAGTAAACCCCCACAACAGTGTCACCCATGTTAGCCTGCCCTTTAATCCTTACCCATAGGCTCTCACCTTGCTCTTCATCCACCCTGAGGCAGAGCTCCACACATTCTAGCTGCTCCCTCACATAAAGAGCAACTCCACCACCTCGCCTTCCTGGCCTGTCTTTCCTAAAAAGCACCTAGCCATCCATGACAGCATCCCAGTCATGTGAACTATCCCACCATGTCTCTGTCACTGCAATGAGATCATGGCCCTGTGACCGCACACAGATCTCTAACTCTTCCTGCTTATTCCCCATGCTGCGTGCATTGGTATACAGGCATTTGAGAGAGCCAGTCAAGCACGCAGGCTTCCCAGAAGAGGTGCAAGAAGAATCTCCATAGCCATGTCCCATGCTGTCTCCCCTGGTTGTATGCACCCACTGGAGGCATCCTGACTTGAGCGGTGTTTTACTGACTCCCCTGCCACTATACCACTCCCCTTCCCCCATCTTGCCGAGTTTAAAGCCCTCCGTACCAGGCTGGCCAATCTGTTGGCAAAGACACGCGTGCCCCGCTTGGTAAGGTGGATCCCATCGCTCCCCATCAGCTGTTGATCTTCAAACAGGGTCCCATGGTCATAGAAACCAAAGCCCTGTTGCCAACACCAGCGGCGCAGCCAGCTGTTAACTTGGAAAACTCGTCTACTTCTCCTCCTGTCCTTTCCCCTCACAGGCAAGATTGAGGAGAAAACGACCTGGGCTCCCAGACCCTTCACCACCATTCCCAGAGCTGTGAAGTCCCGTTTGATGGTTTGCAGTTTGCCTTTCGTGTCGTTAGCACCCACATGGAAGATCAGCAGAGGGTAGTAGTCCGACACGTGGACAAGCCTTGGCAGTCTTTCCACGACATCTCTTATCCGAGCCCCTGGCAGGCAGCAAAGCTCTCTGGACAAGAGATCAGGTCGGCAGAGAGGTGCCTCTGTCCCCTGCAGCAGGGAGTCACCCACAACAATCACTCGCCGTTTCTTCTGGGGGTTCCTGCACGGCACAGGGTCTGCCAGGCCAGTTGCCTCTCTTGGAGCCATGCCCAGCTCCTCCTCGGCTTGGAGGGCGCTAAACTTGTTCTTCACAGGCAACTCTTGAGGAGGAGCAAGAGCCTTTCTCCTTCTACGAGAGGTCACCAGCTTCCAGCCCTCTTCAACAGCGTTATGATGCACCTTTACACACGGTGCTGAGCCCTCTGACAACTCCACTGCAGTGGGGGCAGGGGACTTCCGGAGCTGAACAGTCTCCGAGAACGCCCTGTCAATCTCCCGCTCATCCTCTCGGATGCTACGCAGCCTACTAACCTCCTCCCGTAACTCCTTTATCTGGTGACGCAACTGGTCAACCACAGCACACCTCACACAGGAGAGCTGTCTGTCAGTCCAGGCCTCACGGAGAGGCCCCAGGCACTCCCTGCAGCCTGACACCTGCAGAGCTGCATCTGCTGTCTGAGGGTCTGTCTGGCTTGAGGCCTCAGACACAGCCAATGCAGCACCTCCCGCAGCCATTGGGGAACGTGCTCTGCGGCGTGTCATGACCATGCCCCGGGGAAGGACACACCACTGTGCAAAATGTGCAAAATGGAGAGATGCCTTCTTTGCCTTCTGGCGCCCTTCTGCGCGAACTGCTGCGCAAACTGCTGCGTCTGTTCGCTGCCTCTGTTGGCTGCCTCTGTTGGCTGCGCTCTGATTCGCTCTGATACACGAATAGTATCAGTTGAAAACCATGGAACTAATGACATACTCAGTGTTAGCATACACTTACGGGTATGGCACCTGTACCTTACTAGTACCTGTTCACACCCAAACTGCTTCAATTCCCTGCAGGACCAAGTGCCAAAGTCAGATTATTCCAAAATTTCAACACTCAACAGTTCTGATAACTGATTAGTTTTTTATGAGACCTAGGGTCTCCCATCTAAACCTTTACTTGAAAATCCAGCTTGAATTATACACCTTTTACATGTTGTACATGACTGTTAGCAATGATTTTGTCCTTGCTAATTGGGCCTCTCCCTCTCTCTAAGAAAAGTTCCCCCAAGGAAACTACAAACGTCTGTAAAAATGTAAAAATGTTGATGTTCAGGTTAATTCTCTTTCCTTTTAGGACAAATGTAATCCTGATCCTTGGAGTATATTAGCAAAACATATTTAAAATATTAATTATATTTTTAACATACCATGTAAGAGGTTAATGTAAAGACAGGTTAGAAGAAAGACAAAATAGAGCTTTACTTTATTGAAGAATTATATCTAGTCAGAGTCGCAGCCTTACAAATATGAATATTTTGATGATATATGCAAAACAAATCCTGTTTAATGATTACAACGGTAAAAAGAAATCAGAAATCATTTGTAAAATCCTTCTGCTAAATTAAGCAAGTTTTATCCTACAATTTAGATGCAACAAATATATCAGGGTTCTTAAAACTGTTTGAGAATACCTGTCTGCCATGTATAAAAGGAGAATCTAAGTAGCATTATAATATGCATGAGATGGGTATTAGCAACTTACTGAAAAAGAGCAGGAGGTAATTTGATGAAGATGAGGCCCTTCTGAATAATGAATGTCAAATGAGGAACCATCACAAATCTGCATGGATTTTAGACTACATTAGGCAAATAGGACTCCTGAGTTATTGAATTTATTCCCCTGCTGTGGCCAAACCCTGATCATAGAACTGATATATACAAACTGATCAAATCATCTCAAGAACAGTTAGATTTCTCTCTCTGTTTATTCTTTAAGAATATTGTTTCAGAAACCTCGCTGAACTAACAGTTCTGAATCTTATTCTAAGTTTCAGTAAAAATACACTTGGAGACAGTTTAAATCAACCAATGCTTAGGAAAAAAATATCCAGCATCTCTAAAAGCTCTTTTCTGTTTTTAGTATTTCGCCTCAGTGTTTTTACAGATGGGAATCATATCTCTTCTCAGTCTCGACTAAGTACATTTTTGCTTTTCTCTCAGAAGACACCATACTAGCTATTTTCTTTTTCATCTATCCTGGTTTGAGTTCATCTGTATCCAACTTGAATAACTAGGATTGTACACAACATTTCAGAGGATGCCTCACCACTGTCTTGCCTTGTGCCGTTATTTCTTTTCTTTCTACTGAAAAATCTCTTCCCCAACATCCTATGATGACATTCCCTAGTGCATTGAAATGGTGGCTTGCAGTCATGGTATGATCAGCTTCACCACCCAGATTACTCTTTTTCCCTTGCCACTTGCAAATGCCGCACCCATCATCTTCTAGTTTATAGCAAAAGCTTGCATTAGCTCCGGAAACCTTGCATTTTGAGTTACTGAACTTCATCCTATTCCTACTACTTCACCTTTCAAAGGTCATCTGATTCTTTGGGTATAGTTTTTTTGATCTTTCTATAGCATTCTATGCTTTATATTGTCACTGAACTCATCACACTCCTAAAGATTTACACAGGCCTATTCACTGCATTATTCCTTAAGGCATCTTTCTACTAAACTTGCTCCAGCTTGATATCTGGAAAACACTGTGATGAGACCATAATCTAACTGGGGGAAGGACTGGCAATAGTACAGGTGAAAGCAGAGAAAACTGCTGCCTTTAAACAGGTGAGAACAGGATGAGGTCTGCATTCCCAAAAGCACATCAGCTTTCTGTAGATGAAAAGTTATGCTCTATGTAGTAGGTGTCACATAGACAAGATTCCAGAAACCTTAACCTACACATAATAATTCTTAAATGATTTTAATCTTTGTAAATGTTTATCTAATACTACATTCAACAAATCAAGCAAATCAAAAGGCAGCAGATTTGAGAACCACCAAATTGGGCTTTAAGCAGAAACTTACAGAATTACAAAATTAAGACCACTCTCCGTCTGTGCTAAACAGTCTTGAAAAATGTGAACTGACAACAACGACTGCGAAGTTATACCGAAGTTCTGTTTTCTAAAAGTCAAGTGTCTAATTTAACCCAGTTATCCAAACTTCCTGCTGTCAGTGGAGAGAGATAAAAGGGGGCAATCCATCTCATTCTAAAATTGATGTCCTGCATTACTGGAATAAACTCCCCTCTGTCATGTTTATTTCTCTCTCCATTGACATTTAGATGAGGTCTAAATGACTAACATTGACTGATTACCTATGTTAGGTGAAATGACTCCTACATCTGTGGAAAGAATTCACAACTTTAACTGTAAATGTACATTTTAAAATTCAAATCTATTTAAAGATCCTAGATTATAAAATACAAAGCCTTCTATCGTGATACACATATATAAAGTATGTGATCTAATAGGAAAATACTATTAATGGGTTACTTTCAAGTTCAATCATTTGCCCTTATGATTGTGTTTTAAAATTTTAAGTTAGATCATTAAACTTAATAAATTTAATAAACTTGGTTATCAAAAGAAGAAAGTAAATGCTAAAGGAAAGCACTGAGTAATCTTTAGTCATAAAATGCCAGGTAAGGATTTTATATTTGTGTTTCAAATTCCCTATGGAAAAACAGACAGCTGTTCTACATGAGGTTATCTCTGAATCAAAGTAAGGCAAATGCAGTTAGTAGACTGACACTTTAATGAATAAAGACTAACAAAATCCATGGGAGTACAGAAGAGTTTGGAGTAGAAAAGATTTGATTTTTATAAAGCAGTATAAATTAAATTTTTATCCTTTATCTAGCTTTTCAGTGTTGATTTTACCCTTGACTCAGATTTCTTGGCCTTATCTTGCCTGGCAGATTGTATGACATTTCAAAAACCAGATCATCTTAATAGGTTTTCAAGTGAGTGTTGGATAAAAAGAAATAGCCTAAATATTTTTAGATTATTCGAGTAGTTTTATCTTGGTACATTGTTTCTATAAAAATACAGTTTACCATGTTATGAAACAATTTTCCTGCTTTTTAAATCCCTGTGAAAGTTCATTATCTTTACATGGGAGTTCAGTTGGAAAGCAGCTGCTTTGCTAAAATACTTTCTAAGCTGTTTCCATTAAGGTCTAAATATTCTGTTATGCATTGCCATTAAGTGGTATGTATAAACTAGACGGCGGAAAAATGAATAAGTAATTTTACTTGGCACATTTCCCCCATTTTATGCTATGTATCTCCCCATCATATGTCATAGGACATAACATATTCATTTGCTTTTTTTCACTCATTCATTTAATTTAAGAAATTAGATAATAGATTGTTTACAAACTTTTAAAATGAACTCTTAGCTCACGATTTCTATAATCCCAACCCACTAGCTGAGCTGCATGGTGTGTGTCTAAATATCACATGACTATTTGCTGAATAAATAATCCAATCTGCATAAATAAAAATAATGTCTGAAAAAAATCCACAAGGTGTGATTCTCCCAGGAAGAAACTGAATATTATGAGATAATCATAGACAGCAGCAGGCTATATATTTTTTCTTTTCGCAAGAACTTCCAGTTTAAACTCGTAAGTCGGTTCTTTTTTAAAATAATAATAAAAAACATTAAGTTATGGCTAATGGTAAAGAAATGAGAAGAACTGCATTGCTTATATTTGCCCAATTTTCTTTTGTCACTTTTCTTTCAAGAAGCTGTTATTTTTCTCTCCTTTAACTCCTTAAATGTCGCACCAATTGCAAGCGTTATTCCTGATATACAGTGTTGTAAATGAGGTAAAAATAGTATTCTTACAAAAGATGTAGAACCCCTATTTTTGGCCCATTTATATTTTGACTACTAGAGTTTGGCCTGGGCATGTAGATACTGCGGGATACTTTTACATGCATCTTTTCTACCTCAAACTGCAAACAGTGCTATTTAATGTACCTGTCAGCTGGGTGATCTAAAGTCTCCAAAGTTATTATCTCCTCTCTGCAATTGTTGTCAGTCATACAAACCATTCACAAACTGTTTGTACTCCTTGACTCACAGGTACAGAACCAAAGAATAATATACTGGGTCTGTTGCACTGTATTAGTGTGCTCATGCCAAGTCTCTAGCCTGGAGCCTCAGGTACAGGTAGTTAGAAAAAGGGGAGAACATGCTCACTGATAAGCTATCTTCTCTAGCAATAGAATCCTAACTCCATAGCAAGCATTCCTTGTTATTGCACGACCATCATGTTATATTAACACAACATAGGTCTAAAATTGTATTTATTGCACTTAGTTGAGCACCTGAATGGTTTTTAGATTACTAGAGGACAGATATGGGGGAATGGTCAAAAAAAAAAATCTTCCCAACCTGTAAGGAATTCTAGACAAAAAAACCCAAAGTATTTAAGCTTAAAATCTATTTAGTCTCACTTCACATTTGAAAGCATTACCTTCAGTAGCTGCTACTCCATATTTGCAAATCGCAGTGTACGTTGCATGTTTTCTTCCCTATCAGCATGGTTATTTCATTTGTACAGGAGAAGACTCATTGATTCTGTCCTACCACTAAAAAAAAACCTTAAAGCTCCTGTTTCCTATTTAGTAAAGGATTGCAGAGAGCTTCCATACAATTGGCCAAAAGGGACTTATGTCCTCTACTGAAAATTCTAACAGGAATCAATAAATATTGCTATACCACTTTTAAGGGTTACTGTACATTCGGTGTTTGTACATGTCATCCTATCAAAATCTCTTTCATCCAAGCATTGACTCAGATTATTAGATGATTATTAGAAACTGAGTTGGGGAAAAAAAGGAAAGTTTTGAACGTTCTAATATCTTCCTGTTCCAGGCGAGGACAAGACTCAAATCCCTGTTCATTTCTTGAATGAGTTCCCCAGCGACATTCCCAAATGAAATGCCTTCCATTTCATACACCTCTGCAATTTTGCGTAGCCCTTTGGACTACAATGGCAGGCTATTTCATGAGCCAGCTGAAGCGAAGATCTGACTGCTGGAGCACAAAGAGACAGTCTCTAAGAGAATACTTCATCAACTTAGAACTAACTGAAAAATTTACTCATACAACAGTAAACTGAGGTTATAGTTGTATGAACCAAAAATGAATATGCACTGATGCTTCTTCAGAAAAGGCACTAAATAGTGAACCTGAAAATCACCTAGTTATCTTATTTTGGTAGTAGCAAAATAATAAGCTGACCTGTTCATCACATAGTCAAGAACTTAAATGGCGGTATCTGCTAAGAAACCAGAGCCTGATTCTACACTACAGCCTGCTTTCTTTACTGCTACTCTGCTTAGTAAACGGATATATTCATAGAAGAAAACATAGTTCATAATAATTATAGACTGAAATATAAAGTTTCCTGTTGGATGATGTGATAGTTCACTTTATAGTTATTTATCACTGACCGGAATTGAAATGAATTTGTTTAGCCTAAAAGCTATCATCTGTTTATTCTCTATTTTTTCACTAATTACCCCGCAAAGAGCACTGTTGCTTAAAGAATGCTTTAAGCTGTCATTTTACATGCACACAGTAATTAAACATTTCCTTTTGACTGCCACAAAATACATAGCCTCTTATTATTGTTCTTTTCAATTAGTGTAATTGGGAAATTGATTAAGTTATAGTGAATTTTCTGAATAAGATTTGTTTTCTTAGTCTGTTTTTTATCTTGTGCAAATTTGCTTTTTACTGTTTTAAAAACAGGAGGGGAGGGAAGGATCGTGAAAATCAAGCTTATTTCTTCTCTTCAGAGAGGCAATGACAGAACTCTTTCTGATTTAATGAAACAAGCATCAAAGCCCCAGGAATGAAAGGACAAGCATCTCTTCTCCACGCTACGATAGGTGAAATTGTATAAAGTCTAAGGCAGGATGATTTTCTTTCTTAATGAGAAAAATACTGTACAGATGACAGCTTATTTAAAAATATCAGATATACTGTAATGGCCTCTTCTCAAGTTGTCAATTTTGAAGTGAAATTTAATACCTATCTAGTCATTTTGTGCAATTTTCCTCATCTTTGGAATGTTTTGGACTTTTTTTTTTCTTTTCAATTTGCCTGTGCCTGCAAAAAAACGAATATAGATTAAAAAAAGGGCCTGGAGTGAGGGGAGATGACGGAGAACTAACCATCCCACAGCCGCATGCACTCTGAAAGGGGATCATAGGGGTAAAAGAGGTCAGCTCGTGTCTGTTCAGTCAGTTGCTCAGTTCAGTTACTGGCATGAATCTGAATTTGTGCTGGCTGAAGTACCTGTGATGTGGGCATCTGTCCACAGGAATTGAATGCAGACTACAGCTACTTTTGGCTTAGACTCTGAACACGGGGTGAAAAGCGTCAACTACCACCTTTATTTTGAATCGGGTTTTTAGAAATGCCTATTATGTCTGCCTATCATGAACCATGATTTACTGTGGCACGTCTTTGACCTTACCCTATCAATCCTATAATATAGAAACATTGCATGAAACTAAATTGGGCACCTGCTACAGTGCCTTTAGCTAAATCTGCATGCTTAATTGATTAGCATCTTGCACAGAGATCCAGTTATCTCATGAAGTAATTTAAAGCAGTAATTTAAAAAAGGAATATACAAAAGGAAATAATTAGGTTGAAATTAGGTTACTTTATATCTATTGTTAAATAGTTGTAATGAAAAGAAAAAAAACAATGTTTTATTAGCACTGTAATTGTTACAGCTGCTTGGTGTTGTGCCAACATCTATGCTACTAGTAGTACCAGCATGAGTAAGACAGAAACAGTGGCACAATACAGCTGCTGATCCCGGAAATTCTGGCTCTGATAAGGCCTAATTGTAGCTTGCCAGCTTTTTTGTATTACTTAGTGAAAATGCCAATTCATCCAAAAGAACCTGCTTTTTAAATGGATCCATTTCAAAACTCGCACGGCAATATGTTTATCACGCCAAGAAACATCTGTCCAAAGGCAAAGGGAGAGAGAAAGAGATCCTTCAGTAAGCAAAGACAGCCCAGTTGCTCAGTTACAGATGTATTGCTTTTCTGTACTTCCAATAAATGACCTGAGCCTGGACTTCCCTCATTTCAATGCAGAGTCATATTGATCAGGAAATTGCTGTTCTAGGCTGGGCATCTCTCAACACCTCTTCTACTTTGTATAATAAATGTGTTTCAAGCTAGAGAGAGAGGGAGAGGAAGAAAGTTTCTTGTTCTTCATGGGAGTAGAAATAGGACTGTAAATGATGAAATGTCACCTCACTTTTTCAGTAAAATTATAACCACTTACACAGAATCAAGGTGGTAGGAAATACTGACAAAGACTCATCCTGTCTCAGAAGAGAAGAGCCATTGGACAGAATTAATCGACCTTATTGCAGGCATTTAAAATGTAAACACTTGAGTCAGTGTTAGATGGCTGCTGTACTAAGATCTTTTAAAGAATCCGCAGAATTAAAGGAGACCAGAAGAACTCTATTCTAGCAGGAACTTTCATAATAATAAGTATTATTAATTTATGAAATATTGTTTAATACATGTAGTCTGAATCCCTTCTGCATACTTCATGATGCAAAGAGCACTTTTACTATAAAGATGACTTGGAGGTTATTATTCATGCTTTCAGATCATCTTCAGTTGTTTATCAGACTCTCTTAAAAGTCTTTCGCTTTCACTAAAATCACTGAGGTTAACACACAATATTAACTGGTACTTATGATTCTGAGCTTTCTACACCAACAACTGCAACAGCCTCCAATAGGCTGCATGTCATGATCCCAGGGATTCTGTTTCATCCATTCTTACAAAATATCTGTAATCTGCTGTGTGAAAAAGTACATCATAACACTGTAGAAGAAGGCTGGAAACTGGTCACCTCTTGTAGAAGGAGAAAGGCTCTTGCTCCTCCTGAAGACTTGCCTTTGAGGAACAGTTTTAGTGCTCTCCAGGCTGAGGAGGAGCTGGGCATGGCTTCAAGGGAAGCAACTAGCCTGACAGACCCTGTGTCATGTGGGAAAACCAAGAAGAAGCGGTGACTGATTGTTGTGAGTGACTACCTGTTGCAGGGGTCAGAGGCACCTCTCTGCTGACCTGACCTCTTGTCCAGAGAGGTTTGCTACCTGCCAGAGGCTCAAATACGAGATGTCATGAAAAGACTGCCAAGACTTGTCCATGCATTGGACTATTACCCTCTGCTGCTCTTCCATGTGTGCCCTAATGACACCAAGGGCAAACTGCATACCATCAAACAGGATTTCAGAGCTCTGGGGATGGTGATCAAGGGCCTGGGAGCCCAGGTCATTTTCGCCTCAATCCTGCCTGTGAGGGGGAAGGACAGGAGGAGGAGCAGATGGATTTTCCAAGGTAATAACTAGCTGTGCTGCTGGTGTTGGCAGCAGGGTTTTGGTTTCCATGACCATGGGACCCTGTTTGTTGAGGTCCACCTCACTAAGCAGGGTGCACGTGACTTTGCCAACAGGTTGGCTAGCCTGGTAAGGAAAGCTTTAAACTAGGAAAGATGAGGGAAGGGGAGAGTTATAGAGACAGGGTAGTCAGTAAAACGCTGCTCAAGTCAGAATGCCTCCAGTGGGTGCATGAAGCCAGGGGAGACAGCACGAGACATGGCTATGGAGGATCCCCTTGCACCTCTCCTGAGAAGCCTGCATGCTCAATTGGGTCTCTGAAATGCCTGTACACCAATGCACGCAGCATGGGGAATAAGCAGGAAAAATTAGAGATCTGTGTGCGGTCGCAGAGCCATGATCTCGTTGCAATCACAGAGACATGGTGGGATAGCTCACGTGACTGGGATGCTGTCATGGATGGCTAGGTGCTTTTTAGGAAAGACAGGCCAGGAAGGCGAGGTGGTGGAGTTGC
Source organism: Struthio camelus (assembly GCF_040807025.1). Taxonomy (NCBI): domain Eukaryota; kingdom Metazoa; phylum Chordata; class Aves; order Struthioniformes; family Struthionidae; genus Struthio; species Struthio camelus. Next base: position 52,143,635 of record NC_090981.1, on the reverse strand, counting down.
CCTTTATGTGAGGGAGCAACTAGAATGTGTGGAGCTCTGCCTCGGGGTGGATGAAGAGCAAGGTGAGAGCCTATGGGTTAGGATTAAAGGGCAGGCTAACATGGGTGACACGGTGGTGGGGGTTTACTACAGGCCACCTGATCAGGATGAAGTCATCGATGAAGCCTTCTACAGACAGCTGGAAGTAGCCTCACGATCACAGGCCCTGGTTCTCATGGGGGACTTCAACCACCCTGACATCTGCTGGGAAGACAGCACAGCTAGGCACAAACAGTCCAGGAGGGTCCTGCAGAGCACTGAGGACAACTTTTTGACCCAGGTGGTGGAGACGCCAACGAGGAGAGGTGCAACGCTAGACCTTGTACTAACAAACAAAGAAGGTCTGGTTGGAGATGTGAAGGCTGGGGGCAGCCTTGGCTGCAGTGACTGTGAGAGGGTGGAGGTCAGGATCCTACGAGGAGGGAGCAGGGCAATGAGTAGGATTGCAACCCTGGACTTCAGGAGAGCTAACTTTGGCCTCTTCAGGGACCTACTTAGGGGAATCTCCTGGGGCAGGGCCCTAGAAGGAAGAGGGGTCCAAGAAAGCTGGTTGATATTCAAGTATCACTTCCTCCAGGCTCAAGATTGGTGCATCCCTCTGAGTGGGAGGTCGAGCAAAGCGGGCAGGAGACCTGCATGGATGAGCAAGGAACTCCTGGCCAAACTCCAACAGAAGAAGGAAGTCTACAGAATGTGGAAAAGGGGACAGGCCACTTGGGAGGAATACAGGGACGTTGTCAGAGTGTGCAGGGATGTGACGAGGAAGGCTAAGGCCCAGTTGGAATTAAATCTGGCAAGGGATGTCAAGGACAACAAGAAGGCCTTCTTCAAATACAAATATATCAATAGCAAAAGGAAGACTAGGGAAAACGTGGGCCGACTGCTGAATGGGGCGGGTGCCCTGGTGACAAAGGATATAGAGAAGGCAGAGTTATTGAATGCCTTCTTTGCTTCCGTCTTCACTGCTAAGGCCAGTCCTGAGGAATTCCAGACCTTGGAGACAAGAGAGGAAGTCTGGAGAAAGGAAGACTCTCCCTTGGTGGAGGAGGATCAGGTTAGAGATCTTTTGTCCAAACTTGACATCCACAGATCCATGGGCCCTGATGGGATGCACCCACGAGTGCTGAGGGAGCTGGCGGATGTTATCGCTAGGCCACTCTCCATCATCTTGGAAAGGTCCTGGAGATCAGGAGAGGTGCCCGAGGACTGGAAGAAAGCCAATGTCACTCCAGTCTTCCAAAAGGGCAAGAAGGAGGAGCCAGGAAACTCCAGGCCTGTCAGCCTCACCTCCATTCCTGGAAAGGTGATGGAACAGCTCCTCCTGGAGGTCATCTCTAAGCATGTGGAGGACAAGAAGGTGATCAGGAGTAGTCAGCATGCATTCACCAAAGGGAAATCATGCTTGACCAATCTGATAGCCTTCTATGACGGAATGACTGGCTGGGGAGATGAGGGCAGAGCAGTGGATGTTGTCTACCTGGACTTCAGCAAGGCTTTTGACACTGTCTCCCATCACATCCTCCTAGGTAAGCTCAGGAAGTGTGGGCTAGATGAGTGGACAGTGAGGTGGATTTTGAGAACTGGCTGGATGGCAGAGCTCAGAGGGTTGTGGTCAGTGGCGCAGAGTCAAGTTGGAGGCCTGTAGTTAGCGGTGTCCCCCAGGGGTCAGTCCTGGGTTCGGTCTTGTTCAACGTATTCATCAGTGATGTGGATGAAGGCGCAGAGTGCACTCTCAGCAAGTTTGCTGATGGTATTAAACTGGGGGGAGTGGCTGACACACCAGAAGACTGTGCTGCCATTCAGAGGGACCTGGACAGGCTGGAGAGGTGGGCAGAGAGGAACTTCATGAACTTCAACAAAGGCAAGTGCAGCGTCCTGCACCTAGGGAGGAATAACCCCAGGCACCAGGACAGGCTGGGGACTGACCTGCTGGAAAGCAGCTCTGCAGAGAAGGACCTGGGAGTGCTGGTGGACAACAAGTTAAACATGAGCCAGCAGTGTGCCCTTGTGGCCAAGAAGGCCAATGGGATCCAGGGGTGCATTAGGCAGAGTGTTGCCAGCAGGTGGAGGGATGTGATCCTCCCCCTCTATTCAGCCCTGGGGAGGCCTCACCTGGAGTACTGTGTCTGGTTCTGGGCTCCCCAGTACAAGAGAGACATGGCACTCCTGGAGAGAGTCCAGCGGAGGGCTACAAAGATGATGAGGGGACTGGAGCACCTCTCCTATGAAGAAAGATTGCGAGAGCTGGGCCTGTTCAGCCTGCAGAAGAGAAGATTGAGAGGGGATCTCATCAATGTGTACAAGTATCTGAAGGGGGAGTGTCGAGAGGATGAGGCCAGACTCTTCTCCGTGGTGCCCAGCGACAGGACAAGAGGCAACGGGCAGAAACTGAAGCACAGGCAGTTCCATCTGAACCTGAGAAAAAACTTCTTCACTGTGAGGGTGACAGAGCATTGGAACAGGTTGCCCAGAGAGGTAGTGGAGTCTCCTTCGCTTGGAGATATTCAAAAGCCGTCTGGATGTGATCCTGGGCAATATGCTCTAGAGGACCCTGCCTTGAGCAGGGGGGCTGGACTAGATGATCTCCAGAGGTCCCTTCCAACCTAAACCATTCTGTGATTCTGTGAGTGAGAAAAATATCTAGAAGAGGCTATAAAAACATAAAAGTTGTGAAAGGGTTCTAAAAAAAATCTAAGAACAATTCTAAAGTCAAAAATATCTAAGGATTACTTAAATTTTTTTAGACTTAATAAAAATCAGATTTAGGTAATTGTTTGGTATCTTATGTATTTTTAGGAGAACTCTGCACAGCAGCAGAAATTTTAGCTCCTTTTAGACTAGAATAAAGAAGCCATTTTCTTCCACAGCAAGAAAAATAATTTGCACTGTAATAACAGTGGTTCTAACAACAGCCTCTGATGGCTATTTGTTTCATATATGAAATTGACAATCTTTGTCCAGTTTTGTTTTGTGCTATCATTATCAGCAATGACAGTGACATCTCACTGAAAGGCTTCAGACCAAAGAAGACAACCCGCAGGTCAAGGAGCCTCGCTGAGGGTGATCCTTGCAGGCTGGCAATGCAATGCAGTTCGTGCAGTTAGCTCTGGGGTAACAGGTCTACCAGCATGCCAACCCAGCACTTTCACGTCTCTTTTTGTTTAAAAGAACTTTTTTGTTTTGAAAGAGGCTTATTTGTTAATCATGCAATAGGTACATGAAAGATCACCAGACCCTTTTTCAAGGGACACTGTGGTCTAGACTGCAAAGTTGCATGCAACAGCAATGGAACAGAATTAGGGGAACCTTCCCAAGAGAACAGTATTGCATCCTGTGTAGGGTAAGCACTGCACAACCTGTGAAAAAAAGACAGATAATGAGTTGTTGAGGCAAGGCAGGACCTTTTGCTTGTATTTTGTTTCTCAACCATGTATGAATATTAAAGATTCCTTCGTTCTCTATTTGAATAAACATAGAAAACTGGCTTTTTTTCTCCTGTCATGTTATCAACTCTTATAAAGTACAATGTGAATATTAGTAGTGTGTATGTCAAACACAGCATAAAACAGCCTTTTGTAAATGGCACAGAAGTGGAGTACACACGCTACACAATCACTGAAAATTCATTACCGCCTCCAGATATCAGTCAGGTGTTAGTCATGACCTGACACAATACAAACCCTACGGTAATTTCTAAGATAGCAATCACAGCATAACTACTGTCATATTCACAGACAAATAAGTACAATACTATAATACACTAGCACTAGGAGAGCAATTGCATGTAGCAAAGCCAGAAAGTTGAGGCAAGGACAAAGCTATGCTCTGATTGTAAGGTCAAAGATACTGAGCTGACAGCTATGCCTATTAAGGATGTTCAAAACTTCTCATAATAAGCTTCTGCTTACAGATATTCATAACTTAATTAAACTTCAATTGTTTTATGTGAAATATGCCATGTCAGGTGTCTGTCTCATGTAGAAGAAGATGTCAGTTGGAATGGTTCTACTGTTTGTGAGAATAAAGCAGTGTAGCAGGAAAATGCAGTGCTTTATCAACATTAAAAGAACAATTAAAATAAAATAAACTTGCAAGTCCTACCATCCTGATATTTTCAGGGAAAGTCTTGGAGCTTGGCAATGCCAGAAGTTTCTTCTAGGGACTTTTTTTTTCGTCATTCTTATAAAATTCAATCAAAACTTTAGAACTTTTAGAACTTTTGATTAGAACACTGCTGTTCATATGTGCTTTACAAAGACTTGGATTTTAGTAAGAAATGACCTTTAGTAAGATCCTCAAGGATCCAATATCCATGTTGATCATGCTCCAGGTTTACAGGAGAGTTTCTACACATGTGCATAAGTAGGGCCATATGGTTTTCTGTATGCAGGCAAAATGAAAAATGAGTCAAAATGCAAAAATGATCAACCCTGAAGTTATCATACTGTTTATATAACTTCCATAGAGTTTATCTTGTACAATCTTCAGTATAAATCAATGTGTTTTAAACATGCACAGACAGTGAAATACTATTTTGAGTGGTAACAATCAAACACAGTACTTGGGCTATCCAATGCTAATTCCATGGAACAGAATATTTCTTTAGGTATAACTTGAGTAAGTAATTAAAGTTGAGTAATTAATAAATATCTGTGGTAATCTAAGGATTTTAAGAGCAAGAACAGCAGTAAAGTCAAGTGCAAGCTCATGTTTTCTTTTCTTTTTCATGTTTGCAATTTACATTTTTTTCGAATTGATGGCTGACACAGAAGTGCTCTATGCCACCAAGTGAAAGTATGTTTAAAGTTGTATTTAATGTAAGTCATAAAGTTAAATTCTGTTTTGAGTAGTTTCACGCATTTAGTAATGGCGTTAAATGGAAAGCCAGGTCATTTCACTGAGGTACATTGTCTTCAGACACTGGGGATAGAAAGACAGGTCGTTTTCTCAATCTGCCACAGCATTGTGCCCTACTCTATTGATAACTGTATTGCAGATTTAAATGTTTCGTGCAATGGGGCATACATCTAATATTAATGGAATATTCCATAATACAATGCTTTCATTATTCACTTTTTTTTCTTGCTTTTTCCTGCTTTTTCACATTATTCCATTTAATTTTACTGCTGCACCCTAGGGAAGCTCTCATTTCATTGGCATAAGTGGCACAGCATTCGTAATAACAGCGAAAGCTTTCTTCTCCTGTCATGGCAGGACTGGGTGGAAGGTTTAGATGATGGCCCTATCTTCTCCAAACCCCATAAAACAGATGGTTTCTATGGAGGGTTGTGACAAAAAATAGTGTTCTCAGAGGACATGTGTTCTCTGCGAGATGCACAGACTAGCTTGGATAAAGGCATAGGGATTGGGGATGAGGAATGGTAAGCTGAGAAACTGTGAAAGAAAATAAAGGCTAGCTAAAGTAAAAAAAGTGGGGAGAGCTGAGGTTTATCTCTTGAGGTTTCAACTGGAAAGCAAGATGACATTTTCCTACTGTCCCAAATCATTTCCGGGCCTGGAACTGTTTTGCAGGCTTACACTGATCTTTGCTAACTTCCCCAAACTATGAGCTCTGTGGAGGAGGAACCAGTTTCTTAAGTATGTTGGAAAGAGAAATTTAATATATGATGTGATCTTCCAGTAATAAAGAATTATAGAATATCTTCATTTATTGAGTTACATATATTAGTGGTTTTATTGTGCCCTTGTGTTTCAGAATCACTTACTGATTTTTAGATTTTGCTTTAAAATTAATGATCCAATATAGTCCTTTAGATTTCGTAAGCTCTTTTTCCCTTCTTATAGTTCTTCTCTCAGTTTCTTTCAGTTTTTTCAGACTTCTAGCAAAACTGTCTGAATAGTAAATACTGTTGGTGCTGTCTTACAAATCCATCTGACAGAGCACAGACTATCAGCTGATATCAGCTGATATCTCTCATATCTCATATCACAAGCAACCCAAAATCTCACTGTCTGCTGATTGAGTTAAGTCAGTGTTTAGGTAATTCTAACCATTTTGTTGAGCAGTCTCACTTGAAGTCTCTTCTGCTATTTTATTGCACTGCCCACTTTTAGAAGCTGATGATGCTCAAAATAAGGGAGGAAAACACAGATGGAAATAAAAGGCTCATCTCTGTCCCCTTCCACAAAAAAACAGAGGACATACATACATACCAAATCATTTCTGAATTTCTTCTAGATAAGGTCATGTACTGTCCAGCCTGAGGCTTTCCTCAGGAAATGAATTCATTGCCCATCAATAAGTCTTCCACTACAAGCTCCTACTTCTATCACAATTCTCCCTCAAAATAACCCAACAGCCTCTCCCCTGCTGCAGCTCCCAGTTCTTTCCCCTCTTCATCCTTCCACTTTTCCCACTTCACATAATCTTTGGCTCCTGCTACTTTTAGTGCCCTTTTCCCCCACAGTTATACCACTGGCAGAAGTCACAGATGCCTTCCTACAGGCACAGATGCCAGTTACACTCTCTTTGTACTCCTGTCTCAATTTTCCTTTGTGTTAGCCTTCTGGACTGCCTCTGGTGCTGGTGGTACTCCTTGCTGAGGTCTGTGTTCATCTGCTGAGGCTACCCTGATGCTACCCAAACAAATACTGAAAAAATCTTGGTGCTAGACAAGAGTGAAGCATCAATAAAGACAGCTAGACTATTCTGCCAGGTGATAATCCTCTCCTATTATCTGCTCCCTTAAGTTCTCTCCAAGGTCAAAAGAAAAGCATATGCTGGGAAAAGAAGAAGAAGAAGAAAAAAAACATGTTGAGGAAGGAGAAAGGGTAGGGAGGTATCTTAACTAAAGGAATTAACTTCATTAAACTCTTGTTATCAGTTCCTATCAAATGTGTAAAAAAAAAAAACCACCCAAAGAATTGCTTTCATTTTTCATTTTAAAATTGGACAATATTTTTTATGAAACATGATTTTTATGTTTTCATCAAACTCTGCAGTGAAGAAATATCTGTGGCCAGCTCTGCCTATACTAAAAACAGTCAATGAAGAAATACTTTTTAAAAAAGAAAATTATATAAATAATTATGTGAAAATGACGTTTCCCTATCCAAGAATGGTGCAATGCTAATTCATAGTATTGTGCGCTTTTATGGAAAGAGCTGCTTTCATTATGCTTTTAATAAATATTTAGTGTGTACAAAAATGTGTTCTAAAGGATGGGTTGCTTTTTTTTCCAGTTACAGCAATCTGCTGGAAAAGGTAAATCTACGGAATATTATGAAAGCACATGGAGATAAAAATATTTTACTTTTATGTTTAGTACTGACTCTCTGCTCTAATAGATGCTTCTTAAATTAGTATTACAATATTTTTTCAAGGTTACTAACCACTTGGACAAATCTAGTAATTTAGCATACACTAGAATCTAGATGACTCTGTAAAACATTCTTTTGTAGAGAAAAGGTTTCACTCCTTCTGCTGTCTTGTGCACTCCATAATCTTTATAAATCTATATTGCATGTCTTGGTTATACAAATTGCAATGTTTTCAAGGCAGATGTGCTGCAGCTTTAATTACTCAGACCCCAGGAAACAGGGTGAAGTAGGGAGAGAATTATGATTTAAAAGTAGAAGATAAAAGTAATCAATCCTTTCCTCTTCCCCTTTTCCCCTACAAGACACAGGAAATAAAAGAATTGGCATAGCAAGGATTATTTTCTCACCCATAATATTATGTTATATATTATTGAGCATTATTTCCTTCTACACATACAGGAAACAAGCAGAATCATTCTAGTGTAACTCGGATAATTGCTACCAGTTATCTCCATCTGGTGTGAATCACACAGTCTCTCCTGTTAAAAGGTAATTTGTGCTATATTCCAACACAGACTTTGAAAAACAAAAGTTTGTTTCTTAGCGTTTGTTTCTGTTTCTTTTTCTGTTTCTGTTTCTTTTTTTTTCTTTTTCTTTTTCTTTTTTAAGTATGTAACCTACCCTACAATAATTACTACAAAAAGAAAGCTGTTTGTTCATAAAATCTGATGCTGGTGTAACTTCATATCTTCAGAGCTAATTTTATATAGTCATCATGAACACGGCTGAAATTGTAATGAGCTTGCGCTGCATTTTCATATGGAAAACTGTTAGAAACCTAATTCATAATGCAAGACAGCAGAACACTTTATAGGTAAATTACCCACAACACAGCAATAAATCAAAGTAAGTCCCATCTGTCATTTTAGAAGCAGTGGGAGTCTATTACAGTTTGGCACAGGTATGATGCAGCCGGATGGATAGCAGTTGGCTTGCACAGCACATGCTATTGGGAGGAACCAACTGCCTTTTTAAAGATACAAGTCAAAAATAGCCAGCCTGATTACTCCAGCAAGATCGAGTGTAACGAGAAGCTGAAACACAATAATGAAGAATCTGGACAAAATGGGAGACCAGTGTAGTAAGAACATTCTCATTGATTTATATTCCTTTCCTAAAGCCGTTCCCTCTAACAGAGTGTACTATTCATTTCCATTTGAAAGAAATTGTTTATTTTGTTTTCACTTTTTTTTTTATTACTGTGTTTTTTAAGGTAAATAACTTCTGATTATTGTTTGCGCAGTGGGGGGAGGAATGGCCTTACTTGTTGCAATAATATCTACTGCTGTTCTCCATTTCAAATTTTCAGAAGGTTAGGGTCAAATTAAATATCACAACTATGCCCAGCAAAAATTCAAGTAATTATAATAAATGAGCTGACAGAAAGAGAAAGCAAGTGATGCTAGTAAAGGCCCTATCCTGACACAGCCAACATTTTCACATTCAATATGTCTCTCTCTGCACTTGAGCTCTAGTAGCTGTGTTTACATATTCATTTATATGTCAGAGGATTGAGTTCATGATGGTAGAAGAATTAACACAGAAGAATTAACATATCAACAAGTGATACAAGCATATCCTTTTGAACACCAGGAGGCACCCTTTGAAATAGAATATCTTAAACGGTTGTTCTTTTCTGAACTGTGGCCTTTCGTTCATTTTCGTTTGGAATGTTTTGTAATTCCACAGTTATCAAATATATTTTAATAATTTGCTCTAATCTAAGAAATCCCAGTACCTTCTACAAAGATGAATAATGCTCACAGAAGACAGAAAGCCTCTACCCATTTAGCAGTCTGACATCTGATGGTCACAAAAGCCGCAAAAGATGATATAGTGCATCAGACAGATAGACATAAATAATCCAAAAGTCAAGATTTCCAGACTCTTTTGTAACTATAAGACCCTCTGAATTTCCAATGAAAATTAAAAAAGCCAAGAAGAATTACCATTACCAGAAACAAGCCAAAAAAGCTCATGCAATTACTTTTTCCTAAATATTTAGAGAATAATAGTGAACTTTCCTCTTCTCAGTATTATGATAACTATAATGCTCTTAGCACAGTCAATACTCAATTAATCCTGGAGGTATGAAGCTATAGGAAACTTTTAACAATTCTTGTACTTGATCACTCATAATACTGATGAAAAATTGCTTACTATTTAAAATATCGCACTGTGATGAAGCTAAATCTGATATAAATCTGTGCAAGCTAATGAAATTTTATAAAAGCTTGCAAAATTACAAGCTGATATTCAGTGACAAGATTTCACCCTCCTTTTTTTTTCTTGTGAGTCATAGTAAACCATACCTCATTCTCCAAAATAAATAATTATTTTGGGGTGGAATATATACTGTAGCACAACTGCATGGAAAAGATAAGATTTATCTTCAAAATGGCTCACCTACTCCAGCAATCAGAACATAAAATGACCTATTATGCTGCATACAGGAAAATGTGCTATTGTTAAGAAAAGGAGTTGAGACCAATCAGATAATAGTTTTGTGTTACACTATTTTCAAGCTTTCCTAAATCACTTGCAGCAACAGAAAAGAAAGATGTCAATTAAAAAAAAAAAAAAAGTGAACAGCATGAAAATCGAACTTATTAAGCAAACCAGTATTTCTTGGGAATCTTTTCTTATCAGATCAGATCAATGCACTACATGTTAAAATTCCAGTATCTCGACTTCATCTGGATGTGTAAAATTCAAATTATGCTCTTTCTGTTTCTTGCATTCAAAACCACCAGAACAACTGGAAATTCAAAGATTCTTACTTCATGAATTGTACATAAAAAATGTAGGCATCAGAAATTCTGCTTTATGTTATCTGCTTCACAGTCATTCCATCTCATCCATCTCTGGACTCCAACAAGGGAAGACAAAACCTGACAAAAATACGCATATATGTATATGTATATGTATATGTACATAGAAATGTACCAAAAGTGGGTACAAGCCTAATTAAACACTGATGTGGCCCTGTTTTTTGACACCCCTCCTCCCTTTCTACGTGTTTACACGATGACCTAATACCAGAACTGCCACTTCCTAAACTCTTGCTCATCTGTAGATCCCTGTTATTCACAGCTGTCTAAGATTTTCCAGAAAAGTCTCCTAGGCATCAAAGCTCTACTAATGAGCATATCAAGAGCCTGATGTCTATCTTGTTCCAGCTCGTCTTTGACCACAAAGCATTTGAAACTTAGAAAACATAGAAGATGTGTTCATAAGAAAATGCAGAGACATCACCTCCCAGATGAGTGTTAGGATACCAAGTCGTAGCTCATGGCAGAGTGCACTTCACTGCCTTTGGCCCTCTCGGCTGCACACTAAAATCATCGAGTAGAGAGAGAAAGAAGCATGACTCTCCATCCCAGCATTTAAGGCATTCATCTGAAAAAAGGGAAACTAAGGTTTTGTTCCCACTACCAGCACTGCCTGTGAGCTTCTTAGGAACCACTTATGAATGTCCCCCTGGAAATGGGGTGGGACTCACGCATGTTGTCCCCTACAGAGTCACGTTCATTTGCCTTAACCCTCTCGGGCGCAATGAACGTTTTGTACTTTTTGGTGAAGCAGTGCAGTTTGAACGGGTGAGATGAGGTGAAGGGAGGTGAAGTGAGGTGAGAAGTCTCCTCTTCACTTTCCTTTCCATTTGCTTCATCTTGTGGCAGCACAAAAAGCCTGGTGTGTGGCGGTAGGGTCGTACTCCTGTATGAACGGTTCAGGCAGCTGTTGGCTCTGAACCTGCTTTTGCTGCTTCTGGGAAGAGTTTCCTCTCTCCAGGGTGATACACCGACAGGGGAGGAACCGCCATCTGCTCTTCTGGCTGCCTCTGAAACGAAAGGTGATCCCTCCTTGCCGTTTTGAGAAAAGGAGCTTAGATGTCTAACTGCGTAAGCTGCCTGGAGTATGTGCCTCAGCCGCATGGAGGGGAAGGCATGGGGGAAAACGGGGAAAATGGAAATACACTTCAGTCATTGCTCCTTCAAACCAGCTCACCGAGCTTTCTGGCTCTTGTGTATGAACTGTGGAGAGTCTGCCTCTCCCCATCCGCTATATGCAGAATTTAGATCTCCAAAACAGAGCTGTGCGCAGCAGACTCGAAAAGCTGGTGCAAGCCTTTGTGCTGCAAAATCTAAAACTGTCTTCCTGCCTTAATCCTATGCTATTCGCTTGTAAACATTTACTTGCATGCTTAAAAAGAAAACTAAAAATGAGCAATCTGTGCTTCAAATCACCATGGTGTCTAAGTAAAAATACCCAACACCAATTAGTAAGTTGCTTTTAAATTATCTTCGCATGCAATTAATGCTTTTTCTCTGTAGAAAAGCACTTTAGATCTTTTCCTCTCTTTGAGATCTAAAAAGATGTACTCTCTTTGAGTCTAGTGACTGACTTAACAGAAGATGTGCTAAAAGACTATAAATTAAGAGATAAGCTAAAAGCATAGTTTAGGGTTAGAAAGAGATGTCTTTTGGGATATTTAAAGTTGATGTCAAGTCCAGAACACTTCCTCATGTTTAATAATGACTTAACGCATCTTCCCAAGAGTAGGACAGCATCTCCTATTTTTTCCATTTCTCATGAAATGCAGATGGATGAATTTTGTGCCTGTTTACTACTTGCAACTGGTAAAACTGCTTTATGTGTTTCTTCTGTTTTTGAAACCTTGTGTGGTTGTTAGACTTGCTTACCAATAAAGAACAGTCAAAATATATAAAATGATAGCCTAATGAAAATGCATTTAATAGCTATCATTTTATCAAGACAATTGTAAAATCTCTTTGGATATGACACAATCTGTATGCTACTACAACTCTATTAGCTTGTTTGTGACTTAGTTCCTGGATGTTTTGTACTACTACAACAGACTGGAACAAAGGAAATTTTAACCAATCTTTGTTAAGCTTATTCAATAGTATCCAAAGCATTAGGTGACTATTTTCCTATTAAAAACTATAAACATTCAAATGAAGAGGTATTTTACTAATGGTCTTCAAGTGACTTCAATGGTGTCAAGTGACTGTTTATTTGGCTGCTTTCTTTTACAGTACTTGGTTAACAAATTCTGCATATGCATTTCAGTTTTTTTTCAAATGTTACCTTAATAGAGACAAACATTTTTTTGAGATGCTTTGTTACTTCCTGGATATTAGAAAATGTTAAAACAGTTATTATTGAAATATGACTTCTATTTACTATTGCATCCATCTCTAGTTTATACCAAAGACTGCGGAGGGAGAATGCTAGGATGCCATTGATTTCTTCTGTCCTTTTTTAAGGTAGAATGGTCTATCAGATTTTCTTACCGAAAAGGGAATGTGGATTGAATATACCTGACTTGGACATGTCTTTCTCCTCTGTCAGGCACTGGCACTTCACTCACTGAGACCATGTTCTGACATACTTATTCACTCTGAGAGATATTTTTCTCCAAGAATATTTCCATTCACTTCAGTGGAAAAATCTGTGAAGTGCTCCTCAAAGTGAGCAGAATGTAGCAATCTGTCCTTTTTTACAGCAGTTCTTGATATGTGATTTTACTGTCCCCCCTCTGCATTTGGCAGCTAATAATAACTGTTAATTTCCTCTTATAAATTATATCTTTGGCCCATAACAGTAAACCCAGTGGAGTAATATTTGCTTTCTTAACCATACTTTGATTTCTCTCAGTATGCAATGCTTGGCACAGGTAAAATTCTTAGTTGGTGCTCTTGGACGGTGTTTGGCATATCTGGCTTAACAAAAACTCTTTCTTGCCTTCCTGTGTTCTTCCATTTTGAATTGTAATGCTTTTTCTAGTTTTGCATAGCCTGAGCTTTGGAAGGATCTGAACAGGGAAGATGTGGGGTTTTCAGCAAATATGTTACTTTAAGCTACTTTCATTTTAAGAAGCACCAGAACTATCCTTTCATAGTTGGGTATTACAGACACATTTATGAAATGTCATCTTAGCTACAGCAGAAGAATCAGTTGGAAAAAAAAAAAAGGAGAATAAGATTTTAGCATGATCTGACCCAGAGGAGAATTTTAGAACATCTTCCCTCTTCATCTCTGGTGTCATTCTACATTCTCTAGCAATTCATGCTAATTCCATTATTTTCAGTATCTCTTATTACAGAAACATGGAACCATGAAATACACAGTGTTACATATTTAAGAATCAGTGTTACATATTTAAGAATAACAGCAAAAAAAAAAAAAAAGATACTAGCATTTAAGCCCAAGAAATCTAAGTAGTCACTCCCTCCTGATTTATCCAATTTTGAATTCCAGGAGAAGAGAAAGTAATGCACTAAGTAAAAATATATTTTTGTGTTTATATTAAAAAATCTGAAACCTGTGGTTGAAGATTCGATTTACCTTTTTCTCAAGTTTCTGTTAAGTGAAATCTAAGCTACTTTTATCTGCCAGTAACTTAGAAAATATGCTGACAAAACGAGTAGCACAAAATGGTCTTTGAAACAACCATTTGTCTAATTTTCAAAATAAAGAAACAGTATCAGATGTATAGACAATATTCTTCGGCAGTTTATAGTAATGGTTTCATAATTTTTAGACTATATTCATAGATTTATTTCAAAATATCTGATTAAATTCTGATAAATTAATGGGTAAGAACATGCAAATATGTCAGTATAGTAGTTATGACTGATACTATACAAATGATTTCAGGGCCTCAGAAATCAGTAGAAAATTTTCTTTAATTACAATATGCTTTAGCCCTAGGACATAATAATTGCCGTGCAAAAGATGGCCAAAGTGACAGAGAAATTTTTTTCTATAAAATAGAAACATACAACTTCTTGCTCATTTCTTTAATTCTCGACTGTGGATGCCATGTTAGGCTTAGGACTACGATGTCAGGAAACCAATGGGAAATAAGAAATGAAAACAAAGAGAATGCAAATGTTCAAAACTGCAGGAAGTGAAAAATGCCAGACATTTCCACGCTATGTTTAATAAAATGTATGCAAAAAACCAGAATAAAACAAAATATAATGCTTTGTTTGCTGTTATATGAAAATATGAGAAGTGCAACAGCACGTGACTGCTCCCTGGATTTTAATTTACACAATAACCCCTAAATGAAACTGACTTTACTTAACACAATTTTAAATATATGCATATTTTTATACATTTAAAATATTTCTGAAACTCAAAAATGTATGTATCTACAAACTTACCATATGAACAAATGAATATTTTTGAGAATAATGAGTTCTATATCATTAGTTTTCAGATATAAATGTGCTTATGAGTTAAAAATTCAAATAAAATATTTATACAAATAATAGACTTCTCCTTGTTTATGGATTTCTTTTTCTTAGATTCCCTCTTGAACTACATAAAATGTTTAAAACAGCAATACCCTTCGAATTTTTTAGGTAACCATGCCAGTAACCAGGCAGATTTTTTAGGAAAGAACATTGTGATATTACAATGAAGGTCTGAGGATAACAAATACGATAAGCTTTCAGGCTGATGCTGATTTCATATGTCTGTGTATGTTTGTGTACATATGTCGATCCTAACCTCTAACGAAACAGCTGTTATACTAGGTCTAAGGTTTCCTTCTTTACGTTTTCCATTATGGTTAAATTGTTTCTATCCCACAGCTCCTTATAAATGTCCCGTTCCGGTAAAATTGCTTCCCTCTGAGATGGCAGAAGAGACCATGTGAGTAGTCCCAACAAGTCAGTTCGATTAAATCACGTAGCAGGATTAGCCCCTGGATTGTACATTGAAATGGAGCTTTCACATGGCCACTGACAGAACTCAGATTTCTCAAGGCTCTGATGCTCACTCAGCCTCTCTTTCTAAACCTCTCATCTTCACTTATCGTTCAAGATAACTCTGTGTTTGCAATCTTCGGTTTTAAACAACCGTGAGATTGATGTGTTAACTACTAGCTAATTTTTCTGTTACTGGCCTTCTATCACATCCCTTATCTCTCCCTGTCTCTGAGCTACTGCCTCCAGTTGTCCTACTGCGACTTCAGCTTAACAAAACTGAATGTAAACTTTTCTCTGATACGCTCTTATCTGCTCTTCCCTTTGCCTGCCTGCGAAGAAAACATCACAATCCTTTCTACTCTCAGGTCTTTTTGGATTTCGCATCTTTTCTTGCCCATCAAACTCAGGCCATTCCTCTTCATCTTCAGCACATGCAAGGGTCACCTTCTCCTCTACATAACTCCTGCCAGGTTTGTGTTACATCACACTGAGATTTCTGCCCAGTTTGCCTTTCTGGATTCCCTTTTTGATGCATGCCAAATACTGTTGCTCAGGCCATGTTTCTTACTTGCTGATTTGAACTCTCCTTTGAACTCTCTGATTTGACTAGTTTGCTCAGCTGACCTCTCTCCTGGCATGTCCTCTCCAGTTCCCCATTTACTATAACATCCAGTTTTGGCTTCTTTTAAGCACCTCAGTAACTCTGCACATCCTTATTGTCCTTTGCTGAGTTCCATCCTCATCCCTTCTTCCTCATACCACCATTCTGACCATCAGCACCTGGTTTCATAAATTCATCCACACTTGCCACTGCCTTTGTTCAGAGAATTGACAATGTTAATTCGTGCATCTTTGTGCTCCTTCCAGAAAGTTCCCACCCTGTACCCATTTATGTCTTTTCATTTCCACTCATGCCTACAAGGAATCTAACAAACTCAAATTTTCTTTCTCTTTCTTAAAGAACTCTCTATTTCTTTCTTCCCCTAAACTGTCTCTACTTTTCTATCTTTTGGCTGCTTTTGCTTTTCCTTTTTAGGCTAGTGTTCTTCAGTCCTTGCAGAGAACCTAGCACATCATGGATAATAGCGTAAACACTTTTCTGATAAGGTAAATAAAGACTTCTTTTAAGCACTTCTCTAAGGTAGTTCCAGGCAACACTAATTGATTGGGCCTGGTCCTCATTTAAAGGCCATTCTTATGACAAGTTCAAGTTTATTCCTATATTGCAGTCCAAAGGAATGACAGTAACCTCTACAGACAAACCCACGGTACCTATTTCAAGTTCCTCATTCAAGCTACCTAGTTCAAGTTCCTACAGAGTAAAGCACAGTCTGGACCAGGAGATGGAGTTTTTACATCATGTTTTACAGAACTTAAAGCAAATTTCACATTCAAAATTTCATTCAGTGCATGCGACACACGGAACTGTCTGCTCCCTAAGTAATCGAGGTTCATGTAGGAATACATTTAGCCCATGGTGTTCTCTGAGTTATTTCATGTTCAGTGAAATTTGCCGCAGGATTCAGATGCTTCTAGATTATTTCATGCAAAATTGTAAAGCTTTTTCCACATTTAAAACATCTCATTAATCTATTTTAAAACTTTAAAAAGTTGCATTAAAATGAATTACCTTCTCTTGATATTGTCGTCGTGAAGAATCCAGAGATTGAATTAGGGCAGTTGCGTGACCAACAAACATTGCATAACAAGTAGCCCCCACAATCATACTCAACATGGTTATCCAGAGATCGGACATGCTGACAGGGGCACGGGCTCCATAACCAATGCAGAGCATATGGCTCATGGCTTTGAAGAGCGCATAGGAGTACTGCTTTCCCCAGGAATCATTCTGCAAGAAAAGAGACAAGTGACTGAGCCAGCAAGCAGCTGAAGGAAAAAATACTTTTGTACCTATACAGTAGGCATTTAGATTACAGGCTCTGAAGGAACAGCCTGGTAATGCATCCTCTGTGCATGAGAAGAGATATTCCTTCTAAATTAATTACTAGATAAAGTATCAGAGATTCTGTCAGATAGTACTTAGCACAGTGACAAGAAATAAAATTGACTATTTTTAATACATGATTGTTTTCTTAAACTTGGGTGTTAACCTAATTACAGGGAGGTTAAAGGTCAATTTTATTTTACACTCCAAAGCAGGAAGGATTAGAAAAAGCTGAGCATGCAGACTTATCAAGTGTGTGAAGGTGGCACTTTGTTTTAATATGCATGAACATAGTCCTATGGCCCCATTTCTTTCTCTTCAAAGAGCTGTCCATTTTAATATACAACCACATTTCATCTTATCAGCTGCTTTACTTCCTAAGCAGATAAAAAACCCTCCTTGAATCTACACTTGTTGTTAATTGCTGTAATGTTATCTGTTGTTTGTCCGGTTTATCCTGTTCTTCTTGTAATACTTTGTCTATACCAGAAATACCTCAATTCAAAAGAACTCTATGTGTTCTTCTTGTTCAACCCATGTTCATAGCCACGGTTTGTGAAACACATCTCAAAAGAACAGGTAAATTCCTAGGTCCTGCAATCTTGATATTTAGCCACCCCTTTTGGATTCTTTCTAGGAGATCAGAAGGACCCTGCAGCCCATTCACAGGCTTTTAAAACTGCAAAGATGCTGTCAACATCCTCCTTTAGCTTTACACAGAGTCAGTAAAAGGGGCTGTTCCCAGAGGAAAGCAGGTATTTTAACACATTCCAAAAAGCCGTGGGAGTGCTTGTTAGATTTTCTTTTTCTATTTTCCTTTGCCAAAGGAATGAAATGGGAACAGTTTTATAGCTGTTTATCAACCCATTGCCCAGGAAAATAAATTGTGCTTGGAGGCACACTGTGTACATGAGAAAACATAGTATTTATCACAGACAACTGAGAACAATTTCAGAAATGAAGAAGTGAAGAAGGATAGCATTAATAAGATTGAACAGTTACCTACTATAGCGTACAATATACAGGACAAAAAAGTAACAATCCTGTATACATAAACAAATCTCCAAATCGCATTTATATATAAAACGTGCATTTAAAATATCAGTACTTGTATCTCTGTTCTACCCATAAAAGCTTTGCTCATATTTTTTTCACTTCTGAAACAGCTTCAGGCTTTCTCTCTTGCCATCTTAAATGCCAGGGATATTAATTACTCTTGTTCTTTTCATCTATGCTTTTTCTAGACCCCTATCAGCTAAAATAACTGGTAGCAGGGAATAAGCTAACAATTCTTGGAATGCAGATGACAAAATTAATATTTATTCACTGATATAACAATTTACAAATCAGTGACTCCTCTGTTTACATTTGTTTCATTTTCTAAGTTTATAAGCTTTTCAGATTTGTGAATTGCTTCTGTCCTTACAAAGGAAACTTATGTTGTAAATACTGCTAAAGGATAGTTTTTCAGTGTCTCTACCAACAAAAAGAATTATCTTAGATTAAACTATAACTGTTGAGAGTGGTATGGGTTTCATTGGGTAATGACGAAATAAATTTCCTTTTGGTCTGGAGCTGTAAAAAACACTCAGAAAATGAAAGAACTGGAGATGCTTCCCTTTAAAATCTCCAGTTTGGGATTCAGATACCCAGATGGAGTACAAGAAACCTCCTCTCTTTCTTGGTCAGGGCAGGTATTTTAGTCCAGATCCCCATTCTCCTAAGAAAATTACCTTTATAATGATCGAGGTATAGTGTATTTTGAAGGGATTTCCTTCCAGCTTGTATCAGTCTCATTTGGATGAAAGTAATTAATATGGGAATTGTTACAGAACTATACCAAATTCATTGCAGCTGACTGTTGCAGCTTCATGTACACTAAATTGGGCAAAATACTTGCTGGAAAAAAAAAAGATTGCGCTACTTGGAGGCTACAAGTGGTGTTATTAAAGCCACAGCATTCAAGAGGTTGGAAGATCATGACTTAGTTCTTGCACAGCTCCATACAGTGGATCTTGCTCCTAAACTGTGCTTCTTAGCATTACTATATTAAAAATATTTTAAAAAATTAAGCTGATCTTGATCTTGTCTATTAATTTTTTCCATCATATCTGTGTATGATAAATCTCAAATAAAGTTCTTTTAATGAAATTAAACCTTTACATCAAAGTCTTTGATTTAATACAAAAGCTGGTTCATTTTATTTCTTGACTGAGATCCTTTCCAAATTTATGAGTTACAATATTAAGTAAAATACTGTCGTCTTTAAGAGAGAATAAGAAAATGGCAGTGAGTATTTCTACTACAAATATATCAGGTGAGTGAAAAATAAATGAAATATTACTTGAAAAGTAGTGGCATGAGTGAATAAGGGAACTGCAATGACAGAAGAAAAACAACTAAAGTTGTACGACCAAACAAATGGATGTGTATCCAACCATACACCGATCTATATATATATATATATAATCCAAAGTAGGATCCCACAACTCAAGAGTCATGAATTACAGCTGAATCCAGATTGCACATTAGGGCCATCTCAAATAGCCATTTCGTTACATAGTCAGCATTAGCTATTATCTCCGTACAGGCTAATCACATTTCAGATATCTGAGAGGAGATGGTCCTGAGGAGCTGGTCCTCAGATGGGTAGAAAGGGCTTAGCAGGAGAAGAAAAAGACCTGGTGAAAAGGACTGACAAATCATTTAAATTCTGCTTGGATCTGCCTGGGGATCTTGTTGCTGAAAATATTTGTCAATGTTTTTTGATTTCTTTTTTCCCCCCCAAATCAATCGGTTCTTGTGGAGTTAGTCTCAAACATTGGTCTTTTTAGTTTCTAAGGGGATTTTTTAAAATGTGATGTGAATGAACACTGGTGTGAAAGGTACAAATTTCAGTATTTACTTGTTTTTTTGCTGATAAAAGTACAGAAATAACTTAAAAAGAATATTCTTTCTAATGTCAAATTCTATAAATCATGTATGCTACTACCTATTTTACAATACAAAATAAGAATAACAATTATTTCAGTATTTTTCAGTTTGTGTTGTATAACCTAAGGGTTTGGCAAGAGCAAGTTTAAAATTGTTCAATGTGACAGGTTGGAATTTTCCACAACTGGACTCCAATGTGCTGTTCTTTGCTATATGAAAGTGAGGTGTTACCGTTTCTCTGTTACTAGCATACAGAGATTTTTTCATTATGAAGCATTTTTGCACTTGCCTTATAAGGTGATTTCTACATAACACATTCACAGATAATATCCTTTTATTACCTGGAACCCATCTTATGAAATAGAGACTGCTGTGTTTACATGTTCAGCTTTTCTTTAACATAATTGTAATATTTATTATGTAAATATATTGTATATTAAGTATCTCCCTAAATGGTCATGTTTTGTTTCTAATGTATAGATTAAAAACAATCTATGAGATGAAAAAAAATCCCAACCATTCTGTAAAATGGAGCATTTAATTTCTTGGTTGACAACAGGCTGATCACTGGTTCCAGATTAGCAGTAATCAGTTTTAAATGTTCTAAATGAAATGACATTAATTTGGAAAAACTATTAAAGACCATAATTGTGAGAAATACTAAAGCTGTTTATCCAAGAATTGATTATATAATCTAGCTTGATGACATTAAGAAATCCTCACATTTGTAGAAACAGCAATCACCGATCATTTGCAATTAGTTTTGTAAGTATATGCATTAATTTAGCAGTTATCCAAACAAATACATTCATCACAGGGCACTCTTGATTTTTAAGGGCCTGTTTCCAAGCCTCTTCCCTGATTGGACGACGTTATCTTTTACCTCATAATTTCACATAAACCCGTTACAAATACCTTTTTGTAACATTAACTTTTCAGGTCATAAGAAATAAATCACAAAAAGGCCAAATGGGACCTTTTAAGGGGCAAAAAGAAAAGGTAAATTATTTTTCTCAGCTGCAATATGAAAGTGTTTCTACGTTACTGTAATCTATGGAGGTTATTACTAGGAGATTTTTGTCGTCGTCAGACAAATCAATTCTACTCCCACTCTGCAGTAATTCCCTCAGGCACAGCTTATCTTCCCTCAGTCATACCCTTGCACTGAGATATAAGTTGATTTAAAAATCTTGTAACAGGGAAGCTATTACAGGAACGGTAGTGGTTTCCAAATTTTGACCAGGTTCCTTTTTCCTTTCACATCACAGTAGCTGCATGTGTCGCAGACACTCTGCTCAGTTTATAGGGGCATGCTTTACAATTGTGGAGCAAAGACTGACTTAGGAATTAAATGAAATGATCCTGGACCCAGAATTCTGACTCTCCTTTGCAGACTTGCAGCAGCCATTCCCTACCCTAAAGAGCTTTCCTTGTTATCAATGGTACACGTCCAGAGAAGTCCACTGTAGCCTTTGGGTCCTCATGCAAGTGAGTGAGATCTGAAGAAGGGAAGACAGCTGCTAATCTTGGCAGGATATAGAGAGTCTATGTCTACGCTAGTAAAATTGAAAGTATCAGAGAGCATTTTGAAGCTCTAACTCGGTGTACCGCAGGAAAGGCCCCTGGCATGGTGTTGGTCAAGTAATACCAAACCTACTGGGGAGTTGATATGGGCAAGAAACTGTGTTTCTTATCAAATCCTGCATCAACTAACTTCACTGGACAAATCTTCCCAACCGTTACATTTAACTTTCCATAAAAGTTTTGACCTCAAAAGATTCTCACATTCTGGTTTGCCGTCTACATGTCTACAAAAACTGATTCTGCTCTCCTGTTTTTCAGAATAGCAGTTATGTCCATTAGTTATGTCCATGTACATACATATATAATGCTAACATCAGATTAGAATCTGGCCCTTATACAAAACCTATCTTTTCAACATTCACTCATATATATATTTTGATACGGATATACAGCTTACATAGTTGTTCATCAATCAGTTACATAATTTACTGCCTCTGGTTTTATACAGTACCTCAGAAAGACACTGTAATCTCAGACAACAAATGACACCAAAATATTACCTATATATTTCAACTTTCAAAGAAGTTGTTTGAATATCACAATGAATAATCAAGTCAGCCAATGGAGAAGTTTTGCAGTTTTTATTGTTTCAAAATTTATGCAATGGTGAATCAGTGAATCTACTACCATGCCAAACCTATATTCCTTATCACAGCTACTACTACTTAGAATCTCGTGTTGTCTTCTAAAACGTAGACAAAGGCAAGGCAAAATCAGACTTGGGAGACTAAAAATTCTCTGTTATTCTAAAAATCTTAAGAAGTTCCAGGAAGAAGCATGTATTTTAGGAACTGTGCATGTACATGGGATTTAAGGAAAAAAATCTGGATTGTTAAACTCCACGGAATAAACAGATGTCTTCAGAACCTTCTCAACATTTCTCTCTGCTAATACTTGCATAGATAACAGATGGTGCAAATGACTCAGCATATACTTTCAAGACCAGTATGAGGAGAAAAAATTTAAAAAGTGTTTGGCATTACATTTCACAAAAAAAAGAGGTTTGACTGAAGAAGCAATGACTAAATACTATATATATCCTTTTTTGAGAGTTGTTACACGACTTTACTGTCATTACAGCTCATTCATGTTTTGGTGCTATGTTTTTGGCACCAGCCTTCAAACAAAAACACAGTATCATAACAGATCTTTGTTGCTCTTTTGATTATTTTTCTTGATACAGAAGAAATTGAATGTTTATCCCCCAATGCATTCATTCCCCTGTTAAAAACAAGCAGCAAGAATATCTACCTGTGATCACTTTTTTGTAGCAAGAAATAATAATTTTCTTTGTGGAAGCAGTGCGGTAATTCATAAATAGCAACAGAAGTGCAAACATTTGGCTTATGCATACAGCCTGGTCTTGCGCATATATATCAGTTACCATGTTCATTTGAACAGGCCAATTACATTCAAAAAGACTGCTCCTATGAGAAGACATGCATATGCTCACAGGCTTACAGGGGAGGCTTCCCTGTACATTGCCCAATACTGCTCTGTTTTCACAGATATAATCAGAGATACAATCAGAAATTCCTACAAAGTCTCAAAATAATAAATTAAACCTTATGGGAAAAACACTTTTTCTATTTTTTTCTCCATGAATCAGCTCTCTCTGATTCACCCTTTTATCTGGACACCTTCTTTTCCTAACCGAACACAGAAGACTACAGAAGAAAATTCTTGATGCATGAATCCTATTTAAAATAATATTCTATTACAAAAATATTATTTTAATAAGAGTTTTTAAAGGCTCTGTAACAAAGCTTTTGTAAAGTTGAAAATAAAATGGTTAAAAGCACAAGACTATTTCTTTTTCCCATGTGAAAATTTAACAGCAAAATTAATAGTGGCAGGAAACATTCTCCTGTGCTAGAACTTGTTTGTCTGTTCTTGTAACTTTTCAGACAGTTGTGGTTTTGTGCTAGATCTATTAATACTCTCCAAAACAATTCCCGGGCCCAGCATGACAGTTAGCACTCTCAGCTTAGGCGCGTTAGGTCATGGATGATTCCTATTTAGCAGTTCACTTGAGGCCATCTTGTCTTGGTACCTAAACAAGTTCAATTGTATGGAAGCAGGCTATGGATTCAAGCGGCCTCCATGACAGTAAAGAGACTTAGGCATGTTTAATTTACTAGTATTAATATAGCCCCTATGTCTATGAGTCAGTAACAAAGTGAGACACAAATACTAGCAAAGGAAGCTCCTAAAATGTACCTCTACCTCTCTCTCATACCCTTCTGCACAAAACGTGAGATCAGAATGCAGTGAAGCAGTTTGGCTATTTTTAAAATAAGGGTTGTATTTCAGTTTCTTTAAGCACTTAGAATGCTAACTGCTTCTGCAATTTGAACATTGAAATGCTGTAGGCCTTGCCCAGTAGTTGTAACCTTTTTATACATCCATTTTCAAACTACATAGTAGATGGGATACTTTTTAGTAGCCATTACTATCACTGTAGAGCACCCCTCCTCCCTTCCAATTAAGTTCATTAATTTTTACATAATATTAAAAAAAAGTTTTTTTCAAATTCTTATAATTGAAACTGAAGATATTATAACAGCATCCTATGCTGCACTTTCTTCTTCAAGATCTGTTTTTCAAAATTTATCAAATAATGTAATAACCTGATGAAGACATTTAGCATTTGGCTTCCTCTCATTCAAAGTTTGATTAAGTTTATATCACGCTATTTTTTGATCCTGAAATAAGCTTAGTCATTGCTTTAAACAAGAGACTGAGTGAAAAAGATACACATTGTCGATGAACGTGATAATATAGAAAGCAAGAACCAGAAACTTTCCCAAAAGATCTCAAAAGGTTTTATTATAAGTGATAACAAAAAATAAGTACATCTCCAAGTTTTCATTAAACACAGTTTTGCTTTGCAAACACGAGCTGCATCCCAGAGATGACTCTTTTTTCTTTTCCTTTAAAAAGTATTACAAAACAATGGTGCATCTAATGAGAGAATATGTAAATCCTGCAAGAAATCTTTTAGATGAGAAACTGAAATCATATGAAATAACACTGTTCAAGAGATTTACAATTTCTGAGTGCATTAAAGATACCATATCTTTTTTTCTGCTCTTTTCAGTTGGCGAAAGGAGATGGATATGTTTACTTAACAAACCTTGAGCACGGAATCCAGCCATTTATGAAATTCTTTTACAATGCAACCACCGAGAAAAGCTTTGAATTTTCAACAGTAGTTATCTGATAGTCAAGAATAGGCAGATGATAAAGCGAGCTTAATATAGCACAGTTCTGGGAGACAGCTGAAGGAGTGCAGTGACATAAACCTGACTCGTGACTCCACAGTATGCTGCTTTAGTAAGAAGTATAAAGTAGAATTTCCATTGTCATAGATGATATTTGCAACCAGTTTAGAAAAGGGAACTCAGCAGAAGAAATTGCATCTCTGTATTCCATTGACAACTCACACTAGACAGCAAAATATATGAACTGTCTGATCCCAAATAATAAAATAACAATTGAAAATAAAATGTTTTTGGGAGTGCACATTTAGCGTTCTGAGTGCTATTGCCATTCTCTGTGAATCGGAATGATTTTAAAGCTATGTAAAAGCAATGAAGAAAACTACTAACTTAAGAAGTTGCAGGGAAGTCCATTATTAGCAAAAGGTCAGGAAAACTGTTGATACACCATTTGAAAGGTAGATAGACAGATAAACACAGATAGACATAAAATTATAATATCACAATGCTATCTCACTAAGAACTTCTCATAATATTCAAAGCCTGCTATCTGACTCCCCTAGAAGCACTTTCATCCATGTTCTATATACACATATATTCAGGCAAAGTAATCTTTTTTGTAAGTATTTTTAGGAACATGTCCTTAGAAATTAAAAAATATATATTTAATTGTAGATTACAGTAGATTAAAATGGACTAATATAATCTACTCATAAAACCAAATGTGTCTATGCAGGGTCTGAATATGCTTTAATAGGCTTAAAAATGAATTGAGGTGAATCAGTGCTACTTTCACACCGAGAATCAACATAAGAGTTGCGACTAGGATTCAGGGAGTTCCAGTTTACTACATTATGCTTTAAAAAATAGATTCTTTCCAAGGCAAGTTGATGTTCTGTATCACATAGGCAAATTCAAACAATTTTCTCTTTAATCTAAAGAAATAATTTTTATTATATTCTGTTTTCCCTTTAAGTAACATAGTTTTTAAGGCACAGATTCAGTGCTGTTTTTAAGATCTTAAGAGTTTTTCTCCAGTTAGCTGGTATTAAAGGCAACACTTTTCTTGTCAGTTTTTCAATTTATTTCCGAATCAGATGCCTTTGAGAGTTTAGGCTATCCCTAGTTAGTGCATAGTTCTTCATGAAAATTAATTCACTAAATACCTGAGCCCTCAAGAGGCCAGACTGCTTTTTGGTAAACTGCAGTCCTTCATCAAATAGTCCTAGATAAAACTGTGAATTATTTTATTAGGAAGTGACAGCATGAAGCAAAGGAGTTTTACAGTTGAAATCCTATTTTGGCTCTACAAAAAGAATAAATCACGGTGTCAAAGTAACCAGGCTGGATCTAGGTCAGAGGCTGTTCTTTCACTGAGAACTCAACTGAGTTTCACTATGAGCTGTTCTTACATTCACATGTCCTAAAATTGCAGGTACTTCCAGTGTTTGGAAGACTTTCAAGATAATAATGAATAAAAAGACAAAATGATTTAGTAGCTTAAACCCCACCCCAAAATAATTGCTATTCATTTAAAAAAAAAAGATTGGGGAATTATTAAAAATTCAGTTCCCTCCTCTACCAGAGGAGGTTTAACCTAAATCATAGAAGAATGTCCTAACTTTCAGGCTACCAACTATTGAAACTCTGAATTGGAAGGAGAGGAACACATTCCTTATCCGTGTTAAAGCTCTTCGGCTGTCCTTGAAAGAATTGACAGAGCACCAGAGCGAGCATGACCCTGTAGCACTCATCTGAGACGTTGGGGGTTTCTAGGGTCCAGCTTCTGCTCTAAAAATAGATTCTGTACATTACCCAAGGCTACCTCTGAGAAACAGTCTGGGGTTCAGGAACTGGAATACATGAGTGCCCTACAAATTAGGCCAAATGTGATGCTCGCTCTTCTTTACTTTCCCTGCCACAATAGTTCTTTTCTGTAAAGTGGGTAGCTTCATACCAGTGCAATCATAACTAAATGCCTATTGCTGGGCAGTTAGAGCACTCTCTTCCAAGCTGAGAGATGGGGGTTGGAGGGCAAGTTGAATGCTCTAACTCATGATCAAACTTTTGGTACTGAATTACTGTCTTTTTGTAAAAGCTACACTTGAAACAAAAACAAATAAAACATCAGTGACAAGCAAAAAGTGTTATAACCTTTTGCATTCGAATATTCAAAACTATATAGCTAATTAAATTACTTCTGGAGGAAACTTTGTTTCCTTTTCCTTCTCTCCTTTCCAATGTCTGAGTAAGTTCCTCTTCCTCTTCCTCTCTTTATACCTCAAAAGCTGCCTTTTGCCTCATTTGAAGAACCAGTAGACATGAAAAATCATAAAATTTTCAAACTTCTGAAAGGAATGAAAGGGTCTAACTGTCATGCTACTGTATAATCAGTAGCCTGTGCTCACTCTATCACTCTTAGGCACTCTTAGTGTAGTGTGCAATGCAAAGGACTCCAAACTACAGTCAACAAGGCTAGCTTCAAAAGCAGAGTAGTATAGCAGAGTCACAACACTATGAAACTATGTGCAGAATTCTGGCCTAAAAATAAAATTTCTATGGAAAAAAAAGTAATTAGACAAATTAAAGGAAGAAATACATATTAATGGCTGCTAAACACAAAGATACCAGTTCTGACTTCAGAAGTCCCTGAACCGAAAATTTCTGGAAGCTTGTAGTATATGTTAAGGAAACATCACTCTGTGCTTGTTTTGATATAATCTTACCTAGGAATCTGCTCTTTGCCACTCTTGAAAATGGGAGCTTGGGCCAGACAGACCATAGATCTGACTCCATATGGCCATTCTGTCAATCTTGCATTCTTATGTGAATGAATTCACAACAGCTGAATCTTTAGCAGGGCTCATTAACTTGAGTGCAGCCTTACAGAAGTATTTATACTGCTTTCAGGACTCGCTTTAGCATCTTGGCATAGTGCTGTGCTGTATGAACTGTACAGCAAACAAATTTCCACTAGCATTTTGGAATCTCTCTCTTGGGAGTTGGGTACGCTTCCTGGGTCCTGGGATGCAAAGACAAAAGAGGTTTTGTATTGTTTTGTTTTGTCTTCTGTGTATTCTTCTCTTCTTCCTCCTCTCCTTCCTGTCTCTTCTCTCCAAACCTCTTGCATTCTCCATCTGAGAGTAAGCTGCTCTAAAACCACTGATGCATAATTCTAATTATAATCTCATATCCACCTTTTGTATAGAACTGTTTCACTAGAGGATGCTTTATTTTTAACTGAAGAGTTATCATGTGGGTTACAACTTTCTTCACTATCATATATAGTTTTCAAATGAATATGTTCCTTGTTGCTGATCAGAGAAACAGCATTTCAAATACATTCATTCCTACTTCTAAATTATCTACTTCCAGCAAGATTTTATAATCTTGCTTATAATTTATATAATTTATTAATACTTATAATTTATATAAGTATTTATGAGATAGCATTCACAGAACAGTGGTAATGCGATTTAACTGTAGAGAAATGCTTTGAAAGCAATAGGGAATACCTTCACAGCTGTAACATAACAAGTAAGAAAGTATCTCTCTACATTTACAAATTTAAACTGTACTCCTTTGATCACAGGAAGATCTACAAAACTGTCCTGCAGAGCAACTGTAACATCCACCTGCTGAGTAGTTTAAAGAAATTCAGGTTTCTAAGTCTAGATACCAAAGATGAAAGTGCTCTAACTTAAACAGGTAACACTGAAGCAGATGACCTAGCCCTCAGGACAAGCACTGGGGGAGGTCAGTCACAGGAGCTGTATGATTGATTTTTGAAGGTGAGAGGAAAGGAAGAACATAGTGGTCCATAAGCAATGGAGGATGGAGAGGATTAGTAACAGTGCTTTGCATTTAATGTTATTTACATACATGTAGCTGCAGCAACCAGTGGTCTAACTTGTC
Source organism: Struthio camelus (assembly GCF_040807025.1). Lineage (NCBI taxonomy): Eukaryota > Metazoa > Chordata > Aves > Struthioniformes > Struthionidae > Struthio > Struthio camelus. The sequence goes on along the minus strand of NC_090981.1, from coordinate 52,114,911 downwards.
CTGTGTTTTGTTTGACAGAACGGATAGTCACGGAGGAAGGCATAATAAAATCTTGCATTATCTGACTTGGGCACCTAAGTCAGTTGGCTAGTGACCCTGGGCTCCCAACACAGTCAGCAAAAAAATTAAACTCCTGCAGACGGTGAATCAGTGTAGAAGCTTAATGCAGGTGCTCTTTATCACCTCCAGCAGATATTTTTTTTCTCTCCATCAACTGCAGCAGGATCCTATTCAGCTAAAGCCACCTCCATTAGCTTCCTAAAGCTCCCCTTCTTGTGAGTTCATGGACAGCCATATTTTCCAGTCTCTTCCTTGCTCTTACCCAGTGATGAAAGCAAAATTCCTAAGGACAGACTCTTCTCTGAAGCTATGGTTTTATCTTACAATCTAAGGTTTGCTCTTGCAATTGAATCTCACATTTGGACTGGGATATGAGATTGCCAATGCAAAGGCTCAGGGAAGCCAGTGGGACTCTGTAAGGGGTGCTGGGGATTTGTCTACGTGAATTCAGTTCCAGCACTGTGGCTTTAATACGTAATAAATTGAGATGGTATAATAAACCACATGAAGGAGCAATTGAGACACAGAAAGCTATCTAATGAGAACACAAGAATGCTCAGAATATGAACTTTATAATTATTCAATTATATGGATAAAGTTATAGAGAGCACAAAACGAGAGGAAGAGTTATTGGATTCATGCCACATATTTGAATATTCAGATCTTGAAGACATGTCATTTGCTTTGCCTAAAAAAAGGTTGAGAAGGATGTTGAATTGGCAACATCTTAAAGGACTCATATTCTAGTGATAATAGTGTATAATTACCATAAGATTGTGTTATCTGACTTGCAGATGTTTGGAAACCTTTCTTAACTGGAAGCTTTTTATTTACTGGGCACCTGGTAAATGACAACATTGCTTGGAAAAATCGAATAATCATCTGCTGTGTATCTATTATATGCTTAGTTATAATCAAATGAAGTCTGTTTTACTTTTAGTTAATCCACTGAAACAAAGTAATCAAATCATTCGCTTCAGAGAAATTCAGTTCAGTTTGACTTGAAACTAATACCATGTCAATGTTTGATTATGTTAATAATCTGGCTAACCACATCTCTCTCTGGAAAAGCATTATGTATGGCATCAGGTTTGAAGAGCGATAAACAGCAATCACTTTTATTGCATAACCATTTTTGCATGCTCTAAGCATATAAATACAGGTAACTTTTAGCTGACTTTCAAACAGAATAGGTTAGATGAGATAATTCCCACCAAAAAGTTATTAAGATTGACGTTCTCATTTCATTGAAATTAGGTTTAAAATGGTGTTGAACAGAATCGCTTTATATGGCTATTTTCTACTTCTAAATTTTGCAGTAAAAATTCCTTTCTTTTATTTTTAAGAGAATGTTTTGTTTCTGTTCTTTATAATTAAAGCTAGGAATTAGTGATTGCAGTGCTGCAAAAACAACTATTTCTGAGTTTCAATACATCCTTTTTGTGAATTTCCTGCAGATAAGAGGCCAGTCTTCCTTAGCAATACAAACGCCAGCCAGCACTCCCAAACTGCAAAGAACACAAATCTTTATATATATATATATACATATATACATATATATATACAAATATATATAAATGCATTTTTCAGACTTAAACTTTAAAACAAGTCTACGAAAAGGAACAAAAGCACTATATGTAGGGAAGTATATCAAAGGCGCATTCATTCTTCAAAATAACAACAGGTCATGTTTTTCCACTGTCTTTTACAATAAAACTGATAGTCATTACTGATTATAAACACAGGTTATATTGTGTTTGGGCGAGTTTTTCATTGATATCACACATATGTAATTGTTCATTCACATTCAGTGTTAGTACTGTCACTGAATCTTTTAAATGAAGTTTTTTTGTCTTGAGGTCTGAAAGATTTTAAAATCAAAGCAGGAAAACCAAGAACCTTTGTTAAGCTCTAGAACTCCTTTAGCTTTTATATATTTGCACACATGCCAACCTTTTATTTCCTCAAATCATCTTGAGATGGGTGAGTACATTGTCTCATAGTTTTAGAAAAGACATTTGGGCTTCAGGTGTTACATTTCTCTTAAACATGCCTCATAATTTCTTTCTCCTTCCTCAAATTCTTTTTGGGGTAAAATAAAATATTTTTTGTATTTTGCCTTCACAATTCAACTAAGCTGGTTTAGAGTTAATATATCTCATTGATCTGCAAGATACATTCAGCTAGGAGCACTGAAGTTATACTATTATTTCTGAGGACATGTGGCATTTCCAACCTGTACTTCCTGTCAGCATTTGTATGGTATCCTCTCCATAAACAGCTGGTTTGTAAAGATACTGATTGCAAAAGCCTAAGCTCACTCCTGCAAATTTATGCAATTCAGAAATTAATTCATTTCTTTTAGATTAAGTTTTATACTCCTTTAGTCAGAAATGAGGGGATATATAGCAGTAGAAAGGCACTGTTGCAACCGTAAAACCATGTTAGAGAATAACAGGAAACTAAAAGCACTTCTTTTGATATGTTCTGTGTTGCATCTCCATTTAATATACAGAGATGAGGGTAAGGGTCAGACAGCCTTAGGTGAATGGCACTGGTCATGAGAGCTTATAGAGAGATGTTTGAACTGGTACTAAAATTCTAGAACTAAATCTGGCCTATTGAAAACTGAGCATTCCTGTCCGTTGTCCATGACTGTACTTTTTCAAGGTGAGCGCCAGCATTTTCTCTTCACGTAAATTTGAATTAAATTCATATTTTATTTCAACTAAAGGTTTATATCATGCACCATAAACTTTATTTCTGAACATCTGCAAAAAAAAAAGCATTCAAAATAAATAGAAAAAGGCCACAAATATCCTTCCATCTATTTTGTTTTAGCAATAATACTGTTTGCCGTTTTAACTGAGTTTAGACTGGGCATACCATTTCTAGTTGTATCTAAGAGATAAATTAAATAGTTTTTTATTATTAGGATATGGATAGGGAAATTAGGGATTATGGCAAAGACTGACATACAGCTGTTGCTATGCCTTTATTTCTGACCACTACTCAATTACCCTTCCTAAAACTGAATTAGCAATCTGAGTAGACTGTATGAAAATATCACTACTGAGGAGAAAGTGTCATATAACACAGTGTCATACAATCTCCTGCTTCTACCAATCCAGATAATTCTGTTTGGATCATATGCACTAATATTAGACCTTAGTGCTAGGCCACCCTCAAATGCAAGTTAACTTTTTCCCCTCCCAAATACAAAACAGCAAAATACAGGAACCACACTCATAAATTTTTGATTAAAATATTGAAAAAGGATCAGAATATTTTATGGAAATGCAATACAGAAATGTACATTCTCACATTCTATTACATATTAAGGCATCTTGGATGGACTAAAATGAGGCATGAGATGGAGCGGAAAAGGTGAGTCATCTATGCAGAATATGGGAACTATTTTCTTGATTCATTCAAGTGCCAAAGAATATTTAAGTTTGGTGATTATCAAAAAGATTGTTTCAAAGTAATTCTCTCTCAGCACTGTATTACTGGTACTAGTGTATAATTTAGGTAAAATTGTGTTAATGAACTAGACCTGAAAGTGTACATCCCTGTCCACTCCAATTCTGCTCACATGAGATTGTCATGAATTTTTGTAATAAATTACAGCCATGCAAAACAAAGAGAAAGAAACAACTAAGAAAATTTCACTAATATTTTCTGGAAAATCTAGGGAATATATTTTTTTTTTCATAGCTAGATAAAATACATTAACTATTTTATACCGATTTTTAATGCCAAGATTGCTCCTCCTGCATGAGAAAAAAGCATTGCAAATTATGATAAGTGGTATACGAACTGGAGATGGTCTCCATCACAGTGGGTTTTTTTCATTATGTTATCAATAGTATTGCCCATGCGGAAAATGAAACTGATATAAACTTCTTTCGCGTAGAAAAAAAGCAAAATATATTTGAAAGAGGCATTTGATGTTTAAAGTTTGCAAGAAACTGATCCAAGAAACTGTTCACAGCTTGCTTATTTAGGTAACATGTAGATATCTGTACAAAGACTATCTAGAAGATGTTCTTCAAACTTTACTCATGAAGAATATTGTATAATGATATTGTATATATATACAATGCTGTCTATAATGTATATTGTATAATGCACCTATAATCAAATATAAATTATTTGTATAATATGTAATGCCTATAACATACAGCATATTGTATCATGTATATATAATGTATATTGTATGTGTACAATGATACGTATGAGGTACTGTATGTTCTGTAATGTACAATAAGATGCTGCACATTCCAGATTATGCTGTAAATCTTGTGGAATATTACTGTATTTCTCCTATAGAAAATCCTTTCCATTCCTTGTATTCAATTACACTATTTTATGAAAACACATTATTTACATAATTTTCTGAAAGTTTTACATCCGTTATTGAATTACTTCAGGTTATTGAATTACTTCAGGTTTAATCTGCTTAAATGTCTGCATGTGTATAAAGCAGATTGACTGGAAAGCTGGAAGGGGTCTTGTATGTTCCATGTTTTCTGAGCACTCAGTTTCAGATCATGGGATTTGATTTACGTCAGGATTTATTTCTCAACGTTGCAAATGAAATCAAGTGAATCTATGTTTTAAACATGGCTCTAAGGTATTGTGCCATATAACATTAAGGTACTCTAAACATATCTAAGAAGCATTAAAAGATGACCATCATGAAATGATCAAATGCAGAAAAATCTTATAATGTTATCATGAGGTTTTCTTGGTTCTCTTAATGGCCAACCATAGTGAAGAAGTTGCTAAGCCAATACATTATCAAAAAGGAGAAAATCAGATGTTGAATAACTCATCAAGTGACTGATCCATTCCTTCAGCTCCACTGACTGAAGCAGAGATTCTACTGAAAAAAATTACAGGCTCATATAATTGAAAATGGTGTTCATTGCCCTTCGCTCCAAGTGAAACCTTATCAAAATATTTATTTAATTCTTTTAATTCTTAAGAAATGTTTAGAATTAAAGTTGAATTAATATTCTGTCTACTGTTATTAGTTTTTTTGCATACTATATATATGTTAGCATAAATCTTAGCACAATGTAAACACTGATCATCTCCTGCATTATGAATTTCCCTATCAAGTCTTCAGTTAAACAATTCATTTAATAGGAAAAGCTTTCAGACTTGACAGTAGAAGTTCCCAAACCCCTCTTATTGCAATGGCGATACTGTCAGAGAAGAATATAAAGTAACTAACTAACTTTGGGCTTCCCTTGCCCTTGAGCGAATGCGCACACAAAGGGCAATTAAGATAATGCAACCCCTCCTCCTAACAAATTCAAAACCTAAAAAAACCCATGAGTTGAAGCAATCTGACTACAAGGACAGAAAGGAAAAGCCAAAAGAAAGAAACAAGAATACCTCAAGGGTTTTTGCTGAGCAAACACCGGCTGATTGCCATGAGAAATGCCAGCAAAGCAAGCCCTTTTCAAAAGCTTAATAATCTCTTTTGGCTTTTAAAACTCTACCTCCAAGTTAAATTCTATACTTCCAGGTAAATTCTATACTTCCATGAGAGACTTTTATCTGAACATTATATGCCAAAAAAATGGAAAAATGGAAATTTCAGGTAAATATCTGCTTAAAGGATCATATATTTTCCTAGCTGTACAACCAATTACTGCAAACACATATAGGAAAATAAGAGGTTGTGGGTCTTTGGATACTGTTACTTCAGAGACACCTTTGAGACTTTGTCATAGGTAATATGAAAAGCAAGAACAAACTTTTCATACAAGAAAAATTAATCTAGTGCAAGGGATGCTTTCTCTACTGCAGGCAACCATGCTTAGGTGGCCAGATGGCATCAGTGGCAAAAATGTCGTCTTTCATCACTGCTGGCTTGGAAACTCTGTCCCAGATAAGGCTTCGCTATAATTTTTCATCATTTATGACTTACATGCTGTGTTTTTGTAAGTCAGTGTAACTGAAACAATGCAAAATACAGAATCTCAGCTGGTACAGGCTGACTATAAGATAAGATTGGAGGGGTTTCTATTCTTGTGCCTCAGTTAATCCTGATTTACAAAACAACCATTGGCTCAAACTGAGACACAATAAAGACGTTTGGTCTATGAATCACTATGAAAGTACACTAGTCTAAGGCAATGCAAATCAGAAAGCCTAGGACAAATTACAAGGAGCTGCAGATATTAAACATTCTGAGCCAAGGAGAAATTAAGCGATATTCAGACACTCTGTAAAACTTCCTCATCAGAAAAGATCTTCTTTTTTAGGAATGAAATGCACAATCCTACTTAAAAAAAAAATAGCACCTACATCAGAGACAGACCCATGCAGAAATAATTAACTACTATTTTGTCCATAAGGGATAAGCTGGAACATGACATAAGGTGGGCAGAAAAAATTGGCAAGGGGGAAGATCTGTGGCTAACCTTCATATTATTTACTGCTTTTCTTGTTTTTAAAGAGAAGTGCAATGATATTCTGGAAGAGTAAATGATCCCACCTGTCAGTTATAACTCAGCATTAATGAGGGCATTGGTCAGTACAGTCAAATGGTATGAAAGATGCGTGAGGCTGCAGGCCAGTGGGAGCACATCTAGAAAAATAAAGGAAGATATCATCTCTGGCTTTCTTCTAGTAACAACATGATTATGGTAATACTGTAAGGCCAATGGTAAGGAAGAAAACGGAATAGCATTAGAGAGCACAAATACAAATTAGGTTCATTATTATTATTGATGATGATATCTCAATGCCATCTGAACTTTTTTTTTTAATTACTTGGGCTGCAGGCCGGTACAGTATTAGCCAATGGTGACCATATTTCCTTCCACAGAGGAGGCTTTCTCTTTCATTTCATCGTCTACTTCTAAGTCCACTGTGACATTTTTATCATACTTTCGAAGATGAAAATCCAAACTATTTGTTTTTCTTTAACTGCATTCAGTCTCATTGTTCACAAAGGCAGTAAGCAAAATGCAGCTTAATGCCCTTAATGCCTTGTGAAGTTAAGTTTCTTAGGCTCTCCTCCACTTAACCTATGTTATTTTTCTTAACAGTACTACCAAAGTAAAATCTGAGCATGCCTGTGGAATTTGAACATCTTCAAATATCAGCTCCTAGAGAAGAAATAGCTTTCAGCTCCTACAGAAGAAATAGCTTTCAGGCAGAGGCTTTCAGAAAAAGTTCTTGCACTGTGCAGGCTGAAAGCAACTAATGCACAAGGCACACAGGAGACCACTAGGGCTGGAAGAGTACATTATATTTTCCGGATTTAAGAGACAGCATGTCATCCTCACGACATCCTTACTTCCTTTGCCATCAAATTATCTGCAAAGGCTCCGGCTTGCAATTGACCACTGGTCCTGCTGCATATCAAAAAATAACTTTTTCTGGCTCAGCCCACATTGGTTTAAATGAGTCTTTAAGCCAATGCTTTAGTTAACTATTAAAATTTCACTTCAAAGCAAGCTTGGTGTACTAGCCGGAGGTCAGCCCTTGCAATGACATCACTCTGAGGAATGTACATTGGACCCACAGTGTGAAGCCCAGGAAATGCCCTCACAAAACCTCCCTTACTCCATAGAAGAAAAAAAACTCAAAAGAGGGTCAATTTTGCCTTTCTCAGAGTAGTCGTATTTCACAACTGAGTCAGACAGACATTTGAACCAAACTCCAAATGTTTAGATGCAAGCAGTTACCTTAACTTACTAATCCACTAAAACCTCTGAGGAAAATCCGTAAATAGAAGAGAATACATTGATAGAAAGGTACGTTTGCTGTAGTTACAGGCAGATCTCCTGTTTCTGGCAGAATTGCCCTTTGGTGGCCATCATCACCAGTTCAGGCCAGAAGAAATAGTAAGATGTTTTATACCACTTTCTGTATCAGCAGCGTTCTAGTCCAAACCCTAGTATTAAATGCAGTCATTTTAGTAAGAGAAGTGTTCAAATTCAGATCAGATTAAATTGTTATATGCTACAGCATACCAGGGAAGTATGATACCCTACTTCACAAAGTTCTTGTAATATCAAGAATGTGATACTTTTCCAAATTCCAAAGTTAGCAGTCAGTATGACTCTGAATGCACTAGTAAGGCATACAATAACAACAACAACAACAACGATAACAACAACAACAACAACAACAATAATTACTATTGTTATTATTATTATTTCCTTCTACTCCCTCTATCATTTCAGAGGACTGACACTCCTTGATTGCTTCTTTGGCTGTATTCAGTTCTAAGGAATTTACTTCCAGAGTCTGGAAAACAACCAGGAAATGTCTCCTAACATCTTACCGAGGTCAGAAAAAAGGTCCAATTGTTCTACCCTGACAGCGGCCTTAGATATGCTCCCGATTCCAGGCTGTCAGGCTACAACACTTTCTCTTGCTGTATGACTAGAAGAATGCACATGCTGCGCACACAATCATCCCTCTCAGTTTTCAAATGACCCCACAGTGTTCATTAACAGCAACACATTCAGCTGCCAGAGAAAAAAGCGTGTAAGTTTGAAAGAGGATCTGTCCAACAGTATGTGGCCAGTAAGGAGAGAGTATTGTTTCCATAAAAAACTGAGTGGGAGCAGGCAGAAAGAGGGGTCTCCATGTGAATGTGCACTGCCTTCTTAGACTAAATGTAACTCTTTTTATGGAAGAGAGACAATTTAATAGTTACATTTTCTTTAAAAGTTAAATATTTCAACCATGTGCAATACAAGGCTTACTTCCTCTCACTCTCTAGCATGATTATCATCCAGATCTTTGGCAGCCTGGTAGAAAACGTACCCTTTCTAAATGTGAATGAAAGATATTACAAAGCAGAATCCAGAATGCAGCAGAATGCAAAGATGTGCCAGTCAGCATCCTGGTGACCTACTTTTATTACAGCAATTCCATTTTTGAAGATATGCCACTACTTTTTGGGGAGAGCTGCACAATGAGGTGTCAGCAAACATGCTGCTTATCATTAAAGATGTTACTTGATGACTGCAAATACTTGTCTGTATGACTGACACTCCTAGTCAACGAGCTCCCACAGTAATGTGCAGTACCATATTCCAAAAGGAAAAAATATTATGATGTTTCTACAACAGAAATATGTGAGACTGAGCAAGTTACCCATCTACTTTTGATGGGAGTAAAGGTACTGTTTCATGCATTCTAAAATTGTAAAAACTGGAAAATTTTTTTTAGGTGCTCAATTTGCCTCATTTCTATGTTTGGGTTTTTTTATCTGTTTCTCTTTTTTCCTTGCATTTTAGTATGGAAGAAGAAAAGAGCTTCTGGTGAATGTGTCTGGAATATATTAGACAGTTGTTTTTGGTTTTATTTTTGGCATAAGCACATTTCAACAACTTTATCAGTGTACTTCCCACTATAATGTTCTCTGTATTACCTCATCATCTGACTTCTTAATAACTACCTAATTCTTCACAGTCATTTATCTCTAAGCCACATGTCAAACAACTACAAAATTGTTTACCTTCTTTATGAATATGGCATACCCCGCAGGCAGCGAAATTCTGCCCTTGAACTGTTCACTCACACACAAAAATATCACACAAGTAAATCTATAGTTCCCATAGTTTACTTAGAAAAAGCTCATGTGGACAGTTAAGTCTGGAAAAACTTGGTAAATGGCTTCATGAGATAACCCAGAAGTTACTTGACAAAACAAATTGAGGACAAAATTCAATCAAACAAATACAGATAATATACTTTCATGAGTACTGTGAAACTACAACCAAAATTCACAGCACTGGTCAACTCTTTCCAAATTTATTTTTGTGGCTTTTTTTGAGAGAATGAGGACTGATAAATTGCAATGAAAATATTTGGTTCATTTACTGAGAATGATTCAATATAATGTTATTGGTGATGAGGGCTACAAAGCAAACAATAGTTTATTAGCAAGCCAACCAACAAAACCAAAAAGCAACCTTGAATAAATTGCAGAGCAGTGTGTATTACTAGGTATGTATTGTTACACTTAAGCCTGAAGCTAACTGTTTAGAAAAATAATGTTTAAAAAGCACAATGAAAAATGAACAATACTTACAACCATACCGTTTAGGGACACCCAGCAATCTGGTGGGAAATCCTGGAGTAATGGTACTAAAAACTGAAGACAACCATCCCAGTGGCAAAGCAGCAACATCATTCCAATCAGATTAAAGATTCTCACCACAGCACTGGCCAGATCATATGTCATGTGGAATATCTGTAGACAAAAATGATGGATGATTTACATGATGAAACATGTTAAAAACATAAATCCAAATCATTTATTCTCATCCAGGCAGGTTAAAGACAAGGAAGTATTGTGCTGAAGTTCTAAAATAGTACAGATCTCTCAGTAAGGTTCATTAATTTGGGCACACTAAGTTGAGCGCAGAGCCGCGCTAACCTAACTGACTCTTTGGTGCATACCATTGTCACGGAGGCTGCTGAAAAGTGCTTATTTTGGATCAGAACGCACCAACTACAGTACTTTCTTAGAGCCTACCATTCCTTTCAAAGGGAGTAAGTCTCACAACTTAAAAAAAAATGTGGGGAAGCTTCTTAAAGGTAGTGAGACCACTACTAGTCTGCTAATTGGGTGAACTAAAATATTCACAAAGATGTGGCAGACACAAATTCAGTGCCCCAGACTGAAAGGTTCACTCTCACATTTCTCACCTGCTTGAGAGAACCAAATTCTGAGTGAGGAAACAATATAAATAATTGTCAAAATTTCTGAACTACTATTTCTGTAATATGTCTTTATTAATCCCATTTGCAAATATCAGTTCACCAAGCAAAACGACACAGAAGTATTTCACTTCTTTAAATCATCGACAATTTTCCTAAAACGTTAAGAATCCTGAACACCTGTAGCAGCTAAGTTTATGTCAAACTGCCATAATAATTTGGATTTCAATATATTGTTCCATTCTTGGACGAAAATCTTTGCATCTGAACGTCTCTTACAGCAAAAACTACACATAAACTCTTATAGTATATTATATTTCAATAAGCATAATTATTAGTATCCAGGAGTTCAAGTTAGAATATGAAGAATGTTTTGTCCAGTTGATATTTCATGGAATTTTAAGTAGAAAATACTATTTAACTGTACAGACTGACATAGAAATTTAGAGCCCTTAGCGCTGAAAAGCACATCAGATTCCTAGAGGTAGAAAAACTGACACTTTCTATAGGTGTGAAGAAAAGGCAGCAAAAAATCCCCAAAGATAAAGGCAGTTAAGTGAAGAGACATTAACAGCAACACTGCATTCCTGATAGGCTGTACCACTTGTGAGAGGTCAATATTAGGTCAAATAATAAAAACGAAGATCAGTTGTGGCATTGGCATACTGCAGTATCTAGGTAGTTGCAACAGCCCTCTTTGCCTTTACAAAACATTTATCATAGAAATTAAAATTCTTTTATATAATAAATGACTTCCATATCTGCACATGCCATTTGGCCTTTGTAAACAAAAAGAGTTCACATACTGAAGAGGGAATTTTTCTATCCTGACTTTTACAAATCTAAACTGAAAGCCAAAATTACATATCCACACCGTAAATGAGTGCAAGTGCTAATTTGGAGACCACGTTAAGGTACCTTTCAACATCATTTGCTGTTAGTGGCAGTTTGTGCTTGTTTGAAAATAATGGCATATTTTTGAGACCCAAAATATAAAACATGTTTAGTAGAAACATATCTAGATGTTAAATTATGTGCAAAGCATTTTTTTGAAGCTAGGGCATTTTAAGAGCATGCATTCCAAATGCCAGTTTGACAGAGGTTGCAAACAAAGGCTTGTAACATTATTCAAAATGTCATGTGTTATCCAAATACCATTTAACTCCTGTTAAAATTGAGGGGATGATACTAATGCTTAGAAGTTATTGTAAATGAAAATAAACAGAAAACTACCACCATTATAAATCTGTGCTGTTTAGAAATGTATGTTATAGCTATTTTCATAGCTATAGTAGCATGATATTAATTCAGAGATTAGAAATGTAAAACTGAAATAATTTTATTTAAATAAGTAGAAAAAAAAAGCAAGGACTGGCACTGTTTTGGAACACTAAAACACAGTTTCATTTGGGTTACTCTTTATTTGCATGGATAGTTTACTGCACCCACAAAGTGCAGATACAGTCCTGATGACATGAAAAGTAGCAGAAGTTTTGTCACTGAAAGTAGGATTTCCAGTAGAATATGTATCTGTAAAAGTTAAGAAGATTAGACAGAAATTATACATATTTTACACAGAGATCACAACTTCATGAAGAATTTCCTGTTGCTCCAGAAAAGCAAGTTATAACATCTATACAATACAGCTGGATAAAAATCAAAGGTCATCTCAGTTCTTATCCACAGAATTTTCATACTGCCTCAAGCTTCTCATTAGGCTTTTCTGTAAGAGATCAGATTTTCAGAATAATTCACTGAATTGGATACTGAGTGGTTTTTTTTTTTTTTAAATCAATCACAAATATGATGATCAGAGCTACACTGAGCACTAACACCTTCATTCCTATAATTACTTAGAAACAGAATGTTTCTGAAAACATGCACCTAAGTGTTTCTGACAAGCATGCGAAATCTGGTTCTGCGAAACATCTCAAAGTCCACAAAACAACACTTTCAGAGACAGAGGACTCGTGAATCCCCATCCTGCTTGTGTAACTACAGGTTTAGGCAATATGAAATATTGTGCATGTATACTGTGATCATAGCTGCAGAAAAATGACCATTGTGTAGCTCTTTCACTTAGATGGAGCTCATTTTTGGCATAGATCCAGATTAGAGAGATGGTTTGAATTGCAAAGTTCGTATCTTCATATAGGATTTCCTACATTTTTAGAGCCTTTTGTGCTGGTACATATTTATTACAAATCTTAAAAGCTCCACATTATTTAATTAGGTAATATGCACTGAAAAAAATATGTGGGTGATTGAATTTGCTGATGTATTTATTTAAGCATTACAGAGATCTTGCCTGGCTCTTAAGGATCTATCACGTCCTGCCTACCCTGTGAAACTGTGGGATGACTCGGTAAGGCTCCCCAAATGAGCCATTAGATCTAGCATACCAAAAAATCTATTACAAAGAAAGACTAGAATTCAAACCAAACAAACAGCTGCGGCACTGTGCTCAAATTAAAGGGCGCTGCCAAGTCAAAGAGGTCTGCGGGTTGAGTTTGGGCTTTGGAAGGATTATTCTATCCTGTTATACAGGATAGAATTCTGAGTAATTGTTGTTTTTTCTTCAAAGCAGCATCTGCCTTTTCATTACCAAGGACAATCCTCCCCTTCTACTCAGCCCTGGGGAGGCCCCACCTGGAGTCCTGTGTCCAGTTCTGGGCTCCCCAGGACAAGAGAGACAAAGAGCTACTGGAGAGAGTCCAGTGGAGGGCTACAAAGATGATGAGGGGACTGGTGCACCTCTCCTATGAAGAAAGGCTGAGGGAGCTGGGCCTGTTCAGCCTGGAGAAGAGAAGACTGAGAGGTGACCTGATCAATGTGTACAAGTAGCTGAAGGGAGGGTGTCAAGAGGATGGCGCCAGACTCTTCTCCGCGGCGCCCAGTGACAGGACAAGAAACACAGACAGTTCTGGCTGAACATGAGGCAGAACTTCTTTCCTGTGAGGGTGACAGAGCACTGGCACAGGTTGCCCAGAGAGGTAGTGGAGTCTCCTTCCCTGGAGATATTCAAAACCCGCCTGGATGCGATCCTGTGCAATGTGCGCTAGAGGACCATCTCCAGAGGTCCCTTCCAACCTCGGCCATTCTGCGATTCTGTGATTCTGTGAATATGCCTTTGTAGTAACAACCATGTACTGAGAGAACAATAATATGTTGAAAATTTTATGTGAAACCAAATCCAGTAAAGGAAAAGTCTATAACAGTCAGTATATGACACTGCAACCTTTCATCATTTGTGAAAACTTTCACTCAAGAAATAGCTTCTGTGAGGCTTAGCATTCAGTATCAGTAAGTATTATTAAAAATGCATACAGATATTCTAGATACTTTCGGGAATGGTAATATTATATGAGCATTTCTGCAATAACACCCATTAATTGCAGTGTTTCATTGCTCATCTTTTGCTTATATAGCCCAATATTTGTATAGCCTATTCTAATAATTGATAAATACATATTACAGAAAATTACTTCATTGGAAAAATCTTAAGTAAATGTTGAAAAATCTTTTAGGTAGCATATTCAAATATCCTCCCAGTAAATAAAAGAAGTTTGGTATTTTTTTCCTAAAAGGAACTTACCATGGAAATATGTGCTTAGTTGACATCATACATTGTATGTTTAATCTTTTATGTTTTTCCATTTCTGAAACAACTGTGATACATTCAAACAAAGAGTAACAAAAGAAGTCTTATTTTTATAGCATTTTCTTTTTGGAACTATATAAATTACAGTGGCTCCATTAATGAATTAATCCTTATTAAAACTCCAAGGAGGTATGTGAAACATTGTTTGTTTAGAGAATCGGAACATAGAAAGTTAAGAGGTTAATACCACTCATTTGAATAAGTAGTGACTTGCCAGTAGGTGACCAGTAGGACAGGAAGAAATTGGAAATCACAGATTGATTCAAATGTCTTTATTTCACAGTACAGCTGTCCTGTATATCGAAGACAAATCTCTTTGTTGGAGGGGATGTCTTATCAAGATAATATTCATAATAAAATAAATTCCAACACCTGCACAGACCTAAAATTAGGCTCTTAAACTCATTATCAGGTACCTGAATATACCTGAATATAAGTAGCCTGATTTTCATTAAATGCTCACTATCCATAAATTCTATGCAAGTGAGCAGGAGCTGCAGATATACAACAGATTTGAAAACGTGGCTATTTTATTTAGACTCTTAACTCCACACCTAAATATTCAGCTTGGCCATCAAGATATGCAACTTTTGGGCAACACATTAAAAAAAAATTACTAGAGTTACTTTACAACCCTGCAACTGAGAACAATTTAAAATTCCCTTGAGAACTAACTCTCTCCACATTATTATTTCACATAATAGAAAATATTCAATAGATATCTCTGCTTTTTATTCACTTCTCAATTTCATTTGAATTACACTTGATAGTTTTCATTAGTATGATGTGCTTGTTTTTTCTTCACTGGAATAATGTTAGCATTCATCGTTTCCATACACTTCAAAATAGTGTTTAATAATAAATTCTGATTGATGAATTCATTTCTGAAAACTCATAAAATATCTTCCTCTATTATTTTTATACTCTTCTTTCAATACCCTGGAAACCTTAAATATTTGCCCAGAAAGCCAGCAATGCCTCTGACAATGGCTGAAATGTAGATTAACAGTTTCGAATGTTTTGGCAAAATATTGCTCACAGACAGTATGAAATTGCTCATAAGTCAGAGTTCACATGTTTTATCTCAGTTTCTGCTCACACTTTATTAATGACTCTTTTTATTCCCATGTGTGAAGCAGGAAGCAGACTATTCCTTCCTCACATTTATAATGCAGTGTATACTTTACATTGGTCCTGCTAACTCTGATTTTTGAGCCTGAGACAGAAAAACTTATTTCAGTTTTGCCAGCCCACTTGCTTAATAACATTTGAGGGCTGTCATAGTAAGTTAACAGTGCACATACAGTTTAACTAGAATGAATACCAAATTTGTGGAACTGCTGTCATGGAATACACTAGGTTACCTCTTTTGCCTTCTGATATTGGAATTTAATATTTGTTGAGTTATGATTTTTAATTCAATTTGATTTTTTAGGTTCTTTTTATATAAATTGATTTAAAACTAGAATTTAATTATTTCTGAAAAAAAAAGGAAATCTCAGGACTTTCTGGAAAATGTATTAAAAACTCACATCACAGAGTTCATTCACATACCCCTTCTTTGCAACCTCTCAGAGCTACTAAGGGTGCTCAGGATCATAAAGCTAGCTCAGGCTTAATCCTCAAATTATGATTTGCATTGTGCCTCAGGCAATATGAAATGACGCTCAAACTAAAGGAAGCTATGTGGAGCCTGAAATATTAAATAGCCACTGTGGGGAGACAGAAATAGTTGCATAGGTACTGAGATTCTTGAGATCATCCTGAAAGCCGTATGAAGTACAACAACAGAATTTCAGGCTAGACTGCAGGGGAAAAATAACAGTAATAAAAATTACAAGGGTTTTTTGGTTCATTCACTAGGTCAGTTCAGAATTATTGGGCTTATCCTTTTCGGCACCAACTAGACAAGGATTATAAATTATGGGATGCAAACTTTCCTACCTGAGCTAAATTTTCACTTCTAAGATAGTGGTGGTAATACAGTCCCCAGGAAATAAAATAATACAGAAGAAGGAGGAGAGCTCAAAACCTCCCTTTTTGAGCATCCCTCTCTCAATCTACCCTAACCAGTGAAAGCCATGCATGACTCTCTGTCTAGCCATTTCATGTTCTACAAATCGATTTCAGAAGACATTTTTTGTAAATATCATTTGGGACACTATAGATATGACCTAACTTCTACTAAAGCCAATTTCTTTGGGAGTTGCAGATTATTACACTCTACCATGAAAATCTATCTGCAAAAGTAGATGGAAATGCCTATTGATTGAAATGCCTGGCTATGCCTACAGGGTAACATTTTACACTCTACTGACTCCTGATATATATGGTTAATTTTATAATAAATAATTCATAGTTGATAATTCAGTAGTGGGGAAAGGTATATAGCACTATTTAATCTAGTTGTATTTGTGACCTTAAGCTGACGACAAATGTAAAGATCTGCATTTGCTTTAGTTGACCCTGGAGGGAAAACATCAGTAATTTAATAAACAGAACAAACCAGTTTTAATCAAACATATCTGGAAAAAAGAGCCGAGAGTGGCCTATTTTATATGACCTTTAAAAATTGTTATTTTCTAGATGCAGTCATTCTGACATTAGGTTTTATAATAGAAGACCCATTTATTCCACTTCAAGGCATATACAAATGGAAGCTAGCTTCTGTGAAGCAAAAAGAACAGCTCAACAACATTTAAATGTGACTGTGCTAAGTCCAGGTTAAACCTAAAAGCATTAATAAAACCACTTTGCTGAAGGAAGAATTAGGCAAGCCTTGGAAAGGTCAGGTATAACTAGGAAGCAACATTTATTTGCTATATATAAATTCTGCCATATATATTTTCTACTGTGAATTTGCCAGTGCCATACTAATATATTACCTTTCACATAGAGGGCAAGACTTCGCTGCCAAAATGTGTATTTTTATTAGCCTGTTGTGATTAATGAATGTGACCTATCTGGATACCAAAGCAGTGAGGAACAGTCACTTCAGTGCAACAGTGAAGAAAACATGCCAACGCTGACCCAGTCTTAGGATCCTCCAATAAAAAATACAGTGCTAACCTTCACTGTGTTTTTGCAGAGGAGGAGGTCACATTCTCTATTTATTTTGATGACAGAATGTACCTTACTAGCCTAAGCCTTTGTCTTTATTGCTGAAGTGAAGCAAAGTTAAAAAAAAGTTCATAGCTGTGAGAAACAAGCAAATATGCAACACTAACAGCTTGTCTCCATGACAATATTTAGCTGAAGTTATTATCCTTAAGTTATGGTATCTAACTGAGAGTGACCGTATGGCAAAAAAAATACTTGCACTGTACATGAGCAGAGAGGTTGAGAGTTGTGCAGTATGCTACCTTGGATTATACCTCAGGCTCCAATACAACTTTATTTCAACTATCAGCATCACCTGAACTTCAGCTCAAGCTTCTTGACGGGCCACGTAACTGAAGTGAAAGCACCGCTGAATTCAAGCTAGAGACTTTTGTGAGTGGAGTTGAGCTAGAAGCAACATTTCATTTATTATCTTATATAATTACTTATATCCTACAAGGAAGATAGGCTCTAGAAGAGCCTATCTTAGCCGTCGCTAAGTGCCTAAAAATATTATTTATGATTTATTTTGAGCAACTGTTTCTCATATTAATGTGCAGCTGCACTCTGGCAGCGACAAGAGAAAAGAAATAAGTTATTTTCTCTTGCTCATCCTCTCACAGAAAGGCCAAGGCAGGGACTCCCACAGGTCTGAAAAGGGCAACAGAATGAGCAACATAAATCCTGAAAAATATTACTGCCTGCAATGTTTCAAATAAAAGTGCATGAAGTCAGATACCTGACTGCATTTTTAGGTATTAATATGAGCTTCAGAAGCCTAAGCTCTCAGGTTTTAAAATATTTATTTAACCCGTTTTAATTCTTATTAAATGTGAAATAAAACAATAGAAATAGTAAATATCAGGCATGTACTTTATAAAGAAGTCTACCACAGAATGTGTTATAAGTGATGAAACAATTTAGGGAGATCCTTAAAAAGTACCAAAATCTTCACAAAAAGAGTCATGTCAGATAAAATGGCATTTCACACCATTTTTGATTATTCAGCTCAGAAACCCTAGGCCCTTTTAATTTCTGTTTGTAAAGCATGCAAGGTCTGTTCCTTTGGCTCACGCATTTAAAATATAGGAATGGGCAGGCGAGAACACAATCTGGTTGCACTGATCTAACAGTAAAACAGAGCACGCACACTGTTTCCTGTGATCCCTTCCAGACTCCCGAGCTCCAGCTGCTGTGCCTATGAGCTATGCTTGTCTCTGGAAGCTACCTGAATATGAAATGCATCCCAGGATATTTCAAAGAATAGACTTTGGTACACAACAGCATCTAAAGAGCAGCATGTTTTTAGGAACAACCTGGAACAGCCATAGCAGGAGAAAAAGAAAGATTTATACTCAAATTCAGTCAAAATGAATAAACACAAAGCTGATATGCTGCAGAAAGTATTGAAAAATACATATAATTTAACAGAACAACAGATTATCCAATCAACATCGTACCAATGGGACACGGACAACCAACTACTTTCAACGTTAATCTTTTCCTAAGCTTCAGGTAGATTTTTTTTTAGTTACGTTTTAATGTCAAAACTCCGTGAATATGAGAAGAAATCAGGTACTTTTTGAAAGTAGAAGAAACCGTAGAAATTTGGAGGCACACGGAAACTGAAAGTTTGCATGTTTATAAAATAATTATCTGAACCTATTGCCTCTGTAAAACAATCCTCTCAACATTTTTCCTTTTCACTAAATTTCCAGTATGTCATGACAGGCCACATATATGTCACGGAACTTCTCTTATGTCAGCCAGAACTAGACTTATGAAATAAATGAAAATGTGTGAATAAAAAGCAGAAGAAAAATTTCTCTCTCATCATCCTAAACCTCAAAAAGAATCAATTTGAGCCTTAAGGATGATTCATTCAAGTTCTAAAACCACCAGTTCTTTTTATATGATGCCTCCTCTGACGCAGGCATGACTCTTGCATTTCTAAGCTTCAAATTAGTTCTTCTATTTATAATATGGCAACATAATGGTCTCACAGTAAACAACTGAAATAATGAGGAATATTTCTTCTGGGACATTTAAAGGAAAAAAGTTGATATCTCACTGAAGCTTCTGAGATTAATCTTCTAAAGCATGGAAAGAATGTGCAAGAAATATACAAGGAATTGAAATAAAAGTCTTAATGTTAAATTTCTTGTGGAATGGAAATTCTGAACCAAATCGATTCAGAATGCTTTATTTTAATAGCATTTAATATCTTCCTTTTAATAATCCTCAGAACATGTTTTCATGAATTGTTATATTCTAATAGTTATATATTTATGTTCTTAAGATTAAATATAATCCATAAATGAAATACATTAAATTCCTTAAAAATAAATTCCATAAAAATTCCAAATTTATTAGAATATAAATTTTTCCAGTCATCTAAAAGTAAAAATAGGTTGATCTTTATAAAAAAATAAGACTAAGAGTTCAGAGGTCTACTAAAATTTTCATGCTGTCAGCAAAATATTACAGCTTTAAACAAATTACTTTGGAGATTTGCATACAATACCCTTTCATGTAAAATATCATGTTCATATGGTTTAGCATATAAAACTACCTTGTGTAGAAATTTCAGATGCTAAATTATTCTATTTTTGTAACTGTGTTAAACATTTGGTAAACACATGACTATCACTATGAAGAGTGTGTGTACGCTTACAAATCCACAAATATAATTTACAACAAATTCTGAACAGTCAAGTTAAAAAGTATTACCACAAATCTCTACAGATAGTCTACGAAAAAGGGAGAGTTTGCAAAGGAGAGACATACAAGTAATACAAGTCATATAAGTAATATCAGAAAAGAGGAACTACTGTAAGAAGAAAGAAGTATTCTTTTTGAGTATTATTAGAGTTCTTTGATTCCTGCCTATATCCAAAATTTTATTTCAAATGCTACTTCCTTCTGATGGGTAACATTTCTGAGGACTGAGTAAATGATCATTCTGGATTTTGTTTTAATGCTATCGGTTATAAGGCTAAAGAGCTGAAGAGCAAACATTGTGCCTGGATTGATTTCTTTTGGCATTATTTTTTGAGAACATAAACTAATAGAATTATTAGATTTTTGGTTATGTTAAGGTAATTTGAGGAAGAAAACTGTTAGCGTACAGGCAGCCTAATGTGTAAAAATGTAGTATCTCTCACAGTACTTTTTACTATGTAGTTTCTTCAAAAAGAGTTTACATTTGGTCATACATACTTTCTAAATAGTACCTCATTAAATACAACGTCAACCTGTAGTTTGCCAGATGAATAGCAGAACATGACAGATTGCTTTATAAAGGACACAACATGTTAGCCTATGAATTTGAAATGTATACTAAAATATGACTAATATAGATAGAATAATTACTTACTAAGACTCATAAACAATAAATTAGAAATTGCACAAAAAAGTGGGAATCCTGGTCTGAAAGCTCCACTGAAAAGTAACTATACCACATAATTTCTTCTCATTCTAATTAAATATTCCTTCCCTCCTTACTCCCTCTCCCCCCCTCCCTTTTTTTTCCCTTTTCTGTCACTCTTGGCATGTCAGGAAAAGACCTGCAAGATGTTCACCCCTCTCCCGAATCTCTGGCCACGCCAATATGACACTCCCTCTCCGACCTGTCAGCTTTTGTCACTGCTCTTCATGCTATGCGACTGTTCAGCACGGATCTGCTCCTGTGTGCTCTTTGTCCTGACTCGTTTGTGTAACAAGCTGCCTGCTTAACTAGCCTTGTCCTGCTTTTCTCTGTTGGGTCACAGCAAATAACCTCTCATGGGAAGCTTATCTAGCAAACTCCGTGTTTGGTTTATTATTGCTGAGGATGTACTGTGACGGCCCATCATGTCCAGATATGGATCTCTATTTGTCTCTTTGCCGTTATTTTTTTGGCTCTCTTAGCTGTTAACAGTGACTTTCTATTATTTTCTAGCTGATCAGATGAAAGTGTCTTGTTCCCAAATTCTTGTTTGGCTATAAATCACTTGAGTTTTCCTGCAGAGTATTTTGTCCCACTTTCTAAGCACAGGATGTCCACTTGCAAAGACTGACTTCAATTTCCTACTGCAGTTCTTGCTGAAATTGCAGTCATCATCTCAGAGGTTGTATGAGGTATAAGTTTGATGACTTTTGAGAGATCTGTTGTTGAACATTATACAAGTAAACATCTTTAACACAATTAGTGCTATTTCTGTGTATTGCTCCAGCTGGCCATTCATGGTTGGGCCAGATAATATACCTACTGATTTGTCCCAGGAATATCTCTCTCCTGTCACGTATTTTGATTTAGGAGATCAACATTTCTGCTAGTTAATGTTGTTGCAAAATCCTCCTTTAGAACAATATTTAAGTTCATCCTTCACTTGGTACCAGGATCAGTCCTCTGCGCACTCATTCCTTGCGATCTGGTCTACATAGGGGTGTGAACTGATCTACTGCCAGAGGTTTGTCTGCTGGACTGTCTCCTGCCCTCTGCCACAGATGCAAATGTACATCCAAAAACTCTATTGCCTTTTGTGCCACAGAGCATGATTATACTGGGTTCAGGAAAGTGCCTTCTTTAAAGGCTTGGACACTCATGGTGAGCTTTATTGGGTCGTATCCTACTTTCAGAACGCATTGCTGAAGGCTTAGTAATTTAGGTTGCATAGATGAATTCAGTGGTCACTTTCTAATTCTGCTTTCTTATGGCTTATTATCAAATTACAGGTCCATTGTGTACAAAAGCAAAAGCGACAGAATTTTATCTGCTCTCAAGAGCACTTCACCTAGCTTTTTACTGTCTGACTCTCATCTTCATATTGTATCTGTTACAACTTTACTAGCAATTAAAGCACTCCCATACCATGGTAGTTGTTATTGCAGGCTGGTGTTAGCACTACCTCTTCCTTGACATTACAGACTACGTTTCAGTGCTGTGTTCAGTGGCTTGGTTTTCTCTTCTCTACTGTGATATCCCTTGCTTTTTCCAAGATGCGTAACAGTGCCTCTTCTTTTCAGGCCTGATAATTTATTCTTTTAGTTCATAAGATTATTGTGACTCAGGGATTGCACATGGATATTTTACTTTGTCTTCCACTTTGTGGATCTCTTTCTGTGAAATACTGTCCTTTTACTCTACAAAAAGCCGGGGCCCACAGGAACTGTGCTCTCTCCTCTTTCCTGCTGAGGATACTCCGTGTTGTACTGAGATTAAGTGTACAGCCTGTTCTGTCCTGCTGTGCAACACTGAGCAATACTTTCGTTTGTCAGCTGTAAAAAGCAAAAAACATTTTTTTGTTTCATATTTCCTTATTCATATTTCCTATTTCTGTTTCATATTTCCTTAACAGACCACATTTGCCTGTTGGCTTCCGACTGGTTTCAGTATGCAACGCCACAGTTTATTTCCAATCTAATGTTTCTACTTTGTCTGTCCGCTGACACTGAAGCTGACTCCCTAATCCATCTGGAATCAAAACGGTTATTGATCAAAAGCATAACTCACATATGACAGTTAAGTGACTGGCAGCCACTGAGGAGGATGTATACTGAAGCAAACCTTGAGTGGGTGAACTTAAAGCAAATACCCTCTTCTTCACCGAAAGTCTCTGTATCCTCAACTATCACATATACCCCTGCGTATTTTTATTCTTCCTTGAACAGAAACAAAACTTTAGATCATTTCCTTTGGGATGTTTAATAGTTTTATTTTCCATTCCCTTTACATTGCTGTTAAAAGATGGAGAGTTTTCTTGTTGCCATTCATGTGCATTACTCTACAATATAGGTTGCGATTTTATGCTTTTATTCTATATCGGTTTGTTCCTATGTAGGCCTTATATAGGAAGGCTGAATCTTCTGTCTCAAACATTAATTATGGATAACAGCATCTTAGCTATGTGAATGTTAGTATTTCTTGTTTTATTCTGCTTTTGGGCTTCAAGTTAACAAAAAAGCCAGCATCATTCTGCAGTATTAAATTGTGAGCCCACAGTATGCATACAAATAGTGTCAATGGTGACATAAACATTAGGACAAGCATTAGTTTGGGAAAAGAGCATTTAAAATTGATTTTTAAGGCTATATGAGTTTTAAGAATGATAGTCTCTAGCCATTTCCCTTACATCTGGTATTTGTTTTTAACTTGTAAATATCCAATCCATTATTCGGGAGAGTTATTGCATACAAAGCGCAATAACCTCCCTACATTTTTCCTTTCTGCTTTTTATATTTAGATCACATCTGAAACAAAAGAAAGGTCACGCTAAAGCAGGATCATGTCATTTTTTAAAGAAAATAAAAGTATCCTCACTTTTTTTTGTGGATTTACAAAAATTTTAAATTGGTGTTGAGATTCTGACTCACTTATGTTTACAAAGTCAGACCCTTCTGTTACCAAACATCTGGAGGAAAAGGATTTACCTGCAGTAATTAGACCAGAATTTCTCTCTGGTTTCTGTGCATTTTCTTATTCTTATTCTTGTTCCTCAGAGTATCTCTGCGGTACATTTTCAGTCCGTCCATTCACAATGTTCTGATTTTTCTATACACTGTTCTCACGCCCTATCCTCTTTTCCTTTTTTATGTGCTCCCACAAAGAGCATAAACTTTACATCCCAATAACATCCAGAGAAGGCTCTCAAATTTAGGCCAAGTAATTCTGTTCATCATTTTTGATAGCAATTGTATCCAGTGGCTGCCAATGAGAAGTTAGTATTTCATATTAACTACCACATAGTGGCAGTATCACCAACTCCAAGCAAATATAATTGTGATCGAGGTGACCTCATAAAACCTGTGATTAATTTAAAAATAGGATTTGGGTTGTCCATATTTGTGTGCCTATGTTTGAGCTTGTAGGATCCAAATTATCACGCTTCCCTCAGAAATTGGTGGGAGTCTAAAAATAGCTATAAGAACAGAAAAGCAGTAATAAACCTGAGATGCTTACAAAGTTACACAACTCCAGGACCCGGGAGTGAGAGAGAAAAGCAGTACTGTAAGGCCCACAATCACTCGAAGAGTTGGCAAAACTGCAAATGTTTTCTAGTCATCCTACTTTTACTAACTTAGTCCTAAGTTTACAGAAGGTAATATCCCGGAAATATTTATCCTATATACTCTTAGTGCTGCAGTTTGCATCACTGGGGCAGTTCTGTGACCGAAACTGAATAGCAAGAACACTGTTTACGCAACTGCCGAGTGACAGTGAAATGGAGAGTTATTTTTATCACTGTTTGGCAGAATCAGCTAAGCAGTAGCTGCTTTGAATCTTTCAAGAGGCCTGTTTCGCACTTTATAGAGCTAATAACCTCGGAAGAGAAAGATAAACAACACAAAAGTGACAGGAGAGAGGAAGGTAATTGTAACTAGCATTTATGAAAAACAACTTGGACGTGGCAAAAATGGGCTCAGGTAGATTGCACGACATCTGCACAGTACCACAGTTAGACAACTGGGTGACAGCATCCAACATGTGGTCAAGATGGTCAGAAAAAAAAGGCAGACTGAAGCGTGTGCCCTACCATCAAAGGCACTGCTCGAAGTACAAGTGAACAGCAGTAAATGGGGCTTAAGGTTGACAATTATCTTGTTCTAACATTGTGTAATATGCTAATAATGCCAGTACACTTGTTATTTGTCTTTTTTTTCCAGCCAACAATGTTTGCCCATGTGCCATGACTGAGCAAGTAAGTTAAACCCTTTACATACAGTGTCACGGTGTTTCGAAGTATTTGCATGGCGACAGTGGCAGATTCCTTTATTACCAGCCCCTCTTATTTCTAGCAAGGCAGTAAAGCAAGATACTAGGAGCTCCGGAGCGACCCTGCGCTGAACTTACATACTGTTTTATCTCTGAATAGTTTTCCAGCTGCATAAGTGTTGTACCTCTACAGGGAGTGGGGTGTGTGTGTGCATGTGTGTGGTGTTGCTAGAAGGCAGAAAGGAAGGAGAGAAGGAGAAGCTGTGATTTTACAGAGCTGTGAGAACCATTTGTCTGTTTGGTCCTTGCCCTGCAGACAAAGGCCATAAACAATGAAAACAAGCCACAGGATGCTTTCTAAAAGACTGCTGAATGTAGAGTAGCACTTACTCTATTCTCTACCAGGCAATATTCCCTGAAGTACAATTTTGATATTACTCTGGACTATTTATCACCTGTCCATACGACCCTGTCACTTGGCTAGTCCATCTGCCTGGAACTTGCTCTATTATTCCCTGCCCTAGAAGCAACAATAAACAACTACCATTCTTTGTAAAGCAACATGCCAAGTACTTTTTTTTCTCCTCCTTCCTTTAAATATTCCCTATCTGGTGTCCAGAACAAGTAATAATCATTGCTGGGTCACTCAAGTATTTTATAGACATTAAAATGTCATAGCTGAATAGAAACAAATCATCATGATCATTCTGGGAAAACCTTTAGAGTCAGATTGGCTGCTATCTGACTTCTATTTCTGGAATAAACACATTTAAAATAAATAAATAAATAAAGTGATTACCTTGCTTTTTTAACATATCTCATGTTAAGCACTCAGATTATGCTCTGCACAGTATGATTAAGATCTCCATATACTCTGTTCATTCACACATCTTTATAATATCAATTGCAGAACTGTTTATTCCTGAAAAGCAAAAGATACTGACATTATGGTTCTTCCCGTGACTCCCTACTGACTGTTTGGAACAAAAGTAGCTGCATAGCAGAGTTAAAATCCCTCTGGGGGTTGCTACATCCTTTCCTGTGCACCCAGCACAAGGAGGTGGTACTTTTCCCACACTGTAAATGCATTTAATACTCATCCCCTGTAATCCTGTAAGATTATGGAGTGTTAGCACTTGGTGTCGTTACATTTATCATGCAGGGGACTAAAAAAGGCCTTAGGAAACAGTGATAAATGTTATTTATATAAAAAAGCATAAATAACTAGTTAAATCTTTTTTCAACAATCAAAGCATTTATTGCATCAGGGTAAGAGTAAAATGAACGGTAGCTCTAAAAGTAAAAATAAATAACTAACCATCTAAGTGCATCATTATTTTCAAAAGACAGAGAACATTTGTAATCACAGACTAAACCCTATAAATCACAATCAGATCTCTCCAACGTCCTCCTTTCAAACTTTAGTTTTCCTTTCAATTGATTTGTCTTCCCTTTACACTTCAGTGATTATTGATTCTTTCTTTTTTAGGAAACACAATTATAAAACAATTATCTACTCTCCTAGTATTTCCCTGTTAGCTACAACAGCAACAATAAAAGTATAATCGGAATGTTATTCCATTAGTGCACTGTTAGATCTTTACCTTTTGTATAAGTATAACCTTTAAAATGAAAAAACAGTGCACAATTTTTTTTCTGATGCTGGATATAATGCATATATATGCTCTCTCTCTATATATATATGTGGCATGTATGCATGTAAAAATATGTATAAAGATGATGTATGACAGTGATGTGTGTAGATCTATTAGAAGTAACACCCAGCTTTATATACATGCCATAAGCTCTAAAGCAATCAGAAACCAATCTGCTACTATAGCCACACTTTCCTCAACAGAGTTTCGCCAAATACACTGTTTCTATGTAGAAATGTAGTACCAGCTTGATTCCATACTCAATACACACGATTCTTTTCCTCCCTCTCCTGTGTTTTCTTCTCTTTCCAAAAACACTTTACATGAATGCACAGAGCTCCTTCCGAGGATGTACATACATTTAAAAAAATACAAAGAATAGATACAGAAAGGGAAATCTATGTCTCCCAGATTCAATAGGAATTTGATTCAATAGGATTTGCTCCCACTGGATCCAGGATTTCACTTTCCCTGTCCTCTTGTGGCTCAATCAAGTTAAATGGCAGTCAGTATGTCCCAGTTACTAGAGGAGAAGGGATCTGCAAGAGATGAATTTGACAGGCAGGCAAGAGGGAAACAGGCAACTGTATGGTAAAGATGCCAGCCTCACAGAGAGCAGAAATGAAAGAATTGTGGTTGATATGCATTTGAGTTCTTCTTAAGAATTTTTCTTATTTTATTAAATGTAGCATATTTTATATTTATGCCTAAAATAGCAAAACTATAGTTCACTGCCTTCCTCATATGTCTTCTACATCAAAATAAATCAAAGCTCAAGTTTCATTTGTGTGAGTTCCTGCTCCTGGCACTAAGACTGTACACATTTCCTTGTTGTCATTAGACACCAATATTATACCACTCTATATACTACATGTTCTTCTTGCATTTATTTTATCTGTAGCAGTGAAATTGCCCATAATGGTGAACATGTTCTTTTCTGAAAAGCAAACTAGGGATAAATTATTAGATTTTGCATCTTTTGCAGTTTACATAGGATTAACAGGGAGACACAATATTATCTAACCAATTGGAGACTATTGTCATGTGGGTACTTACTAGTCCTGTATCTTTACCTAGTGATTTAAGAGAAAATAAACTGAGACTGTTTTATTTGTACTGTGGACCTAAACTAAACACTATTTTCCATAAAAATGTGAGAGGAAAGGGACACTGTTGCCTATTAAATCTGGGTACAGAAACCCAAGAGTTAAATTACAGTCCATTATGCCTGGTACAGAACAAAGTTTCCTTGCAGTGTTATTACTTATTTTACACCAACTTTGGCAAAGGTATAACACCTGTTCGGCTAAACCAACTTGCAGCATCACCTAGACGTGGCTAATTAAGGATTCCGAAAAAATACCATGCAGCTTAATGCACAAAACGAACACCCAGAATGTCTGAACATTTTGTTCTCCTCCAAAACATAGTCTATTTCATTTTAATCCAGGAGGTTTTTTTTTTTAATCACCTTTATTTTTCAGAATTATTTTTCCATTATTGCACGTGGTGTGACAAAGGTCCCACATACACTCTTTTTAAAGACTGCATTAGTTGCAGAAGTGCCTTGTGACTAATATTAACCACTTAGATAAAACTAATTTGTCTTTTTCAGCTTTGATTACTTCAGTTCTTCTATAACAGATGTCATAGAAATGATTATCCCCAAGAAAGGGGACTGAATGGAAAGCCATCACCACTGCTAATTCAACAATGGCCCAGGTGTCACAAACTACTAATGACTGCTACAAAATGCTGCTTATAGAGATTACTTATTGTTTTCACTAACAGTTCAGCTGTCATGCTTTACCTTCTGAAGCTTATTAATATAGCTGATGTCTGTGATCACACTGGAAAGTCCCATGTCAATGTTTATGTAGATCTATACCTCTATATATCATTTAACAATCAGAGTTCAGTGATAACAGCTATTCATATGGAGGACATCTCTGTACAAAAAGCAAAGGAGAAGACCAAAGATGACCTCTCTGTTCTGTATCTTCTGTAATATCTTACATGCAGACCAATCCTAATCCTCCTGCCATTCTCATTAAATGAGCCAACTAGGTACTCAACAACAGAAAAATCCTCTAGTGATGCTAGAGGGGGAAACTAAGTCGCATGATGTAAACTGCCTTCTGGAAGTCTCTGTTTCACTAAATTTGAAAGACATCTAGGAAGACTAATGTTCTATCCTTAGCATCAAAATGCCCTATCTAAGATCATCATACAGAGGTTTTTTGAGACTCTTTTACTAGACTGGTTGGGTTTGTTGCTCTTCATTCTCGAAGCCCCAGCAGGTTCTTCGCTCCACGCAAAAGGCGATCCAAAGGAGTCTCACTCAGGCTGCACTAATCTGTAAAGGGATTTTTTCCTTGTTATGGCGGATTGAGAGGAGAAGAAACAATAGATTTAGCTTCTGTGCTTGGTTGACAAAACTCTCTTTTGACAGCTAGACTGTGCCACAGAGATGCGAGTAATAAGCCAGTCTGGGTACTTACCTGAAGCAACGTCCTGGTGCTGCATTGCTTCATGTTTTCAGCGTATGCAAAGCTGACGGAAACTCAAAAGGATCATCTCCATACAAACCCAAGGGCAATCATGCCCAGAGTTTTTTTTAGGATAGATCCTCATTAAAATGAATGAAGTCACAGATGAAAAACAAGAACACAGTAATTAACATACTACACTCCTATCCTGTCACTAGCTGTGACAGAAAGGATTAATCCACTCATGATGTGCAAATTTCCATTAAGAAACCTAAATATTTATGTAAAGAAATACATATACAAATAATAGTAACACTAGGGCAATTTATTCTAGATTCACCAATTAAACAGTTTGTTTATTTCATATTGATCTTCATATAGTGCAACTAGCCTTGTCTTATATAACTCCTGTTATTTACCTTCAAAAAGTCTATATTTCTTTAAATTCTGCTGAATGCCTTAACATCTTGAGCCATATGGCTGTCATATTATGTAGTAAAAGACACAATGTCTTTGTAATTTTTAAATTTGTATTATCTGAAATTTATTGTAAGAGCCTGAATTCTTATGAAACAGATAAATTAATGCTAATGGTTTACCTTTTTCTAAACTATTCAAATCCAGTCCATTCCTATTTTTCTCTACCATCACTATTGGCATGGATTTAGCAGGGAAATTTAAAAGTGTTTTTAAATGATACAAATAACAAATATAAATATATTTTAGTGAAATATCTACACTTTTTAAAGAAGACTGTATTCAACTATCTATGAATATTTTTCATAACAAAATTCTAAATAATCTCTAGTATAGTATCAGGCAATTCTCACACCTCACAAAGAGCAGTTTTATTTCTTAGGTTATAAAAAGACTTGTTAAACACTTTTACTAGAGAAAATATGGAATCTATTATACAATTGACATTTTAGAGAACATCAGGTGTATTAAGCTGTTATAATTTCCCTTTTGTTTACATATCAAGTATTTGATTTACTTTAGAACAAAAAAAGCATGTAGTGCCACCTAGGGGTATTTATAAGCTTGTGAGTTTGAACTTTTGACAGCTCAAATATTCTGAATTAGGTTTATTTTTCCTAACTGCATTCCACAATATATATATATCTATATATATCTATATAAAAGGACATTTATGTAATTCTGCTTTGCCAGTCTGAGATCATGGCATATGCTAATTCCAGGAACACAATGAAATTAAGTTCTTTCCTCTGTTTCAGCCAATAACTCTAAAACCACTTGCTCTCACAGGAAATTACAAAGTAAGCTATACATAAATAGTCAGAAAAAACAACTCCTCCTGCCTCAAAACTCCCACCTTACTAAAACAGTGGAAAAACTAAGAATTATTTTAACTGGCTATATCTGATATGTGCAACCCCATTTCAGATGCTTGAGTTTACATTTCATTTCCTCCCGTGCAACAGGAGATTGGAGAGGCGGAAGGATTCCTCAGCACTTCAGAAGCTGGACTGCAAGTCAATGACAACACTTAGTCACTTCAGTTTTTAATTCTTGGGTTTTTTTTCCTTGCTTTCTAAATTGGGTAAAAAAGAGGTGTATTGGAATTATTCTGGAAAGACTGTGGATAGAAAGGTGGCTTAATCTATTTAAGGCTGCTTTCAGATACAGTTAATTGATCAAAAGTGCACTACTTCCAAAATGAGCCTTTAATGTTCTATATAACCCTGATTTAATTACAGACAAAGTTTGTTTCGTTTTTCAGACAGATTTTGTATAGCAAACACTGCAGTATGCACACATGTAATATAAACACAGAACTCACTCTTTCTATTGTTTTCAACTTAGGATGACCAAACAGACCACACTCATGAAAACATTTCAAGCAGGCTGCTTTAGCATGTGAAATGCCTTCACCCCATCACACTCAATGACATTTATGAACATGGTATGGATCCACCCCCACAAAAACAGTCCAGCGTCTCACCAAGCTAGAACTTTAATACATTAATTTGTTCCATAGCAAAACATGCATTTTCAAACGGTGTGGTATGAGCTTTTTTTGCCCTCTGTTATACCTAGATTTTAAAAGCCCTCATCATCACTTTTGCCATCATTGCTCTCTCTCTCTGTGCTATCACTTTTGTTAGATACCACACAGGGCAGTGTCAGTGCCATTCTAAAATGCCACTTCTTCTCCAAAATATCCTGATATCACTTTCACAAACACCACAGGAACAAGAAAGGCTGGTGTTAACATTCTGAATGATTTTATCATAGATATTTAGTCTACCTGATTTCAGTCATACTGGATCACAGCGTTGTAGCAGTCATTCATTTTTTGGGGATATAACCCCAAAAATCCCATTTCTAAGTGTAGAAGTGGCAGAGTCTATTCAGTGCAAAGTATGAGAAAACAAGACAAGTCATTTAACAAATGATCTGTGTTCTACATAGTTTTTTTTCTCAGTTTCTTCCTTTCTATCAAGCACAACCCACTCATCTCCATGCTCAAGAAATTCAAAGACATTACCAGAATGTCTGTGAAGTTTGAAAAATCTGTGAAATTGTATGGATTATTTAGGAAGCAGAAGCATTACTCATAAACAGTGCATTATAATGAATTTCTCCAAAGAAGCTGGAAAAGAAGAAACTAGAAGCATATGCATGAGACAGAGGATTTAAGTCTTAATTTAAAGCACTAATGTCAGTGCAAATGGGGAACGTGGAGCCATTTAGGAGAACCTTCATATTATATTATTAAGCACTCAGATGACACAGCAACATTAATGCACTAAAATCCTATTAATCAAGATACTGCTAAAAAGAGGGGAAAAGGCTAGTTAACTGATAGTCCCTGGCAATATTGGCTTTTTCAGATGCTATACAGGACATTGATCCTGCAAAAAGCTGGGTTCCCTGGTCGTAATCCAGGAAAGCACTTAACAAGTACCTTATTTTAAGCATATGAGCAGTTCTGTTGATTCAGTGGGGAAAAAAAGCAGGGTCTGTCCATCATTTTAACTTAGTTTATTAGGTTAGCATCACTGGAAAGTTGCCTTGTCACCCGTTAAAATGTAAATCCACACTGTTTGAAGTACTGTTAGCTGGCTCTGTTATATATCTTAGAGGACTCCAAACTTTACATCATCTACCAATCTAGAAAGCCTCTTCAATTACATTATTTCTCTTCTTTGAATGGCTCAGTACTTTTGCATCTATATCCTGCAAATCCAATTATGCCCTTGTATGAGGGTTTCTGCATAAAATTCACTAAAGTAATGGCATTTCTATAGCTGTATATCATTCCAAACCAATTTGATTTTCTAGTGGAACAGTTTAATCATCTATACAAAACCTCCCTTTATTCTCTTAGGGCCAATTTTCCCCTACACTGAAAGATAAAAACAGTTAAGGCCAATTAAAATTACTGTAAGTGATAAATGGAAAACAACATTTGAAATTATGTTCAATAACTAAGACTTTGATGAGCTGATCTCTTTGAGTGACAGAAAGCCCTAAAACTACAGGGAAAGACAGGACCTCTCCTTAATATATTGCTAATCAACCTTCTCTTTCATTAAAAATATTTAGAGGGTAATTTTTTTCTAATGAATTATTGGCTTCATTTTTTCCAAAGTGAAATTCTTAGGGTTATAAAGAGACAATCTAGGCTAGCCTGTTTCCATCACATTCCAAAATTGTCATTTTTTCAATATGGCCTGATAGTTATACAGTGGTCTCAATTTAATACCATGTTCTGTACGGTCAATCTGCTCAGTATGCCGTTTGTTCCTTTTTCTGGTCTATAGGGACAACGTAGCACAGTTTCACATCGAAAATCATTTTCTGAAGTAGTGCTCTAAGCCATGTCCTCCTCCCTTTTGACTAATTTTGACTATTTAATGCATTTTATGCATCTGTTTATTTATTTATTCACAGCCTATGCTCTGAGACCCTGTGGCACTGATCACATCCAGAATTCCTCCCTCCTCATATAAAAAAGAAAAGAATTTGTTACAAGCTTTGTGATTTTTTTTCTTATATGTAATCTATTCCTTATCATTCTCAATGGGATCCATACTCAGACCAAACTGAAAAGTGGCAGAAGGCAAAGCACATGAATCTTGCAGATCTGCATGGATGAAACAATGAATGCCTATAAACAACAATGGAGAGCCTAATAAAAAAAATGTCAGTACAGTAAGGCAGGATGGGGCAAAACATACGAGGAGTCAAGTTAAGCCCTTCCAGATAAAATTTCAAGGACTGGGGCAGCAGGCAATGGTATTTAGCAATATCAATATACGTTCTGATTGGGACAGGACAAAATAAATCCTGCTTGTCTTAACCCTTCTTGCAGACTACATGAAGAATCAGTGAGTAAGCTGCTGCTCCTGAACAACAGGGAATATCTCAGCTCTGGATTCACTACTTCGTAGATACCTAGTAATCTGCTAAAACGTGAGGGCAGAGCCAGTGAAGATGCCTTATGTCTGATCTGTGGCTAAACGCTTATTTTGCTATTGTATGGAGCCAGCTGCTTTCATGCTAAAATAATTTCAGGGTCCTTTGTCCAAAATAAAGGATTTAGCACCAAGTTTCAGCCAAATATTTTTTTTCGCTCTCCTGTAGAGATCTAGGTTGTCTCCAGCCAGTCACAAAGTGGTATAAGGAGTTCTTATATCCTTATTAGGAATCCCCTGTTTTCACAGAGTTGTCAGAAAGCCCTGGACAGTCAGTCGCAGACACCAGCAGAGAGCTCCTCTTTTTCTACCGTCAGTTCACCCAGCCTCAGATGGCAGGAAAATAGGATTCCACACTAGCACTTCACTTTCCATTATCCTATGCAGAAGTCCCTGGAAAATCTAAAATATATTGTGAATTATGATTCTTAGTTTCATTTCAAAACTGGTATAAACACTTCTGAATTAATTACACTTAGAATAAATATATAAAGCAGCTTTGGCACTTGCATTGGACTCCCAGGTCATTTGAAGGTTTTAATGGAATGGTCTCATAAAAAAAAATTCATATACAAACCTATCTGGTGGAGTCTCCAGGTGTTTTGACATGGAAATAAAAAGCATAGCTAAATTCACATATTGATCCACAAATATCAGACACTGGAAGCTGATACCAAATACTCCTTATATCCAGGTCTAACAAAATTAACAAATTAAAAGTAGAGATCTCAAAATAAATAGGAAAGAAAAAATAATTGACTTTTGGTTCTTAGCTCATTACTGCTGCAGTTAAATATGCTTGTCAACGCTTATGAAACAGTCCTCACAGATCCAAACTGCCTGTGTCCCAAAATTGTTCAGAAATCTAATCCATACATTTGTTTCTTATGTCTTGCCTGGGCCACTGTAATGCTTTCTCAGCACGTCTACCAATAAAGCCGATTAGTAGACTACAAGTAATTCAAAATCCAGCCTCAAGACACATAGCCAAAAAAAAGGAAAAAAAAAATTCTCAACTGCAACCTCAACATTAATCTTTCAAACAGACTTACAGTTTGCACTTAGAAACGTATCAAACATTTTACATAGAACACAACCACATTCTAAGTTAACTTCCTAAGTTGCTCATCATATAGTTCATTGACTCCCTACTATGCCTCTGGTAATATGGAAAACAATATATCTGGATTCTGTTTCACTGAAGCAGGATGTTATTATAATCTGGATTACCACAGAACACCACTGTGATATATTAATCAGAATAAACCCCTGATCCGGAAGGTTTACCCTTTGACAGGATAAATGATACCTTTAGAGTGGAGAATAGAGATAAATATAGAACTTTTCCTATCATGCAAGGAAACAGAAGAGCCAGAGAATCCCTTAAGTATACCCAGAGCCAAGTCATGCAGGCAGCAGTGCTGCTCACTGCTCTCTTGTGAGCAAATGACCCAAAAGGAGGAGAGAAGAAGAGAAAATTGGGGAAGGTAAGAGGCAGGCTCCTCATTAAATGTTACATAACTTTTGCTCACCATGTATGCTCCACTGGGTATCTCTATATGAACACACAGACACACACACACGTACGTGCACGCGCACACACACACGCACGCGCACACACACGCACGCGCGCACACACGTGCACACACACACACACACACACACACACACACACACACACACACACACACACACACACGCGTGCATGCACACACACACACACACATGCTCTGGAACACACAGTAGAGTTTAAAGCAGTGTGCTGTGAGCAGGCCTATATCTTCACACACAAATGCACACGATGTACTAAAACTATGAGTCATGAGAAAATGCTTTGCAGGCAGGAATATACACAAAATGACCTTTGGACCGACTTGTTATCTCTCATAACCGTGACGCTATAAAATAACCTAATGGCTAATGGCTTTTAAACAAATTCAAATGCATCTGACACAGCAGAGCAAACTGATTTGAAATGGAATCAGGATAAGACATTCCAATAAATCTGCTGGTAATTTTTAGAACTCTATTATATTTTCTACTTCAGAAGTTGTAGTTACAGGGTAAAGCTCCTTTCCAGGATCGGAGAATATGCATTCTAATCTATAACAATTAAGACAGTCAGGACAATGGAACTTGGATTAAAAAATCAGTGAAATATACTAAATTTTGCTAACTCATATATAATATTCAAGATCATATACACAATCACTTTCACTTGAACAATCACTGTCTTATATTTTATGTTGTCTTGCTCTAAATCCCCTCCAAAACTTGAAAATGACCCTTTTTATGATGTCTCATTATTCTGAACTCACAATTACCTCACACTGAAGCACCAGATTAAGCAACATTATTATTAAGATACATTGGTATCATCTTTTTGTGCACAAGAGATAATTTTGCACTAAAATTTGACCGTAATTTATTCATGCTTGACATTAAGGTATTAACTAATGAAGTCCAGTTTCTCAGGAACAACCATATGAATAATATTGCAGTCATTCATTTGAAATATTACTTATTTAATTTCACTTTGAATATATTTACACTATTATTAGATTATTCTAGTGTTTTTAATGAATATTTGGCATTTTTCTGTTCAGATACACTATCTCTTACTTCTTTTCAATCATAAGAAGATTCCTATAGATGCCCTGCTCATTACCATCATTGGGAAAGCTATGGAGGACAACATGACAAAGATGACTCCATGCACACATATTTCATTTGTGGTTTGTGTATTCGTAACTTAACTATGAGGTTGCAAGAGAGAGAAGGGAGGAATATCCTCACAGTTCAGTGACCAACAAAACAAGTGAAGAGGGTAGAGAAATCCATTTTACTCACAATTTCACACAGACTTCTCTTCCCAAGAGGCCAATAGAGGAAGTAGGTAAATATTCTCCCCCTTCCATTGGGATTTTTACTTCTGCAACTTCCAAATAATTCTTTGTAAAGCAGTGGCAGTTTTAAGAAGGAATAAATCTTTCAAAAGTGCTAACCAGCTACACATTTCTTTAAAAAGCATGTTTAATTTTTGTAAGACAAAACTGGCTTCAGAATGCTATACAGAATGTTTTGAATGCCATACTGAATACTTACTCTGATCACATCAGAGTTGCTTCTAAATTGGATATAAATTTTGGAGGAAGAATCACTTTTTTGATTTAATTCACTTTTCCCACATCACTTTTGAAGCAGGGTTTTCCACCCCAGATATTTCCTGTTGGTTAAAAGTGATTTTTTCTTCCTTTTTTTCTGATTCCTAGCCATTCCTAATTTCCCCTCCTCAGGTGTCCGGAATAATATATACTTTTCAGTGTGCTACCTTCAAAGGTTTTGAAGACTTTCATCTAAGTCTGTTGAAAAAATCCTTCTCCTAATGTAATCCAAATGGTCTTTGGCTCTTTCACTATTATTATGCTTTAAGCTTCATGGCTCACCTACAAAGAAAAAGGAATATTTACAGAGCCTCCTTGCTCTGTTTCCTGCAGCATCAATAAAGGAAAGACGGATACAGGTTCTAATGGTTAGAGTGCTCCTTGCTGAATGTGCTGTGGATATGAGGAATATATGGATGTTAAACTGAGATTTTTTAAAGTAACAATGTTAGGTGATGTGATGAAAGAAAGGAGTACAGAGGCACGAGGGCAGGCAGGGAAACCCCAACAACCCCAGCAGAGACACGAGCCCCAGCCCTCGCCTAGGCTCTCCTAAGGGAGCATCAGCCCTTGGGTCGGGAGACCTGTGAGCTGCCATGAGCCACAGCAGCATTGCTGTACAGACCAGGGCCACTGCCTGGACGAATTGAGTCATTATGGGATGGGAGGAACAGCTTTTGGGGATTGCACAAGACTTATTATGGGATGTTTAGAGGAGGAGCCTTTAGGGTAGGGAAAGGAAGGGATCAAGGGGGATTGGGAAGGAACAAGGGTAGGAAACTAGAGGGATAAAGGAATAAAAGGGGCCAGCCATGAATAAACAGTTTGTTGGTCAATACACTTGTCTGGCCATGTCCTGCACCTTATCACCTCAGTCTGTTCTGTCTTCTCATTAAACTCAATTTCTAGCTATTTTCCTGGGTGACGGGGCTTTCTGTTCTGTGTGCATGTGTGTGCATGGAGGTCTTGAGTGCCAGCACCTGGGGTTGGACCGTGGGTCATCAGGCCCGTGTGCCTGGGGTGCCCACAACTGGGGATACCAGCATGTAGGTTGCATGCGTGTGCAGGTCAGTGTGCGATCGCTACAGGACATGGAGCTTGACTAGCCAGCAAGTTGGATAAGAGGCTGAGAAGCCAGGTATCGAAGAAGCCATAGGTCTGGACTCAATACTGGAGAGACCAGAGGGCATGTGCATAGGCTACTGGAGGGATCAGGGGGTCCCAGCAGCTGCTGGAGAGACCATGTGGTCTGGTGGTCAACCGCTGATAAGGTCATAAGTCTGGACCGGGTACCAAGGAAACATGTTTGCATGTGTGTGTGTCTGTGCATGAGTCACCTGGGAGACAGAGATCCAGGGGCCAGCTGGGTAGACTAAGTGTCTAAGAGCAGTTACTGCAGGATCCACAGTGTGTGTGCATGCGTGTGTGCGAGTGAGGGGTTTGTACCAGCAGCGGGACTGGGTGTGCTGGCTTTAGGGGGTTATGTGCCCAGCTGCCTGCAACTGGGGAGACTGGGGGATGCAAGGGCCCGTTACTGGATAGACTGAGTGTCTAAGACCATCTACGGGAGGGATTCATATTGTATATGAGTACATATATGCATGTATTTTCCATAATAGGCTTACATCCTGATCAGCCAGTGAGGGTAACAGCATAAGGCCACTGGTGCTGTTGGTGCTTCACTTTCGCAGTGAGTGCTGCACTTTCGGTCTGTGTTGATTCGTGTGGCTGGTCATGTGTATGGGTATATAAGATTTTTGTGCCTGTGTGCATGTGTACCCATTGAGAATACACGCTCAGCCTTGCTACAAACTGGACCTGGGGACAAGGAGCTGCAGCAGTCTTGCCTCTTCCAGGCTACCAGATCTGGCAACTTCTAACAAACGTTACAGACACAAATATGTATTCCCAAAGTATTGTTATGCACCACTCTAACTGAATTAAAATAGCTTAACACATATTTTGCTGCAGCTGTGATGCAATATATAATGATACAAGAAATACAAGGATTGCAGACTAGCTGATACTGCTGGAAAGGCAGACAAGCTT
Organism: Struthio camelus; assembly: GCF_040807025.1. NCBI lineage: Eukaryota > Metazoa > Chordata > Aves > Struthioniformes > Struthionidae > Struthio > Struthio camelus. The sequence continues at coordinate 52,075,892 of NC_090981.1, read as the reverse complement.
TTGGACATGCAGTCCTGTCATTATAAATTGTTATAAGTCCTAAAACAACAATGTTATCTGCATAAAGAACCTGTTTCTCCAAGTAATACATATCATAAACATGTATAAGCTTTCAATGTGACACTGAAACTAATCAAGTTCCGAGGGCAGTATTACAGCTGAAGACAATGACAATAACAGAGAGGCTTAGAGAGGCAAAGCACAGAGAATAGATTTTCTGTGAGAAAGTCAAAGAGAGCTAAGCATCTGTGTGGTCTGGAGGGATGTTATAGAATGACAATATCCCCATTAACAATCTCTAAATCTAAAAATGGTTACATGTCCTAAGATTAATCTACACTGCCAAGGTCTCTCCAATGTCAATATACTTCCTTTTCTCTCAGTTAACCCCACAAAAGAGAATTTGGGATTCCAGTATCTTCACTTTGCTTTTATATAACTAGCATTCCAAGGCATACCACAGAAGATAAGTGAGACTACATTAAAACTGTAAAAGCGCCTGTAGTTCTATCTATATTCCATTTAATATTATGCCATCGAATCTCCTGCTTGACCTTAGTGAATAAGAAGATAATTCTATCAGATAAGTAAAATAGCCAACTAAAGGATCTTCCTATGGAAGTGGTGAGCCTGACATTTCTTGAATCATTTTATTTCTCAGCTCCACCTGGCCTCCCCAAGGGCATTCACTTAATTTCTCAGGCTGCTAGCTGTCACCTTTCTCAGGGCAGAATCCTACCAGCTGCTCCCTCCAGGCTGAGGTTTTAGATGGCAGCCTCCTGCAGTTCGTTGTGATCTCCTTAGCAGGTCTGAACTGAGATCAGCCCTTCTCTTAACAGAAATGACAGGGTCACTTACTGACCAGCCTGTTCTGGAAAAGCAATGCACGATTTGTTCTGAACAAGAAGATTTGGCCAGGAGAGAAAAGGAAAATGTGTCCTGAAACAGCAAAGTTCACATAACTACTTAAGTTTATCAGATAACAACCCATCTTCCACAAACAACCCTCATATAGTGAAAGAACTCCAGATTCCTCAGAAGTGTTGAGGTCTTTGAATGAATATAGTCCAGGTAGTTTATGTGAAATTTGTTACCTCATTGTTTCATTATCTTTCTTGGCTTTATTTTCTCCAGAAAGTAGTCTATATTTTACCCATTAAAACATGTAACCCATTAAAAATACCTACAATAGTGTCTGGATATTCCCAGGCTCCAAAGTATATCAGAAGGACAACAAGCCTTTTCCTTCCTCCTCTAAATTACTGAATTCCCACTGACTTCATTGAAGTTCATCGTTATACTGTTTGAGAAAGGGATGCAATGGTAAAAATACATGTATGCTATCAAACATGGCACAGCTGCTGACAAGAGTAAAACATTTGTCACTGGCCCTTAAACTGAGATGGACCTCACTTCCATCTTCTAGACCCTACTTCAAGGGTGGTATTTACACTGAAAAAAAGGTTTTGTTTTATATCTGACTGCACTTTACAGAAATTAATTAAATGATCCTTACATCACTGCTGTAAGCTTTACATAAGCCCATGCCAACCTAATATATAGGTAGGCTCAGCTTGAAATAGGCAGTACTGATTAAACATTCTACCCAGGAATGAATTGTGATTCAGTCTCAAAATTTGCCTCCTACCATAAGGGAAAAATATGTACTTCTGCCTTTGAAAGGAACTTTTTCCATCCTTGTCCAAAGAGTGATTTGTAAAGAAAACAGAAGAGACAGTTGGAGTTAGAAGAGAGAAAAATTCTTAGGAATGTTATTAAAGTGTTCTCAATCCTTGCCATTTGATTAAAAAGACACCAACAACAAAAAACACAACCAATGCAACATTTCTTCTCAAAACCCCACCTCCTAGAATCAGGTGTTAATATGATAATCAAATTCTACTTTAGCTTAGTTTCCTGAAGAAAAAAAGTAGTAATTTTTTTAGTATATCTTTTTGTTCCCCTTTGTCCCCTATTTTTAGCCAAAATCCAACAAGAGGAAACAAAAGGACACGTCTTAGTATATCAGTTTCCTACACCTGTCAGGCAAATGGCTAGCTGGAAAAAGAAGGCAGTTTACCTTTTCTTTCCCATCTCTCCTCCTTCTCCAAGAGGAAGGCTACAAGGCTGCAAACATTATTAGATATTAGTAAAGTCCATAAGAGAAGTCTTCACCTCCAAAAAGTTTCAGAGATCACACCTTATTAAACGTAGGAGAATCCACATATATGAAGCAAAGCCACAGGAAAACAGATTTCATAAATTTCACTGTGTTCCAAACTACAACCTGAGAAAGGCAAGTAACTTGTTCTCATGACTGCACTGAAAAACGTAGAGAAACACAAACCCTGCAGGCTCACAGAACCTGACATAAACCCCAAATGATTTCTTTTTGGAATCTTACAAGCCCTACATGACAAATGATTGTTTTTAATGCTTCAGCTTGTGTTCAGTTTCTTGAATCAGTTATATGCTATTTCATATAGTTGTGTAACTGAGAATAAAATCTGGCCTAAAGGCTATGAATGCTTTCCTCGGGAGCACGCTAATGGAACTACTGAAATGAGTTCCTCAGAATGTTGTCAACTTTACAAAAATCTGTAACCATATTATCTAGCAGAGCTTTTATTGTGATAACAGTTCATAATTCTTCTCCGGTTTTGCAGGACACTGAGTGAAAAATTTAAAGACGCTAGTAAAAATTGGTGAAAAATGGAACTACTTTTTAAGGAAAGTTGCTTTCATGATACTGTTGAAAGCAAGAGAGTCAATGAGTGAGCATTTGTATGCAAATGCATCTCCAGTATCTATTTTTCTTTTGGAAATCAGAAGTGAAAAAAGAAATCTGTAGAGAAGTATTCTTCTGGAATTAGTTGCTTTTTGGGTCTATATCGTCCATCTAAATTTTACTTTATTATGAATATAATTACCAGATAGTGATGCACAGGAGAAGCAATTCACTTTTGTTTTGTCTTCTCAATACACAGGAGAGGAAATTTTACACCAGTGGAAACTAGTTCTTAGTGATTTAACAAAATTATTTTTATAATTACAGGGTACTAACTAAACAAAAATATTCCTGTGTGCTCCGATAAGTCTTCTTTTCATTACAATTGTTTCTTCATTACCCGTTTACCCTTCCTTGCAGCAGGGACCCAGATACCAAAAGAAGAAAGATGGTATATGATCTTAAAGCTAGGCTTTTCAAAATTGGGTGCCATATTTAGGCACCTATATATAAATGGCCTGGTTTTCAAAAGAACTGAGTACTCATCAGTTCCCATTGATTTCAATAGGACCTAGAATTGATCACACCTCTGCAAATCAGGACATTTCTATTTAGGTGCCTACATGTGAATATAGCATCACCACTTTAAGCATCTGTGTTTAAAAACTATAGCCAAAAGTTCTGCCATGGGGTTATGAGATAAAGACTGTAATTTGTTAATAAAGTCACAAAAACAGAAGAGTAGAATTAGAGATAGCTGGGTTGTGACACTTCCTATTGTCCTAAATGAGTTAGTGAGAATTTTGCTTCTGAGAACAACTCCTCTTCAAAGCTCTTCAAAATCTGAAACTTTTATATTTGTAAATAGAGTAGATCTGAATAATCTCATATATTCATTCTATTTCCTAACTAAAATAACCCAGTTCTCAATTTCCATTTTGCTAGCTGCCTGCTGTGACACTAAAAATTATGTTAGTTATATAACAATGTTCTTTGTAGCTGTAGAATAAGAGAATAGTGACAGGGACTGGGACACTAAAGTTCCCGTGATTCAGCTTTATCAGTTTAATGACAGCAGGTTGCAAACGTACACTTTGCTGAGCTGGAAGAAATTTGCTCCTTTATTCAAGAGAACTGGAGAGGTCTAAGAAAAAAGATGGTATACATTGCATGAACAATGGCCATCAAACTCATTTTTAAACATCATGATTGTGGGGAATTGCAGAGCACACACAAATGAATGCTATGTGCCATCTCAAGGACAGAGAAGAAATAAGAATAGAGCAACCTTATCATTTCACAGAAAATGCAAAATTTTCTTTAAATACCATAAATTACATATTGTGATGCAAAATGCTCACCTAAAGTTTCTCTGTTTCTTTAAAGGTAGTCTTTATACACCTCAATATAGGTATAGGGGGCAGATCAACTCCAAAGTATCATGTACTCAAGCTAGTGAATTCATACAATGCTGAGCTGTGTTATGCAAACATATAAGCTTACATCTAGAAGCAACAAAGGTTTGTGTGATGCTGTATCCAATACATACATATAAGGCTTATTAAGGCTCATAAACTTAACCCCATACAAACAGGGTTATTCTGCTTCCACACCTCAACATATCTAATTCCAAAATAACTGTGCATTTTGATTACCTTGCAACCAGGATAGGTTAGATAAGTATGAAAATAATTGCTAGTGATGAGGTAACAGCAAGGCCGTACATGCATAATCTTGTAAACGCAAATGCTCTCAGTGCAGAAATTACCAACCACTCCATTCGGCTCCTAAAGGACACTGAAACTGGGAAGCACAACAGGGGCCCCATAACACCCTAGATATGCTTTTGCTCTTCAGAGACTTTGACCAGCTTCCTTTGTCACTCCTCTCTCCTCCTCACTTTGAGGAGATGCTTGTAATAAAACTCTTTCTCTCTGACGATTAGACATGAATATTATGATACCTTCTCTTTTTCACAATTATATATGTAGAGACATGTTTCTTATAATTTAGTTTCAATCACATGCTCTCCGAAGCTTAATGCCTTTGCCATGGACTATAAACAAACTTTGTAAACTGAGAAGAAGGAGAGGGTTTACCAGTGAGACAGTTCAGTTTCAAGTTGGCAACCAGCATGGACACTGCTGCTGAGTTTTTTAGGTGTTTTTGGATGAATGTCACTTTGATGACAGTGACAGAGAGGCAGCAGTAGAATAAGGTGTTGTCTTGTGACCCTGTAGCTCTGGTTTGGAGGTTTACGTTAAGAATCCAAAAAAGAACCATACCTCAAAGACAAATTGAAAGAGTGGCTAAAAGCTGGACGCAATTGCATTGTGAATGGAGGAGAAAACTGGGCATCTGTGATGCCACATCTGCTTCCAGGTCCTGTATCACTGAAATTATGCCATAATAGGCAATTCTAAAAAGGTTGAGGGAGCTTGTCTCTACTTCTTATAATGTTGCAATTCCCTATTCTATCTGAATTTTAAATTAAAGTGTGCTAGAGATTTTTCCCCTCTGCTATAGGTAAAGATTTTTCACTGAGACACAGAACACTGAGACACTGAGAAGCACAAAAAGCTAATGTGTAAAAAATGTAAATGCCAAGAGTGTTGGGGATGCTGTAGCCTGGTTCTACTTTGAGAGTAGACTGAAATACAAACTGCTGAGACAGCTTGCTGACTTGCACTGAAGCAGAACTAAGTGTCCAATGAACCTACAGAAGTCTTTCCAGAAGAGTACAAAACATAGATCTCCTTGCCTTGTGCCAGAAACAAGTGCATCTCAGTAGCTCAGGACAAAAGTGAAACCATTCAGTTTAACAGTTGTTGGCGGGTTTTCTACCTTATTTTTTGCTTTTTGTGCAAAATCTACAGCTCATGTAGATTCCGATCATCTTTCCTCTCTACTGTTAGTTACAAACATTCCCTTGTTAGATCTAATTGCCAGCACTTTCTGATACTCCTGGAAAAGGACTGTGGCGTCATGTTTCTATTCTAAGGCTCCCTTGCACTTTAGACTTTACACAAATTGCTGTCTTCATGACTGTCCTACTTACAAATAATTTCTGTGTTATTGTAGATATGCATAAACAAACTCATGATCACCTTATTCTAAACTCTGAAGTCTTGGGAAGCAAAAGATAATAATTACATGAGAGACTGATCCTGAAGCCCTGAAAAGAATGTTTTTTAAACAATGGTGTAAGACAAAAACTATAGATGAGACAACTACAGTTGTCTACAAGTGAGACTGATGTCCAGAAAATACTCACCTACCATATACAATCATGAAACCTACATTAGGTGAGAAAAAAGATGTCAGAAAGAGCCATGACAGATAATGTTTTTATGTTAGAGGAAAAAAATAGAGGAAAGAAATAAATAACTGCAAAGGTACACTATTAACCAAACATTTCCAAATAGCTCAAGGAATCCTCCTGTCCTTTCCTGTTCTGGAGGGTACACAATAAGTGGAAGGCTTTCTACAGTACTTACTTGTTCCTGCTTTTTTTTTTGTTTTTTGTTTTTTGATGTTTTTTTCATGAGAACTGGTCGGCATTGCCATAAAATGGATCGGGGAGATGATCTGGGTTAAAAAAATGATAGAAAGTCTATTTTGGTTTTGAGCTTGGATCTTTTCACTCATCTGCTTTACAGAGTGACAGGACAAACTCCCACGCTGGCACAACTGATGAGGTAAAGTCAGGTAAAAAAGGTCAAGGCAGGCACCTCAAACCACTTTTTCTAATGGAGGATATGTTCTCAAAAGTCTACCTGCAGCAGCTTTTGAGAAGAAATCCTTCCATTCTATAGGGGTATATAATCTCTGTAGTAGTAGATGTTCTCTGTTTCCAGGTCAATTACATTCCCTATTGCAGTATTAAAATTAATTTTATAGTATTCCGATCATTTTTGTTTCATCAGCAAGTTTATAAGCCAAAGTTTTATATCTTCATCCAAGTTGTTAATAAATATATTAAGCAGCAGTGAACAAAGAACAGATATGCTATTAATTTACTGAGTTATATTACTTTTCTTTTTCTAAATTTTCAAAGAATATTTATTATGTTTAACCCTATTAGCCATGATTTCTTCAGACCTGCCTATCAGTTTCCAGCTATTTAACTTGAGATTTTTATTCAATGCCTTCCTTTTTTTCCTTCTACTTACATATTTATTCACAAAATACATATATCACTGATTTCATACCTCCTTTTGACCTAGACGTTTTCTGACCCGTTCAGGTCTGAATAAATGTGGAATCATGGCTTTCTGGGTATTCAGGAAGATGTCCTTTAACAGTTTTTAGTCTTCATTAAGATTTCCCTTAACTTAAATGCATATTCCTGATCTGTGTATTGATAGACTTCTGTTTTAGAAGACTAGCCTCATAAAGGCCTAAATTCTGATGGTCTTGTTCGCACATGGAAAATATAGCTAAATGACAATCACTAGAATTTGCACACTGACTATTTTTTAGATTCCATAATTAACTCTTCAGAGTGATGTCCAATATTGAGTTACTCCCTTCTTTTTTGGTACAGGATTTTCTCCTCTAAGATGATAGTTTACCTGTCCTTCTGAGAAACTCTGAGAAAGTTTTCTTGGGTTACTTATTACTGACAGCATCACAGAATCACAGAAGGGCTGAGGCTGGAAGGCATCTCTGGAGATCGCATAGTCCAGCCTTGTGCTCAAGCAGGGTCACTTAGAGCAGGCTACCTAGGACCGTGTCCCATCGGGTTCAGAATATCTACAAGAATGGAAACTTCACAACCTCTCTGGTCAACCTGATCTATCGATTATAGATTAAGGTCATTGATTAACTGGAGATTAATTTATTCTGTTAACACAAGATTCCGTTGTAGAGATTCTGTAGTAGATTCTGTTAATCTACTAAACTAGGGATTGTTAGATTAATGCATGATGAATCTCTGCAGTGCCTACCTATGTATGATGCCTTCCTTATTTTATTACTGAGAATGAGATACAAGACACATTATTTTCTGGCAATTTATTTGGTAATTTTGATGAGAACACTGTAAAGCAGCTTTTCAGGAACAGAAATCTAGTTGAATAACTGCTAGTATTTTAGAAGTTTGGACCCTAACAGAACATGGAATTTCAGTCCAGCCAGTATCAATCCAAGTGAAGTGGATTGGATCAATCCAGGTAAAAATTTGTTGAAGGACAAAAAGACAGTCTGCTGTTCCGTGAATTTATAAACTGCAACTACAGTTTTGATTAAAACCTCAATCCTGCCTTCTCAGTACAATAAGTGATAATGTTCAGTACTACAACTGGAATTGCAATTGACTTTGGAAGAATTAAGATAGGAGTTCACTGTTGATCTTGTCTAGTCAGAGCGCCCAAGCTTAATGCTTTGTACCCAGAACAGCAGCAGATAAAAATGAAATAAGTTTTTTTTCCTACATGGCTTCTAAAATTCACTGTTTATTTTCCATTAGAGCAAGCAATCTGAAACCTCCTTACTTGAAAGTGTAGCTAGGCCTCCTAACTCTTCTTTGTTAAAAGAATATTAATATGTACTTGTACTCTCAGTAATGAATTAATATTAAGTATGACTGGTACAGGACACTCCTTTTGCTCTGCCATAATGTACATTACTGACAGCTACATTACTGACAATTATATTTTCTTTTGGTGCCACTCAGATACTCAAAGAAGATTGGGAAAGTTGGCCACTATAGATGTAAACTAACAATTCAGGCTTACTCTGAAAAGCTTGCTAACAGCTGTTTGTCTTTAGATTTCAAATGGAAAACAAACCATAGAGCAGCCAATGTTTAATATGGAGACCTGCTGAATTTGTCTTTTCCCCATGCTTTTTCCCCAAATTGACACATTTCAACGGATGGTGTATAAAACTATAAAGGAGGTGACGTTGCTGGAAGGGAGACTGGAAGGAAGAAAAAGAGATTACCAAACCAAGTAAGAAGACATTCATTATGAGTTTAATTCTCCTTCCTTTGACATTTCTTCCTCAATTTAATTAGTCTCTCCTGAGGCTCACAGTCTTAGCGGTCCTTCTATGCAAAAGAAAACTTGCTTGCCAAGGAAAATATGTCCGAAACTCCCAACTCTGTGCCAGTGAGACTGAATTCTATAAATAACCTCACTGAAATCTATCACATTCTCAGTCTGCAAAGTCAAATTATTAAACCTGACATCTCCATTATATCCAGCTGTGGCACAATTCCTCTTTTATATCTGAGATCTGCTACTTTACCTTGCAGACAACAGAAGCAGTGCAGATGTGGATGGCCAGCATTTCCAGCCATTAGAAACACTTACAGGAACACTAAAGGAACACTATAAACTTAGATTCAACAAATCTAACGGATGTACAAGCATATCCTGGATTTTATTAACCCTAGATTTTCAAGTGCGCACTAGGCCTTGTTTTAAAGAAGAGGATAACAATTTTTATTTTAATGTTTACATTTGATTATAGGATTAATAATACTAACATAATTCACAAATTTTACTTCTTTAGCAGATTACTGCTCCTCTGTGATCTTTTCAAAAAAAGAAAATACAAGTGAAGTTTATCAAGCTGATTAGGGGCCTGATCCAGCAGCCATTCTCCTGACTGGCTTCGGCATTCCCAGAAGTCACAGTCGTCATGAGTCTAATAGCTATCACTCCTTTAAGCCTCATATCCTAATGACATGCTCTGGAATTATGCTCCTTTTACATTCATTTCTATTAGGTTTATGCAAACCTCGAAAAATAATAGTCTCAGAGGCTCAAAATTCAAAGGCAACAATTTTTCTTAAGGGAAATTTCATCATCTTTGAGGGGTATAACTCATGAACTTTGAACTCTTAGCAATAATTCTGTATGTTCAGCCATGCAGTCATATCAGCTTCCAGGCGATACCTCCATGGGGTATAGAAGGATTTATAAACTCAGCCCCCGATGACTGACATCAAAGACAGAAAAAGTGAAATACAGATCAATTATTATTGCCCTGAAGCTTCTCAGTTTTAGGCAAGGTAACTAATTGTAGAGTTTTGTTGCTGCTTCTAAAATCAAGATGCTGCTTTGCTCACACTTCCATATCCAGCTGTCCTGTCTGCTTCAGGACCTGTTGACTTACAATTGTTTTCAATGCATTTTTACTTCTGTTCACCAATTTGTAAATGCAGCTATGTCACTGAACATTTTTGCCCTACATTCTTCTTTGTTATACATTTTTAAATATGGTATTGCTTTCTTTATTTCTCACTTCCCACCATGAAGAACGTATAAAAGTGCTTAGCAGAACCAACTAAGAACAAGTAAGGAGTTCTAAAATGGAAACTTGCTTTTTTTTCTCTTTATGTCTACCTTAAATGAAAGATAAATGCTCAGTTTTTCTACTTCATGTATAGAAAGAATAGAACATAGTATTTCACACAGATCCAGAAATGCAGTCCGCACCAATAAATTATCTCTTCACTGTACTTCTCTGTATGGCTATGTCCTGAGTGTCAGAAAGCTTCCAAGTATTTTGTACCAAACGCTCCATTGAACGCAGTTTGTTAATTTTGTAAGCTGGCAAAAACTGAGCTTACTCTGCTTTATTCCATTCCTTCCAAAGTTCACAAGATACTTGCAGTTAGAATTACACAGCCCTCTTAATGCATTTGTCTTCCATGGATGCTAAAGCTTTTGGTGTTAGAGCAGCTTACCAAGAAGACAGCCGATCTATCACCTCAAGCACCTGCCCTAGAAGTCCATTATGTCATTACCTAGTTATCTCTTCCTGTATAAGATCTGTTCTTAAACTGCTCGTAGAACTTTTCTTTTGGCTTGCTCTTCACTCATCAGGCTCATTCATCTTTCTATGGGAGAAATCTACTAGCTCAAATAAGAGGAATGTAAAAGTTCTTACGTTTCATACCACCATTTCATACACCCAGAGAGCACTCAAAGCAGTATCATAATGAGGGGTCTCCAAATTACAATCCACACTAGATTATTTGGATTCATGACAGATGTAAGAACAGGTATGCTGCCCACAGCCTCTTCCTTCTCCAACCTCAAGACAGAAGACATTTAGTGGTAGGAGAGGAAACTTTTATTCTTATCAAGTTGAGTCCCTCTCTCTACCCAAAAGTATCATAATCATTCAGGAAATTTGTTCGTAGGTTCATGTTTTTTCACTGCTATTATGCTACCCAGCCAGAAGCAGAAGTAGAAAGCATCGATTTTGCCACCTGCCTCTGTTAATAACTCTGACGTGTAATGTTTGCATTTCAAGACCAGAATTTAATGCTAACAGCTCTCCATAGCATTGTTCTCATTGATTTGCATTTTGACAGTCTACAACTATCAGCAGAAAGAACAAAGCACAGATACAGAAATCTATCTACTTCCTTAGCATCATTATTAAAGTAGCTGAGGTGGTCCCACATACTTGCAAACAAACATTTTTCTCTTTATTCTCAAGCTATTTAAAGCGTAGTTCACTTAACTTACCATTTCAGAGTCCTAACTGCTTTTAGGGTGAATTTCTTTTCCGTCAGTATTTCCATACACTGACAAATGCAAACATTTCAAGAATATACTTAGCCAAAATGCTACCCATATGTACAGAAAAAACAGCAGTTTCAAATACATAACCCCACAGTAACAGAACAGTACCTTGCATTCTAAACTGACCTTGGTCACTGCCCTTCTTTCGGTGAACAAAGTGGAGAAAAAAAGTTGTTTACATAATTGTCCTAACATTATGGACACAGAATTAGCTGTTTGTCCTATTCTACAGCATAAAAAAAGAAACTTCAGACTTCTTGAGTAGTCAGATTCTCTTGCTTTGGACTGAAATTAAAGTGTAAAACTTTCATCTTCCTTTAATTTTCCATGATTTTATTCTCTGTGTTGTTCACTTTCTCCAGGAGACCTTGGCTGACCTAGAATCTCAAGACAATAAAAGATTTATTATAATGTATAGATCAACACACAGGTTAGCCAGACATAAAACCGCACTTCTGGCCTCTGTGTCAGCAAAAAGGGCTTTTTTCAGTCCTACTAACTACCTCTCTTCTATTCTTTGCTGTTGCACAGACATTGGGCTAAAATGATAATCTTTGCTTCTTTTTAGGTCTTATCTTCTTTTCTTCTTTGTGTTTGATCCCTTCCTACGGAAGTTGGCTACAGCATCTCATAGATCAGCAGGGAGCAGCATGGTCAGGCCACATATCCTTTAGGTCAGAAAATGTAGTTATCACTGAGCAGTCTGAATTATTGTTTTTCAAGTAGTGTTTTCAGCAATATTTGGGATGCTGCTCCGTGTATAGAAATCTTTATGTTAGTTTCTGTCTTCTGTTTCCAGTATTAATTTGTAGACTGCAAACTCAGAGGGACACAGACAGTCTTCCTCATTTGTCAACAAGTTGCATTCTTCTTGGACTGGAATGGCTGTGTGCTACAATAAGTCATCAACAGTAATAGTACTACTGAAAAAGTTGTCTTTGATATGCAAGCTCACTTACTCAAGAGACCTGAATTGTTAACAAAGACCAGATCCCTGAAATATGACCTTCTGTTTCCCTCACCTGCAGCATCTTATTCTTTATTAATAAACATTTTATACCTTCAAGCTTGGCCTAGATTTATTTCATCCATACTTTCCAACTTGAATCAGTGACAGCCTCATACGGCTAACTTCTCTCCTTTGTGCTAACACTAGGTTTCTTTAAGGTTATCCAAATTAACTTGTTGACTGGTTAAGAGGCCTCTGCATATTTCAAGTTCTTTTATAGAAGGGGCTACAATGACAGCTCCTTTTATTATCTTTCTGCAGGTGAAAATAGTGTGGTTCACTGAGGAGGAAAAAAGTGCTCATGAAATTTGAGGTCTTGAAATAATTGTAAAAGTTAATCTATTAATAAATTTGTTTATTTGAGGCAGAATGAAGAAAGCATAACAAGAAATAAGAATTGAATAGTCATTAAACTATACGCTGAGTTTTCAAAAGACAAAGTTTAGTCAAAATATCTTCCATCAAGATGGGTCTAAGGCTTACATTTTCATCTCTACAGCCACAGAATTTTCTAATAGTTTTTAAATCTGCATTGAACTGCATACAAGGCAACAATTAAAATAATGTAAAATGCTGTTGTGGGACAGCTTTTATCATCAAAACATTGAGTAATGTGATTCTTCCTAAGCTAGTCAAGTAAAAAAATGTTACCCTAGTGATTCCTGACTTCTACAAATTCTCTTTAAAGGTTATTAATCCCATATCAATTAACTTTTCCTGAAAGTAATTCTCAGGTAATTATCTTCCTGCAAATAACCAACCCAATATCCAATCACCAAATATCTACTTTGCTCTGAACAAACTCTAGATATGATAATGGTAAAGCTTGAGAGATTTGAACACTAACTTAAAACTTGATTTAAATTGCACAGCTGGGTCAAAAAACTCTCTTACCTCCAGTTGTTCCATATTTTTAGGCAGTCTAAAATACAGATTTGAACTTGACTGACAGTGATTATTCTACTGTCTTTCTTCCCTGCATGCATACTTCCTAATTCTTGCACAGGATGGATATGAATGAATGGATGGATATGAATATTTATGTTTGGATAAGACAGCCATGAAAGAATGAAAAGAACAAGAAACTCCACCACACCACTCCACTAGTCTTCCAGTGCAAAAAGCTAGAGAAAGCTAGTGTTTTTACTTTCTTTTTTCTGAAATGAAGTGTGGGCTGTCTCCTTCATTTTCCAACATTTTAGAGAAGAACAGCTAATGACTAGAGATGATTCATGCAGGAATAAAATGGGCAGAGAGGGGTGTGTGTCTTTCTGAGCTGAAAAGTATTTGAGTATCTTTTGGATCCTGACTTCTTGTTTTTGAGCTTCTGAGAAAAGTTACACTATAAATTCACCTTAATCTTGGTTGAGTAAGTTTACAGTTTTTCAGTCTGTAAATTTATGCTGTCAAATGGGGCTTGTTTCACTTGAATTTTCAATCTTGGCTTATATTCTGACCTCATTGAAATCATTAGCAAAGTCACTATCAACATCTGCGGAGCTGTGATGATATTGTGTAGCTTCTTGTTAGCACTACAGTAGTAAGTTTGTTGGCATATTAAGCTCCATTAAACCCACTAGGAAACATGTGTTTCATTTGTGGAAGAGGTTAGGACAATATCACATCTTCAGCACTAAGCTGCTGCTCTTATTCACGCTATACAAATAACAACATGAAAACAATCCAAATGCATGTTCAAAGTGTACATGTCTCAGTCTGACAGGGTCAGGGCCTTAAATCTGCAGTTCGCAATTACGCAACATATCTTTCCCTGCCAAAATTGTCCTGCTTTTATAAACATTTTATTAACAACTGTGGGTGACAGCTATCCAAATAATAAATCCAAATAAAATACTTGGCAATAGGGAGGAGGAGTGGGAATCTTATTTTTGTAAAAAATCATTAATAGAATTGCTAGACTGTAGTGTTTGACATCAAATTAGCATTTCATCCAAACACAGACTATTCAGGATGCTTCAATAAATATTGCTTAAAATAAATATGTGTATATTAGTTGAGAAATGGTTTTCAGTTAGTGCTTAGGAATAAGAAAAACTTTCCACAATATAGATGCATGCTTAACAACGAGATTTATGTGGAGATTGTTTAAAGGAATGTAAAAAGGTAATTAACACTAGGTCATTTGATAGCTTTGGGGTCTATCCTGGGGCAATACTGACCCAGGAGAAAAGAGGTTTGAATCATAGCTTTATCACAGTCAATGGCAGGATACCTGCTGACTCCAGCAGGACCAGACTTTCGCCAAAGTAATACAAATTCAAAACTGAAGTGAGAAATGTAGCAAGGGCTTTCAAGTGAGGAGGAAAATGGCAGCCTTTTTCAGTTCAGATTATAACCATCTCACATTAAAGAAAACGAATATACCAAATGATTGAACTTTATGTAGATAATTGTATTCTATCAACACAGAGTAAGAAATGTTCAAGAATTAATTATCCCCAGTATGAAGTCCTGATAAATTAGGAAAAAAGATCCCAAATCTAAAAAAAACCACTGCAATTTAAACAAAGACTAATAAAGATTTAAAATGAAAAGAAAATATGGTTCTAATAAATTGTGGTGATATGCTTTGTGTGTGTTATAAAGTGACAGTTCACAAGATTGAGTGACAATCTAAAAACAAAACAAAGTTTTTGATTTTTTCATATCTCATAAAAATCAGTATGTGTATGGTATAATACACAAAGCTTAGGGAAAATCAATGTATTGCAAATCAAATTAATGTCAAAATATTGGAAAGTACTATAGAACACTCAAAATAAGACATACATTACTTTATTTAATCTGGGGCAAGGAACATATGAGAAAAAGACAGAGTGACCTCTTATCAGATAAGCACAGGACAGGTGACAGGTCCAGTTACAGCTGCTATTCATCTGTCTTGGTAAAAACTACTATGGAGAAAGTTATATGGATTTGTGGAGAATAAAGAATTTTAAAAACTGCTTTCATAGACATCTAGGTTTTTTTTTAACTTTTCAGAGGAAACTGTTAAAATACCTTTTAAAATACAGCCCTGAGTAATTATTCTGTCGATATGCTTTTTTTTACCCCCAACATTGATCAAACAGCAGCCCAGCTTGTCTTTTGGAGTCAGTACTGAAAATACAAAGGAAGGAAACAGCACATCAAAAGGCAGCTGAATATCAAGCAACAGTGGAGTCTCCCGTGCAGATGGACTTACTCAAGTAAGATATAATGCACAGTGTAAAAACTTCCTTCCTTCAGAGATGATGCTATCCCAAAACACTTGCTTATAATGCGACTGATTTCACCATCAAAATATCTGTCCTAGTTGTGGAGTCACATTTTCCAAATATATTTGAGGGTCAACCTAAATGTAACCTGGAGATATGTTACATCTTTTCCATCAAAATTCCCATACAAAGCTGTACAAATTTCATCAAAGTTTAAGTCAGTCTAATTTCTAATTTAGGCTACATTATATGTTCTAATATATCAATTAACCTTCCTAGAAATTTTTAAGTACCATCACTATGTAACACTGTGCATTTCCACTGACATTCTGTAATGATCTAAAATATTCTCAATTACTTCTCCTTCCAAATTTTCATTATTGGGATTAAAAGAATCTTGAATTATAAAGCAATCCCCAAAACCCTTCACCTCCTACTAAAACAAAAAAAATTAAAAACATTTTTGTTTAAAAATACTAAAAAAGTGCAGAATTTCTACAAAAAAGCTGAAACATAAATGCTTTTTTTGAGGAACATTTAGTCTCCAAACTGCCCTCCTACTGTCCTACTGGTAGAACTAAGTCTTAATAAAGTTATGAGTAACTGAACAATCCTATAACTATTCAAATATTTTTATCCTTGCAATACTGAACAAGCTTTCTGTTTTATAAGTGAGAGACCAGTAGAGACCACTATCTTTTTCTGAGAAGTGCAGTTTCTGTTCTCAGCTCACCAAATGATTGCTTCTGTCCACTCCTGCTTTCACTCTCTCTGATTGACAGTGATTGACAGCTAAATGGCATATGCTGTAGTAGTCATCTTCAAGTTTACTTTTTAGCAGAAAGCAGTATATAACAACAAATACATTAACTTGCCACACCAAATCTAGAGGAGTTATGATCTATTGCAAGCTTATCTCAATTCTACTGCAATTAGATGAACAGTATAGATTAAAAAAGCAATATTTATTTATCCTCTTATCCTATGATACTTTCTTCTCATTCTGAAATGCATAAGAGGAGGAGGAAGAGGAAAAATTTCCCTTCTTCATTAATTAAAAAAAAATTTGTCACAGAACACAAAATATATTTACTGATTACTATTTTAAGCATTATGTTATAATCTAGATAGAAAATCTGACCTAAAATGAAACAGCTCTCAAAAATTTCAAAATAGTCAGGCAAGAAATAAGTGAATCCCCCCAACATACCCTCTTCTGTGCCATGCACATGCATATGCATACTGTGTCCAATTACCAGAGAAATGACATTGCATGAAAACATAAGCTTTTTTCTCATCATTGTGAAAATGAATAGATCAAAAAAACTAAAAAATTTTCCAGCACACAGAAAATCTGGAACCGATGAGGTCAAAGCCTGTCAGACCCTTTGGCATGTAAAACTTTCAAAAATCACAGGAAGGTGGGTTTTTTTCCTTTCCTTTTCTTTTTTTTTTCCAAGGATTGTACCAGGACAACAATAATCAGTCCTTCGGCTGAAGCGGAAAAAGATTCTCAATACTCAATAGTATTTTGTACTTTCAGAACTTGTAAGTTTGCATATGGCACTCTTGCTGGCGCAAAAAAATTGAGGCCTTAACTATATAACATTAACGCTATTTAAAAGAAGGCTCTGCTAGTGGAAAAAGTATCACTCCTAATGTGAAGACCAGGCAGCCAAGTAGAGGCTATTGGCATATGGCAGAAACGCATTTAAGAGCACAGCTGTGCTTGCTGACCAAAGAAATTGAAGTTGCATGCTCTTTTATATGATAAATGTGTGCCATGCCAGGCAGAGGGAACAGCGCAAGAGAGAACAGATAGACAGGGCTTGGGAGGAGGCTTTCCAGGCTGCTAAGGAGAAGCTGGCTCTGTGCAGAGAAAAGGGTGGCAGTTCAGAGGAAGCAGAAGCCTGAAAAGCAGAAAAACATCTGATCTTGCAACAGACAGAAACTTGTGAATGATTAATACCAATGACAAATTACCATCTTGAGCAGCTCCTGTGAATGCTTGTGCCAAGGAACCTCTAAGAGTGACGGGCAAAAGACAAAAACAGGAGAAAAATTACAGAAGGCAGCCTGGGAAGGATGTAACTGACACATTTGTTCTTGTTTTATAACAAATAGAGCTTAAAGTCAGCTCAGCTTTCACATATTTCAGCATCTGTATCGGATCAGCAAGGACCAGCTACTCTTTCAATCCCATCTTACTTATTTATGATGTATTTTCCAAAGAGGATGCTGTTTAAAGCTTTATATAAGACAAGCTTAGATTAATACTGCATATCAGAAAGAAGTAAGTAACTACCAATAGGCTTGAGACATTGTGTGGCAATATGGGGACAGATGCTGATGAAACATATTGTCCTACTAGAGACACTCTACTTTACAAAGACATATGATTTGCTAATTAGTGCAAATGTTGGGTCCTGTGTAAATACTAAAGCTTAGATAAAAAGGCACTCTTAATAGTTAAACTACTGTTTGCTAATTATTTCCTAATAGTTTTGCCTTTCTCTGGTTCACAGCTGTTTTGCTTACCATTTCTATTCTTCATTTCAAATAGCCTTCATATAGTGCATCTGGAGGTTTTCAAGTACTCTAATATTCTAAATATATATCTCTTTATACTGCCTGCTAGCCGTGGAACCGAGTGATGAGTTATTGTTACCTGTGGTTGGAAGAAAGTGTACAAGCAACAGGGAAATATGAAATTTTAGTGCTCTGCAGCTCCAGCTGCAAGAGTGATACTCATGAAAGAATGGAACAGAACTTTTATGGCAGTTTGACATATGCTTACTCCTGACAAAAGCGTTTGCAGGTTGTTCATAAAATGCAGACTTCATAAATCTGAATTGCCTTATTTCAAAGAAAGACTGTGGTGTAAAGGATTAACTGGTACTTGAGGAAAAACAAGCCCAACCCAAACCAACCCGAATTATATATATGAATACAGAGCTTTTGAATACTTTGGTATTTAGTATGATCTAAAAATTGAGATGCAATCTCAGAGACCTTAATAATTTTCATAAAATAAAACCTACAGTGTCCCTACACTATCTTGTAGAGAGTGACAGGCACAGAAATCACGATAGTCAGTATTTTCAGATTTAAATTCCAAAAGGTAGCCACCTAAAAAAAACATAAGGCAATTTGAATATTAGGTAAAATTGATGATATCTCTCTGTACCTCATGCCAGGCCAGGAAAATACTCTTTGGAAAAATGATAGTTATCAGTATGTATCTCCTTGGACCCTGGGTCATATTATCTAGGTGAGATCTCTAACCACTAAGATATAGCTGAAAAATTCTGGCACCTCAGTCTCCTCTGGCTTCAATTTAAAAGAAAGTAATAAGTCCTGTTCTCATTTTGAAGGAAACAACTTTTTGATTTTGATGTCTAGGAGAATATTTTGGATTTCAAACGATGCAGAATTATGCCTACACACATATTAACAGCACACAGGTAAGCATCTAAAGGAGAAGTTCAGTACACCGTTCTTTAACAGATCCCAGTTTAATCCAAGAAGAAGGAGTTAAAGTTTTCATTAGGAAATTTCAAGCCATCATCATTCAGTGTTAAAATACAGTATTAATGAAAATATAATTTCTTACAACCTTTTAAATTCACAAAAAAAAGGCATTTATTTTCTACTCTACTCAGATTTTGGTCTTCCATTACCTGCTAATTGTTCTAGCATAAAAGTACAGGCAGTTTTCCAATTTACACCTACTGCCCTTCAGAATATGTCACTCAGTGTGCTAATCTCATTCATTTCCTAAGGCTCCTCTGTGTTTTCACATAGCAAGAAGGGATCATTCCATGCTGCAGCTATTCTAATTTATCAAACATGTTCATACTGTATCTGATCTAGACAGAAAATGTTAAACTAAAGAGGAAGCAGCATGAACTCTACTGTCAGACTAACCAACAATTTTCTGCTCTTATTACCCTTCAGTTAACAATATAGTTTGCTTCTGAGTCCATTGAAATCAATAGTTCAGCTTCTGTTAACTTCAATGTGCCCTGTAGTTAAAGAGACATTTTACAGACAATCTTACTTGAAATGTAAAATTTGAGGTCAGATGTCATAAGAAAACCAGTAAAATATTTAATATTTTTCTATACTGAAATAGTATTTTTCCAATTGTATGTATGTTTTTTTTCTCTTCTATGTTTAATAAATTAGCTTGGTTATTTCACTTTGAGTGTTCAGGTAAAAAATACAGCGTAGTAAAGTTCCTTAGCAATTAGTCTGAATACAAATCTTTGATTAATTACATTTAAAAACAACTTTCAACACTTATGAGACATTAGTACCAATAATATATATTGGTATATATATGTAAATGCATTCAAGACAAGCATTTGAGTTGTAAATGCTTATTCCCACCTGCTGCAAAGAAATATAGTCATTACTAAGAGTGTGATAACATTCTGTGGCATAATAACGGTGATTTGATAATGCAGCCTTCAGGCATGAGTTCACACATACGGTAGCTTTCCTTCCCTTGGGCAATATTTTGCACAGCAAAAAGTCAAAAAAAGACTTGTCTGTGACTCGTAGAAAAAATACAGTAAAATAGGAGTAACAAAAGTAGTGAAGGACAAAAAGCTCCCCTAATTCAATGAACCTTCTTTAAACTGAATGAAGAAGATAGATAAACTGGTAAGATATACAAATCATGACTGTTGTGCGTTGTGCCCATCTAGAAACATCCATGAAAATTCAAAGGGATATATGGAGCTCATGCAAACAAATTCCTAAAACAAAAAATCTCAGCTGGCTCTTTGGGATGACGGCCTGTCTCCTATAACCCTCAAACACAGAGAGAAAGGGAGGGGGGAGTGGCAGCCTGAATTAGAAATCTCTGAAACAGCTACTTGCGAGGAGCAAGGAAAGCAATTGTGGATCGACTTTCCACTTCCTCCACTATTTCTCTCCTAGAACGGAGGATGACAAAGAGGATTTCATAGTTCTGGTAGATCCTGCTGAGGGTAGATTTTCTATTGGATACTTCCTTTAGCTCCAGCCCTCAAGCAAGCCTACAACTGCTGTACCTAAGTGAGGCTGGTCACCCAAGTTAATGGCAATGGTTTTACGAGATGTGCCATCTTATCTGATGTTAACTGCAATGCAAAAGCTGAGATGCACAAATTAAGAAAACAAGTGCTCTTCTTCCCAGGAGCAAATATACAATTTTCCTCCTTTTTTTTTTTTTGTTTGATTCAGTGATTTTCAGCAATACCAAGAAATAAGAGGGAAGCCTTAAAAATCCTTCTCCAAGCTTAGCTCAGATGAGATTACACATTTTCTTTTCTGATAGCAACAAAGCTGAAAGAATAACTGTTTAATACTAATTAATTAATCTTTTATTTCATAAGCACTAAGACTATCATCATTCCCTACTTCTCAACATAGTCCTTCTTTATATTTATTTGTTTTTACGAAATAAACAGAGCTTTTCAGACTCAGGAAAAGCTTCATGTTAGGGGAAAAAAATACTAAATTAATTTTAGTGATTACATGCATCCATTACAGGCATAAGAAGTTGGTTCTCTATTTGTAGTTCTACACCAAAACTGCAGTGCTTTGATGTTTACTTATTTATTTCAACTGTCAACTGTAAATGTTATTGCAGTTTTCTAAATATATCTCATTTAAAATGGTCAAAGTAATGTCAGAAGGCTTTAAGAACTTTTTATACCCTAAGTGAGAAAAACAAGTATTCATTTTAGAAAACCATGTGATGTACAAACTAAGCAAACTCTGAAATGCTGAAGTTAAACAAGACAAAAATACAATTAAATATTAACAGAGACAAAGCAGTAGAAATAATGTCTCTAAAACAGCTAATGCTTTTTTTTCCCCCAAATATTATTGGGTGAAGAAGGACAAGGGAATAATATTTCAATCCAATTTTAAAAATCATATTATCTTGATTATATAGATTACAGATCATTTTCAATTATCACCTTCTCCATTTTCCTACATCTGGAAATGTAGGAAATTCCTACGTCTTTCATTGTCGAACTATCATAATTAAGCTTAAATTCTACTTTGATTACCTTTGAGCTAGAGTAGTTGAAAATTGTCCTGAAAGAGAAACTCTGTGTAGAATTTAACAACAGAACATTAGTAGGTCTGCATTTTGCTGTAGAAAACCTAAATTCAGAGCATATTTACTTCCTTAAAGCCCTGTGTAGCCACACAGGAAATGCTGAGCCACTAGCTGATCATATCTGGTACTGAGGGAATCAGGGTACCCTTCTCTGATACACAACATCTTGCTGTGGAAAGTACAATGGAGTGCGTGGGGGCTTAGACTTGCTTGGGTAATTTGTAATTGCTGTGAGCTGCGTAAGCTGGTGCACTTGAGAAATAGAGAATGGGGAATGAGCAACAGAGAGCAGAGAAACTGCCAAAGGATGTGACAATTGTGCATCTATTCTTAGCAGCAGAAATGAACAACAAGGATGGAATATTACTTTAGAAAAGCATGAGGTCAAAAAATATGAATTTTGAAACTGAATGAGTATAATTTAAAAGAAAAGAAAAAGACAATTAGGCTGGTGTTTCTTTTTCTGCAGCCAACCTTTACAGAGAAAATTTGTCCCATTAAATATCAAGATTTTCAGCAGCTGAAATTCAAGAAATATTATTGCTGTATGACAGGAAAATATGAATGGCTACTATAATGCCATCTGATCAGTTCTGGTTTTAGTCAGAATCAATGGTGTGATACCACCATAATAACAGTCACATTTTTATAAAAAGTACAGTTTAGGGGAGTACTAGCCATCTAGAATTACTGTTCTGGGACTATTTCACAGATATCACTTTACAATGATTATTTTTTGTCACCCCTTAAAATGAAACATAACAAAGGTATGCAAATACTGGAAATGTGCAGAAGTGGCATATCATACTGTGTATGTTATTCTTTGATACACATGTTCTGGTCTCAGGTAATCAGTTTTTTATAGTTGTATATGCTTTATTGCAACATTAATCTGTCACATATAATTTTTTTCATGGTCAGGAAAAAACACCTTCCCTTTAATGTGCACCACTGCATATTAATAAGTTCAAGTTTCAAGTTTGCTTTCTGTCATATGATATGAACACCCTCACATACATAGATGTCTAAAATCTAGAGAAAGAAAATCCACTTATGTTTCAGAGACCTTTTTTTGCTAATTGACACTTTTTGTCCTGATGTATTTTCGTTTTTTTTTGGATAGTCTGTCAAAATGACATTAACAATGTCACATTTATCATTTCTCTCATGAGATACTGCTCTAAAACGTAACAGAACTTATTATTAGATGCTTTTTATTATTATTGAGCCCAAATTTCCTCCAATGAGAAAATGGGAAAAATATACAAACATTTTTTAGTTTTCTGTAATTTTTTTCATTTATCATTCACTGAACATGAATTGTTAGAACTCAAATCTGGTAAAATGCTCTCAAAAATAAGAAGTCTCCAACAAAATTAAAAAGTACTGCATTAAACTGATTAATTCTTGAACAGAAGGCAAGCATAGACTACTGAAGATCTGGTCTGGAACAAGAATATTAAATTTCATGAAAAATGTTGAGATTTTAAGAATTATTTAATTTTGTATTGAAAGAAAAATTATAGTTTGTTTAAAAGAAACAAACAATGTAAAGAAAAAAAACAACAGCCACCAGATGGAGTAGATGAAGCCAGAATATTAACAGTCCCAAATTAGGTTACTCAATTGGTGTGTGAAAGATTGTTTTGGAACTGAACCTTGCAAACCAAAATTACAGTTAGCATCATCTTTCCTTCACAGTTTTATTTAAATATACTTTTTTAAAATATATTGTTCTTCACTGTCTCATGTTTCTGAATGTTGATGAAATATTTAAATTATCTGAGCATTATCTTCTCACATCAGTTGTGTGGGGACAAAGAAAAACTGAGACTGTGCAATTCAAGAGACCTACATGCAAATAAATTCTCTGATTGTACCAAGTGAGTTAGTTATTTCAAGCTGTATCCATCTTTATCATCAACTTCAAATCATTATCTAAACAACTTCTCTTTAAAATGACAACTAACTGTACAGAGTTTAAGAAACATTTTAAACCAGAGCTTAAAAGTTCTTCAAGTTACACTGCTTGAATTCTGAGATCCTTCAGGATAGCTGCTCTGCTCTGACCCCAATGCCTCTTAAAGCATCTTTCCTCTTTCCCTCTGAGTCATGACTGGACATCCCATAGTACCAGGAATATGGGGAATGCATGCCCTAGACATATGATGAAATGTCTTTCAGGTATAATGGTTTTGTAACTCTTGTCAGCTTATTCAACGTAACAATAGATATGCGCAGTCATTGCATGCCTATAAATAATGAGTTTTTACTTGCATTGAGATAAGAACCTGAACATTAGGAAAATACTGAAGACCAAGCAGGAAAAGTCCCAGAGTTGAAACTCTCTGGACATTTTGGGGAGGGAGGGGAAGGGGGGAGGAGCAGATTCACTGCATACCTGCATGCAATAGATAGCAGCAAAAAGAAGACACACAGAAAATTATTTCTCAGTAGCTGTTTCTGTAAATTTTAATGTTTGTTATAGTTTTAAGTTAACTCAGGAAGAGGAGGCCAGCATAGTCCCACACAGGAAACATTTGAGACGTACAGCACTCAGCATAAAAATGAAATGTTATCAATACATTTTTAAAAAAGAATATAAAAAGAAGGGAAACATAAAAGAGCTTATGACTGGTTAAAAGCTGAAGAACCAGTCTGGCATATTCTTGAAAAGAGTGGGGGGAGAGGAGGCTCATGATGTGTAGGCAGTGTTCTGACACAACAGATATTTTAAAGAATCCAAAATACTGAAAGACAGAGAGGCCTCTGGAATCCAAAGCTGAAATCTACCCCACAACACACAAATGCATACATTGTTGTAGCAACCAACGCAGTATAAAATATGATGCCTATCTTATGTGGAAATATGCAAGGAAAGGAAAAATTTATATTGCTTTGCAAGCTTGCAAGAAGGGACAAGAAGACCAAAGTACATCATCTGTTGTGATTTTGTCTATTGCATTAGTGAAGAAAAATTGGTATCAGTCTGAAAGCACAAAACATTTTTAAATTTTCAATTGGACAAAGATGCATAAGAAAGCATTTTGCCATGACAAGTTTAACTGTTAGAGTAAATGGGCATGTCTCTATTAGAGAGTAAACTTTGGGCATGTACTAATGGCATATAAACAAAAAGCTAACTAGAAAAATAGAGTTCAGAAAATCATATTAGTAAGTAGGTACCTCCATAGGAACCCTCAGCTGAAAGAAGGGTTAACTTTGATAAGGTTGCTCAGGGATGTGTCCAGTCAAGTTCTGAACATCTCAAGGGAATGAGATGCCACAAACTCCTGAGAGCCCTCATCCAGTATTTGACCAGCCGCATCGTTAAAAAAGTAAAAAAAAATGTTAATACATAATCTGGATTCCTCTTTGCGCAATTTGCATCCATTGCCCTTCATTCTATCCTGTGCACCTCTGAGAACAGTTGGCTCTCATCTTCCTAAAGCCCCTCCCATTAGGAAGTCATAGACAGCAATGAGGTCCCTCAAAATCTGAACTATGCCCAGTGCCTCAGCCTCTTCTTGTATATCATGCGCTTCAGCCCCCAGCCATCTTGGTGGCCATCCTCTGGACTCGCTCCAGTACATCAATGTTTTCTGGTACTGGGGAGCTCAATACTGGATACAGTATTCCGGATGCGGTCACAGAGGTGCCAAATAGAGATGAAGGGTCACTTCCCCCAATCTCCTGGCTACCATCCTGTTACTACTGCCCAGGACATGGTTTGTCTTTGTTGCCATAAGGGTCCCCGGCTGGCTCTTGTGCAGCTCGCTGCCCCCCAGGACCCTGGGGCATTTCTGCAGAGCTGCTCCCCAAGCAGTTCCTGCCCAGCCTGGACTCTTGCATGCACAGCCAATGCAGTTCACAGCAGTATCGGGGAAAAAGCTGACATTATTGGGCTAACCTACATCTTTTAAAACATAGGATTAAAAAACAGTTGAGGGAGAAGTTTAAGTACATCTAGCAATACATAAACACTCTGTCAGCAGAGGATCACCACACTTCAAAGAATTAACAGACATAGCAGTGGAAAGATCAGAACTGTATCAACATTGGCAACTAAAAAAATTACAGATGAAATCGTACCTTATGGACAGACCCAACTGAAAAGGAAGATATTTTTGGAGAGAAGTAAAGTAAAGCAAAGATCAAGGTTTGCAAATATTTACTCCTATGAGCTGAAGAAGTAAATGCCAAGAGTGAAACAGAGCAAACACTTATGCTCAGTTAACTCCTTTTATGGAGGACACTCTTTCTTCTTAAGGTTATGACTACCAACTAGGTCTTTAAAGGTGGGTGGGGAGAAGAACCTGTCCAGCAAGAGACTTAGCAGAGTGCTGAGGATTTATTGTTTTCTGATTTGTTTACTGCAAAAAATACATCTAGGGATTACATCCTTTATTCCTGGCATCCTTTAGTTTTACATTAATAAAACACTTATGTGTTAACTATTCAGAATGTACCAGCTGTTATGAGACCTAGCAGGGAAATGACCCTTTAGAGCTTGTTGTGCATCTCTAAGACCGTGTACAGAGGCAAATTGCCAGGCAGCCAGACAGGAATGGTGTGCACATACATTTACAGTGACACTGATAAAATTTGTCTTAATTTTAACTTTGAACTCCATGTAGTAAAGCAGTATTCTGTACCCATATTAAACAAAAATTCCAGCCACATCCTACCCTTAGTTAGAGAAAAATTCTGGGAACATTTTTTGAGGGAAAGATAGCAAGATGATTCCCAACTATGCCTGAACAGATGTTTACATTTTTCATTTATTTTCTCCATGGTAACAGAGACAGAACAGAGTGTACTACATGTTAGGTCGAAAGGCTTAAATATTTTCCTGTCAAGCCTGAGTCTAATATCAATTCACTGCCAAAACGAATCAGCTGTAATCACCATCTGGAATGTGCTTTAAGTCTAATAGTGACATCTTTAACACATTGCTCAGAAACATATGAGTTCATACTTGGGATGCTCCTCATGCTTATTATTACTCTATTTGTAACTCGTGTAGCCCAAAACTACTGCATTGCAATTAAATTATTGAATTAATTTGTATTTGAAGGTGTCATTTATTTGACAGATTCAGAGAAAGGATGATTAAACTGTTCATTCAATTCATGCATTTGAATATATTTGCATATGCAAAATAATATATGAACAAAGCCTTTAACTATATGATTTGGGAAGGAGGACTTACCACTTTTTCATTTATTAGCTTCGACTGAGTCTTTATTTTCCACTTAAATGCTGGTGAAGGAAGGAGAGTGTCCATGTGCTGGAAGCTTTCAGGTTAATGATGCTACATTTTATCAGGTGTTTCCAAGACCAAAATAAAAGATTTCTCCATTAATTTTTAGCAATTTTAACACTTAATATTCACGCACCTTACTGTCCTGCTGTGTGACAACTTAAAAGAAGGTCATTCTGGCTTATCAACACTCTGTGAAGTTATATTTCATCTCTATAAAACCTAGAGCAGCTCGTCAAGTTTAAAATAATGTCATGATATTAATCTTTATCTTAAAAAATCCTAAAAAACAACTCTCCAAAAATGAATTAATAAACATCAATGTTACACTTTTTTTTTTATTTTTAAAAAAATTCATAACAGTCTGTTGTATGCAACCTGATATTGAGCTCTTCCTTCATTTTTCACAGTGAGGTTACTTCCCACTCAGTTAGTTTTTATAGCTACATTTTTTAACAGAGCAGTGGCACTCACACTCAGAAAAGCAGCAGTGTAGTCACATTAGCCAGTTTCAAGTTCAGTTTTCATCAGAGGTTCACTCAGTCTTGATGGAGATCTACATTAATGAGACACTAAAGCTGCAAAATCTCTGCAGCAGTTAAGCAACTTTCTAAGGAACTACAGGGTATTGAGAGAAAATATTTTATTCAACTGCTACCTCGTTGATACAATACAGCATACACAAAAGTTAGAGAATAAAGGAGGAAGAAGAGGAGGAAGAGATTACATTTCATTCCAAATATTGAAATAGTTGTTGCATTGTCACATCCCACATTTAATAGGCTCATCTTAATAACATAACATTCATTCTTTAGATGGGCATCAAGAACAATGCTACTTCAAGTCAATTGTTTTGGGGAAAGGTGACACTGGAACAATTACAAAGGCAACATGAGACTTTGAAAATATTTTCAGTCTCAGAAAAGACTATTTTATTCTAGTTCATCAGTATGATGATGTAACAAAAACTTTGACCGAGAAGTCATTTGAAAATGTCAACTGCTTTATGTCAAGCTGCTCTTGAGTCAGAGAAGCTGTAAAGAGCTACATTATTTTATTGAATCAAAAAGCAGAAATGTCACACTTTAAATATCACATCTTAAACAACTGCACAATGTTCTTCTTTTGCTAAGATTTCTGTGACTAAATTCTGATGCTCAGTTGTTTGCAGCTTATTGCTTTGTAATAGAGCTAATAAAAAGTATAGATGGGGAAAAAACATGCCAAATTCAGTTCTGGTATAAAAAGACTGAGTCAGCTCCCTTGATTTCATATGCATTCAATTCACTTGCCTCCAAATGAATTCAGTCCAATATTCTTACAAGAAATGATAATGAGATCATTAGTCTTTATCCAGCAGATGCTGATAATTCAATAGTGACTATTTTTTAGTACTGTTTGTTTAAGTAGAAGCTCCCTCTTTCCAGGAAGGTTAATTACTATAATGTGTTTATCTAGTTCTCTAACAGTAATACCCTATGTCACATGGCAATAGCACTTTAAAAATAGGGCAGATTAAACAAATCTCTTTACTTGTCCTGTAAAAATATTGGTTGTGGTTTAAAATGCAGTTTCATAAGTATACCATTAATGGCTTGTCTTCTAAAACATTAAGGCATATGTAACTACAGCATTATGTTCTCCTTCACAAAGCCTGAGGCAATTCTGAAAGAAGATAAACAATATCTTAATTCCAACTGCTATTGGCTACATTTAAATGTGCACTAAACAGATAAGATCAAAATTAAGCAACATTGAAGAACTGTTCATATGCAAAGCAACATATACTTGCTAAATTCTACTGCAGCTTGTTTCTGCAGTTTTCACATTTAACATCTTCAAAGAGGGAAAAGGCCTAACAGTATGAAACCCAGGAAGAAAATTTACTCCATGGTCTTCAGTGTTATGCTTTTTTGAAGTGCTATACAGTCTTAACAAAACACAAGCTTTTGCAGGATCGAACCCAAATTTAACATGTAAATAATCTAACGCTTAGCATAAAATCTAGGCCTAGCTTCTGCCTCAAGTGCCTCGAAGCTGGACAGAACTAATTCAGGTGCCTAAAGTCAAGGACAGGCCCTCAGTGAGGACAGGGCTGCATGATGCCAGTTGAGCCCGTCTCTGTCTGGGAGAAATGCTCAGTTCTCATGGTGGAGAGGGGCTACCATCTGCACTGAAGCCTGTGCTGGTCCCCAGGAAAAAGAGCTGACAAAGTTTGCTAATAATAATTAGTTATGATAATAGGACAGGTTGAGAAGAATTGCAGAAGAATGTTGTAATGATGAGCCATGAAATGAGAGGAGAATTTCAATGTAAGCGTAAAGCGACACACACATACACAAAAAGTATTAACCTCCCATCCAAAACAATGGGTGCTGAGCTAACTATTACATCTCAGGAGCAAGATCTTGGGTGATGATAGTCCCATGAAAAGAAAAGTTTAATGCTCAGCACTGGTTAAAACAGTATATTATTTGTTGGACGTTATTGAGAAAGGAAGGGAGACCAAAACAAAGATCATGATGCTGCTGTATAAACTGTGGCTTACCCACATTTTAAATTCATCTTTCTGCCTAAATCGATGGCAGAGTACTCAGTGCTTTGCAAGAGTCACTTTCTAACATCTATTATCCACTACTATCCGTAATAAGAACAGTTAGATTTACTAAATAGGAAATTAGATCACAATTAGCAACACAAGGAAAAAATCAACTGTGAAACTTTCTATCAGAAATTGCCTTGAAACAGAGTGCCCTTACCTTAAAAGCTCCATAATTACACTTCTCACATTTTCCATTAAAAATTGCAACTTCATTTTTTTCTTTCAGAAATAACTAAATTAAAGTAAATATGCTTAAGGAAAGCAGATGGAAGTCATGGTTAAAAAAAAGGATGAAAAGTAGTGACTTCGACAATTCACACATAGCAAAATCTCAAATATTTTCTTATGATTATTTTATTATGTAGAAAGCTGGAGGCTTCCCTGATACAGACATCTACATTTAATCAGATGAATTCTATCCCTTGTGTGTCCACACAACTTTGATCTTGGTTTGAGTCTCTAGGCCCCGAGAGAAATGGAAAATAAATGGTAACAATTACTAACCTTGAAGGCTACAGCAGTATCTCAAAGAGTAAGCCATTGGAATGCAGATTAAGTTATTAATAGCAGTTATTAATTATATTATGTTAGTCCATGCAAACCCCAGCAGAGAACCAATACACAACAGTGCTAGTATTTTAGACAATAAAAGAAGACAGTCCCTGCTACAGAGAATTCAAAATCTAAAATTTAGATAATTCACAATAAATGGACAAAACAGACTGCTGGATCAAAGGTGAGTCAGAATGGTGAGTCGGCAATAAAACATCAAGTTTAGCAGAGTAGCTGGAGACTCAGGTGTTCATTTGCATAATCAAATTAGAAAGAAAAGAAAAACTGTCAAGAAGTGGAGTCAAAACAGAATAAAACATGAGAATTATCCTATTCCAGAAAATCTGTGTAACTTCAGGTAGTGCCAGTACTCTTCTATGCACAGTTTCTGTTTTACCCCAAATTTTATTACGACATTCTTGAAATACCCTCCCCAGCTCCACAGATGGCATTCTTTCATGGCACAATGCAAGAGAAACACTGATTATGATAGTATTCCTCCAAGTGCCCTTTCCCAACGATTGTTTTTGGAATGAGATGTCAGAGTAGAGTAAATGGAATTAGTTTAGGTTTTTTGTTCACTATTTCAAAAACTGAAGTGGTTCCGAAATGGTTAGTGAAGTGACTACATTAATGTGGTGCCACAAGGATTAAAAAGGCAATTATAAATGAATGAGAGAAGAAGAACATTAAGTCTGTAAGCAGGTGAATACTGAAAAATAATTTCAGTGAATATTGCTGTTGCTTTTCAGTCAAATCCATTTCATTTCTATTCACAACCATCTTTTTGCATTGCAGGAATAATCTGCAGTATCAGGGCATTCTAAATTCCTTCTAGAGGACATTAGAAAACAGAATTGTTATTTATAGCTGTGAATACTTGTAGCAGAAATATGACTGAAAATTTTACATTTTTCTGGCCAGGGAGCACAGGAGCATGTTACCCATTTGTTCAGTGAAAATCAGCTGAAATTTGAAGGCCAGCTTCACTTTCAGTTCTTGCAGATGAATAATTGTTTTCAGAAATAATCTGGGAAACAGTCTCTATACAGTAAATTTGGGAAAATGCCATATAAAAAGTGACCAGGAAAAAAAAGATTTTTGAATGCTTAATATTAATATTTATGAACAACTGACTAATCTCTTTGTTAGAATCTTTAAACAAACTGACATGCTTACAGTGTAATACAACAGTTCTTCAAATTTCAACATTTCTGATCTCATTTATTAGCTGCATATCTTGGTAACTTCAAATTTGCGCTGTAGTATACCTAAGCACAGTCAGGGATCAAATAAGGAAACCAGTATTTCTAGAATCAATTACATTTACTCAAGGAAGCAATAAAGAACCCAAGAATTATTCCATGTGAAAACAGAGTTTCTGTAAAATACCTCTGAGGTAATAAGAGACTACAATGTAACAACACAAACAGTAGGGGTGAAAGGTAATTTATAGTTCTACAGCTTGGAAACCTACACTGTTGATACTAAGATACTATGAGTGAATTGAGTATGTCTGAAGAAGAGGAGCTTTGGCTTGACTCAGGCATAGCAATAAGCAAGCAGCCTGCTCACCAGGTTATCACTACATCTTGCCCAGCTCTTTCCTGTGATACAGACATGCATATTCCTCCATAATTCTCCTGTTGACTCCTCCATATTAGAGTCTGCGAGCAACACCTCTTCCAAGGTGAGGCAATCTTTATTTGTGAGATTCTTTAGCCTCCCGGTGATAACCATTCCCTCCTCCTTACACCTGATCAAGCACTCAGAACATGGTGCACATGGGCCACCTCCTTTATTTACAGCCAGTCTAAATTTAGGTCTTTTCTTGGTCTAGCCAAAGGCTCATCTGCATCCATTACACTGTATATGAGCTAGTAGAGCAAAGAAGAGCAGAAGTGCTCTCCTCCCATCAAGGCAGACACGGCGCTTTCCCACCACACTAAGTCAGGACAAGATGTGTCACTTAGTGATACATATCTTACTCCTGACAGGGCCAAAAACTTTATTGTTTTCTCAAATGCCTTTGCTCTGGTTGTTCACATGAAGTGTGGGTCAGCAGAAGGTTTTCATGGCTAATTCTTTAAGACCATCTCCCCAGAGCTCAAAGCCACACAGCTGTCTAGAATCCACCCCAGTCACTTGAGAGAGGGAATTTAATGTCCTTGTCACTCAGGCTGGAAATGGGATTGATTGTGAGAAACTCCTATAACGATCACAAGGATGTTAGGGCAATAGTGTCCCTACAAGACGCAGCAGCATTGCCATCTGAAGCCAGAAGGAGAGAGCAAAGGGAAGACTAGGAAGGAAAAAAGAAGGTACAGCAAAGGATGGCAGCTGGATCTGCACTATTAGGATGGCTTAGTTATTGTGTAAGATTTTCACGAGCAGAGAAGAGAGAACAGATTTTGTGGGATTAAGTTTGTTGCAGTACGTGAAGCCGCAGCACTGAGAGCAGTCCTCCAGACCACACATGTATTGCCTTATCCAAAAAACTAAGCATCAGCGAGCATCCCACTTACTAAGCAAATTCACAACAGAAGAAACTAGCTCGGCTACAATGCTCAGAATCCCACTGCAAACTCTGTTCATGCATGCGTTCTCCAACTAAGTTATTTTATTCTTCTTTTTTAATGATAAACTCAGGATTGTTTAGAAAATTACCTAGAGCTGCTTTCAAAATCAGGAAAACACATTTACTTCTCAGAACAGAATAATATACCTTTTAAAGTCTTATTTCATGTCAAAAAACTTTGCAAGTAGTAATTGCAGAATACCAATACCGTAACTTCACATATGATTTGAAGTATTAGTCAATAAAAGGAAATTCAGGGCATACACTGGAAAATAAGTGAGAGTATTCAATAAACTTCAGAGATAACATTTATGTATTTATTTATTCTAAATGTAAATTATAGGAATTCATTTCAATTTGTTGACACTACCTAACAGAATTATTTGCCTACAATATGCTACCTACTTTTTCCTTTCCCTCTCACGTGTAAGAAAACCACAGTAGTTCCTGGCCTGAAAATAAACAGTCACTTTCCTTACATTTCTTATGTTGTTAGCCTAGAAAAGCAGAAGTCTACATTATTCTGACACTCTAGTGGATCACTGAATAAAATACTTGTAGGAAAAGATAACTCTCACATGGAGTAAATTACTAGCACTGTTCCTTCAAAGTTCTTGCTGGAATCTGACCTTGTGTTTGTTACTCCTTATTAAAAATGGAAATGAAATTGATACATAACTTCTCCATCTCCACTGAGCAGTGATAAGCCTTATATGTAGCATTCCATTGACCCAACAAGTAAATTTATCAAGAGGCATATATTTCAGCTGTTGGTACGCTTCCAGCCAGTGTTCTCTCTTCGTTGTTCTGTGCTGCTTTATAAATACGCTTCTTTTAAGTAGCTTTGCCTGCAATTGCTAATATTTAATAGACTTGATATATTCAGTCTAACTTGTAATACTGTATATAAATAGGAATATCAGAAGTATATTAAGGAAAAATTTGGAGGTACTGAAAAACAACTTTACAGTGAACTAAATAGGCCAATGAGCCCTCCATTCACTTCTCTAGCGGCTAACAACCTTGGGCAGACTCATGCTGCATCAGAAACAATGTGACTTTCAACATCAAACAGAGTATTTCAGGTAGCACTATAGTGCAATTAATGAACAAATACAGAATTCTATTTGATGCAAGATTGCTTATGAACTTGTCAATGTATTGTATAAGATGCGAATGTCTCTGTCCTACTTAGCTGAGACAAGGGCATAGATTGTATTATCCATTATAATACAAAAACTGAAGCAAGTCTTTGATGCCAGCTCTTGCAATTTAACTGCGCTGCTTGTGATATTAGCTATTTTTCATCTTGCAGTCTTATGATACTGTATTTAAATTTATTATTAGACTAGAATATCATGATTTGGGGGGGGTAGATTTTATTCAACCATTTGAATCAGGCAGTACTAAAACTAGATATTCTGATTCTCTCAAATTGCTCTTAATGAGCTAATGTAACTTTTTAGTTACTCCTGTGAAACGACTGATGAGTTTGTTCAGTTTATTCATATCAATTTCACTTGCTCATCCACCAGATCAAAACATAAAGACTTTACTCCATTTATTGGAAAACAGATGAATCATGGAGTTCATGACTCAAGTAATGGATGTGACAAAATTTGGCCGTATATATTAAATGTCTAATGACACCAAATTGCTTACTCTAGAGAAATCAAGACAATGTATTTTCCCCAAAGCTTTCATGTTGCTATCTTCATGAACAGCTTCCATTTTATTAATTTAAAAATACCAATCTTTAGTTACTGCATTTCAGGATTAGTTTAGCTGCTTAATAGAGAAGTGAATGGAGCTCAATGTTAAATGAATATTGAACTACTAAAAAAAGATCTTACAACCAGTAACGGGTCCATTTCACAAAAACTCTTTACAGACACAGTCAAATAGGCTTACCCTTTTTCACTGACTTGTATTAGTTGTAAATCAAAGATCATACGCTTCTTCTCCACAGCCTCATAGTATACAGAGAAGTCATATCAGTGAAGAGTCATATTAGGAGCTACAAACAGTAGCTCCTGCCTTTCAAGACAATGAACTTTCTGGTGAAAGTGAAGGAGGAAGTAGAGAGGATAGAATAAAGAAAATATGAAAAAAATATAGTGTAGAAATATTTGAAATTCTATTCTTAATATAATAATGAAACAAAACACAGTGTAGAAATATTTGAAATTCTATTATTACTATAATAATGAAACAAAGAAATTTAAGCCAGTAGAAAGCCCAAACACTCAAAATCAGCCTGAGATTAATGGCAAAAAGGGACAAAGATGTAAACTCAAAGCTCAGGTTCAGGATATGAGTCTCATTGTGTCACAGGAGTAATGGGTTGGAAAGACTCCAAGAGATCAGTCTGTCTCAAGATAGGATTATCTACACCTACCTCACTTATATGACCTGGACAGACCCAGGACAGGATCCTGTGGAATACCTCTGCTTATGTACCTACACCTTTGAAGCACTATATATTTCCCAAGGCACTCTTTTTCCAGTAAGTTGTTTTCCCATATAATCAAACTTTTTTTCTGATAACAGTGTAATCTCTTGTTCCATGCAGATAAAATGTATTCAAAGGCAATTTAAAGGACAAATCTGAAAATAATATTGAGATGATGGGATACCTAGTGTCAAGTAGAACACGGTAAAGTAGGAACTGACTGAATTCAAAGCACAGCAGGTGGGTTAATAAACACATCATGTAACCTTAGCTAAACATAGACCTTACTTCTCCAACCTGAAATCATTTTCAGTGTTATTTGCTGTGATGTCAAAATTAATAACAGGGTGGAGAGCATGCTCTAGAAATTCCATACAGCTGTGGGGTGGCATGGTTTTGTTGTCATTTTAATTGAAATAAAATTAAGTGTGGTTTTGAATGAGATATAAAATGCAAACTGTAGTATAAATGTATGACGGATAAAGGCTCACTAAAGCTGCTGTCCATTGCCTTAGGTTCTTTGAAGCTAATAATAAAATGTAAAGTTATGTACAGATCTGCAGCAGCCTGTGCAGCTTAATGCTGCCTTTCAACTTGATACTTCTGAATATTTTGAAAAAATACTAGCTATCTCTTCTCCTAAGTCTCTGAAGGCCAATTAGATTGGTGTTCTCAAAGCAGCCTAATTCAAACTACCAGGAGTCAGCTCCACGCAGAATTAAATTGTGGCTAATAATGGCACTAGTTTTAGTAATGATGTATCTTAGTAGACTGATTATTTCATGAAGATAGAGGTGGATCCCCTTTTCAGGCTGACATCTGCCTCCACCTCACAGAATATAAGCCTTTACCACCACGTTACAGACTATATTGAAGACTATATTACAGACTATATTCTGCATTACTCTGTCCTCTGTGTTTTATATTATTTATCCAGTTGCATCTGAGTCAAGCTGAACGTACATGTTTGGGAGCTCACCTTTTAGGACTGTTTTGAATCCTGCTCTGAAATACTTCATTTTACTCATACACTGTATAGAGAACCTATACCCTCAACAAGGTATCCTGGATTCCAGAATATAAATAAGAAAGACTAGCATTTGATAATCCTAAACTGCAGACATCAAAATCTTTTATTTTATCTCCCTACTAATAATATTAATGGTCCAGAGAATTCTTTCTTTCAAGAGGATGCAGTATTAACTGAATTAATAGGAAAAAGAAAAAAAAATCCAACACTTACGAAAAGAGTAATCAGTTACAAAAACAATGAATGGAAAGTAAAACACTGATACTTTCTTAGTCACACTCACTCACATGTCCAGACTGTAAACAGCAAAATCCCACCTCAAAGTACAATAATACCTGTTCAGGTATTTATAGGTAAGAGATTCCATGGGTAAATTAATGACATAAACACTGGGCACCAGTAGTTCTCTGTAAATGTCATTTGCATGGTAAATGTTAGGCTTTCCATGTCACTAGCTTTTCATGGTTGCAAAGAGCAGAGAAGGTATATAGCCCTTAAGATGACAAAAGTATTAAATAATGCATGCTATAATTGAAAAGTAAAAGCCAGACAGCATCAAAACTGTTCCAGGCAGTATCGGTTGTATCTGTTCCTGAAAATGAGTCATTGTAATTCAGCAAATGCATGCTCACCAATATCAGTCTGCACAAAAATGTTATGGTTTATGCAACTGTGTGTGACTCAGGAGTATATCTGATTAAAAAATTACAAAATTCTTTCATATTGGGAAATAAATTTCTTTAGAAGTGAAAGACCAACACCTTTTTGAACATTTTCTGAAGGAGCAGCGGGAGGAGGAATTAAGGTGTTGATAATGCTGAAATGCCCTGTCTCACAATTAAAACTAAAATTGTAATAACCTCACAATATATTATCACAAAGCAAATGAAAAATAAAGGTGAAATCAAAATGATTTGTTTTTGTCAAAATAAAATATTCTAGCTGAACCAAAGAATATTCTTCTTGAATCTTCCTGTTGGTAAAATGGAAATTTCCACATTTTATTCTTTACTGAGGCAAAGAAAATCTCAAAATCATAAAATCCTTCACAAGACAGAGTTGCTGAACAAGACATTGTGAGTGCAACTATACCTACTGTCTCCTAAAAGGCACATTCTGAACACAGAGATCAATTTGTCGTCCTATCTTCATTACAACTTCTTTGTCATCCTCATCTAAATACAAAAAGCAAAGATTTTCAAAAGCAGAAGTGAATAACTTAACTCGGCATGAGTTGAATTAATAAATCGTGGTAAATCTGCACTGAGAAATCAATCCATTTCAAAGTGTCATAAAATTTGTTTCTATATTCTCTTCTGTCACGGTCAGACTGCACTCTAGATCTATGCAAACATACACACACATCATACATACATATGTCTCTTAGCTGTAGATAAATAAAGAGAAAAAAAATCCATTAATTGACTTTTCCTAAGTAACAAAATGATTTAGTACATTATCTCTTACCTCATAAAAGAAGAGAGAAAGGAAAGCAATAACTGGAATGCGAGGGGAAAAAAAAGAAAAAACGGAAAGAAAAAGAAAAATAGAACAGTCAAAGCTGCCGTAAGGATTGAGGCTCTGGTTCTTGTTATTTTTCATGACAAATGACATATCTCCCAGTGAAACAGGTTGAAGCACGTTTCCCAATTCCTTTCTTTAGCTGCAGGCTGAGGAAAGCAGATGGAATCTATTCTGACTTTTCAAAGTTGCCAATATATTTCTACCTCATATCTCTTTCCTACCAGAAATCAAGCAACATCAAACTCAGTGGAATTCGTGTATTGTCTTCAAAATCTTATAAAAAATACAATGATCAAATTTTTCTGGATGTCAGCTTGCTTAGATATCTCAGAATCATAGAATGGCCAAGGTTGGAAGGGACCTCTGGAGATCATCTAGTCCAACCTCCCTGCTCAAGGCAGGGTCCTCTAGAGCATGTTGCCCAGGATCACATCCAGACGGGTTTTGAATATCTCCAGCGAAGGAGACTCCACTACCCCTCTGGGCAACCTCTGCCAGTGCTCCGTCACCCTCACAGGAAAGAAGTTTTGCCTCAGGTTCAGATGGAACTGCCTGTGCTTCAGTTTCTGCCCATTGCCTCTTGTCCTGTCGCTGAGCTCCACGGAGAAGAGGCTGGCCTCATCCTCTCGACACTCCCCCTTCGGATACTTGTACACGTTGATGAGATCACCTCTCAGTCTTCTCTTCTCCAGGCTGAACAGGCCCAGCTCCCTCAGTCTTTCTTCATAGGAGAGGTGCTCCAGTCCCCTCATCATCTTTGTAGCCCTCCGCTGGACTCTCTCCAGGAGCTCCATGTCTCTCTTGTCCCGGGGAGCCCAGAACTGGACACAGTACTCCAGGTGGGGCCTCACCAGGGCTGAGGAGAGGGACAGGATCACCTCCCTCCACCTGCTGGCAACACTCTGCCTAATGCAGCCCAGCATACCATTGGCCTTCTTGGCCACAAGGGCACATGGCTGGCTCATGTTTAACTTCTTGTCCACCAGCACTCCCAGGTCCTTCTCTGCAGAGCTGCTTTCCAGCAGGTCAACCCCCAGCCTGTCCTGGTGCCTGGGGTTATTCCTCCCTAGGTGCAGGACACTGCACTTGCCTTTGTTGAACTTCAGGAGGTTCCTCCCCACCCAACTCTCCAGCCTGTCCAGGTCCCTCTGAATGGCAGCACAGCCTTCTGGTGTGTCAGCCACTCCCCCCAGTTTAATACCATCAGCAAACTTGCTGAGAGTGCACTCTGCGCCTTCATCCACATCACTGATGAATACGTTGAACAAGACCGGACCCAGGACTGACCCCCGGGGGACACCGCTAGCCACAGGCCTCCAACTAGACTCTGCACCACTGACCACAACCCTCTGAGCTCTGCCATCCAGCCAGTTCTCAAAATCCACCTCTCTCTCCACTCATCCAACCCACACTTCGTGAGCTTGTCTATGAGGAAGTGATGGGAGACAGTGTCAAAAGCCTTGCTGAAGTCCAGGTAGACAATGAATATGATATGATGGGCTATTATATGATATGATATGAAAGGCTATTAGCAAGCAAACATTTCAGTACAAAATATATCATAAAGCTGAGTCACTTTACAGAGAGTTCACTGATAAAAAAGACAATTAGAACTACTACAGTACATTGGCATTGACCATTTTCCCAGCAATTAACAGCCATCTTGTAACAGTGCTAGTATTATCTTTTCATGAGCTGCCAGCACTGACACTTTAAAAGCAACTGCTTCCACCTCTTCTGTCACTGGTGGTTACAAACATCTTACAGATATGTGACAACTGGCAAAGCTGAGGAAGACAAATGGAGAAAAGTTAGTTTTCAATGCATATGAAATGGAAATACCAGTGCAGAAAAATTATTACATATATTAATTTAAATTTCATACTGAAATTTTGAAATAGGATACAGATATAACATCTGCTTATCTGACTAACTTTAGAAAGGAACAGAAAATGTTTTCCTCATCCAAAGAGTGTCTAGAATTTCAAACAAAAAACAGATATAGTTCTATGGACATCGTAACAAGTCCAAGACATTTTTTCAACAAAATAAAACAAAAAGATATTTCTTTCCAAGTAGCCTGGAGGCCAGTTCACCAATCTTAGATAAGAAAAAGATGAATTAACTCCTAAATACTTGTCTAGTGACAGGAAAGATCAGAAAGAGAGTAGAGAATCATCTGATAATTAGGACTACTAACTTGGGGGTTCAGGAACATAGCCAGGGATGGACTTTATCTGATCCTCCTGCATTCTAGATGAGTTTTCTCATTTACTGAACATTGTTCTCTTTGGCATCTCTCTCTTTCTCCCTCTTCTACTTTGATCAGAAATATTCAGATCTGAGAAGGTTTTCCCCTATTGAAGAGTAGTCATTGTACCTTTCCACCTTCCTACCACTTTTTTTTTTTTTTGACATCTGTGAATTGGCATCCTGTGTTGAAAGCTCATATTTGCAGAAAATGCCAGTTTTAATTATCTCACAGTCTTAAATTACCACTGCCAGAATTAAGACAAGATTGCATGTAACTTTTCTGTGTCATGATACAAGGTCAGACATTGTTACTGCTGGAACAGGAATTGTCTGATGCATAAGAATAGCGGGGAAAAAAGAAAGCAAAAAACAAAATCCCTACCAATTGGTATTGAAAATATATTTAACAATCACAAATAATTTAGCAGTAGGATTTTCCTTTTGCTAGTTACAGTACTTTCCCTACTTCTTTCTCCCAAAGAAAACAAGAAGGTGGACAAAATAACCTCTAGGCCTAAAAAAATTATATACATGAAACATGTAGTTCATATTGGACTGAAATAATATTAAAAAAATTAAATACATTCTTCAAGAAACTGAAGCTCTCTGGCTTTCTTTCTGTAACACATCTGTTGCATTTGCCATTACTGTCATATTAGTAATGGAAAAGAAAAGAAAAACTCATATCAGGAAGCAGCTTTAAGGAAATCCTGGAGTTTCCCCACTCTAGCAGGGTGTTATGGCAGACAGCACTGCTACCTTTCCAGTCTCCTCTCCCTCCACAAAAACCTATTCATGAGATTCCCTTATGTCTTGAACACAGTGAATCACTGAATTGAAAACATTATGAAGAAAAAAGAATCCATACTGAACAAAATCTTGCTTTGTTGGAAAATTCTGATCAGCTTTTTTCCAAATAGTGACACTTGGCATGTCCCCCAAGCACATGAAACCTATCTTCTCTTCAGAGTTTGCTACGTTAAGATTCAAATAGCTTCAAGTTATCGTCAAAATATTCCATGTCTTAGGCCCTGAAACCTAAAAGTCTGTCAAATAGTTCAAAATGAAGACCACAGAAAACAACCGTGTCCCTTTAGCAGAACTGAATGTTTCATGACATCGATAAAACTTGCTTTTCCTTAAAAAAACTTTAGAAAAGTACAGTAAGAAACTGTCCTAAGATAAAATACTTTATTTTACACACAGCTTGTCTGAGAAAAAAGATCAAAGAAATTAGTTCTAAGTAACTTAAGACTTAGGTAACAGCATTTAATTGACTAGCATTAGACTGTGCTCACAGGAACATTAATAGAAAGGAGTAAGTAATCTCTGCAGCCCGCAGCAGTTCCCTATCAGGTGTACTCACACTCAACAACAGCACATATCTACTTGCCTAAAACTGCAGCAATATCAAATCCACAGATGTGGGGCACATTTAACCCTAGATTTGGCATGGGGATGAGGGAATAAGACCAACAGAGCATCTAAAAGGACTCATCTTTAACAGTCTGTTTAAGTTCTTAAAAACCTCTTTACTCTTAGATATACAGTTTGCTGAAAGAGACCTCACTGATGCTACTGGAGTAAGCAGGCTAAAAGGATACAGACGTGTGTGCACTGCTGGATCAAGGATCCGTGACAGCCAACCCGCACTACAAAGAAAGAGTACTTCAAAGTAGTGAACCTTTTTGATCAGTGCAGATTCTCACAACCTTTTATTGGTGACACACCTAAAATGTAAAGAACAAAATAATTTTGTAGTAGTTTGTTGAAGAATGGTGCGATAGCACTAGGGAAATCACTTACAACAGTATTAAATGTAAACATTGGCATATATTAAATACCATTCTGGGTTGCTGTCAACTACGCCAAGGTTATGCTCACATTACCCTAAGCATGCCAAACTCCAACTGGTTACAAATTTAAAAACTGCTGACTGTCTAGGAATTGGCTGAGACAGGACAGTACTAACCTGTGTCTTAGAGATGTGTCAAGGACACCACAGGAAACAAAGAACTATGGAAGGAAGAGAAATTTTCAGCTGGCTACATATTTAAGAAATCTCAGGTTTGGAAGTCCACTTTGAGACAGCTCATATTTCACTCCTTTAAGAAATCAAGCAAAGAAGTTACAAGTCAGGAGCCCAGAACAGATGCCACTGTTGGGGAAAAGGGAAATTAAAAAAAAAAAAAAAAAAGGTGCATAGCACAAGCAAAATCATCCAAGGACACATAGGAGAGGGGCGCGCAATCATGTTCTGATAGAAACTGAATTTGAAACTGGATTTCAATGCAAGAAATTGTAAATAGTGAAAGAAATATTAACTTACAACAGATTAGCAGCCTCTACTAATGCTGGTGCAGCGAGAAAGCTGACAGGGTGACTGCAATAGTTCTACACGCCAGCAAAGAGAAATCACAAAGCTGATATTTAGAGTGGAAATACAGTTTTGAAGAACTGTATGAAATAAAAGATATGCCATGCCAGGCATTGTACTTAAGGTGGGCAGATTCTACATTAGCCCTTTGAATATAATACTCTATTTTTCTGAGCCATTATGGCTCACTGCTTGTCCTTATACTGATTAGCCATTGAGGTAGCAGATCTGTGTTAGCATTAGTCCACCTTTTATCTCATTTTTCAATTACTGATAGTTTATCTCATCACACTTCAACCAGGGGGTAGATTAAGTCATCAAGCTCCTTCAGAGACATGCTTTTCTATGCATTATCGTAACACTTCACATTGAGCACTTAAGGATAAAAGGCTTAGTAAAATGTGCTTTATTCACCAACAGAAATACTCTTTTTTCTGCTTACTATGTCTAGTTTACAAGACTGAAAGTCTAATAACATTGGCCAAATCATCTGATGATTTTGATACCTCTT
The DNA here is from genome assembly GCF_040807025.1 of Struthio camelus. NCBI lineage: Eukaryota > Metazoa > Chordata > Aves > Struthioniformes > Struthionidae > Struthio > Struthio camelus. The sequence goes on along the minus strand of NC_090981.1, from coordinate 52,033,128 downwards.
TATATGTTTAAGAGTTCATTTAATGGATTTTTTTTCTACCTATGTATTCATCAACAAGATTAGTGATCGAATGAACTCTTCTCCACATACCCAAAAAATCTATAGTAATTACAGAACCACAGAATTGTTTAGGTTGGAAGGGACCTCTGGAGATCATCTAGTCCAACCTCCCTGCTCAAGCAGGGTCACCTACAGCATATTGCCCAGGATCACATCCAGACGGCTTTTGAATATCTCCAGCGAAGGAGACTCCACAGCCTCTCTGGGCAACCTGGTCCAGTGCTCTGTCACCCTCACAGTGAAGAAGTTTTTTCTCAGGTTCAGATGGAACTGCCTGTGCTTCAGTTTCTGCCCATTGCCTCTTGTCCTGTCGCTGGGCACCACAGAGAAGAGACTGGCCTCATCCTCTCGACACTCCCCCTTCAGATACTTGTACACATTGATGAGATCGCCTCTCAATCTTCTCTTCTCCAGGCTGAACAGGCCCAGCTCCCTCAGCCTTTCTTCATAGGAGAGGTGCTCCAGTCCCCTCATCATCTTTGTAGCCCTCCGCTGGACTCTCTCCAGGAGTGCCATGTCCCTCTTGTACTGGGGAGCCCAGAACTGGACACAGTACTCCCGGTGAGGCCTCCCCAGGGCTGAGTGGAGGGGCAGGATCACCTCCCTCCACCTGCTGGCAACACTCTGCCTAATGCAGCCCAGGATCCCATTGGCCTTCTTGGCCACAAGGGCACATGGCTGGCTCATGCTTAACTTGTCCACCAGGACTCCCAGGTCCTTCTCTGCAGAGCTGCTTTCCAGCAGGTCAGCCCCCAGCCTGTCCTGGTGCCTGGGGTTATTCCTCCCCAGGTGCAGGACGCTGCACTTGCCTTTGTTGAAGTTCATGAAGTTCCTCTCCGCCCAACTCTCCAGCCTGTCCAGGTCCCTCTGAATGGCAGCACAGCTTTCAGCAGTGGGTCCACGTTTTCCCTAGTCTTCCTTTTGCTCTTGATGTATTTGAAGAAGCCCTTCTTGTTGTCCTTGACATCCCTTGCCAGATTTAATTCCAACTGGGCCTTAGCCTTCCTCATCCCATCCCTGCACGTTCTGACAACGTCCCTGTATTCCTCCCAAGTGGCCTGTTCCCTTTTCCACATTCTGTACACTTCCTTCTTCTGTTGGAGTTTGGCCAGGAGTTCCTTGCTCATCCATGCAGGTCTCCTGCCCGCTTTGCTGGACTTGCACGCATCTTGAGCTTGGAGGAAGTGGTGCTTGAATATTCACCTGCTTTCTTGGACCCCTCTTCCTTCTAGGGCCCTACCCCATGAGATTCCCCTAAGTAGGTCCCTGAAGAGGCCAAAGTTAGCTCTCCCGAAGTCCAGGCTTGCAATCCTACTCGTAGCCCTGCTCCCTCCTCGTAGGATCCTGACCTCCACCCTCTCACAGTCACTGCAGCCAAGGCTGCCCCCAGCCTTCACATCTCCAACCAGACCTTCTTTGTTTGTTAGTACAAGGTCTAGCATTACATCTCTCCTCGTTGGCGTCTCCACCACCTGGGTCAAAAAGTTGTCCTCAGTGCTCTGCAGGACCCTCCTGGACTGTTTGTGCCTAGCTGTGCTGTCTTCCCAGCAGATGTCAGGGTGGTTGAAGTCCCCCATGAGAACCAGGGCCTGTGATCGTGAGGCTACTTCCAGCTGTCTGTAGAAGGCCTCATCGATGACTTCCTCCTGATCAGGTGGCCTGTAGTAAACCCCCACCACCGTGTCACCCATGTTAGCCTGCCCTTTAATCCTTACCCATAGGCTCTCACCTTGCTCTTCATCCACCCCGAGGCAGAGCTCCACACATTCTAGTTGCTCCCTCACATAAAGGGCAACTCCATCCCCTCGCCTTCCTGGCCTGTCTTTCCTAAAAAGCACGTAGCCATCCATGACAGCATTCCAGTCACGTGAGCTATCCCACCATGTCTCTGTAACTGCAATGAGATCGTGGCCCTGCGACCGCACACAGATCTGTAACTCTTCCTGCTTATTCCCCATGCTGCGTGCATTGGTGTACAGGCATTTCAGAGACCCAATTGAGCATGCAGGCTTCCCAGGAGAGGTGCAAGAGGATCCTCCATAGCCATGTTGCATGCTGTCTCCCCTGGCTGTATGCACCCGCCGGAGGCATCCTGACTTGAGCAGTGTTTTACTGACTCTCCTGCCACTATACCACTCCCCTTCCCCCATCTTGCCGAGTTTAAAGCCCTCCGTACCAGGCTGGCCAATCTGTTGGCAAAGACGCGCATGCCCCGCTTGCTAAGGTGGATCCCATCGCTCCCCATCAGCTGTTGATCTTCAAACAGGGTCCCATGGTCATAGAAACCAAAGCCCTGTTGCAAACACCAGTGGCGCAGCCAGTTGTTCACTTGGAAAACTCGTCTACTCTTCCTCCCATCCTTTCCCCTCACAGGCAAGACTGAGGAGAAAACGACCTGGGCTCCCTTTTAATTCTCTTAAACTACATAAAGCATAATACAAAACCCTGTTTTTACAAGTACAAATACTTGATCTGCTATGAAAAAGAGTGTAAAGTGACAAAATTCTTCCTAATTGCTCTTTTGTCTGCTAGTTTAGAAATATTCTGAGACATCATCCAAGTGAATTGCATGATAGCAGTATCACCATAAAGCTCTGTAACATAATTTGAGGACTGAAATAGACTTTGCCAGTTACCTACTTTACACTTTACTTAAACACAAGAGCAACTTAAAAAGAAAAGTTCACAAAGGTTAGATCTGTTCTCTCTGTTCCACAGTTGAAAGAGCTTTTCAGCAGACATCTATTTTTCATCTTGCAAATGAACGAAGCAGGTCAGCAAGGCAAATCTTGAGGAGAATCAAGACTTTCTATCAGCAGCTGGCAAAATTCTCCTCTGATTTAAACTGGTGGCCTTGTTGAATTCAGTTGAGATGAACAGAATTTAGAATGTGATATGACAAAAATAAATAAGCTTCATCTTTTCATTCTTCTCCAGGTCTTATTTCTTCTGTGTACAAGCAAATTCTCAATGCTAGCACTGGCTAGAACCTTGAGAGTAGCTCAAATAGCCAAATTTCAGAAGGACCATAGGTAGCTTATTTTGAGATGTTTACTCTCCAGTGCTTAATGAGTGTCTGGGCTCCCTGCCCAAATTTTGGGAAGAGATGGACGCTTCAGAAATTCAGAGTTGATAATGGTGGTGGCAGAGTCATAATGGGGAACACACATCTACCTACAGCTAGCCAGCTGGAAATGTCGGGTGGAGGCATTGCCCCTTCTATATGTGTCATGAAACAGTCATTCCATTAAAAAAAAAAAAAAAAGTACATATATATATATATATATATATACACGATACCTCTCCTTTAATAGGAGCGCTCTCACCATTAGGACAGAGGCATGCCCTCCATTAGGCTCAGTGAACCTGGTATGCTCAGCTAAGGAAGCGTGCCAATGCCAAGAAAAGATGCAGCAAACCTTTTACCAGGCCAATTCTGCCATAAGGGTGAGGAGGGAATGAATTTTAGGTTTCCTACTTTCTGTCCTCAAGACACTACCATATAACAGGTGGATTTTTTTGTTTTTGTTCCCCTTTTTAAAACAAAAGAGTGCTATTATGGGGAAAATGTAATGTTTAACAAGGAATTAAATTGATAATTTTAACAACTCTACATTCTGCATCTTTCATTGGGAATGGCCTGTAAAAATATTCTATTTAACTAAGCAAATATGACAAAAAGTTTAGGCAACTGGTTTTCTCTCTTTGGCTTCAAACTGTATATATATATAAAAGAAACTGCAGAGTATGCCTTCTTGGTATGCTTATTTGTGTTAATTTAATTAAAAAATGTCACCTAAAACTTGTCTTGTCTTGTATTTTCAACTATGGAATGGGATTGAAGGATGAAGAATAATAAATTCTGTAACAGCCTCTATACAGTTTTTGCCATTTCACAGCTATTGCTTGTGAGTGCAGAATACAGGCTTTCTGTCTTGCTAAGATATTTCCACAAAATAAAGCAAGAGCTGGATATCTGAAAAGATGTTGCAGAATAAATGTCTGGGGGCATGTTTTCCAGTGTGAAAAAACAGCTGGAGGTTACTTGAGTATATCTGCAGCAAACTTAATAAATTATGGTTTGATAAACCTTATCAATATAAAATAACAGAAACATGAAAAAGCTAGGAAATATTTAATAAAATCTCTGTGTTTATGTCTTGTTTAATAAAATCTCTGTGTTGCTAAATCAGATAAATTTTCAAGTACAAATCATCGAGCAAAAAGAACACAGTTGGGATCCCACAATATTTTCTCTCTGTTCTGTTAATCAACTGGAATATTGGAAACAGAAAATATTATTTACAGGCAAAGAGAGAGGTGAAATGATGCAAATATTGTAGGTTGATGCAAAGAGGTGAGAGGTGAAATGATGCAAAGATTGCAAACACTTATGACTACAGCTATTAAAGCAGAAGATAGGTGAATTTGAGGCACTTAAGTCCAAAGTGTAGTGAACACCACAGTCCAGTTGAACCATTGCCTAAGCCTAAAGAGGTGTGACTCTAAACTTTTTTAGGTAGCCAGAATCCTGGTTCTGTATCTGCCTGAACTGCTGCAATCTAAGCAGTCCAATTACCAAAGACTGATGGACACCCACAAGACAACCAAACTGCACGACCAGCAAGAATATTCCTTCATAATTAACTGATTAATAACATTATTACATGAAAATATTATAGCAATGCTGGAGATGTCAGTCAAAACTGGAGTCACAAGAATGTAAATGCAAATTAAAAGATGACAAATGTTAAGGAAAGATTTTTTAAAAAGCTAAGTTGAGGCTAGTTAAAGACTAGTAAACCTTCAAACAGTCTTGAGAGAAAATATCAGACATTATGATTTTCAGTGTAAATTCCCTCAATGTCTTAGCTGTCTAAACTGATCAGGCATAGTTCTAATATAGTCGTAATTTTCACAGAGATAAGCCATCCTTTCCACACTGACAAACATGAATGTATAGTTAAAACAAAAATATTTCCAGACAAAATTCATAAAAGCATTTTTTAGCAGATTAACTAGAAGTTAAATTGAATATGCTCTTTTTCTTAGAAATTCAGAGACACATTGTCTTGTGAGTTATTAGCCTTTCCCCGCAAACAATCTTGTTTCTTTTTCAACTTACTGATTCTTCTGAATGTTTGAAATGGCAAGAACACAATCAGAGGAGAAATGAATTGAGTACTGAACTTACAACCACAAACTATCTATCACTGTAGTGGACTGAACTCAAAGGTCTATGCTACCTTCAACTCCATCACTTTTATCATTTTCACATGAAAACGTTTAGAGAGACAGGAAGGAAATCCATAGGACCATGCTCATGACTCATTTAGGTCTCTACGTCCAGAAGTGTTTAAATGAGGCAAGAAATATAATTCCTCATTCACATAACTTACATAGGACTAAAAATCTGAACTTTAGGCATTTCTTTTGGCATTTTAGTTCTGAATTTGTGACCCAAATATTTAAATGATAATTTTTATTTCACTGCCTGTCCAAGGAAATGAGAAAGAAACAGATTTACTAAAAGCATCTTTAAAAAGTTGAGAGGTCAAACAATAAGTTGTTCACATATCTCTGTACCAAATATGCAAAATTCAAGCTCAGGAGCTATCACAGTTACTTTCAATTCTCAGCTCTCTATAGGTTTTTAAACCTAGACATACGTGGTTTTAAAATTATCAGGTAGCTGAAAGAGTTCATGCATTAAGTTGGTATTTAGATCATGTTCACTTTACGAAAAGGATCCATACACATCTAAAAAGGGGGAGAGAAAATTTCCCAAAGGCAAAATCCGAAGTTGTCAAAATTACTTTATCATCCCTTAGAGCACTGGTAATCAGCTACAGTGGACTGAATGGGAATTGCTACGTCATAAGAAAGTACATAGTATTAGCTGTTCTGATCAGGAAAAGAAATGCTCTTACCTCAAATATAAAGTGACTTAATGGTAAAACAAGAGTTGGTAAGAACTAGTAAGTTCATAATCCATTATTTTAATAAACAGAAAAATATTAAATATAAAAATATGAGGTTTGATTAATTTTATTTCTATTAGCTTTCATGGGAATAATAATGGGACACTTAAATGAAAAGGAGTGAAGTTCTACTATAACTTGTTTTATAATTATTTCAAAAATAAGCCATCTTTTCATTGATTTGTTTTGATAAAAACGTTGCAGGGTCAGTTAACTGTATTCATGCTCATGCAAAGTATTTTGACATCTTCATTTCCAGCATCTGGCAGTTACTCTGCCATTTGCTCTGTTAATAGCCTCAATAAACAGATTGAAATTTTTTTCTACTATTTTGAAAAGAACAATAAATATACATATTTGTAATATTCAAAAATTAACAGAAATGCAGGTAAAAATTCACATAGGACTAAGATGTGCAGCAAACTACTAAAAATGTAACATAATAAAAAGGATAAAGAGAATGTAAATATTTATGATACTCCAGATTGATTTTAACATAGGGAAAATAAATAAGAGATGGGAAAAGACTGCAGATAGAAGGGTTTTGTTTTGTTTCTATTCATACCTGCATAGATTATTCTTAGAAGTGCTCACACTTGGAGGAATATTAACATAAATATGCACATGCACATTGCTTTGGTTTTCCTACTTTTTTCTTTTTGATAGTTTAATCTTTCTTGTCTTCTATAGGCAGTCCAATTGCATGACACCTATGGCTCTGACAAGATCACTGTAGTTGTACCATAATTAGCTATTCACCCGCTTTCACCTTCTTCCAGATGGTTTCTCCTATGTATCTTACTATACAGGCTTTAGTGTCTCAACTACTCACCTAGTAATACCCATGTGGATGAACAGTGATATCTACAATGTTCCATATCATAAGACATTTTATCACACAAAACCAGGATTGAAGTGATACAGATGCACTGTATGACAGCAGTTCTTGTCAGATCAATAACAAGAGTTGCAACATTTACTGGAAAGAAAGAGAGTTCAATTACAAGATACCATTTCCAGGCAAGCCGATATAGGCTTGTTTCCCTTGATTCTGAAAGCAAAGAGACTGGAAAAAAACTGTTCTGAGGTAACAATAAGTAATAAAGAGGAAAACGCAATGAGCCTAGTAGCATGGGAAGTCTATGGCATGGCACAGGACTGGTTTAAGGAAGATGAAAATAGTGAGAAAGAGCACATTCTTAGTGGAGTATGGTGAGGAGTGTAAATAGTACAGTCAAACCCTTAATTTCTCCTTGGAAGCAAAGGGGACCAGTGCGCTCTGTATCAGGTATTTTTCCCGTTCTTCTCAGGTCACAACTATATTTCGATTATGTTATTACTCACGTAGGATAATGTCGTGCTTACCTGGAATAAACTCCCTAAGATTCAGGTTAGAAATAACTCATAAAATATAATTTGTAGCTGGAAAAGCCATTTCTACACTGCCTTTCCACATGTTCCTCAGCAGTCTCTAAGTAGGATTATACTGTAGCATCTTATGCCATAAACGGTTAATTCAGACTATTTTATCCTTTTAAAATAGACCCTTCTTCCTAATCAGGTATTAAACTTCTATTCCATTGTCGTTAATGACAGCAATAACAATAGAAACTTCTTTAAACAAGTAGTGTCCCAGGCTTTTTATTATATTAGAAGCTAGTCAAATTCTATCATAATCAGAAAATGATCCTCAAGCTGTTAATATGCAGTGAATTCTGCATCATATCAGTCCTAGTCTTGTTTGATCAAATGCCCTGAGATAAGGAACATGACAGATTGAGAGAATAAACACAGGCAATAGAGCACAGATGGTCTATCCAGCACAGCAGAGCACAAGTTCTCTAGATGTATCACTTTTCTACCTCTTAGACCTTTCTGAGATAACTGAGGCTATTCTCTCCCATGAAATCTACATACCTGAATTAAAACCTGCAGTTTCACCAGCATGCTGCTCTCTGCAGATGATAAAAAGGGAGGAATATATTGACTTTTTTATTAGATAAAAAAAAAAATATAATTTGTATAATTTGTCCCTCAATTTTCATTTAGTGATGATGACTTGGAAGCACATCTTGCTGCTTTCTTTAAAAAAAAAAATTGTATTAGGTATGTTTGAATGGATTACGAATCTCCCATTTTAATTGATAACTAGGCATATTTTACCATGTAATCTGGGCACCCAACTACAAGTTTGTCTTCCAAAAACTAATTTAAAAGGTAAGACTATTTAAGACACTATTAAATGGCCATAACGTAACCCTGACAATACCTAAAAATGACTTGTCCTGGTAGCTACATAAAGAAGAAGAGGTAGAAAAATCTGGGCTCAAATCTAAGATGTTTATTCAATTGACTTCTTTACATGCAAAAATCTATCCAGAATTGGCATTACAGAAACAAAAACAGAGAAGAAAGTGCTTAACAAGGTATTAGTGACAACCAGAGGATATCTTTTAGCCAAGTTACTGTTGCTGAAAAATTTAGAAGTCATTCTGGACTGGTCACAATTAATACAAAGATTAAAACTGAGAGATACATGAATGGATTGTGTTTAGTCTCCAAAAAACAAACCCTAAAATGGTTGTTCTTGCTATAATACATTGAAAACATCTGGAAACAATTTGCGGATTCCCATGCTTACCTCATCACTGCAGAGAACCAGAGGAAGCACGTGCATATATAAATATAGATGCTCACTATAGGAAGGAACGCTGGTATCGCACTGCCCGAACCACAAACCACAAACAAGACCTCGGCCTGCCCAAACAGCTCTTTTCCAGCAACCACCTTTTCTGACAGTTCTTCAGCTCTAGGTCAGGAGCAGGACAACCTGGTGGGCAGCTGGCAGCTCTGACTCGTGGGACAGCCGAAGTCCCCTGCCTGTCTCATGCTTAGCGTGGGGTGTATCCTGCATGCCACTACTCTGTCAACCCCCGGGCTGCAAACCAGGCACACAATAGGCCTATGTCCAGACATGGTTTGTGGCCACCCTGGAGGCGCCTGGAGGTTCAGTCATCTGCCACAGGATGACGTGCCTTGTCGCATGCCAGGAGACACATGCTTTGACTTCATAATAAAGGTATTCCCAGGACGTGGTATTCCCAGGACCTGTCTCGTTTCATTAAGGCAGGTACCTTTGTGCAACAAGAAAGTCAGTTAGGCAGAGGAAAAAGGTGGCCTGTTAGATTTGTGATGGGCATACATCAAAGCAAGTAATAAGAGAAAGACAATGCTCTGGGCATTGCTGTCATCACTGGCTAAAATTCCTCAAGGAATTCAGGATATTGGATGCTCTGTTTTGTTTGTGAGTTTCCAAGCTTCTTAATCATAGACAAAACGTTTACAAGCATGAACCCTAAAAACTTAAAGCTCCTCAGTCTAATAAAAAGCCATTTTCATGCATTTTTCAACTCTTGAATTTAGAAGTACTACAATAATATATGTTGTTTTAAAATACTACTGTCTGATAAATTTTCCACTTTATAGGTCTCTTCCACTTTAAAACTAGAAACTCACAGTTCATTTTGTATGTAATTCCATAAACATTACACTTAATAACATAATTCTTAATGAAAATCACTCTTCTATAAGTGTTTTTAATACACTGTTCAGCAACTCCCATAAAAAGTTCCCTGAAAGCACAGCCAAGGAAGCTTTTTACCTGTATTAAAAGTTTAAGTTGAGAGAGTTCCCACTCTTCCAAATTTGCTGCCAGGAATAACGGATACATGTTCTAGCACGTGCAAAATAGGAATTATCTCCAGAAAGGCTTAAAAATTAATGAACAACAAATTAGACTACAAAAACTTCTTTTTTAAAAAGTTGTGTTACATTTCAACATAAAAGACCAGCTGACACAGTACTATCATTTTCAAAAGCTATTGACTGGAATCACTAAGAAATGCTACTGCAGGGGTGAAGACATTATCTTCTTAGTGACACAAAGTAGCAAACCCTAGACAACCAGCAATATGCCTGTTACTATATAAGCCATACAAATACACATGTAAAGAAAGAAATATTACCTTCCAGCATTCGAGTTCAGGGAAAATTATCTTAGGTCATGTTTCCCCTAGCACATGAACCACGTAGAACATCATCACCACACTCTTCTGGGTGTATGCACACATGAAAGCTCAGTCCGCAGTCTTAAAAAGGGGGTGATGAGATTAAATGAGAAACTTTACGCTCATAACACTTATAGTTATTCTACAGCGAAAAGGATTATTCTTTCCATGAAAGTGATTGTGTTTAGATCATAGAGTAGGAAATTAAAAAAAAAAAAAACAGACTATTATACCTTGCTTGCATTTCAGTAATTGCCTGCACTACAAATTTGCTGTTCTTTTTGGCAATTAGTATTCTATTATTAGGAAAACATGAATCATAATGCTTTCTAATTATCTCTATTAGTTATGTATATTTTCCTGTTGTTATTCAGGATTTAATAAAATGAACAAACAAAACCATCACAGCAAAACATGCTCCATCATCTACACCAGTGATATTTCATGGTTTTAGCTAGGATGATACATACTCTTCTCAAACACGTAATTTTCACTGATTTGAATGAGAAAGCACTGGCATAACTGTGAGCAGAATCTACCCACCCAATGTTAAAATATGGACAGTTCCATAGAAATGCAAAATTTTGTGGGAAATGAGATCCATTATAATTTCCCATTTGGAACACTACTAATTAAGAAAAGACTATATGACACGCTCTATTTAGCAAAAAGCAGAGAGAAAGCTTGTAAATCACATGACAAGAAAAAATATTGTTTAATAATAACACTGAGACTTGCATAGACATATATATCATGAGACTGATTTTTGCTCTTATAATGCCTTATATTGTAATTTGTGTCATGTATCTTTTACATCATTTCAGTTTTATACATATGTGCCATTTAAAATCACAAACCGATTATATTTAGTAAACTCAAAATAGACATCAAAACAGAGTATCAACTCTCTTCATCACACACCTAGCTTAAAAAAAAAATCAGTCTCTAATTTTGAGTGGAGAGAGGAAAAGGACTAGTAGTCAGGGTTCTGGCTTTATAGGATCAGAGTTTACAGATAAAATACCTTAGTCTCAGATGCTGTCACAGAGACAGATGGTCCATTAGCCAACACCCCAATCGAATTACCGAGGATTACCAACACTGTGGATCGTACCCAGTAATGAAATGACAGCTAGTGCAACTCACAGGAACAAAAGGAACGTGTTCGCTCTGGGGAACTAAGCTAAGCAATCCTGTGCTACATGCTATTTGACATTTCTAAATGATCAACTTGTATAGCTTGAAGCAGAAACACTCTAATAGCTCAGTCCTGATTGAGTGCCATGCACTAGCTCACACCCAAACAGAAAGACTACAACCTTCCAATCAAACGCAGGGGCCAAAAGTGGATTTTAAGGCTGCATAAAACATCATATCCAAAATAAGAAAATCCTTCAAAGCAAGGACACTGAAATAGTTTATCAGTGCTTTCCCCAGTCTACACACTACCGATTGTACTGATTTTTAACAGACCAACACATTACTCTTGGCTTGAGAAGAAAACAAAAACCCAAAGGTAAACCACTGGCCGATGTCACTTAATAGCAGAATACAAACCTACTTCAGAGCCATCAGGCCTTGGGCTGAAAACGAACGATAAGCCTCTTAAATGCCTTCCTTCTCAAAAGCGGAGGTCTCTCTATGAGACCATGTAACCCAGAACAGCTAAAAGAAGCAGCCACGTGATAGGAACGGGCCTCAGTGCTGGGATGAAGTTAGAGGTCTTCTACCATAGGTAGAGCTAGCCACCATGTCTCAAGCCCATGTGACAACAGCTTCATCCTTACTTCAGAGTAAGGAAGAAGCTACATCCAAACACTGCAGCTATCCGATATACAGCACAGCATAAATTGCAAATCAGCTGTATAAGATTTAGATATGCAAACAAGGATCCACACATGAAACAACTCGACTAACTCATCACGATTTATATATTTACTTAGTCCTGTTCAAAAAAATGAAATGAAATGAAATGAAATGAAATGAAATGAAATGAAAGCCAAATAACTGAGGGTTTTGATTTTCCTCAATGATCCACACAACCTCACAAATTCACTACTTCAGTAAATCACTAATTTATACATAATGCATTTTCCAAGCACGCCTTTTTGAAAGAAAGGAAAGCTTATGTTGGTTTTCTGTTTCTTTCCTGTAGAAATTGGCTGGAAATAGCAATTTTCTCCAACTTCACATCTCTCAATGGT